>NC_141676.1:24329568-26729568 GCF_028749965.1 Puma concolor | reverse complement strand
GTCTTCATTCGTTGTTGTTGTTTGTAACGATACCGTTTTCTCTTTTCTGGGAACTATAGTTGAAAGGATTTGGGTTATTGCTTAGGAAGAGCTCCCCAACAGTCTATGAAATGATGAAGAATTTTCCTTAAAAAAAGTCTGAATAAAGACTGTCAAACAGCATCTGGGCCGTTTGTATAGCCTCAAAGGTCCCTCTGTCTCCCTGCCTCAACCAAGGCCTATCACGCTGGAAGTTATTTAAATAATACATATACCTGATTTAGCTGTGACCAGGCTCAAGAGGTAACACCACCTAAAGTGAAATGAATGAAAATAGTCATTCTGGCAACAGAGGACATGAATTTTGACAGGGTACATAGTATTCTATAAGTCTAAATTTCCTGCTCAAAATGCTCTAAAGATGCATTATTTTCCCCTGAGCATATGTAGAGGAACATTAAACCTTCTGTAAATGTCCCTTGAGATTGCTTCTTATACGGTATAAGAATCTTATTTCCAAGTAGGGCTACCTTTATTGTGTCACTAGATCATCTAACAGGCCAGAAAATGCCCCTAGCTTGGGGAGAAGATCTGGAGAAAATGCTAGAATGTTTCTTGTTGGCTTTTGTAAAGCAACAAACAGCTAATTCTATTGCCATGTGCAGCCCATGCAGTATCTCTCTCTGAGGAAATCAAATAATGTCACTTTACCCTGGTACGAGTTCATAAAAGTGCTGTATTAAAGTCGATAACTGTTGCTCTCTGTACCTTTGAGAGAATAATAAAAAAGTTACTCATGATAGCCAATTGTATAAGGAACAAACACTAGGAAAAGAAATCCGAAAGACCTCCTAGAAGCCTCTCCTGACTAAATGGAAAGAGATTTTGTTTGCTGAATTTGAATAATGTGACTTGAGGGAGCCCTTACAAAGAGTCTTTATACTCTCCCTCAGCCTTCTTGTTTTCTCTTAGATTACTTTTGCTCAATTAAAGATGAATTTCCCATTGTTGAAAATGAGTCCTTTTGTTCCAGGGCCTAGACTGTACCCCTTCTGCTCACATATACACATATACAGCTTTGCGCATGTCGCCATAGAAACGCTGGCCCCAGATGCCGTCCATGTGGGAAATTCTTCAGAGAAACATCTCAGCTGTCTCTGAGAGCAGCTGGAGTCCGTACAGAGGGGCTGGTTAGCTCATACGTCACTCCCCATCATGTCAGCTGCAAAAAGGGGCCTCACGGCTGCCCTCCCCCTTGTCCCAAGACCAGTAGTCACCCTAGCAACAGGCAAACAGGGACACGCGGGATCCGGCACAGCGAGTATCTCACCGGGAAAGTAGCTGCTTGGACGCCGTAAATTACTATGTCCTGATTAGATAATCTAAACCAGATTTGCCACGCAGCTAAGAGGGTGGTTAACGGCTGCACGGGCCCCTTAATGTGCACCGCGTTTCTAAAGCCGCAAGCCCATTCCTAATCCTCTTAAAAGGCTGGGGCCTTTCTGCTTTGAACGTTACATTTGAGAGAGATCCAGAATCCTATTTTCATCAAAGAAAGTTCGGTGGAAAGTAAAGACCTGTGACAGGCTTCCATGTATTTAGCAGACATCTTTCGAGTAGCTCCTCTGACTCCGTGCTGGCGAGGAAGAAGAGAAGACTAAAAGTGGAAAGGGTGCCGTCTCGTCCCAGAGACGCTTAAGGTTTAGCGGCAGTGTTGACTTATTGGATCTGAGTCAGCTGATTGAGAACATACTGTGTGCCAGGCACTGGTGTATGAATCTTGGTTAAAAGACGGAAGCGGAAAAGCAGTTCGTGACATTGGCCTGCCAGGGTTGACCGCGGGCCTCCACGACGAAGCGATCTGTGAGTCACGCCTGCTAAAGATGCCGATTTAGGGGTCCTATTATTTCAAGCTTTTCCCACCTCCACGTCCTCTTTCCTTGCTGTTGCTCATGTAACCAGACTCCTTGAATTTCAGCTTTCCAATGGAAATCCTACTTCATTCCATTTCCTTAAGAGCAAACGGTTGTGTTAGGAGTCAGTTGGGTTGGTAGATAGCGGATGGGGCCCAACAGAAGTTAGGTGTCTTTCCCCTAAAGAATTGATTTGTCGTGTATAAAGAGGAGAAAAAAAAAAAAAATGAGAGGACCTTATGAGACAAGGTCTCACAAAACAGAAATGATTCAAGGATGTTTGTCTACTGACTGTGCAGAAAAGGCCTTCACCAGCTGTCTGCGTCAGGGGAACAATCATCTTTTGTGTAAACAGCCATCTGCCCTCTGCTTAGTAGGTCCCCTCTAGAAAGCTCCATGGTTTAGAAACGCCTTCCTTCTCTCAAGCTACGGGCAAGCTCATTGCAGTGTGTGTCCATCCAATCTCATCCTGTCCTCTGTAACAAAGCTGTGCACTAGAACTTCAGTAGTGATGGAAATGTTCTACATCTGCCCTAACTCACGACCACCAACCACTTGTGGCTCCTACGCCCTTGACGTGTGGCTAGTTTGACTGAAGAGATGAATTTTTAACTTTGTTTACTTTTAATTGGTTTTGCATTTCAATAGTCGCTTGTGGCTAGTGGCCACCCTACCGAATGGCACAGCTCTAACACAATGCAAAACAAATCTCTAAATATCTTTAAGGTTTCTCAGGTGGAAGAGAGCTAAGAGCAGGTGTGAAGCTACTCCCCTGTAATCTTTCAGGATACATTCCTCCATGCCCTAAATGTGTGCTACCTGGTTTCCTACCCCACCCTCTCCTGGTAAGGCCCCAGTATGTCCACCCTCTCCTGGTAAGGCCCCAGTATGTCCACCCTCTCCTGGTAAGGCCCCAGTATGTCCACCCTCTCCTGGTAAGGCCCCAGTATGGCTCCTTCCGTATCTCGTGGTCACTGTTTGCTCAGCGGATCGATGCCTGAGATTTAAGGAGAAAGAAGATGAAGAGGGATGCGATTCTGTAGAGATCTCTGACCTTTGGAGTCAGAAAATCTAAGTTGCAGATACTCTGTTTCCTGCCGTAACTAGTCGTGTAGCCTCGGACGGTACCCTTGACTTCTTGGACTCCATCTCTGGTTTTACATAATGAAGAGGTTGGGCCGGGTGACCTCTGAAGTCTCCTCAGCTCTAGTGTTCTTTCTGAAATAACGAAGAAGAATGAAAAAATTAGACCTTGTCTTTTTAAAGTACTTATTAATGCTTCTGAGTTGGTGAACCGTGAAGATTTTGAGAGCATGGTGCTCTCAGAGAGGCATAGACTCTCCCGCCCTTTCCCCATACCTCGTCCTGTGCACCTCTCTCATTGGCCGCTTCTGAGTTCTATCCTCTTGTGATAAACTGGTGATGTAGTAAGTTTTAAAAAAAGGACTTATTGATGCCTAGAGACCCGGGTATTGGACTAGTTATTTATGAGAAGCATCCTGTCCTCCTGGAAGAACCCAGATAACAGAGACACATAAATCCAAAGGGAAATGGGGGGCAGGACAGACCCAAGCACAATATTTCTGCGCCCTACAGGTCCAGTGTTACCCACTTTTAAAATCAGCTTTGTTTAGTGGCGCCTGGGTGGCTCAGTCGGTTGAGCATCCGACTTCAGCTCAAGTCATGATCTCACAGTTTATGAGTTTGAGTCCCACGTCAGGCTCTGTTCTGCCAGTAGAAAGCCTGCTTTGGAGTCTATGTCCCCTGCTCTGCCCCTCCCCAGTTCGTTCTCGCTCTCTCTCTCTCGCTCTCTCATACACACACACACACACACAAATAAACATAAAAAATAAATAAAATCAGCTTTGTTTAGACTACATAATATGAATCCCAAACTCCTGCCTGTGCACCATTTTTTACAATTATTAATCACTTTCCTACAATATTTCATTCAACTTCGAAATCACCCATTAGGTCAGCAAATGGGATTTGGTTTAATGAGACACCTTCCCTCCAAAGAACACCTGAGGTACCATTTGAGAATTTAAAATAATGCAAGCAGAGTTCCACCTTCAGCCTTCTGGGCCGTCTTCACAGTAAATATAGTGACCAGGTGGAGGCAGCCAGAAGAAACAAGCAAGACCCAAATTCATGTGGCTCTGGTTATATGAACAGCGACAGCCAGTGCTTCTCGAAAATTTCCTGTGTTCCAGATTCTGTCCTAAGTGCTTATCCGAGGCCTTGGCTTTGTCACCCCATTTAGTAAGAGCAACAAATAATAGCAATAATGGACTCATGTGTCAGTGCTGGGCTTTGTTTCAAGGGCCTTCCACAATCCTATGAGATTGGTACTCTTAATAGCCCGATGTTACTGTTAAGAAAACTGAGGCTCAGAGAGGTTAAATGAGCTGTCCCAGGTCACACAGCAATAAGGTCTCAAAATCAAGTCCCTACCCTTGGATGTGGACCGCACAAGGCACAGCCCCACAGATTTGCTCCAAAGTCCAAGCAACCCTCCCTCCGCCCCTCATCAAGCACGCATCGTGCCAGAGGAGACAGGATCTACCTCCTGTTGAGGAGGTATAATTTCTATTTCCCCAAATAAGAGATTAAAGTTTATGGCCTTGGCAGTTCTAGAGGGAATGGCCCATGGTCATGAATAATAGACGCTTTGTCTCTACAACTCCAAATATCCAGCGGCAAAGTGAACAATTCCGACTTCATACTGTTTCCAAATCTCCAGATGGTTGGCAGCATGAATAGAGCTGGGCAGAGCCCAGGCTTCTGGTCATAAAGGCGTAGATTTGAATATTGACTCTGTCTGACTAGCTATGTGACCTCAGGCTAGTTATTAAACGTCCCTGGACCTCAGTTTCCACTGCTGTGTGACTAGAATAACAGCTGCATTGCGGGATGGTGGTGAGGATTTCATGAAATTACATGTAAACCGCCTGGCATTCAGGAGGTGTCCAATAAATGCTAGCCCGTTTCGCCTCTTGCCGGCCCCACTTTGTAGTTGTGAGGCTCTGCAAACTTGGCTTCTGTCAAGCAATCTGACTTCTAGATGTGCGGCAGGGATCCTGTTACAGGAAAGAGGAAGTATTGCATCAGGCTGGGCGGGGGAGGCAATGCTACAACGCCACGACCCGGGGACACGATCAAGGTCATGCTCTTCCATAGAAGACCTCCTTGCATTCGAATCTTAAGTAATGTTACTGAGAACCCTGACAGCAACGGTGAACAGCTTGCCTTATATAGTTAAACCTGTGTCCAGGGTTATGGGAAGTTACCCAGTGTTAACCAGTGAAAATCAATACGGCCTTCCCCTTGTAGAAAAATGTTGCATTTTTCTCAGTCCATGCAGTAAGAACCCTGGTAAGCAGTGTTGCCGGGGAGAGGAAGTAATGGACTTGGTTGAATACCCAAATCAGAATGATGTGTAGTCATCATGTTTGTGGTGCATCGAAGTCTGCAGAAGTTGCTAAAGTGCCTAAAAAAAGGCAAATGTTGCCGTCGCGTAGGAGGGGGAAGGAGAATTAGAACTCAGGAGTCAGACACAGAAGGGCCGGAATCGCGATTCTTCTATGGCGGAATAACTGGGGCAAGTTAGTGCGTTTTCTGAGCCTAAGGAGCTCTTCACTTGCAATAGGGGAACAATGCAAGCACTTGCTTCCCAGAGCTGTGACCGCGGATTCTCAAACTCAGGGGTGCATCAGACCCCCTGGCGGGCTTATTAAACCACAGACCTTAAACCCACTCCTGGAGTTCTCTGATTCAGTGCATCGGGGGTCGGGATGAGCATTTGCATTTCTAACAAGCTCCCAGGGGACGCTTTTGCTGCTGGTTTGGGGACTCGCTTTGAGAAGCACGGGACGGGACGGTTAAGAGTCAGTAAGACGAAACCTACTGTGACCGTCGAAAATTGTCGTGATGGTGATAGTGGTGACAACAACGATGGTGGTGTTGTGTCATAGCACCTTCTCACGTGATTTTTTAAATTACTAGGTGTGGGCAGAAGAAAAAGCTGGTAATCAACAACGGTAATGGAGCGGTGGAGGAGAGAAAGGCAAGTGGACTCAACGGAGAGGCCAGCAAGTCTCAGGAGATGGTGCACTTGGTGAACAAGGAGTCCTCAGTGACCTGCGATCAGTATATGACAGCCGATGAGACGCGGAACCTGCAGAATGTGGACATGAAGATTGGGGTGTAGCGCCTACACCGTGGTGACCTGGGAAAGAAATGGCCGTTGGAGACACAACCAATTCGAGGAGCTGGGACACTTCACAGATGCAATGTGCTACTGATTGTTTCATTGGGGGATATTTTTTTTAGTATAAAATTTTCTACTCCTTTTTGTTTTTGTGTTTTTTTTTTTAAGTCAGGTCCAATTTATAAAAACAGCATTGCTTTCTGAAATGAGGGCCAAATTAATAAGCCACAAAAATTTAACTGTTCCAGTTCCCACCTAGAAGCCTCCATCCCCTAGGATATGCTATGCATGGCTTCTAACAAAAGCCACCAATACATCTTTCTGATCCCCAGCCTTCCCTCCACTCCCCCACCTAGGCAACAGCCACCTGCCAGGGACATCCCACAGGACTAAGAGGGATTTGTCCCTGGGAGGAAATTTGGATGGGCCCTTATCCCCTCTCCTGCAGCCTGTTCCCTGGGAATTTCTTTCCAGCGGGGTAGGGGGTCAGAATGTACTGGTTACACATCCCCTTCTACAGACCTGGAAATTTTTCAGATGCTTCTGGGGAAATACCCAAAAGGTGAAGCTATTTATCTGCAGGAAGCTATTTATCTGTGTTTTTGAAATATTAAACCCTGGAGGTCCTTTGATTCTTTTTTTTTTTTTTTTTTTTTTTTTTTTGGTTACTTTGTCAGAGGCATAAAGGGTTTAAGCTGTTCATAATAAACATCTGTACTTCCTCCACCATAACCCTTTGTGCTGTGATCCTTCGGTTTTTTTAACCAGCAAGATCTGGTTCCCAAAAACTCATCAGGAAGATGCGAGAAGGTCCTCCTTGAAAGTCTTCATCTCAGAGCCACTAAGCCCCCATTCAGGTTCACTCAACCCAATCTCAACGAACATCAAGGAAGAGAGCGCTATTTTATTTCTGAGGCTTCAAAGACTTTCTCCTGTCCTAGCATTAGAATTAGGAAAGGAGAAGCTTCAGCTGCCTTTATGTGTCAATGGCCATTGTTTTTCTGCCCTGAAAAGGCTGTGAAAAGTGACCTTATGGTGCATGACCTACCATTCTTGGCACCCCATTTCATAGACACCCAAGTGATGTCCAAAACCAGTATGGAAGTACCTTTTGATCTCTTGTAGTTAAAAGAGAAGTCAATGGATATGAAAGAGAGTCCAACAGAGTAGCCAGCTGATTGGCACAGGTTGGGGAAGAGGGGAGAGAACTGTGTAGATCCTGTTTGAGTATTTTTATGGCTGTATTTGTTGATACTCTAACAAGCCAGTTGTCTTCCCCTGATGCAGTTGCTACTCAGGGTAAGTCAAGTGCCTGGGAAGTTGCTCAGAAGGTTACAGGTCTTCCTACCATTGGAATCTTAGCACTAGATAGGCAGGTGTCTGACCAAATAAGAGAATAATGGCTTTATCCCTCGCTTGGTGGTCTTTATTCATAAGTTCAGAAGGTCCCATTGGTCCTGGAACTTCCAAAGGTGACTTGTAATAGAAGCAATTGAATCTATAAAGAACTCCTATAAAATGGGACCTCTTACCTTATGCTTCCGTAGAAAGTCATCTGTTGCCTAAACTGATGTTTAACTGGCAATGTTTCTAAGACAGAAAGGGAGAGAGAGAGAGAGAGAAAAGAAGAAGAAGAAGAAAAGAAGAGGAAGAAGAGGAGGAGGAAGGAGGAGGAAGAGGGAGAGGAAGGAGAAGAAAATAGCTCCCACATAAGTCAGGGCTGGACTTCTACGTGGAGTGATTATGAAGTATCTAATTTTAAAAGAGATGCCCACTTTGTGCACATTTCCAATTTCTGTTCTCCCTTATCCACCCCCATAACCTCTTCCCAATCACGATCTTTGAAAAGTCCCTTCTTCTATGTGAACGTAATTGGTCAGTTCCATATCCAGCTGTCTGGTTTTCTTTTTATTTTCAAGTTGGAAGGAAGGAAATAGACATACAGCCACTCTGTTGTCACAGCCACTAGTGTCCAAGTGCTCCCTGCTTTCCAAGAGCAGAGGCTTCTGACAGGTTCATGCCAGCTCTTTAGCCACTCCGGGATCCGGTTCAGGAGAGCTATAGCAGGCTCTCGCCTGTCCCCAGATTCTCTTTGGGGCCATGGATAGTGTGAAAAGGCTCACAGCTAGGGATGATTTTCCTTTTCATTGCCAACAAATAGGCTAAGATAAGTCATTGTTTTCTATTTCATGTTAGAATCAAATATGACTTTTCCTTTTATTATTGTTGTATTTCTTATTGGATATACTTCTGTGTTTTCAAGATAGGAACTGGATAGATAGGTCTAGAGCTTACGTCCCTTGGCTGCAGTACCCCTGCAATATTGCCTGAAGTTCGTGGAATAAGAGATAATCTCTCCCATTAAGCTGAGAGCTTAAGATGCAATTTTGCCTACAATTGTAAATCTGTTGTGTCTCCTGGGAGCTGCTCTTGACACTGGGTGAAAAATAAAATGGGGCAAAAGACACCTTCACATCCACATTTTGCACATCCTAGCCTGGCAGAATGGATTCCTCCAGCAGACTCTCTCAAAGTTTTACATTGAGACCATGATGCCATGAATTGATTCCATAGCCAATGTTTAGTCAATGCTGGTACCGCAGAGGAGTGGGAGAAAGGAGTCTCTGGCTTTTCTAGAAATGTCGAGTATACTTAAGAATAAGAATGACGTGGTCCATGCGACTTCATGTAATGGGTATGCCCTTTTATAAACCATTTGTGTTGCATTTATAAAGGCTAGCTCGTTGTTCATGCATGTACAGTGACCATTGTTACTTTGATTTTTCACAGCACATCCTTCCTCTGATTTTTGTATATTTATTGATGGACAAGTGGTAACGAGGAAAGCATGATATGTATATTGTCCAGTTGAAAGCACTTATTGGAAAATACTAAAAGGCTACTATTAAAAGGCTAAAGGAAATGGACTCAGGAGTCTCTGATTTAAAGGGAATGGACATCTGGGGGGGGCAAAGGTATGATTATCTGGCTGTCTGGGTAATTGAGAACGACGAGGTTGAAAGTTGTGAAGTGCCTGAAGCTGTACACTCATCTGATGGTTTCTGAAAATAAAAATCGGTCACGTGGACTTCTAGCACGTGAGGGGCTTCTTTTGGAGAAAGTTTAATTTTCTATAGTAAGTGTGTGGTTCGCATAGCTCACACGAAAGATATCGTGAAGTGTTCTTTAAAAAGCTGAGATCTCCTGGATTTCCAGATAGACTAGTGAACACACTCACCTCCATTCTCTCATGCAGGCCTCTGAAAAGACAATGAAGAGATATCCCAAAGTAAGCCAGTGGGATCAAAGAGAATGGAAGAAGAGACCATAGGGAAAAACAGTTTGAAGCTGGAAAGTGATAGCTCGTTAGTAACTGCACAAATTTGGAGAAGGCGAATCCTAAGCCAGCAGTGGGGAAGTTAAGAGACGAGATTTGTGAAGCAGAACTCCTCTCCTGCGACAAAGTCTCAGAAATTGGCAGCATTAGCTACCTCTGGAATGTGCTAGAGAAGATGGGGCTAAAATTAGGAGGATGGGTTTAAAGTCTATTCAAGAATGCAGTTAGGACCCCAGATCTCCCTCTTCACTCGAAGGGCCTGAGTGACGATTTTTTCCCAATCCCAACCGATGACCGGAAGGCTATTCTCTGAAGAGAGCAGAGTCTCTGAGGGGAAACAAGGCATATCCAGTTGACATTAGAATACCACACTGAGATGCGAAAGCACATAGAAAGAATGTTGAGACCCCCCAGCCTTCTCTCCCAGCTTGGCTTCCAGAATGCCAGCAGCCAATCATGTATCCATCAGACAGAAGTTCAGTCTTCCTGGGGAATCCGATAAGCCTGAGAGAAAACTCTACAGATGCCAACATGAGCGTTCCCACAAGGAAATGGCTCAGCAAAGCAAGCTACACTGAAGAGCACATCTGAAGCCACGCCAGGCACATAGGGCTTTTAGCTTCCTATGGCTTCTTGCACATCAGAAGTAGAGATAATTCACAGAGAAGAAAACTTTAAGAAACGTCATTAATAACCTCCTTAAGGTAAGAGTAGAGAGTGTCTCGAGAACACAATGCTAGGGTAAAAAGAAACATTGAGGGAACACCTACAAAAAAGGAGCTTTTTAAATTTAAACTCAAAAGTACAAATTAAGAACTAACCTCAAGAGAAGGTTTGGAAAATAACGTTGAAAAAAAATATCCCAGAAAACAGAGAAAGGCAAAGCAAAGGAAACAGGAGAAAAGATAAAAATAGAGAACCATTCTAGGAAATCTAATATGCAAATAATAGGAGTGGCAGAAAGAGAAAACAGAAAATGAAGAGGAAGAATTGGGTTTTTTTTAAAGTTTTATTTATTTATTTTGAGAGAGAGAGAGAGAGCACAAGCGAGGGAGGGGCAGAGAGAGAGGGAGCAAGAGAATCCCAAGCAGGCTCTGCACCGGCAGCACAGAGCCTGATGCGGGGCTTGAACCCACAAACTCTGAGCCAAAACCAAGAGTCGGATGCACCGACTGAGCCACCCAGGCGCCCCAAAGAGGAGAAATTCATTCAAGAATAAATCAAGGTTTTCCAGAGTTAAAAACACATGAATATCTAGATTCAAAGGACCAAGTGCTCGGCACAATGGATGAAAACAGACCCACACTAAAGCACATCATCTTAAAAATTCATCACAGTTGGGGCAAAGAGATTATTCTACAAGCTTCTAGAGAGGGAAAATTGAGAATACAGAGGATTAAGAAGCAGAATAGAATCAGGCTTCTCAACAGCCCCATAGAAGACTGGAAACAGTGCCCTCAAAATTCTGAGAGAAATATTCCCCGGCTAGAACTGTAATTTAGATAAACCACAAATTAAGTGAAAGGGTAGAATGAAGGCGTTTCAAATATGCATTGTCTCCAAACCAGTTCACCCATTTTCAGGCAACTCCCACAGGATGGACTCCATCAAAACAAGGGACTTACCAAGAAAGAGGAAGGCATGAGATTCAGAAAGCAAAGCAAAGGGAATTTTTTCCCAAAATGATGAAAAAGGGAGATCCCAATGGAAGGGAACAGTCCGTTCAAAGCAAAGTACTGACAATGAATGAAACAACAGAGGCTTCATGGACCTGTATGTAATTAAGAAGAAAATCACATTTTTGGTTATAGCGGTTAGCGACTGGGGCGTTAAAAACCACTCCAAAATGCAGGAACTTAAAATAGCAAACATTTGTCGTTTCTCACGAGTCTATTCCTTGACTGGGTGCTTCTTGATGACCCGGGAAGAGCTCAGGTGAGCAAGATTGTACTCACACACGTGTCTGGCGTTAACAAACAGGTCAGCTGGCATCTTTGATGGCTTCATCTGGGATGGCTGGGAAGATTGGGCGAGTCTCTTCCTCACATGGCCCCAGTTGCCTCATCCAGGCTCAGCAGGGATCCAAGTGATGGTAGCTGCCCGCAAGTCTTCTTGAGGCCTAGGCCCAGAACTGGCCATCGTTCCACCATATACTATTGACCAAACAGATCACAAGAGCCGCCCACACTTAAAGGATGGGAAATAGATCTTCCCCCTTACGGGGAGGCGTTGCAAAGTCACACTGCAAAAAGCGTGGTTACCGCAGGCCAATGATCGGGGTCATTCGTGTAATCAATCTATGACTGATAGGTTGAAAGGTTCTTGTGCTTGAGGGCACCTCTTATGTTGTTTATGCTTAAGTACACACACCATTTTGGCGATGTTGGCAACAGCATTAATTGAGAAAACCATAAACAACTTCATAAATGCCATGGTTATTGGAAGAAGAAGGAGCAGGATCCTGGGGAGATACATGTTCCAGAGATTGCTACAGTAGAAAGAGCGTGAGCTTTGGAATCAGAAGAACCTGGATTTTAAGACTGACTCTACCACTTAACTGTGCAACCCTGTTCACGCCTCTTAAATAATTTGAGTCCTAGGGGCACCTGCGTGGCTCAGTCAGTTAAGCGTCTGCCTCTTGATGTTGGCTCACACCGTGATCTAGTGGTTCGTGAGTTCAAGCCCCGGGTCAGGCTCTGCGATGACAGTGTGGAACCTGCTTGGGATTCTCTCTCCCTCTCTCTCTGCCCCTCCTCTGCTTGTGCTCGCTCTCTCTTTCTTTCTCTCAAAAATAAATACACATTAAATAATTCGAGTTTTGATTTGCTTATCTGTAAAAGAAGAACAACCAAACCTCCATAGGGCCACAATAAGGATTAAATGAGGTAATAATATTACATGGCAACGTCTGTTAGATATCAGGTCCTCGAAAATATTAATTCTTAGGTGAATATAAATTCATATCCCTCATGCATGCAGTAGTTGCTTCTCTCTTCACCATCCCCTCCAGTTTCCAGAATGCTAATCAGCTTTTAAGCTATTAGGGTGCCTGGAACCAGAATATATCGGAATCCAAGGCTCTTTGATTTTAACAGAAAGATATTTTTTGCTTTCAGAGCAAGACTAAAGAGATCCAGGAAGCGGATTAGCTGGCACCCCTGGATGAAATCTTGGCCATTCGAGCTGTGGCTGTGGATTGACCAAAGTTGTGGCTCCACTCACGACTTTGATCAAGATTTCCAGAAAGTTGCCTCACAACACCCCTACCCAGTCTGAGTCCACTCCCCCTCCCCCTGCCATCTGTTTACCTTGTCCACATGTCATCGAAGCAGGTCTTCCTCTGCCACTTAATTAATTGGCCCATGGGCCTGTCTTTTCCACAAGATAGTGAGCCTGAGGGCAGGATTTGGGTTCTGTATCTCCATTGCACTGCAGAAGGCCCAGATCATTAATGGCCTCAAAAGTTACCCTCTACTGAACACTTACAGATACCTACAGACAACTTTGGGTCTTTCCTATAACCCATAAAGGAGAATTATCCTATTTTCAATAGATGAGGCACCTGGGGATACAGAGAAGTTCATTACTGTCCCTAAGATATACAAGTAGAAAGTCGTAAAGCCTGGAATGGAGCTCAGCTCTGTCCAGAACCTCTGACCTAACATGCTTCGGTGCCTGTCATCAGAAGTTTGGTAAATCGAGCGCCAGTGTTAAGAGGTTGTCTCCACATACTGTAAACCAGGTCAGCATGCCCTCGTTCTCTGTGCCTGGTGGGACTGACCGAGGCTTACCAGAAACCACAGGAAGGGCTGGGGAATGAGTAAGTGCGGATACATTCACTACTCAGGCCATATTGGTGATATAATTCATTCAGGAAATTGTAAACAACCTCAGAGATGCTGCCATGTTTATTGGAAGGAGAAGAAGCAGGCCACCTGTGGATATTTTTGCCGTGCTGCCTCGGCAAGGGGTCAGGGGAGTAGGAAGTCTGGCTGCTTTTTTCTCCATAACCAGCACCCTGGCCTCCAGCCCCGTTCCTTGCCTGTGTTGACATCTGGTCTTCAACACCGATAGTATGCCCATCAGGGCTCCCCATAACTCGCCTCCTCAATCCACCCCCTCAGGCTTCCAGACTGCTTGCCTCATCATGTGATGACTGTTTTCCAGAAATCCAGTCCAAACCACTTCCTCTTTCCTCACTCCTTATGGAAGAATGGCAAGAACCTCAGGAAAGGCAGCTAAAGTTTAGCTAGCAAATGGTGGTCTCTAAAATAAAATTCTGAGTACAAATTTAACCCTGCCACTTACTCCCTATAGGACCTTGCATAAGTTTTTGAATGGCTCTGTGCCTCAGTTTCCTTACCTGTAAAATGGGAATTATAATTACTACCAGAAAGACTGACGAGCGATTAAATGAGACGATGTGCGTAAAAATGCGTGGATACAGGTATACACAGGTTTTCTCCCTCCTTCTTGCCACCTTCAACCTTTTCCTTGTGTGAATACAGAGGAGGGACCTAGAGAGAATGCAAACCATGGTTTGGGGGCAGTCAGGGTATTCTGAGAATTTCTGAGCCCTTCTCACCCTTCCAAGAATTGGGGTCCTAAAAACCCTCCCACTCTGAGATTCCCAAACAGCTATTGGAAAGAAAAGAAGTTCCCCCTCCTGTTGCCTGGGGAACACGCAGGTTGATTATTGCCAACATCTCACTACACAAAGACCCTGATGGGGCGGGGCTTCTGAGTGGCTTCTGGATGAGGAGAGAGAGGAGATGGGGTTGGAATTCTAGGGGCCTGGCTCCAGAGAGCCCAGGCCCACGCCTTGGGAACCCTTCCACGGAGAAGTGGAGAGGCAGGTTTTCATCACTAAAGACTTACGGGCAAACACTTCAGGCGAGGTTAGTAGAGTTCAAAAAGAGCCTGTGCTCTTTATTTTCTCCTCCTCTAAGGATTCTTTAAATCTCATTAAGAAGTGAAGAAAGAAGTATCAGGAAAAGCTATCGGAAGGATACAGATAGAGTTAAAGATAAAAAAAAATTACAAGGAAGAGCAAGCAAATGTAGTGGAAGAAAGTTCTTAGGCCTTTCTGCATACAGCAAATAGAGGGATCCTGATAGGTATGAAGTCATCCCAAACGAATCTCAAGGAGCGCACCTCTCCTCTCAGTCCCGGGGAGGTTTGCAGGGCAGGTAGGATTGGCCACAATTGGCCTCCCTTCTCTTTCACCCTCTGAAGCCAGTTTCACTGGGTGCTGGGACACGGCACCTTCAGAACCACAAGGTCTGGCCTGGGCTACAGAGCCACTGGAAACGCTGGGTTCTGTGTTAGGGCGGCACCAGGCTGGGACATCTCTCAACGGGCACAGACTCCCTGACCCTCTGTTGTAGATCACTTTCCCCCTCGGCAAAATGTAGAGCTTTGTGTAAAAGCTAATCAAGAAAAGTCCTATGTGTTCGTTTGGTGAGCCAAAGATGGGATCAATGGGAATCTTCCCATCTAGGTTCACGTCCTTTCAGAAATTATTTTCCCTGTTAACCATCTTGTTGGCCTTCTCTGGCCTGTTGATAATGCGCCCCCTTGTGGACTTTCCAGAACATTCCATGTGGAAATTGGGTCCTGCCCCTGACTTCCGTCCTTGACTCCTCAGAATAAAACCAGAAAGAAGAGGGTGAAGGTGGGTGTCCTCGCACTAAAGGCTTAGGTAGGGCAGAGTGAGAGGGAAAGTGGGTTGCCTGTATGGTGTGACAAAGGATCAGGGTACAACTGATGGTCCCCATACTCCTTTTAGTCCATGTCTTGTGTTTTGAAAAGGATTCAAAGATCATAAAGAGAAAGAACCATTACTTGGGCCATTTAATCATGATCCCGAATACCTCCTGCATGCTGGACACCGTGCTGTGTACCGAAACATACACCCTTGTCCGAGAGACACAAACAGTGTATTGGAAAACGCCATGGCGGGTGTGCAGAGGACGGTCTCTATCTGTGATGGCTGACACTGTTTGCTGTCTCCCAGACACCATTTAAAACATGCTGTGCATCGTAACCCAATTAAGTTATTTAACCTCCCTGTGCTTAAATAGACCATAGTCCGCAGCCCGTAGACTTACCAAAACCAACAGAATTAACAGCTTAGGTTTTAGAGCAGTGCCTGGCACCGAGCACTCCAGAAGCATGTGCTGCAATAGGAAAACTGAAATAAGATTCAGGAGAACCCTATGGGACAAAGCACTTTCTTCCCTTTATTTTACAGATGGGAAAACTAAGGCACAGGGAGCATAGTCCCTCAGTAAGTGGCAGAGACAGGATGCCAATGTGAACAGCGTAGATCTGTTACACTGGTCTCTTAACCCCTCCATCACGCTGCTTCCGCTCCAACATATCCATCCTTGCAACAGAAACAAGTTTCATTACAGCTCCTAGAGAAGGCTGGCTGGCATCAGCACCGATGAGCCATTAACTGACTTTCAAAATCATCTGGGCTTTAAAACGGTTTATGCCTATTTGTTGGTTCTAAACGCAGCACATATTAAGTTGTCTGGTGTTTGGGGAAAAGCTCAATCCTACGCCAGCTTTTGGCTCTCGATTTGATTTGGAATTATTCCTTTGGCTAAAGGAATTTGCCGAAAGAATCTAGGGTTACTCAAAGAAGACACTGGCTTATTTGGTGTCTTTTTTGTTCCTTAAAAGGAATTTAACATTAAAAATACACAATAGTCTACTCCGTTTCTATAGAAAGGTAAACAGACAACCAAACGTCTGTTTTTTGCAGAATTCTTTATTCCCAGAAGTTTTATGCTGGAAATGTTTTCTCTTCCAAAAAGTAGCCTCTAAGCTTGTTGACCAGTTACACAAATGAGTTAAATTTCAAATCGTATCAGCCTGATGGATAAACTGATTTCCTTCTGCCTCCAGAAATTAGGGAAACATGATTTGAACAAGATACGCTTTATTGTCCAATAAAAGTAAGGTGTCTGGTAAATTACCTCAGCGGCAAGGCGGGTGCGAATGCTCTTCGGGCATATTAAGTCCAGGGTCTTCCTTCTGCTAGAACTGTCAAGATGAGTGGAAGAAAATGGTATTTGTTATTTAGGTCCGGGCAGGGGTTTCTGAGAGAAATTCATTCCGGAAATGATGACATATGTTTGATTTTAAGCAATCGAGGGGAAACCCAGCCACCACCCAGGGTGGCAATTTCTCACCAAGATTTTCCTCCCATCCCTCCCGTTCTCAGAGACAAGGGCTCACTTCTGAGGAATCCAGAGGGCATGGCGACAGAGCCCATCATTCTCTGTGGAACAACTGTAACTTGAAAGAGGAGAAAAGTAATTGACATCCAACACGGAAGGTTGGGAAAGCTGGGGGAGGTAGAAGGAGCCAAAAGGGGCAGAGATTTGACTATTTCTGGGGGCAGGGCTGGTGGGTACTGAGAGAAAGTGCCGCAGGGATATCAGAAATCGATGGGGTTCGGATGGGATTCGTGGAGGAGAGATAAGGAACAGGAATGAAAAGGAGGTAAAGAGAAAAATCTTGGAAAGGCATATCTTTCGTTGCCCACCCCAGAAGGAAACCTGTCTCTCTCTCTCTCTCTCTCACACACACACACACACACACACACACGCACACACACGAACACCAGCTTATATGCTTGTATGGTTGTATGGTTTGGGGATAAGGTAGGTAGATCAGGTCCACAATGCCTGGTCTTCCTCTCCCCACTTCATTCTTATAATTTTGTAAGATTTTGGGGGGCACCTGGGTGGCTCAGTCCGTTGAGCATCTGACTCTTGACTCTGGCTCAGGTCATGATCCCAGGGTTGTGGGATGCAGCCCCATGTCTGACTCTGCACTGAGCGTGGAGCCTGCTTAAGTTTCCCTCTCTCCCTCTGCACCCCTTCCCCCCGCTCTCGCTTTCTAAACGAACAAACAAAACCCACAATTATGTAGGGCTTTCAAATAATCAGTAGCGGGATATGACGCCTTCATAATAAACGTCATGTCTCCTGCAGTGTCCTCTGCACCTAGAAGAATGCCTGGTGCTTAATAGCTGCTCAAGGATATATGCTGAATAAAGGCACAGATGAACCATAGGAAGAGGCACATCTTGTACGACAGAAGAAGAGGAACCTGATTCACTGGTTACATTTTGGAGGCTTTTCCAGAGTATCTGAATGAGGACATGATGTCTCATTACTTCCAATCCAAGTCACAACCTAGAATTGAGCTGGGAATATATTCCCCAGGCCAGCTGCTAAAGAGCAAAATGTCACCAAGATGTCAGAGTGGACCTAGCCAGTTAGCAGAGCAACGGTATCACATATGAGAGTTTCTTATGCAACGGCCTATGTAAGTGAGGGATGTATACAAGGCAGCTTCGTGCTGGCTTGACTCTGCCCCTTGGGAAGGGGTGTAAGTGTGGTTGCTCCATTCGAGAACGGATATTCCATCTCAGACTTTCAGTTAAAGTCAACAGATTGAATATACTCCTTTGTTTTCCTTCCTAAGATTGCTCAAATGGAAGCAGGTGTAGTGAAAGAGTATAGACCTATGGGGGCGCCTGGGTGGCTCAGTCGGTTGAGCGTCCGACTTCGGCTCAGGTCACGATCTCACGGTTCCTGAGTTCGAGCCCCACTTCAGGCTCTGTGCTGTCAGTGCAGAGCCTGCTTCAGATCCTCGTTCCCCCTCGCTCTCTGCCCCTTCCCTGCCTGCATTCTCTCTCTCTCAAAAATAAACAAACATGAAAAAAAGACTAGAGACCTGTAAATACAGAAGGAATGGAGGAAGAAGGCACATGAGCAGAAAAAGAGATTTCAATAGGTTTTGGAAGACAGAAAGTAAACGATAGAGGGGTGACTGGGTGGCTCTGTCGGTTAAATGTCTGACTCTTGCTCTCAGCTCAGGCCACGATCTCAAGGTTCCTGAGATTGAGCGTCGCTTAGGGCTCTGAGCTGTCAGTGCGGATCCTGCCTGGGATTCTTTCCCTCTCTCCCTGCTCCTCCCCCGCCCTCTCAAAACAAATATACTTTAAAAAGAGAGAGAGAGAGAAATAAATGGTAGAGGGATTCCTGGTTTAGCCAGTGTGGAAAGCTATAACCCAGTGTGCGTGCAGAGTGAGGATCTCTGAGAGGCGCTCCCGCAGAACCCATCTTCCATAGGAGACGCCTGTGTCCTCGGTCAGCGAGTGGACAGAGTGGAGGTTAGAAGCCAAAACGCATGACTGAAGCTGGAACTAGACAAGCTGGGTCCAAAGGACCCTCTTGCCCGGGACTTTGAATCTTGAGACAATGGCACTCAGATGGGTGAGAGGGGGGAGAGATTCTCAGCGGTGGGAACGTGGCAACTATGTCCGGGGACAGAGCTGGTGAAGAGAAGCTATGGGGCAGCGTCCTTGCCAAATTAATCTGCCTCCCAGCCTCCAAATGTCCAAGAGACAAATAGAGGAGGGATGTCTTTTCCTCGCTGATTTTTAATAGCTGAATAGACATTATGCCTGTGGGCATCTTACTCAACATATTTGGGCCTCAGTTTCCTCGTCTGTGAAATGGGCTTATTGCACCCCCACTAAGCTGCATAAGCATTTCCCCACAGCAAGACCCCGGCTGGACAAAGGAAAGTCCAATTACCTGACTCATCTCTTCAGAGGACAACTAGAGTCCCATTCCTTGGGGGCAAAAATAAAATTAGAACATCAGTTTGGGGTTATTTTTTTAATCAATCAATTCAACATCTTAGCTTTCAATGACGCACCCGTTTAGGGAAAAAAAATCTCACTTCTAACTTGAAACTGGTGCAGAAAAAAATAATTTTTTTTTTGTCATTCTAAACTGTCCAGCGTCAATCTTAGAAAAACAACTCTTACAGTGTATCGGCTGAGACTCCCTTGATCTATGCTGTCTTTTCCTCCACCCTGCCTTCAGAAGCCTCTGGTGATTGAGTTCCCTTTCTTTGGGACAGGTAAAACATATATCGTTCCCATAGGCATCATTGGATAGATACCGGCTCGTAAGATGTGTTTCATTTTGCTTCCAAATGAGGCTACGACAAAGAGGAAACATCTAAGCTGAGACCCCAGAGTAGGAGATAAATTTCCCTAATGTAGCAGGTGGTTGTTTGCAGTAAAAACAACCGCAAATTCTCTATGGCCCCAAACGGCAAAGTCTCTTGCTTACTCGTGCTATATGCCCATCATGAGTCCCAACAGGCTCTGTCATCACAGCCACTCAGAGACCACGACTGACGGTGCGGTCACCATATCAGGTATTTTCATTACTTGCCAGAAGGAAAGAGAGATTCTAGAAATGTGAGCACTTGTAGAGCTGGAAGAGGCAACTACTTCTCAACCCCAAACAGGGAAAGATAAAGTACAGATGTACTGTGTGCACTAACTGTCTCAGAAGCAAAATCAATTTGAGTATATGGTCATCGTACCTCTTGCTAAAACCTCTGCAGGAACTAATATGGCATCCAGCATATTCTTTCATTAAAAAAAAAAAAAAAGGAAAGAAAGTGACTCAGAGAAAAAGAAATCTAAGGCTATGGCTCTCTGCCTCAAGCCTGATTGGCTCAAGATACCCACAATTATGAGAAAGGGACGTGTTTCTAGAAGGGCTGAGGGTGTGGCTGTTGGCATCAGAGGCTGATTAGAGTCAAACTTATGAAAGCCGGGGAAGATGTTAAGAGTCATGATGCCAAAGACACTACAGACCTCAACTAGAACAACTCTGTCACTGAGGAAGACTTGAAGGAGCCCTGAAGCCTAACTTTCTATGAGCAAAAAGCAGATGATGTTGCTAGAGGAGAGATTATTCCTATATGCTCTCTTCACATGCAGCAACAGAGCATAATGGAAAAGGAGGGGCTTCCTAGGAGGTGGGATGAAACACCATGGGGGGGAAATGGACTGGGGAAGCCCTTTCAGGGAACCTGATTAGGACATAATCAAGAAATTTTCCTTATTCAGAGTGTAGGGGGCCCTCTAATGTCTGCCCACCAGGATTTCTGACATGCTACGGCTCAATGACTGAAGACTTCCATCTGTCCCCTTTCCAGATCGGATATTATGGCGATGAATCGGTCCTTATTCTGCCATTGGAGCATGTGTATGTGAGGAGGGAGGGGAAGGGGAGGGGATGCAGTGAATTGCATTTCGTTTTCACCACTTTCTGGGCCAACAGGAGCCACGTCTGAACCATATATAGAAACTCCCACGTGGTACTCTGAGATCCTGAGTGGTACTCTGAGACTTTGAGTCTGATGCTGTGAATGAAGGAGACTTTGTGGAGTTCCCCTTGGGGAGGAGGTCGGAGTCCATTTTGCATTTGTCAAACAGCAGTTTGTTAGCACACGTGTTTCTGGATCTCGTCCATCCTGAGTACGGAGGTGGGATTCCATTTCGTTCTCCCTTGAAGCCACAGGGGACCACGTGACTACGTCCGATCAATGAGTTGTAAGCTGAGGTGACATTTGACTGCTTGTGTGGAGGACCTCCCTAGAGCTCTCTTTCCCTATGGCATGGCAACCAACCTGTTTAAGGTAGTAGCTGCTTTAGCATCTCGGGTTTCTGGGGAGGTACAATGAGCAGAATGACCACTGCAGACCGGAGGTAGAACTATGCTATGAGCCAACTATGCTATGAGCCATTGAGAGTGCCTCACTCTTGACTGATCAGCCTTGACATTCGAGATGCCCATTGCTCGAGAGGACACCCATTGTCCTGCTGACTTAGCAAATATTTTAAGGAAGAGAATAATCTGTTCTGACTAGCTGGGCCAACTATTATAGGTGCATGTTGGGGGCTCCAGGTATCCATGGAGATCTTCTCTTTACCAAACATGGTTTTCATGACTCTGAAGGGCACCTAAGTAGGTGATACAGGACCATATGGGATGACAAGCATGACCAATTTTGATTGAATGCCCTGAAGTCTCATGCATGATTAGGCTTCATGATTAGACATCAAGGAGTATTATACCAAGCATAGGGGTTCAAATGCCGTTAAACATTGATAACATAGCAATATACTCTGCTGGGTTATTCGGGAAAACAGAGCCAGTATATTACAAAGACCTCCAGACCAGCTTTTCCTTTGGTGTATGTGTTTCTGAATATGCATTGCATTATCTGCAAAATTAAGGAAGGGGGCGTAGTGGTGATAATACCTACCTCACAGAATTCTCATGAGTACAATACGACCTCATGTACATAAGAGCCTGCCACATGGTAGGCATGTGTGGAACAAAAGCTTCAGTTGTTGCTGTTGGTTTTTTGCCCAGATCCCCTTCTTGGGTTGGCACATCCATCCCCTAACTGTGCTCTTGACAACTAACAACTCACAGCTGCCCTCCTTCTCTAGAGAATCGTTCTCGGCAGATGGGAGCTGCCTTATCCTGGAGATTATAACTCTCTCCCGTCAGTAGCCTACAACCAAAGACTGACAGGTGTGGGTGCTCAAAGACAGGTTTCCTTTCTTCAAGGATAACTCACGCTCAGACTTTCCCTGAGACTACCTTCTTGCTCAGCTTTCTCTTCCCTATCCTGTTTCCCTCAATTCTTTATAAGGTTTTGTAATAAGCACTTCACTCAAAAAAAATCATGTGAACTCGGATCCTGTCTCAGGTTCTGCTTCTAGGGATCCCACCTAAGACCGTAGCTACTATTAGTCATAAATAGAAGGCTCCTAAGATTATGGCTATGTCCCAAAGTTGCTGAAAAGTGTAGGAAAAGTGTAGGAGAGCACCATTTTGAGATGATTCGAGCTCCCAAAACCATAAAGCTCCAAAAAGTTTCTCCCAAGTTCTATTCTTGAAACTGTTGAGGGAGAGAACAAATGTCATTTGTGAAAGAAGACAAGGCAAAGGAGAAAGGGATGATGGGAAGGAAAGCTGCTGAGAACAGACGAGCCAAGGGAGTTCTGTAGGGTTGGGCACATTCCACAGAAATGGCCTTTCTCATGACACTAAGCTCTACTAGTATATGCAATTCTGTGAGCTAGGGACTCCCCAAGGGGCTTCTCCAGTGAAGAAAGAAATGATTTGTTCTTGGATGTCCTGTTTCCCATTTGGAAGAGCCAACTCGGCCTCCCATCATGGTGAGAGGCCACTTTAGCCAGGCTGAGACTCACTTCCTTTCCCTGAAGAAATCTAGTGTGTTTCCCCGTGGCCAAGAATCACAGCTTTGGTAAGTAATAGAAGAAAGTATTAGAGGGCCATCTGGAACATAAGATAAGACAGGCTCGTGATGTTCACAAAGCTTCTCTAGGAGTAAATAGAGAATAATCTCTTGCATTTGTCAAACAGGGTGCACCAAATATTGGATGAGCAGAGACGTGGACTATGGTAATTTATTAGCGCACATGCTTCTGGATCTCGTCCATCCTGAGAAAGGAAGTGGGATTGCATTTCGTTCTCCCTTGAAGCCGCAGGGGGACCATGTGGCTACTTCGGATCAATGAGTTGCAAGCTGAGGTGACATTGGACTGCTTGTGTGGAGGACCTCCCTAGAGCTCTCTTTCCCTCTGGCAGAAAAGGCTGAAGAAAGGAGTAATGGCTGGGGTCAGAGAGGACGTGGTCTATGAAAAAAGCTCAGATTTGTGGAAGACCAGCTCTGAGTTCTGGGTTATACGCTTATGTCCATATGACATGGTTGGGAAAGAGGCCAGACTGGGAAACAGGAAGCATCAACTTTCTATAGCTTAGTCACTAAGAAGTTGTTATTGATAATGTTAAGGGTGGCCATCCTGATGATGATGATGATGGTGAGTGATGGTGATAGCTATCATTGACTGAACCCTTACAATCCATTGGTCCATAGCTAGAAGAGATACAGAACCAGGGTTTAACTTCGGTTTGCCATTGTGTCACCCCTAGTTCATTTTCCGTTAGGGTGTCATTTCCCTCATCTGCAAAAAGGCAGGACTATACTTCCAATAGTCCCCCTCCGAGGACCTTTCTGGCCTTATAGTCTGGCATGATCTCTATCCTCTTCGCCAAGATGAGAGGAAGGTTTGGGATGAGCAGAGGAGCAACTGGAGAAGGGACACTGTGTTCCAGCTGAACTTTTCACTCAGATGAAGGCAGTGTGGAAATTCTGGGGCCCCGTCCTCTGTGAGCAGTATGTTACCCAGGCCTGGAACACGTCTGAGAAGTGACAGAGGCCGTCGGAGAATTCCGGGAGAACCAGGTCGTGCAACAAAAAGAGTCTACCACAGACGACTGCAGTTCCGTATTTGCCCTTTTTTTCCTTAACTGGAAGCCCCTAGATTTTTCCAGACAATATTTGGAAGGCTAACATCTGATTACCCCAAGTCACCAACAAAAATAGATTTCAGGGTTTTGTGTATTCATTCTGACCTGATAAAGAGGGAGCGGGGCGGGGGGCGGGGGGGAGGTCACAATAATGATTTATATGTCTGATTTCTGGAATTCGTAAGCATTTAAAGTCGTTGCTTTTCAACGTTTGAGAGCGAGAACAGTATTCACATTGGATGATTTTCCTCTCTTTATACGGTTTTTGGACAAGTGGTGTGGACCCAACCAATGCTCCTGAATTTAAGGCTGACTCCCAGGTTCAGTCTTTCTTACAATGACACGGGACTTAAATATGGCCTCTCACTGCCTCAGTGGGTGGGTGAATGAACTGAACTTTACAAAATACCAGGAAGAAAAGTATGAAGCTACAAAATTTGCATTTTTTCCAGGGACTCCACATTCTTCTATTCTTGCACAGCCCATGTCAAATGTGTGGGCATCTCCACCCATGCCTTCCTGTCCTCACGAAAGCTTCCCTGGAGGTGCTTGAACCCTCCGTCACCTGTGAATCTTTGAAACACAGGGTCCTGGCTTCCTGTTTATGTCTCTGTGCCTGGAAGAAGAGGTGCCCCGGGGGTTCGGTGCCTCAGGTGACGGCCACACAGCTCATCCTTTTCAGAGCCACTGCCCTTTACGGTACTGTAATCCTCCTTTGGTAGCTAAAGGGGCTGCTAGTGGTTCTGGGAGTAGGTGGAGAGTTTTCTTGTGACTTCCTGGAACGTCTTTTGTCAGACAACTGTCCGCATCATAGCACACGGCCTGCTGGGTGGAGGGAGAGGGGCCTAGAGCCTTATGCGTCAGGAAGAGACAAGACTCAGTGGGTGCTGTCTGGCTGCCATCGGAGCCGTGTTCAGAGGCCGTGTGGTGTGAGTCTGAGGAAAGAACGCCTCAGCTTTCAACTGAAATTCCCTTCCAAAAAATGCTCCGGTTTCATTTGCCTCAGTCTTCCCGCTAGAGAGATGGGTTTCATTAAACAGCCAGCGGTGTGCGGATTATCAGGGGTTTCAGTAGTGGTCCACATGAGAGCCCACTGAAGGAGCCATGGACAAAGAAAAGATACAAATAGGTACTTTCCAATCACACGCACACACGCACACACACACACACACACACACACACTTTTTTTTTTTTTTTATTGTATCTAGGAGCATACATGTCAAAATGTCAGGGGTGCCTGGGTGGCTCAGTTGGTTAAACAGCCAACTTCAGCTCAGGTCGTGATCTCACAGTGCGTGGGTTCGAGCCCCGCATCGGGCTCTGTGCTGGCAGCTCAGAGCCTGGAGCCTGCTTCAGATTCTGTGTCTCCGTCTCTCTGCCCCTCCCGCACTCATGTTCTCTCTCTCTCTCTCTCAAAAATAAACATTAAAAAAAAATTTTAAACGTCAAAGCCTCCTAGGTTATGCACCCAGGAGACACATACAAGAATGTTCATAGCAGCCCTGTTTGACACAGAAACAAAGCTGGAAATGAGGCAAATGTCCACTGGCAGGAAAGTGAATAAACCAAAATGTGGTGTATTTTACATACTGTATTGTTCTACAGCAGTGACGATGAATGAACCATCGCTACTTGTAACAACACATTAGAAATACAACATTAGGTAACAAAGAGACATGTTCAAAAAGCCTACGTGTAGTCCTTTTTATAAAGCTCAAAATAAGCAAAGCTTGCTTAGGCATGCATACCTGTGAGATAAAAACATTTTCTAAAAGCAGGGGAATGATAAACAAAATTCCTAGGAGCATTTCCTCTGGGAAGCAAAGCGGATGACTGGGGTAAGAAGGAGCACCAAGGCCAAGGGCAATTATTGGTGATGTTCTTGCACGGGGTAATGGCTTTGTGTGCTTCGATGCAGGTGGCATTATAACTCCGGTATAAGTTACATACATGATGACTTACCTGGATGATAGGTAAATTTCAGAGTTCAGAAGTTTAGAAATTGCCTAATCCAACGGCCTAATTTTACATATGCCAAAATTACTTCCAAACTGCAAAGGGACTTGGCCACATCTAATCAACACTTTAGTGACTATATGGAGGTCAGAACTCATGTCTTGTAACCCTCAGTCCATAATTCCTCCTTTCATTCTTACCCCTAAAAGAATAATAGCTATTATTATTGTAATTATAATAATTATTAATTATAATTACATATAATATGCGATTTGTACATAATATATGATAATTATATATGGGGTTTTTTGGGGTTTTTTTGTTTTTTGTTTTTTGTTTGTTTTGTTTTGTTTTGTTTTGTTTTGCCGTGGTAAGTAAAAGCAACGGGCTTTCACAATGTCAATGGATGATTAAACACCTCTGCTCCAGAAGAAAGGGTAAGAAATCAGAACATGGGGATCATACTACCTGAATAAGCAAAGTCAAGTTTCTCTCTGGCTGTGTCCTTTTTTTGAACGACCAACCGAATTGTATCCGTACTAAAGTGTTATGTGTACTTCAGCTGTGTTTTGGGGCTGTTTGCTATCTTACAACAAAATGGCAGCCCAGAAATTTACTGACCAGCATACATTCTGGAAATAAGATTTTAATACAATTTTGAATATGGATGTGATGTGATATATACTTGACTCCCAGGGAAGAAGGAAAAGTGTATGTTGAAACGTCCATTTTTACCAGGTGTTTAAACAAACTGCTGACGTTCATAAAAAGAATTGCGGTGTTGGGGCGCCTGGGTGGCTCAGTCAGTTGAGCGTCCGACTTCGCTCAGGTCACGATCTCATGGTCCGTGAGTTCGAGCCCCGCGTCGGGCTCTGTGCTGACAGCTCAGAGCCTGGAGCCTGCTTCAGATTCTGTGTCTCCCTCTCTCTCTCTGGCCCTCCCCCCGTTCATGCTCTGTCTCTCTCTGTCTCAAAAATAAATAAATGTTTAAAAAAAAAAAAAAGAATTGCGGTGTATCAATATCTATTTTACTTATTCAAAATAAAATATTTGCTTCCTTTCATCCCCAAAAAGAATGAGAGAGGGTAATTCATCTAAGCCATTTTATTCAGTATGTGGGTGCCCTGGGATGTCAAAAGAGAACCTGCCATTCTGTTGGTGGGTCTCCATTCCTGTACACATACCTTTTCCTGGGTGAGAATCTCATCATGCTGAGTGTGATCCTACTTTTGAAGACCATACATTTAATTTCTACAGTCTGACTGTCAAAAGCTTTCTACTTACCTCCATAGCAATGGTTTTTCCAATGCTAGAGAAAAACTTGCAGTGTTGACTTATTGAAAGACTGTATGCTTGTATACTATCTTTTCTGCATGATGTAAGGATTCTTTATGGCTATTCACCAAGCATTTCCAGTTTTCTTCCTGGGCACCTGGTAAGGCTGCACTTCCCTGCCCCCTTGAAGTTAGGCAGAGCCATATGACTTGCTCGGGCCTTTGAAATATGAACAGAAGTGAGGTACATAACATTTGGGAAGAAGCTTTAAGACTCAGTGTAACATCGGCCATGTTCCCTTTCTCCTGTGTTGGCAACTGCAGAAGCCTGGAGATGAAGTCGTTCTCAGACTCCCCCAGTGAAGATGGTGCACGGCAGAGTCCTCTAGACAACTTGTCATGGGCATTCTACATGACTAAGAAATAGTTTTAAGCCCTGAGACTTGGGAAATAGCCCATATTGACTAATTCACTGGGAAAACTTGGATTATATACCATTGCTGTCCAACTCACTACCTCAGGTAAGACATGACTCCGCTGTACAGCTCAGCTCCTGGAAAGTATTCATTTGGACACTTTAGTTTTGAACCCACAATTTCTCCAAAAGGAACCCTTCCTATGTAACCAATACGAGTTTAAAATGGGAAGTGAAGGAGAGGCAACAAGCAAGAGAAATTGGAATCCACATTTATTGATGAGAGATATATACACAAGAGTTAAAACACTTAGTGAAATATTGGATTCACAGATCATTTCCAGTATATAAAGAATATCCAGTTACTTTACACATGAAATGTTACAGTAATCAGTCCACGTGGTAAGAAAGCTTAGAGAGCTAGAGGTGAAAACAAAATATCTCAGCTACCCAAAATGTGCTTTGCCAACAAGGCATCTCCTAGTACCATATTTAAGAAACAACCCCAAAATTAGTTGACATTTTTATCTTTTTTCATTCATTAGTCCTTAAACTCGACGTGCTATTGATGCTCTATGCTACATGACTTTAGACCAATGGGGATTGTGAATGTGAGGGAAACAATTATCTTTCATTCTGGACACACAAGCATCTCCGGAGGAAATCTTGCCTAAAGGCCAGCTTTCCTTCAGCAAGGCTTCCAACCTAAATCTGATGCGGAGTTGAAGAAGCCACATGTTCAAGGAAAAACGTGCCTGTTCCACCATATGTGTGTGTATATATATATATATATATATATATATATATATATATCCCCTTCCTCCAATCATTGGAGAAGCCACTGAAAATTCATGTGCTTTGTGCCCTCCTGGGATTGCTTAGGCTTCACTCCTTTTGTGAAAAGAGAGGGACACCCAGTGTCCCCAACTGCACATGGCCATTTTTCTCTGTCCTTGCAGAGAAGAAAGGGGTTATAGGAACTATCGACTCCAGAGCATTCCATTTGGTGGTAATTAGACAGAATGTGTGTTTTAGGAGGCAAGTGTATATTTGTACTAGTTAATCTCCATCACTGAAAACATGCACACAGAGCCTATTAGGTAGAGGTCACACTCCCGTCACATATGTGGGATCTGTGCTTCATCAGTTGCCTGTCTGCAACCTCAAAGCTGTGCCCTGACCGCTTCTGTGCCTCTGGCGCTCTTTCAACGGACAACTGTGCAGTTTGCTACCAGGACTGTGCTTTTGTGGGGTTTCACCTGCATGAAAGTTAGCCAGTGAATGCCCTTTCCGTAACCCTGACTCAAGAAACCAAGGAGGACAAGGCTCTCCAGAACCTTTAAGTCATGAGCATCATGATCAGTATTTGGCAACCAGGGAGGCAGACCTTTACCTAAGGACATGACGTTAGCATGCACATACGCAGACTAACCTTTTGTCTCTCTGAGTCCAATCCGCCAAGCAAAGGAGGGCTATAGCTAAGTGTCCTTCTAAACCTACCTAAGCCTAGATAATCCAAAGTTCCACAGCTGCATTCACCATGCATTATACAGAAGTCAGATGACCTTTCACTAAGGATCATGGCACACCTCCAGCCCTCCCTTGCTCTGAATGGCGTATTTACAAAGATGCTGGACCCCCAGACTTTCAAACAATCGTTGGTACAAAAGATTCACAGCTAAGCTCTTCACTGATACATATCCCTAAATCACATTTAAAAAGAGGAGAAGTGATTCACTAGGCATCTAAGAAGGAAAAGAAGGGTTTTCAAAACACCAGTCCACATGTCTACTGCATTTAGATGAAGAGCCAAAAATAACATTTACATTAAATTAAAATACATCTATACACCATTTCACTGAAATTACACATGGAGACCTACATTATAGCTACACAAAGTGCATAGGCACTGATTTTCATGCGCGAACCAAGCGTTACTGTATACACACAAGAACTTCATGCTTTGAACGGCTATCCGTACTTGAAAATCACAGGTACAGTCGTTGCCAGTTGAGGGCACATCTAATCTGTTTGCTCAATGAGGAACCGTTTTAAATACATACCAGTACACGTTCTATGTAACTATTTTGTTTTTTAAACGTGGCAAAAATACTAGCCCTACACACGTATCAGAAGGTGTGTTTGGCAGAAGGAAGACCCCCCTTGTCTTTGCAGTGGCTACTGATTTGCCTTTTGGGGAAATTACATATTCACCTGAGGACAGAATCTACCTGGGCTGCTTCTCAACAATTTCAGTATGACTCTAAGCCCCCACCTCCAGCCCCAGCGGTAAGAGTTATTATTGCTTCGTAGTTGGTACTGACAACTTTTTTTCTGAAAGCGTTGTGCTCAATTCACATAACCACGTGACATTTACTTCTGATTTGCTTGGCAAGAAGGAACTGCAACAAATCTCTCTCGATTTGCTTCCGAGCACTTGCCCTCAAGCTCTGCTATTCAAGGGTTTCCGAAGCCAATGCACATAATTGGGAAGGCAGGGGAGGTTCTGATATAGAAATGGTCCCACTATCATCATCTTGTTTTTCATCTTCTTGCTGTCGCAAAATTTGAACGCTTAGCCGGAAAAATGAGGTCTGGTGTCAAAAATAAGGAGTTAGCACCATTCCTCAAGTTAAAAAGACTAATTGGGTGAATGCATATCTTAACCAGCTCACAGACTTAAGTGATCCCCTGACCTTTATGGTCATTTTGCTCATCGCATCGCAAAGGATTGGATTCTTAAATTTTTCAAATGCGGCTCTATGCTCAGGAAACAAGCGATAGCTCTAAGTTGCTGTAGAAACTTCTTGCGCTCTAATTAGTTATAATTCTACATAGGTGGTCATATAGAAAATACCATAAGAAAATATCTGTCTGCAAAATTACAGATACTAAATAGATTAATTCAGTCTACACTGAGTTCTTTACGATTTATGAAGAGTAGATACAAACCTGTAACATTATGAAAGGCTAAATCAATAGTAAACATATAATATCCAGGTCTATAAATACATTTGCTCATGCTCTTTATAAATAATAACAAAGAAGCCCAGGGATTTGTTTAAAAAAGAATGTGAGATCGGGCTGGAGGAATTTGTGAGTGGGCGGGGGTGGGGGGGGGAATACTGATCAGGGGGCAGTGTATTGTCCCTGGTAACATCGATTCTTACCAGGAAGCCAAAATATATCTGCTGGCAGCAAGATCAAATTAGATTCACAGTTTGCCAGCTCTCTCCTTAAGCCGTAGAAAACAAATAGAAAAACAATATACAAAAATCCTCACAAAAGTAGTCTTTTATATACAAATCTCTATAGCGACCAGATAATCTGATCTGTGTTGTGCAACATGGGAATATGCAATGCTGAGGTTTCCCAAAGGGGAGGAAGAAGAGAGGAAGTTAAGGTGATTTGTGGAAGGATCTGGATGCCCAACGTTGAGTTCCTAGTAAGGAAAATTGCTCTCCCGGAGTATTAAGCAACCAGAGTGCCAGCTTTCTGATCACACATCTCAGAGGATTCGCTCCATGGAGGAGAAACCTGAGTTGTGCTAGACCAACTTCCTTGGCTAGTGTGTGCATTTCTCTCCTACCAAAGGCAACAGCCATTTCTAGGCAGGCTGAATGGTTGCCATGGGGAGAAACGGAGCCCCAGAAGGAGCAAGGCTCTGACTTCGTCATCCCCGGTCTCCATGGGGAACGATGACAAGGGTAACAGTCAGCTGGTACGCTCCAACACTCACCCAGGGGTTGGGGGTGTCTCTGGAGAAACTGGGGACCTGTCATTACCCATGCTCCAGGCCATGTGTCGACTCTGCAAAGCAGTGGGGTCTGTTTCGGTATCAGCTTTAGTCTCGGCACAAAAGGGCCCCCGTATAACAATCAGAAGAATAAAAATATAAAAATGGATACTTGGTTTGGAGGTAGGAAGGTGAAGCAAGGCTGGACACAGGAAAAAAAAAAAAAAACCTCATCGGTAATTATTCAGGATATAATTTGAGTGAATGAAAGAAGAACGTGAGGGCTTCTCTCACTTTTCTAGGTTCTTATTTGGGTCAGTTGAGAAATAGCCTTTTCCTGGCTGCTCTCGCAATCCGGTCTTCTGCATGTAAAAAGCAAACAAACACAGAAAACTTAACCCCGTCCTTTCAGCCCCGGTCTTACATCATGGTTCCTCAAATCTAAAGAGCTGAAGTCTTCTCTGGCAATAAAGGTGCTCACAGCACATTCAATACCAAACCTATTCCATATTTAGCAGAAGTCTGGACACAGAGCGAGGATCAAGGCAGCGGCCCATTGCAAGCAGTACCAGAAAGTGCGAGAGGGTGTTGAAAGGCCATGGCTGGTGGCACGCACCTTGCAGACAGACCACGCATTTTATCTACCTTAGAAATTCCTGAGGTATTGACGAGGGCAATGGTAACCAGCCCAGCTCCACTCTTGTGAGACAGAGCTTCTACGTGGTGCCCACGATAAAAACGAACCAGGGGGACATTTTGAAAGTGAATTCAAATATCCCTGCTTCTCTCTCCAGGGAAAGGACTTGGCCCAGGCTCAGCCTGTGCTTGGATGCGCGTGACCGCATACAGGCAGAGAGGGAAGATAGTGACAGATGGTTGCTGTTATTCTGTAAATCTTGCACCAAATTTCATAAAAGTGTTCAAGTTTACTTGCCAAAGCCTCCCCAATTCCCATACTGGGTTGGCAATTAGGACGGTTTGGAGAAAACCGTGTGTTTGGGGTGTTTGGAAGGGGCTCTGTTGCTACGGCAGGAATGATCTAAGGCCTTGAGTGAAGCTATGGACGCACCCTGCCCCTTGGCCAAGCAGCAGTTTCCTCTGAGCTCAATCGCTACTTCTACGAAGACAGTGAGTTAGGCAAAGGGCAGTTTTGTAAAAGGATGTCTGTTGGCATCCCAAAACACAAACTGTGGATTAATATGGCCAGCTTCCAAGCTTGTTGTAAAACATCAAATGAAGAGAGAGGCTTGAGTTTAATATCCCCCCAAGGGGATGAAAAAAGATCCAAAGTGATTATTCACCATCGTGGGCCACTCCGACTTAAATGATACGTAAGTCATATTTTATAGTAGTAAGCCTCTAATAAAATAAGAAATTAAAGGAGAGATCATAATATCACGGATTCTCAGGACTGGAAGAGGGTTTTAATCACTTAAGCCGACCCCTTCACTTTACATATGGGAAGGAATGAGGTTTGGGCATAAAGTGACTTGTGTAAGTTATACAGCTACAAACTGGCACCATCCAAGTCAAATGTTTCCTGTACCCAATTGGGTCATTTCTCATCATCCCTATGTCATTACCTGAATTTGTTGTGTTATGCTATGCAATGGGATAGTGTCCAAATAAGATGCCTTGCCATCTTTTCTAAAGCCAACTCTTGCATTGACACATGGGGTCTTCTACTTAATTGTCTCTTAAGCAGCAACGATGACAGGTGGAATAAGAAACGAGGAGGAAGGGTGGGGCCTTGGGTTTTCCTTTTGGGAAAACCATAAGCTACTGTTGCATGAGAAGCTTTGGACTTGCTCCACCTAAGGCGAACAGTCTGCCGATAGGGCACCTGCCTGGGGTGGCGCTCAACGGCCCTTATCCTAGGTTTTAACCAGAGGGCACCAGAGATACGGAGACCATTGATCTCTGACAACTAGATTTACAGAACTCTCACTTCAGAATTTCTTCAGGCTCTTTGCTTAATCTTTTTATGTTCTCAGAGAGAGTATAATGCTAAGTGAAATAAGTCAGAGAAAGACAAATACCATAGGATTTCACTCATATGTCAAATTTAAGAAACAAATGAAGAAAAAAAAAGAGAGACAGACAAAAAAAAAAAAACCCAAAAAACAAAAAACCCCAGAATTTTGAATATAGAGAACAGACCTGTGGTCACTAGAGGGGAGATGGGGTGTGTGTGAAACAGGTGATGGGGATTAAGAGTACACTTATTGTGACCCAAATACTCCAAGAGCAAGTATTACGACAACTGAAAAAAATCTATCATTGGTCCATTTGCTTGGCTTGGAATGAGTTTATTGGGAGAATAAGGAAAGTAAAACCAACTATATGGCCCTAAGAATTAAAAAGCAGCACAGAAGAGCCACGTCCACTGGGTGTAACTGCTGAGCACTTTTAGCCATAAAGCCAAGCAAGGGCTACAAAGACCTGCTCCTCAAGAGTCTGAGTTTCCTGGGGGAAATACAGCACAGACAGAACCCGTAATCCTGACAAAAGTAAAATATTGTACTAAAAACTAAAGGAAGCGGGACAGTTGCAAAAACATGGCAGGATTGGGTTTCTTTTCAGAAACCTGGCAGAGGAGTTACCCAACTCCAAAAGGGTTTCTTGATGAGACACACTGCCAAATGACCCACTTCCCCATGCAAGGTTGGAAATAACCCGAGGCCCTCTAATCAACCAGTCATTGGGATTCCTGACATCTCCTACCAGGAATACATCTCCCCACAAATTGAATTTCCCTGAAGCCTTTGTCAGTTTCCACCAGTCTAAATCCAGGAGCTAGGCACTGGGGTACCCTTTCTTTCTGCTGACGAGTAGTTGCAGGGGAGAAGCAAATCAGCTGACCAGCAGTTGCAGGGGAGAAGCACACACTTGTCTTTTACGGACAAGGTAACTTCTGCAGGCAATGAGACCCTAGACTGTGTTTCCACACACAACAGGAAGTGAATAATTGAATCTGACATCTACTTGGTTCAGATCTTATTACGTGAAGTCCATATTGAAGATCTACATAATCTACACGATTGCCTTGATTCTTTGATACTCTATATGGGAGGCACATCCTCAAAGATCCCACCTTGAGAGATAAGCCATTCTTCTTGCTGACTGGATTTGGCTCTTTGCATTGTAGTTAGTAAGTACATGATGATTCTACTTGGGTTTCCCAGTGGGTAAAAATCGTAAAGGGGAAGATAAAAGTCTGGTTAGTTGGTTTGCTCTCAAAATGATGCGGATTCCTAAGAAGAGTGAATGGGTCTGTAACAAAATGGCGTTGCCGAAGCCCTGACTTACTGACCTCATAGGATGAGCGTATGGTTCTGGCCTGCTGTGTCTGCATATAACTTTTATGCATCATCAAATATTAATGGACTGTTATAAGCATTTATATCTGTGTTGAACCTATTAATATAAATCTATGCATATAACTGACAGATTATACAGATCTGATTTAGAAAAAGTGTCTTGGAGGTATACTCTGGATCTGTTTGTTCTGTTCATGGCACACATGATGGGCAAGGAAAGCCCAAATGGGCACGGCATAAGAAGAATGAATGAGACCTAAACAAATAGAGAACACAGTCATACGTCAGCTCTACATACATCCTGGATGTTCAGGTTAGTCCTGAACTTGACAGATTATTCATTTTTAATGTGATGTGTCGAATTTCCAGATGAATGTGATTTCCTAAGCATATTCTCATGAAATTTATTAGATGTAGTCTAAAAACAGAAAAACCTGCTTTGTTAAGCATACACCTTGTTTCTTCTGAATCATTGTCCCCTTATGTATTCATAGGATAAGTAGGAAAATGCTGACGACAAAGCAAGGCAGGAAGACATTTAGGCAGAGTCTTGGGAAGACAATCCTGAGACCACTCTTTCGGGAAACATGTCAGCGTGTACGAGTGCTAACCTGGCCTTAAACAGCAAAACCCACACACTCCTCGCTGCCTTGCCTAGATCCTTCTCTTCACCATAAAAAAGCTCTCGGGAGCACCACTTAAAGACAAGCCATAACAGTTTCATAGCTAAATCCAGGAACTGTCCCCTTGACCCACAATATCTGCTCTAAAGGATGCATTTTCCACTACTACATTTCAGCACGTCCTTGGCCACCCAGTCAACTGTCCATCTAATGAAAATGAAGAACCAATGGCAATTTTTTTTTAAAGGCAAAAAGCTGCTTAATACTGCTCAATAGTGATCCTTATCCAAAAATAACAAGGGTTTCAGAGACAAAAGCAACGGGAAGCTCACGTCTCTTGTATGTTCCAAAGGTGTCTGGTTTGGAAAAGAAAAGTCATCAGGAATAGGTAATAAAGCGTATGGGATTCTCTACACCCCTTCTCCCCAAAGAATTTGAACTCTACGACTACTCACGTATACCCCAGCACCCATCTGCTGGCCTCTGATGACCACCCGATTCCTACGTGTGGACCCAGCTTCTACACACTCTTCAGAGTTAGTCAAGTGTACTTTATTTCTCAGTGATTCATGTTCAAGTTCCCAGCAAACTCCCAAAGCCAGCAACCTTAGGAAAATACTGTGCGTTATTCAACGGGAAAATGATAGTAGCGACATCAACAGATTTAGCTTGCACGATCTCTCATCTGGAGTCATTGGGTGCCTGTGGCATACAAGGCACTGTGCTAATCCACTTGTATTACAGACTCCCTCAAACTGTGACAGCCTTGAAAAGATTCCGTCTGTGAAGCTGGAAGGAGTCATCATTTGCTCCCATTTCAGGGCTCAAGGCTGCCTTGACTTTGCCACAGGAGTGTCACCTTTATAGGGATTTGCCCATGCTTGTTTTCTGTTCCTTGCTACAGAGAAGACTAGGGAAGAAGACGGACCCTGCTTTCAACTGTGCCCTATACCTGGTTTTATGTGCTTTGAGAGAATAGTACCAAAAGCTTTCTACGCATTCGATCAATGACAGTGTTTTGCTTTCATCGAGAGGTGGTGTTAAAAGAGGCATAGCCAACATAACTGTCCTCCATGTGTGAGGAGAGCAAAATGATTAGGTCTTCCAGATTAATGAGGCTATAACTGAAATAATTTGGGGATTAAAAATGCCCCTTTTTTTTTTTTTTTTTTTTTTTTTGGTTAGAAACCCAAACAAGTATTTGAGGGCTGAAGCAAAGAAAGGAAAGCATAAAGCAAATAATCTCACTTGATTTCACTATGTCAGGTGAATGCAAACCAAACCCAATCAAATTGGATTATTTGAATCTGGTTCAAGTCTGTGTTGGCTGTGCTCTCTTACTTTTGTCAATATATACAGCGGCTATGTGCAAATTACATCCTAATCCATTATCAAGTTTGGAGCAAATTATGAAACATACTTTGAAATGTCAATAACTATTGCCACAGACTAGGTAAGGGTGGAGCAGAAACTCAGCGGGTTCCGTGATCAATTGTCGCGAGGAGCACAGTGCCCACTAGAATTTTCTATGAAATACTTCGTTTCAAGAGTGTGTGTGTGTGTGTGTGTGTGTGTGTGTGTATATATATATATATATATATATATATATATATATAGAAGCTAGATCATCAGAGTTCCCTAAGGCAGGTATTCGCTTTTAATCAACACATGGGCAAACTCTACAAGACATTTCGAGAGAATTAACTTCTAGAGGCTTCTAACAGAATCTCTGGCGCGGAATGAAGCGGAAGCATGAAAAACACTTGGGATCACACGCTGAGTGTCTGCTCGTCATCCCAAATCCCCGGAGTACACCACATTGCTCTAGTCGTATCCCCCGGGGAAAAGAGCGCCCACGGCTCTGCATTTAGAGAGAAAAGGGAAGCCGGCAAGAATGCGCGTTCAGTTCCAACTGGTTCCTCCAGCAGCATCCATCCAAACAATAACACGGGTGAGAAAACGAGACGGTTACGAAGCATGACTTGGCAAACACACAGCACCGTGCCTATCACTGACTCACAACAGATCCTCGAAGCCTCGGCTAACGGATTAAGTAAACACAGAAATAAATGCATCTTTTTTTCTTTTTAAAGAAAGCTTGTTTTGAACTCTCTTTTACCATAAGATAAGCTGGGGAGTTTATTCAAGAATTTGCTGAGAGTCATATCCTTATTTTTCACGCTTCCAAGGTTCTTCCTCAACACCGCCGTCGGCCGACTTTCCGTTGGCTGCCAGAGTTACCTGAAAATAATCACCATCAACATCCAGCTTACAGGCCACGAACCAGAAAACCACCCCGTGGGTTATGTGGAGAAGCACGAGATCCGAGTTACACTACATGACTTACATGTTGGTTTCAAATGTGGTTCTTTCCAAATTGATTTTGAGCCCGTCTTGCTTTTCGACACTGATTTGTAAATGGTGAAAAGTACATATTTGCCTTGGGGAGTACAGAGGAACTGGAGAGAGTCTGCAATTTGGGACATGAGTTCTACTAATGCTTTCAGGGTGGCGGGGGCGTCTAGCTACACATAGACCCATCAGAGAATAATGCAGCCCTTAACAAACAGTGCCCTTGTGCTACTCCATACAACCAGAGAAAAATCCAGAACTAGACAGCTAGTTCTACTCATGCACAGCTAGTGAAGGGTTCAGTTGCCATGAGGCCGGGTGGAGTTTATACACGTCCAGTTTCGAAATCAGAAATCATGATGGCGTGGATACCAGGTAGGCTATCCAGGCTTTAAAAATCGAGAAGAAAAGGGGAATTAAAAGCCAGACGTCCAAATTATTTCCAAATTATATCCAAATTATTCCCATGCAGGCATTTTTTTTTTTAATTTTTGTTTTTCAACGTTTATTTATTTTTGGGACAGAGAGAGACAGAGCATGAATGGGGGAGGGGCAGAGAGAGAGGGAGACACAGAATCGGAAACAGGCTCCAGGCTCTGAGCCATCAGCCCAGAGCCCGACGCGGGGCTCGAACTCACGGACCGCGAGATCGTGACCTGGCGGGGCTCGAACTCACGGACCGCGAGATCGTGACCTGGCTGAAGTCGGACACCTAACCGACTGCGCCACCCAGGCGCCCCCCCATGCAGGCATTTAACAATCAAGTATAACCACCAGAGTGTCTCTATTATGCTTCCCTGGCTCGAAGCAAACTGAACCCTCACACAGCGTGGGAGGTATTCCCCTCCACTTCTAAATCATTTTCCTAGCTTACCTTCCATCTGTCTGTCCTCAACGTCATGTGCAAACTTAAACCCACGACTGATATTCCACATAATGGAGAGACTGGATTTATGGAAGCATTAGGATATGGAGACATGACAAACGCAGCAATGTTTGAAAGAAATCGGATCTTCTTAACCCGAGAGGCAGCGAAACGCATGCGTTAGGAACACACACTACCATGCTAGGAACAGAACACAAGTGCCCTTCACAAACCGAGCGAACGAAAACAGAAGCCATTCGTTTCTCCACCCCCCAGTGGGCGCCCATAGTTTTCTAGAAAGACCATGCAACAAGCCATGACCACCCCACATGCAGTTATTCTGATGACAATTAAAAAGCTCTCACGTAACTTCCAACTACAAGGACAAGGCAAGAGTTTGAAAACAGCAGACACCAACATGACGTAGCAACGCTCGAAGTGGTTAACATTTTGACCAGAGCTCCAGCAAATTTGTTTCCCCTTCAGTGAACTCTCAGGAAAGACTGCCAGGAACAAACTGTCTGCCTGGAGAAAGCTGCCTGTTCGCTCTGACCTTGAATGTGCCTATTTGGCTTTCCGTGATGAACCAGATCAATAGCTGTACAAAAGTATAAATCATGCTGTGCGGCCTCTGGAACACCAGGCCGCACTGGGGGGTGTGCCCTGCTGTGGCCGTCACTGTTGTTGAATACTGGGGCCTGTGTTTCGAAAGTGGCCGGGACAGCCCCTTTTTTGGCATTTCTTTTTCTGAGCCGGTTCAAGGAAGCCAGGACTCTAACTCCCCGGTCCATCCCACCCTGCTCTGTTCCAACCACCTGGGTAATAGAAAAGCAGGAAGGGGAGGGGGCTGACAGGAAGCATTGACGTCTCCCATCTTGGTTTTTAAAACAGTGAGACGGAGAATGGACCAGAAGGAAGTTCAAAGGCAGGAAAAAATGTGACTCAGATATTCCGGGAGAGTGTGCAAATTCATCTTGATGGCTCTGGCTGCCTCCTCTCGTGCATCAGTGGCAACTCAGTTTCGTTGGTCTAGGTGGGAAGAGGTGCTCGCCTCACCTCGCGAAGGCCGAGGCCAACTAACCTTCGGTGAGCCGAACCCAATGACTTCACTAAAAAATCCAAACGGCCAGATAGTTATTAAACCAACATGGCCATTCGGTATGTCCCTGACCTGCTCAGTGTCCTTTCGACCATGTAAATGCTAATTCACCAAGTTTGCAGGTGGTTGGGTAGGCAGTCAGTTATAGAGACGGACTAAGCCAGTATCTCTACAGAACTGGCCAGCAACAAGGTTGTCTGAAACAAAGCACAGGGTCAAGATGCTAAAAGGATACATACAACAAATATTTATAGAGCGCCTACTGCATGCCAGGTACTGCTTTAGGTGCTGGGATACAGCAGTGATAAATGCGGAAACAGGGTGGCTTGCTTCCTAGTGATAGGGACAGTTCACAAATCTCTTCCTTTAGGGGGCTTGAGTTGTTCTTGCTCTAAGAACATAGCAAACTTCTCCTAATGTCCTTTAAGAAAAAGAACCCAGGAAGTCTGAAATCTAAATGTATCTCCATATCTATATACCATCTTTTTCAAAACATGTCCTTCTAACACTATTAGGAAGCCTCTTGAGAAGCTCCAAAAGAGCCACACCACAGGCAATTAGTCACTACGATTCTTCTTACATATAATTGCAAAATGTAAAAATATATGGTGATTTCACTTTATTTGATGCTATTCTTTTTCCTTGTATGGCAGTAACTTGGAATCAACCCTTCTCTTTCCTACAAAATGGTACATTCGCTTTTCTGTCCTCCCATTGCCTATTTCAGGGCTTTGCAGATAATGGGCACTCAATAAATATCTGATGAATGATCAAAATACAGGAGGTCACAGGAATGAGATGCTTAACTAAACCCCACAAGGCACACAATAAATACTTGTTAAATAGAGCACAGAGCCATTTCATGAGAATGTGGACCCTTGTTGACCCAAATTTTGACGGGGAATAATCCAGCACATTCATCTAGACGTGGGAAGAGCTAACTTCCTAGGAGAATGGAATATGCGCTTTAGAGACATCTGAATTTCGAATAATTTGAATCATTTTCGCTGAGTCAATTAGTTTTTGCAGCTGCTCTTGATGGCTAAGTCCTTCCTTAATTTGTACCAGAGCCTTGGTTCACCCACACGTGTACCCGGTAGAGAGGGGATGAGCAAAAGACTACTGCTGGCCCATTAGACTTCTGGACCTATGTTACAATCCAGTAAAGAGAATCACTTCTGTGTCACCCTTATTTGCCTGGCAGAGGCCATGTGTATGTTTGGAATGACCCAGAAGTAACCCAGGGAGAAATTATTAAATAAGATCCTGTCAGCAGGAATCAAAAGAATATCAGAAACCTGTACTGGGTGCCGATTGCCTTCAGATGCTACTTGGAACCATTTGGGCAACCCAACTCCCAGAGTTGACTCTGCTCACCTGCCAGGGTTTCTCCAAGTTTGCTTCACTCTGGTCATGACACTCTGTCTTTGACAATGTCAAGTTAGTTACAATGAAGGCTAGACAGAGCCCATCAAGCTTGAAGACTTAGTACCCAGCAGCTTGGAAAAGAGTCCAGAACATCCATGCTTCAAGAAAGATGGTGCCACCACTGTGTGAAATGTAGTGGCTATGGGATAATTGTCCTGAGGGATAGTTATCCTTTACTTGAAACAGCTTCCCCATTCTTGGAGCACAGTGACTGCAAGGTCAAAAATCACCTTCCCACAAAAATAATTAAGAGAAAAATAGTTGCACAAAGTCGTGTGGGCACATTTTTGACCAGCATGTAATATCCAGCAAGTAGGAATACTTGTGCTACATATATTGAGTGATTCGGGGTATTTCTCTTAGTGTTTCATTCAAGGAATAGAATATTTGAAATCCAACAAAGCCTTAAGAACCACAAATTCTTCGGCAAAATGTTCAAGAAAACCAATCAAATTTGTGGAGTGGGTGGAAAGGGGGGGGTGGTCAAAATGATTGTTTTACATCACATGGACGAAACAAGCAACCGATTGGCTCTTTGACTGTTAGATCTGCCACGTTAGACACAGAGTTAGATGATCTGGGACTCATAGAAGCTTGGGTTACATGATTCTTCAGAAAAGTAAATGTGACAATAATACATGCAGGACTTTTGGTGCTTGTCTTAGGAAACTGAGCATGCACTATTATATACAGGTCTCAATATCCATGAACGGGAAAGGTACCTTGCACTCATCTACTATGACAGAGTTGTGTGCAGCATAGACACATTGATTAGAGTTGCTTTCCCTATGGTTCTTCATGTCATCATAAATGGACTGAGTCTTGGTCATTTCAATATCTTCATGCACTCGATGCTGGGAGTCAATAGTATCCAGCTCAGACTTGGAGAGGTGATAGACAATCCCAGCCCCAAAGGAGTCACCCACAACATTGACTGAAGTCCTCATCCTGTCCCTGGGAACAAAGAACAAGAATGTTTAGCGAAGAAGCAGTGACATGGTGGTTGAGAGGCCAAGGTCTAGAACCCGGGGCTGAGTTCTGGCTCTACTTTTCCCTTTGCCTGATCTGGGGCAAGTTACTTAATCTTTATGAGCCTTGATTTCCTTGTTGGTCAACCGGAGAGAGCAATCATATCTGTCTCATAAACTTGTGTGACAATCAAATGAGATCATGGACGTAAAGGCCTTAGCAAAACGTCTGATGGATGGTAGAAACCCAATAAACAACAGCAAAGAGAAAGGAGAGAAGGAAGAATTGGAAGACAATAATTCTCAGATCTCGGAATTAGCACCCAAAGCTCCAGACACCGTTAGCTGTGTCCTCTTGATTTCCACTGTTCTTCAAGGACCCCAGCTCACATCCGCTTATTTTGCTTATTAATCCTACCTGTGAATTCTCCCATGATAGAAAATTCATCTCTTCGTAAGGATTGAAATTAACATTGCCTTTCCCTCTGCACCTCAGTCTCCCACCGACACATACATATACACAGGCACAGGCACAGCTGATGGGTGAGAAACCCGGCCACAATTTTCTCCCTGACCAATAAGCACAGTGACTCTGCGTCCTGGAAAAACCAAAATACGTTGTCTTGCTCTCTCTGTTAACCAAGAAAAAAAAAACATTTAAATCTTCCAGAGTGCCTCTTGAATCAGGAAGTGTTAAGAAAAACCCTCCCTCCAATCTTGTTTCCCATGTTCTGATTTAAAAAAAAAAAAAAAAAAAAGCAGGATGGCCCAGAACCTTCCCTCTCAGAACGTCAGCACCAGGAAAACTAAGTTCTTAAGAGTAAGTGGTGTTCTGTCGTCCACTAGTTCAGATTGGTGTGAAAAGTCCTGCTAACCATGTTTATGAGATACTCAAAGTCTGAAAGAGAAGGGTGCTGGAAACTTTTTTTAAAAGAATTTAAGCAAAAATGCTGCTAAAATCTCTGTCCAGGACACTCTAGCCTTTAATTCAAAAAATATGCATAAGGACACCAGAATCAGTTCAAGGCAAAGTGAAAGTCTTAATTGGTTCTTAGAACAAAGGCCTAAAATAAATTCTAGTTGCTACCATCCAATCTATTTCTCATTAGAGAAGAAGAATGACGCTGCACCAAGAGGACTGGCTTCCTCGCAAGGAGCTTGTGAGCAGCTATCCTCTGGGTTCAAGTGGGAAGATCCTGCCCATACAAAAGTCAAGATCAGACCCCGACATCAGCTGTCAGGGGCATCTCTCCATCTAAGAATGCTCTTCTCTTCCTTTCCACTCTGGAGAATCTGCCGCAGGGTGGTAAAATCTATACATGAACAAAGACTGGGTCTTTAAGTCATCCACAAAATTAGGCATCTGAGGCAGAGACAGGGTATGAGAAGGCATGCATAATGATGATTCAGAAAAACTATGGGCTCTGGAGACAGCCCGACTTGGATTCAGATGCCACTCTTTTCTTTTACTTGTTGGACAACCCTGACCCTAGTTAACCTTTGTGACCCTTAGTTGCATTAACTATGAGATGGAAATAATAAAAATATCTACCACTTTGGGTTGAAGATTAAATAAGATAGCAATATGCTTAGTACAGTTCCAGACATTTAGCAAGGATTCACAGAACATTAGTTATTACATGAGGTGTACTTTAAATATTACCATTATTCTTATGAAGTTAATTTAAACATATTTTTTTTTATTTTTTTTTTTTAATTTTTTTTTTCAACATTTATTTATTTTTGGGACAGAGAGAGACAGAGCATGAACGGGGGAGGGGCAGAGAGAGAGGGAGACACAGAATCGGAAACAGGCTCCAGGCTCTGAGCCATCAGCCCAGAGCCCGACGCGGGGCTCGAACTCCCGGACCGCGAGATCGTGACCTGGCTGAAGTCGGACGCCTAACCGACTGCGCCACCCAGGCGCCCCATAATTTAAACATATTTTTGGCAGCTCCTAGGTAGAACATCCAAACATGCCTAGTTAAGCTACTATCTCCCCCTGAAAACATCCATAAGCATTTGCGGGACATTTCCCATGGTAGCACTCCCAACCAACCAGCTGAGTTATTTGCCCATCATTTAGCTGTGGCCTACTCTGTTGTTTTTCAACTTTACTTTCAATCCCTCCTGGCGTGTGTTCTGAGTCACGCACCCAACATCCTTGGCCAATGGTTAAATTCCAAAGAGCGCTAAAGACGCCAAGAGGAATCCACTGGGTACTCTTTTGTATCACGGCCCAGGAGAATCGACGTCCTTTTCAAGTAGAAGGACCAAAGGTGATGGTGGGGTGATGATGATAGTGGCTGATATATTACATTTAATATGTAGAAGGATATGCTTTCCAGATATTACCTTGTTTAATCCTCACTAAAATGCTATAAGAAGTACTGTTATCCACACTGAGGAAATTGAAACACAGGGGTTTGGAGAGATCAAATGGCTTCCCAAAGTCACACATCCTAGTGAAGTCATAGAACCGAAAAATTTGAGCACAGGACGTGTGCCTCCAGAATGCACTGTCTGCCACATGATGCAAAGCACCTGGGAGCCAGAAAGCTCTGAATCTGAACCTAGTTCGGCCACTTACTAGCCGTGTAACCTGGGTGACTTCCTCTACCAGAATTTTTCTCAGGCAGGCAAAATACCTATTTTATAGCATTTCAAGAAGACAAAACCAGTTCCTGGTCCACAGTTGATATTCATTAAATTCTTGTTCCTTCCCCTTTAGGGAACAGCCATCACTCATACCCCCATTTTATGGGCAAAAGCACAAGACACTGTCCTAAAGGGCTAATGACTTTTTAAGTTTAATAAATCCATTGCCACTCAAATGGATGATACAAATTTACAAACTCTTGTTTCTTCAACTCTTGACTTTCTCTGATACCAAATCTCTACTCTCCAAAGAAGCCACTGAACCAAATTTTTTGACTAGGATATCTGTTCCATACTCTCAAATTTCCTTTTACTTTTTTTTTTATTTTTTTTTTTTATGGTTTATTTATTTTTGAGACAGAGACAGAACATGAGTGGGGGAAAGCAGAGAGAGAGGGAGACACAGAATCCGGAGCAGGCTCCAGCCTCTGAGCAGTCAGCACAGAACCCAACGCAGGGCTTGAACCCACAAACTGCGAGACCATGACCTGAGCCATACAGGCACCCGTGTCAGGTCTCCTTGAGTTTGAAAATGAACCTGGCCAGAGGAAATAGCTATCAGGCCAGGAATGAATGGAAGACAGGATTGGGCAGAATCAAAGCATACTGATGTTCGACACCAAAATCAAGAAGGAAAGGGCCCTGGACTTAGGGCTGGAAGCTCAACCCAGATCTTTTGACTCTCTTACCTTGAGCAAATCACCTCTCACCTGACCATGAAATATGGAATGGGGCTAATCTGAACCTCACAGAAGATTATGAGGGTTAAATAAAATGAGAGAAATATTTGGAATGCCATAACTACTCATTAAAGACTGCAGGAGCACAAGAGCATCAAAATGGCTACACAGAAATAAGAAGACAACACAGACTCTAATACTTGCTGAGTTCTTTGTTAGCTCATTCATTCATTCATTCATTCATTCAACAGGCGTACAATGAGCATCTTTGTGCAGGGCACTATGTCAAGTGTCCTGGCAACGAAGAACAAGAAATGGCTCTTCCTATGCTCCCTCTTCCTCCAAGAACCCACGCTCTCTTTACGGGCGCTATGGGATTTAGTAGGTAGGACATTTTATCTACACTTGGGCCCCTGCAAAAGCTTGAGTAGAAGCGTGCCAAGTTTGGACCTGTGGATAAGTCTGAGAAAATGAGCTAGAGAGAAGAAATCGATAATGTGAAATCGAGGAGAGAGAAGCACGCAAGACCACTCAGGAGGCAAATGAATGTAATGAGAGGCAGAAGGGAAGAACTGACCAAATCACGTATGGCCTCATCAGCCAAGTTCAGGAGGTCAGGGCTTTGTCCCAAGTGTCACGAGGAGCCACTGAGGAGCAGCAAGGGCACGCTTGCCCCCGTACAAAGACTGGTCTGAGGAAGGGCAAGGCTGAGAGAGCAAAACCCACTTGGTGAAGATGTGATGGAAGATGATGAGACAGAATTACAGGACCTGAGGACTGATTGGTCATAGAGAATAAACAAGAAAAGAGTCAAGGATTCCTCTCCGGTATCGGGTTTGGGCAGCTGGCGTTGATATGTCTACTGGCAACCAGTAGACCGTACCAACCATGTGTAGGGGACATGACGGGTCGGGGTGAGAAAGGTTCTCGTGTCAGCTTGAACATACTGGGGCTGAGGGTTGGGACCCAGCAAAGGAGAGATGTGCCACAAGTGGTTGGGAATCTGGACTAAAGATCAGGACCGACAACTGGGCTGCAGGTAGTGAATTAGGAGGCGACACCTAGAGAGGCCATGGGGAGATGCCACAGGCGTTTTTGGTTCATTCTTGGAGAGAATGCAGAGTGGGAAGAAAAGACAGTCTTATCTAGAACCCTGAGAGTGACCAACACTTAAGGAGTGGGCAAAGGAATAAGAGTCCGCCAAGGTGGAAGAAAACTTAGAAGCGTTTGAGGGAAGCATGTTGCAAAAGTAAGGGTGTGATGGACAATTCCAATGACTGCCTGGAGATCAGGTAAGAGAAGAAAAAGAAGAGCCCCTTGGTTTTAGCAACAAAGAGGCCATCACTGCCAGGGCAGTTGCAAGCCAGAGGCAGAGACAGAAGCCAGCTCGCCACGGGTAGAAAAGTGAATGAGAACTGAGTAAGTAGTGATATTATTTATAATCGTCTTATTCAAGACGATTGACTGAGAAGGTAAAGAGAGCGAGGGGAAGATGGTGGGAGACGGGAGATAGGATTTTTTTGGTTTGCCATTGAGGCCACCAGGGGGGATGTCTGACCAACTCTGGGGAAGTCCAAGTGTGGCCAAAAACGGGATATGGGAGTTTATGGTTCACATATGGAAAATTTCTCCACAAGCAAATGCTTTCATTTTGCCTCACAACCAGCCTTGACTGTTCAGGAAACCCTGCTGACCTCAGGAGCTTCAAGGCTACTTGGTAAAAAGAATTTCAGAGTGCCTGATGCTGTCCTTGAGTCTGGACACTCTGTGTCAGACCTGTGAAAAGGGGACAGAGGGGAGATCCGAACTCGCGTGCCTGGGTGGCTCAGTCGGTTGAGCGTCCGACTTTGGCTCAGGTCATGATCTCACAGTCTGTGAGTTCGAGCCCCGCATCAGGCTCTGTGCTGACGGCTCAGAGCCCGGAGCCTGCTTCGGATTCTGTGTCTCCCTCTCTCTCTGCCCCTCCCCTGCTCATGCTCTGTGTCTCTGTGTCTCAAAAATAAATAAAAACATTAAGAAAAAAAAATTAAAAAAAACAAATCCTCTGGCAGGAAGGTGTTAGAATTGTCTGCAAGTCCTGGTTCTCACAGAATAACAGAGCCAAGGGAGCAGGGTCACTCAGGGTCATCTGGGTCTTTGAATTGGGCTGAACCATACAAAGTTGCCACTTCTACAAGTTCCCAAAGGTCACATATTGGCAATTTCATGTGACTCAACTTAACATTCACAGGAAACAAACCATCATGTCTGCCTCTCAGAATGCAGGGTGCACAGTAATGGCGGAGGGGCCGCCCGAGGCCCCAGGCCTGAGAAGGCTGGCACAATCCTAAACATCCAAGGGCTAAAGCCACATGGGGTTGAGAAGGGAAGGAGGGCCTACGGAAGCATTGGTTAAGAGTGTGAACTCTGGATGGGAGCCCTGATTGCAATCCTGGGTACGGTAGGCCAAGTCACTTAGCTTCTCTCGCTCATTTGTAAAATATGGAAAGTAATCCCTCCTTCCAAGCTTGTAGAGAAGATAGTAACTGTTAATGTGTCCTGAGTGCTTGTCATCAAGAGGACCTCAGCCAAACTCTGCATATAAAAGGTCTGACACCAACCCAGTGCTCAGCTGTTGGCCCATCCCCCTCTTCCTTCTTCCCTCCTACTCCTCATCTTCTCAGTCCCAGTGAAAAGGGGAGTAGACCACTTCCTCTTTTGTTCTTCCACCAAGTCTTGTGCATTCCTCTTTTTGCACTTAGCACACTCGGGTTGGGATTTTTTGGACCACATCTGTCCCCATTACTAGATGATAAGCTCTTTGAGCGCGGACACCATGTTGTATCTATTTGTGATATGGGCAGGGTGGGGGAACCCGGTGGGCGGGTGCGTTGAAGGAGGGGTGGGGAGGGGCTGTTAAAGAGAGCAGGTTAACTCTAGAAAGAGGACTGTCTTTTGTTCAGCAAATGTCTGGTTGGGCGTCTTGGACGTGAAAAGTTAGGGCAAGGGCAAGATGGAGAGAGAGGAGGAGGGACAGAGCCCAAATTACCTTGCCTACAAAAACAAGACACGTGTCCTGAGCGCCGGGGGCAAACACAGGGAGGCCCGGCAACACAGGGAGAGATTGGGACCAAAGGGAAAAACTGGGCAGGGACAGGTCCCTAGAAGGGGGTGGCAGGCACTAAAGGATTTATTTTTTTTTTATTATTTTTTTAAGTTTATTTATTTTGAGAGGGTTGGAAGGGCACAGAGAGAGGGAGAGAGAGAGAGAGAGAGAGAGGATCCCAAGAGAATCCTGACACGGGGCTTGAACTCACCAACCGTGAGATCACAACCTGAGCCGAAATCAAGAGTCAGACACTTGACCAACTGAGCCGCCCAAGCGCCCCAAGGATTTATTTTTTAAGGAGAAAAGGTGCCTAACACTCAATTTTTGCTTCCGTGCTCCCTGAAATTATTCACACTGATTATTACTTCAGGGAAACAAAACTCAAGATTCAATTGCAAATATAGGGAGATTTTGTCTTTTTCATCTTATAACTCTCCTGAGCTCTGCCCCTCCCCTTTGTTTTTCCGTGAACACATATTTCTTTTGTGATGCATTGAAGAATGATTCTTGCTGCTCCGAACTGTAGCCCCACCCCCACCCCACCCCCAAACTGCAATCTCGCTGCTTCCAGTCAGGGACGCGTTGGCAGGGGAGGGAAGGACTAGGGGAAAGAGTGACATCCCAGCTGGCGTGGACATCACTGGAGGTCAGGAAAGTTGTAGAAAAGAACTCTGGTGGGAGCAGGGAGTCACGGCACAAGACTTCAACAATAAACTCCCAGCATCTTCAGAGATACGATAGATGGAGGGATTGGTCTTCTCTTCCACCAGATATGGAGTGGGGTTTCGATCACACATAGCTGCACAAGTGTGTCTTAAATAAGAGAACGAGACCCCAGATTGGCGGGCCTGGACCCCCAAGGGACAGCCAGATCACCTGGGTTTGAATCCTAGTTCAGTCACTCGATATCCACTACATTGGGATAAATTACTTTTCTCTGAGCCTCAGTCTCCTCAACTGTAAAATGGGGATAATACTATGAACCGGTCTCATCATTGGGGCCACCTTTGAAACAGGTCCCTGTAAAGTGCTTAGAACACTGCCTGATATTTCAGGAGCACTTGCTAGGTATTAGCTATGAGTATCCCGAGTCCTTTCCATCTGTTCTCGTCGGCTGGATGCGTGAACTGTCAACTGGTATTCAAAAACCGTAGCGGTGCTTAGATACCCACAATCAGGGACTCCTACTCCCCCTTCCGAGTCTCCAGTCTCTGGTTTCTGGAAGTGAGGTCCCTGGCCTGCATCACCTGGGAACTTGTTGGCAATGTCAATTCTTGGTCCCCACCCCAGACCTCCTGAATCTCCAGGGGGTTTGGGTGTGTGCTCAGGTTTGAGAATCCCTGCTCTATTCCCTCCAGGGAGGGATGTTAACAGGGAGCCTCAGAGCGCACCCCTCCACACACACCCCCGCCAAAGGGTGGAGGCCCTTAAGGTCTTCCTAGTAAGTTCACCTCTATCCCCCAGCTAGTAAATGTGTCCCCAGAAAAGACCTCCCCAGCAGTCGCATGTGATAAATGAGCCGCAGACCCACTTGGGTTTTCACTTTATTTTGGCTTCCCTTTGGCCACCTGTGGCCAGACCCAGTTATTTACGACCTCTTCCTGGGACTGGCTCCCAGTTTGCACTCCATCCTGCTTCCTTCAGAGAGAGAGGGGTGTCAGCGAGGTCTCTTATAAATATCCGTGGAGGATTCCCGACACAAAGGGCTTCTTGGCCCCAGGGGAAGGTTCTGGTTTACCAGCCCCGCCCATCCGGTGTTTGAGGACTCCCGGCATTTTTCAGGGCCCAGGATCTTGGTTTTCACCATGACATTTACAGAGCAGCTAAGCCTGCCCACTGAAAAGCATCCAGGGCTTGGCGGGCAGTAAGGAGGCTCCAGCAGCCTCCAGTAAGATCTCCAGCAGCTGGCAAACACTGTCGGACATTAAATGTCACTGCGGGCTTTGTTTGGTTTTAAATTGAAAAATTGCTAGAGTTATGAGAGCTTACAAGCTTTGCCCGGCGAGAATAATAAATCCCCTCACCATTTCCTTTTCTCTGCTTTTCCCCCACACACTATTTTACTAGGGAACGGCCAGCCTCCCCCACACCTCTGTCTCAACCCCCCACCCACCCCATTCACACTGTAATGGGCCCCCAACAGCCACGGAGCCCATGACCAAGAGCATGTTTCCAGAACTCCACTTGCTGGCGAGAAAGAATGTACCACCATTACTAATTCAAAGCAGATCTGACCTAGCTACAGACCCCTACGCACATTTTCCCAGGATCCTCTATCCTCCGTTTTTTCTTCTCTTCTTAAAAGGAACGTTCTGGCTTATTTGTGTACGAACATCCATCACCAGCAGAATCCTAGTCCGGGTCTTAAAACCAGAAGGGCACTCAAGGGCATTGGGTCTAGACTCCGCCTTTAAGCCCACAAGTTCCCATTCCCATTGTCCACGTGACACAGGGGAAGTCCAGAGAGTAGCTTGTGCGAAGTCCTCCAGAGAATAAGCCCAGAGCTCAGATCCGGGGCTCCTGCCCCTTTGCTTTCCTTTCTCCAGTAACATGCCCCTCGCACCCCCCACCCCCACCCCCTGCACCTGAGATCAGACCCCAGAACCAGAGAACAGCTCTTCATTTCTTCCTTCCTTTCCACTGCCAGCCTGGGATCGAGTTTTCTCATATACGGTTTCATCAATATAGGTAATCCAAATGTATCATCATTCTTGGGTTCGGCCAACTCCCTTCAGCTGGCATGATTCCACCGTGGAGTTAGGACGCCCTGCTCTCCGTGCAAGTATGCACATGAGAGCGCTGGTGTGGGGTGATCGGGGAGGACCCAGCCCTCCGATTCCATTCGCTGGCATTTAGGTCAGAAGTGGGCAGGGTCTTGGATGTTTCATGAAATGACTCTCATCCAACAGGCTTGGAAGCAAACGACTGCCAAGAAGACCAGGGCCCACAATGGTCTCAGAGTAGCTGAGACCTTGATTGTACCCCATTTGTCCCCACTTAGGCTTTTTCTGCTCTTTTGTTCTAATCTTGAGAGGAGGAAAAAACAGGTCAAATGGAAAATTCCCTTTTATTATGTAAAATCAGAGGTGACCCTAACAGGTCTGTCTTCCCTAAACTTTCCTTGGGCCTCTTTGCTTCTGCCCATTGCTAGATCTCCTTGGTTCTAAGTATGAAGTTGTGTCAGGTGGGACGTAGCTCTCCAGTGCTGTAGGCAAGACACTTAACCCTTTCTGATTCCTGGTTTACTCATCTGTGAAACAGCCCTTAGGGCTCTTTAGGAATTAATCGCCAACAGATGCAAAGAACATGGCGGTCTCCGCCAAGTATCATCTCCTTTTCTGCATCTCCTGATGATATTACTGCATTTGTTTTTCACTCAAAGTAAGGAATTTACATTAGAATGAGGGGAGGCAGCCTCTATAATGACAATTTTTTGAAAAGATAAACCTCTAATGGTGGAATCCAAGCCTCCGAAACAAACCCAAGAAGAGGCTAGGCAACGTAGTCACAGCAGGTAAGGTAGCCCAATGATACACGGGTTCAGGAGGTTCAAGGAACAAAGGGTCAGAGGACCTAGTAAGCAAAAGTCACAGGGGAAGCAGATTTAATTTTAATAGCTTCCTCTGTCTTTCTTCCTGTGTGGAAAGGCCCCTATACACAGCAAGTCTGTGGTTAAACTGAGCACACATTTATTGAGCTCCTACTGACCCTAAACTATTGAAAATGCCTTCATTTCCCCTTTGTCCTCCCCCACTGAAGCCTACCCCACCCCTTCGCCCCCTTCATCCCATCCGCTCCCAATGCTTCCACCCACACACCACCACTGAGTCGCAGCGGCCATGGCTGTGTGGTCTGAACTGACGTCCTGAGAGAGGCTCCCCTTGGGGCCTTCACAGGCGCCGAGAATAACCAAGCTAGCGGGGACGACCCCACCCCACCCCCTAAGAGACACTGGCAGAGACAGACACGAGGCTATTTCGCTTACTCGTCACCTTCCCACTGAAGGTATTTCCAGAGCATGTCTCCGGTGATGAAAGAGCCAGTCAGGAAGATCCATGACCTTCCTCGCAGCCCTCCCTGAGGTGAACAGATCACCTCCAGGGAGCCACTTCTCCATTCTCGCCTAAACCTTAGCAGCAGACAAGTTCTATGGAGAGGCCAGTCTCCCTCCTAGCTTCCCAGATGTCCTTCCTTTCAGCCACATGCACATTTTTCTCTTTGGAAGGGTGAATGAAGGGGGAAGGAACTGTGGTTTTAGCATGTGGGAAACTCGAGTCCATTAAAGATGGCTCCTGGCTCCTAAAATCTATGCTGATAGATGTCAGAACCATTGTCACTGCCATGTGGAACAGTTTTTAAAAGTGTGTGGGCACTTTGGCCTTGGACCTCTGCATCAGCACTTGTCACTGCTCTGACACCGAACCCAACAGCATTCCTCGATCCCAGTCCCTTAGCTCCAAGACTGGACATGAGGCACCAGTGTGTACTCCACAGAACGTGAGAGGCTGAGTGGGCTCTTAGCAAGATCGACTCCCATCTCCCTACTAGGGACCTTCTGGCCAGACATGCCCACCTTTGTCAATGGGCAGTGAGTGTCCTGCATCTGGAAAATGCCCTTCACTGCTAAACACACTGGGAAAGGTAGCTAGGCCATGCGTACACAGTCAAGTTCAAATTTCTCTGCATGGCCGTACACGGTATCCATTTTTTGCCCCACTGTTCACCAATCCCTGCCTCCCACTCTGTGCTCCATCAGTGCCACATCACTCCTAGGTCCCCACACTGCTGGCTGCCTCAGTGCCTTTGCACGTGGCCTTGATTGGAAGGTCCTGTTTCCTTCTCTACCTACATCTCCCTACCAGTTATGATTCAGCTCAGCTATCACTGCCTTTGGAAGCTTGACTAGAGCCACGATGAAGAATGTGGTGGCCTCCCCAACCCAGCCAACCTAGAGTCAAATCTCTGTTCACTCTCAAGTCACCTTACCTCCCCACACCTCAGTTTCCTCATCTATACAACAAGAGTGATAATACCAAAACTTCAAGGTTAGAGAGCATAAGAAATAAAGTGCCTGGTGCAGTGGCTGACACACCGTACCCATGCAAATTCAGTTGCCATTTTCATTATTTCCTGATTCGTCCACTCTAGACTAGGATGGGTGCCTCTTTCTATCACTAGCCTTTCATTTTATTTTTTAATATTTATTTTTTATATTAAATATAATTTATTGTCAAATTGCTTTCCATACAACACCCAGTGCTCAGCCCAACAGGTGCCCTCCTCCATGCCCATCACCCCCTTTCCCTTCTCCCCCACCCCCCATCAACCCTCAGTTCGTTCTGAGTATTTAAGCGTCTCTTATGGTTTGCCTCCCTCCCTCTTGGTAATTTTTCCCCCTCCCCTCCCCCATGGTCTTCTGTTAAGTTTCTCAGGATCCACATATGAGTGAAAACATATGATATCTGTCTTTCTCTGCCTGACTTATCTCACTTAGCATAATACCCTCCAGCTCCATCCACATTGCTGCAAATGGCCAGATTTCATTCTTTCTCACTGCCAACTAGTATTCCATCGTATATATAAACCACATCTTCTTTATCCGTTCGTCAGTTGATGGACATTTAGGCTCGTTTCAGAATTTGGCTTATCTCTACGAGTAGGGTAATAAAATAACCAAGGTCACAACAACAGAGAGCAAGTAACAATCTCCGAAAGAACACCTCCTGAAGGGCCAGGCCCTGGACAATGTATGACCCTCCTTTAATATGGCAGTGCTCACAGGTGCAGAGCACACATCACTATCCTTTTATATCTGTGTGCTATTTTTTGATCTATTTTATTGAAGTATAATTAACATACAATAAAATGTATCCATTTTAAGTGCATGGTTTGATGCGTTTTGACAAATGTAGACACCTGTGCATACCGGTGCCTACGGAGCATTTCTACCACCCCTCATGATTTCCCTGTGCCCCTTCCCAGTTAGTCTCTTCACCCCCTCCAGGCCCAGGCAACCACTAAGCTCTTTCTATCACTAGAGATTATACTGTCTTTCCTAGGGCTTCATATAAACGGGATCATACAGCATACACTCCCTCGTGTTTCTTCACTCGACATCATGGATTGAGACCCTCCGCGGGCATCAGTAGTGGGTTCCTTACTATGATGCTTTAAACTTTGTATTATAAATTATGGGATTCCTCCACTGGACTGTGAGGCCCTCGAGGATTCCTTCTTCCTCTTTGGTTCCCAGTCAGGCTCTCCGTAAATGTTAGAGGGAAGAAGGGAGGAAAGGAGAGAGGGAGTTGCCACGGGGATTGGCAAAGACCTTGGCTGAAACCTTGCCTCCGGGAGGCAGTACTCACATCCCCAGCAGAGCCCCATCCACCAGCACTTACAGCAACCAGTCCACAGCCACCAGCAGGCTGATGTCCTCCGTTGGCAGGCCCACAGCCGTCAGGATGAGAAGCATGGTGACGAGGCCCGCGCTGGGGATACTGGCCGCACCGACGCTCGCCAGCGTGGCCGTGAGGCTGAGAGAACAGAGAAGACCAGGTCACAGGAGAAAGAGGACTTGGAAAAACCATCCCTGGCAGGCAACTTGAAGCTCCAATTTTCCCGGCAGTCATAAAGGTTCTTTTCTTTCTCAAGGAATGGAGAAATCTAGAGTACTGAGACCCAGGAATTAGGGTCTATTGGATTCTACTCGACTGTGATGGAAATTTATAAATCCATGGATCGGAGCCTTATCCTCAGCATGATAGCCAACTAGCCTAATATATCACAGGGCTCAACTAAGGTAAGCGGGGCTCTGAAGCAGTCAAGGAAATAATAAAGGAGGAAAACAAATTGCCCTTAATCCTCCCATGGGAACATCACTGCATTCATTTCTGCTTACGCCTTTACCTCTCCGTCAGCCCCAGAGACATCTGGACTCTGAGGCAAGAGTCCGAGGAGGCCACTGCCAATGTTAACATGAGAACTCACAATAGCAAATAGCCAGACCCAACTGAGTGGACATGAGGGAAACAAATCAACAGATTCCAAATGACATTAAGTTTGAGACGCCTGGACATTTCACCATGGACTGGAAAATACATTATTCAAAACGAGGGCGCCAAAAAAAGATAATGAAATAACAGGAGGCTTTCTTTCTGAAGCATCTCACCACTTGCAATGCCAAGGGCACACCAAGCACCATTTTGAAGTTGTCTCTGGAAGAGGGTTTCATCTAGGGCTCGAGCACCCTGTCTAGACACCAGGGGGTCTCTGTGGTCCAGCAAAGGGCAATAACCTGTCTCCCTTTTTTCTGGATGCCATTTACAAAAGTCGTCATTTCTAAATGGAAAGATGCTTCTGAAAATATAGACTCCCAACTTGCTTTTGTGGGTGCTGTAAAGAAAAGGAGGGGCTTTATTTGCAGTTAGATCATTCTAGACTTTCTAGAGTAGGCCAGCTAGCTCCAAACTAAGAGCTGGGCTCCCAGACCGGTTTGACAGAGCCCAGACCATTGTTGTGACCAAGCACAGAATCCTTACAGGTCTTACAGTGGGGAGGGACCTGAATTTACCTAATCTTACCTATGAGGAAAGGCCCTAGGAGGTTTCGTAGTTTACGTTGGTTTTTCCATAGTGCCATCCTTCCAGATTTAGACCTGTGACCATAGAGACACCTCCCCTAGGTGGGGTCTACAGAACCCATCTGTGCTATTCCCCTGCCCCTTCATTGCGGAGCTGGTGTTAAGGCTTCAAGAACTCCGTATTCCTGGGATCCTTCTGGGTCATAGGAGGTAGTAATATTAGTGGTTATCAATGAGGATTATGGGATTAAACAGCCTGGATTCAAACCCCAGCTCTTCCAATGATTAACCGCATGACTTTGAGCAACTTACTCAACCTCTTTGTGCCTTGACTTCCTTATCTGCAGCAAAGGAGATAATAATGGTGTCTCACTCATGGGGTATCAGGAGCTAATAAATAAAAAGCACTTAGAAGAGGCCAGGCACATTGCCACCGCCCAGTAAATGTGAATTATCTTATCAGGAAATCTGGGCAGGGTGAGGTCACTTTGCAATAAAAACTTCTCTAAAGCCCCAAGAGTTACAAGGTGGGAATTCTCAGCCATTTCCCTGACAAGGACAACAACACTAGGAAAGGGGGACTTCCCAAATCCCAACAGTCGTGGTCTCAGCCGTTTTATTTACAACATCAGTTGCTTCTGTTATGAGTCACTCTGACACATCCCTTTGCACTTTGGCCACACGGTCTGCCTGGTCCCTCTGGGTTGTGTGAGACGAAATCCTATAAAGAGAATTCTTCCTGGCAGTTGGTTCCCCCACACGGTCCCTCCATCCCAATTAATACCCTCATCCTACCCATCCTACCATGGGCAGAGTGTCTGGGTGATTCTAAGTCCTGCAACCGCTTCTTGGGGCAGTGATCTCCTCTCCATCTCTCTATCCCTTTCTGCTTTTCCTGTCGTGCCACTCACTAGCCCACTTCTCTGAGGCTGGTTCTTGGATTCTATGCAAGGTATGACACACACATTGTCACAGCAGAACTGCACAGTAACCCTGCAAAGTACATATGGTAGCATCTGCGTTCCATCTGGCCAAACCACAAATTGGATGGATGGAGAAACTTAGGGTCAAACAGGTTGACCATGGTCTGCTGGGATTGGAACACTTATCTGCTGGATTGCAATGCCATGCCGGCCCCTGAGACCCCCCCTCCCCCCCCATCCCTTCCAACACCAAAAACTCTGAATTAATCAATCCCGATCATTGGTCGCTGGTCCATTCTTCCATCTCTTAATTTTTCATCTAACAGTGTGAACTTGACGGGCCAAGAATTCAGGGACCAGAATTCATCTTGTTTGGCTTTAAAAGAAGGGCTTTGTTAGGAAGCCCTGTTTGTCTCTGAGTTTTAAAGCAAGAGAGGTTGGTGGTCTCACGTGCAATCTGTGAGAACATGATTGAGAAGCTGTGACACCCGGATCTGAAGCATGTTTTCCACTGAGTAACAACATTATGGTACTCACTACATCACTGTCACATTGTTTTTTCGTATTCTAGAAGAACTGTATTTTATTGAGCATCAGTAATAACAATAATAGTAGCTAACATTTATTGATAGGTGACTGTGTTCCAGGCACAACGCTCTCAACCCCCTAGAATGTGTGATTATTGTCCCCATCACACCAGTGAGGAAACTGAGGCTCCCCTACAGTACTGCTGTGGACTGATCGGTGTTCCCCCACCACCAAATTCGTTTGTTCAAGCCCTAATCTCCAGGGTGATGGTGTCTGAAGACACGGCCTTTGCGGGTAAGTAGATCATGAGGGCTTAGTGCTCTTATCAGAGAGACATAAGAGAGCTTGCTCTCTCTCCATGCACCAAGGAAAGGCCAGGCAAGCAAACAGCCTGCAGTCATGCACAAGCCAAGAAGAGAGAGTCACCGGGAACTGAATTTGCCAGCACCTTCACCTTGGATTTCCCAGCCTCCAGAACTGTGAGAAATAAATATGTATCATTTGATGGTCTATGGTCTTGCATTATAGCAGTCTGAGCTAAGACAAGTATGGACCTTGAGGGTGGTTGTAAGGATTAGACAAATTAATATATGCACAGAGGTGTGACTTTAAGTTTATGGAGAAGCAACGTGGTTGATTCATTCATTCATTCATTCTAGACAGAGAGAAAGTTAGAGTTGGGGAGAGGGGTGGCGGGGGGAGAGAAAGAGAGAGAGAGAGAGAGAGGAAGAGAGAGAATCCCAAGCAGACTCCACGCTTAGTGTGGAGCCTGACGTGGTGCTTGATCCCATGACCCTGCGATCATGACCTGAGCTGAAATCAAGAGTCAGACGCTCAACCACCTGAGTCGCCCAGGTGCCCCAGAAGCTATGTGTTGTTTTTTAAAATTTATACCCAAGTTAGTTAGCATATAGTGCAATATGATTTCAGGAGTAGAATCCAGTGATTCATCCCCTACATATAACACGCGGTGCTCATCCCAACGAGTGTCCTCCTTAACACCCATCACCCATTTAGCCCATTCCCCCAGCCATGACCCCTCCAGCGACCCTCAGTTTGTTCTCGACATTTACGAGTCTCTTGTGTTTTGTCCCCCTCCCTGTTTTTGCTTCCCTTCCCTTACGTTCATCTGTTTTGTATCTTAAATCCCATGGACGAGTGAAGTCACAGGATAATCGTCTTTCTCTGACTAACTTCACTTAGCATAATATACTCTAGTTCTATCCATGTTGTTGTAAATGGCAAGATTTCATTCTTTTTGATAAAAGCACTGTGTTTTTAATGTCCTCTTGGGAAGGTGTTCTTCCCGAATTTCTTTTTTTCTTTTTTAAATGTTTATTTATTGATTTTGAGAGAGCATGAGCTGAGAAGGGGCAGAGAGAGAGGGAGACAGAGAATCCCAAGCAGGCTCCATCCCAGCATGAGACCATGACCTGAGCTGAAGTCAAGAGCTGGACGCTTAACCAACTAAGTCACCCAGGTGCCCCTCTTCCTAAATGTCTTAAACAATGAATGCATAGGGTAAAAAACAGATTTAGTATACTTGTTAGCTATTTGTAATAAAATGGTTTATACGCTATTGAGGAATCTCTTCCTTCCAGTATTTCATCATTTCTGCCATCACCCTCTGAAATGCTGAAGGGAACGTATTTTAACAAAAGGAAAACTGGATCCAGAGTCAGCTGATATCGGCCCCAGTGACGGCCCTCCCGGCTCATTAATGGGGCAGCTTTGGACAAACCGCCATGCTCCTTGAAGCCTGTGCTTCCTCATCTATTAAACAGACAGAGAAATAACTGCCTTGCAACATCACAGGACCGTGAAAAATCAAGTAATATCAAATTTCCAAAGCGATTTCACATGCGCAGTACAAACAGAGGGCATGAGTATGAGCCTGCTTCTTTCCTGTCACAATATTTTCCCTTTGACACAGCCAATAATTCCTCTTCTGTGTTATTTCCTTCATTCTTCCACCAGGAGAACTGAAATCCAAGTGGCCCTGTCAAATGGAGTCAGTGGGGAAGGGACGAAGGTTAAATGTTGTTTCAGTGCTTCCCCACCTGCACCCCTCACCTCACAGTCACAATCTGGCCTCCATCCAAGATAACACCATTCATTTGAGCAATAAAGATGGCGGCCACTGCTTCATAAAGGGCTGTACCGTCCATGTTGATGGTTGCTCCAACTGGGAGGACAAATCTGGTTACACGCTTATCAATCCCCAGGTTTTCTTCCAAGCAACGGAAGGTAACAGGCAAAGTTCCCGCACTGAGGAACAAAGACAGAAAGAGAGAGAGACAAGAGTTTATGTCCACTTTAGAGAAACAGGACAAAATTCAAACTGGAATGCCAACCACAAAGTTTTTGTTCGTTTGTTCCAATCAGGCCATGTGACATGCAGAAAGCAGTGTTTGGAGGCAAATTAAAGACCAACTGTTTGGAGGTTCAAATTCAATCTTATTAAGATGCTCATAGGCAGCAAGCTCTTTTTGTTGCTTCTGGTTTTCAAGATCTACTTAGAGTTTCACATTCTTTTTCCTTTGATCAGTGTTTCCCTCTTGGATGAAATATTAAAGGCCATCTGACTGCCCACATTAATTGAGCTGCTAAAAAAAAAAAAATGTGTCAGGAACCAATCAGCTGTCAACAGTGAAATGGAATGAGGAATTTTTGAATGACCCATAATTTCATGCTAGGAACACTGTTTCCAACAATGCATGGACTGCATCCAGCCTCTGGGAATTGCCCTGAGCTAATTTTGACAATGCTGGATAAACATGTTAAGTACCATTTAGCCTGAACCTGAGCTTCTAGCAATTCACTGGGGACCCCTATACACAATCCAACTCCCTAATACATGGTCATTGGCCAACTGTACAGTCTTTCCAACAACATAGGGCAGAAAAGCATGTGCTCTGTAGCTAATCAAAGACCCAATATGGAATGACTCCACCCCCACTCCGCCCTGGAAATTCCTGTCCGGAACTCACCACCGCATGACCCAGCCTCAAGGGCCAGAACCCCTGACACGTTCGTGTGTCTTCTAAATTAGGAGACCTGTAAGGATAAGGGTTGCTGATGGCCAAAATATTATTTCCATGTGGAGGGAGGTACATGGGAGGGTAGGTGGATTTGCTTCCAAGTGTAAGTAATATGGAAAGAAATGCAGAACGCCCATACTGCCATGCGAGTTCTTTGCGGTCCTTTCTCTTTTGGGGTTTTTTTGGTTTGGGGTTTTTCTGTTTGGTTGTTTTGATTTTGTTTCTGGTTTTTTTGCTTTTTTGCTTTTTTTTTCTATTCAAAGCTTAGTAAAGTGAACTGGGGAACCTCCAATGCAGACACACTTATTTCTAGCATGCACGGACAGCCTCATAGCTTCCTCCTTCTACTGGTCAGAACCAGGGCTCCCGCCAAGTTTGACACAGACCCTTGCCAGAGGTCTCAGTTTCTCAGAGAGTAGTAGAGAGCCACCAGCTTCAGAAAAGCTAAAGAGAATGCAGATTCCAGGGCCTACTCAGAAACAGGAAGCAGAAGCTCTAAAATTAGAGTCGCCTAAATCTGCATCTTATTAAACCACTGATGAACACGCTCCTAATAACAATCTTAGGGACGTCAGCGTCATCTTATGGCAATATTCTTTGTGATTTCAAGTCAGAGGTCTGTCTTATGCCTCCTCCTTGCTCTTAGGGAGAAGAAATGAATGTTTGGAGACCTCTCATTACTAACACCTCATAAACCCAGGGAGAAAAGTTGAGGTCATTGTATTTGGTTAGCTTCTCCAGCTATTTTAATGAGACATTAGTGTCCCTTTATTCCTCCCACCCCCAGGCCCTCCCCACCCCACCCTTTCTTAGGACCCCTTTGATGGTTTCTAGGACACCATGACTAGTCTGAAATGGCAGCTGTGGTTGGTGGCTGGGATTTTCAATGATAGGAATCTAAGCAAACTTCTGGGCGGACGAGAATATAATAATTTTTATTATGGTATTCATCTTCCCAAAATGTCATCAAGAGGTCTTTGGACAATTAAATAGATTAGGGAAAGTAATTGACAAGGTATGAAAATAGTCTCAATTTCTTTACTGAAGGGGCTTTGTGTCTTAAAAGTCTATATATACCCAACCAATTCAAACTGGGACTTGGGAGTTTTAACTCTTTCCTGTCCTTCCAACATTCTGACGTGGATGTCTTCATGTGTTGCTAATAATAAGTCTTCAAATGTTGCTAATAATAACTATCAGTTACTTGACCGTCTTTTTTTTTCTAGAGTAGTTTTAATAGCATGCACTGATGTCAGGAGGATGCAGAGACATGTGTCCCAGGGCACCCCCTCTGTTAGTCCTCCCTGACATCAGCCTGTTGAGAAAAGGGGGTGACCCCTTCCCCTTCTCCATCAGTCCAAGGTCCAAGGAGGTAGAAAGAAATTTAGCTGACTGTACTGGGGTTTTGTTTTTTTTCCCTGTGGTCATAATGGCTGAGATAGTTCTTAGTACGTGATTCATGCCACAGTTTTTTCTTTAAGTGTATTTTCTTCTAAAAAATGAAATTCTGCATCCAGGAAAGAGCCACACTTTAAACAAAGATTAAAGTCACTTGAAAGACAGGGTAAGGAGAAGGGTCTAGCATCTGTGGCCTTGGCCAGATAACCCAAGCGTTTGGCTGATTTAAATATGAACTCGGGCTACCAATATGCTTTTAACATTTACTTTGTCTTGTAAAGGTACTAGGGATAACTATCTAGTCGTTCAAAGGAAAGATAATAATATTTTTAAAGATCAAAACCGCAAAGGTACTGGAAGAAAATATAAAGTAATGTTTCATAATTTTTAGTAGAGATGTTCCTGAGAAAATTGAAATTCTAAACACTAAATGAAAATAGTAGCAACTTCAACAATACACAAATTAAAAACTTCCAGGGGCAAAAAGCCCTGTAAATTTACAAAACAAATGTCAGGTAGAGAGGAACATCATTTGTGACATGTGACACTTGAGTTAATATTTTTATATGTGAAGAGAGTGAAACAGCCAATCAGGAAAGGAATAATACCCCAACAGGAAATGACCATCACAAATAATTCACAGGGTTGGGGAGGGGAGAGGAGGATGGTCCGTAAGAACACAAAGAGATGCTTGCCTTCGCTGGTAATCAAAGAAATGCAGAATCGATGAGATCATTTTTCACCAATAACATTGGAAAGTATTAAAGGGACTGATAATATCCAGTGCTCGTAAGTAGGTGGGGAAAAGCATACTCTCACACCCAGTTCATGGGGGCATAAACTGACATACTTTTCTGAGCGGCAAACTGGGGGTATGTTTTACAACAGCCGGTGTGCTTACCATTGGACTCAGAAATTCCACTTCTATAAATTTACCCTGAGGGGATCATCAGACAAGCTTGCAGGGATGTATTTATAAGGATGCCTGTTCAATAGACATGCCTTAAATGTACATCCCAAGGTGGAGACAGGGGTGTATTATAGCACCTGCAGTGTATTATTATGCCATTTGAAAATAGTAGGAAGATGTATGTTGATAGAAATTTTATAATAGGTTGATCAGTAAAAAATACAGTTTGCAATATCTATATATAGTAAAACCTGGAAAAAATATATGACTAAGATGAACTAAAAGGTTACTATCAATTATCACTGGGTAACAGAATAACTGGAGATGTTCACTTTCTCCTTCAAAACTTTACTCACTGTCTGAACTTTTTCCCAATGAGCAAACACCACTCCCATAACCAGAAAACAAATATCAAACTAAAAATGATGGGTTTTGGAAAAAAAAAAAAAGATTTATTTTTTTTCCAAAGAGAGGGGATCTTTGTGGATAGAGACTCTTAGCCATAGGGAGTTTATAAGACCAAGTAGGAAAAAGAAATTTCGGGATGTTTCCCTTCATCTTGGGAAACCGAATGCAGAATGTAGATCCCGAGGATTATATGTATTTTTAGCATCTTCTGAACCCCCACATTCTACAAGTACCAAAATCTCATTGATTTGCAAGATGGAAACACAATTTGGCTCCTCGGGTAGTCACCACTATTGGCCTGTCAGGTCACTTATGGAAAACCCGACTGCTTGCTCAGTAGCCTCGGAACAGCAGTCACTCTGTGTCACAGGGTGACCCTCTCACTGGCAATGCATGGTCATGGGATCAACAAGAACCGGCTGACAGGTGACTCCAGAGATCATGCTGAGCTAGGGTCTGCAGCCTGCCTGCCCCCACCCCCCTGCCCCCACCACCTGCTTCACGACCTCTGTCTCCGTTTTGTGACCCTTAGTTTTGTAAAGAAATACTAACAACTAGTGCAGTCTGAAACAATAAAACTCTTTACTCTTTGAAATTCTAAATTGGTAGGTGTTTTCTAATGTCTTTGTTCCTGTTTGTTTGTTCTTGTTAAATTCAGTCCAAGAAGACATCAAAAAATATATTTTTTTTTTTCTCTGCATATCTCTGGAGTCCTCATTGGCTTTAGATGCCCTGGAACTTACTTAATGAAGAAGGAACGGACTCTCAGTCAATGTCAAGTTGAATCAATGCCAACCTGATTTTCTCAAAATCAATGGGGCAGAAGGGTCCATTAGAGGTTCATGCAGGGGTCACAGGCTTCATTGACTTCTGGTGTGTTTTTTAAAAATCTCATCTCACATGTTTACCATGCAAAAGCTCATTTTTCCAGTTTTGAACCATAACTCCAATAGAGTGATATTTTCTGATAGCATTTTTCAAATCACAGGTGGGAGAATTTCTTAAATAGCACAATACGCTGTTACATCCTTCTGGAAAACATTTGGAACTAAACCAATGTTAGATGTGGCAACTCAGGCATGCATACTAATAGCATGTATTCATCTGGGAAGTTTAACCTGAGATCATATTTCCAGGACAGTTGCATATCAGCAAAAATGTTCATCAGAAAGTTCCTAAGTTCCTGGGAGCCAAAAATACAAAGCATTTATCTTTTCCAGGAATATTTTAATAATACATGAAACATGTTCTCATTGAACTGTGTGATGGAAGGGTTTTGAAAAGAGGAAGTGGCAGAGAGGGGAAAGGAATGAGCAGAAAGAAAGAAAGGTGATTTCTTGTATTCTCTACCTGGAGGCGGTACCCAGGGCAGTGATCCAGGCTTGGAAAATGCCAGCAAAAAAGGAGAAAGGGTTTTTCCTGGTGACTAGAAAGTAAATCAAGGGGAGAAAGATGCCCCCATGGATGATGAGGCCCACTATCACCGTGACCATGTACATCCCCAGTTGCCTAGCAACCACTTCTAAGTCCTTGATTGCAATGATCTTTCCACAAATGAGGCAGGCGATACCCAGGGGAGAGTACCTGAAAAACATAAAAGGAAAAAAAAAAAAAAAAGCATTGAAGACAGCCTTATGGGATCCAGAACCTAGATCTGGGCCCTTACATGTACTGCACTCTGAGGAAAACCCTTTGCGTTTCGGTACAAAGAGTTTTGCTGGACGAAGTCCATGAGATTCAACCGTTGCTGCATTTTACTTCAGACTAACTGTACGACCTGAAATCTGTGCCATGGATCTGGGGGGATCCCTGCTCTGATGAGAATTCCAAAGGTGAACTCTGTTGCTCAGGTGATTTTTAGGAATAACAGAATCTAGCTTTACCATCTCCCGGGTAAGCACCGAGCTTGAGAGACACACAGGCTGTGCCTTTGAGAATCTTGTTTGGTTTCCCTGATCCCCCAACTCTTTCCTTGAAAACTGGGAATCCATTTTGAGCTTCCCAGGAAGCTCATTAGAGTTTCACCAAACTATACGCCGGTGTTTGCAAATTTGCCTTGTTTCTGCCTTGGAAGATGGGAAATTCATTAAAAAATGAGAGAGAGGGGGAGGCCTGCCAAATCAAGAAAACCATCTGAGCCAGAGAGTACATTTAGAGAAATGCGGTTTTATTACTTACTTCTAAGTCTGAAAGTATTTCTTTCCATCCTTAACTCTACCAGCAATCCCGACCACCGTACATCGCGTCTCAAGCGGTACAGTAAGAGCACTACATGCATCACCTCATTTAATTCTTAACCACAACCCTGCAATCAAGGTATCATTACTCTTAGTTGGCAAACGAGGAAACTGACATTCAGAAAAGTTAAGTAACCAGCCCACGACCACAAAACCAGGAAGTAGGAGAACAATTCAGGTCCTGTGAAACTCCAAGGGTATTTTTCCCCTCACCAAGCCAAACCACTTCCCTTTAACTGGCAGTAGTAGCTCGTTGTAGCTAAGCCAACAGTTTACCATACACCGATGTATTCTCTATAACCTTATTTTATATCTCCATCTTACTATTGTTTGATAGGGAGCTTAGAAACCATTGGCTGTTGTCCTCACCCTTGAGTAAGCTCACCACGTGCTCTCTCATCTTGAGTGTATTTTTCCAATGTTGGGCAACATACTTTCTCTGTTGCCCAATCTGGTAGACCTGGAGCATAGACTTGGTCAGCCTGCGACACCTTCTGACTGAAATGAAACTGTTTGTCGGAAAGTTGATACCTTGGTAAGAATTATGAACTTATTTGAGAAAAAGACTGTGGGGGAAATGAAATCCCAGGATAAGGCCATCAACAGGGGTAAAGGAGTCAGGAAAGGAAGACAGACACCCAAGCCAGATGTGATTTTTTTTTTTTTTTTTAATTGTGCCTGAAGCAAACCCTTTCCTGGGTAAAGAAAAGATTGGAGGAGTAGATGAGAGTTATATACACATTTACATAAGACACGGAGCTTGTCCAGTCACTTACCAGCTACATGACTCTGGTTAGAGACTTATTCCCATTTTACAGGCATGCAAGTCAAGGCTTAGGCTAACTCCAGCCTCGTGGGATTGCTGCAAGGCTTACATTTTTGAAATGTAAATCCTGCACCCCTCCCTGTCAGCACCATTCATCTCCAACTGCTGACCAAGGAATCCTTTGTATGTTCTGTTTTTACACGGATTACGCACACCATGTCCTTTCCCCCACCATGCTTAATGAGTCAAGTCTGAGTTAATGCTGCTTTCTAAAACATCTCAGTCTACTGCCACCCAATGGTGGATGTTTTTATAAGCAAAATATTTTGTCAAGGGGAACCTTCTTCTGAAAGAGCTGATTTGTAACTAACGATACGATACGTAGTAAAAACATTAGAATAGCTGCTCCCTTCCTTGATGAGTTTCCAGGCTGTAGCCTCCACGTGTTTCCCTGGGGTAAAGACTGATGATATCTGAGAACTGTTTCCGCAGGCATTAGGGAGCTATGCTGTTAAACCCTTGGCTTTCCCACCATTTTACACTCTCCTGGTGTGCCCATAGTCACAACATCTCCCAGATCAGCTGGGTAGTCTCAGAGGCCAACTCTTTGTTCCAGGGGATTGTAAGTAACTGAGCAGAATGCACCAATAAATGGTGCCAACAAGCATTTATCTTCATAAACCAAGAGATCAATTATTTCCCAAGCACCAATCACCCTTTAAAGATGTACAGAAAAACACAAATATGAGCTATTCTGGGTGCCACTCAATTTTCCTGCTTTTCTGGGACAAGCCATTTGCAGAATGGAGAGAAAGTGTTTCCAAGGCTCTTTGCCAAGCAAGACAGCTACAGAATCCCCCTGGAGAACACATTTGAGCCAGAGCCAAATGGATTAGAGAGAGGGAACAGGTTACCTCCAGAGCACTCAGCTCACTGGGAGAGACATGAGTTTCCCACTACAAATGGAGAGCGTCATTCAAAGGCCAGAAGGTAGAGTGTTAGGTAAATAAATATGGCAAGCAGGGGCCCTAGTTAACCCAAACACCTGGGTCTCCAGAACCAGAATGAGCATCAATTAGGACAAGGAAAGAGCCTTTAGCGCTATGGTGTCCTTTAAGGCCGTTACTTCCCTGCACCTGTTTTCAAAACAAGTGGCTTAAGCTTCCACTCAGGAGCTTCTGAGTTCCTGGGTCGCCGTATAATTATCTCACTGGAAATGACACTCCGTGGAAAAGAGAGGGCAAATGACCTGGATTCAAGGTCACCACTCAAAGCTTCTGAAATGAAGCAAACAATCAAAGCCATAAACTAAAGTGCATAAAGAAGCTGAGGGCTCCAGTAAGCTTCTGAAGCCAAAGGGTGCCCAGTCATTGTTGTACCAGTTTCTAAATTAGAAGGACATCACTGCAGAGCAGGGAGACAGAATGTCTCCCACCACGCCCTTAGACTGGTTGTATCTGCAGCTCTGGGCACTGTTTTCAAAGGCACTGATTCATCTAGGACTGGCCTGTCAAGTCTTTTTCTTACTATCACATCATCCATCCTTGCCTCCGTCTGCTTTGTACCTCAGTCCTTGTCATTTTAAGGTCTTTACCAAGTTGCCTTTCCCAAGACTGGGTTCGACTCCACAAACACAAACTCATACACAGAATTTAACATGCCCAGACCTCAGTGTGCCTGTGCATTCACAGACCCCAGCTTCACACTCACCTGACCTGCCTGGTAACAACACGGATTCCCTGGGCTCACCACGTACCTATTGAGTTAGAATCTCCTGGAGCTAACCTGGGGGCATTTGTATTTTAAACAAGTTCCCCTAGGTAATTCTGACGTATTCTCGGAAACCAATGTTTCAAGGAATAAAATCTGTTCCACAACAGGATGAAATGCAGAAGTTACTTGGTTACCCTTCGGAAACCATTTGCATTAGCTCCAATTGATTCAAGACCTTTGGTCTTAACCCATTAAAGTAGTTAATTCAGGACCTTTAGTCACAGGACAGATGGTGGATCAGACAGTTAGATGGTTAGTGGAGAGACTTTCTCAGTCTTGCCATAAAGTCACTCTGGCTTTGCCCCACACCGCTATTGGTTTTCAACAGCAACACCAGTCTCCCAGTTTGGGACAGATCCCAAGACAACCAAAAAAGGGAAGAGTCTGTCAACAAAGAGCCAAACACACATTCTAAGAGTTACCTAAATGTGTTGTCTGCTCTCAGGCTCAAAAAGTAACACAAATCTCCATTTTACCCAGTCCGCTTAGAGACTGGTGTTCCGGCTATCCAAGCAGTGACTGCTGACAGTTTCTATGTGTGGACTAGAACTCTGGATGAGGATAGAGGGAAAATCAGTATGCAGAGCCTCCAGGCTTGTAGTCTCCCCTCCCCCCTCCCCCACACCTCCCCAGGGACTTCCTTTCGCAAGTAAATAGACCCCAACTTGTCAAGGTAGCCTGCGAAGCCTTATGGCATCTGTCTCCTGCCCACCTCTCCAATTTCACTGCCTTCCACGCCCCCTCACCAACCAACCACATCGCAGGTACTCCGGACCTTCGTCTGACCCTTAAAAACCTTTCACTTGCTGTTTCCTCCCACTGAAAAATTCTAATATGGGTTCTTCACAGAGCTGCCTCTTCCCATTCTTCAGATCTCCATCAAAAGCCACTTCCCCAGGCAGCCCTCCTGGACCCCCAGGATAGAGTCCAAGCCATACTTCCATCCCCCATCACTCTCTGTCCCACTCTCCTGGTTACTAACTTTGTAGCACTGACTGCTGTCTGAATTCTTATTTGCTTCCTTTTACTCTTTCTCTTTCCTTTCAGTAGAATGTAGGCCCCGTGAGGGCCAGAATATTTCTCTGTCTTCTTCACCATTACACTAGCTAAAATTGTTATTGGCATAGAAGAGGGGCTCAAAAGCATTCATGGAGTGACAGAATGGATGGATAGCTGGACGGTTGGATGGATGGATGGATGGATGGATGGATGGAAGGGATGGATGGATGGATGGATGGAAGGATGGATGGATGGATGGATGGATGGATGGATGGATGGATGGAAGGGATGGATGGATGGAAGGATGGATGGATGGATGGATGGATGGAAGGATGGATGGATGGAAGGGATGGATGGATGGATGGATGGATGGAAGGATGGATGGATGGATGGAAGGGATGGATGGATGGATGGATGGATGGATGGAAGGGATGGATGGATGGATGGAAGGATGGATGGATGGATGGATGGATGGAAGGGATGGATGGATGGATGGAAGGGATGGATGGACAGTGGCGGTGGGTTAAAAGGGAGGGAGAATTGAAAGAGTGGACAGAGATCTCACTTCTCACTTTGTGTTTCTAGAGTGGTGAGATTATGAAAAGTTTTACTTTCTGTTTAAGGTTATCAGATTTTCAAAAAAAATGTTTTAAAGAAATTTGCAAAAAATGAGGATATTAAAATCATACTGAAATTAAGGGTTTTTCTTTTTTTGATGAATCAGAGAGCCTTTTAGGCTTCTTAAAGGATCCATGAACACACGGAAACAGAGGATACAGATTGAATTGATAATAGTAATGATAATCACAAAATAACAACAATGATAACACTGTTCATAGAAAGTGTTTAGACAGGACCCAGCATATGAGGAATGTTTTGTAACTGTTGATCACAATTTCACTCCATTCTCACGGCAACCCTAAGACACACTGATTCTATGCTCAATCCATTCAGATCATGGGGTTTAGAATGTGTCTAATTCACCTAAAGTCACACAGTTAGTACTAGGAGGATGCCGGATTCACTCCAATCTGAAGTCAGACCGAAGTTGAATTAGGCACCACTCCCACACAACTCCCACTACTTAGGCTGTGTGACACTGGGCAAGTTAACTTCTGTGCTTAGTTTTTACAACTGGAAAGTGGGGTTAACAAAAGTCCCTATTTCTGCTAGGTATTATGGAGACCAATAAATGAATTAATGTATGGAAAGTAATTGGAATAGTACTAAGCATATAGCAGGAGGTTGGCAAATCTTAGCTATGATTTAATAATTATGATAATAATAATTAGCTCCCCAATAATAAATAGATACAATACAATCATTGAGGTAGTGCTGAGCATATAGCAAGCATTTAATAACTATAAGTTATAATTTAGTAATAATTGTTACTAGAATAATAGGGATCTCTGCAACGTTATATTTTGCTATTATACTGTTCTTATTACCACACAGAGAAGAACACAAAAGAAGTCTGATCATTTAAGCTTTGAGAGGGTCGGTTAAAGAGTAATTGACTGTTCTACGCCAAACCGTCTCACACACATTGTTATCAAACGCTGACGAGGCAGCTCAGGAATGAAAGAAGTGTGTAGAATCGGCATCTCCTACCATGTAACACCCTCCTGACTGTTTGCCTAGATGAGGTAACTGAACAGCTGTCAGAAGTCATTGCATAGACCTTGTTCCTGACTCACAATTGCTCGGCATCTCCTGGGTTTTGATGCTAAATCTTTAGGAGTTTTGGTTTCATTGAATAGGAAACCTTAATCCACACCCCTCTTCCCTGGGGAGAAGTGAGCACACACTTTATCCCATGATTCATCTCCCACATTTCCTCTCCTTCAAGGGCTCAGTGCAAATGATATTGCCCACATCACTGGCATCGTAGTACAGAAATCTGAACTGTAGTTTTAGAGCGAGGATGTTCATTCTGCTAAGAATTCCAGGGGACCAGTGCAGATCCTAATGTTTACTACCAAGAGGCATATTCTGCTTTATTATTTACTAAGTTCTCAGCAAGCTCAGGCAGATCTGTAAAGAGACTCGAAACATATTTTTAGAGCATCACATTGTGGGTGACTTTAAATTTTCATACAAAAGAAGTATTCAGAAATCTAGGGTTGCCTGAGCAGTTGAAGAATCGATACAATAAAAAAAAAACAAAATCACATTATTTTACCAGCGTCCTGTCCATGTTTTCAAAGTACAATAAAGCGATGATCTGAACAAGCCAGGCCTGGTAAATATGGTTCATGAAATCATAAGGAACATCTCTTTTTCTTTTCTTGCTCATTTACTCATTTATTCATTCAATAAATACTTTTTTTTCCTTGAAGTGTATTCTTTTTTTTTAAATGTAATTTATTGTCAAGTTGGCTAACATACAGTATATACAGTGTGCTCTTGGTTTTGGGGGTAGATTCCCGTGTTAACAATGGCCAAATGATGGAAAGAGCCTAAGTGTCCATCAACTGACGAATGGATAAAGAAGATGTGGTTTATATATACAATGGAATACTACTTGGCAGTGAGAAAGAATGAAATCTGGCCTTTTGCAGCAATGTGGATGGAACCGGAGTGTGGATGGAACGCTGAGTGAGATAAGTCAGGCAGAGAAAGACACGTATCATATGTTTTCACTCATATGAGGAACATCTTCTGGATCTGAGACCCTGGGGCCTTCAGCTAGTCCACTCACTCTTGAGGTTTTAGTAAGAATTACTACCAGCACATCACAAGGTTGGGTTCTGTGGGGATAAAAAATAAGCCAGGAGCAGATTCTTGTTCTTGTAAAGGGGGAGGAGGAGCCAAGGAAAGGAAGAAGAGAAAAAGAAGGTAGAATTTTAGTGGGAGGCACCATGCAGAAATGAAGGAAGCCCAGAGGAGGAGGAGGGTTGGGGAAGGTGAGTAGGCTGAGAACAAGCAGAGACAGAGAATTGGCAATCCTGAATTCCTGTGACAGGACACAGGTGTCGTTTGGTCTCATAATGGTTTTGGTTTTTTTCTAGACAGGCATATCAGACCATCAAAGAGGTCTGGAACAAATGCACGTAAAAATCTTTCATCCGAGAGAGAGTGGACACTAGAGGTCTGAAGGTGGTACCGTTTCCTTTACAGAAGACTGGGCACTCATGCCCTCCTGGGCTGCCCTAGATTTCAGAACCGCTGACCACAAAGACACATGCAATAAAGCAGAGACAGTATTGCTTAGATAATTCAAACAAAAAAGTCACCCACTTAGGCATCAAGGATTATGAAATCAACAGGCACTCCAGCTCTTCGCCCCACTAGCTATATCATCTTAAGCAAATTAATTCACCTCAATACACCTCAGTTGCCTTTTCTGTAAAATGGGAGTCATGGTGCCATCTTTGCGGGGCTACTGGGATTACATCTGACGGGCACTAAGCACTTATCCTGGCTCTTGGCAGATACAAGGAAATCAATAGCTGGTAACTTTTATGATTATAATGATCATGACGATGTTAAGGAGTCAAGATTTGGTGACTCTGGATGTATCATATGATACAGTCTTCTCTTCCATAAAACTAGAGGGTGGAACAAGATTTCCAAGAGCACTTACAATTCTAATATTGCCTCTGTGATTTCACTGTTTGCATGGCCTGAGAACTGCCTCTTTTTCCTGCTGCACGAGTCATAAAACTACAATACATTGCTTTTGGACACCAGAATATTAGCATAGTGGTCCTGCCACACGCCCTCGGTCATGCTGTATCATCCTTGGTATCTTGGACTTATCTTAGTGTTTCCTCACAGTGCTCAGGTTCAGGGTTACTAATCGGTTTTTCCAGCTTGTCTATCTTTTCTTGCTTTTCGTTGTTGTTTTTGTTTTCCCACAGGCAGGAATAGGCAAACTTTATGCGAAGGGCCAAATAGTAAATACTTCAGTTTTTTCAGGCTACACAATCTTAGTCTGAACTGCCCAACTCTGCCATTTGGCACAAAGCAACCCTAGACAATGTGTGAACGAATGGGCACAGCTGTGTGCCAATAGGACTTTATTTATGGGACCTGAAGGTGAATTTCATACAATTTTCATGTGTTGTGGAACACTATTACTCTTTTGATTTTTTTTTTCTGGCAACATAAAAACATAAAACCCATTCCTAACTTGTAGGCCACACTAAACGCATAGCAAGCAGATAAGATCTGGCCCAAGGATGGGCCATGGTTTTCCAACCCATTTTCCAGGGGAAGCTCCCCCCAGAAAAGATTTTCATCCTTTTCTCAAAGTTTTTTTTCCAGAGAGCCCTTTGCTTGCTCCATGCCTACTCTCTCCTGCTGGGAGGGCTCTGTTATCTTTAAAGGATCCCAAGACCTTCAGACACCCTCCCCCAACACTGAGTAAGAACAAGCCCACCTACCACATGATCATGATCACTAACTTCATTACAATCTCATTCAAAATGTTGAAGAATTCCACCATCAGCTTGGCCTGCTCTCCCATCTTCCCCATGGCGATGCCAAAAGCAATGAAAAACCCGATCAGACCTGTTGAGTGAATCACATCACGCAGAAGGACAAGTTACAAAGTGTGTGTTTCTTCTCCCTCCTTCACCATTCCCGACACAGGGAGCCACCTTCTCACCTGCCTGTTACCCCGCAAATGAGGCATTAGGGTTCACACTGAAAATACCTTCCCCTTGGATAATTATGGCATCCCTTAACATTTCCCACAAGAGCAAGTTGAACTGTCAGCTGTATTAAATACGTTCCTTGAAAAAAATGAATTCCATTTCATTCCAAACTCAAAAGCACTCTCTTCTCTCTCCTCCTCCCTTACCATGGGTAAGCAGATTCCAGAGTACACAGATTAACAAAGGAAGGCTTGTTGAGGCTTGGGGATTATCATGCAAACTTTGGAGCCCACATTAGAACTGCAGAGACCAATTAGCCAATAAAGTCTCTGCCAGGGTTATGTCTACATTGGCTTAGGGCTAGTGCAAATTCATGTGTGGCTGGTATGTTCCACTGCAGAAGAATCCTAAGTATAAAAGTATCTTTCTACTGCTACGTGCCTAATATGAGAAGGAGGAAGAATGTCGCAAAGTCAAATGGAAAGCAATGAGAAATCCAAAATAGTTGGGAAACCCCAATTGACCCAGTTCGTTTGTATTTAACCTGTGATTTATTAACTCCTCATCATTCTTTTCATGGTCAAAATGGTTAGAATGCTTCCCCCTTTTTTTTAACTGTATTTTTTATCAGTATCATAAAGGCAGAACATAGACTTTGAAATTTGCTAGCCCCTCAGTCCCCTTCTCACTTCACTTGACATGGTTTGACTTCTATCTAAATCTAGCCCCACCCCAGCCTCTAGGGTCAATCCTAAACCCAGGCTGGAAGGACGTGAGGAGCTCTGTCCCCATCAAAGGCACTAGGTCCTGGACCAGCTTCAACACCCAGCCTTGAGTCTTATCTCTGTGTTGTCCTCGCCTCTTTCCCCACAGCAGAGTATGTTGGCATATGTGCTAGGAAGCTGCCATATACTTTGGTTCCTCCAAGCTTGGCCTGGCTTTTCTCCTCCCAGAAGTTTCTCTTCCCCTACCGCTCCTTCCCATCCTTTTCCTTAGAGTTTTACCCCCTGCCTAGTCTCACCCAGGCCCACCCAGGGACTGGGCCACTTTATGGCTAACAGATATCCCCATGATTGTCTGGGGGCTGTCTGGATTTCTGATTACTAGCCACTCTGTGCCCCCTTCCCACTCTGACCCATTATGGCCAATCCTGGGGCTCCAATTCTGACTACTGGCATGGACTACCAACCAATGTTGCTGTCCCCGTAGCTGCAGGCCCTTGCTTGCCCATCTGACATTTCTTCTGAACGGTAGTATGGCCAATATTCTAGGCCCTCTCTTTCCTTCCTCTTCCCTATGACTGCCGTGTCCCAGTTTGGCAGGTCTAATTTACAACCCTCCTTTTATATCGTTTCCTAATGTATCCAGTTATGCCTGGAGTCTTGAGTTACACTGGGTAAATTATATCATTATAATCTGATTCTCTTAGGGAAGAATTCTTTCTTTCTGAATCTCCGACTTCACCTTTTTCCTAGCCCCCCAGAGACACTCACCTCCCCACACTATGCACGTAACAACCCAGATTGTTCAACTATCCTTCACTGGACCCTCTCTCTCTTTAGCAAAAAGAACTCAGCACCTGCACTCAGGATTGTTAATCCCTGGGAACGAATATTTCCCCTTTTCAGTTCTTAGCTAGAAAGACTGGCAAGTGATTTACAAGTGAGTTATTGGCCATAAAGACAGAGGCTTTGTGAGAAGCAGTGACCAGGGGAGTGTGGTCTCACTCTGCAGTAACGTATGGAACCAAATTCAGACTATTCCCAAGCCTTCTCTCAAGCCCACGGAGAGGAGTCTGTTGGGTGTGCGGTGAGACATAATCTGTGAACATTCTGGCTGAGAAGACCTAGTATTACCCAGTTAATTCCATTTGGAGATTTTAAGAGAAACTCCTCAAGGTCTCAAAGTCACAAAATGCTGGCATAAAAGGGCTACCCTTGCAGGGCCAGCAGAAACTGAGCCACATCTATGACTATGAGAGAGAGAGACGTTGGAAGGAGCAAAATCTCCCAGGAGTTGACGTAATGGATGGGGTTAGAGTGGAGCTCAGAAGTGGTCTGGAGGTTTTGGCGGAGAGAAAGGAGTCCTTCAAGAAGTAGGAGGCCAGAGTCAGGGTTTTGTCTTCACTTACTGCAATGTTCAATCATTGGGACTTTCCAAAGCCAAAAAAAAAAAAAAAAAAAAGCCACCTTCTCCACCCTCAGAAGACCAAGGGAAGAATCTTGTTTTAGCCATGATTTGTAAATGAGAAGTTTCCCAACGGTCTAACTTCCCTTGGCTTTCCAGGGCTTCACTCTGCACTTGGACACTCACGTCCAGCTTCCATGTCATTTTCTTCTGTCAACACAGCTTCACTGAACTCACTTACTGGAACTGGGGCGTTTCACTTGAACAAAGCCCTTTTAGACTTGGTCACTGGGGCTGAGAGAGTAGTGAGTTGTGTTGAAACTCCCTAGGGCAGCTCAAGGTCAACGTGACTTCCCAGAATCCACTGAGAATCTGGAAACGACCGTGTAAGTCTTCTGAATGATTCACCCCAAAGCTCGGCCTCATTACTCATGGCCTTAACCTCCTGCAGAGTACGTAGAAGACTGTGGGGCCACGTTGACTATGGGGTTTGGGGGAACAGAGCAGGGCTGGGAAGGTCCTGAAAGGCTCACAGACATCTGGGCAGTGGAGGAGAAGGGCTGGATCAGGGGTGGAGGCTGAAGGTATTTGCAGGCTCTCCTCAGAGGAACTCACCCACTTTCTCCTCTCTCTTTCCTCCTGTCACCTCTCACTGATGGTCAACAACGTTTACGGATCTTCCATTGCCTGCCAACCTATTCAGTGTATCTCCTCTCACACTCTCATTGACTCAACCTGTTTCCTTCGAGAACAAACCGAGATGATCCCTCACTGAAGCTTCTGCTTTTCAGTGCCTGGGCAATCCTTCTCTCCTACATCTTTCTCTCAACCATTCTGGGTCAGTTACTCATAAAATTATCAAATTTAGAATAAACAAACAAAACAGACAACCAGGATATCCAGTCAAAATGTGAATTGCAGATAAACAATGAATATATTTTATTTTGGTATAAGTATGTCTCGTGCAGTATTTGGGACATACTCTACACTAACAAATCATTTGTTGTTCATCTGAAATTCACACTTAACTCGGCATCCAATACTTTACCTACAACCCTCCTAAGGAGACAAGGGTATTTGATCTCCTAGATGGCAAAGCGGAAGGACCACGGAGCTGATCCATTTCTAACCAGCTGTCTCTCAAACCCTTAGAAATCTTGCTTGCACAGATTAACGTACTTTTTCCACCCAGCTTCTCCATCTGTTCCAGCTTAGGGCCAAATGTCCCTCTTTCTTGTTTATGGGACACCACTCTAACAGTGGGTGGGGGTTATGGTGGGGAGTGGTCCCAGGGGGTGGGTAGGGGGTAAACTGAGCAAAGGGGAGTCACTCCCATGATGGGGAATCTTCATCCTCTGTGGGGGCGTTTTCTTATGGTGCCCCTCAGCTCTCCATTCACCTTGGATAATGACAGTAGCTCAGAAGAGAGCACACACTATATACTACTGTGCTCCACATGCACAATCTCATTTAATGCTCATAATGATCTGCAAGAGAAACGCAATCTCGTCCCGTTACAAATGAATCTCGAGAAGTGAAGCAACTTGGCCATGGGCAGGTCACCAGTGAGTGGTCCATAAGGGATCTGAACCCAGCCTGTCTACCTGCAGAGCCGAAGAACCAAGTAATGGCGTGCTATGAAGGCTCCAGGCTAGGGGAAAGGGCTCACTGGAATCCCAGAGAGTTAAACAAGATAATCTTTTGATAAGCTCCTCTGAGCACCAACACCAACACTTCACACTTCTGATAGCACTGTGTTGTTTTAAAGGCTGTGAAAGCTGGGGTGGGCTATCCCTGTGCCTAGTGTAGCACTAGCATGCAGGGCATTTCAAAAAAAAAAAAAAATGCTGAAAAAAATGGAAGAATTGGATGTGTAACTTCCTGCAATGGACAGTCAGAGAAAGTTACTTGCCAACATCACGTTAGTCCCCTCTCTCTTCCCATAACTGACCTCTAGCTGCCATGTCCCCTCGCGGTCCTGCTTGCCTCTCTCCCTCTTCCTTAATCTTTCAACGAGGGATGCCGAGGCACTGAGATGCAGAAAAGGTTGGCCATCGTCTCCCCCCAGAGGTGAACACCACGATGCCTACCTAAGACATTCATGCCATCCTTGAACTCCAGGCCCTTCTTGATAACCACCTTCGCTTCCTCAGGCGCCTCCGTCACAGTCTCGTTCAATAATGAGATGACAGCGTTGGTGGCATTGCCTTCCTCATCTGATGGAGGTGCCACCAGGACTTTCTTGGTCACCGTTTGAATCTAATGGAGTGGGAGGAGGAGGGAGGAATATAAAGATAAGGCGTTTGACCACCAAAAGCCTAGGCACTTAGACGTTTTTAAAATCCCTAGGATGTTAAAAAACTAATTAAGAAATATCAAAACAAGGTTATGAAAGTTGGGGAATAGTTCAATGTTCGTGTTTAACAAAGTGATATTTTATTATACACATACAGTAGGAAACGACTGTCCTCATCACTTGATAATTATAGGACTGACAGCACTCATTTGTAATGTAGTGTGATCCAGTAATGGGACACAAGCTTCGAGCTGGGGGACAGTCCCATGATTGTAGCCCTTGATTGCAGCCTCTTTCAGTCCCATGATTGTAGCCCTTGATTGCAGCCTCTTTCAGTCCCATGATTGTAGCCCTTGATTGCAACCTCTTTCAGTCCCATGATTGTAGCCCTGCATCTCAGAGACAACATCCAGCATCGATCACCGAAGCTCTTCATAATTGTGAACCCCAGTTGGATGGCCCTTCTTGCCTCTTGGGAGGGGCCCTGGATCTGGCCAAGAGTCGGAAAGTGAGTGTCTTCGCAGGGAACAGGTCCACCTGTTTTGTTCCTTCCTGCCTGGGACCTGTCTGGCGGTCTTCACAGACGAAGCCTCATTCGGGCTCCTTCCAGAGTCGTGGTCTGCTGGGCAGCTCCATCTGGGCACCAGATGCTGGGTACTCGCAGCTGCCAGCAGCTGCCATGACAGGATTGTTGGCTTATATTTCAGACCAAAAATGTAAGATGGGAAGACACCCACTCCTTCTGGGCAGTGATGCCAAGCTTTGCTCAATGTTTGCCAGGCATCTCTGTGCAAGTGGCCCCCGGAGAACCTCTCATGCTATTCCTCGACATCTGTGGCATCCATTCTAATTTTAAAGGTGCCAGGCACCCTGCATGCAGAGTGCTGTAAAACACACTTCCGAGCCCCGAGAAACAATACCTCCAAGGGCATTAAAATAGAACTCCTGCAGAATCCTAGAATGTCAGTGCTGGTACATAGCAGGCAACAGATGGCTAAACCCTGAATAGCTATGGGAGAGGAGGCACAGAGAACTCAGATGACCTGTCAGGTGGCACAGAGTTCTTGGCAGAGCTGGGACTTGAACTCCGAGGGCCACCACCGCGTTCTTCCACTCCCTGTGCTACTGACACCCAATCCTACGGCAGCTATAGGCCTAACAGTGAGCTGACCAGCTCTCCGAAGTGGGAGAGAAGCACGACGTGGCTCTGTTCTAGCCTGGCCACGTGTGCTTGTGCAGCGAGGAAGGAAGCTCAGGCTGAGCGTGCAAGGGGAGGACAGGCAGCTCCTGGGCTCCTGGGTCTGGGCAACGTTGGCAAGAAGAAAGAATGCAGGCATGATCAGAAGAGTCACGCTCCCAGGAAAAATGGGAGGGCCAGAGGCCAACATTCTCTGTCCTGAGAATGCCATAGAAGCCAAGTCTTGAGTTCAAAGGACTAACGGCCATGGTCGTAAACAAGTGGTGGCTCTCAGGAACAGGTGGCAGCAGGTGTGGCGTGTTTGACACATATTATCTCTTATGTCAACAGTAGCCCCTCAAGGCTCAGGGGGCTCGCTAACTGCAGGGCAGAAAGCTAGCCAGTTGCTGAAGCAGGATTCAAAATGAGTTACGTTTGACTCCCAAATCAGCTTCCAAACAGCACGGGCCAGTGGCTCAGGTTGAAGGCGAGGAGATAGGGATACTGGAACACAGGCCTGGTCTCTGCCTCAGTTCACGAGCGGAGCCTGTCTGGGTTGGACAACCCCATCTGGATGCCAACTCCAGTCTACCCGAGTCCAAGCCACCAGGGTCTGTCACCTTAAAACAGGTTGGTTCTGGACTGTGTCCCCCAACGCCCGAACATAAGTAAGTTCCATTGGGCGGGGACCCTGGCTGTCTCCTTGCCTGTGGCATCTTGTGCACAGTGGAGAGCCAGCACCCAGGACGTGCTCTCAAATATCAGATGGATGAGCAAACACACATCACTGGATTCCCCGCAAGAGAAGAACCATGCGGTCCCTGTGGCTAGCCTTGACCGAATGTGGTCAGACCGCACCTGACGTCTCGCTGCTGTCCTGGACAGCTCATGCCGGTTCAGCCCTAAGCAGCAAACAGGAGGCCCCGCTGCCCTCCAAGACACAGGGCCTGCCACCTTGAGCAAGGCAGCCTCTGCTCCGGGGACAGTGCGCCTGCCTCTTTCCATCTCTGTGTCTAACTGTGGCAGTGAAGCCCTCCACACCCAAGGCAAGCTTTTTGTAGTCACTTCCAGCTGTATCCCAAGGGCACAGAAAGCACTTGCCTGGCATCCCTTCTCTCTGGTAATGGGATGTCACCCTACAACGGTTCCCTTTCGCTGAACCCTCTTCAAGGGCCCCCTGGGCCCATGGATTCCTTCTCGTTTAAGACCCCCTTCTTCTGGGCTGCCTGAGATGTACATGCTCCCTTGCCCTGAGGTAAATAAAAGAGTCTACACATTTTTTCCTCTGATTGTCCCAACTCAAAGGGGCAGTGACCCTGGACTGAGCTGGGGGGTGGGGGGGGGCGGCTAAGGGCTCATTCCTCATACGAATATTGCCAGTGGAAGGGTGGGTCCAGGGCAGGGACGGGGCAGGGAATGGCTCAGCCCTCTATTCTAGTGTGCACAGTAGCCCTGCCGTGGGCAGCTTCATACGGAGATCGCCCACTGACCGGACAGGTCACCGAGTGAGCGTGGCTAACACCACTAAAGCTCACCCAAGATCAGAGCAACGGCTCCTGGTGCCTGTCTGCCTCAGTCCTGCTTTGCTATGACGAAGGGGTCGCCTCTCATGGAGCATGGTCACGATGGGGCCCAGGAAGGAGGCCCCAGTCCGTGCCTCCGTCGTGCCTCTCGTGCTACCCCCCCCCCCCCCGGGTCCCAGAGTGCTTTCATCTAAGCAGGTTCCCTCTAGAGAGGGAGCGCCAGGAAGCACCCCTCCCTTCCCTTCCCACCCTACCTCCCCAGCTGAAATGGCTTCTTTTATTTTTTTATTATGTGTTAATGGAGGCTTTTTGATTTGTCCTTTGTGGTTGTTCTCGAATTTTATTTCATTTTTCCTTTGGATCGAAGTAGAGTGGACACACGATGTATTTCGTTAGCTTCAGCTGTACCACACAGTGATTTGACAAGTCTACACATCACGCCTTGCTCACCACAAGTGTAGTTACCGTCTGTCCCCTCACAACACCGTTACAGTATCATTGGCTACAGTCCCTGTGCTGTGCCTTTCACCCCCACGACTTCTTCCTTCTATAACAGGAAGCCTATGCCTCCCCCTCTCCTTCACCCACTTTGCCCATCCCCCACTTCCTTCCCTCTGACAACCATCGGTTTATTCTCCGTAAGTAGAAGGCTGTTGCTGCTTTTTACATGTTTGTTTATTCATTTGTCTTGGCTTTTGTTGTTGTTGTTTTTTTTTTAGTTTGTACGTATAAGTGAAATCACGTGGTATTTGTCTTTCTCTGACTTATTTCACTTAGCACCATGCCCTCCGGGTCCATCCACGTTGTCGCAAATGGCAAAAATCTCATTCTTTTTCACGGCTGAGTACTATTCCATCGTGTATATGTATATACGCCACATCTCCTTTATCCATGAGATGGTTTCCTTTAATGTAGCCCTCTGCCGTAAGTGCCACCAACGCAGCACTGGAAATCAGAGAACACGTCTTAACCCAGAGTAAGCGGGGCCCAGCCGGGGTTGACAATAGGATTTGGGGGACAGCTGGGAAAGCAAACTTTTCCCCTAGGCGGCCTGTCTCCGAAGTTCATTCTTCTGTGGTTCCCTGGAAATGGCTGGAGGAGATTCCCGGGTTCTGGTTGAACCTTGGTGCTAGCTCTCCCTCCATGGGCTAATGGGAACTGATGCGAATTCTCACCTAACCTGACCTTGGGGGCTAGACAACAGGCTGGGGAGCGAGGCCTCAGTCTCTCTCTCTCTCTCTCTCTCAGTGGTTCCACCGAGCAGAATCATCCATTTTCTTAAATTAGAAGCTTTAAAAAACTCGATCTGCCCGTATGCAGTCGGCAGGAGCATACATCACTACAAACCTTTGTAGAGCCGTTTTGCAACATCCAGCAAATTTGAAATCTAGAACTCCTGGGCAGGACATGAGCCCCCAAGAATTTATTTTTCAGAAATAACTACACAATCGTGAGGAGAGAGAGAGAGATGATGGTAAGGCACTGTTAAATAAAAGAGTATGGCACAGCACAGTATATACAATGCAGTTACCACTCGGGTTGAATTTTTTTCTAAAGATTATGCACACAGGCAAAATCTATATATGGAAGGAAACAAAATTCCCAGCATGAGTAGTTCTAGGGAAGGGAAGTACATCTACACCGTTTAAACTTTTTTCAGCCCTCATGTGTTACTTCCACAATTTGAAAACACCCAATCCCCGGGCCTATACTAGAGATTCTGACTCTGTAAGGCATGTGTCTTTTTTTTTTTTTATTTTTTTATTTAAAAAAAATTTTTTTTTTTCAACGTTTATTTATTTTTGGGACAGAGAGAGACAGAGCATGAACGGGGGAGGGGCAGAGAGAGAGGGAGACACAGAATCGGAAACAGGCTCCAGGCTCTGAGCCATCAGCCCAGAGCCTGACGCGGGGCTCGAACTCACAGACCGCGAGATGGTGACCTGGCTGAAGTCAGACGCTTAACCGACTGCGCCACCCAGGCGCCCCGGCATGTGTCTTTTTTAAATGCATCACATGCGGTGTTGCTATCCTACCAACACAGAGACCCACTGGGCACTCTAGAGGGTTGAAGGCAAGGGTGCTTTTCAAACGTGTGCCCTTGGACAGCCCATCCATGGAAACCAAAAAACAAGGGAAAAAGTAACGGGATGGGGGAAAAAAGGAAGAAGGGGAATCCCAGAGCAAAGAGATGTGAAGTGAGCTGGAAAAAAAGGAAGGTTAATAAAAGAAAGCAAAATACAACTTTAATCCCAAAATCCTGCTCCAAATCACCTCCTACAATCCCTAGACAGAGGAAATTAAATATAGGAAAATTGTTCCCCAGGGCTGGTTCACTGAAACACTCCCTAAGTTATTATCTTGATAACTGAAGGAGGCTAGAGAGGCAAGAACATCAGAACTTTGGGTTACCTGCTGAAAACAGGCTTGGACAAGGTTTTCAGGGAAGAGATTTCGGATGAGGTCCAGGAAGGCATCCAGGCTGGACACTTCATCATTTTTCTTCCCGGGTCCCAGCTGCTTCTTGAGTTTGGGGTTCCCTGGGTGGATGGCCAAGACCAAGATGACCCCCAGCACTGCGGCAATGACGGTTGTGGACATGTAATACACCATGGCTCTTGTGCCCAAGCGTCCACTGGCTTTAGCATCCAGGCCCGACAAACCTGGATTGAAATGATATGGGAAGGATTAATCCTACGATGCCCATCTCTGCATACCTAGAACGTGGCTTCATATTACTCAAATGCATGAATGGTTAATTAAACCTCCTCCTACTGAACGTTTGGTCCTACAAATCCTATAGTTTACAGTTCTTTTGTCTATTATTATTTTATTTTAGAGAGAGAGAGCACGCGCGTGCACACGAGAAGAGGAGAGGGGCAGAGGAAGGAAGAGAGAATCCTAAGCAGGCTCCATGCTCAGCACGGAGCCTGACACGGGGCTTGATCCCATGACCCTGGGATCATGACCCAAGCCGAATCAAGAGTCCAACGCTCAACTGACTGAGCCACCTAGGTGCCCCCTACAGTTTACCGTTCTGTTCTCCCAGGACATTTTTGAGATTCTAGAGAACCAGAGTTGAAGATTTCTGGTTTGGAGGTTATAAAATGATCAATGACTACTTTCTGTCAGTCTGCAATAGTGAGTTCAAGTTGAATGTATTCCATTTTTTAATTCTGAGAGCATGTCCTCCCCACTTATTTGGTATTAAGATATCCTTTCTTTATGAGGTGATGGTGCTAGAACTTTTTCTTTTAATGTCCTCACTTAAAAGACAAAAACAAAAAGAAAACAAAAACAAAACAAAAAATCTGGCAGTCCTGGTGATTGATATCAAGCATCTAGCATAGCGATCTAGCACAGCCCTCACTCCTCTAAGGCGAAGCATGACGGAGACCCACATTTTCCAACCCAGTGCAGGGATTAGAGAACACAAAGGTGGGTGCTCTGTCTACACTGTGGGAGGTTCTGTGATTGTTAGAGGAAATTCCAAGCAAGTCACAAAAACTCCTGCCTTCACTAGGTTTTTTCCCAGTTGTATGTTCAATTTTTCTACTTCCTGGTTTCAGTTTCTGCTTTTACTAGACAGATTGTAGCCCTTGCTGTGCGGGAGGAAGTCACTGGTGCAAAGTTTTCTGAATTAAGCTGACTTATCTACAAGCCACTTCTCCTTACAACCTAAAGTCGGATTCTGGCCAACAGACACTAAGTTTCCTTGCCAGGTTGACCAGTATATGGTCTGTTAAACAGCCATGGAGAATACTTTCTCTGGTTTGAAAAGGAGCCTTTAAGGTTAAAGCACAGTTTCACTCAGTCTGGGGCTGATTGATGAGACCCTGCATTCACTGGGCTCGCTGGTTGACCCGAGATGAGACTATAGAACAACGTGGCTTAGCGTCTGAATCTCTTGACGTTTCGAGAGCCTCACTTCCTTCATAAGGTGGACAGCTTTCTCAAGGTCACCTAGATGGCACCAAGTATCAATCAAAGCCTAGCTTTCAGCCTTAAATCAGAGCCCAGTCTTTAAACTACATCAGTTTAATGGGGCGCCTGGCTGGCTCAGTCGGTTAAGCATCCAACTTTGACTCAGGTCGTGATCCCGCGGTTTGTGAGTTCAAGCCCCGTGTCAGGGCCTGTGCTGACAGTTTAGAGTGTGCAGCCTGCTTTGGATTCTGTGTCTCCCTCTCTCAGCCTCTTGCCTGCTCTCTCTCTCTCTCTCTCTCAAAAAGTAAATAAATATTTAAAAAATTAAAAAAAAATAAACTACATCAATTTGTACCCTATTTGAGCAGTGTTATTTAGTAAAGAGAAAACTACCAGCATAAGCCCAGAGAGGTGAAAACATTCTTTGCAATAAAAGACTTCTTTCAGCCCCAAAGAGTTGAACCTGATTTACACTTTAAGGGTAACTTTCTTCTTAAAAACTTGAAGGGTTTCACATCTAGTATTTAATTTATTTTTAATACCCACTTCCTTCTACACCCAGTTAAATAGTAAAGAGAAAATGTCCTTTTCTATTTATTACTTTTATCAGAATCTGAGCGAAATATAATTTGGAAAATGAGAAAAGTATACATTCAAAATTGAAATCACTGTAGTTATTAACCCTTTCAACATGTGGCAGTTTCCTTTTCATGTTTTATTGCTAGACAGAAGGACTGACCAACAGATGAGAAATTCGTTTTGGGTTGATAGTCCCCATTTTAGAGACAGGAAAACCAAGGCTCTGAAATAAAATGACACAGACAATCACATTCATTCATTCATTCATTCATTCAATCAAATTGAGATTTGATGGTCACTCCACAAACCAGATGGGAGTACAATCCCCTGTGGCCTTACCTGTGATTAAGCTGGAGATGATGAGAGGCAGAATAAGCATTTTTAGCATCCTCATGAGTATATCCCCTGGGAAGGCTATTAACATAACCACGTCAGGGTGGAGAGGAGATGCCAAGCGGAGAAGCCCTCCACATACTGCCCCCAGGATGACACCTATAAGGGAGAGGGGAAGATATCTGAATTTATTTTGGGCCCAATAAAGTGACTAACTGTAGGGATTCTGCAACGTTGACCTTTTTCATACTTCTCCATTATCGGATAATGAATAGCACGTAACGAAAATACCATTAGATCGTAAAGTCGACGTTGACGACTAGTGATAGAATACTGTGTACCTCCAACTATTCTAAAAGGCAGTACTGACAGGGTCAAGGAGAGCCCTCTCGAGGCTTTGTGAGAAGGAGGATAAGGTAACTTGACTAACTTCTTTGAAGATACTGTCCACTGGTAGAGTCAGAAATATAGTCAGAAATAATCCATAGAGGGGCGCCTGGGTGGCGCAGTCGGTTAAGCGTCTGACTTCAGCCAGGTCACGATCTCGCGGTCCGTGAGTTCAAGCCCCGCGTCGGGCTCTGGGCTGATGGCTCAGAGCCTGGAGCCTGTTTCCGATTCTGTGTCTCCCTCTCTCTCTGCCCCTCCCCCGTTCATGCTCTGTCTCTCTCTGTCCCAAAAATAAATAAACGTTGAAAAAAAAAAAAATTAAAAAAAAAAAAAAAAAAAGAAATAATCCATAGTGCCAGATACTGCTTCCCAGGCCCTCCAAGCCTAGGCCTGGCCATTGGTATGGTGTTTAACATATTCCTTCCCTTTCTGACTGGATACCAGATAAAAGGAACATTTGATTTACCAAGCCGGTGCGAGTTTTCTTTTTCCTTCTATTTTCTTTGGCTCCCAACAATTTCCCCATGGCTCATTCTCAAGAAGTTTTGTCCTTGACTTCTATGTTCTCTTACATAATCTTTAAACTTGCTGATTTTATGGCAGATTGCGGGGAGGGGGGGGTCTCTAAAAGTGTATAATTTGGGAAGAAACAATTTAGGCAGAGTTGCTGGCAGGAGCCTTTCACTTTGCATACTTGGGGATTCCACGAGACAAACTTTGGATCTCTGCAGACAGGAGGCCGACATAAAAGATCCTTGTAGAAACCACAAATCAGGTCATAGCGCCACTGGCTAGGAGGGAGGGAGGAAGTTCCTACATCCGTGGGCTATGATGTTAACTCCAGGGATGGGAGGGGAGTGATGCGTCCAAAAGCCTGATGGTTTTTACTTCTACAGGTAAAAAATATACTTCTTTAGAATCTACGATGAGTGAAATTTCTTCACGTGGAAGGTAACCTTTGGAAACCCTACCACACCTCTGTCTTCTTTCATTAAGGAAACTGAGCTGTGGCAAGCCCCCAGTCCAGACCCTGGTCCGCTGACATCCAAGATGACTGACTCAAAGGAGAAGTCATGGAATGGAGTGGGGAAAGGGCAAGGCGTGATGAGTTGTTCATTGCTTCTGTATGCAGCCTAAGTGAGAGCTGAAGAACAAGGAGGGATCGAGAGAGGAAATGATGTGGTTGTCACTACAAAATACTGCAATCTCCCCATTTTCAGTAAACCCTGGTTGAAAACCCAAGACCAAGGTGTGTCAACAGTCACACCAAAGGACAACCACAGCCTGGGCGAGGTCTGAAGCAGAGGAATCAGACTCTTGTGAAGGAGCCAGACCAGATCCAGGCTTCTGGACAAACCTCTTCTACCCTGACCTCATTAGCTAATGTACTAATTTAATCTAAGTTAATGAGGGTGTTCGTAGGTGAGACGTTGGGAGCCCTCTTCGTGGGGTTTTCAGCAACTGCTGCCTTTATCTCCATGCAGGTATTTCTCTAAGTGTGGTATGCTGACCATCTGTCTTGGAACCACCTAGAAGATTTGTTAAGATGGAGATTCGAAGGCCTCACTGCAGATGGGCCAAAGTCTCCGTGTGTAGGGCCGGGGAATCCGTGTGTTCACACACTCACAAGAGGTGGTGAGGACCACTAGAATCCCAAAGGAGAAAACAGATAGCTAGGGCAGGTGGATGGGAGACTGTATCGTCAAGGCAGCCGTGCCTGGGCAAAGGAGGCCTTAGGCTCCTTTACAGGGGGAGGGGCTTCTTTTACAGGGGGAGGGCAGCCTGTGGGAGCCAGCTTCCCCACAGAGCCCGGAGACAGCCAGAGAAGACAGGCAGGCCCTGTCACCTACCAAACACGGTCAGTGTGAGCAGGAGATTCTTCCCCAGCTTGTCACACAGGCGCAGGCCCAGAGGCCGGTGCTTCGGCTCCTCCGAGCTGAGATGACTGTCGTGCATCCGTACTTCGACCTGCTTGGGCATGTTGTTGGCACTGCAAGAAGAGGAAAGGTCGTGGTGAGGGCCTGCTGGGTGCCCCCCTTGTGCAGTCTGCGGGGCTCAGGTAATAGCAGGTCAAACAGGCCTCCCGCCAGGCACGGTGGGGGTATCTAGAACCCCTGGCAGGAAAATAAAAACCAGAGCAACTCAGGGGACTCTGAATTGCAGTTACCTGTAGGCAGGACACCAGGACACATGGAACATCTACGCGCCAGGCACTTTTATTCCTAGCATCTTGGATCATCATAGTAAAGAAAAGGCATACCACAGGCGGGGTGAGGTTCTTCCAAGAGTTGCCCACCATGGCAACTCTGAGAGGCAAGTATTTCGGCTCTGTTTTCCAGAGAGTAACTTGCTCAGGGTCACAAGGCCAGAAGAAATGGAGATACAGGGGCGCCTGGGTGGCTCAGTCCATTAAGCGTCTCACTTTGGCTCAGGTCATGATCTCACAGCTCGTGGGTTCTAGCCCTGCGTCAGGCTCTGTGCTGACAGCTCAGAGCCTGCAGCCTGTTTGGGATTCTGTGTCTCCCTCTCTCCCTGCCCCTCCCCGACTCGTGCTCTGTCTGTCTCTCTCTCTCTTTCAAAACTAAACATTATAACATTTTTAAAAAAAAATAAAAGAAATGGAGATATCAACCCAGCTATATCTGCCTCCAAAACCTGAGCTCTTTCATTCTTGTATCAATAGCCCAAAGTGACCTTTGGATTATCTCAGGTCAGAAGAGTCATGACCTAAGTCACGCTAAATTCAAATGCCTCTGAGCCCAATCCTGGTCATGGAAAAGTCATAAATGTGGGCGGTCCAAGTTTTGCCTCTCTTTTGGAAAGCATGGTCTATCTAGTTTTTTAAAAATTCAATCAGCTGTGGTTTTTAAAAGGTCGTCTGCATTATCAGGGCTTTGCTAAGCTGCCCAAGAGTCATGCTACCCAGCGTCAAAGAAGTGTGGCTTTAAGAAGCACGTGACCCCTTCAGCCCTCAGTGCAGCCCAGCCCTTTCCCAGATAAGCCCCATGCTGTGATGAGAGTCTTACAGGGGTGGTTGCGGGTAATGAGTACAGTGCCTTTTTCCAGCTTGGTCATTGGCAGGCCAGTAAGATTTCAAATTTAGGCTTGGAGATTCACATCGGGAGGCCAATTTTTTTTTACTTCGCCAGCTTAAGACCCTTTTGTTAGTTGCCATTTACAATCGCCATCGTGTGATTTAAAAAATCCTTTAAAGATTCTGTGTCTCCCTCTCTCTCTGACCTTCCCCCATTCATGCTCTGTCTCTCTCTGTCTCAAAAATGAATAAACGTTAAAAAAAAAAAAAATTAAAAAAAAAAAATCCTTTAAGTCTTTAACACCGAGAAAGACAGGTCACGGTCTCTGAATAAATGGCAATGCCTTCTAAGATGGGAGGGAGCTAGCCTTACCCAGATATTGTCTCCAGAGATTGGGAAAGCCTTCCTTTGGAACCAGGATCAATCGGCGGACCAGGGGTTTGGAATCACTGGTTATAATGGAAAGCATGTGGGCTTTGGAGACAGGGAACCTGGGCTTTAAATCATGCCTCCATCACTTGCTGACTGTGTGGTGTGTCGAAAGAAGGCCTTGGGGCGCCTGGGTGGCTCAGTCAGTTAAGCGTCCGACTTCGGCTCAGGTCATGATCTCACGGCTTGTGGGTTTGAGCCCCGCCTCGGGCTCTGTGCTGACAGCTCAGAGCCTGGAGCCTCTTCAGATTCTGTGTCTTTCTCTCTCTCTCTGCCCCTCCCCCACTCACACTCTGTCTCTCTCTCTCTCTCTCTCTCAAAAATAAATAAACATTAAAAAAAAAAAAAAAAGAAAGAAAGAAGGCCTCGATGCCTACCTTGCGGACATTAAACATGGTAAGATAGGTTAGGGGCCTCGCGTGACACCTGGCATAGGTTGTGACTTTCTCCAGGCAGCACGGGCACACACCGTATTCATCAAGTTCATTACAAAGGTGACGTTTGCTCCACCATTCCAACAAGACACCAAGCTTAGCTTCCAGAGTCTCAGATTTAAGACCAGGGGCCCAAATACAACTACGTCCTCTTTCCTAACAGGCTCCTTAATATACTCGCTACCAAAATGTTTTGAAATTAGGAATGATGTCTCATGATCTGGTTAGACTACCCAAACGAAAATATTAGTCAAAATATCAGCATCTCGGTCTCCCCTTCGTGGCCTAATTATCTACTCAATCTAGTTAGTTTTGGGGCAGCCTCTGACTAGCTGTCATGTGTGTGCTAATGATCACTCAGGCTGTCTGAAAAAGAAAGTAGGGCATGACTGCTCGCAGCAAGCACATGAGGGCCAATCTGGTCAGCAAGCAAGAAACACCACTTCCTCTAATCTCCACGGGAAACAGACAGAAAGGCTCTTTTTACAACACAGCAGGGGAAAATGATCAAAACGATCTTTTTTAACATGGGTAGACCATATGTCTCCATTGGGATCTTTTGATATTTTTAAGCATTTCTCCAGCCAGTAAGTAATCTAAAGCTCCAAACCAGGAAGCGGCCAACAAAGAACGGAGGCCGTGTGTGTTCTGAAATGGCGAGTGCATCCGTCAGCCAGCCTTTGGTATCACTCTAGGTCCCCTTGAGATTGTAAACCCCTCTGCCTCCTGCTTCATTTGAATCCCTTTTGCCACTGAAGTTAGACTCAGGCACACGATTGGTATTTAAGTGAGACTAGCAAGCATTTCGACCAAATGCTCTGGCAAGATCCAAAGGATATAATGAAAGTGTCAGGCACCAAAACAGCCACGTCAAAGTGAAGACACTCCAGTGTTAGGTAAACGCACACACGCAGTCCAGCAGTGTGGCTGAGTGATGCGCACAATTCTTAGTTGTACGCACCTGCTGTATGTTTAATGGTTTGTTTCTCAGGCCATGACAAAATGTCCCCGAAACCCTGAATCAAAACGGCCACATCAAAGTGGCAGCATCAAAATGCCACGAACCCACATGTATTTATTGAGAGGATCCCTGTGACTTCCTCAGCTCCCTTGAAATTAACCAAATGCTCATAGGCTCAGAGGAGGTTCTGACATGGGCTCGTAGAGAATGATTTGCGACGTACATCAGGAACCCAGCTTGCATCTAGGAACACAAAGTCCCCTAAGAACTCTTGGTAGCAATTCTATACCAGCCTACATGATCACCACATCACCAGAACACGGGAGAGCCTGAAGTGGGGAATATTATAGAACACAGCATCAGATCATACTATACAACAGCACAGAGCTGTTTGTAAGACTTATACCTACATGGCATATGAATGCTGGTTACTGAATGCACATAATAACAGTGGCAGTAACAAGGATACCTGGTATTTACCAAGTATTTTATATGTCAAATGCTATCCTCAGGAGAGAGTAAGGTGTAATCCCTGCTCTTAAAGAGCTTGTCAAGGGAATCTGCTTTACACGTGGGCTGTGGTCAAGCTCTGCAGGGGGTGCTGGGGAAATGGGAAAAATGGTACCCAACGTAGCTTTGGGGAAGAACAGTGTTCAAGAACAGCTCCCAGGAGGGCTGACACCAGAGTTGTATCTTAAAGAATGGATCTAATTCAAAGGTCTATATCCGTCACCAGTCCGTGAACCCTGGGAGAGCAGGGCTGGATCTTTCACACCTGGTACCAAGAGCTTGATGACTATTTGCTCGAAGAAATTATAAATTGGAAAGCAACTACAAAGGGCAGGCACCTTCCTTTCTCCTGGGAATGAGGCCCTTTTATGGACAGAGTGGCAGCATATCGCTTCTGCAAGCCTCTTTCCGGTCTTGCGTTTACTCCACAGATTTCTACTGGACACATATGACAGGTCCCATGCTGTTCTGGATGCTAAAGATATCACAATAAACGAAGCAAGCAGAACCCTTGCTCTCATGCAGTGAACATTTTAGTGGAACAACAAATAAATGGACAAACATATTTCACGTGGAAATACGCGCTGGGAGGAAACTGACACGTGGGGAGGAGGCGTGCTGTATTTTGCATCAGGCGGCTGGGGAAGGCTTCTGTGATAAGGGGGCCTTAAAACCAAAACCTGCAGGGAATGAGGGCTCTCCTACATGAATCAGGCAATTTATCCAGAGCTTAGGAAATAAACGGAATGTACACCGTTTAGAAACCTGTATTTCCACACTGGAGCCCGAAGCTCCCACCAGATGCAACTCCGGGTGTCTACATGCTGGTTTCTTAGCACGGGCACTGATTCAAATGAATGTTGAACCAGTAACGCCGCGCTCTATTACCATCATGCATATGATGGGAGTTTCGGCTGTCCCAGCTCCCAGCAAGAGGAATGATACCAGGGAGAGGTGAGCTGGACACCAAAGGAAGGCTAAGGTCACAACAGCCTGCACATTTGCTTCCCTGGCAATGAACAGAAAGGGCAAGACCTGATACGGGCAAGCTCACCGGAGAAACACAGTAAGTTATTTCGAGTGTGTGCACTTTCCCCCTTATCATTCCTCCCTTCCTACAACCTGTGCCTGTGTACATAGAAAAGCAATAAGGAGTTTAGAAGCTCAGGTGTGCCTTGGTGAGATCAAGTCCATCCAGCCTGATGCTGGCCAACCCCGCTGACCACCTGTTTCCACTTGAGTGCCTTCTGGATGGAACATTTAGCAATGCAATTCCTTAACACTGGAAGTTCTACATGCCAATTCCGCTGGATCGCTCTCTATTGGCCCACAAAGGAAGGCCATGTGATGGGACATCTGTTTGGATAATTGAAAACTTCAAGAATGAGCCTATAATTTCCTTCAGCCATAACGTCTCCGCTGAATTAGTTAAATGGCTGTTAATTTCGCAGTCACTGCCCTGTCCCTTCTCACGCAAATCCGCGAGTACTGTTTCAGCTTTATCGCGCAAGACTTCCTCTGGGCTCGAAAGGGGACATGTAATGGGGCGGGCTGGTGCTGAGTTTTAAACTATTCTGAGAACCTGCTTTTCATTAGCATTCGATTTCCCTTGCTCTGTCAAGAGCCTCTAAGAATAGGCTCGTTAGATGTGGGGTCTGATTCAGATTTCCTGCCCGCACACTTCAGTGTTGCCTTATCTGGCACCATAGTCTTTCTTCCTCCTCCACTGGCTCAGTGAGGTGGCAACAGAACATTCCCCAGGGAACCTAAAAGCAACTGATGTGTTTCTGCCTGGAGGATGTGAGATCTCCAAGGAGCATCACCATCCAGCCCTCTGCTGTGCAAGTCCAAGAGCCTGAGGAGACAATGCCCAGGAATTGCCCTAAGGGGGACTACTAGGTCAGACCCTCAAAAACAAAAATAGAGCCTGCTGAGGGCCTTTCCTCTTGGGTGGTTGGCGTGTTTGGAAAACAACGCTGGAAATGCCAGTGCTGTCACAAACCGGTGATTATAGCTGTGACTGCCCCACATCTGGGATTTCCCCAGCTCCCTAAAGAATGCCACCTTTGCTGTAAAAGGGACTGGAACTCTAAGACAGCGGGGCATTTCCAGCCCACCAGTCCCTCCACCCTCACTAGGTCCTGTGAGACCTGGTTGAATGGTGTCATGACTCTCCCTCTGACAGCCACTGGGTCTTCAGGGACCCTGTGAATGAAATCTAAAGGTCTGCAACCTCCAAATCTCCCTCCGGTCCCTTCTTCTGTTCATCTTTGGCTGCTATGTCCCCGTCTCCAATCACAAACATGCTTTCTAGAAAGGCCCTGCCAGTGGGCCACTCTAGACTTCACAAACGATATTCCTTTTCTATGGCTTTTTCCTGAGCATCCAAAGGTCTGGTTCAAGAGCACAGTTTAGAGTTTTCCCAAATCATGACAGGATTGGACCTGGGGACAAAATGAAACTGGAAGTCAGGAGGCCTGGGTTCTAATTCCAGGCCTGCTCCTACCTGGTAGCGTTGGGAATAGCATGGGGATAAAACGGATGTAAGGCTACTCGCCCAAGACCAACAAACAGAGAACAAAGTAGTATGAAATGAGAAAAACAAACTCAACGGAAGATACCAATAGGGTTTAGGTGTCATTTTTGGCCGATTTTTATGTTTTAGGTTCCAGGCTCTTCATCTGTAAAATAAGGGGGGTGAATTAGAAATTCTTTACCGTTCTAAGATTCTGTGATTCTCTGGGGGTGGGGGGAGGATATTCACAACCCTTGGTAGCTTCCATTTTAGTTACTCAAGACTGAATAAGCTTACACTTTACCATGTGATGAATCATTTCATCAACCATGAGGGGCAGCCCGATCACTGCATGTCAGTCCCCACAGGGAGAGGCACATGGGTGACTTAGAGACAAGAGACAAACCAATAATAAAAATAAGCACCGTTTCTTTATGCCCTTACCTCCATGTTTCCCTCACCTCTCCGATCTCTGCTGCAAAAGCATATTTTTGTAGCACTACTAATGCTGAGTTAGGGGTCAAAGTTGTTACACAATTCAGACACGGGCATCTTCTTAATCCCCCATCCACCCTTGACCAATTCGCAGTCTAGATTTCTAAGATAGGCAGGTCAATGCCACAGGAACAGACTCAAACAGGTGAACCAGCACTGGGAGCCAGCCAATTGCCGAATTCATCCCTAAATCACCACCCATATCACTCCCAGTCAGCTCTCATGGAATTGGAGAGGTGGCATTCACAGAAACATTCCAGATGAAAAACTGAGGGAAAGGAGTCTTTTCTTCATAACATTTCCCAAACCATGGGGCCCAAACTGGCTAATGACATGAATGGTAAATATGGAGCTAACTAGGGCTGGAAGAAATTACAGGAGGCAGAATCCTGAAGAGATAAATAAAAATAATACTCATTTGGCCCAGAAACAGAAGTTAAAACACCAGCCACCAATTGATTAGCAGCTGCCAAAAGGCGACTTGGTGGAATGCAATGACATAAATGCGTGGCCACTGGATTCTTGCTTAAAATCTCCCTTTTCCAACCATGCCAGGGACGAGGCATTGATTTCTTGGACAACAACGTGCAGCTCACTGGGTAACATGTAATTGATACTCAATGTTAATTTCCTTTTTTGTCTTAAATGCCTAACATGGTGCAAAATGACCATTTCGATGGTCTCTTTACAGTTGAGTTTTGGCAATAAATGGTACTTGTGTTTTTTACAAAAAGAAAAGTCCCAAAGGCGCCTAGGTGGCTCCATTTGTTGAGTGTCCGACTCTTGATTTCAGGCCAGGTTATGATCCAAGGGTCTTAGGATTGAGCCCTGCATTGGGTGGATGGGGGAATGGGGGCTCAGGATGGAGCTTAAGATTGTCTCTCTCTCCCTCTGCCCCTCTCCCCTGCTTTCTCTCTCTCCCTCTCTCTCTCTCCCCCAGAAGGACCAGAGTGGGTGGGGGCCTGGGAAGCTTCTACACTGTGGAATAACTGGACAACCTCCCAAAGAACATCAGAAATACAGTCTTAAGTATAAAACCTCTGGACTTTTGTGAGATCCTCCCAAGGTTAGAGACTTAAACTGGCCCTGATACAACAGATTTCCCATTTCCAGAAAGGCTCACCACCCAAAACAGAAATAAGATGCCACAGAATAGTGACCCTTCAGGCCTGGGTGAGAGACTGGGGTGGGGTGTTTAATCATCTCAAATTGGGAACCTCTGCTAAAAATAAAGGTTATGCCATGACCCAAGAAGACACTGGCCAGCCCTGTCTCCAGAGAGGCATTGTCACTCCTGAAGTAATTGCTACCCACCTGCGGTTCATGGAACAACATGAAAATACCCTTTGCAGACATCACACAACTCCAATAAATAGGGAAATCTATGTGGCACGCATTCTGGGTTTTGAGCCACAGGGAACTTGGCCCTGCTCCCGGTTTGCCTTGAAGCGAATGGTTTCCTCCGGCCAAAATGTCCTCTCCACCCTAGCCTCCAACCCTGCCTTCACGAACTAACTTCTGTTTCTTCTTCAAAACTCGGTTTTTTTCCAATATGACTCCCCTCAGAAAGTCTTCACTGACTTTTAGATGGTCCTCCTGCAGTTTACCTGTGTTTATCCGGGCCGACTTCTCTTGAGGCATTTATCACAATGACCCATCTGTTTCCCCCACTGGAATATAAACTCTTTGAGGGCATGGCCTTGTCTTAACTCCACTCTCTCTCCCTCAGCATGGTTCCTGGTCTATGGTAGGTACTCAAGTTCTGTATGTTACATGAGTGAACCAATGAATGGGCAACAAGCTAGAAGGCATGTTCTCATCACAGGTTCTGTGGAGTAGTGCCCTGAAAGCCTAGGATATATGGAAAGAGGAGAAAAATGAGAGCAAAAGCAGCGAACACCTGTATTAGGAAAACCCACAGGTGGCAGGAAGGGGCAGGCTGCTACCAGGTAGGCCTGGGCCCTTCCCTGCTGGCAGCTTTGATCCAGCTGCCTTGCCGAAGGCGTGGTGGCCCCAGTGCTCGCAGCATTGTCAGGGGAAGAGGAACCATGCACCCATGTAGGCTTGGCTAATGAGGCCTTCAGGGGACACCGATGAGGACCCCGGAAGATGCCGTGGGATCTAATTGCCAAAATCAACATCTCTAAATCTGGACCCTCCAAAATGTCCTTCTACCAAAGTGCATGACCACTCTTTCCTTTTCCAGAAGTCAGTGGAATTCTGATTTTGAGAAACCCTCTTAATTAACAGAGCTCTGGATTTGGCCCTCAGGCCTGGGAGGCTCTTCTATTGGCCCCTGAAGCTTCCAAGCTGAGCCTTCCTAGCCTGCCAGGCAGGGCAGCAGCTGGGATGTTCACAAGTGGCTTAGCTTCGGTGCCTTCAGGCACCAGGCAGAGACCAGCCACCAAGAAAGGTAGCTGGGACTTCCTGGACGTTTTGGTCACACCTCACAGTTGTTTTTCATCAGTGCGGCCCTTGCCCTTCTTCGCCCTTGTTTGAGCAGAGCGGTCCCCGTGCCTTTTCTCTCCTTCTAGACCAGGCGGCCAACCTTGCGATGCAACGTGAACTCCAAACAGGAAGACAGTTGATGGCCGTGAGATTTCCCAGGGCTGGCTCTGGAAACGCCACACTACGCTTCTGTGGGGAGATGTTGTAGGACATCCTTTATGCCTCTCTGGAGGTCTCCAAAGGCGCCCACTTCTGGCTCCCAGAGGCCTGAAATTTCTCCTTGAGAGTCCCATCCTTCGCATCTCAGATTGAAGCCGCAGCCCGTGGAAAAACAACCCTTTCACTGACAACCCAGCATGAAGGAGCTTCTAAAAACAGGGTTTGCTGGGGATGGGGGGCCCTTTGACATGAGTCCCGACCAGAACCACACCCAGAAGCTAAGCAAAAGGAGAGCTGCTCAGGACATTGGACACAAGCTTTGCCAACTGCACGCTGTCACCCAGGGTCAGTTCTGAGCTTAACTGTGGCCTCAACAGGGTTTCTTGGCTACTAACAATTTCCTTTTTCTTTCTCTTTTTTGTTTTTAATCTGGACGCTAGTTTCACATGTGTGTTCAATTTGAGAAACCTAATCGAGCTGGTCACTTAAGATCTGTGTGCTTCTCTGTATGCGCATTGGACTTGGACAAAAAGTTGAAAAGAAACAGGCAAATGAAATTATGTTGTTGGCCCCCAAATGGCTGATTCCCATAGCGGTGCCTTTGCCGGCAAAAGGTGCAAATTTCGCCCACCTTCTACCTGGGAGGCATGTGGAAAGTCTCCTTCCGATGAGACAAAACCAGTAGGATCTGGGGTGACCCGGTTATAAGGGGGTGGTCTCACTGGCCAAAAAAGATGTCCGTGGTCCTTATCTTCCTGCCCCTTTTCCATGTCCATAGCTGCAAAGGTCCCTCAACACATTACCTTCTCTTCCATCAGGAGACCCTTGTAGGCTCTTCACCTCGTGTTCATCTTTCCAGTTACAAACAATAACCAACATTTCATCAGTAGGATTTATTAACAAGTACGTTAATAATAATATCATGACAAACCAACGTGTGCAGAGATCCCGAAGAACTGCCATATCCATTACCTTACTTTGTCTTCACGACATCCCTGACAGGGGAGGAATGGTCCCATCTCAGAAATGGAGATTCTGGGGGCGCCCGGGGGGGGCTCAGTTGGTAAAGCGTCCGACTCTTGGTTTCGGCTCAGATCATGATCTCACGGTTTGTGGGATCGAGCCTCACGTCAGGCTCTGCGCTGACAGTGCGGAGCCTGCTTGGGATTCTCTCTCTCCCCCCCTCTCTCTCTCTGCCTGCCCCTCCCAGCTTGCTCTCTCTCTCTCTCAAAAAATAAAGAAATAAACATTTAAAAATTTAAAAAAAGAAAGAAATGGAGATTCTGAAACTTGCCAGAGCTCACGGCGCTGAGAAGCAGCAGGGGCAGGGTTTGAACCAGGTGGTTCTGCAGCCAGGATTAAACCTGCGTTGCCATCTGCCTTTGAGTCCAGGGCTCCTTGGGTACATCCTTCCTAGGGGTGTTTGCAAAGTGACAGACACCCTCGAACTTCCAAACCCACCAAAGCGCTATTAACCCAGAGACCTGTAACCCAGCACCCAGGGAAGGAAGACAGAGCAAGGAGTGTGCTGCCCAGTGAGGGAAAAGTGGCCGCTGGCTGCTTGCCTTAAATGACACAGGCTCTCGGCCCCTGGCCTCGGGTGTAGCATGGGCTAAAGCGGCAGCCACTTAACTGATTCCTCCCTTCAGGCCACCAGGGTGCACAGGTGTCACCCTGTCCCCACGGACTCAGGCAGCACATGCTGATGTGAAATAACCTTGAGCTCATCACCAGCAAGGACTCCTCACCTCAGAAGGGCTCAGACATCTGGTAACCGGTAATAATAAGGATACAAATTATGATGAGAAAATAGATAGTAAGTCGGGTCTATGCAAAGCTTACTTCGTACCAGGCACTTTTCTAAGAGTTTTAGACATAGGAACCGAGTTAACTCTCACAATAACCTCATGAAGTAAATACGATTACTAACAACCTTTACCAAAGGGGAAACTGAGGCATAGAATGGTTAAATTATTGGTCCAGTGTCACAGTTAGCAGTTTGTAGAGTCTCGACGTGAACGCAGGCAGTCCTAAACTCGGAAAACCAGGTCAGCTCTCTCTCCCTCTCTCTCCAGCCCTAAAAAAAAAATGCTCTTTATATTCGGTAATTTTGTGCTGGCAGTAAACATTGACACTGAATATTTAAGCCAAAAGAGTGATTTTGCTTAAGGGGAGAAGAGTCCAGAGAGAACAAGGAACAGGTCTAGTCCAAACCAGACATTGACGTTTAAGAGCTGTCTACACAGTCCTCACAGAATCCTAGAATTGGGGGACTGGACAGGCTTCTGGTCCTCCGTCAACCTCAAAACAAATGATTATCTGGTCCAGAGGCCCCAAATCTGTCTCTGGGTCATTTGTTAAAGGCACAGATCTCCAAAATTTATGTCCACACGTGGATGTTTTTTACAGCAGCTTTAAGATTATGAAACATGAAACTGCCAAAACTTGGAAGCAACCAAGATGTGCTTCAGTAGGTGAGTGGATCAGCAAATTGTGGTCCATCCAGCTCTTATCCAGAGCTTAAGAAAAAAAAAAAAAATCAGGGTGCCTGGGTGGCTCAGTCGGTTAAGCGTCTGACTTTGGCTCAGGTCATGATCTCATGGTTCGTGACTTCGAGCCCCAGGTTAGGCTCTGAGCTGACAGCTCAGAGCCTGGAGCCTGCTTCAGTTTCTGTGTCTCGCTCTCTCTCTGCCCCAACCCTGCTTGCGCTCTCTGTCTCTCAAAATGAATAAACGTTTAAAAAAAAATTAAAAAAAAAAACAAGCTACCAAGCCATGAAAAGATATGGAGGAAACTCAGATGCACATTACTAGGTGAAAGTTGCTAATCCAAAAAGGCTACAAACTATACAGGACATTCTGAAAAAAGCAAAACTATGGAGATAGTAAGATCAGTGGGGAGGGGCAAGAGAGGGGTGCATAGGTGAAGTACAAAGGATTTTTAGAGCAGAGATAATTGGTATGATACTATAATAGTGGATACATGTTAAACATTTGTCCAAACCCATAGACTGTTCAACACCAAGAGGGAACCCTGTGGGCAACTATGGACCTTGGGTGTTTGCAGGTTTGTCCGTGGTGACAAATGTATCTCTCTGGTGTGGGTTGTTGATGGCCCCCGCAGATTATGCGCGTGTTTGGGAACCAGGCAGTGGGTGCATGGAAATCTCTGTACTTGCTGCTCAATTTTGCTGTGAATCTAACGCTGCTTTTAGAAAATAAAATCTACTGGGAGAAAAAACCCAAACAGGTTTTGGAGCCCCATCTCGGAATATCCCAAATGAGCATGTCTGGGTGGGGCCTAGACCCCTGGGCTGTTTTCAAAACACCCCCGTGGCTTTATTGCAGGCCTGAATGTCTGGTCAATGACCGAACAGTTGCAGTGAAGGGGGGGTCTGATGCACCACACCCCTCACCATCTTGACACAGCACAGCTTCGGCCACTACAAAGCTCTTCCTTCAGGGTAAACCTAAATCTGTTTCCCTGTAGCTTTTACCCACTGGTTATTTTTCTACCCTGCAGAGCCATTTAGTAACACTGACCATGGTTACTCTCAGGCAACTAATTGCTTCAGTGCACCCTCTCATTAACTCCTCCCAACGCTCCCACAAGGTAGATGCTATTATTATTCCTTCTTAACAGATGAAAACACTGGAGGTCAGAGGTGAAGTTGTTTGCCTAATGGCTGGTGAGGGGCCGGGCTGAGAGTGAAAGCCCCAGTTCTACCTGAGCAAAAGGCTCATGCTGTTGATCATAACCCAACACTTAGCGATGCATGAAGCCTGCCTCCTTCTCCATCCACCAGCCTTCCAGGCACATGAAGGCAGCTTTTCTCTCTGCTCGGAGTTTTGTCTTCCTCAAGCTCCCCACCATCCTGGTTGCAGCGCCTCAAGCCGCTTGCACCCCTTTACAACGTGCCTCCTGGACCGGACACAACCATCCAGGTGGGGTGTGACCACATCCCTGCTCCCCCGAGCTAGTCAACTCAGGCTTTCTAGCCCTCAGCTCGCAGCACCTCAGAATGCGCCAGAGCTGGGGCTCTGACCCCCCATTTGGGGGAGTACTGGTAACAAACAGGGACCACTGATTGACTTTTTAGTACGTACCGGTAGGAGGCCTAATAACACCACCACCCCCTCCCCCAAAATGTCCGTGTCTTAACCCCCAAAACCAGTGAGTATGTGAGTTGCAGGGCAAAAAGAAATTAAGTTTGCTAACCAACCTTGAGATGGAGAGTTCATCCTGGATTATCCAGGTGGGCTCAACGTAACCACAACGATCCTTACAAGTGGAAGGGAGACAGGAGAAGAATTAGAGTGACAGCAGCGAGAAAGACTCACCCCACACTGCTGGCTTTGCAGACAGAGGAGGGGGCCATGAACCAAGGAATACGTGGGTGGCTTCTAGACGCTGGCAAGAGCGAGGAAAGGCATTCTCCTTTAGCGCCTCCAGAAAAGAATGCAGCCCGCTGACACTTGGAATTTAGCCCCATGAGCCCCATTTTGGACCTCTGCCCTCCAGAAGTATAAGAAAATAAATGTGTTGTTCCCAAACACCCCATTTGTGACAACTTGTTACAGCAACAATAGAAAACAAATGTAGTCCCAGACCCTAGGCTAAGTGTTTCCTACATTATCTTGCGTGATGTTTACAATAAACCCGAGAGGCGAGGTGGCAGCTGCTAAGGTTCTCTCGGTACCCACCCCGCACCTTCTAGAGCTCTGCCCGGAGCAGCGGTGTGCTCAGACAGCTACGTGCCTCTCGGCCTCCCTGGCTGAGACACAGGCCGAGGCCCTGGGCACCACCGTCTCCCTTCTCCCAGCTCTGAGGGAGCTGTGAGACAGACACAGGCTGAAGCAGCGTCTTGTTCTCCTTGGCCGGTCACCAGTTCCAAAGGCTGGCCGACGCAAGGTCTCTGGTGGCTCCCACCACCAATGGAGGCATTTCAGGGCCTCCCCGGAGGACCTGTGCCTTTTCTTAGTGCAGTTCCTTCCAATGAGCCACGCAATTTGTGGCTATCGATCAGGCAGCTAAATCCTCAGGTCCCGAGGTCTCCACCAGTCAACGCAGCTTCCCGACTGCCCGATCACTTCTGAACTAGTTGGACGGGCTGATTTTACAGCCAGTGAGAACCTGAGCCATCCAATCACCAGCAGGGTTATCCTCTCACCAGGAAAACGGCTTCTTGAGAGAAGAATAGGCATTTCACACACCGGCCGCTTGTTGACACGGCAGGTTCACGGCATCCTGCGTGGCCGTGGCCCAGTCCACGAGCAGACTACAGCCTGTTCCGTTACCCACTTCCCCCGTTTTTCATAGACAGATGCAGTGCTTGGTGTTTGAGTACTGGATTACTTCTCCCATCAGAACCTGAAATCTTAATGGACTCTTTGACGTTGCTCCTTTGAACGATCCTTTCCCTAGCCCCCGCTTACTCTTCCTGCATCCATGATGCTGCATTTACCACTGCGATACATGAGTGTTGTTCCCTTACTGTCTGAATGGCTTCCCCAGCAGACTTGAGATTCTATTCACAAAGGGCCCGTCTCTACCCCTGGACCCAATACGTATTAGATGCTCAATAAGAATCTGTTGAGAGATAATGAATGACTCGGAGGTACAAGGGGCCCCAATTCTAGAGATCTGGGAAGTGCCTTTGGCAAAAGTCTACCCAGCACAGGGGCCGGATAAGAGGTTCTTCCCACGGATGTGGATTTGGAGAGGAGCCAAACAAAGCACGAGGAAAGGGTGCATGAAACTCCTTAGCTTGGGGTCTACCGAAGCTCAAACGGACAACCAGTGACCTTGCCAAAAGCAACTGCAGCTTGGAGTTACCACAGGTGGACGCAACTTGACATTTTATGCACTTCCTGAAGTCGCTCTGGCCCCACCTGCCCTCGGCTCCCCAGGAGCCAAGTTCAGTACGTTGGCCATTGAACACTACTTTATTCCACACTGTTACCAATATTGTATCTAGTTCTGTCAATTACTACAGCCATTTAAAAATCTCCCTCAATGATTGTAGATTTGCCCAGTTCTTCTTTCTTCTTTCGTGTCTGTCCATTTTCACTTTATATATTTTAAGGCTACGTTGTAGGTATGCTAAAACTTGAAAGTTTAGGTCTTTTTTGTGAATGTAACCTCTCAGAACTATGAAATATCAATCCATATCTTTAACAGTGTTGAATGTGGGGCGCCTGGGTGGCTCAGTCGGTTAAGTGTCCGACTTCAGCTCAGGTCACGATCTCGCAGTCTGTGAGTTCGAGCCCCACATCAGGCTCTGGGCTGATGGCTCAGAGCCTGGAGCCTGCTTCCGATTCTGTGTCTCCCTCTCTCTCTGCCCCTCCCCCGTTCATGCTCTGTCTCTCTCTCTCAAAAATAAATAAAACGTTAAAAAAAATTAAAAAAAAACTAATGTTGAATGTACCTTTATCTGATATCAATATAGCACTCGCATGTACATTAAAAAAAACAAAAAACAAAAAACTCCACGGCAACTAAAGTGAAAGTCCTTCATCCCAGGTGTTTGGGAAAAAAGGCTCAATCTTGCTCAATTTACAAAATCGTTCATTTGTTTCCACGCAGGGTCTCTTCGTGCGTCTGTGAGTTACCTAGTGGGCTCTTAAATCAAGACATCAAAGCCAGATCATACCCTGTCTTTGCTTGAATCCACTGTATAATGGCATGCAAAATGCCAGACACCTAAAGGGATTCAGTCAAGACTAGTAGATCGCATTCTGTGATGGGACAAAAGAGGGGAACAGGTAGGGGCTGGGAAAGGTCTGTTATGTTCCCTGGACTCCAGCACACCCTAAGGCTTTGCGTTAACACGGAACTGGCAGGCTCTCTCGCCCTGCCTCCTTCGCCTACCCGCCCTCTCTCCCTGTCCACCCTAAGTGCCACATTCAGCTGACACTCAGCCCTTTGTGCCTTACCTGAGAACAGATCCAACCCTACGATCCGGTCCTGAGAAATCACCATCACACAGTATGGGGAGAAGGGGGAGAGGTTTTACATCACACACCACCCAGCAAACACATAATAAAATTTCATTGGAGACAACTTTCTTCATCCTCTTCATACACCCCAAGTGTATGAGAACCCTCGTTCTCTTCATTTTTCACTCTCCACTTCCCTACCCCAGTGAGCAACACACAGCCTGATGGGCCGCCCAACAGCTGCCCCCCCTGCTGTTCCTCAAGCAGGATCCCGATCCCGGGTGGGTCTCAGTCCCCAGCCCTGCCCACTTACCAAGTGTTCACACAAAGCCTCTTCCTCAGCCGCTAAGAAAATGTGACCTTGTCCCATACCGTCTCCCCAAAATAATGAAGAGAACTCACCAAATCCATCTGTTCCCTTTACGTAAGGATTCTTTCTCTTTATGGCTAAGCTTAGTGAGAAGTAACTTTTACAATGTTAATGATAACAAGCTGGGTATGAATTCTAAAACCTCTTTTAATTTGCAGTGATAAATTTCAGTAAAAAAAATTTTTTTTAAGTAGGCTTCACGCCCAGGGTGGCTTGAACACGGGGCTTGAACTCACGATCCAGAGATCAAGACCTGGGCTGAGATCAAGAGTCGGATGCTTAATCGACTGAGCCGCTCGGGCGCCCCAAACTGGGTAAACTATCATTTAAAATTTTCTTAACTAAACATCAATGCTCTTTGATTTAACCTTGTTATTGAAAAGCACTAAAGGTGCTTATCCACTTTCCTGTCTTAGGAAGTAGAATCTAAGGCATATGATAAACTCGAATGAAATAGTCAAGCTTTTCCACTTGGAGAGTGTTGCAATAAATGCCACACACGATCTTTGAGGGGTTAGTCCACACGACCGTTTCTTCTCCCCTCAACGTCACTTTTTCCCCACCAATTCTCCCTGTCGGTCTGTACAAGTGCTTATAAACTCAAGGTAACACAAGATTGTCGTTGTCATTGTGGTGGTTGTTTTTTAATTAGAATCATTCAGCAACATTTAAAAGCTAGTAGATTTCACATCAAAGTCCAGGTTTCTTCCTTTTCTTTAAGTACCAGAAAATCTAGATATCCTGGAACCTACATTCCTGAGTGGCGACCATCAGTGAGAACTGAGAAGTGATTTTCCCTTAGATGGGCATGGGTTTGCCAGCCAGCCAGTCACCATGAGTCCTTATTTCTTCCCTGACCCCAAGGCCAAGCATCAAATACCATTTGTCGTTGTGCTTCCGTTGCTATTTCTCTGAAAAGAGTATTAAGAGGAAAGTAAACTGCTTTCTAATTTCATTCACACACCTTCCTATGATGGCTCTTATGGAGTTAGCAGCCCCTGTCCCATTTAGGTTTATCAGTGTATAGATGGGAGCTGTTCCTGTGTGCTTAAATAAAATCCCCAAACAAAGAATGAATATTTATTTGCCAGGTTACAAAGTAGATACGCTGTGCGTTAACAGAGAGAATCACATTGTTACCAAGGGTGTCACCTAATTTACAACTTCCAGCCAAGTTTCCCAGGGGACAAGTGTGAAAACATAAAGCCAGTGACCTGGGATCTCACCTTCCCTGAGACCAGGCAGAGTCAGTGCCTGGGAATAATCTAGGACTGGCTAGCAGATTTCAGAGGGTGGAGCAGGGTTTCATTGTCTTCTCAGCAGATCTCCTTGGATCAATGGCTCCAGGATTACAACTCTCTAGAGGAATGACTTAGCATGTGTTAAAATGCTAAGAGTGACTTCAGTCTTTTTTTTACAAGACTACAGGGAGGGGGAGGGGGTGTGTAGATTTGGTAATTTGGACTCCGACCGTACAGTCAAAAAGATGACAGTTATTTGCATTAGACATTTTATACCATGTGAGAAGTGACTGTTAGTCATTTTACAGATGAGGAAGCAGGATTAAGTAAATCGCCTGTTATCAAATAGCTAGGAAAGGGCAGAGGTAGGAATCATATCCCCGTCTGCCTCTAATGAAAAGCTAATCCTTTTTCACTACAACATGGTGGCTGCAAGAACGTGCAGCTTCATGCAAACGACATTCTTAGATGTTCCTTAGTTACTGCATCATGGACCTGACCTTGAATTATCCCAGGCAAAGTGTGTGTATATGTGTAGATGTGTGCAGAAGGAAGGGGTTGCTGTTTTTCATTGTTTTATTTTGCCATTCTTGAGTAAACTTGTTGTTCACCAGTCTCACTAACTCACCCAACCTCAACTTCATAGCTCATAATTCTTAAAATATCTATATTTAGTTATTGAAAGCTATATTCCCTAAGGATGTTGAACACATAGGTGGCTTCAAGCCAAATCCTTTCCAACTTCAGCCTTAGTAGCAACAGGAGGTGCAAAATGACAGGCAACACGATGAAGTCATTGGGAACTAATTAGCCTAGGTCCCAGAGCCGAAGTCCCAGAACACTCCTCATCACTTATTCTCAGTGACGTTGATGATCCCGACACAGAGCAGGCCATTTGGCTTAACTCCACGGCTGAAGAGAATGTTCAGTAAAGGATTTCTAATTTGAGATTTTCCTCTGAACGATGTGAGGCCTCATTTTTCAGAGAAAGAATGATGATTTGTCTGAGTTAGCATGAGGCTCCTTACAATGTTGCAAAGCAAATCTCATAGTCTCGGACTCACCCCACAGAAGACAAGGGAAAAGGTTTCTTAGCACCTGTCACCTAGTTCCCTTTGAAGGTGACCACAGAGGTCAATTCCCTAATTGTATGCTATTGATTCATTCCTTACACCCATTGGGCTTGGTTATCAATCCGAGTACTGATTATACTACTGTCTTTTAGGCAGCATACCAACTCTGTGATAAGTGACTTCCTGCCTGTGCTTGTTCTGTACAGCAAGTCTGTAAAGGGGATTATTATTGTCTTCATTTGATAGACAAGGAAACCAAGGGAACTAACTGACTTAAATCATCCACTAAGCAGCAGAACCACAGAGCTAAATTTACAACTCCAAAGCCCAAGTTTTTCAAGACTACATTCAAGTAAGTGGGCAGCCAATTCAAATACTCCATCTTTCGGTCTGCTCTTTATAATTAACTAGAGCTTAGAACAGGAGTCAGCAAATCGCAGCCCACCATATGGCCCACAAAGCCTAAAATATTTACTATCTGATCCTATGCAGAAAAGTTTGCTGACCTTGAGCTTAAAAAGTAGTAAACCAAATCCCAAATGTTCCATTCTGTTAACTGAGGTCTCTGTAGTACTTGGGACCAGAGGATTCTATGGCATAGTTTCGATTCATGAAAATATTTCTTTTCATTGATTTATGTAAATGACCCTGAATAATAACAGTTGGAAACAACTGTTTCGGGCTGGGGGTTGTGGGGTGGGTGAGGGGTAAGAAATAGCTCTGGGTCTAAAATATCCACTTCCTGGATCACTGCATAACTGTTGGTTAACCAAAACCCAAGGAGAGTTTTACCCATCATGAAGAATTTGGCCAAGGGATCTGTCCCACTGAGTGTAGACATAAGTGTCCATGGGCCTCTCTCTGTCCATACTGATGGAGGGTTGGAGAGGAAGCCTTTCACCAGCATGCAAACTGAAGATATGCTGTTTTTAGATGGCTGCCAGCATGCTAAGCCAATGGAAATAATGATGAAGAGACAGTAAGGCATTTTATTCATTGTTTTCAAACGTAGCAAGAGGTGTTTAGTAATCTTCGTGTAAAACAGACATCTGAGTCGTCCCAGCAGCAGGGAGTTCTCATGAGTCATAAAACACATACTGGTCCAGAATCAGGTCTTTGCACTGGCTCAAGAACATGCCTAGAATCATACCCAATACTAAGCCACCATACTCCCCAGTTGGGATCCAAAAATCAATGAATCTTTATGGTCTGACTCCACCCATGTGCTCAAATGTACTAGGCACACCATGTGTCTATCAGGTAGAGTCGTGAAAGGCTTCAGGAGATGGGCTGGAGGAAACAGCTGCAAATTCCAAAACTATCACTAGTTTGTTGTTTGAACTTGAGCCTAAGATTTATCTGTAAAATGAGGTAATTGAATCGGATCCCTCTGTGGTGCCTTCCAGCTCTATAAGCATGGAGAGCGGAAGGTCCACTAATAGTATAGAAACAACTCTTGAAAATATTGGTGACATATTACTCATAACTCACTATATCTCATTATGCAATTAGTGTTATTATAATTATCATTAATGTTATCATTGTTATTAGCATAATAAAATAATAACATATAAAAATAATAATACACTTATTAAGTATTTTCAATGTGCCAGATGTCATTTGTAGAGGTTTCTGGAATAAGTAGGAAAAGAAGATTCTATGTTCTTCCTGTGCAGTCTATCTTTCAGACCGCAGGTTAACAAACCATAGCCATGGATCAAATCCAGCCCACTGCTTATTTTTGTAAATAAAGTTCACTTGATAAGCCAGGCCCATCATTTAACTACTGCCTCTGGTCGTTTTTGCACTGCAACAGCAAGGCTGAGTAAGTTTAGCAGAAACCCTAAAATAATTGTTATCTGGCCCTTTATAGAAACAATTTGCTGACCCGGCTCATTTAGCCCCTACGCTGCAAGCCTCTTGCCTCCCTAGTATCCGTTGACTACTCTTGTGGTTCTCCCCTCTTGACTTTCCTCGGGGTACCTTCCCTCCTCTACTTACAACACTGTGGACTGGGTGGATCTGACCCACTGCCTATCTCAGACCTGGAGCATCAGGACATTTCATCCTCATGACCATGAAGATTTAGGGGCAGGAATGTAGGATTCAATCAATCCTAAGACTTTTGCTGTAAATAGTGGCCAAAAACAAAGCTTTTTTCTTTTTTTTTTTTTTTCCTGACATCTCTGAGCTACAAGTATGCGACTACAGAGCTTCCAAGAGCCTTCATAGAAATGACTTGCCTGTGTTTGAAAACAAAGAAAGACGAAGAAAGAAAGCCTCGTGATAACATTTTAGACTCTGGATCCAACTATGCCTGAAGCTACAGGTAGACTTTTTAGCTAATAAGCCAACACCTTCTCTTTTGTTGGTTTAAATCAGATTCAGTTAGGCTTCTATCACCAGCAACTAAAACAAAACAGTCCTTTGAAACTGACATAACCATTTTCCCCCCGCAAAGACTTATCTGCCCAAAATTACATAAGCTAATGAATGTCAGGGTCTACACTGAGCTCTGTAAGATGAAGGAACCAGTGTCCAGAGCTCTCCAGAAGATCTGGTTAGGCCAGGGACAGGACCAATAGGTTATTTTCCTGTCTTTGAAGAAGGAACATTTCAAACCACATCTCTGTTCTCTAGAGAGCAGTTCCTTGGGGATCATCCTGTTTTCTACTTCTGACTATCCCAAGACAAGGCCCCATAGAGTACCAGCTCCTCATGTGGTAATTTGGAGGAAGTTATAATGAAAAGCGGTATCACAGCCATTTGTCAGCCCTTCATTCTTGCCATACTTAACTGGGAAGAGAGGTGCTGCAGAGAAAACTGACTGCCTCCTGTTGAAGCTCTCAGTTGTCCAGCAATCAACATACGTAAACAGGCAGTCTCAATGCAGGCAGCAGGAATGAACCTCAGGCAAGGAATGAATCAGAGCAGCCTTTGAAGAAGCACAGATTCTGTGAAATCTCACCTACCTAGAACTATCTATCCCACAGGGCATTGCAGGGGAGCAGAATATGCCACCCCAAAATATGCCTCTTTGGCATCAGGGTTATTTGGAGCTGAAGGCAATCAAGACCTACCAGACTTAGGAAAAGCTTTTTACCACCCGCCCCCCCCCCCCCAAACTGCCTAAAAGAATTTAGAAAGGGGGCCTGTACCAGGGAAAGAACTATTATCAGGGATAACATTTTCATCTCAAATACTTATCTGTATGGCAGGGCAAACATTTTTTTTAATGTTTATTTATTTTTGACAGAGAGGGAGAGACAGAGTGTGAGCAGGCGAGGGGCAGAGAGAGGGAGACACAGAATCCGAGGCACGCTCCGGGCTCCGAGCTTTCAGCACAGAGCCCGACGCGGGGCTCGAACTCACAAACTGCGAGATCATGATCTGAGCCAAAGTCGGACGCTCAGCCGACTGAGCCACCCAGGCGCCCCAGGGCAAACATTTTTTAATCAAACATTTGTTCTTCTGCTCTTCCTGGTTATGCCTTTCTCCTTTTTGAAGCCCCAGACCCCTATCTCTTTCTTTAGCTCACAATGGTATATAAGTCTCAAATGCCTGGCTGCCTTTGTGTCTCATAGCTTTGTGGGGTTCCTGGACATACATACATAATTACATTTGTTTTTCTCCTATTAATCTGTCTTTTTATTACAGGCAGGTCTCAGTCAAGAATCTAGAAGTATAGAGGAAAAAACAGTTTTATTCCTCTGTTGCAACTTCTTATATTCTGCTTTACAGAAAAAGACAGGGGCACCTGGGCGGCTCAGTCCGTTAAGCATCCAACTCTTGGTGTTGGCTCAGACCATGATCTCACAGTTCATGAGTTTGAGCCCCAAATCAGGCTCTGGGCTGTCAGTGCAGAGCCTGCTTGGGATTCTCTCTCTCCCTCTCTCTCTGCCCCTTCCCTGCTTGCTCTCTCTCTCTCTCCCCCAAAATAAATAAACTTAAAAAAAATAAATAAAGAGAATGACAGACTCCAGGAGGAATAGTATAGTGCAGGGTGTGGAAACACAATCTCTCAGAAAGGTCTTTGGTTGGTATGTGACTCAATGGTATATCTTCACCAGCTGAAGACTTTATAATAAGGACTGGACCTCAGACAGGCATCCCGGGGGACATGCCAGGCCCTCTATCAGGGGTGTACTGGTCCTGACACACCAAACCAAGAGAGGATGAATTCTAGAATGTTGAATGATTTTCAACCAGAAGAGCTGAGCATAAGTTGAAATGTAAGGATGGATGGATGGATGCATGGACAGATGATAGATAGATAGATAGATAGATAGATAGATAGATAGATAGAGACAAAAAATAGTACACACTTACCATAGCATATACAAAGATTACAGATAGCGTTCTGGAAGGATCACAGGATACGGGTAATAGCAGAGGACTCTCAAGAGAAGAACGTATAAATAGGCATCTCATGTGAGAGAGAGACTCACTGATCACTGCATACTCTTCAGTATGGTTTGAATGCTTCCCCATGTGTTTATTACTTTTTCAGTATAAGGATGGAAAATAAGAGGGAATTCTCAAAAACATACTCCACAACAAACCCCTCTTGGTGCTTTTAATGACCCTAGAAGTTAAATGACCAGAACCCCATTTCCTCAGACTGCCTGGTTAAGCTTTCTCCTCTGAGGCTTTGTCACACTGGCCATGCAGTCGTTCACCCTGGTGTGAACTCTGCTCGTGCGTCACTTCCCTAAGCAGAGAGACGAGACAACAGGACCCACCCTGTGCCAGGCAAACATGTTACGTGGGCTTTGTTGCCTTTGGGTCTGCCCTAGTTCAGAGGTAAAGGTGAAAGGGTGACATTAGGGAGTCCAAAGTCCCAGCCACAAAGCCTCCAGACCCTCTGCACACAGCCAGGGACAGGTCAGGGTTTCCTTGGCCCAGAGATCAAAGAGCTGGCCTCAGCCCGGCCTCCAAGGTACTCAAAGTTCTTGGAATAGCCTGAGCCCCTCATTGACCTTATTACAGCTGGTGGACACCATTCAAGACTTCAAGAGAATGGCGGACACATAGATGGTTCGGTCGGTTTAGCGTCTGACTTCAGCTCAGGTCATGATCTCGTGACTCATGGGTCCGAGCCCCACATCCGGTTCTGTGCTGACAGCCGACAGCTTGCTTTGGATTCTCTCTCTCGGTCTCTCTCTGTCTCTGTCTCTCTCTCTGTCCCTCCCCTGCTTCACACTCTCTCTCTCTCTCTCTCTCTCTCCCCCAAAAATAAATAAATAAATATTAAAAAAATTTTTTTAAGGCTTCAAGAGAATGGGACATGAAATAGACTGTCCAGCATGATTCTGAGCCACTCCATGCCCCCCACGCCAGACACACACATGCACAGGTACATTCCACAGGAAGAAGCTGGGTCTGGCTTTACAACTCAGTGCTACTGCTCTCTAGCGGAACCTCACCAACTCCTTTTCATCCCTAGAGCCTGCTTCCTTATCCATACAAGGAAAGAGGATTGTAGAGAAGATTAAATTAGATGCAATCATTTCTAGTATAGATGCCCGCCACATAACAACAGTACTGTCCTTCCCTCGTTCCCCCTTCCCTTTGGCGACTTCAGAAACAAAGGAGCGCTTTTCAAAGAATTCAACGGACTGAAAGACAACATAAGCTTCTGTCAAAATGAACCTTCCGACTTCTTAGAAAACTCTGCAGACGCTCCAGTGGGATTCAGGTCTCTTGGACTCTTACGCAATAAGTTACGTAAGGGTCATCTTATTCCCCCAGCGTGCCCTCTCGGATTACAGTGTGCAGGCTAAGGTCAAAAGGAAATTATGTAAGCATAATCCCGGGAAATCGGCATACAAAGCAGGGCCCAGTGCAAGAAGCAAACCGGCAGTATGTTACCACGAATCTCGGAGGCCAGAAACTGCTAAACGTATAAAACATAGTTTGAGTACATTTGGTTGAGAGTTGGGGAGGGACTCGTGGAAATGTTTTCTAAACGGTGTATCAGGGGGGCAAACAATCTGAATAAGGCCTGGTTTTGCAACAGACGGTGGTCTTGAAGGTCTGCCTATTAATCTCTTAATTGCTGCCTTCCTGGGAGGTCCGGGCAAGGGGCCAGAGAGCCAGAGGGAGGGGGAGCCAGGGAATTGAGACTTGGGGCAGAGGCACTTTACCTACAAGTATGAAAGTATTTCAACACTTTAACTACCAGCTACACATTTGCCCTGGAGGAGAGGCATTTCTGAAATAGTCCTATTAGTGAAAATGTTTGAAACTGTGTCAAAAACCCAGCAATATACAGCAATGTACAAAAAGATTCTGAACTCCCTTAGAAAACAGAGCAAAGTAAACTAAAACTAAGTTTGCACATCAAATTGACAAAACTTTCTTAAAATCTTTTTAATGTTTATTTATTTTTGGGACAGAGAGAGACAGAGCATGACTGGGGGAGGGGCAGAGAGAGAGGGAGACACAGAATCCGAAGCAGGCTCCAGGCTCCGAGCCATCAGCACAGAGCCCGACGTGGGGCTCGAACTCGTCAACCGCGAGATCATGACCTGAGCTGAAGTCGGACACTCAGCTGACTGAGCCACCCAGGCATCCTGACAAAACTTTCTTAAAATCATAACATCTATGATTGGCAGGGACACAGGAAATTAAATGTAAAACTCTGTGTTGGTAAGGTAAAGGTGGAGGGAGGGTCGATTTGGCAGTTTCCATCAATATTAAAACGCTGCAATACCCTTGGGCCCAGCAAAAATATCTTTCTGTCCTAGAGAAATGTGTGCATGCACAAAGGTGCATATTTTTTGCAAAATTGTAACGGTAAAAACTGAGAAGCCACCTAAATTCCATCAAATAAGGGGATGGCCGAATAAACACTGGTACGTTTTGAAGCTATGCAAGACTATGTTCCTGTCGAAAAGAATGATGTATTGTTGTATAAACTGACATGGAAAAATGTCCAAAATATAGACATATGAAATGTATTCATGCACATGTACACTTATAATGAATGGAGAGAAATTTTGGAAGAAGCAAAAGACTGCAGGAGTTACCTCTAGGAATGGGATTGGGTTTTAGAGTCAGGTACATAAGGGATCCTTTTATGTTTATGTAGGGTTTTTTTTGTAGGTTTTGACTTTTAAAACCATGTTATGTTCATGTATTATACTGGATAATTCACATTTCCTTTGGTAAATGATGAATCAGCCATCTCAAATGTTCGGGAGAGGACAGTTGTTGTTTTTTTAATTCAGGAAAACATTAACTTTTTAAAAGATGAGGCCAAGAGGCTTCCATTTGTAAAAGAGGTTACCAGGAGGTAATAGCTCTGTGTGCTGAATTTACTGCCAAGATCACCTGATGCAGAGAGTAACACAAGATAAATTTTCCAAAATGATTCTGAGGTTTATGCTCAAGAAACACAGCAAATAATCTGCCCAGCAGAGACTAGGGTTTATTTCTCTCAGAAGGAATGGACTTCCCGGAGGAGGGTGGTACCTTTTGTTCTCTCCTTTAAAATGAGAGGAAAATACAGGATCTCTTTTCCTAGTCTTAATTCCCATTGGCCTTGATCAGACACAGAGACAGTTGCCTCCCATGCACATAGGAGTTCATGCATCAGAAAACACTAGCCCCAATCTGGTCCTGGTCACTTAAGTTCAACCCCTGGGACATCTTCCCCAGAATGTAATCATAAAGATTCCAGAGTGGGACTGTAGTTGCACGTGGGGCTTCCTCCACCGCCCTGCTCCGACACGTTGTGCAGCCACACACAAGTCACTGACACCTTGCTGTTGTGCCGGAAGTATCAGTACCCTGCCTTCAGGTAGGGATAACCCATTCTCTGTGCACCGAGATCATAACAAATAATAACAATAATAATAATAATATCTGTGCACCAGAATATCTCTCCATTTTTACACACACACACACACACACACACACACACACACACGGATCTGAAATCTAGTGAATTCAAAGGTTTGATAAAATTAACAACAGATGTGCCAACATTGTGAAATCCCTAGAAGGCTCCAGCCAAAACATCTTTTGCATTGCCCGGGTGATCATTTCACAGTGCTTCAAATGTTTGGGACCCAAGGTATATGGCCAGGAAGTGACCCCAATGAGAACTCAGACCCTGATCTTCTATCATCAAAAAAAAAACTGTTTACATCTAAGACCCAAATATGATCCATGTTATTAATTGGCTAATTCACTCATCCACTCAGTAGCTATTTGCCAAGCATCTATTCTGGACTTGCATCTACATGCAACAGACACAGTGGTGAACAAACAGAGGCTTACATAATAGTAACGGTAGGAGCTAATAAACAAAGAATTAATGTCATAGAGGAATACATTCTATAAAGAACAATGAAGTGATATGGTAGTAAATGGGATACAGTGTGATGAGGCACTATTTTATATAAGGTGGTCAGGAAGGCGACATTTATTTTTTTAAGTTTATTTACCTATTTTGAGAGAGCGGGTTACAGTAGGAGCAAAGGAAGGGCAGAGAGAGAGGAGATGGAGAATCCCAAGCAGGTTCCGTGCTGTCAGCATAGAGCCCGACACGGGGCTTGATCCCGTGAACCGTGAGATCACGACTTGAGCCGAAACCAAGAGTCTGACGCTCAGCCAATCGACTAAGCCACCCAGGCACCCCAGGAAGGTGACATTTAATCAGTGACTTGGAGAAAGTAAGGGTGACCATGTAGGATCCTAGAGAAAAGTATTCTGAGAGAGGAAACTACAAGTGCAAAGGCCCTGAGGCAGGAGCAAGCTGATGAATTCTAGGAACAGCAAGAAGGATCTCCTCACCACAGGCTCACAGGCAAAATTCTAGGAGCATGTGCTTGGGAGAATCAAAGGACAATTCCCCTAAAAATGCAAATACAGAAAAAATTTCCTTACAACTTAAGAGCACTGAGAATTCACTTAGGGCAGTAAAGAGCACAGCCTGCTCACTGCCCTGCCCTCAGTACTGGGAAGGGTTTCTCGGGTGCCAATCACCCTGACTGGATCAGATTCCTGTGCCCGGAACTGGAAGTGACCTCGAGGCACTTTTAGTTCCCAGAGGCAGTAAGAGAATTGAACCATTCAATTGGGCTTAGCAGCTCTGTTTCAGACCCAAAGCAAGTAATTGACAAATATTTTTGGTTTGTCTTTGAGTGTTGAATGTCCCAAGAGTATTAAGTAAGTAAGTAAATAAATAAATAAATAAAAAGGAATAATTAAAAAAATAAAAATAAAAATAAACAGGGGCGCCTGGGTGGCTCAGTCAGTTGAGCTTCTGACTCTTGATTTCAGCTCAGGTCATGATCTCAGGGTTCATGGGTTCAAGCCCCACGTTGGGCTCAGTGCTGACAGTGTAGAGTGTGTTTGGGATTCTCTCTCTCCCTGTCTCTCTGCCCCTCCTCTGCTTGCTCTCTCTCTCTCTCTCTCTCTCATAATAAATAAATGAACTTTAAAAAAAGAAATAAAGGGGCACCTGGGGGGTTCAGTCAGTTAGGCTTTGACTTTGGCTCAGGTTGTGATCTCACAGTTCGTGGGTTCGAACCCCGTCTTGGGCTCTGTGCTGACAGCTCGGGGTCTGGAGCCTGCTTTGGATTCTGTGTCTCCCTCTCTCTGTCCCTCCCCTGCTCGCACTGTGTGTGTATGTCTCTCTCTCTCTCTCAAAAAAAACATGAACATTAGAAAATTTTTCAATAGGTAATAATAAAAAGAAATAAAAATTTAAAAAAGATAAAAAATTAAAGAGGCCGATTTAAGCAGGATGCTGAATCAAAGCCACCCACTCCATGGCACTTACCTCGCCTGCTTCTCATGCCCCACCCCCAACTCTCACGCGAAGACCATCACACCTAATAATTCTTGCGAAGTACCAGGCTTCCAAGTGCAGCTCGCCCATAAAACACTTCATCAAACGTGTGGACTTGGCTCCTGCTTTTGCAAGCACAACCTTGCCCTCCCTCCTTTCTCCTCGTGGCCAGGCACACCGCCTTCCCGCTCTCAGAGCACGCCTGGGAACCCCGGCCCGCACACCTGCTACCGCGCTGCCTGCCTCTCGCATCCCCGCTGGGGAGGCACTGCTGGCTGGTTTCCTTCCCTCGGGCTCTTGCAGGACTCACTGGGCGCCAGTCCTCATACCACCCAGCAAGGTTGGAGGCTCAGCTGGGAGGTTCCTGGGACCACGAACAGTCAACGGGGACCCCCAGGGGAGAGGGGCGCTGAAGCTGGTCTTCCCCATGGCAGGCGTGCGGAGAGGTACACGCACCTGGCTACGGCCAGGAGCTGGCAGGGCCAACTGTGACCCCCTTCCCTATCAGACCCTTTGCTTGTCTCTTAAAAAAAAAAAAAAAAAAGAGAGAGAGAGATAGTTTTATTGTATGGTTTTCGGATTGCATCAATAATATGTACTTTGTTGTTTTCGGATTGCATCAATAATATGTACTTTGTTTACAGAAAGATATAAAAAAGAAGGGGAAGGGGCGTCTGGGTGGCGCAGTCGGTTAAGCGTCCGACTTCAGCCAGGTCACGATCTCGCGCTCCGTGAGTTCGAGCCCCGCGTCGGGCTCTGGGCTGATGACTCAGAGCCTGGAGCCTGTTTCCAATTCTGTGTCTCCCTCTCTCTCTGCTCCTCCTCCGTTCATGCTCTGTCTCTCTCTGTCCCAAAAATAAATAAATGTTGAAAAAAAAAAAAAAAAAAAGAAGGGGAAAAATCACCAGTTAACTCCATTGTCCGGAAAGTCTAATAGCCAATGCTTGGAGCCAAGCATTGTTTTGTTTTTAATGTTTATTTATTTTTGAGACAGAGAGACAGAGCATGAACGGGGGAGGGTCAGAGAGAGGGAGACCCAGAATCTGAAACAGGCTCCAGGCTCTGAGCTGTCAGCACAGAGCCCGACGTGGGGCTCGAACTCACGGACCGCGAGATCGTGACCTGAGCCGAAGTCGGCCGCTTAACCGACTGAGCCACCCAGGTGCCCCCCCAAGCATTGTTTTAAGTGCTACACACTCGCTTAAACTCCCTTACAATTTATTCACTTAAACCTCATAACCGTTGTACAAAGGTGACATTATTTTAAGACCCATTTTGCAGGTGAGAAAACCAAGGCACAGAGAAATGAAGGTCCTTTCCTAGGGCTCAAAGTAATAAAGCTGAGGAGCTAGAATTCAAACCTTGACCCAGGTTCTTAATGCATCTCGACTACGTCTACTTTCCATCTGAGGGGCCCATCTCTAGCCCGGCTCCTGCTGCCTGGGTTCGTAGCACGGAGCAGGGAAGGTTCCCTCTCTTCGCCTCCGTGGGCTCACAAAGGCTGGGAGGGCTGACGGGAGGAAGAACAGGCCGTGGAGGCTACGAGCCCCACTGAAGGACTACACATTCACCAGACCTGACAGCAAAACAGACAGAGCAAGGAGCCACTTTTCAGCCCATCGGGATGTGTTGAGGATCCAGTATATGTCCGGGACTAGGGGGATATAATGACTGGCACCCAGCCTTTGACCACAAGGGTTTGGTCTATTGGCAGAGACAGAGCACGTAAGCAAGCACAACTGACAACAGACATGGGACCAGACTGTAGGCTCCTCGAGGGCAGTTTCACCTTGTCCGCACTGGGGACTCGTTGGAAGTGTTGAGGAGCTATTTGTTGAACGACTGAATGACCTGAGCCAGCGGCACTGTTCTCTTCTGAAATCCTGGAGAAGTCAGGAAGGGATTTCCAGGTGTAACGGCAGTTCAGCTGAGACCCGCAGGCAGAGGCGAGGGGCAGGGGATGAGCAAAGCGTGGGGGCCGGACTCCACACGGCCGGCACCCAGGCTGGGGGAAGCCCGTGTGCCCACGGCAGAGGCACGTTCCACAGGCGAGGAACGGAGACCCTGCAGGGACTTGGAAAGACAAACAGGCTCAGATCAGGTGCTCTGAGGCCAAAGGAAGGAGTCCAGACGTGGGGGGAAAAAAAGACACATGTGAAGACAAAGTTTGAGAGTTAACACTTCGTTTGTTCTCTACCCAAGGGAACAGGCAAGAAAAAAAGACCTTACGGAGGTTAAGAGTTGAATCTTGCATAACAGCTACTTCTGTGGGGAAGAAGGAGGAAGAAGAATCCTCAAAAACGCAGGAAAACACCATGAGGGAGCAGGAGGGGCATGAAGGGGTTCCCAGGAGCAATCTAGGGGGCTTCCCCCCCAGCACTGTTACTCTCAAGCACTCCGACTAAAGGGGTCTCCCAGTCTGCCCTGCACAGATGCAACCACTCACCGCGACAAGAGCCCTTTCCCTCTATCTCAGTGGCCTGCAGATCACCTTTAAGACAAGAGTGGTTCCAAGCCCCTTTCACCTCACGGGCAAAGTCCAATCCAGTAACGCTGGCTGCCTGGACCAGTGGGTTGAGATGGATTCTGAAGTTGAATCCAGATTCACAGAGAATGAGTTCTATGATCGATGAGCAAATATCTGCCACGGACACAAAACTGAGGAGTGGCCACCCATGTGCCCATATGGGCCCTCCCTGCTTCCAGCAATTTGCATTTATTTTATTTCGATGCGGACTCACGCAGAGCAGAGACTGTCGCATTTAGTCTCGTGCCAGGGGCTGTGCCACGTGGGCACTGAGGAAATAGAGATTACGATACTCAGCAAATGTTTGCTAAGTGAATGATCAAACTCATCTGTTCCCGAGAGAAGGGACGACAAAGAAGCTGGACGCTGTGAGCTTTCAGAGTGCAGAAGCGGCAGGAAGGGCCTCTTCCTTTGAAGCCAGCCCTCCAGCCTTCCATCCTGACCCTGCCCTGTGCCAAAGTCCCTGTGACAGGTCTGGGCCCCGGCTGCATCCCAGCACTGCTCTGCAAGAGGCGTTGCTCCTAACACAGCCAGTGAATTCTGGAATGCATGAGCTGAGTCTCGCTAGGAGTGGGCTCACAGGCTAAGCCAAAGCATTCCTCAGGCATCTGCTTTTACCAAAAGAGACACGGAAAAAAGCAGAGGCATGCCTGGCTTGGCCTCTCCTGGGGTTGGTGAAAGAACTGTCTAGAATTGGGTTGGGCCAACCGACTCTCCCTCTGAGGGTCTCCCCTCGAGTACTGATGATGAGCAAACCCAATATTCCTCTTGGCTGCCCCCCAACCCTCAGTAGGGTGCCCCACATGGGTTGGACAGTCCGTAGATAAGAGAGACACATTTCATTTAAAGAACTCCCGAACTGGATGGGGAGGAAAGCAAACAGGTGGGAAGTTATGGTCCAGGAGGTAAGCAAGGAAATACACAATTGCCAGAAAACGCCAGTACAGACACCCATCTCTGCTCCCGGAGTTAGGAAGACAAAGAGACTGACAGAAAAGCTGGGGACAGCGTCACAAAGGAGAAGCGTGTGCGTTCAGTCTGGAAGACTCCAGGCCGACTTTTAACGGCGAGAGAGAAAGGGAGCGGGTGCAGCAGGCAGAGGAAATGGAGAACGTGGCTCAGCGGCGGGAAGGGAAAGGCGAAGTTGAGAAGCAGGCGGGCTGCACGTGGGAGGTGAGGCTGGGAGGTGCCGGGAGCGAGGTGAGAACCAGGCACGTGAACCGGAGGGTGCCGCAGGAGCCCGGGCAGCCCCGTACGAGGCCTGAACTAAGGGATGGGCCATCCAGATGAAAACAAAGATTAAAGCCAAGGCCACATGAGAAGGGAGAATCAGGGAGGAATCAAAAGTGCCCAGGGAATCCACGGGAATCCCACAGGCCACCAGGAACAAGAAATAAGAGGAAATGATGGAGGAAGCCGGAACTGTCCGTGAGTCCTTAGCAACGTGGGTTCGTTGTGTGGCCTACACACCTCCAAACCTCGTCTGGCAAGCGCCCGGGGCCCGGAAATCAGGTGTTTGCGTGGCTCTTTCTTGTGAAGCCTGTGGATGTGTCCTCCTCACGTCAGCTCCTCTCCCTCCCTTCCTTTTGGGGGAAAATGAAGAGAAGAAAGGCCCCTCCCTTCTAGATTTCCAGCGCCCTTCCCTCCAGACAGCCACTCAGCGACCCGCGGAAACGCTCATCTCTGCAGAGCAAAGAAAGTATCAAATGTGCTTACTCCTCATAGGATATCTGCATTTTAAAGGAGGCCTAACCCAGATGCTTGGATTTCCAGTACGTTCACCCACAATTTCCTGTCTGCTGCAGACCTGGGAGGGTGCAGGGGGGTAGCGCACAGCTCGTGGGCTCCGGGGGCTTACAGTTTAGCAGCGGAAAAGGCCATTCTAGTCTGTTCTGCACTTATCTTTGCCAGCAGGGGCGGAAGTCCTGTGCAGTTAGAGATTCACATACCTGGGATGGTCACAACACGGGTTCAAATCCCAGCTCCGCCAACTTACCAGCTAAGAAACTTGGGGTGAGTTTCCTAACGTCTCTCAGCCTCAGTTCTTGTCCTCTAGGAAACCCTGAATGAGACCGGTATGGTGAAGGGTTCAGTACAGTGCCCGGCACAGGCAAGAGCTATCTGCCAAGATGTTCCAGGAAATACTAGAAACTCACTCCTGGCTTTTAGGAAATGCACACTGAATCAAAAGAGAAGAGGACATCTCCAGAGACTGAGCAGGGCTTTAACTCCCATGGGCCCTTCTCATTCCAGTTCCTTATTTATAGATGAAACAACCACGAGACTGTCTTCTTCTACCTTGTTCTTATCTTGCAGGATTGGGGGGCGGGTGGATGATAGGATCCCCATTTATCGAGCAGACAGTGAATACGGCATGGTGCTAGGCACATCACAGACTTAATCTCTCTCAATCCTCCCAACCCAAAAGATACAGGTGTTCTCCCCCAGATTAAGAGAGAGAGTAAAGAAAGAATGCAAGTCGCCCAGGGTCTCCAAAAAACCACCTCAGCTGCTTCCCAGCTCCCGACCTGAGCCAGGCTTGAACCCCAGGTGCCTGGAGATCCTTCCAAAAATGCACACCGAGATAAAATGGTTTCCCAGCCTTTTGATTTACAACTCTAAAGAGCTTGGCTGAAGCAGCAAATCTTTTGATGATTTATTCCAATACTCTTAGTTGCCCTGTCAAGCCTGATTGGGAAGATGCCTGGCTGGGGCTGGAGTCTGTCTCTGGTCTGGTCCGAACCTTGGGGCGAGTGACCTGCCACCAGGCATTGGAGGTACGTAATGGAAAGAGCCTTAAGATTCCATTCTTTCGACTACCCTAAATCTTGAACTTACCACCTCTCTGGGAAAACGTACTAGAAGCCTGCCAACATTTTTATTTCCTTTTAGAGATCTTCTTTACCGCGTGAACCAATCTACCCACAGCTCTCATGTAACGGAATCGTGATCTGGTCTCCATTGGAGAAATTAATCATAATAATATACCAATGACCACTAACACTGAGTACTTACTCCGAGGTAGGTACTGTCAGTAACCTAATGAAATAGGTGTTATCATTAGTTCGACTCGATGGACGGGGCCACTGAGGTTTAGAGGGCGGGGTAGGTCAATCAAAGTCAGGCAACTGGTTAGTGGCAGAGACAGAATCCAAACCAGAAACGCTTTCCTCAGGGGGCCAGGCTCTACTCACTGTGTAACGCTTCACATCCCTTCTCCACCTGCCCGAGTGACGGGCACATCTCTACTCTCACAGAGGGCAGGCACGTCAGTTCCTGTTGGGACCGTGAACACTCCGGACCAGCAGGTTCTCCTACCACTGTAGACACGTGTGACTGTCATCTGCCCCCCCCCCCCTTGGCCCTGGCCATGAAGTTAGGAAGCTAAAAACAGTCTGATTTCCAAGTAGTATTTAGCGACCTCATGAGACACAACATCACTGTGAGCCTTTGTGGGTACATTTAAAAACCAAGACAGAAACTTCACGAAAATGGTACCATCTTAGAAAAATTGTACACTGTATCATCAAGATGAAAAACAAAAACAAAAACAAGAGGTTCCCAGTGGCTGTCTGTAACGGTAGGACAATGGATGGTTTTTTATTTCCTTATTGATTCTCTCCTTTATGTTCAAACTTTCTACAGCAAACATGTTTCACCTTGATAATAAGAAACCAAAAAAGTTAAAAATAAGTTGATAGCCTCCCCCTCCTGCCTCCAAAAACACAGTCTACGTGACTCAGAGTAAAGACAAAGAACTTCTTCGTCTGTAAGTCACGTCATTGGCACATGCTCCGTCACCTTGCAGCTCACACATCGTGCCCTGGTTATGCATTTACACCTCTGTCTAACACGACTCGGGTTTCAAGCCTGCCTCTGATACTGAGAGCATGTCAGCATGGGGAGTGAATTACCTTAACCCGTCCATGGCGCCTTTCCAGTCCTTCCAGTGCCTTCTGCAGAGGGAAGGTTTAATTACCGAAAGCCCTGTGACGCAGTCAGCCTATTTTTGGCTGGCAGGCGGGACAGGTTAGCTCTTTATCCACTCCTGCCTTGGCCGAGCCTCAGAGGTCACAGAGAGGAGGCATTTTCATCCTGACCGTTTGCCAAGCCTGACTTTCTAGAAGCCACTCCGGTACTGCCTCCCGAGGAACCAGCTGGGTTTCTGCAAAGGATGGGTAGGATATCTCCCCCCCACCCCCCGCAGTACTGTCACCCCCCAGCTAGGGCTCTTAAAATGTCTCAGCACGTGCAGGACTGAACAGAGGGAGCCCTTGTTTTGTTATTTTTTTTTTTAATTTTTTTTTTTCAACGTTTATTTATTTTTGGGACAGAGAGAGACAGAGCATGAACGGGGGAGGGGCAGAGAGAGAGAGGGAGACACAGAATGGGAAACAGGCTCCAGGCTCCGAGCCATCAGCCCAGAGCCCGACGCGGGGCTCGAACTCACGGACCTCGAGATCGTGACCTGAGCTGAAGTCGGACGCTTAACCGACTGCGCCACCCAGGCGCCCCAGGAGCCCTTGTTTTGTAATGCACTTTAGTGGGCATGTTTCACTACATGGATTAGGTGAGAGGGTTGGGGGTAAGCTAATGTGGTGGGTAAACTGCACTGCAGGAGAAATAAATGGGAATATGGGGGCGGCAAAGGAAGGAAGGGAGGCTTTGGAGCAGAGAGCAAGAGGCCCTATCAGTCCAGAGGGGAGGCCATGGAAGGAAACCGTGGCCAATGAAGACTATCCCAGCTGGGAGGAGTGGCCAAGGGAACTTCCATAATACTAACAGCACTAATAATAGCAGTAATAATAATGTCGATGGTAATGATAGCTCACATTTACAAAGCACTTACTGCGGGTATCCTTCCAAGCAAGCGCTGTCCTCTAGACCCTCCACAACCCCGTCAGGTAGGTAGTACTCTCATCTCCATTCGACGGGGGAAGGAATTGAGGCACCCAAAGTCAAGTGAGCTGTCCACAGTGATATAGCAAGTGGCAGGGCTGGGTTTTGAAACTCTGAGCCCATCTTGAAGAAACTCGGCGGTACAGAAATGCCCAAGGCTCCACTGCACTCCACTTGCTATCTTGTTCTGCGGTACACACACACACACACACACACACACACACACACACACACACCCCGCCACCTCCCTTGAGGCTCAGACCTTCCATAAAGTCGGCTACGCCTGCAGCATCTGCCATCTTTAGGCCGTGGAACTTAGGGAAGCAGGGGATCAAAACAGCTCCCCGGGAGCAAGGGAGGGGGGTGGACAGCAGCCTGAGCAGTGCGTGATGTCATGGAGAATATTCTCCCTCCGAATGGAGGTGCCTTGGAGAAACGTTCGCTTCCAGGCATCCCCGGAATGGGAAGAGAGTCTCCCAGGCCCCCTGCATGGGGGATGGGGCTTTCAGGTGGTTTCACTTAAACCACAAGGACAATAGGATCATTGGCTGAGCTGGAGAATTTGTGAAATTTCTGGACACTCGAATTTAGATACTTTGTTTCCTTGGTTCTAGGATATATATACATTTTTTTAAAAAAACGTTTTAAAATCTCTATAATTGGGATACATGGTGTTTCTCTTTTTACTTAAAAAAAACTATTATTAAATTGTTTGTACAGCTTACAACCAAGGGTGATTTAGAATGGAGTAAAAGCAGCTGTCCTAGAACCTTCTGGTGGAAAGGGTGCCTGGGTGGCTCAGTCGGTTAAGCGTCTGGCTTCGGCTCAGGTCATGATCTCATAGTTCGTGGGTTCGAGCCCCGCACTGGGCTCTGTGCTGACAATGCAGAGCCTGCTTGGGGTTCTCTCTCTCTGCCCTCCCCGACCTGTGCTTTTTCCCTCTCTCTCAAAATAAATAAATAAACTTGAAAGAAAGAAAGAAAGAAAGAAAGAAAGAAAGAAAGAAAGAAAGAAAGAAGAAAGGAAGGAAGGAAGGAAGGAAGGAAGGAAGGAAGGAAGGAAGGAAGGAAGAAAACCTTCTGGTGGGAGCAGATGAAGCCGCCTGGACCTCTCTCTTTAGCAGAGGCTTGCCACCCCAGTTGTTCCTCCAAATGCACAGAGGCTGTGTCCCACCTTCTTCCTCTCTCACAGTCTCCTGCTTGTTCTGATCTTAGCTCAAACATTGCTTCCTCCAGGAAGCCTCCCTGACCTATCTAGACCAAGTCTAATTCCCCTATTGATCTGTGTCATAGATCAATGTCCACCGTCCCCCACTAGACTGCACCCCCAGAGAGGGCAGGATTGGGCCTTTTTTGCCCCCCAATGTTAAATCTCCAGTTAGGAACACAATAAGAATCTCAATGGTTTTGTGCTTCATGAGTACATCTGAGTCTCGAACATAAAGCTAGAAGAAAAATGACAGATTCTCATCTCAGATGATCACAAGTTCCTTTCAATAATCCTTGGTAAACACCACCACCAAAAAGGGCGGGCATGAGTGGCTGTATTAATTTGGATTTAGTAATTCTGGAAACAGGTAACAAATATTTTAAACCTTTATATTCACAGACCTCGTAATCCGATCTTGGGAATATGGTACATGGAACAATCTCCCAGAAAAAATAAATGCAATTCAGACACAGATGGCCAATTGTAGCACTCCTTATAAAATACAGAAATTGGAAACGACCCAGTTCAGTCATGGCAAAGGTTAAGCAAATGATGCCGCAGCAGTGGTAAAGTAGAACAGAGATATCAAGAGATGTAATTTCTTATCCATATTCCCACATGGCAACCTAGTGCCTTTCTATGAAGCTGGGCATAAAGCAGGTCCCACACATGGCCCGCACCGTGTCATAGTGGACCTAAGAAGGGAGTTTAGAATAAGAACTCATAGGAAAAGAATTTTAGGTTCCCTTTTCTTTCACAAAGGAGGGATTGGCAGCATCAGAAGCAGATATAAGAGGAAAGGAATACAGCATGATCTCTAATACATATGGTCGTAGATTATGACCACAAGGAGACACATTGCAAGAGTGCCGACCTCTGGTTCACAGATTGACATTTTCCCCCTTATTTATCCTTTTAAATATTTTAGCAATTCTCTGCCATGAGCATATAGAACTTTCATAATCGTAATATGAGCAGCCTGTAAACAAAACTATAAACAAATGAACTTCAAGGAAGTCGTTTTAAACAGTGAGGAGAAATGGGCCAAAATGTGAACAGGCTAAGTCATTTACGCTATTGTAACAAAGGAAAAGCATTGGGTTTTCACAGTTTCAGATCAGCCACAGTGCCAAGCACATGTAGAAAGCCCTCCCTCAAAATCTAACTTTCCCACACTTTGTGATTTCCCGAATGACTGCTGTCAGCAGCGTCTACTTCATTGGACTTACTACTTTTTAAAATCATCTTTTTGGGGCTTCTGAACACAGAAATCAACACTTCAAAGGATAGGATGTTTGAATATGGTCCCAATTCTGATAAACACGAAACCTGTTCCCCAAATCTAGTGAACATTCGATAGATAGGCATCAAAGGGCTGAATGACCATCAGCCATCTTCTTTCCACTTCTGGAGGGAAAAAAAAAGCAATAACTTGAAAGGGAGAAACAGCAAACGTATCTGGTGGTCTTTGTAACACCTACACTCTGTGTTGCAAGAAGAAACACTTAAAAGGATCGCGGGGTAGAACGTTGAACAAAATACCTTACGCGCTTAGCAATATCAGAAAGTGTCTTTCCACCACGGAAACCAAGCCTGCTGGCTTTCCCACCACACCAAGTACAGGTAACAGCACCGTATCACTTAACACTTTTGCCTTTGAATATGTGGACCCAAGAGCTTTTGCAGCAGGATTAACTGGTTGACAAGGCGAACTTAATGAAGTCCCTCACATGATTCGGTAACTTGCAAATGGAAATAGTTTCAAACAACATGTAAATGGCGGAGCTGGGATTCGTGGATTTTTATCTGGACCGATTTCTTCAGCAGTGATTGCTGAAGACAGGAATGTGAGAACCTCTAGAAAGAGTCTGAGGTTGAATGCAGAAGACAAAGCCAGTAGGTATGACGTCTCCTACTTTTGGGTGCTTAAGTTCTTCAAGATGCAATCACAGATGATGATTTTGGTAAAAGATACAACTTTGCCAGCTCATGACTAACCATCTTATCAATGGGTCATTTAAACCAGCATTTAAAAGGGGGGGGGTCCTATATGGAAAGATACAAATATCATTTATTCATTCACTGAGTCATTCAACACCTATTCATCGAGAAGCGTACCATGTGCCTAGGGTTCCAGGACCTGCACATTTTATTCACCATCCTGAGTCATTTCAGAGCCAATGATTTCTCTGATGAGCAGATTACACTTTCCAATTTTTACTCCTCCTTTCTCTGAAACTACATGTCTAGAGAGAACCTAGTTCACAGGAGGAAGCTCACATTACTTCAGCCCGTGGGAAAAGCAAGTCTCTTTGCCAAGTTCCATACCAAAGGAGGCTCTAATAAGTATTTTATAATAACCTGTTGTTCCACCTTTCCATTTCTCCTTTTTCTCCAGGAATATAGTGATTACCTCCTTCTCATCCCCCCTCACTGTCCACCCCCACCCTACCCAAGGTTTCTGACCTGACCATCTTCTCGTCTCCAGGAACGCGCTGGCCACCTAGCACTGCAGTGAGCTCTCTCTTCCATCACGGTCCTGCTGTACTTCAGAGGAAAATCTGTCGGGTGCTTTAAAGTTTACCTAACCAGCGTTCTGATGTCCTATTGACCGCCATCATTTGGCTGGAGAGCTGTCCTATTGACCGCCGTCATTTGGCTGGAGAACTCAAGGTCGCTAAGTGTTTGTTTGAATGTTGTGTAATTATGCAAGTGAAAGATCTCTCAGGATCATCTTAGCCCTTTGATGGCCCTTTCCTCTCCTTAAGCAAGGACTACAGCTGTTCCTCGCCAGGTTTGGGCAATTTCCATGTGGCTCTCCCAGCAGATCGCCAGGAGGGCCCTGAGCCCAGATGATTCTCCCTCCGCACTTACCCCCTTCCTCCCTCATCCAGCCTTGCAGCCATCCGTGGTCATTAACCACTTCATCCCTGTAGCCTCGCTCCCTGACATTTAATCCAGACTCATCAAAGTACTGTGTCTTTAACTTCTAACCGCCAGTGTAAATGAAAGGGGCCCACTCCTTTTAAGGTCCGGAGATGTTCCAGGCTTCCAATCCTTTCTCTGTACTTAAATTCTACATGTTCTTTTAGCTTAATTTATTCATGGACTCTTTCGTTTTCTAATGAAGTGTAAAATCAAAGGTCAACTTATTGTTTTCAGATAGATGTGAACACCAGTCCCCAAGTCACCTTCAACGGCATCCGTGGACTAGAGCGCCAATTCTCAGAATGTGTCCCTCAGGACACTAATCCCCCCAAGTGTCCCTTGATATAAAGGTTAAGGGGTCAAATAAGATTGGAAAGAGCTGCTCATCCTTGAAGACTCACGAAGTCTGTTGGCGTATCAAGGCTTTGAGAAGTTCAGTAGGAAAGAAACGTTTTCGACCAAGCCTTACGCAAAGTCCCTGGAGCCCAGAACACGCTTTACTTTTTGTGTGTTTTATTTTTCTTACATAAAAACTATAGACGTGGCATAGATTCGGTGGTCCAAGGAACACACTCTGGGAAGCAGTGATCTGCTATATAAACACCGAGAGAGCCCCGAACCAATGCTGTAAGTTGGACTTATTTTTGTAGAGAAATAAGTAAAGGCTTTCAGTCAAAAGATTTAGGAGGATGCAGGCAGCCTTGAGTTAGTACTCTGGCTGCAGTTTAGTATAGAGAATGGAACCTCAGTTCTCAACTGGGATAGATGGCAGGTGGGGAAGGGGCCAGGGGGCTAGCTGGCCCATCGCCCACGCCAGACAGGAGACCTCCACGTGCTTTGCAGATAATCGGACGTGGAGCCCCCCATAACTGGGCCTTTGCAGGAGCCCCACATCCTGAAGTCCTGATCCACTATGTACACCCTTCCCCACATCCGTGGCTCTTTCACAAGCTCTTTATGGCCCAGTTCGGAGCCGTTTCAATCCCAATCTGAAATTTTCGCAAGCACGACTGCATCTGGAAAAGGACTGATATTCTATTTGGTTCCTAATCGCTACCATAGATAAGTATACAGCAGGCAGAGGACATCTTGGGAACTCCACCTGAGATTTTAAGCCCACTTCCAGCACTCATGTGTGATTCTGGGTAGATTACTTAACAACTCGGGGCCTCAAATATCCCGTTCGTCAAGAGGCATAATAATAGTAACGAGGGGCACCTGGGTGGCTCAGTCGGTTGAGCGTCCGACTTCGGCTCAGGTCACGATCTCACAGTTCGCGAGTTCGGGCCCCGCATCAGGCTCTGCGCTGACCGCTCAGAGCCTGGAGCCTGCTTCGGATTCTGTGTCTCCCTCTCTCCCTGCCCCTCCCCCGCTCATGCTCTCTCGGTCTCTGTCAAAAATAAAAATAAACATTAAAAAAATTTTTTCAAATAATAGTAATGATAATATCTCATAGGATTGTTACAAAAATTGAAAATTAAATCAGTCAATGTACATGCAACAGCATGCAACACACAGTAACTATTATTATTGATTGTCATCATTATTGTTTATCATGATTAATTATTATTTATTGATTCATTGCACAGATATATTTCTTGGGCAAAACAGCCACTGCCTTTAGGAGCCCTCAATGTCCTTTGAACAGCTTTGCTATTGAGAGTTGCCAATAGAACCCGTGGTGTATCCACAGCAAGGTCTCAGCTCTCCCCAGTAGCTTGACTACTACTGAAGTCCTTCTAGTTGCCACATCTAATCCTCCCTTGGCGACATTTATCACAGCGAACCTTCATGGAAGACTCACTATGTTCTGGGCCCACTCGGAGGGCTGTGCATGTGTTGGCCTTGTCTAACTCCTTCAACAACCCCAAGGCGTAGGCACTACTGTTATTCCCATCTCTAAGGCCAGAAGACACAGAGAGGCTGGGCAACCTGCCCACGTTCGCACAGCAGTTCACTGGCAGAGCTGGGATTCAAACCCTCAGAGTCGGATCCTGAGCCAGCACCCATGACCACCGTACTACCCTGCCTCTCCCTGGAGGGGGTTACGACGTCTGTAGGGGCATGAACGTGTGAGGAAGGAGGAGAAGCGGAGAAGGCAGGGGTGGGCACGGGTGAGGCATGGAGAGGGCACAACCGCCTTTGGGGCGTCGTGAAGAGAAAGACAACCGGCTGATCAATTAGTCGTGCACAGCCCGAGCAGCGCTCCCATTCTGCCTCAGAATGTTCTGAGGTTGCCGGAGACCCGTGGACGGCCGAGGGGGAGGCAGGCAGCAGGCTGAGCCCTGGCAGCGAGGAAGGGGGCCCAGCTGGAGCCCAGGACACAGCTAATGAGAGCAAAGCTGCTACAGAAGCCTCTTTTTCTGGGCTGCCAAGAGTTTTTGTTATTTGTAAAATAGGGGCTCATCGGAGAGTTTCAAATACTGTTCGGGAATCAGAACCAGAGGGTGCCTAAAGATCCCTCCCAGCGGTGGGGCCTTAGGATGCCAGCTCCCCCAGGGTCCATCTCAAAGCTCAAAGCGACCGACAGAAGAACTAACACTCAGGGTACTCTGTGAGCCAGGGGCTTTGGGCTGAAAGCTTCCAGCAACCCTCTGCATGGAATTATTATCTCCACCTTCCAGACGAGGCAGGGAGAGGGAAAACAAGTTGTCCCACGACATGTGGCCGGCAAGGACTGGCACCAGGGCCTGAGCTGGAGACGGGAGAAACCCCAGGCATGGTGTCCGCACGCAGAAAGTGGCTCGAACCCAAGGAGCGTCAGCACCTTTCGTTCCCTGACTCCTCCTCCGGGGAGCCCCTAGGATGGGACCCAGATGCAGACCTGCACGCAGCAGGCGGCTCGTCCGCACCCTCCCCGAGTTCTGAGTTCTATTTGCTCTTCCTGCAAAGAGAGGCTCTCGGGCATGAGAGCTTAGCAAGCGACAGGGCACAGGCAGATGGAGTGTCCCCGAGACACTGGGGCCCTGCGCTGGTTACCATCGCTGCCACTCTGCACACAGAGGCTGGATTTCAAAGCAGCTCTTGGCAGAGATTCTGCTCCCTCCGACACCAAGAATACCATATGTGTCCCTGATCCAAAGGGAGAGGAGACAAACCCCCTGCTGTTCTGGAGCTGGTGTCCAGGAGGCTGACAAACAACGTCTCAGCATTTCCTTTCAATAGCCCGGGGAGGGGTGGGGGGACACCGGTGGGAGCTGCAGGGGGAGGGGGGCAGTTAAGCAGCTGAAAGTTCCCCTTTGTGTCGCTCTCACAGACTTCTGGAAGGGGTCACGTTGGGGCGATTCATCAGTCACCCAAGTAGACTCGGGCTGAGAAGCAAATTCAGATACTGTGGTTAAAAATAAATCTCTGCTCACCATCTTCTTATTAATATTCTGTAAATGTGTTAAGGACCTTCGGCCAACAGGGAGAAAAGTTCATTTACCCAGTGGTGGCTACACTGGCTCTAATAATCTGGTAAGAGGAACTCTATAGCTAAGCCCTTGATTTCTTTTCAAAAAGTTATGGGGAAATGTTAAGCACAAAACAATTCAGCGAGGCAATTACTTGTTCGGACAGTCTGCTGGCATTTGAGTACCACTCACTGACTGCATAATCACTCTGTGCCTCAGTTTCTTCATAGGTAAAATGGAGCTGATCACAATAGCTGTTGTACCTGTGGGTTAATACATTCAGACCCCTATGTCCAATGGTGCCTGAGGCATAACACGCACTCAATACAAGTTAGCTATCATGCAAATTCAATCTATTTTATAATATGTATGGTAATGACTATCATTTATTCCTATTGCCAAGGGCAGGGTTGAGAGCTTGTAGACAGAGCACAGGTTAGTCCTCCAGACAATCCCAAAGGGTGGGTATCATGCCCATTTTACAGATGGGACACTGAGAAAATGGAGTCAGAGAAGTCCAGACCCGGTGGACGGCAGAGCAGGATTGAAACCAGATCCATCTGAACTCATGAGTGATGCTATGTAATTTCATTGCCTGGTTAGTGTCAGACTGTGAGGCTGGCAAGAGAGAGAACCTGATGGTCCCCATTTAACTGGTATAAAAACGGAGGTAAAGAGGTGAAATGATGAAGGCATATCCAGTTTTCTTTGCACAATGCTATGCTACGAACATCACAACGGCCGGGACAGGAAATGAAACTGAGGGAGACTGTAGTAATAATTGGACTTCTTTCTTGACCAAAATAACAGAGCAAAGGCATCTCTGGTCCCTCTGAGGGGAAGTCGTATATGTGCCATTCGGGCACCTCCTCTAAGAGCCCCCCCAAGCTCTTGGAACTGCTCCTTATACATGATTGACCACATGGTAAAGCTGGTTTAACTACAGTCCTGAAATCTGGTCTTTCTGACTGTGACAAGGCCCTGTGGTCAGCATCTCCAGTTAGCTATTATAGCATTCACTACAATCATCAAAGCCTCTAGCTAACCTCTGCGTGTGGGGATCACTTCTCTGGAAGACTCCTCTTCATCCTTCAAAACCTTACCCAGCTATCTCTGCCTCTATACAGTCTCTCTTGACCATCCGCAGCCCTCAACACAATGGATGCTTCCCACTCCTAAACTATTTCTGTATCCTTTACATATTTCCAACACAGAGTCCTCCATTAGACGGGGAGCAACCTCCATTAGACGAGGCACCTACAACTTATTTCAATTCGTTGGGAATTAGCAACTCCCACAGGGAATTGTGGGAACAGGCCACCCACCCGCTCATGGGAACAGGCCACCACGCTGCTAAATGCCCAACGATCCACAGGGACAGCCGCTCCCTGGCAAAGAATTATCCAGCCCAAGATGTCAATGGTGCTGAGGTCGAGCCCCTGGTCTACCCAGTAGCTCTCAGTTAAGCCGCACCCACAAGGCTGACCAAAGAGTTTACTGCCTTCATACTCAGGGCTCAGGACCCGCAGCAACGTGTGTTTTGGTCCCCAAATATTTGCAGCACCTCTGCAGGAAGAGTATACCTCCCCTATCCCTAAAGACACGCCGTGCCTCACGGCTGCCTTTGGCCGATAGCACGAGGTCCTGTTCTGGATGCTCTGGGTGCCCTGCCCACCTTCCTTGCCTTCTCAGTATAGTACACTCCAGCCACCTTCCGCCTCCCAGGGTCTGCATCTCTTTGACTGAGGGCTTTCTCAGAAGTGGGGAGGTGACTCTGCCCCCACGCAGGCCAGAAGGGCTGGGGAACTCAACCCCCCGGGAGTAGCCCTCAGCCACTCCCGGGCAGTTTTGAATGTGTGGATACACCAGCTCCCTTGTTCCTCAAGAGGACAACTCTGAGCATGTAGCTTGTTCCGTCTCTTGAGAATTTCCCCACAGGATTAAGTGGGAGTTGCCTTCATTGCTAGCAGACTCGATAACTCACCCTCTCTTGGCTGCCTTCCACTTTCCCCACTTACCTACCAGGTAGGTTTCGTGCACCTCCTAAATACGCTACTCATGTTGGAATCCTTGACCTAGAACTTTCTCCTAGGAACCCAGACCAACACAGAATAGAAGTAGCATAGGATCCCTCCCGGAAGAAGCATCGGGAACCTTCGCATAGTTCTGTCATTGCCCTTTTCGTCTCTCTGCTACGAGAGAGGCATGGCCCCGGGGGGGGGGGGGGCTGTTTCTTTAGCTCGGGTCCCCCATGGAGGATAGTACCGGTGTCCTGCAGCCAGATGTAACAGAAACAAGAAACAAACGTCGTAGCTGTAAGCCACAGAGATCTGGGGCTTGTTGTTACAGAAGCATGACCTGGTGAAAGCTGACCGATACAGGGCTTGTTACTTCCAGGGGACCTTTCTCACTGACTCTATTGTAGGAGAGCTGGGCTATATACGTTGCAAATTATATTTGTCTAAGGGCAAAATCATACAGCCCAGCCCTGTCTCCTTGAACTTGTAGATGACTATTGTCTTCCCTTTCCCTCATGGCGCCTTGTGCAGGGCTGAGAATTGGTGAGCACCCAGACACTGGTAGACTGGACCCAGAGCTGCCTGGGTTTTACCACCCAGACCAGTTCAGGGCCGGTGGCTCTTTGGGGAAAAAGAGACCGAAGATGAGGATCCTGGCCTGGAGATAAATGAAAGCATTAGCCACGCTGGCCGGGAGACCTTGGGGGAAGTCCCTTCCACCATCTGGAGCCGCCGTTTTTCTCCCTCCCCTACTTGACCCGTCAGCCCTGAGAACAAGCTAAATTCAGACCCGAACTCTCAAGGGAAAGACTGTCTCATCCAGGTTACAAACGGCTCCTTTCCTTTCTCCTTCTCGTGGGTCGGAAGAAGACAGGTGCATTCTCCCGTCCCTCTGTCCTTGACATTTACTGAATATGCAGCACGTGCTACGCATCAGGCTGAAAACTACTCACGGTCTGTCACAGCGTTTCACAGGCTTGAGTCACCCACAGCGGCAACATCACTATTTTTGCCACAACTGAATGCCATCTCTGCTATTACGTACTTAATAGTGCCTAACACTCACCAATTCTTTGTCCCTAAATGCAGGCACCCTGAGAGGCATTTTTACACTACTGTCAATGGAAAACCAGTACCACTGATGAATAGAAGGGGGTGTGAAAACCAACGTGACAATAAACATTTTTATTGACTTTCAGCTAGGTCCCGCTCGCTGAGGCTTCTGCTGCCTGCCCACTGTTGTTGTTGTTTTAGATTATTTATTTTGAAAATGAGAGAGAGAGAATGAGGGGCTAGGGGGGAGGAAAGAGAGCAGAGGAGGGGCAGAGACAATCCCAAGCAGGCTCTGCGCCATCAACCGGGAGCCCAACATGGGGCTTGATCCCGTGAACCACTAGATCACGAACCAAGTTGAAAGAAAGAGTTGGACACTCAACTGACCGAGCCACGGAGGCGCCCCTGCCCTCTCTCTGTTTTCAAGGGAGGTTGAAAGGTTTCAGGGCAGCAGCAAAACACAGCCGCACCTGTTTTAACCTTGTCATAACCAGACTGAAGAATCCGAAAAGGAAATGATCGTCTCACCATATGATGCGATGTTAATCTGTCATCGGTGCACCCCCAATCGTCCCCTGTGCCCCCTGAAATCATCTCTCATTTCATCAGGACATCAACCTCACACCTGGAATAAAGCTGTATCATGCGCCTGGATCCTGACCGCAGTACGGTTTCGTTATTAACAGCACAGACTGTAGCCGGTCCGATACAGGCTTGAGTCCTGCTTCGCCCAGTGCCGCCGGGCAACTCTGGCAAAGTAACTAAACCTCTCTTACCACTGACGCCTCCGCAGGGGTCCCATTTCCTTGCTTCCTACCATTTCATTTGCCTCCTGTCTATGGCCTCCCCTCACCACCTGGATATGACACCAACGTGGCCACGATTCACACGTACCCCTCTCCTACTGACCTGGACGAGCATCTACTGTGGTCCTCGGTTACCAGTGGCTCGGTCTCCTTCCCTCCCCAGCCCTTCTCATACGACCTTGGTGGCCGGTGGCTACCGGGTTAGAGCCCGCATCTGTGAAGCAATGCGAGGCTGCCTGGCCCCGAGAGGCGGAATGTGAACCTGCGGCTTTGTTTTTCTTAGCACCGCCACATTAGAGAATATGCCAATGATGCCTCAAAATCTTTGCAAAGGAAAACTCTTTGCAAAGGAAAACTCTTTGCAAAGGAAAACTCTTTGCAAAGGAAAACTCTTTGCAAAGTGCCCTCCTGTAAGGTCTGTGGGGTAAGCGCCATTTGTGGTGATGCCTGAGGCGTCACTAATCCTCCTTAAATTCTTTGCCCGGCTCTCAGAAGGACACCGAGCGACATTCATGTGCTCAGCTTCTTGCTAAATGAAAGACGCTCAGGTAACCATCAGAGTCTCAGGCTCCACTGTGTGAGGGAGGTGCCCTTAGTGTCTCCATCATGCAGACGAAGAAACTGAGGCACGGAGGATTTCAACAACGTGCCTGAGTTCATTTAGCGCACGGTGGTTTGGGAGGAAAGCCCAGGCAGTGTGGCAGGGCACGGGGACTCCACCTAGGACGCCCGCCTGCCTTACCGCCTGCTCAGAGATCCAAGCCTGTGACTTTCAGAAGCAGCAGGAACCACTGACGCGGGACCTAAGCTGTGTCCGGGGCATAGGGAAGGCCTCCTCTTACAGATGGTGACCGGCACAGAGCCTAGGGGAACACGAGGGGCCTCCAGCCACGGAAGGAGGTAAAGGGCTTCCCGGGACCAGGGAACAAAATGCTGGCCACCTCCTGCCTTGTCCCTCCTGCAGCTGTCCTTCTGCACTCTTTTCTCCTTGAATGCCTTCTTTCAGACTTCAAGGCCCACAGCCAAGTGCTGCTACTTCCATAATAGGAGTGAGCCCCTTGTCGAGTCGGGCAGACCTAGCGGGGATGCCAGTCACGAGGACCTGCCCCAAACTGGGCCACACGACAAATCCCAGGGACCGAGCACGGGGACAGGAAGTGGCTGGTCCGCGGCAGGCATGAGGCCAGGCTGCGGGCTAGGGGAAGAAGCCCGAAACCAGCGACAGAGAAGCAAAAGCCAAGGTTGGAGGTGCAAGGTGAAACTGAGTGGAAGAAAAGTGAAAGCACCAGGAACTGAGCAGATCAGAAACAGACGGAGGACTGCAGGCTGAGCTGTATCAAGGTGGAGGGCTGGGAGTGACCCCATCTGCTAGGCGGGGGGCTGTAGGGCCAACGCAGCACAGCACGGGCAGGGGTACTCTGGTCTGGGAACTGAGCAAGGTGCCCATTGCCCAAAGTGCAGAGTGCTGAGTCAGTGAGCAAACACTTAGAAGCTGCATCCCAGAATCACGTAAACCACAAGCCACAGAAACAGAAATCAGATCATGGGATTAATAATAGCTAAAGTTTACTGAGCATTAACTCTAAGCCAGGCACTTTGCTAAGTGCTTTATATAGATTATCTTATTTAACCCTCGCAGAAACCCTCTGAGACCCCATGGGGCTCCAGAGCCAGGTTGGGTTTGAATCTCGACCGCTCCACATCTTGGCTCTGTGATCTTGGGCAAGTTATTTAAACTTTCTGTTTCTCGGTTTCCTCATCTATAAAATGGGATCGGGCTAATAGTTATGCCACACTGCTGTGATGGGGATTAAATAAAACAACAGGGGTCACATTTACAGTGGTGACTCACAGAGAATAAAGCCTGTCACCTTGACCGTATTACTAGCATTAGCTCCTTTTAGAGACCATCAATCAACCAACCAATCAAGCACAGAGATCTAAGTACATTTTTAAGTGCTAGGGATGGGAATCAAACCCAGCCAGTCCTTCTCGAGAAGCTGGGTGTGCAACCATCATGCCTCAGGGCCTCATACCAACTCATACCAACTGAGAGGGACACAGGGAACACAGGGCACCAGGTGGGGGGGCCCAGGAGAATGCCGAACCAAAGGAAAAGAAAAGCAGAGGACAGAAGAGGGGTCTGCATGCAATAAGCACGTAGCCAGGAGGCTCTGGAGACTGAACTTGGTCCTGGCAGCCGAGATTCAGCCCTCTGCTGGATATGGTTTTTCTAGATGGGACGTGAGGACTGTATCCCCAAACCCCAGCGCTGTGCTGCATACTCATCAACTCTGGTCGGAGCCACACCTCCACGTGCAGATCTCAGAAGTGACATCCTGACCTGGACTTCGTGGGACGGGAGTGCGGAGGATACAGCAGCGGTAACGGCTAACATAGGCTGAGTGATTACTACATACAAGGCACCGCTCTATGCACTTTGTGCTTTAACTCACTTAATCTTCACCCCATACCCTAAGAAGTCAGTTCCATATTATTCTCACTTTGTAGGTGAATACATTAAGGCACAGAGAGGTCACGTGACACTCACAAGGTCACAGAGCAAGCAGGTAATGGAACTCGGATCCCCATACTCTTAACCTCCAGGATCTAGGTCTATAACACCCAGCCAGGCTAGTCTCAGAAATAAGTCGCTAATTTATTAGGCCTTCGAACCTCCCTATTTGTCACTGGATCCCCAGCCTGGGCAATGAAGCATATGTACAACAGTCAACTAAGAAGGTAGGACTGGAGAAAATATCAGATAATCTCAAATTGAGAGGCATTCTACAAAATAACAAATCAGTCCTCTTTGAAAGTGTCAAGGTCATGAAAGACAAGGAAATACCTAGGAAACTGTCACAGGTGGGAGGAGACAGAACAACGAAGTGCAATGTGGGATCCTGGACTGGATCCTAGAACAGCGAGAGGACCTCAGTGGGAAAAACTGGGGGAACCTGAAAGGTCTACACTGGAGTGGGGTTAACTGCTTGGTTTTAACCAATGTCCTATGGTTATGTGAGATGTTACCATTACAGGAAGCTAAGTGAGGGGCACCCAGGAACTTTCTGTATTATTTCTGCAATTCTTCTTTAAGTCTAAAGTGATTTGATTTTTTTTAACTCAGTGTTGAAAAAAAAAAAAACTAAAAATACAAATGGCCAAAGGGTCAAAACCACTGACATTCTCAGTTTATAAACGAATGGGTTGATCTTTGTAATTCTAGTGTTTCCACCTATGTATGTGAATAAGTATTCAGCTTGATTTGACATCAAATCTGTTTTAAATTGTGAATAACAACAACAAAAACGCTGGCAGCACTTAGGTTTAGAAACCTGGTCTGCTTCAGAAGAACAGATGATTTCCATGTGCTTCAAGATGTAACTCTATTGTACTTCCCTCTGACTCAAATCCTCAGTGGCTATTCTACAAATCCACTCGACCCCCACACGTCGATGGCCGCTGGCCAGAAAAGCCTTGAATCACTTGGAGGTTGAAGAACTACTTTGCAGGCAGGGGTGAGCTTCCCGAAATGCAGCAGGTTTGGCACGCAGGGAGGAGCTGGCAAGCCAGGGAGCCCCAAGTGTCTTCATGAGGGTCAGGATAGCTGGCAGCCAAAGGGGTAAAGAAGAAACAAAGGCATGGGTCCCACTAACTATGTGTGGGGCAAGGAGGCGAATGTTCTGCCTACATTAGCTCCTGTAATCCTCTCCACAGCCCTAGGAGGAAGGAACCGTGATTATTACTCCCATTTCACATCAGGAAATTGAGGATCAGAGAGGTTAACCCGCTTCCCGAGGTCACACAGCAATTCAGCCGTATAGTTGGAATACAGCAGGGAAACTGTGTGTCTTGAGAGACTATAGGCGTCTTTTCCTTTGTTGACCTTTTTATTTCAACCAAAATTGGGCTGGCTCTATCAATCACCCTCTGGTTTGTCTTCAACTCACAGAGTGGGATGCTGAGTGAACCGTATGGACGTCACAGAACACACACTACGTAACAGATGCTCGACGTCCATCGCTCCATTTGACCAGTACAGAAGGGGAGTGATTACCAACTCTACATGCAAATGAGGTAGCTGAGGCTCAGAAAGGTTACATAACTTATGGCTAGGTAGCCCCACCACAATGTAAGCCCAGATCTTCCTGATAGGCAAAGCCCAGGCTCTCTGCATTCACCTGCTCCCAAGCAAAACTCACTCAATGGGAAAAAAAAAAAAAAATCATCAATCATCTAAGAAGGCATGAACCCCCTCTCCGCAACCCCTGAAAAGTAACCCTCCAAGATGGACCTGAGCGGGCATATTCACGAAGCTTTTGCTGTTCTCCAATTGATTTTGCCTGTCATATTTATCAAATCCAGATCATTTAGACCCCAAACAAGTAAAGTAGTTTTTGCTTGCTGGTCGGTCTGTTTTGTTTGTTTTGCCTGTTTTCTTTTGTTTTGGGCCTCCCTCATCTATTTTGGATGCCTACGTGATCTAACTATCTAGGAAACTGCATACACCCCTTTCTTTTATTCCAACGTGGGTTTTCCTTTAAGAAACCCGGGTTCCCAGCCTGTTTCACTAAGTGGGCATTTCTAAGCGAAAACACCTGCACAGGGCAAATGAAATAAGCACAGCACTTAGAAGTTCCCTTGGTAGGTTTCAGCCAGAAGAATGAAGCCACGTGGAACCAGGCAAGCGCCCCTCAATCCGTGCCCAGTCCGTCGGCTTCACACTTGGAAATATAATCAGTAATACCACTGCCTCCCGTCCCCAAAACACATTCCAGCCCCAGTTCAGGATTCCACACTCTGCAAGGAAAAGCGACACGTGGATTTAGAAAAGGGTACAGTCCCCAGATCCGAAAACACAGGCTCAAGTGGAAATGACCTGATGCCTTTGCACAGTATTGCTTCAGGGACTGATTATTCTGAAACGTTGTTTGGATGAGGACACGCATGACACTCGGGGGACCCTGCCTGCCTCCTAGGAAGACAGCCATCTTAAAGCAGCTCACTGCTGCCTATCACACAGCTTTCACCAAAGGCAGAGGAAAGGCCAAAAAAGACATAAACGCTGACTGACCCGAAGCAGCTTAAAGTTGTCACCAACCTGGTCTGATTTGTTAAATATCTTTATCTCCCAAAGAGCTCACCCTTCCCATTCACATCAGCAATCTATGTCTTCATGAGCAACTCGAAAAAGTCCACAGCCCTTCTTTTTCATGAGGTTTAACTACTTAGCGTAAAACAAGAACCTTTCAAATGTGTTTGAAAGTGAGAAGGGCAGAGGGAACAAAATGTGTCTTTGCCTGCAACGGAGTCTCTTGATTGGACTGATAAATGGTGTGCTTTGAATCTGTTGCTCACAGAACCCACAACAGGGGCGCATAAATGGCTCAGTTGGTTGAGCGTCTGACTCTTGGTTTCAGGTCATGACCTCACAGGTTGTGGGTTCAAGCCCCTCCTCGGGCTCCATGCTGCTAGCACGGAATCTGCTTGAGATTCTCTCTCTCCCTCTCTCTACCCCTCCTCTGCTCGCTCTCTCACCCTCTCTCTCAAATAATAAACTTAAAAAAAAAACCATAAAAGTGTAAAAGGCAAGCATGTGTCGAGACAAATATACAACCTGTGGTTCTCTTCAGTCAAACTCTGTTCATAGTCAAGTCTGATGGGTGCCGTGAAAAGCTGGCAATTACCTGGTCGTCTTGGAAAGGGTGCATAGCCAACACGGCTAATTGTAGCTGTGGAAGGAGAAGATGGAGGGATAAATCTGAGGCCCCACTGTTCGTGGGTTAAATGCATCAGAATCTGTGATACACAGAGCAGAGTCTGGCACACAGAAAGCACTACAGAAATGTCCGTTCTTGTTCCTGCTGCTATCGTTATTACCAACACTGTGATTAAGCTGCCCAGATTCACAAAACTCTTCAAAGCCTGCACCACATTTAGGCAATTCCGTTTAAATAAGCAATGCAGGTTTTGTAAAGAAGGCAGGCATGAAAATCCCAGATGAGCAAACCCACCCACAAAGAGCAAGGCGCCCCTGCCTCTGACATGTTCCTCGGGAGAGACCACCTAGCAATTTGGGAGCTTAGAAGCCTTCGCTTAAGGTTTGAGAAGATGCCAAGGACTTTCCTTGAGAGCCGGTCCAGAGAGAGACATTTGATCGCATTTTCCAATGAGAAGCATATGTCCAGGGTACATATGCTTCCTCCACTCACGTATGGATGGAAACAATGCTAAGTACGTTCTGTCCAAGAACTTACTCATGCTTACCCTTCAAGGCTTAACTTTTTAATTTAAATCCCAGAAGCCTTCCATAAACCGGCCAACTGAAAGGTTGCTCTGAGAACGACTTCTGGGCAATCTATTAATCGTGTGGCAATTCCCAACAGCTAAAACAAACGTTCCATGTCGTCCACACATCCATACAGTTGGTAAAAAACCGTGTATTTTTTCCCTCCTATCCATGATCGTCACTAGTGACATCTAATAGATTTCATGTAAGTACCAACAGCAAAAGACTTTACTTGGATGCTTTCACTGGGTTCAGGTTCACTGTCTCGTTAAGGAGGCATCTGATTTCCTCCAGGCAATCTTTAAAAGGTCACATCTGTAATGACTCACATATTTTCATAACCCATCTAATTTTATCATTTAATCCCTTGGCCAGGTTTCAAAAAACCCAAGTGCTCACAGGTTTGACAAGACAGCACGAGGCAGGCCCCCAACCCGTTAGTCCCAGGGCATATGATACCAATCCCCTTAGCTCCTCAGCCCCGTAAAATGGCACGCCTCCTTGAAACAAGAAGACCTTGATTCCCTGGATGGCTCAGCTCCACCTCAGAATTCCACGCAAAAGGAACTGATTTTTGCGTTGCCTTTGAACACCAGCCCGGGTCGTGGCCCTGGTGGTCATTTGTGGGCACTAACCTTCTGCGTTTATGGTCCTCAGGCCTCTTCACGGAGACATACGTGAGGGTTACTCTAGGTGACCTCCTGTTAAAGAGTTTTATTTTAAATCCCAGCTAATCTTTGCTGCTCCCTGGACTGGTCTGATCTCTCGACACATCTTAGTCCAGGTCTCGAGCGAGCTGCGAAACCACAGTGTGTGAACAAGCTTGGTGTTTGCTTTTCCCTTTCCCTTTCTTCCAGTCAGTTCTGTCCCATCAATAACCCCCTTTTGTTTTTTTTCTCCTCTGCATAAACAGCGGTACAGGTGACCCAAGACGAAAAGTGAAAAATAAAGAATAAAGCCGAACGCCCAGATTCTCTGGACAGCGCCCGCGTTAAGGCAATTTACAGAGCCGGCCGGGGGGAGTGGCCGCGCCTGCGCACACAGCGCCTCACTGTTTGTTTTGAGTGCCTCCGGGTATTTTTAGAACCCGCAGGGAGAAGTTAAGCTGCACAGGGTTGCTGTTAGGCTACTAATGACACCCTGAGCTTAAAGAAGCGGGTTTCACACCAACTGCTGAAGCTTCAGGTGATAAAAAGCAACACTTGACTTAAAAATCACACCGGCGTGGGGATGGAGGCGGAAAAGGCAGAAGAGGGAAAAGAGTCGTTGGTAAACCCAGCTGGGATTCAGTCCTGCAGAACGCAGGCTTCAGTCACCTAATCATAAGATTTTTAGGAGTCTGTAGTAGTCAGATATTTCCCTTCCTTGTTCCTCCCCCCTCCCTCCCTCCCTTCCTTCCTTCCTTCCTTCCTTCCTTCCTTCCTTCCTTCCTTTCCCTTCTTTTTTCCACTTTTTGTCTCCCAGCATCTCTACGGGGACCCAGCCGTTTCCGTTCGTTCCAGGGAAGTGAACACAGTGACCCAGACCTGGCCAACCAGATAACCCTTTCTTCCAGTGGTCAGCCCCGGAAGGGGTGCAACTGAAGTCCAGCTAATGAGACTGTTCCCTGGGCCTTTTCTTTTTATTGCTGGGATCATTAACTATGAGGATGCTGTCAGCCTCGAGCTGCAGGAGACACTGTCACCTGAAACAAAGATACCCAGGAAAGCCCAGTCAAGAGATGGGAAGGGGAACAGGATCTTAATGACAGCATTTGAGTCCTGGGTCCTGCTCTGCCTGTAGCTACCAAATCCCTAGAAATCCCAGGGACCTGAGCCACGAAAATTCCCCCCTTCTTTCCCTTTGAGGAAAGCACCCAAAAGAATACAGAGCAATCTCTAAATGTAATTTTTTTTAAACACCGGAGAAATGTTGAAGCACAAGCCATAAGCCTATCCAGTCAAGCCCACCCTGTTGTTGAAGAGCATCCCAGCCCCTCAGCAAAGGCCCCTAAACTGTCCTCATTTGTCTCGGAAAGCAGACGGGGAAACTCCAACACAATCCTCCTTTGTGCTTCAGGAAGATAAAGTGCAACATTTATGAGGCACCCTTTAATTTGTTGTCGTTCCTCCCCCCCCCCAAAAAAAAAGCAAAACCTCCAGTGGTTTCCATGGGCCACACCAGCGTGGAAGAACTGACCTCTCACGATATAATCCCCTCCACTAAGTGATGTTGATGCGGATGAACATGATGCTGATTCATGTGTAAGAGCCTAGTGGCTTGCACGAGGCAGCCAACAAACAGTACTGACACTTTCACTCCCACAGTCAGATTAAACCCTCACAACAGCTTTGTGAAGCAGGTACAAAAACACGCCCATTTTACAGATGAAGACACCGAGGCTCAGAAAGAGGGATAACTTGTGCGAGATCACACAGCAAGTCAGAAGCGGACTTAGGCTTCAAACGCAACTCCACGTAGCCACAAAGTCAGTGTTGAAACACTGGTTCCATTTCCACGGAATCACTCACTGCTTGATGGACCTTTAAGTGATATTTACCTCATACCACATTCTCCCTCCTGGCCTGTCCGCCCCTCTAGATTTCTACTTCCACAGAGTTCCTGTTCAATCTGTTTTGTGTCTTCCTGTTCCTCCCATGTTCTATTCTCCTTCATCCCTCTGGGTGATTCTTCAAGAAGGGTGAGAAGAGGCAACCAGGCCGGCTAAACCTTGGTTTTGCTAACCCTTGGTAGAATCGTGAATCCATGTGTCAAAAAGAAGATGCCATATAATTCCAAAACCGTAAATCGTAAGTTATGACATTTCTCCTAAAAAGCAAAAGATGAATGAATGATTTATAGCATGCTTCACACACTTAAGGTATTACTATTTGAAGCTCTCCAGGAGTGAAAAGAACTTAGATGGTCCTTTTAAACCTGATTCCTAAGTCTTATTCTGCTTCCCACCTCCCCCCCCAAACACAACAAAAGTTAAGATCCACCTAAGGAAATTATCAAACACACATGAAAAAAATGTATATATAAAAATGTACACGACAGTGTGGTTTAAGACAACGAAATGTCAGAAGTCACCTAGATGTCCAACAAGAAGGGGCTGGTTACATCAGTGTATGGTGTGACTATGCTTTTAAAACATTCAGACCGGTTAAGCCATAAAAATTATGTTAAGAAAGAATATAGTGGGAAAAAGAAAAAGAAAACCTGACATAAGCCCTGGTGAGAAGCTCAGACTTTAAAATATATATTTCTACAAAAATAGCAAAACACACGGATTTAAAGGACATAAACTAAAATGATAACAATAACTGGGTTGTGAGTTTACATTTTGTTTAGATTTTTTCCCTTGTGCCTTTTGGATTCACCGGGCTTTTTGTTGTTGTTGTTGTTTGTTTTGCTTTAAGCAACATTATTTTTCTAAGACTTGTTATGGAAGAGAGAAGCTTGAAGAAAAAGGCGGCAAGGATCAAGGAGACGAAGATGTTCCTGGGGAGGTCAGAGAAGAGGAACGTACACGCCGGGGAGGGAGCCCGGACTCCGGAGTCACCTGCCTGGGTTTGGATTCAGGCTCTACTGCTCACAGGCTATGGAACTGAGCAAGTTACTCAACTTCCCTGTGCCTCAGTTTCCCCATCTAGAACACAGGGATGATAATAATAGTACCTACCTCGTGGGGCCGTTCTAAAGGTCACATGAACTAACATACATGAAGGATTTAAAACAATGCCTTCCATAGACTATGTTCTGCACACGTTGTTATTATGGTATGAACCACTCAAAAGTAAGCACCCTATCTTATTCACTTCTGACACCTATCAAAGGGCCTGATGCACAGCGGGCGTGGATGATGAACGTCTGTTGAATGTGCCCGGTTGGATTCCAGAGGGCAGTGCCAACGTTCTGAGGAGCAGCCGCCATGATACCATGTCACTGGTGATGGCTCCCTCCAGACGGCACCCATGGAGGGCGAAAGGGAAGGCAGTTGTCTAGGGGCACGTTTGGAGCACTGCCGATTAGCAGGATAAAAGACACAAGTGAGAAACCGTACTGCCACAACCCAGGGAAGTTTAGCAATGGCCGTCATCATCCCCCACTGTCCTAGTCAGGGGCTATCAGGTTGCTTCAAGGAGAAATGTACTCACGTGACACAAAAACAGAGGTATTGTCAGAAATCTCATGGAATCCAAAAACACGAAACAAAATAATAATGGAATTGCCCTTGTCAAATGCAATTTGGGCCAGTGGTTGGATGACCGGTCAGGTAGAGCTGGGAATAATTTTTTGGAATGACAGCATAATACCATAAATATTTTAACAGAAACGCGTAAAGACATTTATTTGCCAAACTCTGGATGACCTCAGATCCCACGTGGAATATGGAAGATGATTTTTCTCAGCCACGTGGCTTGTTCACGGTTTGTCTGAATTCTGACCTCATCCTTAGAATCCTAAGGATGGGTTTTAGGAAAGCAATTAATGTACGGATAAGTGAATATGACCTTCCTCCTTCTCGAGTAAGGAAGACCAACCCAGAGGCCATCTGCAGAGCATAACTCAAAATGACAAGTACATGTTGCGTTCCAAGAATCCTAAAACGAGCCTCAGTTTCAGCTTTAGGCCCAGTGGATTAGATAACCCGAAGCATGCTGGCGTGCGGAGTTACCTACCCATACTTGCCACCGTGGCATAATCGTCAACGTCCCAACTTCCAAATCTTCAGATTTACCAACTTTGGGGGCAAAAAATACCATCACAAAAGTCTGGCCATTTATCTGCTTGTGCTACAGAATTTGGGGGGTGTAAAAGGACATTTAAAACCCAATCATCAACGTCGTATTTTACATATGAAACAAATTTAGAAAGCCTCGGGAGGTCAAGGTGATGTGCCAAGGTCAAGAAGCCCACAGCCGCAGAGTCTTAGTGCAGCATGCTTTTCCCTATGCCACCGTCTGCCTCACAGAGAGGCGCTCAGTTAAATTTCCCAGAAATATGTCGTTTATACAAGGATGAACTAAAGAAGTAGGATAAGAAACATTCACCCACATACTGAATGACTGACAAGGTCATACTATGGGTGGGTCCAGAGTAAACTAATGAGAGAGTGAAACAGAAATATCCAGAAATGAAAGCTCTCCCCTTTACCGCTTTCTAACTCGTTAACTTAGGCCAGGAAACCTCCAGCTCAGATCAGATCATCCCTGCCCTCCTCTCTATAAATTAGGAAAGTGGATAGATTTTTTTTCTTTTTACTTTTTGTTTTTTTTTTTTTTTGAGAGAGAGAGAGAGCATGTGCACAAGCGTGGGAGTGGCAGATGAAGGGAGAGAGAGAGGATCCTAAGCAGGCTCTATGCTCAGCACGGAGCCCAACATGGTGCTTGATCCCACGACTGTGAGATCATGACCTGAGCTGAAATCAAGAGTCAGACGCTCAACCGACTGAGACCCCAGGCACCCCAGAACAGCTTTTTCAAAAGACAGAAGGAGACTAACACTTGAGGGCCTACAACATGACAGGCATGTCACATTTTATCCCCATTTCATCCTCATGACAACCTTGCAAGGAAAATACTATTATCTCTCTTCCCTCAGTTGAGCCAACTGAGGCTCAGAGAGGTTAGGCAATTTCTCCAAGGTCACACAGCTAGTCTCTTGGTTCTACAGCCTATAGGTTTCACAGTGCTGCACCTCCCATCCTCCCAGGAGAAGATCCTACAGAGGGGCATAACGGGCAGTGAAACGATCTTTTCGCAATACCATAGAGGCATACTGTTTGGGACCCGTAAGTTATCCCCGCACGCCAATCCCACGGTGAGCCAGCCATCTGCTTTCCTGGCTGGGCTCCCTGGATTCTCCTTCACATCTTCTAGCGGAACTTCTATAATAAGTTTTTTCTTTTTCAATCTTGTCCCTAGAGGAATTTGTCTCATTGGAATTAGAAGCATTCAGGCAGAGAAGACCGAAAGAAAGGCGAAAAATCACCTATAAGAACTGTCTCTGGGCCTTAATTACGTTCCTGGCTGCACGTTTTGCACACGATCTGGCTCTTCTCCCCAAGGAACACCTGAATTCTGAGACCCGTCTTGCCTTCTCTCCCCACCCTTTCGCTGTGTCCGAAGAGGAATGTCTCTTTTAAAGCGTATACATTTTCTAGATACTTTCAGACGTGGATGCCCTCAGACACCGTTGCCACGAAATTCAGGGATGTTTGTGAAAACCAAATCTCAACCCTAAAGCAAAGACGTCCGTGAGATGTGACTTGGATGGCAGTCTCCTGAATCTCCTAATAGATTTCAGGGGATCTGGCTACATTAAGGAAATACTGATACATGACTTAGAGCTCAAGCATTTTATAACACAGCTAACACATTAAGGGGCTCGCCGCACTCCGGAAACTGCTCCACGCACTTTCTATGCATTTACCCTCATGACCACCCCTAAGATATTGGGTTCTATTATTAAACCCATTTTAGGGGCACCTGGGTGGCTCAGTCGATTAAGCCGCCGACTTTGGCTCAGGTCATGATCTCGCGGTCCGTGAGTTCAAGCCCCACGTCGGGCTCTGTGCTGACAGCTCAGAGCCTGGAGCCTGTTTCAGATTCTATGTCTCCCTCTCTCTGACCCTCCCCCATTCGTGCTCTGTCTCTCTCTGTCTCAAAAATAAATAAGCGTTAAAAAATATTAAAAAAAAAAACCCATTTTATATAGGTGGAAACTAAGGGTCAGAAAGGTTAAGTTGCCTTAAAATTACCCTCAGAGAAGCTTATCCATGACTAACACGCAGTGCTTATTTAAAAAAAAATTTTTTTAATGTTTTATTTCTGAGAGAGAGGGAGAGTGGAGGAGGGGCAGAGAGAGAGCGAGACAGAATCTGAAGGAGCTCTGTGCTGCCAGCACAAAACCCGACGTGGGGCTCGAACCCACGAACCGTGAGATCATGACCTGAGCTAAAGTCAGATGCTCAACCAACTGAGCCAACCCAGGTGCCCTGCGGGACATTTTTTTTTTTAGAGACAGAGAAAGGGCACAAGTGAGTGAGGGGCAGAGAGAGAGAGAGAGAGAGAGAAGCGGGGCTCATCCGGGGCTCGTGTTTTTCCCCAAAGCTGGGCTTGTGCTCACCCGATAAGGAACTCGAACTCACCAACTGAGATCATAACTTGAGCCAAAGTCAGATGCTTAACAACTGAGCCGCCCAGGCGCCCAGTGCTTCTTATTTTTAAATACAAATAAAGGGGGCGCCTGGGTGGCTCAGTCGGTTAAGTGTCCGACTTCAGCTCAGGTCACGATCTCACGGTCCGTGAGTTCGAGCCCCGCGTCGGGCTCTGGGCTGATGGCTCGGAGCCTGGAGCCTGCTTCCGATTCTGTGTCTCCCTCTCTCTCTGCCCCTCCCCCATTCATGCTCTGTCTCTCTCTGTCTCAAAAATAAATAAACGTTAAAAAAAAAATTTTAAATACAAATAAGGGCCGCCATTTATATCCCTGTAATTTCCAAACCAACACTTTCTGACCCTCTCCTCTTTCAGTGGCCTCCCCATTCTCCCACGAAACTGGGATATGAATTTGTTCCTGGTCAACCAATCCTCCCCGTACGTGGCTGTCTTAATTTGTGGGAAGGATTATCTGAGCAGGAATGGGTGAAATCTTTCTGGGAATGAAAGAAAGTGCCAGTGTAAGCATCCTGCTTCTGGAAGAGTGACTCAGGCACCAGCCATTTACGCAACCTGAAATACCAGGAGAATAGGGTCTGTGGCCACTGAAAAGGATCCCGGGCAGGCAGCTGGTTCGTGCAGGTCTTTTCCCGTGGACGGGACACGGCAAGCACATCCCCCGAGTTCCCGGCACTGGGACCACTCTTGCTGTTAGTGTCCTATTACCTTGCCCTGGAGGACACTGAGTGTGTTTACTGCTGATGTCCTCAACAAAGACCATTAATGATTCAGCCCTGGATTACTGACAGGAGAGCGTTTGGCTGTCATGGCAACAACAGAAAGCCCTTACTTGTTTAAAAAAAAAAAAAAAAAAAGAGTGTCCAAAAAATGTGGCTGTTTTTTCAGGAATGTCGAATTCCCGATAGCAACCATGTCCGTGTGAGAGTGATACATGAACGGGTGGAGGAAAACATCTTAAAAATGCAGTCTCTAAGTCACTGTCCGCGTATGAAAATCGCCGGGAAAGGGGGCATTTCTTGGCTCCACACTGCACCCTTCTGGAAGGAGGAGGAAGTGACAAAATTACATCACCTCCATACTCCATTTGCTATGTTCGGAAAACTGATTCCTATCAAAAATTGCATACAGAAACGCATGCTCCCACACTTCAACTATTTTTCTTTTAACACACGTGTCCCCCAGCTCATCTTCACCACAACTTTATGAGGCCAAGATCATCCCCATTTTTCAGATGAGGAAACCGAGTCCTTAGAGACCATGGTCAAGTCAAAGCCTGGAAACGGTGCAGGTGGGCTCTATATCCAAGTCAGCCTAACTCCAAAGTCTGTGTGGTCCCTACACACCAATCCTGCGGGAAAGGGAAAAACTGAATCCGTGTGGCGAGTGGGATTTACTCAGGATTTATTTCGGGAAACGGGACCTTAAAGACTTTTCGCTATAGAAATTATTTAAAATGTCTTTCAACACTTACCTAAAGAATAGGAGGGAGACAAGTGAGTTTTCCCGGTTTCCTACTTGTCATCTTTTAGGGAATTATGAGCCAGACACAACAACAAACTCTTTTCCACTTCACTCTGAATAATCTTAGGTTTTTATAGAAGGGTATCATACCATCTGCCCCCTTCACTGTGAACTGTTTGGGCACAGAGCCTGAACCCTTGTTTTTAGAGGCTCAGAAAAATTTGTGGAGGAATCCGTGAAAAAATCAACAGAGGTGCACCTGGGTGGCTCAGTCGGTCAAGGATCCGACTCTCCATTTCAGCTCAGGTCAGGATCTCACGGTTCGCTGAGTTCTAGCCCCGCGTTGGGCCCTGTGCTGAGTGTGGAGCCTGCTTGGGATTCTCTCTCTCCCTCTCTCTCTCTGCCCCTCTCCCACTCACTCTCTCTTTCTAAAATAGAAAAAAAATCAAGAGAATGAAACACTTTAAAGCAATATCTCTTTAACTTTGTTTTATATGTTCAAAACTGCCAAGCAAAAATGACTCGTGATGCTTAAACCACTGAGGGAATTAATCCAGTTTTCCGTTCATGCACAGAGGTTGAGCGCCGGCAGGGGAGGGAGGAGCTCTTCTCAGGCCGGGTTCCCACATTGCCTTATTCTTATCCCAAAGCACTGCTGCGGGTTTGGGTCTTGACTGAGCGTTTCACCTCTCTGGGTTTCCATTCACTATCTGTAAAACGAGGATTCTTTGAAACAAATATAGAGGTCATAGAGTTTAAAGATGGGGATTGTGATTTGCCCACTTTAAAGTATTTTTTTTTATTTATTTTTGAGAGAGCGTGAGCAGAGGAGGGGCAGAGAGAGGGGGTACTGAGGACCCGAAGCGGGCTCTGCGCTGACAGCAGTGAGCCCGATGTGGGGCTTAAACTCATGAACCTTGAGATCATCACCTGAGCTTGAAGTCGGATGCGCAACAGACTGAGCTACCCAGGTGCACCTGGTTTATACATGTTAAATGGTCAGCATGACATTCAGTAACTGGTTTGGCCGGTTTCGGACATTCATTCACTGGAACACCAGATAGCTTTGGCCCGGTCCCAGCGCAGCCTGAGTAAGAAAGCAGCTATACGCCACAGTTAGCCTGATTTAAAGCAAAACCAGCACACGTCAGTAGGTAAAGCAGTGAGTTTCAACCCTGTTTGACAACAAGCCACAGAAAGAAATCGTCTTATGCTTCTCATCGTGGTCCAGCACACACGTGCGCACGCGCACACACACACACAGACAGACACACACACACACACACACACACACACACACACACATACACACACACAGCTGCAGGAAACAGCCTATATCCTTTCTGTAAGTTATATGCTCTCTGATAGTTTCTGTTCCCCTCTATTTCATCTTTGCAGCCAGACTTTTTTCTAATAAATTGATTTCTGGACCCACTTCATAGCATGACCTGCAGACGGAGAATCGCTACCCAAGGCTGTGCCAACCAGTTCAGCTACTGAATACGTGAAATGTGACCAGTATGACATAAGAGGTACCATAAGTTCAAAATACACAGCAGATTAAAAAAATAATAATACCAAAAATGAAAGGAAAGGACCTCATTAATGATTTCTCATGTTGTTTCCATGTTGAGGCAATCATAGTTGGGATCATTTCAAGTCAATAAAATCTATCGCTGAAACTAATTTCCCCTGTCTCTCTTTTTGTGCTGTGGCTACGAGAACACTTATTCCCTATGAGACTCACGTTGTATTGCCAGTGGATGGCACTGATGTATAGCGGGGACCACCAACGACTGCCCTTGGGTCAAACCCACCCTGCATTCTGTTTCTGTTAATGTTTGCTGACCGCACTGGGTGCTTATACCTGCCAGTCACCATCCAAGGTTATGTAGATAGATAGATAGATAGATAGACAGACATAGATGGATATAGATAGATAGGGATAGATAGATCAGTAGATAGATATAGATAGATATAGATAGATAAGGATAGATAAGTAGAGATATAGATAGACAGGGATAGATAGGGATAGATAGAGAAGATAGATATAGATATAGATATAGATATAGATATAGATATAGATATAGATAGGGATAGATAGACATAGGTGGATATAGATAGAAAGGGATAGATAAGTAGATAGGTAGATAGAGATATAGATAGATAGGGATAGATAGATAAGTAGATAGATAGATATAGATACAGATATAGATATACATATAGATATAGATATAGATATACATATACATATAGATATAGATATAGATAGATCAGTAGATAGAGATAGATAGATATAGATAAGGACAGATAGATAAGTAGATAGGTAGAGATATAGATAGACAGGGATAGATAGGGATAGATAGAGAAGATAGATATAGATATAGATATAGATATAGATATAGATATAGATATAGATATAGATATAGATATAGATATAGATATAGATATAGATATAGATATAGATATAGATATAGATAGATAGGGATAGATAAGTAGATAGAGATACAGATATAGATATACATATAGATATAGATATAGATATAGATATAGATAGATCAGTAGATAGATATAGATAGATAAGGACAGATAGATAAGTAGATAGGTAGAGATATAGATAGACAGGGATAGAGAAGATAGATATAGATATAGATTAGATATAGATTAGATATAGATATAGATATAGATATAGATATAGATAGATAAGGATAGATAGATAAGTAGATAGATAGATAGAGATAGGTAAGTAGATAGATAGAGGTAGATAGAGATATATAGGGATAGATAGATAAGTAGATACATAGATATAGATATAGATATAGATATAGATATAGATATAGATATAGATGATATAGATACAGATAGGGGCAGATCAGTAGATAGACAGATAGATAGATAGATAGAGATAGATATAGACAGATAAGGATAGTAGATAAGTAGATATAGAGATATAGATAGGGATAGAGAAGATAGATATAGATGATATAGATATAGATATAGATATAGATATAGATATAGATATAGATATAGATATAGATATAGATATAGATATAGATAGATAGGGATAGATAGGTAAGTAGATAGATAGATATAGGTAGACAGAGATAGATAGATAAGTAGATAGAGATAGATATGCTACTTGACTTGATATTAACGGCAATCCCGCAAGAGTTTTCTTACCACGTTTTACAAATGAGGCAGTGAGGGATTAAGTAACTGACCCAAGGCCCCCCAGCTGGGCAGCATGTAACAGAGCTGAGATTTGAACCTGTGCTAGTCCAACAACAAAGCCTGTGCTATCATTTCTACTCTGTGCATCTCTCCCTACCCAAACCATCGCCTTCCCAGCTGGACGTAGCGCTAAATTCCACCTCTGTCTCTGGGAAAACCAACTGGCCCACGTGACCACCAAGCAGTCCAGGAGGAAACGGGGACAGGTCTGGGGAACGAGGCCTCCTCTCCTCGGGGTATTTAAGGGCCGTAACTGCTCTTCTAGCTTTAGGAAACATCACCTGCCTTCTACCCATCATGCAAATAAATACTGTTAGATGCTGCTCATGGAGTGACCAAAACATAATCACGTTAAGCCTCTCTTCACTTTAATTAGAAATTTGCATTTGAGATGCCCTGATTTTTGTTTTTAATCTTAATACCATAGGGCTTTGAACCTCAGATTTGATGGTCCCAGATTATCTAAACAGAGCCAACTCTGAAAAGCTTCCTAGGGCTATTGTTATGTGAAAAAGCAAGTAACAAAATAGGTTGCAGAGTGCTACCTTATTTTAGTAAATATATAAAAATCATTTATAATTCTTCTATTTTGTGTGTGTGAGTGTACGTGAGTTGAAGACTATTATCAAGGGGTGTATGGAATTCTTTCGGCTGAGGTGTACTCTTAAATTTTTGTGACAATGAAAAGCTATTTCTTGCTAATTTGTTAAGTTTCCTGGTTGAATAAGCCATGCACATTTTCTGGGGGTTTTGGTTTTTGTTGTTGTTGTTGTTGTTGTTTGGGGCACTGCAGAATTCCACGTAGGGAGGCACAGAGAATGGGCAATCATGCAAGTATAGAGGAAATGGGGGATCTTTCAAGGCTGGGTGGGGAAACCCAGGGACGGCCTCCCTCCGTCTCTGAGGAAAAGTGGGGCTGCAGCGCCCCCCGGCGTCAGGGTGGTGGAAGTCACCAGCAGCGGGCCGAGGAAGTCTGCCTCCCTGCTGCTTTGGGCCATTCCATCCCGACTATTCTGAATTCCCAGGAACAGAGTATTTGTCTTTTTGAGTTTGTTGTTCCACTTCTGCTTGCCAAACCAGGCACGTCAGAGACTCTGGGCTCCTAAGTGCCACATCTGAGCTGCGAATAAAGGCCCCCAGGGCTCCCCAAGTCTTCTCCCAGTAGCAATGGGGGGGTTTGGAAAGTCATCTGGAAGGGATACCCTGAGTCCTTCACAGTGTCCATCTAGACTCGGCATCCTCAGGATCTCCCTTTCTGGAAGATTCAACCACAGTGAGGTACACATGTGTACTTGGAGGGGGACCGTGCACAAATGCAGCATTGACACATTTTGAAGGTTTTATCTATCTCGGGGCTCCGTTTGAGGTGTTCCAGAGGGACGGAAGCACAACTGTGCTTGAATGCTAATATGTCATAAAACGGCTACCTTTTCTTGAGCACCTATTTGTTCCAGCACTGGTCAAATGACAGATGACCTTCATTATCACACTACAGGGTAGATGCTATTATTCCTACTTTATAGCAGGGACAGAGAAGGAACCTCTAGCTCTAAGGCTAGGTCACCCATCCAGTATGCAGCCGGTCCTAGGTCCAAGCGTCTTCAGCTCCTTGGTTCCAGGTGTCTCATGCTAAGGTTCTGGTCAGGGCACGAGGACAGCAGGGATCAGAAGACTAAGGTGCATTACCTCCAGGGCACCAGGCTGTCAGGCTCCACGTGGCGGCCAGACAGTGGCTGTATCTGACTCGACTGGGAGAAAGTCACCCTTGACACTTCGCAGAGGGCCAGTCCCCGCGAGCATCTGTTGAATCAGTGAATGGCACCACATTTTACTGTGACTTGAGCCAGGGGTCTGCGTGGTATTCCAGGAGGGCCTTGATTTCTGAAGCTGCCTTGTTGAAGACAGAGGCCAGTCTAGCCCCTGCCCTTGCCCCTACCCCCACTGTTACTACAGGGGCCCCTTCCCTGGTCACTGCAATGGCTACATGCACAGCCTACCCTTCCATCCTTCCTGCCGCCCTACTGTCCCGAGCAGAGATGGCAAAAATCACTCCAAAACTGGTATTCACGGCTAAGCCTTGAACCAAATTAGGATTTGGTAATCAGGAAGAAGCATTCAGATAAAATGTAAATGATGTTTTACAAATTTGAGGAAAAAAAAAGTCACCAACCGCTTTTCCTCTGAGTTTTAAACATTCCCTTTAATAATTTGCGAAACCCCCCACCACCAAAAAAAAAAAAAAAACCCCGAAAATCATTATAAATATGAATAAAACACTCATCTTAAAATGGCATGTGGATATTTAAAAGACATCAACAAGGTTTGTTGTCTAAAATGTTCTTGTTTTAGCGGCACCTGGGTGGCTCAGTTGGTTCAGCGTCTGACTCATTGTTTCAGCTCAGGTCATGATCTTACAGTCTGCGGGTTCGAGCCCCATGTAGGGCTCTGTGCCTGACAGCACAGGGCCTGCTTGGGATTCTCTCTCCCCCTCTCTCTCTGCCCCTACCCTGCACATGCTCTCTAAATGAATAAACAAACACAAACAAACTTTAAATGTTCTGGTTGTAAGAGACGGGAGAGAATAGAGACTCCCTTCCATTAACTCGTGTTTCTACACATTTCCTTTTCATCCCCCAGGGCTTCATTCCCATGACAACAGCTAGAAGGGGCCCTTGAGACTCTTTCTAACCATGACCCAGCACTTTCCAGCCCACTCGGTGGAGCCCTTCCTGCCTCAGCAATCTGCAAGCTTACTACTTCCCTTCTGTCACCAGCTCCTGCCCCAGCCCCTGAGCAACTCCCAACCAAACCCTGGGATCTGGCTCGTTGGGGGAGGTCAACTCCTCTGACTTGTCTAAGGGCCTCAGGATGTGATCCTTCCTGCCACACACACACACACACACACACACACACACACCTGCTACAGCAGTGGTGACCCGGACCTGGTCTGCTCACAGCATTGCAGTGAAAGCCTGACGTCCACGCTGGTCCCCCGAACATGCCCGGGGCCAGGTGTGGGGCATCAGAGACACAAGACCTGGGTCAAAGCCTCAGCCGGCTGCTCAGGCACCACGGACAACGGCCTCACTCTGGCCCCCCATGACCTGCGTGCCCTTGGACAGTGCACGTGCAGATTTTGCAGCCCGTACCTCCCGGAGCAAAAGGCCACTTTTCAAATATAGGAGAGTGCAAACAGCTAATTTAAGTGTGCTAATTAAAAATAAAATTCCTTGGGGCACCGGGGTGGCGCAGTCGGTTAAGCGTCCGACTTCATCCAGGTCACGATCTCGCGGTCCGTGAGTTCGAGCCCCGCGTCAGGCTCTGGGCTGATGGCTCAGAGCCTGGAGCCTGTTTCCGATTCTGTGTCTCCCTCTCTCTCTGCCCCTCCCCCGTTCATGCTCTGTCTCTCTCTGTCCCACAAATAAATAAAAACGTTGAAAAAAAAATTTTTTTTTAATAAAATTCCTTCTCTTCCATCCACGGAGCATAAACTTTCTAGCCTGCAGAAAACGGCCGAGCGGCTCAGCTGAAGAAGCCAGAACAGGCAAGGCAGGCCGCGCGGCCTTCTCTTCTCCCGGGAGAGGCCGTAACACCCCTGCACCCTCTCTTCCTCTTCATTTGCTGGAAGGCCTCCGTGCCACCGGCCAGGAACAGGACAGAATTCCGGGAAAAATCCCAGCCCATAGATTCTGATCTAGTTAGCAGAACCGACCAGGGCCCAATGGCCCCGGGCTTGGACCGGCACAGTACAGAGTCCTGTTCTGAATGCACAGTTAGGCCGCCAGGCATGACATGGAAGATGAGCAAAGGTGATGCCCAGGTGGGCGAAGTCTCTGTGATCGATGGAGGACGGAGTGCAGAGCTTGTCACATCTTGAGCCAAATACCTCTCTCGTTGGTAGGTATGGAGGGTGCGCTGCCCACGAGGACCGTGCTGTCCCCGAGAACCCGGGGGCCTCGTGTGGAAGCACACGCTGTGGCCTACGGTTACTAAAAGGCCCCCAGAGACCCTGGAGACCCAGGAGGACGTGAGCTGTGGCACATGCTGCAGCTGTGCCTTCCACCGTGATTCACCATGACTTCTGGAACACTCCACGGTGAACACTTCTGAGCTGTCCTGGGGCGGGGAGGGCGACAGAGATCGAAGGACAACACCCAGTATACTGTGGGCAGGAGCGGGGTGGTTTTCCAGACGCGAGTGGCGGTTAGCCTGGAGGAGGACTGGAAGAGGAGCTCTTTCTCTGAGTTCAGACCTCAAGCCAGCACCAGGGATGAGTTCATCTCTTAGGAGGCCTCCTGTCAAATGTTTAGGATTCTTTTCCTCTTAAGCACTGAGAATAGTGATTTTTATGGTTATCTTTTTTTCACATCATCATTCCCTCTAGTTGTTCCCTTATCTTTGATAAAGTCTGTACGTCCACAACCCCCTTGTATGTGAGAGGTTCTGGGGAATTAAGGACAGAGAAACTAAGGGAAGTTCGGCTTTCCCCACCTCACCTCTGCACCAAGACCTCGGAGTGAGCAGCACAGTGTCAAGGGGCAACAGTCCCAGGGGCCCCAGAACAGCCAGCATATGGGGACCAGAGGTCCAAGGTACAGGGAAGAACACAGGTACAATAGGCAACACGCCTTCTAAAGCTCACATAGGGAGCAGGAAAAAGAATGAGATAATGATAGATTTCTCGTCCAGAAGCCAATGGCAGAGCAAGGCCTAAAACCCAGGTCTCTCAACCCTCTTTGACTGTGGGCTTCAACATAATGAGGGGCTGAGCCAAATGTTCTGGAATGTTCTGAGTCCATGATGACCACAAGTAGAAACACTTAATTATCCTTCACATGACATTAAAGCCCATCCGGCATTCATTTCCAGCGCAATTTCACATGCACTGACCACTGTCACTTTTGAAGGGGATGGAACAAAAAAACAAAAACAAAAACAAAAAACAAAACACAGACATCTGGCCAAGGAAACAGGGCACAGACTTGGAGCGCTACCATACTGAGTAGTCCAAAGGACATTAAGCCTACGGTGACTACACATTGCGTGAAGTAAAACCTGCTCAAAGATATCTGGGGTCCACAGTTTGTCAGGTAATAAAAAGCAATGCCACCTCCGGACTCTAAGAGGTGATGCGAGTTATCTAATCTTAAGAGAGCTAAATAAAGGCAAAGTCTTACCCTAAGCGGCAGGAGGCTTAGCCTCCGACTCAGCTCCACGGGGCTGGGAAACACGTGAGATGAGAACAGAGTGTGTCGCATTTTAGAGAGAGCCCCTTCAGAGCCTCGTGAACTGGAAGGAAGGACCCCACGCCAGGCCTGCAGAGCCTGCCCCTGCCCGGGTCACCATCCAGTTAGAGGAGAGACTTTGTGAGCATTTATTTGCAGCCTGCAAATTGCTCACAAAATAAAAATGTTCAACTACAATCCGTTCTTACCAGCCTGGAAAGAGCAATCCCATCCACATTGACCTTCAGCATGTCCTCAGTACTCCCCTCTCTTCCTCCCCTGCTCCCTGAATCTGTCCTCCCCACATAGTCCCCCTTCGTCCATAAGGAAGCCGAGAGTTGGCCTTTAACAGACACTGAGCCCCCTGTGGACTTCTAAGATGGGAAACCAGAGCAAGCACTTTTTTTTTTTTAATTTTTTTTTTTTCAACGTTTATTTATTTTTGGGACACAGAGAGACAGAGCATGAACGGGCGAGGGGCAGAAAGAGAGGGAGACACAGAATCGGAAACAGGCTCCAGGCTCTGAGCCATCAGCCCAGAGCCCGACGCGGGGCTCGAACTCACGGACCGCGAGATCGTGACCTGGATGAAGTCGGACGCTTAACCGACTGTGCCACCCAGGCGCCCCCAGAGCAAGCACTTTTAATTACCTGGACCCAACACCTTGACCTTGACCTTGACGTACTCAGTGATGAAACCAAACTGGATGATTCTCCCTTTTTGATTGTTACACACGTGTCACCTCCATAAAGCTTGGGTACAAGATCCAGATGAGCACAACTGGAGGTCAGGGGGTGGCTGGGGTGAGGGGCAGAACTGGATCTCGAGACAAAAAGGTTAAGATGTGGGAGGCAAACCTTGTGTCATGATGCCTGCACTCCAGAAGATGCCTTTTCCAGTTGTACACAGCTTGTCGGACCACCTATTTGTACTCAAAACAGAGTGGATATTCGGCTCCTTCAAGGTGCAGCAAAAAGACAAGGCAAAAAAGAAGAAGCCAGCCCCAGTAACATCGGGAGCCACTTTTTTTTTTTTTTTTTTACAAAAAGCACTTGTTAGAGGAAAGCTAGCCCCTTAGGAACGCAGCGTGAACTCTGCACAGTAACAGATAAAGAAACCGTGAGAATGTTCCACAAAAGCCCTGATGTGGAATGTAACAGAGAAAACATACATATAAATAGCCAAGACAGGGGGCTTCTGGGTGGCTCAGTTGGTTAAGCGTCCTACTCTGGCTCAGGTCATGATCTCACGGTGGGTGAGTTCGAGCCCCACGTCAGGCTCTGTGCTGATGGCTGAGCCTGGATCCTGCTTCGGATTCTGTGTCTCCCTCTCTCTCTGCCCCTCGCCCACTTATATTCCGTCTCTCTCTTTCTCTCAAAAATAAATAAATATTAAAAAAAAAAAAAAAGAGCCAAGACAGGAAAAAAAAATGTTTAACCAACTGCAAAGAAAAGACGTTTCTTAGTCTAAAGAAATGGTGTTTGCTCAGGAATGTTTCAGGTGTTTGCCAGGAATTAAAGTTAACCTCAGAGCCATTCTATATTACAACTACGATAACAGACACTGCAGTGAAGTCAACTCAAAAAGACAACTGCATTTGGTCGTTCAAATCTCCTGTCCCCACCAGACACGGCACAGTTGGGAAACAGGTGTCAAAACAATAAACATGCGTACCGTTTGACCCAGCGATTCAACTTCTAGGAACCTACCCTAAGGAAATGATGAAATGGGTTTGCATAGGGGTATACACAAAGACGTTCATAATGATGAAAAATCGGAAACAACCTAAGTATCTGACAAGTGGAGACTGCTTCTAAAAGTTGTAATACATCCACAAAATGGAAACTACTGCGATTAAATAAGTGTATAGATTTACTTATTAACAGAGGTTCACAACCCATTGTCGAGTCAAAAATTAGTTTGTAAGACAATCTGTAGGTTATGCTTCCATTTTTAGTAAAAATGTATTGATAAGTAAATATGCATTTAGTCTGAAATGAAATACACCAATGGCAAAGATATTTATCGCTGGCTAGTGGGAGAATAGGTGTTATAGTTTGGGGTATTTTAATCTCGTCTGTGTCTAACCAGTATGGACGTCACGCATCACGAATACCTCAGTTACGGATAAACTCTCTACCTTTACAGAACAGTGCCTTCATATGGCTTACTGCTGCCACGGTATCATACAGGTGCATCCCTGAAAAGCCAGAGTCCCATGAAAATTTAGCAGAGATAACATTAAAAAAAAAAAAGACCCCAAAACACAGAAGTCTTTCTAAAAGACTTGATTTCCCTTAAAAATAATCATATAGAGGGGCGCCTGGGTGGCGCAGTCGGTTAAGCGTCCGACTTCAGCCAGGTCACGATCTCGCGGTCCGTGAGTTCGAGCCCCGCGTCAGGCTCTGGGCTGATGGCTCAGAGCCTGGAGCCTGTTTCCGATTCTGTGTCTCCCTCTCTCTCTGCCCCTCCCCCGTTCATGCTCTGTCTCTCTCTGTCCCAAAAATAAATAAACGTTGAAAAAAAAAATTAAAAAAAAAATAATCATATAGAAATCTTACGGCACTCAGCTGCATATGATTTTTTTATGTTTTACTTATTTATGTCTCGGCCCCAACCCTCGACCTCTGGGGAGAGAGAGGAGCTGGACAGAGTTAACAACCAATGGGTAGCGATTTAATCAGCTATATGTAGGGAAACCTCTACAGAAACCCCTAAATGATGCTTCGGGAGCTTCTGGGTTGGTGAGCACATCCAAGGGCTGGGAGGGTGGTGCACCCAGAGAGGGTACCACGTCCCTTCCCCAGTACCTTGCCCCGATGCACCTCTTCTGTCTTCTGCTGAGCGGTATCCTTTACAATAAACTGGGAAATGTAAGTAAAGTGTTCCCCTGAGTTCTTCGAGTCGTCCCAGCACATTATCAAACCTGAGGCGGGGGTTGTGCAAACCCCCCGGATGTTCGGCCAATCAGGGAGAAGCGCAACACGGGCTTCCAACCGGCACTGAGGTGGGCGCAGTTTGGTGGGACCCAACCCTTAGCTTATGGGAGTGACGCCAACTCCAGGTAGATGGTGTCAGAATGGAATGGCATCGTAGGGCACCCGGCTGGTGTCGGAGAGTTGGAGGCATGCTGGAAAAGTCACCATGCGTTTCGAGTCAGCAGTGTTGTGAGTTCAAGGGTTAAAAGCACATAGGAGAAAAGTCTTCAAACCTACGCTAGTGCAAATACACCGCTCAGAAGATCAAACACGGCCAGGACCCACTTTCTAATCTTATCACCAGGGGCCTCTGGGAGAACGAATTAGCAACCATACCTGCAGGTATGCGCTGAGTGTTAGCAATCCAATGTGCAAAGCCAGGAGAATGACGGATAGACTCCGCTAAGTTCAGCAGTACGGTAATGCCACTCCAAGGACAGTCACCACTACAGGGGGTCTGCCACGTCCCAGACACCAGCCAGACTGCTTCACACACATCCCGCCTCAATCTTTTCCCAACCCCGTCGAGTGGGTGGTATTGTGCCTATGTCATGGAGAAACAAACCGAGTCTCGGAGAAAGTTAATGAATTTCCCTGAAGTGACGCTGCTCACAAGTGGTGGAACGGGAAATTTTGCTTGGGTCTTTCGGAGTGTAAAACACACCCCTTAACCACTGGGCAACACTGGCTGCCGGAAGCCGTTTTATGCAAAGCGTCTCGTTACTGGAACATTCTGGTGCCCTGCAAGAGATCAGATAGCCCCAAGGTTATCGTCTTGGGCTTGCACACATGTGGCTTCCCTGCAGGACCGGCCCCGCACTTTCCAAGGGTCTGGTGCAAACTGAAAACACAAGGTCTCTTGTTACTAAGAATTTCAAGATGGTGACCGCAGAGCCTTAAACCAAAGACGGGGCCCTTCTGAGCTCAGGCCCTGGGCTACCACCTGTCACATGCCCGTGAAGCTGGCGGCTTCTCTGTGTTTCTTTGTCCACACCCAATCTAAGATTCTCTTGAAGGAGGAATCAGAAATCATTACAGGAAAGAACCCGCCCAGTGAGTTTTTTTACCGCTTTCATGTATGTACTCAACACATACCCTGGGACTCCATGACATAGAAACTCAAAGGTTAATTTAAAACGCCCTGTGACCAGTCACTAAAGTCACAGCTGGGTGGAACTGTGATTTTCCTGCTCCTTGACACCATGGGGACGCCTTCATCTCACTGGCCGGCCGCAGCAGCTTAGCTCAAAGGCGAAGAGGGAGGTCCTCTTTAGACAAACATATGGACAGAAGTCCCTGACTCCTCTCCGGCCTCCTCCGGAGGGAGTGTGCCCTGCACCAAACACACAGCACTTCCACACACATCTTGACTTTGTTGCCTGCTTCCGACTGGGCTGGGACACAAGCTAGACCTCTGGGGTGGCTGGTTAGTCCCTTTGAGAAGAGAGATGACTATGTTCATACTTCTATTCTTGCGTCCCTCATGTTGGGGCCTCTCCAACCCTTTCAAAATGTACCCTTCAATCTCTCCAGTGTCTTTTTCTCCCTCTTTAAGGGCTTCTCCTTTTCCCCATGGTTGCCCCTGTGTCACCTTAAAAAGTCAGTCAACAACCCAGACAAAACCAGTTTGGACATACCCGAGCTCTGGAACCAGCAAATGTTTTTCAATCGGCGCTGATGACTCTCACGGAGAAGCCAGGTGGTTGATGACGTGGACAAGGACGCAGGACCAGGATGGTAAATGGCGGCTGCTGTCAACTCACTCTCAACCTCAGCCCGTGGTGTCAGGGATAGCCCTGAGTGCCAGGGAGCTCTGGTCCCCTCAGTGACTTAAAAACTCCAGGTCGCTTGAAATGTAAATAATCAAAGCAGTAGGGCTTCCCTTCTTGAAAACCAAGGCAACAGCTGGTGTCGGCCTGGGAAAGAGGCAACTGGCCCTCTGGCTCTTGCTTCAGAGCCGCGGAGGAAGATTACCGTTGCACTGCAGCGAGCCTACACGGGGCTCCACAGTGCCCCCTCCTGGAAAAACCGGATGGGTCCTTCTGATGGCTGAACAATTACGTGCAGATTGTGTGGGATCTGGAGTTTACTTTCCCAGAAACCCACTGAGCGTCTTCAGAGGGAAAGAGAAAGCAAATAAAGTAAAACCATGAGCCGTGTATGCTTGGTTCTCCCAATGAACAGTGACTTCCATGCCTGAGGAAGCCACTTTCAACTCATATACAGCAGTTTGAAGGCCCTGGCTCCGAATCCAGCATTTGCCATAAGGACGATGAGGGTGGTTTCAGCTACCGGGTGAAGGCTCAGGAAGACAGTTGCACAAACTGGCCCTTCACTCAACCTCAGAATTCTCACTGATAAGAAAAGAAGATTCTGGGCAGAGTTGTTATCCTCTTATCCCACCAGGGCACAACACATACCCCTCAGCATGTCCCGCCACCAGACAACTCCAGAGAAGAATTTCACTTTAGAAAACAGAGACACAACAAACGTTTTTATTTAGATGGCCAGAAAACACACGTACCAACTATAGGATTTTTTATTTCTTCACTCATGGCTCTTTTTTCCAACCACAATAGGAAGCCAGAGTGGAGAACTCTATTGGGAATGATTAAATACACTCAGAAGCTCTTCAAAAGTTAAAAAGCCTCAGCTTAACAATAATGGTGTCAGCTTCTGGATTTCTCTTTTTCTAAATCAGTTTTATGAGCGGTTGAACTCTTGAGCCTTGGATTTTATTCACTGATGCAATTTAAACATCATCTTGGACTTAAGAAATCCTTCTCTGTGTATCTAAATATCAAGGAACAAGGAAAGGAACAGAAAGACATCATGGAACAGGATGCAGGTGGTCTTGGGAAAGATGGAGGGAAGGCTCAAAAGTCTCATCTGATTAAACTTCAGTGCATTCTAAAATAACAGCCGTAGGGGCGCCTGGATGGCTCAGTCAGTTAAGCGTCCGACTTCACTTCAGGTCACTCACGGTTCGTGAGTTCGAGCCCCCATCAGGCTCTGTGCTGACAGTTCAGAGCCTGGAACCTGCTTCGGATTCTGTGTCTCCCTCCCTCTGCCCCTCCCCCACTCGTGCTCTGTCTCTCTCTCTCCTTCAAAAATAAATAAACATTTAAAAAAAATTTAAATTAACAGCCGCTATAGGGATTTGTCATCTTTCCCAGACAATAGCACAGGAACATGACCGACTGTGACAAATACACTGGTGGCTTCACAAGATGAGCTGCTGCCCAGCTAGTTATTCTTGTAACCTGCCTGGATGCTATCAACCCTTAGCAGTCAAAAGTCGGGTTATTGACTGCTGGGCAGGGTAGTGCAACTGACCACCAGAACCTTAAGAAAGGACCTGTCCCAAGAAGCAAAAGGACATGTTTTCTCCACTATGGCCCTGAAGCCCCTTAAAGCCATCCCCCTCTGCCTTCTGTAAGCTAGACAACTCAATTACACTAAATGCATTGTGATAATGATAATAAGTTGGGGCACAAAGAAATTAATATAGCCCTGATCCCCAGAGAGACACCAGGATGGGAGCAGACAGACAAGAAAACACTCAGCGCACCCCATTATCACGAATTGTCGGAAGAGAGGTCCGAACAAAGTGTAATGGGAACAAACTCCCTGGAAGACAGTTCAAATGTCACTTCTTCTGAGAGGCCTTCCCTGCCTCCCGAGGCTGGACCTGGAGGATGAGCATTCAATCAACAGGTGCTTATTGAGTGCGTGGTGCCAGGGTCTAGGGGGTGCAATGATGGACCAGCCGCCAGAGCACTTACGTTCCGGTGCGGGGGGTAGATACGGACAAAAAGGTAAATAAATAAAATATTGAAAAACTGTAACCGATGCCATGGAGGAAGCAAACGCAGAGGATGAAGTGGGGCCACGACAGGGGGACCTAGTTTTTGGAGTGATGAGGGCAGACCCCTCTGGGAAATGGCGTACGAACCGAGAACGGAAGGCTCTAGGATAAGAGGGTGCCGGCCAACTGAAGCATGGCGGTGGGTGGAGGGCCGGAGGTGGTCCGGACGGAGGGAATGCGCTTTAAGGTGGTGGGCAAGACCACGGGGTATTTGAGGAACTGAAAGTTAGGAGGTTATGGAGCTTCTAGTGGGGCCATGATGGTAGTCTGAGCTGATGTGAGGGCCCTGGCAATGGAGAGAAAAGGCCAGACTTGAGGTACATTTTGGAGATGGAACTGAGAAAGCTTGTAGGGTGGGGCTGTTGGGAGAGAGGGGAAAAAACAGGGCTAATACCTATACTGCTCGCTTCAAATGGCCAAATGGATGGTAGTGCCATTAACTGAGATGGGAGAAAGTGGGTGGGCCAAGGGAGAGGTCTACAGGAAGAAATATCAAGAGTTCTATTGTTCCCACGGTAATTTGGAGATGTCTGTGCATCGCACAAAGGGTGATGTCAATTTGATGACAGGATATGCGAATCTGGAGCTTGGAGGAAAGGTCCGAGCTAGAAATATACATTTTAGAGGGTGTCTGGTGGCTCAGTGGGTTAGGTGTCTGACTTTGGCTCAGGTCACGATCTCATGGTTCGTGAGTTTGAGCCCCACAGCTGGCTCTCTGCTGTCAGCGCAAAGCCCACTTCAGATCCTCTGTCCCCTATCTCTCTGCCACTCTCTTCCAAAAATAAATAAACTATATATATACACACATTTTAAAGTTTTCAATGTATATGTGGTGTGAAAGTACCCAAGAAGTTATCCAAAGAGAATGCAGAGCTGAGGAAATGGAGATCAAGAATGAATCCAAGGAAATTTCACCAGCTACCCAAGAGTACAAATGAACAGTTGGAGGGAAAGAGAAAAATCCCAGCTAGGGAGACTTAGAAAGGATTCCAGAAGTTAAATCTTAAAAAATAATGCCAATGACTACTAAAATCCATCCAACTCTAGCTGGCTGCCCCATCTGCCTGTCACTCCATGGATCACCAGGGTGGAAGGCACAGAGCTCGAAGTCTAAGCAGGTGACCTTTTCCTCTCTCTCCATCCTGAGGTGTCTTTCCCTATACTGTGGGCTGTGGGATCAGTCAAACAGGAATACTCTGGCCAAGCACTCACAGAGCGACCTTCCCCTCCCATGTAGGAACCTCCAGAGCAAGCAATGAACTACCCTCTGGCTCTAATTCTTTTCTTTTTTTTTTTTTTAATTTTTGTTAACTTTTATTTATCTTTGAGACAGAGAGAGACAGAGCATGAATGGGGGAGGGTCAGAGAGAGAGGGAGACACAGAATCGGAAACAGGTTCCAGGCTCTGAGCGGTCAGCACAGAGCCCAACGCGGGGCTCGAACTCACGAACCGCGAGATCGTGACCTGAGCCGAAGTCAGATGCCCAACTGACTGAGCCACCCAGGCACCCCCTCTAATTCTTTTCTTCATCAGCTTCTACAGAGGGCACCCAAGACATCACCATCACTAATCAAACTTCTCTCTTAGCATATGAACATGCTCACATTGCACCCATCCTAAAAAAGCCAAGATGTAATCTCCTCAGAACCTAATTTCCTATTCCCATCCTCCCCTTGATTGCCACTCTTGAAAAAAAATTACATGCCTTTTCCCTCCATCCATTCTCAACCCATGCCAACATGGGAACAGGAGCCACCACGTTGCTGACTCAGGCACAGGTCAGTGATGGCCTTGAAACTAATTAATTCAATGACACTTTTTAGTACTTAACGTTATTTTACCTCTCTGCAGCACGTAGCAATGTCTCCCATTCCAAGACACCTGCTCTCTCCTGACTCCCCTCCCTATTTCTTAGCATCCTGTGAATTGCCCCCCACCCCTGCTCATCTATAGACATTAGAGCATCCCAGGATTCTTCCCCCAGCACCACCCCCTCATTTTTCTTTCTAGCTTCATGACCTGTCTGAGTGAGCTCATTTATTTCTGTGATCATAAATGCCACTAAATCGAGGCCCCCAGACTCTCCTGTATCTGACTGCTCTGTGAGCATTCCCCACCTGATGTCCACCAAAAAGTTCTAAACCACTATGATGAACCCAATTGATTACCTTCTCCTTCAAACTTGCCATCTCTCTCCTGAATTACTTTTCTGCACTCTCTTCCACCTCTATTTGCTTAAGCCAGAAACCCAACAGACTCCCTTCTGCTCACCCACTATAGATGCTTGGTCACTGAGTCCTTCTAACCATCCTAGGAACCTGGTAATGCAAATGCATCCCTGGACCTTCATTTGGGCCGTTATCCCCCACGTCAATCACTGCTGTCACCTGAACCATAACTGGTCTCAGTGTCCCTGCCTCATCCTCTCCTCCAATTCATATTCCACCTATATGGACATACGATAGACTATTATCAGATAAATATAACACATGTACATACATTTACAAGTGTCACGTGAAAATCAAGTTGTACAACCGTCTGTATAGGATGGTAAAATTTGCATCTTAACAATAGGATGTTTACATGGGCACAGAAAAATGTCTCAGGGCACCTGGGAGGCCACTAAGTGTCTGACCTTGGCTCAGGTCATCATCTCACGGTTCATGGGTTCGAGCCCTGTGTTGGACTCTGTGCTGACAGCTTAGACCTGGAGGCTGCTTTGGATTCTGTCTCCCTCTCTCTCTGCCCCGGCCCCACTCGTTCATTCTCTCTCTCTGTCTCTCTCTCTCAAAAATAAACATTAAAAAAAGAAAAAAAGAAAAGAAAACTATCTCGAAGGTCAGACCAAAAAATGAGTAATTCTAGAGAACAGGGTTGAGGTAGGAGGCATTCTCTTACTTCTTCATTTTATGCCATTCTGTAATATTTAAAATTTGGGGGTTTTTGGTTTCTGTTTTTTAATAATGCCACTTTGTGCTGTTGCTGCTGTTACTGTTATGGGGCTAAGAGTCACTGATCCAGAGGACAAAAAGTTAAAAATTTTTGTTAAAAATAATTCCTCTGACAGAAATTGTTCATGTAATTTCTGAACATCCCTTTATTTAGCTGGTAAATTCTTTGTATAAAATGGATTTTCTCAATGTTGACTGAATACGGTGTTGTATTTACCCAAATACTGGAAACATGTACAGTATCTGTTTGCCACAGTAAATAATGTAAACAAGTAAAAAGAAAGAAAGGCAATTTTCAATGTTGGCTTGCTTTATCATCTATTGCCCTGCAATTGAGCCATTTGGATTAAGTTGTCGTGCTAATATAAAAACACAAACATTGATAATCAATGTCCTAGTCTCAGAAAGCAGAGTCAGCTGATGTGAGAGAAGAAGGGGAAATGTCCATAGATGTGCAACCTCCAAGGCCTTAGATTATGTACAAAAGTTCTCTTTCATCTCTGAACATATCTTAATATTTGCCAAGGGAACGGAGCTGAGACATATCAACCTAAAAGCACCTTTGGCTGCAGACTGACAGAATGCATGAGTTCCTGAATCAACAGAACAAAGCAGTGGATATTCCAGAAGGGGGTTGTCCAGCTCACTGGCCACCTTTTCCCAAGGTAAGGACTCCACGGGCAACACACTAGTGGGAGTATAGAAAAAGCTGCTGTCGACCCTGGGATTACCAACGATAGCTATACTCTGGTTCCCTGTATATTTATCTATTGCTCTTTCTGGCCCCTTCCACTAACTAGAGGTGATAACCCTTTCCTAGGCAATTTCAGATAACCATCCTCCCGTTGCACCAGATACTTCTGGAAGGTCTGGACTGAAGAGAAGGTCTTTGGTCGTCCGTCTTTGGCGACCGTGTGGGTCACGGCTAAAACTAAGTAAAAGGATGCCTGCTAACTCTGCCCATCGTGCCCATTCGACTGCATCTTCTCCCTGCCCTTTCCCCCAACCACCTACTCTTTTAAGATATCGTATTTTATTACAGACAATGGCTTTGTGGAGGCCTGGACATTCAGATGGAAGGCAACTGTACCCATTATTTGATTCTCTCTCGAATGTTCGAATTTGGAGTCAATAATGGATGCTGTGGTGACACCAGCTATAGCGCCCTCTAGAGCCTTGCCCTGTACTCACCCAGGGCCATGCCCACTGCCCAGCAGCGGCTGGTTGACGCAGGGGTAGAAAGGCCACACCTCTTTCCTCAATTCAGGATCATTCAGAAGAAATGAGCTTCCTGTGGGATGGGCTGAGCCCTTTGATGTGACTGTTTCAATTTCTCCCTCTGCCCACACCTTGCTTCCTTCCCTCTTCCACGGGGATTTATGCTGACAGCTCCCCTCAATAAACTTTATGAACACAAGTCTCCACTTCGGAGTGCCCTCCCAGGACGGACCAACCAGCAACAATGCCTCAAACCCAATGTATCAATGTCCTGAAAGAATGCAAATTTGAATATTCTCAGACTAATAGATAAACTTCTACAAATGATCAGTTCTTCATCTGAAATGTCAGCAATTAATCATGATCAAAAAATCGATGATCCCTTCAGAGCTTCTATTCTATGATGATTTTATTAATGTCTGCTGATTGAGGACGCTGAATCCCAGAGAAACACCAGGGAAACAGATTCGGTCTATAATTCCATTACTCCCTACTCTATTCTTATACATTCGTACAAAATTTATTTTTTCTAGACCATATGTTGCATCTAAATATAAAAAACAATAGCTGAAGGTCCCGAGTGCCTGAAATGAGTGTTGTCAGCTGACATCCATCCATTTGATCTCTAGCCGAGTTTATCTGCTTGTGTTTTGTTCATGTTGACTTCTATCCACTTTCCTAACAAAGCTGGTTATCAGATCCCAGCCATCCTTTTAAGTAAAGACTGAGATAAAAACAAAAATACAATTTGGTCTGCAGCAGTTGGCTTTGTCTGATACCTAATAGAAAAAGAATGCTTTTCTTGTTTTATCTGTCTTCTTTTACTTTATCTCCCTTTGTACATTGCAACTGCTTCTTCTATTTGAGATTCTTTGGCTTAATGTCTATAGGCCGGGGTCTGGCCATTGTTCTCGGTTGCCTAAACTTATTCCCACTTTTTTTTTTTAAATGGAGGCATTTTCCTTAATGTCGCATCTCCATTCAAAGATAAGTTAACTTCTCTGTAATCATTGCCATCCTTCTTGTGCATTGTCTCTTAAATGCTTTATCATCTCCTTTTGCAAGGACACGCGGCTATCCTGTTCCCTTTGACCAAAATGATTGGAGACACTCACTAGAGCTGAAACAAACAAAGAGAAGGTCTGTGAAATTTTAAGGAAATGTGAATTAACTGCAAAATGTGGATACTTTGAAACAGAGTTGAATGAGATGGGGAAAAAAGGCACCCGATAACAGCATAAAACCAAAATTTTTCAAAGCTTCAATTTCTCTCTCTGTAAAATGAGCCTAACATTCCATAGTAATTTTCCAAGGATTTAATGAAATCGTATATGTATAGTCACCCAGACTTGGAATAAGTTGAAATGAATAGTCCTATTTATATTTGTTTACGGTGATATCTATGAACACTGTTGATTTATGATGATTGTCTCACAAATACTAAATGATATACTTGGTGGAGATATATTTCTTTAATCAAAAAAGAATGGAATGCTGTGGGAATTGGGAGTCCCTAAGCACCAGGGGCTTCCAAAGGGAATCAAAAGACCAGTCTGGACAAAGTGCTGACATTTACTGCCACCTATAGAGTGATCAGCAAACTGTGCTTAAATACACAGCAATATGACCTCTGAAAAAATTTGCCCTCAATTTAAAAGGCATCTCTACAAAGCATAAGAGACTCTTAAAAACTGAGAACGAAATGAGGGTTGATGGGGGGTGGGAGGGAGGGGAGGGTGGGTGATGGGTATCGAGGAGGGCACCTTTTGGGATGAGCACTGGGTGTTGTATGGAAACCAATGTGACAATAAATTTCATCTGTTGAAAAAAATAATAATAAAAAAATTAAAAAATAATAGAAAAAAAAGGGCATCTCTAGTCATCACTGTTCGCGTATGTCGCAAAAAACAAAACAAACAAACAAAAAAAACAAACAAAAAACCACCCAACAACAACATCAGCCCTGCTCCTAAAAGGGTAGGGCTCGCAGCTCTTTCAGGAAAGTGGCTAAGTGAAGTCACAACCCTGAATGGCTACACTTGAAATCACACAGGAAAGGATAAATCCCAGAGCTGTAAAATGCTCAGCTACATTTGCCACTAAGAAGTGCACGCCCAAGGCTCAGCATTCCAAGGGATGGGACCCATGTGGTTGTGCCCTGGGCCGTTGCAGAGCACCGCATCTGGATAAGACTGTGTTACTGGTGTCCCGACAATGAATAATCACAAAAGAATTCATCATTAAGAATAACCCAGAGCAACGAACGTGAAAGGGAATAACAAGAAGGTAGTGGTGAAAGGGCTAACAAGAAAAAGTCGCTGGAATTACCTTTCATGTCATAGAAATGGGGTTTTGAAGAATTCTCCCAATCCACAACCACTAGAGTGGCACTCCATGAGAGGACAGAACCCAAGCTCTCATTCTCTCCAAGAGGGCCTTAGAGAGGTGAGGTGTCAAGAGGTAACATGAGTGAGTCGTCTCAGAAAAGACTGTGCCCAAGCTGAAAGGCACATGCCCTATCTCGAGGGACAGCCACTTGGCCCCAGCTGACCCCAGCCCTTTGGGACTAAGCCGTGTAGTCTGGTGGTTAGGGCGAGGGTGCAGAGCCAGGCTGCCTGGGTTTACAGCCTGGCTTTGCCACTCACTAACTGTGAAACCTTGGGCAAGTTGTTGAATCTTTCTACGCCTCCATTTCCATACCTGTCAAATGGGGATAATAATAGTCCTTGTGCATCACATTGTTGGCAGGATTAAATAAATTAATACATATCAAGTGCTTAAACCAATGCAGAGCTATCATCGCTCAATAAGTGGTACCAAGACAAAAGGACAGATCCTTTGCCATCAGATTTCCCAATGTTTGAGAGAAGCCAGAATCGCAATTCCTTTTTTAGGTGAAATATGTCTAAGTAGGAGCAAATAACTGTAATAGTTTCAAAATCCTGTGTAAGCCAAAACATACATGCCTGTGGGCCATGTACGGTCCACAGGCATCCAGTGCCTCACGTCTAGTGATGTGGGAAGAGCCATGCTTGGGAGGCAGACAGGTCTCAGACTGACTTCTAACTCTGCCACCAGCTCCGTGATCCTGAAAGCACAGTGCCTGGGAGCCGGGGGTGGCAGGGGCATACGAGAGAAAGTCCCGTGCCAGATTACGAAGAGCGAGTGACAGATGGCATTCCTGACCAAATGTAACAGGAGAAAGTACTCTCGGTGATTTAAATGAAGCCTCTAATATAAGGGAGGGGGCGGAGGGGAGCCCATCTCCCTCCTTGTCCCCAGGGACTTCATTCAAGGTCTTTAACATGTACCATCACGTATCCTAGAGGGAGCCAGGATTGACACAGACCAAGTCCTGCCACCAAAATGGAGTCCATTCCCTTCATTCCATTTTTAAAGGACAACCCTTGCTCCATGAGTCCGCAATCCAAAGTAGCTACCAAGACTGCCCACGTCACCAGAGGGCGGTGCAGCAGACAGCCGTCATATCTGCTCACCTACGTGGAAAATTAAATGCATACATCAATGAAAGACACGTAAATAAATATCACACCGTTAAAGAAAACAACAACCACCATTTTGGGAGGTGGGGTGGGGGGGAAGCAAAGCACTTAGAAACTGAGTTATTCTTTTCTAAAGTTTAAGGATCTTCCCTTGTCTCCGGCCCATTGTCTTTCCTGCCATCGTCTAGAAGCCAACCAGACAGATTTATAACAAGATGCTAGTCCTTTTCTACTCTACTGACAAATATGTGGCCCATCTGCCTCCAATCAATGATGGGCACGTGGGGACAGAGCAATGAGGTATTTTTAAACACCCCTTTAATGAATTCATCCAAGGACCAAGCACTTGAGGCACAGAGGGGTGAGGGGTGAGGGCGGGCAGAGGGAGGAGAGGGCAAGCACAGGCTCTGGTAAATAAAGAGATTTGTCATAATCTGGATTCTAAAACCCTTGCTATGAAGCATCCTGCGTGCCCCCAACAAGCTGTCAAGAGCATGAAGAGAAGCTCGCAAGCAAAGTGATATATGGCATTTGTCAGATGTTTTCAGACGTCAAGGACAAGTTCTTACATGCAAGGAAAACTAAAATTTTACCTTGAGAGTGACGTTCCTGCCTACTGTTGCTAGAAGATTTTAAATTATTGGCGTCTCATTCGATTAAAATAATCATAGCAGGCAATTGAAATGAAGAGTAGATTCAGTTCCTTAGGACAAGCCAGTCCCATGGGGGAGAAAAATCAGCATGGAAAGCAATTTAGTTTGCCTTCACGTGGGGGAAAACCGGACATCTGGGCATTGGTGACACAGTCCTAGAGGAGGGTGGGGAGGGGGGATTCTCATTGAAATCAACCTGTGTTGAGCTTCGAACAGTGGAAAAGCTTTGCAATCCTGCATCTTTAGGATTTATGGCACAATGACCCAGAAATTTCACACTTGGCTGTTAAATATCGCTTGTTCCTGCAACCGAAGCTCTCTCTCTTAAGGACTTTTCCTTGTCTGACAACTTCCTTAAATTTGAAGTGAAAAGAGACAGTGCCGAATCGTGTTGCGTAAGAGAGCAAAAGGGGCTATTGATACCGATGGACAGACCTGTCTTTTGGTTTTTAACATCCTGGCTCTTTTACTGCATTTGGTGGAAATCCAGCTTCATTCGGATTTAGAAATCGTTTCTTGTTAGAACTGAGCTTCCAATCACTCACAAGAGGCCGTCTTAGTGAACACGAAATGGCTTTTTCCTAATTCCACTAGTATCTATTGTACCCAAGGAGGCTGTTTTTATATTCTTCAAAATGAAAAATGACAGTGGCAGCAAAGCCCAAGGCATGCAATACGCAACCCCCTCTGGCCCCCAAACCCCGTGCGCGCCACTTGCCTTCTGATAAGTCCACTCGTGGGTTCTTCCTCCGACTGACCTCAAACTGAGTCCCGAGGGGAGGAGGGAGAAGGCAATCATTATGTTTTGCTTTTGTTTGCTTGAAATAATAAATCCAGAGGTCTCCCTTGCCAGGGTTTTCCTGCTGTCAGCAGTTCTGTTTCGTTTGCTTTCTCAGTCAAACTGAAACCCAAGGCCTTGTGGTTGGCTTTTGCCCTGACCCCTTGGCTCCTGGGAACTGATCAGAAGACAGATCGCTGTGGGTTCCTGACAGACATGGAGACTTAGCGGTCTTTCACCCCCCAAACATCTCTCTAAAACGTCCACCTCTACAGCAGCGAGGCACTCCAATATAACTCAGACCATAATTGACTAGACTGTCTGCCACCAACTACTTATAATCTCTTTCCAATTTGGGTCAAAGACCTAAAACCGTAATTCTAGCCATGTCTGGGGAGCCAGAGAAAAAGAGTGTTCAACTATCAAATTAGATGCCGCTTTGCAAGAAAATACCTCTCCGGGCCTGGGAACTACCAAAGAGTCCACTGTTGACTTCTATGGCAACTGGATACTAATAATCCCCATTCCAAACAATTAGAAGCCTCAAATAACCAAAGCGTCTTGGGTATGTTTTGCAAAGGCAAAGACCAAGTGCAGAGGCTGATAATAAGAATATGCCAAAAGGCAAATCTGCAGGGTGTGTATGCCAAAGGATTGAGAGAAAGCGGGTGATCTTCTGAGCTAGACATGCCTAGTATACTCTCTGATGACAACTGACATTTCCAGATGATAACCCCAAAATTTTGCCAAGTCCTGGAATCTTCCTGGAAAGATGACTTTACATTCTACGCCATCTTCTTCTTAAATTCCATTTTCATTGGACCACCTACTTCACAGACATTGGGAGAAGCAAATGTGATGATGTATACAAATGAGCTTTGCAAGTGGCGTACTAAATAAACATTAGATGTCACTATTGCTTCTAGCTGGTAATCGGCATAAGTAGTTGACGGTAACTATATCACCAAATGAATGGTACCCAGAATGGTCGGTTCACCATACTCTCCCATTTCCCAAACATTCTGGATCAAATAGAGTTGAACTGAAAATACATGCATGGAAAACATATAATTGTGTTGCTAGTCTTGCTTCCTTCTCGGCAATGTGTTTCAAAGAAACAGCTTCAACATGGGTAGAAAGCAAAAGCTAATGAAGGCAACTGGTCTGAGAATTCCCCATGAACTTGAACTTGTGTTTATAAGGCACATTAATCAAAGATATCAGAAGACACAGGAGAATCCCACCAAACCGTACGAACAATTTACCAATCAATGTCGTTGATTGGAGGCAGCATTCTAAAAGCCAGCTCTCAAACTATTTTTGTTTGTATCTCCGAGGAGTGCCTAGCATGTGGGGTCTACCCAGGAGATGCTCCGGGAAGGAAAGGTAGAAGAAAGGAAGAGACAAAGACAGACCAGGGCTTCTGAAAATGTTACCCGCTCATCAGTTATTGTTCTTAAGGGATAACGGCTCATAGATCTTTCTCTATGTTTCCCAGCCTTTCCTTTTTTTCAATTCATCTTCTCAGTACGTTTTTTTTTTTTTTTTTTGCCATTTTTTTTCTTAACATGCACAGTGTACAAACAAGGCATTAAAAACACTGAAAATCACTTCCACTCTGTATTTAATGTCAAATCATTTGACAACTCTCATTTAGGACAAAGGTGAGACAAACACCTTTGGGGGTCTTTGTTGTTGCTTTAACCTTTGCCTTCACTATCTGGCTATCAAAATGAGGGGTGAGCTGGGTGCAGAATTTGAAAGACCACCATCATCCACCTCTTTCATAGATGGTTTGCAACCTAGCTTTTAAAAGCAGGGCTAAGTCTAGAAGGACCCTTTCTAATTTGAAAGACCGATTTAACAGGGAAAGGCTTTGAGATTGAGCCATCTGGGCTCTTAATATTTAATTCCAGAGCTCTGTTTTAGCACAATGTGATACCCTCCTTGTCCACGTGTGTACATCTTTCTTGGCGAAATAATAATCAAAATAGTCCACACTGCCGAAATGTTAGGATGAAAAGAGAGAAGAAATCTCACGCTAGCACAAGGTGCCAGACTCCTTCGGAAAGAGTCCTGGGGACAGAAAAGGGATGAGCTCCTTCCCTGAACACAGAGAGACGGTTGTAGAACTATCTTCCTTTTGTTGGAGGTAGGAATCTGAAGATCTAACTTGGGAACCAGTTTTTTACTCCTAGAGACTCCTTCCCCCCAAAGAAGCCTGTGGGGTTTGGAAAATTTACTAGACAGAAATTATGGACAGTGCGAGCACCAAGGATTTTCCACCCGTGCCCCGAGGAGGTGCTGACAGTGGCTTTCTACACAACTTGGATTTGGTGATTGCTGGCAAGTGGCTAGGGCAATTTTGTGCATTAACCAAAGAGCTGAGCTCCCCAACCAGAACCAGGTTCTACCAAGCCAGAAAAGTTTCCTGGGAGATCCTGATTCCAGGGACGTTGCTCTGGACCCTTCCTTTGAGGTGTGCGTATTCAAGAGATCCTCTTGCCTCTTGCAGCCCCTGTCCCCTCTTGCTAAAGATAGCTGTCATCTATCACTGGGAACATCCGCCCCTCCAACTGCTGCCTCAGAAGGCTGGAGCGGACTGCACTGCCCCGGGACGGAATGGGGAGGCCAGCGTTTTTACCCAGTGGAATCTGGGGACTCCTGTCCTTGCCCAAAACTACTTCTTTCCCCGCCTCTTCCCGGGAAGTACCCAAATCTCTTCCACTCTTCCTTTGAGCTGGCCAGGGAGATTCCGCCATCCAAGGACAGAGTGCGATCTCCACAGGCCGGGCATCTACCCCGGGACTCTGCAGCAAATCTGACATTCAAGGCCGCGCGCGCCGGTCCTCGCCCCGCCCCGGTCCTGGTCCCGGCTCATTCATTCCCGGCCGGTCCCCACGCTCCAGCCCGCGCCGCGCTCCAAGCGCCGCTTCCCCGGGCAATGCCTGCCGCTCACATCGTGCCCAATCCCGTATTGCTTCTAAATCTCACAAGTAACGTCAAGAGGGTTTTTCTTCCCCTCCACCCCGTCGGACTCTTCTTCACACCTCCACCGGTGCCCTTTCGATTAAAAGAAACGCAGCGTCTGCCTCCCGCATCTCCAAAGGGTTAAGCAGCTAGCTTCGCCAAAGAAAAATCAATCCCCTGCCCACCATCCCACCCCCAGCCGAGCCACCGCTCCGCCACCGTCTCCGAGGCCCGGCGCCGACGTCTCCGCGTCCCCATCCGGGATGAGGGGCCACCCTCCCCCCCCCGCCCCGCCCGCCCGCTCCCCGCGGGTCCGCAGAAAAGCCCCCTCACCCTTCGGTGGATGCCATGGTCCGGGGAACGCCCCCTCCTCTTCGGCACGGTCCGGCGGCGGCGGCGGGCGCGGCGTGAGCGCCGGAGAGTGGCGGAGCGCGCTATTTAAGGGGGAGACTCTCCCCGCCTCCCACCCCCCTCCCGGGTAAGCCCTTTAGCGCCTCAGCCCGCGCGGGAGGCTCCGGCGGGCGCTAAGCCCCGGCTGGCCTCTCCTCCGCGCGCGTCCCGCCTCGCCGGCGCTCGGCGGGGCGCTCGGGGTGCTGGGGGTGGCTTCCCCGAGCCAGCGCCGCCCCCGGGGCCGCCGGGCCGCGGCCGCCACCTGCGTGCGCTGCGGGGCTCGGGGCGGGCGGCGGGGGAGGCCCGGGAGGGGGTGTGCCGCGGTGTGCAGGGGAAGTGTGTGCGTGCGTGCGCGCGTGTGCGGGTGTGTGCGCGCCGGGGGAGGCGGTGGCGGCCGCTGCGCCCTGGCTCGCCGCCGCCGGGGAGGGATTGCGAGGTTTAGCCCCGCCGCAGCTGGGGATTTGCAGGCGATCCCTCTCTATTTTCGTCGAGAGCTGACATCACCCGCGCCGCCGCCTCGGGAGACTCCTTTAACTGCCGCCCCCTGGCCCCCCGTCCCCAGACGCGCTCCCCCCCTCTGCCATGCCAACCCCCCCCCACTCCCCCCCCCCCCCCCCCCCCCCCCCCCCCCCGGCCTCTCGCCATAAATTAGCGAAATAAGAAAGGAGGCCCCGCTGGTCGCCGGGAAGGCCTGGGCAGCCCGTGGCAGGAGCCCAGGATCTAAGGAGTCGCTATTGTTCCCCCTCAAGCCCGCGTGGCCCCGGGTCACCCCGCGCGGGGCGAAGCGCAGGCCGGGGCGCGGAGACCTGGGATGCCCCTCCGTCCCCGCCGCCCTCGAGCAGCCCCCCGGCGCTCCGCCTCGCTCCTTGGCACACTAGCTCGGGCTCTACGCACACCAGCAAGCTCACCCTCACCGGCGACACACCCACCCCAGCCTCCCGCGTCCCGGGTGCCGGGTGTGCCGGGTGCCGGGCCCAGCCGAACCCAGCTGCGCGCCCTCCCCCGCCGCGGCCCGAATAAATCTCTGGCCTTCAATTATTCATCGGGATTAATATTAATGCAGCTCCCAGGGGGCGGCCGGCGGGCGGGGTGCTGGGGAGGCTGTGGTTTTTTTAAGCCTTGGGAGGTCGGCTTCGGGGGCGCTGGCCCGCAGGGCGCTGGGAGGTGGCCCAGGCTAGCGGCTGGGGACGCGTCTCCACCCGCTCCCGCTCGCCTTCGGCTTCTGAGCCCCGGGGGCGGCGCACGGAGACAGATGGGCTCCTGCAGGGGAGGGTCGGAGCCTCCCCGCCGGCTTTGCATAATAATGACGAAATCCGTGCCGACTTTATTATCTTTGGGACACAGCAGACACCTACAGCTCCACCACCTGCCGGACGCTGTGACTGCCTGGGAGCGGAAGCCTCACTTTCTGCGTCTGGAAAATGGGACCAAAAATAACCCCCTTTGCAGGGCCGCGTAGAGAATTAAACAGGCTCTCTAGACGGAGAGATTTGCAAAGTGTAAACGCGCCCCGGGAGATGTCAGCGGTGCTTGGCTTGTCGCTAGGAACGTGCCAGGCTCCTCCGAGCGGGGTCACGGAACCCCAGCGCTCTAATAGTGTCCGCTCCTCACTGCCTCCCCAGTTTTCTGCCCTAGGGAGGTGCCCTTCAGTGCCGCGGCTGTGCCGACCCTTGTCCGACGCCGGAGTACCGCTGGCCACCTGGAATCTCCAGGAGTTCATCCCGGGGACCGTGCCAGGGGAGCGGAGTCCCACAAGGATGGCTTAGTGGTTATGCCAGAGCCTGAGCCCGTCACCACCTGCCGGTGGAGTATGGGGGGGGGGGAGAACGCAAATTCCTCAATGTCTTCTCATCCCATAGGCAACACGAGAGTTACGTTCCCAACCACCCCCTCTCCCCGGAACTAAATAAAATGTAAAAGATATGCAAAGCGCTTTAAAGTCTGGCACCCGGTAAAAACCTCAAAAATTGCTCAGTTAAATCTAAGGGTCCCCAGAGGATAGTTTCTTGGGCTCAATATCCAAGGATGAAGGCAGATGAGAGAAGTAAGACGAAAAAGAGAAAAGAACTAAATAGAAGTTAAAAAAAAAAAAAAATCTCTGCTCACCTCCTCCCTTCACCCCCCCTTCCCCAAATCTGAGCCCAAACATCTTCCTCCGTCCATACCTTGCTCTGTATCTTGCTTTCCCTCTCCCCTCCTCTCTTCCCGTCTGCCTTACATCAACCAGATCTATATGTTAATCAGCCCATCACCCTTTACTTAACAGCCTTTCTAATCTTGCATTTCTAAATTGTAGTTACTCATGTTATTAATCTGTATTTAAATTAATGCAATCTGGCACGTGCATTTAAAAATAATTCGTAGGTGAAAAACTACCTTCTTACACCTTGGTGTTATATTTGACACTTTAGCCCTCCCGGGGGTAGATGTGTGGTTTTGTATGGGAAGCGGTGGGGCTTAGAATCTTTACAGTCTCATTTTCTCTTTACAATTTTAGGGCGTTCACTTTCCTGCTGAGGCGGCAGCTGGAAATCTATCCCAGGCTGAGATATTAACGATCCCAGCCACACTGCAACACCCCTCTGAAGATGAGTGTGAATGAACTCCACCATTATAACCCCTCAGTGCCTGCACACAGGCGAGGAGGGCTGAGTGGCATCATTCGTTAGCACGCACTGCCCAGAGAGCAGGGCACCGGGTGGTATGTAAACGCAGAGCAACTAAAAGGAAAGAGAAAGGGGGCTGGGATTGTTTTCACTTTTTAAACCATCCAGTTAAAAAATACTCTTTGGTGGGGCGCCTGGGTGGCGCAGTCGGTTAAGCGTCCGACTTCAGCCAGGTCACGATCTCGCGGTCCGTTGAGTTCGAGCCCCGCGTCGGGCTCTGGGCTGATGGCTCAGAGCCTGGAGCCTGTTTCCGATTCTGTGTCTCCCTCTCTCTCTGCCCCTCCCCCGTTCGTGCTCTGTCTCTCTCTGTCCCAAAAATAAATAAACGTTGAAAAAAAAAAATACTCTTTGGGCATTATGCAGAGTGAGACAAGTCAGACATAGAAAGACAAATACTGTATGATTATAGTTTGCAGGCGGAATCTAAAAAAGCAGAACTCATAAACACAGAGGAGAATGGTGGTTACCAGGGGTTCGGGGGTGAAGGAATCAGGAAGATGTTATTAAAGGGTACAAACCCGCAACCAGTAGGTAAATAACCTGGAGATCTAATGCACAGCCAAGTTATTATAGACAGCAATACTGTATTAAAAATTCTGAGTTGCTAAGAGACTAAGTATAAGTTGTTTCCACCACACAAAAAAAGAAATGATAATTATGTGACATGATAGAGGTATTAGCTCACCGATGGTGGTAATCATTTTGCCATATATAAGTGTATCAAATTAACACGGTGTACATCTTAAACTTACACCGTGTTGCAGGCCAATTATATTTCATTTAAAAATAATTGCCTGTGGGTTTGTGGGATGGGTCTCTCACCCAGGGCAGCTGGGTCTCTCTCTCTCAAAATAAACATACAAAATAAAAATAAACATTACAAAAAAATTTTTAATTAAAAAAAACTGCTCAGGCTACCTGCCAGAAATGTTGGGTCCATCAGCCTACAGTGGGGGCCTTAACTTACAGTATTTTTTTTCTTTTTCTTTTTTTTCCAACTTTTTTTTTTTTTTTAATTTTTGGGACAGAGAGAGACAGAACATGGACGGGGGAGGGGCAGAGAGAGAGGGAGACACAGAATCGGAAACAGGCTCCAGGCTCTGAGCCATTAGCCCAGGGCCTGACGCGGGGCTCGAACTCACGGACCGTGAGATCGTGACCTGGCTGAAGTCGGACGCTTAACCGACTGCGCCACCCAGGCGCCCCTACAGTATTTTTTAAAACATCCCTCTCCCCCGGTGATCAATTCTGTACAGGCAGCATCAGAGATAGACTAGAGACGGTTCAACAAAATGGCGCCCAGAAATAGACGGAATTAATTGGTGTGTTTAGCCTTTGGAAAGACAAAACTAAGAAGGACATGATACAAGGCTGACCCTCCTCTCTTCAAACACAGGGCATCAACAAAATCTTTCCTGGCAGGGGCACTTGGGCAGCTCAGTGGGTTAAGCATCTGACTCTTGGTTTCCACTCAGGTCATGATCTCTCCATTTGTGAGTTCGAGCCCCACATCTCTCTCTCTCTCCCTCTCTCTCTCTCTCTCTCTCTCAAAATATAAATAAATAAATTCTAAAAACTCTCTCCTGGCAAACGCAGAGCTCTCTTCTTAGGTTGTGCACACAGGGAATATTGGGAGTGAGTCACTGTACCCACCAGCTCAGTGCTAGATAAGAACTCAGCTCTGGGTCAGGCAGACCTGCATTAAATACTTCCCTGAACCTGTATTAGACTCTTGTGTTGCCTTAGGCTGGGCACTTTAGGTTCTCGGCTTTTCCCATCTCATTACTGGAGAACGTAATGACACCCAACTCAGGATCATTGTGAGATTCAATGGGATTCTATGTGGGAAATGCTTAGCTCTAAGCCTGGCACCTCTTGAGTGCTCAATAAAGGGTCACCCTAGACACAGACCGTTTACCACGGAGCTCGCTTGCAAGCCTCGCCTCTGCTAAAGTCACCTCAAGTATGATCCCATAAACTCCTCTATCCTCACAACGAACCGTAAGTCTCCTAGCCAGCAGCATGAGGTTGATAGAGACTTGATAGAACAGAACCAGGTCAACCCAACAAGCTAGCAGGAACACTTGTGAATTGCCCAGTATCTGTCTCCTCCAGGGATGCCATGGTTATGGCCAAAGCAGAAGGGATGGGATGCTCTGAGGTTTGCACATAGATTTTTCTTTCTCAGATCTAGCACGAGCGTTCTCAAAGTTCGCTTGAAGAACCACTCTGTAGCACTGAATGCCAACGTTTTTCTGTACCCTGCTCTGATAGGTGACTTAAGAGGCTTTCAAAGTTAATTTTTACCAAAAAGGATCTTTTTTCTTTTGCCTGCTGATTGTTTACTCCAGGTCTAACCCACGCTATGAGAAGTGACTCACCATGGTTGAATTCAGGTAGTGACTGGGGACTGCAGGGTATTTGTGGTATTCCCCTGACGCTTACTGAATCCTTACTGTGTGTTCAAAGTATCATAACATGTCTGACCTCATTTGATCCTCTAGATGGCCTCCTACAGAAGATAGTATTATTATTATTACCTCCATTTTACAGAGGGGAAAACTGAGGCCAACAGAGACTAAAGAACTTGCCCAACGTTACACAGGTAGTGAGTGGCCGTATCAGTCGAGGTGCTAGCTAGAAAACGGTGGCGTGTTCAAATTAAGCTGTGCACAGTTTGATAAAGGGACTGTATGAGGAGGGTGTAGGAAAATTCCAAGGGATGGTGCAGCCCCCCTGGGCTGGTAGTTGTAAAGCACCCCTTACCTTACTTTACTTTTGAAGGGAGGCTACTAGAATCTAGAGGGGAGTGCCCTCTGCAGAACAGGACCAGAGAGCTTTGTTGCCACAACAACCCGCTGGATGGGTGCTGGGAATAAATAATTTGATCCCACTTCCCTCCGGTTCTTCTCTCCCCCTTTGGGGCTCCCTACTGGCCAAAGCAGGGAGCTGCATTGTTGCGATTCCCGGGCTGTCCTTGCAGCCCAGCCTCCCTGGGGAGCACAGCAGGCTGGAGAAGGGTGGACGATGGAGCTCCAGGGCCACTGGATAAAGCGGGGGGGGGGGGGGGGGGGGGGGGGGGGGGGGGTGGAGCTGAGATTTGAGTGTAGGCAATCTTCCTGTAGAGCTTGGCTTTTAACCCCTCTGCTGTGCAACCTATGGTAATAATGATGCCATTGTTACTGGAACAGGCTGTCCCCCTGACATGCGGGGACCTCTCCACCTGGAGCATCTTCCAGAAGAGAAGATTCAGCTAGACCCTTTTCTTGGAAAAAAAATCACGAAATGGCCCCAAGTCTCCAGTCCTAACTTCCACAGTGTTTAACATTCTTTTCCGATCATTAGCCTCGTTATTGGAGCTTAGTTGGACCAAAGGAGAGGTAAAGACTCTCCCTCCTCCTGTTATGTTCTTGTAAAGGATTCATTTCCTGTCTTGGTTCTCTTTCAGATTGCTTGAGATTGGTTACTGCATCTCAATGGAGGGTGAGGGGTGGGGGAGGCTCCTAATATAGAAAAGGAAAAAAAAAAAGTCCTACACCAATTTCCCATAAAAGGCTGTTAAAGAAGTCCATTCCCTCCCATGATGACAACAGAGGAGAGATGTTTCAATGTTCAAAGTTTATCAGAAGAAAGTGACCTAGAGCGAGAACTAGCTGCCAAGTGACCGAAGGGGTGCCCTCTTCAAAAGGGACTGTCATTTAGTAATGTCTGAGAAATCTAAATTTGATTCCCCCTGAATGCAATAACCATTTCATCACACTTGCTCTTAAAGATTATTGATGTTGTCCAGAATTTAGGAATGAGAAAACCACCCACCCTTGGTTCATTCGGTGGGACATTCACTCTTAACGGTTCTTTGCCAAGTCAGAACCACCCAGTGAACAAATCTGTCTTTTCAGGTTCCGTGTAGTTGTTCTGATAAAACTTGTATGGGTCTTGGAGTCGAGCAGGCCTGTGTTCAAAGCCCAGCTCCTTCCCCCAGGACATCGAGTGGGCCCCCTAATCCCTCGAACACTGAACTCCCTCCTCTATAAAATGGAAGCCATTCTTGTCGCTGTGAAAGTGATACCTATAAAGCGGGGATCATACACTGGATGTCTGCCCCCAACCTTCCTAAGTAGCGGAGGAAACGGAAGCTGCATGTCTGATCTGTCTTTTAAAAGTTTGGCCTGATAAAGACTATGAGACTAGACATCTTTAGGTTTTTTAAAAAGCAATAAAACAGAGGAAGATATCGGGGCCCTTTCACTCTGACAATTAATGTGCATGTGCTTATTTTTCAAACATGTGAGCTACTTTTAGGACGAGTGAAAATTATTGTATAACGTTCCTTCCGATTTTAGGGGAAAGATAGTATTCTCAACAGCATTGTCCCTGAAGCCAAGAGCATCAGCAAGAGAAAATGGAGAAGTCTGAAATGAAATTGAAAATGAAAGGTTTTAAGGCCCCTGGGTGGCTCGGTCAGTTAAGCGTCTGACTTCGGCTCAGGTCATGATCTCGAGGTTCTTCAGTTCGAGCCCCACGTCAGGCTCTGCAGTGACAGCTCAGAGCATGGAGCCTCCTTCGGATTCTGTGTCTCCCCCCCACTTCTCTCCCATTTATGCTCTCTCTCTCTCTCTCTCTCTCTCATAAATAAATAAATAAATAAATAAATAAAACATTAAAAAATTTAAAAAAAGAAAATGAAAAGGTTTTGGAAACAGAGGGGGTGCTTAGAGAGATAACTGGTAGGGGGAGAATTTTCACAGCAGCAGCCCCAGTTCAGTGTATTAAGAATGCTGAGATGGTCACAGCAAAAGCTAGAACATGGGCTTCAGAGTTAGACTAACCTGGGAACCACCCCACCTGGTTTTGGACCAGTGAGTTTCCAGTTGAGTTCATCATCTCTCTCGCCATTTTGAATGACCTTGAGTAAGTCACTTAACCCTCTGGACATCAGTGGGGTGGTAATGACCCCATCTACTGGGCTTGGATGAGAACGCAGTGAGGCAACATCATATAAAGCACTTAGCTCAATTCTTGGCATGAGGTGACAGCTATCATCATCTGTATTATGTCAGTCTCCTGGCTGCGGCTGCTCTACTCGAAAGTGGTAACAGTGGTGACACTTTGGAGCCAACAACACAGGACAGCTAGAGATGAGCCTGCCTGTGGTTCCGTTTGTCCCAGCGTGGTCACTGGATAGAGAATAAAGGAAATCATCATCTCCCCTGTGTTTGGAGCGGTAAGATACACGTTGAGTTCGTTCACTCTCTCCTTGTTAACACACATTAGCAGGAGAGAAGAGAGTTCTATTTTTACTCACTCTCTACGCTGATGGGAAAGAGATGTTACTTCATAGAAATCTCAATTCAGACTGAGAATTTGGTCTAAATATAATCCATTCTTGAGGCAGAAAGCGTCTCATTAAGTAGAGAGCTCAGGGAGACTAAAACGTTTGCTAGCTACACTTATTTCCTGATGAATTCTAATGGGAAGAGTGTGACTTCGTCCCATTTACTCAGTAGAGATGAAAGAGGAAAGGAGACAATGGGGACGAAATGAACTGAGTTCTTGGTATATCATTCCTGTACGTCAGCATCTTCTACTACAAGATGGCTTGAGGCTAAATGTCAGGGTTGGCACAAATTCTTTTACGCCTGCCGTAAAAACCATAAAAATCTGAATTAGAGTGTCTGTCTCTTTTTTAGTAGCTTGATCCTGTGTAAAGCGGAAATATTTTTTGGAGAGCGATTGCTGGTGTTTTCATTTCTACCCCCATTTTTCCTAATCCTGGCAAAGAATGCCTGTTATGCGTGTTTCCCTTTGTTCTGCCGGCACATTACAATATTCCCTAGTGACATCCTTCTGATGGGCAAAGGGTGAACACTGTTTATATTTGAGATGATTTCTCTGCTTGACACCGGCTCGTGGTGGTTAAAGGCTAAATGATTTGGCTAAAGGAGTGAATTAGGAGCCCAAGTCAGGCTCTCGTGACCTCAGAAAATCCAGCGACGTGATTTGTTCTATTTCCTGTATTCACCTCCTAATGAAATTACATGATTATTCCGAGGGAGGCTTTGTATCAAATCCCAAAAGTGTTTTTTCTTATAAAGTTATTTTCCTTATTAAGAGACTGACTAAGAGAGAGCAACCAGGTAATTTGGTTCTTCTAACCGAAGACTATAGATTCAGAGATCTTTTCTTCTTCAAATCGAAGGCTGAATTATGCCTTTGCATAACAGGTGAAGTAGAACCATTCCAGTCCACTTGAAGGTTTCATTTATTAGCACGTGCATGTTGTATTTGCAACACCCTGTTCCCCTTTGCAAACAGGGATTAATAACGTCCTTTCTTTCTCTTTGGTCTGGAATTACCTTTTCCTAGAGACCATAAATTCAGGAACGGAGCACTGTTGTTTTTCTTCTCTGAGAATTCAATCGCTAATATTATTCTTCACCTGAGAAAGCTATTCGCTAATTTTACCTACTTTTTTTTTTCCTTTGTTGACAAAACTCTCCATCAAACCTAGACTACAAGCCTCTGTAGAAACACTCGGTGAATTGAAATACAAATGCGAAGCGAGCCCTGAAAAACTCAGCCATTGAGACGCTCTTCTTAAAATGCTGGGCCTCAACGGCACATCCGGGCAGAGCCCTGCCAGGGAAGGCAGGTCCTACTGCCAGAAAAAGCAGAGAGAAACCACAAATGGCTACCAAACCACCCCAGAATGTTCTCGTCTTTCCAGCAGCCCTGAAAAGATAAACTTCCCCCAAGCCCTGGGGATCCGAACAGTTTCACTCAACATTTTCATAGGATCCTAAAGAAGGAGAAAAATAGAAGGCAGGCCAGAGCTGAGATCTAAGGGTCTCAGTTCTTTGCATCTTGCATTGGCCGTCAGCCTTCTTTTAGCTCCTCTTCATCTACGATCATTCGCTGTCCAAACAATATGGGATGGTGTCAGAGCAATGACACTCAAGGTCTTCCTGTCCAGGTTAGAAGTGCCATGGAAAAACCCCACGTCAAAGCCAAGGGCTACACTTGATTGGGTTGATGATCTCACTAATTCCGAGGGCACAGGTAGGATTCATAGGGTTTGATACGTGCTGGGTGGTCCTGGCCATGCCCACTCACCTCATCCTCCAACCTCCCCAGGTGGTCATGGCCCATGGGACTCCATCCCTAGCCACACACCACACCACTGTTCTCTTCACGCTTCCCACCGCAGACTTACTGGTTTCTAGAAGTGTCTCAAACAGGCCGGGAGCCCTGCTTCTCAACACCTTGGCACATACTTTTCTCCCTATCTAGAACGCTCTTCCCCACGGCCCGGGCTCCATTTGCTAGCCAACTGGGGGGAGGCAAGCTTTTACCCCACCCTCCAGATTAAATCAGCCACCCTTGCCAGAGGGTCTCACAGCACCCTGTGTCTTCCTTCCTAGTACTTACCATGATTTCTTATTTCTCGGATTATATGACCAAGAGCAAGCATCAAGCTTGTCTCACCCCCCTGTAGTGTTTCGGTCCTTTGCACGTAGTAAGCACTCTATTCATTTTTGTTGATGAATGAAAGGCAGGTAGAAAATCCATGAACTCACAACTCTTGATTGAATTAGGGATAGAAGAGATTTTATTGACTGATGTTCTGATATAGGAGGTGTATGTGGAAGGCCCATTAAGTTTTGAGTAGGTGACAAATCTGGCCGCAGAAAAAATCTGAAATCCCAAAGAACTGTAAAGATTCATATTCAGCCCCCACACGCATAACTTCAGAGGACAATGTGTGTTATGCTGGAAAGGAGGGGGTGAAATAGCTCTATATTTTCTACTGGCCAGCTCAGCCTGGTCCCTTTCAATATATATAGCCCCCCTACCCCACTCCATCCCAACACACACACATACACACACGCATGCACACACATGCAGATGGGAAACGTATAAAAAGTCACTGCAAGCCTAGCACTTTGTCTCAGAAATTTATCCAGACACCTTCCACTTACACAATCCCATTGCTCCTTGCTCTCAGACTTTTTGGTTTTTCTAACCCAGGCCCCTATTTATTTCTGCCCACCCTTTCCTGTTGTCAACCCCACTCTGCAGATTTTTGAACTTATTTCTACATGCTGGGACCTCAGCCGCATTGAAAGACTTCTCTTCTCCTCTCCACCTCTTGTAAGGTTTCCCATAACTGGTTCCCAGACGTCCAATCTCCTCCTCCTCAAGAACAGCTAAACAACAGCCATAACAGTGGCCATTATTGACCAAGTGCAATGGGTCAGACAGCATCTTCCATGCCGAGCTCACATACGCATCACACCAGTCCCATTTACAGAAGAGGCCACTGCAGAATACAGATCGAATGTCACACTCAAGGTCACAGCGTGCAAATTGACAGAGATGGAATTTGAGCTTAGGCTGGGTCTTCTAACCATTGCCTCTGTCCGCACAGTCAGCCTGAGAGGCCTGTCTAGAATTCCACTTCAACCCTTTCACTCCTGGAAACATCGACAGGAGTTTGAAACTTGCCGATGGGCGATAAGAAGCCAAATTATTCACCCCAGCATTTGAAACCCACCACCAACTGGCTTCGCCTGGACTGGCCTTGACTTGGCTGGCCAACCTGACCTGTCACTGCAATAAAGCGCTCATGGGCAATAATTGGTCCTTCTCCAGGCCATCCCTTTCCATACTTAAACCTATGCACTTGCCAAGTTCTTATATACTACTTCCTTCCCATCCACCACTCCAAAGACTCAGTTGAAGTGCTAACTACCCTGTGAATGTCAAGTTAACTGGAAATGCTAGCCTGCTTGGATTGCCCCGTCATCTCAATTCCTGTTGGAGTGGATATGAGAGAATACAGTGTGAGTCAACTACTCAGTTACTCTTGAAAAGTCCTCTTGATGTGTAAGCCTGGCCACTCTTAAGGAAGGCAAAAGGCTTGCCTAAATCATATAGACTTTACTTACATTTTATATATCATATACATTTTATCATATGATATACAAAATCTAAGTAAGTTCTATATGATTTAGGCAAAACTCTTACTATACACATGGAAGCATATGTGGGCATATACATTTTTTTTTTCAGTGACCTCCAGCCAAGAACCACCAGAAATACACCAATAGCTAAGCAAGTTGGATTTAACTGCTCTTTGATATAAAAGAGAGTGTATATCCTGGGGAACTGTAGGGTATCTCACCTAGATAGTATTAGAAAGAACTTACTGGATTTGGGCTTCTATTAGGTTATCTGGGAGAGGTTGCAAGGAAGTGGGACTTTATTCTAGCTCAGGTACTATCAGTAAGTGGAGGTCATTCTGTAATAGCGATCTCAATAAATCTTACCTAAAAGGAAAACTAGCCAAAGTTAAAACAGCAATTGGTAGAAGCAGCCAGTCACACACATGAGCTGGAGAGGGAGTAATTGGTGTTTTTGTGGTTTGTATGGTGACCCTGCTTTTGTCTGTTCATTGACAAGATAATGTGGTCTTGGTGTTTTGCTCCATCACAGTCACAGAATGATCTTGACTGCTACTGGCATCCTGTGAAATTACTGACCTTCAACAAGAGAACACCATAGCCTAGCTGCGAGTGCCAGGCCAGCTCCTCAAGGCCTCGCCAACAGAACGTTCCACAGTGGGGGCTGCCTGTGCATAAAAGACAAAAAGAACTACTTCAAAACGAATCAGAACCAAACTGTTTTGGGTGAAGCAGGAGTCTTCTCGGGCTCCCCCCGAATGCATCCTGAATGGACAAACATTTGTCCAGCATTCATATCCCATAATTTGCAATGGCTTTTGTTCCAGGTCAACCTAGGGGAAGCTCAAACTATGCAAAATTCCCTTCCTTGTCTGATTGCGGGTGGGCACAAGAGGAACTTCCATGGGATCTGAAGAGGGGAGTGGATCAGTACCTCCCTGCTCTGAAAGCTGGTAGCACACCAGTCACTGTGATCGTTCACACTCAAGGTCACTGATCCACCGGCTCACCTTGCTGGGGGGTGAGGGGGACAGCACCCAGGCCCACCTGCTGGAAATGCTCTTCAAGCTTCTCTGAGTGTCCTGGATCAGGTGTGCGTACAGCTACATGCTAAGGGTGTCAGGACGGCTGGGGACGGCAAGGGAAAACATGGGCTTCCCTTCATCCTTGGGGGTCTCAGCTTGTCCTTGCTCGGCCAACTTCCCAGCCAGCTTTCCTTCCCGACTGCTGGCCCTGTTGATTCCAGGTTCAACACCAGATGCCAAGGCAAGAGCCTCCCACAGACTTCCCTGCCAGTGCCCACAACTGTATGTTTTCACTACTATCCCCTATTCTATAAGACTCTTAGAAGTTCTGATTCTCTGATCAAAACCCCTGACTGATGGGCCACTCCAGATTCCCAGCTGAGAAAGAGATCTCTCATCCTCACAGCCCCATGCTAGGATGTGAAGGCCATGTTATGAAGATATGGATGGCATTCCTATGGTGCCAGATGTGGCCAAGGGACAGGCTGGCGTCTGACTCTCTTGTCCAGACCTAGAGATTTCGGTCAGCATGGCAGAGTGCCTGCAGCCCACGAGGGCAATGCCGGGACGGGAAGATCTTGGGGTGGTGGAGGAATGGGCGTGGGACCCATTAACCAAGTATGCCAAGGCAGGGCTGCCAGGGTTTCAGGCCCGTTTCAACTTCTGAGGGGATCAAAGTCATAGCTGAGATGACATAAATGTGAACCAAGTCTGAATGACAGGGCAAGGACGGAAAGGATGTCAAGAAAGTAGGGAACTGATGGTCTGGGGAGTGGCGTGGGGTGGGGGTGGGGTGTAAGGACAGAGAGAACAGGTTATGCACATGGGCACCCATGTCGGATATGCCCACAGAGGCACAGATGCAGGCTCTATGGAGCTGTGCCCAGCTGGACAGCCTAGCCCCCGCCTCATATTACAGGCACCGAGCTATAAGCCATGTACTGTGCTCAGCACTTTACATGGTATCTGACTTAATCATCACAGTCCCCACAAAAGATGGATTTCCTTATGTCAACCTAACAGTTGGGAAACTGAGGCAGCTATGTTAGGTGACTTGCCGCAGGTCACTTAGAAAAGAAGTTGAGAGGCAGGAAGTTGAATCTAGATTTCTTTGCTCAGGCTCCCATTATACCTCTCAAAATCCAAGTTTTCTAGGCTTAGAAAAAAAAAAAGAAAAAAGAAAACGAAAAAACCTTGCAGCAATTTGGTAACAATATCTGTCGAACCCGATGCCGCAGCCCTAGTTAAGGTCTCAGATGATTATGGCATCATGCCAGGCTCAGCTCCCCAGTTCCTGACCCACTGAGGCTAGGAGAGAATAACTATTGCTTGTTTTAACCACTAAATATTAGATGCTTGTTACTCAGAAGTTGATAACTAATACATTGCTCTTCGACTAAGCCATGAGAAAGGAGGTGGGTGTGGATTCCGGAAAGCCCCAGGAAAGTCCGACAAGATGATAAAGTACCAGAAACTGTCTCCTGGCTCAGGGAATTACGTAAAGACACAGAGATAGTAGGCAGGTTGGGAGACAAGCGTATCCTAATATCCTGTGTTGGGGCCCAAGAGCTGAAGGTCGAAGTTCTCTCCAGTAGGTTGAGAAAGAGTAATGTTCCTATTTGGGTCTATAGGAGATGAGTATCTTCTGGAGGTCCCTGTACCAACCCTGGGCTCTCAGCCCTCATGAAGTGTAGAAAAGACCGAGATATTCTCTCAAAGGCCCCAAGGGTAGAAGGGGAGGTCACTGAGAGTCTGGCAGGATACCAGAGAAGGTTGTCGCTGTGGCAATGAGGCCGAGTGATCCAAACCAGGGTCAAAAGGGAGTCACCCCCACGACTCAGGAGTACCATGTCAAGAGGGAGGGCTGCTGGGCCCCAGGGTAGCAGAGAGAACATGGCACAAGTTTCAGTGGTTACCGCTGTGGCACTCGAGGTCAATGTCGGCAGGATGGCCAGGGATGGGAAGGACCCACCACACACACCCAAGAGCCAGCAGGGACTCCGGAGTCTCATTGTGCCCCAGTACTTGAAGGGTAGTCTCCACGGCACCCTCTTGGAGGAGAGGAGACTGGCCAGGAGAGCAGGGAAGAAAGGATAAAAGAGTGAGCCCCCCCCCCCCAAACACACACAAAAGTGAAAGTTACTGAAAAGATCACTTCAGGGACTGAATTCATATTTTTTTCCCGCCGCTATCCAGTGAGAGCCAGGTAGCATTTGAAAAGAAAATCACATCACTTCTGGAAAACAGTGGAGCTTCACTGTCTTAGCACATCTCAATCTAGTGTGAGTAAATAGGTGATTCCAGTTCAGATGCTATGAGAATACATCATCAAGATGGACAGACGTTCAAAGCAGAGTTTTGGGTTAGATCTGGAGCATAAGAACCAGAGGGGACACTAGAAATCATCTAATCCCTGGTATTTTCCTCTGGTTGTGCCTTTTCTGACGGCCCCCATGTTGTTCCTCCTCCAGCCCATAACCCAGCAATTTCAGGGGCTGGTATTGAAAAGATGGCTTCGGCTTTGCCGCACGCATTGTTTTGAAATTATGACTTGAGGATCTATTTTAAGGGGCTTCAAGCCATCAGAAGCAGCACGCAGCAATGAGAGCCATAGCACAGCGGTTCTGTAGGTCAGAAGCCAACCCTCGTTTTATTAAAATATGGACAGGGGATTGAGAAAGAGAAGGACCACACTTTACGGTGGCAATGTACACAAAAGCCAGAGCCACATCCAAGCTCCGCTGTCCCGGGCTGTCCCATGGGCGGCTCTTTGGAACGTGGTCTGGCTAGAGTCTTGGAAGAGACCTCATGAAACCCAGACTTCTTGGCCAATGCTGTCTCCGCCAGAGCTGGCCATGACATTCACACCACCATAGGGCAGGTGGGCAAAGCCACTGGGCTGGTGGAACGGGGACCACTTCTCTGCTATTCCCATAGTCTTTTTGGAGGAGACTCCGTCCTTGCAAAGCAGCCGTGGTGTCTTCCAAATGGTCTCAGCAGCCAGGAAGGCAGCGGTCTACCAAAAAGTGAGCTCTACTCACTCTCCACTGAGTCTCGATCTTGAAGTCAGAAGCCCTGGCCCAGCCGAATTCACAGGCAGGATCAAACTTCAGGTCCACACTGCCTCAGGCAACCCACGTAGAGATGGACCCACGAAAAGCACCTCAGTGGCGCCGAGGCTCATTTCATGTTTCTCTCAATCCAGTCTTTAAAAGGCAGTACCTTGCTGAAGGCTGTGTAGAGGCCGTGGCTGCATGTTTTGTCATAGCTCCAGCTGACCAGCCCCACCAGATGCCAGCGTGGCTCGGGGGACGCCCGCCCCGGAAAGGACACAGCCGCGATGCCTCCCGTCTCCGCCGTGCAGATATCAGAAGGGGCAGCGGGGTCCCGGCTGGCACAGAACATGTTGTCCGTGATGCTCACGGGGATGCCGTGGTCCTCGTGCTGCTCCTCACACAGCAGCGAGTCCACCACCCTGACCACCCCTGAGCGCAGCGTGTCGTTCTTGAAGCCCGGGCTTCTGGCATCGGACAGGACGTTCCAGCCGGCCACGGTGATGCGGGACTCCTGGAAGGAGGTGCTGAGGTCCCGCGGGGCGGCGAGGCAGATGGGCTGGACGCGGGTGCTGACACGAGCCTTGTCCAGGAGCTTCAGGATGGCGATGTCCGTGTCCAGCAGGATGGGGTCGTAGTTGGGATGCAGGATGACTGCAGAAATCTACAAACGCAAGAAATGGACAGTAGTGGTGAGCCACGAGCTGCACAGTGAACAAGAACAGGCAAGCCCTGGGGCCAAATAAAATTCGGAGCAAATGTCTTAGGGACACACGTAATTATTTGGAGACGCTTTGCTTAAGGGGTCCTGGGAAACATCAGCTCTCTTTCGGGGGCTGCAAAGTGAAAAGCCCACTGCTGCCTGGTAGGTGGGGTTAACTAAGTGGGGGCGGCAGACGGGGCTGCCGACAACAGTGTGGCACAACCCATCTAAAGCGGGTAGCGGCCACTTTGCTCCGGCTGACCACTGCCCGGCCGAAAGGGGGCAGCATTCTAACCTGGCCAGAGAACCGACTCCAGACCTTCATCTGAACCTCCTGATTTTTAAATGCTGGCACAGAACTGGCTTAAAAAAAATGTATGTTAGCGCCATCCAAACACGAACCCCTCAAGGTGACCAGTTTGCAACCTCTGGCCCACCATACATGTTCATCTGTAAGCCAGTAAGAAGACAGAGCTCCACCCAGAATGCTCTACAAGACTTTTCCACAGTCTTTGCTGATTGTCCCAATCCTTGCTGATCATTCACTTTGATGGGAGCTTCTAAGAGCCTACGTCTGTGATATGCTCTAACATTTTTATGTTCATGTTCTAGTACTGCAACTACCTTTGGGCACATTTCCGCGGGGCTTCTCTTGTGTCAAACTAATTATAACATACTGGTCCGTCACTTCCAGTAGCCTGTGGACTCCTCAGGGCAAAAACCATGCCTCATGTATCTATTCTTATGTATCAGTTCTGTATCTATTCCCTGTGAATGGAGTACTATGGGAGATCAACAACGAATGGATAGATGGATAAGATGGATAAATGGATGGATGGATGGATGGATGGATGGATGGATGGATGGATAGAGAGGGAGGTGGGTAGGTGGATGGAAGAGAGGAAGGGAGGGAAAGAGGCAAATAAAGACAGATGTATATTATAAATTGATCAGGAGTACCTTGGTAAAATCTTTCTATGTCCTCAAAGCCTACCTAGTACAGTGACCTAAACATAATGGGTGATTAACTTTTGATGATCTCCATGATAGATGATAGTTGTTACAATCTTATTTTGAAAACAAAGGGAGAAAAGACTCCCTAGTCTCTCTAGGTATCCCTTTCTAGTATCTGTCTACGTGAAATATTGGGCACCTGCTACATGCCAGCCTCTGGCTGGGTGCTACAGTGCCAAGGTGTCAGCACAGGCACACCTGCTGCTCTCCTGGTGTGGAGTTTGCTGGGCCGAGGCCTAGTCTCCAGGGGACAGCCCTCTCTCACCCGCAAGCTCTGGATGGTCTTCTCCTCTCGGTCATCATCCCGGTAGAACTTCCCCAGGACGACTCTGAGGTCTGCTGTCTTGATCATGGTGACCCTCCCCAGGTCAGTTACGCAGTGGGCAGCCACCACCACGGTGCGCTCATTCACCAGGGCGCCGCTGCAGACCAGGAACCACGCGTCTTTGTGCAGGCTGCCACCGTGCACCCCGCTGGCCCTCCTGTAGATGGCCGCCTGCCACGGCCAGCGCATCCCCTGGGTCTTTGGAGCGGCGATGTTCTCAGTTTTCCCACAGACTATGGAGAAAGCATTGGCTCAGTGAGATAAACTCAGACTATCCCATCCAAAGGGGAATGTGTTACTCAGTCAAGAAAACACAAACCTGGAAAGGTAAGCACCGTGCGCGTGATGACCACTAAGCATCTAAGCTGTTTTTCCTTTCCCACTAAAGAGTTACCAACCACCTTGTCATGGCTGGCTATAAAGTCTAGGGTGAAGATTGAAGGCTTTGGATCCCAGGCACTTACTATCAATAGGACTTTGGGCAAATTGCCTAATCTCTTAAAGCCTCAGTCTTCTTGCCTACCAAATGGATACAGGAATCACACGTGTCTCACCCAATTCTTCAGGAGGCTGGATGATCATGTATGTAAACAGTTAGACTCAAAATATCAATGACTATCATTATAAACTTGACCACAAAGAATTAAGCCATACTGTTCTCCTTTGACAAAGAGGGTGGGGAAGGTAGTTTACTATGTGCAAGACCCTATTCCAGAAACTTCCACATACTACTTCAGTAATCATCATCTTAGCCTTATGGGTAATTAAAAGCTCATCACCTAATTAGTAACAATTACTTACTCAATACCACTGGATGATGAGCATGAAAACGGGCTTAGACGGGATATCCAAGATGACATAATTAGAAGCCTTCTGGAATTGTTAACTCCTTTCCCCACCTGTGTGTAATGACGGTTCTCTCCCTTTTATCCAAGGAAACATAGGAGAATTATTCAGAAGGAAGTATGCCCCCTCCAAAAAAATTCACCTAAGACCATTGGACGAGAAACCTTTCCCAAAAAGTCTTCAAGAGGGTTGAGGGCTTTTCACAAGTAACCATGGAAGATGTAAGGGGCTCCAGCCCCAGGACAAGCCTTGACTCACTAGGGATGCAGGACGGGGCACGTCCACTCCACTTCCCGGTCCTGAGGCATGTCCGGCGGCTGCTGCCCAGGCGACGGTAGAAGGGTGAGACACACTCGTACTGGAGCTGGGTGTGCAGGTGTTGGAACCCGGGGGGCAGATCTCCAAAGGGAAGGGCTGGCTTCTTGGTGGGGGCGCCCTGCAGTTTCTGCTTGCTGAAGGACGCTGAGTAGAGCTGGTGTAACGGCGTCTCCCTGCATTGGGGCCCACGGGCCCAGAGAAAACAGGGTGAGAGACGATCATGGCGGCCCCTATGGTATCCATGCCAGCCCCCCACGTAGATATTTGGTTAGAGCAGAAAACGAAAAGTCTATCTCATTCTCTCTATCCCTCCCGCTCACTTCCCCCACCCTCTCTTTTCTCTCTCTCTCTCTCTCTCTCTCTCACTTACACACACACACACACACACACACACACACACACACACACTTCCCTTCTGCCACTGAGCAAATTCTCTTGCACACCTCAACCTTCATTCTGTTCATCCATTTCCATTTCTGGCATGCCTCCGGCTGCCTAGGATTTTAACCAAAGGATAGTATCTGGTGTAATAGCTGCAATCCAAGGGTACGTTATACGTGCACACAGAGAAAAATTAACTGTGAAATTAAACAGGAAAGGAAGTTCATTTGAATGAAAGAAATCCAGGCGTCTTTTGTCCTCCAAACATTATCATAATGGGGTAACATTAGGAATTGACTTGAACTAAACTGTGTTGATACAGTAGTTTGATTTAGCAATCAGCGTATATAATTAGGACACCTCAGAGAATAGAGCTTTCTCAGGGCACAATGATTGGCAGAAACACAGCATACTGTGTGTAAATGCGAAAAGGCCTTTCAAATGAGCACTTGGAGCTAAAGCCCCCAGAGACCACTCAGGGGTTCTTGGGGGAGACGCACACACATTGGAGAGCTTGCGTTCTACATCAGTGCATCAGTGCTAACGATCACTGCAAAGTTAGAATTCTTTTAGGAAACAATGTTTTCATCTCTGTTGAATGAATGGGGAGAGGAAGCCCAGAGAGGGGAGTGAGAGTACACAGAAGGGTACTCGGGAAGCTAAGTTGGTACCCAAGGCAGCACTGAGCAGTTATGGTTCCCAACCTGGTGTCTCCACTGGGCCATTTGATGTCATCTGAAGAAATCTGTGTCATGTGTCTGCACGGCACTTCACTCAGAGCAAATATTCCACCCACACTGATTTCATTCAACAAATCTTAAGCCCAGTTTAGAACAAGGTCTGCAGTTCAAGGAGCTTCTGAATTGGCCAACAAGCTCAACTTTTGGTCCATCTGTTGAAAGACTACACTGCCTTTGGGGGTTCTTGGGTGACTAGGCTGCTGGAGATATGTATATCCACTTTCCAGCAGCCTATCTTCCAGAAAGATCCTTAAAACCAAGTTTTAGGCTTGCTTTTTCATCTACATGAGCTACCGGGCACCTTGTCACCTAACCTCCCATTATAATCGCTTTAAAAATGCAAAGCCCCATAGTCTTTTTCAATAGCTCAGGGGCTGCTCTACAAGACGTCTCCTTGGAAAGAACAGGTTTATCCCACTTAGCAGAGAGTCCAGCTCCAGGTAGGTCATAAAGATCAGGAAAGGGAGCGGAATTTGTCTTCTACAGCCACTGTTCCCAAGGGAATGCCTTGCCTGAAAAGGGAAAGACAGAAATAGGAGATATCCAGAGGAAGGGTGAGAGACTGAGGAATATCCTGCTTTGTGAATATTTCAGGTCACTTGGCTGTGGCCAGTTCTGGTGACTGGGATGCACTGTTACCAATCCTAAAAGCAATAGCTACCAGTGACAGGTGTTCATCCGGGCAAGCGTTCTGCTAAAGCCTTTACGTAGGACTTAGTTAGAGCTTAGTGCATAAGGGAGCAAGCCCTGAAGACCCTGAAGACTGTGAAGATCCTGGATTTGCATCCTGGATCCGCATTTTGCAATGTGACTTGGAGCAAGTTAATTAATTTCTCTGAGCCTCGGTTTACCCATCCGTAATAAAATTGGTAATAAAACCTATAATAAAATGGTAATAATGATAATCCCTACCTCAGAGGTCATAACAAAGAGTAAACGAGCTAATGCATGGGAAGCGCTCAGAAGAGTAACTGGGCACATAGCATTCGATAAATGCTGCCTATTGGGGCTGCGTCTAATCTGTTCAGCAATCCCCAGAGACACATGTTATTATGATCGTCCTCATTTTTCAAAAGAGGCAACTAAAGGCTTAGCAAGTGTAGGAGCTTGCCCAAGAATACTAAATACAGCCCTAAAGAGAGACAGAAGCCGGTCTCGAGCCATTGTTTGTCAGTCCCATTCATTCAGTCCATGTTCGGGGTGGTTATGTTTTCTTGCGTGCCCCCTGTGTGGCAAGCATTGTTCTTGGCAGGAGAACTCGAGCATGAACAAGACACAAAATGTTCCTGCGCTTGTAACCTGTATTTACTTATTTTCGTGGGCTGGGGTGGGGGGGGGGTGGAGATAGAACTTGAACAAATAAAAAAATGGATGCGAGACGACAGGTGGGGATAGAAGCCAAGCCGAAGACGGAATCACAGCAAATGCCAGAGAGTAGAGAAGTCGGCTCTGCGGTCTGGGTGGTAGTGACATTACTACCTTTATTTTATTTGCTTATTTACTTATTTATCCGGTTGACCGGTTGACTGTGGCTTAATTTTATATAAGGTGTAAAAAGAGAAAACATTAAATGGTACCACAACATAGTTGTCATTTTGGGGGGGGTTGCTATTTTCAAAAGCACAGCCAGGCAAGGTCTCTCTGCCAGGTTAAAAAGCTGAGCGAGAGCTGAAGGAAGGGAGGCATGAAGCCTCACTGAAATCCAGTGGAAGCAGGGTCCAGACAGAGCTGTGAGGCTCTGAAGCGGCATCGTGCATGGAGGGGTAGAGAGAACAAGCCAGGCAGCCCGTGTGGCCGGAGCGGAGGGTGAGGAGAAGAATGGCAGGAGATGAGATGAAACGGTGTTTCCTGCAAAATGAGGTGAGAAGTAGTAGAAATGGGCCTATTCCATCCCCACCGGTGGCCTCCACATCTGTCTTCCCTGGAGGAAGGCTGGGCGGGCACATCTGAGGGCCCGCGTCCCTCATCGGGACTGATCGTTTGTCTCTATCTAGTTCCTGGGTGCCACCGGCGTGCCTCCTCTGGTTGATTACTACAGAAAACATCTTCCTGAGTCTGGCAGGAGGGCCATCCCTGTAGAAGGTACCCTAGTAAACACAGAGCAATTTCACGAAGACTCGAGTATTAAAATCCAGTCCCTCACGGATCATCTTCAAGCCTTACTTCCCATCAACCACCTGCTTTCCCACGATCCAGTGAACCGTGTACACGTTCCAGCTGTTGCTACCTCTTGGCCAAAGGCAGCTGGCTTATCAGCCTCCCTCTAATAGGCCCTGTTCTTTCATGAGCAGTCAGCTCTGAGTGTCCCTAAGAAACCCCAGAGTGTCTTTGGCCAAACGCAAGTCGAGAAAAGGGGCGGGAGGGGAAAGCATGCATTTGCCTTTAAAGCAGAGCTTGGGTGTCTCCACCTCACCTTGACTGAACCTGCATTGGAAGAACTTTGCGTCTCACCAGGTCTGAGATCTTTGGTTCTCGGCAGGCTGGAACGAAGGAGACAACACTGCATAATCTCTTCCCATATTAACTGCTCCCATCATTCCGTTCAGATTCATCCCTGACCGCCCTTTCTGGACACCCCCAGGGGTCTCTGAGGGGAGGCATGCCGGCCAAGCTTGGACAGCTCCCTAGCGAAAGAGCTCGCCGCCTTCCATTCTAAATTGACAAGCCCCTCCGAAGAAGCCACGTAGAGCACGCACCTCTGAAAAGCCGCTCTACCTAGGTGATGTGGAACCCTGGCAGTCAACACACTGGCACTCTCTGTTCACACGACAGCATTAGTGACCTTGATGGAAAATGGAGTCAAGGTCAAAATGAAGGTTCTAACTTAAAGCCCCACGCAGGGAACTACAAGGTTCTCCTTTAGGACCAGATGTCAGTGTCCACCATGGGGAAGTCTTGGGTAGCTGATTCCCTCATGTCCTTTCTCTGAAATTGAGGCTCCTGATGACCATTTAAGGACACCTCAAAGCCCAGCGTAATTTTGCTGAAGTGTCTCTTTCTTCACAAGTGAAAAGCAATCCTTCTCGCTCCACTTTCCCAATCAGGCAGCCAACATTCGTCTAATTAGCAAACTAGAGAACTTTGGTTGTTATTAATTCGTAAGAGAAAAGTTGACAAAAATCTCCAAGGACATATGTAACACCGTGTCCATACTTAATGAAATCAAGAATCAGAGTCTGTGCTGGTGGGGACGAAGGTCGCTTCTGGCTAAAGTCTAAAGTGATTTATTCCTTTCACAAACCAATTCTCTTTTATTTCTTTTCCCAGGAGTTGGGTTGTTGACAAACACCCAGAAGGGAAAGTGGAGGATTAAGGCAATTATCTGGATAATCTAGGCCAAGGACATGCTTTTCTTCCTAGGAAACAGCCAGATGATTGTGACCTGCCCCTGAAATACAGGGGCTGTTGACCTGGTTCAGTAAGAAACTACCCACCCCCAGTGCCAAGGGGGAAGTTTCAGGCTTCTCTGTACAAGGTCCCATTTTTTTCTGGTCCCAAACCAACCTTTTCCATCTTCCTCCCAGATTCCCAGTCGCCCCCACTTTGAGTTTAGCATGATCCGTTCCCTCCTGCCGATACTTCCTTGTTTTCCTTTGTCTCATGATGGCAATATCGTCCCAATTGCTCTTTATCTCTGCCAACCCTTCCCAGCTCCCCAGATTGGCTCTCCTCTGACTTGCGGTGTGCAACTATCCCCATTTCAAGCAATATTGATCGTTCCCTTCTCTGAACATACATTGCTCATCTGTTTCCTCTAACTCTGCCTTGAATGCTCAAGGACTTGACATCTTGTTAAGATGTCTTTCACCATGTTAACATCTTTTTTTAATGTTTATTTATTTAAAGAGAGACAGAGACAGCGCCAGCAGGGGAGGGGCAGAGAGAGGGAGAGAAAGACAGAATCCCAAGCAGGATCCGCGCTGCCAGCACAGAGCCCAATGAGGGGCTCGAACTCACAAACCATGAGATCATGACTTGAGCCGAAATCAAGAGCTGGACGCTTAACTGACTGAGCCACCCAGGTGTCCCCACTATGTTAACATCTTAAACTTACTGCCACATAGGCCGGCAGGACGGTGTGTCTATTTTGTTTTGTTTCCTGTGTTAACTTTGTATTTCATAGACAGTAGATAAACACAGCTATATTGAAGCACACTGGTTGCCTCAATTTTGTTCTTGGATCTGCATATCTAAATCAGTCCTGTCATCTTTCCTAAACTGCTCTGATAACTATCTTGATCACAGCAAGAAGCTGTGATTAGGATAAGCAGGTCCTCTGGAGGTCCAGAAAAGGAGCAAATGTTTTCAGAGATGGCTTCCCACCTGGGAGTTATGGATGGTTCCAGGGAGAACCTAAGAGGGAAAGGCATTTTCTTTTTTCAGGGGCTCACAAACACCCATGTATGGGAACTACCAAAAAGTCCGCAGCTCCGTCTCCTTCTGTGGCTCTCGCAAATACTTGTAGGTTACCTTTTATGCAGATTGGCTGTTTCCCCGACCACTCTCCATTCTGCTGGCAAGTTCTCTTCTCGTTGCCACTAAGAACGTAGGAGTTATTACAAAAGAAGGACACGACAGTGCCGATTTTCGCATAGTGCCCGTTGATAAGCCCAGGGCCACCTGCTATCTTCTTGTACCCATTGACTGGGCCCCCAGGGTCCGAGCAGTTTCTTTCTTCAAGGACTAAAAGAAGAAATAAAAGGGGGTGGGGGGAGGAGCTGTTAAAAGTGTGAAGTATTTCATTTTAGAACCAAATCTTTTCATGTTTCACTGAATTAAAAATGCAGTGAGGTGGAGCCTGCTATGGACGGTACCCAGAGGAATCACCAAGAGAAAACTCGTAATAGAAAATGCATGCGTTAGACATGTCTTCCCTTGAGAAGTATTTCATCCCGTATATAAATAAATTTGACATCGCCACTGGCTCTTCTGTGATCTTGTTCATTTCTTTCTCAAACTGTGGGAGCTGGGCAGGCCTGGGCAAAATAAACGTTGCACCTAGATTTTATGACCAGTACCCAGGGGTTATTGCTTTTCAGTGTCGTGCTGTCTCTTCCATTCCCTAAAGCTTGCACAATTCAACAAGACCATTCAGTTTCCTATTTGTATTATACCCAGAATGTAGAACTTACTAGAAACAAAGCCCTATGTGTGAAATGAATTTAGATGCTATGTTTCATCTTCAGGAACCCAAGTGTGCTGAAAGTTATAGTGAAAAAATACTAGAAACTATATAGATTCAGAGATAAAACAAAGTTCCCCCGATCTCCAACTATATACTTTCTAACTAAATAAACACTTAATGTTCACTCCAAAGGCATTTCTATTCTCTAACTCACATGGGACAGCAATGGAGAGCAGAAATGTCAACACCAGCTATAACACCAGTGTCCGAGCACTGAACAGGGTATCAGACAATTCCTGGAAAGATTCTATCAGGTAACATATTTTTCTCAAATGGATTATGGCACAAGGGTGAATCCTGCTTGCGTAAGGACGCAGAGGGAGTCCCCTGAGGAATTCGACTTTTAATTACTGCACTTGGGCACCAATCGCTCCGTCAGCCTCCGTGGTCTCTTTTTAATCATTTCTTCTCAGACACAGTCTCATCCCTATGAAACAGTCCCCACGCAATGTGATCATGCATCTGACATGCTTTTCTTCCCTTAACCGTCCCAATTACCTTTCAAGCAACCTGCTTGCCTGCCTCCAGGCAAGAAAAGAATCTCCATTCCATTCATATAGCACTTCTAAAATACTTGAGAAGTAAAAATGAGTAAATTTCCCTTTGTGCCAATTTGGCAGTGTTGCTCATATTAACCAAATTTCTGGTTTGTCTGCTTTAAGACTGCCCATAGACCATGTGGCAGATGACTTCAAGGATCTTCTGTATGCTTTTGGGCTACATACTAGGAGCAGTTTCCACAATGGGGAACTCCAAAACCCCACCTTAACTTAAGAAATGAACCTGAGAGAGCTTTCGCAACATGGCATATGGAGAGCAATGCACTTTTTGAAACTTCAAGCGGCCTTAGAAATCCCCAGTGCTTATATTCCCAGGAATGCCTCTATGATGTAGGAGGGAGAGGCAGAGAAAGCATTCCATATTGCTTCAGTGATGGGACTCCCTTCTTAGAGCGGAGATCACTTAATGCCCAGAACGTGTAGCCTGAACCTGAGCCTACAGTCTGCGATCATCTCAAAAAGGTATGGTGCGTCATACCTGCAAGTGTTAGAAAATGGAATTCACTGCCAACATAAAAATCAGGAGATTGCTCAGAGAAATCCATATTACTGATTTCTGAGCAAAATTCAGATCCGGAAACCCTGGGCCTGTGTTCCCACATGGCCACAATCAACTGGCGTTGAGAAGTGGCTTCTGTTTAATGGGGGCTGCATTCTTCATTTTGGTCACAGCCCCCATTGCCTGGCCCTGGCAGGGGCTCCACTCTGTGGTTAGTTAGCCTATCAAAGGGCCATGCTTTGTGCAAAGGGCATGATTTGTGCAACACCAGGGCAGTTTCTCCTCCATTTTGAGTTTTGCTTCCTGTAGCTCACAGCCAAGAAAAATTCTGGTGATACTTAAGACCAGTCCTGGAATACTGAAAGAAAATGAACTATAGTTGAATCACAGCAGTTTCAACAGCAGATAAGAAATCCCTTCTACCGTGAGCCTGATAGTTGGGTTTCTCCCCTTTTAGAAGTAAGGACTTCTGTGGTCCACCAGGCTCCTGCCCTGTGATTTCCTAATGGCAGCATTCTTGTGGATCATATTTCCAATTCCCCATTTAATGTGGGTTTAACCAGCAGGAATGCACTGGAAAGTTCTCAAGCCTTTGGAGGTAACAAAGCCTTGGGACAATTTAGGTTATCTGCCTTTCTCCCTGAGGAGGATTTAAAGGGAGACTCCAAGAGAAACTGAGTCAGGATATACAAACAGGTCTGCCCAAGGCTGAGGAGTTCTGCCATGTTTCTAGAATTCTTAGATGCTACTCTTTTTTAAGTGACATGTCTGAATCAGGTCACATATATACATTTCATGTAGTATGTCTTTACTTCCAATTCTCAAAGAAGCTATAATTAAATCAACAATGCACCTTAAACTTGATGAGATCTTATAACAGAGAACTATTATTTGATTTTAAGTTATTGCTCATGAATGGTCGGCAGGATGGAGCTTCCTAGTGCTGAATGATGCTTCCGAGTTAGGTCCAATGAACCCTATATGGCTGGGGCACCCGGCTGGCTCAGTCAATGGAGCATGTGACTCTTGATCTCAGGATTATAAGTTCGAGCCCCAAGTTGGGTGTAGAGATTACTTAAAAATTCAATCTTAGGAAAAAAAACTCTATGGCTAAAATTCAAGAGAAATACAGGCAATAGAAACAGATTCAGGAAGGATTCAGATGTGTAGTTTTAGGACACCACTTGAAAATAAATATGCTCAATGTGCTCAAGGAAATAAAACAGAAAATTGAGAACCTCAGTAGAAGACTGGAAACCTGAGAAACTAACCAAAGGAGAAAGGTAGAACAGAAAAGTTACAGTGACAGAAATTTAAAGCTTAATTTAAATTAAGTGAGTTTAATAGCAAGTCAGATACAGCTTATGTGTATTAATAAACTGAAATATAACTCGCAAGAAAAAATTCAGGATGAAGCCCAAGAGACAAAAAAAAGTGAAAATGTACAGGAACATGTAAGAATACAGAGAAGGTTAACAAATACATGTACCTAGCATCTCAGTATATAGAGATAATGGCTGAAAAAGACGGATAAGAGACATCAGTCTACAGATTCACAAAGTCCCAACATGGATACATAGGAAGAAAACCAGGCACAGACCTATTACACAAAACTGTTAAAAACCAAAAGCAAAGAAAAAATTTTAAGCAGCCAAAGGGGTAAAAAAAAAAAAAAACAAAAACGGATGGGAAAAACATACTTTAAAATAATTATAGTCATTCTCTGGCTTGTAACATCAAAAAGGATTTTTGCCTCTTTATCATTTTTTTCCCCATGTTTGACAATCAGAAACTGTAGCCATAAAAGTTTGGTGTTTATTATTTTTGTGGTCATTCGTTATTTTTATTTTTTAAAATAGCAGGCAAAATGGTTTGGGTCCTCCCTGCTCAGCCTATAAACCTAGCATGAACTGGGCCATGCATTGTTTTATGTTCCCATACTCTCTCCCCTCCCTGTAAATCTCATTACCATCTTGCATAATCACAGAATAATCCAACCTACTGTGGGCTCAGATTTAAATGAGCTTTGTCACTAGAATCTGGGGGGAAAAGAAGGGCCTCCAGAATCAGACAGATATAGGTTGAAATAATTATTTGGGTCCCCAGTGTCCAGAATAAGTACACCAGAGGTCCTCAATTAATATTTGTTAGTAGGTGGAGGGGATAAAGGGTAAAATTTATTCATTCTTCCATTTAATGAACTAGGGTGTGGGAAAATGACATAATTTTCCAAACCTTGCTTTTTTTGGCCTGAAAAATGGGATAATAGCACTTATCTGGCTGGGCTTGTTTTGAGGAATAATTTCTATAACACGTACTTTCCTTTTCTCCTGTTTGCCTTTATTTACAAAGTACGCAACTTCTAAGACTCAATTCCCCAAATTCAGACACTTTAAAGAAAACCCACGAGGAAATCTAAAGACCTATTATTGGGTCTATTTGAATATAAAACAATATGCCACTCTATTGTCTAGCTTCTTGGTAATGTCTATGCATGATGCGCTGGAGACCTGGGTCCAGGATGTTGACTCAGACTTCTGGGTATCAGCCATGGTCTCTGTCTCATCTCTTTTAATCAAGCAACATGAAGCCTCAGAATTGTATTCTTGTCTCAAACATCCAGTGGGCATCATTTCCTTTTCCCTCTCATTTATTTCCTATACTATCCAAAGCTGTACACTCTCCTAGGATGCTTTTGAAGAGAATTCTAGGACTTCCTCCACCCATCCTTTTCTCTCCCAGTTTAGACATCTACGTGTTGGGTCTATAGACCATCTGCATCTCATTAGAGCACCTCCCCAGGGTTACATTTCAAAAACTATCTCTTCACTTCACCTGTGGGTTCTCTTTTTAGAATCCTTTGTATCTCCCCGTTGAACAGATCCATGATTCTTTTCTATTTGATTTTTCAAGGGCTTTGTGCTTCCTTTCTCCTCAGTGGGATGGATGTTTCCCCACAAAGCCAAATGAGAATGTAAAACATCTGAATCCCTGGCCTGAAGAAGCACCAAGCTTCTGCTTTGCTAAGTAATATACTCCACGATTAATAATAAATAGCACATCTCCCTGTTACTTTTGGGACTCAGTCTGGGGATGCTAAACACGTTAAGTTTAGCATGGCCTTACCTGCCATTTCATGAACAAAAAACAGTACCTCGAGGTGCATTGCTGTTTCAGACAAACATTTAAAGAAAGACTCTCTAACCTTGTTTTCTTGTTTTCTCAGCGCAACAGTACAAGGTGGTTCGCTGTGATGCCACTTTATGAAGGACACATGATGGTTTTGAGATGGCTCTTGTAATGAAGTCTATCAGTGCCCCACCCAGGTCCCCTCATCCCCTTTTACCAGCTCAGCTTCCACAGGTGCACTTTACTGCTGAGAGCTGACACCTGCCACCTTCAGAGGACTGCCCTGGGCACAGGCACGGGCACCATCTTGCCCATATGAAAAGCTGAAAAATGCCTAGACTTTTGTCCCCTCATGCCCACCCCAGGGTTGCCTATAGACAATGACTGCTAGGTGTATAAACACAAAAGCTCAACTCCTATTCCTCAAGGCATCATTTATACTCCCCAGCACCCCCACAGGATCGGACTGAGTCTGGGAGTTCAGGTGAAATCACTCTTGCTTGGTTTCCTCCTCTTTCCCATCTCGCTTCCCCAACTCCCTTACTGGTCGATCCTGGGATCAACTGGTTGATCCCTTACCTCCTTTAATAAATCATTTGGACGCAAATGCTTAGCTCAATGACTGGCTTGGGAAAAAGTTACCAACGACAGGTCTGCTATTTTCTTAGCTCTGGGCTTTAGGGCCCCTCATGCCTCCCCACGGTGGCACTCCCGGGAGGTGACAAGACCCCAGAGCGGCGGTCATCTCAGCCCTGGGCATGAAGCTCTGCATGCCTTTCAGCACTCCTGGGAGATCTTGGAGAGGATGATTGTCATCTAGAGAGGCCAGCTCTCGTCAGAGGGGCCTCCAGCCTCCACAGATCCTCTAGCGGCTGGCCATCCCCACGTCAGCAGAGGTGTTTGACCTGAAGGGATCAGGTGCTCTGAGACAAGAGGCTTCCTCGCGCGCTAAACAGCGTGGACCCAGAATCCACGTGAAGCTTCTCCCTGATGATTTCGTGCTGTCTTTGTAAAGCCAGCAACTTGTTTACCCCCCAAAGGTACAGACAAGGCCCCAACAATGCCAGACTGAATTTCTCACAAGTCTGAATGATGAGTCTTAGACTTGGCTTTAGGTTGACCTAAAGCAAATAAAGTTACGGCTTTCTCTCCCCTGATTGATACACTAAGATTCATACTCGACAGAAGGTAGCTGAGGTGACCAGGTCCAGAAGCTCTACAGGAAATGGACATGATGATGGAGGTATCAGAGAGCATGTCAAGATAACGTGGAGACATTTTTAGGAATGGGGGCTCTTCAGTACACACAAGAAACACCAATTTTTTTGTGTTCTCTGCTCAGTCAATTATATTGAATACGACAAAGTCCACACTCTTCATCCCTAATTTAGGAAGTGGAACCACCTCCCCATCCCCCTGATAATCACAAAACTCGGGAGTGGGGGCAGTTCCCAGCTGTGACAAACAAACAAACAAACAAACAAAAACCCAGACCTCTTCTTCCATTGTATCAGTATCCACCAGTATATCCTTGCCCACAAAAATAATCTTTTCATGAATAAGGCCAGAATTTCAATACGATATACCAAACACCCACGAATATTTGTCTTTTCCTTTTGCTTTGTTCTTGAAGTTACAAGTTCAAATTTGAAGACGAGATCTATCAAAAAACCCCTAGGAACCAGAGAATCCAATCACTGCTTTGCCTTTTAGAAGTCCAGCACGCCTCTCTGTAGAGAAAGACCTGGGGGAGTGCTGAGCTCTATTGATTTCATGGACTAATTTTCTTGCACCACATATTGAATGAGTGCTTCCTCTGTGCCCAGGAAATTAAGGCACTGGAAGATGTTTTCCTACATCTTTAATATGGAAACGTTTTTATTTAAACCCAGAAATAGAAGTGATGTCAGTTAAGGCTTATTGTACTAAAGTACTTGAGGTACCTGAAGGTTCTCCCTGGCCTCACTTAGTACTTGTTAGAAATGGTTTGGGGACTTCCTTCCAACTACCTGTTCCCCAGGTCAGATTTTTACCAAACAAAATATTCAGAGGAATATATATATATATATATATATATATATATATATATATATATATAAAATGTATAGTATTGTCATATATTTTTTCTTTTTTTTATTAGCACCAATTCATCCTAAGTGACTAGTGCTTTTCCTAACTTTGCTTCTAAAATTACAAAAGAATGTAGGGCCCTGACCAAGGAATAAAACAAAGGTAATCACCGGGGCCTTAAATGAATTTGAATGCGTTGTGGGGTCTCAGCAAACACTAACCGACCCCAGCAGTTGACTATAGTCTGAGTTGCAACAAAGATTTCATCAGGCACTGTTGATTGAACTGGGTTGATAGCCCTTAGCCTGCTGTGTCACCTGAAAGAAAACTTGTAAATCCAGACAGAGAACCTGGGGGAGGTGGAACCGGGTTCTAATTCAGATGCTTCTGCTAAGAATAACCACTGGGGACTTGTTGGAATGTCTTAGCACATTTGTGCTCCCCTTGGGTTACTAGGCAGAGCTGTTGACATAGAGATCACCATTTAACCAGGGCACACGTTGAAGTTAGTGCAGTATGACCAGTCAATCAAGGGCACAATAACCAAAGACAAGACCATTAGTGAAGGCCCAATGATGTTTCCTGAGGGCGGGACCACTCACTTTCTAGCCCCTGTCTGGAAATGCTAGGTGGCAAAGTTTGCTCAAATCCTTCAGAAGATTTCAAGTCCTTTGGGAGGTACTATAAGCTATCACCACTGCAGTCTCCACTCACTTTCACCACCCCACCAAATAAAGGACAGGGCTGGCTCTTATACACAGAGAATGTGTGTGCATGCATACACACAAATGTGAGACAAAGAGAGAGAGAGAGAGAGAGATCAATTCTTGGGTCTAACACTGGACCTTTTAAAATCAACCATACAATCATATTTTGAGCATCCTTCAGACAGTGCAATCCTGAAATACACATTATTCAGCACTGATGGAAGGCTTACCTAATATTTTAAAGAAACAATCAAATGCTAATCTAGCTGACCTGAGCTCCAGCCCTCTATTAAGTTAGCTTCTCAAATAAATATTTTCATGAGGTACTTTCAGTTGGGTCCCTCCAGAAGCAGACGGCGAGGAAGAGATTTGAATGCAGGTAGTTTATTTAGGTGGTGATCCCAGGAAGGACCAATGGTAGTGTAGGGGAAGTGAGACAGGGAAGTTCACGTTACCAAGACAACTGAGGGGACAACTGAGGCTCAATGCCATTGGCAAATTCTGAGAGACCGTGTGGAACCTACCTCAGAATTATTCTACAGAAGGAGTAAGAGGTATGAGTAATTACCTACCAAACGCAATCAATCATTTGTTGAAGGATGATGAGATAAATATTAATTCCTCCTCACCTCCAGTCTGCCCATATATATGAGTCAGTGGGCTTTGGAAGCCCAAGAAAACCCTGAGGCACAGTTGCAGGAGCCTGGGATTGGAAGCCAGTGGGTCAATATACACAGTGATGGTGTAAACATAATAAAGTCCAGCTACCTCTTTTTTCAGGAGACGTGGATGGATTTAGCTTTTAGAAATATTTGGTGTAAAAAAAAAAAAAAAAAAGATTAGATTTCTGTTGTTTACAAAACTGAAGTGGAAAACATTTCCCCAGCACCCATCTTTAGATAAGGAGCAAAAGGGAGTAGGGGTTGTAACAGGATGGGTGATATTTGCATCTCCCAATGAACTTGCGTCCACTTTCACTTGATATACAATTAGAGCCATACCATCTAAGGCATTTCCCTTTTTGCCTTTGCTGCCAGAACACTCAGAATCAGAGACATCTGCAGCTGCGTTTCACCTAATGCAAACGTGGAAGCTGCATTTAACTCCCTCATCTGATCTAGTGTTCTCTTTCACTTGTTCGTGCCCTGCTTCTAAATCACTTGGATTCCTTCTAATTACTATTATTTACATCCTCCTGGCTTTCAGCAACGGTTTGATGTCATTTACAAAACTGCCCATCAAGAAGCATACATTTCTTTGGTCGAATCGTATATGAATGAACTAGTTATGGTAGCCAGATAGCCGCGCGAGGCAAAAACTAAACCGGGATACTATTTTGTCTCTTTAAATAGGAGCTGAGTTTCAGAGCTGGGAGATTATCTGAGAATTTCAGCAAAGAAAACAGATCCAAAGTCAACACAATTCGTGACCCCAGCACCTGGCTGATGTTGGGGGCTGGGTGGTGGAAGCTGTTGGTCTCAATTCTTAGCATACCCTTGGTACCCGCCCATTCTCACGTGTCACCAAAATCAAGGAAACAGTTTGTGACAGAATTTACATTCTGTTTGGAAAAGGCATTAACTTTCCCACTGGGGCTTTGTTCATCCTGGAAACCTGAATGAACATAAGACCAACACCCAGAGATAACCACCGGATGGACTCTGGTCTCCTCTCTTCCTGTTCAGCTTATATTTGAGTTTAGTGCCTTTGGACCGAACCAATCATCTTTTACCTCCACAAAAGTCTTCCCCAAACAGGCATAATGACACCCACCGGCGATGTAATTCCCACTACAAACCCTTTTTTATCTCTTTCCAGCCAATGGTATTCTGTCCCCCTGATGCTTTCCAGCCCTCTGCGGGTGTGAATGAGACAGTATCCATGTGAAATTATGCTTGGATTGCACACACTGCTGTTTATTCATCCGGCAGCAATTTGGAGGCTGAGGCTTACAATTAGCTATTTGATCTTAATCAGTATTGTCCTTGGCCCCTGGTACACTGTGTCTTTCGGATACCATTTTTCCGGTGTTTGGATGGCCTATTTACTTAGCTGACACTGCCTGTGTCTAAGAGACAGGTCGGCTTTGAAAGATGTTCAGAAAGTACTAGTCATTTTACTTTTGTTCAAAATCAACCTGACACACACTCATTTGGTAGAGTAATTGAGTAACCTACGTCACTGGTAGAAACTTAGCTGCCCTCTACCTAGTGGACCTGCTTGGTGATAGTCTTCTAGGGGCCTCCCCAAATCTCAGGCTTCTGAGTCAGCTGCTGGGTTTGTGGTAGAAGGTGGGTCCTAATGCTAAACCCCCAGAGAAAATGTCTCCCAGCAGTATTGATTGCCAACTTTTCAACATATAAGAAACACTCACCATGAAAATGGCCCAGGCTAGGCAATTCGGTTCTGTTTAGCCTTGGGGATGAAGAGAATGACCTTGCAGAAGAGTCCTAAGAGACTCTGCCCACTTAGTAATTCTCATAGCCACCATCACCATCACCAAAGGACTTACTAGAGGAAGCTGTGACCGGGAACTGTGTGGCATGGGATGTTCTCCTCTGCACTTGAGAAAGGCTAAGATTAGTTCTGCCAAATAGAAGGGAAAACACATACGGTATAGCCCTGTCCAAGCTCCCGAGTGCCTAGAGCGTAACAGACGCTCAAAAATGTCCGGCTACATGAATATATAAAGTGGCGTGGATAATAGTGCCCACCCCGTGGAGATGTTGAGACGATGGAATGAGACAATGTCACATAAAGCACAGAGCCTGGCCTGTGCCGAGGACACAAATAAGAGCAACGACCGTTGTCGTTTTTCGTATTTGGAGGCCAGTGACAAGGTCTTACGTTTTGCAGAGAGGAAGCTTTCATCTTCCGAAGCAGGGGGAGGGACAAGTGCTGATATCCCACAAGGCAGGAGCCTGTAGACAAAAGTGGGGCCCCCCTCTAGCCTCTGTCAGGGGGCTGGGGTCAGTCTCAGGGTCCAGGAAGGCAGGGATATTTGTTCCCACCAGAAGCTCATTCTGCTTTGCTCTCATGCTCTTCTACGCTTTGCCTCCTCCAGTGTCTTCCCTCAGCGGGACACAGCCCGTCCCCGCTCTAATGGATTGCCTCTTCACCTCTTCAGACCCAAAATCAAATCGGCCTCCCGCGATGAGTCCTGCGTCAGTGGCCTCATCTGCCGAAGCAAAAGCCAAGAGGGCCCCGTCAGGGGCAGGCGAATGGAAGCAAATTCTTGGTAAACCAGTGGTGGGTCTGGCCCTCTCCACACTGATGGGTGCTCCATCCCAAGCTCTTAGAGACAGTCAGACTGGAAAGTTGACCACGTGGCCTCACTTGTCCTCTTGTTACTTGCTAGAATGCTGTCCATAAGGAGAGGGATTGCTGACTCGCAAAATATATCCCCTGTATGCCGACCACAAAGCATCTTACCCCGAATGGGATATGGCAACACTCTGGCTAAGAGGCTGGAGGCCCGCAGAGCCCATCAGAGTTGATGCTAAAGCGTCATGTCGTCTATGTAGACTCAGGTTCGCCCAACAAGGAATGATCCAAACGAAAAGGAAACCTTCTCCTGAATTATTAAACAAACAAATACCTTGATAACTACATAAAGGCAGTTTCTATTGTGTTCAGTTATAGCTTTTGCTTTTCAGATCTTAATCTAAACGGGATGGCATCCCTCTAAATACACCAAGAAGGATGTCAGAGATTCATCTCCATGTTAGGGACAGGACAGAAGTGGACGGGAGGCACAGGTGTAAGGAAGTGTATGAGGAGTTAGCAGTCCACTAGCTGATGGTCTTCTTGGGGCCCCTGAAATCTCTGAAGGCTCTGGGCCATCAAGTGCTTGTGGGTAACAACTATGGATTTCCCCAGAACTCTTCATGAAATTATCCTTCTGCGTCTCATACCATCTCAAGCCAGACTGCTCGAAACATATAATGAAACATTTAAGGGATGCCCTGGGGCAGCAGTCTCCTATATGACCACCAGTGGACTGACATAGGGCCCGCCACATGTGAAGTGAGTGACTTCTGAAAATCCCCATAAGAAAAAGGGAGGTTGACCAGATAACACTGATGCTTGGGCAACTTGCTCTGGAGTTTCCAAATCCAGTTCCTCCCGGGGCATTACTCCATCCATCATTTCTCAAAGCCCCCACTCTGAGCTGCCCTGGTTACAAAGGCTCCTTATCCCTCATGCCCAGTGTGGGTGTCTTCTCCTGGGATCTAGGATTCCTCCATGACAACGACACTGGAAGTGTCTACTTGCCCTGATAAAACCAGATCCTTCTTGCCTGTATACAAACGCAGAGGGAGCAGTTCTTAGTATCTGGCAATGATTTACAAACGGCAGTTCACAGAGGAAACTTAGAAAGTCGAAGGGAGAATGTTCCTAAGCCCTGGAGCCCCGAGAAAGGTGTGTCATAATCATCTAGTTTGTAGAAACTGGTGCTGTTCCCCTTACCCCTTATCTGGAGAGTCCCCTGCTTTCTGCCAAACTTTTAAATGGCCATAACAAATGAATAAACAAATGGAAAGTAGAAACAGACCTATAACTACAGAGAACGAGCTCGTGGTTGCTAGAAGGAAGGAAGTAGGGGATGGGCAAAATGGGCGAAGGGGAGTGGGAGATACAGGCTTCCGGTTATGGAATAAATAAGCCACAGGGACAAAAGGCTCAGCATAGGGAAGACAGTCAATGATACCGTAATAGCAGCATAGGGTGGCAGATGGTGGCCACAGTTGTGGTGAGCATAGCGTGACACATAAAGAAACTGAATCACTATGTCATACACCTGAAACTAATATAACATCATGCGTCAGCTACGCTCAAATTAAAAAAAATTTAAAAAACATAATGGCTCCTATTACTCAACTCAGCACCTTACATGGATTGTTTCATTGCAACCTCACAAACGCTCTGAGAAATATTTGGCATTATTTTTCTGAACTTTGTAAACAGGGAGAATGAGGCTGGAGTTAAACAACCTGCTCAAGGTCCTCTGGCTGGTAAATTGCAGGCTAAGAGTCAAACCAAGGTCTTTCTGGCCACAGAGCCCAAGCTCTCCACCCCGGGATGTACCATCTCCAGACTACAGACAAAGGTGCACCTGTCTTCCATAAATTAAGGACAAGACAGGCCCTTGGAACGGTGAAAAATCCAGGCAACTATTCCATTTTAACAGTGTCGCCCCTGAGTGATCTTGGGACAATCTGCACGAATCCCACCAAAGCTCCGCATCTTACGTCTCTGATCCGAGAGGTGATCACGACCCACCGTTGGCCTCGGCACATTCTCACTGCATCAGCATTACCGTTTCCATGAAAACCCCCAAGTTCCCAATCACTTATTCTGATGAGAAATGCGGTTGCCCCTTTGAAGCTAAAGTATAAAGTGTGCCTCTCATCTGGGGCTCTTTCTTCCCAGTCCTTGGGACAGGCTAGCGGGAAACCTTCTGATGCTCCAAACCCCAAACGAATCCAGATTCCCCCGTTTTCTTTAATTGGTGGAAGCCGGTTTGTTTCGTTCAAAGCGCGTCAGAGCCCGCAGTGTGAGCATTGTGCCCCAAGATTTAGCCCGTTTCATCGTCCTTCATTAGGATGCAGGGGAGAGCCCAGGCATCGGCAACTGGGCCAGAGGAACAAAGGCAACATGGAAACTGGAACGGGGCAATGAAGCCCTCGCTCTTCACTTTTACAGAACAAGATTCCCACCATTTACTCAAGAACTTAGTTTGTCCTTGTGTCCCATACAAAGAAACAGGAAACTTCAGAGGGAAAAGAGGTGGGGGGGGGCAGTTTCTTACGCGGTGGCCCAGGGAGGTTGGGGTCACTGAGGGTGCTGGCAGGAGGCTAGCTTGGCCCCAATGCTGAGGAGCGGGCCACTCCCGTGTTTTGCTCTCAGAGGAGGTCACCCGAGAGCAGGGGAAAGCCGCTCCTCCTTGGGAAACAGTCTGAGGAGACACCTGGGGGCGAGGGGGCGGCACCTATGGTCCAACTGCACTGGGGGCTCTCACAGCGTCTCCACAACTGAAGGCGCCCGCCTGCGCGGGTGCTTGCTTCCTCCTCTGTCTTCACAGCCCCAGGAAGTCCGGCCATGAGATCTTCCCTCAGACCCACTTGTCTCCCTCGGAGAAGAAATCCATTTGCAACTTGACAAGAGCAGACCCTTGTCTCTCAGATGCGAGTTCTAATTCTTAATCCGAGGACTGGTGTTTATAACAGCTCATCTCGTAAACTGGTGAAACCTCTCAGTGACAGTTTCAGCAACAGCTCTCCCAAGTTTAAATATGTGTGCCCTTTGAACTAACAGCTCGACAATCTAGGAATTTATCTTACAAAAATGCCTCTCCATATGAACCAACCAGGTAGATGTTAGGATATTCACTGAAGCTCTCTTTATAATAATACATTAAATACGGCATCAAGGGGCGCCTGGGTGGCGCAGTCAGTTAAGCGTCCGACTTCAGCCAGGTCACGATCTCGCGGTCCGTGAGTTCGAGCCCCGCGTCAGGCTCTGGGCTGATGGCTCAGAGCCTGGAGCCTGTTTCCCATTCTGTGTCTCCCTCTCTCTCTGCCCCTCCCCCGTTCATGCTCTGTCTCTCTCTATCCCAAAGATAAATAAACGTTGAAAAAAAAAAATTTTAAAATACGGCATCAAGTCCATCTTAAGGGATTAGATGAATACAATTGTATATATATCCCTATGATGGAATACACAGAAAATCACCCCCCCCCTTTTTTTTAATGAGGTAGACCAACATGGAGTGGCCTGGAAAAAATACCCATGATACAGGCACTGAAAACAGCACACTGAAAACAAACTTTTGTTTGAAACAGGCCTTCTTAACCTTGGCATGACTGACATTTGGGCCAGATAACTCTGTGGTCTGGGTCCATGCGTTGTAGGATATTTAGTGGCATCCTTGGCCTCCACCCACTAGAAGCCCGTGACATCCCCCCCGTCCCACCCCCGCCCATGATGACAACCAACAATGTTTCTAGAGGTTGCCAAACACCCCCGAGGGTGGAAGTTGGGGGCAAACTCATCCCCAACTGAGAATCACTGGTTTAAAATACTGGTTTCTCAACAACTTAGGTTTGTACATTATAGCAAAAAGTCCAGAAGGACCATAGTAACAGTCTACTAGGGTCGGTTAGGGAAAGTCATGTTCTCTTTATTTTAAACACCTCTGGACTATTTGATTATTTTTATAGGCACATATTTCTTCTGTAAGTCAGTATAAAATCTATTTCTATTCCAGTCCCACTCACATTCTTAAATATACACAAAGAAAAGAATGAGAATAGCTTCTATCGAGAGACAGGGAGTCAGGATGCTCTTTAGAAAAGAGTGACAGGCAGAGCTTACCTGGGAAGGTAAGTCCTTTGAGAGGAATACATAATGGACCATGAGGCCATGACCACAGCTTATCAATTGTTCACCCACAGTTCCACTGAGCCACATGGCGAGAACCATGTCTGGGAGACCGTGACCAACATGGGAAATGTGGCATTCTAGCGTCTCGTTTTGAATTTCAGTGCCTCGCGCTCTCTGCTTCAAATCCTTCATCTGTTAAAAGGGGCATCCACCTTTTCACAAAGCCTTCAGGAGGGCAGACCATTAAAGCAGCATCTATGATGTGGTTGCCCTTCATCAGATTTGGTACTACATAAATAAAAGATGGAATTCTCATTAATATTTGACTCGGTGCTTTTAAAGCTATTTTGTAAAACAAATGTCTACTCCAATTTAGGCATTTCAAAATGTACAAAGAATCCCAGAATGCTTGAGTTTCTTGTTCATTTTGAAGGAATTTCCTCCAGGGAGATTATTCCAGTTCAGTGGTATACTCAGGAGGAAAACAATAACGTAAATCTTTTTTTTTTTTCCTTCTTGGTTTTTCTAACTAATAGGCTATTCTAGAAATCTGCTATGGTTTGTTCAGAAATTACAAGGTAAACTGTCACAGCTAATTTTTGTGACGTTCCCCTCATTTAGTTAGTGGGGACTCCTGCTGAATTTCCTAGAAGGAAAAACAAACCTAAATCTTATTTAAAAAAAATAATAAAACATTTGGTCCCCCACATGAATGCCAGCAAATGATGTATCAGATACCCACCACCAATACCCAGTACCTTCACCCAGTTACAACTACAAGGTATGAAGGGAACTATGGTTTTTTAAGGACATTTTAAAAAGTAGCTAGGAAGAATTCTCTTGTGCATCTATGCTGGTGTTTTGAGATCAGATGTGATTTGAGCCAGTTTGTGACTCAAGATATGAATCAGTGTGTAATGACATAGTTTCCATTCTTTCTCATATGTATTTGTTTTGTTTTGCTTTGTGTTCTGGACAAAATGGAAAGGCTGAAAAGTCAATGTTTGACTCATAAGCAACTCATAAATATTTTAGTCACAACTTTTGATCAATTTCTACCCTTCCCTCCCCCCGCCCCCAAATCCTCACTGTGCCCTGATTTGACCCAGCTTCTTTTTTTTTTTTTTTAATTTTTTTCAACGTTTATTTATTTTTTTTGGGGGGGACAGAGAGAGACAGAGCATGAACAGGGGAGGGGCAGAGAGAGAGGGAGACACAGAATCAGAAACAGGCTCCAGGGTCTGAGCCATCAGCCCAGAGCCTGACGCGGGGCTCGAACTCACGGACCGGGAGATCGTGACCTGGCTGAAGTCGGACGCTTAACCGACTGCACCACCCAGGCACCCCTGACCCAGCTTCTTAATGCATTTTGGCTTCTTCAATAATACTTCACTTCTCTCCAATTTTACCTTGTTTTTCAAAGCTCTAGTATTGTGTAATTAGTTCATCAAGAAATTAAGCCTTCCCCCCTTTTCTTGTTTCTCGCTCTGAATTGAACCCTTTAAAGCTCAGGATCTGCCACTGTCAAGATTCCAGATTCACTCTCTACATGCAATTTCAAAACAAAGAGAAAGCAGCATTTCTCTTCCCTGCCCTGCACACAACACAGCAGGTTCCAACGAGGCAGGAGCCATGAAGCAGAACATCTTTTTCTAAGCCCCCAGCATAACCATGCTCAGGTCAGCCGTGCCAAGCCAAATCAAGGGATGGTTTCAGCACCATGCAATGACACACTCAAGGGTACACTATTGACGCCACGGCTTCCGTCTGCCTTGTTGATAAGGACGACTGATGAAATTGACTGGAAAATGTCTGAACTTTATAGAATGCCATCAGACCAGGCACCTTATAGGACGACCCCAAAGTACCCGTGCATGCTAGTCTATATGGTTTTGCTTCCATTGGCCTGCACCTGAGATCTCCTTGACTATTCAAGGGCTACTGGAACCACTCATCCCACATACACAGAATGCCAGTCATGTTCTCCCGCTCATCCAGGGCAGCCCTGGGTCAATGGCTGATTGCAAGGGGGATACGGAAGCCCAGCTCCTTGCTATAAAGCCAGGATACATGCAGAGGTATAAATTACATTCCAGATTCCACTGAGGCTGGATTTTGCCTAAAATCACACCTTTGCTTGGCTTCCCTCCCTTCCCAGTCCAGCTTCCCCGCTCCCTTGCCAGCTTCTCTGGGAGCACGTCCTAATACATCTCCTGACTCATACTCACCACACAGGATCTGCTGGGGGGAACCCCTGCCTATGCCATTATCTGCCCTCCTTTGCTTCCTCCCCCTGCCCCCCTCCCCAAATTTTGATTCTTCTTATTCTTGTGCGCATCTCATTCTATGCTGATAGTTGCAGTCCATGACACCTGTTTCAGGTCTCAAACTTTGGTTGCGACACATGTCATACACAAGGCTTGGTGACCAGTGACCCTTGATAAATGATTGCTGGCCAAGATGTTGAGTTCCACTCTGCTGATGGCTTCAGACCATGCAACAACATACTGGAATCTATAGATGCTTCCCTGGGGCACAACTCCAAAATTCAGATCTTGCAAAGGACAGGGAGTTCAGACTGAGAGCCACAGGAGATTTTATGATGGTGGCTTTCTCCTGTTGGCACTTCTTCCGTGTTTTTGAGCTCTGAATATTATTCAAGCCCTTGAAGGCATATCTTTTTGAGAACTATATGCAGCGGGGGAGATGTGGAAATGTCAACGGGAAGACCTAAGTGGTTCCAAATATCCTGACTCAGAGGCAGCCCAGCCCCGAGAACCACTCGACGGGAATGTCCACATTATGTGCCACCCTGGACACACCGTCCTAAACACCAAGAAACAACATACTTCATAAGCTCCCAGAGCCTTCTTCATGCCAGCCCCATGTGACTCCTCAACCCTCACTCCAGAAGCATACTCACGATTTTCACAGTGCTGCCCGGTGTAGCCTGCCAGGCAGGCACATTTGTAAGATCCGGTTTTGTCAAGGAGGCAAGTGCCATCATGGAAACAGGGAGAAGAGGAACATGCTGTAAGAGAAAAGGCAATTTCCCTCAGCGTCACTGCGGTGAGTCAATTTCCTCAAACCTGGAGCCTCGACCAGGGTCTTTCACTTGCCTTTTGCAGTCTTCGTGCAATATTTTTACTTCTTTTACTGGATCCACATTACCGTCACTTGAGAATGCCTAAAATCGGTGCTTATCTGATGTTATTTGCTATTTTCAAAGGCCCCAGAAGTATGCTTCTATGGTCTGAAAAGCCTAAAGCCAACATAAACAGGCACACCACAGGATTAAAGTGGAAGCATGCCTTTACCCCTCCCATAAAGACTCCAGGGGAGACAGGCGTCCTCAGGCAGCTTTAGATCCTTTTTTTTTTTTTTTTTTTTTTTTTTTTAAGAAAGCTCAGGGTCCTGGGTACTAGGGGAAGGAACTGGAAGATCTCCATGACACTGTCAAAAGCGTACTTGAGAATTTCCTAACATACATTCTGTAAACATTAGTCTCTTGAGATGTTGATACGTTCAACTAAGAAAGGGTTCTAAGCTCAAATATGGTGGGCAAGTGCTACTGGTATTAAATGGCAACGAACCAGATTTCTTTACTGCAGAACTTCTCAGAATGTTCCATGTCCTAATGTGCACTGCAGATATCTAAGAAGGCACATCATGTCTGGCCTTTCCCAAGCTTATCTGGCCTCAGAACCTACATTTTACAGGGAACTATTCTTCTGCAGAGAATACTTTGGGAAACAGAGGTCTGTGTCCTAACCACTAACCCTCCATTCATTTACCCTGGCATGGAAATAGATCGCTGGGTCCGGTTCCACAAGCCCAAACTGAGTGCTTGCTCTGTGTGAGGCAACTGGAGAGACAGAAAGATGAACAGGACACGTGTTTACCAAATCAGGGCTTTTTGACGAAAAATATACGACTATCACCTGAAGCGTAATTCACTTAGCGTTGGGAAAGGGGAGAGAGTGTTGTAAGACGTTCAAAATAGGGCAAAGTCACAACCCGTTGGACCAAGAGAGAAGGTTCAGCAGAGGAGGATGAATGGGAGACAAACCCTGAAGGCTGGAATTTGATGCACAGGTGTGGAGGAGGTGACATCAGCCTGAGGAGAAAATTCAAGTACACACATGCAAACAGGGTGTGTGAGAAGCCACGAGTGCTACTCTCCACTTGACGACGCAGACCAGCATTTCCCAAATTCTCCAGAGGGGGCAGAGGAGTCCACTTCGGAGGGGGAAAAGACCCTCCTGGCCCTCCCCTTAGTCACAGGGTCACAAGCTGGCAAGCTGCCACTGCTTCTACCTGGCTTCCCCGACAGCCAGCCCTGCTGTCTGTCACGAGTACCCACACAAGTATCTCAAGTGTGACCCCTCCACCCCCTGCCCAGCCTCGGCCAGCCACCAAGGGGGTGGATCAGCCGGAGGCTGACCACACCACACCACAGAAGCACACTTCCAGAACCCCCAGGCCCGCACAGCTCTACAGGGGACATCCTCTGTGAAGGCAGCGGGCACACAGGGGAGCCGCAGCTGCTGAGAGCTCACGTGGAGACATTCCAAGGGATGGGCAGGTGGGCGGGGGGGGGGGGTGGTCTCCCAGTCTCACCAAAAGGACAAGGCTGCAGAAGGATGATCCCACTGCCACCATCACTCTTCCTGAGTCTTTCGTATCATACCTTCCGTAGGAAGCCACAGCGATCAAAATGCCACAACAATGCCTAATTGGGTACTTAAAAAACCCCAGAACTTTAAGCCTGGCCTTAGTTTGTAAAACCTGATGCAATTCAATCTCAGAACAGTGAGAGCTGAGGGGGTTTCCTTAGAATGGAGCGTTTTGCTCATTTTGGTCAAATCCTACTTCCTGATATGAATAGGGCAGGAGTTAAAGTCAAGCTCAGAGTTGCTCACAAAGTAAGTGGCCCTCACCACTGAGTTAAACACTTTTGATGCCTATCTTGCAGATAATAGAGGGAGGCTCAGGGCAGGCCTAGGGTTGGGCAGCTATTGAGTGCATCCTATGTACCAGACACTGGGCTACATTCTTCGTCCACTCCATCTCCCAGAGCCTCCTTAATGGAGCAGGATCTAGGCATATTCCCTTATGTGCTGATTAGGAAACTGAGGCCCAGAGAAGTAGAATTTACCCCAGGTCACACGGCTTAATCTGCCAGAGCTCCAAAGCTAATGCTCTTAACCATGAGATTCCCCCCAGTGTGATCCATAGAGCCAACCGCTTTGTGACCTTGGACAAATTACCTACCCTCTCCCTGCTCCAGCATACGAGGGCGTCCATAATTCCTAGCTATGCTTCTGGTGAACATCTGTGAAATATACCTCACCATTTCTTTCTTCCTTCTCGATGTGTAGGTTGCTTCTGAGAACTCAGCCCACTGGGTTTTAATAAGGCTGAGCAGGGAGAAGGAGACGTGCACAGAAAGGAGATGTTCGTCTGGAGCATAGCCACAAGATGCTACACTTGTCTCCACGGCCTTTACCTGTGATCTCCTCAAATACAGCATGGAAGCCATCAAAATTCTTGGAGCCATCTGAATGGAAGAGGATGTGGAGCGAAGAGTCTGTGCTCCGGATAGGAGCTGGCCGCTCATTGCCACAGAAGCGTTTGATGATCCGGCCATTGCTGCTGTCCCCGTCACGGACCTCAACATAGTCATACTGGCACATGTAGTCGAACTCCAGACTCAACATGATGAACCTGTGGGTGGAGAGAGTGACAGCACAAAACAGATGGACCCTGACCATCCTGAGACTCCTGAGACCCCTGAGCAAGTTCCAGACCAGATGATGAACAGATCTCAGAAGGGTGGTACCACTGGCCTGATCTGATAGAAAAAGGGTCCTGGACAATGTGAGATGAGATGAATTTCTTTTAACAGAGGGGCATGTATACGTCTGCTGTCCCCATGTGTATGTGCATGCCCAGACAGAGGGAGTACCTATTCCATTCAGAGAATCTCTGCACATAGCTGGCCTCTCTTACAGGGGTACTTTTCCACCCATTCTGCCTGGCTGGTTCCTTCCTATCCTCAGGCCTCACCTTAAATATTCTCTCCTCAAAGACGCTTCCCTGACAACTCTTTCTAAAGGAGATCCTCTGTTCTCTTCATAGTGAGGATACTAATTTTAACTCCTCAAATTTATCTTCTTGATTGTGTGTGTGTGTGTGTGTGTGTGCGCGCGCGCGTTCACATGCATGAATCCCTATCTTCTCCACTAGACTGCAAATTTCTTGAGTGTAGGAGAGAACATCTGTCTTATTCCATCAATGTTTTGATTGTGCCTAACACAGTGCCTGGCATATAGAGATGCCAAGCAAATATTGATGAAGATATGGTTGAATAGATACTATAGTATAATTTTACAACTGAAGAATGGAAAAAGTATACATTGCCTTGCAAAACTCAATAAAAGAACAAAATCCCTGCACATTCTTCTATTTTAATGGAAGGATATGAAGGTAATTATCGTCTGGGTAGCAATAATTCTTACCCCAAAGAGTAGAAAAGGTAGCACTATATCTGAATTTCAGAAATGGGGGAGATCTGATAAACGTGTGTTTGCCTAAAAGGGTCTCAGGTTTGGAAATACTGGAATACATCAGATCAAAAAAGCAGAAGATGGGGGCGCCTGGGTGGCGCAGTCAGTTAAGCGGCCGACTTCAGCCAGGTCACGATCTCGCGGTCCGTGAGTTCGAGCCCCGCGTCAGGCTCTGGGCTGATGGCTCGGAGCCTGGAGCCTGTTTCCGATTCTGTGTCTCCCTCTCTCTGCCCCTCCCCCGTTCAAGCTCTGTCTCTCTCTGTCCCAAAAAAAATAAATAAACGTTAAAAAAAAAAAAAAAAGCAGAAGATGAACGCAAGCTTCCACTACCAACAGACAAGACAGGAGGCAGCCACATCCCAGAGCAAGAGAGGAAAAGCCATTTTTCAAAATATTCCCAAGGGAATGCCTGGGTACTGAGTTCACAGAATATACATCTTTATCTTCTCCTTCGAGTTTTGGAGAAGAAGCAGGAAAAGACAGAAGAGTGCACAACTGCCACCTGAAAAGCTGGGACAAGGGTCTATTTCTACCACTTGGGGTGAAATGTTCAATAGTCAGGATTAGAGAACACTAGAACATAGTGAATCAGTATATTTTAAATGCACCTAAGGATCTTACGGAAAAGAAGCCCTCTAACTACGTATGGCTAGTGTTTGTTTTACAAAGTTTTTAATCACAAAACTTTTTGTAAAGGACTGTAAGGGCCATTAATCATGCTTTGTGAAACGTGGTCTAATGTCTAAGGACCTGACTTCTCATCCAGATGCCACTGCTAGGTCACAGTGGGCCTTGACAGATGAGTTCTTTCTCCAGACTTTAGTAACTCTGTCTGAAAAGGGAAGGAGGAGGGACAAGGCCACCATCCAAAAGAGACCACAGCTTTTTCTGAGACCAAAATATGAGACAGTCCAAGTTGTATTTATGTTCATACCCTCGTTCATTCATGTACTTAACATCTATCTGTGGCAGGCCTGCTCTGTGGCTGGCGCTGTTCTAGGTGCTGAAAGCACAGCAGTGACCCAACTAAATATACCCAACTAGTGCCTGCCCTAATGGAGAGTAGTTCTGATTTGGTGAACAAATAATAAGCAAGGAAACCAGAATACAAGGTAATCTCATAGAGTATTAAGCACTGTGAATAAAATAAACTGGGTAAGAGCATGAAGAGTGACTGGGGAGGGTAAGCTTTTTATGCAATGTGGTCAAGGAAGACCTCTCTGAACTTGATATCTGGGCAGACACTTACATGATGAAACAGAGCCAGTCATGTGAAGGTCATGGGGAAGAGAGGCCCAGGCAGGGGGCTCTGCAAGTGCAAAGGCCCTGAAGCAGTAATGAGTTTGGTGCATTTGAGGAACTGAAAGAAGGTCAGGGATGCTGCGTGATGGAGTGTAAAGAGGAGACTGGAATGAACTAAGGAGGAGAGCAGGATCCAGATCCAGCATCCTGAATCCAGATTTGATTCCAAGCCTCATAGGAAAAAAACCGGTTTCGACAACAGAACTGGACTTAGGATTTTAAAGGGTCACTCTTGTCACTGAGGAGAGAAAGGAGCAGAGCTGACAAGAGTGGAAACATGAGCCAGTTAGGAAGCCATGAGAGAACTGAGGTGAGATTGTGGTGGCATAACGTGGAATAGCGGCACTTGAGTCAGATGCGGATGGATTTGAGATTATTTTACAGGTAATAAAATAGATTTTGTGGTGGTCTGGCTGTGGTAGGTGATAGAAAGAGGGGCATCAGGGATGACCGCTTGGCTTTTGGTCTGAACACTGTACATATGCATCAGTGTTTCCTATTATTATTATTATCACTGGGCAGCAGGTCCAGATTTGACCAGAAGGAAAGAAATCTACCTATTTGCAGGCCTCCCTAGGGGCGTTCCCAGGCAGGTGATGTGCTTCTCCAATCCCTCCACCATTTTGGGTTTTTGCTTGGGGACAGATTTCCTTTATATCCTGGGTCTTGGAGAAGCTCCTCCTTTAAGGGGACCCTTTAAGGGGACCATCTGGCCTGGTCCCTGAGGTGCTGAAATAATATGCAGCATTTAACACCTCCCCTCACCATCTCTGGCAGACCCCACCTGAAGCACCTTAAGCAGAAGGGTGTGGGCCTTCAGATGTTCCTTGTGCTAACCTTCCTCTAGAAAAGTCCAATTGATGAGACTCACTCCCAACCCCAGATCCTACAGGAATGGGGAGACCAGCCACTGAGGGCCAGCCTTGATGAGGAGAACTGAGAAGGGGACCTGTTTTGCTGGATCCTTCCTGGGCAGGGTACCATGCGGTACCTGCCTCCTAGAGGAGGTATCCTCCTAGAGGATAGAAAGTCATTTGAGGAGCCAGCTGGAATGTGGAAACTTCCACTGATCCATCCAGAAAATACTTATTGAAAACCCATGCCCTAGAAGATTAGAAATTTCCATTACTGCCAACCTCCCCCCCTGGTTAGAAAAGGAAGAGCTAAGTGGACAATATCCCTAGAAATCCTAGGGGTGAGTGGGTCACTCTGATTCCCTAGAGAGTTAAAGGAGAGGTGTTTGCCAGGAAAAAGGAGATACACTGGAGGCAGGGAGAAGTTCTTTCAACGTTCATTCATGCAACAAGTATCTATCAAGCACCTATGATGTGTACTGCATACTGTTCCCAGCACTAGGATGCAGCAGTGAACAGTTCTCTCTTGTGTTATTTATCTACAGTTACAACAAGACTGGATCTACACTTTGTGCTATGGCATAAATTGCATATTTGTGAGGACCCCAAAGCTTCATAAGAAGAGATGACTTATCTTCCATGCAAGTGAAAAAAATTGGTTTATTTGTTACAGATGTGGTTGTTGTTTTCTGAGGACATCAACGAAAGGAGCTGATGAGCATAAATTCCTTGAAGGTTGGATCCGTGCCTTTTAATTTTTTCACTTTCCTCCCATAGAACCCAGCCCAGTACTGGGTGAACAGGAAGACTTGGTAAAGATTTGTAGATGGGTAGACTGCTATCAGTATTCTGTTTTGTTGGTGTTATCCTTGGTTCAAAATTACCTAAGCAACCCCTGTTCTAGGGCAGTGAATGACAAACATTTCATTGGTCGTAGTTTTGACCAGGTTTATTCCATGGAATTGCCAAGACGTTTAAAAACAAACAAACAAACAAACAAACAAACAAACAAACAAAAGGCTCCATTGTACATTTTCTGAATAAGGTACATTTTCTGAATTTTCTGATGGTTAGCCTTTGGTCACTAGGATCCAGGGCACTCAGTCCTCTTACTGTGTTTCCGTATAACCTCAAACTCCCTAATTCTGATCCCAGCCCCTTCCCTTACCTTAGCTGGATGATGAACCCAGGTTTGGCATGAATGGTCCATTCACAGTGAGCATTTAGAGGGTAGCTCTCCAACAAAATCTGACCCTTTGAGGCTCGCAGAACCTGGCCACATCCTGGGAAGAGAAGATTGGGGCATGGAAATTGGAATAAACAGGAAAGAGATGGCAGAAGGTCTCAAAGAGCCTTTGTGCTCATCCCACACCCCTGAGAACAGAATGGAGAAGGAAATTACTTTCTCAAGCACCTGGCAATGTGCTAGGAAATTTGCATAGGTTAATTCACTTAATCTACTCAACAGCTTGAAAAGGGAAGTAATATCATTCCAGTTTTCCATCTGGGAAAATGCATAACAAGAGAGTTAAAGAAATAGCTTGTTGAGGAGCTCCTGGGTGGCTCAATCAGTTAAGCACCTGACTTTGGCTCAGGTCATGATCTCACGGTTCATGGGTTCGAGTCTCGAATCGGGCTCTGTGCTGACAGCTCAGAGCCTGGAGCCTGTTTCAGATTCTGTGTCTCCCTCTCTCTCTGCCCCTTCCCCATCTGTGCTCTTCTTGCTCTCTCAAAAATAAACATAAAGAAATTAAAAAAAAAAGAAATAGCTTGTCGAGCCACTAAGTGACAGAGCAGAGGTTCAAACCTAACTGTATCTGAATATAAAGTCCAAGCCACTCTATCATTCTGCCTCCCCAAGACTTCCATATGCCAACCTGCTGACTCCACCCTAAAAGGCTTTATTTTTAACTATTTAGAGAGAGAGAGAGAGAGAGAGCATGAGTGGGGCAGGGGTAGAGAGAGGGCAAGAGGAGGAGGGAGGGAGAGAGAGACAGAGAGACAGAGAGGGAGAGAGAGAATCCTAAGCAGGCTTTGCACCATCAGCATAGAGCCCAACTTGGGACTTGAACCCACAGACTGTGAGATCAAGACCTGAGCTGAAGACTTATGCTTAACCAACTGAGCCACCCAGGATCCCCCACCCTAAAAGGCTTTGAAAGTAGACACAGTGGCCTTTGTCTGAAGCCTAAATCTGCATAAGACCCTTGGTCTGTGTTCCCTGAACATGCTCTACTCCGCAAATATAACCCCAAAGCAACTCTTTCCTGACCTCTTTCTATCCACTTAGAACATTTATGTGTCAATTTTTGTTCTACGTGCAATTATGTAATAAATGCCTCTTTAACACATGACACCAGAAGGGGGACATGCTCTCCACCAGCTGGGCTGCATTACTGGTTTTCTATTTTTTTCCTAGCCCCCAGCCCCTTTTTTCCAGACAAACTTTCATGAAAACCACCAATTAGAAAAACATGGATCCAAGAGGTTCTCCTGCTTGAAACTGGGGGTCAAAATCCCTCCACCCTCACTATCGCCCTGGTTCCTTGAGTTACCTCCCAGGAATCATTAAGATTTGAAAACCACTGGACTAAGTCTTCATTAAATTACGTCATATTCTCTAGTGTTAAGATAAGCACAGGTGTGCAAGATGCACCCTAGTTTCACAAAAGAGTTTGGGGAAAATGTCTTGAATTGGTTTATAGGAATAAAATTATCTGGGTCATGTAAGTAAACACTATTTTCTACCAGAGTTGTCAAACTACAATCCATGGGCCAAATGTGGCTCACTGCCTGTTTTTGCACATAAAGTTTTATTGGAACAGAGCCACACCCATTTTTTATTCATGGTCTACGGTTGCTTTCAAATTATAATGCCAGAGTTGAGCAGTTCTGACAAGAAACAGACAGCAGGGTCCACAAAAATGAAAATATTTACTAGCTGCTCCTTCACAGATAAAGTTTATCTAACCCTGCTCTATACAGAAATCCAGTTTGACCTCATAAACTCTAGGTATGCAGTTACACTCAATAGCTCCTCCCCCCAAAGTATAAATTCTCATCGCTTAGAAGAAAAATATTAATGTCAGTGGATACTGCTCCATGGCAAGATGGTGGTGGTGACATTTCTACAATGTCAGGGAAAGAGCTCAGATTCTGCTTCCGATGAGCTGTGAGGTGTGAGGCTTCGGCTTTTGTGACACCTACTGCCAGGCTGGTTGCACAAGTCATGTCTTTGCTCGGACTTTCACTTTTGCTGCTGTCCTGGTCTGCCAGGGAGAAGCATGGTCCACCACTTTCCACTGGGGGTCCTCGTCCCGCCCAGCCTCCGCCATCCCTCTCTGCAATCCGTTTCACCAATATTTGAGTCTCCACACAGCAGCCAAAGCCACCTCTTAAAGAGATAAATTAGATCACATTGCTTTCTTGATTCCTCCAAAGGCTTTCTTGACCCTCCAAAGGCTTCCCGCTATGCAAATACCTTCCCACAGATGTTCATGGCCCGGCCTCACTGAGTGCCCAAGCCCACCCTCTGCCCGGTCCCCACTCCCACTCATCTGTCTCCTCACACTGCCCCAGCGACACCAGCCTCATTTCTGTCCCCAACTCTGGGCCTTGCCCTTACTGCTCTTAGCCTGGCAGGTTTGTCTTCTTCCACATCTCTGTTCTTTGCGAATTAAGTTCAAATGCCATTGCTTCAAAGAGACCCCATGTCTCTACAGGAACTGCCTTTATTCTGTTTTTGTTTTCCGCATAACACACATCACTATTTGGAATTATCTAGCTTATCTGCTCACTCACTTTAGTAGAGCTGGGACCTTTTCTAGCTTGTACACCTGGAATGGAGCCAGGTGTGTAATAGGTTGAATGAATGAATGAATGAATGATACTATCACAGGCCAGGCACTGGCTGAAACATTTATAAACACCCTCTCATTTAATGCTCTTGAGAAACCTAGGAGAACACCATTCATCTCTCCATTTCCCAGATGCCGAACACTGAGGATAGAAGTTAGGTGACTTCCTCAAGGCCAGAAGGCCAAGAGGTCAAAGTCTGCAAGCGAGTGTTTTAACTCTACAGTACTGGTTAAGAATGGAGACTTCAGAGCCCCCACTGCCCTCGGTTTGAGACTCAGCTTTATCTTCATTGGCTGTGTGGCTTTGGGCAAGTTACCTCCTCTCTCAGAACCTCAGGAAACCGGAACCAAATGGGAATAAAACTGGCACCTACGTCATGTGATTTTGTGAGACTTGAATCAGGTTATGGGCGGAAAGCCCTAAGCAGAGACATCAGTAAATGTTAGCTGCTGCTGGTTGGTGGCAGAACCGGGATTTGAACTTGGATCTGTCTAGTACCAGTGCTGGGTCTTGGCTGGTATGTTCAACTGTCTTGGGGGCTTTCTAGTGTAGCTCTGTCCCACTCACATTTCGAAGCAGTAGGATTTTTCCACTGCCCTGAAAAAGAGACATTGAATCTCCCCCCACCCCCAACCTCAGCCGTGTTTTCTGAAGTGCACGTTCCTCCTTCCTGCACACCTCACACGCCATCGCCCCCATCCGCCCATCTGCTGCCCGGCTACGGAAGTGATACGTTGGGTGTGAGAGACAAAAAAAGAAACCTGCCTGCACAGCCTCCACCCTTTGGGGACTGGCAGCTTCCCAGCCTGCAAGGTGTTAAATCCCAGCTCCCACAGCAAACCTCCTGCAGGGACCCTGAGTGAGAACCAGCAGCAAATGCTGCCTGCCTGCTTCCCTGCATATGGAAGCTGGACTCAGGCAGCAGGGAAACCGGGCCTCTCCTCATGGCCGGGGGTGCTGGTACCCATCCCAGTCAGGTCTCCTTGGCAGGACCATTCAGGCTTTAGCCAGACCCAGGATCTCATGCAGCCTCTGGAGAGGCTGGGGCCTCCATTCCCACCCGGGTGCTGGCCCCTGGCCATGTGAAATGCAAGACCACTTGGTCCTGCAGGCCCGGGGCTGTCCTTCAGAAGTAGCCAGGACTCCAAAGCACATGCCATGCCTCGGTTCCTCCTGATGTTTTCCTTCTCCCTCTGGGGGAAAGGGAGGAGTTGACCCCAAGACGGCGGACAAGTTCCAACCAAGCAGACACAAAGAGGCCACTTCTCAGAAATGTGCTCAGGGGAGGGGTGTTGGGCACAGGGGAGAGGAGGAAGGAGCCCTACCCCCTGCCCACCCCAAGGGGCTCCTTCAGCTCCCTTTCCACTCTTGCCTCCCCCCCGGGAACTGGCGGGCCTGGGTGCAGGGCGGACTCAGTGCACCTCTCTGTCTAGAGCAGAACAGTGAACACAGCTGAGTGTTCCCGCCAAGGAGGCACTGCTGGCCAACCAAGCAGGTGGTCCTGAGTCTGAAAGACCAGAGCAGGCAGTGGGCCCGGAAACGTGCTCAGATTCCCCGACGATGTCTTGTTGCAGGGGGAAGTGGGGCGTGTGTGTATGCGTGTAGGGGTGTTTGCCAGCGAAGCCACACTGTCCCCTGGGCTCTCAAATCCTGGACTCCTCTCCAACCCTGCCACCCCCCGACCCTTCTCTGTTGCTATGAGCCAAAATAGGAGAGTTAGCTGGAGAGACCCTACTGCTGCAGAGCTGAAGGGAAATCTCCATTAATTTCTAAACTGGCAAGAGAGCTGAAAGTTTCCCAACAAAAATGAACACCGCAGCACTCAGACAAAAGTCTTGCTATCTCCAGCATGGAGGGTGGGGAAGGAGGAGCAAGAGACAGACACAACAAGCTTCTGAGACATGGTTGGGGTTTTGTTGTGTTTGTTTTGTTTCTTAAATCTTTCCTCTTGGGAGTGGTGGGGGGGGTGCAGAAAGGAGTAAAGAAAGCAAGCATTCAGACAGAGACATTTGCATTTTCTTCCCTCCTTCTGAGAGGACTCCAGGGCAAGACTCAAAATGATTAAGGGGCAGTCGTGAAGTCAGGCTGGGTCCGCTTCCGCTCAGCCTTTTACTAGCTGTGTGACTCCAGACAAGTTCTCCAGATTCTCAAGGCCAAGACTTCCTCATTTGGAAATGAGAATGTTCCTTCCACCATGTTGTTGTTTTCTTATTTGTTGTAAGGATTAACCAAGATAGATCATTTTGTAAAGGATTTAGCATAGTACCCGATAGGTAAAATGCTCAATAAACGGCAACTAAAAGTGTTATTTCTCGAGTCTTGTCTGGATCTGAGACGCTATTTTGGCGCCAAGACTCGCTGGGGATGCCCCAGCCTGCTCCAAGGCTCCTAGGGGCCTCCTTACAGCATTGGCTCCATCCCTAAACCCATTTAGACCCAGGAACCCAGACACTGATGGCAGAAGAAATGCCTGGATGATGACATGGGGATGACCCACGTTCCAGGCCAGGAGCTGGGGGGGAGCTCACACCTTCCACGTGACTTGTAGCATCCTACCATGACCTGCTAGGCCCCTGCCCAGGAACTCGGAGTGAGGACCTCAAGTGCCTCCCACAACAAGAAACGATTTAGGATAGAGGGTGAGAGACTGGGCTCTGGGGCCTGGCTTCTGAATTGGCATCTTCCCTCTGCTACTTACAAGCTACATGACAATAGGGAAGTTACTTAACCTCCCTGTGCCTCAGTGTCCTCACCTATAAAACAGCTTTGATGAGGAATGATGGCTTAGGACATGAAGGCACTTAGAACAATGCCTGGTTCATAATAAGTGCTAAAAGATGGCTTTTATCAGGGGCTCAGATCTTAATCAGGAACTGTCAGATGTCTAGGAATAACTCCATGGCTCACCTTATGATTTGGCCTATAATCTCAACTAATTTGATACATTAGAGTGATGGTTTGTTTAATTGTTTGCCTCCCCCCCCCATGACACAGTTCTGTGAGAGCAGGGGCCTTGTCTGTCTTGTTCACACCTTTATACGCATGGAGTAGGTGTCCAAATAATTGTTAACTGAATGAATGCCTATACCAGATAAACTCAAACATCTCCCCGCCCAATCAAACCATTCTGAAAGCCCCTCATCTTTGTACCAAGCGGTCTGTCCACTTAGTTGAAACAACTGGCCAGAAAGAACAGTGCCTGCCACTTTGCTGTAGAAAGTCTGTCCTCCCCAAAGTCATCAGGATCTTTGCAAAAATAGTAGAGATTGAACTCTGCCAATCCAACTCAAAAGAGAGGATCTGGGCTTGGGTAGCACAGAGAACTTGAACTGCTGAATAAAAAAAAAAAAAAAAAAAAAAGGATTTCTCTGCACTTTAGTTTGGCTGATTTCTATTAAATATGTGTTTAAGTTCCCCAATCCTTTCTTCATTGTGACCAATCAACTGTTAATCCCCTCCAATGAATACAGTAGTGTGTGTGTGTGTGTGTGTGTGTGTGTGTGTGTGTGTGTAGACTGGTTTTCGGTTATGAAATTTCTTTTTAACACTTTCCAAATATATCCTGAAATTTCTCATCTCTTCTTTCCTGTGGAACCTTTAGTATATTTAAAGTTATTTTATTGCATTTATTTATTTATTTTTATGTAAGCTCTACGCCCAACATGGGGCTTAAACTCATGACCCTGAGATCAAGAGTTGCATGCTTTACTACCAACTAAGCCTGCTGGGTGCCCCTATTAAAAACTGTTTTTTTTTTGGGGGGCGCCTGGGTGGCGCAGTTGGTTAAGCGTCCAACTTCAGCCAGGTCACGATCTCGCGGTCCGTGAGTTTGAGCCCCGCATCAGGCTCTGGGCTGATGGCTCGGAGCCTGGAGCCTGTTTCCGATTCTGTGTCTCCCTCTCTCTCTGCCCCTCCCCTGTTCATGCTCTGTCTCTCTCTGTCCCAAAAATAAATAAAAACGTTGAAAAAAAAAATTTAAAAAAAAAAAAAACTGTTTTTTTTTATTCCTTAACTGAAAATTCCAGTATTTGATCATGCATGGTCTGTTTCTTTTGACTGATTTTTTCTCTACACTGAAGGCTATATTCTCTTGCTTCTTCACAATAGAAAATACATATTTTTCTTTTGACTGGTAATATCCTTTCCTCTATTAGGCAGGGAAGATGAGGGGCTGATCATTTGGAACCAATCAGAAATTAAACTAGTATGAAGCAGGATGGAATATATGATTCTTCTAGAGGGATCTTGAAACTGAAGCACCAGAAACCTAAAAAAGTCTGTCTTTGATTTTCAACACTCCCCCTGAACCTCCCCCACTCAGCTTCCTCCACCTCCATAATTGTAAGACTGGGAAACTGTGAGCTTTTGAGACTTTGAAATCACCAAGTTTTTGAAGTTGCAGAACTCCAGCATCCTGAGATCTTCTGCTTTGCAGTCTTGCCCGAGACTCTGCTTGCTCGGCGCAATTTCATTTAAGAAAATACTTGAATTGCCTTTACTTTGGGGTCTCCTTTAGATACAAGTTCAGCAGGCTGGCCCACAGGTTCATCACAAGTCTGGCTAGCCACCCCCCCCCCCCCACCTCTTTCACCTGCCCTGCCCTCAGCCTCATAGCTAGCCCTGGTCTAAGGTATCCTGGATGACCCGCCTACCCAGGAAGAACTTATTCCTCTGGAGTTTAGATTCTTTTAGATTTTGTGTTCACGGATACTTGACAGCTTTAAAGAAAACTGTGGATTTTCTTTGGTTTATCAAGTGATTTCTTGCTATTTGAGCAGGAAGGAAGGCCTTTTTCATGTCCTCCTACACCTTCGCCAGAAACTGAGCAATGATTGATGAGTTCTTTGACAATATAAAATCCTCTTCAGAGGCGCCTGGGTGGCTCAGTCGGTTAAGTGGCCAACTTCGGCTCAGGTCATGATCTTGCGGTCCGTGAGTTCGAGCTCCGCGTCGGGCTCTGTGCTGACAGCTCAGAGCCTGGAGCCTATTTCAGATTCTGTGTCTCCCTCTCTCTGACCCTCCCCCGTTCATGCTCTGTCTCTCTCTGTCTCAAAAATAAATAAACCTTAAAAAAATTTTTTTTAAATAAAATAAAATAAAATCCTCTTCAAAGGTTCAGACATGAATTCCCTGCAGTCACAGCTTTAGCAATATAAAATATGTTATATATAAATATATACAGTATATATATATAATATATAGTATATATATAATTTATATATAATTTTCATATAATTTTATATGAGATGTAAAATACTACTTACCATATAATACTTGTTCTGGGAAGATTACCTCCTCATGCCTGGTATATATTTTCTTGTTCCTTAGGGAATTCTACTTTACTATTTTTGCTCTCTGGCTCTACATTCATTTCCTTCCCAAACAAAAGAAAAAAAAAAGAAAAACAAGAGCTCTCTTGCTGTCTCTTGCTTAGAAATGATAAGAATGGCAACCACCATTTATTGAGCATTTACTATGAATCAGGCTCCATATTAAGGGATTTACAGATAGTGCTTCATTTAACCCTCCCTCACAAAAATCTGCAAAGGGCCCACTATTATTATCCCATTTTGTAAATGAGGAAACAGATTTACAAAGATTGGGTCACTTTGCCCCAAGTCACAGAGGGAGGAGAGATTCAAATCCAGGTCCTACTAGTTCCAAGCCCAGTTGGTAACCACCACAGAATACAGTTCCCAGTTTGGATCCACATGGGCATCTTTCCTTTCCTGGAAGTTTCAGGACACATAAGTCCAGATCAAGATGAGGCAGTTTTCAGGGATTCCTCCCTGGTGATTCTATGGTTCCCTAGGAAGACAGCTCCATGTATCAGTAGCACATAGATTTGTGAGCCTTCTTGCTCGCGCTCTCTCTCTCAAAATTTGCTCTTGATCATTCCACATTATGGCTCAAGAACAAGGCTACACAAGTCGTCCTCCTGTCTCATATTCTAGCCCATGTTTTTAGGCATGGCTCGTGGCCAGTTCCTCTGTTCTATCCAAAATATGGCTAAGAAGATAAAATGTATTAAGGGTCCGTAATCTCTCCTCATAAATCCTCTCTCATCTGGGTTGACTTCCTAACCTTCCATCCCCTAGATTCTCCATAGCCTGAAAGTCTGGGTCACTGCAATGTGAGCTGAAGGTATGGCATCCTGGGTGGCTCTTCTGCCCTCTCATTGCTCATCTCATTCGGTGGCTAAAGCACTCAGCCTGAGGGCCACGTTAAATAAGCTCCACTCTGGGGCACCTGGGTGGCTCAGTCAGTTAAGCATCTGACTTCGGCTCAGGTCATGATCTCGTAGTTCATGAGTGCGAGCCCCGTGTAGGGCTCCGTGCTTCTGATTCTCCCTCTCTGTCCCTCCCCACTCACACTCTCTCTCTCTCAAAAATAAATATTAAAAAAATTAAAACAAAATAAAAGTAAGTAAATTAAACAAGCAAACAAATTCCACTCTGAAGTACAATGAAGTGGTTCCACTTAAGAAGTCAACTTTCCAGTTTATGAAGCCTTGGGAGGAAGCCTTAATGTTGATTTGAGATATCAGTGCCTTTTTAGCCACCGTCCAGCTCACAGTTCATAATAACCACTCCCTACAAAAGGAACCAGGATTCATGGAGAAATGGCTGGCTCCAGGACTTGGACATAAACAATCAAGGTGAACTTGAAACATCTGGTTGAGGGGCGGGCAGAAGGAAAGCAAGGAAGTGCCTAGAGAATAATGCTATAGAGTTGGCTTGAAAGGTCAATTCTGGGACAATTTGAGCATCAGAAAGAAAAATGATGATAACATTGCAAAATATGGAACAAATTTAAATTCATGCGTTCATAGTGCTGTAAAAGAGAAAGTCAGATGTGAGAAAATGATCATTGGTGGATCCAGGTGAAGGGCATATGAACGTACTATTCTTTCAGCTCTCCATGAATATAAAATTTTTCAAAATAAAAAGTTGGAGGAAGGAAGAGAGAATCAGCTCCTTTCTGAAGCCTGGAATACTCTGAGCTTACTAAACCAATCTTCCGCAGGCAAGAGGATGTGAAGAAAGTCCTCTCCTGGGCTCACTGACCTCAGGCCCTTCTCCTATGAACTTGGTTAATATAATCTGTCAATTTTTATGACTGAATCAATCACCAAACGGGTTTTAAGACTGTCATACCAATTATTAAGAATATTGTCGGGGCGCTTGGGTGGCGCAGTCGGTTAAGCGTCCGACTTCAGCCAGGTCACGATCTCGCGGTCCGTGAGTTCGAGCCCCGCGTCGGGCTCTGGGCTGATGGCTCGGAGCCTGGAGCCTGTTTCCGATTCTGTGTCTCCCTCTCTCTCTGCCCCTCCCCCGTTCATGCTCTGTCTCTCTCTGTCCCAAAAATAAATAAATGTTGAAAAAAAAAAAAAATTTAAAAAAAAAAAAAAAAAAAGAATATTGTCAAAGACAGTGAGCAAATAAAGGTGCTATAGCATCTGCTCAATACTGAATAGAGCAAATATAAAATATTCTGATCCTTTGTGGCATTTGCCTGTCTCTTCTCTTTCCAAGGTTCTATATGGCACTCAGGAAAAAATGCCAGGGCTCCACAGATCTTACTCAGCAGGAAGCCCTCCTTCTGAATTAAACAACCTGAAAGGATCACTTGGGTGCCATCTACTGGGTAAATGCTTGCATTGCTCCAGCCAGGAACAGGGCACCAAGTGTTCAGCTCCTTCTTTACGCAGGCAGGCAGCATAGTGCCCAGCGGTAGGCAAGCGCTCAGCAAACAGCGAAATGAATTACTTCCTCCTTTGAATTCCCTTCACATTTATTTTATGCCAGTATGAGGTGCAGGTGATAAGAACCTAGTCTTCTCACAGTCAAGCCCTGTTTCCATAAGTTGGATTGTAAACTCATTGAGGGTTCTCCCTGGTGACCGACCCATAAGAAATGCTTCATAAATGCTTATGACTGTGATCAAACAACATACAATGTGCAAAAAGAGGCTTTCAGAACAAGCATAATGAAATTGAACAAGCATAACTGAACCAACACCGAATGAGATAGGAATCTGGCCATTATTCTGTTTGTTTCATAGCGCTGACCACATTCCAATTTTTTTTTTTTTTTTGGTCTCTCCTCTCTATATTGCAAGATCCAAAATTACAGGGACCATATCTGTCTTGACATTGTATGTCCAGGACCTAGGAGCATCTATTTAAGAAATATTTTTAGGGGGCGCCTGGGTGGCTCAGTCGGTTGCGTGTCTGACTTCAGCTCAGGTCATGATCTCATGGTTCATGGGTCTGAGCCCTGCGTCAGGCTCTGTGCTGAATGCTTGCTCAGAGCCTGGGGCCTGCTTCGGATTCTGTGTCTCCTTCTCTCTCTGCCCCTCCCCTGCTCACACTCTGTCTCGCTCTTTCAAAAATAAATAAATGTAATAAAAAAAATTTTTTTAAAGAAATATTTTGGGGGGTGCCTGGGTGGCTCAGTCGGTTGAGTGTCCAACTTGGACTCAGCTTATGATCTCGGGTTTTGTGAGTTCAAGCCCCACGTTGGGCTCTGGGCTGACAGCTCAGAGACTGGAGCCTGCTTCTGATTCCATGTCTCCCTCTCTCTCTGTCCCTTCTCTGCTCTGCTCTGCTCACGCTCTCTCTCTCTCTCTCAAAAATAAATAAACATTAAAAAGAAATCTTTTTTGGGGCGCCTGGGTGGCGCAGTCGGTTAAGCGTCCGACTTCAGCCAGGTCACGATCTCGCGGTCCGTGAGTTCGAGCCCTGCGTCGGGCTCTGGGCTGATGGCTCAGAGCCTGGAGCCTGTTTCCGATTCTGTGTCTCCCTCTCTCTCTGCCCCTCCCCCGTTCATGCTCTGTCTCTCTCTGTCCCAAAAATAAATAAACGTTGAAAAAAAAAAATTAAAAAAAAAAAAAAAAAAGAAATCTTTTTTGAATGGATGGGTAGATTAACGAATGATGCTCTCCGCTCTCTTTCCCAGGGTTCATGACCAGTTGCCCCGTTATCTGCTATCCTCAAGAAACCCTCAATCCTACACATGGGCACTCTCACTATCCAACCAGTCAGATTCCATATACAGCCGCTTTTATACTGAGGCTAAAGCCAAGACTCAACCAATAGGTGTTATTTGGAAAGGCTCACGCACAGGATTTCTTTGGGCAACTGCTCTCCTTCTGTCTTGTTACTACTTGCTTTAGCACTCTCCTGTATCCAAATATTCTTCTCTTTCCCTGTCCTGTCCCTAAACAAGCTCACTTATTTATACAGAGGGACTGGAGAACCATTTAGGAAATAATTGTACCCCTCCTCCTTGGGATGGTATACACTTCCCTACTTGACTGATCGGGGGCTTGGCCGTGTGACTTTTTTGGGGAAGTTAGTGGATGTGATGGGAGCAGAGGCCTTAAATGTGCCTGTGTGTTTGGCGCGGCCTCTAGTGTTTTTGCAACCCACCCTGAGCAGAGGACGTCCCAAGTAGCTGCTGCTCCTTTGGGGCTGAGCCCTGAAGCCGGAGCGCAACCCAGGCCAACCCCGCTGAAATCAGTTGAACCTCAGCCAACCCACAGACGCATGACAAAGGAAAATAAACATTTGTCCTTTTGAGATGGTTTGTTACACACACACACACACACACACACACACACACACACACACACAAATGACTAATATAGATGAACACCTTATCACCACTACTCCTGGAAGCTTCCACTTGGAAATTCTGCTCTATGATCACAGTACCCCTCCCTCCTACATGTTCCGCTACTCTATCGCCACTGCACCTGCTTTTCCGCCTCGCTGACACCTCTGGTCACTGCCCTTTCTCCAGCTTCTTTCCAGTTTCATGTGGTCCCCAATCTGGACCATCATGTCTTAGCCAATGCCTGGACCCGCCAGATGACTGGTTTTATTCCCCTCTGCTGCCCTGCTGCCCGAGCACTGCCCAACCGTGTGGACTGTACCACCTACACAGGGGATCCAGCTACAGCGGGGTCCTTAGTCTGACTGGACAAGCTTTACTTTGCCACGAGCTGGTGCCTTTCCTTAGTCCTCCTGCGGCTGTCCCAAACCTTCGGTAACTGCCCAGTCGCAGACGCACGTGCACTCTGCTGTCAGCAGGATTTCACTTCCCACTTCTCAGCGGAAAACAGAGCTGTCCGATGGGGCCTTGCCAGCAGAGGTAGGATGGCACTGTGCTTAAGGATGAGGGGTCTAGGGGCACTTGGGGGGCTCAGTAGGTTAAGCGTCCAACTCTTGATTTCAGCTCAGGTCATGATCTCACGGTTTGAGAGATCGAGCCCGGCATCAGGCTGTATGCTGACAGTGCAGAGCCTGCTTGGGATTATCTCTCTCTCTGTCTCTCTCTCTCTGTCCCTCCCCCACTCGTGCTCAATCTCTCTCTCTCTCTCTCTTTCTCTCTCTAAAATAAATAAACTTAAAAAAAAAAAAAGAAAAGAAAAAGGGGCCTAGGGGCACCTGCGTGGCTCAGTCAGTTAAGCATCCGACTTCGGGTCAGGTCATGATCTCTTAGTTCAAGGGTTCAAGCCCCACAACGGGCTCTGTGCTGACAGCTCAGAGCCTGGAGCCTGCTTCAGATCCTGTGTCTCCCTCCCTCTGCCCCTCTCCTACTCACGCTCTGTCTCTTTCTCTCTCTCAAAAATAAATAAACATTAAAAAAATTAAAATAAAAAAAAGAACAAGGGGTCTAGAATCACACAGACCTAGGCACTTTCCTGTTTTACCCACAGGTGAACAAAGGCATAGCTCAACCATTACCTCCCCTGTCCCTGACTCCCTGGGATTAATTGTCCTTTTATCTATGTTCTCAGAGCACTTAGCCATACCTAGTTCACAGATTTTTCTTGGCTTCCCATTGCTCTTAGAATAACATCTAAACTCTTGGGGCACCTGGGTGACTCAGTCAGTTGAGCATCCAACTCTTGATTCCAGGATGGTGGGATTAAGTACCAGGGCAAGCTCCACACTGAGTGTGGAGCCTGCTTAAGATTCTCTCTCTCTCCCTCTGCTCCTTTCCCCCACTTGGGTGTACTGTCTAAAATAAAATCAAGTTAAAGGGGTGCCTGGGTGGCTCAGTCAGTTGAGCGACCCACTTCAGCTCAGGTCATGATCTCACAGCTCGTGAGCTCGAGCCCTGCGTCAGGCTCTGTGCTGACGGCTCGGAGCCTGGAGCCTGCTTCAGATTCTGTGTCTCCCTCTCTCTCTGCCCCTAACCCACTTGCATCCTGTCTCTCCCTCTCTCACAAATAAATACACATTAAAAAAAATTTTTAATAAAATAAAATGAAATAAAATTAAAAATAAAATTAAAATTAAATAATAAAATAAAATAAAATAAAATAAAATAAAATAAAATAAAATAAAATAAAATAAAATAAAATATAAAAACATCTAAACTCTTTACCTACTTTCCCTGCCTCTAAGGTCATATGTGAGCCGACTCCGGCAGATGGCTCCACCCCATCTCATACCACTTCTCTGTTCACTCACAAAGAAAAAGAGCAACTTCCCACATCCAAAGGGGAGAAAACCCCAAAGTTATCTCATTAACCCAAAGGTCAATGTGAAATCTAACCATGTACATTATATCTCTTCTTTCTTTTTTTCTTTTTTTTTTTTTTTAAACGTTTATTTATTTTTGAGACAGAGAGAGACAGAGCATGAACAGGGGAGGGGCAGAGAGAGAGTCACAGAATCCGAAACAGGCTCCAGGCTCTGAGCTGTCAGCACCGAGCCCGACGCAGGGCTCGAACTCACGGACCGTGAGATCATGACCTGAGCCGAAGTCGGACGCTTAACCAACCAAGCCACCCAGGCGCCCCATATCTCTTCTTTCTTAATCTTTTATTGAGGGAGCCTGGGTGGCTCAGTCGGTTGAGTGTCCAACTTCGGCTTAGGTCATGATCTCACGGTTTGTGAGTTCGAGCCCCGCATCGGGGTCTGTCCTGACAGCTCAAAGCCTGGAACCTGATTCGGATTCTGTGTCTCCCTCTCTCTCTGCCCCTCCCCCACTCATGCTCTGTCTCTCTCTGTCTCAGAAATAAATAAACATTAAAATTTTTTTTTTAAAAAACCCTTTTATTGAAAGTAGTTTTTATTTCTGGGCCACCTACCAGCTTGGCAATTAAGGAGCATATAGAACAATAATGATGTATTTATGTATTTGTTGAGCTTTTACTATGTACCAGACAGAGCATTAAGTGCTTCGTATGCATTATGAATTCTTGAACTAACCCTAGGAGGTAGCATTACTCCCACTGTAAAGAAAAGGAAACTGAGCTTAGCAAGGTTAAGCGACTTGGCAAAGGCCACGGTGCTAGTGACTGGCAAAATTACAGGTCTGCGTCATTCCAGAGCTTGTAGTCTTGACCTTTATGCTACACCATCCTCAGAGAACAGGGGCCAAAGGCAGACCAGGGTTAAATCCCACAGCTAATCCACCTAGAACCCACCTAAAATGACATTGAAGTTTTAAAATCTGCAACCAAAACCCAGCACTTTTAAAAGTATCTGTATTCTGGGGGTGCCCCAGTGGCTCAGTTGGTTGAGCCTCTGACTTTGGTTAAGGTCCTGATCTCAGGGTTCGTGAGTTCGAGCCCCACCCACGTTGGGCTTTGCAGTGATAGTGCAGAGCCTGCTTCAGATTCTCTGTCTCCCTCTCTCTCTGCCCCTCCCCTGCTCGTGCTGTCTCTCTCTCTCTCAAAATAAAAAAAAAACATTTAAAAATAAATACATAAAATAAATTTATCTGTATTCTGGATAATTTAACATCCAGGTTCATCCGAAAATCCTAATACAGCAATTCTCCTCCAGATAGAGCGGAGTCCCTCAGCTGCAGACCACACAGCGAATCCTTTGCCTTAGACTCTCGAAGCCCATGGCATTCTGCTGCAGGTGGGGTCAGGCAAAAAAAGCAACAATACTCTATACTCATCTCTGCAAACTGGGACTATCATTCATAAGAGTAAATTCGCTGGGACTGTCAACTCATCCTGTTTCTGACTCAAATAGGGAGCATGTCGGGGCGCCCGGGTGGCTCAGTCGGTTGGGCGTCCGACTTCAGTTCGGGTCATGATCTCGCAGTTTGTGAGTTCGAGCCCCGCGTCGGGCTCTGTGCTGACCGCTCGGAGCCTGGAGCCTGCTTCAGACTCTGTGTCTCCCTCTCTCTCTGCCCCTCCCCCACTCACGCTCTGGCTCCCTCTCTCTCAAAAATAAACATCTAAAAACAAAACACAAATAGGGAGCATGTAACAGAGGCTTCACAAGATAACAGTCTGTGGCTCCAGACTCTCAGAGGGACAGTCACTGTCAGGGCACTGAGGAGGGGAGTTTTAAACTGAGAGGTTAGATTTCCACTCCGTTTTCAAGGGCTTATTGAAACTCAGAGGGGAACCCTGATAAAGATTAAGTAATTCTTAGAGACGAAGTCAAACCCAGAAAGAATCCCTTCCCTGGGAGAAGCGGCATGCCGACAATTTGATGTGAGTGCCAGGAATTTAACTCAGGATTCAAGAAATTCACCAATAGAACTTGATATTTAAAATGCACTACAGAACTCAGCATAGTTGAAGCCTCATTCACCGGTTGCTGACCACGGCTAACACACAACTGCTTCTGTGTTAACAGACACGAGGCGTGCTGGGTGCAGAATGTCTTGGCTTCATTTAGGAGAAAGGAGAAGATTTAAGAGCAGATATAAACCCCTGGGCGCCAATTCTAAAACAGATGTCCACCATCCACACCCAGCAGATGGAAACACGCCTTTGTTTTTGCTTTTTTTTTTTTTTTATAGTCTTACCTAGAAAGCCCTCTGGCCGCAGCTTTCCAGAACTCAGATTCCAACAGACAAACCTTAGTGTGTTGCAAGCTGCCACGTGAACACAGCATGCACAGGGAGGGGGCCGCGTCGGGGTCTACTCACGCATGCAGTCTCCTCCGTACCAGCCCGCCCGGCACTCTGCGCAGTAGATGCCCTTCACGTAGAAGTCGTCCAGCGTGCCCCCCCACGAGCCGTTCCGGCAGGCCTTGCAGTTTTCAAAGATGGTACAGCCTGGAAAATTCCCCAGCAGAAGGATGTTAGATTAGGCACTTATGGGTTCTGGGGCGCCTGGGTGGCTCAGTCGGTTGAGCGTCCGGCTTCAGCTCAGGTCACGATCTCACAGTTCGTGAGTTCGAGCCCCGCGTCGGGCTCTGCGCCGACAGCTCAGAGCCTGGAGTCCGCTTCAGATTCTGTGCCTCCCTCTCTCTCTCTGCCCCTCCCCCGCTTGCACTCTGTCTCCCTCTCTCTCTCTCAAAAATGAATAAATGTTTAAAAAATTAAAAAAAAAAAAAAAAAGCACTTACGGGCTCTAATGGACAGCAGGAGAGAGACACCGTAACTTCTCAGGGTCCCATCTCAGATGAAGGCCTCTGGACCTAGAAAGGTGCCTGAGCCCTTGGGAAAAGATACTCATTCCTAGGAAAATGCCAGAGTCACCAGAATCCACAGCGAGGAGTCCAAGGGGGGGGGGGGGGGGTCTGAACCATCTTCCAAGTTAGTGGCTGACGTTTTGAAGTAACATGAAACTACTTCTAGTAAAAGCTAGAATCTGTCTATCAACGTAGCATATTTATTTCTCTTTCTAAAAGTATTATGTCCATATTGTGGAATATTTAGAAAATTCAGACAGGCAAAGAGAATTAAATTAAAAACACCTAACGGTCCATCACCCAGGAGCAACGATTGGTAACACACCCTCTCTGTGTATATACAAAAACACATTTTCTTAAAATTAAGCTTGAGTCATAGACTGTACATTCTGTTTTTGTAACTTACTTTTTCAGTTAATAATAGATAGTATCTTCCTGTTCTGTTAAATAGTCTTCTATACCATATACTTCCATAACCCAAGTATGCCGGGGAAACAACCTCAACGCCTAATAAGGGGCTCACCCCAGAACGTGTTGCCCTGCCCCCACCAGCAGGCCACACCAGAAGGTTGAGCAGCTCCCAGTTAAGGGTCATTTTTAAAACACAGTCTCTTGGGGCGCCTGGGTGGCGCAGTCGGTTAAGCGTCCGACTTCAGCCAGGTCACGATCTCGCGGTCCGTGAGTTCGAGCCCCGCGTCGGGCTCTGGGCTGATGGCTCAGAGCCTGGAGCCTGTTTCTGATTCTGTGTCTCCCTCTCTCTCTGCCCCTCCCCCGTTCATGCTCTGTCTCTCTCTGTCCCAAAAATAAATAAACGTTGAAAAAAAAAAATTAAAAAAAATAAAAAATAAAAAATAAAATAAAACACAGTCCCTTGAGGGGAGGGGGGCAGTGATGAAAGATAGAGATAATTTGATCCCACTTATCAAAATGGAGGGCTAAGTTCTCCGGCTGTGTTTCCCTGAGCGAACTGCTGAAGCTCTCCGTGCATCATGTTATCATCTGTAAAACAGGGGTAAAAACTTTACCTGCCCCTAAGGGTTATTTTAAAAATTAAATGAACACATACATATAAAGGACTCGGCACATAGTACATACCCCCCAAATATGAACTATAATTCTTACTCCGCACTCCCATACCTGCACGTGGCTTATCCTACCACTGCACATAACCTGCTCAATGTTTAACTGCCTGCCTGTTTGCCTATGACGGACTGAGGTCTTGTTCAACAATATATTCCCAGCACTTAATGTGATATCTGGAACATAGCAAGTGTTCAGGAAGTACTATTTGAATGAATGAATAAATGGACGGGATGGACGGATGGACGGAGGGATGGGTGGGTGGATGGAGAGATGAACTGCTAAATCCAGGTTTCTCAACCATTGGAGACGACCAGCGTTTCCTTGAGCTGATAGCACACCTCTGTGATCTGGGCTGAAACTGGGTTTTCATCCGCCCGTAGTGTGCACTTGTAGTCCCCTCTTTGCACACCACCCTGATGCGGCTTCCCTGTCCTAGTGCTTCCTCCCACCAGAGAAGAAGAGCTGCTGATATGATTCATCAAATCCCAGTGGGTCATGTGGCCCACAACCGGGTCCCAGGGGAGTCACCGTGCTTTCCAAAGGCCATCTTCACCCATGTGCCACTTTCCCCGCTTTGGTTCCCTATCCACTCTGCCACTGAGGAGGCAAACGGACTCCGAGTCTGCCCCTAACTACCCCGCCAACTCTCTCTCTGGGCACAGTAAATTCAAGGCCTTTGGGTGCAAGCCACAAAAAACGGCCAGGTGATCAAGATGAGCAAGGCGATGACGCAAAGACACCAAGTAGCTCACGGCATTGCCAGAAAAGCCAGAGGACTGAGTTCAGAGCTACCTAGCCTCAAGCCACACGAAAATACACGGCACACTCGATCCAGGGAGGGCCCGAGTGCTGCGGGACACCGTGGGACATCACTACTGACATCCCCACCACCATGTGCCTGGGTGTGGATGCCTGTAACCACTGCCACCAGAGGAGATGGTTGTCTACCATAATGAGGAAAAGAACAGAGATTCTAAAACTGTGCTGCGATCCCATCTCTCACCTTTGAGACTGGCAAAAATCCACAATGATTTGTGTCGCAAGGCTTTGGGAAAACAGCACCCTCATATCCGGCTGCTGAGATTGCCGAGTGCACGGGGGATGATACAAAGGCCGGCAACGTGACATAGGCACCTCTCTTTGACTCAGCAACCTCTCTTCCAGGAACCTACCCCAAAGAACACTGCAAAATACTAAGTGATGTATGTCTAAGGCTCTTCACTGTAGTATTATTTATAATAGCAAAAGGCTGGAAACAACCCAAATACTCATAAACTATAGGAGTCCACACAATGCAGTTACATGCAACCGTAAAAAGAAATGGAAAAAAAATGGCTTTATCTATCCGATCAGTGAGTGATCTCCAGCATATAGTGTTAAGAGGAAGACAAAAAGCAAGGTAGTTAGCGGTGTTTATCGTAGGCTGTCTTTTGTGCCAGGGGAGAGATATATAAATGTATATACAAATGTGTATTTGCTCCTGTTGTCAAATACAGAACACAGATGGAAACAAAAAACCTGCCTATATATCAAGTACGTGGTGTAACACCACAGACGAAAGAACGACTATATTTAGGGGGATGTAGCCTAAGGTCAATAAAAACCGTAATAATCAGTGGCCTTGTTAGTATTAATGGTGTTACCGCAAAAAAAAAAAAAAAAAAATAGTGCTATTGCTATTTTGTACAATGATATTATGCTATAAGATAAAGCAAATAAGTGATTAGGTTAATACCATTAGGAAACAGTGTCTTCACCATGACAGAAAAGACACGCAAATATAAAATTAGCAAAGTTAATTAAACCACCTCGGAATACTACATTTGCACTTGACTACCGGCATAAACTCCTTTTTCTCTTTGTTTAAAAATACGTATTTCCTAGCCCCATCCACTTTAAATAAATAAATGATAGCCTAGTACAACAAGGACAGTTCAGGGACAAGGAACATGTTTGGAGCCCAGATTATGGCGTCAAGCCCAGAATTCCTTGGAGGGATGGCTGATTCCAGATCTGGGGCAGAAAATACACAAGAAGGGCCTGAAATCAAGTAAGATCTCAAACACTAGAGTGGTCATGTCAGAAGAACACAGATGGACACGGAGGGGGGCCCCCCAGTGTCCTGAGATAGGGGGATGTATGCATGAAAATGAATCGTGACTGAAATGGATTAAACCACATAAGTAGAAGCACCTAAGTTCATAATTTCACACTGACACACACCATGCACACGTTTCTTTGATCACCAGTAGGAACTGCTAGGGCATCAACTCACTATTCTGAAAATGAGAAAAAGAAAACAAGCCTTTATGTAACCTGCCCTTTCAGGAACAACCAGCTGGTCACCGCTTAGGTCCAAAGATCATTCCTAGCATTCCTCAAGGGGGCGACACCGGGTGCCTCGTGTGTGACGTAACAGGAAGATGTTGGTACGGCTGAGACAGGTGTTGACTGCCGTCTGTACAATGTAGCAGGAAGCACAAAGCACCACTTATGAAGTTCTCTTACTTATCATGAAATCAAAGCCCCGCCCTCACCCCAACAGTGACCACCAGGCTTTTGGAAATACTGAAAATCATCCAAAGACTGATGTCACTACCAAGGATCCCGGGTTGAGAGACCCTGGTTTCGTTCTCAAAATTTCCTTAGAAAATCTGGAAGCATTACTCAACTATTTCCCTCCAAACCACACTAACCACCAGAAAATTGGGGCCGTTGGTTTCTTTTCTAGATCAAATGGACAAAGGCTATACCGAGGTCACTCGAATTTCCAAACTCAGCATTGCTCTCTTCTAAGAAGGAAGACAGTTTAGAAATATCACTTGTTTACTTGAGCCCCATTTTCTTTCCACTTCTATAGCTTCCCACAAAAGAAACTTCCTGGTAGTTATGTGCATCATTCTGGGTGTTTGTCAAAGGGGGGAAAAGCAGAAACGAGAGAAATTCCCCAAACACACTTTTGACATCCTTTCGGTCTTCAGCCCGAGGAAAGCGTGTTGGAAACTCTCTACATCTTCCTTTTGATCTGGCCTATGAGGGAAAAGGTAAGACGCCCCTGGGAAAAGCCAGACGCGCCAGGGAGCAGACAGGAAAGCGCCTAGAAATTGTTCGGTGGCTTGCTAATCACATTGGAAACATCTTCAGTCTGAGGCTCGGGGTGTTCACGGGCCTCTGGGCAGACAGGCACTGCAGTGAAAAACGACAATCACTGTCCCCTCAGTGGTGGGGATACGGTGGCTCGGAAGAAGGCAAAGAATGGTACACGGTGGCCTGGGAAGGTCCCGTCTCACCTTCAGATGCTCTTATATTACTGGGACCCCCTCATAAATGTCCAGCTCAGAGCCAGAGCATCATCCTTGACTTCTGCTTTTCCCTTCCCTTCCCCATCCAGCCAATCCCAAACTGTTGTCAATTCCACTCCCTTGCATTGCTCTGAAATCCCGCCACCTCTCTCCATCTGCAAGGCTTCGGCATTCATTAAGGTCTCCGTTACTCACCCCCCCCCCCCCCCGCCTCCTGGCCTGCCCTTCCTCTAATCCTTTCTCCATACCTCAGCCAAAGAGAAAATCGTGTTTCACGTCTCTACTCAAAGATCTCCAATGTTGCTAAAATTTCTTCAGGATATAGCCTAAAGTCAAAGCACAATGTGCAAAGCCTATCGAGGCTTGGACCCTCAGATAGCTCTCTTAGAATCTTTTCTTTTTGTCTGTTTATCACTCTTCATGTTTCTCATCTCTCTCTCTCTCTCTCTCTCTCTCTCTCACACACACACACACACACACACACACACACACACACACAACACACAGCTTCCTTTGGCCAGATGAGGAACATGCAATTCCCAAACCCCATGCTTTCTCTTGTCACAGGGACTTAGCACATGCTCTCGGCTACGGCTTGAGCCCTCTACCACACCCCCTCCACCCCGTTCAGTTTGCTGTTTCCACCTTCCGCACACCTATCACCTCCTCCAGTAAGCTCCACTGCCACCCTCCGTCACCATCCCCGCTCCCATGGTACCTGGTGCTTCTCTATCACAGCACTCCCCATGCTGTGTACTGTAGCTGCCTGTTTACTCGTCCATCGCCCCCGCCAGGCTACAAGCTCTGGGAATGCAGGGAATATGTCTTTTTTTAAAAAAACATCATTGTATTCCCAGTATCTGCTATGGTCCATAGGAGCTGCTGAGTCTTTCATTAAATGACCGAAAAAGTGGATGGATTCACAGCTTTCCCATGTTAGCGGTGAAGAGGGTTCTAATTCCTCCACTTCCCTGGCCTGAAGTTAGAACAGGGCAGAATCATGCCACTTTTCACGTCGCGGCATCACAGCCTCCTGGTATCCGTCGGCCAGGATGTTAAGCCTCTTCCCATTCACGACCTCAGGAAAGCCGAAGGCAGCCTGAGGTCTCGCATTCCACGCTCACCTGGGTGAATGAGGCAGGAGTCACACTCATTGTCCTCGTTCCTGCAGCAAGGGATGGTGTAGCCCACTACCTCCTTCTTTCCAGGGCAGACGCATTCGATCTGATCGTATTCACAGCACTCCCGACACATGATATTCCACTCAGCTCCCGGGCAGGCCTCATTAATGACCGTGTACTCTGAAATGGAAACCGGCAGCTGAGCACAGGGGTTCTGGTAGGAAGGGGTAAGACCCATGAGGGCTCTACTGGGACGATGCAACCTTGCCCTATAAAGGCATCATCCTGGGGCGCCTGGGTGGCTCAGTCGGTTGAGCGTCCGACTTCGGCTCAGGTCACGATCTCACGATCCGGGAGTTCGAGCCCCGCGTCGGGCTCTGGGCTGATGGCTCGGAGCCTGCAGCCTGTTTCCGATTCTGTGTCTCCCTCTCTCTCTGCCCCTCCCCCGTTCATGCTCTGTCTCTGTCTCAAAAATAAATAAACGTTAAAAAAAATTTTTTTTAAATAAATAAATAAAATAAATGCATCATCCTGCCTGAACAATAGAGAAGGCCGTGGGGATTCTTCCTAGGCCAGTGTCTCCAAAGTGGGGTGGCCTGACCTGAAGGGTGTTCAAAACCATCCACCGGGGCACAGACGAAATTGTGTTAGAAGTATTATTCATTTTTATTTCTTAAAAAAAAAAAAAGCTAAGAACTGATGTTTTATCAGTATATAATCTGTGCGAATACACAAAAATAATATAAACAAGTATACATTTCTTGAGTGTCTATGTCCATTTCTATTTTTGCTGGGGTGCATCCGGCTACTTCTTACAGCTACATAGGTTGTACACTGCACAACTCCAGGAGGAACCACTCAACTGAACACCTGTAGAGCATAGCCCAGACATTTGGGCCATCAAAAAAGTTTGGAGACTACTCTGTAGACGAGGCCATTCAAGTTCAAGGCTAATTGCCAAGCAGAGACCATGTCATTTCCTCCAAACTTGGCTCCTCGATTTTGCAGCATGCCATTTTTATCGTATCTTCAAAGCTAACACCAACAAAAAAGACAAAAAGTATCTTAATTAGTATGTCTGGGAGAATTTCAATGTTTTACCAGGGTGAACTCATTGGCAAAACTTCATTCAGTCCCCAAATACAACTGAGCGTTCTTTCCCATGAGAGAGAGAGAGAGAGAGAGAGAGAGAGAGAGAGAGAGAGAAAAGTATTTCTGGGTAGAACTTCTGTCTTTCTTTCTTTTTTAAAACATACCTTAAGTAAATGAAAAAGAAAAACCATCTGGTAAAATCTATAAGAGGACTCGGTTGGAGGCTGCCCAGAGGAACCCAGCCTAAAAAACAGACTGAGTTTTGATTGGCTCTTTTTTCTCATCCACTCTCAGTTTCTAAAAATTTTGCACAAAGACGATGACTGAAGAAGAAATAGGTCAGATATTTGAGGGAGAAAGCAAATCTGGCTTCTCTGTGAAGTCGTCCCTGAAAACCCTGGGCAAGGATCCCCCAACATGCTTTGCAGGCCCACATAAACCAACACTAGGATCTGTGGTGGCTTCTGACCTCTCGAATTTCACAGTTTAGTTTTCTGTTTTCCCCTCCTAAATTTGGAAGCCTGACGCTGAGTTGATCATCTTTAACCTGCCAGGTAGAACCATCCAGAGAAACTATCACCATCTCTGTCAGCCTCAGGTCATAAGAACATTCTAGCATCATAGCAAGGAACCACTTGCATAATAGGAGATGGTTCCTGACATGGAATAAATTTAGCTTTTTGAAAAATTTTCTAATTTTCCCCCCACAAACTTTGGCCAGCCAGCAAAGGTCCTCACGATGGCATTTGGGAGTGATTGGTAGAGATTACTGTAATGTCACTAGTGAGGTTTTGTTTCCCCCACTAGTTTGCGGGCCCCACCAGGACAGACACCGGGATATATACTCGGCTTCCCACGTTTCTGATGTTGGCTGGATGAAGTGAATGACTTCTAAAGTGTAGACAAGGGGCGCCTGGGTGGCTCAGTCAGTTAAGTGTCCGACTTCGGCTCAGGTCATGATCTCACGGTTTGTGGGTTCAAGCCCCACGTCAGGCTCTGTGCTGACAGCTTGGTGCCTGAAGCCTGCTTCGGATTCTGTGTCTCCCCCTCTCTCTGCCCCTCCCCTGCTTGCTCGCTCTCTCTCAAAAATAAATAAACATTAAAAAAATAACTTAAATAAAATAAAATGCAGATGAGAACATAATGGTTAAAAATGAGAAAGAGCAGGAGAAAACACAAAGGTAAATCTCCATCGTATTTGGCAACGAGTCCTTAAATACGACCCTTAAACATGAACAACAGAGAAAAAACAGATAGATGGGGCTTTATCACAATTAATAAATTTTCTGCAACAAAGGACATGTCAAGAAAGTAAAAAGACAGCCTACAAAACGGGGGGAAAGATTTGCAAATGAAAGATTTGATAAGGGCTTCGTATCAAACATACATAAAGAACTCCTACGACTCCACCTCAGAAAGACAAACAGGCAAGTAGCATGAAGACGTATTTCTCCAAAGAAGATAAACAAATGGCCAATAAGCTCATAAGAAGATGGTTGACATCACAAGTCACTGAGGAAATGCAAAATAAAACCATGAAGAGATACCAGCTCACAGTACCGGGGTGGCTACAAAAGAGAAAAATAAGAGGTGGCAAAGATGTCGAGGGACTGGAACCCTCGTGTGCTGCTGGTGGGAAGGTAAGGTGGGTGCAGTGAAAGCCAGGGTGGCGGTTCCTTCAAAGGCAAACATCGAAATATCACTGAGGCCCAGAGATTCTACTCCCACCTACCTTCCCCAAAAATCAAAAATAGAGACTCAAAACAGATGCGTGTAGGCCAATGTTCATTGCAGCATTATTCCTCGGAGTCAAAAGGTGGAAACAACCCAAGTGTCCATCAGGAGATCAGTGAGTAAATAAAATGTGGTGCAGGATACAATGGTACTCAGACCGTGGAATATTACTCAGCCACGAAAAGGCATGCAGCACGGCTGCTACCTGCAGGTGCCCAGTATGGACAAGATATGGAGAAAAATAAACAAATTAACCTGCACTTGCCTTTGAAAACCTTCATGGCTGGTGTGAGGGAGACAAGAAAGGAGGGTTGTTGTGTGGGACGACTTCCACTATCACTGACCGATGTTGACTACAGTACAGTATTAATAAACTCTTGTCATACACTGTATTTAATGTAACTGGCAATAAGGCAGCAGAGGAACGGGTCTCTATCTGCAGGACCTAGAATGAAGCAAAGCATTCCTGAGCTTACTCTTGTATGGAAAAGCAAAGGACTGTCCACCGGTGCTTCGAAGTGACAAAAAATACACCAGTACCGGCTGTGGGCACCTTCCAATGTTCTGAAAAATCCCTGATTTCTGCCAAACACCACGGCCTGAGACCGAGCATCCAAGCACGGGAGATGATCGCCCACCATCCCACAGCGAGAGAAGAGACAGAAGAGCCATTGGCTCAGCTGTGATCATGTGACATTCGGCATCACATACTACTCATATTGCAAGACATGGCTCGTTTCTCAAGTCAAAATTTATTAGAAATGCTTGCTTGTTTTGCACAACACTCACAGTCCAAGGTTTTACTATATAGCATACCAGTTCCTTACTTAAAATGTTCATGTTGGCTCCCACTGCGTTTGGAACAAAGCCCAAATGCTCCGTCATGGCCCACAGGCCTTTGAGAACCCACCACTCCCTACCCCTCCAAACGTTTTCTTGGCCATGGTCTCCCACCTTCTAGAAGTTTCTCAAAACCACCAAGCTCTTGTCCACCTCCGGGCCTTCACGTTTGCTTTCCCCACTGCCTCTGTTTCACGCTTTTAGGCCTTATGATAAATGACACCTGCTCAGAGAGGTTCTCACTGACTTCTCCCCGGGAAGTGCATAGCTCCACCCGCCCCCTCCATGACAATCTCTACTAAGTGCTCCCTTGTCTAGCCCTTACCACAACTTATACTCATTTTCTGCATTTCCATTTACTTGCCTATTGTCTGCATCCCTTACATGACCATAAGCTGGTAGGAGCCACATCTAACTTGTTCACGGCTGCTAGGGAAGGGTCTGGCACACAAAAGGCGCTCAATAAATGCTTATTGAATGAATCCGCCTTAACACCCGAGCTACCTCTCTTCAACAGTCCAGTATTTCCATCCAGTAGGTCCTGGCTTGGAGCTACAAGCCAGGGGAGCTGGCTTCATCCCATAATTTGCTATTGGAACTAAGGCACTTTCCATCTGTAGAGAAGTGCCTGGGACAGTGGGTCCAGGCTATCTGCCTCGGGTCCAGCCCCCACCTTGTCCAGCCGTGCACAATCTGAACCCCGGGAACAGCAAATATGCCTGTGGGGTGTGGCTCGTGTCTTAGCCCTCCCTCTGTTCACCTTAGGGTAAGCCCTACATCCTTCAGGCTTTTCTAAGAATTTATAAGCACGAGTAACTCCTGGGAGGGCAATAGCAGGATAAAAGTAATTTGCAACTTTTACAAGCCTTTAAACTTAAGAAGGCCAAGTGAGGTCGGCTCTACTCCAACGGAGAGTGACGTCCATTTCCCCCTAAGCAGCAGGCAACACCTCTGGCCCAGCCATGGAATATCCTGGCCTCCTTTTTACCCAGAAATTAATTCCCTAAAATGCCTTCATTGACATTTCTTTTAACTTCATTGAGCAAGTCCACCTCTGCCCTCCCAAGCCCATCATATTAACTTCATAGGTAACGTCCCAGGCCCAGCATCATTGCAAGGACCCTCGTAAGAGGGAGGCAGGATGCTCAGAAAGAGGTGACAACAGAAGCAGAGACTGGACTGACGTGCTCTGAAGATGGAGGAAGGGACGACGAGCCAAGGGACACAGGCAGCTTCTGGAAGCTGGACAAGGCATGGGAACAGACCCTCCCTGGAGCCTCCTGAAGGAACGCAGGCCGGCCGATACCTCGATTTTAGCCTCAGGAAACTCATTTCAAACTCCTGACCGCCGGAACTGGAAGAAATAAAGGTGTGCTGTTCTAAGTTACTAGTAAGTCTGTGGTAATTTGTTACCGCGGTAACATACTAACAGAACTAACATGCTGCGTCTTCTCAGAAAAAATAAATAAATAAAGGTTTAACCACCCCGTCCCTCAGTTTCCCCACTGAACACAGTGCCAAGAATACGGGTGAACTGACAAACTCATTCTTTCATTGCACAAGTATTTACCAAGTGTCTGCTTGTGTCCTGTAGGAGGCTGGGTGCTGGGATATGATGGAGAGAAAAACAGACACCCTTCCAGCCTTACAGAAGTCACTGTTTTGTAGAAGAGGAGACTAAGGGCAAATGACCTCACAAACACATAATCACTAACTGTGGTAAGGAAACTTCAGGATGCTCTGAGAACAAATGGATGGTCATGAAGGGACATTAGTACCAAATCTATGGGACTCACAGGGTTGCTGGGGGGGGAGGACGTTAAATACAACCACAGGTAGAGGGGCACCTGGCTGGATCAGTCAGTGAAACATATGACTCTTGATCTCGGGGTTGTGAGTTCGAGCCCCCACCTGGGGTATAGCAATTACTCAATAAATAAATAAATACATGAGTAAATAAATCTTAAAAAACAAAACAAAACCAAAAACTCAGAAATCCGTGTAAGTGCCGGAGGAGGCGATGGTTTTAATGGTTTTGTGACTCGACCTGTTCCCTCTGGTCTGGCAAATCCATCACCCTTCTTTCTCCCCAGCTTTAACAGAGACGAGAAGGTGCCCTCAAAATATATGTGTAAGAAATAAATAGATAAGTGAAATATTCTGTAAGAAATAATTAAAGTTGACCAGCTGAAGAGATTTTAAAACGCAGTAAGCAGACAAAAGCAATCTCCTGGACTTTTCCTCCCTCCATTTCTTAGAATTACATTTGCAGAAAAGGCATATTGGTCATTTGGCTTTTGCTGTATAGATTTCAGGGAATTTCAATATGGTGCTAGAGGCCAGTTCCAGAAAGTAGGGTTGAGAGAAACCTCTCCAATAGCAGAAGTTACTGGATGTACGTGTGAATACTAAAGCATGTCAGCATGTGTTTACCTAAAGTGCTTTTATATTGTTCATGCAATTTAATCTTCAACGTGACCCAGGGAAGTAGGTTTTTCTTTTAAGTTAAAATGATGTAGCCTCACTTCTTCACTTTACCAGCGAGGAAAAGGAGGTAAAGAGCTAGGTAGGAGAAGAAATAAAGAGAAATGCCAAAGCTTTTCTGGGCAATTAATTCTGGGAGGACGGGAGGCCAATACAGACGTGTGGGCCTAGGGAGGGGGTGAAAAACCCACTGCTCAGAGGGCAACGGGCCAGGACCGCCCCCAGCATGAGCAGCTGCGGAAGGTGAGCAAATTTTACTCTGTCGTCCACATTTAAGAACAAAACCTTGGGGCGCCTGGGTGGCGCAGTCGGTTGGGCGTCCGACTTCAGCCAGGTCACGATCTCGCGGTCCGTGAGTTCGAGCCCCGCGTCAGGCTCTGGGCTGATGGCTCAGAGCCTGGAGCCTGTTTCCGATTCTGTGTCTCCCTCTCTCTCTGCCCCTCCCCCGTTCATGCTCTGTCTCTCTCTGTCCTAAAAATAAATAAACGTTGAAAAAAAAAAAATTTAAAAAAAAAAAAAAAAAAAAAAGAACAAAACCTTATATAAGCTGCAAATGTGCCTTATCCCGTCAGCGCTTCCCAGGAAGGAAGCACAAATAAAGCACAAAGAACTCGCCTGGGATAAACCAAGGCACTGAGAACACACGTCCATGACGAAATCGAGCTCCGAGAGTTCTGCGTGCCACTCACACTTGTTCATGCCGAGCTCTTCCACTGGGTAAAATATTTACGGTTCTCTTTTTTTTTCATGAAACACTATACATTTTATTTTTATTTTTTTTTTTAATTTTTTTTTCAACATTTATTTATTTTTGGGACAGAGAGAGACAGAGCATGAATGGGGGAGGGGCAGAGAGAGAGGGAGACACAGAATCGGAAACAGGCTCCAGGCTCTGAGCCATCAGCCCAGAGCCTGACGCGGGGCTCGGACTCACGGACCGCGAGATCGTGACCTGGCTGAAGTCGGACGCTTAACCGACTGCGCCACCCAGGCGCCCCTATACATTTTAATATCAAAGATTCCTTATGAAAGCTTCAACAATAAAATCATAAAGGAAGGAAAAATATTGAGCAATATCTTTCATATTTTTGCTGTCTGGATAGACAGCAAGCTTCAAGTTGTCTTATTCCCACGGACGTATATATACACATACAGATACTGATACGTGTGCACACATAGTCTTCTGGAAACTGGTGACATATATAACGTTTCCGGTTAGAAACCACTGTTCCTTTTTCTTTACTTCAATCATGGATGTCTTCTCTTGACACTTAGGAGTCTCCAAAAGTGGTTTTAAATTGCTGCATAATTATCTCATGTGTGCAGGTGCCCTCTCCCCTCTTTTTTAATTTTTTCATCAAAATTAAAGGGGCAGATGGGGCGCCTGAGTGGCTCAGTCAGTTAAGTGTCCGACTTCAGCTCAGGTCATGATCTCGCGGTTCGTGAGTTCGAGCCCCACATCAGGCTCTGTGCTGACAGCTCAGGGCCTGGAGCCTGCTTCGGATTCTGTGTCTTCCTCTCTCTGCCCCTCCCCCCCTCACGCTCTGTCTCTCTTTGTCTTTCAAAAAATGAATAAACATTTAAAAAAAATTTTTTTTTAATTAAAGGGGCAGAGAGAGAGCGGGACAGGGAATCCAAAGCAGGCGACAGGCTAACAGCAGCAAGCCCCACGTGGGGCTCAAACTCACAAACTGTGAGATCATGACCTGAGCCAAAACCAAGAGTCCGACACTTAACCGACTGAGCCCCCCAGGTGCCCCAGAATCTTAAGCAGGCTCCATGCTCTGTGTGGAGCCTGACATGAGGCCCAATCCCATGACCCTGGGATCATGACCTGAGCTGAAATCAAGAGTTGGATGCTCAACTGACTGAGCCACCCAGGTGCCCCTGCTCCCCTCTGTTTTAAATCAGGGCAAATAAAAGCAAGAGAGTTGCAAAGTACTTTGGTATCATAAGCTCTGTCCTCTCAGCTGCCATGTTTAGAGGCATAAGCCATCCTAGCAGCTCCTATCCAGAGTAGAGAGTCCATTGTTTTGGTCCAGCTTTGGTTCTTCCAGAACTCACTGTGGAAAATGGAAGGCACTCGAGCTCTCAGTCCTGCTCTATCAGTGGGAATACCAAGGCAATGAGGACAATGCTAACCAGCTGGCCCAAGTTCAGCTTTCATATACATGGAGGTCAAATGAATGAATCAATGAAAGAAAGCTGGCTGATGTCATCGTCACCATCGTTATTTTGCAGGGTCCCTCGGCAGCCTGACAGTCTGCTTGAAGGCTGTCCAGCTCTGATCTCTCCCTCCTGCTGACAAGATGGAGAGCCCATAATCCCTCAAACAGCAGGTGCTAACCTCCACAGGATGGTGGGGGACTGTGTCCCCATAGCCTTCAAGTACTGTGTTCTCAACATGACATTTTAAGGAAATAACTTGAAACTGATGGCCGTTAAGGTCCATCTGAAAAAACCCAGAGGATTCTCCATGAAAACAAGGGTCAGCCTGTTCCTTGCAAGATGGAAACGTCAGTTGTCAGATGAAAGGCCCTGGTGGAGACCACCCCAGAAGGTGGCAAAGAAAGGCACTTTTGTCAGGTGCTCACTCCTCCTTGATGTTAGAGCCCTCCTTTCTGTCCCCCGAAACCTCCAGGTCCTCCCGTGTAACCACATGTAACTAAAATTTCTACTGAGCCTTTACTGTCCTGCATTCCGTAAACCTTCTGAGACCAGAAGGGGGAAAAAAGACGCATAACTCGGGGGTGCCTGGGGGGCTCAGCCAGTTAAGCGTCTGACTGCGGCTCAGATCGTGATCTCATGTCTCGTGGGTTCAGGCCCCACGTCGGGCTCTGTGCTGACAGCTCAGAACCTGGAGCCTGCTTCAGATTCTGTGTTTCCCTCGCTCTCTGCCCCTCCCCCACTCGTGCTCTGTCTCTCTCTTTCAAAAAATAAATAAACATTAAAAAATGCGGTCTGCATTCCCCACACTGAGGTCGGGGCAGCCCACGCCTTTCCTGACTCCCCCAGGGTCAGACCTCCTGCTTGCGGGATCGGGATCCATGACAGGCAAACCCCAGGCAGGCAGGATGGTGAGTCAGGGGACAGGCGATGCTTACGCAATGCTGACTGGGCCCTCGGGGCCTCCTTGTCTCCTCCTAAGCCTTTGAGAACCAACCTGTCAGCCAGAGACCCTCGGTCCCAGCCTGGCTGGGTTCCCCAACTCGGTGACCTCTGGCTGCCCCTTTTTACAGCTCCTCTTGTTAAGGAGATAATGACAGCTGTGGAGTCAAGGTTTTTGTCACCGCCTCTGGGTATCAGGAGTGAGAAAACTTCTCAGGGATTCTGTAGAAATCTGGTTTTTAGGCATGCACACAATGGGGGGGGACGGGGAGGTAAAAGTCAGTGTGTCTCGAGCTGTCCCTGCTCACCCTTTATTAAGCACACTGTTCTCCGCTGTGGTTCTTCATTCCCTCCTCTGCACCCTGGGCCCCGATACCCGCAGGGCATGCCCACACCAGCTCGCTGAATCCTCAGAGCCACCCCTCAAAGTAAGTATTATTTTCTTCGCTTGACAGATGAGGAAACTGAGGAACAGACAGGGTAAATAAACTGCCCCGGGCGGCACAGTTTTCAGGTGAAAGAAGGAAGATCAGAACCCACCTCTTTCTAGAGCCGGAGCCTAGAAACAGATTCCTTCCAACACACTAGCTTCATTCTAGAGAGTTCACTCCCCTGACTCTGCAGATTAAAAATTCGGCAGTGACGAAATGGACACGTTTGGGAAACAGACCACCCAACTTTTAATCCTGAAATCTGTCCCTCTTTTATGCTGCTGGACAATCGCAGACAAGACACCTTCCCCCAAAGCTTCAAGCGGAGAGGTGTAGGCCGATGGTGTTGTCGACGTCATTGCGGTGGAAGAAGGCGATGAGCAGAAAGGGCTTTGAAAGAAAAAGCACAGATTTGTCAAGACATTACCAATATTCTCTGCAGGATAAAGAGCCATCACGTCTTCGGCTAAGACACAGATGGCGAAGGGAGTGAAGGGGGTGAGTAATAATGTCTTCTCCTGAGGCCCACACATACATGGCATTTTTCAGCAGTAGGCTCATGTTTAAATCATGGCATTCTGAATTCCTCGCCTTGCTTCTAGATTTCTTCATCTCTTTTTCCTAATACTCCCTCTTCAGACACCCATTTAAATAGGACATACCTCACCTCCTGCTGCTTCTCTTCTAGAAATAGAAATTCGACATCCATAGCCAAAGGGAACAAAACCTAAACTCTGGCACTTGGAAGGGCCCCCAGTTGCCATTATCCTCAACAACTGTGGTGCTGGAAATCCTTGAAGGACAGCTGCTTCTGGGTTACTTCCATTGTTGGAAAATGAGCGAGCTGACTGGGTCTTATTTTCTCAGTAGAATTGGCTACTACAAAAAAAAAAAAAAATTTAATAACGCATCTAAAAGCACCTGGCAATCGAATTCAGCAAATTATTACATCGACCGAAACATCAGAATGGCCAAGTTAAAAACAATAAAACTTAAGCTCTACCCTAAAAAATCCAATCTGGATTTCCCTGGATCCAAGAATTCTACCAACCACCCCACCTGCCCCCAATCTTCCACACTTTCAAACCCTTCTTTCTGAATCGGAGCACGTCAAGGCTACACAGGAGTCTTGGTCGGCCACGTCTCCCTCCTGGCCAATAGCTTCCAGGGTTAGTGTTACTGTCTTCAGATCCAGGGTCACTGATGCCCGGCAGAAGCCAGATTTTCCTCCTGGCCAACAGCACTGGTCGAATGTGGAGGGAAGTTGAGTGAGGATGATGCGTCTACGACGGTATGTCCTGTTCACGAACCCTAAGCTGGCAGCAGCTTCAAGGCAGGCTAGCCTCCATTATAGCTACCTCCCCCAGCTCCGCGGGCTAGAACAAGAGAAAATGAACTTCTTTTTGCCTGAGGCTTCCTGCCTGGCTCCACCTTCGGATCGCAACAGGGGGTCAGGAGCATCTCCTGTCTGGGACACCAACATTATGGATCCAGAATCACCTGCGCTGAAAGACACTGACCTCTCAGCCCCTGCAAGAAACTACCATTCGCCCGGGTGCAAACACAGAGAAACTAAGGCACTGTGCGGAAGGGCATTTCCTCTAAGGTTGTAAGGTGGGTGCATGCTAAAACCAAGGGAAGGTAGCAAGGCTCAAAGAGGGAAACTTACGGTGAATCTTTAGGGGATTGTTTTTCTGACAGAGCCACAAGGAAAGAGGATAGGACTGTGGACTGAGGCAAAGAGGGCCTCAAGGGGACCTTGTAACTTCCACCCTACTACACACAGAACCACCAGTGTTTCCTCTCGACACCCTGTGAAATGGGTGCTGGTGGGAAGTACAGTAGAAGGGAGAGAAGGAGACGGCTGCAACTTCCTGAGCACTCCTGTTTTGCGAGGCGTTTCACTAATCTACTTTAAGTAGATTCTCATTTAACACCTGCAATAAACCCATAATACACTACAATCCTCAGTCTACAGGTCGGAAGGTGGTAAGGCCACAAGAAAAAGGTTAAGTAACTTGCCAGAGAAAAGCAGCCACGAACAACAGAGCCAGGACTCAAACCCTGCCCCATCCTTTAAACCGTAATACTCCACACCCCGTGTATATACATATTCATACAAACACACATCCACATCTCTACTCTTCTGTGTACGTGTGTATTCAAACTTGGACACATCCATACCAAGATATCTACATCAAAGGTGAATTCCAGAATTATGGCAAGTAAAGGCTGGATCTTTGCTGAGGTCATGGATGACTTGAGTCTACTCTGGCAAGATACCCCTTAAGGGAACAACAGGTCTTCTCCCTTACCCATTGCCACCGCAGTTATCCAATCTGAAACAAGTCAGGGCAGAGAGAAGGGGCAGGCCATGCTAGCGCCAAGAGAGAAGCCGTGTTGCATGACAACAAGAACAATATTTAGCAAAGGCAGGAACAAAGAAGTTCCCAGAAGCAGCAAACAGCGGGTTGATGAGCAGCTCAAACTCACGTGCTGTCTCTTTGGGATACAGCCCCAGTGTAAACAGCTCAGACCACTTCAGGGTGTGTAAATCTCGGTCACAGTGACTGGGCTATTCCCGAGCTGGCAAGCACCAGGGTAAATAACAAGGGATTGGAGACAAGCCTCCGGGTGTGCAGGGTGGGGGGAGGAGGAGTGGAGAAGAGAGGGTAACTGGTGATGAACAGTCCTGGGACTCAGTGCCTCCAGGGATTCGAAGGATGCTCAAGTAGCATCCTTGTGAAGGGGAGACTTGGTGACAGTCAAGGATACAGTCTAGCTGGGGAGTCAAGCCACAGCTCCATCACTCCCCAGAACTGCTGTGTCACCGTGGGCACCTGTTAATCAGATTCAGTTTGTCCAATGATCCCAGACCGACTGCATTACTGTAGGCAACCTGACTATGAGAAATGAGTTTTCTCAATGAACCATGCAGGTCAATGCTGGCAAGGATGTTTCTCAACATGAACGGGGCCAAATCCATGGCTCTTTCACTCTCTCAGGGAGTGGTAAGTGACTAGGACATCAGACTTCCTGCCCTGCCCTCAGCAGAAGGCTAATGAGAAGCCCCTGTTTTACAGACTTTCAAATTCCCTTCTTCCCTTATCCTCCATAACGGTGAGGTATTCTTCAGCGTTGCGTTCCTTATGGGCAAGGGAGTAGTTTGCCAAACTATATTCTAAGGAGCAGTAACTCCACTGGTAGTATAAGGTATTGTGTGAAAAGACATTCTGTGCTTAACCTTATAAAATGCTAATCACTGCTTTCTTTATTGCAGGGCTTAGCAGTGTCTATAAATGCTTTGTGCACAGTTAATCTCCACATTCCCCAGACATTTTTCATCATAACGCCCTCGGTTTTGTTTGGTTATTTTTGCTGAATATCTTCCAGCATTAGAATGCCATGAAACCCACTTTGGAAAAATGTCAGACTGGACCAACAGCTCTTTCGATAGATTGTTCAAGTGCCTTAAGGAAAAGAACTCTGTCTTGTTCATCATGACATCCCCAAGTACCTAGGATCGCGCCTGGCCCCGGGGTAGGTGCGTGATCAAGTTTGCTGAATAAATACCTGAATGTGGACACGTGAAGCACGTGTGATTCCCAGGGAAAGGTTAGTTCTGACAAAGAGTGAGGTTAGAAACAGCTCTTGCCGTCACACGGGAGTCTCGATGGTGCAGTATGAGGAATCCATTGGGTCTATTACTGTGAATATTTTTGTTAACTGCAGTGTGTATCTCATTTCTACAAAGACTAGGGATGCTCGCTTGTTCTGTTCCACCAGTGGGTTGGCCAGGGGAGCCGGGCTTGCACAGAACGAAGGCTGAGCACCACGTAGAAGCAGGCAGCCAACCACCCACTGGGAGGCAGAAAGCCAGACCAAGAAATCCTGCAACAAACATTCTTTACTGGCACCCAAACCCCCGCTTCTGTTCACAACCAGGTGAGCCAAGGGGATGTGGCAAAGTATGGGAGTAGAAGTGACCAGCTAGAAGCTAAACTCAGGCAACGTGTCCTGGGACACCTCAGGTGCTCTCCACCTTCAGTGCTGATCCGGAGGGAAGATCCCAGCATGAGGGCGATTCACTGATCACATGCAAAGGAATCCTATGAAGGAAGTGGGGAGGGGGCTCTGAAAAACACTGACCCTTCAGCTCCTCAGTCTTCAAGTGATTCATTTGACTTGAAGCAAACTGGGTCAACATCCCCTCCATTTAGTGGTTTTCCATTCAACTGGCCGAAAAAACTTTTTTTAAACCAATCGTGGATTCAGCTTATGAGGACAACTGCCTTGTCTCCCCATGAGCTAACGTTGCCTGAATGCGTTCCTCACTCTGTTCTGGCGGCAGCCCCGGTTTTCCAATCACCAAACCCACTGACCAGACTTCTACTCACACGGAGACTCACTGCCAAACCACTAACGCAGCCCTCTGAAACGGCCAGAACCTCAGGGAGGGTGGTGACACAGACACCCACACCGCAGGAATAAAGGCATTTCCCCAGCTCCAGAGGCAGAAGGGTGACAGAAATAGGTGTCTTCATTTGCTGCCCAGACGATGGGGGCACTTCTCTTAACTGTTCCACGTTACTGTCTGGTACACAGTAGATCCTTATTCATGGTTGAAATGAATTGGTTAAAGCCCATCTTAATTTTACTGGAAGGGGATGGTGTCTCCATCCCCTGCTATATCCATCAACTGCGTTATGCCAAAAAAGAAGGGGGAAAAATGCTTGCCTTTATTTATTCCAGGCCTGCTTCTCCCATTCCAAAGCGTTAAGGGTTTACACACTGATGATCTTGACAGAATAAATCCATAAAGGAGATAGGCTACATAGTATCAGGGCTGGACATGAAACACGGCTCATCCTTAACTCTATCCCTTTGCGAACAGACACGTGATTCCAATGATAAAAGTTGACCACGAGACAAAGAAAGTCTCACTTTCTATGCTGGTTCAGAATAAGACACATGATCTTGTGGACAGCGCTCCCAGCAACTGGTTAAAGTTTTGGGTCTCTGCTCAGTGCCTCAGTTTCCTTCAGGGAACGGCTCCCCCCCAGTCCCAGATCCCACATGGGCCCACGGGGGCTTTTGATGCCTCTCTCCCTCCTCCCGCATCCTCTGTCTCCGCAGTGGTGAGTATACGGCCTCACTTCTGCCATTCTGAGCACTTTCAGTGCCCAAGGGATAACCAGATTTCTTTACTGACACCATGTTCTTTTATGAGTCAGCCAAAATACAGCCAGCACATCTACCTACCATAGTCAGTGTCATGGAGGGCTTCAGTGTGTGTTACGGAGCCAGACTGTCTGGGCTCCAACATGGATGTCCAGCCATGTGGCCAGGGCGAGTACTCCCTACCTAAGTTCCTCCATGTGTCATTAAATAAATTAAACGTAAGGCACATAGGACAGAGCCTGGTATTTACCACAAACACCATTAATTATCTGGGTGGCCAAACTTACGGTCAGGTCCCTTATACATGAGAGGATGGGAGGCTATTTGGTGCTTCCATCATCAAGGGTGAAGGGTTTGAGGTACAACCCCTACCCACTCTGCTGTCAACCACACGGGTTCTGGGTCTGTCTCACAGATAACTGTACCCCAGAAAAATGAAAGGAGGGTGCAGGAGCAGTGGAAGGTCCCATTGACTAAAGAGTACAATACCAACTCTAATTCTCTGCCTTCCTTGAGTAGTTTTGCTTATAGGTACAAGGTTTGTTTTTTCCTACACATTTCACTGTCAACCTAATGCCTCAGCCCAGATCGTACGATGGCTGACAAGCAGAATTCCTTAAACACAGACCAGGCTTGGAAGCTGGTAGACGTTTTGCCACTGATCTGGTAGCTTTCAAAGCTCCAGCTGGCCTCTGGCCCCTTTACCCTGGAATTCAGGAACTGGAAAATGTAAACACTGCATTTCCCTCTTCTCTCAAATTAAAAAAAAAAAAAAAAAGAGGGGAGGGAGCTGGGCTCTTGTGACTTTCAGATATCCCAGAGTGAGGGTGACAGGTCCTCCCACATTTGGGGGGAAACGGGGCACCAACTTCCCTCATTTATCACTGAAATGGCACCTCCCCCAATCCACACATACAACAAATCAATCGCAGCTTCTAGAGCTGGTCTCAGGGGAGGCAGGTAGAGACGTCTCTCTTGCATGGGGATTGGCCGCCCCTAGTGGGACAGGTGGAAATAATTTCTGACCTAAGGTCAGTCTCTAGATCCCCCCAGACACCATTATCTCAGCCATTTCTGTCTAGCCAGTGTAACTCAGATGTAGGTAAGTTTAAATCAAACCCTCAGTCCATGCCAGTGGTATTCCAAAGCCTTCCCTAAGACTTCTGGGTATTTCTGAGAGACTCACATGCTTTAAGCCACTTCTGCCTTTGGGCTCCCATGTCCAAAGGTGCTTTGTCCCCAGCTTACTGACCCAGACATACTACCCAGCTTCATCCTCTGTTTCCATCAAAAGCTCACTCTTGAGAGCTCAAGGGAATAAAACATTTTACTGAAGTGTTGGTGGTCACAGAGGTTCTACATGTTCTACAAAACCCACAAGTTTATATTCACATTCCTTCTTTTCAAAGTCCTGTCAAGGGGCACCTGGGTGGCTCAGTCGGTTGAGCATCCTACTTCGGCTCAGGTCATGATCTCACGGTCCATGAGTTTGAGCCCCGCGTCGGGCTCTGTGCTGACAGCTCAGAGCCTGGAGCCTGTTTTGCATTCTGTGTCTCCCTCTCCCCTCCCTCCCATCCCCTCCCCCCCCCCCCCCCCCCACTGCTCGTGCTCTGTCTCAAAAATACATAAAAACATTAAAAATAAAATAAAATAAAATAAAATAAAATAAAATAAAATAAAATAAAGAGTCCTGTCAAGCTACTCAATCCTCTCATGTGTTTCTCCCCAACCAGCACCGAGCGCTCTGCCTTCTGGCTTTCACTCTCCCTTTCCGCCCCGCCCCTCTCAGGAACGCAGTCAAAATCTCACTTGCCAGTAGGAAGTAGCCAGGAACATACACGTAGGTTGAAAAGGTGGGGTGTCTGGCCATAGAGAGGACCAACCTACCTTCAAATCCTACCTAAATACTTTTGCAGGCATTTCGACCCAAAGACTGCCAGACCTTCAGCTCTACGAGTCTCCCTCTTTGCCGCAGGCGACCAGTGCCACCGAAACTGGGGCTAGCAAGGACTCTCTCCTACCACACGGGTCCTGAAGCCGTGCCAAGTGGAGACGTACGTCAGCATAATCGATCCACCCGCTAGATGCGGGAATTTAAGTCACCCAGGTACCAGGCGAGTTTGAGCTCAGGAATTAGACAGTCTGAGCTCACCCGAGGCTCCACTCATCTGCCTGTGCATTCTTTGTCTTTTTCATCATGATTGCAGCTAACTTTAAGTAATGCAAAATTTACCATTTCAGTCACTTTTCAGTGTTCCATTCAGTGGCTCGTGCAAACAACACCACTATTCATCTCCAGAACTTTTTCATGATCTCACAGTGAAACTCCACGCCCACTAAACGTGAACTCGCCCAACTCTCCTCCCCTCCCCCCGAGCCCCTCCTGGATCTCCCTGCTCTGTGCACCTTCTATGAGTAAAACCACACAGTATTTATTTTTCCTTTGTGTCTGGCTTCTTTCACTTAGCATGTAATGTCTTCAAAATTCAGCCCTGCTATAGTCAGTGTCAGCGCTTCGTTCCTTTTCAAGGCTGAATGGTATTCCAGTGGGTATAGATACCACACTTTGTCCATGGATGGACATCTGGGGTTGTTTCCACCTTTTGGCTATTGGAAATAAGGCTGCGACGGACACTGGTATACAAATACCTGTTCGAGTCCCCGCTTTCATTTCTTTTGCGTATACACCCAGAAATGGAATTGCTGGGTCAAACGTTTAGGTTTTTTTTTTTTTTTTTTGAGAAACCAGGCCAGTGCATCCTTGAACAGGTCACAGAACCTCTCTAAACCCCGTTTGTAAAATAAGGATAATAACAGCCCCTACCTTATTAGGGTGGGCTGAGAATTCATGCATGCACGGAATTTGGCTCAAAGACTGGGCACAACATAAAGGTCCACAGATGTTTCATCACGTTGCCGTCGGAAATTAAGGTGCTCAAAACTAAGTGATCTCCAAAGTCGCTCCCAGCTCCAAAAGTCCATGACCCCACCATCAAATTATTTTCCCGGTGGAGAAGCCACAGCTCTTAGTTATTGATCAGGGGAACACTGTCTTCGTGGTCCCCACGAGAATCCACCCCAGCCAAGATGGCCCAATTTCCAAAGCTCTCTCCTTGGAGTTTGCTAACACATCCCATCATAAACCAACATCTCATTTTTCTTGCCACTCCTTTCCCCTTGCTCTCTTTCCACATTCCCTTTCTCGGCTGGTTGCTCCTGCCCACTGGATATCTGGGCTTCAAATTATCTTCCCCGGTTGCCTCTACGTTCGTTCTCCGCAAGCTAATGTCTTTTGGAAGCAACACTTGCAAAATTATCCATATTAAGGTTTCGTTCCCAAGAGTCACATATTTTACATGAGTTTTTCCTCTTAGGCAGAATCCTGCTGGCAAAGCCACTGCTGTCTGGTGGAGTCACTGGAGTCGGGTTTCTCCCCCACATGCTGTTTATGTTGGGTTGTCACTTGGCCTAATGTTTGCATTCTCACCCCGCAGCATGTGTCCCGTGTCGATGAGCCACAACCACCTCCTGTGCCATCCGCACAACATCCAGTGGATGTTGACAGTTCATCAAACGCTCGTTTTAGAAAAGCAATTAGAGGAAATCTGCTTCCAGGCTCTTCTAGACGGGGCCAGATTCAGCATTCCAGCCGGGAGTGGACTCACTTACTCTTTGAGGAATTATTTCCCTTCTCCACTCTGTTCCTCCCTCTCCCCTCTGACGGTGGACGTTCAACCACCAAAATAGCCTCACTAGGCACGTGAGGCTGCTGGAGGGTGCTACGGGGTTCCATCAACAGCGTGACTGCCAGGCACCCTTCCCGAAGCTTTTCCGTAGCCAAAGGTAAAAGAGATTCTCGGGTCAGGAGTAAATGGGTTTTGTTTTCCAGATCCCGGGCAAGAAGAGAGGGGCAGCTGACCTTTGTTTTTTAACTGGCGTGGGTTTGAGCCATCTTACCTGCTGTGTTACAAAAAAGGAAGCAGGGGAGGGTTGATGTAGCCACGAGGAACTAGTCCTCGGAGCCCTGGTGCTCTGGGAAGGAACCCCCCGATGGAGTTGGGCTAGGGCCACCAAAAGGCAGAGACGAACAGGGAGGAATCCTAATGAAAGTTGGTGACTTACTCCTGGGCGAGCACTTGTGTGTATGGACTATCAGGCCCCTCGTGGGCTCCTTCTTCCTTCAATATTTATTGTCCCCAGGTGCCACTGAGGCAACACTCCAATGAAACACCCCTGCTTGAGAGCAGAGCGCCAAGGAAGATTTCACCTGGGGCCGGCAGGCTACAGGTGGAAAGTTCTGACCAAAATGGTTGGTTGGTTTGTTTCTCATGTGTCCTGGCTTTTTGTTCATCATGAAGGGACGTGCCTATGGTCGAGTCCCCTATCTATACAGCAGGCTATTGACTTTAGGCCCTCAGCACCCCCACTGAACCCTGATTCATTCCCGGACACTCGCCAGCTACCTGCAGCAACGGGGCGCCCATCTCTTAAGTAGAACACAGGTGACAAGTAACCAGCAAGGTGACAGGTAACCAGCACAGAAGGCGAGTAGCAAGTGCTCACACACTCCCTGCTCCTCCCCAAGCTGCCCTGTTTTGTCACATCTGCACACGTCAGCCTGCCCTTCCCTCAGCACGTCTCACCTACCTCCTGACTCCTGGCCCCGCTCAAGCCAGGTAAGGACAGATGCACCCAGAAGTCCCTGCTTCTCTGCCTGCCAGCGAGCAGTTACAAGACAAGCCTGCCATTCCCTCCCCGGGGTCAAGAGGCCCCACAGGAGCTCTGGGTCACATTTCAGCCTCAGTTGTCCCGGGAGCCCATTTGACATGGGGTTTGCGGCTCAGAAAATGATAGTGAAAAACACAGAAGCCAAAGCTCTTTCCAAACAAACACTGTGTGTCCCCAGAAACGATTCTGCACTTTTAACCCTGGCCGTTTTTTGCTTGGTTTTTTTTTTTTTTTTTTTTTTTTTTTTCTCTTCTTTCTCATTCTTATGGGAAGGAAGTGTATATATGCTGAGTGGGTGAATCTCCCAGGCTGGGGCTCTGTTCTGAAGGCTGGGACTGCAGGATTTCAGCAAGCTACATCCACCAGGAGGAACACCCTTGCTGCGAGCCTTGCTCTTGGTTCGTTTTTCTCCTTCCCGCTTCACCTCTGGGGGGGCTCTTTCCAGGGGAAACTTCTCCCTCTTGCTAGTCAGAGGGGGTGAATCAGACCGGATAGATTCCCGGAGGTACTTCTGTGCTTTACGAAGATAAAATGAAAACTAGGAAAATGCACTGGAGCTGGTACCCTTTTCTGAGGCAGTCCAGTCCCACCAGTTGGGACGATAAAACGGTGCCCCATTCTCAGGGAGGACAGACGCTCCAGCACCAGCAGCCAAGCCCCCCAAATTACACCAGCGCTGCCTCTGCTCCCCCCAGCCCCCCACCTAGCACCACCACCTCTCGGGGCTCCCCCCCGCCCCAGGGGCAGGGGGGGGTCCCTTCCATACCCAGGAGGGAAGTGCCCCTGGGGGGCCCTGAACGCTACTCACAGTACCTCTAGGCAAGGATGAGATGAGAAGGAGCTGCAGGAAAGTGAGCCCCAACTGCGTCCAGCAGCCCAGCTCCATCGTTCCCGCGCCGGTGCCAGAGTGACTGCTGGGGAGGGACCGAAGGGAGGCTGGGGCAGGCGGCTCTTACAGGGACCTCCCCAAGCCCCAGCTGAGCGGGAGCTCGGGTTTCAGCTCGCCAGGCTCTCCCATCCTCTTCCGAGGGGAACCACCTTCAGCCAGAGCGACGTCAGCCCAAACCTCTCCTCTCCGCTGCCTTAACCCTTGCGGGGCCCGGGAGGTGTGGTCACGCCGAGGGACGCCGGGGGCAGGAGGCCAGCCTGAGTCAGGCTGAATGCCCAGAGCCGGGTCGGAGCCGCGGGGGCAGGGGTGGGGGGGTGATGCTGGGGGAGAGCTGGTAGCACCCCTGATGGGGGTAAAGGTAGGCGGGGGTAAAGGTAGGCGGGGCAGCTCAGGTGAGGCCCGAAACCCCACCCCCACCCCACCATCATCCCACAGGAACTCTGCCAGGACTACAGACTCAGTCTGACTAAGAATGTGGCCTTGACCGGGGAGAAAGGGAGACAACCCTCCCCCCCACCCACCTCTATCCCCGAGTTCTGCTTCCCCCTCTGCAGCTCCTCCAGGTGATCACAATTTGAAAACCTTATCCTTTGCATCACAGGCATCTTCCTCTGATGCCCAATCATGGAGAGTTCAGGAGCATAAAGTGTGTGCCAGGCAAGGAAGTAGGCTCAGGGATAAAAGAACACAGAGGACCCTGCCGCCTCCGTTGTGAGAGCAGCAGTCTAGACACAGGAATAGCAAATGACATCTCAAATGAGGAGAAAGAACGCTTATTAGACAATAGCTGATTTTTTTAAAAAATTTTTTTAACGTTTATTCATTTTTGAGACACAGAGAGACAGAGCATGAATGGGGGAAGGTCAGAGAGAGAGAGAGAGAGAGAGAGAGACAGGATCGGAAGCAGGCTCCAGGCTCCGAGCTGTCAGCACAGAGCCCGACGCGGGGCTCGAACTCACGGACCATGAGATCATGACCTGAGCTGAAGTCGGACGCCCAACCGACTGAGCCACCCCGGCGCCCCTAGACAATAGCTGATTTTTAATATCAATCTCTCTGTGCCAGGGATCTAAGTACCTTACACGTATCAACGCATTCATTCCTCGTAATTAACCTATCGTCTCCGCTTTACAGGGAGGCAAACTGAGTGGATGAACATTCAACAGCTCATCCAAGGCCACGCTGTGGGTAAGTGGCACAGCCAGGGTTTGAACCCAGGTCCAAAGGCAGCAGTCGTAGCCGTCGGGCTCTACCACTCCCTAGGATGCTGTGAATATGGCGCTAAAGTGGCGCAGGCACTGTGTGCGTGTGCAACAGACGGTCCTGTCCACACAGCACGCACGCAGAAACCCAAGCCTCTGAGAGGAAGTGACGTGCTCAAGGTCACTCAGCCGGAAGCAGCAGGGCAGGATTCACAGCCAGGTCTAATTCAGGGAAGTGTTGGGGCTTCAGGCCATGCCTGGTCCCGGTTTGCACTCTCACATGAAGAACCCATGTTGGGAGAAGTGAGTGATCATTCAGGCCCAGGGCAGCAGGAGGTTTACCTGAACCGGGGAAGCTTCGCCTGGAGCCTGGGAGACAGGGAGGATGTCAACCCAGGCAGGGGTGTGGGGAGGCCTTTCTAGGAGGAAGGACTAAATTTGACCAGGGCCACCGGGAAATAATCAGTATTTGCCTGTGTATAGTACAACTTTATATTTATTCTTGTCCCCAAAGGATCCATGGCAATGTGTACCATTAAAATACATCTTTAACGGTTTGGATAAACAATATCAGTACCAGAACAAAAGCCAACTCAGGAGGATAGACAATGTGTGTCACGTGGATGGGGCAGAGAGCAGGAAAAGAGGAAGCAAGTGGTTAGGGTGTTTGGATTTTATTCTGGAGCGAATGAGGGGCTCTGGCGGTTTAGGAGCAGGGGTGCTGAGCCCGAAGCAAATTTCTAGGAAGAAAAGCCACCTTGGCATCCAGACCGAGGGAAGGAGGAGGCCAAGGCTGGCATTGGGAGCACATCTGAGACTGTTGACAGACTTGGAGTAAACAGTAAGCAATGGAGTGGAAGGAAATGAAGCATGGGCGAAACTTAGGGAAGGGAGAGCCCCCAGGGCTCAGGCTAGACTGGATAGGCAGGGGCCTGGCCCAGGCACTCCTCTCAGAGAGAAAACTCCTAAATCCCAGCCCTGCTCCTGGGGCCTATTACAGGGAAGTAACCGTGAACAGGAACTCGGCAGTCAGAGCCCTGTGTTCAAAACCTTGATTCACCACTTTCTGACTCTATGCCTGTGAGATCACACAAAATACATGCTGGTCTCTGCCCCGAGCTCCTGGCACAGAGCGCTGACACCCTTGCGTCTCCTGGGTGATACGGACGTCTTTGGTCCTAATGGGGCAACTCTGGGTGGGCTCCAGGATAGGGCTGGTCACTAGAAAGATCAAGCCATGACTGAAAGCTTGGAATTTTCAGTCCCACCCCCTATTCTCTTGAGAAGGGAAAAGGGGTGAAAATGGACTTACTGGCCCGTCATGCCTAAAATGACAAAGCTTCTGGAAAAATCCCAATGGTACGAGGTTTGGAGGGCTTCCAGCTTGGGGAACACAACCATGTACCAGTAGGATGATATACCCCAACTCCATGGGGGGATGATACACCCCAACTCCATGGGGGGATGATATACCCCAACTCCATGGGGGGATGATATACCCCAACTCCATGGGGGGATGATATACCCCAACTCCATGGGGGGATGATACACCCCAACTCCATGGGGGGATGATACACCCCAACTCCATGGGGGGATGATATACCCCAACTCCATGGGGGGATGATATACCCCAACTCCAAGCTCCTGACTTGGGACCCTCCCAGACCTCCCCTACGTATCTCTTCATTTGTATCCTTCGTCATACCCTTTAATAAACTGGTAAATGTAAGGGCTTCCCTGAGCTCTGTGAGCCCCTCAAGCAAGCAATCGAATCCAACGAGGAGGAAGTCACGGGACGCTCCAGATTTGCAGCCAAGTGGGACAGGGGTTGTGGGTAACTTGGGGACCTAGTACCGGCGGTTGATGTCTGAAGTGGGGGACAGTCTCATGCGACTGAGCCCTTGACCTGTGGGATGTGGCACTCCCCCCAGGCAGTGTCAGGATTGAGTAAACTTATAGAACACCCAGCTGGTGTTGCAGACTTGCGTGGTGCGGGGAAAACCCACACATACCTGGTATCAGAAGTGTCCAAAATGAGTATGGTAGTGGTCCAAGAGTAGAGGACACACCCAGAAGAAGGAAGGGCAGGGGTTTGGGGGTTTTTTTCCTAATACAATGACCTAAACCAAGCTAACTGACTCTTTGAATCTCAGTCTTCTCATCTGTAGAATGGAAATAATCATCAAACTTTACAGACGGGAGAATTTAGGGAGACTGGGTATATAAGGCCCTTAGCACAGTGCCTACCTCATACTAAATGCTCAATGAATGGTAATCATTGGGACGCCTGGGTGGCTCTGTTGGTTAAGCGTCTGACTTCAGCTTAGCTCATGATCACACGGTTCATGAGTTCGAGACCCCGTCAGGCTTTGTGCTGACAGCTCAGAGCCTGGCGCCTGCTTCGGATTCTGTGTCTCCCTCTCCCTCTGTTCTTCCCCTGCTCGCACTCACTCTGTCTCCCTCTCTCTCAAAAATAAAGACTAAAAAAAAAATTTTTTTTTAAATAGTAATCATTATCTGCATTATGGGCCTGAGTCTAACACCAAGGAAATCCTATGGTATGGACCTTCTTCCTCACCCTCAACTTCCCTGTCCGGGTGAAATCTGATTAAAACAAGCGCCGGGGCACCTGGGTGACTCAGTCAGTTAAGCGTCTGACTTTAGCTCAGGTCATGATCTCGCGGCTCCTGGGTTCAGGCCCCGCACCGGACTCTGTGCTGACAGCTCAGAGCCTGGAGCCTGCTTCGGATTCTGCATCTCCGTCTCTCTCTGCCCTCCCCCACTCATTCTCTTCCTCTCGCTCTCAAAAATAAATAAACATTAAAAAATTATTTTAAAAAAAGCACCAAAAAAAAAAAAAAAAGCCTTAAAAAGATGGGAAATACCAAAGAGCAGCATATCTAAGGGGTGGAAGGCAGAGGTGAGAAGAGGGGAGGTTCACTTTATGTCTGGTCAACCAGCCCCAGTCCTTCGATGATGGGACTGGGGAGGAGGTGACTTAGTTTCCAAATAATGGTAGGTGTTAGAGCCTCTCAAGAGTCTGTTCTTACTACCAGCTGACAGTAGCACTTCCTTCTTCCATGATCCTGCATCTCCAGCCACTGCCCCCCCCCACCCCCACCCCTGCCACACACACACTTTCAACCTCCCTGGGTTGATAACCCAGCAGCCTCACCCCTACAGCAACTATACCCCAACAGGGCAGGACTCCAGATGATGAACCTAAAGGAGTCCCTAGTGCCAGGTCTTTGCTCCTCCAGGCTTAGAAACCTGGAAACAGGCCCTCACTGCTCTTCCTGGAATGCCCACAGTAGTAATTGCTCCCTGCTAATTTGTTGTCTTATTTGGGTTTGCAGATTTCCTAGGGCTACAGAGTCTGGAAAGGAATTCTCAGAAAGAAGCAGGACATATTTCTGTGGGGAACTCAAAGCCATGCATGATCCAATATTTCCTTGTTGAACTTCATGATAAACCTGGGCTCCTAGAGGGAGAGGGAAGCCAGGACTATGATACAGAAAAGCTCAGTGGTTTGCCTGAGGCTGTACAGCCCCACACAAATTTCGATTTTCCTACACAAGTTTAATTTCCTCTCTTCCCATTATGGTCAACTCAACTTTTCATAGCAATAGAGTTCAGTACTGTCCTAAATCAGGGCTTCTTAACCTGGATCCCATAGGCTCTCTTGGGAGGGGGTTTTTGGAGGTCCTTCAAACCTCCCCAAATTATATGCAAAATTTTGCATGCAGTTTGGAGTAAGAGGGAGCCATAGCCTTCTTCAAAGCCTCAAGAGGATCTACAAACTTGCAACTCATTTCAGAATCACTGGTATTCAAAAGCTGACACTGAAAAGTTGAGGAAATATTTGTTGGGTTTGGGGAAAGTGGTTTTATGTGTACAATTGTTGAGTCTAGGCTACAAACTACACGGTGGATATTTGAAGGACCAGCCTTCCCCCTAGCTTTTCCCTGATTTCTGCCTTAAAAGCACTTGCCTTGGATCACTGGCTACCGTTGAGTCTGGCTGGAGCACTTACTATCCCATGTACACCTGGGCAGGTTCTCTCAGCTGTGATGGCCTTAGTTTCGTCATCTGTTAAATGGGACGAATAATATCTGCCCCCAGGAGGTTGAAGTAAAGTGCTCGGCACAGTGCCTAAAATACACCAAGCATGCAGTAAATGTTAGCTATTTTTATTGACGTTATCTCCCCCTTCTGCCCTTATCTTCGACACCGACTTCTGGCAGAAGTAAATCGCCAAAAAGGCGTGGGTGAAAAAAGGCAAGTTGCCAGGCTGGGAAGCAGGGAGTGACGCCTGGAATTAAGAATTATCTACTTATAATCAGCGCTCAGAAATCAACAATGGGCTGTAGTAGAAGGAGTCAAGCCACCCATTTAATTACAAGTCACAATACCCACTAATTTTCACGTGAAAGGATGAGGCACTCTAGCAAAACCTGTACCTTTTTCAGTGCCACCAGGGAGGCTGGTTGCATGTGAATACACAGGAAGAAACCCCTGAGAAGGCTGCCTTGTGAATGAATGCCAACAGCTCCCCGGTCTCCAAGCTGTACCTTGGGATCAGCACCCAGCAGCCACCACGCGGTGGGAAAGCCAGAGGAAAGACGGCTAGGGTAGAACGGTCTGCAAACCCGAGAGAAACATCGCAGACTGACGGGGTAATTACGTTTGGTTTTCCTCCGCCGCACGAAACGCAAAGTTCAAGTCAACCAGGGCCCAAGACGGAGAGGGGTAGGTCTGTGGGAAAGACAAAGGGCCCTCCCACCGGAACCTGCTAGAACCTGCCCACCATGGAAGCCTCCAGCCCTAATGAATCCCGGCTGTTCACCTACACAATGAGCAATAATGTTCTGCCTCCAGGTCTGGCACAGCTCCGCTCCCTTTCCACTGGGAGCCAGGCTAGGGGGTAGGTGCGTGGTGCTTTCTCTGGCCACATTCTTCCTGCTCTATGTCATTCTTCACGCAAATTGCTGAAAGCCAGGGAGCTTCCCTCCTTCATAGTTGAAGGGCTCAAGAATCACTTGGGGAAACCTGTTCTTGACTTCGACGTGTGTATTTATAAACCACTTTTAAAAAAAATGTTGTCTGCTATGCAACTGAACTGCAAAGCTTTATACAGAATATACTGGCAAAAATTCTGACCACGGTCCAAGTGGCTAGCTCCACAGTTCTGTGCAGTTGAGCTATTTTGAGGGCGAAGGGGACAAAAGCAGAATGAATAACTCCAAGGGAAGGCACCAGGGTACCCTGGCACCAAAAAGGCACTGTAGTCAGCAGACCCCAGTATGGATCAAGGTTCTACCACCTACTGGCTAGCTGAAGTTGGGCTAGTTCACTGGTCTCTCTGAGCCTCTGTTTGCTCATCTATAAAAAAGGAGGTTATAGCTACCTTATAATTTTGGTGAGAAGATTCAAATGAGGCTGGCTAACATAACGGTAGCTCAATTAGTGGTGACTATTATTATAACTATGTATGGACATCTGATCTTAAGAGTTTTCAAAAAACCCTCCCTTCAGAAATGTAACTGAAATTAAATAGCCACCATTTTCCTCAGGTCTAGTGACGTCAGTTATGTTCCTATATTAATTTGAAAGAAATTCATGTCTGAAAAATATATTGCCTTGTACATTTCTGCTTCCAGCTGGAGGTCTCGGGACAGGGGGTGCATTTGTTTGAAGACAAGTTGAGAGGCCCGACCTGAATGGACCCCATCCAAGCGTTAGGGGAAAATGTATTCTGACGCTTGTTAAAGACAGTAAGGAAGACTTTACTCAAGAGACCACTGCGATAGAGCTTTGCCGAAGAGGGAAGAGACCAGGCTTAACTGTGAATACAACAAGGAAAAGTGGGGATTTATAGCCAAGGAACAGGGTAGAAATCAGTGGATGGAAAATTATCAAGGGGAAACTCAGGGATAAGAGGGGGATATTCTGGCTAAACCAATTTGACAGGATTCTTGCTGAAGGTAGGCCTGGATGATCAGATACCAAGGTTGGGAGATTTTCACTAAGCTGGGATTCTTGCTCTTGAGGACAAGGCCCACGGGTGAGGTCTAGTAAAAGAGAAAAAAAAGGGTTTGGTTAAGGAAACAGTCTTTGTCACAGAACCCAGAAAAAAGCCTGGGGGGGGGGGGCGGGTCTGTGCATTGACTGTCTGGTTCAATCTTGCTACATTGTTCATTAGGATAAATAGGATTTGTATGTAAAGCAAGTTGACTTCTTCCATGGAAGGAAGCAAAGGAGAAAGCCCAAATACTTACCAGATAAAAAGCATTTGCTCCCTTATTCAGTTCAGTTTATTGCCTGTCTGCTATGTGCCAGTCATCATTTCAAATCCTTGGAATATGGCTCTGAACAAAACCTGTGTGGTCCCTCACCTTGTGGATTTACAGACCCGAGAGCAATGAGACGTGGAGCAAATGTGAAAAGCAGCACGTGTAAGAATGGAACATTCTAGAAGCATGTTAACTGGCAGAGGCAGAGGGGAATCTTGCCGGAGGGTCAGAAAAGCTTCCCTGAGGAAGTGCCTTTGAGCTTCAGATCTAAAGAAAAATAGAGGGTAGGGACAGGAGAGGACAAGGTCTGAGGAGGGTCATGTCATAAGGAGGCTAGAGATGCAGGCCGGCTAGGAAAACCATGAACTTTATCCTAAGGGCAATGGGAACCAGTTTGAGGGCCAGTGACTGGATCAGGTTTGTACCTCTGACTCTGCCTGCACCAGTGGGAGGTGCGCGAGGCACTGCGGAGGTCAACCAGATGGGGCCCGTGATTCTGATGTACGTGGAGAATAACGGAGAGACAGCAGTCAAGGATGACTCCCGGCTGATGACCACGTGGATGCTGGGGTGTGCAAGGGGGCTGTGCTGGAGAAGCCCCCTCGTTCTCACTCTCAGACCACTTGCCCTGGGAGAAGTGTCCAGCCGCCATGTTGTGTGAGAGCCGCCCTCTGGAGAGTCTCACATGGAAAGGAAGCGAAACTTCTGGCAACAGCGGTGAGAATGAGCTTGGAAGCAGCCCCTCCAGCCCTCCGGATGGCTGCGGCTCCAGCCGGCAACTTGACTGCAACCTCAGGAGAACCTTCCAAGCCAGATCCACCCAGCTAAGTGCTCCCAGACTCGTGACTCTCAGACACTGGATGAGATCATCGACCGTGTAGTATTAAGTTGCTAAATTTGTTACACAGCAATCAGGTACCAATACAAGAGGTTTCTGAATTGGGCGATCCGGGTTAAAGGAGGAACTAAACCCGTCTATACCCTGGTACACTTGTAACCCAAAGGGAAACTGCTAGCCAGCCCCGGCTTAAGGATGCCACTGCGAGAAGTGTCCGTGGAATGAGACCCCCACAGCGCAGAGGCTGTCAGCAGCACGGAACAACAAACCCAATGCACGTGGCGTAGACAATAGGGTATTTTACGACCCTGTATAGCAAGAAGTCCACAGGTAGGGCGGCTTCAGTGTTACTTAATTCTGTGGCTCAACAACAATGCTGTTGCACGGCACGCGAGCCATTATATAAAAATCCCAGGACACATAAAAATAGCATATACGGTTTATGAATACAAATGCAAATCATTAAACGGTTAAATCGTATGCAGAAGTGACATACGCTACCTCCAAGACAGCAGTTATCACTGAAAATGAAGGGTGTCACAAAACACGGGGCATGCAATTGTAGCTAAAATACAAAGGAAGCGAAAGACAAATCTGAAGCAATTGGGAGCAAAATGTAAATATCGGTTTATCTTTTGAGGAGAACCCATAGGTACCTGTTATTTTCTGAAAAATTTTGATATGTTTGAATTGTTGATAAGTAGATCTCTATTTTATAGTGCTATAAAGAAGGCGCAATAGGGAGATATAAAAGGGGGACATAGGAAAATATTTTCTGACAGAGCGGCAGGCACTGAGCAGTTTCAGTCTAGGGAAACATTTGGAGTCTCTCCTATGTGTCAGGCACATTCTAGGTACCAGGGACAGCTTGGTGAGCAAGACAGAATGATTCCTGCTTCACGGAGCTTCCACACAATGGGGCAAAGGCATATAAGCAGCGAAGGAGATCAGAGGGTGAGAGTTGCCATGCTAGAAACAAAGCAGAGAAGTACGCCACGGAGTGACTGCGGAAGGAATCAGGACAAGCCTTCCTGAGAAGGTGACACTTCGAGCCCGAAGGAAAGTGCCATGGGAGCATCTGAGGCAAGGGCGTGCCCGGCAGAGAGGGCAGCTAGTGCCAAGGCCCTGGGTGGGAAGGAGCCTCGCCTGTGTGCGGAACACAGAGAAAGCCAGGGTAGCAGGTACACAAGCACACGCCCAACCCTTTTAACAAGAGGGGGCATGAAAGAGACCAGGAGAAAATGTTGGTATGACCAAGTGAAGCTTGATAACAATATCACATTATCATCTGGGCATCGAAAATCCTTTGAGAATTTAGCGACAAGCTATAGGTCCTAGCAAAATACACACATACTGATTCTTGTCTACAATTTGGGGGTATGTGTGGACCCGCCCCTAATTCTAGCCTTTGAATTGAGGCCGTGCTATGCCCAGGTGGCCTCTGGTCCATGAGGGTACGGGAGCTGGCATTTCTACCCAATGCAGGAGTTCTCTTTAGGTGATATTCACACTAGGGCCCCGACTGGACTGGCTAAAAAGTCCTGAGAGCTGTGTCAGTCTGAGGCTCTCATCCAGGCCCTACCCAAGTCAGCTGTATCTTCCTCAATCTTCCTTTGTTTCCCCTCGCCTTTTAGCATCAGACCGGCAGAGCACTCCCTGCCTACTCTGCTCCCCTCTCCCGTTTATTTTTCACAGGCCTCACCACCAACAATTTGTCTCGCGCTTCTAATTCTGCTTGGTGTCTGTTTCTTAGAGAACCCACCGACGCAACTGGTACCAGGAATGACCGAAAGAAAAAAAAGAGGTGGTAAGGTCGGGTGTGGGTTCCGCCTCACTCACCACACAGCTGGCAAAGAAGACTCCATCCCAAATGGTGTTGGGGGCAGAGATACTTCCTGGCATGACAACTGGATGACAATCCAATTGCTAAAAAGTTCACAGGTGGTTACTTAAAAGAACATCCCGGGGGAGGGGAAAGTCTTGGCTGACATGATGGTTCGGGCCTCTGATCATGGAGGATTAACACATTTAAGGACAATGGAAACAGCTGATTACTAAGCTGAATGGATGCCTACAGAGGGATCATGAGAAACTAAGGGCAATTAACAGACTTAAAAATTATTCGTGAAAGACAATGGTCCTCTTAGGTAGCTCCTGCAGGAGAATGGACACAGCTGAGGAGCAAACTCAGGTTCTGATATTTTTTGCCACCAAGCTTCAAAGAGAGCTGGATGGTTAATCAAAGCAGATCTACTATGCTAAAATCAGGGCCCTGGCTGGAAAAACGTGAACTCCTAAACATAAGATTGAGTCATCTAGATGGATGCTCCCAAAGACTGAGGTTCCACTGACTCCCCCTGAATCTTCCAGGCCTACAGAGATGGATGGATCTGTAGTCCCTAGAAGGGCTAGAACTCCCTTCTGTGGGAAGATATAGCATAGGCCTGGCCACTGCAAGACAACAGGTGTCTTCCTCAAGACTTTGCCCCGAGACCTGTCCTCACTGCCAGGTCAATAGCTAGGTTTAAATTCCAGTTCAGGAAGTGATGGGTCTGATAAAGAAACAAAAGGACAAATCCCAGTGGATCTGTAAGAATTGGTTAGCCTGTAGCAACAGAAGTACCCATTGGATTGGATTGCGAGGGTCCCTCATGGAGGAGCACAGAACACAGGAAAAGATAAGCACAAGTTCACTTACTTGGGAGTACTCTTCAAGGCCATGGGATTTAATGCCCTGGCAAGAACCCTTGGGTGTGGGCACACCAAAGTGGTAATGCCTGAGATGCCATAGAAGACAGTGGGATTAAATGGCCCAGGAAAGGAGGCATATTGGATCAGATATATTACACGAGGAGAAAAGCCCCATCAGAGATTGTGTTCAGTGGAAGGACTAAGAGAACACACTATTCCCCAAGGCCATCGGGGATGTACTGATGGGACAGGTCTTGGCATCACTAAGACATTCAGTGGTGGTTTTCTTCTACAGGTTAGGGTTGACTGTTGGAAATATGTCACAGAACCTGGCTTACTAATAGCAGTGAGAATGAGGAGGACTCAAAGCAACAGAGTCCAGGTGGTGGTGTTTAATTGCCAGAAATGAGGGGGCCCTCAAATTACCATCACAGCCAATAAAATTAGAAAGGAACCCAAGGCAGCCTGACCCACAAGAAGCTGTGGAGATGGTTAGTAGAACACGGTATCCCTAGGAACAAAATAGGCACATAAGGAGGGTGCTACTTATTATACACAATCAAAGAAGCAAGACTGGATAAGCAGGAAGCTGAGGGTCACCCCAATAGGAAGTCATGAACGTTGCTCAATTTCTCGACCTGAGACAGTGTTCTTTTTAAAAAAAAAAAAACATGTATTTTTGAGAGAAAGATAGAGTGTGAGCAGGGGAGGGGCAGAGAGAGAGCGAGACACAGAATTCAAAGCAAGCTCCAGGCTCCCAGCTGTCGGCACAGAGCCCGACGCAGGGCTCAAACTCACAAACCGCGAGATCATGACCTGAGCCAAAGTTGGATGTTCAATTGACTGAGCCACCCAGGCACCCCCGAGCCAGTTTTCAAACCCAAGAACCTATTGGCTACAGAGGTAGATGGTTCCCTAAAAGAAAGTATACCAGTAACACCATGGCAAATAGATACTGTAATGATTCCCTTGACCATTCTCTAATAAGACATATGATCATTTACTCAGATGGCTATGAACTGAGGAAAGGGAAATACCCATACGTTTTGAGGATTATTGGACACAGTCTGAGATGACCTCAATACCTGGAGACCCAAAATGTCATCATTGCCATCTGTCTGGGGTATATGGAGACAAGTTAATAAATTGAATCCTGGCCAAAATCTAGCTCACAGTGGGTCCAGTAGGTCCATGGACCCATCCAGTGATCATTTTCCTGGTCTCCAAATATATAATTGGGATTGCCATATGCAGCCATGAAACTCCAACATGGGATCATGCCCATCATAATATAAAAGCAGAGTAAAAGCCTCTGAAACTACCTTCACCTCCCCAAGACAGTGAATCAAAAACCGTATCACATTCTGGGAGAGACGGTAGAGATTGGCAACAGCCCTAAAGATCTTAATGATGCTGTAGCAGCAACCTTTTTCATATCTTCATATCTCAAAGTAATTCACCAGTCAGGTCCCTGAAGAAGCAGATGGAGCCTATAGAATGACTATAGACTGTTACACATTCAACCAAGAAGTAGTTCCAACAATGGTTGTCTTGATAGTCATGGGATCTTTACTAGAGCAGATGAACACAGACTCGGGTAAATGGTATGCAGCCAATGAGTTCTTTTCCAGCTCGATCAGAAAAGAGAATCAGAAAAAATTTACATTCACGTGAAATGGACAATAGTATGCATTTTAGGACCGTCTAGGTTTATGCTAATTTCTTGCTATCACAACATAGGCAGAAGAAGTCTGGACCCTCTGGACATCCTGCAGAATTATCACACTGATCCATCACATTCATGACAGAGCAGAGAGAGTAAGAGAAGGCTAGCACAATGGAGGCCTGGGTGAAGCAACTCACTTCAGATGGTGGGAGAGAAGCCCTACGAAAGTAAAGTTTTCAGGGGTCCAGAGATCAGGGGCATGCTGAGAAATACTGTCCAACGTGAAAGACAAATTGGTGCATTTTTCATCCCCTACCATCAGGAATGAAGTACAGTGTCTGTCAGCCTTCTTTGGGTTGGGCTCTAGAGGGGGCACATTCCACATCCAGCAAAACTACTCCAGTCGGTGGGCCAGGAAATCTGAAAGGTAGCCAGCTTTGCATGGGGCCCGGAGCAAGGAAGGGGCCACAGTACAAGTAGCTCTGCCATTTGGAGCATATGATCTAGCAGGCCATCCGGTGTTGGAGGTATCACTGCTGGAAAAACAAAAACAAAAACAAAAACAAACAAACGCACGCAGCAGAGGTCTTACCTCAAGCCCTAGTGGGAGAATCACAACATAGGCCCCTGGGGTTCTGGACCAAGGCCACTTGATCTACAGCATTTGCTTTTGGAGGAACAGATCCAAGCGTGTTGCCGAGGCCAGGGGGATATGAGGTATTTGACCTAGAGCCAGATGGTTAAGGGGCAGGGGGGGGGGCTCCCAATTCACGTAGCTAAAGGAGAAAATCTCCAAGCTTAGTTTAGAGATGGGACATCTCGGAATGTGAGTACGAGCTGAAAATGAACGGTGGCTAGAGCAGAGTCACTGCAGAGTGGACTTGAACAAAGGAACCGAGGGAAAATCTTCCCGTTGCGGGGAGCTCTGAGTGGCGCACCTAGTCATCTGCTTTGCATGGGAGAAGGAGCCTGAAGTGAGAACATTTATAGACTCACAGACCCTGGCAAATGGCTTCTCTGGCTGATGAGGAGCCCGAGAGGAAAGGACTGGACCCAAGCAGGTCTGGAACAGACGCATGTGGGTGGCCAGGCACCAAAGACGACCAGAAAATGTCATCATGGCAGACAAGAAAGAATCCAGCATGGAATAGGCATGGAATATCCACGCAGACAAAAATGACTCAGCCAGTTGACATTAACCAGTATTTGTCATCAGCCACCCACGCCTAGCAGGATAGGCACATCAACAGAATGACCACTGTAGCAGGGACCAAGGTTATACAACACAACAGCCTGGACTGCTTCTTACCAAAGCCAACCTGACTACTGCCACCTCTGGATGTCCAGAGGGACCTTACCCTAAGCCCCTGATATGGGGCTATTCCGATCCGGTAGGAGTGGGACAGGGACCTGAGAATTTGCATTTCTAACAAGGACATAAATCATGCCAATAATCCCAATGATGCCGGTCTATGTACTACAGTTTGAGGAGTAAGGAGTAAGTTTGAGGAGTACGGAGGACTTTTTCCTCTATCCTTCTGATAGAGGAAAAAGTTCTCTCAATAGGCTCTAAAGGAGAGTCATGAAGTATTCAGCAGGGACCACTTTTCCCCTTTAAGCAGCAGCATCGGGGCCCTGCTGACCCTTGAAAGCTGGCACCACAGACTTAGCCGGACCTGACAGAGGTGGTTTTCAAACCACGCTTCCCAGAACCAAGGGGCTGCTCTTTGCTCAGCAGCTTGGAGGTGCACAGCATGGATCCTGCCGTATCTCGAAGAATTTAGGACTTGTAACGAGGTCTTCTCTTCCCTCTGCACTGCTGGCCGGACGGCGGATCTTACTTAAACTTTCAATCCTGAGTTTCTATCCGCTGCAACAGAGTTGTGATCAGGGGCAGCATACTATTCTCCAAAGAAGTTAAGAGGTTGGGAGGGAGCCAGTGGGGATTCACAATAAATCCAAGTCCATAGGTGCCTCCCTTGGGCTCTGCAAACCTGCTTTACCCCTCTCCTTCAGAGTAGGCCTCCGGGAGCCGCAGGATAACCGTCAGTCAGACTGGACCGGGGCTGCATTTACACCGAGCTCCTCGACAATGGCCCTCTGGTGGACTGGGCCCATTTACCTGTGATTTGGCTCCAGATCCTTTTTTTGGTTTCTTCTTATCATATTTCATTGGAAAATCTGATCTCATTTAAGGTTTGTGTTTCCAATTGTGTTTCTGGGCAGGTGACCAGTGGAATGCAGCCGGGGAAATGTAAACAGTTAATGAAACCGAACAGGGTCCACGCTTTCCGCGGTATTTCATGCCTCCGACAGGTCTGCCTCTCATATTTCCTGCGCTGCGCTCTTCCTCCTGGGTAAGGCCGGGGTCTGGTCTCCATCACCGGGGCAAGCGCCTCAGGGAAACACAGGTGTCTGCAGTCATTAGAAATTCAAATCCACCTGCTAGACCACGTGCAACAAGAAGGGCAACTCAGGGTCAGCCAGGACGCGACGGGTGAGGGGTGGCTGTCTGACCACGGGCCCAGAGGGACCCATAAATCATGCCGGTTTCCAGAGGCAAGGAGCTCTAATGGGAGTCAGGTGAGAGCCCCACCCGCAGCCAGGCAGCTGGATGCTGTGAAACAGTGGCCCCCAAAGGTCTTGAAAGTGGGTGTCTGTGGTTCCTTACACCCTGGAAGCAATTTTATGGCTCATGCCTGCTCTTTCTCTGTGTCTCTCTGTATATCTCGCCTTCCTCTGCTCTCCTCCTCCCTCACTCTCCATCTCTCTTCTCCCTTTCTCTCCTTTTGATTCCCCCTCTCCTTCCCTCCCCTCCCCTCCCCTCCCCCTCCTCTCCTCTCCTCTCTCTCTCTCTTTATGTGCAGCGGAACAAGGCTCAGGAACCTAAGCGTGAGGCCGGACTGGGACATCACTTATCTAGGCAAAGGGGATTTTTCAGCACATGGTTGATGTATATCAGGCCCTTTGAAACTCAGGGAGTCCTGCCTGAAGGGGCACCGGAAATGGCCCGTTTGGTCCCTATCTTCCACTTCCACCCCAATGTTGCCATTTTAGCATCTGGTCGCCTTTCTGGGTGTCCCCGTGGACCTCCCCTCCCTGGCCTCTCCCAGACCTGCCATTTCTGCTGCTGCTGTGGACCTTCCGCTCCTTTCTCTGACCCTTCTCCCAAGCTGCCTGCCAGGGCCCGCTTCCTCGAGTAAGCACAAGCCTTTAGACCAAAGGATGACCTTGGCGGGGGGGTGCATTCCTGAGTCCAGGGCATGCCGTCAGGGGAGATGTTTCAAGTGTCCTGGCTTTCTTCTGTCCCTCCAGTCACGTGACACGGAGCCACCCAACCTAGGGGCCTGCTTGCCCTCTGGCATCAGCTCACCCCTCCAAACGTCAACACTCTTGAGGAAGTAACAGTGATAAACCAAGCTCCCCACACTCCCTCAGGCAACAAGACGCCATGAGGCTCGAACCCAGATCTCCATCGTAGCTGTCCGCCCCTGGACCACGTGCCTGTCTTCCGGGCTCTGCTTCCTCATAGGTTAGTGAGGGCTGGGTGGGACTACATGACCTCTAGGTCTCTTTTAGCCTCCAGCTTCGGTGGTTTATTCTGCACGATTTGAGTTTCTGAAGTCTGTCTGCTCTGTGCCCGGGAACAGGCTACCGATTATAGCTGTTCCGCCACATCCCCGGCTCTTTGTTCCACAGGACCCCAGAGGAAGGACATCGGCCCGTGAGATCACTCGTACCCTGGCGCCCCTGGAGGTATCTCCCGGGGGTTCACACGGCAAGTGGTGACCACAGACACCACGCCTCCCGTGGCAGCCGCTGGGCCTTTCCCTTCTCCCGCCCCACTCATGTACGCTGCCTGCATCACAAGCCCCCCTGAGCGCACACAGCGTCACCTCTGAGCCGCGGCTGCTGCTAGTTCAATGCCAACGTCCGCACAAGGATGCCACCTGCCACTATTTCCACAGCTGCCGGGCCCCTCCAGGTGCCAGCACGTTCTGGTCCTCTCTGCAGGGAGGTGATCGGCCCCTCCCCCACTGAGAATTACATGGGGTCACCTAGACCTCCAAAAGGCCCTGCTTGTGCCCCGAAGGGTCACAGGATCTATTGTACGAACAGTTCCTCGTTCTTTTCCTTGCAAGCTTCCCTTCTACAAGACCCAGACATAGCGTCTGACTACGTGGGGTCCTCCCACCCAGCCCCTTTTCCTCCCAGTGAGGGGTGGGAGAGCCTTTCTGCAAATCAGCTCGTGGTAATCTCCCCACCACATCCACAGGCATGTTTGAATCCCATTTTAGGCTCAGTCGAGACATCCCCGCTCTGCCCCCAAATGCACACGTAAGTATATACCGCTGATTCTGTAATTTCCACTGTATCATCCCAGCAAATAAATCAAAGGAGTGTGTGTGTCTGTGTGTGTGTGTGTGTGTGTGTGTGTGTGTGTGTGTGTGAGCGGGTAAGACTGTGCGTGAGCGTGGGTGTGTGAGCACATGCGAGTGTGAGCAAAACTGAGTGTGTGGGTGTGGGGTGTGTACGTGTGGGTGGGTGTGTATGTGGGTATGGGCATATGTGAGTATGTGAGTACATGAGTGTGTGTGGGAGACTGTGTGAGTTTGTGAGTTTGAGTGGTCAGGGAGAGTGTAAGTAGATGTGCGTGTGGCCGTGTGTGCTGAGTGTGCATGTCCTAAGAGAAAAGGACTAAATGCTCTGCTCCAAGTGGCCTGTACAGTGGGCCAAATTGCAAGACTGGCTAAAAACAGAATTCTCAGGGCGCCTGGGTGGTTCAGTCGGTTGAGTTTCCGACTCCGGCTCACGTCATGATCTCCCGCTGTGAGTTCGAGCCCCACGTCGGGCTCTGTGCTGACAGCTCGGAGCCTGGAGACTGCTTCGGATTCTGTGTCTCCCTCTCTCTCTGGCCCTCCCCCATTTGTGCTCTGTCTCTGTCTCAAAAATAAATAAACATTAGAAAAAAACGTTTTAAATAAAAAAATAAAAACAGAATTCTCTTCTCCCCCAAATGTATTCTACAAGCAGGACTTGATCTCCAAAGAAAACCTGTGACAAACAATGGCGCTGGTGACTTTTAAAACTGTGTACTTGCTGACAAGTACGAATCAAATCAGTAAGGAAATAAAAGATCATACTGTAAGAAAGTGCTTTCTTGTGGTTAACGTAGGGGGTCTGGAAGCAAACCTACAGGCTAGATGCTCAGTCTGGAAAATAAGCATGATCCTAGTTTTAGAACTAATGAAAAGAGCCTTGTAGAAGGACAAGGTACAAAATAGCTATTTTTCTCCTGCTAGGAATAGGCGTTAAAAGGCGGTTATGAAGGGGCGCCCGGGTGGCTCAGTCGGTTAAGCGTCCGACTTCTGCTCGGGTCATGAGCTCGCAGTCTGTGGGTGCGAGGCCCACATCGGGCTCTGCGCTGACGGCTCAGAGCCTGGAGCCTGCTTTGGATTCTGTGTCTCCCCCTCTCTCTCCCCCTCCCTCCCTCACGCTCTCTCTCTGTCTCTCAAAATTAAATAAACATTAAACAAAAATCTTAAGTGGTTATCAAGGTTATGGACCCAGGATTCTGAGTGAAGAAACTGGAACGCAGGCCTGACTTTATGGTCTGTGCTCCCTGCCCGTCAGACCACACGCCCTGGTACTATCAATTAATTAGTGAGCCGATTCGTGACTCGATTATTGCCAACACAGTGCATGCGACCGGAAGAGCAGACCTAGGCTGGGGCACCTGGGAGGACTTCTTGGAGGCACGCCGGCAGGGCTGAGCTTTAAAGGTCAGAGAGGAACTGCTGAGACAGAGTGACACAGCAGTGGTCTAGGTGAAAAGAGCACCACACAAAGGCAGGCTGGGCAGGAACGTGGGATACGTGAGGAATGAGGCCCATGTGAACTGGAACCCAGGGGGCAATGAGTGAGGCTGGGGAGGGACACAGATCGCTGTGGGGCACGTGAAGGACTTTTGTCCTTGTCGTGTGTAGTAGCCAGGGGTAGGTGGTAGCCCGTTTCCAACATGGTGTCCACTGCCTCCACCCCCTGGAAGTTGCACCCATGCACACAGAGTCCCCTCTCACTGCACACCTGCCTTGGTCCGTGTGACCAACAGCACACAGGAGGAGTGATGTTACATCACCTCTGAGATTAGGTTCCACTGTGCTTCCGTCCGCATTCTCTCTTGGATCACTTGCTCTGGGGGAAGTCACGAGCCGCCGTGTGGGGAACCTCACGTGCCAAGGCACTAGGAGGCCTCTGGCCAACAGCCATGTAAGTGAGTTGCAGGCAGATTCCCCAGGCCAACCAAGCCTTTGGTTGACTGCAGGCCTGGTCGATGCCATGACTGCAACCCCGTGGGAGGCCCTCAGCCAGAACCACACACCTAAGCTGCTCCCGGATCCCTAAGCCTCAGACAACGTGTCAGATACTACATGCTTATTGCTTTAAGAGGCTACGTTTGGGGTAATTTGTTATGCGGCAACAGATAGCTGGTAACAACAGAGTTAGATTTACTAATTGTGTGACTTTGAATAAGTCGCACAACCTTCCGGGGGAATCAGTTTCTTTATCCACCTATAAAATGGGGGGAATGGCCTTGGGCAATAGGGTATTAGTACAGGAGGAGATGTGGAGGTGATCTAAGTAGGCCATAGCCGCCTGAAGGCAGACCAGTGGCCATACGTGGGACCGCAGAGTGATTCAGCTCAAAAGCAGCTGGGAGGGGGTAACAGTAAGAACCTACCGTTTCCTGGGCACTCACCTTATGCCAGGCACGATGCATGCATTGTCACCTCATGTAAGCCTCCCATTTGGCTGAGTTAGGTGCCAGACTACCCCCATTTTACCAAAAAGAGACGGTAAGTCAATGGCAATCCCATCCTTCCGCGCTTGTGAAAAGTTGTGTTCCCCTAGAAATAACTGCTACAAAAGGCAGGACAGACGGAAATCGCTTGTCCTTCCACCATCACCCTGAGTACCTCCCACACCGCCCCCATCAGCATCCCCTGGAAAATCACCCCAGCCAGATAATCCTCTCAAGATGACCCTATCTACCTCCTGGGTACAAATTTCAAATTGCCAACCCCACTTGCCCTAGGAGTTTGGGGTGAGGGCCAAAATTCCCTTGGGATTTGGTGCCGAGGGTGGGGGCCAAACAGCAGCCACACAGTGCTTTCCACCTCACTCACTCCCCTGGAAATACAGCCGCTGAAAGTTTCCCCAGACTCCATGGAATTTGGGGTCTTTGTTCCCATGTCTGGAAGCACATCAACCTGCCAATTCTGGTAACAGGCTCTGTGAAGCCGGTCTTGGCTTTTGCCATTGTTTTTGGCACAAGCACTACTAAGGGCTTCTTTATTTTTTCGTTTTTGAATCTCATTTTTCAGAGGAGATAAATCAACTGTAAGAGTATGTTATGAAAACCAACTTGGCAAGGAAGGTCTCCTGGAGAGGAGCGGGGGTTGCTTTATTTTCCATTATCTCAGTGTGAAACAAATAGATTTATCCTTTTAAGATGTTCTTGTAAGGTCATCAGGATCACAGTGATTGAAACCATGGCCCTTGGCTGACTCAGTCCAGAGCATGATCTAATCAGGTCTGGAATTCTCAAAGAAGAAAGGAGACAGAAAAAAAAAAGAAACAAAGAAACAAAGAAAGAAAGAAAAAAAAACTGGCCTAGATGTGAGGGTTTCAAAGTTATCTCAGTACAAGGAAGTTTTCCCTTTCCGCTGAAACCTCCGGGGATTTCTGCAAAGGCAGCCCAGTTCTCCGCATTTTTAAAGGTTCTTTTGTTCTGCTCACATTGAGTGAGGTTAAGTCTGGACAGACCTGGCCCTTTCCTTCATCCTTCTGCCGACAGGCTCAGACCTTTCTCCTCCATGGCTTTGCTCTGGAATGTGAGTAGCTGAGTGACCTTGCACAAAGCATTTAACCCACCTGAGCCCCTGTTTCCTCACCTGTAGAACTGCACACAGAACTCATACTGAGACATGATTGGTTCTGCAAAAATTCAAGAGGTGATTGATATAAATAAAGGGATTCGCACGTTGCCAGGCACTTGTCTGAGTCATTTCAGAGCAAAGCAGCCTAGGGATCGAGGGTGTCTGTGCCACAGCTGGGGACACCACATTTGCTAGCATCATTTGCTGGCTATGGGCAAATTGCTAGACCTCTTCAAACCAGTTTCCTTGTCCGCAAAAGGGGGTGACAATGGTGTGTATCTGCTACGTCCCAGGGTTGTCATGAGGGTACAATGGAATACTACTTAGAAGGGTGTCCTGGGGTGCCTGGGTGGCTCAGTCGGTTGAGCGTCCAACTTGGGCTCAGGTCATGATCTCACAGCTCGTGAGTTCGAGCCCCGCGTCGGGCTCTGTGCTGACAGCTCGGAGCCTGGAGCCTGCTTCTGCTTCTGTGTCTCTCTCTCTGCCCCTAACCCACTCGCATTCTGTCTCTGTGTCTCTCAAAAATAAATAAACATTAAAAACAAAAAAGAAGAGTGTCCAGAACATAGTACATGGGAAGTAAAAGGTAGTTATTGCTACTATGAGTTTGAGAACGAAGGCAGTGACGATCAGAGCTGCTTTTACTAATAATACTTCCCGCATATTATGTAAGAGTTGATCACCAAGCAAAACAAATCACCTCTGGGGAAAAAGAACAGAACATGTGATGAGTGGTTTGGAGACAGTAGAGGGAGTCAATGGACAGGTTGACTGGTCAAGCTTTGGAAGGAACCAGGAAGCAGGAGTCAGGAGAGCGCCCAGGTAAGTCCCAGGAACTAATGACGCTATCTTCCAGGTGTTGCTGTCAGGATGAATCAGCTCCATTAACATGGAGTCACCCTCCAAAGGAGGGTTGACACTTTCACATCCCATCCGAGACCAAATCCAATGAGGAGGGGTAATTATCCAAAGGAAAATCTAGACAGTATCCAGGGCCTGAGGCTGGGATCCTGTGCAAGCAGAAATAAATGATGCCAACGACAAATGGGACCATACTACTAATAATACTTACAATAATAGTTGTAGTAGCTGCCTCTGATAGGATCGATCATTCAAGAAATGGCAAAGTCGGGCGCCTGGGTGGCTCAGTCGGTGAATCATCCGACTTCAGCCCGGGTCATGATCTCGTAGTTTGTGAGTTCGAGCCTCGCATCAGGCTCTCTGCTGTCAGTACAGAGCCTGGAGCCTGCTTCAGATCCTCTGTCTCCCTCTCTCTCTCTCTCTCTCTCTGCCCCTCCCCTGATCATGCTCTCTCTCTCTCTCTCTCTCTCTCTAAGTAAATATATAAATATTAAAAAAAAAAAAAAAAAGGAAATGGCAAAACCCAGTGAACATCTAGATTTGAAATCATGGATACTGTGATTCCTAGACTATCAGACTAGCCCTTAGATTAGTACCATATTTATTCCTCTTTTGTAAAAACTAAGTCTTCCCAAAATGCTTTCTCTATCTTTTGGAAAAATAATAATTTTCCCATGATAAAATGAAAACCATCGTTTCTTGTCTATATATTTATTCATGTACTTTTTGAAAGTTTATTATTATTGGTTGTTTTTTTCGTTTTGCTCTTTTTTTTTAGTAATCTGTATACCCCATGTGGAGCTTGAACCCATGACCCCACGATCAAGAGTTGCGTGCTCTTCTGACTGAGCCAGCCAGACGCCCCTGTGGTGTACGTATTTAAATGTCTGACACCGTGCACTCGACATATTTTATTTCACTAACTGTATTGCCAGGTTGGCTCAGCAGAAATAATTAGCCATTGTTAAATAAACTTTAATGGAAACAATAAAAATTAATTCTGAAGTCATAATAATTTTTTATAATTGTTAATGATTAATGTCAAGCTATGATAGTTTTTAATTTTGCATTAGAGCTTTTTTATGTGGTGAACTGGTCATTCAGTTCTCCAGGACACATAGTTAATTTTTTTTTTCAACGTTTATTTATTTTTGGGACAGAGAGAGACAGAGCATGAACGGGGGAGGGGCAGAGAGAGAGGGAGACACAGAATCGGAAACAGGCTCCAGGCTCTGAGCCATCAGCCCAGAGCCCGACGCGGGGCTCGAACTCACGGACCGCGAGATCGTGACCTGGCTGAAGTCGGACGCTCAACCGACTGCGCCACCCAGGCGCCCCTCCAGGACACATAGTTAAATCCATGCCTGCCGTTGCAAGGTCTGCCCCTGCGATGTATTTGTGGCAAAACAGAAGACACAGATACTCACTAAGACGACTCGTGTTTGTTGAATTACGAAGTGATTCAATGCATAGGACATCCAGGTGCTGTCATAGCATTTAAAAAGTCTTCGGGATAATGTACTGCTTCTTAAAATAGCTTAACTTTCAGAAACTGAAAGTTTCTGAATCCATTAGGGCTCATATCCATTTAGCTTAATCCATTTAGGGTTCATATTTGAAAGCATTGTTTTCTGCCTTCATGGAGAGCCTGGTCTCTATGGAAAGGCAACCCAATACCCTCTGGGTTAGAATTCTGTCAGAGCTGGGGCGCCTGGGTGGCTCAGTCGGGTAAGCCTCTGACTCTTGACTTCGGCTCAGGTCATGAGCTCACAGCTCTGTGAGATCGAGCCCCGAGTCCGGCTCTGTGCTGACAGTCAGGAGCCTGCTTGGGATTCTCTCTCTCCTCAATCTCTGCCCCTCTCCCGCTCATGCTCTCTCTCTCTCTCTCTCCCCCACCCTCTCTCTCAAAATAAATATGTAAACTTAAAAAAATAAATAAAGCTAGAATTCTATCACAACGGCTGTGACGCAGGGGTGTCTCCCATTAGCTGTCACTTGGCCCTCTGAGCCTCTCCCTGGGCCTCAGTTTCAGCTGCTCTGGAGCACCAACTGCCTATCCCTGCGTCTCAAATATTTTGAGAGAGACACATCGCTCTTTTCATCATTGAAAAGCGTGTCGTGAGCTTTTTCTCCTGGAATGGTGATGAGTTTTCGCTGACCTTTCTCTCCTCTGCTGACATTTCTGCTGTGCCCAGCGAAACACGCTTGTGATGCTGGAGGAAGGGGATGGAGTCTTTGCAGAGCTATCTTGCCCGGAGGAAGTCACTCCTCCCCCACCACGCAACCCAGCATGAGCCCCTGAATCACAGCCAAAGTAAGGAAGCGGGAGGGGTCTCAGCGTCCACCCATAGGCAAAGCCCACACAGGTGTAGAGACTAAACCATCTAGAGACCAATGGAACAGACTCTGGCAGGAGAGCTACGGAAAGTCTTATTGTATAATGGCACGGAAGCCACTTATTAAAGGAAGAGTTTCCAGAAGAATTCTTTCTCCATGCTCCTTGGAGAGGCATGCTTGGTCCTTCGGTGCTGAAGTGCTTCGTATTCGGTACGTGGACCTCCACCGGCCTCAACTCCTGTCTGAAGCCTGAGGGCACAGGGAGAGGACATGGGGCTGGGGGCCCTGGAGACAACTTTTCTACTGAGTCATTTTGTGAGAATTTTAACCCTGCACTTTTCTCCTTTTAGTACATCCCCTCTCACACACGAGTGTTAGAAATCTGATCGTCTAACTCGCGCGAGAGTGGCTGGGCATGAAAAAGGAACAGGAGGGCTAGGGCAAAGCATCACTAGTAGTACAATGATAAGAAAGAGAAGCAGTCAGTGCTCACAGTTGGGCGCTAACTATGTGCCCAGCATCGCAAATGCCGGGCTTGGGCAGATCCCTCACCATCTTCAGGGTAGGTCCTTACTAACTCCCCCCGCCAGAGGTGAAAACTCATGAGGCTCAGACAGGCTACGATTTGTCCAAGGCAAGCCCAGCCAAAAGGCTGCCGGAGCTGACACTCAGCCTACGAATCTCTGAAACATGCCGCTAGGAGAGCTGTCTTCGCTGATAGTCACACCTTAAAGTCACCTGGGCAGTTTTAAATGATGGATGTCTGGGTTCTTCCCATGACGGTACAATCAGACTCTCTGGGGTGGAAAACCAGGCCTTTTTAAAACAAAACAAAACAAAAAAAAAGGCGCCAGAAGGTGCTTCTATCTTACGGCCAGGCTGGAGAACCACTGAGACAGGATACACACACACCACTCCTCACGGAGGAGACCAGAATCAGGTCTTCTCGCCTTCTCCAAAGTCTATATGGCAAGACCTCCCAGCAACTAGAGCTCCTTCACTGCCTCTCTGCCCAGTCCCAGGCCAGACAGAAGCCGCTGCCTCGGCCCTGCTGAGCTAAGGGGAAGTGTCAGGCCAGATCTGGAAAGGAACCCGGCTCCCCCGCCAAGAGGCGGACAGATTTATCTCGGTGTCGGTCCCGGGAGGTCAAGAGAAGATCAGAGGAGAGTCGGAAGGAAAACTAAAGGGCACAGGAAGAAATATACGGGATGGGTCTGGAGGCCCTGGGGACGTGGGAAGGAAAGATCGGCCGCAGTAGGGAAGGCCTGGTTCTTGGAAGGGAAGGGGCCGGGGGAAGCTTTGGGGCAGAGCATTCGTCGGGAGCCAGGTGAACCTCGGGCTCTCCCAGCCTCGGGGGCTTCAGAGAATCTAGAGGTAACGCCCTGGGCGGGAAGTCTTCTCTCCTCCTGGCCAGTGAGACTTGTGTTTCTAGGTTTTCTTAAGTAATCCCACATCTGGAGGGCCCTCGCTGCCCCACCCCGATCCTCTGCCCCAAGGAGCCAAAGTGGTCTTTCTCAACTTCACAGCAGGTTAATCCTTGTTCCAATTCCTTCCAGGACCCCTACTGCCCAAGAACAAGCCTAAATGCATGAATGTAGCTAAAACAACAACAACAACAACAACAACAACAACAACAACGCTGAAAAGTCTTTTGTTTCCCAACCTTTCGGTCCCTCAAGCGCGTTGGCTTTGACTTATTCTGGGCCTTTGCACAGGATGCACCTTCTCCCTGAAGCCCTCTTCCTGTTCCACGTTGTACTCATCCTTCAGGACTCAGGTTAGATATTGCTTCCTCCGGGAAGCCTTCTCTGATTCCCCCAGTATTGTGCCTATTTTAGCTCTCATACGGGATTATAAATTCTTGTTTATTAATCTGCTTCCCTTTAGAGGTACACTCCATCAAGGCAGGAAATATTACTATGGTATTTCCAGTACCTGGCACAGGTTTTTGAGGGAAAAAGTCCCAGCATTGGAAGGAAGAAATGCCTCCAAAGCGTAACTTGAGAATGCCCCCGCCAAATATATGTCTCTTTCACTGACAGAAAAATCTGTGGTGTTCTAGAACAATCTTTGCTCCCACTTCCCCACCCCTGGCTTTACTGAAGTATAACTGACAAATAAAATCGTAAGATATTTGAAGTGTACAACAAAATGATTTGATGCACGTATACACTGCGAAAGGACTCCCCATAGAGTCAATTAACACGTCACCTCACATTTTACCTTTGTTGTGTGAGAGAGAACACTTAAGTTCTATTCTCTTAGCAAATCTCAATGATATAATACAGCATTATTAACTATGGTCACCACGTTATACATCAGACCCTCAGACCTCATTCATCTTGTAACTGAACGCCTGCTCCCTACTACCAAACCCGCCCTAGGTCTCCCGCCCCCCCCTTGCCCCTTTCTACTGTCTTTCTAGAAATTCGACACTTTTGTTTTTAAGATTCCACATACAAATGATACCACGCGTTGTCTTTCTGTCTGGCTTACTTCACTCAGTATAACGCTTTCTAGGTTCCACCGTATTGTCACCAACGACAGAATTTCCTGCTTTTTTAAGGCCGGATAATAAATATTCCATTCTGCCTCTTACATCTTCTTTATCCATCCACCTGCCGGTGGACGCCTTGCCTATTGCGAGTAACACTCCTCCTGTCAATGTGGGAGTGCAGATACCTCCTGGAGGTGATGATTTTGTAGAACATTCTGTTTGACTTGGGGACACTGAAGCATCTGCAGAGAGATCAGAAATGCAATCTTCAAAGGCCTAGACAAATCACAGAAGGACAAGGAGGATGAGGAAACCTCCAGTTTCTCCAGGGGCCAACCTCTTGACCCGGCTCTCCAGCAGCCTGTCTCGCTCCACTCGGCCAGTGAAAGGATCTCTCGGGCCTTGGCCGAGCAAGTGCCACTCTGCAAATGCAGGTACATTTACCAATCCCTTGTGCAGAAGAAGCGGTGGGCGCTGAAGCCTGAGGCCTGTTCTAGGAGCTTGTAACGCCCTCCAGGCACTCACTTTCCACAGCCCCAAGCTCAATGATGATCCTGCACCAGAGGGCTTTCGCCTGCCAGGGGCTTTGTCTCCTCTGGGGTTCCAGTGGACCATATCCACCCCTCGCCAGAGAGGCACACAAGGGTCATCCGAGCACGAGCGGTCAAACTGGGCGGTCCACTGCCCAATCACTGCCCAGGGATTCCTGTATTTCTTTTCCCTTCCCGCAGTGTCACCCTCCTGGAGCCCTCGGCTTTATATTTGATCAATCTCTGCATTTGGAGTCCAAGGACTCTGATTTGAACACTCCTATTTGAATACCGTGAGACCATACAGCCTTGGAAATGTCACAACTCTGAACCGCACTCTCTTCATCTGTCACGTAGAACTGCATTTGCCCCATTGGACTGGTGTGGGGAGGAAGATTCAACGTCGCGGCAGTGAGGAAACACGGCAAGTTCGTAGGGACACAGCGCACACCCGGGCAGTGTGTGTTCTGCACACAGGTGCCCAGGTGAGGAGACAGGCAGAGGCCAGAATCCAGCCCAGATTCCACTGAGCAAGCCATGTGCCCACAGCTGTATCTGGCCAGAGGGAGCACCTTTCAATAAGTTCCACAAATGGACCCTAAAAATGGCCATGGCAGGGCCTGGCACGTGTGAGGTTTCAGTAAACATTAATTACACCTTAAGTTCTTTGCTATCCATAACAGGGAGAAAATAAAAGCCATTGTTGCTGAAATGGTGATAATCTAAGCACACTTTCCCGCAGGGGGGCAATATAGCAGGGTAGCTACGAATAAAAGCTTTCGAGCTAGACCAGAGTTTGAGCCCCAGTTCTGCCACTAACAATGCTGAATGACCATAAGCAAGATGTATAACCTCTCTGAGTTTCAGTTTTATCATCTGTAAATGGGGAATCATTTGGGAAGATAAATGGTGGCCACCGTAATTACCATCTCCTGAATAACTCATGTTTCAAGTGTTCTGGGGCCTAGTTTTATGAGGAAGGAGACCCCAGATCACCAGAGGTCATTAAACATTCATTACTGTAATTGGTATTTATTAAAGTTCTAATGTGTTCTAGGCTCTGGAGGGCTCATACCATCTATTGAGAATGTTCTGCTTGCCAGATAATGTGCTAAGCACTTCATACGCATGATTTCATCCATACCCACGACCACCCTAAAAAGTGGATACTATGATTACCTGATCAAAGGGAACTTACAAACTAGTTAAGAAAGCAATGAATTAATCCTTCAAAGTATCTGAGTAAACATGAAACAAATAAAGACAGACTGCATTTCAGAAGAAGATAAGCACAAGGATATACTTTGAACGAGCAAGCTAGGAATTGGAGTTCGTTGCTGGAGGCAACCTACATATCCCTCTCTAGAGAATTTGGTATAAATGTATAATGAAGTATTATACAGCAGTCAAAAATCATAGTTTACAGGTAGGAACAGGGCTAGGTCTCAAAAACCATGTTGAATAAAAAAAGTAAGAAACAGTGTGGGATTCAGAACACAGCAGAATGTGTGCCCCAAATTATGGGGCAGTCACTGTGGGGCTTTACTCATCAAAGAAGGCACCCCAGCCCTGGGAGTATCTACCATGGGTATTGGGGGAAGCCCTGGGTTCACCTGTGCATTGCAGATGCTGCCACTCAACACTCACTGGAAGCAATAGTGATCAAAACATGGACCCTACCCTCAAGGAGCCCACAGCCTAGGGTGGTTTCCATGAATGAGAAAGTTCTTCCAGAAAATTCTGTCTGCTTCACAGAAGCTTCTCTCCCACAGTTGTCTCTCTGGGTCGGTAGATTGGTTTCTCTTTCCCAGATGTGCCACTATAAAGCAGAGGACATACAGGCCTGGTCAAAGTGGAGAGTGATACCAGCTGAGAACTTGGCTAGCCATTCTGAAAAAGCTAATTAACCAATTTAACACTTCCCTCAATGACTACCATCCATTCCTGCTTGCTAAATTAGAAGGGGCTGCCTGGCATAAGGAAAAATGAGCCCAGTGTTCTGTTCAATCATCTTGACCCTGAACGGTGCAACCTTAATTTTTTTTTTTTTAATGATAACAATATCCTACATCTGCAAATGTTGGGAGAACTTTAAGGAATAATAGCCCAAGACTGGACCAGAACATCAGCCAGGACCTCTTCCAGCCCCTGTCCAACTCCAAGACCCTGTTGGCTGCTAACAGGGTACATTTGATTGCCAAACTCCTTGCATCTTAGTAAAATATGGGGCAAATGAATTCTCCAAGATGGCCCAGCATCTAGTAAATCCTAGCCATTGGAAATGCCACTACTCACATTACTTTCACAAAGAATTCTCAGCCCCTCGGAGTTAAAGGTCATTTGACCACCACCTGCCACCCTCCGAAGTTTGGTCAAACAGAAAAACAAAGTGGGGCACCTGGGTGGCTCAGTCGGTTAAGCATCCGACTTCGGCTCAGGTCATGATCTCACGGTTCATGAGTTCAAGACCCTGCATCAGGCTCTGTGCTAACAGCTCAGAGTCTGAAGCCTCCTTCAGATTCTGTCTCCCTCACTCTCTGTCCCTCCCCCTCTCGTGTGCGCTCGTGCACTCTGTCTCTCTCTCAAAATTAAATAACATTTAAAGAAAACAGAAAGACTGGGGCGCCTGGGTGGCGCAGTCGGTTAAGCGTCCGACTTCAGCCAGGTCACGATCTCGCACTCCGTGAGTTCGAGCCCCGTGATGGGCTCTGGGCTGATGGCTCAGAGCCTGGAGCCTGTTTCAGATTCTGTGTCTCCCTCTCTCTCTGCCCCTCCCCCGTTCATGCTCTGTCTCTCTCTGTCCCAAAAATAAATAAACGTTGAAAAAAAAAAATTAAAAAAAAAAAAAAAGAAAAAAGAAAGACAAAATGCTGTGCTGTAACGGTTAACTGTTCAGTAACTCTCCCCAGGGGACACTCAGGACTTTGAGCCTGTGTGAGGGCTTAGGGTTAGGACTTACCCATGAGCTTTGGAGTATGGTTTTTGGAAAGAATGGGGGACTCTGTGATATAGAGCAAAGCCAAATTTCAAAGCTAAGGGACCATCACCCTTAGTTGAAAGGGTGAAACAAACACAGAAAGGCCACCAGATAGAAATCAGAGATGTGCTGGGATCGGGGTATGAAGGGGTTCCAGGCCCGAAAGCCACCAGAACACAGCACTAAGCACTCTGCGTGGACATCCTTATCTTCCCAAGTGAGTGATGAGGGAGACTGAAGGTCTTTGAGCAATATATGGCAGCATAAAGACGACTCGATGATCCCTGAATTCAGTGCCACCCTGATCGTACTGCATCACGACCCCTCTTTTCCTGCAAACTCAGGTTTTTTACAGGCTGTGTTTGTCACAGAAAGAGCAGGTAGAGCAAATCACCCCAACAGATTCCACCCCGTTTTTCAGATGGGAAAACAGTCCCAGGGGGAGAAAGTAACTCGCCTGAGGTCAGGGACATCTCTGGAGGCTGAGTAATTTGGGGAGAAGCTGCTGTTTCCCTCTGCTTGGTCCTGGGACTAATTACCCCTTCCCAAAGAACAGGTCGTGACTCTCGCTGGCCTCAACATCCCATCTAAAGGAATGTGAATGTTGTACTGTGATGTCGAAGGTCGTTCCGATCAGCCCTCTGATTTCACAAATGGGGAACCAGACACTGTTCTCCTCACCGGCATTCTAGCTGTGAACACCTAACCCTCATTTCTCCAAGTAGCCAAATCCCTTCAGGGCCCCAGAGCCACACGGCAGCCCCAGGACAACTCCTGCAGGTACATGACCACCCAGATGGGGAAGCACTACTTCCTAACGACATAGAGGCATAGGCTTAGGGAACATCGCAATGGCCAAGGTGTGACAGGGCTAGCCTAGAGTCAAGCCTGCTGAAGATAACAAAACGTTCTACTTGCCTGGAAATTCGTGTGCCACTTTTGGGGAGCAATTCCCTCGCCAGCCTTAGCTTTTGCCCCCTCTCTCCCATTTTGAACTTGAGTCAGAAATCCCAGCTCCAGTCTGTCTTTTGTCTTTTTCCTCTCTCTGCCCAGATCTGTTATTAAAGTTACCCCTTACCAGGTCACCCCTTCTCAAACCCCAACAGTGGTCTCCCAACCCTGACACTTGTTTATTTCAACTCTCCCCCAGCTCTACCTTGGCCCATGGGCGCTTGGCCAACCACCTCCCCACCTGCATTGCTCCTAACCCCAACCCTCACAGGGGCTGCCTGACCTCGGCCCCTCCACCCAGTCACCACACTAAAAACCTCTGAGCCTGGGAAGGGCAGGAAAACCTCCAGAAATGTTTTAGAATTAAGAGATGATCTCTTCCTCCTGTAAAAGAATCCACAACAAACCCTTGTCCCTTTGAAGAACCCTAAATCCTGTTCCACAAGGAAGTTACACATTCAAGACTTCAAACCAAGGGAACCATGATTCTTGGCATTCAAACAGTCCTCTGTGTTTTGAAAACTCTCTGGCAGGGATCATCCTATGCATTCTATCCCAGAGCCACTAGGCTTCCTTCAGTAACACGATGAGAATGGAAGACGTATGTATATTTGCTAAGATTCTCCACCTACTATATAGCACAGACTCCAGCAGGCTCACAGCTGGACTTCATTTCCAGTGTCCCTTGCCATATGATTGTGCTCTAGCCAAGGGAATAGCGGGGTAAGTGATGTATGTCACTGCCAATCCTGGCACATAAAACATCCTGTGAAATGCTCTGCTCTCTCCTTCCTCATATGCTCGATAAATGGAAAAGACTCCAAGAATCTAGAGAGCAGAGCCACAAGATAGAAGGATCCTGGGTCCACGGGTCACCTTGGAAAAGAACGGACCAGGGACACCCACGTGGGACTTGCGCAAAAGTGAAAAATAACCGTGACTGAATTGCACTACAGAAACTTGGGGATAATTGGTTATAGCAGCTAGACTACTTTGGCCAATCTAATTCATTACTCTGTTTTCCACAGATACCAACCTAAGTTGGTTCAGGACAGAACAATCCTTTAGCTTTGAGAATCTATTTGTGATAAAAGCATCCGGAGAATAACAGGAAAAAGATTTGCAACATATTTTATGTTCAAGCAGTTATGACTAACACACAAAGAGTTCTAAATAGAAAACAAGGCAACATTACCGAAAGATATAAACATAATTCACAATTACAAATCACTAAAAAGTGTATGAGAAGATGCTGAACCTTATTAGTGATCCGAGAGATGCAAATTAAGGTGACAATGAGGTACAATCTTTCACCGATTAGATGATTCTGGCAATATTCAGTGCAAGCAGGGGTTTGGGCACTCCCAGAGACTTTTAGTAGGAGTGCAAATCGACTCCACCTACTAGAACACAGAATGTGCTTCCAATCAAAATGTAAAATGTGTGGGCCTTTTGGATCAGCAACCATACTTCTAGGAATACTTACATAAGGACACAAGGATATATGTCAAAGGATTTTTCATTGCAACACCACTTACAAATACACCTAAATAACTATCAATAGAAGAACGGTTACACAAATTATGGTAGAGCCCCATGTAGCATCCAAAATGTTATGTAGCTGTTCAAGAAATGTGTAAACCATCACCCAAATGAAAAAGCCCCGTTTAGGATTATAAATGGGTAGATGTGTATTTATAACAGATTACCAGATGGGACTTGTCTTACCGCCTTTGAAATCTGCTAAGGCCCAAAGCTGAAAACAACTAGGGGACAAGTCCCCACACATTCTAAGGAGAAGTTCTAGACACATCCACACAGGTCTTACCATGAGGTAGGCAAAGAGGCTTTCCACTTTCAATTCTGCTCACCCAATTCCAGGTTACATAGGAAGAGGAAGAGGTCCCAGAGGGAAAATCTCTTGGAGGGAATTCAGAGGAGTAGAGAAAACAGTCCTGTTTCTCCTTCTTTCTGCTTCAGACCAAGGGGAGATGCTCCCCAAGAGGACCACTCCTGCAGTCTCGGTTTGTCTGCCGGGAGAAATGGCTACACCTCACCCTTCCTAACCTAATGCGTCCAGGGGACAGCTCACGAACCCACCGCCAGGTTCTGTTACCTAAGTAGAGTGCCAAAGAGTCCTTTAAGAATCTGAAATGTAGCCCCCAGAGTTTGAACGATACGGACAGGGAAACAGAAATGCCCACCTCTAGTCTGGAGAAGTACAAAGGTGGGGGCTTGCCAAAGCTACCTGTGACGCTAGGGAGTCGTGAGAGGGAGGCAGCAGAACCCCCTATGCTTCCAGGGTTGAGCACGTCATGGAGGTGTGACTTTTCCTACGGGCTGAGTCACGGCCACCTCTAGTATTTCCAGGGCACAGACCAAGAGTACAAGTGGAGGCCCACATATCCTATACCTAAATATTTGTAAAGTATGAATCAAGCTAAAGAAAACATGCTCTATCATGTTACCTTGACAAATGTAATTCCATAATGACTTGGGGAGCTGGATTCTCCTGATCCTTGGAACTCAGGCTTGAATGCAAGGCATGGTGAAGCCGGGCCCTTCCGGGGCCTCCCCTTCATTTCCCGCCAACGTTCCTGCTCCAGCACATCCACACATGAGTTCCACCCACATTCCCAGGAAGCAGCACCCCTTGACTACTCCTTGAGCCTCGAGATGTACATACCTGTAATGGGGCCCTGGGGAAGAAAACCACAAAGACCTTGGAAACAGGGTTGAGGCCATTCCGATCGGGAACTCCAGACTCCCATTACCCAAATGAGGAATAGGACTGCCTGAGCTCCAGGTGGGAATGTCCTCATGGATCTACTGATTTCTCACCAAGTTGAAGAGCTACAGATAGAAAAGGGCAAGCATGGGGTCCCCTAAAGGGTGGGGGGGGGGGGAGGGGAATGCAGGTGCAGGGCTGGTACCCTTTTTGCCCAAGGCTGGGGGCAGCACTGGGCCAAGAGAACTCCATGGATGTGAACAGGGCTAGGAGGCAAGTAGATCCCAGGGTGTATGTACCCTAAAGGGTAGGACCCAAGTTTGGGGAGCAATAAACTCATCAAATGGCATAAAGGAGACTGGATTTGCTGTGGAGTAAGTCATGGGGTCTCTGAAGAGGCAGCATTCAAATGAGCATCTGCCTAACAGATTACAACACTGCCAATCAAATAAGATGGCACCCTTCTAATTCCTTCTTCCCAACCTGGGGGAGCCCAGAGCCCAAAGCACAGCAAGATGCAAGAAGTATGAAAGAACAGATCCTAAGGGCACCTGGGGGGCTCAGTCAGTGAAGTGTCAGACTTCAGCTCAGTTTAGGATCTCACACAGTTCATGAGTTCAAGCCCTGCGTAGGGCTCTGTGCTGACAGCTCGGAGCCTGGAGCCTGCTTCAGATTCTGTGTCTCCCTCTCTCTCTGTCCCTCCCCCACTCATACTCTGTCTCTCTTTCTCTCTCAAAACTAAATAAACATTAAAAAAATTAAAAAAGAAGAAGAAGAAGAAGAAGAAGAAGAAGAAGAAGAAGAAGAAGGAGGAGGAGGAGGAGGAGGGGGAGGAGGAGAGATCCTATCACTACCACCTTCCTTCCCCATCAGGTCAGCACCAAGTTGGGGTCCGGGAACATGGTGGGGGTGGTGGGGAAAGAAACCAACTGAGATGAGAGATTAAAGTTTTCATTTATACTGGGCTGGACTTTTTAACACCTGCCAGCAGTCCAAAAGCTAGGGGACCATCTGAGATGCCTTCAAGGGATTGAGAAAGGAAATCATTAGAGTACATTTGACATAAGAAATGGGGGGGAAATTGTACCGCTTACTGACTGCAACCCACCAAGCGTCACCCACTTAGTAACAGCCCAACCCCAAACCCAACTGTCACCAACACATAGTATTGATTACCCCAGAAGAGGAAGGCGGACGCGGGGGAGGGGAAATTTTGACTCTCCAATTCAAACATTCTGAGTTGCTTTCATTTAAAGCAATTTCTAGAGAGGCGTAGGAACTTTTGGATGACATATAATTCCCTCCATTTGCCCAATAAGGCGCTTAGCAAACCTCTTCGACCCGGGAGTTAAAAATCAAGCCAAACATGAGCTCTAACTTGGGTATTACTTATTCCCCTTCCTAATGCTGCCCCAAGGCCAAGCTCTGTGATTTTCCTAGGGGGGAAAAGAAGTTGTTTATTATTCCAGCTGTTGCCATAGCAGCCAGCATTTCCATGTCACCGCCTTCTTCTCCCCAGACGTTGCTCCGCTAATACATGTTCCAGACCTGCAATCCCAGGCATTTCAGCCAGAAGGAAACAGACTTGCGCTGCTGTAAAATCCAGAGGAGGCCAGCCCAGCCTTGGAGTCTGTGTCCTAGTGTTTTCAACCCCCTGCATCAGCGCGCGGGGAAGAAGGAACCTGTCTCTGGACCAACAGGACAGGATCCTGAGGAACTTCAGCCAATTTCACAATCTCCCATCCTCCTCCACCCACACCTTTGGTCCCAGTCATCAGAACCGATATCATCCCATAAAGGCAACAGAAAGAAGAAAACAGAAACTATAGAGCAGTTATTGGAGAGCCTGCCCCTAGTGACTCTAACTTCGGCATCAGGAAACAAAGAATCGGGATGATGCTTCTATCCTGATCAAGACCTCTGCTGTCTAGATATCACCAAGTCTCCCAATCTTGGTAGAGGGTGGCTTCTTCATTTATCGTTCAAATAGGATAGTAAATAAATAGGCAACCAGTATATATACAACGCCAAGGATTCTTGGGGACTGTATGTTTCTACTGGCCACCTTACCATGATTTTGTGTTTCTGATGGATTCTCTCCATTCCACGACTCCTCTCTTTTGATTCTTGTCTTCTCTCTGTCCCACTTACCACATGCCGAACACTCCTTTCCTTCAGCCCCTCCAAGTAGTGTTAGCATTGTGTACAGAAGATTTTTACTGAAGGTTGTGAGCAACAGAATACAGCAAAGTATAAGAACTGGCTTATTTTCATCTCATATGCCTGTTTGTACATAGAACATCAGAAGGACATTACACAGAAGGACCTGGAGGCAGGGGCGGTAGGGGGACTCCCACCTATCCGACATATTCTGATCGAGCACCTAATATGTGCCAAGCACTGTTCTAGGTACTTGAGATACATCAGTGAACAAAAAGACAGAAGTCACTGTCCTTGTGTGTGTTCAAGGGAAGACAAAATAAACAACAAATTAAAAAGTAAATGATTTAGTACATTAAAAATGATGTGCTATGGAAAAACAAACCAAATACAGTAGGTAAGGGAGCTCAGAGTGCAGGATAGGAGAGCTACAGTTTTTAACTGGAGGACAAGAAGGCCTCATTAAGAAGGTAGCGTTTGTGCAAAGGCTTGTAGGTGACAGAGTCATGAGGATTCATGGAAGAGCATTCCGGGGACAGGGAATGGCCAAAACAATGGCCACGAGGCAGGAGCACACCTGGCGTGTTAGCGAAATAGCAAGGGAGTCCGTGTGGCTGGACCACAGTAAACAAGAGGGAGAAGAGGAGGACAAGGGTCAGAAAGAAGGGCCAAAAAGGCCATGTGCAGGACTTTGGACTTTCTCCGTGTAGGATGGGGAACCCGAGATGAACACAGACTACAGTGAGACAAGGCCATTGCATGGAGCCCGGTTAAAAGGCAATCGTGGTCATTTAGGAGAGAGTGAGATGGTGGCACCCACCAAGCTCATAGCAGATTCTGGATTTCTTTTTATACACAATTTATTTTTTAGAGCAGCTTTAGGTTGACAGCAAAATTGAGTGGAAAGTACGGAGAGTTCCCATCTCCCCGCTGCCCTCACACACACACAACTTAACCTTCTGTCAACATCCTGCATCCCACAGGCACGTTTGTTATAACCAATGAAATGAATCTACCCTTACCCATAGTTATCACTCGGAGTCCATAGTTTACGTTGAGGTTCATTCTTGGTATTGTGCCTTTAATGGCATACACTTTGACAAATACACAGCAACACGAATACACCACTGCAGTTATTAGACACAATAGTTTCATGGCCCTAAAACCCCAATCCCTGGCAAGCAGCAATCTGCTGTCTCCATAGTTTTGCATTTCCAGAATGTCATATAGGTGGAATCATACAGTGTGTAGCCTTTCAGATTGGCTTCTCTCACTTAGTGATATTCATTATGTTTCCTCCGTGTTTTTTCATGGTTTGAGAGTTCATTTATTTTTAGTGCGGAATAATGTTCCATTGTCTGGATGTACCACAGTTTATTTATCCATTCACCTGCTGAAGGATATCTTGGTTGCTTCCACATTTTGGCAGTTATGAATAAAGCTGCTATAAGCATCCATGTGCTCATTTGTGTGTAAACACCTGATTTTTTCAGTTCATTTGAGTGAATTTGAAGGAGCATTCTAGATTTATTTTGGTATCAGAATTCCTAATGGACTTGAATGTGTAAGAAAAATAGAGAAAGGGAAAGATCTTGGATAAAGTACTTTGGGTGAAGAATCCAAAAGTTAAATCTTGAACATGTTAATGGAGGAGGTCCATTAAACCCACATGGAAAAGGGGAGTAAGAAGTTATTATTATACTAGTCTAGAGTCCAGGAGAGTCTTTTTTTTTTAAGTTTTTATTTATTTGTTTTGAGAGACAGAGAGACACAGAGAGGGAGAGAGAGAATCCCAAGCAGGCTCCATTCTGTCAGCACAGAGTCCCATGCGGGGCTCGATCTCACGAACTGAGAGACCATGACCTGCACTGATATCAAGAGTTGGATGCTTAACTGACTGAATCACCCAGACACCCCCAGGAGAGACTTTTGGTAGCAAAGCTAGAGTATCAGATGATATCACCAAGGGAGTGAGTATAGGGAAGAGTATCAAGGACTGAGCCCCAGGGTCCTCCATCCATATCAAGAGGAAGACAAGAAGCGAGGAATCACAAGGAATTGAGAAGCAACAACTAGCAAACAGGGGGAACAAACAAAGATAACGGAATGCACTGAGCGCACTGAAGAAAGTGTATGAAGGAGGAGGGCGTCATCAGCTGTACAGGTGCCAAGGACCGGTCTATTAAGATGGGAACTGAGGGGCGCCTGGGTGGCGCAGTCGGTTAAGCGTCCGACTTCAGCCAGGTCACGATCTCGCGGTCCGTGAGTTCGAGCCCCGCGTCGGGCTCTGGGCTGATGGCTCAGAGCCTGGAGCCTGTTTCCGATTCTGTGTCTCCCTCTCTCTCTCTGCCCCTCCCCCATTCATGCTCTGTCTCTCTCTGTCCCAAAAATAAAATAAACGTTGAAAAAAAATTAAAAAAAAAAAAAAAAAAAAAGATGGGAACTGAGAACTGACCACAGATTTGGCGACATGGAGGTCAATGATCTGACCCTGAATGAGAATTGTTTTCTAATGGGGACAAAAGAAGGATTAGAGTAGATTTAAGACACACATTCTTAGTGGGGTGATATCATTCCCGAGGGAGGGAAAATCAATTCTTGGGAGATGGAAAAAAAACCTTGCTCTTGTTATGTTTAGAGCACAGGTAAACATATAGTACGTAACTACACAGGATGTCTGCGGTATTCACAAGTCATGGGTGAGAGAAGGCAGTTTAAAAAACACCCAAAAAGACGCATTGTGGGGACAATAACGAAAAAGCAAGCATGAGAAACACTGGTTCCAGACAGAAGGTGAGGAAAAGCCTCAGAGGCTGAGAAGATAAACAATACTCCAATGATTTGCTGCAAAGGGGATCAAAGAAATGGGACAGCACGGGTAGACAAAGTGGGGTTAAGAGAAGCACCTCAGAAATACTTGATAATGACAATATACATATGGTGCTTATAACGTGCTCATTAGCAGCCACATACTGTTCCTGACCCTTTACAGATGGTATATGGATGAAAATCAGTTATTCCCTTTAACAACCCCGGGAGTGAGTCATTATCATCCTTGTTCTGTAGTTGGGTAAATGGAAGCACAGAGGGGTTAGGGAACTTGCCTACCCAGGATCTTGCAGCCAGGAAGAGTGGGACCTGAGATTTACACAAAGAGAGTGTGGCTTCCCGAATCAACATTTTAGATTTATGGTAGATCCTTTAAAATTGTTTGACTTTGCTCTCTCTGTTTCCTACCCCAAAATACATACAACCACACATGGTCAAAAAACTAATATTTGGCATTTCACTCCTAAAATCTATCAGTCATTCTCTGCTGTGGCAAATCCCTCTAAGATATATTCCTGTCTCCTTCCCCTTTGGGTCCTTCTCTCTCTGGAGACCTTCTTCACTCTGCTTCAGCTTAGCAAACCCTAATTCTTAGGACTTTATCTCCAGAGCAATTCACGCTCGCCCATTCAAATTCAGCCAGGAAACAGGGTTGGGGGTGGAGAGGGCTGTCTCACCTTTCTCATTCTTAAAGTCCATCAAGACTTATCAAGGTGATCTCCTTCACAAAAGCTGCCCACTTGTAAAGGGGAATTTAGATACAGTGAAATTACAAACAAAGGGAATTAGTGTCTCCCCTGGAATGCAGAAAGGCAACCAGCCATTCTATTTGTTAAATTCTAATTTCTCTCACTACACATCTATCTCCACCACCCCGTACCCTCACCCCCCATCCCCTCCACTCAGCCCCCCACCCCCATCTTGGGACATTTCCTCCTACAGACAGTGGCTTTGTTAACAGAGCCCAAAAGCAGTTTGGGGAAAATTTATGCGAAATGAAAAAAATCCTTTGCCTTAATTAGATGAATGCTTCAGGGAAAACTATATTTGAAGATGTTAACTTTAAAAATAAAACCGCCAGTTATTTTCCCAGCAAAAGATGGGTTTATTCAAGATAACAGAGAATTATAATCCAAGACAAGCAACCTTCCGGAGAAGCATAGACAAGTAGGCCAAACAAAGCAGAGAAACACTACTTATAGAGGAAAGGAGGAGATCTGGAGAGGCTGTTGTAAACAAAAAGTCCATGGGGGTAAACTGGGAATTGGAAGTATAATGGCTTTTCACTGGCTGAGTTGTGACTGTCTCTCATTGGCTGGGCTGTTGTCGGGGGAGGAGGAGAGACTTTCTTCCTGGTGCTGCCCCAGAAAAGAAGTATCCAGGGCAAGGTCTGTCTGTTCCTGTTGGGTCTACAACTGGCAGAGTGGCAACCCCACTGCGGACATCCTGACTCCATTTGGTGAGGTCTCCCATTACTCATTTTCACAAAGACTACATTATTTGCATAATTGTCTTAATTCTTGACTTATCTGACGGGTTTATACCGAGTCAGAGGCAAAATGGTTTCATTCTGGTAGATGAGCCCTAACCAGCAGCTGTCATGTGTCCACGACAAAGTATTTTAATGAGGCCCCACAAAACATTCCAGAAATGGGACATACCTCGTATTTGTCCTTATTGTCCGGTTCTTGCCTGTTGAAATCAAACACACCCAAAGTCAAACACCAACTTCAGAGGCAGTACGCTCATCCCATAAGGAGAAGGAGAAATATTTTCTTTTTCCCTACAATTCCCTGTTTCTGAGCCCTTTCTGTTACCACGCAGAATGTCACTTCCTATCCCCTCTACTCCCACCCCTCACCCTTTCAAATTCTGTCCCCCTGGTAGCAATAGGCACCAACAGTAACTTTTTCCCCATGGCCCTAGCCTGAGCTTAGAATAACCGCATGTAAAGAAAACGTTCAGTTCCTGGCCAAGGGCCATTCTCATCCTGGAGAATGCTAATGGCGCTACTTTCACATGGACTGTGGGATGTCTTGTTCTCGAACTGCACCTGTTTCCCCCCCCCCCCCCCCCCCGTTCCCGTTTAGGAATCGTATACGAATAGGAATGTGCAGGAGTGACGTAACTTTACGGATAGCCCTGAACCTACTCTCCTGTCTCAACCTAAATCATTATGAGCTCATATCCACGGGTGGGACTGATGGCAAATTACTCGCAACCGATCTGGCCACCGATTGCAGGTACACGGCAATTCTTTAGTTGAGATCCACTGCAAAAGACTAGGAAGTGGGGGAAGTACACAGCCCCGAGAGAGAGGTTCGGTGAGTCCAAGTTATGAAAACAGGGCACGGGCAGGAAGTACCAAGGCTAAGAATCTGAGAAACGCAGCCAGAGGAGGCCTGGGACCTGTACTTGAGGAACTTTACGACTTTAGGGACTTAAAACCTTTTTTGACCCCGGGGGTTGTTTGTTAAAAGAGGTGATAATCTTATGTGCCTCACAGCACTGCTGTGAACAATTACAAGTGACAGTACAGTACAAGTAAGCACAAGGCAAGGCCACATGGTGCTGGCTCTATCCAGGGATGTACAACCCACGGAGTCACAATCCTATGGGAGGGAAAGAGGAGGCTGGGTTGAAAGTTTTGCAAAATTGTTTCCATATTATTGATAAAGAAAACATTTCAATCCATTTGCACGTTGCACAGATGTTTTAATTTTTCAAATATGTAGCTGATTTTGCAATTATGTGAAGTTATTGCTTGCGCGTTATTTATATGATGGGAAACCAATGTTTTGAGACCAATAAAATGGTCCATATATCCTTGCATGTTATCTAGATGAGCCATTTGAAAGTATCCAGCTTTGAAATCTGTCCCAGATCCAAGCTATTTTGACTAAGTGTTTTGAAGTCAAATAGTGTGAAACTTATCCAAAAATCTTAGTACTCAGATAAATAGGTTTCTACAGGGTTTTAAATCGTTTGCTTTAAAAATTCTTTAATTTTTAGATAGTAGAAAAATGTTACAAAAATATTTTGCCTAAGAGGTCCGGTTCAAAAAAAAAACAGTTTGAAAACAAACAGCCTTGCACTGTCTTAAAAAGTCACTTCTGTGTTATAAAAACCACATGGAATGGATCCCAAATCAAATAATTTTAAGGAACCCATTCCAAAACCAGTATTTTGACAAACTTTCAAAATTTAACTATTGATGGCCATGACTCTCAAAAGTCCCAAGAAACCAGATGTAACTTTCCTGTTTTCAAACTTTACAAAATATCTTCTTCTTTTCCACTCCTGGTTTATTTTAGCTGTTGGCCTAGAGGACTCAAAGCAGCGAATGTGAATACAGTTCAGCAACTAGAAACATGCAGAGAAGAAAGGCACCATCGCGGGAGGAAGAACGAACCTGGTTTTGAGTGAAGCCCAGGTTTGGATTCCTCTTCCATGCTCTATCATCTGTGGCATTTTGGCACTGTCCCCCCCCCCGCCCCCCCAGTTCTGAACTGCAGTTTCTGTCTTAGGTTGGGTTCCACCACAGAGCAGAGCATAAGCAAGGGCTTTTGTGCAGGTACGCAGGTATTTGGGGAAATGACCTAGGAGAAGGACTGGGAACTGGAAGAAGTACAGCAGGAAAGGAGGGAGTCATCACCAGGGGGTATTCTTGAGTTAGCCGCCACGGTGGACAACCGGGCCCCAGAGTAGAGGGACCTTCTGGGGTCCGTGTTGAAGGTCCAAGGAACAAAAGAGGGGCTGGCTCTGGACAGGCTCCACCGTCCACCCCTCCACCCATCCACTCGCAGATCACGAGTATGTGACCACCAGATGGGTTCCTGCAGACGTCCCCAGCAGCTGTCTCGGGGAAGTCCTGAGGCAGTGGATATGCCGGAATATGCCACCTTAAAATCGGCTATTTTGGCATAAGGATTCTTTTGAGCTGCCAGCCATTGAAAATGAAAAGATGCAGAAAGAAACCTTGTCAGTTGTCAGGGTTTTCCTTACCTGACTAAAAGCAGAAACTTCTGGGAAATGAGGCTGCCCTGAGTTCCCTCTCAGGGGAGTGTCATGGCCATCAAGAAAACAGAAAGACCATCTGCACCTGCATAAACAAACATTATCACAAACCTTGTCTTTTCTAGAGACATCTATTTGTTCTTCCCAAAGAAGAACTCCTTCCCTTCTCCCCTTTCTCCTACTAAGTTAGGTCTCTAATCCTCTAACTTTAACCATGTAATGAGCTAGTTACTTCTTTTGTTAACTTTCACAGGCAAGTAACACTTTTCCTCCTGCTAATCTGTCTCTGTCAGTTTAACGTGCCGGCCTGCAGAAGAGGAAACGAAGAGGGCACGGGAAAAGTTCTTCCTCCCCAACAGCAGAAAGCAAGAGAGGTGAGGTACAGTCTGGATGAGGTGTGGTCAGGGAAGCCACACCTATGCCAAGCTGGTTGCTGCATCAATGACTAGACTCAATGGTAGGCCCAGAGGACATGAGCACGAGAGGGGCCCAATGCGGGTTCCTCATCTATCCAGTGGGGGTTAAAAAACATTACAGGGGCTTTATTGGCAGAGCCTATGCTTCAGCATCTGCAATTTCTTGAACTAAAACCCCCTCTTTCCTTATCTGCCTGGTGGGCAATTCCTCATCATCGAATTCCTTATCGCTGCACTTTTTCCAGATCGAAAATAAAAGGAGACTTTCTTCCCCATTCCCCACCTTCCTCCAGGTCCCTGAAAGCCACTCTGTCCTTCTCTCCAGCCCTGGCCCCATTCCTACTCTCTTCTCCTAGTGTGAAGGGGGAGTGTGACACCAGAATGTCGGTATTAGGAAAAGCTCTCTCTTTCAGGCTAGCCTGACCCTTCCTCCTACTCTGAGGTGAGCACGTCCAGGTCAGGGCCCAGGGCCTCCCTTCTGAAGATCAGTCCTGAGACTGGACAGCATGAGGCAGCCTTTGCCTCCCACAGAGACAGTGGGAGGGAAGGCAGAGCAACTGACCCCAGCCACAGGTCCAAACCAGTCTCTCATACCCTGTCACCAGCTCATAGATCTGCTGTGCTGGTCTTCAGATGAGGCCCCAATCTATCTGGCCCCCCAGTTACCACACAAGCTCAACAAGAGGAGGAATTTTTATTTTGTTCACTGATGTATCCCAAGTGCCTGGATCAGAGCTTGGCACATAGGAAGGGCTCCGTGTTTATTTGTTTAATGAATTAAGGAATCCGCAGGGGGAAGGAGTGTGATTAGCAATCCAAAACCAAAATGCCCTCAATCATCCCCTCCAGACAGCAGTGGGCCCTCCTCCATGATCCCTTAGCACCTCCCAGTACAGCACTTAACACATTATAACCATTCGATATGGAACCTGGCTCTCACGTTTGACTTGGAGCTCCCCAAGGGCAGAGATTTTATCTCCTATTTATCTTTGTCTCCCAAAGGCCCAGCCTTCTGGGACTAACTCCTAGAAGGTGCTCAAAAATCACAGCTGGATGGATGGCGAAGATAAGGAACACAATAATATTACATTTTAATTGTCTTCTTTTATTTTGAATGCCAAAGATGCTTTTGCTTTAAAGTTAGAACGTATGACTAATGAATCACTCCCAAGCTTGTTTGAGAACTCTGAACAGAAATGGAAAAAAACAAGATAAGCCAAAAGGGAAAGCCCAATGCAGTAAATGTAGACAGTGACTCTTGGCTCTTGAGCATCTGTTTTTGAAATCCAAGGAGCATGAGTATGAGTCAAGGGGAAGGGTGCGAAGTTCTTTGAGGATTTGCTAACATGTTATTAATACTACGGTGCCAAGAAGGGAAAAAAGGACTCGAGGAAATAAGGACAGAAGCTGTTAAAGCTCGAAAGAAATACATGAATGGCAAATACATGGCACTGTGGCAAATAATTCCACGCCATGCCCTCACCCCACCCCTTCGTCCTGCCAGCCTCGGTAAACATCAGTGGTCAATTAGATACAGCACTTGTTTCCACCAAGGGAAAGTCCTTCCCTAATAGGAAGGCGAAGAACTCTAACGGCTATTCCTGCCTCAGATCAAGAGTTCTAACACCTAGATGAACGTCAAACTCATCCGGTGTGTTCATCGCCTCAGGCGGCCATAACAAAATACCACAGACAGGGGGCCTTAAACAACACGCTTTTCTCGCACGCGATTCCGGAGACTGGAAAGTCACAGATCGAGGTGCTGGTCAGGTAGGTTTCGTTCTGAGAGGTCTTCTCTTGGCTCACACACGGCAAGCTCTCCCCAGCTGGGCTTGGTACAAGGTACGCTCTCAGGGATAGCTGGTCAATGCAAGAAAGAATCGACTCAGGTGGGGCAGTCCCAGACACCATGGTGCAACTCAGCGTACCCTGCGGTATCTAACGGAGAACACCTCTCTATGAAGTCCCGTGGCCCTCCAAGACAGTCGTAAAGAAGACAGAGAACAATAGGGACAAGGCAATTCATTCCTTTATTCATCTAAATGTCTTCATTAAAAAAAAAAAAAAAAAATTCCAAGATCATGGTTGTGTGTGTGCGAGACTGTGTTTTTTCTCTTACTAAATGAGAGTGTAGGACTGCGACTGTGGCATGAAATGTGGCCAGTGCAGATTGAGATGCGCTGTAAGTTCAAAATACAGACCTAATTGAAAGACTTAGTATTTAAAAAAAAAAAAAAAGTAAACGATCACATTGATATTTTTCTATTAATTGCATGTTAAAATTAAAATGCTTTGGGGGTGCCTGGGAGGCTCAGTTGGTTATGGTCTGACTTCGGCTCAGATGGTGACCTCTTGCGGTTTGTGGGTTCAAGGCCCATGTCGGGTTCAACGCAGAGGCTACTTGGGATTCTCTCTCTCTCTGCCTCTCACTCGCTCTCTCTGCCCCACCCCGGCTCACACACATGTATGCGCTTGCTCCTGCTCTTTCTCTCTCTCTCTCTCTCTCTCAAAAATAAATGCTTAAAATACTTTCAATATGTTGGGTTAATCAAAATATAATTTAAAAATTTTTAAGTCTTCCTGTGATGCTAATGATCAGCTAAGTCTGGCTCCAACTGGCAGTGAATATCAGATAAAGACTGGGCTCAGGAAAGAACATCAGGCACTGTGACGATCTGAATCGAGAAGCCTGAGTTGCCAAAAAAGCACTGTATTGGCACCACCCACCCCAGCAGTTAAAACTAGGATTTGTTGACACACGAGTATGTCACTCATGCTTGGTTACTAAAAACATTTATCATTAAGTTTTGAATACATACATATTAACTCACAATGAATCCAAGTCCTAAATGTAAAACCGAGAACTCCAAAACTCTTTAGGAGAACAGGGCAAAAGCTTCACAATGTTGGACTCGGCAATGATTTCTGGAATATGACACCAAACACACAAACAACAAAACAAAAAAATAGATAAATAGGACTTCATAAAAATTGTTAAATTTTGTGCATCAGAAGACTCTACCAACAGAGTAGAAAGGCAGCCGACAGAAAGGAAGAAAATATTTGCATATACAGAATACACGGAGAACTTCTAAAACTCAGCAACAAAAACACTAACAACCCAATTCAAAAATGGGCAAAGGACTTGAAAGGATGTTTCTCTGAAGACGACGTACAGATGGCCGACAAGCGTATGAAAAGATGCCCAACATCACTAATCATTAGGGGGAAAAAAACCAAAACCATGATGCATACCACTGCTAGGGTTGCCACTATGTTAAGGGGGGAAAAACCCAGAAAAACGACAGGTGTTGGCGAGGATGTGGAGAAATTGGGACCCTTGGGCACCGCTGGTGGGAATGTGAAAGGGCGCAGCCACTGTGGAAAAGAGTATGGCGGATGCTCAAAAAATTAAAAAGAGAATTTTTTGATGCAGCAACTCCACTTCTGGGTGTTTACCTCAAAAGAACCAAAAGCCGGGTCTCAAAGAGTGGTTCGCACACCCCTGTTCATAGCAACATTATGCACTGTAGCTAAAATGTGGAAACAACCCCAAATGTCCAGCTGAGTGGAAAGGCCAGATGTGGTATATACATACAATGGCGTATTATTCAGCTTTAAAAAGGAAGAAAATTCTGACACCTGCTACAACACGGATGTACTTTGAGGACATTACGGTAAGTGAAATAAGCCAGACACAGAAAGACAAATACTTCCATGATGTACTTCAAGTAGTCAAATATAGAGACAGAAGGTAGAATGGTGATTGCCAGGGGCTGGGGGATGAGGGATGGGGCACTAGCATTTGGTGAGTACCGAATTTCAGTTTTACAAGACGAAAAGATTCCTGGAGACGGACAGTGGTGACGGTTGCACAACATGACGAATGTATTTAATACACTGAACTGCACGCTTAAAAATGGTTACAAGGGGCACCTGGGTGGCGCAGTCGGTTAAGCGTCCGACTTCAGCCAGGTCACGATCTCGCGGTCCGTGAGTTCGAGCCCCGCGTCGGGCTCTGGGCTGATGGCTCAGAGCCTGGAGCCTGTTTCCGATTCTGTGTCTCCCTCTCTCTCTGCCCCTCCCCCGTTCATGCTCTGTCTCTCTCTGTCCCAAAAATAAATAAACGTTGAAAAAAAAAAAAAAAAGAAAAAAAAATGGTTACAATGGTAAATTTTATGTCATGTGTATTTTACCACCATCCAAAACTGAGTTTGAGAATTATAGTTTTCTTTACATCAAGTAAACATATTCAGGGATCCCTCCTTGTTATATCCAACATCATTTTCTCACTCACATACGAATATCCTTGCTTTTTTTCCTTTTTCATAGCAGCTTCTTACTTGAGAATGGTTTTAGATTTACAGAGAATTGAAAAGATAAGAGTGGAGAGTTCTCGCATGTCTCCACAGTGTGGTAGATTTGTCACAGTTAATGACCCCATGTTGATATATTATTATTATTAACTAAAGTCCATACTTTACTCAGATTTCCTTCGTCTTCCATTATGTCCTCTTTTTGTTCCAGGATCCTATCCAGGGTAGCATATCAGTTTTAGTCATGTCCCCTTAGGCTCCTCTTGACTATGAAAGCTTCTCAGGCGTTCCTTGTTTTTGATGACTATAATAGTTTTAGCAAAAGCTAATCATGTGTCCTGTAGATCAAAACTGGGATTTTTGTGGTGGTTTTAGACTGAGGCTGTAAGTCTGGGGGAGGAAACCAGAGAGCTCAAGTGCCTTCCTCAGCGCAAATCAGCAAGGGTTCCTTTGTCAACTTGACTTATCACTGATGACGTTGACCTTGATTACCTGGCTGTGATGGCATCTGTCAGGTTTTGCCATTGTAAAATTCCTCCTTTTCCCAAACGCAGTCTTTGGAAGGAAGTCACTGTGCACAACACACATGGAAGGAAGGCGGAGACAAATGTCATGATGCCCATTTCACAGAAAAAAAAAAAGAAAAGCAGGTGAAAGGTGAAGTTACTTTCCCAAGGTTTCAAAGTTAGTAATTTGCAAAGCCGGGATCTAAAAAACAGAGGCTCGGTCCACAGGTTTTCCTCATGGTCTTCAGAAAAGTCGGCAGAAATTGACCTGTAACAGAATTCACCGTAGGATTTCACCATATTCCTTCAATGCCATTGTCTTAGAAAAGAGCACAGGCTACCAGATACAGTTCCATTGCTCAGTCTACCCTGAAGCGTCATGTGGCCTGGGATCCTGAATACCTCTAGCCTTTAGCTGAGTCCTCCAGGAAACAAAACACACCACCAGGTTTAGGAACCGGGATTCCAATGTCTGAATCCAGCCAAGCCATTCAGCTATGTTACCTTGGGGAAATACCTTGCTGTCTCAAACGTTTGGCTTCTCATCTATAAAACAGTGGCAGTAACTACAAAATGTCGGTCCAGAAATTCATGTGAAGGAAGGACTTTAATTTTACTTTCTATAACTCAGCTTAATCTCTATCTTGAGCTCCGTTGAGATCTGAACAGCAGACTTTACCGCCATCAGTCCAGTGTCTTTGGCCCAGACGCGCCCCCCCCGACCCCCCCCACCAGATGCAATCTTCCTTCCTTGTCTGGGGATCTCTCCACAACTTTCTTGACACATGTGGGTGCCTGGAATCATTCTCCTGCTCCCAGGCCACACTGGAGCCTGGAAAACGTTAAGACCATCAAAGGTGCCACGGCTCCTCTCTCATTCCCTTCTCTCTGTCTCTCTCTTGGACGGTCCGGAGAACCCGCTTAGACTCTGCACCATCCCTCTAGGGTTCTTTCCCCTTCCTGGGCCTATCTCCTGGCTAGGGCTCCACCAACATCCATACTCTTTTCAGTTCCTCTAAACCCATTCCCCTAAGTCCAGGACAGCTATTCTTGGAGGAGAACCTACCCAGGAGGAGGAATAATGCTTTGTACTCACTTAGGAGGGTTCCCCCCCCCGGCAAACTTTTATCTCCGCCTTGAAATGCTTAGACCCCTCTAAGCATACAGGCTTTTAAAATATAAGGGCCAGAAAAATTGTTATTTAGTTAACATATATGATGGATTTGTTATTTTTAATGAGTTAATAAAAAGTTTTAGTAACTATGCTTCATTATTCAGTTAGAGCTTCCAATATGATACATATCAGTAGCTATAACCCAATAAATAAAAGTTCTTCAGAAATCCCAAGAAATGCTAACAGTATAAAGAGGTCTTACGACCAACATGTTTGGCTAAACCACTGATTCAGCCCAAGCCCACAGCTATTTTTCTGAGCATCTGTTATATTCCAAATAGTGGATACTTTATACCCACAGCTGGAGTATAAAGAAGAAAAGTCAGAGTCTTCGTCCTCAGGCAGTTCACACCAAGAGGAAGAAATGTTGAATCATATTAGACAGTCACTGTAGATTTCTTCGTCTGAACACTGACATGAGGGTAACTCTGGAAACACAGAGCAGGTGCCGCGCTTAACTCAGATGACGTGTCACTGTTTCTCCGAGACTACCCCTGACTCCCTGCACGGAATGAAAAAGGGGAAAGGAAAATCACACAGGGATACAAGGCAGGAAAAGGCGGTCCAGGCTGAGGGAGTTACACGTTCACACAACCGGAGGCCAGAGAGAGCCGCTGTGCTCCAGGGGTGTTTACCATGGCTGGTGTGCGGACCACACAGAATTGGTGAACGGGGAGCCTGGATGCCCAAAGTAACAGAAAATAAACAGGCGTTGCAAAAGCTCTCAATGTTTTCCTATTAGCAGGTGATAGTAGTTAGCTTCTCCTTGTCACAGAGGAAACAAGCACGGATGACTCAGCAGAGATGACTCATCGAAAGAGAAGCCGTGGGTGAAGTCTTTGTCAGGCTCTCGGAGCTACACCCACGTGGTGCCTCCCCTTGCAAGATCAGTTCTCCACGGCGAGTCGTTTTTATATTTTTATATTCAAACAAACGCAAACAGTACAGCCCAGGATACACAGTGCATGTGAACTGCTGGGACAAAGCATTAACACTTAAGGAAACTTTCCGTTTGCAGCGGGCTTGAGGACGTGCGGCACATTTATAAGATTCGGTTATTATGAGGACGTGCGTGGAGAAGTTTGCCGAGCACGGTGAGAATGCTAGCCAGTCATTTGCCCTCTGCAAAAGCCAACAAAGCTCTAGAAAGGATAATATCCTGGGAAATGTAGTTTCAGCTTCTCACCCTTCCAGGTCATTCTTCCATGAGGCCCTCAAGCCAAGTTCACGTTTTTATTTAGGCTTCGGTTTGGGTTTTGTGTGGGAGGCAGCTTCTGAAAGGGCCCCCAGGGATCCCTCCTCCTGGGGTTCACAGCCGTGTGTAATCCCCTCCCCTTGAGTGTGGGCTATACCTCTCAGCTTGCTTCTAACAAATAGAAGGTGGTCACACAGACGGATGTCACTTGGAACATTCAGTTACAAAAGGCTCTGACTCCGCTCATACCCTCGTCCTCTCTAGCCCTCTCCCCTGTTCACTCTGATGAACCCCATTTCCACCACTGTGAGCTTCCCCGTGGACAGCCTCACCTGGCAAGGAACTCAGGGCAGCCTCCAGCCAATAGCTACTGGGAAACTGAGGCTCTCGGTGCGGTAGCCCTGCAAAAATAAAAACCCCTGAAGATCACTCACAATCACATGGAAACATCCCTCCCCGGCTGGGTTTTGAAACAGCAGCAGCCCAGATGAGACCTTGATGACAGTCACTGACAGACCTTGAGCCGTAACTTTTGTTATGGTATAAATTGATAGAATTTAATAAAAGACGAAAACATTCTGTGTTTTGCCAGGCTGAGAGTGTTCCAGAGACGGCAGAGGTCAGGACTGGAAAATCCATTTGCCAGAAAAAATGTTCGCGTCCATTGTCTTCCTCCAAGGCACGCTTTTGACGTGCTCTCTCCAATTACCTCCTATTCCTGTAATTACACAAAGCCAACAAAGCCGTATGTTTAAGTACCTCCAATCCAAGAGCTGCTATAGCCACCTGGGTTCTCTAATCTCCCTTCTTTTGCTTTCAAAAATTCAATAAACATGTTACCACTTGTCAAAGCCGACATCCTCCCCCATGGCGAGAAAGGTTCTGCACTCAAAGGAGATTTTTATGTCCTTGTTTTTCCTATTCAACTTCCTATCCTTCTTCTGATATTTACTCTTCCTGTCAATGCCTGTATCCAGAGTATGGACTAATAAATAGCGTTTGCCTTATACCTCTGCTTTTCTGTGAGGATTTCCAAATTTAGGCTGGATCTGGGTATGACAGGCAAGCTGGATGGTGGCCCTGTGACAGCAGACGTTGGATTCAAAATTACATGGTCCTCGGGGTTAGCCAGCCAGCCTTCCTTCCAACCAACACGGGCCCCAGAACTGTTCCTAGAGGCTGTGTTAGCCCGAGTCCTTTGAGAATCAGACTCCCAATGTGAGATTAAACATCTGAGGACTCGGGAGGGGAATCATCTGTGAGAGCAAACAGGGAGGGAGTCAGAAGAGGCTGGGAGAGCCACCAGACTGTGATGTGAGTCTGGTCCTGAGTGAAGGAGGCAGGGAGGGAAGGTCGGGTGGAAGCCCAAGGAGGATTCTTCAAAGCTGTCAGGGAGTCTTCAAGCCAAAGTCAGCTGTCAGAGTAGTCGGTTTCCCAGGACCAGGTCTGCCATGCGGGTCACCGGCTGGGAGAAGGACATGTGACATCGGCACACTCACAGGATTTCAGGGGCAGCAGCCGGAGCCCTTGGTCACTTTCACCCCTCTGTGGTAAGAGGTCTGCAAGGAGCACTCCCAGGGCCCCCGCAGGGGCATATGACAACGAAAATCTGGGTGTGGTAGGGCAGGGGGTTATTCTGGAATGATAACATCTCTCTAACTGCTAACCCTCGTGGCTTTTCTTCTTTGTCTTTATTGACAAAATCTTTACACTGCCACCAAAGGGGCAGAACTGTGGCATGTTCATGACTTAGGTAGCTCATGTTCCGTGTCGGCATGCTTCCCACTCGTTCATTCATTCATTGATGTCTTCTTTTATTCCTTCAGCAATACTTTTGAGAGTCTGTTCGGGCCCCTAGAGAATCGATGCTAAATAAGTCATCCCTGGAAATATCTTGTTTTAGGGAAGATGGACGTGTGAACCAAAAAAAACCATGAAGACACAAATTTCTGACTATAATAACACTTCAAGGCAAATGAAACAGGATAATGCGACAAAGAATGACTTTTGGGGAGTGGGAAGGGAAACCTATTATGTCCCATCATGCTTTCTGTTACCTTCTTTTCTTGTCTCTCAGACTCTATTTTGGAACATTGAGGTGGGGCATGGAAACTGCCTCCGGTTTGTTTTCTTCCCGGCATAAACACTGGCTTGGACTCTTCCCTCCAACTGCTGCCTTTTTCTAACAATGTTATTTCTGGCAAGTCATATTCCTGAAATACCGTGAGCCTCCTTGTACATCTCTCTATCCACAGGGGAGAGGGTTGGTCCTGCAGTGATGAATGCACATTTCTTCTAGGCTAGTAACTCCTCTTAATTTGTTTTGGACCATCCCTACTTTTCCGTTCACCAACTAATCCCGAACAAGGGTCAAACAAGTCACGTGAGAGAAAAGCCCACCAGGCCACACTCAGTTCTGGCAACACCAGGCCTTCCCCTAATTAATCACAATGGCTGAGCATGAGCCACACAACTGGCTGAGGAGGAAGCGTGTGGGGGAAAGAGTGCCGGGCCGGATGTCAGAAGACCTGCCTTTGGCCCCAGATCTACCCCTAACGAAATGTGCCATCTCAATCAACACCTTCCTCTCTGGTTCCTGGCACACGATAAGTACATAATACATACTGCTGAATGAAGACAGCAGGATCTTAAGCTATTACTTTCCATATCAGCTGGAGTATAGATTAAGGAGCCATAACAAAGAGACCCCCAAATGCAGTGACTTAAGCAAGAGAGGGGTTCATGTCTCTTTCATACAACAGAATAGTGGTAAGAAGGGGAGATTGGCCCCTCGGCTCTATGAGGTTATCCTGGGGCCCGGGGTTCCTTCTTTTTTCCTCTGGACCCTCTCAGGGTGATGCTGCATGTTCTGTGCTGGTTCAGCAGTATCACATGCAGGCAACTGCCAGAGGGAAGAGGGGAAGAGACGGGGAAGAAGCGATTTCCTCTTAGGGGAGTGCTGTGGAAATTACACAGTTCTGTTCCCATTCTATCAGCAAGACTCTGGCCACGTGGCCACGACGAACTTCCAGGGAAGCTGAGAAATATGGGCTCCCGCTGACCTGAGAGCACCCATGGAGCAGGGGTGGCAGGGGGAGTCCCTTACTAAATGGGGAATGAAAGAGGACAGATAGGCTTGGACATTTAGCGTCTCTGCCAAGCCTGTGACAAGATTCCATACTCACGTCCATGATTCTGCTAAAGAATGATTGTTACTGGCATGCTATCTCTTTATCTTATTTTGCTTTTCTTCCCCAGAATTTTTCACTGGCCTAAACCCAATGACTTTGAACATGTGTGTTTTAATATGGGGTCCATGGCTCCTATAGACCCTAGAAGAGTCTTAAAATTTTTTGAGGATTTTTTTTTAATTGGGGGTTTTTCCTTCCGATCATGGTGTTAAAACTGAATGTTGCCATCTTGTGCATCATTCTTATGATCCCATATAATCAAATCATGCCATGGGATCTCAATGGCCTTGTTGGTTCCAGTGGCACAGATACAGACTTAGCACAGAAATGTTGGGTTTGCCCCAAATTAAGTCCAAATAAATTAATAGTAGACTTCACAAAGGGAGTTTCCAGAGCAGTCCAAATAGAAATGATGGAAAATTGGATCATCACATGGCACCCGGTAGGATACACATGCCAAAAGAATTAATGAGGCAGTGGTCAATATCATGTTCTCCTTTGAGAGAGAATTTGGTTTCAGCAAAACAACATCATCCTTCCCATTAAATTAATGTTGTTAAATAGCATCACATTGGCTTTTTAGTTTTGTTTGAATTTAACTTGTATTGAATTGAGTTACAATTGACCTCTGAACAACATGGGTTTGAACTGTGTGGATCCACTCATATGTGGATTATACGTGTGTGTGTGTGGTGTGTGTGTGTATGTGTGTGTGTGTGTATCCACCTATATATGGATTATATGTGTGTGTATGTATGTATATATATATATATATATATATATGTATATATATATATAATGTAGTACAGTACTGTAAATGTATTTTCTCTTTCTTACGATTTTCTTAATAATACTTTTTCTCTAGCTTACTTCTTGTAAGATTACAGTATATAAGGCATATCACATACAAAATATATGTAAATCCACTGTTCATGTTATCAGCAAGGCTTCCGATCGATAGCAGACTGTTAGTAGTTAAGTTTGGGGGGAGTCAAAAGTTATACAAGGATTTTCAACTGCATGGATGGTCAGTGCCCCTAAGCCCTGCATTGTTCAAGGGTCAACTGTATACTGAACTCAATTCAACTTGCTTAATTTAACTTGACTTGGGTTTTAAACAGATATCAGAGCTGTAATGACAAGCTTGAAAGTAACATCATAATCAAACAATTGTAGTATATACACTGGGAAGGAAGTGGAAGTTGTTCTCTTCTTTTAAAGGAGCCCACACATCACTAAAGTTTAAAGAGCAGAGTTATCATGAATGGTTCTAAAGGATTATGATAAGTTATCCTCCCTGAGAGTGATTCTCTCCCCTGGACTATGATTCCAGCAGACCCTAAAACACTTCTGCCCAGCTGACAGTTACTTTAGATTTTGTTCAAGTGCACCACTCAACCTCGATGGCCGCTCTGTTGTCACCAACTTCAGGAGAATAAACGTGGAATGTTCTAGCATTTGCAGCATTTCCTAAACCAAAGGAATTTTGCCCAAGAGGGTGGGTAGGTTACTCTCTGCTGCTAAGTTCCTGCTGGGGTAGTTGATTTCTGCTCCCTGAAAGGACAAGGAAGTGAAAAGTTCCTTCTCCTCCTCCCGCCTAACCCATGCCTGCAGTTTCGAGGGTAACTATATGACAAGGGCAATAAACATTCCACCCCCCTGAGGCAATGGAGTAGAAAATGACATATATAGGGGCTGGGTAGCAGTGCATGCATCAGTCTATCTGGTGCTTGGAGATCCTCTGGGATGAGAGGCGCTATATAACTGTAAGTTATGGGGACGCTTAATCAACTATTCTCCCACCGACTTGTGTTCTGTCCGTGATTTACTGGCACCTCTGTTTACCTACAGGATAATGGTCCTGGTGGAAGAGAGTATGAGGAAATAAATGACTTGGTGGGTGATTAATTGTCCTGGCGCAGCACAGAGTCCAGTACCAGGATCATTATTTCTATTGTATGACAAGAAAGAAAGAAGGAGCAGTGAAGCCGTGTGCATAAATAACAGGGGAAGGATTTCCTCGCTGCTCAGGAAAATTCTGCTCTCCCATTCTTTGCAGAACTGAAGGGGCCTATTCCACAGTCTGAACTCTCATCTCTTCCCTGGGCCTTCAGACGTGATGATCTCTGCTAATTGCTCTAGTCGGGAGCTAGGGAAGTTCTGGCGAGGGCTCCCATCCCGTTCACCCCAAGCACAGGAGCAGCACGGCACTGCAACTTGGCCCTTTCTGGAGCTCGCCCATACAGACAGTCTCTTGGGAGGCAGCTCTGGGCTCTGAGAATAAGAGGCGGTAGGGAAGCTGATAAATTTGGATCGAATGAACGCTATGCGCAAAGACAGTACAATAGGAGGAAAGCTCCGGACACATAAGGGTAGCAGCTTCTGGCATCTTAGTTAATGAAACGGAGCATTTAATCCAGTTGTTCAAAACCCCACTACGTGTTAGAAACACTCTACTTAGGAGCCTTAAAAAAAAAAAAAAAAAAAAACTACCAATGCCGGGTCTCACCTTTGACCCATGAAAGCAGAAGTTCCAGGAGGGAAGTCTGGCATCTAACCTTCATACAGCGCTGATTTAATGGAAATGGGATTCCTAAGCCTTGGACGTAACTCTTCGGGAGCCGTGGGGCATTGATTTCATTAGGGAGTCCCTCATTAGCCTAAAGAGAACATCAGGGAAGAACAACATACAAGCTGCTGAACGTTCCAGCTCCAACATTACTGCTTCCAATTGGGGAAAATAAATCACTGCAGAAGGACAGCGCCTCATTTTAACTAGTCTGGGTTTTAATAGCCCATCAGCTCCGCTTTAAATGCTTTTTGATAGCACGGCGCATTTGACCTTAAGCAGAGCACTTGGATTCAACCTTGACATTTACCATAATTAAACAAAGAGGATTTTTCTCATTAAATATTATTTTTGTTTCTTGGACCATGAACTGAATTGTGAATGAGATTCCATTTCAGTCGATGCCATGGCATGACCCTCCATTCTCCACAGCCGTTAGCAGCTACAAGCCCCAGTGTGCCCTCAGCTGCGGCATGAGGGAGCCTGGCATTTCCTGTGGGCTCTCTTTTTAGCTACTGACAAATGTCACAGAGGCCAGCATCATCCACAGGGAGAATGGGTAGGGTGCCAGGGGGAGGCAGACAGCCCCACCCCAATTCTCATAGATATGATCTTTAACTCCCTGGAATCCTCACCCACTAGACGGAGAAGGTCACTTTTGGCACTATCTGCCAAGTTCGTGTTGAAACCCTCTGTTCCTTCCTCATCCACAGCAGCGAGACTCTGGCACTTTTTTATTTTGTCAAGTATTACCTCAATTCCCTGCCATGACTGACTGGACCAGAAGTGGGTAGCACACCCAAGTTGGTTTCATCCAAGTTCCTCCAATTAACTTGGAGGAATCAAGAAAAAGAGAGTATGATTTGGGTTGGATAACTGGACTTGTATGATGGGTACGTTGCAGTTGCCACAGGGGTCAAGAGGCAGAGGAAGCAAGGCTTCAGGGAATAAGAATGGAACAGAGGAGATCAGAAGCAAGAGACCCAGGAAGAGTCCAGCTTGTGTTCTAGTCCTAGACATTTCTCCCAAGGCTCCGTTTTGTTCCTGTTGTTGGTTTCAAAAGAAATTCCTGTGTCTTTATAATAAAGCAAGTGGAGAAACGTCCCTTGCCTACCCTTCCCTTAATATCGTTTACCTTCCCTCTTTTCTTCATGTGGTGTTCCAGGGGCCAAGGCAGCCATTTATAACTGAAATCCATGCAATCCCTAACTCTCTGGAAACTTCACCCACTGAGAACGGATTTGGTAACATCTCCCCAGCTCATGATGAACCCATTAACTCCCTTGTGAGGGTTCATTTTATGTGTCAACTCAGCTTCTGCCCAGATATTTGGCTAGGCATGATTCTGGATGTTTCTGTGAAGGAGTTTTTTGAATAAAATTAACATTTAAATCAGTGGACTTTGAGGAAAGCAGATCACCCTTCACAATGCAGATGGGCTTCATCCAATCAGTTGAAGGTCTTACTAGAACAAAGACTGGACACCCCGGCAAAAAGGGATTCAGCCAGAAGATTACTAGGCACTCAGACTACAACTCTTCCCTGGGTCTCCAGGTTGCTCGGCTGTCCCATCAGATTTCAGATTCACCAAGGCTCCATATTCACGTGAGTCAATTCTTTAAAATCAATCCATCTCTCTCTCCCTTCCATGCTCCTCTCCCTCTGTCCCTCTCCCTATCCCTCTCCCTGTCCTCTCTTTCTCTCTCTTTATTCATTCACTCATTCATTCATTCATTCATTCATTTACACATCCTGTTTCCTGTTGCCTCTGTATCTTCCGGAAAACCCTAATACATCCCTCTTCATCCATAGAAGGATGCCTCTGGCTATTACTATTAGTACTTCCTCCCTTGTCAACTTGCAATATTTTAGCACTGATATTAACAGGTGATAGGGAGGTAGTGTGGCAAAGGAGAATGGACACTGGACCCAATTCAACGAATCAGTGGTGTAATCTTGGGCAAATCACTTTACTGGTCTGGGCCTCTCCTAGGTTATAGTAGAAGATTCCTAAGGGTCTTCCTAATTTCAAAGTCCACAAAAGGTACCATAACATCTCACACAACATTTTTAGGTGGCAATCTCCGTTTTTCTGTGTACTTCCCCTTGCTGGAAATCTTGTTTCTTTCCCTGTAGTCCTTCTGCCATTTTGGAACTGGAGAGGGAGAGAAAGGCCAGATAAAAGGGAGAAAGAATGATAAAGAGACAGTTCCAGCCAGACACAAGGGGAGAGTAGAGGGTACTTCCACTGGAGGGGGGAGCTCCACAGAGGGGTGAACAGAGATGGATAGGCAAGTGAGACCTGGAGCCCTGACCCCCCCACCCCATCCAGGTCTAAAGCTCCAAGCTGGGGTGGGTGTGAGTGCTCACTGGGACACCAAGGCGGGTCTGGAGAAATCTAGGCAGGTGATAGCCAGTGCTCTGCTTCCCCAAGTACCACCGGGACAGTCACAAGCCTGTAAGGGAAACTTGCGTTTCCAAAGAGTTCTGTGCACATCAAGGGTGGGTACCACGTGGCAGCGTGGACAGAGGTGGCTGCCTGTATAGACAGGGACCGGGACAGCCCCACCCCCAACCCCTCCCCAAGTGTCTCCTGGCTTCGACAGAGCACAGAAAAGATCTGGAGAGTTCTCAGGAGCCTGTGAAAGGGGTGGTAGAGGTAGCTAAGAGTTAAGATGTGAGAAGCCTGCCTGCAAAGATTCGCTAAGACACATGGTAGAGAAAGCTGCAACTTTCAGGGAGGTCTGACCAGGTCTGGGGCCCTGAAGGAAGATAAGGAGCAAGTCTCAGAGAACCAGCAAAGCGAGCAAACTCCCAGGGAGTTTTGTTTGTGGGTTTTCCCTAACTCTTTTTTAAAACATTTTTTAATGTTTATTTATTTTTGAGAGAGAGAGAGAGGCACAGTAGCAGACATACTAAATGCATTTCACTTAACTCTTACAATAGGTACAGCACAAGCAGGGGAGGGGCAGAGAGAGAGGGAGACACAGAATCCGAAGCAGGCCACAGGCTCTGAGCTGTCAGCACAGAGCCCGAAGCGGGGCTTGAACTCACGGGCTGTGAGATCGTGACCTGAGCCAAAGTCGGACACTTAACCGACTGAGCCACCCAGGTGTCCCAGTTTTCCCTTACTCCTATAGGGCTTCGGAGTAGGAGATCGATCATTAAAATAAAGGACGTGAAAAAAAATAAAAAATAAAGGACGTTTCCTTCTGGTTTTGTACATCTGAGCTGTAGTGCATAAAGTCTGGCCGCCCTACAGCTGCAACAGAGAATCCAGAGGAGGGAGGTCTTTCTTGCCTCCATGCCTTGGAAGGAGACATACCCACCTCCCCACTCACCTTGCACCACCACCATTGGGACAGAGAGAGAAAGTAAGGAACAGTCCCAAGGACGCCAGTCACCGTAGCATGTGATTCCTTGTCCCTAAGGAGCCATCATTAGGATAACACGGTAGTCAGAAGCATGAGGGTGATATTTAGAAAGATGGTTTGAATCTCTCCTCTGTCACCTACAGCAGGTTGCAGAAAGATCTGAGAGAGGCACCGGGAAACTAGTTTGTGGGGGAAGGAGCTTAGCCTGGACATGGTCTTTCCCAGCTGTTGAGAGACCGGCTCAGGGGTTCAACCGGGAGAGCGTGCCCTTGCTATTTCTGTCGGCACGCTTACCTGTTACACTAGGGCACTCCAAGAGCTGTTCGAGGTAGGGTTTTCAGAAAGGAAAGGAGGAAGACTGGAGCGTTGCCAGTGGGAACTAAAAAAGTGGGTGCACACAGCTCCGGAGCAGCCTGGGGGGCTGACTGTCCCAGCGGGCTCAGCTCCGCTCATTCCGTTGTCAGTATAACCTACACCAACCTCTCATCCCTTCAGCCCTGTCCTACTGGCCCGTGGCTTTTCAGACCAGACCCATGGGTTCCTGGAGAATTCTCTGAAAGTGGTATGTTAGTTCCAACACTGTCTCTGGCTACGCGGTTGCTAACAAGGCAATCCTTAAAACCCAACTGCCTTTTTCAACCACATCCCTACCACCCTAGCTGTTTCCCATCTTCACTCGCTGCTGCACAGCTCCATGGCACGGCTTGAATCATGGCTCCTGCCAGCAGGTCCGCAAATCTGGCTTTCGTGTGTCTGTCAACACTGTGCACCTGCAGCGTGCTGGGCACAGGAGCAGACACTGTAGATGCATTTCATTTAACTCTTACAATAGGTACGTGCGTTGCGTATGATGAGCCCCATCTGATAGGAGAAATACAGGTGGAGAAGGGAAAAATTACCTCCCCAAGGTTTCAAAGCGAGTAATTTGCAAGTCCATGAGTGAAAAACCCAGGTCTATCTTTAAGCAGAGCACGTGCACCACTATGGTGCACCGCTTCCTTGTGTCCGCTGTAACCACAAAGCCGAAGCCGCCTGTGGCCACACACCAATGCCTCTCCACCCTGCTGCTGCTGCTGCTGCTGTTGCTACGGAACGAGAGCCTCCGTACGGCTCTGATTTATCACTGTCGTTGTTGTGGGAAGAAAATGATTTCTGGATTAAGTGCTAACTGGAAAAACCTCACCCACCCCTGGAGACCCTTCATTTCCTGTGTCCCGTTATCAGTTGCATCAACAATAGTGAAAATGTGCCTGTGTCTGTTCAACACACCCGCCTTCGGGTCGTCCAAGAAAAAGATGAACTAGATGTCTGAATGTTTATATGCGGGTGCATTTTACACTCCACTGCTGTCTCCGGAGACTTGTCCAAATATCAGCTATCACGCAAAAAATGACTTAACCAGACTCGAAATGCAAAGCCAGCCAAATGCTTTCCAGGATTCTATCAGTATTTCTTAAACATCCAAATTGTTGGACACTTTATAGCTGCTCCATAAGGATGGTGAAAGCCTTTTGTCTTGTGCATCCTACTGCCTCATGTATACTGGTAGTTTGAACCTTTTCTTTCAGAACAGTGCCCTGGTTTTTTCCCTACTCAGCATTCCCCTGCTTGTCACTGGTTCTTTCTCGATTTCCTTCAGGTAGTTCCTGCTAAAGTCCTGAGGCGCTAATTGATCATGGCTTTCTCCCCCCCCACCCCCCCAAGTTCTGAAGAAATTGAGAAAAGTACAAAGGAGTCAGAAGGAGATCCTAACAATAGGTGTATGGCTGGCTACCCAGACTGGTGCATGGGGATTGACCTTGAGGCCCGAATGAGTTTTCTACTCCTTCCTCTCTGAATTACACTTAACCATCTCTTCACAGTCACAGAAGCTGGACAACGGTAGGCCTCTCCCCTCAAGGGCAGAGCTGGCCCCAGTGGGCTCACCACATGAAAAGGCAGGAACAGAAGAATGTATGCCAGCTTCAGGCCATCGAGCCTGAGAAAGGCAGCCATAGAGAGTGTGGAAGGTTGAGAAATATGGCTACAAATTCCTCCCACCCCTGAATGCATGTGCCCTTGCAATATGGGGTCACTCCAGCTCCCATCAAGAAACAGACTTTATTTCTCGACTCTTCTTTTGAATCTAGGCTGCCCTTATGACTTGTTTTGGCCAATGGAAAGTAGTGCGATGCCATTATGCAATTTCTGAGCCAGGACCAAAAAAGACCTCTGCATTCTCCCTGCTGGAACCCAGCTGCCAAGTGGGGAAGCCTAAGCTAGCTTTTGCCCAGGATGAAAACCAGTGTACCCCAGCTGGAAGCTTGGGTAACTGCTGAACCTGTGAATGACATCCTTCAGGAGCAGCCAACAACCAATCAACGTGCCAACTGACCATAGCACATGAGTGAACCTGATGACACCACAGAGAACAGAGAATAACAATTTTAACTCAGTCCAGCAAATAAACTTATGTGCGAAAAAAGAGCAAGCTCATTAATTCCTAATTCAGCCTCACCAATCAGATAAGTCTCTCTGGTAGAAGAGTAGTGTGGCTCTAATACGGATTTGTCTGGAAACATGATGGGTGGCGTAATATTCCCACCACAAGTGACGAATCCTGCTCTTATGGTGTGCGCTGTAGCCCTCCACAAACACAGTGCGGGTACCCTTTATTTTTTTATTTTTTAAATGTTTATTTATATTGAAGACGGCACCTGTTGGGATGAGCACTGGGCGTTGTATGGAAACCAATCTGACAATAAATTTCATATTTTAAAAAATGTTTATTTATTTGAGAGAGAGAGAGAGAAAGAGAGAGAGAGAGAGAGAGCGAGCGCGCGCATGAGCAGGGCAGGGGCAGAGAGAGGGAGACACAGAATCTGAGCAGGCTCCAGGCTCTGAGCTGTCAGCACAGAGACTGACGCGGGGCTCGAACTTGTGAACCTCGAGATCATGACCTGAGCCAAAATGGGAAGCTTAACCGACTGAGCCACGCAGGTGCCCCATGAGGGTACTCTTTAAACACTGACCTTTAGGGGCACCTGGGTGGCGCAGTCGGTTAAGCGTCCGACTTCAGTCAGGTCATGATCTTGCGGTCTGTGAGTTCGAGCCCCGCGTCAGGCTCTGGGCTGATGGCTCAGAGCCTGGAGCCTGTTTCTGATTCTGTGTCTCCCTCTCTCTCTGCCCCTCCCCCGTTCATGCTCTGTCTCTCTCTGTCCCAAAAATAAATAAACGTTGAAAAAAAAATTTTTTTTTAAATAATAATAAAAAAAAAAAAACACTGACCTTTACTCAGGAAGCTAACGAACAGTAGTGTATTTGCTTCCTATTGATGCTGTAACAAATTAGCACAAACTTGGCAGCTTAAAATGGAACAGATTTATGAGCCTACAGTTCTACAGGTCAGCAGTCTGAAGTGGGTCTCACTTGGCTAAAATCAAGGTATCAGCAGCGCTGCATTCCTTCCAGATACTCAAGGGGAGGAAGGTTCCTTGTGTTTTCCAGCTGCTAGAGGCTGCCCTCTTCTCTTGGCTTATGACCCCCTTGCACCTTTAAAGCCAACAATGGCTTGTTGAGTGTTTCTCACTGACTTACCCTTCAAGCTCCCTACACCACACTTCAGGACACTTCTGATACATGGAGCCCACCAGGATAACCCAGGATGTTCTCCCTGTGTTACAATCATGTGAGCAGCAACCTTAATTCCATCCATAGCCTTGATTTCCCTTTGCTGTGTAACAAGCATATTCACCGGGGACACCCCTATGGAGCGGGGCAGGGGGATGGCATTCTTCCATCACACAAATAACAAGCACGGAAGAGCATTGTGCTTTTCAGTAAGGATTAACACTCAGTTCTCTGCTTGCACCTCTCCTAACAGTTTCAAAATACTCTAAAAGTAGAGTAATAAGAAGTCATATTTTTATGACATCTTTGGGGTTGATCATGTAGGACGGAAGTGGAACCTTGTTGAAAACAAAACACATCTTATCTCTTGCTGCACTCGAATAGTCCTGTGAAGGCCAAGTTGACAAATGGCCCAGCTTCCCTCTCAATCACGTTGCCAATAACAACATTGGAATGCTGCTTGGGGCCTTCAGGCTGGACCCTGTCAACAAGGCAGGCCTCACTGAGTAAGAGGCAATCTGTCTCGGTCTGTCAGATGCTACAAGGTTTCTGATGGCAATGGTTGGGAGAGCGCTCCACTCCCCCTGTCTCCGATGGTCTAGAAATGGTGGGAGAGAAGGAACACAGCAGGCTTCCCCGCCAGAAGCCAAAGAAGAAGATGGATACATTAAAGAGCACAGAACTTTTCTGCCTTCTTGGCCACTTCCATCTTGTCACTGAATGCCACAGGGATGATTACAAACGGGACATTTGTACCAGGGAGGTGTGCAGACTCCTCTCATCCACTGAATGGCACATACTAAAGGTTATCTCTACGACTGTGACGAGCATTCATTCGCCCAGACCCCATAAATAAAGCAAGTCAGAGCGGGAAGTACCGTGTAAAACCTTTACAGGAATACATGCAAAGAGAGAATATGGTTCGGTCATGCTCTTTTGAGTGTTGAGTGTGTGTGTGTGTGTGTGTGTGTGTGTAGGACAGTTGAGGGCAGACTCACAAGAGACCGGCAACAGACCTGAGAAAAGGAGTCTCAACATGTCGGTCAGGATAATCTCACAATGGACTATGCAAAAGAAGTCGATGCCAAGGCAGGACGCCAGAAACCCTGCCCTGTTTAGGGTTTGGGGTTTGGAGTCAGACAGAGGAGAGAGCGTGAGACCCAGCTCCACTCCACCCTTGCCAGACATGAGTGAAGACCTTGGGCAAGCTATTTAACTTGGTTTTCTCTTCTATAAAGTGAAGATAACAATCAATACTCACTTCATAGCATCCGGTGGCAGACTGTTACATTTGCATGCTCCCGATGAATCCCCTCACCCAGTATCCGTGCCCTTGTGCGTCCCCCTCCCCCACTGATGCTAGACTTCGCTATGGGATTTGCTTTGACTGATGGGACATTGTCAAAGGAACACCTACAGAAGCTGATGAGAGTTTGCACACTGGGTTTGACCTCTTGGAACACTGCCACCACCATCTAAGAAATCTAGGGTATCTTGCTGGGAAGGCCACAGGAGAAGAACCAAGCTACCCCACTGGCAGCCCCAGCTATTCACCAGACACATTGTGACCACCAGAGAGTCACCTTCCGGGACCCATTTACCCCAGTTGAGCCACATGGGCAGATGACTGTAGTGCCACAAGTGACCCCAGGCAAAACCAAAGAGTAACTGCCCAGCCCAAATTGCAGAACACCCATCCCATTTGTAGAGATGATCCTTTGTACGTTGCACTATTCCGTGGATGACATGAGTCCACATGCCTACCCGGTACACATGCCCTCTTTTAAAAATTGTTTAACGTAAATTTATTTGAGAGAGAGAGAGAGAGAGGCAGAGAGAGAGAGAGACACAGAATCTGAAGCAGTCTCCAGACTCTGAGCCATCAGCACAGAGCCCAACGCAGGCTCGAACTCACCGACCTCGAGACCATGACCTGAGCTGAAGTTGGATGTTTAACTGAGTTACGCAGGTGCCCCCACATGCCCTCTTTTTAATCACTCCTTCAGCATTCAGTTATAAGGAGCAGATGAATAAACTTGCAGAAGAGTTCTGTGGATGGATCTTTCATCCACCCATCTCTTTCTCTGGCTTCTGGCAAGGAAGCCTGCTGCATTACTGTGTTCACTGCAGAATAAACAGTTGTTTTAAGCCACTAAGTCTGGGGATGGCTTACTCTAGAGCAACAGCTAACTGATACAGGCTCCTCTTGGGATTAAATCAGATGACACAAAGCGCCCGGCACAGCTCCTGGCACAGAAGGTGCTCTGGGTCTGGCAATGGTCACCCTGGGTCAAGTTCAGGCCTACTCAATCCTACCTTTTATCTGTTACCCAGCCCCCCTGCAACCACCTTACTCCTTTCTCTATATCCCCTCGGAAAAAGTAAAATAAAATCAACTCGTGAAAAATCACGTTTGAATTTTGTTTTCCTTTTTTTTGTTTTTTGTATTTTATAACATTATTTTCCTGTACCAAGGCAGAACAACGAAAAACCAGATGGTGCTAAGAATCTTAAAATAAAATCAGGAGTCCCTTGTCCTAGACTCCTGTGCCCAGCACAACCTGTCTTCATTTCAGGAGGCCCGCATTCCATGCATACCAAAATCAGGCAAACACTGTACATAGCATAAGTGAATACCATGACACCATGAACACAGATGCAAAAATCTTTAGCAAAATATTAGCAGATTGAATCCAGCATTATACAAATATACATATATATATACAAATATACATATATATACAAATATATATATATATATAACACATCATAAGCAAGTGGGTTTCATCCCAGGAAGGAAAGCTTAACTCAATACTCAACATTCAGTTCACGTAGTTCACCATGTCAAAACCAAGAGCACGCCCCCCCTAAAATGCCTGTACACAATTCTCCATCTCTGAATCTGCTTCTGAGAATTCAACTTGAGAAATATATGCTGAGTACCGCTGGCTTAAGCAAGGACGTGGTGGGATGTGACCTATGTTTAGAAGGAGTTCTGGCAACGTGTATCAATATGAGGAAGACATTAAGGGCAAGACCAGTCAGGAGGCCGGTGCAGCACAGGGACAGCGAGAGACCTGCCGAAGAGCAGGGGCGGGGAGATTGCGGAGGGGGAGGTAGACATGAGGCTGAGTGGGAGGTGGAGCTGACGAGATTCGGAGACTAACCGAATGGGGACAGAGGTGGGAGGGGAAGGAGGAACCCAGGCGATTTTTGAGCCTGGACAACTCTGAATGGTGATGTTCACCCCAAGATAGAAAGTCTAACAGAGAAAGCACGTTTGGGGGGGGGAGATCGCCCTGTGAAGTATGTTTGCCAGCTCTGCCTGACCTCTCTGAACCTCTGACTCTTCTTCTGACGGTGATTTATCCCCAGGGCACACACCTGGTGTGGAGCCCGAGGTCCTCCATCATCTGGCCCCTGCTCCTCCCTCCCTCCTCCTCCCTTCTCCCTCCTCCCCTGTACCCAACCACACTAAGCCTCTTTCTGATCCCAAACCTGGCTGATGTGTGTCCGTCTCAGGGCCTCTGCCCTCAGAAGGCTGCCCTCCCCGGTCTTCACCTGACCACCTCTTTCTCTTCACTGAGGCTTCTCTCCCTTGTCACTGGCCATCGAGGCCTTCTCTGACCTTCCTAGCTCAGACAGCCCCTCCCACCAGGCAGTCAACCCACCTTATGGTACCTGATTCACCTTCTGGATGGCACTGAGACACGCCTTAAATGATCTTATTTGTTTTTCCTGGTATTGTCTGCTGCTACTGGAAGGGGCCCCTCGAACACAGGAAACCAGCTTTGTTCACCACTGTTCTCACAGCAGCACAACACTGCCTGGCACATAACTGGCCCTCAAGAAATACAGACTGACTGACGGACCAGCAGATGGCAGAACAGGCGCTCAAACCAACTGCCACGCGGATGCTGGACCTTCAGGGCCAAACCAGGAAGTCCCAGGCAAAGCGGGGGAGCCGGTCATCTGAACTCAAACCCAGACCTGCCAACTCTCTGTCCTGTCAGTGCTTCTTCCTCTGACCTGCCCATGTGATTCCAAAACACGGCATGAGACCTCATGCTTCACATCAGTGCCTGACACAAAGGAAGCCGACAACAAATAATGTGTTGAGGAAGTAAGTGAATGAATGAATGAATGAATGAAAAAAAGAAAGAGAAGGGGAGAGGAGGGGAGGGGAGGTGAGGGAAGGGAAGGGAAGGAAGAAGGGAAGGAGGAAGGGAGGAAGGGATGGAGGGAGGGAGGAAGAGAGAAAGAAAGAAAGAGGAAAAGAGGGGCGCCTGGGTGGCGCAGTCGGTTAAGCGTCCGACTTCAGCCAGGTCACGATCTCGCGGTCCGTGAGTTCGAGCCCCGCGTCAGGCTCTGGGCTGATGGCTCAGAGCCTGGAGCCTGTTTCCGATTCTGTGTCTCCCTCTCTCTCTGCCCCTCCCCCGTTCATGCTCTGTCTCTCTCTGTCCCCAAAATAAATAAAAAACGTTGAAAAAAAATTTAAAAAAAAAAATAAATAAAAAAATAAAAAAGAAAGAGGAAAAGAGAAAGAGAAAGAAAGAAAAAAAGAGGGGGGGAGGGAGGGAGGAAGGAAGGAAGGAGGGAGGGATGGAAGGAAGGAAGGAATGGCTTGGCTCCTTTAAGCAGAAGACAAACAGAATCACCCCGTATTAGTTCCTTGGTTCGAACCACGCACCCTGACCACTCAGCGACATCCCATGCAGGGTCAACCCGTGCATCTCAGCATCCTACACTGTGAGCTAGAATAAGGTCCCCAGGCAGTCAGCTGTTCATGTCTTATGCTCTCTCCACTGGCGGGCTGCTGGGTCTCAGTGGTAAACCAAAGGCCCGCATGGATGGAGCTCGGACGGGCTCACAAAGCAGGGCAGGGGAAAACCCAAACAGAGAATCTAGATGAGTGGCTCAGATACATGGGATATTTTTTTCTCTTTGGGGATTTCTTTTCCATCTCATTCGCATCTGAGGACAAAGCCTGCGGTCCTGCACGCAGGGATGGGAAAGGGAGAGAGGCACAAAGGTAGGTCGGGATGGCCTCCTCTTGCCTTGGCCCCAGTGAGGCACTGCAAGAATGGGGAAAGGCCGGGGTGCATCCAAAGCCGGGACAATCTGGGACCTGACTGGGGAGCCATCAGGGGTGGCAGTAAAACAGACAGCTCCAGTGATCAGGTTCCGAGCCAAGAGGCAAGGGACAGCATCTTCCTGTGTGAGACACAGGACACACGTTCAAGGCCTCGGGGTCTTTACGAGAGACAATGAGCGTTAGAGCCCCAATCACCCGAGTCTGATTCCCAGGTCTGCCAGTTAACACACGTGTGACCTTAGGCAGACTGTTTAACCCCTCTAGGCCTCAGTTTCCTCATCTGTAAGCTGGGATTTCTGTGACGACTGCAGATCCTGGGTCTAAAGCACTTGGCACGTAACGGGCATTTGTAAAGGGTGGCTGTCCTTATGGTCATTACGGTGCAGGTTTGCATCCAAAGAAAGCTTCTCGGGCTAAGGATGATGGGTGGTTCTGTCCCTGAAGAACAAACGATTATTAACCCGGCCATGCTTTACAAGCGGGCGTTGGCATCCTCACGGCGAGGTGGGAGTAATGAAGCCGGTGGCTTGGGATGCTCTCAACACACACGGACGGAGCCCTCCCCCGCCCTCCCCTACGAATTCCTGACTTCCATTTCGGTTTAATAGACTTGGATTTAACAAGATAGCTATTATACTTTAAATACACACCGACTGGCCAGAAATGCAGTGTTTACTGCAAATGAGGAACGAGAGAGGCCACCCCTGCTACATCTCTGGTGTATCTCAAGCACAGCTTTGAATAATTAATTTGCCATTTTGATAATACACAATGACCGGCCTATTAAGCCAAGAATCCTGCATTTATTAAATGCTAACTTAGTGGCAAGCAAACAAAACCTGAGTCAATAGTTGCCTTGCGAGTTATTAAAAGCTCTTCTCCCCGAGGATTTGTGTGGGAGGTACCCCACGTGGTCGGGCTGAGGCAGCGAGGAGGACAGCCAGTGGGGAAGCGGGAGCACACAGGAGGCTATTCAGAGCCTCACCCTCCCTGCTCAGGTGGGAGGGCACTACCATGGCAGGCTGAGGTCAATGCCAAAGAAACCGCCTGAATTTCCCACCAACGGTGAACCACCCCTGGAGCCGCCAGCAGGAACATCTGCTTTTTGTTTGGGCTTTCTGGAAGCTATTTATTGCCCAAAGATGGGGCTTAGAGGCGGGAAAGGTATGTAGAACGTGGTGGGGATCCCAATATTAGGACCTCTCTCACCACAAGCCACGGAGAATTGAAGAATACAGTCCTGTGTTGTAGCTGACTCGCCAATACAGATGTTAACAGTATGGGTTTGGAAGAGGAAACCATGAGGACGCCATTGACTGCACGTAAAAGCAACACCAACTCCAAACAGTTTAGACAGTGAGGAATTTAATTTCCACCCAATAGGAAGTTCAGAAAGGCACAAGTTTCTCAGTTGGGATTAGACTCGGCTGCATATAAAACACAAATAACAATAGCTTATACCAGACAGAGGTTTAGATTTCTCTCAAATAAAAGAAGCCCGGAGATAAAGTCAAAAGCTGGTATGGGCTATTGCGTGACTCATCCCACCATCAAGCACCCAGATTCCATCTTGGCTCTGCCATCTTGGCCTTGTCCTCAGACCACTTCTGGGGTGCCTGGGTGGCTCAGTCAGTTAAGCACCTGAGTCGTGGTTTCGGCTCAAGTCACAATCTCACGGTTCGTGAGTTCCAGCCCCGCATTGGGCTCCGCTAATGGTGTAGGGCCCGCTTGGGATTCTCTCTCTCTCCGTTTCTCTCTGCCCCTCCCCTGCTCATTCTCTGTCTCTCAAAATAAATAAATAAACTTAAAATAAAAAAATTAAAAATAAGATCACTGCTACCAGTGATTGGGCATGCCCTCCGCACCTAGCATTACGTAAATGAACTCATTCAGTGCCACAGATCTGCTCTGGGTCAGTGGCCCTCCACCTGCTGTGTGGTGACACTGCTCCATGCTGCCACGGGGTCCACTCACCAGTTGCCCGCTCAGGCCATCAGACCCTTTGAAAGAGGCATCTCCCTGGCTGGCTCACTCCCTCGGAGCTAGGCAAATCCCTGGAGGCCCCTTGTCTAGCACCCATGACCTGGTTCTCTGTGCCCAGTTCTCCCAGCACCTCATAATCATTCTCCTCCACGGCCCCCCACCATAGCCTCAGGGGTGCTGCTCTAGAGAGGACTCTGAGCTCCTGACCAGAGCTCACACTCACTGTCCTGCTTCTCAATTTGGAAAATCCACCACCTACCTTGGCCATTTTCCTCTTTCACCACCATCCACCCCAAATACGGACCATTCCGGCTCCATCATCCCAAACTAGAACTTGACAGCTCCCTCATAGCCCCTCTAACCCTCCCCCATGGCGTAATGGGCCCTATGGGTGGGAGAAAAGTGGGCTGACCGTTTATATAAGGGTGGGTTGACACCCATATAACTGTGATTGACTCCAGAAACCTAAGCCAGTCAGCATTCTCTAGCCAAAGAGACTCAGTCCAGAATGGACACGTGACCCACTTGGAGCCAATGAGAATTGAAGGGAGATTTTTCAAGGAACTTCTAGGGGAAAAACATTATCTTCTTCTAGATACTGTGGAGGTAAGGGCTGGAACTGCCACATCCATTTTGCCACCATGAGGAAGCCAGGCTGCTGTTGTATAAAGAGCAGAATACCAAACTTGAAAGACTGGGCCAGGAATTTGAGGACATTGGTGAGGCCTCAAATCAAACCAACTCAGAAGATCTTCTAGTTACTCGTGCCTTAAATCAAACTTCTTTATTGCCTAAGCCATTCAGAGGAGGGTTTCTCATAGTTAGAACATAAAAAGACCTAAGGGACCCAGTGAGTCATCTGGAAATGGTCCAGCTCTTAGAAAGGCCTTAACCCTCCCTGGTTGGGGGAAGAATAGCTGAAGTCAGGAGAAAAGTATGAGAAACACCCCCGTTACTTAGGACCTAATTAGGCTTTTAAAGGAGTTCAGCCTAAATCTGAAAGCAAAGGGTGTTCTAGGAAGGAATTCATTTTTCCATCCACCCACTCATCACCAATGTCTAGGTTTCATACTCGTCCAAATAGTACCACCTTGCAAGCTTTAAGCCAATTTGTGTGATACCCCCGTGTATTAGTCAGTGTTCTCCAACAAAAGTAGGATCTATACACACACACAGAGAGGAGACTTCTAGGAAGTGGCTCACACAGTTATGGAGGCCAAGAAGTCCCGTGATCCGCCATCTGTAAGCTAGGGAACCAGGAAAGCCAGTGGTGTAATTCAGCCCAAGTCCAAAGGCCTGAGAATCAAGGGGGCCAATCGTTTAAGTCCTAGTTCAAGTCCAAAGGCCCGAGACCCAGAGACACCAATGCCCAAGGGCAGGAGACAATGGATGTCCCAGTTCAAGCAAAAGGAAGTTCACCCACCCACACTGGTGAGGGGGATCTTCTTTACTCAGTCCATACATTCAAATGCTCATCTTTTCTAGAAACACCCTCACAGACACACCCAAAACTAAGGCTTCACCAGCGATCTGGGCACCCCTTAGCCCATTCAAACTGCCATCTAAAATTTTTTATCACACCCCAGCTCCTGGCTCTTAATGACACACAAGCCCCTCCCCGCTTCCTTTCCATCCCCGCTGGCTACCAGCCAAGCTCAGACCCTTCCTGTCTTCATTCCAGGCCCATCATTCCAGGCAGCTTCTTAATGGTCACCCATCTAATCTAAAGGCAACTAGGCTGCCTTTTGACAACCTAGTGCCATGAAGTATGAATCATTCACTCTAAGGCATCCCCTTCCTTGCATTCTAATCTGTTCAAAAATGCATGCCGAGTGTAATGAATAGAAGCACGCCAGGAACACATAAAAACATTTTTAAAAGAAAAAGGAGAAAGTTCTTTCTCTTCCAATTTCCTTTCCCCAAGGTTCCCACTGGTAACAGGTCTATGTCGTCCTGGACTCTTTCCTAGATATACATATATTTCATACTTTTTTTTCCCAACCAAGCACAGTATAGCTTTACTAACATGCCTATGCTGCAGGACGGACTGCCCTGAAATCACATAAAAAAAACCATCCCTACATGATTCCTTGGGGCCACATTCACTCAAAATAATGGAAATTTCAACTCGACGGCCCTGCTGGGGGAGTATCCTGAAGCCCACAGCTCCTATTTTTGTCGTTGTTGTATTTCTGTTGCTTCATTCTCTGCTGGTTTAATGAGTGCATGGTAGCGTCTGAAGCCACGTCGTTTCTATTCCAGTTCTGGCCAGAGGCAGTTAGCACAAAATACACAATATTTTTAATTCCAATAAAACTATTCAGCCTAATGGCCCTGTTCCAGCAACTTTAGAGGTTAGAGCACTCAGCATCTGAAGCTGCAGATGAGGAACAAAGTTTTCCAACAGGGGCCGTAGAAAGAGGGCTCTTCAGGAGCGCCTGGGTGGCTCAGTCGGTTAAGCGTCCGACTTCAGCTCAGGTCATAATCTCACGGTTTGGAGTTCGAGCCCTGCATTGGGCTCTCTCCTGTCAACACAGAGCCCATTTCAGATCCAATGTCCTCCTCTCTCTCTGCCCCTTCCCCGCTCAAAAATAAACAAACACTAGGCAAAGAAAGAAAGAAAGAAAGAAAGAAAGAAAGAAAGAAAGAAAGAAAGCAAGCAAGCAAGCAGGCTCTTCAGAGGGCTCTCACAGTTGGATAGCAGCTCCTGGAAGTTCATGGAGCCTTGGTCTCCCAAACATCCCCCAAAAGAATAGCCTCGAAGGCTTGGCTTAAATTCACATTATTACAGGGGTTCCTGGGTGGCTCAGTCAGTTGAGCGTCCGACTTCGGCTCAGGTCATGATCTCACTGTTCACGAGTTCAAGCCCTACGTTGGGCTCTGTGCTGACACCTCAGAGCCTGGAGCCTGCTTCAGATTCTGTGTCCCCTTCTCTCTCTGCCCCTCCTCTGCTTATGCTCTATCTCTCTCTCTCTCAAAAATAAACATTAAAAAAAATTTTTTTTAATTATATTATTATAGGGCTGGCTTGGGGAGAAGATATTGCATCAGAATTCCCCATTTGTTATAGTTAAGGCTGAGACTGCTCCCTGTTCTGTGGCTCGTCCCAGAGCAGCCAGTGACGGGTGGCAGAGCTGCTGGGTCCTGGGTCCTTCTGAGCTGGCTTTCCTACATGGGGAAGGCATTAGGTCTCAGTGGTCTGGAGACACAGTGGCCTAGGTTCCACTCTGGCTTTTCCGTTTAAGAGCTGTGCCAACTTGAGGGATCTACTGAAGCTCTCAGGCCCCTGGTTTCCTTGCTTATAAACAGGGGTTATCAAACCCACCGGCAAGGGCTTGTGAGGATATGGGGGTTGCCTGGCACACAGCCAGATGCAGTGAATGGTACCTGTTATCAGTCTATCCATCCTTTGTAGAGATGAGGCTTCTGCCTTCAAATAAGTAGTTTCTGATGATCTCCCCCCAACAACACCCATTCCTAGGAAAAAAAAAAAAGTCACAAGAACGGGTGGGTGGCCAGGGAGAGGATTTACTGACACTGGGAAGGACGCTTCTGGGGCTAACGGGAGAGGAGGCAGCCAAGCCAGGCCTCTGTGGTGCTGGCGTTGCCAGGAGGCATTGCAAGGACACAAAGCATTCCTCCAGCCCCTCCTGGACTGGCCGTGCTTCCTGCTTCTCACTTTTTCCTAAACCTCTCAGGCCCTGGCTGGCCTCCTCTTTCCTGGGAAACACAGATGGTCAGCACAGAAAATGCGGGCCGGATCTGAGCTTGCCTTATGCAAGACTGGCTACATCATCCTGCCCTAGGGCAATGAAATATTCTCTCTCTCTCTCTCTCTCTCTCTCTCTCATACACACCCACCAACCGAATATATCCTGCATACATTCAAGTTCTTCATGTTCCCTGCCTCCCCATCACCATAGAATAACAGCTAGTGACAGAACAATCACAGATGTCAGATGTCCTATTACTTTCGTTTACCTTAATGAGGAAGGTCTCAAACTCCTTTCCTAATCCGAGAGGCACCACTAAACAAATTTACGGAAATTCTGGATCTGCTAACTGGGGGAGTCAAAGCAGACACGCACGGTTATTGTTGTGTGGGTGTGTCTGCCATCGCAATTAACATTTACTCAGACCCAAGGCAGGCGTGTCACCTGTGACGTGTCGCTAGGCACGTGAATGACGAGTCACGGCAGACTGCTGCTTGGTTCTGATTTTCATTGGCTCCTTATCAAAGATGCGTACAATACACCCTGTCGAGACTGCCGAACTCTACTTATTTTATTGTTAGAGTCTTCCCATTCCTATCTAAAAAGTACCGCAAGGTGATAACGTGCCCCAAATCGAGCAACACAGAAGTGTCACGTGCATAATGGTCCAGCTAGGAAGCGCTCGCCTATATACCACCTGCCCTGTCAAGTGGTGGTAAAAGCTGGCTGAGCAGATGATGCAGAAACTTTTGTCCCAAACCGGACCAATCGGATTCCCTGTCCCCGGAATGTAAAAGCTTGAGTGGAAGGTGATGGGGGGTGGGGCTAAGCTGTCTTACACCTGTTCCCCTGACAGGAGGCCCTCCTGCTTACCTAGCTAGGGCTCCTGAGTTCTGGTGTTTTCCAACACCCAATTTCCAGTTCTTCCATGGGTAAACTCCTCCAAGGTCTTTCCACCAAATCCCATTTTCGCTCCTTGACTTAGCTTCTTTCGCTTGCCACCCAAGCCAATTCAAATGTAGCAGGTACAAATTTTACAACCACCCAAAGACAGAAGTACCAAAAGGTCCCATTCTTTATTATTTTCTGTGTGATCCTAACTTTTTACTCGACCCTCCACACACACCCATTGATATTTACACAGCATGCTTCCCCCAAACACTCTAGGACATTGAAAGTAAAAATGTATACAACAAAAAGTCGAAGCGCCTCCCCCCACCACACACACACACACACACACATACACACACACACACACACACACCCCTTCTCCAGGAGTAATATTACTGACAGCTTATATGTATCCTCTCAGACACAACTCTATGCAGCTGGGCAAGTGCTTTGTGATACTGACTGACTGCCTATGATGTGCAACGTGCCAGAAACTCCATCGGGACCTTTCACGTACTCCATTTTACCTACTCCCATAATCTCATGTAATTCTCCCAGACCTCCCAAAAAGCAAGCAAGCACTCATGTCCCATCTTACACATGAGAAAACCAAGGCAGGAGGACTTCTATGTGGTCCAGCTCCCTTGCTGATCTTAAGGGGCACCCAGAGCTGCCAGACTAAATGATCCCCTCCGTGGGAAAAGACCTGCTTTAGTCTGTTGGCTTGGTTTTGGCCTGTGTGAGCAAGGGTATCCTACACAGGAGCAGAGAACAAAGAGAAAGATTTTTGTTTCTTTCTATTTCTTCCTTGCCAACTTTGGGTTGTTTTATGATCCCCCTATCCCCACCCCCCAAAGAGTCACTTAGAAAAGAATCCAATGATTGGTGATTTCTCCCACTTCCTCCCTCTGACTCCCTCAGGTTAAAGCTCCTGTTTATGCTCTGGTTATTTAACCAACAGAAAGGGCCAAGCCAAGAAAAAGATTTTACAATAATCCCTCTCTTTTCCCCTAACTCTCTTGATTGTTCTTTCCCTCCCCCTTTCTGTCATAGATGCCAGGCGGAGAAATAGACATCACCACTGATTGGGAGAGGAGTTTTTAAATATTTTAGCTCTTTAGGAATTGTCCCTGGGCTCTTTTTTCCTCCCTCCTTACCGGAGCGAGGAGCTTTAGTGGACATTGTAATATACACGTAACATAAACCTGTAACCATGTGGAAAACCAGAATAGTGACAGAGGCTGCAGGTGTGAACACAACTGAGCAAAGAGGGAATGCTATGGGAAAGCTCTGAGGCGGAAGTCAGGTGAAGTGTGTTCAAGTTCCAGGTCACCGGGAACTAGCTGTTCACCTTGTGCTCATCACACAACGCAATGAAGCTCAGCTTCCTCCTTCAGCACATCGAACAGTCACTCACGCCTGCCCCCTCCTGCTCCCTAGCAGGATGGTATAAAAATACAACAGACTGGCACGGGAGAGTACTCAGCAAGACTGCAAGGGGTTATATAAATATATCACTGTCATTAATCCTCAGCCCTCTCCCGCTATTCCTTAGGCCCATATTGTCCCTAAAGTGCAGCCATTCTTTAAACTCAGGCAGGCCAGAAACGGCCTCTGAGGTTTCTTGCTTCCTTTTTCCCTCAGTTGAAAGGAAAAGGAACCAGAGATGTTCAAAAGCACGTCACGGTGTATGGTGTGTAACAAACATGACCGGCCCCACAGAGGCCTGCTCATCTCAGAGCTGGCTCTCGGGGAGGGGAGAAATCAGAGGAGAGATTACAGTGGGCATTCTTGTGTGCGATGCTCAGGCGATGCTGGCCCTGAGACAGCAATGGCGCCCTCCCCGAGACAGTTAGGTCAGCCCACTTTTTTTCCAGCCATTCTTATCCCACCTGATACAACATTAATCACACGGAACTTTCCAGTCCACACTATATCTCCCGGTAGTAGATGGGCTCAATCATGCAACACAGGAGAGATCTAAGTAAGCACCTGTTTCCGATGCTTGGGGGAAGACAATGTGCCAGTACCGAGGAAGAGACGAGTCCCTAGCAAGAGGTCCCTTTCCTGACTCACCAGGGTGTTTCTCAGCCCCAGGAGGCCACGTGCTATTGCGGTTAACGTATCTTTGCTCTTTCGGCAGACCACCGTTGGAATTCCTCTTGTGTCACTTAGCGGAAGCCTCCTGGGCCAAGTGTTACTTGTCACAACGCTCCAGTTTTCCCATCAGTGAAATGGGGGAATAACAACTCCGGGGCAGGATGGGGTGGGTTTTAAAGATTAAGTGCATGCAAAGCTCTCAGCACACCGCCTTGCGTGTAGGAAGCCCCCTGTTGGTATCTGTGTCCACCGGTATCCTCTTCCCAGTTTGATCACAAGAAAAACTTTGACAGTTTGTTGGCCTAAGATAGAACCTGAGGTCCTGAGGAGGCCTGAGTGGGAATAGCCCCGTGTTACGCGGAGTAAGGGGGAAGTCTGCCTGTTTCTCCACCAAGGGCAGAGGAGGAGACAGAGGACGGGGAAGGGAGGCCAGATGGACGAAGGCCTTGCACAGTGAGGAGACACCCTCCCCGCTCAAGTCTGGGAAGCCCCGAAGATCTTCGGTAAAGTCACTAAACTCATACCTTCGGTCCAAGTGGATTTGGTGGAGGAGGAGTCATGAAGACACCGAACTTGACAGCCACGTTAACGTATGCTGGATCCACGGCAACAAATAGGAACACAGGAAGCAGGTGCAGAGGGACAAGTTTGAGGAACAAAGCCCCAGGGACCCTCAGATATAGAGGGAAAGTCTCTGTACCCTCCCAAACCGTGGAATAGGAATCTGGATAAAGATTAACTGAATTTCAAAAGAGCGGAGACGGTTCAACTAACAACAAGGCACCACACGACGGCCGCCATCTTCACCGTCGCCATCATCATCATCCCCAGATGTTATTGACCGTCTGCCTATGGGATGCGGAAGACTGGTTTTAGGCGATGCAACCTGGGGCCCAGGAAGCTGGCACACTCATAACCAGGGCTGTGTTACTGAAGACCTTGTAGCCGGCTTCCCCCCATCTCATTGTTGAGACTTGTAGCTATCTCTCCATTCACTCCTCCCCACTAGCGAGTGCCTGTTAGCTACCCCTTCCAGCCCCTATTCAGTCCCACTGGCCATGACCTTCCCGGGTCTGCAGGTCTCTTGCTTTCCCACTTAGGCTGCTCACCAGTTCTGATGACACTCGTCCGCACTGCAGGGAGCCCCCGGTTATGAATTACTTACCTGCTGGCCATCATTTTAATGTAAATGGATTTTAAAAAGCAGCAAAGGAATATATTTTCATTTGGAGTTAAAGCATCCATTTTTTATTTGAGTTTGAGTCTGGTCTAAAAGAGACGGCAGAGGAATGGCTCCAAGGCTAATATAGCTAATGATTATGATGGAGATCCCATGAGCAGCCGATATTTCACTGGCAGCCACCTCTATCCCGGCTTTGCTGCCTGCACCACGTTTTTTTCTTTTTTTTTCCACAGCCCCTTCCATTAACACCCACTGCATATGATGGAACCATTATGATAATATCTCCACTCGCAGAAGCCTCGATTGGTCTTGACACATTATCAACCTAAGAGCTCAGCCAGTGCACACGAAGCCCTATTTATAATAACCCTTGGCAGGAGCCACCAAAATAAAACCTGGTACTTATGGGCCACCTTTCATCTGAGAAAATCAGAAAGCTTTACAAGCTTAATTAAGCTTCAGCATCTATCTGACTGATGAGATGTGCAGGGCTCCCAAGGAAGCGGAGCGGGGACAGCATTGCTAATTGCGCGCACCGGATAAAGCTCTGGGTGGCAATGAACAAAGAAATCAACAAAGCTGGGGAGCGCCACCCCCTTTAGTGGGAAATGTTTGTTGAGTGAATTTCTTCAGGGTGCAGGGAAACAGTCCTCGAAGAGTGACGAAGGGGCTGTAGAAGATCTCTGACCCGGGGCTTCCCAAACTAGGGAGGGGGCCTGAGAATTGTTTCTTTTATCAAAAGCGGATTAAGCTAATCCCACATACTCAAGTGCTTTTAAGGATGAGGAAATTGAGCTCCTGAAGGATGTGGTAATCTGCCCGTGGGCACATGGCTGCTGAGCTCCCATGTTGTTCCCTCTGCTCGCCTGAATGCCCTTCTCCCCGAAGCCTGACCTGCAAACCCCCACTTACCCTTCCAGACTCAGCTTAACATCTGCCTCCTTGGTGAAGCCTTTCTGGCCTTTCCTGGTAGATAGAATCTGTTGCTCCCTCCTCCGTGTTCCCATATAGCTTATATTTCCATAATTGCTAGAGCAATCAATAATATTTACTGAGCAACTTACTAAGTGCTTAATGTGCATTTCATCCACACAATAATGTTATGAGGCAGGTACAGTTATCATCTCCACTTTTCAGATAAGTTAATGGGCTCAGAGAGGTTAAGTGACCTTCCCAAGATGGCACAGCTAGCAAATGCAAGACTGGACCCGGCTGCAGGGCACATGTGCCTAAAGACTTCACTTCGCTGCCTGCCCAGGAGCACAGTTGTGATGGGAGAGATCTATTAACGTGTTTGCTCCTCTCTGGTTTGTAAGCTCCTCTGTGAGAGACGGTATCATCTAGGAATCACTGGTCTGCAAACAGCAAAAAGCCCCAATTTGGAGAGCGTTCAACCACGCAAGAAGTCCAGAGGAAAGGTGGCTTCAGGGTGGATTAATCTGAGGGCTTGATGACATTACCAAGGACCCAGGCTCCTTCCTTCTGCTCCGCCCGCCCCACTGTGTCCTCTTAGCTCCCTTTGCAGTCATACAGTGACTGTCCTATTCCAGCCCTCACAGCTGGACCTGAACCACGGAGAAAAGGGGCCACACCTTTTCTGTGTCTTTTTGCCATAATATGGATACCTTTTCCGGAAACATCTCTCAGGTCTTCCAGGTCTCACTGGCCAGAATGGCGTCACAAGCCTATGCCTACACCTAACGCGGGCGAGGGGATTGAAAACACCGTGACTGGCTTAGCCCAACCAGGGCTCAGCTTCTCTTCCAGCCCCAGGTGCAGGGAGGAGAAAGGGGAGCTGCCGGGAAGAAGGACAAAAGAGAAAGCTGAAGAGAACCAACCAAAGCTCCCAACACAGGCGTTAATGAGGAGAGAAAAACAGATGGCCCATCACTTACTGCCCAGTTCTTGGCCTTCGCCGCTTGAAGACAAAATTGCAGTTGAACTGAATTATAGCAGAGAAAAAAAAAAAAAAAAAAAAACTCCTGTCCCCAAATGCCCAGCCCGGTATTTTTATCACCACACCCTGTAACTAGAGTATGACGCTATCTGACAGGTTCGTCTCGGCAACGGCTTTAAAACTTGCTAAATTAATTCGCCAGAGCACTAACCTTTAGATTCTAGTTTCTAACACCAGTGGCTACAGGAATCTTTTTCAAAAGCAGGTCAAAAAGGGAATAAAGAGGTTCATAAAAATGCTATTCTCACCATAAATTACGGGTTTATGTCAATTTTGACTTTCTTTCCAGAAACACAGTGTATTCTTAAAAGCAGGACTCATTCAGGCAGACAGATTAATTGCAAAGTCTACTACATTTCCTGACCTCCTTCTAGCTATCCAGCAGGATTTACCTGGAACAGAGTGTGTAAATACCTGCCCCTGGCAGCCAGGTATGTGAGGATGGGATCAGTTAAGCAATTCTTGAGCTCAAGACCCAATAGAGACATACCAAGGAAGGGAAAGTGATCCTCAAGCAGAAAAATACGGTACCCTACGGGACAGAAAATGGGGGAAAGGCAGACCCAAATAAAACTATGGCCCAGAGAGGTTAGAAAGCTGCCCAGGGTCACAGAGCTAATAATCTCTCACACATAGTCACACAAATACTAGAAGAATGAACTCAGATAGTCTTTCAAGCATTTTAAATACAGGAGCTAATTTAATCCTCACAATGACCTACAAGGTTTGTTACCGATAAGTAGTGTTAATCATCAGATGTTACATAATTGTTACCATTAGTATTAGTAACACCAACAATACGTGTACAACCGCACTTTACAAATGAGTACACTGAGGCACAGAGAGGTCAAGTAACTTAAGGTTACATGCCCGGGAAGTTTTAAACCCAATTTGGCTTGAGGATTTGGTCTCTTAACTGTTTCACTTAGTAGCAACCCCAGAGAACATTTCAAAGCAAAATGTAATCTGAGTTGAGTCTACTTGGATTTAATGCAATAATTTTTTTTTTTTTTTTTTTTTTTTTTTTTTTGCAAAGGGTTTATCCTCCATCATTCTAGAATCTCAGCCCTGCTGCCCTTTACTTACTATATGGCTTCAGGCTAGTCATTGGCTAGGCTTCAGCATTCCCATCTGTAAAAGGGGGACAATCGTATTTGCTGGAAAGGTTAAAGCAGATAACACGTGTGCGGGGCATAGCCCCATGCCAAGCCCATAATAAGCACTCGGTGTTTGCCGCCAGCTTTGTGGTGATTATTAATATCTTGCTAGCACGTCCTAACAACTGCGTGAGGTAGGTAGGATTTATTACCCTCATTTCTCAGATGTGGAAATCTAAACTCATAGAAGGGAAATAACTGGCCAGAAAGGAAACAGCCAGAATGTGGAAATGCCAGACTTGGGAAACGTTCCAACTCCAAGCCTCCAGCCCTGCTCCCAACCCTCCACTCCACCCCCACCCTCTTCCCCAGGAGGCACTGTTAAATGAGCCACATCATTCTTCAAACAGAACTATGGAAAAATTTGAAGCAACTGGAAGTCAAGGCTCAGGGAGAAGCTCCGAGGAATATTAAGAAAGTTTTCAAGGTGAAAATAGGTTCATAGGGACAGATGAGCAGCACCTTCCTTTATCCACAAGCATCAGACTGTGCTATCCCACAGTCTGAGCCACAGTGACTTGGCCAGGAGCGGGGGAGAGGAGTGTCCTTGGACTGGGAAGTAAAGGCAGGAGGGAGTGTGGTCATCTTACAGGTAAAAACACAGGGGTGTGTTTAAATACTCTCTAAAATCATCAAAGACCATTTTAAAACTGCATTCCATTGGGGGCTTGCGTTTTGGTTTTGGCTTATTCCTTTGGTTTTACGGAACTCTGCATTTCGGTGCATTTGTTCAAGTTTCTGTTAGCGCATCCCATTGTGGTATGAGGTGCATTCAGTCCTGTAGCTACGGGCAAAGGGCTACGATAAGGTCAGCCCATCTTCCTAGGGGTAAGAGCTTAGCCAACCTCTTTAAGGCCCAGTTTTCTTCGTCAGTACCAGGAACATGACTGAAAGATTCCGGGATGTGGAGTCGCTGGGTTGGAGGCCAGCTCTCCCTGAAGGAAAGCCACGTGCTTCCTCTTCCTACATTATGTGGAGCCTTCGCCAATATTTTTTTCCTTTTAAACTGAACGAAAGTTCTTACTTTGTACCTTTTAGTAGTACACAGATTTTATTAAATAAATAAAAAAACTGGGGCGCCTGGATGGCTCAGTCAGTTAAGCGGCCGACTTCGGCTCAGGTTGTGATCTCTCGGTCTGTGAGTTCCAGACCCGCGTCGGGCTCTGGGCTGACAGCTCAGAGCCTGGAGCCTGTTTCAGATTCTGTGTCTCCCTCTCTCTGACCCTTCCCCGTTCATGCTCTGTCTCTCTCTGTCTCAAAAACAAATAAACGTTAAAAAAAAATAAAGTAAAAAAAAACAAAAATAAAAAAACCAACATGCCACTTGCCGAAACTTAATCTCATTAACATTCCAATGACTTATTCACCAAATCGTATTGAACACCCACTAAGTGCCAGGCACGGTGCCAGGCAGCCCTGAAACAGACAAGAGGGACTCCTTGCCTCATAGTTTACAGTGAACTATCCCTGGCAGTTCTCTATAGTTTTTGTTAACAGCTAAAAAGACAAAGACGCCGACTACTTTTCATTTCCCCATAGCACCTAGGACATGTCACGGACTGTGGTAGCCGCCTAATATTCTCAGAATTTAACTGAAATAATGAATTATCCTGTGAAACATGCATACACATATGATATTCCACTTGTGCCCACAAGGTGGAGATCTTGCTTACAGTTTACCCAAGCTGAAAGCATCGCGTTTAAAAAAAAAAAAAATTCTCAGAAGTTAAACCAAAAGACAAAAAATCAAATTCAATTTACTGAGCATCTATTTGGTGTAATATATTATATTAGGTGGTAAGAAAAATAAAAGGTTGTCAAGAAACATTAGTCCCTGCCCTTTAGGGAAACAGAAGGTACAGGGCATACACAGAGCAGAAAGTATCTTTTACTGAATTAATATGTTTTGATGCATACATATGGGAGCCACAGTCAGCGCATCATCAGATAAGATCTATAAAAAGGCATGATATAGCTGTGTGGTGTGGAACAGATTCAACAAAGACTCCACACTTCAGCCAATATGGAAACACTTGAGGGCATATAGGGTAAGCACTAGAAGGCTCCAGATACGGTCTGTTGATGCCTCTGTTCAGCCACAAACATGAGGGCGTCTGCCCTATAACTCTAAACATTCATTCTTTGGAGAATAAAATATAATCAGTGCCAGCTGATGAGCTCATAAAGTCAAAAACCCCCATGTGCACCTGATGGAGGATAAAGAGAGGAAAGAAACACATGCAAGAAAACATGTCAAACCCCTGCTTTCAGGAGGTGGATTCCGCCTTCACCCCCACCCCACCCCCATCTTGTGTCTTACCTGTTTTGTTTCTGGGACATGCTCCTGCAGAGAGGGAAGGGGGAAAGTCAATTCTTATCCAAGAGCCTTCCTGGTGGCTTGAACCCAGAGGCGGCTGGAAGACAATGTGGTCTGTTATGTCATTGTTTTGGGTTTTTTCTCTTCCACCCCCTCCCCAATCATATTTTTCCCTTAAGCCATTAAACCAGCAAGTCAAATGTAATATCAGGATTCTTTTTCATTCGAATTGAAAGTCACTTTTGGAGACGAAAGTAACTGGCTAAATGACAACGATTTAAAAAAAAAAAAATGAAGATGCTGGCAACTTGATAAAGTAATGAGCTTCTTGATGAAGGGAAAATCAGGTGGCACGCTGCCAGAAGGCCCAAGTTTGAATTTTAGTTTGTGCACTTGCTAAGTCTAACATATTGAGCAAGCCTTCTCCCTGCCTCAGTTTTCTCGTGGGCAAAACTGTATCATTTCTTTAGAGAGAGAGAGAGAGAGAGAGAGAGAGAGAGAGAGAGAGAGAGTGTGTGTGTGTGTGTGTGTGTGTGTGTGTGTGTGTGTCCCTGGCACCTCCACCTCCTGCACTAGGTCGGATCCTGGGTTACACAATGCTCTCTTAGCAACCTGAACCTCTCCCAGGAACGTCAGCTCCTCGAACACGGGGAGAATCTGTGGGTTTTACTGCCCTGAGACCGACGCTTTGTTGAATCGATGAACGAAAGGCTAGGAGCTGCCCTAGGTGTTCTATTACTTGCACAGCCAGGTTTAATGCCCCCGTGAGTCCCACGGGAAAGACGGAACCACCAACGTCAAAGCGCACACGCCCGCAGCGGCCCGCCGCGGTAAGCACAGTCGGAAAGCGGGGTCGGTTCAAAGTTGTTTGCTACAGACGGTTCCTCTAACCGGGCTGGAGTCACATCCTCCGTGGCTCGGAGAGATTCCCAGGGATTTACATAAAGGCAGGGTGAATCACACCGTCGGAAAGCGAGCAGGCTAAGGGACCCGCCCCAACACTCGCCAGGCGGCGCCCAGAGCGCGGCAGGGGTCAGTCTGAACTTTGCAGGAGGCCGGCGCTGCCCCGGCGCGGAGACCCGGCGACCTCTCCAACCAGGGACCGAGCCGCGGCCCTCCTACCCCGCAACACTCCAGCTCGGTGCCGCCCCCTCCGACGCCCCCGCGCGGGCGCCGCCAGCCCGGCTTCCTCCAGGCCGCTAAGTCCCCGACCAAAGTGGGGCCGCCTCTCCCGCTCGGAAAGAGCCATCGCCGCTTTAAGGGGAAGAGGAGGGGAAGGGGGCGGGGGAGTGGGGGGCGGGGAGCCGCGGCCGCGGAGGGGGAGGGGGATCCCCCTCGCTCCCACGTGGTCCGGGCGCCTGTGAATCGCGCCCGCCCGAGGGTCTCACAGCGAAATACAAAAGCAGCTGGGAAGCGGCGGCGAGGCGAGTTCCCAGCGCGGGGCGGAGCGCCAGGCAGAGCCCCGCTGCCGCGATGGGGCTGAGGCGCCCGGAGCCCCGGAGCCAGCACGCTGCCGGGCCCGCCTCGCCGCCGGGACCCGGGCGCCCGGGCTCGGCTTGAAGCGGCGGCGGCCCCGGCACGGCCGGGGGAGCATGGGCAGGAGGATGCGGGACGCCGCCGCCGCCGCCGCGGGGCTCTGGCTGCTGGCGCTGGGCTCGCTGCTGGCGCTGTGGGGCGGGCTCCTGCCGCCGCGCACCCAGCCGCCCGAAGACCGACTCCCGCGGCGCCCGGCCCGGAGCGGCGGCCCGGGGCCCGCGCCTCGCTTCCCCCTGCCCCCGCCCCTAGCGCGGGACGCCCGCGGCGGCTCCCTGAAAACTTTCCGGGCGCTGCTCACCTTGGCGGCCGGCGCGGACGGCCCGCCCCGGCGGCCCCCGGGAGAGCGCGAGCGACACGTGCCATCCCGGCGGCTCGGGCCGGAGGGGCGCGCCGTGGTGCACGGGGGCGTCTTCTGGAGCCGCGGCCTGGAGGAGCAGGTGCCCCGCGGCTTCTCGGAGTCGCAGGCGGCGGCGTGGCTGGAGGCGGCGCGCGGCGCCCGGGTGGTGGCCCTGGAGCGCGGCGGCTGCGGGCGCAGCTCCAACCGGCTGGCCCGCTTTTCCGACGGCACCCGCGCCTGCGTGCGCTATGGCATCAACCCCGAGCAGATACAGGGCGAGGCCCTGTCCTACTACCTGGCGCGCCTGCTGGGCCTCCAGCGCCACGTGCCGCCGCTGGCACTGGCCCGGGTGGAGGCTCGCGGCGCGCAGTGGGCGCAGGTGCAGGAGGAGCTTCGCGCCGCACACTGGACGGAGGGCAGCGTGGTGAGCCTGACGCGCTGGCTGCCCAACCTCACGGACGTGGTGGTGCCCGCGCCCTGGCGCTCGGAGGACGGCCAGCTGCGGCCCCTGCGTGCCGCCGGGGGCGAGCTGGCCAACCGCAGCCAGGCGGAGCTGGTGGACCTGGTGCAGTGGACCGACTTGATCCTTTTTGACTATCTGACGGCCAACTTCGACCGGCTCGTCAGCAACCTCTTCAGCCTGCAGTGGGACCCGCGCGTCATGCAGCGCGCCACCAGCAACCTGCACCGCGGCCCCGGCGGGGCGCTGGTCTTTCTGGACAACGAGGCGGGCTTGGTGCACGGCTACCGGGTGGCGGGCATGTGGGACAAATATAACGAGCCGCTGCTGCAGTCGGTGTGCGTGTTCCGCGAGCGGACTGCGCGGCGCGTCCTGGAGCTGCACCGCGGCCAGGACGCGGCCGCCCGGCTGCTGCGCCTCTACCAGCGCCACGAGCCTCGCTTCCCGGAGCTGGCCGCGCTCGCCGACCCCCACGCTCAGCTGCTGCAGCGCCGCCTCGACTTCCTCGCCAAGCACATTTTGCACTGTAAGGCCAAGTACGGCCGCCGACCGGGGACTTAGCGTACCCTGGAGGAAGAGAGAGAGAGAGACCCCTGGCTGAGGAATGGCTGATGGGGGAAGGGCCGTCGCTTCGGCCGCCGCGGGGGACCAGCCGGCCAACGCCCAGCCAGTGGCCGGAGCGGGAAGGAGGCTAAAACTTCAGCTTCACCCACCTGCCCCTTTCTCTCCGTCTCCTGCCGTTTCCTTTCAAAGTTCTGGGAGGACGAACTCACCGGGGGAAGAAGTGAACCATTCCTTCCGCCCAGCCTCTGAAAGGATTCTACCCTGTGCCAGCACTGAGTTTGGATCCGAAGAAACGGGCTGCGGAGTTTGGCCCCCCGGGTGGCCGTCTCCGTGGGAGATGCATCCCATTCCTTGGGCCCCGCATTCCCCTTCCGAAAAAGGAAAACTTCTGTTTGAGCCGTTGAGCTAATCCTGCATTTCCTACCAAACGCTGCGCTGGTGGCCCCGGAGCTGGGCTGTGACATTGGCTGGTGGAGCCCCCTTCCTGTGTTCCGCCTTTGTTCCAGCACCGTGATGGTGAGATCACTGTTAGGAGCTGGGGGAAGGCTCCCGATAGGACAAAGAGAGCAGGACCTTCGGAACCGGGGTGGGGGTCCTACAGACCCTGACAATGAGTCTGACTTGTTCCTTACCACTTGTCATTTTGGCCTAAGGGCTACAAATACAGGACCGGCTGTATGCGCTGAGTCAAGTAATGAATTTATTCTTCCTCCCCCCTCCCCATCGACCAAAATTTTGACAATGATGATGTTCACCAGAAGAAAATGAATTTCATGCACTTTACTTTGTTTTTATTTTAATTTTTTATTAAGAAAAACTTTTTTATTTGACAGAATTTGCCTTCTGTGTATATATGTGCATAAAGTGTTGTAAATATGCTAAACAAACTTATATTTCAATAAAAGGGAGTTTAAAATTTAGAATTTAATTTATGTGGTTTTAAGTGTGGGAGATATCTGATGCCCTACCAGCTTTTTAGAATAAGCCTTAGGGTTTCTCCCTTGTGGATGTGCTTTACAAAACAAAGGATGCATATATATCCCAATTGTCACTATCAGAACTTGGAGAATTAAACAAAGACAAGAGCAGATTCCCTGTCCTGTTTGCTCAGATGAACCCTAGTGCTGGAAATTTCAGAGTTCAGCATAAAATGTGGGGGAGAGAGCGGAAAGGAAAGAATTCTACTTCCTGGCAAATAAAACTTTAATATGAAAGGATTTTCACTGCAATATATTTCTATATTAATCAGTTGGCAAATATTGTAGAACCAGATGTGCAGACTAAAATGTGACAAATGCCCCCCCCCAAACTTAACTACAGTGGACACGTGTTGCCCATTATTTTCAGCATTGTAATTGCTGTGCATCACAATATGTACAGATAATAAGCTGAACACATACTGCAAATAGGGAGAGAAAGTCATAAATTAATTCTTCTCGTTAAATTCCATTTTATCCAGGAGGTCATAATCTCCAACATCTGGACCTCTCCAACTCTCTTAAGAGTTTTTTTTTCCCCCCCAGGTACTAATTGCCCAGTCCCCTCAGAATAGCCATGGTGAGACCAAGAAAGTGGGCAGTACTTTGTATGTGACCTTTGAATCCTTGCTTTTTGGGGACTTCAAACTCAGAAAATATTTTTGGATTGTCTTAAGCTCCTTTTTGACCCATGAGGGAAGAGGAGAGGGGGGGGTTGGTTTGTGTTTGTTTTAAACCCTCCGGTGTTTAATCTGGACATTTCATTCGATCTCCGGGTCCAAGTGACCTTGCTTGTCATCTCATTTTTACTTAATGACTTTTAACTCCAAGCAACTTTTGTTTACTTTAATAGTTGGTTTATTTGGTGGGCATTTGGAAGCCTAGGGTTTTCTAGACTCCTGAAGATAATTGAATCTCTGTGGGTTCCCTTTCTCACTCCACATTACAACACAGCCCTGCGTAACTTCACTATTTAATACCATCCTTCCCCTTTTGGTGCCTTATGCTAAGCCAAATCTTATTTCAACTGAAAAAAAAAAAGTCCATAAACTTTGTGGGATAAGCCAAATTTTTTCATGAGTACAGCCACAGAATGTACTGATGATGGCAAATACTATCTTCTTTTCAAGATCTTGTTCGTGTGAGACCTCTGATAATTATACCTTTCAAAAAGAAACATTTTCCATTTCTGATGATTAATAACTATATGAGACTTGCTGCCTAAGTCAGCCCAGGCTGCTCCAAGAAAAGGATAAATATTTAGCAACCTGCATTTTTACTCGACATGTTCATTGTGGAAAACGAGCAGGAACAAGTTCGAAGTTTCACAGAATACGCAGGAAATACACCCCGACTCCCACGTAGCATCAGCATTGGTGAGTTCAGGGTCAGCAGCATTCTTTATGTGCCCAAGCCCAGACTTGACCAGACCAGAGCAAGAAACTAGGCATCATTTAAATGGCTGTTCTCAGATTCTTTAGTGAACCATATCTGCCTGTTCGAGAAGGAAGTGTAATTACATGGTGGAGTTGGTAAGGGAACCAAGGCTTAATTACAGAGAACAGGCCTTAACTGTTGCCATTCCTCGTGGATAATCGGTAGGCTATGGCATGGAAAGATCAATTAAAGATTTGCCATGGTCATGGGGCGCCTGGGTGGCGCAGTCGGTTAAGCGTCCGACTTCAGCCAGGTCACGATCTCGCGGTCCGTGAGTTCGAGCCCCGCGTCAGGCTCTGCGCTGATGGCTCGGAGCCTGGAGCCTGTTTCCGATGCTGTGTCTCCCTCTCTCTCTGCCCCTCCCCCGTTCATGCTCTGTTTCTCTCTGTCCCAAAAATAAATAAAAAACATTGAAAAAAAAAATTAAAAAAAAAAAAAAGATTTGCCATGGTCAGTGAATAGTGCTAGGGCCAAATCATTTTTCAGATGACGAAAATAAACATTTTTTTAACTTTCGGGCTACAGCGTGATGGGAAAGAGTAATGGATTCTGCAGGCAAACTGTATCCTGAATCCTGCCCCTCACCTATTTACTTTCAGCAAATCATTTAACTTAGTTCCCTCATCTATGAAATGGAGATTCCATCAGAGTATTGTGGGATTTAATGTTAACCTATAAAACATAAGGGCATGTAATAGGTACTTAAAAAAAAAAACCCTCACTTCCTTTTCATCTTTAAAAAAACCTCTTGCCCTCCTTACACTTCAGTAAACTTCTACTAATTTTCATCATCAAAGCCAAATCTAGCAGTTTCCAAAGTCAGTTTTCGGTTTTTGAAGTGTGATAATAAATGAATTCAACACAGTATTGAGGATCCTCTCCCAGCACCATGCAAAGCACTGGATGAGGCCCAGGGCACAGGTTTGATCTCTACATGGGCTTGAGGGGGTGTTTTCTGGACCCAAGCAGATGCCTCACCACCAAAGCAGCTATCCTACAAATATATGAAGGTAATTTTTTTTTTTTTTTTTAATAAATGGCTTGTCGCAGATCTATCACCACTTCTGGAAAGCATCAGAAAGTGATGAATCTTCGCAAGGACAATCTTCCCCCGGTTCCTTCGGCCAAGAGAAAGTAGGCAGTTGACCTTTTCTCCCTGGATCTGGCTATTGATTAATTCACTTCGTCAGTGACATGGTTTCTACACTGTTAACAGTACTCACCCCCCTGTCTTCGGATCAGGAAGAAAAGCATTATTTTATCACATCTCCATGCTTCTCAACCTTGTGCAACCAGGAGAGTCCACCAAGGCCTAAAGGTTGACCACGTGGATTAAATGAGTAAATATTTATAATATTCTCAGAACAATACCTGGCACATAGTAAATGCGTTACAAGTGTTTGTTTCTCGATGAGGGTGATCATTCTAAGTCCAAACCAGAGGCACTTTGAATCCCGGGCAGGATCCTCTTTCATAATCCTGCTTTGTCTTTGCAGTCATAGAACACTTTCTGCATGCTTCTATTTCGGCTCAGGAAGACCAGCCAGAGTGCATGAGTCTGGCAGGAATTACCTAAAGCCCACGGTTGTCAGCTGGTTGTCTCCTTTCTGAGAATGCCTTCTATGTGAGTGGTCACAGGCACCCCCTCTTTTTCACAGGGAGGCTGTGATTCTGTTTCTCCAGTGGCTCATCAGCTCCAGGCTGCAGTCAGGGGTGGAATTTTGCACCTTCCGAGCTACCCAACAGTCGTGGATTATCCACGCCTGGCCACTGACGTTTGTCCCTCTACACACCCACTCCACCTCACAGAGCGTCAGATGCTGTATGGCATAAGGTTGGCAGAATTAGTGGAGGAGGAGAAAGGGGAGTCCAGCCGACCCAGAAGCACAGGAATTGCTCCAAAAGGGGACTAGAATGTCAGCTGCCGCGGTATGGAAGCCACAGGGCAAGCGTTGACACCCACCTACTAGTATTCTTCCATCATCAGAGTCGAATGTTAAGGATCTTGGGAGTCAAGAGATCTGGACTACTTCTGACACGCGGTACTTGAGGAAGTCATTTACCCCCTCTGGCTCCAGGCGTCTTACCTGGAACAGAAAGCGATTACATTGGTGACTTTCTCATTTGTTTCACCAGAACTCATAGTAAGGCACACACTTTACAGTGTGAACCAACATGTGTACACACACACACACACACACACACACACACACACACACACAACTGAAACAAAAGTTTCTCAAAATAGTATATGCAAAAGGCGTTTAATATTCAATTTTATTCTATCGCCTCCTTCTTTACTTTCCAGTGCTAGCTGTGACCCTCTAAACTGATTTCATACCTCACCCGGGGAGCACAGACTCCACACTGCAAAACACTGAGTTAGACGACAACGGGCAAAGTCCTTTCCAGCTCTAAGACTCCGGAGAAATTTGACTTGTAACCAGTTTTATAGCACCTACTACAATTTTTCTCCAAAGGGAATACAGACGTCAATGGTGTATAATCTTTAAAAGCAAAAGACAAGGGTTTTATTTCAAAACGTAATTAGGAGCACTGCTCAAAATCTTCCAGTAAGTTCTGCCTATAAACACCTTTCAGATCCACTAAATGTGGGAGGTAACTTGCAGTCTGTTCCAACCATGTGTGAGCAAGTAGTGCTGCTTTGGAGGAAAAAAAAAAATCCTTTGCATCTCTGCCTTAACATGGCCCAAGGACGACTCAAGAGGACACTTTCTTTTCTGTGTATTCATAAAGATCAGATGTAGGAGTCATAATTTTTTAATGTGACTGTTTTACCAATTTCTCTTTTCTATGTCCTGCTGTGGGGGAAACTGCATTAATAAACTATGTCTCAATGCTGCCTGGCTGGAATTTTTTTTCTCTGCAGGACTCCACCGAATATAGCGAAAGGAATGCTCATTTTTATTTATCTTTTCAACTTTCTTTCCATTTAGGATATGTCTTCCTGACACTTTTGAAATTTTTCTCTTAATGGCACCCTAATATGTTTAGGAGAATAGAGAGCAAATTGTTCATTGAGTACTCACAACAACAAAAAAGAACTCTTTCTCCCCCTGTCTTTGGTGCCATATGGTATCTTTTATGGTTTTAGCGGTTATTTTACACCCTATCCAGAAAAATTAAATAGCTTATGGAACTGGCATTTTTCTAGTATCAGCTTAGAGATTTTACTTTGCTGAAAAATTGTGGGTTAATAATAGAGAAATGTCACTTTTAATTTGATGGTCCTACATCAGGCATTATCTCTGCCTGTTTGCACCCTCCCTCAATGATTTTTTTAAATGCTCATTAAAGAAATTGTCCCCAATCTACAAACGGCCTGGAGAAGCAAGGCGAGTGGGGAATGACCACAGCCATGATTTTCATTTCTTTTTTCTTTTAGTTGTGATGAAACATACATAGCGTATAATTTGCCATCTTAACCATCTTTAAATGTGCAATTCAGTGATACTATGCTATCATTGTTGTACAACCATACCATTATTTATTTCCAAAACATTTTCATCATACCAGACCAAAATACTGTCATCATTAAGCAATAACTCTCCAGCCCTCCTCTCCCCAGCCTCTGGTAACTTCTAATCGACCTTCTGCCTTCCTGAATTTGCCTATTCTAGATATTTCATAGAAGTGGAATCGTACATGACTTGTCTTTTTGTGCCTGGCTTCTTTCACTTACACAGCCATGATCTTGGTCACAGAGGCAACACAATACCATTTGGGTCTGATTTCCACCATTTAATAAATAGCCCTAGACTTTCAGGTGAATCGATAAGCTCATTTTTCTCATCAGGAAAGCAATGGGAAGACTAGATGTTTTCTAGAATCCCTTCCAACTCTAGGAAAATAGCATGGTTTTATATACAACAACTCTGTAAATAAATTCCATCCCTAACTTCCAATTTCTTTTCTCTGAAGATTCAGTAACTTTTTAAGTGCCTCCTTAAAAATTCCAGGCCATGTGCTAATCACTGTGGATTCAGTGGTTAGCAAGATAGGTAAGTTGCTTGCCTTCAAGGAGCTTAGAGTCTAATGAGGAAGCTGGAACATTATCTAGCAGAAACAATACATGATTAATGCTATGAAAAAGGAAAGTACTATGGGACCATGTGGCAGGACTTTGTAAGCTGCTCTGGGAGAAGGTCAAGGAAAGCTTACAAGTTGGTTTTGGATTTATCTTTGAATTTAGGGAAGTCCTGAAGACAAGGAAACTACAAAAAGAGAGATTTTTGTAGTAATTCTAAAGATGTCCTGATGGCAAGACCACAGGGGGGTTGATCTCTAAAGCTTGTCTTGCAGGGTTGATGGAGTCCCATGTTAGTGGTTTAAGTTTAAGGTTTTTGTGCCTCAGGAATGGCACTATGCAATATGACATACATTTAAATATTAATTATCCTGAGGTTGGGTTCAAGGGCAAGGTTATGCTATAGGAATGTATATCATGGGAAAATTACTTCTGTCAATAATAACTCCTTTTTGCTTAACATGTACTAACAAACAAGCCTTTGTGTTAGGCATTTTGCAGGGAATTAGCGATGACTATGGATTGAATATTTATTTTACAGATATGGAAACTAAGCCTCAGAGAGGTTAAGGTCAAAGAGGTGGGGTTGCTACTTAAAGACAGATCTGTCTAATACCAGAGAGTACATTGTTCTTTTTAGTTTTTCTCTTTTGTCTTCCTTTCTTTTTTTATTCCCTCATTTTTCTTAATATTAGTCTTTTGTAACTGGTTTCTTTTAAGATCTCTTTGTTTTTGGTGTCCTGTAATCTCATGATGTAGTTGGATATGGATTTATTTTTGTTTTTCTCTGATAACATGATGTGTTTCTTAAATCTTATGAGTCTGTTTTTTTCAGTCTAGAAAAAGTCTCAGTCATTGTCTCTTCAAATGTTTGATCTCTCTTATTCTTCTATTTTCTCCTTCTAGAAATAGTATTGGTCATATGTTAGGTCATCTTTCTCTGTCCTCCATGGCCCAATTTCTAGTACATGTTTTCTTTTTTTAATTTTAATTTAATTTAATTCAATTTTTGAGAGAAAGTGGGAGTGGGGGAGAGATGCAGAGAGAGAGAAAGAGAGAGAATCTTTAAGGAGGCTCCACGCTCAGCGTGGGGCCTGACACAGGGCTCAATCCTACAACCCTGGGATCATGACCTGAGCCAAAATCAAGAGTCAGACACTTAACCAACTAAGCCACCCAGGTGCCACTAGTACATGTTTTCCATCTCTTAATTTTTCTATCCTGCCCTCCAGGTAATTTCCTCAGATTTGTTTTCCAGTTCACTAATTCTCTCTCCAACAGTGTATAAACTGTTATTTATCCATCCCTGAAGTTTTGTTTTGTCTTTTTTAATTCAACAACTTTATTTTTATTCCCAAAAGTTCTTTTTGCTTCCTTTTTTTAAAGACTTTATTTTTAAGTAATCTCTACACCCATTGTGGGGCTCCAACCCACAACCCTGAGATCAAGAGTCACATGCTTCATCAACTGAGCCAGCCAGCTTCCCTCTTTTTGTTTCTTTCTTTCTTTCTTTTTTTTTTTTAAGAAATTGCTCCTTTTAGAGCAATGTTATGTTCATAGCAAAATTAAGCCAAATGTACCAAGGTTTCCCACATACTCCCTACACACACACATTCATACCATCCCCATTATCACCATTTCCAAACCATAATTTCTCAGCAGACATTTCCCACCAGAGTGTTAATTTGTTACAATTAATGGACCTATATTAACACAGTAAAACCTTGATTTGCGAGCACAATTCGTTCCGGAAACATGCTTGTAATCCAAAGCACTTGTATATCAAAGCAAATTTTCCCATAAGAAATAATGGAAACTCAGATGATTTGTTCTACAACCCAAAAATATTCATATAAAAATGATTACAATACTGTAATATAATACAAAATAATAAAGAAAATGCAAAATATAAAGAAAAATAAACAAATTAGCTGGCACTTACCCTTGAAAACCTTCAGGGCTGGTGTGAGGGAGACAAGAGAGGAGGGTTATTGTGTAGGACATATCACTAAGGGAATCACTGCCGTCTATTGGTTCAATGGAATCTTTTTCTTTTCCTGCACCTTTAACAAGAAACCTTTCCAATGACACTTGCTTTTGCCTCCTTTTGAGGATTTTTGTGGAAATGTGCCATTGCATTGCCATTAAACAGATTCATCGCTCACCCTGCTATCGTCTTGATTCTGGTGGTTGTTATCTACAAAATTTTGCACTGTTTCCTGCATTTTACACTATCTCCCCAATCTCATTTGAAGTGAGGGATTCCTCTGCATTTTTCTCCTCCTCCTCTGCAGAGGAGATGCAGATGTAAACGTCTTATAAAATCTTGCAATTTTGGCCACTTGCATACCTCATTTGTACTTCTTGATGACTTCCTTCTTAACTTCCACCATAAATATCTCTTTCTTACTGCCTTTCTTTTCAACACTTTTCTGCATGGGGACCATTGTACACACTCTCGTGGATATCGGCTACAGGACAGTATTAATAAACTCTTGTCATATACTGTATGTAATGTAACTGGTAAGAAGGCTGCAGAGGAAAGGATCTGTATCTGCAGGCAACCTGACCTAGAATGAAGCAAAGCATTCCTAAGCTTACGCTCATACGGAAATGCAAAGGGATGTCCAATGGGGCTTCGAAGTGACAAAAAATACACTCATGCCAGTTGTGGGCAACTTCCAACATTCTGAAAAATCACTGATTTCTGCCAAACACTCCAAGCTGAGACTGACCATCAGAGCATGGGAGACGATCACCTACAATCCCACAGTGAGAGGGGGAGACAGAGAGACAGAGAGAGAGAGAGAGAAGAACCATTGGCTCAGTTGTGATCATGTGACATTCAGCATCACATGCTACTTGTATTGCAAGACATCACTCATTTCTCATGTTAAAATTTATTAGACATTGTTTGCTCATCTTGTGGAACACTTGCAAAACAAGTTACTTGCAATCCAAGGTTTTACTGTATATCATTATCAAAGTACATGTTTACATGAAGTTTCACCCTTAGTGTTATACATCCTATGGATTTAAACACATGTACAGTGACACGTATCCACCATGATAGTAACATCCAAATATATAGCTTCACTGCCCTAAAAATCCTTTGTTCTGCCTTTTAACTCTTCCCTCTCCTCTGAAGCATGGCTACTGATCATTTTATTGTCTCCCCAGTTTTGCCTTTTCCGGAATGTCATATACTTGGATTCATACATGTGTAGCCTTTTCAGATTGAATTCTTCCAGTTAATAATATGCAGTTAGATCCCTCCTTGTCTTTTCATGGTTCTATAGCTCATCTCTTTTCAGTGCTGAATACTATTCCATTGTCTGGACTCACTACAGCTTATGTATCCCTTCACCCACTGAAGAACATCTTGGTTGCCTCCCAGTCTTTGGCAATCGTAAATAAAGCTGCTATAAACATCCACGCGCAGGTTTTTGTGTGTACGCAAGCTTTTTTTCTCCTTTGGTAAATACCAAGGAGTGAAATTGCTATGTCAGGTGATAAGATCATGTTTAACTTTTGTAAAAAACTGCCAAGCTGTCTTCCAAAGTAATATTCAGTTCTTTTTCAAGACTTCCCATTGTTTAGTATTTTCTTCGTTTCTCGTGTTTTCAAAATGCATTCAATCATTTAACGTATTCAATCACTTAAATTAGTCTAGTCTTTGGGGTTCTGGGGTGGTCTGATCCTGTTACTTGTATGTCTCTTGACTTTTGCACATATAGGGTTGCCACATAAAATTTAAATTGAAACTTAACTTTAAGATAAACAGCAAATAATTGTTTAGTGTAAGTATATTGCAAGCAATATTTGAGATATGCTTGTACAGAAAATTATTTTTTTTCCTAAAATTCAAAGTCACCTAGGTGTCTTGTTTTGTTTTGTCTTCCTAAATCTGGTGGCCTGACTCACAAAAGCTTCGTATTTTGTAATTTCAGAGTGTAAGCCCACACTCATCCAGGCTCTTATCTGTGACACTTGCACATATGTCCTTCCCGAGAAGTTCCATTCCCTTCTGTCAGGCAACCCAGGGTAAAAGGCATAACGGGCTCACTTTCATATCAATTATTTTGCCTGGAAGTTGAGGTCCCAGACGGGAATGTAAATTTAAATACTATACATGGATAACATCAGGAGGAGTCTTCCCGGAGACTCTTCTGTTCCCAGACCAGAGTTCAGGCTAAGATCAGCAATCTTCTCTCACATTTCCCTTTGCTGTAAGGATAGTTTTGTTGAGGGTCTTAGCTTTATGTAGAGTGTTGGAAAGATCCGAATTCCCCACCCACCCCCAGCTGGAGCACATGAAACACACAAGAACACACAAGAACACACAAGAACACACACACACACACACACACACACACACACACACACTCAAGGCAGGCCCAGTTTCAGTTCACACCTATCACTCTGATTTTGATTCTCTCTTTGTTTTGGACCCCTGGGGATTTTCCTTCCATTTTTATGAGCTCGGCTATGCATTTAAAAAGATGTTTGTTATATTTTATAAAACATTTATAGGTGTTTTATAGAGGGAAGGTTTTTAGGTCATGTAGTTTGCCTTTTTGCTGGAGACAAAGTCCATCTGAGCTCTTTCTAAACCCTGCTATCAAATCCTGCTTGTGATAAGCTGGCCCTTGCTTGAGGAGTAAATGCCCTGTTTGGTTATTCAGAGATTTCCCTACAGTGGAGACATTTACTTTAATAGGATTTGACCTGAAATAATCCATGAAACAAGTGACCCAGGAGTCAATAACAAATTCTGCTCCGTTTGCCACTAGCAAATTTGAGATATAGGCCAGGAAAATGATTAAAAGGGAAGAAAAAAGGAAAAGCTTGAGAACAAGAGGGCAGGGCAATGAGGAGGGATTGTTAAAAAGAACCACATGTAGTAGAATGGCCAAGGGGCAGCCTTTGCCTCTGGAACACCTAGCCCTCAGATTGACCTTCAATTAGCATTAGAGCAGGAAAAGCAATGCCACATTAAGGCAAAAGAGCACGGGCCTCTGCAGGTGACATTTAGGATTAAAGAAAGGTCAAGTAACTTCAGGGAAAATCACTTGCCGTCTGTAGTCAGCTTCCTGCCTCCGCCACAGCTCCCAGCTATGCAAGGTCCAGCCATCACCACTTGATCTTTGGCTGCTGGACACTGAAGACCCGAGACCCGACTCTGCCAACCTTGTGAAGAAAACAACAACGTGACCATCACACACGAATCTCAACCTTGCACTTCCAGGGGCAGCACGATCAGTTTTGTCATTTAGAGAGACCAGCTCTAGAGATCTATTATTAGCAACATCGAAATGCTAATGAAGAAGAGGTTGAGCATCTTTGACTTCTCAAGGCGTCAAGCTAATAAAAGATGTCCTCCAAAATGTTGCCGAATGGCTCCATTTTCCTCCATGCATTTGCAGTTGGAGACCTATCCAAAGTCTCCCTTTAATATATATTCATGACCCAACTCCAAAGAAAGCGTGTATCCTTTCTGATGCTGTGATCCCGGGTGCATGACTCATACCGTACAAATTATTGTAATGCCTCTAGACTTAGCAACTCAGAAGTTGGTGCTCCATGTGAAATCCCTATTGGGTTATTTTCAAGCGATTACTCATGGCTCATATATGGGCAGTATATATCAGTGCAGTTACATTGGTTATTAGACTATTGAAATACTTCCAACTCGGTTGAGAAATGCCTACTGCCCTGAGTCCCCAGAGAGCCTCTCCCACTTTCCCAAACACCCCTGCCCTTCTCCTGAACAATGCCCTATACCCATGATCCAGCCACTAACAGGTTAACACCTAAAACAGCAGGAAGTCTCTTGGACCAGTGTCCCAAGACTAAGACTTGATTGCTCCTTATGCAATTTGAATACCATCGCCTGGGTATAAGGCAAATGAAACAGCAGGGTTGTCATCCTAAGCCCTATCTTTGGGGTGCCTGGGTGGCTCAGTCATTTGAGCGTCCGTCTCTTGATTTTGGCTCAAGTCATGATCCCAGCGTCCTGAGACCAAGCCCCGAATTGGGCTGGAGCCCAATTCTCAGCATGGAGCCTGCTTGAGATTTTCTCTCCCTCTCCCATTGCCTCTCCCCCACTCCTGTAATCATGCTCAACCACTCTCTCTCTCTCTAAAATTAAGTTAAATAGGGACACCTTGGTGGCCCAGTCATTTAAACTTCTGACTCTTGATTTCCGCTCAGGTCATGATCTCATGGTTCATGAGATCAAGCCCCAGTCAGGCTTTAAGCACAGAGCCTGCTTGGGATTCTCTCTCTCCCTCTCTCTGCCCCTCCCCTGCTTGTTCTCTCTCGCGCGCGCGCGCGCGCGCGAGCGCACGCGCGCGCGCGCGTGCGCACTCTCAAAAATGAAAAAAATAAGCATTTAAAAATAAATAAAAAATAAATAACCCCTACCTTTGGTTGCCTTGCCTCATCAAGCAGATACTGAGCATCTATTTATTCTCCAAATATTTCCTGGCTGCTTACTTTGGGTCAAGCATTGTGTTAGGTGGGGGGGGGGGGGGGGGGGGGTGGGCAGGTCAGCAAACTAGAGACACAGTTTCTGGTCTTCTGGTGTGTCAAGCCTGGTGGAGGAGACAGACATTAAGCAAATCATTACTGTAATAAATGGGATGACAGGAAAATACATGGCCCTGTGAGAGTGTTAATAGGGGACAACCTCACATTGGAGGTTGAGGGATGTGGCATTTAAACAGAGACCGGAGCAGTGAGTGGAAGTCAGCCAGCATAGAGGGGAAAAGATGGAGTGGAGAGCATGTCAATCAGAAGAATTGCATGTCTGAGGCTCAGGGAGAAGGAGCTTGCTCTCCAGAAACCAAAGAAGGTCAGTGTGATTGGAGAGTGTGGTCCCAGATGGAGAATTGCGATTTAAGGCTGCAAAGGTAAGCAGGCACCTGCCGAGTACCAGGCACAGAGGGCAGGGGATGACCCCTGCCCTTTAGGGAGACACTATACATAGCTTAGTAGCAGAGGGCTGGAATCTAGAGGAAGACTCTAGGTCCTAACCCTGGCTCTTCCATTTTTGGCTCTGTGACCTTGGGCACTTACACTCTCTGACCTTCAGTCTCCTCCTCTGAAAATAGGGAAAATACGAAGATCTACCTTTTATGAGTTAACACATGCAAAGCACTTAGAAAAACACCTAACACACAGTAAAGAATCAGGAAACATTAGGAATTGACCATTAGGACACAGGCAAATTAAGTGGCTTCTTTTTTACCCATTTCCACCCACTGCATGTGTGGGAAAATATTCTGTGTTTAATGATCCCCTTGAAAAACACCTGACACTGTCTGTGTTACTGTCACATCAATAGTTCACGAGAAGCTTCCATGTTGACCCCCTTCCCATGACTCGCCCTTTGAAAAGAAGGCTTCATATGTCTTTGGGGGTTCACTAGTGATTTCTTAGCATATGCCTCGAAAAGAAAAAGCCACAAAAACCTGCTAATAAAGGGAGATCATCCAGACAGTGTCAAAGAAACAAGGCCATCATCTACAGAGCTGTTAAAAAAAAAAAAGAACAAACCAAAGAGGATAAAACCACCTTTCTGAAATCGATCACAATGATGAATAGAAGGAAAAGAAATTCAAACTAGAAAAGGCACGCCAACGCCCAGAGGTCCTTCTGACAGGTTTACAAAAGACTGTCCCGAGGCCTTAGTTGGTGCCCATAGAAATGTGCAGCATCTTGGAGGAAACAAATAGCCTTAGGTTGTCATTCCAAGATTATAGATCCCTGGGGATTCTGTGGAGCTGTCATCAAAGCCATCATGGCATCAATCACCCTGGGCAGGAATGGGAGAAATTGGAGATGAAAAGGACTGATTAAGTTCTTGAGTCTTTCCCCAGACAAGGCCACACGGAGATCGCTTGGTGAAGTGCAGTCTCATGATCTCCATGAACTTTGGGATTATTCAAACCAAAGGCAGACAGCTCTTCCCTTGGTTTTATTATGTTCTGCAGTCCGGTGGGCCTTAGGGCTTTTTCACTGATCTAGGCTGCCAACACATTCTGTGAAAGACCACGATGTGAAGTTCAGCTGGCATGACCACCCCCTTTGCAGAGAGGGACCTCAAAACCTTTCCCACCAGGAGGACTTGAAGGCAGAATGAGCATTTGCATTGGTTGTGGCCACCCTGCATCCGTTTCTTCAAGTGCATCTGGTTTACTTTGGGAAAATACCCGGTTGCGGACAGTTTGGTTGAGTCCTAAATTTAGATGCCCTCATGTAGTCAACAAGTGTGCATGAGATCTAAAAACTCAGTCAATTGAATTCTCCCTCCTAAGAGTTTGCTTCTTAAGCAAGGAAAAAAAATAAAAGTTTAAAGCCTATTTATTCTGGTTGGTGATACCAGAACTTTCTGCAGCTGCCTGGGACCTGTCTGTTCCAAGCCATCTACTTCAAACTCCCTTTCAAGCCTGTGAACGTGTGATTTGTTACCGTTAAACTTCTCTTTTTTCTTCTGTTTGCCAGGGTTTTTTTCTGTTGCTTACAATTAAAGATCCCCGACTAAAGAGAATATTCCAAAAGTAGGATGGGGAGAAGTGATGTCTGGAAAGATGGCCTCTGGCAACAGGTATTTCATCTGATGCATTGTCACAAGGACAGATAGTGAGGAAGACTACAGAGTATCTGCCTCTCCCCATCAGCCTGATTGGGGAGCAGCCTTTGACCTGCCTGGCACCCCTCTTCTCACCTGGCCCCAGAGCTGTGCAAAGGCAGCCTTAGTGGCACCATGAGTTCCCTCGTACCCAGCAGCGTGTTGGTAAAAAACCCAGCGTGACTGGGTTTGGGTAGGAAGGAGGGAGAGGGACTGATTTGCAGTGTTTGCCAATTTTCATGGTGTGAAAGCTCCCATGGGGGGGCGATTTCAGGCTAGCAGGGTGCTCTCAGTGCATATGCAGAGTCGGGAAGAGATACACAGCAGCAGTGCTCCTAAGTCGGTGTGAGCCAGCTGTGCCTCTCCCCTCTAGCTGCAGGGGTTGCCTAGGAAAGCTTCTGGGTAATCATAGCGACTGACTTGTATTACACGTTTCCCATTGTTCCGTTCCAGGTAGCATGCTAAGCCCTTTGCAAGTATTAACTCATTTAATTTAATCATGGCCTTTGAGGCAGGTGAAATTCTTGTCTCTGTTCTAGGGATCAGGAAAATGACAATACAAGAGACCAAGAGGAGGGCCTGGGTGGCTCAGTCAGTTAAGCATCCCTCTTCGCTCCGGTCATGATCTCACGGTTCCCGAGTTGAGCCCTGCATGGGGCTCTGGGCTGGCAGCGTAGAGCCAGCTTCATTTCTGATTCTGTCGCCTCTCTCTCTGCCCTCCCTCATGTGCTCTCTCTCTCTCTCTCTCTCTCAAAAATAAGTAAACTTAAAAAAAAAAGAGAGAATAAGAAATTGTTTAAAAGCGTAAAGCTTAGACGTTGAGGTGCCACAATCTGATCCCTGATTATTGACTCCAGAGGCATCTCACTTAGCCACGACACTGATGACAGAATATCATGAAAGGCGTCTAGCTGCCTTCTGGTGTGGGAGGTAGCATCAGACATCCTGGCAGAAATGGCAGTGGCAACGTCCCCAGGTAAACCCGACACAGATATTTTTCTTTTTGAGTCCAAAGTTTATTTTTTATATACACATTCTGATTATTTATGCCCCATCGACCATCAAAAGGATGAAAGGTAGCTGGAAATGGTAATATCTAACATTTATTTGTATTTTTTAATTAAAAAAATTTTTATAGCTCAAGGGTTTTTTTTTTTTTGAGTTTATTTTATTTATTTTGAGAGAGACAGAGACAGTGTGAGCAAGGGAGGGGCAGAGAGAGAGAGGGGAGAGAGAGGGAATCCCAAGCAAGCTCCGGGATGCCAGCACAGAGCCAGACACAGGGCTCAAACCCACCAAACCATGAGATCATGACCTGAGCCTAAATCGAGTCTGACCTTCAACCGACTGAGCCACCCAGGGGCCCCATAACTAACAATTATTGAATATGTATATGAGCCATTTACTTGTCCTAAAAAGTACCTCATCTTACGACAATCCTTTAGAAATAGGAGTTATTCTACCCATTAGCTCATTAAGAGTTGATCTACCAAAGCCTATTTGGTTAATAAGTGGCCAGGGGGCCATTAAAAATAAATAAATAAATGGTCAAAGCAAAGTAGATTTTTTGTTTTAATTCTCTTTCTTTCATTGGTGTGGAAACAGGCACAGAGAGGTTAAGTAATTTGCCCCATGCAGCATAATTATGCAAAGCAGCCCAGTCTGTCTGCTGCCAGAGCCCATGGTGGTCACGCCATCCCAGTGACTTCCCCTTCTAAGCAGACCAGAAGTAATTTTCCTAGAAAGCCCTGTCTGGGTAGCTTGGGAAGGTGAGTCTACCAGGTGCCCATTGAAGGGCCAACTGCATTTCCGTGGCTCAGCGAGCTCCCTCCTAACCATTTGCTTAGGATCTACTGACCTCTGGCCATTTGCTCATGCGCTAAGTCAACGCTATTTCCCCTGAAAAGCTCCTCTCTCTGCTAAGCTCAGCAACAGGTTAAACGCAATGTAACAACAATACTGGGTTTGGTTTCTGGATCATGGTGACTTCTGATGTTCTCCTGCAGTTTCCCTGCGGGGACGGGGCTGGATTGGTGAGCTACATCACCAGAGTGCAGGATTCTCCTTGCGTGTGATGCTAGAGCTGGCTCTTTGGATACATACACTACCCAACCTGACTGCCTTGACAGGTGTGATATGGATGAGGTACTCCCGTTATTGGTGATAATGAGACTTTTTCAGTGTCTGTCAGTTACGGAACAATTGATGTCATCAAGAAACTGGCAGCTTCTCAGCTAACTCACTGCTTGGAGTCAGGGCTGCTGAAACCCTGTATGCTTTGAGGAAGTCACGGATGCTGGTTCCGGAAGGGTTAACACATCCCAATGTGCCTGGCTTAGCTCTTCCAGCAGAGAGAGGAGGGAGTGTTGTGGGGGTGGGGTATGTGTCACATTCAGACACATATCTACAGCAAATAGTCGAGAAACAGTTTTAAACCATATTGTTCCCAGTTCTGGTTTGCATACTAATATCCTTGGGATTACTTTCCCTGCTCTGGCAATCCATCACCTGTAACTGGGGAGGAAAGGCAGGCAACATGGAAGCCTAGGTGAGTGTGTAGCATGCCCGTTTTTACGGAGCTACCCTGTAGGTCCTCGAAGGAATCTGAGCGCTGATGGGAACAACTGAGAATCACCCAGGGTACCTGTCAACACCTCTTCTACTCCAAATAATATATACAAAAGACACCCAGTCTCAAAAATTAAACACGGACTTACCGTATGATCTAGCAATCCCACTTCTGGAAAATACCACAAAGAATCGAAAGCAGGGATTTGCACGCCTCTGTTTATAGCCGCATTATTCATAATAGCAAAGGTGGAAACAACCCAAGTGCCTATTGATAGATGAATGGATAAGCCAAATGTGGTCTATGCATACAATGAAATATTATTTGGCCTTAAAGAGGGATGGAGTTCTGACTCGTGCTACAACGTGGATGAAACTTGAAGACATTATGCTAAGTGAAGGAAGCCGGACATAAAAGGACAAGCACTGTGTGATTCCACGTACATCAGGTACCTAGACTAGTCAATTTCAGAAAGTGGGATGGTGGTCGTCAGGGGCTGGAAAGAGGGGGAAACGGGGAGTTCGTGTTTAATGGTCCAGAGTTTTAGGCAGGGAAGATGAAAAGGTTCTGGAGATGGATGGTGGTGATGGCCGCACAGCAGTGTGAACGTACTTAATGCCACTGAACTGTGAGCTCCAAAATGGTTAAAATGGTAACTTTTATGTTATGTGTATTTTACCGCGATTTAAAAGGAGAGACACGCAGTATAGTGCACGTAGAGTACTTCCAAAGCGTGAGCCAAATGAAAGCAAGCGTGGGCATTCATTGCTGTAATCGGTAAAGCGCCCTAAAACGTCAGCTAAATGTGTGCGCTTTTCTTACCCTACTTAATCTTCAAGGAGGTACCATCGGCTTCTTTTGACAGAGCAGGAAATCAACGTTCAGAGAGGTGCACTAAGATGCCCCAGTTCCACTGAAGTGATAGAGGGGAGATTTAAGCCTTGATCTGCCCATCCTCACATGTAGCATGAATTACATACTCTGAAATGCCCGGAAAAAACACCACTCTTTCAGGGTGTTCATATGTTAGACCATCAAAGGAAGCTGAATTCACCTGCTTCCTGAAATATAGGGCACCCAAACTCAGTAACACTTCAGAATTCATCAGTAGGAGTCAACTTATCATTCATAGAACTAAAATGTACAGATGCTCTGATCATAGCTAAGTGGAGAGAGACCTGGAGAATTTCCCTAATAAAGATGCAACTATCTGTCATGTGTGGCTTTGGTTGGCTTGTAGAAATCATATCACAGGATGCAAAGCATTCCAGGTAATCAAGAGAGCCATACCTGAACTGCCCTGGTAATAACCACAAGCCACTGGTTATTTTTCTAAATTCAGTCGGAATAACTGACTTATTCCTGGCCAGGTCTCTCTCTGTTTGAAATGAGGTGTCATTTGCACTATGTTTTTCTTCTAAGTCTGAACATCCAGGGGGATGTGTGCCACCCCCAATGTTTATGTTAGGATGTACATTATAACCTCAGCCATGATCGTAACAGTGGTTGAGATCATGGGCTCTGAGATCTTAACTGTCAGGGCGTAAATCCCGGCTCTACCGCTTACATACAACCTGTAACCTTGACCTTGGGCAAGTTACTCCACTTCTCTGTGCCTCAGTTTCTTTGTCTGTGATATGGGGATAATAATAGCACGTACTTCATGGGATTCTTGTGACATTTAAATTCCTTGAATACATCACTGCATCTCCGTTCCCAAATTCCAGTGATCTAGGAAAGGTCGAAGATCATTTATCTTTAGAAGTGCACCCATTACTATCTCAGGAGAGGGTGAGGCAGGGAGTGGGAGATGAGGAGAGGTGGCTTTGAACCCAGTATAAGCATCACACATTCTCCTCTGGTACCAATTACTGTGATAAATTGAAGGTGACAAGTTATTTTATGACATAAATGCAAATCAGTATCCACTTCCCTGTTTTTTTCCAATGCCCTGGCACTTTAATGGTCCCCATAAGTTTGCTTCACTTGCAGTATCGGTATGTTCACAGTCAGCCAGAGAATTTATTTTTAGGTGGGGAGTGCAATGAACTGAGCCCACCGGCTGACTTAGAAAAATGATCGCATTCCCATCCACAAATTATTCACAAAGCTAGTTAGCGTTTGAGCCTTTGTTGGTGAAATAATACAATAAATAGAGATTTTTGTCAAAAGGGCTCATTTCCACCTGCCAGACTTGACTCTAAATATGAGGCACTCACACATTTGTGGGTGCCTGTGTGTTTATGCATGTTTATTAGAAAAACAAAAACCTGCCTCTTAACGTAACATTCTCTGCAAGCGGCGAGGAGCTGAGAACTTCTACCCCTGAACCCAACGCCAGGGAGAGAAGAGGAGGGCTTCCCGTCTGTGGGGCCAGTACGGACGGCCCTGTGCCTGAAACTCCACGCACCCGCCCCGTGATTTCAACATGAAAGGAGACAAGCAGGGGAGAACCACTATTTGTTTGCTTTTCACCCTGGAAGCTGATTTCCTGTCCTGCCAGTTCCACCCGCCTGTCACCCCTTCTCTTTTGATGTTGATGGGGAAGTGGGGGCAGGAAACAAAAAGTAAAGAAAAAGAAAACAAAACCCCAGGGATACGCAGCCTTGTCACTATCAACAGGACTGCACCGCCCCGCCTCCTGCTCTCAAGCATGTTGGCATTAACAGACAGTGGAAGCTGTTAAATCCACGGCCTAATTAATTTAAAATACAACTTCAGAGAGACGGCCCCTAATTGTTCAAAGCGCTTTTATTAGGGCATAAAGATAATCACAGAATTAAGTCATTAAGAGTCATAATAAGGAAACTGGTGTACAAAATGAAACGCGATTTCCAATGTCACCCTGTTGCTGAAAAGCTTCGCATTCATTGGGTGACCTGGTAACCGCATATTTAGTGAGCACCTACTACCACTAGCCCGCTCTGGCCAGCAAGCCGCCAGAAGGTGGCACATTCTGAAACATAGGTAGCTTTCTTTTCAATTTTTCTGCTTCATCCCAAGAATTGCTGCTTGACTGCATAAGTGTGTGTGTGTGTGTGTGTGTGTGTGTGTGTGTGTGTGTGTGTGTAACAGTTTACGTTCTGAGATGCCATCAGCATGCAAGGGCAGGACAGGCTGAGGGAAACCGGCAGTGAGAAATATTTTTCCTGCATGCCACAGAGAAAGGAGTCTTTGTATCAACACCTTTCCTTAAGTGCATTGCGTTAGGCATTCCGTCTGACAAGTTGCCACTTGGAGACACAGTCTTAGCCCCCTCCCCCACCCTCCAACCTGAAACCTGACATTGCTTCACATCAAACGTTTAATTTCCCATTGTTGGAAATAAGATGGTATGTAAAGCACGCGTTGCCATGGCTGCACAACCCAAGGAGGCATATGGAGGTTCCTGAAGCCAGGAGCTTTGCATCTGCCCGGGTGACAAGGTGCGGAGCAAGGCGAAGGAAGAACTGACCCTCCCCAAAGCCACTTCCAAAATGGGAAATTCTTCAGCTGCAGCTGTAGGCTGGTATATTCGCCAAGCCTCAAACTTTGTCTCCCGCCTACAGAGGATGCGCCTGCTCCCTTCTTTCATCTGCCGTCAACAAAGGCGTTTTCTTCTCCGTGCTTCCAGGGTTCGAGTCCCTGGCTGGAAGCTTGTCTGAAAAAGTTCCCGAGCGGTCCTGTCGTGATTCCTGAGGCACGACAGCAAGGTTAGCGGAGTCTGCACGCAACACTTAAAGCCGGGTAGCCTTTAGGCCTTCAGCTCCGCTCCTGGGTACATATCTAATACATACCTGCGCAAGAGCCAAGCGCTAGAATCTTGACAGCGGCACTCACGACGATAGCCCCACACGGGAAACCGCCCACATGCCCACCATTACAACGGACAACTAAACATCAACGCAATGAAGGAACCACAACTGCACATCACAGGGATGCTATCTCACAGCCGACGCTGGGGGAGAGAGGCCAGACCCACGGAGGACCTGCTGGGTGCGGGGTGATTTCTATTTAGACACAACCTACAAAGCAGGCAACACTGATCCGTGGGGAGAGCCGTCAGGACAGAGACTGCCTTCAGGGGAAAAGGAAGGACAGGGTACACAGAGCACTTTCTGGGGGGTTCCAGCAATGTTGCATTTCTTGGCTAGCTGTCGGTGTTGCGCCCTTTTTGGTCTGTGTGATATTATTTCACAAAAAATAAAAAGCTGAGAAAGAAAAAACCCTTGAGGTTGGCCTTGAGGCAGGCAAGGGCAATTAGCTCTCCTGGTTCAATGTGAATCTGCAGTTTCCTCACGGCCACTTTAGGGAAGCCTGGGAGACCATTCAAGGCGGTCGGTTCAGGGCGGCAGGGAGGCAAGCCCTTCTTCTCCCACCCAGAGGTTCATCGGTCCTGACAGTGAGGCAGGCTGTAGCATTGCCTCAGTTTCCCTAGGGTGCATATTCTTTTGGAACATAAGCATTCACAACGGCCAGTGGTTATTAATTTTTTCTTCTGTTTAAAATCCATCGTAAGATGAGGCGCGTGGGTGGCTCAGTCGCTTAAGCCTCTGACTCTTGATTTCAGCTCAGATCACGATCTTGCAGTTTCTTGAGTTCAAGTCCCGTGTTGGGTTCTGTGCCGGCAGCACGGAGCCTGCCTGGGATTCTCTCTCTCTCTCTCTCTCTCTCTCTCTGCCCTTCCCCCACTATGCTGTTTCTGTCTCTCTCTCAAAATAAATACATAAGCTGAAAATTTTTTTAAATAAAATCAAATCAGTTATAAGAGGCGCTTCTCCACTGCGCGCACACCCATTTTTCCATCTTTGAAATGGGCATGTGCCTCACTGGTGATGACAGGAAAGCATTGTGCCGGTGTTACTGGCAGGGTTTTTCTTTTCTCGTCGTACATAAAATGGCAGCGTGTCTTAGATCTGCTGCAGCACAGTACGTCTCTTGAACAGTGAGATGGTTTGCCCATGCCCGCTCTGCTTCTCTAGGAGCTGGCACTAGATCTCCCGCCCCTTCCCCTGCACGTTTTCAGGTTCAGGTCTGCCACTGAGAAGCCCCTAAGGAGGTATTTGGAAGGCAGGAGTGGAGAAGCCATTTTTCTCCTGAGGTAGTTGCAAACAGACTCCTGGGCGGGCCAACCTTCGAGAATCCCCGAGTCCGGGGCAGCCGGACCCAAGGGTCAGAGGCTACGGAGGGGAGGAAAAAGTTTTCCTGGACCCTCTTAAGGTGCCTGGCTGGGTCTGAAAATTCAATGGACAATGATTAACAGGAGAAAAGCGTACAAATTGTATTGAATTTTTACATGCACATGGGAGACGTCACAAGAGAACAAGGCCTCAGAGAAGATAAAGAAATAGTACATTTGTGAAGAATCGACAAGACAGAGGGGTTTGGGCTAGCAGAAGTACAAGGCGAGGAAGTCACTAGGAAGACGAGGAGAAGTTTAACAAGGTTATTCTGCTGTGGAGACTTCTCAGCCCCCGATTCCCCATCTCTGGGGATAAAAACGTCTTCCTTCCTCCTGGTACAGATAGGGAGGGCACTTGTCACTCAGGAGTTTCACAATCTTTTTTTGATTTTTTGTTTAACGTCTATTCGTTTTTGAGAGACAGAACACACGCAGGGGTGGGGCAGAGAGAGAGGGAGACATAGAATCCGAAGCAGGCTCCGGGCTTTGAGCTGTCAGCACAGAGCCCAACGCGGGGCTCGAACTCATAAACCAGAAGCTCATGACCCAAGCCGAAGTCAGAAGCTTAACCAACTGAGCCACCCAGGTGCCCCTGGAGTTTCCCAATCTGTTCGAGGGAAGAAACGGGGCGGTTGCATGAGGTTCCCGTTTTGCTGTTTTCTCAAATTCTTTCAGCTCTCTATGCCAAGGTGCCATATTTGGGGGGAGTGTGTCCTAAATCCCAGCAGTTGCTTTTCTGACCTTTGTTCTATCATCCCTCCCACCCTCAGCTCAGTTTTGTAAAACTTTGATTCCCTGAACCATAACCTTCCATCGTGGAGTGTATTGAGTGGCCTTTGTTTTCCTGTTTACCTTTTCTAGAATAATAGAAACATACACACACGATTCTACCATTCTGGGGCCTAATGTCTAGACTTCGAACAGTGCTATGAAGCTGCTACTAATCTCTGGGGCTCGCCTGAGGAGCTGGCTTCCACAACTGAGCTGTAAAACCTCCATAATCCCACCTCCGGCTCTCTCTGTGACCTCACTCACCTAACACCAATCATACCTTGCTCTCTGAGCTCCAGCCAGACTGGATCATTTTGGTTTTCAGTGCTTTGACATGCCTCATTCTGTACTGACTCTGAGACTTCACACTAGCTCTTCCCCTTATCTGGGGGCCTCTTACCCCGAGTGGCCTCCCCCTCAGCCACCTGACATGCACCCTTGAGGCATTAATTAGTCACTTCCTCAGGGAGGCTTATAGTCTGGTGGGAGTCAGGCATTGCCAATCGTAAGTAGGAAAGAAGCAGGATAGGGCATAATAGGAATACGGAGCAGGAGGCCCAAACTATTCTCAGAATCGGAAAATGCCTCTTGGTTTTTTGTAAACACCCAGTGCCAAAGAGAGTCTGGCTATATTTCTGGCATCCGACACCCTCCCTGGGCATAGAGGACACTCAGTAAATGTTTGCTGGTATTCAGAACCCCCCCCCCCTTCATGCATAAATAATGTATTTCCCTCAAAACAGATGGGACTCAGTTTCATAGCAGGTGGGATTGACCGAGGAGCAGAAGGAATTCAAATATTCATATATTGGGCACTTTCTGTGCACTCTGCATGAGGCCACGCACTTTGCCTACATTACCATCATTTAAGCCTTAGAGGATGCTAGGAGGTAGATGCTGCTAATATCTCCATTTACAAATGAGGGAGCCGAGGCTCAGAGACGTTAGGTAACTTGGCCGAGGTCGGATGACTGCCCCAAGTCTCAATTCCTCATCCTCTGTCCCCTCAGTAATTGTTTATGATGTCCTATGTCCCTCACATGGATGGCAAAAAGTTCTCAGAAATAGCAACAGTTAATTTCCATAATAATTATGTGAAGTTGTTTTGAATGTGTCCTGATATTCTATTTTGTCACTTTAGCAATGACAGGCTTGCATTGCTACATCACTTAGCTACGGGGGCTTAGCCCTGACCTCTAACCTCCCCCCGACTCTTTGAAATTGCTTCGTTTCTCTCCCTTCAAAGGGAGCCGGTCCTGCTTGGGTTAGGAGGCCACCACAATTTCCTTCCAAATCCTTCTTTTCTCAGGCTGCATTGAGGTTACTGGGTGTCTCAGAGGTTGCCCCACCCCCACTCCTTAGTAGCTTCCAGGGTGCCAGGCCTGCTGGCAAAAGCAGGTGGGTAGTTAGCGGTGCAGTGTCACGGCCAAGCACACGTATGGGCTCTGGAGTCGAATAGAAATGTCGGTTCAGATCCTGGCGCCACCACTTATTGTGTGAACTTGTGTTAACTCTCTTCTCTGCCTCACTTTCCTCCCCTGTAAAATGTAAGGGATAATAGTATCCACCTGATGGGGTTGTTGAGGGGATTAAATGATGTAACAAACGCATGGTGCTTACAGCAGTGCCTGGCCCCAAGCAAATGCTCCACAAATGTGAGCATTTATCACTATATCAACGCCTCCTGCATGAGAACTTGAGACGGAACATTAGCAGCTTTATCCTGCATTCAAATTGCAACGCCTCTCGGCTTTGGGTTGTTTTCCTTCTCCCAGGGACCAGAAGCTAATACCCCTGGGGCTGTTTCACAGTGAACTCAGGAAAGCTTGGCTCCTAGGAAGAAGAATCCATTCCCAAATCCGCCCCCCTCTCCCTCCCCCCCCAACGCTGCGTGAGCCCCTGGCCCCCACCCCTCTGTGGGGAAGAGCTTTCTTCCACCAGTGCCAGCACCTTCTCTCACCTCCAACCAGTGCTCTGGTGGCAGAAAAATTCATTCCCCTTTCTAACTGAATCACAGCTTTAATAAAGCTATTGTATTTGACCACAGGCTTAGGAAACAGTAATATAACATAATAAGAGAAGATCATTAAAGTTCTATAAAGCGAGCCTTCAGCTCCTTCATTTCCAGTGTCCCTGAGCCTTAGATAAGGGATAAACATTTTTTAATCAAAATCTAAGTAACAGTAAACCTCACTTTTCATTTCATTTCAAGTATTTTTCCAGTTAAGTATGGGGTGTTTTCTAATTTCCTGTGCGGATCAGATGAACCATAAAAGTTGGTTGTTGATTTTTTTTTTTTTTTTTTTTTTTTTTTTTTACGTTTTTCAGGGCACTGTTCTGACTGCAATTCCAGCACATGTCTTTGGTACGGTTGTCAGAGAAGTGATCCAAGAATGATTAAAATTCTGGAGACTGATCCGTAAGAGAATAAGAACAAATGAGTACTGGGAGGAAAAACACTTATTGGAGGGATAACTGGCTCAGGGAGACTGAGGGAGAGCAGACACTAATTATACGACGCAAAGAGTTATGTTTGCAGAATTTTTTTTTTTTTAATTTTTTTTTTTTCAACGTTTTTAATTTTATTTTTGGGACAGAGAGAGACAGAGCATGAACGGGGGAGGGGCAGAGAGAGAGGGAGACACAGAATCAGAAACAGGCTCCAGGCTCCGAGCCATCAGCCCAGAGCCCGACGCGGGGCTCGAACTCACGGACCGCGAGATCGTGACCTGGCTGAAGTCGGACGCTTAACCGACTGCGCCACCCAGGCGCCCTGCAGAATTTTTTATAAAGGAAAATAGACGCTCCCAGCCCCACCCCGTTGTTGCTTATACGAAAAACAGTGGTTATGGGCACAGGCACTGAAGTCCCAGGCAGAGACTCAAGTCTTGTCCCTGCCATTTACATGCTGGGTGGCCTTGCACAAGGAACTGAACTTCTGTGAGCCTCAATTGTCTCATGTGCAAATGGCAATAGTAAAAGCCTAATTATTCATGAAATGATCATGAGAAATCAAGAGGGATAGTACATTTATGGTACCTGGCACAGCGTCCCGCACACAAGAAGGTGTATATTTCATTATTAATGTTTATGGAGATAATCCTTAACAGTACTGTATTTTTTAAATTTTTAAAAATGTTTATTTATTTTTGAGAGAGAGTACAAGCAGGAGAGGGGCAAAGAGACGGGAACAGAGGATCCGAAGCAGGCTCTGTCCTGACAGCAGAGAGCCCAATGCGGGGCTGGTTCATGAACCATGAGATCATGACCTGAACTGAAGTCAGATACCTAACTGAGCCACCCAGGTGTCTCCTTAACAGTACTATATTTTGAACAATGAAAAAATTTCCAATAGAATTGCTCAAAGAGAACTTACTTGAGACATTTTAATGCAAATACCATGTGGTTTCATTCATATGTGGAATTTAAGAAACAAAATGAAGAAGCAAAGGTAAAAAGAGAAACAAATCACTCTTAAATACAGAGAACACGCTTGTGGTTGCCAAAGGGGAAGTGGGTGGGGGGACGGGTGAAATAGATGAAAAGGATTAAGAGTACACTCATTGTGATGGGCACCGAGTGATATATAGAATTGTTGAATCATAGTCGACACCAGAAACTATAACACTGTATGTGAATTATATTTCAATAAAAAAACATTTTGAGTTAAAACTAAATCATGGTAAGGCTGGGAGTAGATTGGCAAAAGGGGATTTGACACTTCCAACACCCTTAAAAAAAATTTTTTTTTTGGGGGGGCGCCTGGGTGGCTCAGTCGGTTAAGAGTCCGACTCTTGGTTTCGGCTCAGGTCACGATCTCACAGCGTGTGAGTTCCAGCCCCGCGTCGGGCTCCGTGCTGACAGCGCAGAGCCTGCTTGGGATTCTTTCTCTCTCCCTCTCTCTGCCCCTCCCCCACTCGCTCTCTCTGTCTCTCTCTCAAAAATAAATAAATAAAACTTAAAAAAAAATTAAAAAAAAAAATTTTTTTTTTTTTACTGTATTTTACGGACTCCAAGATGCATATTTTTTTCCATGTTTGACACCTCTCAAATTGCGAGGTCTTACGGTCCTCACCATGTTTTCTTTCCTCGTGCTGTACGGAAGAATCAGTGTGTATTTCAACCGATGGCATCTAAGCATTGATGAAGTATGGTTTTAGGCATAACGCTTCCTGGTGTACTGTTCTGAGCCAATAAGCCCAGACAGTTTGGTCCCCCAAATAATTTACAATGTGAGATGGACAGTGTATAAAGAACACTGAAACAACTAAGTCGATATTGGATGAAAACGGGGAGGATTTGTGGTTCTTCGTTAGGAAAAATTATAATAATTTTTTAAAATCCCATTTCACCATTTGCTTATTGTGTAAATATGGTCAACTACCTCATTTCCATGAGCCTTGATTTTCTTCTCCAGGAGAGGGGCCTAATAGCATCTCTTGAAAGGTTGTGGCAAGGGTTGAAGGTACATAGAGGGTGTGATTTTCATGCCTCCTGTCCCCTTCGCACAGCCCCTTGTTATCGAAACTGCCATTTCTCTCCTCCCTGATGTCCCTGCATGGAGGAACCAGACTCCGGTTCTACCCCAAGACCGCCATCTTAGGTGGAGTCGCAAACATCTGCTGCCTCAGCTTTTGCTCCAGTTAACGACCCATATTCACCCACTGCTTTCCCTCTTTATGGGTTTCTCTGCCACATCTCAGCCCCATAGCTGCCTGGACTTTCACCTTCTTGTTCTCATTGGCAACTCCCATGCTTGTTACCAAATAGGATTTCAAAAGACCCTGGTGCCACAGAATACATATTTCAGAAGCTCCATGCAGGTAGAGCTATGATTTTCTTGTTGGTCGCTGAGTCCGTGGTAGGAGTCACAGAAGGATGTAGAGGAGGGGCTCAGTGGCAGGTCCCACTGGGCTAAAGTCCGGTGGTCAACATGGCTACACTCCTTCCTGCAGGCTCTAGAAGAATTTGCTTCCTTGTCTTTGGCAGCTCGTGGAGGCTGCCCACATTCCCTGGCCGGTGGCCCCTTTTCTCCATCTTCAAAGCTAGAAACAGCAGATCAAGACCTTACAACACATCACTCTGGTTACCTCCTCTGCCCCCCTTGTCCATTTTTAAGAACCCTTGTGATTACATTAGACCCACTTGGATAATCCAGGATTTATCTTCTTATTATAAAGTCGGCTGATTACCAACCTTAATTCCATCTGCAGTCTTAATTCCCCTTTGCAGTGAAACCACATATTCACAGGTTCTGAGGATTGAGACAGAGACATCTTTGTAGGGATCATTACTCTTCCTGTCACCTTAGATAATGTTTTCATTGAAAATAGCAAACATTTGTGAGAGCCTCATATGTGCCACACACTATGCTGACTAAACGTTTTGCATGCATTCCCTACTTTTATCTTCATGATAACCCTGGGAGGGGGCAGGCACCATTATTATCCTAATTTTAAACATGCCAAAGCTAAAGAACTTAATGGGACTTAAATGACCTGCCCGAGGTCACAGATCCAATCAGTAGCAGAGCTGGGATTTGAACCCAAGGCCAAGCCAAGTCCCAAGGCCTTACTCTTAATGACTAGACCCTAGAATTACAGGTGGTGGCAAGAATATCTATAGGAGTAGATGAACTTGGCTGAGGAACAGAGGTTCAAGATAAAAGTTGCAGCGAACACCCTAAAATCAAAGTGGAGACTCGGTGGGTGGTTTCTTAAAGAAGAGCCACACTTCCTCAGTTAGGAGTCTTTTCCTTGCAAATGACACAAAAGCCCACCAGGACAGCTTATTCTAAAAACGGAGGGTCAAATAAATTGGAAAAAATGCAAGATGAGGGCTTCAGGCATGGCTGGATGCAGAACTTCCGTGATCTTGTCGAGAATCTGTTTTCTTTCTTTTTTTTTCTTGAGTCTGCCTTCCTCATTGAGTCTTCAAGTCCATGGGATGGTAGAACAGTCACAGTGGCTCTAGCTGCTATAGCCTATCAGCCTTTAGGTGCAGCAGGAATAAAAAGTCCTTTTTCCAAAGGTCCCCAGATAAATTGCATTGCCCCTCATTGGCTCTGCCGGAGTCCCTGGTCCATCTGTGAAGTAACTACTTGGTCCCGTGAAAGCATGTGCTAGTTGCTTAGTAATGGGTTATGTGTTCTTCCTGGAGTTAGGAGTGGAGTCAACATCACTAGAAACATATACACTTAGAGGGGTGGGGGAGGGATACTTTTGAGCATAGGTAACAGACTCATTTATTATCTCATGTAACAGGAAGTTCAGTGGTAGGCAGTTCAGGATTGGATAAATCCAGAACTTAATATCATGTCAGGGGTCTAGGCACTTCTCTGTGGTTCTTTAGGGTTACCCCTCATGATCACAAAGTGGCTTCCACAGCCAGTTTCACACAATGAGATCATAAATCAGTAAAGAAGAGACAGAGCTTTCTCCCTACAAGTCTTTTACTTCTGTTTGGGAAGGAGAATCTTTTCCGGAAGTTCACCCATGAGATTTGCCTTGATGTCTCATTGGCCGGTGCTGGGTCACATGTCTAGCTTTTGGAAGGTTCATGCCTCATATCTGAGGATACTAACATGTAAGTAACTGGAAAAATGGGGGGGGGGAATCAGGAAGAATGGGGGGGGTGACATTTTGGTTAACCAGCTGTGTCTGCACCAGGTCCTTGGATTTTGGTCACCAGAATGAAGCACAGAGGATACTGGTTGACAAAAACAACGGATTTCTAGTTGGGCTAAATTGAGAGCAGAGAAGGTTTCAAATCCTGGAGCCCCCTAGATGCTCCCTGGGGAAATCATGGAGTCCATAAACCAAATCAAGAAGTGGGATTGCCCTGAAACTTTAGGTTTAAATATGGAGGGTCAGAGCCAACATGTACCGTAGGGATTACTGCGATTGCTTGGAAAGGGAGTCACAGTAATCGGTACCACCCTGCACGTTTTTTCATAATGTGACTTTGAAAGTCTTCAGGAGGAGTCTCTTCCTTCCCCCATGAAACTTGGCTGGCCTCCGACTTGCTTTGACAAATATTTTACAAATAACACTGTGTGACACGTGACCCAGACCCGAAGACGCTTTGAAGCGTCCGTTTTTGCCTTCTTGGAAGCCTGCTGCCACGTCCTGAGTCTCAGTTATCTGGCTGGAGGGCCATGGAGAAAGAGAATGGCCCCGGAGGATGACAGAGAACCAAAGCTGACAAACACAGCTGCCAACTATGTGGGTGACACCATTCTGGATGTTCCAGCTCCAGGTGGGCACCCAGCTGCAAGCAGCTGCCTGAACGACCACGGCCTACGCCACACAAAGCAGAAGAACCGCCCAACCGAGCCCAGGCAATTCACGAGATCCTGAGAATGATTGAATCATTATTGGCTTAAGCCAAACACATTTCGGGGTGGTGTGTGGCATAGCAATGGGTAATTGAAACAGGAACCATTTCCCGTTCACGCATTTCGCAGAGGAGACTAAACAACCAACGAAGTGAAATAACTAGCTAAGAGCCTCCTAGCTCCATGGGGGCAGACGCATGGTAGGCACCCGGATTTCTGCTTTCTCAGGTCACCGATCATTAAACCCGGCATAACTATTTTCATACAGACAAAACGAGTGCATTTGCAACTCTTGCTGATGTGCATATAATGTAACGGCTTGCACTGAGCCAGTGTTTATTATATGCTTGGCACAGTGCTAAATGCATTATCTCACTCAATCTTCACACGTGAGCCCACAAAGTAGGTCTGATGTAACCCTCCATTTAAAAAAATAAGATAACTAAGTTTATTTTTATTTTTTTTTTTAATTTTTTTTTTTTTTCTTTCAACGTTTATTTATTTTTGGGACAGAGAGAGACAGAGCATGAGCGGGGGAGGGGCAGAGAGAGAGGGAGACACAGAATCGGAAACAGGCTCCAGGCTCTGAGCCATCAGCCCAGAGCCCGACGCGGGGCTCGAACTCACGGACCGCGAGATCGTGACCTGGCTGAAGTTGGACGCTTAACCGACTGCGCCACCCAGGCGCCCCAAGATAACTAAGTTTAAAGAAGATAAAAAAAAAATAAATAAATAAAACTTGCTCACAGTCACTCAGCTAGGCAGGAGGTGCAATCAGGATTCAAATCTAGATCTAGCAGGCTCTGAAGTGTTGCTCTTATCACTGTCCTGGAACACGGCTTGCACGGACCCACAAAGGCGTTTTCCCAACCTACCAAGATTCTCTTTCTTGCATGATGCAGTGACGCCCTTCGGCCTGACTCTGCATTTCATGTCTTAACTGTGCCTCCAGGTCATGATGGGCTTCCGGACGAAGACAGCGCACATATGTTTCCTTCCTTCTAAGAGTTTCTACTTACTGGGCGTTTGCTCGGGTCACCAAGACCCCTTTTAAGGTGAGAAATAAAAAAAAAAAAAAAAAAAAAAAAAAAAGGTCTTGAGTTTTGATCCCTCCCAAGAGCTATAATCATGGCGTTTGCTGCCCTGCCCCCCACTCGCCATACACACGACGTCAGGATTCTGTGTGCTCTTCTCGCCCTTAAATTACCTAGTGAAGGGAAGGATGAAAATTGTAGTGTTGTGGTTTAGCAAGTTTGTCTGAGTCTTGCTGAGCAAGGACAGAGAAAGTAAGGCAGGAAAGAGCAATGGAAAAGAGGGGATACGCAGGAAGGAAGTTGGATGGGTGAAAGGTAAAAATATTGGCCGATGATTGTGGGCTGAGAAACCTAAGGCTGCCTGCCCTCGTCACCTTATTAGGATGACTGCACCACCCAGTGTACCCACGTCAGTTTGGGTCCGTTCCTCGTGTCCTGGCAGGATCGTCAATAGTGCTCGTTTGCGCTCTCCGGGTGTCCGGTTTGGATAATACATCGCACGGTGAACCCCTCAATCATGGTTCACTGTCAGCCCACCCCATCAGGTCTCGTGGAAGAGAACTGGATACTAGATTTCATGAAGGATGCCAAGGACACCAGGGTCAAAAGACGCAGCCCCTGACCTGAAGGAGTCCACGGTGTGTGTGGGAGCCATGTAACAGCTTTGTGATGTGTGAAGCACAGTAACAATGGTGCTACAGGGCCCACTGGTAGGTAGCAGCTGGGGGAAAGAGCCGAGGCAGTGCATTATGGGAAGAGGGAATATTGGCAAAGACATGGTGGTTTGGAAAGGCACGGCATGGTTATGGGAACCATAGAAAGCAACCACTCCTCATGGCCAAATTGTAAGGCAAGATGCTCCTCCCAGGTATTTTTTGGAAAGGCGCCATCTTATATTTGATTTCTTCCAAAGTCTTTCATTTTATCAGGTTATCTCCTGGTTGTTTAAGTGAATATGTTAAATATTACTGGTAGCTATTTAGGCTTTTCAGTGATATCCTCAAACATTTATACATTCAAGCGGGCCATTAGAGCTTTTTTGGGGTGCTCTTGTCATGACAAGATGGGGGAATCGCCTTACATTGGGGTCACCTGAGGTTAGTGTATGCGATGGTTTGTTCTACTGGAGACCAGCCCGTGGAGCTCAGCAAGAGGTGAAGTGGGAGAGTTAGGCAAGTGGTCAAATCACGGATGACCTTGGGTTACATGCCAAGTCTGCAGCAGGCAATGGAAATCTGATAAAAGTTCATAAGATCAGTGTATCTTAATGAAATCGGCATTTTGGAAGAATTATGTGGGTGGTAATGTAGAGAGGGGCCCAGAAATGTAAGAATGTCAATTTATGACAGAAATACAAGTGCACCGGCAGCAGTAATCCTGTCAGTCTCGTTTTGTGGTTGCATCCTCAGAGGCTGGAAGAGTACCCAGCTCAGGGAAGGCAGTCAAAACCTAGTGAAGGATTCAGGGGCGGCAGGGGGGTGGGGGGGGGCACCTGGGTGGCTCAGTTGGTTAAGCGTAAGATTCCTGATTTTGGCTCAGGTCATGATCTCACGGTTCGTGAGTTTGAGCTCTGTGTTGGGCTCTGTGCTGACTGATCTCTGCTTGGGATTGTCTCTCCCTCACTCTCTGCCCTCCCTTGCTTACATGCATGCTCTCTCTCAAAAATAAATAAACTTAAAAAAAAACACACACACACACCTTAGTGAATGAATAAATGAGTGAATGAACAAATGGCCCACTCTAAAACTACCTGTCTTTACTCCACATTTCACCCTCATCAGAAGAGGCTATCTCAAGAGTTTTCAAGACAGCTTTTCCCACTTTTGAACCTAGGTCCCTTCTGGTTTAATCTGTCTTTCCCAACCGGAGCCCCTTCTTCTAACCAATTCCACTCTTCTGATGTCTCATCATTAAAGTCTCAAGGACTACTATGCCAATATATTACCTTAAAACTTTTGTGGAAAGGTACCACTTCTAGGGAGCATATTAAGGGCAATAAGTCTCCTTGTTACTTGCCCATCACCCTCTACTCTTAGTCACCTCGTTGTGGTACCTCCCATAATATAAATTTCTTCATTCCTGGTTAGGCTTAGAAATTGAACACAGATATTGAGAAAACTGTCTCACTCTAGAGAATAAAATAAAGTTGGATCGGCACTTCAAACTGTATACAAAGGTGTCCTCCAGATGGACCTCGATGTGAAAAGTGAAAACAAAGGTAGAAGAAGCTGTGTGATCTCGCAGCAGACAGGACTTCTCAAACAAGATGGATTTGACTACATCAAAACATTAGATCTCTATTTGAAAAGGACACGGCTATAGACAATGTTAGTAGATGGGTGACAGATCAGAAGATATTCCCAGCGTCTAAAACTGACCAGGGGTACCATCTGGAAGGTACAAGAAAACCCTGCCAGAAAATGAGAAAATGGCAGATAACTTAATCAAAACAAGGCAAAAGCTAAAGATAGGTTATTCATTGTTGAAATAAGTTTTTAGGCCCAAGATGGAGCCGTTCCTGCCCAGGATGCCACGTCCTCAAACTTTTGTGCTCCTGTAAATGTTTCACTTGGCCAGAAATGGAATATATCCAGTTAGCTAATCTCCAAACACCAAGTCAACTCTGGGTTCTATACTTATTTCCTTGTTTCTTTTTTTTTTTTTTTTTTTAATAAGGCCAGATATATAACACCAGCCAATCGTGCCCTGTTTCTGCTTTGCTGCTTCTAATGCTCTAATAACTTGCTCTTGCCCAAAATCCCTCGGGAAGAGTGTTCCACTGCTTATGGGGCATGTACTCACCCAATCCATGGAATGTTTTCCCTTGAATAAAGGACATCGAATTCACTACAACATTGTTTTAGTTTTGTCATTTGACATCATATAACAAAAGTATAAAGAGCTATTCATCTTTGTTAGCAATCCCCCAAATGCAAATTATAATACGACAATGAGTTAACACTTTATATCCATTAGATAGAAGAAAATTAGAAATTTAGAAAATACCAAATGTCAAAGAGTAGATATCAAAGGTTTTAACAATCACAGCATTGGGGGGAAAGAAAGAGAGAAAGAGAGAAAGAGAGAGAGAAAGAGAGAAAGAAAGAAAGAAAGAAAGAAAGAAAGAAAGAAAGAAAGAAAGAAAGAAAGAAAGAAAGAAAGAAAGAAAACGGAGCGCCTGGGTGGCTCAGTTGGGTAGGCATCTGCTGATTTCGGCTCAGGCCATGATCTCATGGTTTGTGGGTTCGAGCCCCGCATAGGGCTCTGTGCTGACATTGTGGGGCCTGCTTGGGATCCTTCTCTCTCTCCCTCTCTCTTTCTCCCTCTCTTTCTGTCCCTCCCTGGCTTGTGCTCATGCTCTCTTTCTCTTTCAAAAGTAAATAAATAAACTTAAAAAAAAAAAGAAACAAAGAATTCTTGAGTGTCCTGTGTATGTAAAGTTTAACACGTACACAAAACGATAGAATACTTTTTAAAGATACATACATTTTCAAGGACATTTATTGAACACAGAGAGAGTTTCTGTCAGAAGAAGTTGGGGGAATGGAAGTGAGGTTTGGAGAAAGGGAAAATAAAATAAAGTTAAAACAAAATGAAATGAAATAAGAAAGCTCTCTTGCACAGAGTAAAGGTGGATTGTGATCTGTGTAGCATGATTAGCTCATCTGCACCTGAGTTCCAAAATAAATAAATAAATGGAGAGAACAAGCCTCGGGGAGATTTCCCTTCATAATCTCTGATTTACAAGGTAGTGCACTAACTGCTGAAACACAAAGTCTTTAATTAGTTCCTGTCCACAGGTGACTGCTTTTCCAACTGGAGTAACGGAAGGCAAATTTGGGGATTTTTCTCACTCCCCAAGTACTGATCTTACAGATGATTAAGTGTTCGCCCTTGTTCCCTGCAGCCCACTCAGATAAAAGCCAAGACCACCCCTACGAAAACATTTCCAAGGAGAGAAGTTTGAAAATATAATTTTGACAAAAAAAAAAAAAAAAAAAAAAAAAAAAAAGGAATTAGCAATACCCAGGGATTAGGGAGCTGGCTTGAAGACCACACAGGAAGTCAGAGATTAACTCACAATTGACTGGATATTCTTTTTTTTTTTTTCTTTTTTTAAAGTTTCACCTTTTATTGCTGTGAGTAGCATATTGCATATGCACACTTTTTAGAAATTGTTTTTTTTGTGACCACATGTTCTTTAAAAAAGTTTTTTTAATGTTTATATTCATTTTGCGAGGGAGGGGCAGAGAGAGAGGGAGACAAAGAATCCCAAGCAGGCTCCAAGCTCTGAGCTGTCCGCACAGAGCCCTGAGGTGGGGCCTGAACTCATGAACCTCGAGATCACGACCTGAGCCGAAGTCAGACGCTCAACTGCCAGAGCCACCCAGGCGCCCCTATGACTGCAAGTTCTTGTAAATAACTTGCCTGGCATTTAATTTCCACATGTTAAAACGGGACATCCACTGTCAGGGACTTTGTAGAAAGCCTCTGAAGAAAACCAAAACATGTATCTATGGAATCTTGAATTCTGAGTGTGAAGGGCATGGTGGTTATGAGAATCAGGTATTTGGGGGCACCTGGGTGGCTTAGTTGGTTAAGCGTCCAATTCTTGATTTCGGCTCAGGTCATGATGTTGTGGTTCATGAGATCGAGAGGCTCTGATCTGATAGCACAGAGCCTGCTTGGGATTCACTCCCCCTCTTGCTGTCCCTCCCCTGCTCATGCTTTCTTTCAAAATAAATAAATAAACTTAAGAAAAAAAGAAAATGAGGTATTTTTATTATTTGTTTATTATTTGTTTTATTATTTGTTTATTATTTGTTTATTATTTGGAGTTATTTAACACTACTAAGCAAGTAAAATACCAAATGAATGTAATTAAAATAGCTCAGTCAGAGCTTGTCTGGGGTTGTCCTTACACATACTTTTTTTCTTTTTTTTTTAAAGGGGAGAAGTGTTTAGAGCATTCCAGTATCAGTAAGCAGTGAATCACTCGTAAGAACTGGATGAAATGAAAATATTCGGAAGAGTGTTGGGCCAATGCACCATTTTGGTATTCATCTTCAATAGAGTTCTGAGCAAAAGAAGAGGCTCAGGCATAGAGGCTTTCTTCTTTATACTTCGGTAGGGTTGGGATTGGCCAGGGGATAACATATTTCTCTGCGCTGACTTTAATAGGATAAGGTGTTAGCTAATATGATAACAGCATGAGAGGAGATTTAGGTGATCGCAGGGGCTTGGGGCAGGGGGAATGAAACCAGTCACTAAAATGACAGTCTAATGATATAAGAATGGGACCAGCTGAGGGGGTGCAAAAACCTTACCCGAAGCAGCGGACTTAGAAATTCTACACTGTTCCCTCTCAACTTCTAGATGTTTTTCTGAAATGAAATGTGCCATGGTATGAATCTTACTAAACCCAGGTCATCTCTTTGGAACAGGTGAAGGGGATAGAAGTTGACGTCACAGGTGGAAGGGAAAGACAGGTGAGGTTATGGGGAAGCAGTTATCACCTATTTATACCACAGGTGAGTCTGGTGAGATGGAGTTAGATCGGAGTTTGAATCCCAACTAGGCCAACTTCCGGCTGGGTAAACTTCAATAGGTTTCTTCACCTCTCTGCACATAGGTTTCCTCATGTGTGTAGAGTTCAAATGTCTAATAATTGAAGAGCTATCACCCATGTAATTAAGAGACACCTGTTTCTTCTAGGAATACAACATTTATTTCTACAAGTCCCCCACACACAGGTTGGTCTCAAATGCAAGCTTCCGTGTCCTCCACAGGAGTAGCAAGGAATGTCTTCTGCCTTCCGGCAGTAGCATCTGGAGATGCCTTCCATGTGTTGCTAACCACAATGGGAAGACAGCACCAAAGCCAGTAAGTCAGCCCTCAAGATGATTCAGAGTTCTGGGGTAATTTATTATACACTTGTAAACAACGAATGCATTATTATTTTTTTTTTTCAACGATTATTTATTTTTGGGACAGAGAGAGACAGAGCATGAGCAGAGAGAGAGAGGGAGACACAGAATCGGAAACAGGCTCCAGGCTCTGAGCCATCAGCCCAGAGCCCGACGCGGGGCTCGAACTCCCGGACCGCGAGATCGTGACCTGGCTGAAGTCGGACGCTTAACCGACTGCGCCACCCAGGCGCCCCCGAATGCATTATTTTATTATGATGCGTGAGGTGCTTCTGTGAGAGAAACCTGAAATGTTGGAGTGGCTTTGGAACTGGACAGTGGGGGAAGCTGGAAGGACTTGGGAGAGAGTGTCAGCGAAAGCCCTTAAAGTCTTGAAGAATCTGTGAGTACAATCCTGATGGCCTTTGAGAAGGCTGTAGATGAAGGCTTTAGGGGAAATAAGGAAAAGGTTATTGAAAACTGGAGGAGAGGGGTCCGTGTAACACAGTGGCAGGAAGTTTAGCAACACTGTCATCTGGAGGGATGTAGAAAGTACAAAATGTGTCTCATTAATGGAGTGTTCTAGCTCAGTATATTTCCAGGTAGAGTGTTGAAGGTGCTGACTGATGTCTTCTTCCTTATTATAGCAAAATGTGAGAAGGAGAAAAATCTAAAGAAGGGCTAAAAAGAAGCCCAGAACTTGCTAGACTAGAAAATTCACATCTTCTCTGGATGACGAATAATGCTGAAATGAAGAAATGGTTTCCACTCAAAAATAAACTCTAGGATACTTCAAGGAGCACGTCATCAAATAATGGATCTGACAGTGTGGCTATAGAACCCTTTGTTCAGACCTCAAAAAAGATCTACAGCAGTGACTCAGAGAGAATCATTCAGACAAACAACAGGGATTCAAAGGAGCTGATGAGTGTTGCGCCTCAGCAGTTTTAGCAGAGGGACTCTCCAGAGTAGAGAAGGGCTTATCCCAAAGAGAAGGGCATGGGTATGGCTTCTGTCCAATGCGGTGGTGCCTCAATTACATTCATAGGAAACTCACAACATTTTAAAAGAGTTGTATTGAGAAATACAGAAATACTGCCAGCATGGACTAGGGGGACAGAGACAGTACAAAATGAAAAGGGGTCTTTCGGCCCCCTAAATTCTACTCGCAGGAAGCAGACTGATAAATTACTTAGCTGCACACATGGCTACTTTTCACAGAAAAGTTAAGATGACTCAGAAAGTGGAATGAAGAGCCCACAGGGTAAAGTCAAAAGCCATAGAGAGCCATTCCCTGGCATAAATAGGACTGAGCTCTAATCAAAGAATTTCTAACATGTGTCCAACTGGATTATAGGATTGCTGTGGACCAGTGACTCCTTTGTGTCTCCTGTCTTTTCTCCTTTTTGAACTGGAGTGTCTGTACCAGTTATCCTAAGCCTGTCCCACCATCGTTAAATTGGCAGTGTGCAGAAACATAATTATTTAGATGAAGGGGAACTATACTTGAGAGGAGCTGCATTTAAGCCACTAGAAGCTTCCTCCATAGCTGCAGCTGATTTAAATGATAAAATTCTGGACTTTGAGCTGATGATGTAATGGGTCGAGACTTTTGGGCACTTGGGAGGAAGTGAATGTGTATTGCATTTGAGAGAGATGTGAATCATTAGGGGTCCGAGGGTAGAACATGGTAGCCAGCATCAAAAATGACCCAAAGATCCATCCCCACTTCTTGATATTTATGCCCTTGTGTAGTATCTTCCCACAATGAATAGGGCTGATCTCTGTAACTAACAGGCTATGTCAGAAATGATGATGTGTGACTTCTGAGCTTAGAGCCATAAAAGACATTCCATCTTCTACCTTGCCCTCTCTCGGATCACTTGCTTTGGGAGAATTCAACTGCCATGTCATGAGGACACTCAAGCAGCCCAGTTGAAAGTGGTAAGGCTTCCTGCCAACAGCCGAATAAGTGAGCTGTCTTCGAAGCAAATCTTAACATTTCTAGTCAAGGCTTTAAGTGACTATAGCCCCAGGCAACATCTTCACTGAAATCTCTTAAAAGATTGTGAGTTAGACCACCTAGCTAAGCGACTGCCATATTTCTGGCTCACAGAAATAGTAGGAAATCATAAATGTTTACTGTTTTAAGCTGCTACTTTTTGAGGTAATTTTCTAAGCAAAAACATTAATATAACAAAGTTTCTATCTCTGGATGTTCCCAAAGATTCCTGGGGAATCAGACCATTCTGATTTCTGTGCTGAGGGGGACAGAAGGTCCATCTCATGGAGTCAACCACACCCCATTACCAGAACTTTATGAAGTCCCTTTTTAACAATTCCATCAACTTCTGCCTCTAAGATCCTCTTATCGCAGAGAGTTCAAAGAAAGATTGTGAAATGTTAGATACTGAACTGCACAGTATGATCTTTTAACTTTCCCTCAGATAAAGTTAAGAACAAACAACAACAATAATGACAACAAAAGACACACGTCCCTCTCCACCAAAGACCCTGGACACAGAAATGTTCTCTTAAGACATTAAAGAATTGTTTTCACTGAAAAAAATATTTTCTAGCTGCGATAACATTATGTTTGTATAGGCTGCTGTTTCTTTTAAGCCTGGGGTGGTGGAAATTAGCAAGCAGGAAACACTATTCACTAGGTAGACTATTGCTGATATTTGAGTTGACATTTGTTGACTTTTTTTTCTTCAGAATGATGCATCAATCCCTGTTTCAAATGCAGGCACAGAAATGATTTCCAAAGAAATGAACTGGAGAAAGTAGAAATGCGGATGGAATTGGAATAAAACAAACCTTCCTTCTGATCCCCCCCCCCACCCCCACCAAAATTCTATACAATTACTCTGAGGTTAAAAAAACAAACAAACAAAAGATTTCAAAAACATAAGTCTTGGACAAAAGCTGCACACAAATGAAGCATACATTACATATGTGAAGACATTAAAAATGATTTTAAATGATTTTTACCTCACCCCATGCCCTGGCATTTTGTGAAACTCAAATGGAAATCCCAGCTCAAAATTATAGAAGTGAATCAACGGAAAACAAACACCATTCCATTCCCCTCCATTCTGTTCAACCATACCTCAGCCTCTCCCTGGATTAGATCAAAATGTCCTTTTCCTCTCCTACATACAAAACAAAAGCTCTTAGTCTTGGAGAGACTTAGATATGGGGTAGAGGTTTAAGGGGGGGGGTGCATATACTACCAGCGTCTAGCCAATAATGCCTAATGCGTTAAAAATATGGTTAAAACTTCCTTCAAATATGGGCAACTAAATAGAATTTGAGCCAATAATAATAGTTAAAATGTAGTGAATACTTCTACAAGGCAGGCACCTTTACATTTCATCCACAAAGGAGCCCCAGCAGGTAGAGATTACCATTATTTCCACTTTATGTATGTTTTTAAAAAAGCGAAACACAGAATGATCAATTAACTTCTTCATGATCACAAAGCCAGTAAGTTGTAGTACTGAGAACTGGGAGCCCTCCGGCAGTGGATCTTCCAAAACCAGCTTTTAAAATGACACGCAAAGATCTGGTCCAATTCTTGGCACTTCAGAACCGGTTAATAAATAACAGTCCCTTTCATTTCTCTTGAATCCCAATCTGGACCTGGGCGGTCTCCTAACATAAAGCAAAATGACTGCACTTTGGAACTCTCACTGGACAAATCCTCTCTCCTCACTTGCCTCACCTGACATCTCAGCCAAACCCAAGGCAAGCAAGCTCTCAGGAAAAAAAAGGCATTCAGGTTGCCACCCTAGAGATTCTGAGCCCCAGAGAAGCAGGAATGCAAATAGACTTTGCAAATAGACAAAGTATAGTATTGCTGTGGATCGAAAGTGTCTGTTTGCCCAGCCCGACTCTGAAATTCCCTGAGCCTGAAAGAACAAACACAACCCTTCCGGGGGCCCTCATAAAATCCCAAGCGGTCAGGTTTGGTCTGGTAAACAACACTCAGTCCTAGCACCTGGCCGAACACGGGGCGGTGGGGACTGGGACGGGCGGCGACCAACTGGAAGGACAGAGACTGCAATCAATACCCACTTACACCTGCCTAGCGGCCTTGAAAAGTCAGGTTGACACCTACAGGGAGGGACCCTGGGAGGCGGGGCCCGATTCCCGCCTCGGGAGTGAGCGGGAGACCTCCTCCATCCTCCCCCTCCATCCGGGGCTGCCGAGCTCCCCCCATAGAACGCGGAAAAGGGCCCTTGCCACTTTAAATGACTCAGGAAGTGAAAAGAGACCGCTGACAGGGAAAGGGAAAGCAGAACCGGGGCGGCGGGGCTGGTGGCGCGGCGATCTCGCCCCGGGCAGCGCGAGGCAGGAAGGCGCGCGGCGCGGGGGCCGACGGGGGCGCGGAGCCGCCGCGCCGGAAGTACCCGCGCCGCGGGAGGAAGCGCAGCGGGCGCCGAGCGGCGGAGCCGGCGGGAAGGCCCCTCGCTCCTACGCCTGGCGCGAGCGGGCGGCGGCGGCGCCGCGGCCCCAGGCCTGTTCCGAGACCCGGCGCGGCCAGTTCCTGGGACGGGACCCCTGCGGGGAGGAGGACGGGAGGAGGCCCCGCGGCGAGCTCGGAGGCCCAGCGGCCTGGGCCGCGTCACCGCAGCCACATGGCCTCCGGAGTGGGCGCGGCCTTCGAGGAGCTGCCGCACGACGGCACGTGTGACGAGTGTGAGCCAGACGAGGCCCCCGGGGCCGAGCAAGTGTGCCGAGAGTGCGCCTTCTGCTACTGCCACCGCCACGCCGAGGCGCACAGGCAGAAGTTCCCCAGCCACCACCTGGCCCAGTACGTCCACGGCGCCGCCCCGGCCTGGACCGCGGACGCCCCCGCGCAGGGCGACGCGAAGGCAGATGCCCAGGCCAAAGTGGAGAATGAGAGGGATGTAGAGAGCGAGGTGGGGGAGGAGAGCGAGTCCGAGGAAGACAGTGAATCCGAAGAAGAGAGCGAGACGGAGGAAGAGAGTGAGGATGAGAGCGATGAAGACAGTGAAGACGACAGTGAGGAAGAGATGGAGGATGAGCAAGAGAGCGAAGCAGAGGAAGACAACCAAGAAGGAGAATCTGAGGCCGAGGGAGAAACGGAGGCAGAAAGCGAATTTGACCCAGAAATAGAAATGGAAGCGGAGAGAGTGGCCAAGAGGAAGTGTCCGGACCATGGGCTCGATTTGAGCACCTATTGCCAGGAAGATAAGCAGCTTATCTGTGTCCTGTGTCCGGTCATTGGGACTCACCAGGGCCACCAGCTCTCCACTCTAGATGAAGCCTTCGAGGAACTAAGAGTAAGTATTGGGAGTTGAGAGCATAGGTCTAGAGGTCAGGACACCTGGGTGTCAACTCAGGTGGCCCACTTGTGGCCACGTTCGCTTTCACCGTAACCCTAAAAAGCCAGTCTATGCAACTTGTTGGGAGCAGTGCTTATTCCCCCTTTTTGGTTGAACTCCTTTGAGAATCAGATGAAAGTTCTGGACTCTGACCCAAGGGAAATATATGTACACACAAAGCTTAGTGTACACTTTTCTCTGGAAAATTGCAAGCCACTGGTCCCAGGATCCCAGGTGAAGCATTCCTTGGGAGTTTTGACTCCGTGTAAGCCAGTTCCCACAACGTCACCTTGTTGAGCCCAGTGCCTTGACTTGGTAAGGCAGTCTCTTCGCCTGCTTGAAAACACGGGAAACTGTGGTTTGGCCAGATGAGTCCAGGTAGTTCCTCTGTAGTGAGGAGCCTCTCGGAGATGGTGGTATCCTATTAAGGTCATACACACCCTGAGTTTCTTTTAGGTTCTTCATGTGTGATACTTATTTGGAAAGGAAGATGAGAGGTTGGAGGCAAACTTGGAATGCAAGTGGGAGTCCCTGTGTGCTCCGTCTTGATGGGAGGGCAGGACCTTCTATTTTGGACCTTGCTAGTCCCCTGGACGTGTTTGGAAAGTAGTAGACATTAATCAATATTTGCTGGGCGAATGGATTTGCAAGTGATTTGCCTTTTATTTATATTGTGGTTATTTACAGCCAGTGAGAGAAATCGCTGGAGTTAACTAGGGAGGAAACCGAATGATCAAGTTATTAGTGAATGTTGTCATATTATGATGACTGGTTTCCTTAAGCAACCTTGCAATTGCTGGCAATGGAATAACAAATACTTGGTTAATGAGTATCTCTTTTATGAGATTTTCCCTTTTTTATTGTAAAATACGCAGTGTGTGAAAACGTGCACAGTCTAACAAGTCATTATAGAGCAAATTCTGATGTGACCTCTATCCAGATTAAGACATAGAATATTAGTAGCAATATTGAAGCCCAGTGTCCTTTCCAATTATAACCAGTTCCCATTCCCAGTAACCATTATCCAACTTCTGAGGTAGTATTTCCTTGCTTATCTATCCATGCATCCATCCATCCATCCATCCATCCATCCATCCATCTGTCCACCCATTCTTAAACTTACTTGAACTTGACACAATTGATACCATATCGTTATTGTGCATTCTTTTGAGTTATGCTTCATTTTTTCAACACTGTGTTTCTGAGATTTGTCCCGTGGGTGGCTGTGGTTTGTTTGTTTCCGTTGTTGTGTAGAATTCGATTTTATGACTGTGCCACAAGTTACCTGTTCTGTCAGTGATGGAAATTTGACTTACAAATTCTGGAGTTTCTGCCTATCATAAACAATGTTGGTATGGACATTCTTGTTCAAGTCTCCTGGTACATATCTGCATATGCTTAAATGGAATATAAACCTAGGAGTTAGATTGTCCGGTCACAGACTGTGCATATCTGAAATAATACCAGATGTTGCCAATTATTTTCCAAAGTGGTTGTACCAGTTTACATTGCCAGGAAGAGTATGTGAAAATTCCTGTTGTTCTGTATCTTTAGGACTTACTATTATAGAATTTAAAATTTTTGTCAATTTTGTGGATATGTGATAGTATCTTCTTGTGGTTTAAATTTGTATTCCTCTAGTTACTGAGGACTTTGTGTATCTTTTCTATTTCTCCTTTGGTGAAATACCCTTTCAGTTTTTTTATTCGTATTTCTATTAGGTTGTCTTTTTCTCATTAACTTATAGTCGTATTCATGTATTTCTTTGACTTCTTTGTTGTTTATAAGGGTTGAAAATATCTTTGTTTTTTAAATTATGTCTTGGGTAGAAGTTGTTCATTTTAATGTAGAATTTATCAATAATTGCCTTTATTGTTAGTGCTTTTGTGTTTTATTTCACTTAGTATTGATTTCTGTGTGGCGGAAGTAAGGACTCTATTTCATTTTTTCCCTATACAGGTAGCCAATTGCTCTAGCAGCATTTATTGAAAAGTCTGCCTTTTCTACACGGATTTGCTATACTGCCTGCCTATATGTGTGTGAATGTGTTTCTTGGGTCTTCTATTCTGTACCATTGATCTGTTAGTGTATCCCTGTGTGAAAAACATGTTTTCTTAGTTATCATAGCTTTGTAACAAGACTTAATATCTGGTAGAGCAAGTCCTTCCACTTTGTTCTTCTAGATGGGTATCTCAGCCAGTCTTGGCCTTTTATATTTCTTAGAACAAACTGTAGCCTGCAGGACATTTTTTGTATTGCATTTAGTTTATAAAGCAACATATGAAGAATTAACATCATTACAAGATAAAGTCTTCTGGTATGTTTATTTTGGTCTAAATTGCTTCATGATAAAGTTTTATAGTTTTTTTTTTTTTTTTTCTGAAAGATCTTGTACCTCATTGTGAAATTTATTCCTGGACACTTAAAACTTTATAGTATTGTAAAAAAATTAAATTTTTAAAAATGTTTATTTACTTCAGAGAGAGAGAGAGCATGAGCGGAGGAGGGGCAGACACACACGCACGCACGCACACACACACAGAACAAAGCAGGCTCTAGGCTCCTGAGCTGTCAGCACAGAGCCCTACACGGGGCTGGAACTCACAAACTGTGAGATCCTGACCTGAGCCGAATTTGGATGCTTAACCAACTGAGGTGCCCCCAAAACTTGTTTTCTAATTGTTTATAGGAGTATGATTAACTTTTATGTATTGATTTTTGTGTTAAAATGTCTGCTAAATTCTCTTAAATATTCTAATAATGTGTAGATTTATTCTACATACATGACCTTATTATTTGCAAAGAGAGACACTTTTTGTTTCTTTCCAATCCTTATATGTGTTTTTTCTTGCCTATTGCTTCAGATAGGACTTCCAGTATAATGTTGAATGTAAGTAATAGTGGGTATTGTGGTCTTGTTCTAATTGATGAATAATTTACAACATTTCACAAATAAGTGTGATAATATATTTATATATTATATATATCACAGATATATTTCATCAGATTAAGAAATTTCCCTTTTTTTTTTTTTTTAATGTTTATTATTTGAGAAAGAGACAGAGAACAAGCAGGGGAGGGGCAGAGTGAGAGGGAGACACAGAATTGGAAGCAGGCTCCAGGCTCTGAGAGCCCGACGCGGGGCTCGAACCCACAGATTGCGAGATCATGACCTGAGCTGAAGTCGGCCGCCCAACCGACTGAGCTACCCATGTGCCCCAAGAAAGTTCCTTTTTAATCCTAGTTTAAAAATTTTTCTTAATATTGAATGGATACTGAATTTTGAATGGTTTTCTTGCATCTATTGGGATGTTCATGTGATTTTACTTTTTTACTATGTTGATGTGGTGAATTATATGAATTGATTTTTTCAATTAAACTTAAAAAAGTAATATATTCACATGTCTCAAAAGTCTCTTGTTCACCCTTGTACTTTTCACGTGGTGCCCCCCCCATGACTATTGGTCACCACTTCTATTAGTTTCTTGCTAAGTTTTCAAATGTTCTTGTATTTGTACACAAAAACACAGGGGTGTGCATATATATGGTCTTATTTCCATCCCTTCATGTCATTATTATTATATTTTACAATTAAAGCAACGTTGCATTTGTGGGAGAAACACAACTTGGTCATGATGAAATATCTTTATGTTTTTAAATTTGGTTCATTAATAATTTATCTGGATTTTTTCACATATTTATGGGAGAAATTAGCTTATAAATTTTTTTTTGTACTGTCCTTACGAGATTTTGCTATCAAAGTTATGTTGGCTTCACGAGTTGTCAGCACAGAGCCTGACACAGGGCTCAAATCCATGAACTGTCAGATCATGACCTGAGCTGAAGTCAGACACCTAACCAACTGAGCCACCCAAGGTGCCCCGTTTCTATGGTATTTTTGATTATGGATTCAATTTCTTTAATGATAATAGGTCTGTACAAGTTGTCTGTTTTTCCTCAGGTCAGTTTTGAAAAGTTACGTTTTACCATAAGTTTGTCCATTTTGTCTCACTTTTTAAATGTATTAATATAAATTTGTGAATCATATGCTCTTATTGTCTTTCTTCATATTGTAACTATTCTCTTTATTCCTTTGAGAACAGTGAATATGTTGGTCATAATCTGTTTTTGATTATTCTAGTTTGTGAAGACTTTGTGGATCCAGTATGTGAACACTTTGATGGTGTTTTTCATGTTTATTTCCTTTTGTGCTTTTTTATGTCTGCATAGCTTCTCAATGCCTTTGAAAAATTATTTGTGGCGATTTCCCAAGCCTTGGCACGAAGCTGTATTCTTCGGCATGAAGCTATACTCTTCGAAAGAGGATTTGAATTTGCTTGTACAAAGGCCTGAGGGTACAATTTGTTTAGAACCCCCTTAAACTAAATTAATTGCTTGAGATTTCCTGGACCAAATTTTTAGGAGGTACCTGCCCACGTTTACAACTTCTTAAAGATTCTACTTTCATCCATTCCCACAGCTCCTCACCCCCTTTTGTTCAGCTCCAAGGCAACACTCCCACAGTCCCCTTTGGAGGGTGAGACAGTGAAAGGTTTACTTTAGTTTGTCTTTACTCTAGGATTTTACTCTTTGGCAGTTGTGAAAGCATCCCAGGTCTATGTGGATAGGGTCTCTTAAATGTCTCACTCTGGGGGAAACCTGGCTGGCTCAGCTGGTAGAGCATCTGACTCTTAATCTCAAGGTCATGAGTTTGAGCCCTACGTTGGTATAGAGATTACTTTAAAAAATAAAAATAAAAAAAATGTCACTCTGAGCATGTCATCAACTTTGCTTTCTCTTACCTTCTCCTCACTTTGCACCCCCAGTCAAATGTACAACGCATTTTATTTCGGATCAGTGAATGTGCTCAGATCAAGAGCTGCTTCCCAGGGACACCTGGGTAGCTCAGTCACTTAAGCATCGGACTCCTGGATTTGGCTCAGGTCATGATCTCATGGGTTCAAGCCCTGGGTCGGGCTCTGTGCTGGCAGCACAGAACCTGCTTGGAATTCTCTTTTTCCCCCCTCTGTCTGTCTCTCCCCCACTCACACTGTCTCTGTGTCTTTCAAAATAAATAAAACAAAAAACAAGAGCTCCTTCCTGTACTCTTCTTATGTTAACGTTGGAGTATTGCTAACTAAACTATGGACAGTATTACAGTTCCACCAGTTTTTCCTTTAATGACTTTTGTACCAGGATCCTGTGGTCACATTACATTTTTTGCTTTTGATGACCTTGATAGTTTTGAGGAGTGCTAGTCTGGTGTTTTGTACAACGTCTCTTAGTTTGGATTTGTTTGATGTTTTTCACATGGTGAAACTGGAATTAATGGGGTTTTGGAGGATATAAATTATCTCTTTTGCTTTGCTTTTTTACTTAGTATGTCTGGGAAATAATAGATAAATCTGTTTGTTTATTTATTTACAGCTACATATACTCTGTTGTATGTCATTTGTTAAATTCTTTTTTTAAAATATTTTTTAAGTTTATTCTTGAGAGATAGAGAGAGACAGAGCATGAGCAAGGGAGGGGGAGAGAGAGGGGGAGACACAGAATCCGAAGCAGGCTCCAGGCTCTGAGCTGTCAGCACAGAGCCCGACGCGGGGCTTGAACTCCCCGAGAGAACACGATCTCACAAACCGCGAGATCACGACCTGAGCTGAAGCTGGACGCTTAACCGACTGAGCCACCCAGGCGCCCCCATTTGTTAAATTCTTAGTTTATAATGTATTTTTCAACTCTAGAATGCTTATTTGTTTATTTTTAAAAGATCTTTTAAAAGTTCTTTTGGGGTCTGATTTTATGTCACATTTTCATAATTCTTCTCATGTCTCATGATTTTTCATCTAATACTAGATATTGTGTTTAAAAGAGCTGGGGACAGTAGTATTTTCTTTTTTGTCCCTCAGAAGGGGTATATGCTATTTATTCTATTAGGCAGCTAGGATGAAGGGCTAATTATTTTGATCCAGTAAATATTTGAGCTTGATCAGAGCTTAGTTACAGCTTTAGTTTCAGTTCACTCTGGTTTCAGATGTTTTGAGGCCAATGTACATTTGCTTATTGGAAGAGAGTAAGGCTCTTGGAATATTAAAAGTAGCATAGCATGGGGGCACCTGGGTGGCTCAGTTGGTTAAGTGACCGACCAACTTCGGCTCAGGTCACGATCTCTCAGTTCCTGAGTTCCAGCCCCACATCGGGCTTTGTGCTGACAGCTCAGAGCCTGGAGCCTGTTTTGGATTCTATGTTTCCCTCTGTCTCTGCCCCTCCCTCCCTCTCTCTCTCTCTCTCTCTCTCTCTCTCAAGAATAAAGATTAAAACAAAAATTTTTTTTTTTTTTAAGTAGCACAGCATGGGGCGCCTGGGTGGCTCAGCCGGTTGAGCGTCTGACTTCGGCTCAGGTCACGATCTCACGGTCCGTGAGTTCGAGCCCCGTGTCGGGCTCTGTGCAGACAGCTAGGAGCCTGGAGCCCGCTTGAAATTCTGTGTCTCCCTCGCTTTCTGCCCCTCCCCCACTCATGCTCTGTTTCTCTCTCTCTCTCTCTCTCTCTCTCTCTCTCTTCGTCTCCCTCTGTTAAAAATAAATAAACATTAAAAAAATATTATAAAAGTAGCACTGCATGATGATGGTGCGATAACAGGATCCATGTTCTACTGCATTCATTCATTCAGCGAGTATTTATGGAGTATAGGCCAAGGACAGGTGCTTTCTAAGTATTGGGGATATAGCAGTGAGCGGTGGAAAAAGTCCCTGTATCTGTTGCAGCTAAGAAAATAGAGAAAAACAGATAAGCAAATATACATGTAATAAGTGTTGTAAAGAAAAATATAAAACAGTGCAGGATTAGAGAGGGACAGAAATTAGCTTTGCTGCTTGCTTTTTGACATTGGGCAAGCTGTGTAATAGTTTGGCTATACTTCTGTATCTCTAAAATGGGTATAAAGTTATGAAATAAAGTAAAATCGGATTTGGGGGCACCTGGATGGCTCAGTCGGTTAAGCGTCTGACTTCAGCTCACATCATGATCTTGCAGTCCGTGAGCTCGAGCCCTGTGTGCTGACAGCTCAGAGCCTGGAGCCTGCTTGGGATTCTGTGTCTCCCTCTCTCTTTGCCCCTCCCCCGCTTACACTCTGTCTCTCTCTCAGAAATAAATAAACGTTAAAACATTTTTAAAAATAAAATATGATTTTGATGTGAATAAAATGGTTTAGCTTGTGATAAGACACTTTAACAATGCTTAACACATTGTAAGTTCTCAGCAAATGTTAGCTGCTATTTTTATTATTAATATAAGGAATGTAGTGAAATATACATCCTGAGTTGAGAGGACTTTGTATAATTTATGTTTTGGTAGCTTCATGCCTAGCCAGGCTGTGAGTGTCTGGTGTTGGTGGTAGAGGCCAAATTGTTGCCAAGGGTTGCTGACACTTAGAGGAAAGCAAACTTAAGAATAGGCAGAGAACCAAGGCGGTTGTCAAGCAAGAGGGGACTGAGGAGAGGTTATTGGAAGGCTAGGCCAAAAGAACTAAAGTGAACACTTTGAAGGGACAAGATTTAACACCTAGTCCCTGAAGTGATTTTTAAAGTCCTGCCTTTTCTCCTATGCTGTATTTATTTCCATTTGGATCCAGAGGATTCTGTCTTCAAAGAATTTTGTGGGTCCAAATTTGAATTGAACATGTGTTCCAGCTTTATCATAGAAATATAGTTAGTTACACAGCCCAAATTATGATCTCTCATCTGGGTCATAACATCTCGTCCAGATATGCGGGTTTCTCTTACCATAATTTCTGGCCCTGAAAATGGGTCATTGGGTCTGACAAAGGAACTCGATCTGGCTTATGGATTTAGTCACATGAAAATTCTTATATTGTCAAGGGGATTTGCATTCATAGCTACGTTAATGAATCATTTTTGTTAAACAAAGAAGTGCAATTAGATATACTCAGAATTCTAGACCAGTAGTTTAAAAAATTGAACACAACTTACAGTAGGGGAAGTGTGCTTTATACTGTAACCTTGCTTAGACACACACACATACACACTCCTTTAACTCAAATGGAACATGTATGGCTTACCAGATATGATGTTTTCTGTTTTTGTTCTGTTCTGGATTCTCCTGCTAAGTTGATTGTATTGCACATTAATGGGTTATGTCCTGTGACTTGAATAGTACATGTCTAGCTCACTCGAGGATCACTGAGGAAAAGGTAAGTTATAAAATGGCTGAGACAAGTGGTGCAGAGTTCAGCAAGTGCTTACGAGCATCTGTAGAATTCTTTTTTTTTTTTAATTTTTTTTTAAATGTTTATTTATTTTTGAGACAGAGAGAGACACAGCATGAGCAGGGAAGGGGCAGAGAGAGAGGGAGACACAGAATGTGAAGCAGGGTCCAGGCTCTGAGCTGTCAGCACAGAGCCCGACGTGGGGCCCAAACTCACCAACTGTGGGATCATGACCTGAGCCGAAGTCGGATGCTTAACCGACCGAACCACCCAGGCGCCCCTAGAATTCTTAATATGGCTTTCTTATGGATAGATCAAAGGATTTGAAGCCACACCCTCTGCCCTCGAGTGTGTCTTTAAGATGGGTATTTGGGGAGAAGAATGTTGGGTTAAGTGACATTGGGAACAACTGCAGAGAAGAGCTGGTGAAGGGGCACTAGTAGTGGAAGGTTAGAAGGATATACGCATATGCTCAGAACAGCTGCGGCTCTGGAAGGCCTGGAGTTGGAGGTAGGTCACTGCTACATCCTACAATGGTGCCTGACTCCGGCTCTCCAGTCAGCTCATAAGAAGCAGCTCTGGTAGGGAGGCAGAAGCTTGAAGGTCTGCTGAAATGGACCTGTCTATGTTATTTTTAATTCTCTGAAAGATTTGGGATATCTTTTTTTTAATTTTTAATATTTTATTTATTTATACATACGTTTATTTATTATTGAGAGACAGAGCATGAGCATGGGAGGGACAGAGAGAGAGGAGGAGACACAGAATCTGAAGCAGGCTTCAGGCTCCGAGCTGTTAGCACAGAGCCTGATGCAGGGCTTGAACTCACAAACCCTGAGGTCATGACCTGGGCTGAAGTCAGATGCTTAACTGACTGAGCCACCCAGGCGCCCCTTGATGTTTATTTTTGAGGAAGAAAGAGAGAGAGTGCATGCGCACGCGCGGGGGAGGGGCAAAGAGAGAGGGAGACAGAATCTGAAGCAGGCTCCAGGCTCTGAGCCGTCAGCACAAAGCTTGTCGTGGGGCTTGAACCCACAAATCACGAGATTATGACCTGAGCTGAAGTCGGATGCTTAACCGACTGAGCCACCCAGGCACCCTTGGGCTAACTTCTAATAAAACCATGAAGCATTAGCTGTGTAGTGGTTCAGTGTCTTATTTATTTGTTTAGAATAAGACAAACTAAGATTAAGGTAAAGAGAATGACTTCCTACCAGTTCCACCCCAGTGGTTCGTTCTGTGAAAAGTTTGTGAGAGGCCTGTAGTTCTGGGATTCCCTATATGAGTCTGTCCTCCAAAATGTACTTTCTGACCCTGTAATAAATCTTAGAGTTCTGCAGTGAAGAGGACTGACAGGGCCCCAGCTTTCATGGACTTTACTCTCTAGCTGGGGAGAAAGAGAGGTAATTTTGGATGGTAGTATGTAGTATGAAATCTTTGTCAAGTCATAGTAGTCAAAGAGTGAGTGGCATGGCAGCAGAGGGTTATATTTTGATGAGGTAGTCATGGAAGGCATCTGTGGGCATATGACATTTGGGCAGAGACCTGAATTTATGAGATCTAGGGAAACTCTTCTGTTGTGTTACCAATTGAGTATTGCTTTTGCAAAGTTCAGTGATTCGTAGCAGATATGATTGCTTTGGTTCATGTAAATTTTCATAAAGGGATAGTGACTCTTGAAGTAAGAAGAATAACATTATTCTAGCAGTTGTAATGTTCTGTTAGCACAGAGAAAATATTACCCTATGGAGGGAGTATGAGCTTATGGGGATCCCTTTTACAACACTTTATTAGGGGAGTCAACATCCCCTAAGGCAGTGCTTCATTAAAGAGAGCCTGGAGGGCTTCTGCAGGGTTAAATGCAGGGAAAAAGCCATCTCAGTGTGTCCTGTTAAAGAAATGGACTTTTTGTGCATGAAAGAATGAAAATTATACCTTGTGATATAAAAATTAAAAAAAATTCCGGGAGAAGAGTGGTGAAGGTAGAAGGAATGGTGAATGCAAAGGTTCTAAGGTAGAGGTGAACTTGGGGTATTGGAGGGACAACAGAAGGTCCTTATGAAGTAGAGTGGAGTGAAAAAGGAGTAGAAGGTGAGGTCAACAAAGTAAACAGTGTGTTCCTTACCTCGGTGCCACGTTTCTGAATCATCTGTGGAGGTGATTGTTTAGAAAATACCTGGATTGGCTCTATCCCAGCCAGTTAAATCAAATCAAAATCTCTGGGAATGGTCAAGTATTTTGTAGAATGTCCTTTACTCGGATTTGTCTTGTGTTCGTCTCGTGATTAGACTGGAGTTAGTAGTTTCGGGAAGGAAGACCGCAGAGTTAAGGGTACACACTATCAAGATGACTTATCACTGTTGGTGTCTGGGAGACAGAATGGATTAATAGCTGGCAGTTATATAATAGGTGCCAGGCACTGTTCTAAGCTCTTTATATATATTAAATTGATCCTTGTAACAACCCTGGAGGTACATTATTATCTCTATTTTATTATTTTTTATTTATTTATTTTTCAACGTTTATTTATTTTTGGGACAGAGAGAGACAGAGCATGAACGGGCGAGGGGCAGAGAGAGAGGGAGACACAGAATCGGAAACAGGCTCCAGGCTCTGAGCCATCAGCCCAGAGCCTGATGCGGGGCTCGAACTCACGGACCGCGAGATCGTGACCTGGCTGAAGTCGGACGCTTAACCGACTGCGCCACCCAGGCGCCCCTATTATCTCTATTTTAAAGAAAAATGAAACTTAGTCATAGAGAGTTCATATAACTTGCTCAGAGTCCTACAGTTGGAAAGTGAGCGAGCTTGGCCAGGAGTCTTAACAGCTGACTCTTCACAGAAAAGGTCCAGGCTTCTCCTTTTCTTTCTCCCAAGAATCCAATGCCCTCTTTTTCTCTTCCCTGACCTTTCAATCAAAATAGAATGGGTTGGGGTGTTTGGGTGGCTCAGTTGGTTGAGTGTCTGACTTGATCTTGGCTCAGATCATGAGCTCATGGTTTGTGGGATCGAGCCCCGCGTCTGCACTTTCAGTGCAGAGCCTGCTTGGGATTCTCCCTCTCTTTCTCTCAAAATAAATAAATAAACTTTACAAACAAAACCAGAAAACAAAATAGAGTGGTTAATGGGCATTTTATATTTTTAGATTATTGCTTTTCAGGGTAAGGTTGCTGATGCAGTAGTCTTATAATTCTTAAACCCCTCTGAGAATTAAGGACTGTGTGCCTGTGGCACCAGCTTCTCTTAACTACAGCCTGTAGCATGGAAGTCGCCCTGCCTATTCACTGGTGCACCCACTTCTCTTCCCTTGCATCCGACCCAGGACTGAGAAGCCAGAGGTGGATCTGTGTCAGTGCTCATTGTGTCTTCTGCTTGAAATAACAGTTCAGCCTGAGATGACCAGCTCAGTTTCACATTCCTGTCCCTGTTGGTTATTTTAATATCCAGAGCCAGAGTCTAAATGTATGTGACAGGAAGAAGCACAGATGCTCACGGACCTCTCAGAAGAGGGGAAAGAATATATACAAGGAATAGGTGAAATGAAAGCTTTAGTCCTGATATGTGGGGTAGAGATGAGAATGGGGGAAGAAACAGAACTGTGGCCCTAGGAGACTTAAATCCTTTGTATGTGTGTTTTGTTTTTGGGGTGTGTGTGTGTGTGTGTGTGTGTGTGTGTGTGTGTATCACTATGATCAGGATCAAGCCAACATGGCATCAAAGAAAAAAAATACCAATACTGATACCCTTTTCAGATGTCACAAAATATATCAAGAATGAAAAAAACAAAATTCTGCAAATATGCTAAAGCTCTCTCCATAATGTAGGCCAAATAACCATATTCTTATTCAACATTTCATTATGTGCTAAACTGAGTTCAGATGTGTTTAGATAGTTTTGATCAGGTAGCAGGGTAACTCTTTAACTTCAGTAAAAGATTAAAGGAGACATTCATTTTAATGTGTACAAACTATAGCATATAGTTAGCTTATTGTTAACGACTGGTATTTTTAAGTTAATCTTATTTATCTGAGTAATTTTTGAGTCATTTTGGTGAGCTGTATGATGTATATTGAGAATAAAGACAAGTTTTTGACATTAGGAAGCTTATAGTCTAGTAGGAGAGATAGTCTTCATGTGCTTGTTTGTGTGTAAATGTTAGAGGAGAGGTACAAATAGTATGCTATGGGGGCTCAAAGAAAAGAGAAATTAATTTCATCTGTAAGCATGGAATTAGGAAAGATGTCTTGGCAGAAGTGGTATTCGAGGTGGAAAGGATGGATAGGATTTTACTAGGTAAATACAGACTAGATACTGTTAGGTACCCCTCCTCTATGTTCCCATAGCAACAGCCTATGCACATTTACTGTGGTATTAAATACCGTACTGTATCAGTGTTATATCTTTTCATGTCTAATGTGGGTTATAAACTCTTCTAGGGCCACTCTTCTATGTTATTTATCTTTGTGTTCCCAGTACCTAGCACAGTGCCTGTTGAGTAGTAGATGTACATATAATATTTGGTAAATACATGATATGAAATATCTAGTCCTAGGGTATCAATGGAAAACTGAAAGAGACAGTATTGCATGATTTAGTATATCAGTGTTTCCATTAATTCAGCTGCATCTAAAATAATGAAGTAATTTGGAAGAATCCCAAATAATAGCAAAATCCAAAATAAAAGATAGATGTTTATTTCTCCCTGTGTCAAAGGGATGTGGATGTAAGCAGTCTAAGGCTAGTATGGAGGAACTGTGAAGTTATTAGGAATCTAGGCTGTTTCTAGCTCTGCTCTGCTACTTTTAGGGTGTAGTCATTGTCATGGACCAAGTTGACTGCTGGTGTTCCAGCCAGCACATCCAGGTTCCAGGATAGCAGGCACAGGAAGGTGAAGAAGGGAACACCTCTCCATTTTAAGAAAACCCTCTAGAAGTTGTATACATTGCTGCTTATGTTTCACTGGCCAGAATTCAGTCCTGTGGCCTTATCTAGTTGCAGGGGAGATGTTTTCTCTAGGCTGTGTCCAGCTAAAAGCTGGGGTCTGTTACTAAGGGAAAATGGGACAATAAATATGAAGGGCCAAGCAGTCTTGCATCAGTTGGCTTTGCAGTCTGTGCGTTTGAGTACTTACTAGCTGTGTCGTGTTGGATAATTCACTCAGTGTCTCTGAGTCTTGGTTTCCTTGTCTGTAACATGGGCATAATAATTGTTTCTCCTTATTGGGTTATAGTGAAAAATAAACAAAGATCATACATGTAGAGAGGCTAGCATAGTGCCTGGAATATAATAAGCCCTCAGCAATTGGTAGCTCTTATTCTTATTACCATTATAAAGCCATCTAAGGTTCCGTTCTGAGTTCAATTCCAGACCGATTAGTCTGGCAGCAGTAGAAGTTCTGGACACCAAGTTTCTTTGGGTGAAAAGTGTTCAGCCTCCTCTCCTTCTGCTCCTTCTGCCTGCTCTATTCTGGTGGCAAGATAGTCTGGTGAAAACCTTATCTTTGAGAAGAGGCTCCTGTATGTTTCAGTGTCCTGCTGGTGCCTTATGCACTAGCTAACCAAAACACAGCTGGTAGGTCTAATTTTAGGTTCACAAGTCTTGCTGGTTGTCCTCTTTAAATTCTGTTTTACATTCTGAACTGTGGGAAATTTTTATAGAAGCAGAGGGGAGGCAGAGGCAATACACTCTTTACTTTCTGGTTAGAAAATAGCCTCCGTTTTCTCTCCAGTAGGGGAGAGGTAGTGTAGGCACCCCTCTGCTCTCCTCTCTGTTCTTTGGGTCAGCCTGAACCGTGGTGGGATATAACCTGTGTTGAGTGGTAGACTCTGACTTAACGTGCACGAAGAATGAAAATGCTAATCTTTGGCTGAGGTTATAAAACTAAGGCGGTCTAGAAACTCTTGTCTGCTGTTGAATTTTGAGGCTCTTTCTGGAGATGAGAATATAATAATAATAGTTACTGAGTGGTTTTAGGTCAGGTGCTTTTCATTCATTATTTCAGTTGATCTCGGTACAACTCCCACAATAAGTTATATTATGGTTCTCATTTTACAGATGAAAAAACTGATACTCAAAGAGCTTGAGCTTTGCAGAAGGTCACCTAGCTAATAAGTAGAAGGACTAGCATTTGAATCCAGGTCTGATACCAAAGTACATGTTCTTTCCACCACCTCCTGTTGCCTCTACTCCCACGTTTTAATTATTCCCACTTACATTTAAACTTGAATGTTGTACCAGCACATTCTGATGTTTACCTTCTGTATGAAAGCATTTAATACTTTCTGAGTATTCTAAAACTGTTCTTTCTCTTCTATCTGAAGTTTTCCTCTTAGATATTTTACAGAGTATTTTGATTAATAACAGATCATTTTGTCATTTTTTTTCCATTTATCACTTCTCGAGTCTGGTACTTGGTACTTAGTAGTCCCTCAGTATGTTGTTATTCAATTAATAATAACAACAGTAACTAAAACTTATTGAGAACTTAGTATGTGTCAAGTTCCTTACTATAAGCTTCCCACGTTATCTTATTTAATTTTTACCACCGTTCTTTGAGGTAGAGTACTTATTGAGATGTTTTTATGTAGTGTTTAAAGTTAGTGGCATGGTGATTTTTTTCTTTGCTCTATTCGTTTAATCAGGTGTGGAGTATTTTTGGACAGCAGGGAATTTAACAGTAAGTAGTTCTAAGTCCCTGCTCTCATGGAGCTCATATTGTATGAGCAAAACAGACATGTGGAAGTTCAACAGTAAACAGTATTTCAAATAATGATAAATACCGTGAATAAGAAACTAGGAGAAGGAGAGGAGACTGACCAGGATGGGGAATGAGAGGGAGGCTATTTAAGGATCTGAGGAGTTTTTCGAGGGTAGTGACTTGGGTAGAGTTAGAGCCAGTGATGGGAAGATCTGGGGGCATAGTGGTTCATGTGGAGGGAGTAGAATGTGAGGAGGCTCGGGGCCAGAATAAGCTTGCTGGAAGATAAAAAGGATGGTTGGAGAATAAATGAGTAAGGGTAGGGGATGAAGGAACAATAGTAACAGATAAGGTCTGATTACCTTGATGAGGTAGGCCATGATGAGGATTGAGTGCCATAGACTGTTTAAGAAAGGGTGTGAGCAACATGGCCTGTGTTCTTACAGTTTCACCACCGTGTCTGTGTGGAGAACGGCCGGTAGGGTATCGAGAACGGAGGCGGTGTTACTGCTTGGCCCGAGGAGTAGTGTGGACGGTGAAGAGTAGTTGGAGGCGGCAGATGTTCTAGAGTTAGGTTTAGAAAGACTTGGTGGTGGGTTCCTTAGACCAGGAAATAATTTTGGATCTGAGCAACTGTATGAAGGTGGTCGCCCAACATAGGAGTGGACTTGGAGCTGGAAAATCAAGTCATGTTGAAGACAGTAAAGAATTTTTATGCATGGCGTGGTGATACAAAAACTCAGCTTCATTTCCTTTTTTTTTTTTTTTTTTAAATTTTTTTTTTTTTTCAACGTTTATTTATTTTTGGGACAGAGAGAGACAGAGCATGAACAGGGAAGGGGCAGAGAGAGAGGGAGACACAGAATCGGAAACAGGCTCCAGGCTCTGAGCCATCAGCCCAGAGCCCGACGCGGGGCTCGAACTCACGGACCGCGAGATCGTGACCTGGCTGAAGTCGGACGCTTAACCGACTGCGCCACCCAGGCACCCCATCATTTCCTTTTGACAAGGCTTTGCTTTCTGATTTGACTCCTTAGGAGGACTTGTTGTATATTCTGTCTTTAGTCCTCTTCCACTGTTTTTCCCAAAAAAACTCTTTTTGTAAAAATAACAAAGTTGGGTTGATTTTTTTTTTTTTTTTTTTAAAGCATGTTACCAACACAAGGCCAGTGGGATAGGAAAAAAACCAAAACAGCCAGCCAGTGTGCTTTCTGAACTCGGTATCTTCTGATTTTTTTGTAATGCAGAAGTCAATACTTAGGAACCCGTTGAGGATGTTTAAGTGATTAACATTTGCATTTCTACTGAAAGATTGTTCTTTTGGTGTCCAGCTGGTTATTGGCATTAGACTAGACTAACTCCCATAAAACTACAGAGATACTTCTTGTCAAGAGACAAAAGTCAGGAGATACTTCTTGCTCTGATGCCACTTTCACCTACCGTATTCCACCTTTGTTTCTGCCCTTACACTTTTTCAAAGGACATTTACATTAGAATGAGCTACATTATTTTTTTATTTTGGAGGTGACTGGATGGACATGTGTTGATGAGGTGTTCTCAACCCCTGTGAAGAAAGACCTCCCAACTTTTGGTGTTCAAATACAAGGACCCTTAGAGGTAGAGAACTTTCCAGTGTTGCCTCCAGGGATAGCCATTTCAGATGTCTGCAGGACCAGGAAGGTAATGTAAATGAGAGAAGCCAATGAGGGTGACTATGGCAAACTGGAGAGAGCTTGCCTGGTAGAAGGCAGATAGCTGCTCCTTACTCAGTCGTTGCTGCTGTATGAGAATGGAAGCCCAGTATAAATCAGGTCTTTTAGATTTTCCAAAGAAGCTAGGATCGTGTTTTGTCCTCGACAGAACACGATTCTAGCTTATCTCCTGATTTTTAAATGCTGGCAACCAATTTAAAACTCCCAGTATGCTATGTGGGATAACACACTAAAAAGTAAAAAAAAAAAAAAAAAAAAAAAATTCTGTAGGCTGCAGGCTACAAATTTGTAGATTCTGATTTGGTCCATTTTCTTTATTCACATATTGAGAAACAGAAACCCAAAGATATAAAATGACTTTCCCAGGCTCACGCTGTAGTTAGTAGCAGAAGTAGGACTAGAACCTGGGTCTTCTTTCTTTGTGTGCAATTGTCTTTGCACTAGGAAAGTTAAACTTTTTTGGTGCTCTGAGGAAAACTAAGCCCCTTTCCCTAGAAAAGTGCATGTACATTGCAAATTTTGCATACACTTTTAGGGATTTCTAACTCCCTGGAATTGTTACATGAACACCAGGTAAAGAAACCTCTCTAGTACCTGCTGATTCATATGTTTGCAGTATAAGGGGAACAGTGCCCTAGTATTTATTTAAGCAAACTCATGTAGAGAGGTACTTAAGCTGTAGGCCTATCCTCCCTCCGTCACTCCCGCCTTTATGGATACTAAATCTTAAATAGACAATAGGAATACGTTTAGCTAAATGTAAGACCCTTCCTACTACTCTCTGCAATACCAGCACTTGCAGTCATTTCTTTCAGGTCTTTTACATACATACATAGCGCCCATAAAAAGTAAGAGTTTTGTTTGTTTTTAAATAAATGATAGGTATACTATGTTTCTTTTTGCGAGGTTTTTAAAAAAAAAAAAAATCACTATGTCTTGCCTTGAATCCAGGTATATAGCAGAGTTCCTAGTTTCACCAAAGCCCCTCATCGCTTCATATTATCAGTTTTTTAAGTTTATTTATTTACTTTGAGAGAGAGCAAGTGCGCATGTAGAGAAGAAGCAGAGAGAAGAAAACAGACTCTCAAGCAGGCCCTGTGCCATCAGTGCAAAGCCCAATGTGGGCCTGACTCCTGAACCACGAGATCATGACCTGAGCTGAGCTCAAGAGTCTGACGCTTAACCCACTGAGCCACCCAGGCACCCCCAGAACTCTTTTTTCAATGTGATGAATAAAAAATATCTTAATTGCAAGAAGTTTGAGCATCTTTTACATCTTTTCAGATGTTTATTAGCCATTCTACATTTCTGTTATGTGCTTATCCTATGTTTGGATTTCACTGGGGCATATTTGACTTTTACTTGTTTATAGGAATCCCTTTTGTATTTTCTTATGTATTCTTGACACCAATCTCTTCTGTTATATGTATATATATATATATATCTCTCTCAATCTTTTTCATTTGAATCATTCTGATCCTGGTTTTTGCTACTTACTAGCTTTGTGATTTGGGGGCATCACTTGGGTATTCATTTGACTTCCACAGAACCATTTTTTCACCATTGTAAAGTGAGAACGTAGCACCTCTTAGTTACTGTGTCACTGTGAAATGCCATTGACAAAGTGTATGAGCCGTGTGATTTTTGGGTTCCTCATTTGATTTCCACGAGCCATTTTCTTGGCTGTGAAGTGCGAGTATACTAGTTTTTAAGTTTATTGTGAAATGCCAATGAAAGAGCATATGAAAGTGCTTTGGAGAGTAAAGAACACCTTCCAGTGTAAGGCATTTTTCCTTTCTTTGGCTTTATTATGACTCACCCCTATGAGCTGACTTTTCTGAAGGATGTTACATCTCCACAGATTGATCAAACTCTTAAGAGTCGGGTGTCACAACATAGCAATTGTCTCTTTGTGTTCTACATTCTTTCAGGGAAGGAAAGAGATGTGTAAACAAGATACGCTTACATTGAACTCTTGTGTTCTTGGAAGGTGTTGGGTGGGATGGAGGTGGAGGAGAGCAGTATCAGGAGACTCTCACTTTGCCACTCAAAATGCCTGCTGAAGGAGTGACACAGTAGAATCTGGCCATTTATGGAACCAGGTATCTACAGGGTTAGAATTAGCCTGCCTATTCTTACCGTTATGGTCCACTTCTCAAATAGAACACAGCTTCATAGGCAGTAGTTCTATCCCCCCACAGTAGGGAAGTATGAGGATATAGTTTCCTATCCTGGTTACCTTTTGCAAACAGATGATTGACTAAAACATACTACCCTATGCTTTGGGGACAGGCAAATTCAAATGCTACCTCAGACCTAGATAACCCTGTGTTTCTACCCTACGTAGCATGCTGTAGAGGGCCCTTTCTTTCGCCATCCCCTTCATGACTACTCTCCCAAGTATCCAGGACTCAAGAATTACCTGATGAAATATCTTGAATCTGCTTTTGAGGCCTGTAGAGCCTCTTTCTGAGTCTGTTCCTCCGAAGATGGATCAAGCCGTTAGATTCTACCCCTGAATGTGTGTAACTAGATCTCAGATGTGGCCAAGGGTGACTCCTTGAGAGAGATGTTCCCAGAGCTTGGGTGCACTAGTTTTCACATCTGTGCACAAGGCTTTTTCAGGTGGAGGAAGGGACTGGTGTGTGGGGAAAGAAACGAGGTGAATCTGGGGCCAGGGTCTTCCACTTGGACTTTTGCCCCAGCCTTGCAGCTGTTGGGGGCAGGTCTGCCCAGAGGAGCCTCTCCCTTCTAACCATCTGCTTATTTTATGGGGGGGGGGGGGGAGCCATTGGGGCATGTTTTCTTCACCACCCATTTAGAGGCTGAGTATAGCTGGCTCAATATAGACCCCAGTTAATGTCTGAGAATAATTCTCAAAAACAGTGGGGTGGGGGTGGAATGGGTGAATTTCCTGAAAGGAGAGTATCTGTGCATCTTCCTCTGTCTCTCCCCTGGGTAGGCAGTGCTGCTGATGCTTAGTGAAGAGGAGGAAAGATTCTGCTGACACACTGTATTTTTATGAGAGAAGGCTAAGGGTTCCCTTATCTCTCCACACAAGGCACGTCTGCCTGCAAAGGGGCTGTCTGCTTCTTAGGGATTCCTTCGTCGTTCCATTTCTTTTCTGAATGTTTTAAGGCACAGTTTTGGTGCATTCCTTTCTGTTGTCTAGAGCCGGGGGGGACGTCATAATATATCAGGGCTCTTGCTTAAGAGCTTAAATTGGGCGCTGGCAGCTGGGATGTGGGGGAAGAGAGCTTTCCAGGGACAAGTGACCTGCTTGTTCAGCCAATGAGAAGCAGGTTAGAGAAATGATATCACCAGACAGGCTTTATTGTTTGATCATCTCATAAAAGCAGGATTGTGTCTGGCGACTTAACCCTTTTTTAGGTATTTCGGTCTCACCCAACTCTCTGGTATGTGACCTCTGGATTCCTTTTCCCAACTGTCTGCTGTGAGACCACAGAGATTAAGGATTTAAATTGGTGATGAAATTTGGAGAGTTGTGAACCATCGTTTTAAAACTACAAATTATTAAAATTTAGAACCACAGCTAGGATGGGAATGTTAACTACTCTGTGTTTAGAGAGCACATCTAAAGCAGATACCAGTCTAGTCGTATTACACCAGGCTTTTACTGGATAGACTTGGAAGAGAAAGAGAGTTAGAGGGGAAAAAACATTGAGCCTTTAGTCTATTTTAATCTACTTAAAGGGGTCTTACTAAGTATTTCCTGTTTTAGAGGAATTGGAATTGGTTCTGCAAATTTGGAAAATATCACTGATTCTGAGACCAATTTTGAGTAACAGATATTTGTAGTGTTTGTTTATATTGTACCTCTTTATTATCCTTTTCCCCATAAAAATGACCATCATTTTACTTCCTCATGCTTCCTTTTCTTCACTGGTAAAATGCGGGTGATGATCCTACCGTATCCCACAAAGGAGTTGAGATAAAATAAGCTAATTTATGTGATTTTAGAGTGTGCTACACATGTATTATAATTAGGTCATTCATTTTTTTCAGATTGCATATTCATTCATTTGTTCAGTAGACTTTTTCAAACCCTTCTTGATGCTGGGCATAGATGCAGAGATGGATGTAGTTCTTACCCTTAAGGAGTTTAAAACATTATGAGGCAGATAGACAACAATAATAAAAGTGTCTCATGTATCTGTCGCATTTACCATGTCCCAGGTCCTTTTCTAAGCACCTTAATGTATACTAGTTCATTTAATCTTGATATAACCCCATGAAGCAAGTATTGTTATTAGCTTCGTGTTATACAGGTAAAGAAATAGAAGCGTAGAGAGGCTGAGCTGTCTTGGGTCACACAGCCAGTGGTAGAGTTGGGACTTGAGTCCAGGCTGTGTGCCTGTAGAGTCCATTCACTGAGTCTGTGTTGACCAACACAGTACTGACTAGCTATCTATAGTTTTTGAGGACTTGAGATGTGGCTTGTCCAAATTGAATTGGGCTGCATTTGTGAAATACACACTAGATTTCAAAGACTTAGTATGAAAAATATGTATAAAATATCTCATGTTGAAATTACATGTTGCAGTGATAATATTTTGGGTATTCTGAGTTAAATATACTAGAATTAAGTTCACTTTATTTTTGTGGCTACTAGAACTCTTTTTTTTTTTTTAACATTTATTTATTTATTTATTTATTTATTTTTTAATTTTTTTTTTTTTTCCCAACGTTTATTTATTTTTGGGACAGAGAGAGACAGAGCATGAACGGGGGAGGGGCAGAGAGAGAGGGAGACACAGAATCGGAAACAGGCTCCAGGCTCTGAGCCATCAGCCCAGAGCCTGACACGGGGCTCGAACTCACGGACCGCGAGATCGTGACCTGGTTGAAGTCGGACGCTTAACCGACTGCGCCACCCAGGCGCCCCAACATTTATTTATTTTTGAGAGAGAGAGAGAGAGACAGTATGAGCAGGGGAGGGGCAGAGAGAGAGAGGGAGACACAGAATCTGAAGCAGGCTCCAGGCTCCGAGCTGTCAGCTCAGAGCCTGACATGAGGGGCTCGAACTCATGAATCGCGAGATCATGACCTAGGCCGAAGTCTGAGCTTAACCAACTGAACCACCCAGGCGCCCCTGTGGCTACTAGAACTCTTAAAATTACATATGTGGCTTGCATTTATGGCTTACATTACATTTCTCTTGGATTGTGTTACTCTAATCGTTCTAATGAAATAACAATAATAATAGACATTTATTGAGCACTTACTAAGTGCCACATACTGGGCAAATACCTTTACACTGTTCTAGTGAAGTCTCAAAATAATGCTGCTTATTATCCCCATTTATAGAAGGGGAGAAGGTTTTGAGAAAGTAATTTATCTGAGGTTAGTCAACTAGTTAATGACAGACCCCAAATTTGAAACCTTACATGTCTGACTCAAAAGCCTGTACTCAACAGCACACTGTAATACCATTTGAAATCTCGGGGCATTTTCTTTGTTTTTATTTTTACAAGAATATTTAATACTGCATACTTCTGTAATTGGCATGTAGAAGTTCAAAATAAAAACCACTAAGTCATAAAATGGACATCCCAGATCAAAATCTCTTTTCAGACCCTCAGCCCTCAGTGAGCACTGGCGCAGTTGAACCCTAAGATGAAGCAATGTGTCAGCCTGTACAAATTGCATTTAGTTTTCATTCCAGTAGTTTCTCAGGTCAGTGGGCAATTTATGTCCCGACCCTCTTTGTCCAATAGAGGAAGAGGGACAGTGCAGCTTTCCTTAGTTGTTTAGTTCTCTTGGCTAATAAGAAGAAAAAATTGCTTTCCATTTCATTGTCCCATGAAATGCTATTTGTGTTTGAAAGAGCAACAAAACGCGGTCTAATGACCCCTGACTTTTCTTTCTTCTAGAGCAAAGACTCTGGCGGACTGAAGGCGGCTATGATTGAGTTGGTGGAAAGGTTAAAGTTCAAGAGCTCAGATCCTAAAGTAAGTATTGTTTTGGAATTGATCTGGTATTGGTACTCCAAGTATTTCGTTCTCCTTGAGCTAAGTTCTAGGGATGTTAATGATCATCTATCTGAACGTCGCATCAAGATCTAATTAAGTCTGCCTATCAGAAGCATTGTTCTCATATGCCTAGAGATAAGTCATCTGTTTTTTCCCTTCTCTGTTTTATGACTTACAACACATAATCATTAATTGTTTTCTCTGAACTGCAGACAAGTGCATTTTTAATCTTCCTTTAACAGGCCTTTGAGACTACTGTCCTTTGTGCCCATTTAATTCAGCCAAAGGCATCCGAGGTACTGATCAGCTTAATGCTGGGGACTGGAACAGGCTCCAGACTTTTCCAGTTGGTGTTCAGCACTCGCGTCTTGTCTCTCTGCCACTTACAGGAACCAGCTGCCACCACGAATGCTTTTGTCCTCATGACCTCGAGTCTGGTCTGGGAAATGGTTTCAGCTTCCCAGCTTTCTTTGCAAGATGTTAGGAGCTGTAGGATTGATATTCTGGGAGATTCCATACCAGGGTGGGGGTGGACTGGGAACTGAACATGCCGGAGGGATTATGACTAACACAGCCTCCCTTCTCCTACCCGGAGACTTACTGTGGCACTACTTGGTATCGATGCCAGCTGGCTCTCCTGACAGAGCCTCTCACAATTAAATAGGGAAAAGAGCACAATTTTGTTTCACGTTTTGTATCCCCTACCTTTTTTTTTTTTTTTTTTTTTTTTTTAATTTAAAGTTCTTCATATGGTGAATAGACTAGCATTTTTTGAGTACCCACTGGGAGCCAGACACTGTGCTGGGAGCCTGACATTCCTTTTTTAAAAATTGTGGTACAGGGGTGCCTGGGTGGCTCAGTCGGTTAAGCGTACAACTTCGGCTCAGGTCATGATCTCACGGTCCATGAGTTCGAGCCCCGCATCAAACTTTGTGCTTTGTGCTGACAGCTCAGAGCCTGGAGCCTGTTTCAGATTCTGTGTCTCCCTCTCTCTCTGACCCTCCCCCGTTCATGCTGTCTCTCCCTGTTTCAAAAATAAATAAACATTAAAAAAAAAATTAAAAAAAAAAAAAGAAAAAAAATTGTGGTATAATATACATAATGAAACTTACCCCTTTAACCATTTTTAACTGTATGGTTCAGTCTCATTAAGTACATTCACATTGTTGTCCAACCATCACCACCACCGCCATCCATCTCCAGAACTTCTTCATCATTCCAAACTGAAACTCTCTGCCCATTAAATGCTTCTTATTCCCCCTGACTTAAATTCTTGTGATTTTTGCAACAACCTGGTAGAGTAGCTTATTATTCCCATTTTATTGATAAAGACACTGAGGCTTAGGGAGGTTAGGGCCATTTGCCCTGAATCTAGTATAATTTAAAGCTGCGATTCATACTGACTCCAGTAGCTGTGCTCTTTCTTTTATGTCATGCTGCAGACCAAGCCCTGGGATTCACCTCCTTTCTATCCTCTAATCACATTGTGCCTCGATTTTCTAATCAGAAACACTATCAGGGCAGAGTCACAGACAATGACAGGCTTTTCAAAAGGTGGCTGTGGTCCTGAATCTGCAAAATTTCATATAGCATCGACAGCATTGGAACATTGGTAGTATCTCTTATCTTCTGGTATAGTTAGGGTTCCAGAGATAGAGAGGATCTTGACAGAAAAATATTGGGGTAGCCTTCATCAATTTTCTTAGCTCAGAGTAGAAAGACCCCTGGTATGAGTAGTTTTCCTTAAGTGAAGATGAGCTAATTAATTATTAAAGATTACTGAAAGCTTTTTTTTTTTTTTTTTTTAACGGAGTTTCTCTGGTTTCTGGGGCAACGTCTATCCTGAAGGAGACAACTGTGTTTTCTGTTTCTGCCACACCCACGTGCTTGTGGGCAGTGATGGAGCAAGAGGATGTGTACAGATTACATTGAGTGGCTTCTGTGCATGATGATAATACAAGTAAAGTGCTTTGGGGTCCTTTATGGATGCATGTAGTGCTTCTAATGGGAAGCTTGCCAGAGGTGAAAAAATTGAGTGGTCCCATGGGAGCAACTCCTGGAAGCCTCAGGATTTTCCCATGATGCATCATAAGCTAAAGGATATTTGTTAGGACCAGACTTGATCTTGGATATGTGCATACACACTCACCTCTTTTATCTTCTCTTTATCTTGTCCCAGATTATTTCCACCAATCTATTTTATTTTCAAGCCCCATTCCAGTTTCCCGTATACATATGCTATATGGACCCAGAGCTAGCTTGAAGAAGGACCACTGTAATTGCAGAATGAATGTCAGATCACTAAGGGGGGTGTGTGGGAAATGGGACACTATATAATTTTTGCAACAAATAAATAGTCGTCTTCCGAGAGAAGTTTTTAGTTTGTTCTGCTTTCCCTCAGAACTCCACCATATCTTTTTTAAGTTGGCCTATTTAAGAGGGACAGAATCTCTCAGGCTTTATGACCTGTCATTTCCTGGCACAGGAGCTTTTCATAGAAGCACTGATTTGAGTCATGGAGCACTGAGCACTATCTCTGCCTCACTTCCTCTAGAATTCCCTAAAGCATCACAAAGCTTCATTAGTCCAGACACTGAAATCTACAGGGGACTGAGTTAATTTTTACCTCTGAGTTTTGTCAGAGAGGAGTGGAAGGTGACTAGATTAACCATTTTTTAAAATTATAAAATAATATATGCTTATAGATTAAAAAATACAGATATCCATAAAGGAAAGTCAAGTGAATCTCCCCCAAGCTAACCACTACTAACAGTTTGGTGTGTAACCTTCTAGACAGTTTTTCCATGTGGAAATATACTTCTAAGATTTTTTTTACAAGAAATATACTATACCTGTGGTTTTATTACACAGAATATCTTGGGTATACTTCTGTGTCAATAACGTAGACTTAATTATTCTGAATGAGAAGCCTCATTTTGTCCAAAATATTTGTCCGATGCCCCTTTTTCTTTCAGACCACTGGTTCTTAACCTTTAATGTTTTAAAAATCACCTGGAGGACTTATAAAATACAGAGTGCTGGGCCCACCCCCCATGGTTGCTGATTCAGTGGGTCTGTGGTGATTAGAGACTATGGTGGACCTTAGTGATTTTCCTTCCCTCTTGTTTTGATTTTTTTTCATTCCTTTCAGCAGATGGCCAGAAGAGCCCTTATAAATAAATCTAAGCGATTTCAACTTCAAAAAAAAAAAGAGATACATAAAACTTCAGACTTAGAAAACAAACAAATTGAGCTGAGGGGGCAGAGGAGAGGAGAGGGAGGTACACCGAGGCTGCCTGAGAGGACAGGATTCCTGTAAGGCACCATGTCCAGCAGAGAAACACCAAGGCCCGAAAGAGGGAGAAGAGTTCTGGTCAGGATTTAAGAGGGTGATGGAGGCTCATGCCATGGTACAGGAGTGGGCTGAGTTCTAAAACCAGAGGACATCAGGGGACACCAAATTCTAGCCACTAGGGGTGAGCCTGAGGACAGGAATCAGAGCCAGTGGCGGTTGGGAAGTAAGGCACAGAACCCGATTAAGTTGTGTGCATGCATGTTGCTATGGTGAGCCCTGTTTTAAGGGTGCATATCTCCGGGGATCTAGAACTTTGTTTACGATGGAAAGAGAATATTTTTAGTAACAAGCAATCTTTAGTTTGTTTAATTGGAAGTGGTCTTTTAAATAATAAGGCATCCTGATGTGTTTGATACGAACCAGTTTGCAAACAAATTTTTTTTCAGTCCTACTTTTCAGAAACATTTATTGCACAAAGCAGGATTTTTATCTGTAGAATTCTTATATTTATGTTAGACTTCAGGGAAATTAAAACATGTAGTTAATCGTGTGTGTGTGTGTGTGTGTCCGTGTGTCCGTGTGTCCTTGTGTCCGTGTCCATCCACATCTGGATTTTTAACAGCTTGAAAGCATTCTGAGTTCTTCACAGCTCCTCTATGAAGTGACTATGCAATAATCTTTCATAGTCTACCCAGAAGAAACTAAAACTCAGAAAACACATTGATTCCTTTCCCTTTCTTCCCCCTGTCCAGCCTCTCAGAAAGCATTGAACCAAAAGGATAACATGCTAAACTCAGTCCAACTAACCTCTTATTATGCAGTTAATAACAGCCACTCTATTAGTGGCTTTCTCTATTAGTATTGATTGCTTTTCTTTCCATCTAAGATGCTCTGTTCATTGTTCCCTATGTCTGGTGTGCTTGAAACAAGTAGTTAAAAACACAGTTGTGTCTCAAAAAAAAATCATACTAATCTTTAAGAAGTAATTCTCAAAAAAGTGCCTTAAACTCAAGCCAAATGGCTCACATTCTTTCAGACTGGAGTGGGATTAAACATGGGAGCTAGCCATACGAAGACTGCCTAAAGCATAACAGGGTTTTTTTTTGTTTGTTTTTTTGTATTTTCTTCAGTTTCTAAAGGTGTTCGTACTAAAGTGTGAAACCAAAGAATTGTCTGGCCACGTGAAATTAAATATATCTGAGAATTGTCCTATTTTTAGTTAGCATTTACATAGCATTTTATAATTGCAAGAGAACTTTGCAGTCCATTTTAGTAGCTGATATCATTGAATGGAACATAGCCCAGTCCTTCACTCTACTGTGCGAATCAGACTCTTGTTAAAATGGTAGGCTTGGGGGGCGCCTGGGTGGCGCAGTCGATTAGGCGTCCGACTTCAGCCGGGTCACGATCTCGTGGTCCGGGAGTTCGAGCCCCGTGTCGGGCTCTGGGCTGATGGCTCGGAGCCTGGAGCCTGTTTCCGATTCTGTGTCTCCTCTCTCTCTGCCCCTCCCCCGTTCATGCTCTGTCTCTCTCTGTCCCAAAAATAAATAAATGTTGAAAAAAAAAATTAAAAAAAAAAAATGGTAGGCTTGGCATGTACAAATAGAAATGGATGTAAGCAAAATCTAACTTAAATTCCTGTTGTTAGTGTCTTGTTATTCACCAGGGTCAAGCCAGGTCTCGGTGCTGGTCCTTGCTCTGCCCTAAGACAGAAGCATTCACTGGGACAGTGTTTATTCAGCCAACTGAAGCAGAGAATTGAGATGCCTCAGTTATCAAGATGATTCATTCAAAAGTGATTCTTTGGTTGGAAAGCAATTAGAATTACTGACCTATTTCTGCACTTTTCATAAAAAATAAAGGAAGTTGTAAGTAGTAATCTGAAGTGTTTTGTTGTATTTTTTATCTCTGTACCCTCAAGCCCTAGTCGGGTACCTGGCCATAGTAATAGATACACATTATCTATTACAACAACAGAATGAAAAGAAATACTATCCTTTGCCCTGTTCTGTGGGTAAGCACTCTGAGACTTAGCGGGGTTAAATAGCTTGCTAGTAAGTGAGGGGAGCTGGACTCCACATTGGGGTGCTTCCTGTTCTTACCCCACACACGGTTGTTGAACCCACGGATGAGTAAACATAGATAGATGTGCTGTCGTCCTTAGCAGTATGACTCTTCTCTATTTTTCCCTCACATTCTTCTTTTACCTGCCTTTACCGGGTCCTGCAGCCTACAGCGCCAGGGTCCGAGGACTGGAGGATGGCCTTTTCCAACAAAGAGTACAGGGAGGTGGCAAAGGAGCCATGACAGCCCGGAGCATTTAGCCCTGACTAAATGAAGAACCCAGGCTGGTGTTTCAGCATTTGCCTGTTATTGGTGTAGAACACCAAGTGGGAAAAATGCCTGTGCTTTCTCAGGTCCGATCTAGGCTCTGAGGCCTAGAATCCACTGGGAAACAAACGTGGCCCTTTTCCTCCTCTGTGGACACTTGAGCAGCAGAAAGAGGAGAAGCATGCTCTTTATCCTCCTTCACTGTCCCCCTGCCTTTATCAAAACAAAGCGAGACAGCTTCCCTTTTTCCCTGTCTGCCAGTTATCAAAATAATACATTCTCTCTGTAGAAAAATGTGGAAAACAGACAAGCGTCAAAAAGAAAGGAAAAAGCCTTATGCTATTTGCAGTGGTTTGTAAGCTTCGAGTGCCTCTTTTTTTGACTGCAGATTCTTGAGCCTCACCCAGAACGTCCAGCTGGGTAGTTCTGAGACTGCTCTTGTGATACACGGCCTGCATGATTCTGGTGCACATGGTCACTTCTTCACACTTGAGGACACACGTAGGAGAAAACTGGTTAATGGTGCTCGGTCTTTCAAATAGAAAATTAGTATTATTGTCTCTCTCTGTGTAGCTGTCATCCTGTGTGTATCTATGTGTATGTATTAGTGTGACTGTGTATTTGTGGGTGTGTGTATGCATATATATATATATATATATACACACACACACACACCATGCATACATAGTTTGTATCCTGCTTTTTTCATCTAACATCATCCCTTATAAACATTTTTATCATTTGAATCCATTTCAGTCTTTGAACTGTTACTTGGAAAACTAAAATCCTAAAGGCCAGTCTGCCATTATTGCTAAATGGAAGTTTTATCCAGTAAGGCATTTCTGTTTTCTTCCTAATAGCATAAGCAGATTCTGTTAATTTTTTTTTCAGGCAGGCCAGTCACCGTGTAAGATTATTCAGGTACAGTGGAAACTGAGTTAATGCGAAGTCAGGTACGCAGGCGTGCAGTCAGCCCCAAGCTGAGCTTTTGACAGCATCTGCCTTCCCACTGGTCAGGGTGTCTCACGTGATGTGACTAAACGAATAAACGTAGGGCTCAGTAGAAAGTCTGAGGCCATCTCCAGTCCCCCACTTAACAGCTGAGGAAACTGAGGTGCCAGGACCCCCTGCCGGAGGTCACCCAGGTAGTGATAGCAGAGCCAGAGCTGGCTGGCAGTTTTCGGACTACAGGGCTCTAGTTTTTCCAGTAGAGAGATGTTTTCAACTTGGCAAGGTTGTAGAAACATTGGAAATGGTACAGTCACTTTGGAAAACAGTCTGGCAGTTCCTCACAGGGGTAAACAGAGTTGCCATAGGACTTAACAAGCCCATTCTTGGATAGATACCCAAGGGGAATGGTAACAGGTGTCCACACCAACACTGCACAGCAGTGGTCACAGCAGCATGATCATACCGTCTGGGATGTGGAGACCACTCAGCGGATGACCGCGTAACTATAACCTGGTATGTCCATACAGTGGGATACTGCTGGGCGACACGCAGAAATGAAGCACCCATTGCAAGCTGCAAAAAGGATAGCCCTCAAAAATGTGATGCTAAGAAGCCAATCCCCAGAGACCAGATAGTGTGTGATCCCATTTATATGACATGTCGAGAACAGGCAGATTTATAGAGGTGGGAAATAGACCTCTTGTTCCCTGGGGCTGAGGGAGATGGAGAAATGGGGTGGGGGTGACTGGTAAGGGCTGGGGGGTTTCTTTTCGGTGTGATGAAAATGTTCAAATTGATTGTGGGATGATTGCACAACTGTGTGAATGTACTAAAGACCACTGAATTGCATCTTTAAATTGGTGAGTTGTATGATTATGTGGGTTATAGCTCAATAAAGCTTCTGAGAGAGGAAGAAAGATTTCTGTCCCAGTCCCTTTTTTCAGCCCTTCACTTAAAAGCATCATCAGGGAATAGTCTTTCTCCCCAGACAACGATGAGGGGCAGAAACCTGATGTCAGCCTCTGTCATGGGGAGGCAGTATTCTACAGTTAGTGGAAACTCAGGCTCTGGATGGGACCGCGGCTGGTCAGATTACCTCCAGTGTCGACCGCTTTTCCAGCCCAGGCAGATCCTGTGCTTAATCTCTTCATTGCTCAGGTTTTTGTTTTATTCAGCTGCAAAAGATGGGATAATAGTACATACTTCATAGGGTTGTTAGGAAGATTAAGTGAGATAATCCATTTAAAGTGCTTTGTACAATATCCTGTGAACGAAGGCTGCTGCTAGCTTTCTCCTAGTCCTGAGAACCACTGCTGCTTCCAGCGGAAGGCTATGGTTATGTGGGGGCCGTGTCCCAAGCCACAGTTGAGGAGGCCTTCTGATCCCTGTGGAGAAAAGTAAGCCACCTGTTAATACCTAACTAGATTCTATGCTTTGATCAATTAACGCTTCCCAGGATTAGTGACACTTTTAAGGGCCACTGCTACCTCTTTTGAGCGATAATGGCATGCAGTTAAGTTGAGTTAGATCTCCCAAGTTGGAGCCCCTTGGTATTTCTGGCTGGCTGGTTGGCTCTAGGCCTTGCGTGGCCTCCTTGCCTGGTGTTAGTTCAGTGTAGCAACGTGGCCCGTTCAAGTTGAGGCACATATCTCTGCCTTGGGAGTTTACAGCTGTGTGTCCATATATTCCCAATAGAAATAAGAAATCAGCGCATAGAAGCAGTTATGTTTATTGTTGTGGAGCAGACTCTGTAGTTAGCAAAACTGCCTGGTGCCAAATTAAAAAAAAAATAAATTAAGAGTCACAGAAGAAATTAAGTGTCACATTTAAGAAACACATTAGGAGATATGTCTCTACTTTAAACACCACTGAGATTCTTTTTCTCTTCCTACTTCTGCCTTCTCCTGCAGCTTTACCCTTTGGCCATCCTCTTTCTGTTGGAGCACCAGAGCTCCTAATTGAAGTACTGTACAAATCAACTCTGGGCATTTAAAACTACGGTAGGCATGGTTTCTGAGCTGCCTGGTGGGCTAGAGCATTGTTCGAAAGCAAAGGGATTGAGCTTTAAATGGCTTAATAAAATTAATACATTGTGATGTCCTCTTCCCCCTGCTCCAGGTCCTGTCTGCACTGACGGGAGACCTGATAATATACTCTCTGCCAAAGCCTGAAGGACTTATTACGTGACCAGTGTGGAGAGGGGAGTGGGGCTGTCAGGGCCCCCCCAGAGCAGCCACACTTCATGTTGCCAGCGCAGGATTGTATTTGACATTTAATTTAGGAGGCTGGGTGCCTAGATATAAAACTTTATTGTGATAATAGCGATAAAAACCACCCAGACTTTTATGTAATGGCCTCGGCCTCCTTCTTTCTCCCTTCTTCCCCTTTTCCTGTTAGTTCCACCTCTCATTCGGCTAGGCAATAACACTCAGGTCTGCTAAAGTAAAAAAGATGTTTTCTTGATCTCTTAAGGCTAAAGTTACAGAGTGCGACTCTCAGTCTACCTCAGGTCTGTATGTAGATGCTTGTGTGTATATATAAAATGTAAAATTTGAGAACCACATCTCTCCCCTGACTGCATTTAGCCAAATGGCAAAACCCGTCTGTGGCTGTGTAGAGAAGGTCAGTTCAACCCAGTGATTTAGTTGATTACTAACCTTTGTTGAATGGCTTCTGTTTACCTCTGCGGCTGGTGAAATAAATTCTATGGTAGATCCTTAATTCCTAACTCAACCTGATTAGCTAGACGGTATAATCCCCATTTTACAGAGGAGGAAACAACGATTTAACAGGTTTAATGACTTGTCCAAGGTTAATGATGCCAATAAATTGCCTTTTTATGATTGCTATGTGGAAATGTTAGTAGTTGTAGGAAGTTACTAACTTTTACTTATAGAAATGGGTTGGGAAGAGTATACCAATAGAGAGTTTGTTCAGACTTCCAGGGAAAAAAAACCTATCGAGTATGACATGCTTTCTTTACTTCTGTGGTGTAAGGGCACAGACTTTGGAGTCAGATGACCTGAGTCCTTCTGGCACTTGTTACCTGTCCGTCTTGATTTGTCTGAGCTTTTAGCGTCACCCATAAGCTAGGACTAATCATATTACATTTTTATTACTGAGTACCCTGAAAACGGAAACTTTTGAGAAGGAGATAAGAAATAATGGAGGATGGTTAGAAGCATGGCCTTGGGGGGGGCGGTGCCTGGGTGGCTCAGTCGGTTGGGTATCCGACTTCAGCTCAGGTCATGATCTTACAGTTTGTGGGTTCGATCCCCGTGTCGGGCTCGATTCCCGTGTCGGGCTCTATTCCCGTGTCGGGCTCTGTGCTGACAGCTCGGAGCCTGGAGTCTGCTTCGGATTCTGTGTCTCCCTCTTTCTCTCTGCCCCTCCCCTGCTCATGCTCTGTCTGTCTCTCTCTCTCTAAAATAAATAAACATGAAAAAAAAAAAAAAAGAAGCATGGCCTTGGGGACCGAAAAAGTATTTTCGCAACTGTACTTAGTACCTTAGAACCCTGTGGTTCTTGGGTAAGCAGACTGTTAGCTGCTCCAGAGGTGTAATAGGGCTTCAGTCTGCAGAAGAGAGACAATATGGTAGAGGTAGGTTGTGAGATTGAGGCAGACTGTGCTTAGGAGCTGCGGGGCAGAATGTGACCTACCCTTCCCGCATGCTGTGTTTTGCCCTGGTGTCACTGAAGTAGACTGTATCTGATCTTATCAAACTAGAAGAGACAAACGTTGCTCCTTGACAGCTGGCCTGTGGCCATTTACTGAAACCAAGGCAAGGAGCCCCTGATTGACATCCTTACTTTTCCTGCCTAGGTTGTATGAGAAGGTCCTTCCTGTGTTCCTTTGGGAAATCTAAATTTGCTCTCCCAAGGGTGTACGTTCTCCTTCTGTAAGAAAACTAACTGGGGGCTCTTTGTCTGTGAGAGCTCAGTGGGTACCGTGTAAAAGTCACACAATACATGTTCATGGTTACTGTCATCTGCATCTGCAGAATAGTTCTGCTGATGTTCCTGTGTGCCCGGAGAATACGAAGTTCTTTCTGTGTATTGTGTAGACTTCACAAAAAATATCTGTGAGAAAGATATTATTACCTCCGTTCTACAGACGAAACTTTCACCTTTCTGAGCTTCAGAAACACAGTTATTAGTACTCAAACCTGTTTCTCTACCACAACAGACTCCGTGAGGTTTACCGTTTTGACATGTAGCCAAGGAGACCTGCGTCTCAGTGCCCTTTCCTCGGTGTTCTTGGTGGTGTGCCGTTGTTTGGTTTTGATGGCGAACAAATAACTGTGGTTTTGCAAGGAGAATGCTCAAAAAGGGAAGTGGAATAGAGGAGGAGGGCTAAGTCTTATTTTAAAATTGCTTTAATCTTCAGCAGGTAATATAGGCCTACTTAGTATATTCAAGTCTAAAAGGGTTAAAAATAGTATTTCTGTTTAGTTATCCCTGAAACTTTCAGTGTCAGTTCCCACCTCCCACCTCCTACAGGATAATTTCTGAGGCAAAAACTGTCTTTTTAGCTTATGCACAGGTTAAGATGGAAGAAAAGCAAGAGAACAAGGTAAACTGGAAGCTCTGACTCTTACTCCTGTTACAGGTCCTGGGTGTCTCTGGGGGACTCCTTCTTTCACATTTCTGTGGGGGGGGGGTCACTCAGAATTATTTTTCTGCTCACTCAGGAAGAGTTGTGTTCAGAAGTTTGTGATTGCTTTCTTTATTGCCAGCCTGGGGTCAGGCAAGGAGAAAGGCCTCCAAAGAGCAAGCAGTAGACTGAGTGGACTGTCAGTGAGCCTAGCATTCCCGTTGAACTGTTCTCCGGTGCCTCCAGTTCAGCACCACTGGGTTTCAGTGACACTGGGTTTCACATCAAGTTGTCATGGCAATAGAGTCATAGCAGCTGACAGCATGAACAGGCAGCCCTGGGAGGAGAGGATGCTTGGCAGTGGTGCCACAATCATCGTGGCTAGATCTCCGTCTCTCACAGTAAGAGCTGCTCATCAGTCTGCTGTGACCATGTCTCTCTCAGATGACTGGGGGCACACAGTTGCTGTCTGCTTCACAGCTGATTGGCAGATTCACTTCAGTTGTTTGTTAGGACCTTTCCAGTACAAAGCCTTTAGGCAGCACGGTCCTGAGCCTCTAATGCTGTGAGTGTATGTGCATGCGTGCGTGTACATGTATGTTCATATTTGCATTTGGGGGAGGGAAAACCATGAAGGAGGAGATTCAGAAGAAGCATAGAACAGGTTCATAAGCATGAAGCTGTTAAAGAAGAGAGTACTTAGGCTCAGGTACCAAAATTTACAGTCACGGGAAGAAGCACTCTAGCATAAAATGAAGGAAGGCTGGAGTATTCTGACTGGAATACGGGGTTCCTACCTGAATCGAAGGTACACGCCAAACCAAGGACTGCCTAAGACAAAGCAAAGTCTAAACACCAAGGAGGAGGGAAGGGAGGATCAGCCGGAATTTCTCTGGGGCTTAGGATTCTGGTTAGCAAGTTTGAGGTATGAGTGAGAGTGGGACTGAACTAAAGGGCCTGAGGGGGGTGGGTGGCAGTTGGAGCTAAAGTGAAGAGTGTGGGTCTGGAGACCGGGTATAGGTATTTGGTGGAGAGTCATGGAAGGGAATGCAAAGAAAGGGGTTTTCATAGATACAGGGCAGACTTTAGCCACTGTGGTGGAGGAGAGGCAGATGTGGGATGGCTTCTCACATTTAGTCGGAATGTATTGACAACCATTTTGTGCAAGAGCCTAAGCAAAGGTGTCATCGTTTCTCCTCTAGATACTAAGTCAAAAGACCTATTATCTGGTGGAGAAAATAAAACTGAACTCCAGAGTTTAGAGCCTGGCTGATGTCCTAAACCCTGGTGTCATTAAGAGGGAAGGCGGGGAATAGGACAAGGTCTGAAGGGAAAATATGGAAGAATAATATTGTGGTTAAAAGGCAGATGTGTGGTCAAACTATGTGGGTTCAAACTCCAGGTCTGCCACTTACTCTATGTGAGTTTCTCACCCCCTCTGGACCTCAGTTTCTTTATTTGTAAAGTTGATGGAATAATAACTGCCACCACTTGGTATCATCATTGTGATGACTAGTTGAAGGAAAACACGTGAAATGCTTCCATAGTACTTAATATCTGGCCACTCAGACCAGGCAGCAGGAAAATGTTGAGGAGGAGGAAGAGGCCTCAGTTTGAGGCTTAATGGTTTGAGTAACAGAAAAGCACCCAGGTAGAGCCACACATCAAAAGGAATTGCGACACTAGAGGCCTGAAGAGAAAATCGAGGTTTGGGAGCCATCTGTGTGGAGGCAGTAGCTGAACTGCAAAAATGGGATGAAATGACTAAGGAGGAAGGTGTGGAGAGAAGGTGGTTTGACCACAGAGGGTGTTTGACGATGTCTGGAGGTGGGGCGCGGCGCTACTGTCACCTCCTGCGAAGAGGCCTGGGTGTTGCTATGTATTTCACAAGGCACAGGACATTTCCTCTACACGAAGAGTTGTCAGCTCCGAGTATCAATAATGCTGAGGTTGAAAAAACCCTGGTTAGAGGAGTTTCTCAATCATAGTCACCTAGAGAGAGAGGGTAGAACTGCAGGGAGGGAGCCGATATACAGAAAGCCCGAGAAGTCCAGGGTCACAGAAACCCTGGAAGGAAATTAAAGACTGAGGGACATCGGTGGTGTCTAAATGCTGCAGACAGGTGACTAGTGAGGTTAAATGGAGTTGGTGACTAGTCGACTCTTTAGTGGTGTTCATGAGTGGGTTTTAGGTGACTTTCTAAATAAGCTTGGTGGTTAAAGGTAGGAGAGAGGGTAATTGCTTGACAGGGCAACATTGTCAAGGGAAAAGTTTATTTTATTCTCTTCTTTACTTCTTGTTTTGTGTCCCCTTTAGAATTTCTATAGCAGATTCCTAGTCTCCCAAAAGCCCCTCTAGTTTTGGCAACAAATGTGATTAGAGACAAATCCAAATTGGCGAAGCACTGCTCCAGGAACGTTAAATTTATGCAGTTATATCATTTTAGAGATAAAAGGGACACCGTTTGGCTTTTCACTTTTAGTAACTCGGGAGCCTGGGGCCCTGAGAGATTCATCGGTGATTGCCCCAAGTCACCTAGTTGGTTGGCTCCAGAAGACAGGACTGACTCCCTCAGGGCCTCTGACTTCTCATCCTGAGTGCTCTCCTCTGTGCAACTACTAGAGTTGCTCTCTTGTTGTCTGATACTGGTTCGCAGGGGCTCAGTTTCCTTTTCAGGGGCATGGTGCTCTGTGGGGTGGCTGTCAGGGCACTGACCTGGAACAGGGGCGACTGAGGCGAATCTTGGCTCCACAGCTTACCTGCTGCCTGACACTGGGCAGGTGACTTAATCACTGTGGGCTTCAGTTTCCCTTAACATAAAATGAAAATGTTATTACCTACCTGAAAGTTAGACTAGAAACACTTGTAACAGCACCTGGAACACTGACTACACGTGGTAGCTCTTAGTATTTTCATTGTCATTATTCATAAGGCCCTGTCTTTGTCATGGATTAAAGGATCCGAGAATGTCCAATGATGGAATCAGGCCAAAGTTAGGCATACCTTCTCTTTTCACCCAGCGTTGCTTCTAACTCCATCTCCCACTTTGTAATAAAAGCAGTATCATGAGGCTTAGTGCTCCTTGGTTATATGAGGTCCTGAAGCAGATGTCCCTCTGACGTATCGTTAGGATGTCCATTTCTCATTGATGAGCCTGATACTTCTCTAAAATATGTGGCTTCACACTTGGTTACTCATCGGATCAGTTAGTTAGATCTTTTTTAGAATTTTTCAAGACGCTGAAACCTACTCGTCTGAGGAGCCTCGGGAGGACTGAAGCTCCCATGGAAGAACCTTCAAATGACGGGAGTAGCATGTGCTAAGTGCTTGACTGTTGTGGAAGCCACTATTTTAATGGGCTTAAGTTGAAAAGGGCTTTAAAAAACCCTTTGATTTCTTATAGAAAAGGGAAGTCCGATTAGGAAGGAAGGGTCCGTTATTAACTGGGAAGGCAAAGAATGAAAATGTTGATGTGCTTGAGATGTAGAAGAACTTGAATTGGCCTGGCCCTTTGGATGCTCACTTCACCCCCCAGACCTTTTCTAGGCTCCATTTCAGTGGCTATTTAGTTTTGTTTCAGTTGTTTAACTTTTTTTTTTTAAAAATAGACTTTTAAAGAGCAGTTTTAGATTCAAAATTGAGCAAAAAAAAAAAAAATAACCAAGTTCCCATATATCTTCTGCCTCCACACACTTAGCCTCTTCCACTCTCAATGTTTCACACCAGAGCTGTAGATAAATTTGTTACATTTGATGAATCTGTATTGACTTATCATTATCACCCCAAGTCCATAGTATACATTAGGGTTCACTTTTGGTGTTATATATTCTGGGGGGTTGAATGAATGTATAGTAGTATGTTATCTCCCATTATAGTATCATACAGAGTATTTTCACTGTCCTAAACATTCTCCATGTTCTGCATATTCATCTTTCCTTCTTCCCGGAATTCTGACATCCACTGATCTTTTTGCTGCCTCCATAGCCTTTTCCAGAATGTCATGTAGTTGGAATCATACAATGTGTAACCTTTTTACATTAAATTCTTTTTTTTTTTTTTTAAATTTTTTTTCAACGTTTTTATTTATTTTTGGGACAGAGAGAGACAGAGCACAAACGGGGGAGGGGCAGAGAGAGAGGGAGACACAGAATCGGAAACAGGCTCCAGGCTCCGAGCCATCAGCCCAGAGCCTGATGCGGGGCTCGAACTCACGGACCGCGAGATCGTGACCTGGCTGAAGTCGGACGCTCAACCGACTGCGCCACCCAGGCGCCCCTAAATTCTTTAATTCAGTAAGATGCATTTAAGGTTCCTCCATGTGTTTTCATGGCTTGGTAGCTCATTTCTTTTTAACGTCGAATGGTATTCCATTGTGTGAATATATCAGTTTATTCATCGGTTCACCTACTTGAAGACATCTTGATTGCTTCCAAGGTTTGGCAGTTATGAAGAAAGCTACTGTAAATACCCCTCTGCAGGTTTTTGTGTGGACACAAATTTTCAGCTCCTTTGGGTAAATACCAAGGAGCATCATTGCTGGATCATGTGGTAAAGGTATGTTCAGTTTTTAAGAAACTGCCAAACTCTCTTCTAAAAGTGGCTGTACCATTTGGCATTCTCATCAGCAACGAATGAGAGTTCCTCGTGCCCTACATCCTTGTCTGCATTTGGTGTTGTCAGTGTTCAGATTTTGGCTATTCTAGTAGGTGTGTAATGACACTTCATTGTTTTAACTTGAGTTTCCCTAATGACATGATGTTGAGCATCTTTCCTATGCTTATTTGCCATCTGTATATCTTCTTTGGTGAGGTGTCTGTTCAGGTTGTTGGCTCCTTTTTTAATTGGGTTGTTATTGTTGCATTTTAAGACTTTGTATATTTTGATAACAATGCTTTATCAGATGTGTCTTTTACAAATATTTCTCCCAGGGGGCGCCTGGGTGGCTCAGTCAGTTGGGCGTCTGACTTCGGCTCAGGTCATGATCTTACAGTCTGTGAGTTCAAGCCCCAAGTCAGGCTCTGCGCTGACAGCTCAGAGTCTGGAGCCTGCTTCAGATTCTGCCTCCATCTCTGTCTGCCCCTCCCCTGCTCTCACTGTGTCTCTCTCTCTCCAAAAAAAAAAAAAAAAAGAAAGAAAAAAAACCCCCAAATACTTCTCCTAGTCTGTAGCTTATCTTCTCCTCCTTTTAACAGTGTCTTTCACAGAGAAGTTTTTAATGAAATCCAGCTTGTCACATATTTATTTCATGGATAATGCCTTTGGAATTATATTTAAAAAGTCATCACCATGCCCAAGGCCATCTAGATTTTCTCCTGTGTTATCTTTTAGGAGTTCTGTAGTTTTGCATTTTACATTTAGGTCTGTGATCCATTTTGAGTTAATTTTGGCGAAAGATGAAAGGCCTGTGGCTAGTTTAATTTTTTTTTGCACATGGATGTCCAGTTGTTGTAGCACTATTTGTTGAAAAGACTCTTTTTCCATTGTATTGCCTGTGCTGCTTTGTTCAAGGGGTTTCTGTGGGTCTATTTCTAGGCTCTCTTTCGTGTTCTATTGATATATTTGTTTGTTCTTTTACCAGTTCCACACTGTCTTGATTACTGTAGCTTTATAGTAAGTCTTGAAGTTGGGTAGTATCCTCCAACTTTGTTCTTCTCCTTGGATATTATGTTGACTCTTCTGGGTCTTTTGCCTCTCCATATAAACTTTGGAATCATTTTATCAATATCTACAAAATAACTTGCTGGAATTTTTATTGGCATTGCATTGCACTTATGGATCAAGTTGGGAGAACTGACATCTGACAATATTTAGTGTTCCTATCCATGAATATGGATCTATTTAGTTCTCCTTTGATTTCTTTCATTAGAATTTTGTAGTTTTCCTCATACATATTTTATTAGGTTTATACTTAAGTATTTCATTTTGGGTTGCTATTGTAAATGGTATTGTGCTTTTATATTCAAACTTCATTTGTTCATTGCTGGTATATAAGAAAGTGATAGACTTTTGTATATTAACTCTGTATCCGGCAACCTTGTTTCAATTCCTTATTAGTTCCAGGAATTTTTTGGTCAGTTCTTTGATATTTTCTACATAGACAGCTATGTTATTTGTGAACAAAGACAGCTTTATTTGTACCTTCCCAATCTGTAAACCTTTTATTTCCTTTTTTGTCTTACTGCATTAGCTAGGACTTCCAATATGATGTTGAAAAGGAGCTGTAAGAGGACACATCCTTGCTTTGTTCCTGATCTTAGTAGGAAAACTGTAGTTGCTCATTAAGTGTGACATTAGCTATAGATTTTTTGTAGGTGTTTTTTATGAAGTTAAGAACGTTTCCCTCTGTTCCTAGTTTGTTGAGAGTTTTTAAAATCATAAGTGGAACTTAGATTTTATCAAATGATTTTTCTGCATTTATTAATATAATCATGTGACTTTTCTCCTCTAGCCTGTTGACATGATAGATTATATGAACTGATTTTCAAATGTTGAAACAGCCTTGCATACCTGAGATAAATCCTGCTTGGTCATGGTGTGTAAGTTTTTTATAACATTGTTGGATTCAATTTGCTAACATCTTACAGAGGATTTTTCTTTGAGCTTCATTTCTTTTTAAAAATTACTGTTCAAGAAAAGTGTCACACATTATTATAGGAAATTTGGACTGCAAGTGAAAAAAAGAAAAATACTCTTAATCCCATTGCTCTGAGGTAACCACTCTCCAACATTTTGGTGTATTTCTTATTGTCTTTTATAATAGAAATATTAATAACAGCAACAGTAAATATCATTATTACTTCATTGAGTGGATACTTGAAGTAACTAATTGATAAGTGAGGTAGAGATCCCATGGTGCTGTATTTACACAACGGGATAATGAAAGAAAGTAAGGATATACATGACTGCTTTTGTCTAGAGTCTTTTGATGAAGATAAGAAAAATGGTTTAAGGAAGAGATTAAATATTCACCTTAATTACCTTTTCTATACCCTCCTCAGTGCCCCATCGTAATATCCAATCAATTCAGGCTTCTAACCAGGTTGTCAGGAAAATACTTGACCTCACTCAGAATGTGAGTAATGGAATGTAGTTCATAGTTTGTGTCTGCTGTGTTTCTAGGCTGCTGGATAATTTTCCATGCCTTAGGAATGAGCATTGGTTTTAGTCACAGACAGTGGCTATTCTTCTGATACACAAAAGACACTGAAAAAGGACTTTATCCTCCTCATTGATGAAGCTCTTCCCTTACCTGCCCTCACTGGAGCCCGATAGAGATTTGGACAGTGCTCTCATGCAACAAAATGCCAGAATAAACACTAGAGGCTATATAGAAGCCTGAACTTTGAGATTCCCAACATGAAAGTTTCCATGGACACTGGCATGCAGGGAAGGGCAGTGTGCTGGTGGGAGTGAAGACAGATTGCAGCATCTGAAAAAATTCCATTTCGTGCTTTTTTATTTTTCTATTTTAGAATTGTAGTCATTCAGAAAAGGAAAGGGGGAGTAAAAGTGGACTTCTTGACCTTTGGGGAAGGAATTTAGAGTCTTCACAAACCATTTCATACAGCTCACACTTTTTTAGGTCATTTTTGGAGTAGACCCTTTAAACTTACTTGCAGGAAATTTGTCTAGTAGAACAAGTATTTCTGACTCTTCAATCAGTATAGACTCTGATGCTTTTCTTTTGTGTAGCTTTCTTGCTCCTGACCGTGTTCCATCTTTCTCAGTTCCTGTCAGCAACACTTTTCTGGAACAAATCTTTCTTAAGCTATGATGCTTTCTAGCTAGTGTGCTTTTTCCCTTTTGAAAAAATAATCTGCCTATAATAGAAAAATAAACATTGGTTTCCTACAAGCCAGCTAGCTAGGAGTTAATGGCTTATAACCCATGTCAAGCATACTGAATGGTGTTGTTTTTAAGTACAAACTCTTAATTCAAGGTTTTATGTGTTTAATTATGTATGTGTAAAGTGCCAGTCTGTATGCCTCTTGGGTCCAGCCTGGCTTGGAAATATTAACTATGAGAGCATATAGATGTACCATGGGATAAAACTTACCTCTTTAGATGTGCATCCTTTATCCCAAGATTCACTTGTGGGGAATAACATCTAAGTGGGGATAATATCAGTGCTGCATGTTAACCAAGGAAACATCTCAATTAGGAAGAAATACATTTGAAGGATCTGAAGCAGGCAGAAAGGGATCATTACAGGCGGTAATGTTGTCACACAGAATATACTGGGGTGGACCAAAGGAAGTTGATTTCTAAACTTGACTTTATTACTGCACTTCTGTGTGTGTGTGTATGTGTGTATGTATTACCTATAAAATGAAGAGGTTGGACTCCACTCTGATGAGCTCAGATCTTCACTTGTTATAACTATTCACAAATAAGCCATCAAGTTTTTCAAATTACAATGCTGTGTTTAAGTAATTTTGGTAAAATTCTATGTTTAAATAATAACATAGTTTCTCACCCTAATGCAATCATAACAAAGATATATCAACTTGTGTGTAACCCACGGCTTTTAAGTTTCAGCAGCTTAGGGGCCAGTTGACCAAAGGAAGCAAAATCCTTTTAGGGTTTCATTTGTGTAGAGGACCCAGGTACCTCAGGGGAGATTTTGCTGGAGACCACTACCAGTGCCCTAGGAATTACTTTAAGGAGGAGGAGATTTTTCTTTTAAGCAGAATAGTTCTATTTGGGGTTCTGTTATATTTTAGGGTTCTACATTAAGGTTTTGTTTGGGGTAAGAGAAGTTTTGGGCTTTAAAAAAGTTTAACAATTACTAGTAGATCCTATAAAAAAAGGAATCTTTTACATTGCCAATTTCACCGTTCTGTGATACACCCACCCTTCTCTTCTCTGCATATGTGGAGTTTTCTTTTTTACTAACACTGTATGTAATACAGTTAGGAATATAAGACTATCACTCTCACCTTTGGGGAGCTATAGGATAGAGGCTGAAGAAGTTCCAAGAAACCCACTCAGAAATGATGTCAGTAGAGGTGCTGACAGGAGGAGTCTGCTGCTCTTGGAGAACTGTGAAGTTTGTAGCAGAATGGAGTTTTGATGGCAGGGAGGTGTAATAAAACTTGAAAAGGAATTTTGAAAGTTGTTTCACTCCTGCCGTTGGTAGGAGTCCTTTCTCCTGACTACTCAACCTGTCACAAGCCAGGTACCCCGGGAGTCCCTTCTTTGGCCTCTGAATTTGAATGGATGCTAAGGCCCAGAAATCTGTTCTTATCATTTTGAAATAGGTTGGAGAATACCTATTTGTTAATTAGTAGGGAACGGGAGTGAAAAGGATAAAGGTTTATGGAGTAGGTTATTCTGCCTTCAATTCTTATTTGTGGATGGTCTGAATAAGATAAGCTGTACAGAATAAATGTTGGAAAACCTATGTAAAGCAATGGGAAGTCGAGAATTTGACTTTTTTTTTTTTTTTTTTAACCCATGATTTAGTCACCTGCTGCGGTCTAGTCACACCTTTCCTGACTGATAGCTTCTGACTCAAACCACATGTATACGTGAGGGCTAGTAAAATAGGTTGTGAGTCAGTTTTTATTGTGTTCTCATTTTTAGTCACTTGTAACTGTTGAGCGATTTTTTCAGGCACTCAGAAAAGTTCATCTCTTAGCTAAAACTTTCTAGGTTTAGTCTCCAAGAGAAGGTCTTAGATCTTAGAAGATGTAATTTATTTCAAGGTTACAGATTCATTCGTAAAAGATCATCATAAAGTAGAAGAGCCTTGAAATAAACACACTAAAAATAAAAAGATATTATATAAATAAACACAAATCACAGTTCTCAAATCTGATACAGAATTTGCAGGGACATTAATAACATTTAACACTCCCCCTCCCCTTTTCTTTAGCACGGGGAGAGAGTATAATGAATTCCTGAGGGCTCATGTCACTTAGTCACTTGATGTGTGAAAGGATATGGATACTGTCATACAGGCTTTATTTTGTATTGGTGTTCTTATGGCAGTGTTACAAAAGCTGCTTAAAGTATCAGGCCTCCTGCACTTTTTAAGAGCTAATTAAAAATGGCCCCATCTTTCCCTCTTCTTTAGACTTTCTCTTCTTCAGTCTACTTTTTAGGTTTTCCCAGTTTGACTTTTCCTTCCCAGAGACTATTATAGTGAACAGAGCACCACTGGGAACAGGAACATTGGTGTCCCCTGCATCTTTTACGAGTCCCCTGCAGCTGCATCTGTCTTCTTGTCTGTAAAAGAAAGGTGTCACATAGGTGACAACTACTTTCTCTTTCAGCTCTAAAATTCTCTACTGGCCTTTCTTCTGTCCACTGCTCTACCTTTTCCCTATTCCCTACGTTAGCTATTCACCATGCATAGTGGTTTGAAAGTACTCTTCAGATAAACATGGTCGTTGGGAAACATCAGTAAGTGTAGTTACTGGTAAGAGACAAGAGTTTAGAAGTTCTCGTTTTGGTAGTTTCTCACTTTGTTTACCGAATGCCCTAGCCACGTATAGCCTGCAGCCATATTTTATTTGGTTGGCTCGGTGGTTGCTGCAAAATAAATCTGTAATATAATTTTACTCATCAGAGAATAAAAATTTTAAGGCTTGACATTATCTAATGTTGGTGAAGGTGTAGAGAATGCTTACTTTCACACGTTGTGGGAATGAAATTGGTACATCTTTTTTTGGAGGGCAGTTTAGCTGTATCAGTCAGTATTTTTAGAGTACATATAAATTGATTCGGTGACTCCAAAAGTCTCTGAAAAAAACTCATATGCAAATACTAAGAGATCTATCCAAGGATGTTCATTACTGTGTTGTTTGTAATAGCAAAAGTTTGGAAATATCTTGTATTTCCACTAAGAAGGAAAATATTTAATGGGTATGTTTGACTTTTTATTTATATATGCAAGTATTCATATTGTATACATCCGTATCATACAGACATTTAAAATAAAACAAATGAAGTTGATCTGTATGTACTGACATAATTTAAATAGAAAAGACACATAACGTATGTTCACTATGACCCATTTATATAAAAAGAACATAATTGTGTACATATATGTATATAACTGGATAGGAAATGGCTGGAAGGTTACATACCAAACTGTTAACAGTAATTACCCTCCAGAGAGAAAAATGGTATTGAGATGGAGAGAGAGGAGTAAGTTCATTTTTTACAATGTACACTTACCTATTAAATTGTAAAAAGTAATATGTATTATTGGTATAAAAATGAACAAAAGGAAAAGCAAAATGGGAAGGATACGGAATTACTTCATAAAGATTATAAAAAAGGCAAAAAGATTAGTAAGAAATTCATTGACAATATCAGGCGAACATTGTTTAGGGGATATTCCTAAAACTTCAGGATCAGATAGGAAACGCTTTTGGCCAGGGCGGTCCAGCACTTACAGTAGCAGCTCTGCCGTTCCATTTCTCTGTGTGTCCAACTCATTATTCTTACTTGTCTGTGTTCTGCAGGTAACCCGGGACCAGATGAAGGTGTTTATACAGCAGGAATTTAAGAAAGTTCAGAAAGTGATTGCTGATGAGGAGCAGAAGGCCCTTCATCTAGTGGACATCCAGGAAGCAATGGCTACCGCTCATGTGACTGAGATACTGGCAGACATCCAGTCCCACATGGATAGGTTGATGACTCAGATGGCCCAAGCCAAGGAACAACATGATACCTCTAATGAATCAGCTGAGCCAAAGGCGGAGGTAAAGGAGAATGCCTATAATTATTCGTAGCAGAAGTTGGAGGAAACGGACTGCCGTGTTTGTTAGCTCTGGAAATTCTCCTTTGTGGTCCCTAAACATGAGTGAATTGAAAGCTCAGATAGGGTGTAAGTGTTTATATTGGTGTATAAACCAATATGGAAGTATTGGCTGCTAGGGCCTACACTCGGCAGCTGGAGCTGGCAAAATATTTGTCTACGATGACTTAAAGGAGTATAGTCGATAGGGCAAATACTAATCACAGTTAAGGAGGGAAGTGAGAATCAGAGTCACAGAAGAAGGCAGTTGACAGATTCCCAGTTGTGAAATGAGCCTCCAAATAAAGTCATCACAGGGATGACAACAAGGTGAATGAGAGTAAGTCAGGATGTAGGGCATAAAGCAGCCCAGAATGAAACGTTTTGGACTGATTTTGTGAGTAGTGAAAAGGAGCCTCAGCTTGGTTTTTATATGGAGCCAACTGCATAAATTGGGGGCATAACTGTTGGATTAAGAGAGGCATGTGGCACTGGATCAAAAAAGGTGTGAATGAGGGGCACCTGGGTGGCTCAGGAGAAGTAGGTTAAGCATCCCTACTTTGGCTCAGGTCATGATCTCGCAGTTCGTGAGTTCGAGCCCCGCGTTGGGCTGTGTGCTGACAGCTCGGAGCCTGGAGCCTGCTGGGATTCTACATCTCCCTCTCTCTCTCTCTCTCTGTCCCTCCCTGGCTTGTGCTCACTTGCTCTCGCTCTCGCTCTCTCAAAAATAAATAAAAATTAAGAAAAAAAAAGGTGTGAATGAAGGACACAAGGTATATGTTGAATCACTACAGATGTTAGTCACTGTATTCATTGTTATTTTGTAACAGGCAGAAAAGGTCTTAGGCATTTTACCAAACAACATATTCTGGCATTTAGAATATAATTGTAAAATAAAATTTAAGACAGCCATTTGAAAAAATATTATGGAATTTATATTTCAGCCACTGTTGAAAATTCTGGTCAAGCTTATGCGAGAAGGGTAGGCCCTTCTAGAAGAAAACCTACGGCAGTCCTGTGGACTTTCCAGGACTGCTACTGACTCACTGAGCTTACTGCTTAGCTAGCAGTCTTGCCTTGGCCTGGTACAGCCTAGCCACAGAATACACCAGCCAACAGAAGAGCCAAGGTATAATCCAGGAGGCAGGTATTGTCTGAGCCTACCTGACAGAAAATGTAAGAGACTATTGGACAGTTATCTGCTTCACTCACCCAAGGTTCTTGATTAATTTTCATCCGTGTGTGAAAAGGATAAAATAGGTCTTGTTCTTTTCATTTTATCCTCCCCAGAATTAAGAAAGTGTGTGCCTAAGTAAGTTTCTAGCTAGGAAGAGAGCAGTTTATATTCATCATTTCACTTAATTCTTATATCAGCATCCATTATCTTTGTTTTACAGATGGGATATTGAGATACAGAGAACTGCAGAGATCCAGAGCCAGTATCATTTAGTTAGTAGAAAATGGAGCCAGGATTCAGATTTAAGTCCATCTTGTCCCAGTTGCCTGTGTGTTTTCCCTACTGCATGCTGTATGCCAAGTGTCCCATTTGTTTATGTGGGGAAAATGAAGAGAATTAGTGTCCTAGACGGCTTTGCACTCCTAAGATCTTTTATAGTGTTGAGGTGCTCACTTTGTATCTTAAACAAAAAATTCAACCACAGTTAACTCAAGGGATCAATGACCTAACTCTGTCCCAAATTCTCTGCAAATCGGACCCCCACATTTTTCTGTGTGTTGATTAGGTTGCTTTTTCAAAAGTAAAGATTTAATTTTTAGAGATATCTCTTTTATTTTCATTTCAAATAACGAATTTAGTCCCTCCCCTGCATTAACTGCCCTCTAAGCACGTCAGCTGCTCAGCTGAGCTGTGCTTGTTAACTCTGATGGAATTACTCCTAGGGATGCAAAACTGACAAGGCCTAAGGACCAGGCTGTGGACAGAATAAGCTGTTAAAGACAAAAAGTAGCATTCAGCTGGCTAGGGCTTTTACAAAGAGCTGTTCTCATCTAATAGCCTCTTGTTCCAGCTAATCTGGTAACTTATTGATCAGAGCAAATCCCCAGTACCTCTCTTTCACTCAACAGAGGAATTCTTTTCTTCCTTTTGCATGTTCTAGATTTTTTTTTTAATCATCTGCATTTGGATTTGGCCAAAAGATTCTTCCCTGCAACATTTTATTAGAAATTTTCGAACATATCGCAGAATTGAAAGGATTTTACAGATTACACCCTATACTTCCACCTAGATTCTACCATTAACATTTTTTAATTAACATTTTAATATACCTGCATCATGATATATACATAGCCATCTTTCCAGCCTTCCAATCTTCAATGCACCTTATTTTTTGATGCATTTAAAATCAAATTGCAGCTTCTGATTCTGAGCAAGATAAACATATTTCACTTTATTCCACTAATCACAGCAAAAATTCCCGAACAAAATATTTAAATTACCTACCAGAAGACTCTTAAAAGCATGGAGAAAAGATGGTCCTGACTTGGGATCTTGGGATCTTGGGATTTGAGGAACTGCATGGCAGCGAGTTCTCTGGGATTTTTCTTGCTTCCATATGTCCTGGCCTGGGTGCCCTGCAAACTGGAAATCCTAGTGAGCACAGACAAAAAGAAAATCTCCAAGAAAAGCCTGCTCTCTTTAGTTAGAGGACTAGGAAAAAGGGCACTTCGGCTATAGAGAAAGCTTTTGACCATCTTACATATTCTGAAAACACACACTATGAATAATGCTGCACCCTTTCCCAGCCCCAGATGGCACTGCAGTAGTGGAGCCAGTGGAGTGAAAACCTATTTTTTATCCTCCCCTGCTTTTCCCTGGAGCCTCTAGGTGAAAGACTGGCTTCTGTCATCACCCCTGCCTCTCTCAGTAGTCAGTGGTGCCCATCTCCCATGGAGCCTGTGGGTAGAACTCTTACTTACACCCCTGCCCTGCAGCATCAGGAAGGAAGTAGTATCCCTCCCCTATGGAGACTGTAGATGGAGTTCTAACTCCTCCCTCCCCACCCCTACACTAACTAGACAATATACCTCCCTAACGGGTCAGCGCGTAGAACCTCATCTTCCACTCTTACCCGGTAGTAATGAATTGGTGCCCCTGCTCCAGGTAGCACTGTGCTGACTATAGCATGGAGTTTTGTCATGTAGTGGGGCAGACCAGAATAGCACTGCAGAATCTTTTAAACTAAACTGATGTTTGAACCATAGTCCACAGACCTGATCTAGGACATGTGTTCTGATTCTTCTTTTTTTTAAAAACCATAATTTATTTTTATTTTTATTTTATTTTATTTATTTTTAAATTCAAGTATAGCTGATGTACAATGTTACATTAATGTAAGAGGACATATGTTTTGAATTTAAATAGGTTGACATCTTGCTAGAATAGAAGATTTAAATAGGAATCAGATTCTTAAATACGCAAATGTTCAGGATACAGTCCAAAATCACTCATTATACCAAGAACCAATAAATCTCAATTCTGAGAAAAGGCCACAACCAAGATGACACAGATTTTAGAATTATCAAAGGATTTTAAAGCCACTATTTAATGAAAATGACTCAGTGAGCAATGAACACATGCTCTGGAAACAAATGAAAACTAAAAAATCTCAGCAAAGATATAAAAGATATAAAGAAGGACCAAATGAAAATTTTAGAACTGAAAAATACAGTAACTGACATAAAGCATTCACTGGATTGGCTCAGTAGCAAATTGGAGATAAGAGAGGAAAGAATTGATGAATTTGAAGATATAGATCCAATCTGAACAACCAAGAAAAAAAGAAAACCAAAACCGAGTCCCAAGGACCTGTGGGACAATAAAAAAAGACCTAATATACACGTCACCCACATCCAGGAGGTGAGCAGAAAGAATGTGGGGCTGAAAAAAAATTGAAGAAATAATGGCTCAAAACTTTTAAAATTTGGTTGAAAGACATAAACCTAGAGATTTAAGAAGTTGAATGAACCCAGGCAAGATAAATCTAAGAAATTCATACCCAGACACATTAAAATCAAACTAATGAAGGACAAAAAAAATCTCGAAAGCAAAGTAGCTACAGAGAAATGACACATTAGCTATGGGGAACAATAATTTGAATGAATGTGGTGTATATAAGATAATTTGTTCTGTATCTATCGAAGTGATTATATGGGTGTTTTAAATTATTTTATTGTAATGGCTGATTATATTGATTAATTTTATAATATTAAATCAACCTTGCATTTCTGAGATAAACTCCCTCTTGGCCATTATGTATTTATCATCTGGGTTCAATTAAAATTTTTATGTTTGTGTTCAATGAGGGATATTCATCTGTAGTTTGATATTTTTATAACATCGTTGTCAGGCTTACATATTAGGGTTAGCTGGCCTCAGAAAACAAGCTGAGAAGTATCCCCTCCTCATCTTCTGAAAGTTTGTGTGTGATTGATGTTATTTCTCCCTTAAATATTTGGTAGTGTTTACTAGCAAGATCATCTACCCTGGAACTTCTTAATGTAAAGGTTTTTGATAACCAATTTAATTTCTTTAATATAGAGCTATTTTGGTTTCATGTTTATTTAAATTTAATTTGTGTTGTATTTAAGTTGTGTTGTGTTTATTTAAATTTGTGCTGTAATTTTCACAGAATTTGTTGTTTTCATTTAAGTGGTATTTTTTACTGTGAAGTTGTTCATAGTGTTTTCTTGTTATTTTTTTAACTACAGCATCTAGAATGATAACCTATCTTTCATTATTGATAACTTGTGATTTTTCTCTTTTTTTTATTGAGCAGTCTAATTGCTATTTTATTAATTTGGTGAGTGTTAAAGAACTTTTTGATTTGCTAATTTTATTCTCTCCTATTTTGTTTATATCTGTTTTTATTTCCTTTTTTTCTGCTTAGTTTGAGTTTACTCGTTCTTTTTTCTAGCTTTATGAATCATCGATTTTACTACCTTTTAAAGTCAGTTTTCAAACCTGTACATTTCTCTCTAAGCACTGCTTTAGTTGAATCCTAAACTTTGGCTGTGTTCTATTTTCAGTATCATTCAGTTTGAAATATTTTTCATTTACCATGTGATATCTTTTCTTTACTCACTGATTATTTATAAGTGTCTTGTTTAGTTTCCAAATACTAGGGATTTTCCTACATGTCATACTGTTATTCATTCCTAACTTTTTCCATTGTGATGATCAAAGAACATGTTCTGAATGATTTCAAGCTTTTAAGATTTATTGAGACGTATCTTGTGGCCCAGCATATGGTCTATCTTGGTAAATGCATATGTGCACCTGTTTTGTAGTTTGTGGTTGTAGTGTTCTATTAAATATCACTTAGTGCTCAAATAATTTATGTTTTTACTGATTTTTGTGTCCAGTTCTATCAACTGCTGAGAAGGGTTAAATTTCTAAGGATGATTAAGGAATTATTTATTTCTCTTTTTAACTCTATCAATTTCTTGAGATATTTTGGAAGTCTCTTCAAGCAAATACATGCTTATGATTATTATGTCTTTCTGATGAACTGACCCTTTAATCATTATAAAAAGTCCCTCTTTTTCTCTGACAATGCTCTTTGTATTCATGTGTATTTTATCTAACATTAGTAGAGCTGACCCAGTCTTCTACTTACTGTTATACATGGTATGTTTCTGTCCATTTGTTTTTGGTCTATCTTTTGTTAAAAGTGTGTTTCTCTTAGGCAGCGTATGGCTGGGTCTTACTTATTCTTTCATCTTCCGGATAATCTCTGCCTTTTAATTGAAGTATGCGGCCCATTAACATTTAATGTTATTACTAACCTGGTTGAATTTAGGTCAGCCATGATTTGTTTTCTGTTTATCCCTCTATTTCTATTCCTCTTGTCTTTTCCTGTCTTCTTTTGGATTTTTGAATTCACTGTTAATTGAATTCCATTTTAATATATTTTTTGGGCTTTTAGCTCTGTTACTTTATTCTTATTTTGTAGTGGTTTCAATGGGGATTGTAACATATATATTGTGATGTATGTAATATATGTTATATATATGTATAGATCCTTACATTTTCTGTCTACTTATAATTAATATAGTACCACTTCTTATAAAATGTAGATACCTTGAAACTATATAGGCCAATTCTCTTTTTATGTCCTTTATGTTATAGTTGTCATATGTAAAAAATATACATTATAAACACTACAAGGCAGTTATAATTTTATATCAAACAGTCACATGCTTCTAAAGAAGTTAAGGAAAACAGGGGTTCCTCGGTGGCTCAATCGGTTGGGTGCCCAGCACTTGATTTCAGCTCAGGTCATGATTCCGGGGTTATGGGATCAAGCCCCACTTTGGATTCTGCTCTGAGCCTGGAGCCTGCTTGGGATTCTGTCTCACTCTCCCTTTGCCCCTCTCCCCCACTCACACGTTCTCTCTTTCCCAAAATAAATAAAATTCTTTTTTTAAGTTAAGGACAATAAAATCATAATTTTGTATCTGTATATATCTAGTTTTTAAGCAGGTTTGTGATAATAGTTGTGTAACTGTGAATTTAAAATTGTTGAATATACACTTAAAACAGGTAATTTTATGGTATGATAAATTATACCTCAATGAAGCTGTTAAAAACAAAAATTGTAAATATTCTACCTGCTCAAGTGCCATTTGCCTTTGATTTATGAAGATTATTTAAAAACCCGTCCATTAACACAGTGTGCCTGTTTTAAGAAATCTTCAGTAGGATCAATTTGATTAGGCCAAGTAGAATCACAGAGCTTCTGGTTGAGGAAGTCCAGAGATGACAAGGTTTTTTAGTGACATTTCTTTTTAAAAATGCATTTCTGGGGCGCCTGGGTGGCTCAGTCAGTTAAGCGGCCGACTTCAGCTCAGGTCATGATCTCACGGTCCGTGAGTTCGAGCCCCACGTCGGGCTCTGTGCTGACAGCTCAGAGCCTGGAGCTCGTTTCAGATTCTGTGTCTCCCTCTCTCTCTGCCCCTCCCCTGCTCATGCTCTGTCTCTCTCTGTCTCAAAAATAAATAAACGTTAAAAAAAAAATAAAAAAAAAATAAAATAAAAATGCATTTCTAATAAATCTTTTTGGGTCCTCTTATAGAATATAGGGTACGGGAGGAATTTAAGTACCACTCCCATAGGTCTAATGGGCGGTGCTCTTTCCCCTCTTCAAATAACTAACTAAATAAAGTTGTTTCCTTCTTAATCACTATAGAATATTAAAAACTTATAGACAGAGCAGAAAGTAAATGCACTAAATTGGTAGTTATCATTGGGCATTTTTTCCTTTTTTCTTCTTTTTTTGGTATATGTTTTTTCCCCCCAGCTTTATTGAGATAAATAGACATATATGTAAGTTTCAGGTGTACGAGTGTCATGATTTAATACATACATATATTGCAAAATGGTTGTTACCACAATAAAGTTGGTTAACCTATTCATCCCCTCATGCTCTTTTTTCTTAACATTATATATTAAATTTCCTCATATTATCAGAAATTCTTCATAAGCATAATGCTTGAATCTCAATGATACAAACTTTACTTAATCTTAGGTTACCTCTGACTTCTGACTACCATTTATTACATTACAGGGCATAAGTCATAAGTAATTACTGAGTCAAAAGTATGGGCATTTTTTAGGCTTTTGTACCTATTTGTAAACTGTCCATAGAACAGTTACATCAGTGTAGATTTTCATCATCAGTTTTGACAGTCTTTCGTTTTTTGCCTGAATTTTATCAACTTCTTTTCCAAAGTCAAGTACTTTTCAAGTATTTTTATTTGCACGTCGTGAGTACTTCCATCTCTTGTCTAGTTGGGAGAGAGGAGTACTGAGCTACGTGAGATAATTTTAGAAAAAGTTCCAATGAGCAAATAATTAAAAGTGATATGTGCATACCCTAAACATTTATTTTAAACCTGAAATACATATCTGTATATTTCTTTGATTTTGAGTCAGGTTCTTTTCTTTAAGAATATGGGTTTGCCACGTGGAGTGGAGCATCGTGTTCCTGGTATAAACCACATCCATACTGCACTGTTTATAAGGCCCAATTCCAGGATAACATTTGAAGCAAACTGAATGTAGAACCCTAGACTTGTATATTTTATTTTTTCTAATATTTTGCATGTGTCTCACCTACACCGGAGTTGACAGCAGTTTTTAAGTAACTCCTCTTCATTCAACTTAGTTTTCATGGAAGCAACAGTACCCTCCTTCATTCACTTTTTGCTATTTAGTAAGATGTGCTGTCCTAATTACAAGTTCAGCTGACATAAACAGGCTTAGCAACAAACTTGCTTGATGCTTGGTGAACATACGTTTCCTCTGGTGGAAGGAGAAACAAGAGGTCGTAGGTACTAGAAAGTAGCTGACCAGCCAAGAACATACAGGATATTTGATGGAGGGATTGGAAAGCACTGCTTAGTCTAACAGGTCATTTAAAGAGAAGCTATTGTTTTGCAGGCTTTCACTTCTAATACTCTCTGACACCAAAATTCACTCGCAATGGGGGCAGAAATTAATCTTAATTCCTACTTACATCTTGCCTTCCTTCCTTCCCATTCTTGAATAATTATTACATGCCTTGTGCTGTGTTAGGTGCAACGAATAAAGAGATTAACAACACACAGTTTCTGTTCTCAAGGAGTTAAAATCCAAAGAGGGAACTACTGTATGGTACTGTCACTGTTGGTTTTCTGCTAGAACCAGCCCAGAAGTATGAGCCATGGAAATATGGAGGACAGAGTAGGATTACCTCGCCCAATCTGTCAGTGAGGGAAAATTTCCAAGTGAGGCTTGATCTGACAGGATGGATAGGAATTAGGCTTTCATAATAGGAGGGACTAGCATGCACACTCTTACAAGGAAGATTTGCAGACTTCTGGATGTCTGCTGACCTATTCAAAATTGCCCTATGTGTGTGTGTGTGTGTTTGTTCGTTCATTTATTCATTCCTTCAACAGTTGAAACGCTCACCCTAGTCTTTCTCCATGCTTTGTGAGAGTGATTATTGCTTCTGAAAAGCCACATATCTATAAGCTGAAATGAATGAATGTAAAAGCACTGTCTTATGCCCCATCTTCTCTGTCCTTTCCCACTCTCCCTAGAGACGTTATTAATCAATTCAGGGAAAGTACAATAATGGGCGCCATTTGTCGAACACTTATAATGTACCAGACACTTACTCAGTGTTCTACATGTTTTCTCATTTATTTTAACCCGTATTGCCACCCTGTGAGGTAAGAATTAGGATCCCTATGTGTAGAGCAGGGAACTGAACCTTGGGGAGTTAAGGCAAATTGCCAAAAGCTTCACTGTTGGAATTGACGGACCCGAATTTGAGACCATGTTTCTCTAAGTCAGAAACCCCATCTCTTAACTGCTGCGCCAAGATACAGGATTGTGAGGAGGACTGACTCTAAATCATGGGAGAGTTTGGCTACTTTTTTCCAAAAGATTCTCCTAGACAATTACTTTGAACATCCAAAGATAATTGAAAAATTGTATTCAGGTTTAATTAAGTCATTGATAGTTATGTAACTCATATTCAATTTAAATTCTATGAAGTTTTTTCTTACTAGATTATAGTTCCCATAAGACCTGCCAGTCGATCAAAATGCAAAGAAAGCTTCCAACACCCCTATGCCCTCCTTCCACTGCTCGCCCCACTTCTCTCGTTGGAGTGTGGATGATTAGTGCCCTGACCAAGACTGCAAGTCCTTAGCAGTCTGCTAAAAATGCCCTCCTTCTCCAACCTCCAATGTATCATCTGATTTAAATCACCTTTCTGGCTACAGCTGTCCTTTTAGACTTGTGCCCCGGCAGTCCCCCTCGACCTCAGTCACACTCGCAGCCCTCCGGCCCCACACCACCGCCACCTCCCCTGCCTGGAACACACACAAACACGTCCCCGTTCTCTAGTTTCATTAAACTCAAAATTCCTTAAAAATACTTTTTTTTTTTCTTTTAAATTGCTATGCCTTTGCTCTTACTAGTCTGGTGCCCTTCCCACTCACCTTCTGTTGTCAACTTGGGAAAATCCTGCTTATCCTTCAAGGGCCAATATAAATGTCACCTTCTCTGTGAAGCCCTCCCTTCCCCCTTCCCCAGAAGAGGCAGTGTTTGTCATTTCCCTTCTGACTCTTAAAGCAATCTGTCTATTTCTTTGGTAGAGCCCTCGACACAGTTCATTTTCTGTCTCTTTTTGTCTGTTTCCCCTGCTCCTGATTGGGAGCTCCTAGGTTAGATCATTATTTATCTTTCACCCTCAGTGCCCACATGTAGTAGTTTCTTAATGATCATACTGAATCGTTACTGATATTGATAGTAACCTTTATTAAGTGCATCCTATATCTTAGGCACTGTGCTTGATGTTTATACATAAATATTTCCCTGTTTAATCCTCATACTCCTTGTATACTGTATTACGCCTTGTTTTACAAAGTAGGAAACTGAAGTTAAGTGAGGCAAAATAACTTGACCAGGTTGACACAAGTGGATGGAGTAAAGATTTGAGAGTGTCTGACTCCAGAGTTCATTCCTTTATACCGACAGAAACAGTCAATCTGATACGTTCCCTGGGGACTTACCAACAACTAGGAGATAGATTCTCTATTGAGACCAACCCTGAATGGCTAAAGAGAAGCATGTAAAATACCCTGTAACCAAAAGGATGAGTGAGGTCCTTGGAAAAGGCTTGAGAGTCATTTGAAAAATTTTGTTTATTCGCAAGAAGAGGCTCAAAGGACTCTGTTCTGATCACTGGTAAAGTTAGGTTCAGAAAATCCAGTACCCGGACAAATAACCATCACACACCGTTTTTGCAGACAGGGATGAGAAAAAGAGAAAAGCCGGTGTTGGGCTGAAGGATGTTGTGGATCATCAAATGCCAGAGCTACCCTTTTACAAAGGAGAAGACCAAAGGTCCAGATTCATTAATTAACTTGCCCAAGGGCACATAGCTAATAAATAACAGAGCTGGGCCTAGAATCCCCATTTTTTGAGTCCCAGTTCAGTGCCCTTTCTACCATAGTGTGCTCTATATTAGAGTTGCTATGTTCATGTTTGGAGAAAAAATGCTGGACCAAGGCAGAAATGAGTCTTTGAAGGAAACAGCTTGATGCCTTTGGAGCTGGTCAGCTTTTGCCTAAGACCTGCTGCTATTTTTGGGCTCTCGGTTTGCTCAGAACTAAATACTGCCAGCCATACAAATAAAAAGGCAAGGCTATTATTTAGGCCTCCTAGGTCTGTGCATTCACTTATCTGCTTGCAAGGGCAAATTATCAGTTCATCTCTGCTGGGCAGTTCGAGCATAGGATTATATTAGCCCTTGTCTTAGCCCTTGGACATCTACTGGTATATCTCTGTTAAAATAAATGCACAAGCCATGCTTCTGCGTTGCCAGAGGAGAGGGAAAAGAAGGAAAATAAATCTGTCTCTACCAATGCTGATTTCTAATGCTGTTTCTTTCTGTTTCTTTCAGGGTGACGAGGAAGGACCCAGGTAAGATCACATTATTACTGCTTGTCTTTTCTCAGAAATGAAGTAGAGTGACATTTGTGGCCTTTTAATGCCCCATGAAATATGGACAGCCAAAGAACAGCACAGAAAAGGGCTCAACATCTTAAGCCGGGGCTTTGAAGATCTTATTTTGTAAGGCTCCCATCTCCCTCCCCATCTATGCCATTTCCTGCCTGTAACCTTCAGATAAAGGTAGACTTTAAAGCATGTAATGACAGTAACTTCAGAATACCTTGTTAAGAAGAGTAGGCACTATATTTGAATGGTAATTAGGCTCTCAGGTGGACTGCCTAGATAAACTTTTGCATTGTTCTTTCTTGATTGGAATTGGATTGCTTTTTTTTTTTTTAATGGGCTCTGGATCCAATATTCTTTATTTCTGATCTATAACATCTTTGTGTCTGACTACAGACACCTACACCATGAATCCTATGATATTATGGAACTTCGTTTAGGAAAAAAAAAATCCTTTCTGCTTCTGTATCATCACATGAGATTTGAAAGCGTGTTTCATTATTGCCTCAGCCTTGCAGTAAATCTGGAATTTGGTTTACTTACCTCTGCTGTCCTGCTGTTCAGATGGTGAGAACGGGCTCTCGGAAATGCTGCAGCTTGGCCATCAACACAATCAGGGGGCTTCTGTGCAAAGTAAAATACAACGTCCAGATGGGTCCCCTGTGTCACATAGGATCAACAAGGACTGTTAAGGCTAGAGATACCAGGAAGTTCATTTAGGCCACTGCTATTCAAGCTTTAGTTTTAGAAGAAGTGCCCTTGTTTTCAAATGAGCTTTTGAGTAGAATCCCAATGTACAAACCTAGGGTTCCTCAGAACTCAGTGTGAAAATCACTTATCTAGTTCAAATTTCTCATTGAAAGAAGCTAACTGACTTGTCCAAGGTACCTTACTGGAATCAGCGTCTGGTCCTTCCTTGGTTTCATTTATAAACAAACAAATAAAGTTTCTTCTTCTTTCTTTTTCTGCCCCCATATCCTGAGCCTCTTCCTCGGTGCCATGTTACCGCACATCTTGTCTCTCCTAATGCTTCGGAACTGTGCTTCTCAGCGTAGATCTAGCTCCTTGTCTACTGTGGCTAAAGCCACAGGCGCCCTGGCTTTAAAACTGCAGAGCCTCAGGAAATTTCTTCAAACTCCTCTTCCCAGTTGTTCTCAGGAACAGACTTCTGTGTTGTGGTTCACTTATTTCCTCCCTCCCTCCTTGCTTCCCTCTTTCCCTCCCTCTCTTTAAAAAAAAAAAATATATTTTTTTTAATGTTTATTCACTTTTTGAGAGACAGAGTAGGAGCAGGGCAGGGGCAGAGAGAGAGAGAGAGGGAGACACAGAATCCTAAGCAGGCTCCAGGCTCTGTGCTGACAGCTGAGAGCCCAACGCAGGGCTTAAACTCACAAACCATGAGATTGTGACCTGAGCCGAAGTCAGATACTTAACCAACTGAGCCACCCAGGTGCCCCCCCCCACCTTTCTTTTCTTATGACCTACTATGTGTCAGGCACCGTGCTACATACTGGGTATACAGTAATAACTAAGACAGACATGGTTCTTATCTTTGTGGGAGAAACAAGCGTATAATTGGGCCCCTACACTGTGGGTGAAGTGCTATGATTAAGGGAAGTTTAGGCTGCTTTAGGAAAGCTCCTAAGTCAGTGTTGGAGGATAAGGGAAGGCTTTCCAGAAAAGGTTATATATGAACAGAGCTCTAAAAGATGAGAAGGCAGGCAAAGGAGGAGGAGGGGGTAGGGTTGTTCTAGGGAGAGAGAACAACTTGTGGGAAAGCTCTAGATAAGAGAAGTGTGGAGCAAAGAAAGCTGAATCCAGATCATTTAGGGCCTTAGAGGCCACCAATGGTATATGAGCACTAGCTTGCCGGCAGTGAGAAAGCATTAAAGAATTGTAAATGGGAATTGACCCCGATAGATTTGCATTTTGGAAGTCCCCCCTGCATGCCTGAACTGGAAGTGGATTAACACCAGAGCCTGGGAGCCTAAATCCACATCTTCTCTAGTTGTTGACCGGGTTTTTACTATTTTGCATAGACCTTCGGTTTCAACAGACTCTAAATTGTCTCCTTGGCACTCCATCTCTCCTACTGTCAAGACTAGCTCTAGCTCCTGAAAGTCTGGGCCGAGTACAGCCCCGAACCTTCTTCGTCCCCAGAAAGAACATTCAGACAAGACCAAATAATGAAAACACCTTAGCAGAGGTAATGTGGCTTGGAGGAGCCTGATTAGGATAAACACACTCGTCTTGTCTTCATGGGTACATGTCAGAGGCATGTTGAGTAGAAGAATACAAGGGACCTTATGAAGAGAATACCTCACTTCCAAGATACTATTTAGTGTAAGATCCTGGTTGTAGAGTTTAATTGCAGATACCCTCGTGTCACTTTGACAAGACAGTCATGAAGCATAGTTTCTTTACGAGCAGCCACGAAGTCAAGCTGTCTCCCTAAGCGAGGCTGTCATGGATGTTAGCAGGGACTCTTTTGGACCGGGACTCAACAGAACCCTCTTGTGGTACGATGAGCACTTGAAGAACATGTTCTGATTTGGCAGAAAGAGAAAAGAGGAGTCAAATTTTCTTCTTAAACTTTAAATTTATACTCGTTGGTTCCATTCAGTTTGTGTTGAACTACCATTTGGCTCAGTTAATTCCAATTAACACTTCAGGGCGGATTGCCTTTGATCTGAAATTTCTCTCATTTATGATATACACTTCACCATCCCAATAAACCAAATTGAGTTTTGTTCCAAAGGCTCCTGTGTTGCTGACAGTATTAAATGAGAGTTTGATGTGTGAGGGAGACAGAAAGGAAGTGCGGGTCTGCCTGCACAGGGGACGGAAGAGGAATGAATCGGGAGTCTCTGCATCCAGGTCTCTTGGATGGTTATACCTGTGTCTCCTTTGCTGGCATTCTTTCCGTACAGCCACTTCCCCACTGTCTGCACGGAAGTCCAGCCTCTCTCCACAGTGGCAGGAACAAAGGAGATTTCCTGTCCTGTTGAAACGTCTTCTGTTTGTAACAGAGGTCTCTCGGCTGGGGTCTCCCTGCCTTCTTCCTCCTTTCCCTTCTGACTCCCCAAGCCATTTGACATGACATGTCTCAGTATTGTACTTTTGGTCCTGTCTGTTCCTTGCCCTGAATTGTATTGTGTAGTTGTCCTACTAATCAATAACAGTAATAATCATAGCTGTCACTTACTGAAGGTTTACTAGGTACGGTGTTTTTATATATATCCTCATTTAATCCTCATGTAAAGCCTATGATGTGGTTATTATCTCACTTGTAAAATGAGGAAATTAATGCTCAGAAGGATGAACTTGCCCTAGATCACAGAGCTAGTAAGTTGCAGAGCTAGGATTTGAATCCAGTCTGGCTTCAGGGTTCATGCCCTCCACCACCATTTGGACTATCTGCCCTCATCGGCCAGCGCACTGCTTTTCCTCCCCGAAAGCTGTGAGAGCCGGGAGGCTTCACGCCTACTCCTCGGGGGATCACCTTGCTCTTGTTCCTCTGACCTGGGAGGTCTTGACTAGCTTTGACACTGAATTGCTGGGGCCTCTGTTTTCTGCAAGCTGCCTCTCCCCTCCTTAGCCTCTGTCATCCTAAAAGGATATTTCTTCGCTTACCCGCACACAGTGCCCTTTCATGGTCAGCAGCAAACGGGGCCCTTTCAGACTCCCCGGGGAGCAGGCGGCCAGGCCTTCCTTTGACCCGCTCCCCCCACCCCGCCCCCGCAGAATCGGCCGCATGTTGCCCCTGCATCTGGTGGTCTACTCCTCAAATCCACGTGATGGCTACATAGATGGTGAGGGTCCTTGGAGGGCGTGGAGGAACAAAAGTCCTCATGTGTACAACATGGATATTACCCATCGTGGAGTCATCTTTTAAGAGGGTGTCTTTGAAGCCCAGAGTGATTTTTTTTTTCCAAGCAAAAAAAGCAATTTACACTTTTGGCAGCAATTTTCTGTCTTCTCTGTGCTATTACGGGAGATCTTGTGTTCACTCCCTCACAGATCGGCTCCTCAGCGCCTGCTGGAGCCCGCTGAGAAGTGATATATATTCCAGGAGAGGGGGTGGCAATAGATGCTGCTGCCTTAAAGCTGTTTTGTAGTGGGAGGAAGTCAGAGAGGGAAGGACCCCGAAACTCTTGTGCTCGGAGGAAAAAGGAGCAAGATCAATATGAAATCTTGATTTGTTATTGAGATGTTCTGTGATTTTTTTCTTTTTTTTTTTTTTTTTAACATAGAGGAAAATGGCTTTTTAATAGTAACAACCATATTTGGGACTTCTGTAGAATATTTCATCTTCAGAGCTGGCTTTTATTCAGGCAAAAAGCTCCCGCTGAGATCAGTGTGAATCTGACCCGTGCCGATTCTGTGATCAAACAGGCAGCAAGTTCTGAAGGAGTAGGAGCTCAAGGAGAGTCAGCAGACCTGCCTTCTATTCTTGGTCTGCCTGAGACTGACTGTGTGACCTTGGGCTAGTCATTCAACCTCGTTGCCTCTGTGTAATCTGTTTTTATTTCTCTGTAAACACTAGCCTTTCTTCCCCCTGCTCTCCACCCAGTTTTTTGGGGATGTGGTTGTGTGAAGAAATACAGTCTTATATCACATATGGAGTGGAAAGAATCTGCTTCTTAGAGATTCTGTAATTTAGTAGATTTCTTAAAAAAATCTTCTGAATTTTGTTTCTTTAAAAATCTTCTTGGGGCTGTATACAAGGTACTCTTCCCCACCCCCAAAATAATAACCGTATGTTCTTAGACATGACATCTCTCCTCCTGACAACTCAGTTTGTAGAGATAAAAGAGAACTAAATCAGTGATACACTTAGGTTTCTTTTGTCCTCTGATTGCAAATTCATGACTTGGTTTTTGCACTCTCTTCATTTCAGAAGACCTAGCTCGAAGCCAAAGAAAATGGCTCAGATACTTGTGACATGGGATGGAGTGAACAGGGCTGCTTATTATACAGAAGTGGGGTCCCAGTATCTAAGCTGGCCTCCTGTACAGAGAATCTCTTAACTGTCGCATTTCTCTGTCACAGAACCTGGGTTGACTTTGCTTTCCCCTGCTGATGTGGATCGTTTATCCCCTACTCTCCCAGGTGAGGGATGGAGTTCTGCTGTGCATTATGCTGCCTCTCAGTAATAGAAGCTAACGTAATTGATTTTCAGATATTTACCCATGATAGTCACTTTATCTTATTTTATGCATATTGGTATACAACCAGAGGATGCAGGCACAGCTGGAAAATTCAGCCAGGGTGCCTCTGGTTTACCTCCATCGGCCTCACACTAGAAATGGCGGCCAGGAGCAGCTGCCTGCCTTTTTGGGCTGTGCATATCGCTAGCAACAGCAAGAGCCCCAGTAGGAAGGGGCCCGGGTGTCCCTTTGCATACTGTGGTTTTACTGGGAACATTTACGTGTGTTACCTCATTTATTTCTCATATCAGTCCTCATAGGTGGCTAATCCATTATCCAGAGCTGCAGAGAGGCGATACCTACGTGAGGTGACACAGCTGAAAGACGGTAGAACTGGTGTTCAGACTCCAGTAGTCTGACTCGGACACGTGACTCTTAACCGCTGCACGGTCACAGTGCTCGATAAGAAGTATGTTGGATGTAGAGTAGGGTGCAGCCAACGCAGAGCAGAGAGTCAGAAAAGATAACATTTGTGCTGGACTTCGAATGGGTATGGGTAGGCTTTTCCAGGTGGAGAGGGTAGAAAGGCCATCCAAGCAGAGGGACCAGCATGTCTCAAGGCCCGGAGGAAAAACGCATGTGCTGTGTGAGGAATGGTGAGCCACTGCATGGCCGGACTGTGGCAGGAGGTGGGCCTAACAGATGGGTGGTTCGCCCTGCAGAGGGTCTTGTGCGCTATGCTGGGATGCCAGAAGGTTGTACTGTTGCTTTGTCCTTACTATAGAAGAAGTGGACAGACTTCTAAATCTTGCGGGTCTCTTCCTGTAGTTGTATCTCGTGATTTGTTATGGGTAAATTGTTTGCTCTCTTGTGCCTCAGTTTCCCCATCAAAATAACACATCCTGTTATACTTAAAGACAAGTATGCCGTGAAGCATTGAAAGTGTGTTCTTTCGGGTTTCTTTTTTTAGATGGAAAAACAACCAGCTGAGCTAAAGTAGCTGAAGAGGGAAATTGTTTGATTTGTGTCTTATAACCCTATTTTGACAGCTCCTGCCTTCCTCAAACTTAAAATCGGGTTTGGAAAGTAGTTATCTAGTTCCAAATTAATAGAGAAAAGGAGTACTAAAGCCCCGACATTTTCCAAATAGATTTAGGACTAAAGATATTTTTTAAAACCTTGTCAAAGAATTAAATCGATGTCACATTTGTCCCTGAGTTAGATCCGGTGCTGAAGAGTCTGGCTGGAGCCTACTTCTCTTCTTCCTTGTTTGTCTTCATAGCCATTTTGGACCAGCAATTAAACATAATTCATTTGAGGAAGTCACCAAACTCCAGTCTGTGTTTTAAGAATAACTAGATTGGATGTCATTGCCTGTGCCCCCCTCCTGGGGCAGCCATTGTAAAATTGTCGTTAGTGGTGTCTTTTTCATTTTAGGAGAAACCAGCCAAGCTCTAGCATCTTCTCACTTGCTCCCAGTGAGAGGCACGTAAGAGGTCAATAATTCCATTTTCCCAACAAGCTTCCAAGGATCTTTCCTTTTTTTGTAGCTCCGTGTGCCTGAACTGCATTCACCTCTTTACCCAGAAACCCGCAGCATCCATGACAGATGCTGGGAGCAGAAGCTGGTGTGTTTTTGTGATTTGGTTTGTTTTTGTTTTCTTTTCTCCTTCAAAGATGATGTGAAGTTAAGAGTTAATAAGCGTAGGTCTCTTTAAACCCAGGGAGGTAGCTTCAGGACAGTAAGAGGTGGCCGAAGGCCAAGATGAAACTTGGGCACCCTAAATGGTGAGGTCTTTGCCAAGGACCAGTGTTCATGTATGTGCCTGTTTGGACCTAGGACCTAACTATGAGCGTGTGTATGTTCATAAAAGAAATACTTCCTTAGCCACAAGCAGGGGTTTCAGGGAAGAAAAGCACCTTCTTATATAAATGTCTCATTCCCCCCACTGCTTCGCACCGCTGCCGATTGTTCCCCGTAGGTTGTGGTGTGGTTGTAAAGTGGAAGAGCATTTGTTTCCTTGGTGAGTACACGTCTCCTTCCCCTCTGGCTCCATCAGTTCTATTTAAAGGAAAGTGAGGTGGAGCATGAGGAACACAGCCCAGAGCAGGAGGGGATGTGAGAACTACGGCGAAGGTGGGAGAGAAGCATCTCTCAGCCGCCCCCCGGCTGCTAGACGCGTCTCGGTGGAGATGCAGTGGGGTGCTGTGTGGTCCCCCACACCTGAACAGGTGCTTCCACCTGAGGACCGCCCAGGTGAGAACCGCCCAGGCGGCCGGCTTTGCCTTCCACGCTTGTCCAGGACTCACAGTTCTTCGGCAGCAGGGGCGCTGCCTGCTTATGTGCCGAACGTTAAACAGGAGCCGGATCTGCATAGCGTACTCAGGCATTGAACACAGCTCTGTGAGGTAGAGTTATTCCATCCTTTTTGCAGAGGAGGAAACTGATATTCTAAGAAGTTACATGATTAAGCCATGGTCACACCGTCAGAAAGTGAGTCCATCGGGACTGGAACCCAGATCTGTCAGGCTTAAAATTCTGTGCTTTCAACCACTGCGCCATACTGCCTTTCTAAGGTGATGCAGGATTCGTATCTTCCAACGTCTTGGCTGGGAATAAGTGACAAGGCAGCAGGGATTTGGCATTTTTATCAGAAAAACTTTTCATTTTCTTTGTTGAATGGCAACAAGCAGTTTGCCTGAGATGGAAGTTGAAGCGGAGCTTGCCAGGAAACTGCCTGAGGGGGAACGAACCAGAACTTCTCTCCCCAGACAGGTAAACATGAGTTTACTCCCTGGCTGTTGTGGAGCCAGCAACTGCCATCGCCTTTTCTGAAAGAGCCACTGTTCACCCAGTGGCAGGTGCAGGCCAACTGTTGTCATGGCAACGGCAGGAGAGGCGAGCAAGTTTAATTCCAGAACTGATAATTAACTCGGGGGTGGGGAGGGGGGTAAGGAGAGGAATGGGGGGATAATTGTTTCAGGAGGGAAAACTTAGCAATTACCAGCAAGCTGCATAGATGAAAAGGCCAGACACAGATGCCCCTGGAATTCAGTGCCTATCCCCTCTGGTTAGGAAGTTTTGATAACTCGTCCCCAGCCAACCAAGACACTTTAAGGAACCAGATGAGGAAAGAGGAATGTTACATAGGCTGGGAAGAGAAATTCAGGGGGTCAGGTGAATGACTACCCTAAATGACGGCAGCCGTCTAGAAGCAATCCAGAAATGCCATCTGAACTCTGCGGGAAGAATTCGTGCTTGGGGAGAAAGCAGGGCCCATAAAGCACACCTGTTTTGAGTTTGTACTTCTATGTATGGAATGAGGGACAGCGGCTTCATAGAGAGTAAAAGGAAGACTTGTAGAGACAAGGCACTTGTTGAGGCGCTTGATCATTGTGGCTGTTAGTCTGTAAACCCTCAGAGATTGTAACATTGAAAGTAAGCTAAGCATTCCACATGGATTATCCATCTCATTTAATCCTTACAGCCGCCTAGCGTGAAGGTGTTTGTTATTCTCCTAAAAGAATTTGAATATTCAGTACCTTGCCCAAGGTCACAGAGCTAGTAAGTCACTGTGCTGAATTCTATTGTCCTATTGATTTGTATTTATAAAATAAAACCTATATTACTCTATAGGGAAGAATCAGACTTAAGTAGATATGAACACTTTACGGTAAAAAGGAAGATAATACTTTTTTTTAGTGGAGGTAAGGTGAGCTACAAAATAAAAATTACTGAGTGAGAAATATTGGAGAATGTCCTGTCATGCTTCTGAGATCTGTCACACTCCTAGCTCACAGATTAACCCTGTGTCTCCAGTTCTGATCGGGGAATAAGTGTGTGTCATGGTTCCTTCCTAACTTGTTATATATTTTTTAAGATTATTTTTTTGCAGATGTGGAGCTCGAACTCATGACCCCAAGATCAAGAGTCACATGCTCTTCTTTAGGGGTGCCCGGGTGGCTCAGTTGGTTAAGTGTCCGACTTCGGCTCAGGTCACGATCTCACAGTTTGTGGGTTCGAGCCCTGCAGCAGGCTCTGTGCTGACAGCTCAGAGCCTGGAGCCTGCTTCGGATTCTGTGTCTCCCTCTCTCTCTGCCTCTCTCCTGCTCATACTCTGCTTCTCTCTCTCAAAAATAAACAAACATAGGGGCGCCTGGGTGGCGCAGTCGGTTAAGCGTCCGACTTCAGCCAGGTCACGATCTCCCGGTCCGTGAGTTCGAGCCCCGCGTCGGGCTCTGGGCTGATGGCTCAGAGCCTGGAGCCTGTTTCCGATTCTGTGCCTCCCTCTCTCTCTGCCCCTCCCCCGTTCATGCTCTGTCTCTCTCTGTCCCAAAAATAAATAAACGTTGAAAAAAAAAATTTAATAAAAAAAAAATAAACAAACATAAAAAATTTTTTTTAAAAAGTCGCATGCTCTTCTGACTGAGCCAGCCAGGCACCCCACTGATGTATTTTTTTTGAGAGAGAGAGTGAGAAAGACTGGGCACACACAGGTGGGGGAGGGGCAGAGGCAGAGGGAGAGATTGAGAATCTGAAGCAGGTTCCACACCCAGTGCAGAGCTGACGCAGGGCTTGATCTCATAACTGTGAGATCATGACCTGAGCTGAAATCAAGTCGGATGCTTAACCAACTGAGCCACCCAGATAGATGCCCACCTAACGATGTATTTTAGTCAAACTTCCTTGGTTTATGTATTTTTCATTGGGAAAAAATGTCATACTGTATAGCAAGACTTTCCTGTATTCTGTGAGTGTGTGTGTGTGTGTGTGGGAGAGAGAGAGAGAGAGAGGTGTGTGTGTGTGTGTGTGTGTGTGTGTGTGTGTGTGTGTGTGTGACAGAGAGAGAGAGAGAGAGAGAGAGAGAGAGAGAGAGAGAGAGAGATGGGGGTGGGTGGAGAGGGAGAAAGGACCAGGGAGAGAAAAATTTTGCTTTAAAATGATGAGTCTCAGGGGCACCTGGCTGGCTTAGTCGGTAGAGCATGAAACTCTTATCTCAGGGTCATGAGTTTGAGCCCCACATTGGGTGTAGAGATTACTTATGAGACAACAACTAAAGTGATGAGTCTCAGTGGAAAGAGAAACCTAGCATTTATCCAGCAGTATCTTCAGAGCACCTACTTGCTTCCAGGTGTTGTCTTTGGTGCTAGGAGTGTAGTTGCCAACAAAACATTCAAGGTTCATGTCCTCAATGAGGTTATATCCTAGACTCTCAAGTAAGGATTGTGAAATGAAAGTGGTATATAATTTAAAAACACATTTTAAAGAAATCCGTTAGCCTCTCTCCTAAAACCAATTATAGGAAGTCAAACTTGTCCAGTCCTTCTGACTGGGAGGAAAATATGCAGAAAATAGAATAAAAGTGAAGTGTATGTTGATAATCACCACTTAAAACTATGAGCTTCCCCTCGATTTTCCAGAAGTTTGACAAACTCTCCTAAGTTGATGTTGCCTTTGTAAGTGAAACAATTAATATCAAAATTTGGGAGTTCAACTGACACAATAATTATGCTGGAAAATGTAATTTTGCCTGCATAATAGAGGTGGGATTATTTCAAGGAGATCTCATTAATGTGCTGCTCATCAACAAAGAGCAGTGTAACCTTTCTCTTATTAGATTAGTACAGGGTCATGATGCAAAAGGCTGTGGGAACAATTCTCAGTCTTTTGTTCTAAGAAAATAAATTAAGCACTGTCCAGAAGTCTAGATATGGAAATTGAAATCATTGAAGACAGAAAAACAGTGTGGCCACTCATACTGAAATCAACATAACCTTCTTTCCTTTCTGCGAGTTTTATTCCTTTACCCATTTGTTGAGCAGATTTTGCCAAGTGTCTGCTATGACCTAGGCAGTGCTAGATGTTGGAGCTGTCGTAGAAGTCAAAATCAAAACCAGCCCGTGTTTACGTACAGTGGTCGGTCTCTCCTCCGCATTTCAGGGGCGTACATCTGCTCTGTCTGCTCATCTCTCTGTAAGCGTAAAGAATCAGCAGCCTACTAAAAAACTGCATGTCATGTGCAATTGTAAATGGAAGTCCCCCAGTGCAAGGCTTCCCAGATACAGTGGACTGAACACTAATTTGAATTGTTGACTTACTCTTCTAAGGTAGAGTTCCACGTCCAGTCAGTGTGGAACATGCTACCCGTTTATCTTGGAGCTCCACAAGTACCGTGCATGGTATGATGAAGTTCGAGCAGCCTTGTGATAATGAGACCTGCCTCCTTGTTTAACCCAACGTTCCCAAACTAATTGATTATAAGGCTCTTTTAACTCCTGTCACATAAATATCCCCCAGAACAGTGTTCCTCACCTGGAGGAATGCAGCTCAGTCTCCACTAGAGGATGAGACCGGATGCTGACAATTGGCCACTCAAAGAGGGCAGGAGACCTAAGGCAATATATTAGGAGTGTACATCTCTCAGGCTGAAATCTCCCCCTCATTGTACTTCATGTCAAATAACTGGGATTTCTGAACTGCTTTCACTGATGTGATTTATTTCTGGTACAATTGGAAATGTACTTATCAGGGGTACAAATAATTGAAGCTGATATACATTCTTGGGAAAAAGAAACCTAGAAAGGGCCACTGGGATTTTTTTTTTAATTGACATGAAAAAAGATAAAACCTGGATTTCCATAATTCCGTTAAAAATAAGACATCATAACTAATTTTTTTTTTGTTCTTTTCATCTTAATGTATTTCCTTTCACTTTTTAACAACAAAAAAGTTGTGATACCGGTGCATACCAAGCACCCAGCACCTTGCCTAGAACAGAGTAGACCCTTAAATATTGGTTGAGTGAAGGAATGAATGAATGAGACAATGATTAGGGACGTTACTAAGCACAGAATAATCCAGAACAAGGTCATTTTTGTTTGTTTGTTTGTTTGTTTGTTTGCTTTAAGTCAGTATATAAAGTGGGCCTGCCCTTTTATCACATGATGGTGCCTCTTATATCCAGTAGCAGTCATGTGCTTATCATAGTTTGGGAGCAACTAAGAAAATAACATATATAAGAGTGTTTTGCAAACTGTTAAGTGCTTCACCCAGGGAATAGTTGTATTTTGTATTTTACCAATGATTATGAAAGTGCTCAGCATTCGGTCTCAGAAATTTCCCGGATATAACCAAGCACTGATGCCAGATGGATTATACATCAGGATCACAGCATTTTGACTTAAAGGCCCAAGAGACGTTGGCAACGGGACTAAGATGTCAGGCCTTCGGGAGAACCTCTGCCCATCCGCTTTCTCCTCGGCCTTCTAAGGGCACCCTCTCTGTCTGTATTGAGAATCAAGTGAGCATATATGTGAATGATAGTATGTGAGATGCAGATAAGAAATGAGAATGATGCTCTGTGCCCTTCAGAAGTATAAAGCGTGAAGCAAGCACAGTAGGATTGGATGGTAGAAGATGAAGTCTTTGTATAATGGTATCTGCTAAGACATAATTGTGTTTACAACTTGAGGTTCATATGTGAGTCATTTAAATAAACACCAGGATAAATAAATAAACATTTACCAGAAGTAATGAAGGAAACAAGAAGATTGACCTTGATTCACCACCTTTACAACTTACGGGGTATGCACAGACATCTCATTTCCTTGTACTGACAAGCCTGAGAGGTGGTTTTGCTGTCCTCACATTACAGATTGAGGGGACTGAGTGAGAGTAAGTGACTTGTCCAGGGTCTCCCAGCTAGAGCTGGTAGTGGAGAGGGTCCGCGCCATTGGAAGTAAGGCCTTCTTGTTCTGTATTCTGTATCTTTGCTCTCACAGCTACTTGGGTTCAAAGGATAATTCTTGTTTTCTCCTCCCTCTCCAACGTGCTTCTGCCCTTGACTTCACCTTCTCAGCTAATGGCATCATCATGTCTCAGCAGTAACTTAATAATATTCAATATCTCTCTCTTCTTCACACTCCATATCCAATTAGTCAGCAAATCCTGTCAGGTTTGCCCTCAAGTATACATCAGATCCAAGGACTTCTCACTACCAGCCCACCTCCTGTTCCAACCAGATCCTTTCTCTCCAAGAGTCCCCCTGCCTTCCCCTTGTCACCATCCTTATCTGTCCTTCCCCTCTACCTCCAACTGCATCCTTCACATAGAGCCGAGAATGATCTTCTGGGATGTGAAGATCAGGCGGTTTTGTCCACTCAGAGTCCTCCAGTGTGAGTTCTGTCGTGTCTGCAATTTGCTCCAGAGTAACTGGGGGAAAGGGAGCTTGTAGAGTCCCACAAGACGTGGCTCCCACCTGCCTCTCTGTCCCCGCACGCCTGCCGCTCACCCCAGGCTCGCTTTAACTACACTGCATTCTTACTCTTCTTCAAACAGGTGTGACGTGTGGCATTCCTTCTGGCTTCAGGGCCTCTGTGTGGTGTTCCCTTCTGCCTGAATGTTCATTCCCAGATCTTCATACATAGCTCACTCTCTCACCTTATGTAGGCCTCTTGAGACCTCCATTCCTTACCCAGCTTTGGGTTTCTGCACATACTTATCACTACGTGAAAATACGTTATGTATGTAACTTGTTACTTTCTTTCTTCCTCACTGTACAATAAGGGTCATAAGGGGAAAAGCCTTGCCTTTCTCACCACTGCATTCTCAGTGCCTAGAACGCTCTAGGCACACAGTTAAGTTTTTGAATGAATAAATAGCTGTGCAAAATACATGTTCTGAGTTGTGGTGGGAACCCTGGTTTGGAATAGGAAACCCTTAGATTCACTGGAAGGCATTTTCAGTCTATCACCTTGGCAGGCCATTCACCATCAGCTCTTACTGGTGAGTCTGCTTTTGTTATCCACAAAACTTCACAGAATGAGCGTAAGAAGGTCATAGAATCTGGAGTGGGAGGAGTAGGTGGAGATGAAACGAGCAAATGTGTATGCATCCTCTGAAAAGACATGGAAGAGAAAGCCCTTATGTGACTTTCAGAGCTCTTGAGCTCTGTACCCATAAGGCTTGGCAGAGACTATTCTGGCAATGCTAAAATCGTAAGCCTAGGCCCTCTCATTCATCCTCAAACCCTGCCTAAAGAACACCAAGCCATAGGGTTCCCAAATGACGATGCAAAATAATGCTTATGCATCATAATTTTTGCTTACAACCCACTGATAACTAAAGTATCTAGGGGCAGTTTTCCTTACACGGGGCTACCTTAACAATGGGAAAATATTCTCTTGATTATATTCAGTCTTATTTTGTTTCTCTGAACATGCCTGTGTTTAAATAGATGAGTAACACTGTCACTTCTCAGACCAGATCTAACCTTTATGCGGTTTGGAACGGGAAGGCCTCATCCTCTGCAGCTACCAAATTGATTTAAAGGAACTGACCCTCCTGTCGTAACACTGTGTGTCGACACCACAGGGGGCTAGGACTCCTTTCAGAGACCCATACCCTGCTGTTTTTCTGCCCCTGGACACTCAGCCTTAATGTGGTGTCTGGTTCCAGCCTCCTTCTCCTCGTACCTCCGCTAAGGGGCCGTCTCGCTCACCCTCCGACCGATATAGGCACTTGTCATCCTGAACCATTTCTTTCTCACTAGAAGCTGACTGGTAATGCAGTGAAATTTCTAGTTACTGTAAGTTGTGCTGACACTTTTAGCATGAGTCTTGCGGCAACGAAGGGCCTTACCAAATAAATAAAATCTAGTTGTTCACATAAAAGGACAGGGGGATGGTTTGTGGGTGAAGAGGAAGGACCGGACTGTTCTCAGAGCCTAAGCTGCTGCTTCTAGCACCCCAGATTGAGGGGAAGAAGTATAGAGGGGGGGGGAACCGTTACCTGCTTCTGCAGCAGGCCCTGGAGGCAGCCTGGTGGCTGGGGACACATTGTAGTCCCAGGAGGAGTTTCAGGAGAGGAAGCTGCCTCTGGAAAATGCGGAGCTGAGAATCCTGCCTTCCTCCTCGCGCTTTGGGTTCTTTTGTTCTTCCTGACCTGAATCAGATTACAAATGTTGGATCTAGGTCAACGTAATAGTAACAGTGTAATAGAATCCACTCACTGAATACTTAGTAAGTGCCTAGTAAGCACTAAGCGCTCTGCCTGTGTGTAAACATTGCCCTGAGCCTTCAGGCTTGGTGTTAGTGGTCATCTTTCGGGTGCATAAAAGAGAGCTAAGTAGTTAGTTAAGAAGTTCTCATAAAGATGCGCCGGTAAGTAAAGAGCACGGGCAACAGTCAGCCTCCTTACAGGCCTCGTGGAAACACCATTCTGGATCTCGTGCCACCCTCGTGGCCAGTGTCCGGGCCACCTCTTCAGCAGCAGCTTCTCTTGCCGTCCCTCCAGGGCTCGGCTGTTACGGAGACTCCGCCATCTGTCTGCTTTTCACCCTGTACCGTGTCTACCCTTCCTTCAGGGCCCAAATCAGTTCCTTCTTTTGAATCCTCCTGTGGTCCTCCAGCTTTTATGGTTCATTTCTGGACTTACCACTTTCTCCTCTGTTTTGTAATCACGTGTGTGCTGTGTCACACCAACAGCCTGTGAGCTTTGGAATGGCAACGTCTGTACTTACTTTTCTTTCTCTCAGGAAGTCGTAGCAGGTGTGTTACACTTTTCGCTAATCCTATACCTGAGCAGGATTTTAGCACGTTCCAGACTGGGAAAGTGACTGACCATGACTGGTGAGCCCTTGGCCATCCCTTGGATGATGATGATCATGGCCATAATAGCTGACACTGATGGAGGGCTTACTGGGCGCCAGGCACTGTTCTGAGGGTGTTATGTGTCATGATTTCGTTTAATTCTTACAACAGCCCCTTAGGGGTAGAGGCTGCTACCGTCCCCATTTTCCAGACGAGGAAAATTAAACATGGAAAGATGGAATAATTTGTCCAAGGTCACGCAGCCAGTAAATGGGAGAGAACTAAGGTTTGAACCAGAGCCATCTGGACACCCACCTGTCTCGATTGCCTTCTCAAATCACCACTGTAGGCTTGCGCTGAAATAAATAAACAAAAATTTTCAATATTTAGCAAATAAATATTAAGTAAATGAAATTTCTCCCATGCACATCTACTCGAATGAGGGGTTTTAACCTAATTATTCAAGGCTAGTTCCTTTTCTGTTTTCACCTAAAGCTGCACACTTGCTCTGTCTGCTATGTTTCAGCTTCTGGGAAGGGCAGCGAGGCAGCAGGGAGAGCTTTGGAGGGAGTAAACTGTGTTCCCAGGACTGTGGCAGAAGAGCCCCTGGAGAGGTTTGGGCAGTGCTCTTTTCCTGTCCTTGGCAAGTAACAGGCGACAGAGGTGCTAGCATGACCGTAGCCGCCCATTCAGCTTCAGACCCCTGTGCCTTGTGCATGATGAGATTGGAGAACAGCAGCCTATCTGAGCCAGCCCCCGTGCAAGCTGCTGTCTCCAAAAGCAGGGGCGATCTCAGATGTATCATCGCAAGATAGTTCCTAAAATAAACAGACTTTTTGTTCTGACTCCTGCTTTTCCAGCTGAGGCCTGGCTGTTTCCTCTTTCTTTTTTTAAAACAATCTTTCTAGAAGACATTTCTCTTCCTTCCTGCCTTTGGGTAATAGGGCTGACATCTGGGAAGAAGGAAGTGATCGACTCCTTCAAAGGTTATATCTCCACCAGACCCGAAAGTTGTTTAAAATTAAGTTGTGGCCTCTGGGGCTCTGAGTCAAGGTGAGCAGTGCTTGGGCCAGACTTCTGACTCCCACGGGGCCAGAAGCGAGAAAGTGAGCTCTTGCCCTGCATCAACCATCATCAGTCAAGGAAACAGGTCTTTACTGAGTCTTAACCAGGTGCTTAGGCTTGTGGTAGCATGCGGGTTGCTTACAACCAAGAGGAAATGGGGAGGATAGTCAAGATTGGAATATACGAAGTAATTAGACAACAACAGTGAGATAATACAGACTAAAAACCAAATGTGTGTTTTAGACTCTCACAGTTTTAAGAGTTCTTAGAATCAGCAAGATATACTCGTTAAACAACTACGACCTTGGGATCAGAGGTTCTGGGTCTGAATTCCTAGCCTTATACACCTAGTGCCTGTATAGCCTAGTCCTCTCATTTAAACTCCCTAGGCTTGGTTTTCTCATCTGCAAGATGGAGATGCTAATAGTGTCTAAAATATGGTTGCTGCGAGGATTAACGAGATGATGTATTTACTCAGTTAACAAAAAAGGGCTGTTGAGTGCCTTCTTTGTGCAAGGCAGTGTCTAAGTGTATGGAGTTTGCACATGTCCCTGAAATCCCAGTGGCTGCAACACAGGTGTTTATTTCTCTCTCATAGTCTGTGTCCATGGGGGATCAGCTTTAACTCTGCTCCCTTCTTCATTCTAAGGCCAAAACTAAGGAGCAGCTCCCATGTGGAACATGCCTGAAAAGGGAAAAGAGCAATGCCAAAACCATGCACCCCACCCCTGTAGAGCAGGGGGTCACCGTTGGGACAGTGCACAGAGTGATTTCAGACAGAGAGAAGAGTCCTGATGGCCCAAGCATCGTTGCAGGGATCTAGGTAAAAGATCTCGAAGTTCTAGGCCTGGATAAGAACAGGAGCGGTGGGGAGAAAAGGATAGGTGGGGCAGCATGGGCTGGGGAGGTGGAGAGGACGTAGCAAACGACCGTATTTGAGGAGTAAAGGAGGAAGAGGGAGCTAAATCGGGAGCCCTGGCTTCCACGCCTAGCCCTGCCACGACTTCCTCACATAAAGTCAGACAAGTCGTTGAGCTTTGCTGGCTTGCGGTGCTGGAGTGTGAACTTTAATAAAAGGGGAGACCTGAGTCTGATGTGACCCCTGAGGTTCCTTCCAGCTCTGTCCCTCTGTGGCTCTAAGACTACAAGGTCTTTGTCTCAGGAGGCCACAGACTGTGGGGACCCAGGCTGTTGGCAGGGAAAGTTGGTTTGGAAAGGAAGACGTTGTGAGAACTCCAGTTTGCATGTGTCTCAGCCCCCTGGCTTCTCTGCCTTCCACTGTGCCTCTCTGCTCATAATCTTCACTTTCTCCTGGGCTTTGTTGTGAATCCAAAACAGGAGATAGGATTTCTTTTTTCATCTCCAAAGTGGGATCTGTGGACACACAGGGCCTGAGGTCGTGGGACTTATGTAGCTGTGTGTACAGTGTTTCTCCAGTATCTTTGGTATCCTGGCATCTTTATACGCTTCTTCCAGCATATTTCATCTTATGAGACCATCTTCACGATGTCAGCCTGGGGGTCTGGGGAGAAAACTTACTGCCTCCTCCCCCATATATCCTCACGGCGAGAAACTTCTGCCAACACTTCCTCTCGAGGGCATGCTTCTGCCTCCCTTAGCTTCTACTGGCCCCTGCCCTTGGGAAGAGGGGTAACTTGTCTGACTGGCAAGAGTCTGGCGGTCATTTGGCTTTTCTTCTGTGTTGTGCAGGGCGAATATGTTAACAGTCACTGCACTGAAAAGACAACATGGCCATATCTTTCTCTCTTCTCTTTTGCTTTCTCGGTTCACCTGGTTCAGGCAGGATGGGGATCCCTTGCTCTTCTGCTCTCCTTTGTGGTAAGCAGATTAGGAAGGAATTGCCTCTCAAGGACACAGATAGGTCTTTGTTCCAGCTTCCCTATCTGTGGTGACTAGATGAGTGAGTCACTCCTGCCCTGCAATTCAGGTAACTTTGAGATAGTGGCCTGGTGGCAGGAGGCACTTTGTGTAGCTTCAGACACGGGTCCGTCTCAGGCAGCACGGAACTTTATTAATTGGGTCTCCATTAACAAAAGTAGCACCTTGATGGCAACTTAGCTCCTTAAGTCCCTGCTGTCCTTGTTTGAAATGAGAATACAGTGAAGAAGCGGCACAATGACCTTCCACAGAACACTTTCTGGCATCATATCGCGGTTGGTAAGGGCTTTCAGACCCCCTTCCTCAGCGTTTCCAGTGGGCAAGTGCAGCTGTTAGAGAGGGGACTGCTCGTCACCGTGCATCACAGCAAGTAGTGTGTTTATGAAGCTGAGTGGCCATCAGCCAATGTCTGCTTGACCCGGAAGCTGTGTTTCTAGGAAGCTTAGTCCAGCTCTGTATCTGGCATTTTAACCACTTCAGCCAAAATGCTGAGTTTGCTACTTTTTTCATGTGGTCATTTCAGTTAAATGACTACTTTGATTTTTCAGTATCGACTTTATTGTGCAGTCTAAGTTCACCAAGGATGACAGTTGTACCTAACAACTTTGAGGTTTTTAGCCTCTTTCCTATCCCTAGTACCAGGCAGTGTTTTGAAATATGCCTTTTAACTGGCAGATATTTAAGTCCTGACATGATGTTGGCTATCTCATGATTTAAGCCCTTGGTAAGCATTGTGCTTTATTCCGTGAGAAGAGAGTTTTGCCAACGTTCATCCTTCTGATTCTAAAAAGAGCATGGACATAATAGAAATAAACTTGGCATATTTCGAAGCTATTTTGGGGGCCTTTTCACCTTGGAACTTTCATTCATTCATCCATTCATTCATTCATTCATTCATCCGTTCGTGCATTCTCTCCCTCTCTGTGCAATGTAAAAGAAGGAGATTAGTTTCCTTTTAACGGTCTCCTCCTCTTTCAGCAGTTCTGTGTTGTAAGCACAGCTTCCTAAGTGAGACTGTTGGTAATGAACAGAACCACCCAAACTAGTTCAGACAGCACAGCCGGCTTCGGCAAGGACATGGGGCATTTCACAGAACCCGATTGAAGGAAGTCTTCCTGTGCCTGGTGGAGACAGGAGTGTCAGCTGGTCGAGACTCTCCGTCTCTGTTCTTCGTCCCTGTCTTCTTCCTGCCTCACTTCCACCTGACAGAGCAGCCTCCTGTGCTTGCTTCTGTCCCTCCTCTTCCCTTGTAATTTCAGCTCGCCCTGGTGCCACTGTGGGCCCAGCTGTATGGCAGTTTTCTGATGCAGGATTCAGTATTGCCTCATCACGGGTCTCAAGAGAAGACCCAGCTAGTTCATGTCTATTAATTATCTGCCCTTGAGTTAGGTGGTCGTACCTCACCCAGACAGCTTCAGTAACAAAGGGGGTGGGGGGAGGGGGAGGGGAGGATGTGTGGTTTGTAGGGCTTCTCCACAGGAGGGGGCAGGGCAGCAAAGTGAGTTGGGGAAGGGAGGCACAATTGAATGAAATTCTGCTATGCTCCCCTAGAGAGACAAACTAGTGCATAATGTAGGATGACAATTTAGCTTTTCCTAACACGGTTTTTGATAGACAACAGAGTGCCCATCGCAGACAAGTTCCATTTCTTATTCACCTAACTGTTTCACAGAATGAAACACTCGACCAACATACGGTTCCTAATGGCACCCCTGTCTCTCATTTGCTGTGACTTCTTACAAGCCAGGGTATATGAGAAAAACTATGAATCTGAAGTCACAGGAGTTACTGCCATCTCTTGCTAGTTTGGTGACTGTGAACTAGCTCCAACTTCTTAGATTCTGTTCCCTTATTCACAGAATGGGGTTGACTTGCTCCTCACCAGCCTCTCTGGGTGCTCTGTGAGGAGCTCATGGTAAACGTGTGTTGGATAATTTTGTGAATAGTAAAACACTATACAGATGAGTTCAGGTATTAATAAATTATGTTAGAGATGGGAACAAAGATATAGTTTTTTGTTTGGCATTTAACATGAGGTGCTATGGAATAGACCGTCTGTCATTTGCTTACCCAAGGAAGGTCGTGGCTTTAGGCAAGATCCCTAAACATCAAGTTTCTGGCTCTCCACCTTTAAGTCTCAGGGCTGTCGTGAACCACTTGGAGTTCGTTGGATGAAAGGTGTAATGAGAGGTAATAGGTGTATGCTTCTTCATCGGTGTGCATATCATCATGGTTCCTGGTCATGATAGAGGGCCTTCTGTTCATTTCGGAGGTGGAATTTTTTTAATCATTATAATGGTATTACATGGACTGTTATCTGGGGTGCTTTTATTATCTGGGTTGCTTTTAATTAGATGGTGATGGTGAGGAAAAAAACGTGGGTCACAAATTATTTCCATTTTGCAAACAAGTAAAAGAAACAATGAGTCGTAGGTCACTCAAGTAGTAAGTTGAAGAGCTAGGATTCAGTCCAGTTCCATCTGATTCAAATTCCCACATTTTTCTATGTGTCACTGGCACCAGATCTTAGAGCCCACTTTAATCCAGTGATTTCTAATGGGGGTTCTCAGATCCAAGAGGATCTATGAAGATAGAAATAAAATTGTAATGGGAAATCTTAACATTTAACTATAACAGGATTTTGAGTTATGTTAGCTATTTCCCCTCCTTCTGACCTAATTTGTCAGTTATTGATTATTTAATTAATACAAGAAAACTAATTAAATTTTCAAAAATGCTGTTTGTTAGACAAAGAGTTTCAGATTCTGAAGCTCCTGAAAGGTATATAGGGGTCATTGGTGGTTAAAAAGATTGTGAAATATAGTCTAATCCAAAGACTGCAAACTGATGGGTCATCAGCCAAATCTACCCTAAGGAAGTGTTTTGTTTGGCTCCTAAAGTATTTTTTATGAATACTTTTATGAATTACTGATGAACATTTAAAACTTGGACAATTTTACCTCAAAAACCCACAATTTTTAAAAAAAAATTTTTAACATTTTATTTTTGAGAGATAGAGCGTGAGTGGGGGAGGGGCAGAGAGAGAGGGAGACAACGAATCCGAAGCCGGCTCCAGGCTCTGAGCTGTCAGCACAGAGCCTGATGTGGGGCTCAAACCCACAAACAGTGAGATCATGACCTGAGATGATGCCAGACGCTTATTAACCAACAGAGCGACCCAGGCGCCCCAAAAGAAAACAGATTTTTAAAGCTTCTTTTGGAAATTCAAAAGTTCTGACAATACTAGATCCATATTTTTCCATGATGTTGACCAGCTGGCTTCTTAGATAGGCAGGTGCTTTCCAATTTACCAGTGTTCACCTGGCCCAATTTATTCATTTGTTTTGTGCCTTGGTCTTTTTTTTTTTTTTTTTTAATAAGTTTATTAGGGAGAGAGAGAGAAAGAGCATGAGCCAGGGAAGGGACAGAGAGAGAGAGAGAGAGAGGGAGAGAAAGGATCCTAGGCAGGCTCCGCACTGTCAGCACAGAGCCCGACTTGGGGCACGAACTCATGAACCGTGAGATCACGACCTGAGCTGAAATCAAGAGTTGGACACTTCTCAACTGAGCCACCCAGGTGCCCCATGTGCCTTGGCCTTCTTATTCTGCTATTTTAAGGTCTTTCATGCCCACTTGTCTATTTGGCTCTACTATGTCTTTGACAACAGGAACCACATTGTCATCTTCAGTTCAGCAAACATCATTGGCATGGTTTGGGGGGTTGGGAATGAAAAGAACAGTAAAATGGAGGTCCTACCCTGAGGAATATCACAGCTCAGCATCATCTTTTTTTAATTCATTAAAGTACCTATCACCTTGGTATGTACAAAGTGCGGGTTCAAGACCTACTTGCTAGAATATGACCTCAGAAAGACTGAGGTCAGAGCACTGACCTGCCAATTATTGCCCACTGAAGCTATTTAAGTAAACTCTTCAGCTGTAGTTTTCTGGTCTCTTAAATGGGGATAATCTTAGTGCCTGTGGGGTGAAATGCAGATTGAATGACCTGATGGTCATCAGGGGTTAGGCATGGTGCCTTACATTTAATAACTGCCAGTGTATGGTGACTCTGATTACTAGGGTTAGACATGCAGTTGGCACTCAATTAATGCTTGTTGAATTAACAAGCGAGTGGGCGGAATAAAGTGTAAAGAATTAAATGTGTTTAAACAGGCAAATAGCTGTCAAGGATGATGTCACCAAAAGTGTCCCTGGCAGGCCTGGAAACCACAGATTTTTGATGGCTTTGAATGTTCTGGTTTTAATGAGCCTAGAGAAAGCGCATGTTGTGGCACAATCAGCACCCAGACTGCTGTAAAACACATTTATAAGCTTACCTCTGTGGAATAATATCAATCCCAGGTTAATACAAGGTGATACAAAGTTGAGAAGAGAGGAATAAATCTCCAGTAATCTTGCAAGGTAGACTTGTGCTTAGTGTTTTGAGAATGTACCCAGGACTTCAGAGTTGGCCTGTAGGCTAAGACTCCCCGAAACAGCAGGTTGACATTATCTCTGTGAACAAGCATCGTGGTTGCTAAGGGGACGGCCCGAATGGGAAGACGCATTAGGCCACTTTCCCAGGGCTCCTGGACTGCTTGCTTCTCTTTTTCACAGCCTTAAGGGACAGGCAGAGGGGAATGGACTTATTTACTCTGTGTTATTACTGTCTCATATAACTGTTACACTGATCCTGTGAAACAGTTTATTATACAGATGACAAAACTGAAGCTCAGAGAGATTAAGAGACACGTTCCAATTCTCATACATCTTGTAAACGGCAGGACAGGACTCTGGCTCTTCCCATAACCACACAGAGCCTCTCAGAGCCAACCTCACCATCTCTAAGGGTTCACGCTGGCCACCCAACCCATTCTCATCCCTGCTCCCAAAAGGAAGCTCAAGTAAAGGCCAGCAGAGTAGATTTACTAAGTGAATACACACTGCTCACTTTCTTCTTACTCATTTTCAACGCATGATTATTTAGCACCTACATTATGCCAGGAATAGCTGCTGTTGCAGAGGATACAGGGTGAACAAGCCAGATAAAAGGAGGTCCCTTCCTTAACTCTAGTGGGAAGAGGCAGACAAAAAACCAAAAACACTAGTAAACCACTAAATAAAATAACTTCAGATGTCAGTATTAGGAAAGGAAAGAAGGGATTTGATTGAAACGGACTGGGGAGAAGACACTACTGTAGATAAGGTGTTCAGAGAAAAGCTGAGGAGGTCACTTCTGAGCTGAAAGCTGGCTGCACAAAGGAGCCAGTCAAGCACAAATGGGCGTGGGGGGCATTGCAGGCAAAGGGAACAGGAAGTTCAGATTAGAGGCTGGCCTCAGGGGACTGTCACAGGAAGACCACTTCACCTTTTAGACTTTTTTTCTTTTAATGTAATGTGCTTAACAGTGGAGCAATGTTTCTGATTTATAATTTGAATGACAATATTATATTATTTGATATTATTATTTTTCTAGATATTTCGGCAGTGCGGCTAGTAAACTTACTTTAAAAAGCCTGTGAGCTATACAAGTCAGGGACACAAGCTGGTTTGTAGGAAGAAGACACCTCTGTTTCCTGGCAGAGACCCACATACCTTAGGCTCTGCCTGGGCAGTGGCACACTGCATTCAGGGATGGTAAGGACCCAGATATGGCAGGATCAGGGGGAGGCCTCCAGGAGCCCCGATCACACAGACGGCACTGGGACATCTAGGAAGGGAGCCGCCCGATGATGAGAACACTTATTTTGGTACCAGACGAGGTCATTCCCGGGATGTTTTTGGTTATCCCAACGGGTAAATTCTAAAACAACAAGGAAATTAAAACAAAAAAACAAAAAAAAACTTTTTTTTTTTTTTTTTTTTTTAGGAAAGTGTGGACTAAATACAGAGCATAAAATAATTTAGGAAGTAGAAGGAATGCCATGAACTCAAAAAGGTTCAAGTGGAATAACTCCCGAAACATTAAGAATCACTGCCTCGACCAGTGCGTTCCCAGCCTCTACACCCTGAACGTAGTAATAGGAATTAGAAAGCTATTTGCAGCGTTTCAGGAATATGAATGGCTAATAAGGTTAGACAGGCTATCATTCACTCCGCGCCCTTTTCGGTCACTCTTACATTGGTTCCTTCCGTATTGCAGCAAATCCTTAATGAGTTATCCACTGTGTGCCAGGTAGTATGCGAAGTGCTAGGAAATTTTTTAAATGACTAAAATAAGAATCCTTGCTGTGGAGACATTTTAAGCGTCTGGAGAGCAAAGGGACAAGTAAATGGATCATTACAAAGCACTATAACATGTACTGATAGAGGTGTTTATGGAGTGCTTTGAGAAGTCCACACAGTGGGGCAAATGCTAGCCATAGGGTCTTGGAAAGCTTCCTAGAGGAGGGATCACTAAATCTAAGTTTAAAGGACATATATAAATTAGCCAGATGGGTCGAAGGGAATGAAATTCTTGGCAGTGGAAGGATCATATACTTAGATGCAAGGCTTTTAATTCTCTAGAGTGCTTATGCATTGTATCAGAATTGAGTTGGGCTTTGAGTAAAACTCTGGTATCAGTAGCTTAAGCAAACAGAGGTTTATTTGTCGCACATATTATGTTTGGAGGGAAGTGACTGCTGGCTTTGGTTCAGTAGCTAATGATATCAGTCTGCCACATGTCTCTGAGGCTCCCTGGACTTGTTGCCATACGATCAAAACGGGGCTATGGCTTTGGGTATCATATCTGTGTTCAAGCATGAAAAAGGGGTCAGAAAAACGGCCATGTCTGTCTTAATCAGAAAAGTGAACATCCCCCACCCAGAGCAGAAGACTTATTCTTCTGTGTCATGGGCTTAGACTAGGCTACATTTCCCCCACCTCGCCCTGCAGTGTATGCACATACTTAACCCTTCCACCCTCCAGAGTGGAAACCATCAAGGGAAGCAAGTTGGCAATGACTAGATCAACCAAACAGTGGTCTGCCAAACACATTTCAATTTAGTTTTCCTCATGATAAGCTCAAGAGTAGGAGAAGCAGGTGTTCTTGGCTCCACTTTACAGAAGAAGAAACTGAGATTGTGAAATCACAGAGCTGTACCTTTATTTAGCAATAACAACAGCAACAGATGAGGGCTGATGTTGATTGTGTGCTTATTACACACCAGATTATGCGAAGCACTTTACATTGTTCTCTCATTTCGTCCTCGCAGCCCCAAGAGACAGGCTCTCCTTACTTGATAGATGAGCAGTCTGAGGTGTAAGATGTTGACATAACCTGCACAGGGTCACAGAGCTAGCCTGGAGCAGAGCCGGGATTCCAGCCTCAGTCCTCCTAATGCTCTTCTTGCCTCTTCTACCTGGAACCTCTCCGAACTTTCTCCCCATGGATCCAGTAAATGTGCCATCTCACTGACATTGCCCAGAGCCCTTGAAGCCATCCCATGCCCCTGTTACTCTTGTTAATTTATTTGAGCCACTCCTGTTTCTTCATTATTGCCTTTATGGACAGAGAATCCAGCAACACATTATTTCAAATGTTCTGCCATTATGAATGCATTTCCTTTCATTGTAATAGCACCGACCATAATGAGTACATTTTGTATTCGTGCAGATGTCACTGGTGTTTTCGATGCTCCATTCTAATTTATGCTGGAAAATGAATACTTAAAGTATTGCCCAGGCTCCCATTACTCCAGAGGAAATGAGGGACACCCGGTGTGTATGCATATGTTTTTGCATTCATGCAGCAGATAGAATGTTTTGGTCAGAATGAATTGTGTGCCTGAAATGAGTCTGGCCCTTTCCTGGAAGGACACACTGGAGGTAATTTGCTGTGCCTATCGGCGAACCTGTGCAAGCAGGTTTCTCTATGAATGAGTGTCTGGGCCTACTGAAGGGACACAAATTATAGTCAGATTTTGTTAGAAAGGGAAGAGGGAAAGATTAGCTGATTGAGGGATCCAGGTCCTGGGGTATCCCGAGAGCTTGCCTTCATGTGCACAGCCGGCAAGGTTGCTGATGTGTTCAGTGCCAACAAATCACCCCATCAGCCAGCCACACACTGTTATAGCCTTTTTGACATTGAGGGTGAGTAATGAGACAGGCCCACTGGGGAGCAGAAGGTGCTTGGTTTGGGGCTAGTTGTGTGAACCGATCCTTACCTTGAGAGACTATCTGTGAGGTGGAGGGATGATGATAGGCATAGAGTTTGAAATGCCAAATTGTGGTAGAGTGTGGCTTCTTTGTGGAGAGAGGCTGAAGTATTCAGCTGTCCAAGAAATGGTTTCCCTACGTTTGAAACAATATGTGGGCCATAAGTCTCTAGACATTGGACCTATCTGTTGGGGATACTTAGGGTGGTATCTTTTCAGATACATTATGCCAAACATATCCTTTCCAAGGCTTGGTATTGAGGTGGTTACAGGGCACCCTGGAAGATAGCATGTGAGCCCCATTATTAGGAATCTTCATTCAGGGCTTCTAGGAATTCAGAAGAAGCTGACTTGGTGGTTTACAGAAGAGTAGCCTAAATTTCTGTCAAATCCCACATTTTTATATCACACCTATTCCAGTTGCCCTTTAGTAAAAGTTGTGTGCTCAGTTTAGGACTCCTGATGTCATATACACATGTATATACAGTATGCGCATAGATTGGGGGGTCTGGAAATGTTTTTCTTTTAGCAAAAAAGGGAAAGACCCTTTCTAAAATTTGGTGTGGGGGAGAGCAACATTTTTATATCTAAGTGATCTTAAATCTCACTAGCTTCTTATTGCTAAAAAAGAAAATCTATCAGAATCTAGACTGTAGCATTTCACTGTTTGTCCTTTTCTGTTTCATAGGCAGTGCTTTCCCCTCCAAGTTTCTGCAGCCTTAATTTTTGCATAGTTCATCACCTGACTCTTCTGTCAATACTTAGAACACAGACTCGAAAGAACTAGTTTTTCCAAATCTTTCTAGAAATATGAACCCAGAGAAGACCAGTGCAGTAATCTTAAAGAAGTTATTGTTCTTTACTTCTTTGATGACAAAAATCTACTAACACTGTCCTCTATGGAAAATTCCATTTTACAGGAAATTCTGTTGGACCAAATACATTATTCAAACATGAATGTACCTTGGGGCGCCCAGGTGGCTCAGTTGGTTGAGCGTCCGACTTTGGCTCAGGTCATGATCTCACAGTTCATGGGTTCGAGCCCCATGTCGGGCTCTGTGCTGACAGCTCAGAGCCTGAAGCCTGCTTCGGATTCTGTCTCCCTCTCTCTCCACCCTTCCCCTGCTCACACTCTGCCTCTCTCTCTCTCAAGAATAAATAAACACTTAAAAAAGAAAAAAAGAAAACACCATGAACGTACCAGCTCTAAGTTGAATCTCCGAGTCCCACATTCTCTATTATTACGAACTCAAATGCCCATACTGCTCGCTGCATCCTCTCCAAGAACACAGCAGGAGGCAAACACTTCAGAGCCACAAGGCTGGGCAGTCTGCCCCATTGCTCACCATTTCCTCAGGGGTGGTGACTTGTTTTTTTGTTTTGTTTTTTGTTTTTAGTTTTTATTTATTTTTTGAGAGAGAGAGAGAGAGAGAGAACAGGGGAGGGGCAGGGAGAGAAGGAGAGAGACAATCCCAAGCAGGCTCCACGCTGTCAGCGCAGAGCCCGACATGGGGCTCGAACTCACAAACCGGGAGATTGTGACCTGAGCCAAAATCAGGAATCAGAGGCTTCACTGACTGAGTCACCCAGGTGAGGGGCAGTGATTTCACTTCTGCCCTGGGGCGGGGTTGGTCTGAAGGGAGTGCAGGAATGAGGGTGCAGATAGAAGCTGTCTCCTAGAGCAATGGCTTCACGTCTCCTCCTCGGACAGACGGCAGAAGAAGTTGCAGTTTACCACCAGAGCGCTTTGGAATCTGAAGTGTAGGAGACCGAAGCCCAAGAACCTCTGGGTCAGAGGTGTGCGCCGCTGTGGGGCCAGAGTGAGGAGCAGGGGTGAGGACACAGTATCAGCCTGCTTCTCTTTCAGTTCACTGCTACCTGCTCGGTTAAGCTGGCGGGCAAGCCCGGGAAGCAGCCTGAACTGCTCTCTGGGGGAGCTGCTGATCTTAAGAGAGTTCCTCTAGCAAATGTGCCTTCAGGGGACCATATAACCAGATGCAGAGCCATTTGCGTTAATTCATCCTACACATGTCTTTTGCCTCCTGAAATGTTCAAGGTTCCTGCCATATGCAGACACAAGCGTCTGGTCTCTAAATAGCTGTGCGCGTAGTCCACTCTAAGATGATTGGACAGCAGGGGGACCGGCCCCACAGAGACTGTGGCTCCCTCTTCCCTGGACTTAAGTTGTCTGTACTTCCACTGCCATCCTTTGGTTACAGTTGTCCTTAGCCGTGAAACAAATTCAGGGTCTTTACATTTTTCCTCAACAACAAGTGGCACCTACTGAATGAGAACAGGTTGACACCAAATCTTTGTATTTTCTAAAACTGTTCACTGAAATAAAGCAATTTATAATAATAGCCATCATTTATATGGACCTTGTGCCAGATACAATGTTGAGGGCTTTAATAAGGTATTTTGTTTAGTGCTCACAACTACTCTACGATGTAGGGGTTCTTGGACCCATTTTACAGGAGGGTATTAAAACGCAGAGGGGAAAGTGACTTTCCCAAGATTTTGTATCTACTTACTTCAGAACCCAGTCCTTCCCTTTCAGATGGTTATTGCCAACTAGAAGAGTGAAGAAAGATGTCATCAAAGAGATTCTGTTAGCCCACTTAAGATAGATAGGTTTCCTCTTACTTTAATCAGGTGGATAGGAAAGGCCATGGTGGTCTATAGACCCAGAGCTAATTAACCCAGGGGTGACAGGTACCAACAGGTAGGTCAGCACGATGCACACCTGGCAAGGGTCACTGCCCTGCCCCACATTCTTTTTGGTGGGAAGAACATTGGTTTTGCAGTTGGGCAAATCCGGGCCCCAGATGTGATCAAGTCACTGGCCTCTCTGAGTCTCAGTTTTCCACATCTGTGAAACAGGGCATCATAATGCCTTCTTCCCAGAGATGTGGTCCAAATGGGATGGGAGAGTGTATATAGCTGCCAATTGTAATGCATGCTCCTTGGATAATTTTTTTAAAGTTTATTTATTTATTTTGAGAGAGAGGGAGCTCAAGCATGGGTGGGGGGGGGTGGTGGGGAGGCGGTAAGAGAGAGAGTCCCAACAGGCTCCACGCTCCTCGTGGAGCCCAACGTGGGGCTGTCTCATGACCGCAAGATCATGACCTGAGCTGATATCAAGAGTCAGACGCTTAGCCAACTGAGCGGCCTAGGTGCCCCTCATTAGAAAAAAATTTTTTTAAATACATGGTTGCTTAGGGGCGCCTGGGTGGCGCAGTCGGTTAAGCGTCCGACTTCAACCAGGTCACGATCTCACGGTCCGTGAGTTCGAGCCCCGCGTCGGGCTCTGGGCTGATGGCTCAGAGCCTGGAGCCTGTTTCCGATTCTGTGTCTCCCTCTCTCTCTGCCCCTCGCCCATTCATGCTCTGTCTCTCTCTGTCCCAAAAATAAATAAACGTTGAAAAAAAAAAAAAAAAAAAAAAACATGGTTGCTTAAAATGTCATTTTACTGTGTGTTAACAGACTGTTTCCCAGGCACCCTGAAGTGTTTTGGCCCCGGCAGGAGAATGGTTGCGATCCAGTGCTCTGCAGTTTCCCCAGAGGCGGGTTCATTCTTCAGAACCAGTTCTAATTTTTATGGCCTGTTTTTCCCTCCAAGGTGGGAGGTCAGCTGAAGCCTTCCCTCCTGCCCTTTCTATCCTATACCCTCCCTGAAGAATTCTCCCACCTCCCTTTTGTGATTTCCTTAAGTGCTTTTAATGGCTGCTTGACACTAGAAAGATATTCCCAGCAGGCACTCCATCTGTAATGGCTGCTGGCTGCCTGATGTGAACTTGCGGCTGACCTCTGGGAGAGCAGTGGGGGGTGAGCAGGGAGTCAGGCTCTGCTCCAGCAAAGCAGGGTGGTGGGTCCCTGAGCAGCCGGCAGGCAGTTGGAGGAATGGCCGCAGACATTTGCTTCACACCTTTGCCACCTCTCTCCTGCACGTCCGGAAGTGTCCTCGGCAGAGGATTATGGTATGGGTAGACTCCCACATTCTTGACACCAGCCACAAACAAAGCAAAAACAAGAACAGTGCACAGAGGGCTGCTGGAAGTACATTTCCGCGGTGGCTCTGGGTCGGCGCTGTGAGGAGCGTTGCGGTGTCCTCAGGGTCATCTGCAGTTGCCAGCGCCAGCCAGCCATTATTCCACTGCCTGCCACCTGGGGGCCCACACTGCCTCCCACTCTTTTTTAGCCTTCTAAATATGACTGTCTTCGTCAAGGGGAAGGTGATGAGGTGCAAGAAATGGAGGAAAAATGCAAATCCCTTGTGTCTTCATTTCGCAAATAGACACACAGCTGCTAAGCAGGGTTGTAAGCGTTTAGTCATAATACGTGCCCTCGAGCAACAGCTCACTGTCTAGAGGAGAAAAAGCCAAGTATCCTACGGGGTTAATACCACCCCAAGAGACACGTGTGGTGGCCAGCGACCAGTGCCAGGGAAACAGATTTCACATTAAGTCGTGTGTGACTCTCTTGTACCTGCTTGGCTGTGCCCTAAGCCACACAGCCAGGACTTTATAAAAGAGGCTTCTGTGCCCACCACTGTTCACAGCCTCCTTCCTGACCTCTCAGCCCTGCTCACCTTGTCCACTCCCGAGCCTTCCTGGACCTTCTGAAGTTTGGACCTTGTAATGGATTGTCCTGTTCATGGACCTGGCTCACGGCTGTCCCTCTGCCCCTCTTGCCAGCTCCAACCCTGCGTCCTTGGCAGTTGTTCATGCATATTTCCCCATGCAGGCTGCTCCTAGGTCTGCTGGTCTCACCAGCCCCTGGGATTCTACATTTGTACCACCCCCCACCCCCCTACCGTGAGCAGGGTCACCGCCAAGTCCCAGGCTCTGTGAGCCCAAGAGCTGAATGCTGAATGGTCTGTGCAGGCCAGAAGGGTCGGGACACCCTGCATGGAAGACGTAGCCTGGAAGGCTGGTTCTGATTTGGGCAGGGAAAGGGAGAGGATATTGCTATTCCAGGCTGGAGCAAGAGAGGCCCTTGTTATGACTTGTTAACAGCTGTTAAAGCCGTCAGTGTGAAGGAGGAGTTTAGAACTGGAGCTGCCACAGAGATTTAAGGATTATCTGTGGATTTCAATGCCATTACTGTTCTTTACTGGAGGGCAAGGGAGGGGGGAGGTTGAAACGAAGGAGAAAATAAAGCCTCTAGTGCAGAGTTATGTCAGATTCATGGAGTTTTACACTCCTCCCCCAGACAGTTTTTGCATTCCTATGGTGGGCCTGATTTGAGAGTCTGGTCTTAACCCTTGGCAGGAGTGCCCTTTATAAAGCCTTGATATGACCGTTCATTCCAGTTAAGATGAGTAAGAGCTAAGTGGGTGATCATCTTTTCTTTTACATGGACCGCAGTTCCCGCCGTGGTTGCTAGGCCCCTACAGATAATCTCACCCCATTTCCAAAGCCTGGTCTGCCATCTCCACTGGGCAGGAAGAGGCATGTGATTAGCCACCAGAGTCCTCCGGCCCAGCAGGGCTCCAAGGCCTGTCGGACATCAGATGACATCATAAGAGCAACAACAAGAGGCAAAGGATGGGTTAACCTCATTGTGACAGACATTTTACAACATCTACGCGTGCCCGATAATGACAGCGTATACCTTCAACTTGCACGGTGTTACGTGTCGATTATATCTTGATAAAGCTGGGGGGGGGGGGGGACCAGACTCCAGAGAGCTTGGGGAAGCAGTTTGGGAAAGCACTGTCTTCCAGCTGAGCATAAAGCAAGTGGTTCCATAGGCTCTGCTGAAACTCTATCTACAGAATTGTCATTTTTTTAACCTTTTTTTTTTTTCTTTCTCGTGTATATTTCAGTCAAGGGCCCTAAAAATAGTTTTTAGAGAGGAGTGGCTTTATTGTCTCACAGCAAATGTTTTTTAATTTAAAAACAGGCCCTGAAAGAATTCTCTCATCTTTTCCCCAAAGTGGTTAGCTGGCATATTTATTTCATTGTCATTCCCTCCCTCCACCCCTCAGTGCCGGGCGGAGTGAAGATTGCAGTGGAATGTTTTAAACAGTGAGTGGGTGAGTGGGCGGGGAAAGCACAAGCTCTCTACACTTCCTGGTAATGTCTCATGCTGGTGTAGAAGAGCCATCAGACATGTGTACTATCCTATACAAAACAGAATTCTGATTAGGACGCAGAAGTGAGAACCTGAGCTGTCATCTGATCCAGGAAGGAGGAAGGGAACGGAGCAACGTGGAGTGAAAGGCTGCTATGTCAGGCACTATCTTGCACACCGTTTCCTGAGAAGAGCTCATTAAGCATGAGCATTTACCATGTGCCATATGCTTTTACATTCATAAAGAACCTGGAATCATCGGCCCTATTTTACAAACGAGGAAACTGAGGCCCAGTGGAGTAAGTTTTGCCCAGGGGACCCAGTTAATAAGTGGAAGGACTGAATTCAAACCTTGATTTCTCTGTCCTTCCTGCTCCTCTCAGTGTGAAAGCCAGGGTGGAAAAAGTCTGACAGCAGGGAGCCATCTAGATTGCGGACAGATGCCCCTCAACTCTGCAGCTTTGGAGGGTGGCTGGGCCTTCCTTGATACTAAGGGGAACATTCCCCTGATGCTTTGGGGCGTTTGGATTATCTTGTTCTGGCTGGCCCCAGCGGAGAACAGTTGCTTTTCAGGTATCATGAATAAATGTTCCGACATCTGATTTATGTTGGGCCATAATCAAGATGTTCTGCAGATGGATAGAACAGGTCTGAAGAGGTGGGACTGTGTCATTTGAGCGTTACAGCAGAGCTGGCTTCAGAAAGAAAACAGGAGGAAGGCAGAAGATGCCTTTAATAATCTTTATCTGCATCCTTCAGCACCCTGCGCTTACACCCTAGTCCTGGCCCTGTAAAGATGATAATTTCTCTTTCTCTCACAAAACTTAGCCATCTACCTTGTCCCGTCAGCTTCTAAGACGTCAGCTGGCTCACCCAGAAACTCATCTGTGCTCAAGTGGCATACGTGGTCCCATGACCTACCCTTGTCTTACAATAGCTACTAAGTTTTTCACTCTAGGGACTCAGCCAAAAGTGTCGTACCTCAGACTAAAGGAACAACGTCGATAAGGTCTTCAGGTTTAGTGGCTTATGGGGAGATCTTTTGAACATGACAGGGGCCGTAGCTGCCTTTTCCATGATGTCATGTTGGGTACCTGTGACTTTCCCCGGTGCCTAGGGCAGCCCTTTGACTCAGAGCAGTGGGCTTTGTTCAGCCTTGAGAGTGGGTGATGGCGTGCAAAGAGCGGAGACCTGCAGCACTCGTTCCTCTTTTCTCTCTTTGGTCTGGCTCTCCGGTGTGGTGTGTCCGTGCGCTTTGGGTCATCTTCCTCTCTCCTGGCCATACTGGTGCCCTCTCTCATCTGATGGCACTGACGTGGAACCTGGGGAGAGCCTCTTGCAGGATTCGCCGAACGTAAATTGGATGGGATGTTCTCCTTGGCTCTCTGTCTGCATCAGTGGAGCAGATTCCTACGGTCCAGATCTTGGCTGTACCGTGAGCTTTTGGAACATTGGGGTAGGGATAGCTCTCTTACCTTCTCCACTTCCTGGGGGGCGGGGGGACTCCTAGCAAGAGTGTTTACTGCAAGGGCAAGGATAGGACAGGGTAATAAAGAGGCAGGGAGCCAGGCCTCCGTCTGAAGGGTTCCTTTTTCTAAACCTCTTCTTAGTTATGCTCATTTCAGAGAATATAAGCTGGCCGGAGATGCCTGAGTTGTTAATTAGGCATAAGACACCGCCTTGTAGTTTACTGTTTCCCTATTTCAGAGCCCTCTCACTGTCCCTGGCATAGGCCTTCGACTCCTGGACAAGTGAGTCTGGCTTTGGCAAAGAGGGAGTTGTGGCTCTGCTTGGGAGCAAGCGTCTGTTCACTCCAGACCCCCAGCATCATACATTGGCAACTGTAGTGTCCATCCAAGGGGAGTCTTGGACTTGCTCTAATGGTGCATAATCACATGTGAGCAGCTTGATGCCTGCCTGGCCCCCATGCAGGCTTTATTATGAGTTACTGCTGGGTGTTTTTTTTTTCCCCTAAAATTCTGCTTGCGCTGCCTTGGAGAATGTCACACGGAACCCAGGCTGAATATTCTAAACATAGCCCCGGTTCACGTTGTGGAGTGCTGGCCGTGTGGCAGACGCCATGTGGAGCCCTGACCCCCTTCTCGTCTCCTGCTTTTCCCCACCCACATCCCTCCCATCTTCTTGAGAGACGCTTTGAACATGACCCATGAAGATAAGTGTTAGGAGCTGCTGCTGAGATGCTCTTTCCCTCATGCACCCTCTCACACGTTATCTCCAGCCGCTGGGAACCTCCCACAGCTCCCTGGACATGCCGCGCTGCTCCACGTCTTCAGGAGTTTGTTCAGGCTGTTCCCTCCACCTGGCGTGCCCTCCTTCTGGCCCCGTAGGCTTCCTGCAAACTACCAGTCCATCTGTCAGCACTGAGTGGCGGTCTTTTCGGTCTCTGTGAGCAGAATTTACCATCTCTTCCTTGTCTCATAGCACATAGGCTGCATTCTTTGCCAGTCCGTGAGCTCCAGCCGAACCCCCTGTTTTTCCATCGCCGGCAGGCAGTAGGGGCTCAGCCGCCGTGAGATGAAATAGAAGCAGTTGGCTTTGGGATAGGAGTACTATGAAAACTGTTGAAGGCGGTTGAGTGCTCGTTACTTGTCAGTAAGTACATTAAACGCCCTACCTATGACCTCATTTACCACTCCTGGCAACTCTAGGAGGGAGGTCCTGGTATTTCCCCTTCTTGAGCTGCCCTCCGGCACCCATGCGCCCGTCATTCTCCGCCCCAGCGTCCTGCTTACCTTCGTCACAATACTTTCCTCTATCTGAAACGATCTGTTTCCTTGTTTCTTAGTTGTCTCCTTCACCAGACAGGAAGTTTCATGAGAATGGGGACCTTGTCGTCGTGCTCACTGCTGCAATGCCAGCACTAGTACAGTGCCTAATACACCGTGGGCACTCGGGGAGCGTTTGTTCGCTGGAAGAGCAAAGGAGTGAATGAAGACGCCCCGTGTCACAGATAAGCAGATTGAGGCTTAGGTTATCAGATAGCTTTGCCAAAGTCACCCAGCTTAGAAGGGCTTGGTTGGGAATCCTGGTTTTATTCCAAAGTGGACGATCCTCACAGATGATACCACCCTCGTTAGGTGTTTTCCAAGGAGACAGATCTTCGTGTTCCTAGGAGAAAGTCTGCTTTTCTGTTGGATACAGTTACTGCCTTGAAGGCCATTCTTCCCCGTCTTCCACTTTACCTGCTAAATCCTTTCTCCTAGGCCAGTGCAGGTTGTGTGAGGTGCTGTGTGCCAGCCGTCAGATGCCTCCTAAGTGCCAGGCATGTTGCTAAACACCGGGGATAAAATGGCGAATGAGAAACAGATTCAGCCTCCCAGGAGCCCGAGTGGCAAAGACACATTTATAATACAACCGCATGAGGGCTGTGCTGAATCCCTGAACCCCTTGAGGCTGTGGGGGAGAAGCAGGGATCTGTCAGACCACCTTCATCACTGGCTCCCTGCAGGCAGATAAGGGGGTGTCAGCCCAACTTAACTCAGATGTTCTCCTCTAGGGGGTAGAGTGGAAATCGGCTGAAACCTTGAAAGGAGCATCCTAATTAAAAGGGTGAGAGGTGGATGCCTCTCACCTCAGGACAGACAGGATTGAAACTGAAACCAGTGTCTGACCCAGAGACATCCTGCCCTAAGTCCCCGGGACGGTGTCTTGGTGGCGGGCCCTTTGGCACGACTGTTGGCTGGAGCCCACAAGAACCAAGGTGAGCATCTGAGGAAAATAGTGAACTTGCAGCCAGGGTCCTACAGGGAGGTCACAGGCGGAGAGACTGTCGGGATGCCTTACAGCAGGGAGGAAGGTTTCTGGTCTTTGATGTCCAAACTGGAGTGTCAGTGTCCAAGACCTTGGACAGATCTTCAGCGGTCAGCAGAGCTCACCGCCCGCGCCACTGGGAGCGAGGAACGCAGCCAGGCTGACTTCACGTGCACCCTCCTGTGCCTCTGTCACCCATCACCGAGTCCCCTGCCCAGCCTTGGTCGCAGTTCCAACTCCGCCTACCTGTGGGACTTGGGGATGTCACTTCGTTTCTCTGTTCCTCGTGTTTCTTCATCTGTAAAATGGACTGCTGGTGCTGTTAGGGCTCTTGCTACAAACACTGAACGTGAACATGTTGGAGAGGGATTAGTTCAGTGCCCAGCAGATAATAACGATGGCCTCCACTTAGTGAGTCCTTACATGTGTCACTATCTTCATTTCACAGATGTGGAGACGTCGGTTTAAAGAGCCCTCCCACCCACGGTCTCATGCTGATGTGTGTGGACCGGGGCCTTGAAGCCCTGTCTCCGGCTCTTAGCTGTGTGCCTTTCCCACCGTCCCTACCATCACAGTGGCTAACCCTGCTCTCCCACTTCTGGACCCGTGCCTCAGCTGGTGTTTCTACAGAGGGAGGGAGGAGAACCACGAATAAGGCCCCCTTTACTTCCACCTTGGCCTGCTTGACTCTCTCCCTCTGCACACCATTAGGGGAAGGGAGGATAGCTAAAGTTGAGAACCCAGACCTGCCTTGAGCACAGCTCACAGCTGGATTGTGGAGGGCTGGAAGTTGCCAAACATGCAGCTGTTTTATAAGGAGGCCAGATGAGAACATTTCCTCACGCGGAGGGATTGGCTCCTCAGATTTCCTTGCTTGGGGAGGACTGGACTTGAGCTTGCTTCTGCTTTGCCCTCAGTGACACAGCATTCCTTGGACACACCCATCCTTTACCAGTAAGGCTTAGTCATTTGTAAGAGTAACCATGTCTGATACAGCATTCTCAGCCACACCTGGTGCCTCCCCCCACCCCCTTGTGGTTCTGTGTGCCCGGTGATTGCAGTGACAGAAAAGAGATAGAGCTTGGGCTCACCTGTAGAAATCAGCTGTCCATGAGATTCCTGGGAAGTATCCCTGAGACTGGCAAACTGCCCGCAGTTAACCTGGGAAGGTTTGGAAGGTTTCTAGAACAATAATACCTCAAGGAGTTATTTTGATAATTCACTGGGTCATTCATTCAAAAAATATTTGGTGAGGTTTCCCTGGTGTCAGGCACATTATCCGGTACTGGTGATACAGCAGGGAACAAAATACTTAAGGACGCTTAGCATCTCAGAGTAGCTTTAGGTAGTGACAGGTGCTGTGGAGACAATACAACAGTCTGACGTAATTGTGCAGGACTGGGGTGGCTGCTCTAGACTGCTTGGTCAGGGGAAGCCTCTGAGAAGGTGACATTGAAGCTAAGACCTGAATGTTAAGGAGCCAGTCACTCCAAGCCATGAGGGGAAGAACTTAGGGAATCAAAGAGCAATGCCAAAGCCTTCATGCAGGAACAGGCAAAGCCAGTGTGGCCAGCAGGTAGCTTGAAACGGGTTAGAGAGGGAGGCAGAGGCCAAATCGTGCAGGGATTTGGGAACGATGGGCTTTCTTCTAAGGCTATGGGAGGCCATTAAAGGAGTTTTAAGTGCGGCGGCGCCATAATCTGTTGCACATTGAGAAGTATTACTCTGAATGCAGCTTGAAAACTAAGCAGTAGTGAAGTAAGGGTAGAAGTAGGAGGACCAGTCAGAAGGCAAGGGCAGTAGGTCAAGCAAGAGATGGTGGTGGCCGTGGAGAAGAAGAGGGAACCAGCATGGGATGGATTCTGCAGTGTGAGTCAGCAGAACTTGCTGGTGGACTCGATGGGATAAGGAGAGGGTGCTTCTAATGTTCTGAGCACAACGGTCAGCACATATGATGCACTTAATAGGCTCTAGCTGTTTGCTGCCATCATTGACAAATGGCCAGTTACCAGACACCAAGGGAACAGGCCCGGGAAGGAATCTTGAACTGATTCAAATGATGGCATGACGCCTACAGCACATGTGTGATGTCCATGTTGGCTCTTCTCTTTGTTAATAAATGGCATTTTTAGAGAAAACGGGGCCTGCAAGTTTGACGGTGTATTCAGGAACCAGAAATGTTGATTTCCAGTTTATCTCACCGCCATCAACTCACTGTATGAGCGTCAGCCTCTCTTAGGCTTGATTTCTTCATCTAGAACTATGAAACGTTTTGAGCACTTTCTGTGTGCCAGGTACCATGCCACGCCAAGCACTCTGTATATGCTCATCTCCGCTTAATCTTCCCTGCAACTCTTCCAGGAGGGCACTAAATTGTTCTCCATTTCCAGGTAGGAACACTGAGCTCACGATCCCACAGCTAGTAAATGGCAAAGCTGTGACTCAAATCTAGGTGCTTCTTCCCTTAAATCCACATTTATAACCCTCTGTGATATAAGAAGCCACAGTGGGTCTTGAGAATTGGTTTGCTTCCAGTTTTCAACTTCTGGACCTCAATTCAGGGTCACCGTGGGACTCAAAACTACTGAGAACTAATCTGGAATACTTAAAAAAAAAAAAGCCCACAATTCATACAGAGATTAGAGATTAGTGTCAAGTATGTATTTATTTATTGATCCTTTCTCCCTCTCCCTTTGGTAACTTGTAAGATACAGCAGCTGAGGCAACAGGAAATTTGAAGTCCAGCGTTTTATGAAATCTTATGTTTAAGATTTCTGTGAAAGGAAGCTGCTTGAGTGAGATTTGGTTTCCATTATTCACTTGCAAGAAAAGATGAGAAAATGGGGTCAGGGGGATTTCCTGAAGGTGCAGGGAGCAGGGAAGGTAAGCCCTTGGGCTATTTTCTGCTTCCAGCCACCCCACCCTCTAGAGTTGCCTGGCTCCTAATAGGGGTTTAGGAAAGGTTCCCTTCCAGTCCCCACCACTGGAGGTCATCAGTTATGTGACATCCAGTTGTGCTGGGGGAAGAAAGGGAGGCTGGGGGAGGCCCACAGAAAGACAGAGAGATGCCCCCATGGCATTTTCCTCTTGAAGTTCAATGGGAAACTGAATAATAACATGGAAGCCATTTCAGAGAGGAGATACACACACACACTCATGTACGCTGTGTGCACACACACCCCCATTCTCAGACACTTTGCAACTGCCCAGTGTTGGCAAGAGTGTAGGGAAAGGGGCACTCTCATACCTATTTGAGTAATGATTGTAACTCAGCCTCTGATGATTTCTGAAGGACAGTGTAACAGTCGTATATCAAATGTCTTTAAAAGTACATCTCCTTTGCTTGTTGGAGAAATACCTGATTCTAGGACTGGGGAAGGAAATACACATCATGAGCCTGGAGCATTTTGTAGTGCCAGAAAGTAAGGAAGTGCTCAAAACAAACCCCCAGCAAACCCTTCACTGATGAGGGCATGTCAGGGGCCATAGGAGCTGATGAAAAGAGCTCCCAAAGGCCAGAGCTGAACAATTTGACCAATAATAAACAGAATAGTATTTATTGGTTTATAATCCAAAGTGTAAAACTAAATATCCATGAGTCCATACTGATAGAAACTATTGAATAAATAAATAAAGAAGAGACAAATCTCATGTTCAGAAGAATTTACAATATGTGTGCAGACACTCTGCCCTGATTGAGGGAGAAGACAACTCCTTACTCCGTAGGTGTGGTTTGCTTATAGTGACTTCCTTCCAGAATGTACAGTATGGGAAGTAGGGAAAGAGTAGCTTTCAGGTGAAAAACCTTAACAAGCACAGCCTGGGCCAAGCAATCAAGGTCAGCATCAGCAGTGCTAAGTCCTATTGCTGGCGACCTGGATATGTGATGAGGATAACAGGGCGTCTCTATAGTTCTCAAAGGCCCATAACCATGACTTAATCATGACAAAAACATCAGACAAATCCCAGCCAAGGGACAGTCTACAAAATACCTGGCCAGTACTCCTCGAAACTGCCAGTGTTGTCAAAGATAAGAAAGTTGAGACACAGTCACATCCAAGAGGAGACTAAGGAGACATGATGACCAAATGAAATGTGGTACTTGGGTAAAATCTGGAACAGCACGAGAACATCAGAGAAAAACCAAGGAAATCTGAATAAAATACAGACTTCATTTAGTGCTAGTGTGCCAATATTGGTTCATTGTAAAAAACACACTTTACTGATGTAAGATGTTAATAATAGAAAAAACTACATGTTGGAACCCTTGGGACTATCTTTGTAATTTTTCTGTAAATCTAAGGCTGCTATAAAAAATAAAGTTTATTTTAGAAACATGCCCTGTGACCCAGGTGTTTCCCTTCCTTCTCCTTTTGGAAATAATTAAGGATGAACCTGCAGATTCATCCACATAGATATGTGTCACAGAGGTGTGGGATAACAAGTGAGGATTAGAAATAATTTAAATGTCCAGGTACAGTAAATCCATACAATTCAGTCTTGGATCACAATCTTATAGACATGTATTTCCTTTCTTTTTTAAGTTTATTTACTTATTTTGAGAGAGAGAGAGAGAGAATCCCATGCAGGCTTTGTGCTGACAGGGCAGCGCCCACACAGGGCTTGACCTTAAGAATGGTGAGATCATGACCTGAGCCGAAACCAAGAGCCAGCCACTTAACTAACTGAGCCACTCAGGCGCCCCTAGACATATATTTTCTTGATAAGAAAAGGTATTTATGATTGCTAGTTGAGTGGAAAAAGCAGATTCTGAAAGAGCCTGTGAAGGATGTATTTTTATGTATGCATGAAGGGGTAAAGATAAATATCTTTCAGTGTGTTAAAGGTAATTATCACTGATGCATAATGCTATGGATTTTTCTTTCTTTTCATGGAAACAGTATTTGTTACAGAAAGTACAGATCAGCAAAAAGTAAAGTGTTACTTTCTCAATTTAAAAAAAAAAAAAAAAGAAGGCTGGAAATGATTCCTTTATAAATCCAGCCGCAGCAACAGGAGACTCCATCCTAAGAAGGGAGTTCTGAGGGGCGCCTGGGTGGCTCAGTCAGTTAAGCGGCCGACTTCAGTTCAGGTCGTGATCTCATGGTTCGTGAGTTCCAGCCCCGCGTCGGGCTCCGTGCTGACAGCTCAGAGCCTGGAGTCTGTTTCAGATTCTGTGTCTCCCTCTCTCTGACCCTCCCCTGTTCATGTTCTGTCTCTCCCTGTCTCAAAAATAAATAAAACGTTAAAACAAAAAAAAAAAAAGAAGGGAGTTCTGAGAGTAGATGGGGCATTGGCAGGCTAGTGAGTGTCTCCCTACAGACATGCACCACCTGAACAGACCTGCTGGAACCGCCCCCGGACCCCCCCCCCCACCCCCCGGCTCCCATAGAAACAGGCCACCACCCACTTAGCCCCTGTGGAGTGCAAGAAGGGTAGCCACCTATAAAAACAGCAAACAGGTTGCAGGGTGCAGGGAGATCAAAGCTGGCACTGTGGTCAGAGGGTGGACCCGAGGCCAGGCTGGAGACCCAAGCCTCTCTCAGAGGCGCCCACACTGGTCTGTAAAGGCAGAGGCAGCTGGAGGGCTGAGATGCAAACCCAGTGTCTGTTGCCTTCTCCTCCTGTAGTAATCCTACCCTTACCTGGCACTGTCTCATCCTAAAAAGAATTTGCGTGTACCTTCCATCGTATTACAACAACCCTTGGAAGTAGGTATCATCCCATTTATCAGGGGAAAAAAATTAAGCCTCAGAAGACTTCATGGCTATCACTTACTGACTGCATAACAGGGTGTTAAAAGATACAGGCCTGTGTCACACCTCTTACCCAAGCCCAGTTGCATATCTCAGGGTTCTGGAGTCTGCATAATCTAGATCCACCATTTACCAACTGGGTTTACCCTGAGGAAGTTACGTACCTTTGCTTGGCCTCCATTTTCTCATCTGTAGAATGAAGATCATAATACCCATCCAAAAGCTACTATTAGGGTTTAGTGAGATTGTGTGTATAAATTGCTCAGCACAGCGCATGGACCATTAAGTCGGCCGTCTGTGAATAATGGTTATTATTGAAGAGAAGGTTCGTGGGATAAAGTAGAATGCGATCTGGGGAGAAGGATCCTTTTCCCCGTCTTTCCTGTGATTTGAGAAGGAAGATGCAGCAAGGCTGGAGCCACCTGAGACTTTTTTAAGAGCCATGATGAACTGACGAGTCAGAGGGCTTTTGCTCCCACCAGGCTTTAGTTCTTGGCTCTCTGTAGTGGGTCCTAATCAAGCAGTGCTATTCAACAACCTGCGTTTGGACCCCGCCAGAGAAAGAGGTGAAGGAACCTGGAACATTTAGGCCAGCCTTCAGATTGAGCTGGAGAGGGACAGGGAGAGGGATGTACACAGGAAGCAAGAGAGAAAACAGTATAAATGAGAGCCAGTTAATTAGCTCAGTGAGCCTGTGTCAGAAAGGAGCTTGGCTTTTGTCCGGTTTGGACTTATCCTAAATTTCACTTAGAACACGATGCATCCTGATTGCCCAGAGTCCCCCAGCAAAGCCAGGACTAAAACTTTGAAGTCCTCTCGTGTTTTTCTCAGTTAACCCGGGATAAACTGAGGACATTTCACTTCCTGTTATATTCATACCTCACTTAGTTCCGTAGGCAGCGGCTAAAAATCGAAGTTCTAATTCTTTACAGCACGGTGACCCCTGCTCACTGGCAGGCTAGGGCAGGTGACAAGGGGCACAGATGTGGCTGTCCTGCTCTGTCTGGTGGAGGAGTGTTCCTGGATCTGGGCATGCGGTCCACCCCCGAAGCCAGACCGGCCACACGCTTACTGGAACTGGGCAGCCACAGCCTCAGGTGGCTAATGGAGGCTGCCGGTGAGCTCCGTGACGATGCCTGTGTGGCTTCACTCTCGGAGACTACTAAATCTATCTTCTCAAATCTAACCTTCCTCCCTTGTTGATACCTCTTAATTTCTCTATCCTCTCGAGTTGAATAATCCTTTTACGGCAATAATGAATTAATAAATAGCCAAGGACTCAGCAGATAGGAGCGATGCCAAATCAAATTAAGTTGTATTATATTCTCAGGAAAAGAAGCTATTAAACTCGCGAGGTCAGAGTGCCGCACACCTCATTTATTAACGTCCTCTCATAAGCTGCCATCTCCGGAGACACGAGTGGAGAGGCTCAGCTCCTATCCGCGTGGACTGCCTGAAGAATCGCCGCTCTTGTCAGCAGGTGTTCAGGGGCTGCGTGTGCCGGGGGCTGTGTTGTACCCCTGGCAGATCCCTCGATTTCACGCAATCCCTCCTCCACAGTGTGCCTGGCTGACCGAGGGGGCACGGCCTTCTGCTGGCTGGGGCTCCCTAGTCCCATCCCAGCCCCAACCCGCCGTGACCCTGGCTCCCCGGCCAGGGGTGTGTCAGATGGCATGCCACTCTCCCAGTCCGGATTTAGGGACTCTCGGTTCCTTAGCGAAACTTTGTCTCCTACCTGCTAAAATTATTTAGAAAAAATTAGGTGCCAGGGCGCCTGGTTGGCTCAGTCGGTGAAGCGTCCGACCCTTGATTTTGGCTCAGGTCATGCCCCCAGGGTGGTGAGCTCAAGCCCGGTGTTGGGCTCTGAGCTGAGTGTGGAGTCTGCTGAGGATTCACTCGCTCTCTCTGCCCCTCCCCCACTCATTCTTTTTCTCTTTCTCTCTCTGCCCCCTCCCCCACTCGTGCTGTCTCCCTCTCTCTTTCTCTCTCTCTCTCAAAAAAGAAAACTTACATGCCTCCTTGTCCAGTTTAAAGTTAACTCCTGAAATTACATATCAAGTATAGATAGTTCAAAGGGTGTGATATCTGACATGTGACATGGGATGAGCCTTGCCCATGTTTTTGGCAAAGCTCTGGCACTGCCTATGAAGTTGATGGGCAAGATTCGCTACATAATCTAACTGGCAGAGGTCTTTGTGGTCAAACCGTCCAGCCAGATCAGTCTTGCTTTCTGTCAGATCCAAGTCGGATTACCTTTTTTCAATTCAAATAGCAGTACATACATCGTGACAAGCATCTGACTTCTGAATGTGAACCCTTAGGTCTGTGGACAGACAGACAGGAGCACACAACCTGGCCAAGAGTTTGTCGCCTGGGCAAAATGAAGGATTGTGTCCTTGATTGTGTCTTGCCTTGCTCTCCTAGGACTCTCTTAGAGGCAAGGAATTTGAAAATTGTCCCCTGGTAAGAGTCAGGAGGGTGAGAGGCATGCATTTATTTTCTGAAGGGCAGGACAGTGATTGTGCAGGCGGGAGTGGCCTACAGTGGGGACTTAAGAGATCACGGGCACGTTCTTCGACAAGTGAGGTTTGTTGGGTTTAAAAAAATTTTTTTTTAATGTTTTTATTTATTTTTGAGTTAGAGAGAGACAGAGCATGAGCAGGGGAGGGGCAGAGAGAGAGGGAGACACAGAATCCGAAGCAGGCTCCAGGCTCTGAGCTGTCAGCACAGAGCCCGACGCGGGGCTCAAACCCACGAACCGCGAGATTGTGACCTGAGCTGAAGTCGGACGCTCAACCGACTGAGCCACCCAGGCGCCCTGACAAGTGAGTTTTAAGAAAGAGTACACATGGAAGTTAAGGATCTAGACCTGTAGTTCCTTAAAAATCACACATGCCCTGGGGCGCCTGGGTGGCGCAGTCGGTTAAGCGTCTGACTTCAGCCAGGTCACGATCTCGCGGTCCGTGAGTTCAAGCCCCGCGTCGGGCTCTGGGCTGATGGCTCGGAGCCTGGAGCCTGTTTCCGATTCTGTGTCTCCCTCTCTCTCTGCCCCTCCCCCGTTCATGCTCTGTCTCTCTCTGTCCCAAAAATAAATAAACGTTGGAAAAAAAAAAATTAAAAAAAAAAAATCACACATGCCCTCATACCCCCTGGAGAATCATTATGTACCACAAGGATATGTGTGCCCCAGTTTAAAACCCCTGCTTTTAGCTACAACAGCATTCTCCAACTACGTCAGTCTGTGACTGCAGCCAGTGAACTAAGCTTCACTCGGTATTTGTCTTCACTCCTGTTTGGCAGAGACCTGTCAGCTGGAAGGGTCAGAACCACAGAACTCAGCCTTTCTTTCTATTCAGTACTTGTATTTCGTCAGGTCTGAAGCTGTCATTAAAATAAAAACAAAACTCCTCAAACAAGCAAAGAAAGGCACTGTTGCTCTCCAGAAACGTAAGGGCATTTGCGGATAGGGACACATTTGCTCCGGAGTGTAGTGTTCCAGATGCCAGGACCAGGAACATTAAAGGAGTTAGGAGGAGGCGGGAGGTATGGATTCAGGAACAGAAGGAAGGTAGGTTGAAGAAAGGAGCCCACGTTTTTAATCATTTATATTACATGAAATACATAGAACTTTCACAATAAACCTGTAAGATTAGATAGAAATACCATGAGGAAAACAGACTCGGAGAGGTTGAGTAACTCACCCAAGCCCACAGCTCATTAGTGCCAGAGCAGAGATTTGAACCTAGTTCAGTCTTGGTGACTTCAAAGTCCTATAATGCTGCCTCTCTCATTGGTCAATACCTACGATAGAGTGGGCTGTCTTTCCTTTTTTTTTTTTTTTAAATTAAGTATTTTATTTATTTTATTTAACTATTCTGGAGTAGTTCACGTGAACAGGCTGTCTTTCTAACACCCTTAGTTCATTCTCAAAACAACAACAATGACATCAATAACAACGCGGACAGTAGGAGGAATTTCCGTAACATCCGAGTACCAATCCAATTATAAATCTAAATCTAAATGTGATCAGCAGATGTTTCAAGAGGAAGATGTTAAGTGGCTGAGGTAGAAGGCTGTGTTACTTCCCTAGGAGAGAGTAAAGACTTTCATAGACTGTTTGAGATAAAGTCTTATGAACACATACCAGCTTATATACAAAGTGAAGAAGCGTTCCGGAGATGCTATCTCATACTAATTGGATTGTGTAACTTTCCAGAAGAGACCACACACAAAGTGAGCAAAGTTCTGTGTTACCGATTCACTTCAGATCCTTTTTCTTCTTCATTATTGTGAAAAAGAGCTTGTTTGTTAATTGTGAAAATAAATATGCTGTATTTGAAGATACAAAATTTCTCTCTCTCTGTCCCTTCCCCACATTTCTCTCCTTCCCCTCTCCCTCCTCTCCCCCCGCCCCTCATCTGCAAGGCTGTAAAGTCTATGAGGACAGCTACTGTGTCCATCATTCATTGTTGTGCCTAGCATCATGCCTAACACATAGTAGACAGTCAATAAGTATTTAGCAAATGAAAGAATCAGTGATATGCCAGAATCTAAGATCTCATGCTTCTAAACTAGGAGATGAACTATATCTTTCAGACTCCAGAATAGATCTCTTTTAGGGTCATGAGAAAAGATTCTCATGGGCTTCTGATCCTTTCCCCAAGCCAACCCTGCAAGTCTTAGAATAAAGAACCTAGCAACTAGAAAAGCACTCAATTTATTTTTAATTTTATTATACTCAGTTTGGGAGGAAGGCTTGTTGACCTTTTTGTGAATATGATGAAAATTATGGCCTTTCTGAAACAAAGGAACACACAGACAAAATTTGATGTACAATTTAAGTAGGTTCATGAACCCTTTAAACTATGCATCTCAAGTTAAGAATGCTAAAGAGTGAAATGCAGCTTAAGGAAAGGGCACAGTCAGCCTGCTAGACCTCTCATATTTGAAGGAAAGTTGACAAGAGAACAATAAGAGCTTGCTTTGGATATAGTACCAAAGGGGAGACTATGGCGCCAGTTCCAGCCGTGCCTCGATTCTGGTGAGACGCTTGCGTAAAAGACCCTTTGTTCCCTTTGGGACAGATGCCACCAAACACTACTCCTGAATGACAGTCCACTGTCCAGCCCTTCCTAGCGTGCACCCTTCATCCTGTGATTGGACCACAGGCAGGAAGAGGGGAGAAATAAGGCAGAGTTTTGGATAGTGCAGGTTGCTGAGTTTTTGGCTCCTAGAGTACACTTACATTAATTTCAGGCTCTGTGTCTCGAAATGTTTTTGCTCTTAGCAGAAGCACTACAAGTCTGTTGCCTGGGATATTTTCCTTTCTCCCAAATGGATGCAAGAAAGCACAGATTTTATATGGACGTAGATAATCTGTCACGAGATAAAACATTTCTAGGTCATAGCTGGGAGTGGATGCACCCCAGACCTTCCCTTTTCTCCAGCTCCTATCTCTACTGGAGGAAGACTTTTTTCTGCCCTTGTAAGCCCCCCCCCACCCCCCACTTCACTACTTCAGATTTCATCCAGCCCATACTAATCATTAAGTTTTAAGGACACAGACCTCACTGGTGACTGAGGATTTTCTACCTCTCAGCTTCACTTTCTTCACCTGCAAAGTGGGGATAACGCCACCCGTCCCTATGTTCTGGGATCATCGTGAGCAGCGCTTAGCTCAGGGTCCCTGGCACACAGTAGGCACGTGATCAAGTTGACTCGTCTGATTTTAAGGACAGTGGCCTCTAGAAGCAGAGGAGGAGAAACCAGGCAAGTTTGCTCCTTATGCCCTTTGTAGTGGGCTCACTTCTGCCCCTGCCCTTTTCTTACCCAGTCCCTATATCAACAGTGTTCCCTTCTGGGACCGAGCCAGGGAGGCTCGAACCTCAGGCGCCCGAGGTCCTAGCCCTGCCTCTGGGACTCACAGTTCACTTTTTTGGCGCCTGAAATATCACTGACATTTAGGACAACCTGGTCAGGGCAGTAATAAGTATTCCTTTCAGCTCCCTCCTTTCCTCCCTTCCTGTTGTTTTTACTTCTCACTCCCTTTTTGACAGCAGCTATTTCTTGAGCACTTCCCTGTGCCTAGCACAATACCAACGCTAGATACTGCTAATAAAATATTAGATAGTGCTAATAAAATAAACAGTGTTGCTACTCTTGTAGGCTCCAGTCAGAGGTAGAGTGGAGAGTAAATAGCAGACAATTCATAGGATGTGATAAGGGCAATTAAAGAAATAAAATGGGGGGATGACCAGGGGATCCTACTTAGATAGAGTGAGTACCTTCCCTGAAGAGGTGACATTTGAGCCCTGTGACTGTCCTGGGGCGGGACTTGACACGTTGGCTTGATTCCAAATGAGAAGCGCTGTTGGCCAGTGCAGAGACAGAGCTTCTCTTTGTTTTTCTCTCCTAACAATAGAGGATTTAAGGCTTAGGGGAAGTCAAACTGCTGATTTTTACTAGCTTTTTGTCAAGTAAGCTTAAAAAATATTATGACCTTCACCTGCGCCTTTAGAGCTATTCACTTACTGTGTACCAGGCATCGTGTACTTTACATACATTATCTTACTTATTTAATTCTCCAATAACCCAGTAAAGCAGGGTTTATCATCAAAGTTATCCCTGTAGTCAGAGAAATCAGAACTTAGAGAAGCTAACTAACTTGCCCATGGCCAACGGCCCAACGGTGGTAGCTGAGGACTGGGGTCCAGGTGGGTCTGAGAACAGGGCCTGTGCCCTCAGCCGGTAGACTAGGCTACTCCCCTTCTTGTGAGGCCGTAACTCACCTGGTTCTCCTTTCCTCTGCAGCGGTGCCAGTGAAGACGAGGACACATGAAGGCTTGCTGTCCCCAGTGGAAACTCCTCCCTCCCCCTGTGTGTATGTGACGGCGTGTATGTAACGGCTTCTGATTTCTGTGAAAGCTGCCCAGCAACAAACGTCCTTCCACCGGATCCATCCCCAGGTCCACAGCAGGCACACATCTGTCCAAGGGATGACCAACTTTATTGTCACTGACTGTGCTTGTCATTCTCTTGTCATGGTAGGTCAAGGAAAAGTGCCCCTGTGATCATCCAGGAGCAGTTAATTAAGAAGCGTCCTTCAGGTAGTCCCTCAATGGCTGCTTTGAACTTACTCAGGAAAGCCAGCCCTTGGAATATCGTATACCCAGACAGCATCGCTTCATCTGGAAGGATCTGGAATAATCTTGAAGGGCAGTCAGAACTTTTTCCCTACCTGCGAATAAAACCCCACTTTATTTATACTGAAGCATGAAATAATGGGGGAGGGGCAAAGTAGGGCTCTGTAGATAGTTTCTGAAAGTCCCATTATACAGTTGTGAAAATGTGGTTCCATGAAGTAAGATGGGTGGCCTGAAGATGGGGTTGGAGAAAGAGTTAAAAGTTTGAAATACAGAGATATTTTTAGTATATGAGGTTATCCAGCACTTCAGATCCATAATTCAGTGCTGTGGAAATGAGAAAAATGATTGAAGAGGTGGAAAGGAAATGACTTTAAAAAAAAAAAAAAAAGGACCAAAGAGATCTGATTAAAAGTTGAAATCAGTATTTCTGAACTCAAATTGCCTGAGTTTCCAAAATAGTCACTAAAGGATCTGATGGAGCCTGAGTTATTTGGGTGAATTCTGCCAGTTTTCTGGGTCTTGTCACAACATGAAGTCTACAGTGTATATTGCAAAGTGGGAATTTTTCAGTGTAGGTTTTTGGTGCCCTCGCCCCAACCCCCTTGGCCTCATTTGGCTTAAATGCAGTGTAGGGAGAGTTCTTATCGCTCTGGTGTGCTGAGTCAAGCCCCGTCTCCCAGCAGGTGCACCCACCTTTCACTCCAGCTGGAACCCCTCTTCCCGTGGCACCCCACCCACCGGCCTTCGGACCCTCTCCTGCAGCCAGGCTCTCCCCTCTCGAGTACCATGAGCAGAGGCACACCCTGGTTTTACTTCCAGCCCTTCCCCACTCCCGAGTCACATTTCCTTACCATCAGGTTTTCTATTCCCAAGTAAGCCATGATTTCTAGGGAGTGCAAACCCGCAAGCTAAAGAACCTGCATTTTCTCAGACATCAGTTTATGGTTTGGAGTTAGGGGATGCCCTTACTTTTAGATAAAACAGTTAATTATGAAATAGAATGTTCGTACATGCAGTTAAGATAAAATGGGACACTTCCCAGGGAATTCTTATTTGCGAGTGGGGTGTATGCGTTCCCTGTCCTCTGCCTTTAGTGGTATTTTTGTGTTCACTCCCGAGAAGTACAATCGGAACTGTATCCACGCAGCTGACTCAGGGCCTCGACTTCTAGTTGCCTCCGCAGCAGAGCTGAAGGCATCTGCCCTGGAGAAATCCCTCTCCTCCTGCCTGCCTGTGACCTGTGTACCTATCACAGAGCTTTAGGGCCAGCTGGTTTCGGGGGGGGGGGGGGGGGCGGTTTTGAGGCCGAAGCAATACTTACTGTAGGAAGCCTATTTATGTCATCGTCCAATCCTGTGTTTGCTATGAAACTATTTCTTTGAGGCCAGGAAGCTACTGGGCATATCTGCTTCTGGGTTAGGATTACCCTGACTCACTACATATGTTAGGATGTTGGGACCAAGAGTCCTTTGGGCAGTTAAAAAAAAATAACATATATATATATATATATATATATATATATATTTTTTTTTTTTTTTCTCTCAAACTGGTGGTCAACAAATGGCTAAGACAGTTTTGGTGCTTTCCCTATCTGCCTGCAAAGACTGGAGAATTTGGCATACCACTAATGACAACCCCCAGCCTCACCCAACAGAACTCCCCAAAAAGGACCAGGGGCCACTCTTACAAGAGTTTAAAAACCAACAGATTAAGAACACTTGAGGATTTGGATGCTTGTGTTTGTCTTTCCCCAATAATTATTGTTGAATCTCCCAAGTAGTAGCTTTATCTTAGCAATGGACAGACCATTGGCTCCTCCATACCTGATTATATGTTATTACTTAAAGTCAGTTTCTGGGAAACTCGAGCATGTATGCGGTAGATACGAACAGAAGTATAAAAATACATGCCAGCCTATCTCCGTATGTTATCATATCTCTGTAATCCTCAAGGAAAGCACTTTTGCTTTTACTTAGGATTTCAGATTTGCTCGATGGGCTCCTGCTGTCTTCAGCACCTGATAAAACTTTAACCAGGGAAGCATTAAACATGGTGCAACAGCTTCTGCCCAGGCTCCTGAGTTCCTGCCAGCAGCATTTATCAATGTAAGAACGAGGATGCTTCCTGCAGTGGCACCAGCCCCCCCCTGGAGCCAGAGCGTGCTGCTCAGACTCAAGCCCCAGCAGGATGAGGCCTTACTGCCAGGTCAGTAACAGAGTGCTCGAAAGTGTGTGCTGACCGACTGCAGGCTGTGGGGGGAGGGGTGGGTGTTGCAGAAATCCCCGGGGAGAAGTCACCGAGGGAGGCAGGTCACGAGTGTGTCCAGAACGAATTGGGTCCCCACAGCGATCCCTGGCTGCTTTCCAAAGTTTGGTTCTCTGGAGGCTGAGAGTGGGTTTGTCCTTTGATTTGATATCATTGAATCCAGGGCGATTCTAAGAAGTCCTTAGAGTCTCAGCTGTGGGGGGAGAAATGACCTATATTGAGGACCAGCTGTGAGCCAGGCCCTGCCCTCGGCCCCAGTTTCTCAGCTGATAAAACGGATGTGGAGTGGAAGACCCCGTTGCCCTGAGTTACACAGCTAGAAGTATTGGCGCCAGATTTTGAGCCCAGCTCTCCCTCACTTTGTGGTGGTCGGTGGCACATCGACGACACAGAGGGAGGAGGAGGCCTCAGACCCCCCCCCCCCCCCACTGCAATCCGACCATCCCACTTTATGGATTCTTTTCCAAAATTACATTTCATGGCTATCCTTTGGGCTCAGAAATGGCATCGAGGTAGCCTCATTCTGCCACTGTAGCAGATACGTGAAGTCCACATTGCTAACTTGAGCCTGCCCCCAGGAGCTGGGGGAGCCTTTCCTTTTTGGCGCCATCCCCCAGAAATGAGAGTTTTTCTAGGCCTTCAAGAGTATAGAAGTTCTTAGAAATGGTCCAAGTGAAGAGGATTCTGCTAAGTTTATTTGAAAATGTCTGCTGCTGCACTGCCACAGAGAAGGCAGTCTTCCTATTTTAGCCCAGCCTGTCCTGTGCTCTTTGACGATGTGTTAACTCAAAGTTCGGTGAATCTAGACTTTCCTGCTGATACCTGCTATGGACATGTGTACACACACACACACACACACACACACACACACACACACACTGAGTACATATGTATATGTAAATGACAAGGGTACATGCATAGACCCTCACACACACATAGTGGAGGAACTCAGGGGAGACCGGAGCGGCCCCCTCCTGATCTTGTGTACCACAGCACCACCGCGGAGGCTTCTGCCAGCCCCGATCACAAGTGTCACCACATAGTTGGAGCTCAGGAGCTTGCTTACAAGGTGCTCACGAGAAGAACAGCTCCTTGGCAGAGGTTGTCGGCTCCTAAAGCACGGGGCCAAGGTGGGCTCCAGCCCTGCTCCGAGATGTCTAACGATATGGGAAACGATAGCCCAGCCATTTTGAGGACCCAGGAGTCTGCCTACTCCAGTCAGGACTGAGGGCACAGCTACAGAGTTTGTGACTTGTGCTGGTGGCAGGGTATAGGAAGTCCTCCCCTCCCCCCACCTAGAAAGTGTTCTCTTGCCAACACCTGAAGTTTCATACGCACATAATGGCTGTTTAGTACATGCTTCGTAATCAGAAAATCGATTGCATGTTTGCTGTGTGCCTAGCCCATCTGGACTTCCGTTGAAAACACAAATCTCCCTAGGGATGACACAGCCCAGACTTAAGAGAGAGAGAAGAGACTCGAGATCTCATTAATATGGCCTACACCCAGCAGTGCTCTGAAGCCCCCACCCAGCCCATTCCCAGACTCAGGCCCAGGGGGCCTGCCTGGTGGAAGAGTAGCATTTGGAACTGAACACACACCGGAAGCAGCACAAGGAGTGCCGGGGCAGGAAAATGAAAACAAATTGAGACACTTGTGGGTATAAAGGTGCAAAACATGCCACAGAGCCCATGCTGGGGTTGATAGGACCTTGAGGGGACAGTGGACTTCTATTAACAGGAATCAAACCTGACCAGTCTTTGTACAGTGACAGGCCATACTGCATGGGTGGGGACAAGCAACGAATCCGTTGTCCTCTGCCTGTTTTCCTGTGCACAGTCACATTCCCTCCTTACCTTCTCCTTCCACCCTTCACGTTAAACAAGGGAACACTCGCTCTTCCAAGGGAATTACACATTTGAGTTAATGTTTCAGTATATCATTTTCATACTGTAAATTATTTTGTAAGAGAGATTTACCGCTATCCCAGGATGTTTGGACTCAGCGCCCCTGTGCATTTGGAAATCAATAAACTATTACTGGAAATACCATTCGTCTCTGAGAGTTGTGCACAAAGGAGTCTGCTAGGTGTAAATATTCATGATGATCTCCATCCTTAACTGTGGGGATGTTGGAGACGGTGATGTGTGGTTATTAGATACGGACACTCATTTACTCCTGACTTCTCCAGAGTGGTTTTGGAGATCTCTGGGAAGGGGCAAGCGGATACACTTAAAGTCATCGTTATTTACAGATATGTTTTCTCCTCAAAGTAAAACAATCCATGCCTAGGTTAAGTTTTCTGAGCAAAGTTAGATTATAACCCAAAGAATACTTGATCCTGAATGATGTTTTCAAGTAATATTAAAGCTTTACAATTTGGATTAACCAGGGGGCACATCAGATTTTAATTTTTATATTTTCTAGAAATAAAAAATCTTTGGTAGAGAAAATTACAGGTAGGCCAGCAAAAACATCTTTGTGGAACCTTGGAGCTATACATGTGAGATATATATATATATATATATAAATAAATATAAATATATATATATATAAATAAATATAAATATAAATATATATATATATATATTTAAGTAGGCCCAGCATGAAGCCCAACACAGGCTTGAACTCATGACCCTGAGATCAAGACCTGAACTGAGATCAAGAGTCGGACGCTTAACTGACTGAGCCATCTAGGTGCCCCCCAACTTCCACCTGTGGGGCTGCAGTGAAACCAAAAGTCATATGCACAGAAGCAAAATGTGAGAACCCAGGAGAGTAGACACTTTGTGAACCAAAAGTGCAAGTCCTGCCTAAAGGCATTACAATTCACTGTATAAAAACCCCTCCTAAAACCCACCACCAGGCGTGTCTGGAGGAGCTGCGATTTATGAACCCTACTCTGAATTTCCTTTGAACAAATTTGTCTCCATCAGACCTCGTTAGTTAGCTGGGGGACTGTGTGAACTTCGGAGAAATTGTCCAAGATAGGGAGGCGAGTCGGTCACTCAAGGTTGCCCGGCGAGCCACACCGACAGAGCCAGGACAGCAGACTCTCTGTCTCCTGTAGCGTCTCCTCCTTCCCCTCTCCGGTTGCTGAGGCCATTTCTGCCTGGTGAGACGGGGTTGCCAAGCCCTGTAGCACTCAAGAGTCTCATGTTTTAACAAACCACAACGTGTTTGGAGGTTTCCTTCCCTACTGCCTGGTGCCAGTATCTCAACACCACATCCCATTGCCCCAGCCCTTTCTCATTTTATTGTCTTTCCCTCGGAAAGCTACAACTCTACTTTGTTTCATTGATCTTTGCTTGGTCCAACTTCCAGGTGGCCCCGTTTCCTTTACACTCATAAAAAGGTGAAATTGCAGCTTGTCTGGGACATCTCCTGGCCCGGGAGAAAGCCAGGCTGCCAATCTTAATAAGGGAAGAAAATATCACAGAAAAACAAAAAACCGAAAAGACCACTTAAAGTCAGTACCTGGCTGTGCCGAGTATCCGTACTTGTTAAAAACTGCAATCTCCAGTTTTAAATCCTTGTGTTAATAATACTAGCTACCATTTAATGAGCTCTTTCTCCGGGCCAGGCACTGGCCTCGTTGCTTTACACATTATCTTATTTAATTCTCAGAGCACTGACATTATCATCTCCTATTTTCTTGCACAAGAATCAGATTTAGAGAGTTAGATGCTCTGCCCAAGGTCACATCCTAATAAATGAGAAGCCAGGATTTAAATCTAGCTCTAAAAGGGTTCACAACCCCTTGTCTTAATCTTTCGCTCTCAGTGGCACCGAGTCTGCCTTGTGTTGGTGAATAACACCCCGACCACCACACATACAGTAAGGCCGTGGGGCAGCAGACTTGGACCTTTTTTTTTAGGTCTTGCTCTGTACAGTCTACAGATGCACAGGGTACATAAGGGAAGGAGGGCTAAGGATGGCAGTGGAAACCTCTTTTAACCTGAAACTGCACTTTGGGAGGGAGGGAGCTATTAGATTTTCTTAGTCTCCTTTATTCCAAGGCCATAAATCGTGAAAGAGGCAAAGCCGTGGCTTCTATCATAGTCTTAGAATCCCAAAAGTCAGCCAGCTGTGACACTGAGTCTGTAATTTAATTAAACATCTTGAAGATGTCTCCAACAGATTGATGTCGGGCCAGCTTCATATTCTTGGAGAGGACTGCAAAAAGAGCTTGTCTATTTTACAGTCCATTTACTGAGTGTCGCCATCGTGGCCACAGCACACAGCAGGCCATTTGCCTTACAAAAATGGCCCACAAACTTCACACCAGTTTGGGGACTCAGTAGCTACTCATTTACCTACAGCTCAGCCATCTGTCGGTTTCACTTATCCTCATTTCTGGAAGATGAAATCCAAACAAGTGCTCTGACCATGAGTAATTGAGACAGAACTGGAAAAATCTGGAACCTCTGCTGGACCCACTCACAAGTGACTGAGCATGAGGAAGTGACAAGCTAGGCCTCTGACCAGTTGAAATAAATGCTACAAAGCAAATACGTAAGAGAAAGGCCATACATCCACCCATCAAGCCTCTTCTCAGAAACTATTCCTACATCACACATAGTTCTAAATGTTTGACATCTGGTTTTCAAGCCTACCACAGATTAAATAGAAGGGTGAGAAACAGACTCCTAGAGGAAACTTAGGTCAAGAAGGAAAAAGCAATAGAAAACACAAAAACACGTAAGTCTACGGAAGAACTCAAACTGTGCTATTTAGTGCTCAGAACAGCTCCACACACATCTCAACTCTTGAAGGGGATTGCTGTATTATAGGACAATATAATCATATTCAAAACGATGACCCTGAGCATCACACCTAGAGAAATGAAATCGTGCCCAGAAAGAAGGCAAGAATTTGCATATCAAACATTTTAGAGGTGTTCATATCATAAATGGTACAAAACAAAATAAAACAAACACCTTTAGGGGTTTTAGCAATAAACCTCTGAGCATTTAGCTAAACAAAACATCCCCCCCCACCTGAGGTTTTATTGTTCCTTGAGCCTCTAGTGTTTAGAGAGTTTTTGCCGTAACTTTGCAAGTGACTTTCATGCTACAGCGCTTTGCATATAATGGCATGAACAATGGAAGTGCCAGGCTTCCAATGTGATGAATAAAACTAATAACCAGAATACAGGTCAAATTCTGTTACAACAAATACTGCTACTATAAAAATCACTTAAGCATCCCTGTTATCTCTAAGGCCCTGTCAATTGCCCATTTATTTCAAGCAATAGTCATTACAATCAAATTGGAGTATAATAAAAAGAAACTGGACCCTCACCACAAGTTGATGTAACACGATTTAACCTGTAGTAACACATTCTCCCTTGTATTTCTCCAGTTTTTCGCTGCAAGAAGAATAAACCTTATGTAGACATGGTACCAGCCTGGGAAGCTGGTGTTGGGTAGTTGTTGCTAAGAGAAGAAAACTCAGAAGAAAGGACACACGGAGTTGTGTGGCAAGCCCTCTCTAGGGAATTTGGTCTCCAGGGCCACTTTTGACCTTAATCCTCCTTGGAGCCATCAACCACAGAGTTGCTTGCTTCTAATAGTGGTGTAATGCATATATTAAGCCCTGGAATGAAGACATGATCCATTTCCCATGGATCACTGAGCACTTTGTGGCAACGTAGCCCCGTTCTGATGACCCTAAGATAAAGAAATCCAGAAGCGTGCAACGTGAACCATCTTTTCTCCCATGATGCACTGCTGTCAACACCGCATAATTGTAAAAGCCCATGCCATGCTGATTATATATAGAAATGATCTAAGTCAACTGCATTCCATTTGGTATACAGGCAAGGATTTTTCCATGCCTCTCCATCTGTTGCTGGTGGCAATGATGAGTTTTGTCATTTGCTCCTTTTTTTTCTTCCTTCCTTCCTTCCTTCTTCCTTTCTTTCTTCCATCCTTCCTCCTTCCTTTCTTTCTTCCATCCTTCCTTCTTCCTTCCTTCCTTCCTTCCTTCCTTCCTTCCTTCCTTCCTTCCTTCCATCTTTCCTTCATTCATTTGTTCCTTCCTTCCTTTTTTCCTTCCTTCCTAACTTCTTCCTTCCTTCTTCTTCTTCTTCTTCTTCTTCTTCTTCTTCTTCTTCTTCTTCCTTCCTTCCTTCCTTCCTTCCTTCCTTCCTTCCTTCCTTCCTTCCCTCCTTCTTTCTTCCTTTCTTCTATCCTTCCTTTCTTCCTCCTTCCTTCTTCCTTCTTTCCTCTTTCTCTTCCTTTTACTTAAATATTTATGACTACATTGCGACCAACATTTTGCAACACCCTCAGCACAGAAGGGATTAAATCATAATTCACATCTGAATAGTACAATCAGCAATAGGAAGAGCAGCAGGGAGGAAAATTGTTCACCTTTTCTCGATGTTATAATGCCTGGCTTGGACCCCAGATTCATGTTATACTCTGAAGAAGTTCATAAATTCTGGGCACTGCTCAGCTTGGGGAGGCAGGCAGTATCCCTTCACACCTCAGGGTGAGATGAGTGGTCTGTTGAAGCTCTGCCATCCCAGAATGTGTTCGCCTCTGCTTGTTTTCTCCCCCCAAGCCAGAGTGTAGTTAAACATTTACACATCCCAGGCCGGGAGACCGGGTTCAGGAGAGCTTGAATATTTTGCTTGGCTCTTGACGACATTGAGGCCGAGTGTGGTTCTCCAGCTTCAAGATGTCAGTTTGCTGCCTCGCCGTTTTTATTAGAATATCTAGAGATTGCAGGTGTTGGTTAGGAAATAAGTTTTCTGCGTTTGGTTTCTCTCCACGCATTTGGCCTTCCGGGGCCTTTCGGACCAGGCTGGATGGCTGTATCCTGGTACCAAATTCAGCCTATTCCAAATGGAAAGAACCATGATAGAGGAGCAAGACTGTTCTTGGGCTCTGTGGTGGTGGCGGTGGTGGTGATATCAGTGGAGTGGTTATAGGTGGAGGTGATGATAAAGAAACCACTAGTGAGAATAAAGATGGGTATTTTCTCAGCTCTTAAACCAATTTCCCACTTGCTAACAGGTGGGTTCTGATCTATTTTCCCTAGAAAACACTGGCCTATCTGATCAAACAAGGGCATTCTTTCTGAGATCAGACCTTATGGGCACTTATGACCAAACTATACTTGCCTATTAATTTACTCAAAACTGGGTTGCCTGCTAAGCCCCCTTCCCCACCTCTGGCATAAAAACAAGACATGTGGAGGAAGAATTAGATCACCTGGAGTCCAGTGTTGCCTATGGCTTAGTGGTGCAAAGAAGCCAGGATTTCTAGAAGTATCTGTCTTTTGCCATTTCTGAGATGGTGAGAAAATCTATCCGGAGTGTTTATGCCCCTCTTGATAGCCAAGCCATAAGCTTCCTTTTATACTGTGCTATGAGCTTAGTCACTGCCCCCAGAAAAGACAATTTCACGATGACTTACTTCCTCATAATCATTGGAACAGTCTCAGGAGGACACGCACACTGCTGCATTCCTTAAGGCCTGGCACATTGTCAAGTGGTAAACTTGCGGAGCAAATAAGAGACCTGGCCTGGTTCACAAGGCTGTCAGAAGTGATCCAGAGTTCAGGCTTCCCCTGGCCTTTTATCCTCTCACCCTCTTTCCTCTGTGCCTCCGCCTCCTTTCCTTCCGGTCTCTCCATCTGGAAACCATGAGCCTTGTGGACTCCAGACACAAATTCTCAGATTTCAGATGTTTGGGAAATTTCTCTGCTTGGGTCATTCTTCAAGAGTAAGAGAATTCAATAAGGGCGGAAAAACAGCTGAGACCCTTCCACAGAAAACAAATAAGGGACGGCCATCCCCTCTGCCAACTCAGCGCCAACCCCCCAGCGATAATCTAACTTCAGAAAAAGTATTGAGATCCTCCCCCCCACCCACCAGAAGAGAACAGAATAGAAAAAATCTCCGCTCATAAAAACATACTTTTCTCCCTCGTGAGGCATAAACACAACTGGCATCAGATAATACGACGTAATTGATTTTGTGTGTCTTACTGGGGAAGGGAAGGGTCTCTGGAGAGTAGACCCACCAGTGGTGGAATGAAGGGAAAGGTAAGGTTTAGCCTAAATTGTTAGGGAGAAACTGTTAACATTACGAACCACTTGACTCCAGTGTTGAATCTCCAGGACAAAGAGCAAATGTGTGGTCTTTGGAAAATGAAACGAGGCTGCTCCTGATGCTGGGTTTAGAAACAGACAAACTTGGCTCTGGTACTGGCTCTGTCCTTGACTCTGAGGGATTAAAGGGGAAGCTGGATCTACAGGGCTTAGGACAGTACCTATACTTAGGAAGCGGTAGCTTGTGATGACTGCTTATCGTGGTGACCGTCATGCATCCGAATGGAGTCTTCTTGGGGCCGTGGAAGATGGAGCTTGCCCTTACGTTGCCCCACACTGGCTCCTCTGCTCAGCCTCCAACTCTTCCCCGAGGCCACCGCATAGCCCTCTCTGCCACACCCATCCAGTTACACTTTCGTATCCGTATCTCAAATTACATGCACTTATTTGTTCATACAGTAACTTTTTGAAGGTTGTATTGTTTGTTCACTGCTGTATTAGCAATGCCGACAAAATTGCCCGCCGCAAAATAGATGTTCGAAAGATACTCGCGGACTCTGGGACTAACGTCTTGATAGCATTCATATCCAGTTACTCCAGATATTACATCTTGATGCAGAAAACTGGGCGACGCCCTTAGCGACATCTTTGCCAGCAGGAGTGCCCAAAGCATGTGGTGCCACCAAAAGGCACTTGCTTTTCCCAGGAGGAGGGGGACGAGAGCTGGGAAACCTAGCTGCTGTCCCTGCTGTGCAGCGTTTGGCCGGTCAACTTCCCAATCTAAACACTCCTAAAATAGGGGTAGAGTCTCTTAGATTGGATCTCTCTACCTCTTCCAGCTCTAACACTGTAAGATCTTAGCAAAGAGAGAGGGGACAGTAGGAATGGAAACATCCTGCCTCTAAGAAACCCCAACTCTTCCTCCCCTCCATGAGTGTGCATGTGTATGTGTATGTGCGTGTGTGCACGTGCATATGGGCGATGTGTATGCATGCGTGTCCACAGGTGACTGTGTGTGTTCACACATGCGCACACACTGGGGCTATACCAGGAGAACCGGACTCCAACGTAGACTTTATGGAGGGCAGCAGTTCCCCAAGTGCTTTGGACCGAATGTTCACGTACCCCCCAAATTATACATTGCAGTTCTAACCCCCAGTGTGATGGTATTAGGAGGGAGTGTTGGTGAAATAATTAGGCCATTAATGTGGAGCCCTCAGGAATGGGATCCATGCCCTTAGAAAGGGGACCCCAGGGAGCTTGCTCCCTTGCCCCTTCCTCCACGTGAGGACACGCTGAGAAATGGGCAGGCTGTCACCTGGAGGAGGCCCTCACCCGCCCCTGACTGTGATCTCAGACTTCCGGTCTCCAGGACTGGGAGGAATCGACTTCTGCTGATCAACCATCCGGTTTACGGTGTTTTGTTCTAGCAGCCTGAGCAGACTGAGACGCGAAGAGCGCATGAGCCATGAAAAAATGCACTGTAGTCAGGTAACTTGGGAAGTGAAAGAGGAGGCCACACAAAGTCCCTGTGGGACTCCTCAGACCTTCTAATATGTTCGTGAACATCACGGAGCCTCGAAGGGAACTGGGCATGGTGTCCTGGCATTCCATGTAACAGTTATAGAAAAAGATTTAGAGAGGAGTCCCAATGACCTCATTTAACTAGTGAGAAAATGGGCTGAAAGGGAATGAATGATTGGCCTGAGGTCATTGGGGAACCTGAGTTCTTATCTAGCTTTGGCCATGATCTCCCAGAAGAGAAAGTCTGGTCAGTGACCCAGGAGCCCACATTAGAACATTCTGGGAGACACCCCACGCTTCCATCTTTGGTCCCAAAGGGAAGTGAGCTTTCCACAGTCTGGCGTTTCTAGCCTCGGGGCCGGCACAGACATTGGTGTTTAGCACAAGGAAATCTTTCTCGTCAGAGCGGCACCATCTGGAATATGAGGTGCAGCTCTAACAGGCTGTGGTTCTGTCTCTCTCTCTCTCTCTCTCTCTCTCTCTCTCTCTCTGGTTCTCTTCCTCCATCCCCCACCCCCACCCCCATTCTCTTCTCCAGGCTGCATCCTGGGGTTACTGTTGTGGCAAGCAAAGGCAGCCCTGGCCTGCTTGACTAAGACCTGTAGCCCCGCGATACACCAGGCGCAGGGGAAGGTGCTCAGTAAACCTCATGCATTGGCAGGACCCTTCCATCCCAGCTGACTGGTTACCTCCATTCTCAGGACTAGGAAACTGATGTGTAAGTTCATTAAAAATGGAGGTCTGTGGGGCGCCTGGGCAGCTCCGTTAGTTAAGCTTCCAGCTCTCCATTTCAGCTCAGGTCATGGTCTCACGGTTCGTGAGTTCAAGTCCCCGCATTGGGCTCCACGCTGACATTGTGGAGCCTGCTTGGGATTCTCTCTCCCCCTCCCTCCCCCACTTGCACATGTTCTCTGTCTCTCAAAATAAATAGATAAACTTCAAAAAAATGGGGGTTTGTGTCTGGTCTCTTACAGTGGACCATGGACCATTTTCAAATGCCTTCTCTGGCACTTCAGCATCAGTGTGGTGGTGGTCAGACGGGGCTGGGAAGTACCAGCGAGAGTGAGTGTGCGTAATACCAGAGGGAAATGTGGTTATAACAAAAAGACTCGGCACCCCTCCCAACTGCCGTTCTTTAAACATGAGGTCAACATTTTATTTCGAGGATAGGATGGTCCGCACCTTTCTCTGGGTGTGGTGTGTAGGCGTGGGGAAGGGGGGGGGGATTGGAGGCCATGCCCCCAAGTGCATAACACACTCCGAAACAAAAGCCCCGACCCCCTTTTTAGACAAGACCATTTAGCGCCCATCTGTTGTCATTCCAGCATCCCCGTTTACAGGGTCTCACCCCTCCCCCTCACTTCCAAATGGCTTTTCAAAGTATTTCTTCCAACTCCACGTAGTTGTCTCCCTGAAAGGAGTTTGTATAAGTGCAATGTTCCATCTCACTACAACTTTAGTGAGGTTTTTGCACCCCCTCAACAGAGCGGTCACGTGTCATGCGGGGTGTGCGTGTGCGTGTGTGTGTGTGTGTGTGTGTATCATCAGGCTGGTGATGCAGTCATGACCCTGTTCCTTGTACAGAAAGTGTGCGTGACACCCTCTGTGCACTTGCGGGCTGTCTTGTACAGAGTTCATGCCCTTCTGAGGAAAGAAGAGACACAGGGTTGTATTTTCTTAGGAGATTAGTAGATCCACTGCAATGTAACGAGAGCATTTAGCAATGGTAAGAAATAAATACCCCCCACTTGCCGGAACAGCTGTCTCCCCTCTGCCTCCTCCTTCTCACCCCTTTCCTTAGTGCACTCTGACCCTTTCTCTCCCAGGAACAAAGGCACGGCATCCACAGGAGCTCATGGACACAGCATGTCTCAAAGAAGCCATCACCCCCGTGGTCCCCGGTTCTCCTCACGACAGTTCACGCTAATCGAGGGATTCCGTTTCTAGGAATGCACAACGCTATGGCCTTGAACTGGATCTACCCCCATCCCATTTCGTGTACTCTTAGCCTGACACAGCAGAACACTGAGACAGCCAGTTAATTTAATTGAGAGGAAAACCACTTCAACCAGCTGTTTTGGCAGAGGTTAAATAGAACCAGTACAACGTTGACTGCATTATGCATCTAAAAGAGAGGTTTTGTGGGCATAGCTGGAGTAAAATCCTCTTGTGACCTTGAGTTTAACGTCCTTGTATCAACACCAAACTCAAAGATTTGTCAATGAAGACTCAAGATGACAACACTTCCAACAATCAGCTTCCCACTGGCTTCTTCTCATGGACAAGTTCATTATGCCTTTTACTCAAGCTTTCTCTTCCTGAAATGGAGGTAGGAGTGAAAAATGGATCAGGAAGCCTGGGCCTGGTATGTCTTAAGTCACTTTAAATGCGTAACTTACCCGCCCTGTGTCTCCATTTCTCCATCTCTAAAATGGGGATAATAATAGAACCTGACATACTGATGAGAATGATCAAATAAGATAATGTGTGAAAAGTGCTTAATACAGTGCCTGGCAAATAGCCCTCAAATAAAATAGTTATAATCAATATTAGCATTACTATAACAAATTGATGAAGTATGAAAAAAGATTTTCAAAAGGAAATTTGGTGGTATCCAATCCCACTTCTAGATCTCTCTAACAAAGAAATATGACACATATACAAAGCTTTTTGCATAGAGTGTTCATGTAACATTGTTTCTAATGGCAGAAATGTGGTGATGACTTAAGTATTCATCAACAGGAGGATAGCTGAGTATTTTAGAGTCTGACCGTGTAGAGGAGCACCGTACAGAAAATTGAGGGTGGGTTTCTTACTGCCTGCTCAGTGCAGCCAAGAGTGCCTTTGAAAATCACCAAGTTCTCCCTGTTTAGATTGGCAATCACAGCTTTCCTTCCTGTAATCACAGCACATTTTCGGGGATGCTAATGAGATGATGATTTTGTTTTACTGGGAAGAATGGATTTGCATCACTCAAGCCAAACTGAACAGGCACAAACCCTGAAGAGGAAGGGTTGGCTGAAAAACACCCTTAATCATAGTGCAAGACCATTTTGTCTCTGTGACCTTCAAGTCATGGGGACGCTAGGACCCAATGAGGTAAGGCCCTGACTTTGGATCATTGGAAACCCTCCTCAGAGCTTTCTGGCCTGAGCAAAAGAAGAAGACTTCATCTGCTCGACCATGTTAAAGCAGAGAAAGTGGACTGACTCTCCCCATCCCTCATGGCTCCCCACTCCCAACTTCTGGTTCTGCTCCCTGGGGTTTACCTGTTCACTGCAGCCAAAACCACTAGGTTGGGAGTTGAGCTGGCACGTCAGCCACTTTGCCACTCTCCAACCTCTGCTCCTCCAAAATGGACTCTCCATTCCTGCTCTGATTTCTACCAGCCAGGAGCACTGATCAAGCTCCTCTTCCTCGGAGCACCTGGGTGGCTTAGTTAAGTGTCCGTCCAACTCTTGATTTCGACTCAGGTCATGATCTCGTGGCTCATGAGATCAAGTCACATGTCAGGCTTGGTGCTGGCGGTGCTGAGCCTGCTTGGGATTCTCTTTCTCCCTCTCTCTGCCCCTCCCCCGCCCATGCTTGCCCTCTCTCAAAATAAATTAACATTAAAAAAAGTCCTCTCCCTCAAAGCAAGAGCTGTGCTCTCTTCATCAGGGGTTCTTGTCTTGTTGGGGTTTCTTCTGTGCCTCCCTGGGCTGCTGTGTGCTTCCTTTACCCTGGACTCCATTTTCCTTGCAGAGGCAGGTGCCATTTTACTTCAGTTTCATGAGAGAGCAGGAAAGAGCTCAGACCACAGAAGGAAACGCATTGTAATTCTAGGCGCTCCTTATAGCAGCATATCCCACCTCCTAGTATAGTGGTCCCATCACATATATTATTGAGCACTGTATTTTGACCTTCACTCTTCAGAGGCCTTCCTCCTTGCTTTTGAGAGGCAGAATGAAAAAGCTGGGGGGAAAGCTTTTTCCCTGTGAGAAGTGAGAGCATGCAATCAACAATGAGTTTGAAAGCACAGTGAAGAAAAAGTGTCACATTCTATGTGCTGTTAGCAACCAAGGGGGAGCTGCTCTAAACTGCAGCTTATGATCCCTGGTTGCCCCTCAAGAGCTGTTGTTCTCCATTCGAGGTCGACCTTTCTTCTTGCTCCCATTTTGGCACACATTTTGATGAATAGTGACACCTAGATATAAATTAGGCCACACTGAATCCTTGGCTTCTCCACTCTCTTGCCCCTGTAGCTAATTTCCCCATTAACAGGAACCAGACTGCGTTTGCCCATGCAGTACCATACTAGGCCAGCAGGGGTCTGACATTAGTTGCTTTAAACCCACAATAACTGACTCCCTCCCTGGTGATGGCTCTGTGAATGAACTTGAAGTGAGAAGCAAAGGGCCATGGTTTGTGATAGCAGAACTCTTAAGTATAAATAGTGCATCCATTTCTGTAGTAAGACTATAAACAGTTCATCCCACAGGGCCCTGACGTTTCCTTATCCAAAATGAAGTGCCCGATTTAATCCGGTTTTCGTGTTTACCCAGAAAATACATTCATAAAGGTAGCTACCTTAATCAAGGAGATTGGGCCATCCAGGTTTCTGTCCAAAACAACCCACCAGTTGCTGTTCAGTCCCTAAAGATGCTGTGAGGGCCAAAGTTGTTGTTAATCAAAAAGTATCAGGATGCCTGGATGGCTCAGTTGGTTGAGTATCCGACCCTTGATTTTGGCTCACGTCATGATCCTAGGCTCGTGGGACTGAGCCCTGTGTCGTTGGGCTCCACATGAAGCCTGCTTAAGATTCTTCCCCTCTCTCCCTCTGCTCCTCTCCCCCGCTTGCACTCTGTCTCTCTCTTAAAAAAAAAAAACAACACAGAAAAACAAGACAAAACAAAACAAAACAAAAAAACCCCAGTATCTAAAAAAAGCAAATCAAATGTCTCCAATTTGTAGACACTGTTGTAAAGAAAAACATGAATTTAGTACTTCTGGATCACTTTTTAGTTTGGTATTTCAAACAATGAGTCTTTATGATTTCCTTGAATATATTTTTATTGTGGATGATTATTAGTTATGATGATTATTAGTTACGATAATTATTAAATACCTAAGGAATGTATTGGGCTTTCCAGTTTTCAAAGCCCTTTCACACATTACCTCATCTGTTCTTTATTACAAGAAAGAAATTATTAGCCTCATTTTATAGCCAATGAAATTGAGGCTCAGAAAGGGGAAGAGTTGCCTGAGATCACACAGCTAATTACAGCAGAGCCGGCAATTTTTCATGCCAACGCAGCGAAGTCCATGTATATTTTAAAGGACATTTACATGTGCAAACATTTATATAATGCAACCCTATTATGAATTGTACTTTTTTCAGCAATTAACCTAATTTTACTTATTAGTATCTATTTATATCTTGTTGCTGTGCTGGAATGTAATAATACTGTAATTTCCTTACATTATGGAGTGCGTGCTTTTTATTAAGCTGCACGTTCTCTCCCTTCACGTAGCCTATTTCTATGTTCTGCTCTTTGATGAGGTGGCAGGAAGTGGCAAGACTCCGATCCTGCAGGATTCACAAATCGTCCCTATCTTCTACAGGCCACCTCATGCAGACCGAGAAGAACAAACTGTATGCAACCAGTAGGGCTGGTGCTTGTCTCCTGGGAGCCGGGACCCATTGAGGACAAGCACAGAGAGGCTAGCTTGCCCACCCTGGCGCAAGCTACGCGCCATGCGGTGCTGGGGCGGAGACCTGTCCCACCACGTTCGCAGTCACTGGGGGCACCAACCACAGGACACCTCCGGATGGTAGAAACAAGTAGCAGGAAGGGCTGTAAACCATCCCTGACGGAAGCCCAGGTGCTTGTGAAGAATAAATGAAAAGGGATAGGTTATTATGCCCTGGAGAAGAATGGAGGGAAAAAGACTTTATGGATTTCAAAGAACTTTATGGACAACATTATGATTTTGATACCAACCACTCTGAGCTGCTCAGTTCTCTCAGAATGTTGCTTCTTTTTCACCCTTCCCTTTTATTTCCAAGTTTAGTGACCCAGACAACATCAAGGAAAGGGATCTTGAGCCCTGTGATCTGCGTGGCCTCCTCTGCCACCTGTGCCCGCATTCTGCAAACTGTCACCAAATGGGGCACTTGGGGTCCCGCACCCCACGGCAGCTATGCGGCTGCTCCCGGAAGTGCAGCGGGCACCGCCCCTTCCGGGACTGGAAGCGCCCTCGCCTCCCGGCTCACTGCCCAGCCCGATTGGCCTTAAGGGAAGCCCCACCCCCTCTGTCAGTGAGTGACTCAGAATGAGCACGTGACCTGCAGGGGCTTCTGGGAGATTTCCTCACGCATACAAGAAAGCCGCGAGGAGGCGCTGTCTTCTTTTCTTGCCGCCAAGCAATGCCTGAGTGTGATCCTATCTCCTGAGAGGGAAGCAGACGTAGGGGGTGCAAAGTAGAAGGCCAGGTGACTTGGGACTCGCTATGACTTGCCCACAGAGCGCTCTAGCGGACGTAAAGCTCTAACCCTCACAGCAGCCCTGCAAAGGAAGTCTGGTTCAGGCCTTTCTGCAAATGAGGAAACCGGGGCTAAGGGAGGTACAGAGAGGTGACTTAAAATCAGTTAAGGAGTTAGAATTCAACCAGTTAGAGTGAAATCAGAGTTCAACCCAGCCCAGAGCTATCTGCCCCCAACACCTGGTCTCCCTTCATCACCCTGTTGATCGCTTGCCCGGTGGGGGGGGGAGTTAGAGCAGACCCTTCTGCACTAGTCTAACCAGGGAACTCACACACCCCAGGTATACCTCCTTCCCTCCACCCCACCCTTCTTCCCGAAACTCCCTCTGCTCAGAATGCCCCTGGCCGTCCTCTCCCGCCAAGGAAATTCTTTCCATTCTCCAAAGGCCACCTCTAGGTTGAATTCCCGTTCTGCCTGCGAAGCATGCTACATCTCCAGCCCGTGCAGCGCGCTCCCCCAGCTGAACGTCTGACCGCTTCATCTGTGCCCTAGGTTTGGCAATTACCCGAGTTTGTGTCATTCTTTGGGTTTTATCAACATTTAACTCTTACGGTTGACCATCAGATTCTCCTGAGGCCTATTTCCGGCTTATATATGCATCTCCATATCTTCAGGAATGAGGTCTGACGTCAGGGGGGTGTTCCTTCCCGCAGGGACCTGCATTTTCTGTGTCTTTGTTCCCTCAGTGCTCTGTGAGCCAAAGAGGCTCTTTCCCTGTCCCAAGTGTAATTAGTTTTCACCCTCTAGATCTTTGCTCAGGCCATTGCCCCTGACTGAATACTGTCCCTTTCTTTGTTTCTACCCTGGAGTATAATAATGTCTCCTTCAATGACCTGGGGACTGGATGAGGGAAAGATCCTAGTCAATGTCATCTTTCTATCCTCACAGCACCTAGCACAGAGCCTGACACATAGGAGACGTTCACTCAATGTTGAATTGACTTCTGCTCAGATTTGTGATTGGAGCTTCACGTATTAACAGGACCTAAAGGAAAACTTTTCTTTGGACTGGATCTCCCAAGGAGGTAGTTTTTTACAGTCAAGGTGGTATCATACTTTTCAAAGCTATGACTTATCAGTCTCTCTCATGTATTTTAAATAACACTTTAATTTTGGCTCTTGACCGTAGGCAGTGTTACAAAGCCTAACTTTTTTACAGTCTGTAACACTGAGAAATTAAACCCAGGGTGTGCACATGTGTGGTAACACCCCCACCCCCAACACACACACCCAAAAAGGCTCAGACAAGGCTCGGGAAGTGGGGGTGCAGGATGGGGGGGGGTAATAAAATCCATAGACACCTCCAAGACCGTGTTGCATTTAACAACTTTGACCTTTTCTGACCAGATGTTAGTAACAAGGAAATATGAGACACCGAAATTTGGCTCACTCTCCCTGCCTTAACACCAGCAGCCAATAGCAGAAAGTCGAGAATATACTCAAAAGGCACAGAAAGATTGAACAGAGCTCTCACCCACCTACTTTCCTTCCCTGCCAGCTTTGAGTTATAACAATAATAGGAAATGAGGGGCACCCAGATGGCTCAGTTGGTTGGGCGCCCGACTTCAGCTCAGGTCATGATCTCACGATTTGTGGGTTCGAGCCCCACATTGGGCTCTGTGCTGACAGCTCAGAGCCTGAAGCCTGCTTCAGATTCTGTGTCTCCTTCTCCCTCTGCTCCTCCCCCACTCGTGCTCTGTCTCTCTCTCTCTCTCAAAAATAAATAAATGTAAAAAACATAAAAAAAAAATAATAGGAAATGACTCTATGTTTTAAGAAATCCTCCTGGAGAGACAGTATTGCCTAATGGTTGAAACCACGGGCACTGGGGGCAAAAAGACCTAAGGTCAAGTGCGAAGTCTACTACTTTCAACAGAGGGTTATCTATTTCCTTCTGCCACAAGGGTAGAGCCCTCGTGAATGGCTTAGTGCTCATAAAGAGATCTCTCATAATTCTCCATGACTTAGGGCCAGCTCTTCGCTTGGATGCCACAGTCTGAATCTTTGTGTCCCCCAGAATTCAAATGTTGAAATAGTAACCCCCAAAAGGAATGGTTTTAGTAAGTGGGACCTTTGGGAAAGGATTCGGTCATGAAGGTGGAGGCTTTGTGAAGGCGGGATTGGCACCCTCATAAAGGAGATCCCACGTCTCTCTGTCCCTAACCCGTTCTGTCATATGAGGATATGGTGAGAGGTCTGCAACCAGAAGAGGGCCCTCATCCAACCAAGCAGGCATCCTGATCTTGGACTTCCAGCCTTCAGATCTGTGAGCAATGAATTTCAACTGTTTATAAGTTTCCTGGCCTATGGAATTTTTTTTTTTTTAACAGCAGGGCAAAGGACTAAGGTGAGCTTTGAGCACATTTCTGAGCCTCTCAAAGCTCTGATTTCCTCATTTATGAAAACCTACCTCACCAGTGTTTGGTCTAAAGTTATAAATGGAAAGATGTTCTACGAACAGGAGCTCATAGGATCTGCACACGCTCTGGCCCTTTCTCTGCTGGAATCTCATTTTGCAAACAAGGTGGGTAGAGAGCCACTTTCTCTACTGTCTCCTGCCACACTCAGAAAAATAACACAGAGAGCTGGTCCCTATAAATGAGTCTCCTTCTCTTTCTTCCTCTGGGGGTTCACTGCCTGCCACACTGCACATACCCCTGGTGGCTCTCTCTATCCTTACTCAAGGCACTGCAGAGGAGTGGGTTAGCATGTGGGTTTCAGAGACAGATTGTAAAGGTTTGAATTCTGGCTCCATCTGGGCTCTCCAACCTTTTCTGTTTGCCCTAAACTGTCCCAGTTTTAGCACTGAAAGTCCCATATCCCAGGAAACCTCTCAGTCCCAGGCAAAGCAGGACATTTGATCATCCATACTCCACTACTTAGTAGGCTGTGGTCCTAGCTAACATTCTCTCTCTGTACTTTGGGGATTTGAACAATTGTACACTCATCCTTGGCGTTGGAAGGAAAGGAGCGAGTGTCCCACAGACTCACTCAATGTTCACGGTCTAACCCCCTAAGTCCACCAAAGGGCCCACCCCCAGGAGGCCTAGGCCCCATCTCCGGCAGAGATGCCCTCAAGAAGCTTTGAAGTGCCTGATCTCAAGTTCATCTCTCCCCTTCTGGTGGGAGGGAGCTTTAACTGTGCTGACACCCCCACCTGTGTGTCTGAATCCACCTTTAAATCTATACTCTCCCCAAGTGAGAATGAACCCAGGGACAGGGGAGACCATCGGGGTTGAAGGAAATGAGAAGAAGTCTTTCTGGGATATCGGGTGGAGGCTGGAGGTGAGGGGAAGGTGAACAGAAATGGGCCGGCTGCTTCTCTTTAATGAGAGCAGAGCGGTTGTCTTCCTCCGGGGTGCATCAACACACTAATGAACGTGGAAATCAATCCTTGTTGCTGTGCAGGGGGTTGGACCAGGTCAGCCAGCAGCCCAGGCTTTACGACTCAACACCCCACAGGGAAGCTTCCGGTCCCCCTTCCAGGTTGACATTAAAATAAGAGGAGTGGCCACCACATGGCTGGCTGTGCCAAGTTACGTCTCCCAGGGTGGCCTTCTGCTTTTATGGCTCAGCACTTTACATTTTGCTGGGCGTTTAGAATTTTGCAACAACTCTTCAAGGTAGGCAGTATCAATATCCCCGTCTTCCAGATGAAAAAAAAATCTAGGCCTAGAAAATCAAAGGGATTTCTACAGTGTCTCGTAACTACCATACAAGCAGGGATTAAGAGCAGTGGTCTTCAAACGTTTCTATCTCAGAGCCCTATCAGGAAAATATTCTGAGCAATAGCTCCAGGACACATGCATAAAATTCATTTATAAAATACAGTCGTGACTGTTGTATTAATATATTAAATATACAGTAAAACATGAAAATGAACATTAAGAGCACACGGGATCAGGGGGCGCCTGGGTGGCTCAGTCGGTTGAGCATTCAGTTCTTGGTTTCAGCCCAGGTCATGATTCCAGGTCATGGGATCAAGCCCTGTGTCAGGCTCTGCGTTAAGCATGGGATCTGCTTAAGATTCTCTTTCTCTCTGTCGATCTCTCTCTCTTTCTCTCTCTCCCCCGCTACTCCTCACCCCTGCTCTCACTCTCTCTCTCTCTCTCTCTCTCTCTCTCTCAAAATAAAAATTAAAAAATTAAAATAAATAAATTAACTTGAAAAATAGAAAACTTTAAATAAAAACTTTAAAAAAAAAGCATGAATGAGATCAGACACATTAACAGAAGGTCAAATGTTTGCTTCTGTCACCCCAGTAGATCATCTTGTATCAGTGATGTGGGCACAGCCCAAACACCTACTGCAGCCAAGCTGGCAATGTAAATAAATGGAGTGGCCTGGGTGTAAGAGAACCTACGGGAAAGCAGATGAGGAATGGCAACGGATTTGCAGCCTCAGTGTTGGACAGTAGGGAGTGGTGAGGACTAGGGCAAAATGAGAGCAGATCTCCCATTTAAAGGAGGTAGCTGTCACTCAGCGTTAGTCGATTGTTGCCGTATGAGAATATGGGCCCAGGGTTTCCAATCTTCCCATTTTTCGATAGAAGTCGGAAATTCGGGTTTTTATGTGAAATGGCACACAATTTTAAGCTGTTGGCCACTGATTTCATTTTTTTTTTTTTTTTTTTTTTTACAAAATTTGGGGGTCCAAATGGGTCAAAATCAGCTTGCAGTCCTCGGAAGGGCAACCATGAGAGTAAAAGTAGGATCTTGGCCTTTGTATCCAGTCTTGATTTTGAATCCTAGCTCTACCTTGCACAAGTAATTTAACCTCTCCATGCTTCTGTTTTGGAGCCAGGCAAATGGAAATAATAATACCTCCCTTTGAGGGTTATGATGTGTGTGAAGCATTTAGGACAGTGCCTGGCACATAACAGAGGCCCAATAAATAATACCCGTTGTCAGTGGGGGCCCACCTAGTACTCAGCCCTGCTGACTGCAGACGTAATTTTCTTTCCACTCTTAAAAAGGCTTAAACAGAACACCCCCAGCCAATTTCCAATCTACGTTTTGCAGAATTCATTCTCCTGCCCAGAAAGGCAGTGCTTTCCACCCAGGTCTCCTCACTCCCGAGAAGAATCCAGAAGCAAAAGGAATGAGCAGGCTGTCTCTCAAGTAGGCTGCAGTAGGAGGTGGCGAGGAGCTGGGAACGAGCACTGGAATGGGAGTCAGGTGGTCTGAGCACTAGTCCTGGCTTGGCCGTTCCCAAGCCATGTGAACTTGGACAAAGGACTGAACTACTCCAGGCCTCTGTTCTACTATGCAGAAGTGGACGCTAATGTCCACCTGCCCCCAACGCAACCCTCCCCCAACCCTTCCCCTCCCTGCTTTGTGCCCCCCTGGGGTTTGACCGCAGTAGGCTCCCCCCTCCTCTGGTTTCCAGGAGGGTTTGGCAGATGAAATGCACCAGCAGGTGAGCAGTGGGGGGAAAGGAAGCAGAGGCAGGGTGCTCATTCTCTCTGTGCACAGTGGCCGGGGGGCGGGGCTCCCCTGTGTGAGGCCACGGCGCCTGCCAGGACATCAGCTGCAGCTCCAGCTCCTGCTCTGGCTCTCATCTTGTGGGGGATCCACTCCCTCCCCTTCCCCTGTGCCCCCCAGGGACGGCAGGGCTCCCCAGCACTGCTGGCCCAAGGGGGACTCCGGCACCCTTTGTTGGTTTCCCTTAAGCCTGTCACGCCTGTGTGAGTGGAGCCTCCTCAAGCCCCACCCTCACCCTGACGGCGCCGTCTTTCTTGCCGAGACCCCGACCATTACACATACACAGCACGTGTGTTTTTACCTTGGAGCTATGGATGCGGAAGGCACTCAGTGTTGCTGGAATTAATTTGAAATCATAAGCTTTTCTGCTTCAGCCTCAGGCTGCCAGAAAATCCAATTATCCAGATCCCTCATTCCCCGAGTGCCCCGTCCATTGAAATCCATACACACTGATGGGCGATTTGTTCATTCACAAATGTTTGCCATGCAACTCTGATGGGCCAGGCCCTGGACCAGGTTCTGAAGATCCGGGTGAGAACGAGCAAGCAGTGTCCTTGTCTCTTTTAGAATTTATATTGGGGCGCCTGGGTGGCGCAGTCGGTTAAGCGTCCGACTTCAGCTCAGGTCACGATCTCGCGGTCCGTGAGTTCGAGCCCCACGTCGGGCTCTGGGCTGACGGCTCAGAGCCTGGAGCCTGCTTCCGATTCTGTCTCCCTCTCTCTCTGCCCCTCCCGTTCATGCTCTGTTTCTCTCTGTCTCAAAAATAAATAAATGTTAAAAAAAAAATTAAAAAAAAAGAATTTATAGTCCCATGAAATCATATGGGAAATGTTACCAGAGGGACAACTCTGACTGGCCAGAGTTCCCTGTGGGTCTGAGGACCCAAGGGTGCTCCCATGGGACTCTATGTATGTGTAGTTAGTGTTTGCAGCCAGCAGCATGATTTACTGACCCAGCTCCTGTTCAGAACTTGTAGCTACCTTCTACTTGGGCAGCTATGGAGAACAGCTCTGGTTAAAAAGACAAGCATAGGGTGGCACAGTTGGTTAAGTTTGATTCTTTTTTTTTTAATGGTTATTTATTTTTGAGAGATACAGACAGAGCATGAGTGGGGGAGGGACAGAGAGAGAGAGGGAGACACAGAATCTGAAACAGGCTCCAGGCTCTGAGCTGTCAGCACAGAGCCTGACTCGGGGCTTGAACTTGGGAACGGCGAGATCGTGACCTGGGCCAGATTCGGACGCTTAACCGACTGAGCCACCCAGGTGCCCCATGCAGCCGACTCTTGATCTCAGCTCAGGTCATGAGCTCACAGTTTGTGAGTTCGAGCTCTGCATCAGGCTCTGTGTTAATGGTACAGGGCCTGCTTGGGATGCTGTCTCTGCTTCTCTCTGCCCTTCCCCTGCTTGTGCACTTGCTCTCTCTCTCTCTCAAAATAATAAATTAATTTAAAAAATTTTAATAAATAAAAAATAAAAAGACAAGCATAAATCATCAGGATGGGGCTCACAGGGAAGTCTTTGATTTTCTTACAAATAGAAACAGACTCTGTGGGTATGAACCTTTGCTCTCTTTCTGTCCCTTCCCTTTTACCTACCTAGAACAAAGGTACGATATTTGGAGGCACAGTGACTGCCTTGGGACTGAGATGACAAGCCAGCCCTCTAAGGGTGTCAGAGCAGGGAGACAGCAGGTATCACTGAGTCCTGGGCTGCTTAGCTCCACGTTTGCATAATACCACTCCCATTTGTTCAAGCCATGGGTAGGCAGGTAGTATTACATCCATTCAAGGGAATCCCTATCTGGAGGAAATTCTCAAGGTTGTCTGATCCAACTCCTTCCCTTATATATGGAAACTGAGGCACAGTGAGGGAAGGATCTTGCCCCAAATCCCACAACTGGACCAGAACTCGTGTCTCCCAGCCAGTCCCAGTGCATCCTTACAAGCTCCTACAACCTGTGCGAAGATTTGTGAGCTTTATGTGTGTGTTTCCACTGTTTGCCTAGTTCACAGGTCCTTTGGAAACAGATCTCATGTCCTTGGTCCTTCTTGGTCCCCTTAAAAAAATGACTGACATGCATATTCATGAGCAATAATACATGCTTCTTGTATAAGCCACTGAGTTGATGGGGGGGTGGTTGTTACACAGCAAGAGCTAACCAATACATACCATTTACTATAGGACAAATCTATGCTGAGAGCTTTACATAAATACACCAATTCATACAACAGGCCCATGAGGTGGATATTGTCGTCTTCGTTGCATGGATGAAGAAACTGACATTTAGAATGTTTCAATAACTTGCCCTTAGTCACACAGTAAGAAGTGGATCCAGGACTTAAATCCAAGCATTCTGACCCTAGAACTATCCTAGGATCTCCTTTCCTTCAGTAGCCTCTGCCTTTTATTCCTTGTAAGATCAGTTTGGCTGTAAAATCTTAGGACTTTTTTTTTTTTAAGATCTTGTCGCAGTACCCAGAACCTCTTGGGGGGACAAGGGATTGGATGCTTTTGGCCAGTGCCTGAGTGGACATCCTGAACAAGCCTGACTTGGCCAGCATGTCCATTTCCTCTTTCCCACAAATCCCGTTAGCTCTTCCTGCAAGGTTTGTCTGGATTCGGGACTTCTCATCACCTCTTTTCCTACTGGTACAGTCCAGCCCACAGCCCCATTTTACCTGGGTCACTGCAGCAGCCTCTTAGCTGGCCTCCTTGTCTCCACTCTTCCCCACCATGGCCCTTTTTTCACAGCAGCTGGAGTGATCGTTTGAAAATTAAAGCCAGATGATGGCAGTCTGTGCTTTGATACCCTTTGTGTTTGTTTTAAGAGCTGCCATAACTGAATACCACAGACTGCCTGGCACACACAATAGATTTCTTTCCTCACAGTCGTGGAGGCTGGAAGTCCACGATCAGGGTGTTGGCAGTTTGGGTTTCTTCTTAAGCCTCTCTCCTCGACTTGTGGTCCTCACGTGGTCTTTTCTCTATCCCCATGCGTCTTTGGTATCTCTCTCTGTGTCCAAATTTCCTCTTCGTATAAGGACATCAGTCATCCTAGATTAGGGCTCACGGTAATGGCCTCATTGCAGTTTCATCGTCTTCAAAATCCGTCTCCAGATACAGTCATATTATGAGGTACGGGCAGTTAGGGCTTCAAGGTATTAATTGGAGGGGGGAGGATATAAGTCATCCCGCTTATAACACCTTTTAACAATTTCCCAAATTTGGCATAGAATTCCAGGTCGATACTACATCCTCTAAGGGTCCGTGCGATCTGGGCCACGTCTCCAACTTTATGTCCCTCTGCTCTCCCCTGTGCTCAGCGCACTCCGGTCACACTGGCCTCCTAGCTCCTCATCGCCACAACACATGCCCTGACTTCAGGCCTTTGCACTTTCTACTTCTTTGCCTGGAACATTCCTTCACCCCCAGATATCTACAAAGGCTTACTCTGCCTTTGTACTCGGTTACTTTGCCCAGATATTGCCTCCATGACAGTCTAGCTTCTTACTTTGCTTTTTTTTTTTTTTTTTCCTTTGGAACATTTATTACTGCCTGCCATTATCTTATGTTTATTGTTCAACTGTCTGTCTCCCCCAGCAGAATCTCAACTCCAAGAGGCAAAGGCTTCATTTATTTTGTTCCCAGAAAAATCCCCAGGGCCTAGCTACAGCAATGCTACTCACAATATTGCACCAATAAATGTTTGAAGGAAAATGAAATGAAAGAAATGAATAAATGAAAGAAATGAAATAGCATGAAATTAATTGAATAAAAAGAAATTAAAAGTGAAAGCCCTATGCAAGTAAGAAAGAAAATCCTTTTTTCAGGTCACCATGACCTTTGTTCTTAATTCCAATATTTGACCTAAGAGTTAACCGCTTATCTTCCAGAAGCTCAATAAGCATCCTGGAACATTTAGCAGAAAGTCTCTCCCAGGCTGTCAGCAACTGATCCCAAATGCAGGAACCTAGAAACTTGCAAAGATTTTCTCCCTACTCTCTTCTTTGTCACCTGCAACCAATCAGCCTACAACTTTGACAGTAAAGTGCAGATGGCCCCTGGCTGACCATGATTCAACACAAGATTTTTTTCTTTTTCTTTTTAATATAACTTATTGTCAAATTGGCTTACATACAATACCCAGTGCTCATCCCAACAAGTGCCCTCCTCCATGCCCATCACCCATTTTCCCTCTCTCCAACCCCACCCCCCCAACCACTCTCAGTTTGTTCTCTGTATTTAATAGTCTCTTGTGGTTTGCCTCCCTCCCTCTCTGTTTGTAACTATTTTTTTTCCCCTTCCCTTCCCTCATGGTCTGTTAAGTTTCTCAAGATCCACATAGGAGTGAAAACATATGATATCTGTCCTTCTCGGACTGACTTATTTCACTCAGCATAATACTTCCAGCTCCATCCACATTGCTGCAAATGGCCAGATTTCATTCTTCCTCATTGCCAAGTAGTATTCCATTGTGTATACAAACCACATCTTCTTTATCCATTCATCAGTTGATGGACATTTAGGCTCTTTCCATAATTTGGCTATTGTTGAAAGTGCTGCTATAAACATTGGGGAACAAGTGCCCCTATGCATCAGCACTCCTGTATCCCAACACAAGATTTTTCAAACTGATGATGGTGTGAAAGTGATACGCATTTGGTAGAAACTGTACTTTGAATTCCGATCTTTTCCCTGGCTAGTAGTAAGTGTATGGTCCTCTCTGGGGCCGATGGGCAGGGCAGCCACCTCTCCCAGTCAGCCCCGCGATCGCGAGGGTCAGCAATGATATGCCGACAACCAACTGTGGGCTAATGTAAGTGTTCTGAGCACATCTAAGGTGGGCTGGGCTAAGCTAGGATGTTTGGTAGGTAAGGTGAATTATGTGCATTGTTGACTTATGATATTTTCAACTCACAATGGGTGTATTGGGACTAACCCCATTGTTAAGTCAAGCAAGATCTGTAATTGAGAAGCTGATATGCAAATGGATCCTTTTCAAAAAAAATATTTTTAATGTTTATTTATTTTTGAGAGAGAGAGAGCAGGGAGGGGCAGAGAGAGAGAGAGAGGGAGACAGAGAATCCTAAGCAGGCTCCAGGCTCTGGGCCGTCAGCACAGAACCTGACACGGGGCTCAAACTCACAAACTTCAAGATCATGACCTGAGCCGAAGTTGGATGCTTAACCGAGCCACCCAGGCGCCCCTGCAAATGGATCCTTTTATTGTGGGTAAAGACATTCAGATCATTTGAAGACAGAAAAATGGGGGAGATAATGTACAGAAAAGCCCTGTACTCTTTAAAAGGGGGGCCCAGTGTAGTTCACTGCAATTCTGACTTGACCCATTTCTCTAGCTCTGGTGGCAGCTTCTGGAATTGCAGGCAAGGACGAGGAACGGGGAAGTAAAGAGAACCAACTGTTGTTTGTTTTTTTAAGCTTTTAATTTTCATTTCAGTGCAGTTAACCTACAGTGTTATACCAATTTCAGGTGTCCAATATAATGATTCAACAAGTCTATATATTGCACAGTGTTCATCATGATAAGTGCATTCTTAATTCCCTTCACCTATTTCACCCATTCCCCCCTCCCCCCCCCCCACCTTCCCTCTGGTATAAAGAAATAAAACAAAGGAACAAAGGAAAAAGGAGAGAGAGAGAGAGAGAGAGAGAGAGAGAGAGAGATGAACCAACTTTTTTTTTATTCAATGACTATTTTAGTGGATGCAAGATATAGCTGCCTCCCCTTTGGGAAATCAAACCCTCATCTCCAGCAGAACAATATCTAGAGGCACCTTCTTTCTTCTGGCCCTGGAGATGCATTTGATGGAGAGCATCTCTTTGAAACCTCACAACAAACATCCAGGAAAGATGTCTCTTCTCTTGTTGACCAGGACACTAAGGTCCACAGATATGAAGTATTGACTGAAGTAAAAGGGGGCAGGATTTGAACCTAGGTCAGGTTGATTCTAAACCCTGCGATCTTCCCAATAGGGACCAAAGAGGATAAACCTTGCACGTTCAACCCATTTCACCCCACATTGATTTTCCCAAGCCTCTGGACTTTGAACTTCCCTGCCAGTTAGAGTCTCATTAATCCAACCATCTTTATTGATTGTCTCCTAGGTGCCAGGAGCTGTGCTTTGCCCAGTGGCTTCCAGCGAATGATGAGTGAACAATGATCATGATATAATTTAAGTGGAGAGAAAGCAACTCCTACGGGGTGTCAGAGCTCTTTCTCAAATTGAGTTACTTTTTTTGCTATTGAATAAATTGTAATTTGAAAAGCTGGTAAAGTGCCTTCTTTTGGTGAGCCAAGCCAATCAATATGTGCCATTTAAAATTCTCCTTTCTGTGTCTCTCCTTTTCAGACGGACTGGAGAAAATGGAAGCATTTGAGACCTGAGATGACTGGGCTGAATTTCTTAATGGCGTGATTTTTTCTTTTTTTTTTTTTTTTGGAAGTGATTTGTGTCTGAAGAATAGGCTGTCCAGGGCAAGCTAAGTGGATGGCTTTCCTGGAGAGAGGGGGAGACAGGACTTGCTCGTGCCTGAGCGCTGCTTATGGGGGGGAGGGGGCACAGCCCCTGCAAGAATCTGCTTGGAGACCCATCCCATACAGCCATCATAGGTATTGATCAACCACAAAAGCAGATTTCTAGAATAGTAGGTACATATATAGGACATACATATCCACATGCAAAACTTGGACTCTCTCTCTGGCTCCAAAATCTTAAAGGGTGTTATTTCTAACCTGGTGGGAATATGAGTGACTTTTTTTCCCCCTTCCTGCTCCTCTGGAATGCCACATTTTCCCTCGGTAGACTTGTGTCACTTACAGTCAGTAGGTGTCATTCACTCTGTCTCCACATTCCCTCCACCTTCTCTGTCCCCTGTCGTTCCCTTCTCAAGGTGACAACGTAAAATAAAAACAAAAATAAAAAAGTCTCTCTCTCGCATCTCCTTTCCCCCTAACAGGGGTGAGAAAGCCTCTCTCTGTGGCCTATCCCCTTCCTTCCCGCACTTCGGCCCCCTTCACAGCCTTCCTAAGAATGCTGGGGGGTCCGGAGCATGAAAGGAATGTCCCCTATCTTCACCCTGTGCCTGCCAATCAGATTCCCCTAAGATGTTTCCCTTGGGAAGGAACTGCCCGCGGGCCCAAGGAGGACACAATGGCAGGAACCCGATGGCACCTGATAATAAGGCCCAAATTCCTGTTCCTGAACTCCAGAGGAACAGGGGGCCTGAGTCAGGCAGCCAGGACCAGGGACCCAGAGGCTGACCTTTGAAGCACAGAGATGCGGGGACTCGCCAGTTTCTTCATTTGTCAAATGGAGAGAATCATGCCTTCCTTCTTCCCCACAGGTGCGTCATGAGGCTCACGTGACATAAGGGCCGCGGAGGTGTTCCAAAAGGTCGCAAGTGCTACAGGGTAATTCACCGTCCCCATTTCTCTCCGGTCTGTCTTCCGCCGCGCCTGCCCTAACCTGGGCCTTCACCGTCCGGCCCTGTGACTGCGCTCTGGTCTCCAGTCTGCACGCCGTCCACGCCTCAGTCCCAGCTGTGCCCTGACATCCTTCCAAAACCCACCCCAGCTAAGTGCATCCCGCTACGACACCTCCCACCAGGGAAGCCGGTCAGGAGGATGGGCTGCCTTCCCGAAATCACAAAACAGCAAAAGGGAGATTATGCAGCTGGGCCTCATTTAGACGCGCGCCTTGGGGCAGAGCGTTTTCTCCAGCCGCTGGCAGAAGAGAAGGAGGCCACAGGCAGCGAGGAGGCAGAACCTCGGCCCACAGCCACAGGAACCGCATGCAGCCAGCAATCTGACGGAGCTTGGACGCTGATTTGTCCCCAGAGCCTCCGGAGGAGAGCCCTGCCTGGCCCAAACCGTGAGTTGGGCCTTGCGAGGCCCTGAACAGAAACCCCAGTTGACCCTACTTGAATCCCCGACCCACGGCGCTGTAATAAATGGGTATCATTTCAATCTGCTAAATGTTTAGTAATTCGGTATGCAAGGTCTCGGGTGAGGCTGCTTTAACAAAATACCACAGCATGGGTGGCTTAAACAACAGGAATTTATTTCCCATGGTTTTGGAAGGTGGGGAGTCCAAGATCAGGGTGCCAGCATGGTCACGTCCTGGTGATGACCGCCCCCCCCTCCTGGTTTACAGATGGCCACCTTCTTGCTGTGACCTCACGTGGTGGAGAGAGAGATCGTCTCTCTGGCATCTCTTTTTATGGGGCGCTGGTCCCATTAGTGAGGGCTCCCAAAGGCCTCATCACCAAATGCCATCACACACGGGACTGGGTTTCAACCTACGAGCTGTGGATACACAGATACAAACATTCAGTCTGTTACGTGCAGCAATAGAAAATTAATACATTTGCTCTGTCAAGGCCTTAAGGGTTCTTCTCCAATCTCCATGTCACACATGAGCTCTGAGTGATTGTGGGGTTTGAATCTGGACCCAATCAACTTGCTGCCGAGTTACGTGGCATTCAGTTCCTCCTCCATTTCCTCGTCTGTGTACTTAGGATAATTACAGAACTTCCTCATGAGGTTTTTGGGAAGATTAAGTGAGTTAACCCAGCAGAGTACTTATTACAATATCCAACAAAAAGGAAATGCTGCATACGTTATTTTTTTCCTTTGTACTGTGATTACATTCTTTGCAGACATTCCCTTTAAGTCAAATGGGTTTATTTATTAACCTGGGGAAAATACACTTTTCTTGGCTTTCACCATATCTCCTTCTCTTACTCTACCCCTCAATACCCATCCTTCCAGGTCTTTCTCTGATTCCTCCCTCCTCCATGAAGCCTACCCTGACCGTTCCAGCTCATGGTAGTCCGTCCTCTATACTAACTTCTAGAGTACCAGAGGCTAGTGCAAATCCTTAGACTGTCTCTTACCTAATCACTTTAAATGATTTTTTTACTATAATAGAAAAATGTCTGTCTGTTGGAGATAAGAGGGGAAATCTACAAAAGTTCAAGGCAAGAAGTAAGTCACCTGCTGCCATGGTTAATAATATTTCCTTCCCGTCTTCCTGTTTTTGTTGATTGTGTATATATAAACACATATGTATACAGTTACCTTTGTGAGAATAAATCTCTGCCCCAGCCCACCCAGGGCATCCATCTGCCGGGGGAGAGATTAGGATTTGTTCACAGAAGGAATTCAGAGAGGAAAAATACAATATGGCATTCAACTTTAATCATGCAAAATAGGATCATGCTGGAAACCAGGGCATTTAAGAGCTGTTTTAGCCAAGGTTCCTGCATTAGTCTCATATGGCTGATATAACAAATTACCACACATTGAGGGGCTTAAAACAACACAGATTTATTCTCCGACAGTTCCAGATGTCAGAAGTGTGAAATGAGTCTTATGGGGCACAAAGTGGTGTTAGGGTCCCTTCTGGAGACTCCAGGGGAGGCCGATCCTTTCTTCTACTAGCTTCTAGACTAGCCCGCATTCCTTGGCTCATGGCTACATCTCTCTAATCTCTGCTTCCAACCTGACATCACCTTCTCCTGACTTTGACCCTCCTGCCTCCCTCTCTTAGGGATCCCTGTGATCACATTGGGCTCACCTGGATAATCCAGGATGATTTCCCCATCTTAACACGTTTAACTTAATCGTATTTGCAAATCCATTTTACTATATAAGGTAACACAGTCATAGGTTCCGGGGATTAGAACATAGACCTCTTTTGGGGCCACTATTTCTGTTTACCACTTTATCCTAGAGAATGGAGCCTGCAGCAGGGATTAGATGCTGCCAGTCTTATTGTGCTGCATAAACCTAGGGCAGTAAGAGTGAGGAAAAAGGGGAGGAAAGGAGAAGATTGCAAAGCAATGCAAGGCGGTGATTACTGAGCCGACCGTGTCTCAGGATGAGCTGAGAAAAGCAGGTTGTCAACAAGAGAATTGTTCAGCCACGTGGAAGTCTCCAGGCACGTTATATGGAGAAACTGTCTCTGGGAGCAGTCCGTTCAGAAGAGGGATGAGGCAGAATGTATCTGCCAGTTTCCTTCCCTTCCCTTATTTCCCATCGATCAAAGTCTGCCCCATGTGGCGTTAATCTCAGCACATTTCTGAGTGGCATCATTTGGGTCCCTTTGAGAATTATTTGGAAAGCCAGATCCTATACCCTTTGCTGTGATGCTGTATCTGAGTCTGGAAGTGATGGGAGGAACCAGAGACACCAGTTATGCGTTTTATCACTCTCAGGAGGAACTTACAGGGAGGCATGATGACCAAGAGAGAGCAATCAGCTTGGGGCCCAAGTTGCAGGTGAAGCCAGCAGACTCTGATAAAGCAGGTGAAGTCAGGAGGGTCTGAGGAAGTACCGAAGGCGTATCCAGCACATTCCAGCCCTGAAATCCCCTCAGGTCCGTCATCCGTTCCCGTTACATACTCTTCCATAATATATGAGGCGTGGAGTTGTTTTCTGAGAACCAGATGCCCTCATTCCTCCCTGAGAGGGCAGGTAAAAATGTAGCCACAGAATGCCTTTATGGTCAAGCCTAAATTTCCAGCAAAACCAGAAAGCGAGATTAAGAGAACAAGTGACATTCTCCACTGTGCTTGTCCCAAGGCCATAGTGACACCCCTCACCTCCACCCGCTCTCACACTCCGCCGGAGCCTCTCCTCGCCTACGCTTCTGGAGCTTGGTATGCCACATCTGGTTAAATGGGAGAAGATGATTGGAGATCAGAATTTATGATCTTCTCTCCAGGGAGCCTTCCCTGGTGTGGCAGCTCCAATCTGGAAATTGGCTCTGTGATGTGTCAGAAAATAAGTTAGGACATCCCTTGCGCGTCACTGTGTAGGGTGAGGCGGCAAGAGGTACGGGGCCTTCGCATCAGGTGCTGCCTTTTCAGTTCAATTGTTAACAACAGTTTCAATCATGCTTCCCTGTTGCTTAACGGCACAGGACCCAAACAGCTCTGCAACCACGAATTATCAGCGGGTACGCAGGGGCCCCCGTGAGGAGCCGTGGGTGTTTCGGGGGGAGCCTAAGGCTGGGCAGCTGAGAAGGGAGCAGTTATTAAAATAAAATTAATTTAGCCATAGGTACCATTTACTGAGCACCTGTGTGCCAGGAGCCATACGAGGCCTTCCTCCCAAATAATTGATAGGAAAAACCGCATCGAAGTAACCACAGGATCTAAGAGAAAAATTGCCTGCACTCCAGTCACCTAATTAAATCAATATTTTTATTTTTGCCCCCACACATATATAGTGCTTCTTTTTCATTACCACGTCATAGACACCACTTAGGATATTAATTTCCACAATTTCGCTTTAATTTTGATCATAAATAATATTTCTACTACTATTTATTTCTATTACTAGAAATAAATATTTCTATTTCTACGGTTTATCTCTTTCTCCTGACTTTCTCCCCCCGCCCCTGACATTGTAACCAGGATTAACGGCCTGAAAATATCTCCTACATCTTTCTCCGTGTTCTTTTAGAATAGCCATAGTGAGGGGCGCCTGGGTGGCTCAGTCGGTTAAGTGTCCGACTTTGGCTCAGGCCATGATCTCGCAGTTCGTGAGTTCGAGCTCCACGTTGGGCTCTGTGCTGACAGCTCAGAACCTGCTTCCGATTCTGTGTCTCCCTCTTCTCTCTGCCCCTCCCCCCAGCTCAAACATAAATAAACATTACAAAAATAGTAAAGTGAAATAGCCACAGTGATAATAACAGCAAAGATCCACCGCATGCTTATTACCAGGGAGGTACTGTTTTTACCGTGTTTTGCTGTGCACCTGCTGCAGCTCCTATGACCCTCCCTGTCGCTGTATGACGGAAGCCCCAGTGTCCTCCTCCGTTAACACATGAAGAAACCGAGGCCCAACATATGCAAAATATTCAAAACTATGAACACACACATAGACATAAACCAAGGAAGTCTTCTTGCTTATTGAAAGAAGATCCAGAGAAAAAGTGGAGCATACGGTGTCTCACTGCAGTGGCTTATCAAAGACCGTATATCACTGTCGCCTCTCCAGGTCAATAGATCCAGCTCTAACTCATTTTTTAGGAGCAACACAATGCCACATTGTATGAATGTACCATCATTTATTGGCCCTATTGATAGGCACTTATGTCGTTTCCTTTTTTTTTTTTTTTTGGCCACTACAAACAGTGCAGCCATAAATAACCCAGAATATAAATCCTTATGGACTAGTGTTTTTATTTCTCTAGGATAGAGTCTATGGACATTAGTGCCAGATCTGGACTCCTCCATATGAAATGACAGGCACAGCCATGAGCTGACCCAAAGCATCAGACTCTCGAAATAGCGTGATCTCCACCGAGGTCAGGGAGAGCAGATATACCATTTATGCGGCCAAAGGGATAATAGCCAAAGAGGACACACAGCCCAGGAGGCCCTGAGCTGGCCCAAGAGGGGGCCAGTCAGGGCCCAGGCTCCCCATGTGCCCCAGGCAAGTCACAACTTCCTGAGCATGCGCACAGAGCTCGAGCAGTCATCCTGTCCTGAGTACCAGGCCTCCACCTGCTAGTCACAAAGGGCTCATTCCAAAGAAAGAAAGGAGAAAAAAAACAGCGAAACCATTCCTCTCTCCCTTCTGCTTCCCTGGGAGTCCTGGTTGTGTGCGGGGGGGGGGGGGGGGGGGGGGGGGGGGGGGGCGCGGCCAGATACTACTTACTGACTTAACAGTTGTGTCACTGGGTGGGGGTAACATCGTGGTGGGGGAAAAATGGAATAAAAGATAAGAGACAAATGATAGGTGACAAATAGCGATTGGAGTGAGAGAATAGATGCTCTTGACCTGCCTAGGGGCAGGGAAGAACATTTAAATACAATTTACAATAGTCTGATATTTAGAAAAACAGATGTTTATATTCAAGTCAGAAAGCATCAAGTAACAATAAAATTTTAGAAACTGAGTAGTCACTTAAAGGATTCTTTTTCTTACATGACAAAAAGCCCAGAGGTAGGCAGCTGCTGGGTCAACAGCTTGACACATCAAGTCCATTGTCATAGTGCGGTTTCTGGGTCAAAGGGAAGACGCATTAGTAATTTTGCTAAATGTTCCCAGATTCTCCTATATAGGGATCCTACCATTTAAAATAGAAACTATATCATAGATGAAAGATAAATATTCCTAACAGATAAAGAGCTTCTAAACATTGAGAACAAAAGCACCAGAACCCTGCAGAAAAATGGGCAGAGTGTATTAATGGTTTGTGGGGGGAAGAGATGTGCATGACCCCTAAATACACGGGAAGAGGCTCAACTTGCTCAGAATATGAAAAATGCAAGTTAAAACTATACGAGATATCATTTCCTTCCTATCAGATTGGCAAAAACCCAAGGCCTGACACTATGTTCCACTAATAAAACTCCCAGAAACAGGTTCTCGTACGTTGCTGAAATACAAAAGGATACAACCCCTTGGAGGAGAATTTGGACCATCTAGAGAAGTTACACATTCGCCTACCTTTTAACATAGCAATTCCACTTTTGGGATCTAGCTCAAAAAATACACTGGAAAAAATATAAAACGAGATAGCACAAGGATATCCACTGCCAATAATTGTGATAGTGTAAGAATGGAAACAACCCAGATGTCCATGAATACCTACGGTGCATTCATACAACTGAATGGTATAAAACTGTAAAAATAAATAAGAAGGATCTCTATATACTTCTGTGAAATCGTTTCCAGGATATATTGTTAAGAAAGGCAAGTTATAGAACGGTATTTATGGTATGCTATCTTTCGTGTAGGAAAGGAGGTATATGAATATAGAAACATATTTGCTTATCTTATCCATAGGTAATAATGGAAGGATAAACCAAAAACCAGTAAGAATGGGGACCTATAAGGAGAGAGAAGGAACCGGATAGGAGGGCAGGGATGGCACCTAGACTTAACTGCACAGAATTTGTTGTGTAATTTTGACTTTGGAACTGTGTAAATGTTTTAATTTGAAAGTAAAATTAAGTAGGAGCGCCTGGGTGGCTCAGTCGGTTAAGCGTCTGACTCCTGATCTCAGCTCAGGCCATGATCTTACAGTTGGTAACATGGAGCCCCATGTTGGGCTCTGCTTGGGATTCTCTCTCTCCCTCTCTCTCTCTCTCTCGAAAGAAATAACTACTGTTTTAGAAATGTTTTAATGTTTATTTTTATGTTTGAGAGTGCTCGAGTGTGGGAGGGGCAGAGAGAGGGGGACATAGGATCTGAAGCGGGCTCTGTGCTGACAGCAGCGAGCCCGATGTGGGCTGGAACCCACGAACCACGAGATCATGACCTGAGCCGAAGTCGGATGCTTAACCGACCGAGCCACCCAGGCGCCCCCTAGATTAGATTATTTCTATGGTGATAAACAACCCCTAGTCTTGGTGGCTTTTCAATCATAAAAGTTTCTTTTCCCCTCACACTACATGTTTATCGTATGTTAGCTATAGCTCCGATCTGTGTCCTCTTTCCTCCGTGACCCAAGTCAGGCGGTAGCATCTGTGGAATATTTGCCACTCATTGAGGCGGAAGGAAAAGATACTCGGGCTCTTCAAACCTCCTCCTGGAAGTGACCATCACTCTTCTTACATCTGATTTTATTGGCCAAAGAAAGTCACATACTCTGAGTTCAAAAAATCAGGGATGTGTATTCCTCTGTCAGCAAGAAGCACTGAAGAGATTGGGACCACGTGTAACTGAAGATTAATATGGTCTGACACGGGGAGCGGGGTGATTAGTATTTTTATTTTGAAACTACCACATTCACCCTGTAGCTTCAGCAAATAAGCATGTTCCTTAATGTCACTACAAACCAAGATTTTCAGCACAACAGACTCAGGTATAAACCCAAGTAAGACCCTGTAATCTTCCATTTTAATTAGAAATACCAATATGAACTCCTAATTTACTTCTAAAAGAGAGAGAAATATCCTCGCTGCCCAAAGAAAAGTTTTTGAGGCAATGACAACATTGGACCAATGAATACATCTAATGCTTCAATTGTGCTCTAAGTACCCATTTCCTTTTGAAAGAAACCAGGGTATGCCTGACCTAGTCTATGTGCACCCCAGACCTGCTGCATCCGGCTTACCCCCATCGCTCCAGGCCTCCGTCATTCACCTTGCTTCCTGACCAGAGCTCGCCTGTGTCGCCTCCTGCTGCTTCTGTGATTGCAAAGACATGGTCACTGGCTTTGCTACCGTGGCCACCAGAGTGAGGAGAACCCTTTGCAGCCCTGGCTGGGACAGGGACAATGATGCATGTACACATTGCCTGAGTTGGACCCGTAGAAGTTACGGCTTCCCTGTCAGCTGTTTGGAGGGGCCGGTTAGCACCACCCTGACGTCTCAGGGTATAGCAACACTTTGCACAAATACCAAGCGAAAATATGCGGTAAGAAGGAAACACTAGATACGTTGTTCGCCCTTCTTTTTCCTGGTGGGTTGATCAGAATCACAGCAGTTTCTCGCGCTATCCGGTGACACCAAGTGGTTTTGGCTTTTGCAAGGCTCAGGCCGGCTCGGTAATTACCCTCCGTGATTACTCTCCCTCCTTGCCTGCTGCTCTCCCTCTCTTGCTTTCCTGGGACTGCGCACCCCAATGAATTGTTAGAGCGTGAGTGTTTGTACCACATTCCATTTTCTAGCAAAATTAGGCTAAGGCAGTTGTTACCAGAAGCGACCCTTAAGAAGCAGACTCTCAGGAGGGGATTTTGTGCTGGCGTGTCCCCCCCAACTGGATGTAATAAGTCACCCATTGCTATTGGTTAGTGAAGCCCTGATGAGTGATATTGCAATTACTAAAGCTGTCACCTGAGGTTAATTGTGATCAGGTGAGGTTTTCAATTATCAGGTGGCTGCTGAACTTAATTAATAAGGGGTGATAATAATTATAAAGGCTGGCACGAGAAACTGCTTTTGAGGGCATCGGAAACTTTAAAAAAGAAACGAAAAATTCTGGATGGTTCATCGCCACCTTATGGTGCACTGCGGAAGCCAGAGGGCCTATATGGCAACCTTAAAGTTTTCATCTTCTACCGCCCAAGGGCAGACTATGCATAAACGTCAGATCCAGGGTCTGATTATAAAGGCTCAGAATTGTACAGGCCGCACAAAGTATGCTAAGTGTGCAGCCATGATAAATTTCCTGTGTTAAAGCCAGAGCCAGATAGAAAAAGAATGGGGTTCAGGACCAGACACCGGGGGCTCGGGGTGGGGAACCCTGGTTGGATGAGCTTGAGAGTCTTCAGTCTCAACATTGCTCAGAATTACCCTGGCTGGGGCGCCTGGGTGGCGCAGTCTGTTAAGCGTCCGACTTCAGCCAGGTCACGATCTCGCGGTTCGTGAGTTCGAGCCCCGCGTCAGGCTCTGGGCTGATGGCTCGGAGCCTGGAGCCTGTTTCCGATTCTGTGTCTCCCTCTCTCTCTGCCCCTCCCCCGTTCATGCTCTGTCTCTCTCTGTCCCAAAAATAAATAAAAAATGTTGAAAATAAATAAATAAATAAATAAAAAAGAATTACCCTGGCTGGAAAAAGTAGCCCATCCCCTTTATCAGAGGAGAACAGACTCCCCTTTTCTGTATACCGGAATAACCCACGACCTTACCTGCAGCAAGTGCCTCACAGAATGAAGCTCGGTCTTCTTAAGATCCTCTTCTACTCAACTTGTTGTTCATAGGCTGATAACCAGGGTCAGATCTCCACACAGCCTGAATGAGGAAGTATAATCCCCACCCCAGGAGAAAATTACCTACACCCAGAATCAATTCCACGAACTGGCTGAGTTGTACCAGCAGGGATCAGGAAACCTACGTGCAGGTGGATCTTTGGGATATTAGATATGCAGAAGAGGCAGAATACAGGACTAACGATATGAAGTCACACACCTGTCACTCGGGACCCAAAGTTTTGACAAGGGTATTTGGAGCCAGTCTAGTTACCTAGAAACTTGGCTCCTTGATACTTGGACATGGGAATGACCTACAGTAAATGAGGTAATGATGTCGGAACTGCTTTGGCAGAATATTAAAGGAGACAAAAGATTCAGGAAAACACTGATGGTAGAATGGATTTACCACGTAAGACCTGAAAACCTATCACCTGACTCTACTTCTGGAGGACACAGACAATTGTTCGCTCAGTAGAGCAATAGAGATCTCCCTTGTGAGAGGTCCACCGGCATCTTTGAAGGCCAGTTGACAATGGAAGATGTTACCGTGGAACTAGGCTTTCTAATTCCAGTAGGAACAGGGGGATTCTGGAATGGCAAAAGCCACGTGGCAGCACTTAACATCAGAGGCAAGAGGCATTATTACTATAATTGACAGGAAGGCCAGAGTGGCATTCAGCGTGCCTTGACCTACAGGGCATTGGCTAACAGATCATGGTGTTCCTAGTGGTGAGGCAGATGAACCAGAGTGTTTCTCAAGCTTTTATAATGAGAAAGTACGGAGCACTGGAAAGCAGAAGGCTAATTTCAGCAGCCACAATGGAAAATACCTGTCCCTGACTCAGTCCCCACCAGTCACGTCCACAAACCCTTAAGCCATAGGAGGGGGGATTGGATCCCCCTGAAGAAGGATCCTGTGATGCCGTTTCAAGTATACATAGTAGATCGTTCTCCAGTCTTTCCCCCAAAGAGACCTGTTGTAACTGTGCACTGGGAGGAAAGTCTAAGGACCCAACCCCTTGTTTATTTCTCTGGTTCCCAATGAAAACAGACCACAATGCATACATGAAATGCACATCCTTAGCAGATTCTTTGTATCGGTTCCCTGGCTGATAGGGTAAAAGTCCTTTTGATAGGAAGGGCCATGTGGAAACTATCCTTTATCCTGGCCAACATAGTAAATCCGAAGCAATACAGCATTTTGAGAGGGATTACAGATCAGTGTTACCCTTGAAGAAAGAAAGGATACAGGGATAGCGGTTGCCATCACATCTCTGTCCAATGAACATTTCCAGCCTCTGCAAAAGCCAGATGCGTCTTGGAGAAGGGGGGTGGGTTCCTGTAAACAGCATCACGTGGTAGCCCCAACTGCCACACAGCTGCTCTGTCACTTGTGGTATCTCTGACACTCGATATGGGGCTGCTGCTATGGCAAATTCTTTCTTTCTTTATCCCTAACAATACAGAGGTCCAAAACAGTTCTTTACACGGGAAGGAAAGCCACAGACCTTCTTTATCGTTGCTCTGTTGAGAGACGTGTTGGTTTAAAAGCAGTAGGTGCCGTGGGAGTCCGGGCCACCTGTTCATGTCGTGTCCTTGTGTCGTCTGGGTTTGGTTGGGCCAAATCGTGAATGTATCCTTTTTATTGTACAGTGGATGACTGCTGGGTGTACCCACCCGGCCTATGACTCCTTGGACCTGATGAAACTCAGATCATAATGCACATCTGGGGTCATACCGTCAATTCTGTGTCCCATGGTCAGGCACTTCATCTCTGGGAGAGCCCAGAATCAACGCTAGGCCTTCTGCAGAACTCCAGGGGTCTTGGCTGCCATCTCTCTTCCGGAAGCGTGTTAGAAACCTCACAGCGTCAGTATTGGCCACAGATACCTCTAGTACTCTAGGATCTGCTCCGTCACGCAGCCTAAGGGGCGGAGAAGCTTGCCTGCCCCTGTTGGGAGCCCTCTTTTGCCCCGAGCACCACTTGAAACTGGCATCCCTTCGAGTTACTCAATAGGATGTGGACCTGGCTCTTGCAGCATTAATACAGTGTTGACTCTAGCCGCGAATGGACTGCTCGCATGTTACAGCCCCGCTTCGAGATGGTCCCCGGAAATAGTGGTAGAGGAGATTCTCCCAGCACGCAGAAGCTACCAGCAGTATTTTGGCTTACTGTGTGGAAGTATTGACTCCTTGTCAGTAACAAATGTCTCAGCTCATCGTTCTGAGGCCTGGAAGGAAAAAGACTCCAGTCCATATGCCACCTCCAGTGTCCCAACCCTGAAAAGTGTCCCTGAGCCAGCCTGTTAGCTGACATTTCACCAGGACCTTCCCCCATTTTTTTTTTTTTTACCAGGTTGATTGTCTCTTGGTGTTGAGGTACATGGAAAGACAATCTATCTTTGGTTTGAGCCCAATGTGTTCATACATGCTTGATAGTAAAATGTACTCTTTGGTTCTGTGGTCATGCAGTGTCATGTTCCCTGATGATAGATCAGGCATTTTGTCAGCCCTTAGATGGTGGGGGATGGTGGTGGAGACACCGAATAAGATCAGGAACCAGGAAATCTGGGGAAGAGGTGCGTGAATGGGCTTACGAGAGTGGGCACAAAATATCTACTTGGCGTCCACAGCCTCCCTGCTTGGCCTCTGCGGGGTTGACAGAATGGGCCATGAACTAGGTAGCCATGGCTGCAGGGGTGGAGAGGAGACTAGGCATGGGCCCCCAAACACAGAGTCCTTCCTTGTCATTGTATCTGCTTTCATTTTGAATGTCTAACATGCCAGCAGCCGGGACTGATTCTGAGACCTCAATATGGTCCCATTCGTGGGGGAAACTAGCCAACCTCCTCGTGGCAAGTAGCTGATATCAGACTTCTCCTTTGGAATGAGAAAGTCATTCTTGCTCACCAGAATAGCCACCTACTCTTCCCACAGTGCCTCCACCGGCACCACCATCTGAGAGATGACGAGATGCTCAATTTATTGACATGATATCGTACGTTACATTGTCACAGACCAGGGAGCACACTTAACTACAACGCAGATATGACACAGTGGGCTCAAAATCACAAGATACGCTAGTTTTCCACGTACTTCATCACCCAGAGAAAACCAGCCCCATAAGGAATGATGGTAAGACCTGGAGAAGCCACAGATAAAGGGCCAGCTCACTGACGCCTTGTGGGATGGCAACATTGGACACAGTGCTTAGTCTGAACCAGAGCCAATATCTAGTGCTAAAATACATGGGTCCAGAAGCCAAGTGGTGAACGTAGCCTTGACCTTCTCACCCTCACTCCCAGTAGACATGCAGAATTCTAGCTTCAGAGGCACCTGTGTGACTCAGTCGGTTACGCATCTGTTTTGATTTCAGCTCAGGTCATGATCTCATAGTTCGTGAGATCAAGCCCCCCGTGTCGGGCTCTGTGCTGACAGCGTGGAGCCTGCTCGGGATTCTCCCTACCCCTCCTCTGCCCTCAAAATAAATAAATATTTCAAAATATTTTAGCTTCAGCAGAGGTCTGGGAACCTAGACAGGGATGCTTTCACCAGGAATATAATAAGGAACTGGGCTGGAAGTGATAGAACGAAACTAGGGGGTAGAGGAATGACGTGGTGAGATATGTTTTGGCCATCACACTAGCTGTGGGTGGGGGTTGGGAACCGTGTCTTGCTTTGCTAAGCCTCTTCAGGTCTTCTTAGGAGATGGCAACTGAGAATTGCCTTCAAACATGGGACTTGTACTTCCCCTCTCAGGACAGGAGCGAGGGCAATTCATTCCTCACGAGATCGGAACATTGTCACAAGGTGTAAGCCTATTTGAGAGGCAGGAGGGGTGGACGTTAACAGGCCTGGTTAATGTACCGGGGCCCATCTCCTTGACCCACCTATACCAACGGGCCTTGCACACTTATCTTGCTTCCTGGCCGACACGGCCCTAACAACATTCCCACAGTTGTCTCGGTTGTAAAGCTGTGTCCACAGCCAGTGCTCCCAGCATGCACTGAGAAGTCCCCATGCAGAGCAGCGGTGGCCAGGAGAGACCGCATGAACTACACGCTGACCGGCCTGGATGCGCAGAGACTCTGGCTTCCCCTATGCCTGTGAAAGGAGCCGGGAAACATAGCTCAGGGACGCAGAGAGGGTCACGGCATGTGACACAGCAAATGAGAAAAATACAGAAGATGAGCTGCCTCCCTCCTTCCCCCCACCAACAGGCTGTTCTGAGATGCCATGGCGTCACACCTCCTGTCTCAAGGGGTGTTACCCCACCAAGCAATTGGCTGTGTTTACTGTGAAGCTATGGCTGCCCGGACGTGCCCTCCCTGCCAACATCTCCCCCACGGCCTCAGGTCGCTTTGCTCACCGTCCTTGTTTGCCTGCAACCACGTTCTTCCTGCCTAAGTGTGAGAATGGATGTTCTCACCTCTGCCTCTGTTTTCCGGTGAACCTGGACCAAGACAGAGGGCTCCTTGGAAAAAAATGATTCGTTGCCAGTCCGGGAAAAGAAATGCACGTGATGCGCCTGGGGTATCCTGTGATGCTAGAAAGCCACGAAATTACCAAATACTAATGTTCTCGTGTCAAAAGGACACAGGAGCTCAAATTGTGGAACGGGCTTCCACTGGCCAAAGATGGGACAATTTAGGTATCAAAAGAGATATTGACTACAATGGATTTAAACACACCGAATATTTTTTTTAAACCATGAGTTTTTAACGATCAAAAGGAAAATCATTGGTAGCAAACTCACCAACTCTGTTCTGATAGTTGATCAAGAAAAAGAATTATGGGGCGCCTGGGTGGCGCAGTCGGTTAAGCGTCCGACTTCAGCCAGGTCACGATCTCGCGGTCCGTGAGTTCGAGCCCCGCATCAGGCTCTGGGCTGATGGCTCAGAGCCTGGAGCCTGTTTCCGATTCTGTGTCTCCCTCTCTCTCTGCCCCTCCCCCGTTCATGCTCTGTCTCTCTCTGTCCCAAAAATAAATAAACGTTGAAAAAAAAAAATTAAAAAAAAAAAAAAAAAGAATTATGTATCTATTCTTTTTTTTGTAAAAAGTATACTTCAGGGGCATTAAATGGTTGACGAGGGAAAGTTCTTCTTTAGAGGAGAATTCTACCAAATAAATGCAGAAGGAATGATAGATGTAGAGAACCACCCGTTAAATCTATGCATCAGCTTGACCAGGCCGTGGGGTGGCCAGACACTTGACTTACATGCGATTTCTGGATGTGTCCCCACGAGGGTGTTTCTGGATGAGATTAACATGTGAATCAGCAGAGTAAAGCAGATTGCTCTCCCCTGTGTGTGTGGGGGGGGGGGAGGGGGCGCTTATCCAACCCACTCTGGGCCTGAAGAGAAAAAACAGAGAAAGGGAGAATTTGCTACTGCTTCTGCCTGACTACGGAGCCGACGCACAGGTTTCCTCCTGCCCTCGGACTGGTATTTACACCATTGCCTCCTGTGGTTCTCAGCCCTTTGGATTCAGATTGAATTATGACTCTGGCTCTCCTGGGTCCCCAGCTTGCAGATTATGGGACCTCTCAGCTTCCGTAACCACGTGAGCCAGTTCCTTGTAAAAAATCCCTATCTCCTGTTGGTTCTATTTCTTTCTTTTTCTTTTTTTCTTAATGTTTATTTATTTTTGAGAGAGAAAGAAAGAAAGAGCATGAGCGGGGGGAGGGGACAAGGGAGGGAGGGAGACAGAGAATCCAAAGCAGGCTCTCAGTAGAGAGCCCACCCAATGCAGGGCTCGAACTCATAAACCATGAGATATGACCTGAGCCAAAGTAGGACACTCAAGGGACTGAGCCACGCAGGCGCCCCCTGTTGGTTCTGTTTCTCTGCAGAACCCTGACTAATTCTTCACCATTTTGCAAGCCCAAGTGAAATAATAGATTTGGCAATGAGTTTCAAGAAACACTGACATAACTAGATAAAAGTTGATAGGGGACTTGATAGCAGAGAGATCGGACCGACGTGCCTGAAGCCAATGACCACTGTCAACACTGCAGAAAGTGGGAGAAGCACGTGTTCCCTTCTTGTAACATCATGCAGTGGAAGGCACCGCCCATGAATATTGAGCCTGAACCGAATTCAACCTCGCCACCTAGCTAGCAGCTGACAGGAAGTTCAGGGGATGTGGGAACAGGTTAAACAACAACACAATGATGGGTCAGGCAAACCCAGAATGTGACAACATTCTACAGCAGGACAAATGACCCAAGTTTTCCAACAAATAAGTGTGTTGTATGAACTTTGGCTCCTAGTTAGAACATACCAACTGTTAAAAGATGCTTTTGAGACGATGGGGAAATGTGAGCAGAGACCCAAAGGGGTGCTGTTGTTAAGGGATTTTTGAAAAATTTTATTGGGTAGCATAAAGCATCGTCACGCTTTTAAAAAATGTGTTTAGGGGCGCCTGGGTGGCGCAGTCGGTTAAGCGTCCGACTTCAGCCAGGTCACGATCTCGCGGTTCGTGAGTTCGAGCCCCGCGTCGGGCTCTGGGCTGATGGCTCGGAGCCTGGAGCCTGTTTCCGATTCTGTGTCTCCCTCTCTCTCTGCCCCTCCCCCGTTCATGCTCTGTCTCTCTCTGTCCCAAAAAATAAAATAAAAAACGTTGAAAAAAAAATTAAAAAAAAAATGTGTTTATTATAGGTGTATATCGAACTATTCTTGGGTGAAATGGTATATAATTCCTGGGATTTATATTCCTGGGATTTTCCTAGGCTGCTTCCTTCCCTCACTCCCTCTTGACCTTCCTGTGGTTCCAAAGGGAGCTCTGTTCTGTAGCAGTGGTATCAGTTTGCTATAAAGAAAAGGAAAGGGGAGTTAAGAGGCTGACTGGCTGCCATAACAAATGGCCGGGGACTAAGGGGCTCAAACAGCAGAAATGTATTTTCCACGGTCCTGGCAGCCGGAAGTCCGAGACCCAGATGCCGGTGGGGTTGGTTTTTTTCTGAGGCTGCCTTCTTGGCTTCTCCTTCTGTTTCATGTGGCTTTCCTTCTGTACATCCGTGTCTGTATTTCCTCTTCTTATAAGGATACCAGGCATATCGGGTTAGGGCATACCCTAATGACCTCTTTCTAACTTACTTATGTCTGGAAAGACCCTGTCTTCAAATGCTGTCAGTGTCTGTGGTGGTGGGCTCTAGGACTCCAACATATGACAATTTCAGGGGACACGATGCAGCCCGTGAGACCAGTGGTCAGCAAGCTTTTTCTGGAATGAGCCAAATAGTAAATATTTTAGGCTTTGTGGGCAGTCCAGTCTCTGTCACCACTATTCAACTCCACCATCGTAGCATAAGGCTGCTGTAGACAATATGTAAATGAATGAGCATGGCTTGTTCCATTAAAACTTCATTTTTTAAAAACAGGCACCAGGCCCGATTTGGCCTAAAGGCCATGGTCCACTGACCCCTACATCTGATGATAGTTCCTGCTGGCCAGCCCCTTTTGGATGTGTGCGTTTCTCCACGGTCCCTGCCAATCTGCGGGTCTCACACTCTCCCTCTTGGGTTCCATGAACCCTCACTACACTTTCCTTAGTCTCTTTATCCCATTCCCTTGAATGCCTTTTGAGCATGTCATGTTTTGAGTCAGGACACTCACTAAAACAGTGTACGTTCGAAATTTCCCACAGAAGAATCACCATGAAAGAAGGGGACAGATTTGGAAGGTAACGTTGGTATGACTTCGTTCTTGGCTCCGTAGAGCACCGAGACCAGGGGCTAATGGGAGAACCTGACAGGCGCTCCACAGTAAGCAGCAAGATGACGCTCATCTGGGGAGCGAGCACGCGTAGGTTAGGACCAAGCCAAAAGATGGGCCAGGTTGTGTAGTCGGCCAGCCATAGGCCGCATTGGCCGCCACCCGGGGCCAGGTGTGGCCAGTCACCCAGCAAGCCCAGTGCAAGGAGCCGCCTAGACCAGCCAGGATCCAGAGGCCACCACCTCTCCGAGGTGCCATGCAGGTGGACACAGTCGTCTCTTTGTGCGAGCAGGAAGACAGCACCAGAGACTGAGAGGTGTTTTGCTTGCTTGCTTGTTTGTTTTACTTAAAAAGGGCAGCCATCACTTCTAAACACTTACATCGAACTAAGCGTACAGATTGGACTAGGAAAAATTGCATCCAGCAGCTGGAGCCCGGGAGGAAAATCAGAGCAGCTACAGACAAATAAAGAAACATTTCTCTGTACCGCCCACGAGACAGGTGGGCAATGTGGGAGCCGGCTGCACTGGATTAGGCCTGCCAGCTCTGGCGCTAGCCGGAAAAGTCTGACATAGGCTCATGGATGTTCCGGATGCAGAGGGCTTCTTGGGTGAAGCCCTGAGAACCACAGGAGCTAAGCACAGCCTTGAAGGATATGCAGATGGTTCTGTCTCCATTCTCACCCCGGACCCGTCAGAGGGCCCGAGAAGAACGTTATCACATTGCCCTCGCTCCCTGCCGGCCACCAGAGGCCCCAGGAAATGAAGCCAGCAAGCTGTCAGCCGGCCTCATAACTCCTTCCTTTTCTCTTTGAACCTCACTCTCCTTGTGTTGCTGAGGAAATGGCACATATTTCCCCTGTCTTCGGTGCTAACTGGCAGGACAGCTGTTTGACCCCATTCACCGGCCACCTGAGGCCACGGAGAGGAAATGAGCAGGGTGAGCTCATCGGAAGAGGAAGCAAACCCGGGGTGAGGGGCAGAGCCAGGGGCACAGGGGCGGGGAGAAAGCCATTTATTGAGATGAGCTTGTGGGCCCCTCCCCAGGATAGGGATCCCAGTCCTGAATACGGGCATAGATGTGTGTCAGAAATACTTTCATCCAGAACAGGCTGGCAGTGACCGTGCTGATCTGGCAGGGCAGTCAGGGGGGCTTAGTTCAGGATGCGCCACAGACTACCATAGCCTGTGCGGGTGGCTTATAAACAATGGAAATTTCTTTCTCAGTGTCCTAGAGGCCAGGGGCTGAGACCGGGGTGCCGGCAGCATTGGGTTCCGGGGAGAACCCTGTTCGGGGTCGCGGACTGCTGTTTTCTCGTTGGGTTTTCATGTGGCAGAGAGGGGGAGAGCTCTCCGGGGCCTCTTCTAGTGGGGCCCTCCTCTCATTCATGAAGGCTCCCCCCAAACCCCACCTCCTAATACCATCCCACTGGGGGGTAGGACTGCAACCCATAAATACTGGAGGGACACAAATGTTCACTCCGTAACAGGGAGATACAAAAGAGATTGTTAAAAGTAAGTAATACTGCTTCCCTCATTCACTTAACCTGCATTTACTGAGTGCCTGATAGGAGCAGGTTGGTGTTTTAGGCACAGGGATAGAGTGATGAATAAGACAGCAGGGTGAGCAGGAGGGGATAAAGGAATACATAAGTACCTGTATATGTGTACGTGTGTGCATGAAGTCCATATATACTGTGTGTGTGTGTGTGTGTGTGTGTGTGTGTGCGCGCGCAGTACCCATGTAACAGGTAGGGATAAGTGTTTTCAAGTAAAAATAAAAACAAAGCAGGGTGGGGCGCCTGGCTAGCTCAGCTGGTGGAGCGTCTGACTCTTGATCTCAGGGTCGCGAGTTCGAGCCCCGCCTCGAGTGTAGAGATGACTTTAAAAAGTAATAATAAAATCTTTCAACAACAAGAACAACAAAGCAGGGTGAGGGGAGAGAGAACATCAGGAGGTCACTGGCTCTGTTCTGCTGTAGCAGCGGTGGGCACATTTTTCTGTAAAGGACTGAATATTCTAGGCTTTGTGGGCCATTTGATCTCTGTCACCACTACTCAGTCCTGACGATCCCACCCCTCAGGGCTGTGGGGAAATTACTTAACCCCTGCATGCCTTTGTTTCCATGTTACAAAATGGGACTCAAAAGCATCCCTACTTCAGGCGGACGTTGAGAGTATTGTATAAAATATCTGTAGAGTGCGTGGCACAAAATAAGCACTACAGCCTGCTGCTTTCATTAGGATCACCACTCCCCTTCAAGTCTGCAGGTGGTTAGGGCTACCGGGTCACTCGTCCTGCCCTCACACTGGGTCCCAGCTATACAGACCTCTCTCTGCCTTGGTATCAGAAGAGGCCCGACCCCAGACCGCCAGCCTGGTCTGAAGCAGCCCCTTGGAGGAGAAGGCAGGTCCCAATACAGACAGTAGTTTAACTCCTGTTCTTTATTCCTTCCCAGAAATCCTGTTCCTTTGATAGAAAGGAAGACTGAGGGTCAAGGATGACCAGAAACACTCTCCATGACCCTATTCTGTTTCAATGGACCATGATACCCCATAGTCTGGGAAGGGTTCCAGTTGACAAAGTAGCAGACCAAATGGTCTAGAAATGGAAGAGAAGGGATCTCTTCTCCTTTGCCCCCCCTTCCCCAGCCAGCATTCATTCAGTGAGGTGCCCAGGACCTCCAGGACTGCCCCCTCCCGAAGCTTCTGTGTAGATCCTTCTCTCTGGCTCCATCGTCCCCCATGGACACCCGCCACTCTGTGTTCCGTGTCCTTGTGGGCTCCCAATCTAATACATTTGAATTAACAAATGAGAAAAGCTGATTTGATGGTGGGAAGAACTCTCAGGGAACATTTACATTTTAGCAAAGTTTTCATTCCTTGAGGGTAGACTCATCACGGTGGTGTGGCAGGCACCTGGGCGGCCCCTTTGAAGATATTTCCTTTTGCTTGGGGAAGGAGTTAGGGACGCTTTGTCCTATTTTGACAGGTGAGGAAACGGGTTCAAAGAGTGTGTACATCTTATAATGCCCTCCTATTTAGATCATGCCAGGGTACGTGCCGCAAATCAGGAATATGAACACCATCACATGTATCAGGCATTTAGCACAATATATATTGGTTGTCTGCCCCTCCCCCCTTCCAATCCCCTAGGCTTAAGCGGGAGGTGGTGTCCAGGGGAAGTAAGGAAGGACAATTGAAGCAGGGCATTGAGGAGGAGGACTGCAGTTGAATGCGGAGGAGAAAACTGAAAAGAAGGTTATTTGCACAGATATATTGCACGTTCGCCCGATCGCAATTTAGAATTTGCCAAACTTAACCCATTTTCAATAAGTCCACTTACGGACGTCTGGAAACCCCACTGAGAAATCTATTTCTGATCTCTTTTTGAAGATTTATTTAATTCCCAGAGAGCGTGGCCCAGTGGCAAGATACCTCCAAGAAAAGGGAGGGGAACCTAATTCTCTATTTGGTTTAATTTTGTTCTGGAACACTTGTGAAGGCTCAAATCCAAGGGGAGAAAAAAAAATACCCTCCTACTTCAAGCAGCACAGCAAGGGCATAAAGAGAGAGCAAAAATTCCTCTGTGAAAAGGGGCAGGTGCAAGCTTGCCCTTATTCGCACCACTTTACAAATGCATAATTTGCTTCGACTTGGAGGGAAATAGGACTGCCAGGGGCAGGTGGAGAAGATGGAAGAGAATGAATGTTGCAGACCTATAAATGTTTGAGGAGTTACTTTAACAGGAAGAGGGATGGATGGATGGATGGATGGATGGATGGATGGATGGATGGATGAATAGGTGTGTGGATAGGTAAGTAGGTGAATACATGAGGGTGTGTGTGTGTATGTGTGTGTGTGGGGGGGGATATGGATGAATGAGTAGATAGGTAGGTACATAGATGGGTAGACAGATGGGTGGATGGATATATACGTGGATGGATGAGTGGATGGGAAGAAATGAAGAGAGAGATGGATGGACAGACGGATGGATAGATGGATGGTTGGAAGATTAATTGAATGCATGGGTAGATGGGTGATAAATGGGAGAAAAGGGGAACTAGCTGCCTAGCTAAACACTGCTCATACTTGAGTTTTGTTTGGCCTGCATGGCGTTTTGAAAACATTTGAATTCGTTGTTCTCATTTAATTTTTTTTTCAACATTTATTTATTTTTTGGGGGACAGACAGAGACAGAGCATGAACGGGGGAGGGGCAGAGAGAGAGGGAGACACAGAATCGGAAACAGGCTCCAGGCTCCGAGCCATCAGCCCAGAGCCCGATGCGGGGCTCGAACTCACGGACCGCGAGGATCGTGACCCGGCTGAAGTTGGACGCTTAACCGACTGCGCCACCCAGGCGCCCCTCGTTGTTCTCATTTAAAGCGCAGAGGATTTTACCTAAAATTCTGGATTTCTGCCTTCTCCCGAAAAATTGGAATCTCTGGCAAAACCAGGCACGCATTCCCTCGTGGCGACAATAGACTGAGACCAGGTAATAAGTGCCAGCTTTGGACGGGGTACGCGTGCTTCGGTCCTCCAGAGTCCCCACCACTCCACACGAGCTCGGACACCTGCCAACTTGTGCACATTAACTACCTGCCCAGCAGGCATTTGTCAATTCACAAAAGGTCAATTCCATAGATACAGGCCTTTAGGTAAGTAGGCGCGTAATAAGTCTATTATTCAGTGCCTCTGCCCTCAGGCCCTGATAAGAGACTCTCCATGTCCCTGCTCATTACTTCCACTGTCATCATCAGTCTTAGAGGGTGCAGGTGGACGTTAGTGTCTGGGCTCCTCAAGACCTGGGTCCTTGCCCCTCTGCACACCTTTTCGTGCAGCAGCCCCCTCTTGCACGGAGCTTGCTGTTCCTGCTTTCAGTTACCCGCAGCCAGCCATGGCGAGGAAATAGAAGACCCTCCTTCTGCCGTGTCGTCAGAAGGTCAGTAGTGGCTTGACGTGACGTCACAGTGCCTGCGTCCTTCCCCTCATTTCCTTTCATCATGCGGGTGTCTTCTCATCCCGCATCACCGGAAGAAACGGGGAGTGCGTCGCAGTCAGGTATTTAGAGAGAGAGAGGGGCCATTCCATGGCACCTTTGTTGCAGCGCATTTTAGACAGAGAGAGACAGAGCATGAATGGGGGAGGGGCAGAGAGAGAGGGAGACACAGAATCGGAAGCAGGCTCCAGGCTCCGAGCCATCAGCCCAGAGCCCGACGTAGGGCTCGAACCCACGGACTGCGAGATCCTGACCTGAGCTGAAGTCGGACGCTTAACCGACCGAGCCACCCAGGTGCCCCTGCAGCGCATTTTAGAATTGTTGCACTTTATTATCGTTGTCGTGAATCTCTTACTGTGCCTAATTTACAAATTGAACGTTATCATAGGTGTCCGTGCATAGGGTATAAAGGGTTCGGTACTATCTGCTGGGGGTCTGGGAGCACATCCCCCGTGGATAAGGGGAACGAGTGTTTAGAGATCTGACATCTTAGCACATTTAATGCACATCAGGATCCCAGTTCCCACATACCTATTCAACTCTATACTTACTGCAAACTGGAATATCTAGGCTGGCTTTCCCCTTAGGCAGGGCATGAACCGACAGCCCTTTGCCTTTGCTTGTGCAATTTCCTCCGTCAGGAATGGACTCCCCCCGCCCCCACACCCCCACACCCTTGGTCTGCCTGGTGCCTCTCAGCCTTTAAACCTCAGCCCGGCTATGGCTTCCTTCTCTGACCATCGTCTCCAGAAGAACGAGATGCTCCCTTCTCTCCACCCCCATCACTTGGACCATTGTACAGACACAGCCCCATGTGACAGTCTCTCCCGGCCACCACACCACCTTGCCTGGACCCTCAGGGCTGAACACAGTTCCTGGCGGGTGATGGGTGTCCATACCCACTTGTTGAATGAGTTATTTATTGGCTGTGCTGTCGTCACCTGGTCGTTGAAATGTTTTGCTGTGGCGGCCGCTCAGATTGTGCGCCGTAGGGAGCACCGCTAACCGTTTCAAGTAGGCATGGGGCCCCCTTGATTGTGCGGTGCGCAGCAGGTGGACCTACCCACGGCACGTCTTGGCAGATAAACCCCAAGAACAGAGTTAGCCCCCTCAAGGCCAATCAGGATAGACTCCATCTTATTGATTAGATAGGTTACTTTGGACAAGTTAGCTAACCTCTCTCTATGCCTCCGTCGTGCCATTCGTAAGAGAGGGCTAGAGTCCCTTCTTGCTGGTGGTGCAAGAATTATACTCGACCGTGTTTGACATCAATCACCACCACCACTGCTACTTAGCAGTTCGGAATTGCTTCAGTCCTAGACCCCAAAGATGTATTTGGCCCATGTCCTACAGCCCCTGGAGATCTGGAAAGGATTGGCCTGGATTCCCCCTCTCCTGCTTCAACATCTCATGGAAGTTTCCAGCCCACCTTAGGATTTCTCAGACTCCTGGGGTGGACGAGTCGTATTCTCAAGACCGTTGCCTCTGCTTATGCCCACTCTGGTCTGCATCACTTTGAATCTGATGTTAAACTCCTTCTCTGACCTAAGCACACATAGGAGAGCACACATAGGAGAGTCCCCCCCACCCCCACCCCCCCGCCACCGACTCCCCACATCTTGGTGAGCTGGAGGGGAGAAATGGAAGAGAGTTTTAACCACAGACTTGCAAAGAATTTCAAATTCAGCCTTATGCTTCCTGGTGCTGGAAAGTTCCCCAGCCAGCATACCACTGAGGACCTGTCTCTATTACTCTTCCTGACACATTTGCATGGTCTCCAGCTGCACGCTTTCTCACGGGCACCTGTTCACCCGCTCCTTTCTATTTGGGGGTATTTTTTTTAAGATTTTATTTTTAAGCACTCTCTATACCCAACATGAGGTTTGAACCCACAACCCCGAGATCAAGCGTTGCACCCTCCACGGACTGAGTCAGCCAGGTGCCCGTCACCTGCTCCTTTCTGAAACAAAGGGACAGTTACTCTCCTGACCTCGCCCAGAGCCATTTAGCTTTGTCCTCTGTCACCTTGGCTCTTTCCAGCACCCATTCTCCTGGGGGTATTGCCTTCCACTCAAATACAATTCACTCCCCAAGAGGAGTTCTGGGGCCAGCTTCGAAGGCACTTGAAGACTCACCTCTGTTACACTTGAGCAAGACAGCTTCCCGGGTCCTCTGCCAATGCATTTGCACAAAACCTATACTCAGAAGGGCCAGGCTTGGGGTTTCGTGGTATTCAGTCTCTGCCTTGAAATTCTTCATGATTTTATGTTTGAATTTGTGTTTTATAGTTAAAGACTCACGGGTCTTCCTTTCAGTGAGGCTTGGAGCCTCAGCTCATGGTCCCCCCTCCTTCTTCCTTCTTGCCCTCACAGGACAGGCTTGCTCCATGCCCCAGGCACCCTAGGCCTGCCAAGGCTGCCCCTCCCATTGTTGCCTCGTGACCAATGCCACCTTTGTCTTGGGGTGGTGACCAGGTTTTAAACAGGAGGTCCACATTTACATTAATTCATTCATTGAAGATATGAAAGAACTTGGCACAAAGATGTTCCATAAAAGTACTTGTCTTATTTTTCCGGGTCATAGACCTTTCTGGAATGCAGCCCCATGTGTGGACCTCTCCAGGCTTCTTGGCTTCCACTTCTCCCATTTCTGAGTGGCTCCTCCATTTCACCCTGGACCTTGATAACATGGTCCTTCCTCCCAATTAAATTTGGGTATTGTCTCCTATCATTGGGGTGTCGCCTAGTCCAGAGGCCCTCACGTGAGTCAAAGGCACATGTGTTATTCTCCATTATTCTCCCACAAATATATTCAGTACAGAGCTCTGTTTTCTTCCTCAGAGTCCCGCTCATCCTCTGTCTTTCGCCCCCAGGCCTTAGCTGCTGATAACGTCTGAGCTCTTTTCAACTCTGATTCCAAGGGCGAAGCTTGCCAAACTATTCTCCCTGCCCCAGCCCACCCTGCCTGCCTTCTTACTCCCCCTAAAGCTGATTCCGTGTCCCTCCCATCCTCAATTCAGTCGCTCTTTCTAGAAGTGGGCCCCACAGTGAGTGGTCGGCACTAATAAGGTTGTCCAGGGGCCTCAGGGACCTCCACTTTACAACCCTTTGCACAAGATGCTGCTTTATTTGATCCCTGAGCCTATGTTCTTGGAAGCGAATTCTCCCAGTGAGGGAATCTGACTCCTCCCCCTTGTCCTTGCTGGGCCCAAGACCACCTTATAGATTCATGAGCAGTGTACGGACTTAGGCAAAGACAGCCGATCCCCCTACCACCAAGGAGATAGGATTCACAGGGTGCCCCTGGGGGAGCTTGGGGGAAGGAATCCCCAGAGAAGAGGCCGGGGTGTAGCGGGTATTCTGAAACTGTGGCTTTCCAGGGCCACCAGCCGTCCAAAAAATGGGATTCCTTAATATTTAATATTTATTGATTAATGGGTGGAAAAATACTCAGTTGATTGCCTATAACTAACTCATACAGAGTCTCAAAAATTAAATAAAAGGGAAGTAGACATGAGAGGCCAAAAGCAATTTCCTCCAAAAATTCAATTTGTTTTGCTCTCTGTGTCTGATTTCCTTTGGGCTGCCCCTGATTTCCTTAAGACCTCCCAAACCCCCAGACTCGCCTCGTGTCTGGAGCCGAGGCAAGACGTGGGCCATTTCTCCAGCTCAGGTCCTGCCAGGAGCAGTGAGGCTGGCTTGGCCGTGAGGTCTTCCCGGGACACATTTCCCACCGTCAGGGTGTGAAAGACGATCGGCCATGAGATTAATTCCTCATAAAATATCACTTAGGCCAGAGCAGGTTAGCTAAATATGTGGTGTTAAGACTTACACAGAGCTTCTCTTCTGGCTCTAATAGAGACGAAAAAGGTGGGGCTACGGGGGTGTAATTGTTCAGAGACCTGCGGGGCTGCCCCTAGGCTGGCCGCCAAGTTAGTTGAGGTCAGCATCGTTGCAGCGAGAGCATAGAGGTTTCCCGTATCCTATCAGGCTTCCCCCGCTCCCATTAATACTGCAGGTGCCTCGGCTCAGATAGACATCAGTGGAAATCTAGAGATTGCCTCCCTCCTGCCCCAGGGACAAAACCCAGCCCCTAGTCCCTGTGCACGCTAGTGAGAGATGCCAGGAATGTGGAGTGCAGGGACATATGGGGAATGGTAAAAATGCTCTGTCACAGGTACAGCAGTGATAGAACCAGCGTAGCTAGAGCAGGGGCCACATGGGGGAAAATAGTGAACATCGTGCTTCTTTCGGTGAGGAAATAGAAATCCGTGTACTATCGAGCCTGGGTGGCTCAGTCGGTCAAGCGTCTGATGTCGGCTCAGGTCATGATCTCACGGTTTGTGAGTTCGAGCCCCGCCGTCTCTCAAAAATAAGTAAACATTAAAAAAAAATTGAAACTCTGTGTAGAGCAGCACCTGCTGAGAATGGCTGGTGTAGTTGTACAGCCCCCAGCCTCTCCACCCCACCCCATCCTGCCCTCCCTGCCGTGGTTAAAATAGTGTTCTGGTAATAGCACTGATTTCAGAATCAGACAATTTGGGAATTGGAATGTCACCTCCAACACCTGCTAACTGTGAGAATGTCAGCAAATTATTTAGCTTCTCTGAACCACGGTTTCATCATCTGTGAAATGATCTGAACAGTAACTCCCTTATTGATTGTTGGGAGAATTTAAGGCAGAGCCACCATGTATTGCTGCTCAGGTTGTGCACTGCACAAATCCCAGGGGCCACCGTTGATACAGGCTACAAAGTCAATGACGGCCCTTGGATTGTGCAGGGCCCAAAGGTAGTAATACAAGCATGAAATAATGTGTCAAAAGCGCCTCCCACAAGCCTGGCACCTAGTAAGTGCTGAATAAATGGTGGCCAAAACACAGGTCGATTGGTTATACCTTTAATTAATTCACAGAAGGACGCCCACATAGCCTTTGGCTGAAATAACAGTTTCAGAGTAGGAAGTTGTAGCTATGGTAATGTATGAGGCAACTTTAGTGGTGACGGGGATATGATGTCCTCAGGGAATCTGTTCTCACTGTTCTTTCGAGCCCAGAGTTCAAGAAGTTGGTCATGGCTCTCTGCTTACTGAACATTTTCTTGGTGAGCAATCCAATATCATGCAGTGCCAGGATGCGTGTGCTCTTGGAATCTTTTGGTCTTAATGAGGTGAGGTTTGATGTAAGTGGAGTGTAATTGCCCTTACCCATTAAAATAATGTGCTTTTTTTTCTTAAATTAAAACATAATGCACAATGTCCAGTTAAACAGGATGACCTTTAAAAAGGAGCCGCTTTTGAAAGATCTCTAACCTCAGCTCTCCTAATCCAGAACCACCCCTTCCCCACCCTGGCAGAGAAGGGGGATTTAGTTTCTGGTGAGGTCAACCTGTACACATGAGCACAGCCAAGGGTGGAGGAAGATCCCTATTAAAACACAGGGTTTGCTGGGGCACCTGGGTGGCTCAGTTGGTTAAGCGGCCGACTTCAGCTCAGGTCATGATCTCGAGGTCCGTGAGTTCGAGCCCCGCGTCGGGCTCTGTGCTGACGGCTCAGAGCCTGGAGCCTGTTTCGGATTCTGTGTCTCCCTCTCTCTCTGACCCTCCCCCATTCATGCTCTGTCTCAATAAATGTTTTAAAAAAATTAAAAAAAAAAAAAAACAAAGAAACAAAACAGGGTTTGCATTCTGAAGGGTTGTGCCCTCCAACATGCCGCCCCTACCGGGGTCCCATAAAGCTGACTGCCAGACCTAACCCACCCCCATCTAGGCAGGAGCTGTGAGGGTTCCAATCAGCCGAGAAGAGTGGCTTCAGTACATGAGCAGCTAGGAGTCCCCATTGAGACAGCCAGGTCCTACCCAGTCTGCTTGCATGTAATAAAGCCCAGCAGCTGGCCAGTCACACTGACAAGCAGAGAGGTTCCAATCAGCAGTTCAGAGCCACTCTCCTCGATGTCCATCAGACAGTAAGGGACATATTTCAACAAGGAAGACAGACACAAACAGCAATCGAAAAGAAACGAAGGAAGGAAGGGAGAAAGAAAGAGAACCAGGGAGAAGGAAGAAGGAAGAAAGGAAAATTAACTGAGACAATTCAAAGTAGGAAGCAAAATAACACCCCCCCCAATTTAAACCAGTAGCCATGATAAGAGAAGATATTGCGACTATAAAACAAGAATGAGAGCTTGTAAAAAGAGAAGAACACCTAGAAATTAAAAATGTGAGGGTAGAAAGAAAAATACAGTGAGCAGATGAGAAGATACAGTTGACACAGAAGGTACAGAAACTCAGACATAAGAACAGAGCTGGGAAATGGGAGAAAATGATGCCATCTGCCTGGAGATCCAAAGTCCAGACAACTAAGAGGGAAAATGGAGGTAGGGAAACATCAAGGAAATAATAGAAGAACATTTTCTAGAACTGAAGGAAGATTGAAGGAGCCTTTGAACAGCCTAGCGTAACGAAGGGCTTCTCACATCAAAGTCTGTCATTCCCCGACTTCAGATCACCAGACGTAAAGATCACAAAAGCCGTCAGGGAGAAATAGTGAGAAATCCGAATGCCACTTAACTAGACGACTACAGAACGGTGCTTTGAAAATTCAGGAGGAAAATGATTTTCAACTTGAATTCTATAGCCCACCGCAGTGTCAGTCAGGAGTGAGTGTACAATAGGGACATTTTCAGAAATTCAGAGTCTTAACATGTTTACCTCCTGTGTACCTTCTTAAAGAAGTTCCTGAAGGATGTGCTCCATCAAAATGAGGGAGTAAATTGAGGGGGGGGGGGGAAAGGATGAAATCAACAGGTCATCCAACTAGGACAAGGGGGAAGGAGTTTTCCAGAGGATGGAAAAGGGGAGACCAGGAAAACAGCTGTACAAGAAAGAAACCAATCCAGAGTAGAGAAGAAAAAGAAAAGCATCCAGTCTGACTGTCTCCAGGGGTAAAAAAAAAAACAAAACAAAAGACAGTGCTAGAGTACCTTGCATATTTGACTGCGTAGAGGGACATTCTCTAGTTTATAGAAGATTTCACCGGAAATTTGAAGAACCCTAAACAATTTTAAAAAAAGCAATTAAGTACAAGAAAAATAAGACATTGTACAATTGCCTCATATAAAGCTAATAAAATTTTCTCTTCATAACACCTCTTAAAAATTACACCACATCTCACGCAAGTGTTTCCTTTCATTTTATTTTTGCTGTTGGCATAACATGTTTTCTCTCACCCAGAAGCACACTAAATATACATGCTATAAGAAATGATGGTTTGACAGTGTAATCTCAGGCCAGGACACATTTGCCAATTGATTCAAGTTTCCAGTCAGAGATTAGTGTACTGGAAAAATGTGATATACTCGCCACGTTTGGGTGAGCCCCAAATGTTCTCTCATACAAGGAACACCAAACCAGAAAGACCTCGTACAACATGGCTTCTATGTGGTTCAAAGCACTCTCATATTTAGCCTTTATTTAACCCCCAAAGCATCTACCGTACTCCAGCTTTAAATGCAGCCTCAGTGAGAGAGAGTCATGAGCCCAAAATGGTTGGTAACGAAAATGGTACAGCGCAAACATACCTTCTAGAGAATGCCGCTCTCCTTCAACTGCCAAGCACTCAAGTCTGCTCTACCTCATTCAGCCCCAAAAAATAAGCCTTTGTTGCATCACCTTATACATGTGAAGGGCTTTTGTTTACCTTCACTGTACTGTGTATTATTTATGTAAACTTGCTTTTGCTATTCAGCGATATATTTTTCTCTCTGTGAAAATTGTTTGGGCATCTTGGTTGGGTTAAGATATAAAATGTCTTCGCCATTAAAATCAACGCAACGATTTTTTTTTTTTTCATTTGACAGCTTTTCACTTAGTGGCAGGTCAAATAAAGTCTTTAAAAGGTATTTAGGGGGCTCCTGGCTGGGTCAGTGGGTGGAGCATGTGACTCTTGATCTCGGGGTTGTGGGTTCCAGCCCCACATATTGGGTGTAGAGATCACTTAAAAATCCTTAAAAAAAATAAAAGGTGTTTAGGAAAGGAGAGGTAAATACACGACTTGGCTTGACAGTGGACAATATTTACACAATCCGAATCATGCAAACAACAATATGAATTCAATAAAAGATGTGATTTAAGCTGTGTAGGGTGTATGCAAGGAGAATTGTATGTGAGGGTGTCGTAGCGAGGGTGAACCTTCATCTTCCTTATTAGGAAATCAACAGATGATATATAAACCTGAAAAATCAAGAATGGCCGTATAAACAGGTTATTTAGAAAAATGGAAGTAAATGCCAGAGGAAGCACGTTAAGGGGTTAAAAGTGGCTGCATCTGGAAGTGTAGACTAGAGTGAAGAGGCAGCAGCATTGTTTATTATAAGCTCCATGAGACTGACTTTTGAAAGTAGGTAATAACTGTGATAAATATTAAAATTATGTTTAAAAACTTCATGTTCATTGGAAAAGGCTTAGAAAATACAAAAAATGGAAAGAGAATAAAGTAAAAGCCATTCATATCCTATTAACCCAGAGGCCCACAGGTGAAACACTGGCATGTTAGTTTTGAGTCTTTCCATCGTACGCACATCTATGCACGTGTTTTAAAAAGTGTGAGATTGGGGGCGCCTGGGTGGCTCAGTCGGTTGAGTGGCCGACTTCGGCTCAGGTCATGATCTCGCGGTCCGTGAGTTCGAGCCCCGCGTCGGGCTCTGTGCTGACAGCTCAGAGCCTGGAGCCTGTTTCGGATTCTGTGTCTCCCTCTCTCTGACCCTCCCCCGTTCATGCTCTGTCTCTCTCTGTCTCAGAAATAAACATTAAAAAAAAAAGTGTGAGATCGTATTGTTAATATTATTTGCAGTGCGCATTTTTCCTCTAACTGTGGGGAATTTTTCCATATCAATATTCAGCCACTGCATCATATTGAATGGCTGAATATCCCCCATCGTATTGGATAATGCTATAATTTATTTAATTCAGCCCAACATATTAACCGTTAATTATTCAATCAGCCGATTCTTCCAGCAAACAAATGCAGCTTTAAGTTCTTTTGGAAAGACGACAGGAAAGAATTTTCTCTACTCTGGTTCAGTTGTTGACGTCGAACGTTTTGCATTACCAGCAAAAGAGGGAGATATTTCGCTTGCTCTGAGATTTTCCCCTGACAATCCACACTGTTTTGCTTTTCAATTCTCTCTCCCATTAAAAGTGTAAATGGAATGCATGTGTGGAAGATGGCTGTTCTTGCCTGCCAGGGTCACTTTTTCAACTTCCAGGTAACAGCACCTCTATTTTCCTTGCTGGAAGGCCTCTTCCCACCTCCCACAATGTTCAGCCTGTGTGCTTTGGGTGAAACTGACCCCACCTTCGGGTCCAGAGGTAATTTCAGCCTTGTTCATCTTTCCAGCCTTGGCGAATGGTTCAGGAATGGACGTTTACACGGAATTGAGTCAACCCCAGAACTTTTATTGGAAACCTTAGGGCAGAGGACTTCTCTTTCTTCTCACTGGGATGGCTGAGCTGATACAAGTTTAAGTCTCGGGTGTCTGAAGGCCATTTGCCATTACGAAGGGAGAGCCTGCCTGGGGATAAAGCTAAAGAGGAGGAAAGATGAGCCAAGAGATGGAAAAAGCTGGATTCCGGATAACATCTTTTGAACACCTGGTTCCAGCTATGCCTGATGGTCTTGTGAAACAGGTATATGAATGAACACATTTCTCTTCTTAATTTCTTTTGGGTGGGAATAGCATATACTCCAACTCAAATAATTCAAACCGTACAGAAAACTAGAAAGTGAAAATTAAAAATTTCTCTCCTTAAGCCCTCCCCCCCAGTTCTCAGTCCAAAACCCCCAGAGGCAGCTAGTTGCTGACTGCTGCTTCCAGAATGAGTCTATGCATTTACAAACCGACTAATGTTCATAAATATGTAAACGGGGTCACGCGATCTACATTATCCTGCCGTTTGCATCCCCTGCTTTACCATGAGGTGAAGATTCCCTCTTCTTACCACATGTAGACATTTTGTTCATGTTTCCTAAGCCCTATGTGGACACTTCCTGTTCTAACCAGCCCTGTACTGCTGGCCCATTTACACTCACCCAGTTTTCTACCATTAAAAATCAGCTGTGATGAGCATCCTTCTTATAGGATTACCTGAGGCAAACCCAGAAAGCTGAAGAAGCTAACACTTCTGGCTCCTCACCACCCAGGCCCCTCCCAGGTTTGGTTTAGTGAGATGTGTGTAAGTAGTTGCTAGCTGCACAGTGTAAACGCAGGTCCCGGAAACACTCCTACTATTCTACTAGGCACTATGCCAATTAGCAATGTCAAGATACAAAGGTTCAGGGACACAGGTCATAACTCAGTAAAAATGTGTCTGAGGACAACAGGACAGAGTTGTGGGGAGGGGAAGAGAAATGGTCTGAAATGTACATAGCCAGGAGCTAGTCCGCAGAAGGTTCCTCCAATCATCAGAGGTATGAGAAGGGCTTCATGTCACACAAAATCAGAAACATACTTGATAATGCAGTGTATGTATACAACTATACATGAACCATGGGCTTTTTTTCTTCTTCAATGAGAATCATGAAGAATAGAATTGATCAGAATTTCTGTCTTTGTAGGGCTCCGATGTGTAGAAGTACCACAAACTGTGAGTATGTCTGTGAGTAGCGGCATGTTTTATGCATCAAAGCTATCAATAATAAAAAACAAATTTCGATTTACCATGCTACAGGAAGGATTGAGCTGCGTTCCTATTCTAAAATATTTCAAAACTGTCATCATATGAATAAGAAGTGATCAAAGGGTATGCAGCCAAACGAAACGTAGGGGAAAAAAGCATGAAAAGGGTGTGCCAGGCAGGAGATTAATAAAAATATTATGTTAACTTTTCTGAATTTTGCGAGGCTCATGGTACTTGTCAGCTTTTAATAATTTGTTATTTTTGTAATTTCCTTTCTCATGGTAAATACATATTCCCTTTTGTGCCTGACTTGTATTTATAATTTTTTAAAGAGGCTCTCTAAAACTGCATGAGCTTCAGGCTCTGAAACACTGGGATCCGCACCTGCACGGTGGCAGAACATACAGGGTCTGGAGCCAGACGGCCCAGCATCGCATCTCAGCTGGGCCATTGCCATGGACTGAATGTTTCTGGCCCCCAGATTTCTATGGTGAAACCTAATCTCCAATGTGTTAGTATTTGGAGGTGGGGCCTTTCAGAGGTCCTTAGGTCATGAGGATGGCGTTCTCATGGATAAGATCAGTGACCTTATAAAAGATACGCAGGAGAGCTCCCCCTTGCCCCTTTCGCCGTGTGAGGACACAGTGAGAAGACGGCCATCTATACACCAGGAAAAGTGCCCTATTCAGTAATCGACTACTGACGCTGGCACCTTGGTGTTGGACTTCCCACTTCCAGAACGGTGAGAGAGAAAATTTTGTTGTTAGTAAGCCATCCTGTCCGTGGTATACTGGGATAGCAGCCCAAACAGAGTAAGATAGCTAGCTCTCTACCACCTCTGTGACACTGAGCATGTTACTTTGCATTCCTGTGCCTCAGTTTCCTCATCTGTGAAATGGGGACAACAGACGGTCGTGAGGATAAAAAGAATTAATACATGTATAGAATCTAGAAATCAGTAATAATAACAACTATGTTTATTTCTCATGCCAGCCATCTCAGCAAGGGAGGTTCCCGGAAGTAGAAGCATAAGGTATTCCTTTTAGTGAAGAAGGCCTCACTGCCCTCTGAAAGCTCCGCCCGTTTACCCTCCCACTGTGTACCCGGTGACATATACCAGAACGGCGGAGTCAGGAAGCCCGTGGAACCAGGGTGAACCAAATGTTGGACTAATGAATGTGATAGCCCCACCAGTGATCGGGGGGTGACCGTGGGAGCATGCTGTTTTCTTGCACATGCTTTTCTGAGATGCTGTGGGAATGAGAGCACACCATGGGAAGAAGCCCTTTTATTCCTATTAATTCCGGACTAGTCCAGTTACCCCTGAATCTGTCCAAATCAAGTTGTTTGGTGGCTGCTGAGAACGGTGGCCGCTGCTCTTAACGCTATGAGCGGTTCGCATAGACCAAGTACTTTGCCTTCATTGAGCTCAGTGGCCCTGCAGGTGAGGCACAGGGGGTGAGGGTGGGGGTTATTCTTCGTTGGAAGAAATTGTGCCTCAAAGAGGTACGGGACTTACGGCAAGTAACCCCAGCAGATAAGTATCAGGGACAGAAGGAAGAATTCAAGTCTTTTGGAAACCTAATGCACTTCCCACCATACCTCAATGACTCTCAAAACTCCTTACACTGAAACCAAATACACTCCAGGGACATCTGGGTGGCTCAGTGGGTTGAGTGCCTGACTCTTGATCTAGGCTTAGGTCATGATCTCATGGTTTAAGAGTTTGAGTTCGCGTTGGGCTCTGTGCTGACAGTGCAGAGCCTGCTTGAGATTCTCTCTCTCTGCCCCTCCCCTGCTCACACATTTTCTCTCTCTCTCTCTCTCTCTCTCTCTCTCTCTCTCTCTCTCTCTCAAAATAAATAAACTTCAAAATGAAGTACACTCTTTCAAATGAAATATATTCACAATGAAATAAGCCCTTTTCTCCAAGTTGTGAGGAACAGGCATTAAAGCTATCTTATGTACTCAGAGTGTACTTCTTAGGAAAAATAAATTAATTGCAGCCTCTTGATTCAAATCAAACCCACTCTGCTTTAAACTTTCAGTTATGGTAAGATATAGCTGTAGAGAATGTGCTTTCCATCCTAATTTGAGACCTCAGATGGAAGCTCTTTCCGTACTTCTATCTTTAAAATCCTGCCTCCCCCACCCCCAGTCTTGTTATCTTCTCTCTGACTTACCAAACAAATCTAGTCCAAAAATTAAAACTGATTAAATGCCTGAGGGAAGAAAGTGAGGAGCTCAAAATTGGGAGAGTCTGTTCCCACATGTTCAGACTAATTTAACTTTCTCACATGACAAATTAGAAGGGAAAAGAAAAATTTGCATAGAAGGACAATTAAGACTAAACTAAAGGTGTCATTTGTTCCAAATTAGGACAGGATTCCATAATTTATTTTTACGTGGATGGAGTAAGTTTCTGGCAAGCAGGAACTAATGGGTGGGTGCTTTTGTTCTCCTGTGTCACCCAGCAACTGGGAGCTTAATCACAAAGTTGAGTATCAGCCCACAATGAGCTGTGCCTCGGGCCTCTTTGCCAAGCCAGGCTAACTACCACGTGCACATCCAGCTCCGTGCTGTGTAGCCAATGGGAAATATGAAAATGCCCAGGGCCTCTGAAAGTGGATTCAAGTCCAACAATAGATCAGATAGATAGATAGATGATAGATAGGTGACAGATGATAGATAGATAATAGATGATAGATAAATAGATAATAGATGATAGATGAATAGATGATAGATAGATGATAGATAGGTAGATAATAGATGATATAGATACAGATACAGATATTAATGAATCAGTGAGAGGCTCCTCAGCAGGGAGATTTATTTGCAGGTGCAACATAGTGGCTCCTAAACCACCTTCTTGCTTGCCAACCTTGGTAATTTCCAGTAACGATCTCCTTCCTCAGCGCTCTAAGAATAATCAAAAGGCCTGCTCTGCATGTATAATTATGGGGTAAATTTTTAACCTGCAGGACTTGGTAGGCAGTAGCCACTTGCTCTTCCAGCTGCCACTGGAAGTTTCTTTCCCCCCGGCAAAGAAAAGACGCGTACGTGTAGAGATTCCCAGCTGCTGACACTCTTAAATCATCCAGATATCTGGTTCTCAAAATGAGCTTTATGTGAGCTCAGAGGTCCAATGACCCTACATAAGAGCTGGCAAGCTCCCTCCCCACTTTCTGGTGGACTAGACAGGGACGCACTTCCTGGTGGACTAGAAGACACGAGGGACACGGACAGGGGCCTAAAGCTGCTGAGCAGGTTGTAGCATCAGCTACAATTATTGTTTAATAATAACTAATAGAAATCGACTCTGGTTATTTTAACTAAAATGAAATGCTGGCATCTCTGGAAAGGATTTAGGATAGCATACAGAATCCTAGGAAAAGCTAAACTTAAGAACTTCCCCAAGAGTAGGAAGCCCAGTAGCTCTGACAGTCTGGGGAGCAGGAGCTAATAAATGTTCAGTCACATCAAAGAATTGCCTTTGAGAAAATCTGGCCAGATTATTTTACTATCAGTTTGTGCCACCTGATTCAAATTGGTAGGTGAGAATATCTGATTAGCTCAACCTTGACCCAGGTAGGGGACATAAGCCTGCATACAATGGCAAGGGAGTTATTCCGGCTCCTATTATTTTTAAAAGGCCAAAGAGATGTGGGAAGGCAAAAGCAACAGATATTCGTTGTGCTTTAGTTTCTGTCTGTAGCCCAAAGAAAAGTGTGTGTCATCCCATGTGCAGTTGGGCGTTCCCAAAGTTTTGAGGCCCAACACATGACACACCCCGTACTCTATTTCCAGGAACACAAGAACATCAAGAACACGATCACCTAAACTGTCAAAGGAGAGAAGGGGTCTGGTGTCTGGACAAGTGAACAGCCCATCACAGCGTAGTAGTGAGAGCCATGGTAGGGAAGTGCAGGGAGCACATGGCAGGGCACCTGGCCTGACCTTGACTCAGGGAGGGTCAAGGAGGAGTCAAGGGCGGGTGAGAAGTTGGCAATCTACACAGAAAGAATGGGATGTCTGAAGGCAGAAGAGGAGCATGGGATACCTTGGAGGGGTGCTGAAAATGGTTCAGTTGATCAGGATCATGGGGGTTCGGAGTAGATTGAGGTATTGGCCCCAGTTCTTCGCCACTCTCTGCAGGCTCTATCTCGCCATGGACAGAGGGAAGAGTACTTCTCTCTACATCAGCTTTGACATAGTCATGAAATCCGGTAGACGTGTCAGTGTGCTGATCTTAAGAGGCATCTTATGAGCCTAGGTCTTGGGCACTGGGTATTCCATTGGCCAGCATAAGCTTCTGCCACTGCCATGAGAACATGCCCAGGTTCTCTGCAGGTCCAAGAAGGATGAAAGATATATGGAGCAGAAGCTTCAGGCCAATCCACATAACTGTATCTAGAGGTAGAGCCACTTAACTAATCACACTTTAGATCACCCAACCCCCAGCTGCCATAGTCTGAAGCAGAATGACCCCAGCTGACCTTCAGATCCAAGAGAATAAATGATTGCTGCTTTAAGGCACTGAATTTGAGGGTGGCTTGTTAGCAGCAATGCTGGGACAAGGGTTGAGGGATAAAGGGCTGAATAATGAAGAAACCTTCTGAGAAAAGACTGGAGAGGTAAGCAGAGACCTAATTGCGAAGGGCTCTGTAAGCCTCTGAACTTGACCTCTATATTAAGGGCAATGGAATCTATTGAAATGTTTTAAGTAGGGAAGTGACACAACCAGATTTTTTTTTAATTTTTTTTTTAACATTTATTTATTATTGAGAGGCAGAGAGAGACAGAGCATGAGCAGGCGAGGGGCTGAGAGACGGGGAGACACAGAATCCGAAGCAGGCTCTGAGCTGTCAGCACAGAGCCCAACGCGGGGCTCGAACTCACAAACCGCAAGATCATGACCTGGGCCGAAGTCGGATGCTTAACCACCAACAGAGTCACCCAGGCGCGCCCAGATTTTCTTTTTAAAACGCTCGCTCACTCTGAAAATTTGTAAGATGGGCAGGGTTGGGTCGGGGGGAGGGCACTGGGGGAAGCCAGGAGAGATTTCCTAGAGTTCTCAAACTAACAGTTTTCCAAAGTGTCCCATTTTACACACTTTCCAGGAATGTACGAGAGTTCCACGTGTTCCACAATTCGCCCACACTTGATATTGTCAAACTTTTAAACTCAAGTCATTCTGGTGCCTGGGTGCTATTATCTCATTATGATTTTAATTACTTTTTCTTGATAATCAGTGAGGTTGAGACCTTTTTGATGTGCTTATGGGCTTTTGCTGTATCTTTGTTTGAGAAGTGGCTGTTTAAGTCTTTTGGCCGTTAATTACACTTGATCCACTTATTAATGAGTTGTGGGTGTTCTTTCTTTATGCTGTTTATATACACTGTTGTTGGATTGTTTAAGCAAATCCTTTCTTCCAGTGTATGGCTTGCCTGTTAACTTTTTAAATGATATCTCTAAAGAGGAAAAGTTTTCATTTTTATAAGATCCTATTTATTAAATTTTTCTTTTGGTTCTAGTGTTTTCTCTTTTCTAAGAAATCTTTGCCTATCTCAAATTAGGAATGATACATATATTTCTTCTGTTTATTTTTTTACTATTTTTTTTTAATTTGAGAGAGAGAGAGAGAGTGAGAGTGGGGGAGAGGGGCAGAAAGGGTGGGGGGGGAATCTTAAGCATGCTCCACACTCAGTGGAGTTTGATGTGGGGCTTGATCCCACGACCCTGGCTGGGATCATGACCTGAGCCAAAATCAAGAGTTGGTCGCTCAACCAACTGAGCCACCCAGGTGCCCCTATATTTCTTCTGTTTCTTTAAGAAGCTTTATAGTTTTAGCTTTTAATTTTAGGTCTCTGACTGACAGTGGACTGATTTTTGGGTCTGATGTAAGGTGGGATCAAGATTCATTTTCCCCCCATATGGATACCCAGTTAGTCTGGCACCTAAAAAAAAAAGACTCCTTTCCCCATTAAATTGCCTTAAATTTGGTATAAAAAAATTTAATTGACTATATATATGTGGATCTCCTTCTGGACTCTATAATCTGTTCTACTAATTTATCAGTTCTTACACCAACACAACATTGTCCTAATTACTGTAGTTTTACGGTAAGGTTTGAAATAAGGCAATATAAGTCATTCCAGTATGTATTTTTTCAAAATTACTTGACTGTTCTAGAACCTTTGCATTTCCATATAAATCTTAGAATTGGCTTGTCAATTTATACCAAAAAAAAAAAAAAAAAGACTGCTGGGATGGTTATTATGATATTTCTATGGATTAGTTGGGGAGAACAGTGTTGAGTCTTCCCATCCTTGAACATGAAGTATCTATTTACTTAGATCTTAAATATTTTCAGAGTGTTTGGTGCTTGTCAATAGAGAGTTCTTAGATCCCTTTCATTAACTTTGTTTCTAAGTGTTTCGTCTTTCGGATGCTATCGTGATACTGAATTTTTTGGTTTATTTTCCACCTGTCTGTTGCTCTTTTATATAAATGCCATTGATTTTTATATATTGACCCAGTATCTTGCAATCTTTCCAATGTTAAATCTTATGTAACTGGGATAAACTCTACTTGGTAATGGTGTATTATATTCTTTTGAAATATTCAATCTCTTTAATATTTGTTAAGAAATGTTGCAAATAGACACAGGAGGCATGTTGGTCTGTAATTCTTTGCTTGTGATGTTCTTGTAATGTCCTTAATGTCCATAATTCCTTATTAGAGTTATGCAGGATGCATAAAATGAGTTGGAAGTGTTTCCTCCTCCACTCTTTGCTGAAAAAGTTTGTGTAATATTTTACACAATAAGGAGATATTATTTACTCCTTAAGTGTGTGATAGGATTTGCCAGTAATGTCACATAGGCCTAGAGTTTCCTGTGACAACACTTTTAGTTACAAATTATATTCATCTACCAGATATAGAGTTATTTGTATCTTATACTTCTTATTTTGTGACTTCTGTAATTTGTGTCTTTCAAAGAATTTGTCAATTTTACATAAACTTTCTAATTTAGTGACATGAGGTTGTTAGGTATAGTCTTGACCTTTAACAACTGTAGAATCTGTAGTGCTGTCTCATCTTTCACTCCAAATACTGGTAATATGTGTGTTCTCTCTTTTTGTTTTCATGAGTCTAGCTAGAGATCCATCCTTTTTATTACTCTTTGCAAAGAAAACTTCTGGTTTTGTTGATTTTCTCTATTGTTTGTCTACTTTTTATTTCACTGGTTTGCATTCTATTATTTCCTTATATTTACTGTAATATTTGATCTTTCTAGTTTCTTAAGATGAAGGCTTATATAATTGATTCTAACGCTTCTTTTTTCCTGATATATGCATTTAGACTTTAAATTTTACTCTAAGTACTTTATTAACTGAATCTCACAAATTTGATACCTTGCAGTTTTATCATTAGGTCAAAATATTTTCTCATTTTTCTTGTGATATCTTCTTTTATTCCTGGGTTATTATGAATTATTTAAAAGTATATGGTTTACTTTCAAGAGATTTAGATTTGCCAGAGATCTTTTTGCTCTTGATTTTTTATTTTAAATCTGTTATTGTCAAGAATATACTATTTATGATTATAATCATTTGAAAATTTTTGAGATATATTTTATGGCCCAGCTTATGGTCTATTTGGTGAATATTCTATGTACATTTGGAAACAACACATAGTCTGCAATTGTTTAATAGTGTTCAATACAACACCAATTAGGTTAAGTTTGATAATCCTCTGTACCTTTTCTAATTTTTTTGTTTATACATTCTATCAATTCTTTTTTTATATTTTTTATTTTTAAGTTAATCCGTGCACCCAAAGTGGGGCTTGAACTCACAACCCCAAGATCAAGAGTCAAATGCTGTACCTACTGAGCCAGCCAGGCTCCCCTACATTCTATCAATTCTTGAGAGAGGAGAGTCAACTTCTCCAACTGTTGTTATGGATATCTCTATTTATCCTTTAAATTCTATCAGTTTTGCATTTGTGTATTTTGAAGCTTGCTATTAGATGAATACACATTCAGGAATTATCTGTCTTCTTAGTGAATCGATTCTCTTGTCATTATGTAATGTCCCTTTTTATCCCTGGTAATTACCCTTGAGTTTGTCTGATGTTAATACACCCTGTGTGTACTAAAACACTCCCGTGTTTTTACAACCAATTATTATATGATTATCTTTCTCTACTCTTTTACTTTTAACTTGTATGTGTCTTCATGTTTAAAGTGTGTCTCTTATAAATATCATATAATTGGGTCTCTTTTTTAAAAATTTATTTTTTCAGAAAGAGACAGAGAGAAGGGGAGGGGCAGAGAGGGGGATCTGAAGCAGGCTCTGTGCTGGCAGCAGCAAGCCTGATGCGGGGCTTGAACTCATGAACCATGAGATCATGACCTGAGCTGAAGTCAGATGCTTAATTGACTGAACCACCCAGGTGCCCCCGGGTCTCATTTTCTTTAATCCAGTCTTTTTGTTAGACTGTCTAGTGTATTTATATATAATGTAATTAGTGATTTGGTTGGGTTGAATTCCACCATCTTGCTATTTGTTTCCTCTTTGTCACATTTATGCCCTTTCTTATGTCCCTCTTTTCCTTCCTTCTTTTGGACTAAGTAAATGATTTCTAGCATTCCGTTCTATCTTCTCTATTTGCTTTTTAGCTATGCCCCTTTCTTTTAATTTTTAGTGCTTGCTCTGGGAACTGAAATAAGCTTACTTTAGTTATCACAGTCTACCTTGAATTTATTTTATTTTTTTAGATTTTATTTTTAAGGAATCCCTACCCCCACTATGGGGCTCAAATTTATAACCCTGAGATCAAGAGTCACATGCTCTACCGACTGACCCAGCCAGGCACCCCAACCTTGAATTGATTTTATAGTCCTTCACATATAATGTAACAGCCTTACCTAATATATTTTCATTTACCCCTTCTCATCTTTTGTGCTATTGCTGTCATTCATCTTGCTTGCGCATAGATTATACGGCTCACGATACTTGGCTACTGTATTTGGTTTAAGCAATCAAATGTCTTTTAAAGAAACTAAAAAATAAGAATATCTTTTATATTTATACCCCATATGTCTTCTATTTCTATTTTTTTTAATGTTTATATTTGAGAGAGAGAGAGAGGTAGAGAGAGAGAGAGAAAAAGAGACAGAATCTGAAGCAGGCTCCAGGCTCTGAGCTATCAGCATAGAGCCCAATGTGGGGCTCGAACTCATGAATGGCAAGATCATGACCTGAGCCAAAGTCGGACGCTTAACCAACCGAGCCACCCAGGCGCCCCTCTATTTCTATTTCTATACTACTCTTCATATAAATCTGATATCATATGCAATCACTTTCTTTCTGCGCGGAGAACATCCTTTAATGTTTCTTATGCATGCATACTGGTGATTATTCCAACTTTGGCTTATCTGAAAATGCCTTTATTTTACCTTGGTTTTTATTAAGGCTCTTGGTGGATGCAGAATTCGAGGTTGACTGTGGATCACATCTTCTTGCTACTTTGTCTAATATTTTTTTTGAATGTTGGACATTATGAATGCTATAATGTTGAGTCTGGATTATGTTGTTTTCTTTTTGAAGAATGTTGAGTATTGAGTGCTGAGTATTTATTTGTGGCCCAGTTTGATCCTATAGAGGCTTTTTTAAAGCTTTGCTATGGTGGGTCAAGAATCGTCTGTGTGCCAGGGCTGGAGTAGTCCTGTTCTTTGGATTGGCCTTTCTGGGGTCTCAACTGAATGTCCAAAGTGTTCAATAATATAGCTATATCGTGTGTTAGAAGCTCTGTCTTCCGTCACTGTGTAATCCCAAGAATCTCCATCCAGCTCACAGTCTCTTTAGCTATTCTCTGCCTAGCCCTTCAGGGTCTCACCTTGCACATGTATAGCTTTGTATTTAGCCAAAGATTGAACGAGACCTGAATGCAGATTTCTGAGGCAACTTCTCTGTTCAGTTCTCTCTTCTTTGATAACTTACCCCATAAATTATAGCCACCTCAGCATCTTGAACTCTGTTGACTCCACACAGTGAGACTACTGCTGCCTTTTGGGATCTATTTTCTTGTGCTGCCATTTGGAAAGTGTGCCCTGGCAGAAAGCTAGGCACACTGGTGTTTCCTCGTATGTTTCCTTTGCTCGAGGTTCACTTTTTTGTAAATATTTACAAGCACTGAGCAGAGCTCTTGGCACATATTAGGTGCTTAGTAAGATGTTTTTAAGGAGGAAGGCATGATTAATTTGGCTCACGTAAGTCCTATTTCTGGAAATACCCACAAGGCTATTCAAATAGCCTATCCAGAGAGTTGATCTCCACCTCCTCTACTCACTCCCAGTTCCCCGCCCCCAGGAGTAATCAACTTTGTCTTTAGAAGCTGCCAAGCAGTGTTTTGGACATTTGTGTTACTCAGTTTGTAAAGCTTTGTAAGTTACTCAGTTTGTAAAGCTTGTAAAGTCAGAGAATCATGAGAATTACATTCATCCACAGTTATGATACACACTGTTCTCTGGGAGATCTGATACACTTTTTCCAAATCAGTTAAGTGCTCCCTGCAAGAATTATTGACGGGGAGAGGAGGCTGTGAACAACCTGGCATAAATCATCATTCAGAATGTATCCTTGAGGCCCTACATATGGTTTCTCTTGTTACCAAGAAAAGAGCATCTGAAGTTGTTCAAAGAGAGATTCTGAAGGGAGGAGGAAGCCAGCTCCTGTGGGTCTCCTGGGAGGGGAAGACCAGGTTGAGGAGACCCCTGGGCAAAGGAAATCCTCAGTGAATGCCTACCCGCTCCTTTTATTCACCTCAAACACCCAGCTCTGCTTTATCTTCCCAGGGTCCATTTTCTGGATCAGTGAACCAAGTGAAAGATAGGCCATTTTCTTTTGTTTCCATCTTGACTGGGAATATCAGGTCTCCAAAGGAAGGATTATTTCAAGACTACTTTGGGAAATTATATTTGGATATTTCACACTCTGCCATCATTTACCATTCTGCCCCCACCAGTGTGTCCGCAATCAAAGCCCTTCTGCCTTCTAGAAAGATGTGTCATTTGGTTTTGTGGCCTAATGACCCCATTCTGGCCTTAGAGACCATGAATCAGTGGCTTGAGTTTGGAATTCCGATAGTTTGGCCACTGTAATTCAGATTTCCAACTTCGATTTCCTGTTCACCTACAAGCACGACTTTCCTCCACACCCGCATTTTGGCTCAAAAGCACAAGACAAACAAGGGATTGAAAAGACTTCATGTGTGAGAGTTTTAATTTTCCTCTGAGGGAAAAAAACACAACAAGTTATGATTTTCCTCCAAGCAAACAAACTGTTTTCCATATGTTTCCAAGAGAAAACTGCTTTTCTGTTATTCTGCACGTTCCACAGATAATTCCAGTGGGGGGAGCTTAGGAAGCAGCACATTTTCTCATGTTGCAGGGAAAAATGCGTTTTCCAACTCACAGTCTCTAAGCTCTGGTAATTGGGTCTGAAGCACCCACTCCTCCTCTGCTTCTGAAAGGGAGCCAGAGAACAAAGAGAAGCAGGCTTCGGAAGCTCCGAGGGCCACTGGATGGGATCCCGACAAGGCTTGGCCTCATGGGCCTGTGACAACTGGGATCCCACACTCCTGTCCCTGCCCACAGCGTAGTTGGGGGTGGGGGGCTGTGCACGCTGCAGAAAGGTGGTGCAGAAGTAACTTCTGCAATGTCACCATTGCAGAAGTCTGGACTCTGACTCCTGGGGCATCTGTAGCCCCCAGTCTCAAAACTTGGAAGTGGGGCCTGGGGTGGCCCTTCACATCCTTGCTAGAACATCAAAGACTTTGGGACGCGCCCGTGTCCTTCCCCAACTCCACTACCTTCAATAGCTCCCTCATTTAGGATATGGTCTGCACTCCTCAGATTTTCTCATGGGTAAGTTCCCAATAACCTAGTTCTGCTGTTTCTTTATTCTCCCCTCTCATTACTCGCTCTGTAATTCTCTCTCCACGAGCCCTGCCTGTTTCTGGCCTCCACCATACGGAAGTGTTTGCGAGCCCCTTGAACGTACTGGGCTTTTTCTGCATCGGGTGTCGTTCCTGGGAACAGGAATGATACACACGTGTGTCCTGTCGACAATTCTTATTCAAACTTCAAATCTCAGCACAGGATTGCCTCCTCCAGGGAGCCTTCCTTCAAGGCCGCGCAGGTGTCCGCCCTACTTGCTGCCGTAGTTCACTGCGCTTGCCACATCACAGTGAGTCACTGCCAAGTATTTACGGAGCACCCTATATGGCAGCCGTGTGCTAGGCACTGAGGTACCCTAGAAAGACAACGGCAATCAGCAATGACAATAACCAAAGAAGTGAGGAAGTACTATTTGCGATAGTACAGGGAAAGAAGAGAGTGTAGAAATGGAAAACAAGGAGGAGAGTGAAGACAACCTTATCCTATTTTATTTATTCTTTTGTTTTCCGAGCTTTTATTTAAATTCCAGTTAGCTGGCATACAGTATCATAGTAATCCCAGGTGGAGTATCCTATTTTATTCTGACTTCCTCTCTACCTCTCTGTCTCTCCATTGGACAGTAGGTTTTTTGAGAACAGAGATTTGTATTAATCACTTCATTTTTAACGCCCAGTACAGGACACAGCATAGAGAAGGCACTTGATAAGAATTTGTGGTATGAAATATAAGCATTTTCTGTTCCGTGTCTGGACATATTTTTAACTCTGTGGGAAATTAAACATGTCGAACATTATTCCAGGAAAGGTAAACTGGGCCATTAAAGGGACAAAGAACAAAGACACTGGCTCATATGGGAATCAAGATCCCTTCCTACTCTGCCATGCACCTATCATTATTGGCATGATGGTAGAGTGGTTTTCATTACGTCTTTATTTAAAAAAATCTCTTTTTAAAAAAAAGGGCGCGCTTGGGTGGCTCGGTTGGTTGAGCATCTGACTCTTGATTTGAGTTCAGGTTATGATCTCACAGTTTGTGAGTTCAAGCCCCATGCTTACGGTGTGGAGCCTGCTTGGGTTTCTCTTTATTTTTCTCTCTCTCTCTCCCTCTCTCTCCACCCCTCTCCTGTTTGCTCTCCCTCTCCCTCTCTCTCCCAAAATAAATAAATAAAAAATATCTTTAATTTTACATCCTTAAATTCTTTGACAACGTTCCCTCAAAAGAGAAAGGCTGATTCCCCTTACCCTGAGTGTAGGCTGGTCTTAGTGACTAGCTTCTAACAGATTGGATATTGCAGGAATGATGATGTGTTCATTCTGAGGCTAGGCCACGAGAGAGAAAGATCCTGCTGCTTCCATTTCTCTCTCTCTTGCCCCCTGCTCTGTGGGAAGCTAGCCGCCATGTTTTAAGAACCCCACAGTGGCCAATATAGAGAGACCCACATGGTGAGAAACTAAGGCCCCCTGCCAACAGCCAAATGAGTGACTGTCTTGGGAATAGGTCCATCAGTCCCAGTCAGGCCTTCAGATTAATACAGCTCTGACCACAACCTTGGCTACAACCTTATGAGACACCCTCAGCCACAAGCACTTAACTACGATGCTCCCAGATTCCTGACCCCCAGAAACCTCAATGTTTGCTTTTAACCACTAAGTTTTGGGATGATTTATTAGGCTGTAGAGGATAATTAATATAATTTGTCTGCACTCTTGAATTTACATAGAAAGGAGAGGGAGTTGGCTGGGCCTCCTGTGCAGGGGAAGGCTCTTCAATTCCAGAGAGGAAAGGAAGATTTGTCTACAAAAGCAGAAGGGTAGTTACTTTCTTGTCCTGAGGGAGACTGGACCTACCTTGGGATTGTGGGTTTCCAGCCTTCTCCATCGCATTTCCTCATGCCCCTAATGAGATGGGGACACAATGTAGGCGTGTAATTTATCATGCTTGTCTCTTGAAAACGTTCTATGTGCTCAGCACTATTCTAATGAGTTTTGCATTTATTCATTCATTTAAGCCTCACAACAACCCTATGAAGTATTATTATTGTCCCTGCTTTACAAATGCGGAAACTGAGGCACTGAGCTGTGAACTAACTTGCCAAGCAGGTTTTTTTTTTTTTAATGTTTATTTATTTTTGAGTGAGAGAGACACAGAGCACGAGCAGGGGAGGGGCAGAGAGAGAGAGGGAGACACAGAATGTGAAGCAGGCTCCAGGCTCCGAGCTGTCAGCACAGAGCCTGATGCGGGCCTCAAACCCACGAACTGTGAGATCATGACCTGAGCTGAAGTCAGACGCCTAACCGACTGAGCCACCCAGGCGCCCTGCCAAGCAGGTTTGTAATGTTGGAGGAAAGGTCCTAATATAAATGAAGGCCTATCATGTGACCAGCATTTTGACAAGCACTTTGATATTGTTTCATTTAATCCACAAAACAAAATCTATAAGGAATAGATCAAAGCCCTGTTTTTTAAAAATGTCTTTAATATTTATTTTATTTTTGAGAGAGAGAGAGCACAAGCAGGGGAGAGGCAGAGAGAGAGGGACACATAGAATCCAAAGCGGGTTCCAGGCTCTGAGCTGTCAGCACAGAGCCTGACGTGGGGCTTGAACCCGTGAACCACGTGATCGTGACCTGAGCTGAAGTCAGACGCTTAACCGCTTAACCGACTGAGCCCCTCAGGCGTTCCCAAAGCCCTGTTTTCAAATGACAACAAAAGTGAGGCCCAGGGAGGTTGCATGACTTGCCACACAGGAAGTGGCAGGCATGGGTTCAAAGTCTGGGTCCCGCTGCCTCCAAAGCCCCCTTTTCCTCAGCACCCACCTGCCTCCCTGTTCCCATCACACTCCCCGTACTCTCATCTTCAGATGTGTGTTTGGCAAATCCAGAAAAATCATCCAGGTGCTGGCCAGCTGCCTAAATGGGGAATGAAGCGACAGCCCCGAATTCACACCTCCCCAGTCACCTCCAGGCAGCTGTTATCTGCACCCAAATCTGTGCCAGTACACTTTACCACAAGCCTGGGGTAAGAGACGAGTGGACAAAGCAGGCAGGGAGGAAGCACGATAAATGGGATGCAATGAAACCCAGCATTTGTCTTTGAGGCGGGAGTGCAATAAATCCAGAGGCACCTGCACTGTGACATTCCTGAGGCTGAAGCCACCACGGGGCTTGGCTCTCCTTCTTGGGATGCGGCAGGAATTGAGAGGCGATGGAGGGAAAGCTCTCTCCTGACTGTCAGAGAGGCCAGCTTCAGGACAAATAGTGAAATGTGTACTGTGTGCCTACCTCCTGCCTGTCTCTGTCTGTAGAGTGGAAAACCTGCTTCTCTGTACCCAGCAAGCACTTACTCAGCCATGTTGGCTCCCTCCCCTCCCCTCTCTCTCCCTTACTCCAGGCTTCTTCCCCAGGGTTTGAGATATCCTTCCGAATTAACAGAGAAGCCAAGATGGCTTCCTCATGAGCTAGAAACTATTAGCATTTCCTGGCATTTCTCTCGGGAAATGATTTGGGACTTTCTCTTGATACTTGGGATGATGGAGTTTTGCCAGGATACGGGGAAAGAAGAGAGATGTGTGGTTCAACCATCAAGGGCTTAAGGATAACCTTGACGACAAGTTAGAAATACAGATCCCAGTTTCACACGAGCAATTCTGATTCACTGGGCGCTGCTGTGAATCTACATGTACGCCATCTGCTTGGCCGTGTTTAGAGAAGCTGAAAGAAAATCATCATCTAGAATGGACCCATCAGCCCTGGATGAACAAAAGATCCAGCTGTCAAGAACAGTTCGATTCATAATCATCACTCTTGGAAAAATTATTAAGACCCTGGTTACCTCTAACCAAGAGAACGTAAAATTTTGTATTCCATCGGGAAGGTGACTAAGTTCTAAACAGAGAGCTGAAGACAGAACTTCCGACAAAATCAAAAGGTCAATTGCCTTTTTATCCTTATGGAGACTGGGCCTTTCTTTGAGGTCCTTCAGTCCTTTCCAGGAGCTACTTTGGTCCATTTTTTGTTTGTGTCTGTGGTGGGCAGAATTTTGGTGCCCACGACCCTTGGTCCTAGCATCACACCCACGAATGTGTTAGGTTACATGGGCAAAGGGACATTGTAGTTGTACTGAAGTTGCTGATCCGTTGACTTTAACATAGGAAAATGATCCTGGATTATCTAGGTGGACCCAATGTAATCACATGAGCCCTTCAAAGTGGAAAAGGATGGCAGAAGGTAAAGTCAGAGAGATTTGAAGAGCAAGAAGGATTTTGCATGCTATTTCTCACTTGAAGATGGAGGGGCTATGTGAGAATGAATCCCAGTGGCCTTATGGAGCTGAGAGAGACATCTGCCTCTGACAGTCAGCCAAGAGGGATCTCAGTCCCACAACCTCAAAGATTGGATTCTCTCAACACCCTGAGTGGGTTTGGAAGTAGAAGCTTCCCTAGAGACTTCAGATAAGAGCCCAGCTAGCTGACACCTTGACTTCAACCTTGAGGTTCACGGCTCAGAGCCCAGAAGAGCCTGTGTGGACTCTTGACCTATAGAATCGGGAGACAGTAAGTAAGCACTGTTTTTTACATACAGCACTCAGGGGGTGCTGAGTGTTTGTCACACAGCACTAGGAAAATAATAGTGTCCCAGTGCTTTTATTTTGTGAATGGTTTGGTCTGGAAGTTTTGGTTGGATTTGGTTTTTGGTGTTCTAGCTCCTGAGTTCACTGCCGAATGGCTGCTCACGTACAAGCCCCCTGCCTCACTTTGAAGACCACATCAGATTCCACTTCCCATAGGAATCTTTCCCCAACAGAGCCACCCTTTGGCATCAGCAGTGATGGTCTTTGCTGAAAAGGTCCTTAATTTATTGCTGAGAGAAAGGCAGAAGTGGAGTGGGGGCGATAAAGGGTGGAATGTGTGTATGAGGGGGATGGATGTTTAGGAGCCCAATGGAAAGATAGGTTCATTCATTCATCCATTCATTCATTCCAGAAATAGTGGTTGAGCATCTATTCTGTGTCCGGTAGTCTTCCAGGAACTAGATGTAGCAGTGATACACCAGGTCACTCTCTGAACACTCTATGTTCTAGAGGAGGGAGGCAGATAATACACAAGTCAACAACTAAGTAAAGAAAATACCCCAGACAGTAATAAGTCCTATGGGTAGAAAACCTCCAATAACATGTGGCTTCCAGAGGAAGTCACTTTGGAGAGAGCACCCTGTTAAAATCCTCTTGGAGGATGTAATCGTTGAACTGAGACCTGAATGATGAAAAGGGAATTGTGTCCTAGCACGAGGACACAACTGCAAAGCCCGGGGGCCGGAAGGAACTTGACATGTTTATGGAGAAAAGGTGTGGTGAACAAGTGGTAGGGGGTGGGAAGTGGGGAGCATAACTGAGGCCAGACTGGTAGGTAGAGGCCAAATCAAGTAGGGCTTTGTAGACCACAGCTAGGAGTTTGGGTTTGATTATCTGTACACTGGGCAGTCACTGAGTATGGAATATTAAAGCGACTGCTTCCAGCCTAGTCTCCCTGCATCCGGTCCCTCCTTCCTAATCTCTCCCCTGTTCTGCTGCACCAGAGGGACCCTTGCAGAGAGCAGGCCTGGCCATGTCACTCTAATTCTACCAACCGTCGCTGACTCCCATAGCCCACAGGGTGAAGTCTGGACTGGATTGGGCAGACCCTCGTGATAAGGCCCCTTCCTAATTCCCCGGGTCGTCTCCAGGCCTCCCTCATCTCAGCTCCCGGGTCAGACCACACGAAACTGTACTCCTGTCCCTGAGAACACCCTACTTTTCTCTCCTTGATGTGTCACCGTCAAGCAAGGGTCACAACAGGAAGAAGATGGCACCCTGCCAGGAAGTTCATTCTAGGGACCATGGGCAGAGGCGAGGGCTAAGTTAGGGGAACCCATCACCCGGTGACTAACAAGAACAGGGAGCTATCCTTAGTCACTGCAAATGTCCCGAGAGGCAGGAGGCAGGAGTGGTGTTAGCAGATATGGGCAACAGTTGGAGCCTGCAAGCGGGAGCATCTGACAGGAGCTGTGGCCCAGGGAAGATGCAGCTGAAGTCAGAACATGTAGGCTTGGAGGGAGCCGGGGAGGGAGAGAAGACAGTCCAGTCGCTCTAATCTCACAGCCCCCTGCCAGGACCGCCCATTGGCTATAAAACAGAAAGCCGGAGGGCAAGGCTGCTTGGTGATGCGGTAATGGCAGCCAGCCTCACGGGCCACAGAGGAGAGAAAGCAGGGGTCAGATGGGGGAGCCCACAGGCTGACTCCTCTCACTACCTGGAATGTCTTCCCCTGCTTTTTTACCTGGTAAGGTGTATCTTCGTAAATACCTTCCCAAACCTACCTAGGCAGAAGGGAATAAATGAAGTATTCTCCTAAAGTCCTTGCATTGTCCAGAAGGTAGCAAATAATAGAGCAAAAAAGAGAAATGTTTTCATGAAACTATTGAAAGGGTCCTTTGTTTTAAAGAAAACAATAGTTCTGTGCAAGACACTTCTCTGCATGGGTGAAGAAAGTCATGTGGGATAGCCCTTTTAAACATAGCTCTGATGTAAAATCCAAGACTCCTACGTGCTCAAACTGTATCAGTGGCCCACACAAATACCAGCAGCAAGCAGACAGAAAATTAGAGAAGTCACTACCATACACATCTGGATAACCAAAAACAAACAACCAAAAAAAAAAGCTTCTAAGAAATCAAATTGGAGAAGTGAAAATACATGTTTTACATGATAATCAAATGGCCATGCCCGTGGTGATTTGGGGAATCTGCCTTCTCAGAGTGAAAGCCACGGGTTACTCTGGGAGGCAACAAGAAAGAAGGAAAAAGATACACTGCATAATGAAAGGGCATCACACTGAATAGAAGGTAATTCTCTTGGACATGAAATGCAATCAAGTCAAGACCCATATTTTATCTCTGCTGGAGGCAGTTTTATTTGTTAGTAAAGTACGGGGATAATCAACCATTGTTCTCCCTGCCAAGACTGTCAAAACAAATACAAGCTTCTTTGCTCAGTGCTAAAAATGTCTGAGCCTTTGGAGAACAGCTGGGCAGAAAGCAATCTTGCTCAATTTCAGCACATTTTTTCCCAAGTATTAGGCTGTCCGAACGCAACCCACATCAAAGCTTCGCAGACACCCACTGCAGGGACAGACCTGTCATGAGAACACGGCCTATCAAACTGGAGAAAGCAGAAAGCACAATGAAACCACTTTAAACTTCTCCAACACCCTGTCTGAAGGAGCAGACCCTGAAGCATAAAGAGCCTACTCTAAACAAATAATTCCTCTGAGTTCGTTTTTATAAATACACAAAAATAATGTCGGTCTGTTTGCAAAACGTTGTGTCTCGAGAAGGCTCTGGGAGCATTAGAAATGATTTATGATTTCTTGGCTATCATATCGATGTTGCCTAAGGGACATCTTCTCCTAAGCATCTGCAGAATTATTCTCCAAGGTATGAAGTCAGCTTTATATGAAAGTGTGTCTTTTTTGTAGCTCTGTGATTTGTATTAATGAGGAGGTGCATCAGGGTGTTTGGGGATGCAAGTAACAAAAACTCAACTGGCTTAAACAATAAGAATATTTCTTTCATCAAGTAACAAGAATCTAGGATGCAATGTATAACATGGTGATTACAGTTAAGAATACCATATTTCATATCTGAAAGTTGTTAAGAGAGCAGATCTTAAAAGTTCTCATTACAAGAAAAAAGATTGGTAGCTATAGTGACATGTTAACTAGATGAATTTTGCAATGCGTACAAATATTGAATCATTATGTCTTTATAATGTTTTATGCCAATTGTACTTCAAAATTTAAATACATACAGGTATGCATGCATAAATCTATACATAAAACAAGAATCCCAGAGGCAAAACAGTTTCAGGTGGATTAACCCAGTGGCTCAAATGGGTCATGAAAGACCCAAGTTCTTTCCATTTTACTCCTCTTCCATCCTCCTGCTGGGTCCCCTCATAGTCATAAGATGGCTGCCATAGTTCCAGGCATCACACCTAGATACTAAAGTGTTAGAAGAATAGGGTGTGTTCCTGTAAGTTTCTTTTTATCAGCGAGAATAGGGTGTTTGCAGAAGGCCTCTCAGCAGATTCCCCATCATGTTTTATTGGTCACAATTGTGTCATAAGCCTCTGTCTAACAATCACTAGAAAGATAAATGGGATCCCAACGCAACCGTTAGACCAACTTACTTCTAAACACAGGGATAGGGTCACCTTTCCATGACATGACCATTCTGAGGGAAGAGTAGACACCCAAGTAATTGCAGGATCCTGCCAGCTAAGAACAAAGGGGAACAGCTTATTAGGTAGGCCACCATCTGTGTCCTCTACAATTGGGACACAGAGCAAAATAAGTTTGGCTTAACTGAATTTTTGCTTAACCAAGGGATATGCAGAAAACTTCTTAGATGGTGACCTTGGCTATTAAAAATTATTCTGGGGGAGCCTGAGTGGCTCGGTTGGTTGAGTGTCTGACTCTTGATTTCGGCTCAGGTCATGATCCCAGGGTTGTGGGATGGAGCCCCGTGTGCTGAGCTCCACACTGGACATGTCGATTCTCTCTCTCTCTCTCCCTCTGCCCCTCTGTCCCGCTCACACTCTCTCCCTCTCTCTCTCCAAAAAAAAGAAAACAATTCTGCAATGTTTTATTCACTCTTTTCCCTACTGCATAAGGCGGAACACTGTGATGTGTCTATGCCTAATGGCATTCCTCTCCTCCCACTCTTGACAACTGCTCCTTTATCCCCATCCGGGATGGTGGGAATAAGCTTTGACATCATGTCTGTACAATGGGCTCCTGCCTCCCTGGTCACAGATGATTGGAACTGAGGCATGCGGTGGACCTTAGCTGGACCAGTCAGCTTCTCTCCCCTGGGAATTTCAAATGGGGACACTATCCCGTTGCATCGGTATCTTCATGTGATCGGGCCTGTAATACGAACCCCCCAGCACCGTCAGGCAGCTGTTTTACGCCATTTGAGATGTGAAGAAAAAGCTGAAGGTTGGGAAGGTAAAAATGAAATAGATACACAGAGAGAAGTGGACACAAGCTTTGGCTCCATGAGACACCTTAAAACCCTCCCCCCCCGACACCCACACATACACCCCCATCTAAATCCAGATCTCAGCTAGTTCCGAAGAAGAGTCCTAACCAGTACGTGAGAACACGGTGTCCCTTTGCAGGGATGACTAAGGGTTCCGCAGCATTTGGGGACCTTCATTAAGAACTTCCTGTTCTCATTAGAAAGCTCTGTGTAGAAAACAGAAGACAATGAGTTATACCTGTCATAAATCCGTCCCAGAACTTGCTACAAAAGTTGGCTTTGTTTCACTTAAGTCCTCCCTGTTGGTTCAGTTTCTAAAGCTTTAATTCTTTTCCCTAAAAAGTATTTAAACAAAACACTCAACAGTGAAAACAAGACATCCTCTTGAGGGCTGTGTGCTGTGTCGTGTGGTGAGAGGGGCTGGGAATTGGAGTGCTATGTACCGAATTCCAGCCATTTCCCTTTCATGTATTGTTTAATCCTCACCACATACTCTGCAGCGATCACGATCGAACCATTTCACCAGTGAGGAAGCTGAGTCTCAGAGAAGCACACTGATTTTGTTAGGGTTCCCATGGCTAGAAAGCCATGGAGGAAGATTTGAAACCCAGGTCGAAGGAGAACCAAAGCTAATGATGTTTCCACTATTCCATGTTTTATATATTTAAAAAAAATTTGGGGGGGGTGTGCCTGGGTGGCTCAGTCAGTTGAGTGACTGACTTCGGCTCAGGTCATGATCTCATGGTTCATGAGTTCAAACCCCGCGTCGGGCTCTGTGCTGACAGCTCAGGACCTGGAGCCTGCTTCAGATTCTGTGTCTCCCTCTCTCTCTGTCCCTCTCTCTCTCAAAAATAAACAAATATTAGAAAAAAAAATTTTTTTAATTTTTGTAATGTTTATTTTTGAGAGAGAGAGAGAGAGCGCTATCGAGCAGGGGAAGGGCAGAAAGAGAGGGAGAGAGAAGATCCCAAGCAGGCTCCAAGCTGTCAGCACAGAGCTGGATGCAGGCTCATGAACTCATATGCTTAACCAACTGAGCCACCCACGAGCCCCATGTTTTACACAATTTTAAAAAGTACCTTGATTGGAGGCCCTGTTGGGTAGATTCGAGCCAAGAGACTTTTGACTCTGTTAGTATTTGCACAATATAGGATATTCTGTATATTCAGGGAAAGAGACGGGGATGTGGGAACAAACCTCCTAAGCACCAGATCGTTGAAGGATACTTTCGCATTTTCTTTTTTTTAATGTTTATTTAGTTTTGAAAGAGAGACCATGACTGGGGGAGATGCAGAGAGAGAGACTGGGGGACAGAGGATCCGAGGCAGGCTTTGTGCTGACAGCACAGAGCCCGGCATGGGGCTCAAACTCACAAAACCGTGAGATCAGAACCTGAGCCGAAGCCGGACACGCAACCGACTGAGCCACCCAGGTGCCCCTACTTTTGCATTTTCTTTTTTTAAATTTTTTTTTCAACGTTTATTTGTTTATTTTTTGGGGGGACAGAGAGAGACAGAGCATGAACGGGGGAGGGGCAGAGAGAGAGGGAGACACAGAATCGGAAACAGGCTCCAGCCTCTGAGCCATCAGCCCAGAGCCTGACGTGGGGCTCGAACTCCCGGACCGCGAGATCGTGACCTGGCTGAAGTCGGACGCTTAACCGACTGAGCCACCCAGGTGCCCCTACTTTTGCATTTTCTAAATTAAGCGTTGCTACGTCTGGCAGGAACAGAAAATAGCCATTTTTAACACCTTATGGATCAAGGTGGAAAACCCAAAAGCCAAAGGAGATGGGCAGTGGGTACAAGATCCTTAGCCGGGCCTAGGAACACTTTGCAGGCCTCTGGTTCCTACTGTCTCAGTAGGTGTACATTCTCAAGCTGTTGAATTTTCTTGACTAATTAAAGCCGATTGGAGTTTCGGAGTTTTGGCTTTGTGTTAGTTTTCGCCCATCTTTCACATACCAGACTCACGTACTGCCTGCTGCTGCCAGTTAGCAATAATGTTGGAGCCGAGTCAGTCCTGGCTGTTGCCAGCCTGTACCGGCACCTGTCAGAATGAGATTAGGTAGATTCAGGCAAAACCATCTACTTTTCCTCGCAAGACTATCGGCCAAATGTTTCAGTCCAACTTTCCCAACTCCCCCAAACTGACACAGACACATAAAGCTGCCCGTCTGGAATGTGTTGCAGATCGGAACCAAAATTTTACCTTCCCCTGCTGCTGTTCTGTAGGCTAGTTAACACTTTTCTACCTACTGAGTGTTTTGTTTTATCTAGACTTCAAAAGCAAAGCAGGGGACTTGTTTTTCTTAATTACACAGAAACGTCACATGCTTATTTTAACGCGTTCCGATGTTACAAACACAGAATGTAGAAGGGGGAAATTTGGATTGGAGCTTTTAACACCGTCGGTAGCCCTTCCTGTAAACCTTGCCAATGTCAAGAACATCTTAAGGAATGTCAACCACAGGAAAACGCCAATCTGTCAAAATGCCCAGGGAATGGAGATTCCAGGTCGTCTCAGAGTTAACCAGAAAATCCTTTTCACATCAACCCTTGAAAATCTTACTGAAAAGTATGAGTCGAGTTTCCTGCCTTAAGAAGCACAGTTTACTCCCAATGCAATTAAATTCTTCTGTGATAGTTGTGGGTCAGGCTGGACCTTGGGCTAAACATTCTGGACCCCAACTCCCATTGTCTAGAAAACAAAACAGGAGATTGGGTAGAATTTGTACTTGACCCTAGGACATGTTTTTGAAGTTCCTTAAGTAAGCTTTTCTTCCATGTATTTTATTCCTTTTCCCTTGTGTAGAAAAAAAAAAAACATTGGCCGCCCTGAGAGGTTTGCCTGTATAAAGTCCAGTCAAATCAAGATTTTACTGTATTTAAATTTTCTCATCTAATGAAAGATGCAACTGGGGCCTCAGCCCTCAGGAGTGGGGGACATCCTTCTCTCCCTGGCCGCAGGCCAGCCGCAGGTGGACTTGGAGGAGAAGGGGGCCCCTCCCTAGCACACCACCTTCCCCCCGCCTCCTCCCCCAGGTAGAGGACAGAGGGCAGAGACCTTACGTTTGGCCATTTCTTCCCAATCATTTGTCACTGTCCAGACCATGGTTCCTCAGCCTTGGTACGACTGACATTTTGGGGGCCAATACTTTGTTGGAGGGGCTGCCCTGAGCGCCGGAAGAGGGTCAGGAGCGTTTCTGGCCTTTACTCACTGGATGCCAATGGCATTCTCCCAGCACCGCCCCCCTCCCCCCCATCCAGCTGTGACAACCAACACTGTCTCCAGTCATTGCCAGATATTCCCTAAGGGACCAAATTGCCCCCAGTTGAGAACTACTGGTCTAGACGAAGGCACGAGTATTCTTTCTCCCCGCCTCCACCGCCTCTCGTCAAGATTATGAGATTTTTTTGACCTTGGCAAGCAATTTCATAACATATTTCCTGTGCTCTTTCATGGAAGAACAAAAATAATTCTCTGATGAAAGTAATATTTTGACTTGAATTGTGTGAGGCAGGCCTTGGTAAAATACAACTGCAGGTTCCGCATTGTTTTTGGAAGACGGTAGATTTGTTTTCTGCATCAAGCCTGATTTTGATTCTAAATACTGAATTTTAATACTTTCCTAAATTTCCCTTGTGGCTGTTGCCATTATGGACATCCAGTCACTGCCACAGCCACAGCCTCTTGTGTTGTGCCGTCACCCTCGATTTCGTGTGTGCATCTGTCTCACAAATAATTTTACCACTGTTACTGCTTCCTAACGCTTAATAGATTTTTCATCCATTGGTTTTTCAAATCCATTATTCTCTCTCTCCAGTGGATTGGATCATGTTTACATTTTATGTTCTTGAAGAGTTTTTAGTAAATTTCAAAAATCTGCTGAACGGGTGAAATTCAGGGGTTTAGTTGTGTATTCCTGATTTTAAGCCTACAGAGAATTACTTTCACTATAGAATGAGGTCGAAGTTAAATTTTTTTGAATAAGCAGATTTTCCGATTAAGAGAGTTATCCCATGCATGTTGATTATCATTTTTCAAACAATATGTGTATGGGTTCTCTCTCTCTCTCTCTCTCTCACACACACACACACACACACACACACACACACATACACAGAATTTTCCAGGTTCATCAGACTTCTTTTTTTTTTTTCCTTTTTCAACGTTTTTATTTATTTTTGGGACAGAGAGAGACAGAGCATGAACGGGGGAGGGGCAGAGAGAGAGGGAGACACAGAATCGGAAACAGGCTCCAGGCTCCGAGCCATCAGCCCAGAGCCTGATGCGGGGCTCGAACTCCCGGACCGCGAGATCGTGACCTGGCTGAAGTCAGACGCTTAACCGACTGCGCCACCCAGGCGCCCCAAGACTTCTTAAGTGTTATTCTTACTTAGATTATAAAAAATAGAGTACAAAGATATAGGTACTCTCTGACTATATAAAAAATTTGCATGTATAACAGGACAAAGCCTAGGATATTAAATTTAAATAGTTGTATTGGTTACTGCTGACTTTTTTCTTACCCCAAATTTTTTATAAATTATTGTTTATATAAATTTAAAATAGCACATATTTTTCTGACCTTTTCAAGTGGCATATTCACTAAAAGTACAGAAAAAGTGAAATGATAAAAATTTACTCATTATATCACCACTGACAGATCCTCACTATTAACATTTAGAAAATGTTTTTTCATTCCCAACAACGGTGCAAGAGGGTTCCCCTTTTTCCACATCCTTGCCAACACCTGTTGTTTCTTGTGTTGTTAATTTTAGCCACTCTGACATACACCCCCACGTTTATAGCAGCATTACTAACAATATCCAAACTATGGAGAGAGCCCAAATGTCCATTGACTATTGAAATGATAAAGAAGATGTGGCATATGTATATATATATATATATATATATATATATATATATATATGGCCTTTACTCACTGGATGCCACACACACACACACACACACACACACACACACACACACACACACACTGGAATATTACTCAGCCATCAAAAAGAACAAAATCTTGCCATTTGCAACAACATGGATGGAGTTAGTATGATGCCAAGCAAAATAAGTCAGTGAGAGAAAGACAAATATCCTATGATTTCACTCATATGTGGAATTTAAGAAACAAAAACATATGACCATATGGGAGGGAGAAAAAGAGAGACAAACCAGGTAACAGACTCTTAAGTACAGAGAAGAAACTGAGGGTTGAAGGAGGGAGGTGGGTGGGGGGTGGGCAAGATGGGTGATGGGTATAAAGGAGGACACTTGTGATAAGCCCTCAGTGTTGTATGTAAGTGATGAATCACTGAATTCTACTCCTGAGACCAACATTTCACCGTATGTTACCTAACTAGAATATTAAATAAAAACTTCAAAAGAAAAAAGTGTCATATGCTTAAAAAATAATAAAGTGATTATTGATAAATAAAAAGAAAAAAAAATTCCAGTCCTTTTTTTCCTTTTGCAAAATTTAGATCACCCTCCACAGACAGCTCTTTACCTGCCTTCTTTTTTATCACAGTAAGCGCGGATATAAATATAACTGGTGTGTTCAAACTGCCCCCCCGTTGTGGGACTTCAGGTGATTTGCAGCTCTTCATTATTCTATGGTTAATGCCGCAGTGAAAATCTCTACACACAAATCTTTGCATGCATGTCTGAGCTGCACTTTCAACTTGAAAAGACAAATACGGGGTCAAGGGGTATAAATGTTTTAAGATTCCATACATACTGCCAGATTACCTCCAGAAGGCTGTGCCCATTTTCAGTCTTTTTATTGGCAATTCTCTTGAAGGGCTGCCATCTTGTTCCGCCAGCCTCCAGGTCTGTGAAGGCATTTCCCATGGGGTATTCTTTAGATATGTCAGTGTAATAAGATCCATCTCAGGATATCTGTCAACAGCCTCCCTTGGCCCATCTCAAACCATCTGTCAATGGCAACTCTAATATATTTTGGGAAGATGCTATGCAGTTGCCAAAAACAAATTTGCAATTGAATCAGGTTTTCCAATCGGCTGAGTTGCAGCGTTGAACTGTGTTCATGACATGTGACAATCTTAGTATAATATCCAGAGACTCCATGTAGGGACATGTCCTTGTAAATTTAAGAGCAGCTGCACGAGGGAGAATGTGGATTACCTTTCACTTGAATTCCGTAGAGCTCTCACCATCCCAACCATGTTGTAAACTTGGCAGCAAGAATCGACTGCCCAGCTTTAGCTCCGGGCGAGACTGGGGAGAAAAATGCCACTTTGATGCAGGGCTGCGTTACTTAGAGAGTGCTGCTGTCTGACTATCACACATGCAATTGGTAGCTTGTAGTGGGTAAATATTCCATGCCACCAAAGGATCTCTGACCAAGACAAATAAGTGTGATAACTTCTGTGCTCCCAAGAAATGGTAAGGATCGACTTCCCGACGCTGTATAAAAATGTTCTGTACATTGGAAGGCACTGTCCACATACGGTTTTATTCCAGTTGTCATTGTATTGTTATGAGCTCTGACCTGACTCTGAGATCTGGATATTAAAAACATCTAGGAACTATCTATTTTATTTTGGATGCACAACATTGTAAGTGCCAGTAGTTGCCTGGTGTCACCCCCCTCCAGCCCCTCCCTGGCTCCTCGACCTCTAGAATCATGGAGCCCAAATTAGACTTTAGCTTTCAAGGGGTTGGTGTATATGTTAAGCATTCAAATGGCTAGAGTTGTCTCTGTGCTCAAATGGATGAAATAGTCACGGGTTCTCTTTTTTCTGTTACCACTGGCTAACTGAGTCACTTTCTGAAGTGTCACAGACAGCACAAAGTCCCCGGATATCCAGGCTGTTCCTTAGCTCACTGGGCCGTATGGTCCCCTTGGCATCTAGTGTGAATGAAACAAACCACCAAAGCCAGAACCAATAGAAACCACGAGCAACATATAACAAACAGAGCCCAGAGCCCATCACCTTGCCAATGAGGCGGACTGGAAAGGCAGGCCTGACCTGAAAGGCTTCTCACTATAAATAGCTTTAATAAGAATAGGTTGTATCTAGCCACCCTCAGACAATCTCAAAGCATCTTCAGTGCTTCTCCTGTATGTGTCCTGTTGGAGACAACAATGGCCTGAATTCTTTTTGTCATCATAAGGCAGCCGAAACTCAACCAGATGGCATTCTCCTGGAATGGAGACCACAATGTGGCCTATGTCATCTGCGTGTGTTCTATTGGTCTATTCCCATCCTGAATGTTTGGAGAGAATTTAGGGACTAGAAGACCTAAGATATATTAGGCCTCTTTACCTATGTTTTTTCCTGTAGTTGTCCCCAGAGTTCTACAAACGAGGACTTTTTATCTCTTTCACAGAAGAGGAACCTGAGGCTCAGAGAGGTTAAGCATCTCACCCAAGGTTACACAGGAAGGAAATGGCAAAGCCAGGATACCGAATCACCAACTGCCTGACTTCAATGTCTTTCTTCTCTCCATTGCAGCATAGTGGAGTCTTGGGTGGGGAGATTCCTTCTGGATTGGCTTCTGAAAGGATCTTGTGCCTACAGATCCAGTCTTCTGTCTATCTCTGCCTCAGAGTTGCTGTTGAGCTGTTGGGGGAAGTGAATGGACACAAGATGTATCACAGAGAGATCTAATTGGAATGAGAACTCAAGAGATTTTATCACTTCAGTGAAGAATTGCTATTTTAAGATGGGATATATTGCTTATAAATCTGTGGAAGTTTTTTGTGTTAATTTTTCTGTCCAAATGAACCCATACTATCCTATATCAAAATAAATAATTTGCATATCATTTTCTGGGTTTTTGTTTAGTCTTAGGAGACTTGACCATTTATGTTACACGTAGAACTTGGAATTGCCTTTCATTTTTCTTCCATCCTGAATCAGTGTGGAATTCAGGGTCAGTGTAGACAACTCAAGAATGTATGATTATGGCAGGAACAGACTGCCCAGCCCAGATCCCATTTCCCCATCCTCTCTACCTCTAGCTGGACCCATGGGACTAGATATCGCCAAGAGACTGTGAGGTCACGGCCAGTCCAAGGTAGTTAAGCAGCATGCGTGCTCCTTCAAACTCCCTCTCTCCTCTTCCACCTGGATGCAGAGAACTTTGAGGCTCTTTGATGCAGACAACTAGGGCACTGATTCTCAAACTTGAATATGCATCAGAATCAATTGGAAGGCTATTAAAGCACAGATTGCTGGGTCTCACCCTGGCGTTCTTATTCCACAAATCTGGTTGAGATCTGAGAATCTGCAAGTTGTGTAAGTTCCCAAATGCTGTTGCTGCTGGTCTGAGGACCACACATTGAAACAATGGCCCTCTGGCAACGCCCTAGTGAAATACTGATTGCACTTTGTACTCCTCTGGGGGAATCTTAAACTTACTGGTGCCCAAGCTGCTGCTCAAAGCAGTGAAATAGGAATCTCCGGGGGTGGGGCCCACCTATCAGCATTGTCAAAGCTCTTCGGGTAACGACAAAGTGCACTTAAAGTTGAAAACCATAACCTTGAAGTGGTTAGCCTTCAAGGAAAGCCTTAAGACTGAAGGAACTTTGGGGCGACTGGATGGCTCAGTCAAGCGTCTGACTCTTGATTTCGGCTCAGGTCATGATCTTATAGTTTGTAGGATGGAGCCCCTGTGCTGGGCTCTGCACTGACGGCTCCGAGCCTGCTTGGGATTCTCTCTCTCTGTCTCTCTCTGCCCTTCCCCCCCCCCTCAAAAAACCACAAATGTTAAAAAATAAAAAAATTTTAAAAGTACACTTGTGTGAGGCTGTTGGAATTCTAGAGATGATTTGTTATCATAGCCAGCATTATTCTAATATGATAACGGTAACTATTAAGAACAAGCTTTCAAAAATTCTCTTTTTACCTCCTGCTTTGTTCTGCTCTGAGGGAGTATGGGTCAGATTAGTTCCAAGACATGTATTGGCTCACATTCTCCAAAGGTGGACATTTCCACAGAAATAAGGTTATAGCACATGTAATAGAGGAATAGTTTTTTTTCTTTGCCTTCCTTGTGGCCAGAATGGCAGGGCAACCCTAGATGCCCCTCTCCCCACCCCTTCACTTCCTCTTTCCTTGGACACGTTCATCTTCTCATCAGAAGCATGTTCAGAGCTCTTGGCTTGGCCAAGGTTGGACCCAAGATGGAGTGTCTTACGCTGATTGCATGTCTGCAAACCTAAACATAACTAGGTTTTCAGGCTTAGCTCTCCCAGAAAAGGAAAGGTCTAGGTCAATGGACTGGTTATATCTGAGAATTGGAACTGAACAATAAAGAGAAAGAACATGAGGCCCAACCTTACTTACTTGAATTTCCATTAAGGTTTTGGATCAAAGCTCTCTCTAAAAATAATTTACTTACTGCTCCCCTGGGGCACTGTGGAGAGCCGGGGTCGGAAGGCCAAGGTGGGATTCAGGTGATTCTGGGTCCCCTGCCAAATGTCTTCATACGCCATCTCTTAGCTAAAAAGATGGTGTAATTGAGATGACAGAAGCATTTAAAAGGCATGGTGACTAAAAAAAGACATGCTAGAGTTTTATTGAGGATTTCAACCCATGTCTGTTCACTTTAAGGGAAGCCCACCAATAACCTGATGAATAAACTGGACAGATTTCCGCCCCCTCCCCCAAAAATAACAGTTTTAGATGGAAGGAAATAGGAAGGCTAATGGCTCTAAAAGCATATTTTGCAGATTTTGCTTTCTCATGATAAATGTAAAGGGACAAATACCCTCAGCCGAGGACTGCTTTCCTGGCTGAAGCAGCTCTTATTCTCGGAGCTTCCTTCAACTATCCCTACAGGGAAACAGGCAACTCTTTCAGTTGCAAGACACAAAATGCAACCCGCGAGAGTGCAAGCCCGAAGGAAATGGTATTGAATCACGTAGCCAAGTGTCCGGAAACAGGACTTGCTCAGACATAGGCTGATTCAGGGGCTCAGGTACTGTTCTCAAGAGTCAGCGTCTCTCCCTCTTCCTGACTTGATCATATTCAAAGACCACAGCTCCCCGATTATCTATAATGGTTACCAGGTCTCCAACTTCACACCTCATTCAAGTTCAGCAAGAATTGAGCGAGAATCTCCTTCCTAGAATTCCCACCGAAAGTCTTACTGCCTCTCTAAATGGCTCTAATTAAGTCACATGGTTATCAGTGAACCAATCATTGGCGGCCAAGAGAATGCAATGCAGTGATTGGCTGATCCTAAATCACATGCTCTGCTCCTGAGCCAACGGCCTAAGCCTTCTAAAATCACATGACTGAGAAGGGGCGTGGAGCTGTGAAAAGAAGCGGGAAGGCGTTCTGGGCAGCCAAAGCGTGGTAGTACCCCTACGTTCCAGAGTCAGCCTCTGAAAATTCTTCAACTGGTTTCCCTCGCCAGAGGCGGTTCAGCAGGCACCTCTGATTTCCCACATAGATTTTCCAGCAAGTGGCTATAAAGGGGAAAGACGGAAGCAAGCATAAACCTGTAAAGGGACCGCAGCTCAGGGGCAAAGGTCTTCTGAGAAGGGAAGAAAGCAACCACGGGAATGGGGGCTGTGTTACCCCGCCCGGTCATTGTCATTTCCCCAGGCAGAGCAGCCTGCCAATTCCGGAACTCAGGAACTGAATACCCAGTGCTGGGGAAAACTCACTTTCGGATGGAGACGCATGAGGCAGAAGCTTCCTCTCCTGTTTGCCCCGGGCCGCTTCCGTCCGTCCGCTGTCCTGACGCACACATAGATCCTTTTATGATGCTCCATGGAAACCAGAGATGGAATGAATCAAAAGTGGTCAGAGGAATGATTGTTCTCCCCTGTAAAATAACCGAACCCTTGTTAATTTGTTGCCAGTCTCAGTTTCTCCCAGAAAGATCCCCATTGGATGGTGGCTGTAAACAGGAAACTTGAAACCCTCAGTCATCCTTTGTATTAGTTAGTGTTCGTGGACAGCTGCAGGGGATCACCGTCCCAGAGCTCGGGCCGGGGTTGAATCCTCGTCGGGAGAAGAGCAGTATGTATTTTAGACGGGACACCCAGAGGAGAAACTGCATCTCCAGCAGGAAAGCCGAGGCGCAGAGATGAGGAAAAAAAGCATTTTTTAAGTAGAGGACAGATTTGAGAGGATGGTAAAATAACTCTTGGTTTTACCTGATGTACAATCAGCACGCCCTCACACTGTGGCCGGAGGAGAAGATAAAAATCCCTTAATTTCCTGTCGTCCAGCTGAAGACAGACTCCTGCTCCTGAGGAAATGGAGCTTTGGGGCGATGGAGGTAAATTGCAAGGCAGAGTATGCTTCAGAGCTACTCCCGGCGGTGGTTCCTGCCGGTGCCCAAGGGAACCCTTATTACAAAGACGCTCCCTGTGAAGGTGAAGAGCTGGGACTCTGGTGCCAGACTGTCTGGGCTGGAGTCCCAGCTCTGGCACTCAACAGCTGTGCGACTGCGCAGAAGTCACTGAACCTTTCTCTGCGTCAGCTTCCTCATCTATAGCACCGGAGTAATGATAACACCCACCTCGATGGGTTGTTAGGAACATCAAGTAAGTTACCAAATGCAAAGCGCTTCCACGTGTAAGCTGTAATTATCATTACTAACTACAGAGTTAAACAGAGCAACACAATAGAACATATTGCATTACCTTATATTTTCTGTGTTTATTTGTCCAGGGGTGCAGGGTAGCCTCCATGTGGCCACTGAGGCTGAACCCAACACCAGGGGTCAAATCTGTATTTCCTTAGGGGTCTGGCACCTGCGCACCAGGTGAGGTGCCTGGAGACGTCGCCCTCCTTCTCTATGCCTGGATCTCTATGCCTCTTCCTAGGATGATTAGCAACTGAATTGTCTCTGACACTCTACCCACAGGGATATGGTCTCAACCTTTACCCTCCAGAAAGTCTTCACGGCTAAACGCTGTGGTCAAATATCCCTATAGTTCTCCAGATCTGGTACTTTTCCGTGTAGATCTCCAAATCTGGGTTATTTGGGGTCCTTTAGAATGTAAACTCTGTGAGGTTGTGGAGCATGTGTCCGTGGGTCACTGTCTCCCTGTCTAGAACCAGGTGGGGCACTGGATTTGTTTGGCTATTTATTTATCTGTTTATTTATTTATTTGAATAATGGATCAGTGGATGAAGTCAGCCTCAGCTTTCACTGCACGTGGAACATCAGCCTCACGGTCCAGGTTGGATTTTGCCCAGTTCCATTTTCTCAACAGTGACTGGTGTGAGGTACTCAGACCTGCTGGTGCTTTCTGAATGCTTTTTTGGTTTGCACTCTGTTGCTCCTGGTGGCTAGCTACCCCTCACCCCCTCACATGCTCAGAAAAACAAATTAAAGTGGAGTCTAAATCCACTCCAGAGAAAAACAAAAATAGTTTTCTTCAAATTAAAAAAAAAAAAAATCAAGCAGTCTTGTCTATGAAACAGGCGCTTTACCAAAGGAGATATTTCTCATCGGAAGAACCGCATGGATTACTGAACTTGTCCAATGAAAACCTAGGTGTTGTCTTCCAGATTGATTCTGGGGCCTCTGCACCTTTGATTGCCTTGAGCTGTTTACAGTTTTGTAAGTTGTAGCTTACCCATAGCAATACGAAGACTTCTTTTCTGTTGACGTGTATGAGTTTACTTTTGCTGTTTAACAAACTACCACAAGTTAAACAGCTTCCTGTAAGATTCATGTTTCATCTTGGGTTTTCTGTGGGTCAGGAGTCCAGGCACAGTTTAGCTGGGGCTTCTACCCAGGGTTTCTGCAGACTGACATCAAGGTGTTGGCCTGGTCTTATCTGTGGTTCAGGTTTCTTGTCCAAGATCACTGGTGGTTGGCAGAATTCATCGTGCAGTTAGGGAAGCCTGCTTTCTTGCTGGCTGTCACTTCCCAGGTTCTCGAGGCCCCTTGCCATTCCCTACCTTGTGGCCTTCTCCACAACTCGCGGTTTGCTTCTCAAAGGCCAGCAGAATCTCTCATACTTCAACTCTCCTCCTTCAAGAAGGGTCCAGTAGTCTCTACGAGTTCGATTAATTAGGTCAGCCTCACTCAGGGATAATCTGTTTTTTTGATTAATTCAAAGTCTCAAAGATCTAATTACATCTGCAAAATCCCTTCACCCTTGTTACCTGCTGTAACCTAATCAGGGGGAGAAATCCATCAAAGCCACAGTCCCGCCCATCCTCACGGGGAGGGGATTGTACAGGATATGTGCACCAGGGAGCAGGAGTCTCAGGATTCTGCCTACCACAACACGCAATTGAATTTTGAAAACTGTCCCTACCACCCTCCCTCCAGCCAGTTTTGCATCTACTAAGCACATTTGTATCAGCCTGTGTAAGTACCTGCTTTTTGAAACCTCCTTTCAACCTGTTTTATCATCTTACTGGTACCTGAATGAATGAATGAATGAATGAAGTGAAATCTTTGACGTGTTCATTTTATATCGCTATGAATTATGATTTTGCCTTTAAAATTATTATTCTTTAACATCACTTTAATATCAATGGTTATTTCTAATTTCCCTTAAAAGCAATTCATGCATTGCTTACTTTTACATGCATAATTAACGGGGCTTTTTCCCTTTTCCGGAAATTACCCCAAAGAAGTATTCAAATTGTGCCTCTTGAGACCTAATACTATTTGCTGCTTTGAAAGGATGATGTTTCTAGCTTTTTCTGATCTCATTTTAAGTGGCTTAAATTTTAAGTGGCCAGGGCCCCCAGTAACACCAATACCATTGCCTTGGCATTAAAGAGGGACGGGTAACAGCCCTACTTCACAACAGCTAGATTAACTTCCTATTACAAACAAAAAATATCGAAGGACCCTGCTGATATTGTCTCCTGGAATCTTGGGATTTTGCTACTGGGATGGGCAGAGGGTTTCTCCGTTCGATGTTCAAAATAATGTATTTTTCCCCATTACTAGCAATACTTTTGTGGGGGGAAGAGCCAGTGAAATTAGATATCACCTACATGTGCTTAGCATTGTGACTGATGCATAGCAGGTGTTCGGTAAATGGTAGCCTTCTGCTTCCTTTTTTTAAAAAAAATTTTAAATGTTTTTATTTATTTTTGAAGGCATGCGAGAGAGAACATGAGTGGGGGAGGAGCAGAGAGAGGGAGACACAGAATTCGAAGCAGGCTCCAGGCTCTAGGCTGTCAGCACAGAGCCTGATGTGGGGCTTGAACCCACAAACTGTGAGATCATGACCTGAGCCAAAGTCGGTGGCTCAACTGACTGAGCCACCCAGGCGCCCCTGCTTCCTTCTAACATACCGTGAAAGTTAAAGAGAGGAGAGACAGGAGTGGCTCCCAGGTTCCCCGCCTATACCCTGGCATCAAACCCCTTGAAGGCAGGGCAAGCCTTCCACAAGTATGACTTGTAGCCTGGTCGTGCTTGTTTTCCTAAGCAAAGCAAAATCTTGCTTCTGCCAGAGAAGCGAACGAAAGCTTAATACCAGCTAAATGATACGTAATAGTGGTATCATTATCCTGTCTTCTCCCAGTCTGCTAAGTTTGTAGCACGTAAACACTTATTGGATGAACAAAGTCAAACTCCGTGAACTGTTGTAAAGTGGAAGGAATGATTCTGATTAGTCTGGCAGAGTCCAAGGCCACAGGAATTGTATTCTGCTTCCCCTTCTCCAGTCCAGAGCCAGGCTGACCCTGTGGACAATCATTACAAAACGTTTTCCTGTCTAAGTTTGAAAGGCAGCCATCCAGCCTGTACGACCATTCCCCTCCCCTCCCCCCGCCCCGCCCACCCCCATGCTGCCTCCCTCTGTCTTCCAAAGCAAAGCAAAGGCTCTACTGTCATAGCTCTTGCCTCCAAAGCCATTCACAAATATTCAGCGTGTTCCAGCAAGGTGTGTCCCGAAGAGACAGAAAACCCACATGACCGCCTCTATCCATTTTTCATGAGTGCATGGTAAGGTTGAACCAACAAGCTAGTTCAGAAAAAGCATTAAAGATGGGGCTTTAAGATGGGGGAGGAGGTGTAGTTTGCAATGTTAAACTTGAAAAGGCATTTAAGTGTGAGCAATGCAGATCTTTGAAATTGCTTCTGAATCTACTGTTACAGGTTACATTGTCAGCTAGCTGTATTGATTATTTTTATGTAATTTATTTGTTAAAATTTCTGCTAATGGACGCTTCTGAATCATCTTCTGCATTTAATGTACCTAGTACCCATTGATCAGGCCACTGGCTTATTGGTTATCTACTTGGCTGCCAAGCGATTCTCTCTGATTGCTTTTCTCATTACACATTTTCATTCCAGGAGCAGACTTCTATTGTGTCCCATTACGCTAATGGAAATTATTGATATGGAAATTACCAGGCACTGAGCTTAAAAGTTTGGATACACAACCACATTGCATTTCTTCAAGTTGTAGAACTGTTCTTGTATAATTAGCGGTAAATATTGACGTGTTAGTGAAATTAGTTAATAAATTTCATTCAAAGCAAAAGAATAAGAAATATGGCTAGAAAGGAAACACCCAGTATTTTGCATAGCTGTGTATACTTTGGTAAAAATAAATGTAGTGAGTTTGGCTTTGTGTTTGACACCCTGTGTTAAAAATTCTTTAGCATCCCTAGTTAAATACCAGAGTGTTTTAGATGACAGTTGCTGTAAACATACCCATGTTACAGATGGAAAAGTAAGCCCGGGGTAGCTAATATCTGCCTTACGTTCCCCAGTATGGTAGCCACTAGCCACATGTAGCTGTTGAACACTTGAAATGTAGCCAGTCTGAACTGAGATATACTGTAATTATAAAATGTACACCAAATTTTGGAGACTTAGTATGAAAAAAAGTAAAATATGTCATTAATATTTTGTTGATTACATATTGAAATGATAGTATTTTGTAGTTGGCAATTATAAAGTATATCATTTAAATTAATTTTATTTCTTTTTCTTCCTTTTTTTTTTTAAGTGTGGCTACTAGAAAAATTTTAATTACATCTGTGGTTCACATTATATTTCCATTGGACAGCATTGGTCTCGCCCAGGTCCTAAGTGGGTAGCATCTAGCAGGGTGCGGTCTAGTATGTTGGCAAATAGCCACGCGAGACAATGACATCCAAATGTAAATTACTTGAAATTAAGTATAATTTAAAATTCAGTTTCTCGGTTGTACCAGTCACATGTCAAATGCTATTGCCAAGTGTGGCTAGTGGGACAACACAGGTAGAAACGACTTAAATCACCCCAGAAAGTCCTATTAGAAATGCTGGTGTAGCACATCCCTAAGCAAGCACTGCCTCTTTGCTAAGCCATTGTCCATTGAGACTGTGATGATGTGCAGTGAGAATAAATGTGTCGTATGAAAGATAAAACTGTGCAAATAGTGATAGCATGTGGTTGGCGGTAAGGATTAGTAAATAAGGTATTCATCCTTGGAAATGGTAACCTTTAAGTGCTGCTCAGGATGTAGCTTCAGACATGATTTTTACCCATTGGGGTGATCACCTACATTTGATGGACAGAAAAGATGTCAATCAAGTAGAAAACACTGGAAACGCTCAGGATGCTTTGATAAGTTTTAGCGCACAAGAACTTCCATGGCAGCTCTAAGCCTGTCTTTGTTAGGGGTCTGGTATCTGATGTCCAAAGAAGTTAGACCGCTAGCGTCTGTGGCCTAGCAACCAGACAGCACCAGTGTTTGCTCCCCTGGGCCTGCTGCCCCGAGGTGAAGAGGGTAATGAGAACTGTGTGTTTCGGGGTTCATGGGCTGCAGAATGGGGAAGTCACAGACTTCCCTTAAGGGGAAATGTCTATGAAGTAAAGAGTTAAAATTATTGTTCTTTTTAAAAATTTTTTTCTTAATGTTTATTTATTTTTGAGACACAGAGAGACAGAGAGAGAGAGAGAGCATGAGCAGGGGAAGGGCAGAGAGAGATGGAGACACAGAATCTGAAGCAGGATCCAGGCTCCGAGCTGTCAGCACAGAGCCTGACACAGGGCTTGAACTGACAAACCACGAGATCATGACATGAGCCAAAGTCAGACCGACTGAGCCACCCAGGCGCCCAAAGAATAAAATTATTCCTAAACCAACACCCTTGGAATCACAAGCCAGATTTAATTTCTTCAGTCTCTCTTTGCTTTTGGCCATGACCTCTTTTCCCTAGAGCCATAGAAGGCCCAGGTGTAGCCAGAAAAATATGGAAGAGGGAGTATAGAAGTAATCGAATGAGAGATTTTCTTTGGCACATACTCTTTTCCACGATGGTGAGGAATATGCATCTAAACACGTTTATTTCATTGTATGTAGGATGAAACTCGTCTGTAGTTTTGTCGCCTTTCTTCCGTTTGTCCAGAAGTGAAGATAATCAGGCGAACTAGCCCTTAGGAGTACTTGTGTGTCATTATTGTCCCTGGTTTTCAGAGGAGGAAACTGAGTCTCTGAGTGGTTAGTTCCAAGGTCACTACCTGGTCAGTAGCTAAACCGGGATTTAAGTCCAGGTCTCCCCTGAAGCCAGACTCTTTGCTTTACATGCAAATGCCTGTCTGGGCACCTGAGGCAGAGCACAGTGGCATTCCCTGCCACCAGCATTAGTGTGGGTATAAATGAGTTAATACTGTATATTGCTTCTGAGGTGTAGGATTTAGCCTGTGAGAGTCTCCATGGCCTGGAGTACAGAGGCTAAGAATCTTTGTCACTGATAAATGATCTGCAGGCTCTTAATCCTGATTCCACATTACTCATTTGTAAAGCTGCTGGCATATTTGCACTGAGCAGATTGCTCTCTCTGCCAGGCTTAGCTTCACATGGCAGTTTGGGATTTTTTTTTTTTCTTAAAGATTTTATAAAGCTGAGTATAAAATGGGAATGTTTTCATAAACGCTTAAGCATCTTTAGTGAAGCTAATTTATAGAATGTAAATGTTCCTCTCCGGCAATTTAAACCCAAATTCCTCAGCAGTGGGAGGTTGGGGCCGAGAAACAGGAAACTGCTCTGTTTCATTGTTCATGCTCAACAATAAAAAATTAAATGGCCTAAAAAGTGCAAGCCAGAGAGATTTTTTTTTTTAGACATTCCTCTGAATCTGAGCACTGGCGATGAACACAAAAATTGGGTGCTTCTCTTTCTTCCCGTGGGGCCTAGAAGCCGCGCCTTGTACCTCTGGGTGACTCAGCCACATGTCACCGTGCTAGGCACATACCCAGCGCCATCTTGAATGAAGTCACCTTTGCCAGCAGCTTACCTCACAGCCCTTCCCTTGGGAGCACACCTTGGGAGTGGTGTGACCGGGTGGCCGAGAGCCTGGATCGTACAATGGCAAGAGGCTTTCTGTGCAATCTGCTCGAGAGCTTAGCACTCAGCCAAAGTCTGCAGCGAGGCTTCCCTGGTAAGATTTTTTGGAGATACTTTCTGCTTCTGTTTTATATCCCCATTTTGGTTTTAATGTCTGTTTTTGTTTCCAAATTATGAGATGGCATGAAGTCTGCCTTCTCTCTTCTTATATGGAACCAGGCGCTATATAAATAAGTAGATATTTAATACATCCAAAGGGGAAGTGTTTTTTTTTTGTTTTGTTTTGTTTTTTGTTTTTTTGTTTTTACTTCTTATCTGTGGCTTTACGGCTTCAGTCTCCTCTTTTGTCTTTTACCCCCCCAACCCAAACCACATGAAACATGCTAAATTCTCCCTGAGTGTGATGACTTTTTTTTGTTTAATTGTGCACAGCTGGCACCACCCTAGCCATCAGATAAAGACATTTGTGGACCCTGTATAACAGCAGAACTAACACAAAAATGAACATTTAATAAGTGCTTTTGCTGTTTCAAGTCCCTTATAATAGATATTTCATCTCATTTCACTCTTACAACAATCCCGAGACAAACATCATCATTCCTATTTTGCAGATGGGAAAACCAAGGCTCAGAAAGATTCTGTAACTTGTCCAAGGCCACGTGTGGAAATGCCACGGCTGGGGGGGGCACCCTGGCCTGGGTCGTGTGGAACTCACGTGCCTTGCTGAGCGGCAGCTGTGCTCAGGTTGACCTCCAGGCTCACAGAGACAAGAAGACAAGGTAAATTCAGGTACGTCACATTACGTGACATAGCCATGTATCTGAGAATCATTGTATTAATCCAGAATACGATAGACTCCGCTGCAGCAGCAGATCCCAAAGCATCAATGTCTTAGCATAGTAAACATTCCTTTCTTGCTCATGCAAAACCCACTGCGGAAGCCCAAGCTGGATGGAGACACGGCGTGTGTGTAGATGCTTTTTGGGAGTCCAGCTGAGTCCAGCCTCTGAGTCATCCCATCCCAGGCACCAGGCATGTGAGGGAAGAAGCCTCTAGATGATTCCTGCTCTTAGCATTGCAGGTCACCTCCAGCTAGTCATGTCTTCCTGGGTAAGGCCCCAGGCACCAGGTAGCAAGACAGGTGCTGTGTCCTGTATGAAGTTCTGGCCTCAGAATGTATGAGCCTTTTAAAGCGTTTGTTTCGAGGACCGCTGTTTATGCAGCGATGGATAAACCTCACCGTACAGGCTGGGTTTGCACGTGCTGGAGACTGTACCTCTGGTTCACTCAGCGGATATTTGCTGAGCATATTTTAGGAGCCACACTATAGGAGACACTATTCTGGGCACACATCAGTGAACAACACAGATAACGAATCCTGTCCTCATAGGGCGTATATTTGACAGGGAGAATAGTTGCTGTCTTTTCAAAAAAAAAATTATATATAGTATATATATATATATATATGTTTAAGTATGTTTCTCTAGGTATAAAAGTAATATTCGCTTATTGTATAAAATTTGAGAAATATAAAAAATGTTTAGAGATGCAAAAAAAATGCCATAGGAAATAATAATCATCATGCAGAATTACTGCACACTCTCTATTATCTTACTCTTTCTCCAAACTGGAGTCACAGTATATAGTCAGTTTTATATCCTACTCCCCCCCCCCCCCCCCCCGTTTAGACAGTACCGCGCCCCCCCCCCCCCCCCCCCCCGTTTAGACAGTACCGCGAACTGTCATGGTCCATTCAGGCTGCTATAACAAAACACCTGAGAATGGTAACTTCAACAGAACAGAAACAACAGAAATTTATTTCTCAAAGCTCTGGAGGCTGGCAAATCCAAGATCAGTTTGCCTGAAGACTCAGGATCTGGTGAACACCCAGTCCCTGATTCATAGATGGCAACTCTTTGCTGTGTCCTCACACGGTGGAAGGGGTGAGGGAGCCCTCTCGGGTTTCACTTATAAGGGCAAGAATCCCTTCCATGAGGACTCTGCCCTCATGACCCGACCACCTCCCATAGCCCCCACCTCCTAATACCATCACCTTGGGGGTAGGATTTCCACATATGGATTTGGGTGGGGGGATATAAACATTGAGCCCAGAGCACCAACTTTGCTCCATTTCACCAAAATATGATTTTTAACCATATTTTACAAGCCGCGTATATTTCTAGCCAGTAGCAAATACCAATTATTTAACTATTCTGCAACTATTCTACATTTTAGTTGATTTCAATTTTTCACTGTGTTAAGCAATGGCTTGAAAAACAACCCTGAACGTGAATCTTCGGCAGCATCTTTGATTAGTTGCTTAGAAGGTAATCAAAGAAGTGGGATTACTGGTTCAAAGGGTATGTGAATGTTCAGCTTCTTAATAAATATTGCCAGGTTGCTTTCCAGAAGGTTAGCACCAATTTACATTCTCACCTGTATTTTATGGGATGCCGCTTTCATACCTGCCCCAGTACTCAGTGTTAGAGTGTTTCTAATCTTTGCCAATTTGTTACATTTAAGAATGGTATTTCATTTTGGGACTGGTTCACTGCCCAGGTTGTGCACTAATATGGGCTTTGCCTAAACCTGAGTTTTAATCCCAGCTCTGGCGCCTTGTAACAAGATAGGTACCCCTTGTAAGACTCGGTTTTCTTTCTGTCAAATGGTGCTATTTATTCTGACTCTTTGGGACACTGGGTGGATTAAATATGTTCAGGTTTATAAAGTGTTTAACACCGTGCCTGTCGCAGAACAGCTAAATGGTAGCTATTAGTATGGGTGTGACAATTCAGCAATTACCAACACGTGAAGAGTTCCGGCCTTTTTTCCTTTCTCCAAGCCTTGGAGAGGATTCTGATTTTGCTTTATTGTATTTCTCTCCCTTCCTTCTCTTCTGAAGAGCGGGGCTGCCATTCTTTTGGGTTTTTGTGAATTAGAGTCGGGAAGAATGAGCGAGGAGAACGACAAAGACACACTGGCCAGGGACAGACCATTCAAACCCCAGTGGCTAACAACACATGGGGCTGCCATTGACTACAAGCAGACTGACAGTGGCTGGGCTCAGCTGGGTAGTTCTGCTTCAGGCTGTGGGCTCCCTGGGCATGGTTCCAGGGTTTATGCTTGATCTGGGGCCCATATTGAACGAGCAGAAAATACCCAGGACGATGCTGTCATGGTAGATCACTGGAGCAAAGGGGGTCAAACCAACACCCACAAGCACACTTAAGGCCCCTGTTCCTTTTGCATCTGCTAACATTCCATTGGCTAAAGCAAGTTATATGGCCAGTTGGCCATCAGTGGGGGTGGGAAGTCTCCTTGTCCCTCAGTGGGGGAGGGAAGGGAGTGAATAGGTGTTGAATGAATGATCCTAATTAATGTTTATGGAAAATTTCAGGAAGAGGGTGCTAGGTAGTGTGCAGTGTATAAAACGGGGAGGAAAGAAACGAGATTATGAGACACGTTGGGTATATGTGAGACGTTACAAATCAGAATCTTTTTAATTTCTGGAAGCCTCTGGTTAAAAACTTGTTAATTAGTTTTGTCTGTTTGGCCTGGGCTTCACCAAATGATACTTCCCTTTGGGACTGACCTTAGGTGTGATGGCTTTCATAGCGTCACATAACAGGAAACAATTAACCATCTTTTCTACCGCTGCAACCTGCAAGCTTCTTTCTCTTTGGGTATTGTAGAACTTTCAAGCATTTCCTACTTCTTTTTCTTCCAATAGTAGAAAAATATGGGTAGTGGCTTCCTAATCGTGGCTTACCAAGTCCCCACGAGAAATGGGTCACACGTCCCATCGCCATCTCGTTTAAAGGAGGACAGACAGCATGCTTGAGAACCCTTGTTGGACAGGAGGGCCCAGGGGCAGAGAATGAGAGCAGCCTGCTGCGTCTCAGGCATGACTCAGAAGCTCCAAATTCACTTACAGAACCTTCCAGTGAAATCAAATTGAGAGTGAGCGCAGGGCGTGACCCGGAGGAGATAAAGCAGGAAGAGATCTAATGAGAGGAACCATGTCATTTCAGTGGTCTTTATCATCTGTGCAGAAAGCTTCCCCTCAGCTCCCTGGAGATCATTTACCTGGAACCTGACAGGAGCCTAATATCTCTGATCTCCAGGTTTGCTTAGCTCTGCAGATGGCTGGCACATCACGTATAAAACATTACCCCGTATTCCTGCTGGTATGAGGGGCTTGTTCATAAATTCATCCCCAATTGTAATTCTCATTCGCTTTATGGGTAGACCAGCTGAATATGGACATAACAGCTCTGCTTAGGTCTCTAAATGTCATCTGTCTTTAATGTTATCCAACACATTCTTGTTTTGTTCCTTTCATAGAAAGCAGTACTCTTGACCTCTTAAAAAAAATCCAAGCCAAGAAGAATCATAGACTGTGTCAAGAATTGCACTAAACGGGTCCACAGCCTCCCTAGAGCTGTGGTGTGAATCATCAGTGGCCTCGAAACCCATTAGGATTTCATTGGAATAATGGGCAATATGTACACCTTTATATACACAGTACATTTGAGTGTTTGGGGGAAGGGACTGGTCTGTAATTCTGTGTCAAGTCATTAGGAGACATTTTTTTCAGAGTTTTTAAAGTCTACAGCCAGATTGGCTATCTTTCTCTATTTCCATACGAAGAAGGGAGTGTATAAACATAAAATCTTCTCTACTATTGTTTCTCCCTCACTCCCACCCCACCTGCAAAGGGTTGCTCTTTTTTTTCTTTTCTGGAGTCTCATTATAAGCAATTTTTTCCTATGGTTAAAAGCTTAGACTCAGAAGTTGGATAACACAGGTTTGAATTTCAGCCATTTCTGCGACATTTAATAAGATACTTTACCTTTCCATGTCTGTTTCTTCTTCTGAAAATAATAGGACCTGCCTATTGAATGTAAGGTACCTGGTATATGGAAAGCCTCTTCACGTGGCCCACATGGGATTTGGGCTGTGGCCACAGGGGCAGATATCCCCCCGCCCCAACCCTGGCCGGGTCCCACCTCAAACATCCACTGAGTGCCTCAGCTTTTCTACCTCAGGGTCTTTTCCAAAGTGGGGCAACTTGGAAATGCAGAGATTTAATTCTCAAACAACGGGAGACAGGAATCTGTGGGTAAATGTCTCATTCCCCGATTCAGAGGGATAATTTGAGGTGTGGTCTATGCGGATCCCAGAGGGTCACAGTCAGGATGAGCCTCAGTTGCCCACATTTACCAGCTCAAGAAATGCACCTTTTCATTGACTTCTCTCTAGCTGTTGCCATTACATTCCCTCCCTCACTTCTGCTTCCTGGGATCACTTCCCAGTAAACTTTCTGCACCCAAGTCCTTGTCTCAAGCTCTGCTCTGGGGAATCCCAACTCATAAAACTCCTAATAAATATTTGCTGTTATTATTCTCATGGAAAAACTTTTCTAGTCCCAGGGAGACTAATGTTGGAACCAAAATTCAAGATGCATGTTGAGACTTTCTTTCTCATTTGTTATGTTACTTAAATGGAAAAATATTCAAATTGATAAACATTGCCTCATTTTGTACATGTTTGGTAAATCCTGTAAAATCAGACCATCCCCCCAATACTGGAAACTCATGGAAACTATGCTTCTCTTCCTTTCCTGGCACTTCTCACTCTTGCTTTGGGGAGGAGTTGGGCAGCTGGGGTGATGTGGGAGGCACTCAGGGGACTCGGTGCTATTTGCCAACTAGTCCAGAGGTGTTTTGTTCTGACAGATGGCTGTCTGTACTGATGTGTGCTACCTGAATGTCAGTCCTGGTCGTCAAGATTGGCATTAAGTTCTCTAAACTCTTTTACCCGATTCCCTTTTGATCCCAACTACTGGCATTGGCAGGGCAAGTGAGGATGAAGATTCTAGCCAGTGACCATAGAACATCTTTCCCCCTCAGTGCAAAGCCAACTGGCCCATACCAGTATCAACTTTGACTTCATTGGCACCATGCTGTGACATTTGAGCCAACTGGCCTACGTGGACAGCTTCTAGCTTTACCACCTTCTGATCTTTCCCCCTTGGAAATTTTCATCGCAATTACTCTGGAGTTTTGCTGTGATCAGGCTTACAATTATATGGCAGGGAGCTGGACATTGTGGGGTGGGGTGGCACACCTCTTAGGATGGACTAGCTTGGGCAAATGTCCTCCTTGCAATGCTCTTTTAAATTCAATCCCTCCCTGGCTCGGCCACAAAGGCACAAGCACTGCCAAGGTGACTTTATTATGTGTATCCTGGAGTATATTCCCTTTTGAGTATGTGGCTCCATTTCCTGGAATTATTATTTCTGGTAAGATTGGGGTTGATTTCTGGCTACCTAGTATTTTTCCAGCTGAAACATTTTATTCTTCACTTTGCCATTTCATGAAGCTTTGTGAAAACACCCATTTTCCTCTTGGAAGGTCGTTTTCGAGGCTGTTACTGATTTCCAGCGTCTCTTCTCCCAGGCCATGGTGAGATACAGAACCAGAGACAAGTTGCAGCTCTGATGCTTATTGACTGTAGGACTTTGGGCTTAAAACTGGATGTTTGTGAGCTTTTGTTTCCTTAACTGAAAAGTGGGAATAAAGATGGGACAGAAGTGATCGTGCAAATCGAAGTATGAAACAATCTAAGATATTCTCCTTTTTATGTTTATTTATTTTGAGAGAGAGAGAGAGAGAGAGAGAGAGAGAATCCCAAGCAGGCTCTGCGTTGTCAATGCAGAGCACAATGGGGGCTCAGTCTCACCAACCATGAGATCATGACCTGAGCCTAAACCAAGACTTGGATGCTTAACTGACTGAGTCACTCAGGTCCCCTAAGGTATTCTTTTATTTGGCAAATATGAAAGGAACTCTCACCATGTCAGCCCTGGTTCTCACCTTAGGAAGCTATGGTTTAGTGGGGGAGAGAACCCATAGGCGATCTTAATGGGCAATTATGATCAAACTCATAAATCCTACAGACAGAGATAAATGCAGGGTGTTACTAGAGCACATGGGAAGGAAGCTTAACTCAGTCTTGAGGGCTCATGGAGGGCTTCTTGGAAAAAAACAGAAAGATTAGGAGTTATTAATAGTAATATTTAGTTCTAATTAGTAGGGTGCTTACTAAAAGCTGAATAGTATGCTAAGTGCTACTTCATTTAGATATCATAATTGTGCCTACTTAACCTCCATTTTATAGTTGAAGAAACCAGCTCAGAAAAGTTAAAGAAATTGCTCAAGGACACAGAGCTAAGTGGCATGGTCAGACTTTGAACTCAAGTTTGATTCCAGAACCCTTGTTTTTATTTTAATTCAAGAACCCTTGCTTTTAACAAAACAGATTATGCAAATCTGTTCCTGCCATGTCCCTGCTTAAAATTGACCATTTGTGACTTCTTAATGCTCACAGGATAATGACTAAACTCCTTACAATAACCAAAAGTCTCCTGCCTACTCATCTGGTCTCACCTTTCACCCTTCTCTCTGCCCCTGGCCCCCATGACCTTCAGCCTCAGCAGCAGCTCATTAAGAATATACTTAGCTAAGTCTGAACTTGTCTTGTGGGCAATGGAGGCCACGGAGGTTTCCAGGAGATTGAGAAGGAGCAAGACAAGATCTGAAAAGTTTAGTTAGGAGAGAGTTGAAGCCACCCAGGCAGAGACACGTGGGGGTCTCAGGTAAGGAAGGGGCAGGAGGGAAGGAGAAGGGGTGAATTGCATTCAATAGACATTCAGTAGGTAGAATATACAAATCATGGTAACTGATCATGTTGGGGAGTGAAGGAATGCAAGGGGTCCATGTTGATTTCTGGCTTGAACAATGGGGTAGAAAGTACTAGCTACATTGAAGGAGGTATGGTTACTGCCTGACAGAAGCCAACAAAACCTGCAATTCTACTGTGTTTTCATTATACGTATGCTGAAGGGTTCTGGAAATTGTAAAAAATGTCCCTTCCTGGTCCTTTTTGTTCTCTCCCTTCCACACTGGGTGTGAGAATTCACTGAAGAATGCAAAAAAAAAAAAAAAAAAAAAAAAAAAGAGAAACCCCAAAAAACCATTTTCTCTGCACAACCGCCCCCCCCCCCCCCGCCCCAAACCAAGTTGAACTACAAACCCACACAGCAGCAGCCCCCGATCAGGCAGTCAAACAGCTCTCAGAATTAAGCTTTTAAACATTAAAGTCAATCAAGCCCAAAGAATCTAGCGTGAAATGAAGAGGTGTTTCAAAGAAGTAGGCTGAGGTACTCTGAGAAAAACAACTTAAATTATTAAAACAGAGTTTTCACAGTGTGGGAAAATGTTCCAATAATGTCCGATTAAAAATGTAAATCTATTTACCTTCCAGATGGTTTTTTTTTTTTTGTGAGTACTCTAATTAAAATCTACTGCTTACCTGTTTGTGAAAAAAAGTCAGTTACCTGGGGAAGGTAATCAAACCTAGGCATGCTGGAATCATTTTCTTGGCATTTGTCACTGAGTGAATATCTCCTGTGACTTTTGCCTTGTTAGTTAATTACTTTATAAATTTCCCTACTGAAAATGGAAATCTTATTCGGTGTGGGGTTCTTTTCAGAATTCAAGTGTCAAATGTTCATGTTATTTCAAAAGATGGTTTTTCTCTTCTCTATTCATTTCTTCCCCTCCCTTCTTGGCCCTGTGGTACATTTGTCCTACTGATATTATGGCATTATGACATTATGATATTAAAATCGCTTTTATATCAATTAAGTTGGATGTCTAGAATATAAGGTCAACAGGCTCTGGAGGCAAAATCATTCAGTTGGAGAAACAGGAAAGAAAAAAGTTCTTCCTAAGTGAGTGATCTTCAAGTGGATTTATATTCAACTGTGGCACAAGGAACAGTGGTAGATCATGTGTTTATTTACCAAATAAACTAGTGTCTACATCAGCGCTGTTCAAAAGAAGTATGTTGTGAGCCTCAAATGCAAGCCACATATGAAATTAACATTTTTCCAGCAACCACATTAAGAAAGCATAAAGAGGGGCACCTGGATGGTTCAGTCAGTTAAGCCTACGACTTCAGCTCAGGTCATGAACTCATGGTTCGTGAGTTCGAGCCCTGAATCGGGCTCTGTGCTGACAGCTCAGAGCCTGGAGCCTGCGTTGGATTCTGTGTCTCCCCCTCTCTCTGCCCCTCCCCTGCTCATGCTCTGTCTCTCTTTCTCTCTCAAAAATAAACGTTAAAAAGATTAAAAAAAAAAAAACAGAAAGAAACCAGTGGAGTTAGTTAACTTTAATATTATTTTATTTGCTTCTATATATCTAAATATTATATTTCAGCATATCGTCAACATAAATCTTACTGAGATCATTGGCATTCTTTTTTGTACTGTCTTTGAAATCTAGTTTGCGTTTTGTACCTGGGGAGATCATAATTCAGAATAGCCTCATTCAAGTTGGCAATGCAGCTACACATAGCCAAATGTAGCTGATGGCTACCACACTGGACACTGTAAATGTATATAATTCTATGAGAATTTTTCCCCTCAAATTAATATGCCAAGAGTAGGCTTACGCTTTTTTAAAGTTTTTTTATTTTGAGAGAGAGAGAGAGAGAGAGAGAGAGAGAGCGCGCGCGCAGGGGAGGGGCAGAGAGGAAGGGAGAGAGAATCCTAAGCAGACTTCTCGCTGTGAGCATGATAGGCTTACATGTTTAATGAGTCCACTTTTTCTCCCTTTCCCACTGAGAAAGAAAAAAAAAAATGTTGCCTGCTAGGAAAACTGGCAAAATGGCTCTGATGATAAATTGAAGGTTAAATTTGTTTTCCTATAATTGTTTCTTGGTTCCAGGACTGGTCACAAGTGAAAAATCACCCTTTTAAGGGTGTAGACAACTTCATTCAAAGGGCAGTAAAACTGAGGCATTAAAATAACAAGCTGCATGTTTTTTTTTTTTTTTTTAAATGAGGGGTAAAAATTTCATCCTTTTTTCAGATGGTGCAACATTTTCATTAGGAAATGTCAATAGATGTCTCTTCTGTAAGCTAGGGACTATATTAAACATGAATTACAAGAATTCTGTTGGTTCCCAGCAGGATTTTTCTGTAGATTAGCCTGGTAACTTAAAAAAAAAAAAAAGTATGTACATTTGGCAGCTCGGGGATGATTTAATTTCTAGCTGGGAGACCTCTCCTGCTCAGCATTGTTTTGAGGGGTGGTGGTGGGAACTACAATAATTAGATGCATCCAGAAAAGTTTTCCAGGAGCTGAATTGTATTACATAAGAAATCAAGTTCTATTGGATGTGCTGAGCGCCTTAACCTAGTGAGCGCAGTATCTTTCAAGCTGCAAACACATTCTGGGTTTTATGAATTGGGGATTTTTTGTTTTAGAAGGCAGTAAGGTTTGGTGTGGTGTTGTAGAAATTCTTTGGAACCAAAAGGATCTGACTTTGAACCTCAGTTTTCCCTGGGTTATTTTGAGCCACTCTCTTAAATTCTCTGGGACTCAGATTCCCTATCTGTGAAAAGAGGATTACAATCTCTAACTCCTTAGGGCGCCAGGGTGGCTCAGTCAGTTGAGTGCCTGACTTGGGCCCAGGTCATGATCTCGCGGTTTGTGAGTTCGAGCCCTGTGTCGAGCCCTGTGCTGACAGCTCAGAGATTCTGTGTCTCCCTCTCTCTCTCTGCCCCTCCCCTCCTCACACTCTGTCTCTCTCTCCCTCTCAAAGATCAATAAACGTTAAAAGAAATTAAAAAATCTTACTCAGAGATTATTGTGAAGATAAATGTGATCATAAATGTACAATGTCTGAAGCAGACACTTGATCAGTGATGATTCTCTCACACTGCCTTCCTCAGAGGACCAGGTAAGATTCAATGATGTCAGGTGTTCACTGACTCAGTGTTTATGGTGGTCAAGCTGTCAGCCAGAGCTGGGGTCTAATCTGAAGGCTGGACTAGGGCAAGATCCGTTTCTATGCGCACTTATATGATTGTTGGCAGGATTTAGTTGTTTGTCGACTGTTAGATTCAGGGCCTTAGTTCCTCACTGGCTGTTGCCTGGACATTTTTACAGTTCCTTGCTGCTTGAGCCTTTCGATAAAGCAGTTCAGAAAATGGCAGCTGGCAAGCAAGAGAGAGAGACAGAGAGACAGAAGGTGGGGTGGAGGATAGGACGCCAAGTGTTCTTGTAACCTAATTTTGGAAGTAACATCCCATACATGTGGCAGTGTTCTGTTTGTTAGAATTGAGTCACCAGTCCAGCAGCACCCAAAGGAGGGGATGACACAGAGTGTGAATATGAGGAAGTGGCATCACTGGGGGCCATCTGGGAGGTTGTCTGCCACGAATTCCTAAAGCTTTAACCTTCACGTTTCCTGGTATTACTTCCCCCTCACATGTAGGTCCTAAGTCAGAAGAGATGAAGAAATCAGAGCCCTGAGTCAGGAGCTCTGGTAAGTGCGTCCCATAACCCTTGTGACACCAGACGTTATGCTGTGCGCTCATTGGTCGGTTTGATGTGTGTCCAACTCCCCACGTAGACTATGGACTCCATAAGGACTCCATGGTTTTGCCCACTGCGGGAATCCAGAGCTTAGAGCAGTGTTTGGCACAGAGATGATTCTCAGCAAACGTTTGTCAGATAACTAAGGGAATGTGTGGGGGTCCTTTCGCTTTATGCAACAATTCTAGGAGGTTGGGTGCAACTATTATGCCCATTTCACAGGAAACTGAGGCTCAGATAAAGTGACTTTCTCAGCCTCCTGGTAGGACTAGGAGCTCAAGTGTATCGAGCCACCTCAAGCCTATTCCCTCGTCACTTGACTCTGTGGCCTTCTCCTGATTATATGTCCGGCGTAGTGTGTGTGTGTGTGTGTGTGTGTGTGTGTGTGTGTGTGTGTGTGTGGTGTTTTTCAGGAAGGAAATAGTGGCTTTTTTCCACCAGATAGTCTCTCAATAGGCAGTTTCCACCACCCACTACAGTCTGAAGTGGAACAAGCCTTCTTCCTTGGCTGTATCCTCAAGTGAATTTCTGTGTTCTTCACATACAAGAGAGAGGAATGGAAATCACACGAAACAAAGGAACACTGCAGACCAGGGGATATGGAGCCCCTGAGAAACCATGAGCCACAGAGGTGACTCTGGAAGTAAAGCTTCTCATGCTACTTCTCTGCTGCTTACTCCTTGTTTGCAGTAAACTTTTTGTTTGTTTTTTAATTTTTTTAATGTTTATTTATTTTTGAGAGAGAGACAGAGCGTGAGCAGGGAAGGGACAGAGAGAGAGGGAGACACAGAATCCAAAGCAGGATCCAGGCTCTGAGCTGTCAGCACAGAGCCTGACGCAGGGCTCGAACTCATAAGCTGTGAGATCATGACCTGAGCCGAAGTCGGCCGCCCAACCGACTGATCCGCCCAGGTGCCCCTGCAGTAAACTTCTTGTAAATAAAGTTTTTCCTTAGTCCTTTTAGTTCTTCCTCTTCAACCCTCTTGATGGTTTCAACTGTTCTTCAAGTTTGAAAGAGTCTTCTTGAAATTTGACAGGCCCGAATCTTAGATGCTTTGGAAGAAAGGTAGTGATGATGACAATAATAGAAAAACCAACTATGATAACAACCAAACTTATGTTTATTGAATGCTTAGCTATGTACTAAGCAACATTCTAAGGGTTTCCCATGTATTACTTCATTTAAAGCATCCTTTAGAACCATGAAGTCAATCCTACACGTTACCTATTATTACACAGTGAATTACTCTGAAAGTTAGTAGCTCAAAACAGCAATACACATTTATGATCTCTGATGACTTCTGCAGATCAGGAATTTGGGAGTGGCTGGGTAGCTCCAGCTCAGGATTTCTCATGAAGACTGCTTTCATCTGAAGGCTTGACTGGGGCTCAAGGTTCCACTTCCAAGATGGTTCAGTCCAATGACTGGCAAGTTGGCAGGAAGCTCAGACCATCCCCATGTGGCCCTATCCACAGGGCTGCTTAAGTGTGGTGGCTGGTTTCCCCCAGAGCATGGGATCTAAGACACAAGGAAGAAACTGCTATGACCCAAGTGACCCAGCCTTGGAGGTTCCCCAGCGACCCCTCTACAGTATCCATTGGTCATAAAGGCCATTCTGTGGGGGAGGAGACTGTACAAGTGCATGGATACCAGAAGGCAAGGATCTTTGAGAGCCATCTTGGAGACTGGCCGCCACACCAGCTACCTTGTAATGTGAACCACAACCACAACCGCAGCTACCTTTTCTTAAGCAATTACTATATGCAAGGTACCATGCCAAAGAATTTACATATACTGTCTCATTTCATCTTGAAGGCAGCCCTAAGTTCCAAGTGTTCATATGATGCCTGTTTTACCCACAAGGAAATGGAGACTCAGAGAGGTCAATAACCTGCCCAAGGTCATAGAGCTAGTGTGAACAAGTGGGAGGAGCATGGGAGCACATCCCAAACACCTGAGCTCAAGCCCAGCAGTGCTGTTTCACCTGTAATGTTCTGGGAGCTGCTATGAGGAGTGATACAAAAATGTAGGGAGCGGTGGAGATTATACCGATGACCACAGAGGGACCAAGTCCCTTCACTTCTTTGTCAGCAATGGGAACCCATGTCAGAAGCACAAATACAAGGACAGAGTGTATCACTTGGCAAATAAGAGACAAATGCAATCTGGTTTTGATTTTTATTAAACCAAGCATAAGAAAAAGACTTGCAACTGCTTCTCTGAGACCTGAACAATTGACATTAGAACCTATCGTGTTTTCCGGAAACAGAATGCCCTGTGTTTTTGATGGGATTTTAAGAACTGGGAAAGGGGAGAATAATGAAGTGTAAAGAATGGTTTCACAGCCTGTCCCAACAGACATGGTGAGGAGGTTGGGAGTGATTCAGTATAAAAACAATTGAACTTCAAGAGGGCTTTACATTTCTTCAAATCATTTCAAAGACATTAGTACACTTAAAAGAAGTGTGTGTGTGTGTGTGAGAGAGAGAGAGAGAGAGACAGAGAGAGAGAGAGAGACAGAGATGTGGAGAGTAAGCAATGTATACTAAATCATTCCCAAAGTTCATGGGCCCAAAGGGACCTAAGGAAACAAGATCGTTAGCAGTGGGTCAGGTCCACTGCCCTTCTATATTCCTAAGGTTTGGAGGAAAACGAACAGCTGGAGGAGAAATTACTTACCTTCTTGGGTATCATTTAAAAATTTTTTTGTTATGTTTTTATTTGTTTTTGAGACACAGAGAGACAGAGCATTAGCAGGGGAGGGGCAGAGGGAGAGAAAGACACAGAATCCAAAGCAGGCTCCAGGCTCTGAGCTGTCAGCACAGAGCCTGACGCGGGGCTCGAACTCACAGATCGTGAGATCGTGACCTGAGCTGAAGTTGGACACTTAACTGAGCCACCCAGGAGCCCCTTCTTGGGTATCATTATCAAAAGCTAGGGACTTCCCGGAAAAAATGCACATGCCACCTCTACCTTTTTTGCATGCAATTTTAGGGGCTTTAAAACTCCCTGAAGCCCATGGGATAGTCTCTCTAGTGTTCACAGATCCCAGGATGTACTCCTTGAATGCTAAATTTTTTGGATAATTTATTTATATTTTCCACACTAGACACACTACTTTGTAGTGTGGAACTTGTTAAACTTTCCTATATCACATCACATTTTCTCATTACTTTGAACTGTCATTGGTGTTTTAAAATTTTGACCTGATCCCCTTGAGCTGTCACGTTTCTAGACTAGAGCTAACAATGAAAAAGTCACTGAACCTCAGCATCCGCGAGCTTGCCTCCAGTGCACCCCCAAAGTGATGCTGGCATCCCTGCTATAACCTCCCTGGCTAGTTGTCCCAGCACCCACACCTTCTGGACTCCTCCAAACAGGTACAACTTATACACAGTGCAATTCGCCCGTCTTCGGTGTGCCTTTTAGGGATGCAGTTGCATATGTGTTGACAAATGTATGATATTCTCTTGTGCCCCTTGCACCCATCTCCTTCCCATAGCCCCAGACCCTGGTCACTACTGATCTGCTTTTGGTCCCTATAGCTTAGCTTCCCTCCTCCTCCCGGGTCTTATAAATGGAATCATACAGAATGTGCCCTTTGGGGCTGGATTCTTTCTCTTAGCATGCGTTTGATATTCACTCATGTTTCATTACATGATATAATATAATTTGCTTATCCATTCACCAGTTGATGGACGTATAAATTATTTCCAGTTTGGGGCAATTGTTTGTACTCGTTTTTTTATTTTTTGGGGGGCGAGTGGTGAACTTGTTGGGGGAAGAGGTACTACTCTGTATCTTGATTATGGAGAGGCAGGACTACTCTGCATGTTGATCGTGTAACACAACTTTACATATTTGGGGAGGATCAGGAGGTGGAGGGTGGGGCGCAAAAGTGCCACAGCATTCTTCCACCATCTAAAACCCTTTGGCAATTTTCACCAGCGCCTCTCGGAGCTCCAACTGCATTTGAGCAGCTGTTCATTTTGCATCTGGGCGTAGGCCTTTACATTTTTTTTTTCTTTTCCGCAAATGGGGGCCCCAGTGTTCCACTGGGCATAGGTAGACAAGATCCAGATGAAATAACTCTTAAAGGTGTTAGCTTCCCTACTCCACTTGTGGTTCTCAGGTGTCAGTCTAGGAACGACCTGGACGCTTGTTAGAAAAGCAGAATCTCCGGCCCCACCTCAGACCCACCGAGTCAGAATCGGCATTGTAACAAGAATCCCGAGTGTCCAATGCATATTACAGTTTGAGAAGCACTGGTCGCGGTATTCTGCTCTTGCTACTAAAAATAAAATGCATATTTTCTCAGAATATTTGGTCCTTTCTTCCAAACTTTTTCTGTCTCTCCCTGGAGTGAACTAATTTTATAGTTAAGTCAAGAACTCCAGCTTGGGTCTGGAAGGCGGTGAGCGCCGCATCTTCGAGGATGGAGGAGCTAAGGGAGGAGGAAAAAGAGGGGGCAGAGAACAGAGCCCGGGCTGTTGGAAGAGCCTCGAAGCCCAGGCGGGAGGCGGCGAGGCCAAGGGGGCCGGACGCTCCGCAGCCCCGTCGGCGGCCCCTGCAGCCGGGCACGCGGGACAGGGCGCGGACGGCGCGCGCGGCGAGGCGCTGGCAAAACTTGGCTGAGCGCGGCCGGCGGCCGGGCCGGGGCGGGCGGGGCGCGCGGGGCGCGCGGGCGGAGGGACAGCGGGGGGCGGGGCCGGCGCGGCGAGGGGCGGGGTCAGCGCCGCGGCCGCGGGGGCAGCGACGGCGCCGGGCAGCGGGAGCGGCGGCCGCGCCATGTGGCTGCTGGGGCCGCTGTGCCTGCTGCTGAGCAGCGCCGCGGGTGAGTCGGAGGGCGTCGGGAGAACTTCCTGCGGGGCGGGGGTGCGGCGGCCTGGCTGCGATCGCGCGCCCTCCCCGCGGCCCGGCTGCGTCTCCCGGGCGAGTGTGCACGGAGGGCGGCCCCCGGCGCCGGGCTGGCCGGGACCCGGGCGAGGGGCCGCGGCGGGGTGCGCGCAGTCCTATTGTGTGGGCGTGCGGGCCGGCCGGTGCGGAGGGCTGTGCGCGCGGGCGGGGCTTTGTGTGCAGCCCGGCTGGAGAGCCCGGCTGCTGCCCCGATTGGGCGTAGCTCCAGTGCGTGTGTGTGTTGTGTGTCTTGGGGAAGGGAGGAGGGGAGGGGAGGGAACTCTTCCCTGATCCCATCTTCCCAGGCTCCCGGTGCTGGGCGCTGTGCGAGCCTCCCCAGGGCCTCTTCCCGCATCCCTCGCGTGCACCCTTGTGCCTCAGTTTCCCCCCTGGACGTCTGGAGGGTAGCATGGTGGCTTCTTTCCACTCCTTCCGGAGACTGTGTTTGGTTTGGGTAAAGAGAGATGATGCAGGGCCAGACCTGGGAATTATTAATCTTTCCCACTTATCCTGGGAGCAGAACGTTTGTCATCTGACCACCCCGAGTTGTTCCTCAGCGAGCGCCCAGACTGGCGAAGTGCCCGTTGAGAGTGCACCCGAGCTTCATCTGGAGGCCCTTTGGACCAGGCATCACCGCAGCGGGTGCATCCTGAGGTTCTGGGAAGCAGCAAGCCTCTTTCCCTTCCTGACAGCGTGCTGTCCCCTGGAACTTTTCTGCTGATGTGGTCACGCTCAGAATTCCAGCCCAGGAGCCCTTCCTCCTCTGCCCCGGCCCGCTGGCCACAGCTGTCAGCTGCCCCTCCTCAGCTTGGCCCGCCCCCTGACGTTTATTCCTGGGCAGCTGATGCCCAGAAAGTGGGTGACAGGGCCCAGTGAACTTTCTTCAGCAGAAGCATGCTTGCCTGACATTTGTGCTATCCACTTATCTAATGTATGCCTGATTTCCCCAGATGCTTCTAGCTGTTTGCTGTGGAGGTGTCTGTGGTGGTTCATGTGTTGGGAAGTTGAGGCTGACATCACTCTGAGCTCCCCCACTCCCCATGTGTGTTTGGAAAGAGAAATCCCCCTCCTTCCTTGAAGTCCCTGGTCCTGGTCCTCCTCAGAATCCACTGGGCAGCCTTTCCCACCTCTCAGACCTGTGACATCATCCCCACCCCTGGAGACCCGTTTTGGTGTCTGTGGATTTGCCGTGCCTTCCAGTGATGGTGGAATGGTGGTAGGTGCCATGGGGTTTTAACTCAGTCTGGGGGACAATGCCCTGTTTCTCCTGAACTGTCAGGCCAGTCCAGCGAAAGAGTCCCAAGGGGGCATTGGCAGCTATAGGTAGGTGTGAGTGAGCCTGTGTGGGGGCTGTTAGAACAGGGAGCTTTCCAGGGCCTCTAAATTCATGCTCTCCATTTGCATAGCGGAGATGTGTCCCATGGTAACATCCAAGTAGGACAGTCAGGAAGCTGGCTCTTGTAGGTGTCCTCAGATTTGCTTGTGGCTCAGTGGACACTTTTTGCAATTCCCAGTTGGTACTTGGTTGCTTTGGTTGAGTCTCCATGTCTGTAAAAATAGCTGTGAAGTTAATTTTGTCCTTCTCTGGTCAATGCTGGTTATTTAATACGTGTATATGTATAAAATAGCGTTACAATAAACAGTCACAGTGGGGAGGGAGAGATTAGGGGTCACAGAACCTCCTGACTGTCCATGGTGGTGGTTTTCCATTCTCTGTGATCATTGCATCAGTGTGGCTTTGAATCACCTTTACAGTTGTTGCTTTAGAAACTTCTAGGCAGGTTGGGTTGTGTGTGCATTTTTCGTGTTACATTAAGCATCATCCTTTTAGCATGGATTCCGCGTTGACCCAGTGTGTTACCAGAAACAGGGCTGGTCATTTTTCTTGATGCCACCGGGTGCCCCTGGCCTTCCAGCCTCTTAGAGAAGCCCATGTGTGGTTCAGTTTGGGGTTCATAGTGGGACCAGAGACTCCACCCCTCTATCTCATATCCAGCTTCTTGGTCCTCTTCTGGGAAGTTGGAAAAACAAGAGAGATTATAAAAGCCAGTACTTTGGATTTCTGTCTCCCCTTGGAGAGTCTGTGAAGAAAACTGGGGTCATAGTTAGTTGAACTCTACTCTGAGTTTCTTTGTAGGGCTGGGAGGCCACTGACATCTCAAGAGCAATCCGGAGGTCTTTGTTGCTCAGGAACCCCAGACACCTCCATGTGTTTTCTTTTTCTTCCTTTGTTATGTTGTTTGTGTCAGTGAAGTGAAGCATTGATTTTTTAGCTGTTGTTGTGTTTTAATGTATCCTGTGAGAAAGACTCAGCCCATCCAATGTCCAGTTTCTTTTCCCGTGGTGGGCTTGCTGGGTTTTAAGTGCACAGATGATGAGCCGTGTCTGATGGTGGCCGTGTCCTGCAGGTGTTCAATCCCACCTCCCCTTGGGCGGACCTTTGCTTCCATTCCCTGACATTCTCCTTCTGTCAGTGAACACGCTTGATTTCCCCCCCATGTGTACTCCCAGGAGTGTGAGTACTGATCTTTTCTCCTGGAAAGATCTACTTAATGGTGTGAGCTGGTAGGTTTCATTATTATTTTTACCTAGTTGAGTAACATCGCAGCCCAGCCCTGGTAGATGAGACTGGGCACTGTGTACCGAAGTACAAATAAACACACCTTGTTGCTGTTCCTCTTCAAAGAGATGGGACAAAGGTTCCCTGCTGGGGTCTGAGGTGTTTTTATTTGATAGCCCACTTAGGCCTTTGACCTTGATATGGGTGGGGGAGGAACAGCCGAGTGAATAGGAAAGGGCAGGATGGTCAATTCTGGGCCTCCAAGACTGGTGTAGACACCTTTTTACCAAAGTCTCCAGGGTAACTTGAAAGTGGGCTTGTATCTCACCTTCATGAAGCATTTTAGAAGAAGCTGGGAGTAGGAGAGTTTGTAGTCAAATAATCTCATAGTAAAGACTTGACCTTGCCTGTTTGCACGGGCCCAGGGAGAAAGGGGACCCAGTATTGATGGCAGGCACATATATGTGTGAGATATTTTGCTTGCCACTTTAAATGCACGATCTTGTTGAATTTTTTCAATGGTACTGTGTGGCAGGAAGTCATTTTATGGTTCACGAGAACTCATTCATACCCAGGATGCCGGAGTGAGGACTGACGCTTGGATTCTAACTCTGGCTTCTTGTTTGCAGGAATCATGCACACAGCTTCCACGCCTTTACTCCCACTTGCTTTTGTGAATTTAACAGTCAGTGAGATTGTTTCCATAAACACCCCTCCTCCCTAAATCTGTTCACTTTGTGGTCACTGCTCTGAACTTACCAGTTGGTGTTCATGGGAAATACAGAAAATAAATCTCAATCCTTGAGGAAAGATGGAACTTTTCAAAATAGCATGGGTCTGTTTTGCTGTGTTCATGGTGGGGAGGCTTGGTGGAAAGATACCATGGGCCATGGTTGGATTTCTTGACCTGAATTGTAATTACTTGGCAGGGGGGGTGGAGAGTGAGGAGGGTTGGGTTGTTTTTGTTCATTGAGATCTATATGTATACATTCCCCCTTTTTTTATATGTTTATTGTATTTTACAATCAAAAAATAAAAGATGCTATATGCCATTGGCTGATGGAACTATTTTTAACTGTAAGATAGCCCCTGGGGACAAGTTTTATTCTTTGGATCCTCCGGGATCTGTTTTGTTTGTGGAGTTTTCTTGTTCTCTTTTCCTCTTTCTTTCTCTCTTTAGAGTATTTTGGAAATGGTCGGGCCATCCTAAGTGTGCTGGTTTTTCTGCCAGTGCCTATACCTGACCTCCAAGGAGATTTTTAAGATGGTTGTGTGTGTGTGTGTAAGTAAAAGAGCTGTTCTTTCTTTGTAATTGTTGTAAAAGAATCTGCTCTCTCGGATGCTGAGGAGTACCTTTAAAAATGTTTGCTGGGAAAGCAGCCAGGTACTTTGAAGATGCGGCATTTGCTTGTCACATCATCTGCTTGATTTTTTTTTTAGTCAAAAAAAAAGTTTATTTATTTATTTATTTTGAGAGAGTGCTTGCATGCGTGGGGGAGGGGCAGAGAGAGAGGGAGAGAGAACCCCAAGCAGACCCCATGCTACTAGTGCAGAGCCCTACTTGGGGCTCGATCTCATGAACCATGAGAGCATGACCTGAACTGAAATCAAGAGTCGGAGGCTTAACCGACTGAGCTCCCCAGGTGCCCCTGCTTGCTGTTTGATGTTGCTTACCAGAAGAAGTGGACTTTTGTGACTGGGTAGCTGCTCCGTCCTAGGGATGGCAAATGTTTCTTTCAGGTAGGATTGTTAGAGTTTCTGGACATGATTGCAGGGATGGGGTTGGTCTAGTGCAGGATTTCGCAGCCTCAGCTCTGTCGACTTTTGGGCTGCATAGTTCTTTGTTGTGGGGACTGTCCTGCCATTCTAGAACATTTATTAGCATCGCTGGTTCTAGCCAGTAGCGGCTCCTTCCTCCTGGCCTCCCACACTTGTGACAATCAAAGATGTCTCCAGATGATGCCAAAAGCCCTCTGGGGGCAGAATGCACCTTCCCCCCCCCCCCCCCCCCGGTTGGGAACCCCTAGGGTGAGCAAGCCCCCTTGCCATACACCTTGAGCGTTGTTACTGCTCATCCAAAATATCTTCTAGATGCGGTGGTTTGGGATGGCATCCTCCTTCCAAGGGGTCTTTTAGTCATCTGGTTTCTGCTTTCTGTTTCCACAGCCCCAGAAGTTCAATGTGAAAGTACAGTTGTAATTAGAACCGCCCAGCACTGACCCTTTCTCTCTCTCACTTCCCTTTGTACCACAGCGAAAACTTTCGGGAGTTTTACATTGCAGATTCAGTTCTCCTGGGAGAGACTCCTGAGGAGGGTGACAGCTGACGCCAGAAGCCTCTAGGCTCCCTGAATGTGAAACTGGGGAGGTTCACCCTGCCTAGAAGTCCGCCTTGGGAGTTGTGTGTTGAAATCTTAACCCTGGAAGTCCCCCCTTCCTCTGCTCTACAGAGCAGTTACTGTTCTTCTCAGCTTCCCTCCCCTCCCTGTGATTCCTGCTTCCTTCCCATCAAAGGGCTTTACAACTTGGGTCGGTTGTGCAGGTGGCGGGGAAAACCATCTGTACTAGTGGCAAGATGGTTTTGGGGGAATTTTCATCTCGGACTTTGTTCTCTGAGGTCTTTTTAGAGTTTATGTGTCACTTTATAACACTCGGATTCCTTTAAGACACTTCGCCTTCCAGCTGTCATTTCCCTTTGTTCAGTGTCCAGCTTTCCTCAAGTGTTTTCCTTCCTCCTCTCCTCAGACCAGCAGTGTGCATTGTCTGCGGTCTTTTGTGCAGGAAAAAAGGAGGCTCCACGAAGAGGGATGCTGGGCTTGAAGGGAGAAGCGTGTGTTATCTTAGGTCAGGCTCCTGTGCCTCCGGTCACGTCCTCTTCAGAGAGGCTTTTCCAGGGAGGAGCTCTTGCTTTCCAAGCATGCAAATGTGTGTTCCCTTTTGTCTTTGGATCAATTAGAAAATTCTTCTCAAAGTTTTACATGGCTCTTCATCAGTGTGGCACCAGCTCTGCCCTGTCCATGCTTTGCTCGAAGGGCTTGAAGCTGCGTAAACGTGTTCATTGTCCTTGAAGAACCGGATGATCCAGTGTTGGCAGTGGGGTTGTTTCCCTTCTGTCCTTATCTGGGAAGGCACTTGTCTGCAGGCACTATCGCAAAGGCGTTCTGGATGTGAGGTGTACCGACGCGCACCTGGCCTTGATGGGAACAGAGCTGCGTGGACGTCACAGGGCCTCAGCACAGGTGGATATCTTGCCTTTGGGGATATGAAACGGATGAGTCCTTCTTGAACAGGTTTCAGAGGCGGTGGCCCCATTCTGACTTGCTTTCTTTTGGTTTCCAGTTAGAATGTTGGGTCATGCGTGTGGGTGTTCTAAAACTCTTGTGGCTCTTGGCTTCAGGGATTTGAAGAAGACGTTTCTTCTGTGGCTTGTGGGCAACAACCTTCTTTATCGTTCAACAGATATGTCATATTTCTTGTGTCTTTCGTGGTATCTAGGTGCATAATAATGGCTGTCCCTCCTTGAAGGTTTTCTCTATGTGGTAGGGTGCCATGGCTGTATATACATTATTTTGTTGTAATCTTCTTGAATTAAAGCCATGACAAAAATAATACACCAGATACCTGCTTATTATAAAGATTCAAACAAAATAGGATCCTTACAATAAAACATTAAAATCCTTCTTCGTCTTTCATTTACATTATCTCTCCTTTTCCTAAATTACTATGAACTGATATATATCATTTTAGTCCTTATATGGATTTACACACACACACACACACACACACACAATTTAATGAGCTCATATGTCTCTGTATTCGTAATTTTTCGACTTGTTGTTTTCACTTAAATATGCATTTTTTACATACATACTTAAATATGTATTCTGTCACTTTTACTTTGAGCTATGTGAATTAGTTATGTCTGCCCCCACCCCCACTCCCGTTTGGAAACGTCATTTATTCCAAAGCATTTGGCATTTCCTCTTAACCTTAATGTGCACTACAGTAAGGCTTCAGCTCTTTGTGTGTGTGTTCCTCTATTAAGTACTTTAAAGTTACAGAATTGCTTTGCAAAAATGATGGAATTGCAGTCATCTTTCCAATGACAGATATTTGCTTCCCTATCACCACATTTTCACTGTTTCCTCACTTTTTTGTGTACACACTGATTTTTCATTGAATTTGTTTTAAGTTTATTTTGAGAGAGCGAGAGCGAGCGGAGGAGGGGCAGAGAGAGAGAGAGAGAGAGAGGGAAAGAGAGAATCCCAAGCAGGCTTTGGGGCTCCATCTCACAGTGAGCCAAAGTCACGAGTTAGACCCTTAACCAGTTGAGCCACCCAGGTGCCCCTAATTTTTCATTTCAACATTGGATCTCAGTACAGTCTTTAAAAGACATTCTGAATACCAACCTCTTCAGTACTGTCAGTGCCCAGAACTGGACAGAGGTGAGGACACCATGAATGGCTGTGACCAAGTTTGCCCAGGTACCACCAGTGACCAGTAAATCACTGCTTCTGTTTGTCCTGTGCTATCACAAGATGCTGTTGGCTGTTGAGCACATCTTGATTTCAGACATATTTCAATATTAAAGATAAATTGGGTACATCCTGATTTCAGATGTATTACAAAAACAAAGATATGCATTGTCTTAACCATCTTTCGGTTCTTACACATCTACCCGTTCTTTTAAAAACATCTTCTGGTATGTGTGTATACCATAATTCATTTTTTTATTAAAAAAATTTTTTTAATGTTTATTTTTGAGAGCCAGAGAGAGAGAGAGAGAGAGAGAGAGGGAGACAGACAGAGCGAGAGTGAGGGAGGAGCAGGGAGAGAGGGAGACACAGAATTTGAAGCAGGCTCCAGGCTCTGAGCTGTCAGCACAGAGCCTGATGTGGGGCTCAAACTCACAAACTGTGAGATCATGACCTGAGCCAAAGTCGGACTTAGCTGACTGAGCCACCCAGGTGCCCCAAATCTTATTTCATTTTCAAGCAGTTTATTCAGGTAGGTGGTATGCTTTGCCATTTTATAGATGAGGAAACTAGAAGGCTAAGTAATGTTCCCAAGCCCACAGCCAATAAAAGGTGGTTTCAGAATTGTCATATAGGACTGTACAACTTGAACCTGTGCGCTTAACCGCTGGACCACTGGCTTTACTGCTCTGGCATTGAGTAGTCACTCAACTCAAGTTCATGTATGCTGAAAGAAGCAGGTGTACTCCCTAGCTTCTGCTAGACAATTCCATCATTGGGTAGTGATGTCAATATTGATTCCAGTTTATCATGTTGGATAGAATGATGTTAGCCATTAGAGTCAGGGGGCGTCCTAAATTGATTTTGTTCGAGTGGCTTGGTTTTGGCAGATTTAAACTGATGTTCTGCCATTCCTCCCTGTGGAGAACTTGTCATTTTATGTATTTAAATTGGCCTTTGTGGAGGCTTGTTTTATTAAAAGAAAAAATAACAACAAACAAGTTATTTCAACACCAGGAGACTTGCCTTTGAATGTATTAATGATGGAGAATTTTTTTCTCCCTGTTGCTGGAAATATTTTATTGGAATGCCAACCTAAAGCAATTTCTTTTTGGTCAGTACTTCCCTTAAATACTGCTGGGTTGCCAAATAGAAAGGCTCACTGTTTATAAAGTCCAGAAATAGGTTTTTTAAGACAGAAGTACAGTGCTGATTATAATATCTCATATAAAAAGAAAAACTGAAGTTTTATTCTTACTTTCTGACCCTGAGCTGAAGCTTGTATGGTTCACGTATGGGAGAACTTTTTCTGAACACTAGTCGTTGATATTATTCATTGTGAAAGGTGAAATGTTAATATACTGCACCAGAAATAAGGTAGAAATAATTTGCCCCATTTCGTTGCCCCAAACCACAAGGTTTGCTCTTGTGGGCAGTGGGTCGTACCTTGTGAGAAAGTAAGGCCACAGGTCTGTCACATGTTAATAACTCTAGGCAGACCAGAGTGAGCTGAGCCTCAGGATTCCAGAGTCTCTCTCCCATGTCCTCTCCTTTTCATGAGTCATTGTGATATCAGGAGACTGTTAATTGGGTGGATTGGCTGGTGCTCAGATCCAACTGTGATTTTTGACAGACAAATAGCACAGTGTGAAGACAAGGTTGTCTCTGGCCTGGAGAGAGGCCACAGAGAGGGAGGGCAGCCATTTAGCTTACTCTGGAACAGGCCTTTGGGAACTGGGTGCTGGAGGAACATGGAATTTATGAATAACTTGATTGAGAAGACTTGCAAACCCAAGGAGCCAGTGTTCCACGTGGGACACTCATGTGTCTGTTGGCATACAGAAATGAAAGCATAAAGGGTGTTTAATTTTACTGCATTAAAAATCCCTTCTCGTTATTATAAGGCCCAGTGAGGTTAGCTTCGGGGATATCAGAAGTGTGTCGTCTTTGATGGCAGCCCTGGAACATTTTCCTTCAGTCCTAGCCTTGAATCAGAGCAGTGTTCTCCGGGAGTCGTTAAACTAATTGGACATGGCTGAAAAATGAGTCCCAGTCACTCTTGTAGCTCCATGGTCAGTTAAAAAAAGCCTCTCAATTGGTTTGGAAAGTTCTAAATATAACTTGTTTTTTATTTTAAAAATAAAACGGGGGACTTGGGGGCGATGGAAGGGTGATTAGCAATGTAGGGTGTTTCATCAGAAAAAAATCCAATGCCATAAAAAAAGTGTCAATGCTGAGAGAAACCAGAACAGAACGGAATAAAGGGTTTTGAAAACAGATTTCATAAAAACATCAGCATAAGCTTGATGAAAAAGTGTGATAGTAGCAAGTGAGGCCAGCTGGCAGGTCCTGGGGAAGCAGGCCTGGAAAGTGTGGGTGCTAATTACTGTAGAAGAGATGAAGTTAAAGAGATGGCCTGTCAGGAATATTCTGTATCAATGAAAGATAGAGCTAGCCTTGTAAGCGTCATATATAGAGAAACTGTACATCCTTGGATCTATGCAGTGATGCAGGGAGGCAGAGACTTAGCACGCCCCAAATTCCTTCATGTTGCCCAAGTAGATGGTAAGGACAATACAAGAAAAACTAACAGATGTCGAAAATATAATAGGGACGCTCAACGTTTGAGTTATAAACACACCAGAGGAGTTGGAGATGCTCAGACATTGGAATAGATATTCTGGGAAAGGAACACTGTTCAGCCTCAAGGGGAGAGTATCAGGATCTTTTCCAAGTACAGTAAAACCTTGGATCGCAAATAATTTGTTTTGCAAGTGTTCCACAAGATGGGCAAAGGTTTCTAATAAATTTTAACTTGATAAATAAGCAATGTCTTGCAATATGAGTAGCACATGATGCCGAATGTCACATGATTGCAACTGAGCCAATGGTCCTGTCTTTCTCTCACTGTGGAATTGTGGGTGATTGTCTCCCATGCTTGGATGCTTGGTCTCACATCGTGTTGTTTGGCAGAAATCAGTGATTTTTCAGAACATTGGAAGGTGCCCACAACTGGCACGGGTGTATTTTTTGTCACTTCAAAGCACCTGTGGACAGTCCTTTGCTTTTCCATACAAGAGTAAGCTTAGGAATGCTTTGCTTCATTCTAGGTCAGGCTGCCTGCAGATATAGACCCTTTTCTCTGCTTCCTTATTGCCAGTTAATTACATACAGTATATGACAAGAGTTTGTCAATACTGTCCTGTAGTCAACATCCATGTGAGTGCCTACAATGGCCCCCGTGAAGAAGGGTAAAAAGAAAGGCAGTAAGAAAGAGACAATCACAGTGGAAGTTAAGGAAATCATGGAGGAGTACGAACGAGGTATGCAAGTGGCTGAAATTGCAAGATTTTATAAAAAGTTTACATCTGCATCTCGTCTGCGGAGGAGGAGGAGAAAACTGGAGGAATCCCTCACTTCAAATGAGATTAGGGATATGTGTAAAATGTGGGAAACTGCAAAATTTTGTAAATATTTTGGGTAATTTGGGTATAAAACCACCACTCGAATAAGGCTGTAGAAGTGCAAGAGATGAATCTGTTTAATGACAATGCAGTGTTGCAGTTCCATGAAATCCTCAAAAGGAGGCAAAAGCGAGTGTCATTAGAAAGGTTCCTTGTTAAAGTTGCAGGGAAAGAAAAAGATTCCATTGAGCCAATAGATAGCAGTGATTCCGTCAGCGATAGTGAAAGTTGTTCTACACAATAACCCTCCTTTCTCTTGTCTCCCTCACACCAGCCCCAAATGTTTTCAAAGGTAAGTGCAGGTTAACTTATTTATATTTATTTATTTTTCTTTATATTTTGTGTTGTCTTCATTGTTTTATATTACATTACAGGATTGTCATTATCTTATATGAATGTTTTTGGGTTGTGGAGCAAATCATCTGAGTTTCCATTATTGCTTATGGGGAAGTTTGCTTTGATATACAAGTGCTTTGGATTACAAGCATGGTTCTGGAACGCATTATGTTCTCCAACCAAGTTTTAATTGACAAAATGTGACTCAGCAACAACCCTGAACAGAAAAAAGGGCTCTTCCTTTCTTGTGTGATTAAAGTTCCATGAGGCAGGATGGCATCAGGCAGGTTCTTTGAAGGCAGCCTTAATTGCCGTGATAGTCTAGCTCCTGAGTCAGTGCTTGGCATAATGTCAGTCACACAATACAGTACCCTGTAGGTTTCCTAGAAGGAATGGAGGTGACACTAAGGACGTGTGGTTTTGAGAAAGAGAGGCAATTGAAGGAAGTATGAAATTTCCCTGGTCAAGCTGGTTTTGCCCTTGGGTGGCACATTGTTTCCCTTCCAGATTTTGGAACAGTCTTACTCATTTTCAAAGACCTAGAAAGGTCTTTACCAGAGATACCTGTGATTTAAAAAAGACAAAGAAGAAGAGGTCTTTGCGAGGGAACCGATGATCACCATATTAAAATCAGGGGATAAATTAGTCCCTTGTGAGGCTGGCATGTGGTACGTAAAAAGGGTGTAGGACAGGTCAGTGAAAACTGCTTCACATCTTAATTCCATTTGAAGGGAGTTAATAGGGAGAAGTTACCAAGAGGAAAAAGGGAAAACAGTTCTGTTTTGTGAAATATCACTGTTAAACATGTTAGCTAGTAAGAAATTGAAGGTTGTCTTCTGGTCTCATTTCAAAGCAAATAAGAATTTGCTGCCTAAACCACATAAATGATTCCAGGAAGGAAGTGCATTAGTAAGCATAATCTTAGAAATGGAGGGTGATAGAAACACACCAGTTATAAGAGTAGATGTAAGAAAAAAAGCTGTCACTAACTCTTAACTGAAAAAAAAAATCACCCATCTATTCATTACAGGAGACATAGTAAAAACCAAGAGATATAAACAGAATGAAAAGTTAGGGAAATAAAATTCATTGTGCAAGGGCTACTTTTATGGCATCAGATAAGTAAGTTCATAGCATTAAGCATTAAGAGAGATAAACAGGGTTACTGCAGATAGCTAAAGGTTCATTAAACAATGAATATCTGGTTATCCCATATAAAAAGACATGAAGAATTAGGAACATAATTAAAGGGTGCTTTAATTCATAATTGTTGAAGGTAAAGGGTGCTTTAATTCATAATTGTTGAAGGTCCTTCAAGTATAAAATTCGTTAGTGCTTGCCAAATTTTGGAAGGTTAAATACATGATTTTAATGTTGCAAAGGAAATGTCCGTGGGAATAGGGGAATGCAGGTGGCAGACGGGCTGGTGTCGGGGTCTGCAATGGGGTGTGGAGGGTGGGCCCGACGTGTTCTTCTGGATATTCCCAACAGCCTTTCCTCCACACACCTGCTCCCTGGACTCGTGCACGTGTTTGCTAATGGAAGCTTTGGGGATAAAAAAATCCTCCCGCTAATGAGATGAGAAAGTTGATTCAGCTTTCAGTTGGGCTGAGCAAGTCTGACACCGATGGCTGCCCAGGGCTGGTGTCTGTGCATGAGAGTTTCCAAGGGCGGCGTAGGGCCGGCCATATGGATGGCAGAGAAGATTTTTGAGAAAGTCATTGGGAAGGAAAGTCTATTTTTGATTTTATAGATTAGTAAGCATTGATAGTATCTGAATTATGAGCAGACATTTTCCTGGTTGAGTATAGTGGATTTTCTCCTTTAAGATTATAGTGTAAGGATTATTGTGTGGTGCTTTGCTCTTCAAGGTGTGATCTATAGGCCCACAACATCAGCATCACTGAACCAGAGTCTGCAATTTAACCAGATCCTTGGGTGATGTATGCACACATTGAAGTTTGAGAGGTGCTGATGTAGTGGCCGGGGATACAGGCTTTTGAGGAAGTCAGCCTGGGTTCGCATCCCGCTCATTCCCTTGACCTTGGCCAAGTTTCTTAAACATTTACCAATCCACTGTGTCTTCATCTGTAAATAGGAGTAATGATGGTTGAAACCATTATTGCCATGTTGAAATAGTTTAAATGAGATACTGCACATAAAGCGGTTCTTTTTTTTTTTTTAAGTTGTATTTATTTATTTAGAGGGAGAGAAAGCACAGGCAGGGGAGGAGCAGAGAGAAGACGAGACAGAATCCTAAGCAGGCTCAGCACCATCAGTGCAGTGCCTGACACGGGGCTCCAAGTCATGAACTGTGAGATCATGACCCGAGCTGAGATCAAGAGTTGGACACTTAACTGACTGCAGCACCCAGGTGCCCCTAAAGCATTTAGTTTTTAAAATTGCCTACTAAATGTTACCTATTTTAATAATTACTCAGGTTTATTGTAAAAGTTTGGAGAGGGATTTAGAAAAACACAAGTTACAGTGCTACAAACTAAAGATTGTTAACACATTGGTTTATTTTATTTTACGTATTTTTGATCATGCTGGGAATAAATTTTGGTATACTGCTCTTTTGTCTTGTGAGTATAGTATAAGCATTCTCCCTTGTTAAACTAATCTGGGGGAACAGATGGTCTGACATCACCGAGTGGCTGGGTGTATTCTTTGAAGTTGGCTATAAAAACCACCTAACCCGACCAAGTCAGTGGCAAGCTTATACATAGGGGATGATATTACCTGACCCATCTCATTTGATGTGGTGGTCATGAGGCTCCCATGAGGATCACGTATTCACAAACAGCTAGTGCGGCGTCTGACTCTCGATTTCAGCTCAGGTCGTGATCTCATGGTTTGTGAGATTGAGCCCCACGTTGGGCTCTGTGCTGACAGCACAGAGCCTGCGTAGGATTCTCCCTTTCTCTCTGTTCCTTCCCTGCTTGCGTGTGCACATGTGCACACATGCTCTCTGTCTCTCTCAAAACAAATAAGTATTAAAAAGAACAGCTAATAATAGGTATGATGCTGTTTGTATCTATGTTATTATAAGTGGATGGTGTTAACATGTAGGAAAAACCTAGAACCATAATTACCTACTGACTCCACAATTCTACTGTTAGGACTTTATCCTGATAGTGTGGGATGTGTACAAACTTTCAGCTAGGATCATGTGTGTGGCAGCATTGTTTTTAATGGTGAAACGCTGGAAGCAAACAAAAGACTCATGAGAAAGTGAGCTGTTACATCAAATGCTAAAATACTAGGCAGACTGAGAAGGATGCTGTAGGCCTGTACTTTCAGTAAGCTGTCCCGTAGCCACATGTGGCTACTTCAGTGTAAACGGGTTAAGATGAAATACAATCGCTCAGAAATTAAATTCTTCCTTCACTCCACGCAGATTTCAAGGGCTCAATAGCCTCAGGTGGCTGGTGGCTACCTTCTTCCACAGCTCAGATGCATAACATTTCCATCATCTCAGGAAGTTCTTTTGGATAGCACCACTCTGGAAGAATAATTCTTACATGGAAAGGAAAATTTTATGAGACAGAATGATTCAAATTTATATATATAGAGTGTGTGTGTGTGTGTGTGTGTGTGTGTGTGTGTGTGTGAGAGAGAGAGAGAGAGAGAGAGAGAGAGAGAGAGAGAGAGATAAATTGTCCCGTGGTGTTTGGGGAACAACATGGCATTTCCTGATTTTTCTAAGTTCATCAAATCTGGCCCTAATGGTCCCCACTCACCAAAAGCTCGAGATTCGGTACAAGTGGGTTGGTGAGACCTCTTCCTGTAGCTTCTCTCAGGACCCTCGGTGTCTGACCTGATCATTGCTGTTGCTGTTGCTTTTTCTTCCAAAACTTGTTGCCGAGCATTGGCCCTTCTTGTCTGCCCAACACTTCAGTCCCTCCCTTCCCATGAATTAACTCCCCTTACATTTCACAGCAATGGTTTACAAGAGCTGCGAGAGAGGAAACCACTATGCTCCCTTCCCCATTCAGATTGGTAGGATAGTGTTACCTATTAGAGGGAAAAAGGCTGAAATCATTCTACGTTAAACGGAAGACAGTAATAACAACACAACTCCTCTTGAGTCATTTGAAAATGTGTGCTCTGGGGCGCCTGGGTGGCACAGTCGGTTAAGCGTCCGACTTCAGCCAGGTCACGATCTCGCGGTCCGTGAGTTCGAGCCCCGCGTCGGGCTCTGGGCTGATGGCTCGGAGCCTGGAGCCTGTTTCCGATTCTGTGTCTCCCTCTCTCTCTGCCCCTCCCCCGTTCATGCTCTGTCTCTCTCTGTCCCAAAAATAAATAAAAACGTTGAAAAAAAAAATTTAAAAAAAAAAAAAGATGAAAATGTGTGCTCTGCTTTTAATCTGGTTTGCAGATCCTAGCAGGGACTGTGCAGGAGGGCTGTACAGAGGTGGACCCTCCCTCCCCTGTCCCTTCCAGCAGTCTCTGTACCCAGGCACCCAGGCCTCGGTGGGAGTACTCCCTTCACCTTGCCGGTGGGGTCAGCTGAGACAAATAACCCTTGCTTTGACTTTCTTGGAGGTGCTGTTGGTGCCTGAGGGATCCCTGTCTCCTGTTGCGTTTTTAGAAACGGTTCTGGCCCGCTTGCCTGAGAAAGGACGGTGTTGCGCGGCTCACTCCTCCCCCCACAGCTAAATGCAGCCGTTATGTGTGGAGTGTGTGCCCTTGTTTACTGTCTGGTCCTACCGTTGATTTAGACTGTGTCTGTGTTTGTACAGTTTCTCAAAGAAAGTTTCCTCTTCACCCTTCAGGACCTTGCCAGTGAATCTCCTTGTCTCGAAAGCTGTCCTCCCATATTCAACTCCCAACCACAGAATTAAGCTGCCTTTTTAAAAATTTGGTATATGGATATGCTGCAAAATGATCACTAAGTAAGTTCACTTAACATCCATCACTTGGCAGAGTTGCAGATTTTCTTTTCTTGTGATGAGAAGTTTTAAGATCTGTCCTCTGAGCACCGTGTTATTAGCTGGAGTCACTGTGCTATACGTTACATCCCCAGGACTTAACTGCTGTTATAACTGGAAGTTTGTACCTTTTGACCTCTGTCACCCGTTTCTCCACCCCCACCCCCTGCCTCTGGCAGCCACCAATCTGTTCTGTTTCTCTATGAGTTCGGGTTTTGGGGTTTTTTGTCTGTTTGTTTGTTTTTATTTTGTTTTATGATTCCATATATACGTGAGATCATACAGTATTTGTCTTTGTCTGACTTATTTCACTTTCCATAATTGCCTCACGGTCCATCCGTGCCGCCACAAGTGCCAGGATTTCCTTCTCTTTTAAAGGCTGAGTAATATTTCATAATCTCACTTTTTTTTAAGTTTATTTATTTATTTTTTGGGGGGGGAGCAGAGAGAGAGAGGGAGAGAGAGAATCCCAAGCAGGCTCCACACTGTTGGCGTGGAGTCTGACACGGGGCTCGAGCTCATGACCTGAGATCATGACCTGAGCCCAAACCAAGAGTAAGATGCTTAACCGACTGAGCCACCCAGGCGCCCCTTATACATGTTTTAAAGTGTACATCAATGCTATCATACTGAGCATATTTTTCAGTTTACTTTTTCATTTATTCTTATAATATTGAGGTCGATCCATGTTGCCATGTATAGGTGTATTTTTTTAGGTAAACTCTACGCCCAGTGTGGGGCTCTAACTCACGACCCCAAGTTCAAGGGTCGCACACTCTACTGACTGAGCCAGCCAGGTGCCCCAATATAGATGTGGTTTTTAAACTGCTGTAAGATACTCCATTGTATGAATATACTGCACTTTGTTTATTCATCCCTTAAGGAGACCTTTAGGTTGTTACCGCACCTGTTTCCCCACGTCTTCCAATATTTAGAATTAAGAGTTCTTAGTTTCCCAAGAGCACAAAGCAGTAACTTGCCTTGGTTTTAGTGTCTTTTCCCCTGAAAAGTAGGGAGGGGAGTGTGGTAGGCTGTGGCCAGTCTTTAGCCCGCCCCACCCCCTCCTCTACCCCCATTTGGATGTAGATAGAGAAGCCTGAGGGCATTTGGCACGGTGCAGGTAATGGGTGGTTGTTCCACAACCACCAGAGTTCAGGACCGGAACTCCAGGTTTAGGGCTGGCTGATAAGGTCTAGTTCTGCCCGGGAGTAGAATGTTTCCTTTTCACATGGATTCTGGGTGCTTCTGTGTCACAGCATCTAGAAGGAAGCTTTACTCTGTGAGGGCTGCTGAGATCACTGAACTAAGTTTGTGAGCAAACCAGCAAAGCTGTGGGACCACTTTCTGGGCGCCACTTCTGATGGAGGTATAGGGTTCAAGAAGGCAGGCTCTTTAACCAAAACGATCTGGGTTCAGATACTGGCTGTTGGCCTTAGGCTGATTATAGAGACTCTCTATGCTTCAGTGAGCTCTTTAACCTATAAAAGGGAGATGAGAATAATGCCAGCCTCATAGCACTCTTGGGAAGAGTGGACAAGGTCATGCATGCAAGGTGCCTCTTAGCCCAGCACCTGGTACTTCATCAGCACTCACCTGCTTACCAGTCCATGCTCTGAGACTGGGTTTGAGGGCTGGGGGTGTCGTTTATGCCAGGATCCCGTGTTGGCACTGATGTGGGTGCTGTCAGTGAACATTTGTTGAATGAATATATGAGTTTCTACCTACGTATGTGCTTCAGTTTGTTTGTACAGCAGGTTATGTCAAGGCTTTTGAATTTTATACTAAGAGCCATGAGAATATTTTTAACCAGTGGCTACTATGATCCTGTTTGGTCTTAAAACAGAGATGAGGACTGTTGGTCATTCTGACATTTTCAGTCTTAAAATTTCATGAACCCGAAGTCGGGTTTTTCTGACTCATTTTCACACTGACTTTTAAAAATGTATTTTTCCCATCTCCCCCCCATTCCTGGTCCTTCTGAACTACATTCGTAGTTTTCTTTCTGTTGGTGGCTCTGAAATATACAAGTGTTTGAAGTTTGAACTTGAGCTAGCCGACAAGTTCCAGGGGGTATTCCCCTGCATAACCTGGGATATATTGAAGGTTCGGCGCTGAGTTCAATTCTAGAGGCAGAGTCCGGAGAATTCCGAATATGTTAGAGTTCTGCTTCAGGTTCACAGGGCTCACTCCGTCCGTTGTCTTGCTGCAGACGACTTTCTTCCATAGTAAATTTTGCATCGAAGGGGGTGTGTGTACCCTGCAGAGCCAGCCTGCAGAGTAAGTGACTGATGGTAAATTTCCCTATGTTGTTTCTGCTCTGACTTCGGGGAATTGCAACCTCCCAGCTTGCTTCTGGGAGGTTCATTGAGTTGCTTGGGTTCTTCGGAGCACTTCCTTTTACATGAGTTCCTAAGGTGAACAGAAGAGCCTCAGAGATTTTGAACGAGAAACGTCCTTTCTTTAAGCACATTTAAAGGGGCTTCGAGGAACTCCTGCCTGTTCCCTTTCCTATTGAAATAATTTTCATTTCTTTGAGAAATGGAGGGTGAGGACAGAATGGGAAGCAATGGGAATCTCTGTGGACTTGAGTTATTTGCACACATACGGTACCATAAAAAGGCCATTGAGTGGATTTAGAAACCTGGTGGGGGTGTGGGAGATGGGGGAAAAAAAAACCAGAGTAAAGGCTGCCTTTGTAAAATAAATAAATAACACTGCCACTTGGAGAAGGTGAGTCAGATGAAGGTAGGAAAATAATGTGGTAAAGGTTAAACCCAAAGAGGACAAGCAAAACAACCCAGAAGTCAGAAGTACAAAGTTGTAAATGTTAATGGGAGAGCAAAGTAGTCATGCACTGACTGAGTGGGCCAGGCCTTAAGGACGTTGGATTTAAATCTCACTGGATTTGAATTTTAATTACCATTCACATGCATTGCCTGAGAGTTGGGGATGGACATGTGTGTATACACACAGCCTTGTGTGTGTGTGTGTGTGTGTGTGTGTGTGTGTGCATGTGTACACATATAACCATTGCTAGCTTTGGTCTTAGGAGAAATTTCACATGGGACATAGGAGGTCTTCATCCTGTATCTGCTTATCTGTTTTAAAATGATAGACTGGGGGGGCGCCTGGGTGGCTCAGTCGGTTAAGCGTCCGACTTCGGCTCAGGTCATGATCTCGCAGTCCGTGAGTTCGAGCCCCGCGTCCGTCTCTGTGCTGACAGCTCGGAGCCTGGAGCCTGTTTCAGATTCTGTGTCTCCCTCTCTCTCTGACCCTCCCCCATTCATGCTCTGTCTCTCTCTGTCTCAAAAATAAATAAACATTTAAAAAAAAAAAAGATAAAATGATAGATTGGGGACTATGTCACAGGGGCTTCTTAGAACAATTATTTATCGTTCACTTACTTGTAGGACACTGTAGCAAGTCCTGCTGGACATCCAGAGTTTCCCCCTGACTTTGAGGAAAGAACGCAGGAACAGAGGGAGAATGTGCAGATTCTATCTAGGTCTGAGTAAAGCATCGGGTCTTAGTGTGAAGAGCTGTACGGTCACAAGAGTGGCATGGACCAGACGCGGTAGAATTCAGAGGATGTCCACACTTACTCCTCCTGCGATGGATAAGCAAGGATCGTGAAGGAGGTCCTGACACGGGCTTGGAGGAACGGGTGGAAGATAGGCTGGAGTGCCAGGCTGGCATGGGCAGAGTCCCAGAGGTGGGAAAGTATGAAGAATAATTGGGGAGCCCCAAAGACGACAGTTTTGCTGGAGTCTCCAGGAGTGGTGGGGGCAAAAGCTAGAAAGAGGGCATGCTGTACTACGAATACTCCTCCTTACCGTGTTCCCAGTTACTGGCACCTCCTGTGTCCTAGTTATTGGCACTTCCTGTGTCCCAGGCACTGTGGAAAGTGCCTTACTCCAACCCCCTGTGAGATAGGTACCGTTGCCATCGCTTACTTGACCTGGTAGGAGACTGATGCTCAGAGAAGCAAGCAACTTGCTAGGATGTGGGCAAAGAATAGGCTGCGGGCCCTGGGCTTTCCCGGCTTCTGTGGGTGGGGTGGTGATGAGGGCCGCACAGGCCAGCGAGAGCTTGGGCTTGCGTGACGGAGGTTAGGAGGCCGTGGCCTAGATTGAGGCTGTGTAGCACACGGGGGTTGGCTACTATGCAGGCTCCACTATATCTGAGTGCAACGAACACTGCCTCGCTCACACCGCCAGATGCAAGCTGCAGGGAAGGGGCCTGGATTTGGATACCTTCGATTGAGCCGTTTCCCTGCAATGGTGAGAGCAGACGCTGGCTTTGTAAGTGAGGGTCAAGCCATTGAGCTGGGGACGAAGTGTAGGCCACCAGGCATCAGGCGATTCCCAGACTTGGATTTCTGGATCGGTAAAATTATGAAAAATAAACCCAAAATGGGTGGGCTCCTGATGTTGGGTCACCTACTTGTATTTGATCGCGTGAGAACAACGTAAAAAAAAAACAAAAACAAAACCCGCCCTTTATTATATCGCTGTTTTATATAAGAAGTCACGTTTTACTGAAAAAAATGTAGGAGTTTCTCATCCTCAGAGTAAAGATGGTCCTTTACATGGAACAGATTACTTGTAAGGAGAGTTCACGGCCGTTGCTCCTAAAGTGCAGTGAACATCTTGCAGTGTCTGGGTGTTTTCACACACACATTTGGGACCCGCTGGGAGAGGCTGTTGCGTCCCCAGAGGTGATTTCCTTTGGGGAAGGGGAGGGAAGCTGCATGGCACGTCTTGGGGGGAGGGGGAGCATGCAGGTGCCTAGTGTTTAGGCCTGTGTGTATTTAGGATTTCGAGAAGAGTGTTCCAGGGCAGGGAGCCCTGACTGTGTCCACAGGAGCTGCGGAGGGATCTCGTGAGCACAGGAGCAGGGAGGAAAGCCAGAGAGAGGAGGGAGGGAAGAAGGGCAGTGGAGGGGGCAGACTGACCACCATTTAGCACCTGGCAGGAATGCGTGCAGAGCGGCCCTTCACTTAATCCTTGTAAGAAGTCTTTGGGTCAGAGGCGCTACTGCTCCCATTTGCCAGATGGGGAAAGGGGAGCCACGTGAGTGTTTGGTGTACCCGAGTCACCTCAGAGCTAGGTCGCAGAGTTGAGGTTCCCGTGGAGCCTGACACCTCTTTTTATTTCTCTGCACGGGTCCCTCACTCTGGGGTGACATCGGCATGCTGTCTGGGAGCCCTTTCAATGACTCCTGTAATTTATTCGGGGTAACCGTTGTGATGTGTCGAGGCACTTCTGATTCCCTTGGGGACTTGTGTGGTTGGCTGTCTTGTGACTTGGTGATCGTTTCAGCTGGTTATACCCCTTCAAGTGCAGCCTCATCATTTGGCACCTGGCAGACGGTATCTGCAGATCCACAGATTGCCGTTGTCATTACCAAGAATCCTTTCCTAAGTGTGTCCAGTGTGTGCACTGATCCATGGCTAAGCTTCACCAGTTTGTGTGCGGATCTGGGTCCTAGAATCCGTGTGTCCTGCGTGGAGGTGGCAGCTGGGGTTCCGGGGCGCTTGTTTCTCCCTCTTACAAAACTGAAGCTCCCAGAGAGGAAGGGGGATCCCCAAGCGGGCAGGATTCGAACCCTGGCCCCCGCCCTCTCGGTCTGGGCTCTTCTCACCTCACTTCTGCGGAGGCCTCTCTCTCACACTGGTGTGAACTCTCATAGAGGGCTTCCCAGAAAGCTCATAATAGAATCTTTGAACAGCTGTCCAAGGATGGTTTCAAGCATGGTTTACCTAGAATTTCAGATATTTTCCTCTTTTAATGGAAGCTCTGTCTGGCTAGTTGGTTCACGGGGGCCAGCTTCGCCCAGGCCACTTGCTTCCCAATTTGCAAGCATCCTCCGTGGACAAAATCCACCCTACGGGAGCTTACGCCTTAATGAGTCTAGTCAAAGTCAGTCTCATAGTGTGGGCAGTAGCTTTGATCGTCCCGATAGGTGTTTTGGTTTCTGCCGAGGAGGGAGTGGGGAAAGGGCTTTGCCCAGGATCGATGCGTCGCTTCGCTGGGCGCACCATCTGGCCTGGCTCTCCGGGGAAGGCCCCAGCGTGTGCTGCTCAGGATTCAGCCTCAGCCCGAGGCTTTATCTCCCCTACAGCCCCGGGGGCTTCCAGGGCTTTGTTTCTGGAATGTGTTGCTCAGTTGGAAGGCAGCCAGATGTTGGGACCAGAAGTGCACACCTTTAGGAGAGCCCTTTCTGCTTTTAGAGCAGCCTGTGGGGCTCCTTCCTGGCAGACCAGCTCCTCTAGGAGGAGGCGCGTGGGGCCCACGTGTGGGTATGGGGTTTCCTCAGACAGACCCACTGATAAAACATCTACATCGGTGACTTGGTACCCAGCCCTGGTTTGTTTGCTTTAAAAGGCTCAACAACACATCAGCCGTAAGGATGCCGGCTTGTTAGCTTTTGGTTTCTTGCTTGCGGTTTTTGTTTTTATGAGGAGCGGGGAAGCCAGGCCTGATGTTCTGGGTAGGAGCCTGCTGTGTGGGAGAGAGCTCCTCCCTTGTGTGTCTCACAGTGATGAGGCTCCCGCCCGTGGAGCGTTTTCTGTGTGCCCCGGCCGTGTTCTTGGTGCTTTGTGTCGCCGTCGTTTTCATCTTCTTACCATCTCCTAGGGGGGTTGAATGGCATCCATGCACAAAAACATATGTTCCAGTCCAGTTGCGAGTGTGACCATATTTGGAAACGGGGTCCTTGCAAAATGCAGTTTGTTAAGATGAGGTCATACTGGATTAGGGTGGGTCCTGATTCCGGTGACTTTAAGAGGAGGGGACACACAGACACGCAGAGGAAGATGGCCCTGTGAAGACACAGCCGGGAATTGGAGTGATGTAGGTACAAAGCAAGGAATGCCAAGGGGGGCTGGCCACCACCAGGGCCTAGGGGAGAGATGAGGAAGCATTCTTCCCGAGAGCCTTCAGAGTGAGCCTAGCCTTGCCAACACCTTGACTTTGAACTTCCAGCCTCCAGAACTGTGAGACAGAATAGATTTCCGTTGTTTTTCACCACCCAGTTTGTGACAATCTGTGAAGCAGATCGTGAAGCGGTAGGAATTACCTAGGAGGGTAATAACCCCATTTTGCAGATGAACAAACCAAGGCTCCGAGGGGTTAAGTGTCCTGCGTCAGGTCACTCAGCGTCTGTGTGGAGACAGACAGACGGGGGGATGGCATGACAGTGCTGCCGGTCTACACCTTCAAGGTGGTGACTTTGTGCTCTCAGCTCTTTAGGACATCTGTACTTCTTCAACTGGACAACAAAGACTGGGAGTCTGTAGCAGGGAGGTGTGGGGGGCACCATCAAAGTGTCTTAAAGGAGGAAAGACACAGGACCAGAGGAAGCACAGTGGCTTAAGCCTGTCTTTTAACCGTCTGTTTTAAATTGGTACAAAAATGGAAGAAAATACAGTGAAAAAGTAGTTCCCTCTCTTACCCCTGCTGCCTTGCTACCTGGGTTACTAGTTACAGTTATACTAGTTCCCAGCCCAGAGGAAACCGGTCCTCAGATGCTCGTGTGTTCTTCTGGACGAGCTGTTTAATACATAGTACGAATGTATGCATACATCTGTGTATCTATAGTACATAGATATGACGTCTGTAGATACCTTTATATAATTGTGTATATGTATAGTATTCTGTATATATAACATAAATTTAGAATCTTTATTTTATTAAACAATTTTTTTTAATGTTTATTCTTGAGAGAGAGAGAGAGAGAGCATGAGCAGGGGAGGGGCAGAGAGAGAGACACAGAATCTAAAGCAGGCTCTGAGCTGTCAGCATAGAGCCCGACACGGGGCTTGAACTCACCAGCCGTGAGCTCATGACCTGAGCCAAAGTTGGACGCTTGTTTGATCGAGCCACCCAGGAGCCCCAATTTAAAATCTTTATATTGTTTATGCTTTCCAACAACTTTGCATGAATTTTTTGATTTGAGTTTTAATATTCTGAAAAAGAAACACAACCATATGGTGTGATACTCATAAGGTACAAAAGAGCACACAGTGAAAAGGCGTCCTCTGATCTAGTCCCCAGCCACCCCTCGTCTCTTCTGTGGAGGCACCTGTTTTTTGGTTATTGTTGTTTATTTACTAAATATATTTCAGAGCTCGCTCTCAGAACAGAAAGAGCCGCCTCATTTATTTTTATGGTTTATAGTATTCGTGGCATTCTGTTACCTGGATGGACCATAAATTATTTAGCCCATCTGCTATTGGTAGATAGGATGACTTCCATCTCTGCTGTGACGGTGTTATGTTAAATAGCCTTACCCATAGGTTATTTTAAATATCTAGAGAAGTGAAATTGTTGAGTTGAAGAGTTAAGCGCATTTGATATTTTGATGGTTATGCTTAATTGTCCTCCAGAAAGTCTGTTCCAATCCCCCCTCCCCCCTCTGTAAACGAGGGTGCTGGTCTCCCCACTGCTTTCCCGCCCACTGTGTTACCAGCATTCTATCACAGTTAGTGTCTTATTTTATTTCTCTTACAATGAGTGAGCATCTTTTCAAAATGATCTTTTCTTGTTGATGTGGAGGAGCTACTTTGATTTCTTATTATTTGTAGGAGCCATTTTGAAGGAAAGCAGCCCTTTGTGATACAAGTGGCAGATAGATTTTCTCACTTTAGTTAGATTTATCGATCCTTTCTAGATGAAGAAATTCTTCTGGGTTTTCGTGTCACGTGTAGGCCCTCTGTGCTCCAGAATTATGTATTTAAAAGCTCCTGTTTTCTTCTTTTGTTTTATTTTTTCATATTTAAATCCTTCACCCATCTGGAAGTTATTTTGGTGTTATGTGTGAGTCAGGGATTCAACTTTATTTTTTTTCCAGGTGGCTATCAATGCATTCCATTCATTTATTGAATAACCCCTTCTTGCCCCTGACTTGATTTGCATTAGTTTTTTATTGCTGCATAACAATGTCACTGCAAACTTAGTGTTTTAACATAGCACGTATTTATTGGTTCATCTGTGGTTCAGGAGACAGGGTGCAGCATAGCCAGGCTCTCTGCAAGGCTGCAGTCAAGGTGTCAGCTGGGGCTGCGGTCTCCTCTGAGGCTCGACTGGGGAAGGATCCATTTCCAAACTCACGTGGTCGTTAGCATTCATTTCCTTGAAGGTGGCAGGAGGAAGGCCTCATTTTCTTGCTGGCTGTCAGCTGGAGGTGGGTCTCAGTTACTTGTTCTGTCCCAACATAGCCTTTTGGTTCATCAAGTCAGCAAGAGAAAGAGGAGCCCTGTAGTCTTCTCTAACATAATCGCATACATCCTGTCACCTTTGCCTTCTTCCGTTGATTAGAAGCAAGTCACATTCAGGGGGAGGTGATCACACAAGGGCTTGACACCAGGGGCAGGGGGAGACTGTGTAGGCACCTTCTTGAGAGCGTGTCTGACCTCCTACCTTCGTTTTACTTTAAATTTCTATGCATATTTGAACCCATTTCTGAAACCCCACCAGCTTTCGAGGAGTGGTAGAGGAAGAGAAAGCTGCATAGAGATGGGGAGGAGGTGCCCATCTTTTCCAACTCCCTACCTGGAGCCTAAGTCACCCTGGCCAGTTGTGGACCGTGTCTCTCTGAGACGTTTGGCGGCTGGCTTCATCCCATGGCTGAACTTGATACGAAGGCTGCCTGCTGCCTTCACGTCCGCACTCTGTGTCTCCAGGCTGAGATAACCTATCGCCGGCCTGGGAGCACGTTTACAGCTTCACTTCCATGCCCTTGAGCTGGAATTCTGTGTTTTATTAGAGATTATGTTCATATTGGTGAATACTGCCTTTTAGCCGCACCACTGCCTCTAGATGAAATCAAGTGTGTTGTTGCAACCCGAAAGTGTTATCCCAGTAGAATGCAGAAATAGGATAAGTTGTGGGGGGATGAGAGATGTTGATGGATTGGTACCAGTCCTCTTCCCTGGGGAGCACGAGCATGCAGAACAGGCCTCTGGAAGAAGGATGGGAATCCTGGCAGCTGTGTTCTGTTCATACTTCCTTAAGCCTTTGGTCAATTTTATTACCTGTAGTTTCTGTCTCCACCCCCCCCCCCCATCCCAGTATCCCATTTCCTTTCACAAAAGTTGTTATGGACCGATTGGTCTGCTGCGAGTAGAGGATTTAAATAGTCATTAAAAGACAATGGGGAGGGCACCCGGGTGGCTCAGTTGGTTGAGCATCCCACTCTTGATTTCAGCTCAGGTTGTAATCTCATGATCCCGAGACCGAGCCCAGCATCAGGCTCTGCGCTGACAGCACAAAGAGCCTGCTTGGGATTCTCTCTCTCTCTCTCTCTCTCTCTCTCTCTCTCTCTCTCTCTTTCTACCTCCCCCACTCAAAATACATAAATAAACATTTTTTTTTAAGTGTAAAAAAAAAAGATGATGGGTATAGCCACAGCAAGCAATATATGCAGTGGCGTGCCAGTGTGGTGTAATCTTGGGCACTGAGTTGCGCAGGGTGGACAGGTATGAGGATGCGGTCATTCATGGTGGCGGGGGGAGGGATTGGAACCTGGCCGTGGGCCGGGGCAGAGGGGGCTGGCCTGGAGGAAGAGGGGGTAATGAGGGATATTTTTTTTTTCTTTAAGTGGAAGGATGTGACACTAAAAAAGAATTTTAGTGTTGTTTGGGCATGCTGATGGGGTAAAAACTTCTTAGAACAAGTAAGGGATTGAGTGGCCAGGCTCAGGAGAATGGCTGTTTAGAATATGCCTTGGTAGGGCTGGAGAGTCTGGTGATGCAGAGTGGGGACCATTTTGCTATCGGGTAGGAGGAGTCAGAGGGCTTTCATTTCCCGGAGTATAGGGTGCTGGCGGGGGACCTGAGCCCAGGCCCTGAAGGAGAAATAGGCTGGTCCCAGAGTTGCGGGCCATGAGGGCTGACTGAAGTAATGTTGGCAATAAACCTGCCAGGTGGTTCTCTAACCTTGTTGCCAGTGAATTGTAATCATGGTAGAAGTTGAACTTGGAAGTGTATGCAGTTGGATCCTCTTGTCCCTTCACAATCGAGAAAAGGATTATTATAGGGATTAATTCGGTGGATCCAACTCTTTCAGAAGTGTGGATGGTCAGTGTTCTAGTAGGAAAAGGAAGGTTGGTGGAGATGACCCAGGACTTCTAGGTGGTGGGGCTAGAAGATTTCTCCCTCACAGCAGGTGATGCGAGCTGGAGGGTGGGGTGGGGAGCCTCTGTAGGGGGAGTGTCTACAATAGAGAGGGGTGGGGGCCTTCGGGGAATGGATGAGTATGTTTACAGGAAACAGACATAGATACCACCAAGAGGGAAGATGTTGATATGTCTGTGTACACTCTTTTCCCTTTTCCTGGGCCAGTGGGTGAATTTTATTTCATTCATTATCAAACTTACTATGTTCCAGGCATTGTGTTAGGCACTTGGGGATACTGAGTTGAATAATGCCCAGTCTCTTCTCTCCAGGAGCTCAGTGTAGTGGGGGTGCAAAAGACACTTTGAAGGATCTGAGACAATGTTGGAACAAATGGAACTTCTCCCGGAAGAGTCTGTGTGAGTTGAATTCTGTTGTGTGGCAGGGTGGACAGTGACTTCAGTGGTCTGTGTGTGTGTATGTGTGTGTGTATGTGCATATGCATGCCTGTGTGTGTGTGTGTGTGTGTGTGTGTGTGTGTGTGTGTGTGTGTATGTTTAGTTGTATTGCTTTGGCTTTTTATTCCTCTTGGAGTCTTGGAAATATGTGTGCTTAAATGTATTTATAAACGTGTTTTGTTTGGGTGCTCTCAGTCTACTGCAACTCAAGCCAAATTTAGTAACTTGATTTATAGCATGAAAATTCCATTACTGAGGCATGCGCTTAGCCCACTGAGTGGCTTGCAGAGCTTTCTGGAGGTAGGTGATTCAGAGGGGCTTGGTGGCTCCAAGTCCTCAGGGGCCCAGGCTCCCTTTCTTACACATTCCTCTGCTAGCTCCTCCATGGCCCAGAGCGACTGCTTGAGTACCAGCCACGTCATCTGAATTCCAGCCTGCAGGAAGGAGGAAGGCCCTAAGTGGAATGAGCTCCTTCTTGCAGCACCTGGGTGGCTCAGTTGGTTAAGTGTCCGGCTCTTGGTTTCAGCTCAGGTCATGATCTCACGGGTTTGTGAGTTCGAGCTCCATGTCGGGCTCTGTGCTGACAGGGTGGAGCCCGCTTGGGATTCTCTCTCCCTCCCTCTCTCTGTCCCTCCCCTGCTTGTGCGTGCTCCCTTAAAATGAATAAATAAACTTAAAAAAAAAAGAATGAGCTTCTTCTTCTCAAAGGCCCTTCCTGTAAGTCACATACAGGACTTCTGTCTATATCCCATGGGCCAGCGTGTAGTCACATAGCCACCTTCTGCTACAAACGAGAGTAAGCACTGTGCTGAGGTCACATTGGGAGCCTTCTTAGTGATTATGGGAGGAGAAAACACATCACGGGGTATATATGGGAGTTCATCACGAAGGGAAAGAGACCAAGGACTGGAGTTTTACTTCTGAAAACTTGTTTTAGGACAAGAAAGGGTACAGGGGTAGATGGCTTCACTGGGCTAGTACGTTACAGGAAACATGCCTCATCCTCCCAAGCAGCTCTGAAAGAAGAATCACAGGTATCCTGGAGAGGCCAGGTAGGGAGAGCTCCTACGTGACCCCTTAGGGTGCATGTTTCGGGAAAACCAGCAGTGGTATCAAGCCAGGAGCCCCGCCCGTCCCTCCGCGTCCACAGTGGCCACTCTGTGCTGTGGATGCCAGTTTGCAGGGCTGCAGCCTCTCATGTGGGCAGCTCCATGGAACGTGTTCCAGAGCGAGGTCTGTTTCTTGATTCGTGATGGCTGACTACCCCAGATGCGCCAGGGTGATGCAGGGGATGCTGGCCCCTTTAAAAAAGCTAGGCGCTCATTTACATTTTTGGGAGGAAGGGAAATGGCCGTGAGGCACGTCCCCCAGTCCATCAAAGGCAAAGATCCAAACTGTAGCCCTCTGTGAACTGGATCCTGCCTGTCCCCAGCCTCATCGTCCCTGGAGGTTTGCATACCTGCAGTGCAGAGCTCCTCCACCCAGCCCTTGTCCAGGGCCGGGGCGGTCCAAGGCAGAGCAGCCTCATCCTTTGTGTCTGTAACAGTCACGTGATGTGTGGCCCGGACTGATGCCCGTTGAACATTTTCTTGCTTCCGTCGGCTCTTCTTGGCGAACTAAGCTCCTTGGTTCAGTTGGGGCTGCTTCTCACACATCTTTGGGTCCCCAGCACTGCTGTGCTTGGCACCTGTGGCCGGACCCAGTGCCCTAGACTTGAGGGTCCCTCTGCGTGTCAGTCCTGGCAGGGTTTGCCATGTTTTCACAGCCTCATGGTCTTCACCTACGCGGAAGGTACCTGGAGCGAATTACTAAGCGGGCAAAGACTGTAAAAGGGTAAATTGATCACTTGCTGAGCCCGCGAGAGTCAGCTCATCGAAACATTTAAATTTTAAACACCCACACTCAGAACTATTTCTCTAGCCGTCCAAGTGCCTCGGGTTAGGGAGAGAGAGGAGTTCTTTTAGTTTAGATGCTGCTTTTGCGTCAAGCGGTTTAGTATTGAAGCACTTTTTCTTTATCCATTCGTCCGTTGATGGACACTGAGGTTGCCCCCGTGTCTCAGCCATTGTGAACAAAGCTGCAGTGAACACGGGGGTGCAGATATCTTTTTAAGTTACACGAGCGTTGGAATGGTGAGTCTCCAAGCTTCTGGTCCATTTGTTTTAGGCAGTTGTTGTTCTTTTGCCTCTTCTGACGGCCCTGGGATAAGCAAAGTTATGTTGAGTTGGGTTAGCTCAGGTTTTTCCTAGGTGCCGTGCATGAAAGAGAATTTATAAGCTATACTGGGCCTTGTAGCTCTTGCAGAGAAATAGGGAGTTGATGTGATACCTGGGACGAGGTTCTTGAGTCAGCGGCTCTCCCCTGGGGAGGGATCTCCTGGTCTCTTGATTCCAGCCTGTCTTGCATCAGTTTTGCTGGGTCTGTCCTTGTCTTCTTCCTTCTTATTTTATTTTTTTAAATGTTTATTTATTTTCGAGAGAGAGAGTGAGCGAGCGTGAGTGAGGGGGGGAGGGGTAGAGAGAGCGGGAGAGCATCCGAAGCAGGCTCTGAGCTGACAGCAGAGAGCCCCGCTGCAGGGCTCGAACTCACAAACCATGAGATCATGACTTGAGCTGAAGTCAGATGCTTAACAGACTGAGCCCTCCGGGCGCCCCTCTTGTCCCTTCTTGTTAGCTAGCTGTATATTGATGTGGAGCTTTATCAAGACTGTTACGGAAAGGTCCTATATCGTGGGGGACGACCCGATCAGGTGGAGGCCTGCGCTGGCTGTGAAAGAATTCACCCGAGGCAGAACAAAGGGGTTAGAAGTTTATTGAATACACTCACTGCACAGGAACAGCAGGCAGGACAGCAAAGGAGAGACTGTCTTCCAGGAGACAGTGGTGGGGGGCTGTAGTTACGGGGGAAGGTGAGGAGGTATGGGAACATATGGAATTTTCCTTTTTTCCGTGTTGCATCTGGGTGTAAGTAGCCCATTGGTCAGCAAGGGCTTATGGATATTTTGAGGTGGGTCACCTGATGGGCCTGTTTGTATTCAGCCCAGGGGTCACTGGGGGCCCTTCTACCTTACCCTGGTTTCCACTGTTCAATTAGTTGAGCATATCCCTTCTCTAGGAGTGGCTATGCTGGCTTTAAATACTGTTGTCTTTAAAATAACAAGGTGATCGAGATTTTTTTTTTTTTTTTTTAATACGGAGCCTCTTAATTGAGCCTTAATTTCCACGGAAGTATTTTTTTTTTTTAATTTTTTTTTCAACGTTTATTTATTTTTGGGACAGAGAGAGACAGAGCATGAACGGGGGAGGGGCAGAGAGAGAGAGAGACACAGAATCGGAAACAGGCTCCAGGCTCTGAGCCATCAGCCCAGAGCCTGACGCGGGGCTCGAACTCACGGACCGCGAGATCGTGACCTGGCTGAAGTCGGACACTTAACCGACTGCGCCACCCAGGCGCCCCTCCACGGAAGTATTTTTATAAGATTTATAACCGTGTTTAGTTGCTTTGTAATGGTTGCTATGTCAGTTTGCATAATGCTGATTATCTAGGCAGTCCAAAGTCATTTATGGCTATGTCTTCATTACCAGGTAGTAGATATTCTCCCCATTCCGTTGCTGGGGAAATTGAGGCTTCTTATAGAGAAATATTGGACCCATAGAAAGTCAAACCGCAGAGGGAATTACCACCAGGGCTCCCTGGCATTTGTCTTACCTTTTCGCCATTGACTTTATCTGGATGGGCAAGGTCGTGCTGGGAACTAATCTACTGGTGATTAGTTGGTTTGAGTTACTCCTTTTAGAAATGGGATCACTGTTTCTCTTTACGTATATGACATGGAAATTCTCATTCACCTAGCTCCCCCACCGTGAAGGTTAATGAAAAAATGTGAGGTTTGTTAAGCAGTTTGGGAGAATGACAGCATGAGGAATGTTATGTTTTTAATGGTAAACTTGGGCCCTTCCACTGGGCCTCACGGAGGCGGTTTCCAGCTTCCCAAGTGTGGATGACACAGGGCTGATAAATCCCAGTCTACTTCCGTTCTGTCTAACCCAGCCAAGGACTTCTTGCCGAATATTCTCCCACAAACCAGATGTTTTGACATAGCTTGTTACCAAACTGCAATTATTAAATAATAATCTGTATTGTTAAATCATTAATGAAAGACTTTATATCTGTGAGAGATTCCTTCGGAAGGATGTAGTTATTGTTACCACACTAATGTGTTTGAACAGAGACATTTGATGTGCCGAGCGCTGGGCATTTAGGCAAGTGGACGCGTTTGGTTGGCCCCTTTGAACTAGCCCTGGGAATCTTTGATGTTCTCAACCACCGGGGACCTCAGTTTGGAAGCTGTTGATGGAGACCCTGGGGCCACTGCTGACCCCAGGGGAGTCCATTATCATTCAGGTTCTGGTTTTCATATTGGTTGGGAAATTTCATATAAAAAAAAAATCTAGAAAATCATTCTCTTGGGGTTCTCATCGTCTACTTAGAGCTATGACTGGTTCTTTCCCCCAAGGTCAGAGTCATGAGGTCACATGGTGGGGAAATACAGGCATCAACGGGAAGGTGGAGTCAAAGGGGGGGAGAGTGACAGCTCTGGAAGCAGAGTGATTTGGGACCAGACCCAGGCTGTTTCTCAGCAGTGTCACTTTAACCTCTCTGATCTCAAGTTTCTTCACCTGCAAAATGGAGGCAATAACCACCTCAGTGGATTATTGTGAGGACTAAATGTGGTAACATTTATAAAAAAGGGCTGTCCTGGGCTAGTACCCAGTAGGCTCTCAATATTATTAAGAACAGAAAGTTACTCATGAAGACCTAAGATTCTTTGGCTGGTGCACCTCCTGTTGAAAGATTGGGTTTTTATATCCTCGTATTTTTCTAAGAGTGCATCTCTCTCATGTTCTTTTAGATAGTCCTAATACTGTGACCTTCACCCCGCCCCCCCCCATCCCTTGGGGAGGGGAGTCTGTTCCTGCCCTTTCCTAGAAGCCTGCAGCTTGCTAAAACCACTGTTGTCACAGACAGCCCCCTGGCAAGATGGCCTTGGAAATCCCTGAGTGCGGGGCGTCCCCCACCGAGTTGGCATTGCCCTAGCTTCACCCGTGAGCAGGACTCAGCAGTAGCCCTGCTACCCAGGCTGGGATCATGGTGTGTGTGGGGGGGGGGTATTCAAGGCACGTGTTGGTTGCATGTCAGAAAATCTGCATTTTCTACTCTTGGTTCTTCCATCGGAAGCTGAAGAAAGGTCCTTTTTTACTTGGCTTCTTGGCTTGTGAGTTGGAGCTCTTTGGTCCTGCCTTCGTCGGTTTTATTTCCTCAGCTGTTCTGGGTTGCAGTAACTAGTCCCATGTTTGGGGCCTCTTTTGTAAACTCTTTTAAGACCAGGACCATAACTACCCTACGTTGGACATATTGGGTTAAATAAAATGTATTATACCTGTTCCTTTTTACTTTCTGGCTACTAGAAACATTTAAATTACATATGTGGTTTGTATTGTGTTTCTTTTTTTTCAAGTTTATTTATTTATTTTGAGAGAGAGAGACAGAGTGAGCAAGCTAGCAGGGGAGGAGCAGAGAGAGAGAGAGAGAGAGAGAGAATCCCAAGCAGGCTCCGCACTGTCAGCACAGAGCCTGATGCAAGGCTCGAACTCACAAACCATGAGATCATGACCTGAGCTGAGATCAAGAATTGCACACTTAACTGACTGAGCTCCCCAGGCGCCCCTGCATTGTGTTTCTATTAGTGCTGGTTACAGCCCTCTCTCTCTGTCCATTTAGTAAACTGCATGGACCCGCCTGGGTTACATGGCTGGGTTGAGGGTTTGGGGTAGAGGTGGGCATGGGGTGCTCTGAGTGGCTAGCGTAGACCCCTGTAGTGAGGTGTAGTGAGTTAACGGTGGTCCCCCCAAAGATTCGTCTACCCCGAACCTGTGAATGTGACTTTATTTGGAGAAAGGGTCTTTGCAGTTGTAATGAAGTTGAGGATCTTGAGAGGATACCATGCTAGATTATCTGGGTGGGCCCTAAGTCTAATGACATTGTCCTTATAAGAGGAGGAGACATAGAGAAGGTCGTGTGAAGACAGGCAGAGGTTGGAGGAACGCCAGGGATTGCCAACAGCCCCCAGAAGCTAGGAAAGAGGCAGGGATGGATTCTCCTGGAGAGTCTCCAGGAGAGGCTTCCAGAAGGAAGCACCCTATCAACACCTCGATTTTGCACTCCTGTCCTCCAGGATTGTGAGGGAATGACTTCTGTTGATGTGAGCCGCCCAGCTTGTGGTCATCTGTCTCAGAGACCCTGAGAAGCTCACCCATGAGGAGGTGGCACCCCACTGTGTCTGATGGAGGCAGGGGAGGAGTTCCCTGAAGGGACCGGAAGAAACCAGCGCAAAAATGGGCTGGGCTGTTAAGCTGTCGCTGTCACAGACCCCTGCCCCAACCTATAGAATTTATTCTGGATATTAAAAGTGATGGCATATACAAAGTGCCTGCCTTAGTTTCCACAACGAAGGAAGTTTTCGTTATTACGGTGGAAGGTGCTATGCCACTCTCCTCAACCTTGACGGTGAGATGGTGGGTGATTGTACCAGTGATGCTACTTAGTGGTCTGGAGACCCTTCACGTCTAGGCATTTTGTGTGTGCCTTGTGAGGCCATCTGCCAGGTTTTTGGGTTATTTCCCCTATTTATTTTGTTGCATGGGGAAGAAGAGGAGAAGTTTGCTGATTCTGAGGGTTTTTTCCTGCTTGGTGAGAAATCTGCTGTCTTTTTGGTGCTCGCTAAATACTTGAATTGGATCACTCCATTTTGGGGCAAATGGTGTTATTCTCTAGTTTACCTAGAGATTTTGGGCTCCCACCAAAAAGTTTTAGAAAAGGCACTCTCATATTACTAATTGCAGAATAAACATTTCCAGCCCCATGTGCAGCAGACTTATTTGGCCAGTATTTATGCTGGTGGGGAAGAGAAAGAATATTTGTTGACTGTCTACAGTACCTCCGGCAGTTTTGTGCAATCATTTTAGTTAATTTCTCATGCTAGGCCTGCAAGGTAAGCGTTATTGCCCGATTGATAGATATACTCTCCGGGGGGAAGTGACCTGTCCAGGGACACGTGGTAAGTGGGAAAACTGAGAGTCCCAATCGAGCCAGTCTTGCCTTTTCTCTGAGAAAATGGTGACATGGTAGCGAAATGCATAGAACAGGTCATCTCGGCTGGTTCGGTTAGGTGGGCTTTGTTGGGGTGGGTTGTGGGTGGCGAGAAAGTCTGTGCCCTCCCTTGGAATCCTCACACTCTGGGAGACTCGGAGGCACCTCTGCATAGCTCATTTTGAAAATCATTGTTCCTTACTTGATGACTCCCTCATTCACCCTGTGTCTCTGATTCTGCGGGTCGTCCATTGTGTTTGTCCCTTCAGTTATTAACCTTTAGCATTTTGAGGTTTTCATTTTAGATGAGTCAGGCCATGTAGCGGGCCCCATGGGAGAGCATGTTTCTGCAGATTCTGTAAGTTGGCCTGCTGAGGTGGTGGAACTTTCTGGAGAATGGGGTGGTAATGCTAAAAGTCACTGGGGCCTTTTAGGGGCACCTGGGTGGCTCACTTGCTTAAGAGTCTCTTGGGGCGCCTGGGTGGCTCAGTCGGTTGGAGCATCTGACTCCGGCTCGGGTCGTGATCTCACGGTTCGTGGGTTCGAGCCCCGCGTCGGGCTCTGTGCTGACAGCTCAGAGCCTGGAGCCTCCTTCGGATTCTGTGTCTCCCTCTCTCTCTGCTCCTCCCCCACTCATGCTCTGTCTCTCTCTCAAAAAATAAACATTTAAGAAGAAAAAAAAGAGTCTCTTTTGGCTCAGGTCATGATTTCACAGTTGGTGAGATCAAGCCCCGAGTCAGGCTCTGTGCTGAAAGCTGTGGTGCCTGCTTGGGATTCTCTCTCTGCCCCTCCCCTGCTTGTGCGTGCACTCTCTCTCTCTCTCTCTCTCTCAAAGTAAATAAATTTTAAAAAGTCAGTGGGGCCTTTTAGCGCTTGGGCCCCAGTCAGGCTCTGGGTCTTGGAATTTAACCAGCTACTTTATAGTGGTATATGCTCACGCAGAGATGTATGTTAGAGAATGTGTTAGTCACGGTAGGACAGCTCTTTGCTGCAGTACGGTTTCCCCAGTAGTCCATTGGTTTAACACATAAAAGCCTGTGCTTCACTTACACAAAGACTCTGGCAGGAATCTACTCCTCATGGCGACTTTGTCCCGGGGTTTGCAGGACTTGTCAGGTGCTGGTTCTTCTGTTCTTTACCCTGAAAGTGATAGGAGTCAGTTTTGTCCACATTCTGTTGTCCCACACCAGTCATGTGGGCTGCCTGGCCTGGGAAGTGGGGGCAGTGGGGTGGTACAGACGGGCCTGGTGGTATAGACGATATAGACGGGGGTGAGTACCACTCTGTGCCACAGAGCGCACAGAGCATGCCTGTTGGTGATGGGTTCACTAACTCCGAGTAAGTGCTCAGGCCCATTTGCTTGAGAAAAAAATGAAGAGTCGGGGCTGTATTTCTGTGACTCTTTTACTGGCTCTCTTCCTCACACCTTCTCAGCACTCAGCAAACGTTGGCTGAGTTGAATGAATGAGACATTTAAAATCTGGGTCCGATGGGCAGTGCTTCTTCCCTTAGACGGAGGTTCAGGGTCCACGCTGATCCAGGATGGCCTCTTCTTCACCTGGTTACATCTGCAAAAGAACCTCTTTACAAATAGGTCCCATTCATAGTTACTGGAGGTCAGAACTTGAACATAGCTTTGTGGGGCAGGGACACACGATTCTACCCTTTACAGTAGTGTAGGTAAAGGATTAACACAATATGCACACATAGTAGGCCCTCATTAAATAATAGTTTCCATTTACTCTTCTCAAGACAGTGCTTGGGAAAACCCATATAGACCTTTGAGGTTTATAGTATCAATAAAACGAGAGCATTTTCTGTTGTTTTTGATAACGCATAGCTCTTATTTGCAATATGATGTTCTTCTAGGGCATGTATACGAGATGCCGTGCATCTCAATTACAGAATACGTTTGGCATTTGGATTTTGAGTGACTTTAGCCCAGTGCTGTCGGTTTCCTTCGGGCACTTTTGTCTTGCTTAACGATGCAAAACAGAAAATGCACACCAATGGTTCCCCAAAATGAGGACTCTCGTTATTGCTTCTTTTTTTTACCTCTGGGGCCCCAAACTGCAGAAGCTTATTTACTGCAAGGCAATGAGGGCTCTAAATCTCCCGCCTCCATATATTACATTCTGTATTACACTCAAACTTGGTGAAATTAATTGTGGCCAAGGCAAGGGAGACAGGAAAAACCTATAATGGTTTATCATATTTTGCAGGCTTTGTGAGGGCCATAAATTTAAGGCATATAGGAATTGTATTTATTCTTTAGATTTCACAAATTTGTCATGTTCCCTTTCTCTGAGGATGACAAGTTCTTTAAGACAATGGAGTCTCTGGTTTTGAAATAGAAAGAGGGGAACGATGGAGATGTTCTCGGTGTCCCAGATGACCACAGAGTCCTTGCTCTCAAGCTTCTTGAGTTTCATGCCTGTTAATAGTTAAATTATTAATGCAGGTTTGCTAGTGGAGGGAGTTGCTTTTGACCATCGCCTCTCCTCTAGTATCAGCTCTTTTATAGCTGCAGTTGTAGGAGTCAGATTTCATATGGAGCAGTTTATAAATTGAATAGCGCGTGTGTGTGTGCGTGTGTGTGTGTGTGTGTGTGTATTGGAAAGAGCCTGTAGTGGCCTCTCACTGTGTCTTGTGAGTGCCCTTGTGTCTGAAACCTTGCGATGTAGAAATTTACATCTTGGAATTCGATCCAACTTGGAGCTGGCTCAAACAAGGAAATTGACCTAATACTGAATTCTGCTGATAGTTCAGCAGCTTCTGTCAGCAAGGAAATGGCCCCTCTCCCAATCTGTTTGGACAGTGAAGTTGCATATTCCTAGGGTTGAAATTCTCTGAAATGATAGGTTGTTGAAGATTTGCCCCCAGAATCTCTGGTGGCCGCATCAATAAGAATGCAGCTTTGATTTGATGATCTTTATTTTCTTTCCTGAAGCAAAAGTCCATAGAATTGATTTAAAAAAAAAATCTTAGAATGATGTAGTTATCCCTCAGTAACTCTCTAGGCCCCTGGCATCAAACTTTTTTGATAGTAACCCAAAGAAACACATTTATGTGTGTACACAGACATTTGGACACAGATGGTTCATTGCTGTGTTATTCATGACAGCCCCAAAGTGGTAATTACACTGCTGTCATCCGTGGATGGATGGGTAAATGAATGTATTATACTCATGCCATGGAATATTATACAGCCATAAAAAGGAATGAAGTAATGATACATGTTGTATCATGACCGGATCTTGAGATCATTATACTAAGCGAAAGAAGCGAGACACAAAACACCACATGGCGTATGATTCTGTTTATATGAAGTGTCCAGAATAGGTAAATCCTTGGAGACAGAAAGTAGTTTGGTGGTAGCCCAGGCTTGAGAAGAAATGGAGAGTGAATGCTAATGGGCATGTGGATTCCTTTTGGGGTGATGAAATGTCCCCAAACCAATGTGGTTATGGTTGTGTAACTCTGAATTTACTAAAAGCCATTAAGTTGCATACTTTTAAGGTAAAAGTATGGGTAAATTGTATGGTATGTGAATTATATGTCAGTCATGCTGTTAAAAATCACATATATAGGGGCGCCTGGGTGGCTCAGTCACTTAAGTGTCTGACTTCAGCTCAGGTCATGATCTTGTGCTTTGCAGGTTCAAGTCGCATGTCAGACTTTCTGTTGTCAGCACAGAGCCAGCATCAGATCCTCTCCCCCCACCCTTCCCCTCCCCTGCTGCATCTCTCTCTCTCTCTCTCTCTCTCTCTCTCTCTCAAAAATAAACATTTTTTAAAAAAGTCACATTTACATTGCAATGTAGATCATCTATATGAAGCTCAATCAAAACCTACTCTTCTGTGTCTATTACACTCTGATCGACTCCAATCTCTTCCATTCAATTTCTTTAAAAAGTTGCTGGCTGTTTCCCACCAAATTAATTTTCCATAACCTGTACATTGATAGATTCCTCTCCATTTTACAGATGAAAAAACCGAGTCCCAGGGCTTAAGACGTGGGTGCTGGGGTACCCAGTGTATTAATGACCAAGCTGAGACTATAAGCTGAGCCTTCTGACACCCGGGCCCTCTGTGCCAGCCCAGAGGTTGGGTGTTCTTTTTTCAAAGATTAAGCAGAATTTGGGGTTAAAAAAAGGTACTGGCAATGAATAGCCTCGTTGTCAACACCTTCACGTGGAGTCTGGAGTGGTTAGGAAAGCTCAGGACGCGGAGAGGACTGATTGCATGGTTTTGCCTTGGGCACAGTATTCAGTGCGCCTACACCCCGTGGCCACAGCTTATGCGGGGGGGGGGGGGGCATCTGTTTAGGTTTCAAGCGAAGATTCTATTTTCTGAGCGTTGTAGGGTAAACACTTGAGAAGTTTCTGGCTGTTATTTAGACTCCCTGGCTTCTAGCCCTTCCGCTGCAAGTAGAATTCAAGGTAGGGATTGATAGAAAGTTGAGAAAGTACACACAAGGAATTAGGAGAAAGGGGAGCTGGTGTGTCCCTACAGCTCTTGAATCAGCCGTTTGGTGCCAGTGAATGGTCAGTGAACACAGCACAGCCTTGGCCAGAGATGCAAAGACGAGAGAATTTTCTCCGGGGAAAGGATGGGGAGGGAGGGGGAGGGCAGAGGTACCGAGAAGGGCCCGGTCACTGTAGGCGCGAACTCCATTCTCTACAGGGTTCATTTCTGAGTCTCTAGGAGCTGATTCAGACCTGCTGTCCCCTCCTGTGGCCCTTGAGAGGCCATTTCGTGGCCAGGGCTATTTTTTTTTTTTTTTTTAATAAGTTTTGCTCGACATTTGGACAGAACGCCGTACCTCCTTGGTTAATTATTTGTGTAAATACTTGCTCTTTCGTCACGGGACCGTCTCCTGGGTTAAAAAGACTCACGTGGAAATAAAGGTTTTCTTTAAATTTTTTTTAAAGTGTATTCATTTCTCACAGAGTGCGAGCGGGGGAGGGGCAGAGAGCGAGGGAGACACAGAATCCGAAGCAGGTTCCAGGCTCTGAGCTGTCAGCACAGAGCCTGACCCAGGGCTTGAACTCGCGAACCGTGAGACCATGACCTGAACTGAGGTTGGATTCTTAACCGACTGAGCCACCCAGGCACCCCAAACATCTTATTTTCATCCTCCCCTTATGAATGACATGCTGGTCAAAGGGTCCACCTCAGGAATAGAAAATCCTGTCTGCGGTGAGGGGTCCGAGCTGGAGGTGGGAGGTGGGTGGAGGGGTGGCCCGTTCTTCCACAGGGTTGGCCTCCAGCAGGGCTGTGGTTGCCCCCCTTGGTGCCTAGAAGGGAAATTCCGCCATTGGCTGGGTTTCCTGACTGCGGCCAGAGCCCCCTGTGCGTGTGGCAGTGTGGGTGGAGCTCTGGTTGACCAAGAACCTATGTCTGTCCTTGCCCGATTGAGAAAGCCAGGGGCCAGGAGCGTGACAAAGAGAATCAGAGCAGCAGATGTAAATAATACATAACAAAATAGTAATGATTAACCTTTTTTGGTGTAAAGCCTCTTTCAAACCGTGCCACCTCCTCAGCGGGAGAGGCTAAGATGCTCCCAGCTCTGGCTGGCCCGCCTCCAGGCCCGGCCCCTCCACGTGCTCCTGTGTAGCCTTGGGAATGTGGTGTCACCTCTTCCAAACCTCAGTTTCCTCATCTAGCACGCTGGGACAGTCATATGCTTGCCTGGAGGGATGACAGCCGACTGGCATAAGGTGAAACATGACAGCGCATAGCCTACAGAATGGCCCCTATTCCGTGCTCCAGAATGATGGCTATTTTAATGAGTAGGCAGCACCTTTCCTTATTCCCATTCAACAGATTGGGATGCTGAGGCACAAGTAGGTTGTACGGCTGGCTCGAGGTAGTTGGGGCCTGTCCGACCTTAGACCTCTTTTTTTTTTTAACCCATGTTGTCCTTGTGAGTCATCTGATGAATGGCTGTAGGTGTTGAGCTTAGGGAAGACACCAGGGCGGTGGGCGAGGGTCTGTGCTGCTTATTCAGATTTCTGGTCTGCCCAGAGGGAGTTGACTCTCCCAGGTGACCTCAAGGATGTGCACTGCAGTAGGGCCATCACACAGCCCGTAGGAGTGGACCTGTGTCCTTCCCTTCCCTCTTCCTCTGTTCCGGGCATTGCTGAGGCTGAGGTGTTTTCCACTGCCCTTTTGAACTGAGGGACTCAGCTGACTTCTGGTTGTGCAAATTCCTTTGTCTTCCAGTTTCAGTATGCGTGTGCCTTCTGTTCGTTTTGTCTGTCGGAGATTGTAATCTGTCGTGGCAGATAAAGGCCCTTTCCTTCCCTCCCTCCCTCTTCTTTGATGCTGGCACATTCCTCGCGGCTAATAAGTATTGGATGCTCCCAAGAAACAGAATAAACACATTTAATACTGGATTGATTCTCTGAGGCCTTCCCGCCCCGTCTCCTCTGGGCCGGAGCATACTCACTCTTTGTCAGGCTTGCGCGCTCAACTGTGCGAGGCTTAGAGCCTGTTGGGCAAGATGATTAAAAACAAAACAAAACCAAAAAAAACCCATCCTGGAATGAACCTCTGGAGACGATTATCCTGGGTTCCCTTGGAAGATATCCTGTGTGGTTCCAGGGTGGTGGAAGACGGGAGTCTCGGGTGCGTGGTTTGTTTGCTAAGGCTGCCGCGCTCTGAGTGGGGCCTCGGTCTCGTGGCTCGAGGAATCCCGCGGCCTCTGGGTGTAGTAGTAAAAGCAGTTTAAAGCAGGCTCATTACTGGACCAGTTATTGCTTTTGTTCAGAATGGCCCATCTAAGTCAGGCCCTATTAAATACAGCAATTTAACTGACACTTAGCGTCTTTAAGGAGATAAATTATCCTTTGGCCTGGTCACCTCCACTTTGAAATCTGATCATTTGGTACAGGCCCTGGGAGAGTAGTTCAGGCGGATGCGTTTGCTCACGGAAGCCACATTTCAGTCATTTGTTCAGGACACATTTACTGAGGACCTACTCTGTACCTGATACCCCTGTAAAGCCTGGCTATGTGACGTGGGTCCTGCTTTTAAGGTGCTCACGGCTTTTGTTCGGGCATGAAACATGGAGTGAGCACCTACTGTGTGCAGAGCCCCATGCCTGGCGTTGTGCAGGAGACTGAATAACGGCGGCAGGTGCGTACCGGTGGGGCCCTTACCTTTTGTGCTGAGGGCTGCCGTGGAGTCAGTTAACTGGGCACAGCCTGGAACCGAGTGTGCATTGTGAGAGAGGTGCAGCAAGTGCCGTGAGGGTGGAGGAAGGAGCCGGTCGTTCTGTGGGCTGGAGAGAGGAAAGCTTTATGGCAGAGGTGACATCTGTTGATCTTTGAAAGAGGGCCTCTCTGATGAGAGGAGCTTAAAGCAGGGCTCCTTCTCTAGGTCGTAGACTGGAGCCAGCAGCCTCCCCAGACTGAGGCTGCGCCTTTGCCCATCTCTCTTGACAACTGCATGGACGCTTCTGGGTGTTCTCGTTTGCGTGCCTCTTTGCACGCCTGCCGTGTTCTCACCCTCCCCACCCCTGCCTCCAGGCTTCAGTGCACACCATCCCAGCCCCGTCTCCCTCAGTCTCTTCCCGCTCAGCTCCCGTGTCTCGCTGACCCGCTTGTGCCCTAATCCTAAAAACCCTAAGGGAGGAATTTGGGCCGCCTGTCCATGTTTTCTGGCCACGCCCTGCATGCCGCTGGCGCCTGGCAATCCCATCTTGGATTCAGGCTTGCCTGGCTCAGGCAGCAGTAGTCAGGGTCAGGCACAAATGACTATGGTGACCGGCTCATCATGCGTCCTGGGCACGGCAACATCCAAGAAAGGTGGGTTATGTGTCCTTTGGGTCCAGCATTGTCGCCCGAGAGAAGATCTCTGCAAGTGCCTGTGGAGATGAGTGTGAGATTGTTCACTGCAGCTCTGTTGGCAGTAGTGAAACATTGGAGAAAGTCTTGTTGACCATTTATGGAGACTGAGTAAATAAATGGCGGTGCCATCACAAACTGGAGTGCTATCCAGCGACTACAATGAATAGACCAGATCTTCACATGCTGATACGGATAAATCTCTAAAGAAATTTCGAGTGGAAAAGAGGAAAGATCTATATGGTATGTGCCACTTGAGTTTATTTTAAAACTAGAAAAACTGTATGTCTGTCTACCCAAGTAGTATCTATATATCTGTATATAGTGAGTGTATGTACGTGCAAAATTATATATGCACATGCATCTATAAGTTATATATGGGTGTATATATACATATATAACATACATATGAAACGTGCACATACAATTGAGTTATGCATGTGTTGTAAAAGTAGTAAACAGAAGATACACCCCGGGATTGTAGTTACCTCTGGGATGACGGGGTGGGAGGGCCTCTCAGCCATGCATGTCACTAGTGTTTTATTCCTTAAGAAAGATGAAATATGGCAGAGTATTAGCATTTGTGAATTTGGTGCTCTGGGTACATGAGTCTACTATGTTAAAATCCCTATTCATATGTTTGAAATATTTCATATCATTAAACAGTTATGTTTACAGAACAGGCGATTGATTATGTGGGATGTCTGGGACGTAGCTTGTGAGGAGGAATGTTCTGGATGAAACACGTAGAAAGGTAGGTGGAACCTCGGTCATGCAGGCTCCGAGGCTTGCAGCCAGTGAGGTTCTGGATGTAGGAGTTGGGGAGACTTGACGTGCAGACAGTGACGTGATCGGTCTTCAGCGTGAAGAGTCGCCGTGGGGGAAAGAGCCCGGGGGCCCAGAGTTCGGATATGAAGTGGTCCAGGCAGAGTGGGTCAAGGCCAGACACAGGAAGGAAGGGGAGGATGAATCTGAGAGTCCTGAGGTGAAGCAGCAGGACCTGGTGAAGTCAGGATGTGATGACCACATTCTAGTGGAGCCCTGGCCACTCCAAGGGAGGATTGGCCGTGGAAGCGGTACAACTAGTTTAACCCGACCCCGGGGCTGAGGGTTGTAGCAGGTACTTCCTGTCAGCGGTACTTCCTGGCAGGAAAAGTGCAAGGAAAAGCAGGTGCTGGAAGAGAGCTTGGAGGAAACAATGGCTCTGAGGAGAAGGCGGCTGTCTCCCAGAGTCTGACTGGTCAGGAATGGAGTCTATAACGTTTTGTGATTTGAGCGTCATGTGGACATGTGCTCAAAATGGAAAGTACCTACTGTATCTCCCAAGTCACACCCTTGATGTCACTCACTACAGAAATGTCCTGTGGAGGAATTCTTTAAATAATAGGCTCCGTTTCTGCATTACTGTGCACTGTCTTTATCAAAAAAAAAAAAAAAAAATCTTTTAATTGAATTATTAGGTGGAAATGGTCTCTGGGGAGTCAAAGTGCCACCTGCTTTGTATGACATTTGGGTTCTGTAATGGTCTCTGTCCCCATGAAAATTGTGAAAAATATCTCAGTGGGACTTCCAAAAAAAGAAAAAAAAAGAAATAAGATTGTGGAAAATAACTTTTATTGCTATCGTTCCTGTTATTTCTTGTTGAAAATTCAGTTAACTAGAACGAAGAAAATAAAAATCATCAGTGAATCCTACTGTTCAGAAAGAAACTGGCATATCCTTCTTTACGTGTGTGTGTGCGTATGTAGTTTTTATACTTTCTGTTTCCATCTTAAATGTGCTGAAGATTTTTCTATTTATTAAAACATTTCTATTTTATTTTTTATATTTTTAACATTTATTTACTTAGAGAGAGAGAGAAAAGAGAGTGCACATGTGTGAGTGGGGGCGGGGCAGAGAGGGGGAGAGAGAATCCCACGCAGGCTCCACACTGTCAGCTCAGAGCCCGATGCAGGGCTTGATCTCACGAATGGCAAGATCATGACCTGAGCCGAAATCAAGAGTCGGATGGACGCTTAACCAACTGAGCCACCCAGGCGCCCCAAAACATTTCTATTTTAGTGTATCCTCAGTCTTCTCTACCCCAACTCTATCGTTCAGAATAATTCTTATCAGCTTCATTTCTGTGGTCTGTATTAGGAAAACAGTAGGCTTCTTCGTTATTTGCCTCCCAACTCAGGATGGTTATTCTAGCAAGAATTGATTGTTTGGAACCCCACGGTGCCCCTCTTGACTGGGCTGCCTTTCCTTGAGGGAGAATGCTTCCACAGCCCTGCCCCCAGTACTTCTAAGCCTGTTGTAATGGCTGCATTGAATTCCGTCCAATAGATGTTCCGTAATTTATTGCTCTAATTTTGGGCATTTGTGTTGTTTCCAAGTTTGTGTTTATTTTAAACATCGTCGTGGATAGCATATTTGTAGCTATTATTTGTGCACGTCTAGTCATTTCGGTAGATTAAAAACAATTCCCAGAATTTCCACATCCATTTGTGCCCCTCAGCATTGAATGGGCACAAGTAGACACAGGTGCCTTAGACCAGGTCCTACGGGCAGGGTCCCAGAGCTTCCTGCCTTGTGCGTATGTTGTCACTGTCTTCCTGTGTCATCCTTATTCATGCCGTTAACAACGAGAGTCATAGCTGGTACCGTGTTATTCTGTTAGTGCTACTGCCCGGACCAGAGAGGAGCACGTGAGGTCGTTTCACTGAGCTCCATGGATGCCCTCAGTTAGCATCATCTGCTGCTGCCCCCTCACCCCCTTTTTTAAACCTCTTGGCTCTTTGTCTTAGCACCCACCCTGGGTCACAGTGGGTCTTCCCAATCCAGACTGGGGAGGGACCCCCAGAATGCCACCTAGCTGTAGGATGGCTAAGTCTCACCTCACAGAAAGGGCCCCAGGCGTCCAGAACTGTGGCTCTAGATAAATGGCTTTCAAATGATTTTTATCTTTGCCTTTTTAGGTGGGTCAAGGGCCCCTGTGGTACACCAACCCCACTGCTTCCCACTTTTTATAGAAAAGAATTAGAGAGGGACCGCCTAAGCGATAAGGTAGTATTTATACACCCGAATCTCACGGTCATCCTACAAGTTTATTAAGGTAAGGGCAGCCATTGTGCATACGAGTGTGTCAGCTTTACTCATTAGGCTTCTGGTAGAAAGTAATCTTGCACGTGTTATTAGGTTACCATACACATTTTTGTTAGGTAAAGCCATACACATTTCCAATTACGACAAAGAATGTGCAATTTCCTGGAGTCAGGATTGAGGTCATAACCTTGAGTGCTCAGGAATTCCAGGTTTAATTAATCCACCAAATGATGATTACTAAGAGGAAATGTCCTATCAATATTAACCGCGACAAGACGGCGGTCTGGCTGTGACACGTCACTCTTGTCAAGCCCTTAAATCTTAACTTATCTGGTGGGTCCAGGCAGTGTCTCTCATTGGGGTGAGTGCGTCCTCTCTGGAAGCCAGCCACGCCGACTTCGGTCCCGCCTTCTCCGTAAGTGCACACTGCATGCGAATCTTATGGAACTTACTGGGTTGCTTTTCCCCAGCACTACCTGTGTTTTCTGAGCCTTGCTTCCCTGCTCCAGTGAAATCCCTTCAGTGAGGAGACCCATGAGCTTTTTCCAAGCAAGGTGGTGTCAGAGAGATTTCATTTTACAGTAAAAAGAGTCCTTCTTTGTCAGGCTTCTTGGAAGGAATGGGCTGTTTTCAGCACCTTTGCCTTTCTTCTGAGAAGTCACACTCCAGGGAGGGAGCCATTATCTTAGTTCAGCTCAGATCACATTGCCTTCCTTTGGACTGGAGAGCGGAGGATCCTTGATTGTAGCCCCGTGGCATTGTAGCCATCGAGAAAGAGCTCATTCTAATAAAGCAGAAGGAGAAGTGCATGCCAACAAACTTGAACAAAAACCAGCCCCCCGTGTCTACTATAGCTGTGACTTGAGAACGGCCAGCTCACTCCTCCTCCCGCTGGAAGTGTGGGCTCAGGGACCTTGTGGGCAGGCAGTACCATTTGATGTTCTTCCTCTGGCTCCAGCAGTTTGGTCCTTTTTCTCCCTGAATCACGTAGGCTGCATAGTTATCAGATTTATGGTGAATTCTCAGATGAGGATCTTAGGTTAGAGGGAAAAGTCTTCAATTTAGGAGCTATGTAGAGGGGTTAAATTTTTGGCGCTGCTACTTATGAGCTGGATGATCTTGACTTTTCCCGGCCTTGGTTTCTCATGGGTGCAGTCGAGGGAAGGGGACACCCCCCAGAGTTGTTCTGAGAATTAAGTGGAACAGCCTCCGTGAAGACCGCGAGCTCTGTGGCCAGGACGTGGGAGGCACTGAATGACTGGGTGGTGTTTTCTCCTTCTCCCCAGAGTCCCGATGAGCATCTGCGGTGGCTGTTGGGTTGAAGAGCATGAGTTGGAGGGTCACACAGTCCTGGTTCCACTACTCTCTGATTATGTCACCTTGGGCAAGGTATTTAACTTTCCAAGCCTCTGTAAAGGAAAGCCAACTTTCCCTCGTCTGTAAGTTGGCAGTAGTTCCTTCCTGCCCCGTGTGGCTGGGATCAGTGAAAATGCAGGTTTTGTGTACTCTGTTCAGTGCCCGGCACATAGGCAGTGCTCTGTTACACGGGGTGAAATCCGATGGGCTCACGCCCGCGGATCCAGACCTCACTTCTGGCTGTATCGGCCCTGTGGCACCTGATGCCTGTTCTCCTTGCAGGAAAAGCAGCCCTTGTGTTGCAAGCAGAACGAAGCCGCTGCTCTTAAATCACCACGCTGCTCAGTTTTCAGCCCTATGGGCCCCCTATTTGTGTCTTGTTTCGGGTCAGTCCATCTTCAGCTCCACACAGTGGGCTTCAGTCACTCCCTCTCAATCTGCAGGGAGAAAGTTAACAATTCCGATTCCAAGAGCTTTGGAAAAGTCTCACCTCCCCGGCAGGCATTACTTATTTATGCTTTAATCTTCGTAGATTGCTCGGAGTTGCTCTCAAGCTGTCCCGAAAGCCCCCAGTAAGCGGAAGTAGTGCATGCACCCAGAGTAATTAATGCACTTTCTACTAGAGACGGAACGTGTAATTTGCAGGAATGTGTGTCAAGACCCACCCTGCTAAATTTATACCCTGTAATTTGCAACGTTAGCTGGCACCAAATCGGCAGATTGGTGAGTCTAGCCTACCTGCTTTGCAATTATATCTGCTGGCTGGTGTTGCAGGATTGAGTAACTGGAGATCTCAATCATTTAAGTAAATTAGAACCGGCTCCTGGGACCCATCTGAGATCACCCTCAGGTACAGGAGGCTGGTTAATGATGTTTTCCTTTGTACCAGCTTGAGAGGCTCTGATGAGGGCGAGGAAGGGAAGAGTCTAAGACAAGTCTTCGGGCTTCTGTGGGTGTGGGCGGACCATAGGCCGTGGGAAGGCCTCTTCTCAGGAGCCCCCCCCCCCCCGCAACCCCCCACCCCTGCCACGCCACGGGCCTCTGGAAAAGAAAAACACAAAACTAATACAACAGAAATGGTTTTATGGTCTGTTTTATGAGCTGTATCAGCCCTAATAATCGGCTCTGGGGAGATTCTTGTTAGTTCTTAAAACTGGAAGTCACTTTGCAGCCTCTGCAGACCAGTGATTTTTGTAAAACCCTCATAAATTTTCTTTTTTGGGAAGACTTGCAGGAGAATCTTCTAGGCTGACGTGCAGGCTTCTTGTTCTGTGGGGTGCTAGGAGGAGGGCGTGAGCCGGCTGGGTTTTCCCGTGGTTATGTTTTTGTGGCCGGATGAAAGAGTCCGGCAGAAGACAAAATGAATTGTAGGCACTCAGCCCTGGTATAAAGCCCAGATCCTCAATTACTTCATGTGACCTTGGGCAGATATTTAACCTCCCTGAGCAGCCTTTCCGCATTTGTGGAATGGAGCTAATGATTCCTTTGATTAAAGCTGTTACAAATATTAGATGTTTGTAAAGGCATCTGGCACATGGAGAACACTCAATAAATGGTAATTATCATCAGTGCCATTTATATTTGGGGAGGGCATATCATTTATCAGTTGTAAAGAACGCTTGGCTACATAGGCAAGGCGGACTTGGTAGACAAATTGGGTGGAATCTTTATTCTTTCAAAAAGCCATTTGTGGATACACCCTGAGGTCTGAAAATGTGGGTTGACGCTATTTGGTGCTGTCGATGGGAGTGGGCTTGTTGCTAAAGAAAAGCCTCCCTCATCCCGATTCCAAGGCTCATCTCTGAAGAGCGTGGGATTCCCGTTCGACCTTGGGACCTCCTCAGGGCTTGAAAAGTATAAGGAGGAATGTAGAAGCTGGAGAGAGAGAGATTCTTTCCCCCAGGAGCTGGTTGAGCTCAGGAACGGGAACTTTGCACGCTCTTACTGCGAGATTGGGTTTGCACATACACGGACAATTCTGTGGGTCCCCCCACCCGGTGGGGTGAGAAATGTGGGGCGAATATGTTCCGTGTGTGCACACGCATGCATGTGGCGCTCGTGTCTGGTGGGCGTGCACGTGTGTGCCCGGGTCTGCTCCTAAACATTTATGGGCTGGTGGGCTGCAGCTGGGAAAGGCCCGGGTTTAACTGGCTCAATATTAATAAACATGTTCCAGAGCATTGAAGCCTTTGCTTCGTCTTTATAAGAAATGAATCCCTTCTCACTCATTGCGCTTCCGCGGGAGACCGTGCTGGGCGCAGAAGTACTACTTTATTTTCCTTGTAGGCTTTCCAGCTCGGACTTCTGTGTCCACCGAGGCCTTGTTTTTAAAAACATGTTTTTACAGCAGAACTACAACTATGGAGATGACAGCGGTTTCTTACCACTTTGATTATGAAAGTACTGGATGTGGTGATTTTATTTCTGTTAATCGACCATTCTCTCACCGGTCCATTTCTCTCCTCATGGGGCTGTGCCAGATACCTCCTTCCGTTGTATTTGTTTCTGCCTTCTCCAGAAGTCTGAGATCGACGCCTAAGCACACACCTCCGCTTTCCTCCTCCTTCCTGGTGCCCAGTGAAACGGATCTTGCACCGTTCTAACGCCTGTGCTTTTCCCACATGCCTTTCCACCTTTTTCTTCCTGGAACTTCCCTGGAGAGCTCATTTCTGTGTCTTGGCATCACATCCCAGGATCCACATCCCCTTTCTGCTCTGAGACCGACCTTTTAATTCAAATCAAATGTTTCCAGACTACAGTTTAAGTCCCCCGGCTTGGGAACAGTCCTGCTCAGCAAGCCCTATGATGAATTCTTTTTGCGGGATTTGGTGTGGACTTTCGTGGTCACTTGGCTGAAATGAAGGCTAAGAGAAAAGTGCAGGCAGTTTTCACTCACCTACCTGAAAAATCAGTTTCCATTAGAACAGAGATGGATTCTGCCCCCTGCCAAAGGGTTCTGTGAAAAGGGGTTAAGGTGGATTGGAGGATGAAATGGAGCTCTTTGGAAAGAACGGATCTCCCGCCCCCATTATAACACCTGAGTGTATCCTTATGAGCCGGTTCGGTGCCTGCTCAAATGCAAATGGATTTGTTCCGTTATTGGTTTGCTTACGGAACGTAGCAGAAATGTAATCCACGCAGAAAATGCTATGAGTCACTCCATCTCCTGCACACGCTTCTTTTATTATTATTATTGCGGAAAGGAGCACATCAAAAGGCAGGTCTAGGGAAACACAGTTTCGAGAAGCTTATTTGATTTGTCTTAAGAAGCAGTTATTTCCCTGAAATTAGCAACCAGTACGAGGAATTTTCCAGCTCTGCCCACCTAGCCGCCTGTTACTGTCTGAGTCTCCTCCTTGCTTTTTTTTTGCCCCCCTTTTCTGCGTTTGTTGCCTTTGAGGTTTTGCAGACATGAAGGACACTGGTCAGAATTGTGTCCAGGGTGCACCGAACATTCCACCAGCATAGGAGTTTGAAGCATGTCTTGTACTTGGGTGTGTTTGTGTCCGGGTTATCCAAATGCTCAAATTTGAAGCCCAGTGTAACGTCCGTTATTGCTTATTACATTTTGGGATTGCCTGCCCCATGCGCCAGTGGTGCAGGCTGAGGAAATGCAAACAAAGTGCACCATTAGCCTGAGCAAAACATATAACTAGGACAGCAGATCGGCTGCCAAAACTACCATCTGCTGTTTTCTAAAGCCAAAGATTGATGACTTGGGCTGTCTCCTCCTTCAGCAAATAGTCAAAGAGACTCGATGTATTTATTTATTTAACTTTGACCAGCCTTTCGTGGTATTTCTTGTTAGAAGGTGGACTGTATATTGGAGTTAGCAGAGTAAGGCCCAACTCTTTGATTCGCAGCTGGATGCCTACAAATTTCCAGTAGCTTCCCAGCTGCATTTTCTTACTACTCCCCTAGCCCGGTGTCTGTTTAGGTAGAGCCACCAGGTTAACCTACACGAAGTATTTATTACTCGGTCCATGTCACTCCTCTGCTCAAGAACTGTTGCTCTTCGAGCGCCTCGCTGGCTCATCAGTAGAGCATGAGGCTTGTGATCTTGGGGTGGTGAGTTCCAGCCCCACCTTGGATAGAGAGATTACTCAATGATAGTTCAAAACAAAAACCAAAAAACTGTTGCTGCTGGTTTCTCATTGTTGGCAAAGTGAAGTCTACACTCCACAGCCTGGCTTTTAAAGCTTTTCTCAGCCTTCTGTCCCTTGTTCTCTTCGTTAATGTTTTCCTGCCTCTGCTTAGCTTAACATTTTTTTTTAACATTTATTTATTTTTGAGACAGAGAGAGACAGAGCATGAACAGGGGACGGTCAGAGAGAGAGGGAGACACAGAATCTGAAGCAGGCTCCAGGCTCTGAGCTGTCAGCACAGAGCCCTATGCGGGGCTCGAACCCACGAACTGTGAGATCATGACCTGAGCTAAGTCGGATGCTTAACCAACTGAGCCACCCAGATGCTCCTGCTTAGCTTAACATTTTATCTAGAATGCAAGTCTTCATCTTACTCACCCTGCAAAGCCAGCCTGATTGAAAACTGTGCTGTGAAGCATTCCAAGATACTTCCCTGAAAGAAATTTTTCCCTCCTTAGTGATTCCTATATCCCATTTTGTACTCCTTTTTGATGGCATTTATGACCTCAGGTTTTATAATTATAGCCATGTAGGTGCATATTCCTCTCTTCTGGTCAAACTGTAGGCTTTGAAAGTGCTCAGATCTTGTATTTGTCATAATCTGAACAACATCAGGTGCTCAGTTCTTTCTGGGTCATTGAATGCCTGTGTTAATTGAATGAATGCTTACCACAAAACAGAGCACGTGGAAGTAATGGGTCGATTTAAATATAAGGATCTTGTTTCGTGGACCCAGTGCAGTGGCACACTGTCATTGTCAAAGAGAACGTTAGCTCAAGTGGTTTGGCAGTGGGAACGCAGCAGTTGCCCAGTTTCGGATTGGATGGTTCTCCCACACTTAGGGTACGTAATTGTTAGGATTTGTGCGTCAGAAGTCCCGCTATTCCAATAACACTGGATTTGTGACTTTGAAAGGTGGTCCGTTTGTGCTGTCTTGGGAACACAACGGTGGTGGAGGGAGGAGTGTTTTGGGAAGCCAGATGGACCTTGATCTGCATCCCAGTGCTCACTGACTGTTTTGTCATCTTGAACCTCGGTTTTTCCATCTGTAAAATGGGCATAAAATCTAGTCAGTAGGGATGCAGTGTGGATTGAATAACATGCATGAAACACCAGCACAGGCAGGCTCCAACACATAGTGGGTATGACGTAATGTAGGGATTATTTCTAAGAGAAGGGTGGCCTGTCACTAGCACTTGTTAGTGAGTGATCATGGTCTGCTTATCTGTGGTTGAAGACAGTGGAGAGAGTCAGAGCCATTTTTAACTTGAAATGTCTGAAATTGCTTTTTTTGTTGCTACTGTCCTTAAAGGTGGTTTCTTCCTGTTGATTTTAATCAGCACATTTAGATTTCCTCCCATCTATATTCTAAGTAATTGGAGGTTAGGAATTCTGAGTACTCTGTCTCTATCAAAGATGTGAATGTCTGGGAATTTTTGAAACTGGAAAAAACTGGACGGAAAAGGTAGGAACAAACAAACTGTGGTGCTTGGGAAGCAGAGAATGGAAATTCATGGAACGTTTGAAATCCTGTTTCTCCCTTATAAATTCTGAAGTTACTTGTTAATTCTGAACCATAAAAAGATCTGCTGTGTATAAATTGGCTTGCCCATCGTTGATTATATTTGGTATATGTAGGGCTAGAAATGCTGTTCTTGTTTATTTGTATGGAATTTTGAGAAATAACTTGTCTTGTTCCTGGGCTTTCTTGTCTCTTGTTCTTTAAGAAGTACCGAGGATAGGGGGCCATGGGTGGCTCATTCGGTTAAGCACCTGACTCTTGGTTTCAGCTCAGGTCATGATCTCGCGGTTTGTGGGTTTGAGCCCCAGGTCTGGCTCTACACTGGCAGTGCAGAGCCTGCTTGGGATTCTCTCTCTCCCTCTCTCTCTGCCCCTCCACTGCTTGGTCACTCCTTTCTCTCTCAAAGTAAATAAATAAACTTAAAAAAAAAAAAGTGGGGGCGCCTGGGTGGCGCAGTCGGTTAAGCGTCCGACTTCAGCCAGGTCACGATCTCGCGGTCCGTGAGTTTGAGCCCCGCGTCGGGCTCTGGGCTGATGGCTCGGAGCCTGGAGCCTGTTTCCGATTCTGTGTCTCCCTCTTTCTCTGCCCCTCCCCCGTTCATGCTCTGTCTCTCTCTGTCCCAAAAATAAATAAACGTTGAAAAAAAAATTTAAAAAAAAAAAAAAAAGTGAGGACAGCGCCCGATGCACAGGAGTCTGGTTAAAGCAGACGTTTTCCTGAAAGTATGTGCTTGCTAGCAGGGCCCCTCAGCCTCTTGGCAGCTTGCTTATGACGGGGACTTTGAAGGATGGGCGTCTTCTCCTTTGGATGGTGTTTTACGGAGTCGATTCCCTTCTCTCCTCCTCACAGGTGCTTGTAACCCCCAAGGGAGTGTGTTCGAGGCTTTCCCTTCTGTTGAGGAGTTGGGGTGGTGGTTCCTGCCTCTCACTGACCAGCTTTGCTGACACCCCTGAGGCTGGACGGTCCATGGCCCAGCTCCTCGTGTTTATGTGCTGTGTGCTACGATCTAGAAGGCACCAGAAGACAGTTGATCAAGTCCGGCTTTGCTAGCACCCTCCCTTTCCCCTGCCTTAATAAAGAAACCTTTTTTTTTTTTTTTTTAAGTCTTCAGTTGGTTCTTTCTTTTTCAGGCTTTCCTGTGTGATTTTTGGATCTGTGGTTGCTGCTCTCAACTGTGGGTCTGTGATTCTTGGGCCCGGTGAGCGCAGCCTGAGGTGTCCCTTGCCCACCTGACCACCCGCCTCGTTCCCAGGCTGAGCTTTGAGCCGGTCTTTCTGTGTTTACACAAGTTTGGGATTTTTCCTGGGATGCGGGAGGTGTCGGGAGATTGAGTTGCTCCTGGCCAAAGTTTGAACAGAAGCTGTTTGATCTGAGAGAGAGAGACAGACAGACAGACAGAGGGGTGGTGGACAGAAACGTAATGTATCTGTGTGGGGAACACAATGTAGGGTATTAACCAAGCTGGCCTTGAATGAAAATGCGGTAGCAGCATCACATAAAATGAGGGTCCCAGTCATGCCAGACAAGTCCAAGTTGCTGGAAGGATGCAATATGCAGGCATATGGGCTGGTACCCCAGTAGTGTCTTCAAATCAGAGACTGCCCTTGGCTGGGGTGGTGGTCCTTGCCCGCTCCTTGCTTCCCTGCTATGCTCTCCAGAGGTGATAGTCACCTTGCTGGTGAGCGACAACCAGCTGTACTTTGCTTGAGCTGAGGCTTTTCTCCCTGAACATCTGGGCAGTGGTGGTGACTTGGCAGGTGTGTTTTTGAAAGCATGATTGTAGCAAGGGAGGGAGGGTTGGAGGGAGGGAGGGAGGGAGGGAGATTGATAAAGAGAGAGAGAGAGAGGGAGAAAGCCAGGCTCAGACTTCTCACTTGGCCTCAGGTAGAGACCAGCATTCAGTTGCCTAATTTGTGGGTTCGTTGAATGTAAATCATTCTGGATCCCTTTTCTCTCCCTCTAGTTTTCTGTAATCCTTTTCGTCAAAAGACAAAACAAAAGAGGGGGGACCCCCAAACTGACCACCTGGAGAAGTTCATTGAGACCCCAAGTATCGCTGATAATCCACGAATAACCCAGGGGGTTTTGGGGAGTGAGGGCAGAGGTAACTGGAGATAGTATTGACTTACAGGAGGAGAGCCACACCCTGCTTCAGACTCTTTTTGGATTGAGAGCTGGAGCAGCCGGGCAGACTTTCTGGATGCTTCCTGGAGGCTCGTTCTTCAAGTGGGGTTAGTAGACAGGACCACAGAGCCTTGTGCCAGGCCTGAGAAGTTTGCATGCTTGGGGTTTATCCGGGTGGGGCTGCTGCCATTTTGGGCATTGGAGGAAAGGAGTGGGACTGTTTTGATAGAAGGAGAAAATGAGCAAATCAATTAAAAATAAATGCTGGACATTCCATGCCCCACTGCTCACACCGCCAGTCCCCTGCCCGTCACCACATCGTGGCACTGGGGACTATTGGACTTGGCGTGACTTTGACCAGTACATTTGTCAGTGGCTGCGGCTGCAGGAAAGAAAGGAGGGAGTCAACCCGTAATGGACAGAGGCAGTCAGTGCCTGTGAGCTAGCTTCCCACTAGAAAGGTTTTCTTTTATTATTTAAGTAACCTTTTTATCGAAATTTAACATGCGTACTGAAAAGTGCACAGATGTTAAGTGGGGAGCTCTGTGAATTTGCATAAAGTAATCACACGGGGAGTCAGTGCTCTCAGGTCAAGAAATAGAGCATCGCCAACACCCCCAGGACCCCCACCGCATCGCTGCCTGGTCCTCCCACACCTCTTCTTGACTTCCAACATCATAGATTACTTTCGCCCGGTTTTGCGCCGGCAAGACTAAGAGCGTCTGGCTCCTTTCTGCTCACTGTTAAAAACATCTAATTTCCGTCCCCTTTCCAAGGAGGCGGGTTGTGGGACGACCCTCCACCCACTTGGGTTGGGAGGACAACTCCAGATCCTTGGCGAACAGACATCCCGCCAGCCTTGGGCTCCTGGGTCTGGCTCTCCTGCTGCAGGCGCCCTTGGATGAGCTCTTCTGTCTTCTAGCAGAAAGTGTGGCCTCAAGCCACCTGGAAGGTCCAGTAGCGGGAAGCGGGAGTCCCGAGCGAGCTATAATTGTGGGCTCACATTGAGCACAAGCTCGCCTTGGAGAGACACGCTGCATTCCTCACAGACGACAGATTAATTTGTATCCCTTGAATCCGAGTCAGAGCTCGGAGGACTGGCATGCAGGCCAGCGACCGACCTACCATGGGCCCCTGGTGTGGGGCGAGGGGCCAGGCGGGAGGAAAGGGCAACGTGTGGCTGGGGGAAGGTGGCTCAGCAGTTCTCCTGCGGGGTGGGTTTGTGTTGGAAAACCGAATCAAAGGGAATAAAGCCCTCGGGTAATTTCCCGGAGTAACTCATTAAGAAAGCCATCCGCAGGTTTCTCCAAATGATTCCCTATTCTTTCGTTCATTCGTTCATTCGTTCATTCATTTATTTTAGTTTGGGCCAATGTTTGGGGCTTTTAGTTTCATAATTATGTAAAAGGGCTCTCACCCAACTTGCTTCTCTGAAGTTTCAAGGAATGCTTTGTCTCTTTTGTATGTTATAAATTGGTAAATGGGATGACCTTTTTCTTTTGGGTTTGCTTCTTAAGGTTAAAGGAGCTAGTGTGTGTGTGTGTGTGTGTGTGTGTGTGTGTGTGTGTGTGTGTGTGTGTGTCTGTGTGTCTGTGTGTGTCTGTGTGTGTCTGTGTGTGTGTGTCTGACTTAATAACTAACAATGCACTGCAGTCCCTCCCCCATATCATCTTGGTTACTCTTGTAAGTTCTTCAGGCACATTTACCATGGTGATATATTTTTTTAAATGTTTTATTTACTTTTGAGAGAGAGAGCGTGAGCAGGGGAGGAGCAGAGAGAGGAGGGACCGAGGATCCGAAGTGGCCTCTGCACTGATAGCAGTGAGCCCGATGTGGGGCTCAAACTCATGAACCTTGAGATCATGACCTGAGCCAAAGTCGGATGCTCGACTGAGTGAGCCACCCAGGTGCCCCTGCCATGGTGTTATTTTAAGGAATTCGTTTCAAAGAAAAGATGCCAATAAGAATATGCCCATGTTTTTAAAAAATTTTTTAAATTTTTTTAAATGTTTATTTATTTTTGAGAGAGAGAGAGCGCGAGCGAGCATGAGCGGGGGAGGGGCAGAGAGGGAGAGAGGGAGACACAGAATCCGAAGCAGGCTTCAGGCGCTGAGCTGTCAGCACAGAGCCCGACATGGGGCTCGAACCCATGACCTGAGCCGAAGTCAGATGCTTAACCGACTGAACCGCCCAGGTGCCCCAGAATATGCCCATATATTTTTTTTTTAACAGACCTTTCAGTTTCTTCCCTTGGAGTGTATGTTCTAGGACCTTGTAGATGTGAATGTAAATACAGGTGCCTATATATTATCACATATATCTCTAGAGATAAACAAGAAAGGCTTATGTTACACATACCGTTTTGTAATTTACTACCCCCCTGACTCTGTGGTAGGTGTTCTTCCTATGTGCTGCAGTGTTCTAGCATGGATATGCCATATCACGTTTACCCATCTCCCTCTTGGGTGACATTTAAGTTCTTTTGAGTTTTAAGCTCTACAAGTAAGTATGTGGGGGGGGGGGCGCCTTTTGTGTTTCTCTATGCGTTTGTATATTCCTAAGGATGGGTTCCTAGAAACGGAATCTAGAGGTACACTCCATAAATAGTGCTGGCTACTGCCAGTTGGCCTCAGGAGGGTGTTTACATTCTCACCAGTAGTATGACAGTGCCACTGTCCTCACATCTATGCCAGCTCTCAGCATTATCCACGTTTTAGCTTTTGCTGATCAGATTGCTTTAAAAAATTGGCATATCTACTAGTATTTCTTTACCTGCCCTTGAGGCTGTGTGCTCTCCGTTCGTCTGTTAGCCATCTTATGTTTTGTGACACGCTTGGTCATTTACTGTATCCATTTTTCTTTGCAGTTTTCCCCCCGAGTTTTGAGTTCTTTGCAGTCGGGGACACAGAGGATCGCTTTAAAAGATTTTAGGGAAAAAAATCATCTTGATTGGCATTCCTGGCTATCAAGGTCCACAGAAGATCAGTAGTCGGTCTTCAAATTGGCACTGGTTAAAGGCTTGGGTTTTCTATTTTGTTTTTATTTAATTAGGTGAAATTTTCCCTCCTGGCTGGAAAGTCCCTGCCGTCTGTAAATGCATTATCATTTGTGCAGCACGGGTGAATCGTGATGTGCAGGGAAAAGTGAGCAGTGCCAGGCGGGGGTTGGCGCCTGTTGGAGCTGATTATCGCAGACATTCAGTGGGAAGCTGGGTCCCTTGCCTCATTTCTCTTAAAAAACCGTGGTCTCTCATGTCTTTAGCATAAAGGCACATGATCCATAAAAGAAGGGACAGGGAGAGTCTCTCAAGCCGTGTTGGCAGTTCTGGTTCATGACGCTTCTTTATTCTGCCGGCATTTCCTAGACCAGTGTTGCTTCTTAAACTCTTGGCAGGTTCACGTTGGAGCCAGTATTCTTCTCTTCACGTCCAGAGCCTGCGGACCGTTGCCACCTTCCGCGTGGGTAAACAAACTGGACTTTGTTCAAAGGATGTCAGGGCAGTTACTGGGGACCCGGGTCTCAGTGCTCCCATGGCCCTTGATGACAATGGGAGACCGTTGATCAAGCCCCTGTAGGCCCCTTCATTCCACCAGGCCACCCTCACTGCCTCCACCAGCAGATGGCTTCTTTCTTTGCCTGTTCTGGAGCAGAGTCCCAGCCCAAAATGCCACCGTCTTTGGTACAGCTGTCACTACTCCCTGGATACGGAAAGAAACAAACAAAGGCCATGTGTAGGGTGCTGGTGGTTTGGGCTTTGCCCTGGGGAGAGGGGAAGTCAGCCTCCCTGTGGATGGAGGCCTGAAGGCTTAAGTGAGGCCGCCTCCAAGCCAGGATGGGGCAGAAACAGAGGGCTGACTCTTAGGGGTGTTTTCGGCTACTTCTGCACCTGAATCTGGTTGGTTCTGCTCCCCCTCCCCACTTAACACGTGTCCATCCTTGATCTCTTGAGAGACTGGGTCATCACAGAATATTGGATCTGTCTCCTGGGCAGCTGTGCCAGATCTTGCGGGCAGCTCGCATCCCATACAGAGTCCGGGTGCCCAAGAGCTCTGGAGGCAAGCTCTAACCTGCTGACGTTATGGTGGAGAGTTGGGCTACCTTTGAATTTTTATGTTCATCCATGAAGAATGATTGATTAAGCTCAAGCTAATCCAGGTGTTAAGATTGCTTTGTAGAAAATCCCAAGGTTCATAGACCTCTCAGGAAAGAGAATAATAATATGAATAAAAAATATTTTTGGTTCCTCTCCTCCTCCCATTTTTCAAATAAATGACTTCAGATCAAATTATTATCTGAGCATGAAGAAACATGTTTTTGTTACATAAATCTTAAGCTGCATACAAATGTGGACTGTCCCCACGGCTGAGGAATAATCCTGACTTGCAGGAGTTATCCAGAAAAATATTGGTGGAATGATTTTCATAGTATTTTCGCACAAAGAAGCAACCATCCGTATTTCCATCCACCTGTGCTATTTATTCCTTCTTCCCTTCTTCCCTCCCTTCCTCCATCTATGCATCACAACAGACATTCTGTTTTTGGCTCCGTTTAGGACGTTAGGACACATGCCCTCCTCTGAGGTAAAAGCTGCTCATGGTGGGGAAGACAGAACGGGAGCCGTGGAGCACTCTGCGAAGTGAAGAGACAGAGGTTGGCATAGGTTATGTTGAGAGGTCTGATGGGGAGCTTGTAAAGTAACCTGGGGGGCTAGGACAGAACTATAGGAGAGATGGGCTGGCCAGGACATGCAGGCCTTTGATTTCTTCCCAGTGTCTCCGCACTGAGCGGTCCCCGTTAGCATGGCACCGTCGTAGCCTCAACCGGGAGGGAGACTAGTCTGCTGTGGGGCAGACTGGATGTATTGGAAATAATTTCTTTTTTTTCTTTTAATTTTTTTAATATTTATTTTTGAGAGAGAGATACAGCATGAGCAGGGGAGGGGCAGAGAGAGAGGGAGACACAGAATCCAAAGCAGGCTCCAGGCTCCGAGCTGTCAGCACAGAGCCCGACGCGGGGCTCGAACTCACAGACCGTGAGATCCTGACCTGAGCCGAAGTCGGTCGCTCAACCGACTGAGCCACCCAGGCGCCCCATAGAACGGCATGTCTTGTGTAGAGTGGCATATTTTGTGCCTACATTACATCTAGTCTTTATATAATAGTAATTCTTCAGTAGTGAATAAGGATGCCCTTAACAGTGAACTCTGGCTAGTCGTATGGCCTTCATCTGCATGCTGTCTTATATGTGTGACAGTCCTGGAAGCTTCCACTGGCTTCTTCATCCTTTTAGGTTTTCCAGTGTGAGGGAAGCAGGACAAGAGCTTTGAGGTTTTCAGCTCTGTCACTGTGCAACTCTGGGACCAGATGGACAGAATAGCCCTTTAGTTCCCCAGGGAGCTTGTCAAGGTTGTCTTTGGTCCATCTCCATTTTATAGATGAGGAAACTGAGGCACAGAGGTTTAAGCCATTCCCGGAGCTGGGAACAAGTGGCATTAGAATTCAGAGTTTGTGGGCTCCCGGGCCGACCTGAGCGAGGCAAGCTCTATAATCCTTCCTTAATCTTTAATCGATTTCTTTTCTGGACCGTCATACGCTCCGCAATCTGGAGAACCCAAACAGGTTAGTCTTCACGGTGTGGGCCCTTTGATTTGCCAAATCCGACAAGTCTCTTGCAAAGGTAAATTGCTCTCTCCGAAAGCCGAGCTCATTCAGACGTGCATACTGAAGCGGGGACGCCAGCAGTAAATACTGCTTAACTCTGGCACTTGCTAGATGTACAAACATCATTTGCTCAAGAAGTCAGCTAATTCCTCATGATGGAGGGCCTGTCTTCGTGCTCCATAGGGAGGGAGGGTGCCCGCGTGAGCAGATTGTAGAAGCTGGATGGACCGGTTTAATGGATTAAGCTACTTAAGAAAATTTAAGAAGACGCACCAGTTAATATGTATTCCGCCCTTGCTTGGTTGGTAACAGGCTGGTGTTTTTGATTTCCCTAGCAGGGTTCCTCCCTGATTGGAAGTGATAAGCCAGACAGCCGTTCATTTGCTGAAGTGTGATGGGAGATTGTGGTTAATGGAGTGAACCGGAGAGGCCCTTGCGTCCCTAGAGAGCAGGAGGCAGGTCAGATTCCTGGCCCCCTGGAGATGACTTTCTCCGGGAAGGTGGGACCAGCGGGTGTCGAGCGAAGGCAGGAACAGTGTCATCCCGGGTCTGAGAACCTGGGATTCTCTGGCTAGCTTCCGTGCTGCCTTTTTGACCGCCTGGTAGATCTCTGGGTCCTAAGTCTCCCTGTATTGAACAAGGAGGAACTACCTTCAGTATCTGGCTTGTAGGGATGTTTTCAGTCCTATAGTGGAGGAGCTCTGTGTAAATCCCAGGTATTATTTTTAAATGCTGAAGAATGTATCTAGGACAGGCAGATGGTGAGTGTTTGCCTCCATGGGGACTGGGTGTGTGTCCTCAGAAGTAGGAATAGTAAGTTGAGAGCTAAAAAGGAACCTGGATGTCATCTGTAACTGCCTTATTCTACACACGGGGAAACTGAGGCTCATGGACACAGAGCAGCTCCCTCCAATCCTGATGAGCCCCACGTACCTTTCTCTTTTCATCTGTGTCCTAACCACGCTGTTCTGAGGGGTTGGTTCATGTTTATGATTTTGCTGCTGCTAAGGAGTCCTAGGGATGATCCAAGAAAGGCTACTTCTTTCTTTTTTTTATTTGTTTAGAGAGAACACGAGGGGAAAGGGGCAGAGAGAGAGAGAGAGAGAGGACAGAGAATCCCAAGCAGGATCCATACTGCAGAACCCGATGTGGGCCTCGAACTCACAAGCCGCAAGATCATGATCTTAGTCGAAATCAAGAGTCGGATGCTTAACCAACTGAGCTCCCTAGATGCCCCGAAGGGCTACTTATTTCTTTAGGAATTACCTAACCGAGACTGTTGTGTGTTAGAAGATACAAAGCCAGAGTCACATTGTGAGCTCCGTAACTATGTTCTCAGAACCCAGTGTCTGTCCCCAGAGTCTACATTTTTGCACCTGGGTGACATGTACTCTTAGCCAGCCAGCCCCGCTTGTCCAGGCTGCGCCCTTTCTAGGGAGGCAGGTAGAGAAAAGGGACAGTACCAGCTCTGTGAGGAGAGTCCGGGAGAATGTATGGAGGGCAGGAAGGAGGAACATACCAGTACTATTTCTTGAGCCCCACGTATCTGCCAAGTACTCTTAACTATATTTACTTTATCTCTTTATCTGTGTATAGGTATTATATCTCTATCCCTCAGCAACCCTGCCCAGAAGGTGGACTTACCCCAGGTTTGTGAGTGGACAATTTTAGCTCAGAGACGGTAACTCAGTTGTCTGAAGTCACACAGCTATAGAGAAGCAGGCATTTGGCAGTTGTGATTGGGTGTGCCAGATCATCGCTGGGCCCCTTTACTTGGCCTCCTTGAGGAGGGGTGAGGGGGCAGATGGTATGGGCTATTCTGAGATGGACAGATTACTGCGGCTTTGCCCACCCTGACGTCTCAGGGAGTTCGTATTTAAAAAAATATCTGCCCTTCTGGCTAGGCCTTGCTATTTTTGTTTTCGGAATGTCACGGCTTAATGAGTTGGGTGGGTAAATCTATCTTATGAGACGTGTTTATTTTTTCCTCCACAATTTGCTTCTACTCTGCAACTGTTGCTGCCTTTCAGAAAATGAAAAGAGCTCATAATAGGACCAAATTTCCCAGATGGATGTCCTTGCATTTGCTCTTTTTTTTTTCCCCAGCGTGAATAACTTGCCCCCTTTTATCTCTCATCCTTTTATAGTTGATGGGGTTTTTGAAGCTAGGATATCAGTGGTAAATGGTTCCATATGTCTTTCAGAGATTTTCTCAAATATTAGCATATTTTTTTGTTCTTTATAATAAATTTTATTAATGAAACATTTTTTAAGGGATGGGGAAGAGGACCAAGAATAACACGAAGGAAGCCTGTGTGCCTTCCACCCGGCTCCCTTGAATTCTGATATTTGGTCATGCTTGCTTCAGATTGTTTCAAAGAAAGAAATCTTATGTTTGCAGTTCATTGTGTCCCCTCTGATCCCATTTGCCAGAGGGTGACCACGCTCCTGAATTTGCTATTTTTCTTTTCCTGTACAATGAAAAAAGAAATACTTTTGCATTTGTATCTACCCGTGAAAGTCTTCTCGTCTTCAGGCTTGACTTCAGTGATATTCTGCAACCTGCTCTTTCTTCACTGAGCATTGGGTTTCTCAGAATTGACCCGTGTGGATCCATGCCACCTCAGCTGATTAAGTTGAAGCCTTGGGTGCTGTTCCATCGTGTGGATGCAACCCTATTTTTCATCCATCCTGCTTTTGATGAACATTGAGTTTGTCTTGCAATTTTCTATGCTAGTGGTACCAGCTGGGAACGTGCTCTTGCTGTTGTCTCTTGTGCGTTTCTCCCCGTGCCTGGGGTGTGCACCAGAAGACGGTCAAAGGCAGGTCAAAGGGTAGGAGCATCTGCGGGGTCACTAGGAGCTCCCAGGTCGTTGCTCCGAGTTCCTCCATCACGTGTAGCGTGCGTTCCTGTTGCATCACATCATCTCGCTACTTGAGAGTGTCAGACTCCACCTTTTTGCAAGTCTGATGGGTGCGAAGGAGAACTTTCTTGTTTCGTGAATTATGTTTTGATTACAAGTGAGACTGAGGACATCTGAAGTGGCTATTTGATACTTCTCGTCAGTGAAAGCACCTGTTCGTACGCTCTGTCCAGTTTTCTGTGGGATGGCTTGTGTTTTCTCCTACAGTCTTGTAGGAAAATCCTGGGTAGTGAGCTCTGTGGGTCCTAAATGTGGCAGATACAGCCTTTCAGTTAGTGGCTTACCTTTTAGGTTTGTTTGTGGTATCTTTTGATGAGCAGGAGTTTTACACTTTAGTGTGGTTGTATTTCTCAATCTTTATGGTCTATGCTTTTTTTTTTTTTTTTTTTTTGAGTCTTATTTCGGAAAGCCTTCCTTACCCTGAGCTCGTAAAGATAGCTTTTCGGCCTAATGGAAGCTTATTTTGTTTTTCTGGCCTTATTCCTTGGTTTGGTTTGGGATTTTCCATATGTGCCCTGCCTGGGTGTCTCTGTGTGGAGTGTAATACAGGCTGCAGAACGGTTCCCAGTGACCGTAGGGATTATTGCAGCCATCTCTGGGCAGATAGGGTTGAGCTGAACTTGGGGTCAGAGCAAACTCCTTCTTCTTGACCCTGTGGCTGTTTCTGAGACGTGCTTAAGTGCAGGGTTGATCGGCCCTCTCTTAAGCCTGGCTTACCTGCGGGCCTGATAAAAATTGGTCATAAAGCCATCCCCTTTTTTGTCCTTAGTTTAGCTGCACTGCCTGATTCGCACTTCCTGCTGCTGCTGATTGAAGCTGAAAGGACAGAAGGGGCATGTGGGGGACAGCTCCTGCCCCGGTTCTCCCCTGGGCCTGACACCCTGGGCCTGGTGTGCAGCCGGCCCTTGGCAAGGGCTCTGGTGTGTGCACAAGTTCATCTGGTGGTTCTTCACTTCTGTTCTTTTCCTCCTGGGTGCTCAGAAGTGTTCTACAGACCCGATGTCATTTATCCATTGCATTTTGCACGGAAATCTGAATGGGTTCCAATAGGGTTTGGGTAAAGCCATAAAACTTGAGAATATCCCAGCTGGAAGGGTCCTGATGCATCATCCCTCTTTCAGTCAGTAAGCACCTCCTGAGTGTCTGCTGGGTGTCTGGAACCTTGCTAGTTGCTGAACTCATGGGGAGCAGGACAGCCAAGGTCTGCGCCCTCATGGTTTTGGGGAGCAGCCATTGAACCACAGGGATCATTTCAGATCCTGAAAGTGGTGGGGATGTGTGATAGAGAGGAAGTGTCTTTGGGTGATGCCCCCTAAGGTCATTTTGTTATTTTGAATAGACCTGCCATCTTCTAGCTTAGGAGTCCATAAACTGTGCCGCATGGGCCAGAGCCAGCCCACTGAAGTCACCTAGCTAAGAAGGGTTTTAACATTTTTAAATGGTGAAAAAAATTAAACATTTGCGATAGATTTTGATGATAGGGAACACTAACCTTGAACCTTATCAAGTGCAGTGTTACCTGCCCCCTTTCCCACCACCACCTCCCCCCCCCGCCCCGTAATTCTATTCTTCTCATTAGTAGACCTGTATTATGAAAAATTGTTCTCAATAATGATCATGTGTTGAATTTTACCAATGCATATTTTGTGGAACATTTTTTCTCTCCTTTTATAGAAGTACCTGTCTTTAAAAACATTTTTTTAAATGTTTATTTATTTTTGAGAGAGATATAGAGCAGAAGCAGGGGAGGGACAGGGAGAGAGGAAGACCCAGAATCTGAAACAGGCTCCAGGCTCTGGGCTGTCAGCACAGAGCCCAACACGGAGCTCGAACCCATGAACCATGAGATTATGACCTGAGCCGAAGTCTGACGTTTAACCTACTGAGCCACCCAGTTGCCCCAGTACCTTTCTATCTTTAATTTGGCTTCCTGTCTTGCACAGCCTAAAATATTTACTACCTGGTCCCAAAAGTTGCTAGCTGTGTGACTTTGGGCAGGTTGCTTCTTGAGTCTCTGTTTTCCTCAACTGCAAAATGGGCATGGCTGCCTAGTGCATGGGACTGTTGTGAAGGACAAGAACTGATATGTTAAAGTCCTGTCATGTGTTGAGAGCTGCAGCAGATGTTAGATCATCCCTAGGGGAAGATCAATAATAATCAATTCCTTAAGGGCTGTTAAAGGGAGGGTGGTGAGGGAGGGGGAGCAGGGTGGGGCTCCGTGCTCACCCCTGAGGGTCAGCATCATGAGGAACAGCCCCCTCCAGCATTGCCATCCAGCCCCCTGAGCTGTGGACCGCGGACCTTGCAAGGGCTGCATCCCGAAGGCTCTGCAAATCCCCACGACGTTAACGCACTTCCTACATAATTTTCCACATGAAATGCGATGAAGCATAACTAAAAAATGTAAGTAACAGCTTCAGGCCCTTAATGAGGCTATAAATACAGGGCAGAAATAATTTCGAAAGCCATTTCCTGGTGAAGAGCTGTCCCTTTCCTAGACCTCTTCACTTTCACTTTGCTTGGCCCATCAATACTAGCCATTGGCTTTCTTTGCCAACTCATTTTAGGGAGGAAACAGAGCATTGATCATCTTGTAGCGGTTGCCGTTTTGCATTTCATGGCAAAAGCAAACAAGAAACCTGCGTGGAGCACAGAGGCTGCACGGACAGCGAGGCTCACTCCCTGCTTAGGAGACTTGCTCCATCCGTCAGCTGTTCCTGCAGCAACACTCTCTTCCTTCAGTGTCAGTGTGAGGAGGATACCCTGTACGTGTAAACATGGAGTCTGTGTAAACATGGAGTCTGTGAATGCCAAGGCTCAGCAGTCCTGGGCTCAACCTGTGAGGCCTTTTATGCCTTCTCACCCATTTCCCTGGGCTGTATCTTCCTTGAACGGATGGGTAAACAGGGTTTGGGGCCCCTGGAATGTTCTCCCAGGGAGGAGCTGTGTGCAGAGTCTAGACAGAAGTAGAGACCTGGCTGTGCATAGGTACTTGAAACCAGAGGCACAGCCTCCCTCCGGGCTCACACATCCCCCGGTGACCGCTCCCTTTTGATGGCAGCCAGAACGTTCCCCAAAGCGGAGCTCAGCAGGAAGCAGTTTGGTGAGAACTGAATGGATCGGGGTTGTGCTTGGGACAGATGTCTCTGGTTCCGTCTGACACTGATGCCACCACGCAGAGCAGTCTGGGGTCCGAGGGACTTTTAGGGACTTTCCAGGGATGTTCGCAAACGAGTCCTTGCAGACCAGCCCACTTGGTGCTGTACATGTGCCTGTGCATGGAACGTGTGTGTCGAAGAAGCGAATTCAAAGGGAAAACAGACGGTGGCTTCCAGCGGCCTCGTAGCGTTATGTTTGTTGGCACCAGGCAGTGGGAGGAGGTGTGTTAATTCTCCAGGGAGGGTTTTAGGGTAGCTCTGAGCGCTGAAAAACAGAACGCCAGGCTGTCGGCACGTACGTGGGCATGTCTTGCTTTGTTGTTCCTTGAGCCTGCACATGGGATTGTCGGGAGGCGAGGGATGAAAACAGAGGCGACTGGACAGAAACTGGGAAGGAGGGCCTGTCGATAGTTTGCAGATGTCGGTTCTGCATCGCGTCATGACAAGGAGTGTCCTGGCGGAGAGCGGCAGAGGGAGAGAGGAGCATGTGGGGGCCTCTGGCGGGGAGAATGGGTTTCCCATTTCTCAGCTGGAAAAGTCAACATCACTCACTGCGCGCGTTCCAGAAGGACAGTTTGGGAGGACGCGGCAGCTGTCTGTGTTTCTGCTGTTGCTCCGGGTGTGGCTCCCTCATCCGGGATAAATTCGTGGATGCCAGAACTTTTGGGAGAAGCTGCTGCTCGCTGTTTGCCTTTGCCTGTTGGGGGAGGACTTGGAATTTTTTTTTTTTTCTTGGTGCAGATGGTATAGTTATTTTAAGTAAGTGATGTGCTGCAGTGAACATGGGCAACTCTTTTCATTTTTCAGCTTAATGAAAAAAAGAAAAGGGGGAAGGAAAAACCCCAGCTAGCCAACTGCGTGCTAATGCTTGTCTTTTTTGGATTCTAAATGTGTCCCAAGGCACTGAGATGGGATAAATATTTCAGCCACTAGAAAGTCCTGCTGTCGGGCTGAAAAGATTTCTTACCTCTTTTAAAGCAGACGGGGTAGTAATTTACGTGCACAAATCCAGACGCCCCCACGTCCCTTATTTTCAACTATGTATGTATAGATCCCACGGCCTTTCATGGGGATGAAGCAGGGAGGGGATGGAACTTTGCGAGGAAGAGTATGCAGGGTGGGAATAAACCATAAGCGAGTGCTTGGCTGTCCTCTTAGAGCAGCCATGCACGTCTGTTGGGCCCTTAATCACCTCTTCGAAGACCCTGGCTCCCAATACACACTATGAGGTACTGAGGGATAAGGCTTCAACGTATTAAATTTTGGGGCGGTGAATGGGGGGCACAATTCAACCTGTCTCACCAGGTGAAAGGTGGGTGGAAGAATCAGTGTCCGCAAGTAGCAATGTATGGGGGCCTCCGTGCAGGGAGGACGTTCATATTCCAGGAAACGAGGTTGCAAAGGTAGGCAGGGGCTGATCATGACAGGCCTTATAAACCGTGGCACGAGTCTTAGATTTACTCATAAGGGCACTGAGAAGCCATCAGTAGCATTTTAAAATCTCACTGCTGCGAGGGGACAGAACCTGGGGGGCATGGGAAAAGCAGGTTGGAGGGTTGGTTTTCCCAGACTTCCTCAAGGATGTCTCAGCCTTGGCACTATAGACGTTTTGGGCTGGATACTTCCGTGTGGTGAGGGGCGGCATTCCCAGCCTTGATTCTCTAGAGGCCGCCACCAAAAATGTCTCCCGGACATCGCCATGTGTGCCCCAGGTGGGCACAATTGTCCCCTGTTGGGAACCACTGGTTTAAAATAATTTTTTTTAATGTTTATTTATTTTTGAGACAGAAAGGAGAGAGAGAGAGAGAGAGAGAGAGAGAGAGAGAGAGAGAGAGAGTAGGGGCAGAAAGAGAGAGGGAGACCCAGAATCCAAAGCAGGCTCCAGGCTCCAAGCTATCAGCACAGAGCCCAACGTGGGGCTTGAACCCATGAACCGTGAGATCCTGACCTGAACCAGAGTCAGATGTTTAACTGACTAAGCCATCCAGGCGCCCCAAGAACCATTGGTTTAGATGGGATCGTTCCAGTTTAATAAAAGCGCACTGAATGGGTTTCAGGAAGATTTTTGAAGACAAAGCCTGCAGGATTTAACTTCTCTTTGCCTTGGTTTCTCCTCACGCTTTTGAGGTTGGTGATCTTGTCCCTTCCCTGAAGCACAAGGCTCCGTGCCGTCTGCGTTTATAATGGAGTTGCTCAGGAGCTCACAAAGAGCGTTCCTCTGTGTTAGCCTTTGCTGGGCCCGGGGGTCTGGTCCTGCCGGTGAAGCACCTCAAGCCTGTGCTGGCAGGGCCACCTGTGTATGACGGATGTGGTACTTGGTCTTTGTGCCGTGCCCTTTCACTTGTCAGAGCCTTGCACGCCCAGCCTGTCGACTGACTGTCAGAGCAAGCGCTCTGGAATCCAATCTGGCCCATTTTCTGGCTCTGGAAATCTGTTTATCCGAACAGGATTTCACAGTTGCAGTGACTTTTCTAGGGGGCTTGCCTTCGAGGAGGCAGCTCTACAGAGGCATATGTGAGTGATTTCCAAACAAAACAGTGACAGTTGCCTTCTGGAGCCCGGAGGAATTCGCTAGGAGCTTGCTGGTGAAGCCCAGAGCAGTTGTAAGGAAACAGCTGGAATGGGTGGGCGGTCCGGGTTGTGCCTTCCGTGGCTGGCTGGGATCCAGCACCTGACTGCCCTTCTGGGCTTCTCTCCTGTGATTCCCCTTGTCCTGTGACTGCGCTCACCCAGAGGTGTTGAATCGGTTTCATGCTTTTCTCTGGGTTGCTGGAGGCTTTCTGGAGTCCGGTCTTGAGAGGGATTCTTTTACTGAGTGTGGGCTCAGTGGACAGGGCACCATGTCTGGTAACGGCTGACCCAGGGGTGGGATAGGGCCGTGAGGGTTTTTTATTCTATACCCTTCAGTGCCCTGGGCTGAGCCTTCCTGTGCTCTTCAGGCCTGAAGGGCCTTATGTTCTATCTCTCTGTGTATTAGCATCCGCTGTAAATGCCACTTCTTCCCTGGAACCTTCTGTAGCGTGTTAAAACTTGACTTTATCTTAAGAACGTTGGGGACCCATTCAGTGGCTTTTTAAAGTGAGAAAGAGTCACGATCGATTTGCCCTTTAGAAAGATCCTGCTGGCCACAGAGACGTGGAGGGGAGGCGAGGAGGCCAGGCTGGGAGACTGGGAGCAAGGTTGGTGCGAGGTGGCGATCCCTTGGGCTGGAGTCAGGCCTGTGGCATTGAGACTGGTGTGCAGGGCTCAGCTGTTGGCCCTCCAAAGGGGATGATGGAGCGAGGAGGGGTCAAGAGAGATGTTCGGGATACTAGTGTGGGGAGTAAGGCAGGGCGAGGCTCTTCACTGTAGCTGTTGTTATGGAATTCTTCAGCGACCTACAAAAGTTTCCAGGAGGGAGATGTGCACGCATGTTACTCAGCGCGGCGGGGTGGATGGTCCGCGAGGAAAATCCACGGCCGATGTGGTGCTGCCTGCCTAGGGCTGCGTCCTTTCCAATTTCTTGTTGCCTGTTTGTTCCACTTGTAAAATACTTTTAGTGCCATCTCAGTAGTGCTGGAGCTGCCACAGCAGAGTAAGGGCTCATTTCTGCTGGGAAAAGTCAGGGAACAGTTCAGACGGAGAGTTACATACACGTTGTATGCAAAAGGGTGCGCAGGGGTTTCCTAGGACACTCACGGGTCGAAGGGCGTTCCAGGTAAAAATAAGAAGCTACGTAAAGGCTAGCAGCATGAAAAAGAGGTCGCGTCCGGGATCTGGAGTGAGATGCTTCTCTTTGGCAAAGCTTGTGAAAGAGGGTCCTTGGCCCTGCTGTCTTCCTCTTGCTCCCAGGCAGGTCTGGACACCCCTCTTTCTCTGCACGTGGCAGTAAGACCACTGGCATAGCCTCATGCCTTCCTGGGCTGCAAGGAGGAGCCCCACCTTTCATCTCTGCATCCTTAGGACCTACACAAGTGTCTGGTCACAGATGTTCAATGAATGGCTTATTGAAGATTCAGAGAGGACCCCTGGAGGGCCTGGTTTTTTTCTCTCCTTTTCCCCTAAAACAACGTTACTTCCAGATGGCTCCTTATCCCCTGGCTGCTGAACACACCGGCTCAGACTGATGAGATTCATTAGATTCTGGCTCCCTTGAAAATCTGTCCCCAGGGTCCATTGGTGGATGAATTCAGCAGCCCCGTCCCCATGAAGAGCCTTTGCTCTTCCCTGTTTGCTGTCCAGCCTAAGACTTGGCCTTTTCTCATCAGGGCCTCAGCATTTGGTGACTGCGCTCGGTGCCCTGGAATCTAAACCCTGGGGCTTCGTTCTAAACCTCCAGGAGTTCTTGGCAAATAGTTCAGTGACCATGGTGCCCTGAGTTCAAGTTTCAGTTTGGCCTTTCCTCCCCATATGACCGTAGGTGGGTTTGTGGGCTAAAGTGAGATGGTCTCCCAGTGTTCCTGCTGACAGGCCCAGGTTCAAATATCTGGTGATTGTAGGGCCACGGGGTCTGAGGCCCGGAAGGAGCCCATGATTCCTGCAGTTGGAGGGATTGGGAGTCCAGAGCTCACTCCTGTCCTGGAACTTTCATTTTTAGCCACAGCTGATGGCCTGGAAAGAATTTGGGTTTTACAACCAACCTTTTTTTTTTTTTTTTTTTTTTAAATTTTTCTTTTTCTTTAAAAATTTTTTTTTTTTTTTTTTAGAAAGAGAGCAGGGGAGAGGGGCAGTGGGAGAGGGAGAGAGAGAATCTCAAGCAGGCTCCGTGCTCAGTGCAGAGCCTGATGCTGGGCTCTATCCCATGACCCTGGGATCATGACCTGAGCAGAGATCAAGGGTTGGACGCTCAACCAAACTGAGCCACCTAGGTGCCCCACAACCAAGCTTTTTGACAGAGAAAGGAGAAAGTCAGTGAACATCAGTTGTGTGCCAAGCACTTGCTACAGGCTTTCCCTGTATTTTTCCATTTAGTTCTCTTAGAATCTCTAGGGTGGGGGTTGGGTGGATTATCGGTCCATTTTGCAGATGAGGAAACTGAAGCCCAGGGAAGTGACTTTGCCTACTGGAAGTCTCCCATATGTGAGCCGTGTCGAACAAGAGCCCCGTCGGTTGTGGGGGCTCGCGTCCCTTCTGCCTCCGCCTGTCTCATGTCCCCGTCCCCTCTCTCTTCTGCAGAGAGCCAGCTGCTCCCTGGAAACAACTTCACCAATGAGTGCAACATTCCAGGCAACTTCATGTGCAGCAACGGGCGGTGCATCCCCGGCGCTTGGCAGTGTGATGGGCTGCCCGACTGCTTCGACAAGAGTGATGAGAAGGAGTGCCGTGAGTGGCCTGGCCTCTTGCTGGGGTGGGGGTGGGGGAGATCCTGGGGCAGAGGGGAGGAGGGCCTGATCCGGCTCAGACCCTGCACACCCCACGTGCTGCAAGCTGGTGCGTTTGTTTGGGCCTCCAGCCAGCTGCCCTGCCCTCTCTACTCCGCAGCTGTGCCTGGGAGCAGCGAGGTCTGTGCAGAGACAGGAGTCTTGGTGGGGACAGAGTCACAGTCTCAGGAGAACAGAGGTCCCTTCCAGCAGGCTCTACTAAACCCCACCCTGAGGCACTGCTTTTTGCATTCCATGTGAGGACTCCGAGACTCCCAGAGGTTACATGGCTGCGGTGTCCCCCCAGCTAGCAAGCAGCAGATCTGGATTTGAATTCAGGGCTGCCTGCCTGACCCCAAGGCCCCGGCTGGTAATCATCTTTCCCATCTCGTACATGGTGGAATGTTCTTAGTGACTAAATACGGTGTAGCGTCATGCCAAGTATACGGCCCAGGGCTGGTGGTGACTAGACGGCAGTTTGCTCTTGCCGGCCCTTCTCTCTGCTAATATGGCGTGGGCAAATGGGGGTGGTTCTTTCTTACCCTCCCCCCCACCTTCTCCTTCTTCGGCCTCTTTCCTATTTTGTGCCCTCGAAATCTGCAGACGCGAGTCAAGGGCGTCTGGGGTGCTGGACGATCATGCTCCCCGCCCCGTGGAGTGCGTTTCTCTTCCACACCAGAGTGTGGCACCGCAGAGTGAGGTTGGCCGTGGCACCCTGGCAGGCAGGAAGCACACCTGAGGAGTGCTGGGCCTAAGGGTGTTCTAATGGGTCACTGCCTTGGGACCACACAGCTGGCTGGACACGGGTTCTTGGCTTGTCTGTGGGCTTCGGGCACCAGGCCACAGGGCCTCACTGACAGGAGAACTGTGTGTTCTGGCTCCGAATCTTCCAGAAAGGGCTCTGGAAGCCAGCCGAGGAAATGGCTGAGAGATGATAATTTGAACTTTGCCGTGGCTCTTACTGGGATTTGACGCACGGGAAGAAGAACTGGGTTTGGAGCCCAGTCTGGAGCCAGCGCGCCCCCACCTTCATGATGCTCTCCCTCAGACAGGCTGCTCACTCAGAGATTGGCCCCTTGTCTGTCCCAGGGCTCCAGGATCCCCCACCTGCCTGCTCCCACTCCCCAGGGAAGGTTTGGGAGGGGGTGGGTTAGGAATATGTTGTGTTTATTCCGCGTGTGGGGGGAATATTCATTTTGCTTGTTGCAGGTGACTGTTTTTGTAAATGGACCAGCATACGTAAGGCGTTTTCATTTTTCAGAGTTTTAAACACAGTATTAATAATGTCTATTTCAGCTTTCTCTGTTTCTTGGTCTTTAAAATTGCTAGAAACGTAACGTTTGTAATTTGAGTTACATATGTGATTGTATGGGTGAACTCTACAGTCTGTCCAGTTTTGGGGTGCCTGGGTGGCTCAGTCGGTTAAGCATCTGACTTCAGCTCAGGTCATGATCTCACAGTTCATCGGTTCGAGCCCTGCATTGGGCTCTGTGCTGATAGCTCAGAGCCTGGAACCTGCTTTTGATTCTGTCTCCCTTTCTCTCTGCCCCTCCCCAACTTGTGCTCTGTCTGTCTGTCTCTCTCTCAGAAATAAATAAACATTAAAAAAAAAGAATTTAGAATCTGTCCAGTTTTGAGCATTATTAAAACTACACAAATATGTGGAATGACCATTTTTAGAATATGGTGTGTATTTGAACTCTGGTTAACACAGATTGTCTTTAGCTGAGCTGGGACTATTCAGCACAGGGTCCGTTTATGAAAGAATACACGGTTTGGAGTTGAGACTTAAGTTTTATTTCCAGCTTTGTCAATAGAAGCTGTGTAATGTTAGGAGATTCTGTGTCTTGTGTCAGTCCAGTTCCATGATTTCAGAATTCATGCACAAACTGGAAAAGGTGATGGAAAGAGAATTAAAAAAAAAAAAAAAAAAATGCCCAGCAGCTGCCTGGCGCTATTTAGTTTGGTTTGGAACAGGCTTGTCTTGGCTGTTCTCATTTTTGTCTCCTCATTTCCTACCCTTAACCCCCAAGCGTAGTAAGGACTTGATTGGCATTTACTTAGTGTTTTGATCAAAACATAATTTTAGGGGCGCCTGGGTGGCTCAGTCAGTTAAGCATCTGAATCTTGATTTTGGCTCAGGTCATGATCTCGGGGTTGGTGAGACTGAGTCCCCCATCAGGCTCTGCACCGATAGTGTGGAGCCTGCTTGGGATTCTCTCTCCCCATCTCTGTGCCCCGTTTCCACTTGTGTGCACTCTCTCTCTCTCAAAATAAATATTAAAAAAAAAAAAACCCCAAAAGCCCCACAATTAAAAAAAAAAGTGTATGCACAAACACACCCATTAAAGAATCTCTCCTCGGTTGACCTTCTTTTTTTTCCTTTTTGTCTTTAAGTTATAAAAACAGAGCATTAAAAAGCTTAGGTAATAGAGGGAAGGAAAAGAGGTCGCTTTTCTAAAACAAATTCTACTTGCCTTTTGAATCTCTTACGTATTCCTTCCCAGTCTAGGACCTGATGGTCTGAGCACTGGGGAAAGACTGTGCAAATCCCTCGGCCCAGATCACGTGCTCCGTGATCTTAGAGAAGGTACCAGGATATTCTAGACGTTAGCCACTGGGAGGATTGAATGAGAAGTCCCTAACCTCATGGTGCCTCAGTTTCCTCCTCTCCAAAATGAAAAGAATAAGGCTTCTAGCAAGCATTGTTGTGAAGCTTAAATGCACCTTAAGCACACAGCACAGTGCCTGGGTGTAGTAAGTGGCTTGTAAACATTAGCTACTATTGGTCAGTCTACACAAACTGTTTTATACAGACGTCGTCATGGCGATGGGTGATTGAGTAACCCATTTGTTTCTACTTCATATGAGAGGCCCTTTGCCACGTGACCATATTTAGCCTTCACGGTTGTTGTTTTGTGAGGTTGCTCACTGGTGCATCAAGTTGGTGCCGTGTAACCTCGCCACTCCTCTCTGGTGGGGTGGTCACACGTTTGGGGTCAGTTAAGGAACTTATCCATACCCGGAGGACAGTGTGCACAATGATTTCAGCTGGAGCCAGCTGCGGTCGGCCAGGCCGAGGTCTTCAACTGCACCGTCTTTCCAAGGGCACCTGGAGAGTGGCTCCCGTAGAATTCGTGCCACTTCGTGTCCTTTCTTTGTTTCTTTGGAACAACGTGGTACTTCCTGGGAGGAGAGTGAAGGTGCCTGATTTCCTCACCTCGGAGAGCTGATTGCCTCAAGTATCCTGTGAAATAGCTTTGCCATTTACAAGGTTGTACACTTAAAAAAAGAGAGTTCTTGCCCCTTCCAGAGGGTGAGAGAAGAGTCCAGAGAGCTGTGTCGAGGTGGGATATGATGCAGTGAGAGGCTATTCTGTACCCACGGCAGAGGAGAGATTTTTCGTAAGACAGGAAGAAACTTTTTTTTATTGTAAACATAATAAAAATCACATGCTGTAAACCTTAGAACGGGGAGGAGAAAAACAATGGCATTGCACCTGAAGTCTCAACTCTAGCAGAACCACTGTTAGCTTCTTAGAAGTTTTTATTCAAGGTTTTTCCCAGTTGTAATCACTGTGGGAATACAATTTTAGATTTTGATCTTTCGAGGTAACATTTAACCTTTTTAACATTTTAATGTATTTTTTTTTTCATATTTCTCTAGGAGTTTTAATGCCTAGAAAAACAGTCCACTGACTTGGTATAATATAGTTTGTTTACTCCTTATTTGGCATTTGCTTCCAGTTTTTCATTGTTAGAAATAGTGTTCACTGTTGTGAACATGAGGGTGGATATGACTTTCTCCCTGTTTTGAGAGATTTTCTTAGGCTGAGTTCTCAGAAATGAAATTACTAGGTCAAGGGACAGGAAGCCTTTTTTGGTTCTTGAAACAGATGCCCACTTGTTTTGCTAAAGGTGGCACCAGTGTGCTCTCTCACTGGCAATGTGGGAGAATTCTGGTTTTATTTTAGTCTTGGCAGCATTGAGGAATATCTTTAAAAATATTTTTTCTGGCTAATAGAAAAGTTATATATTTTTATTTTTATTTTTTTTATTATCTAAAGAGGTTGAGTGTTTTCCCAACCCCTATTCACTAGTCTTGTTTCTGACTTGGTGAAATGTCTATTAATGGACCAGAATAAATTTCCACCCGGGTTGAGTCATTAAATTTTCCACCTTGTGAATCTGGAGAACCTCCTCCTTAGAATTTTGAGAGAAGAGGCTCCTTTTGGGATAGTTTGAGTGAATTTCTGCTTTTGGTTGGCAAAATGACCCAAATGATCATTTTATCCAAATAATTTTTGGTGGGGGGGGGGGATAGATAGTAAAAGGAATAGAGATATTTTAGAAAAACGTATAAGCCCCGTGAAAGCACACATTATTTGGGAGCTTTCTCTAGGTTGCACTATCCCCGGCACTTTGTACTTATTAACCCATTTGATTGTTAGGAGCCTTATGAGGAGAGGACCGTTGTCATTTTCAGATGACGAAACTGAGCCGCAGAGAGATTATGTAGAGCTCGCCTGTTGTCCCAGAGAATAAGTACCCTTCACCTTCCCCATCAGAGACCACCTGTCTGTCTCTCCCTGGATCTGTGTTATTCTGCTCAATCAGATTCTCCTGTATGTTATCACTACTAACCTGCTCTTTTTTTTCTTTTTGAAAAAATGTTTATTGTAGAGAGAGAGCAGAGGAGGGGCAGAGAGAGAGGGAGACAGAGAATCCCAAGCATGGAGCCCTCTGTGGACATCTCTGTGCTGTCCACAGCATGGAGCCCAACGCTGGGCTTGAACTCAGGAACTTTGAGATCATGACCTGAGTTGAAATCAAGGGTTGGACACTAAATGACTGAGCCACCCAGGCGCCCCTCTACAAACGTGCTTTTTTAAAAAGAGTTAGAAATGTCAATAATGTTCTTCTATGGAAATGATTTCTAAAATGGCCATTAGCGCTATGAGTCTCTGAAAGGAGAGACTGTACTGTAATTACTGCCACAAGCTGTAATAAAGCAGCAGTTCAAATATCTAGAACTCACACATGACCTGGAATCACGAGCCTTAAGATCTCCTTCCAACTTGGTGTTGGATTTTAGCTGCCATTTATCTGTGTCCTGACCAAATGGGGGAGAGATCTTGGAAGTCTGAGTTCTGTGTCACAAAGTGGTTTTCTTCTTTGATAAATGAAATCGATCGATATCTTTGATGAGGCATGTACAGATTTTCAAATCTCAGGCCCTTTGTGCGTGCGTGTGTGTGTGTGTGTGTGCGCGCGCGCATGCACGTGTGCGCACATGGAGTGGAGAGGAGATGGGGATAAATTCAAGGATCTTGTCAAATGATAAGATTTCTGTGACTCTCCCAAGTCCAGAGACAGAAAAGGACAAAAATGGAACCTGAATTTTATTTGCTTGTACTGTTTCCAACCATTTCTTGAGCACGACTGGTCATTGCTCCTGTGCGATGGCAGAAATCCATGAGAGGGTTGAAAGGGCGAGTTTGGAGAAAGGATCACCAAGAAACATAAAAGGGGAGGAAAGGGGAGGGTTGAGGGTGGGGACAGAAACTCTTCCTTTCCTTTTGATCGTCTTTCTCATCTTCTGCCTCTGGGTGGCGCCACATGTAATGTTTTCTTGTAAGCCTGATGCTACAGGGCCAGCAGAGAGAGCGCACAAAACTGGAGTCTGAGGTATTGTCCTTATCAAACTTCAGCAGTAGTTCAGCTATTCCACCAGGGCCCTCCTACCTGGCTCATGTGCAGAATTCCCCAGAAAGTCGGGAAGTGGAAATTTGGATGCAGAGGTACGGACAGGGGGAAGATGGCCGTTTGAAGCCAAGGAGAGAGGCCTGGAAAAGACCCGTGCTCACCACCCTCAGAAGGAGCCAACCTGCCGATACTTTGGTTTGGGACTTTCGGCCTACTGGACGGTGAGATGATACATTTCTGTCGCGGAGGCCACCAATGTGGTGGAGGCCACAGCTCTAGCAGACTCATCCAGACATCCACCCAGCTCTCCTTTGTTTTCTAAAATTATTACGTGGTGAGTGACAGCCACCCTGCCTACTGTGTAACAGGGTGACATTCACAGGCATCCCACTTCTGCTTCTTTTCTTTAATAATTGGAAAGCAAGAATGTTACTCTTCTAGGTTGAATCGCATCCCCCCCAAAAGATATGTTGAACTTCTGAGCCCCGGTGCCTCAGAATGTGACCTTATTTGGAATTGGGGTGATTGAGGTTGGATTAGTTAAGATGAGGTCGTACTGAAGTAGGGTGTCTTTATAAGAAGACAGCGTGAAGAAAGGAGGGAAGAGGGCCTGGTGACAGCAGAGGCAGAATGATGCAGCCGCGAGCCAAGGAGTGTCAGGCATTGCCAGCCGCCACCGGAAGCTGAAGAGTCTCAGGGAAAGGGTCCACGCAGAGTCTCAGAGGGAGCATGGCCCTGCTGACATTTTGATTGTAGGCTTCCGGAAATGTGAGAGAAGAAATTTCCCTTGCTCAAAGGCGCTCAGTTTACATTGCTTTGTTGTGGCAGCCCCGGGAATCTATCCACTTACTTCCCAGGGACGGTTAAAGCCATCTGGGCTTCAGTGGGCCTTTCATCACACCCCTCCCCTGCCCCCTGCCCCCTGCCCCCTGCCATGCCGCCGGGCCTCTCTCTGGGAGTCATGCCCTGCGTTCCTGCTCATGTGATTGAGATGTCCTTCTCCAGAGCTGAGACCTGGCAAGCCATGGTTAAGGGCTGAATTTCAAAAGCTTTCTGAAGAAGTTGAACTTCACAAAGCAAAACTGGAACTTGCAAGAGTCTAGAGAATATCACTGTGCTTTATCGCTACATCCTTTAAGCCCTTCGGAGAAAAACTCGCTTGCCTCCATGGCATTCACTGTGCAGAAGAAATCCAAGACCCATGGGTGTTAATGTTGCCTCTTTTCTGACTTAGGCTTTTTGTTTGTTCCTGTATTCGTCTTTAAACGTCTTGGGTGATTCCAGGCATGCCCCCTGCTTCGCTTACTGTGTTTTATCTCAAATGTGAGACCATAAATCCTGTAGTTAGGAAGAGGGGCCTTGGGCCAGCCTCCATTTATGACCTCGGGCTCTGGGCACCATTTTACCTTACTCTGTCCCTATTTCCTCATCTGTAAGAGGGGGATAATAATGTTACCTACTCCAGGGGTGATATTGAAATTACTAGGTCAAGGGTGCTATGTCCAGGCCATAGGCCAGTTAGGAATGAGCTGACCTTAAACAGTAGGCACTGTTTGCTGGTACACAGAGGGTGAAGGTCAGCTCCGCTGACCACAGGACATTGTTGTCTTAAATGAGCCGATGTGTATGAGGCTTAGAACTGGGGGCCTGGCACGTGTTAGGCATTCAGTAAATGCCAGCTGACATTTTCCCTCGATAAGCAGTAATGACATTACGCCGAAACCCAAGTCTGCTGCGACATTGCTGGCCCGTGCAGTGCGGACACGACTGGTCCAGCCCGCCTCTTGCCTACCTCCCCTGGACCCTCACGTTCCCTTCTCCTCCCCCCCTTCTCTTCCTGCTCTCACTTACAGAACCAAAGCCGTAGCAACACCTTCTTTGGTTGGGTCAACATCTTCTCTTCAGTTTAGAGAGTCTTGAGCCAGGAGCTCTTAGGAAATTCTCTTCGGCTTCGAGCTCCGGCCACACGCCAGAGCCAGTGCACAAGGGAAGGAAACAAATATTTGAGGGTCTGAGATGAGCCTGGCAGGGAGGGAAGTTTGGAAGTGGCTCTCCTGCATGCGGCTGGGCCCCACTGGCTAATGGCCCTGCGGTTGGTCTCCGCCTGCAGAGCGGCCGCGTCAGCTTGCTTCCGGCTCTGCCACGGCCCCGCACAATTAAGCACGTAAGTGGATTTTGACGATGGCATTTTGCTTCATTGCTTGAACTGTCTTCTTCAGTCCCCACGGCCGCTACCCCGGGGTGGGAACCCACACGGCGCCCTGCGGTGGCCTCCAAGGTTTTCGGCCTAGAATTCGTAGAAATGACAGTCTTCCCCGCCCTCTTTCTGCCCCCAGATTTGCGCCTTGTGCCCTGCACCCATAGTGAGGAGAGACTTGCGGCCCTGGTGTTGAGACCTCGGCCTAAATTCCCAGGTAGTCCCCTGACGGCTGGATACAGACACTTCTGGCTTGTCAGGTTCTACTCGACCTAACACGAGTTTGACCTTGTGTTAACTCTTCTAAAAGGGCCCCGTAGCTGTTGGAAGATGCCGGTAATTTTACACTGCGAAGGGAGATACAGAGTGCTCTGAGTGTATCAGTTAGCTAGGCCTGCTATGATAAGATACCACAGACTGGATGACATTAAACCACAGAAGTGCATTCTCTCATGGTTCTGGAAGCTAGATGTCCAAAGTCAAGGTGACGACACGGCCATTCTGTCTCTGAAGCCTCTACGGGAGGGTCCTTCCTTGCTTCCTTGCTGGCATTCCTGGGCTTCCTCGGCTCGTGGCTGGAACACTCCAGTGTCTGCCTCCACCTTCATGCGGCCCTTTCCCTGTGCATCTCTCTCTGTGTACGGATTTCCCTCTTCCTAAAAGGACGCCCATCGTTGGATTAGGGGCCACCTTAATCCATTATGACCTCACCTTAACTAGGTTACGTATGCCAAGACCTTGTTTCCAAATAAGGTTCCATTCACAGGTTCCAGAACACAACCTGCCCCACTGGGTCCGTTCAGAGGAGGAAGCATGGGCGGTGACCAGCAGCTGCCACGGCCCTCTGGAGGTCCGCGGGCCGTGTGTGTTCTCACTGTATCCACTCGGGGGATTTTGTTGTCGTTTGTTTTACCCCTGCCTTTAGAGCATGATGGTCGTGGAACAAGAGCAGGTGTGTCAGTAGATCAGGAGTGGTTTGAAAGCCCGGGGAGAGTGTATTGTATGAGAAAATGAAGCATTTTTTAAAAACTCAGCTCTTTTTAAAGAGTTTTTTAAAAATTCACCTGGCATCTTGATTTGGCCATTTCCATGATGAAAAGGTACTCAGAGTGCTGGTGAGTGTGTAGGCAGCCTGTGACAGTTCTTTGCCTTGAAGGGCCTCAGGGGTGGCTCTATTACTGCATCGGGCCGATAGCTCTCCGCCTTCCAGCCCACCTAGAGGAAGCTGGGAGGCCCCCCGGCCATGTTGGGCTGTAGTCAGGTCCCCTCTGTCCTGCTCAAGGACACTAAAAGCACCAATTAGTTGCCACTGTGTCTAAATTGGGAACCTGCACGTAAAAGTCAGGATTATCAGGTATTCTAGAAAAATCAGAGTTAGCGTTAGGTTGCTTTCTGCACTCAGGGTACCTTGCTTCCACTCTGCGTCTGTCATGCATTTCACCATCCTGTTCGTGCGAAGGCCTCCGGTATTTGTTTCGTTCTGAGACACACATCTTTTCATGTTTTCAGAACTCTCAAGCGGACACGCCTCTGATAATGGATGGGGTAGGAAAACGTGGTGTCCTCGTTTAATTGGCCAGGTTTTTTCCTTTCTTAGTTGTACATAAAAGAGTGGCGTGCCTTGCAATCCACGTGTGTTGGATTCAGTGAAACAGAATTTTCTCCGATTGTTAGCATGGGATGTTTCAACCAAAAGTACAGACATTTCCAAACAGGTAGAGTGTTCCACGTGTACATTTTCCTTAGGGTGCTTGAGGGCAGGGTGCACGTGCAGAATTTCCGGGGTTGGGGGGCGGGGAGGGTGGCTCTGGAATCACACTACCTGGCTTGGGTCCCGGCTGTGTCGCAGGTGAGCTTGGGGACGTGGGTGAGATACTTAGCCTCAGTTTCCTTAAATCCCATGGAATTGTTACGAGGATTAAATGAGCTAAAACCTTGACAACCATTTACATAGCTGCTGGCACATAGTAAGCACTGAATAAACGTTAGCTGTATCCTTACTGGCTGTGTGGAGGCACATTTCTGGTTTATTGATTTATTTTTTTAATGTTGGCTTATTTATTTATTTTGAGAGAGAGAGAGTGGGGGAAGAGCAGAGAGAGAGAGAGAGAGAGAGAGAGAGAGAGAGGATCTAAGCAAGCTCCACACTGCCAGCCAAAGCCCACTGTGGGGCTCAAGCTCATGAACCTTGAGATCATGACCTGAGCCTAGGTCAAAGACACGTAACCGACTGAGCCACCCAGGCTCACGCATATCTGGTTTAGAACCCAGATCTGCCACTGGTTAGCCCCTTCCTTTCTTGGAGCCCCAGTTTCTTCATCTGTGAAATGGGAACAGGTTGAAAAGAGGTGTGTGAAGATCACATGTGCAGGCGCTGACGTCTGGTGCATAGTAGGCGCTTGGAAAGAACACACTCTCCCGTCTTCTGCCTTCCCCAGCTCTACATGACTCCCTAAAAGGGAGAGTCTTCAGGGTTGCCAGAGAGTTTTCGATCCAGGCTTCCTTGGGCTCCTGTAGTCCTCAGACATGGCCTGGAAGATGCTGTAGATTGTGCTTTCTGGCAGGTTGTCTAAGCTAAGGAAGGTGGACCCTTCTACTTCAGAAGTACTGTGAATGTTCACATCGGCTGCACGCCAGTCAAAATGAACATCTTCCCTTCTCTGAACCATTTTCAGAAGCCAGAACCCAGGGACCCCATGATACTTCTTTTGAGGGGGGTACTGTGGGGCTGCCTAGGATGGGAAAGCCTCATGCCAAATACAGTGCTCTTGAGCCCCTATTGATCCCCCGGAAGGTGAGAAGGCTCAGACTCTCTACCAAGGTCCTGGTGCCCCTTCCCTGTGAGTTGGGACAGGAAACCTCAGACTCTGGTTGGGGGAAAGGTTGAGGTAAGGTGTTCCAGAGCCTAGAGAAAAACTGGGAGAATTTGTCCAATTTGGTCTCTTCTTGGAGGAGAGCAGCTCTTTGATTTCTTTTTTTTTTTTTTTTAAGTTTATTTATTGAGAGAGAGAGAGCGAGTTGGGGAGGGGCAAAGAGAGAAGGGGACAGAGGATCCAAAGCAGGCTCTGTGCTGACAGCAGAGAGCCCAGTGTGGTGCTCGAACTCATGAGCTGTGAGATCGTGACCTGAGCCGAAGTCAGACGCTTAACCGACTGAGCCACCCAGGCGCCCCCCTTTCATTTCTGAATCACCAATACCCCTAGCTCTTAGAAAGATTTATCTTATTATTTCGTTCTAGCTCCCCTCACACATCCCTGCTGGGGCCATTCTAGTCCTATCTGGTGGTGATAGACTCATGCGGCATCTACCAGGAACCCCATCAAGCCCCCTCTGGTTTCCTCCATCCTTCCCAGGTGATGCCAGCTGTTGTTGGGGACCTACCACCACTTTCTCGGGAACTACCAATTTAAATGCCAATACTGTCACCAGCTGAGAAGTTAGTGGCATAGTCATCTTAAAGTCATCTTTTAAATCAACTCTTGTGCAAATATCAGCCTCACTCCATCTTGCCAGTCCTCCCCGCCACTTCCAGAGAACTCTGTTATTATCGGCACTGCGTGCTGCCTTTTCCCTGCAAGGGGAGAATCCTAATGAAGTAGCCCGAGCTGGGGGAGTCTACGTGGTCTTGTGTCGCTAGAGTGAGTGTGGTGAGGTCTCCCAGGCCTTTGTCATGCAGACACGCTCTTATAGCCAGGACTTGGCTGTGACTGCATGATGCAGTCAGTGGTAACAGGCTCTGTAATTGCTAATAAAATTTAAATGGCTGCAAAATCACAGAACATCAAAAAAAATTTTTTTTTTTTCCTGGCACGTCTAGACAAATTTTGCTGATCCAAGTTAGGCTGTGGCTGTGCAGTCTTTTTATTTTTATTTTTTTAATGCAGACTTGTGCTTTCATCTGTGACACGGCTAGTTTGCAGTTGCCTAATGGCTTTTTAAAAAATTCAGGGACAGATGAGAAAGTAATAATTAAAAGACGAGGATGTGGTGCATTCGTATCATTCAGACACGCGACCAGAGATATTCTTTTGCTTGTAACGCTTGAGAAGAATAGTTTCTGATGGTTTAGAGTGGGAGAAGATGGGGGGGGGGGGGGAGCGGGGAGAGAGGCTTTGAGGTCAAGAGCTAACTGTGTCCCCCTCTTAAGCGGTTTCAGGAGCTTTTGGCTTTTGACATTGTTAACATCACGTCCTTTGCTAAGATGCCTGCAAAGGGAGTCCCATAAAATGTAAGAATGAAGGAGTGACTTAGGTCTAGAAGGTTTGCTGGCGTCCGTGGATGAAGAGAAGGGACCGACATCACTTGCATGCGTGTATGTCATGTTCTGCCACCTGGAAGAACATCAGGTTCGTTCCAAATGAGAACATAGTCTCTGAGTCTTTTGGAAAGGCATCGGTTTGCAGGTGCCCGAGTTGTTTATTTCTGTCATCAGTGCCCTTCGTTGTGGGGCGGGGGGGGGCGGTGGTGAGGGTGTGGAGGCAGGTAGGTAATCCGTGTCTCCGATTCTTGATAGGATGGAAATATGCAGGGCCCCAAAGACCATCTTGGCTCCTGTTGTCTCTTGTCGGGTGTACAGGATCATTCCCTGCTCGCATTCTTTTGGAATCTGGCAACAAGCTGGTGATTTTGACTCACCTCCCGAGCTAAGAGGAGGTGCTTCAGGGAGGGCAGCCGCGCTACCTGGTGATTTTGTGGTTATCACCCAGCGTGGTGTATTTTTTTTTCTCTTGGCCACTTTGGGCATTTTGGCCGAGAGGGGGCGCTGTGGCAGGAGCCTGCTGGAGCCCTCACCCTTGCCGTGCTGCGTGTCCCTGGGCCGTTTCCTGTTGTGCCCCCGGCACAGCCTGCCTATTGATGTCCTCCCACCTCCCAGATGCTCACGGCTCCCAGTGGCCAGGCCGCAGGCGGGCAGCTGGTGGGCAGTGGAGTGAAGCTCCGTTGCCTGATGGGGAGCAGATGCGCTGATGCAGAACGTGGCGGGTCTCAGCCACTTGCTGTCTGACATTCAAAGCCAAACCAGGATTGTTCCCGGCTCCCCGGGACGGAGGAAGCTGGCCGGCCTGATGCCTGGAAGGGGCGAGGGAGACTGCGTCACCTGCCGCCCCCAGTTGGGGTGGGTTTCTGGGGCACAGCGGCGACGGTGCCTGATGCCGTGACCCAAGGCCTGGCCATTACGCCCAGTCCCTTCCCCGTTCCTGCCGTCACTCAGGACCTCCTCTGAGTTTGTCCTGAGCTGGAAATGCAGGTGAGGCCCCCCACTCTTTCCCCAGTTAGCCTTTTCGCGGCGTGCTGGGATATTGGCCCTCGTGGTGACTTGGGGAAGAACCTGTCTGGCCGCCCTGACTTTGGGGACAGGCTGTGGCGTAGCAGTTACAACTATATTATTTAGGTCTGCTGAGACACAGGCACCAGGATGGGATCGGGCACTCAGGAGCTTCACTGGGGGTGGGAGGGGGAGTAGGCAGGGAGAGCCCTGCCGGAGGTTTGGCACCGGAGGAAGGAGAGAGGGCAGGGGGAGGAAGAGGAGGGCAGGAGGAGCCTCACACTGCTGGCTCGGCCCACGGAAGGTTCTGCCAGGCCCATGGGATGTCCTAGAGCCGCAGGCACCTATTGGAGGAGTCCCGGCTCTTTCAGGGATGGGCCTGTCTTAGCACACCTGCCATGCCTGGTCAGGGGCTAAGAGCAGCTCATGGGAGGTGTGGCTTTAGCCCAGATGTGGTAGTGGGTCCAGAGGTCCTCTGCTGGGACTATCAGTCATGCTTCCTGTTCTCAGAGATCTGGGGGGTACATTTTCTTCATTGTCACAGCCACTGCTGAGCCAGGTTATACATTCGTGAATTCTCTTAACGGACATTTACAGAGCACTTTCTCTGCACTTGACCCTTGTTGGCACTGGGGGAGAACAACACATGAGGAAATCCCTGTGCTGTGAGAGCCCTCAGTCAGGTGAGAAGATGAATCCACGAACAGGCAGTGGCAGTGGTATGTGATCCATGCAGGGCAGGGCCACGTCCCGGGTGCTCTCGGATCCCACAGAAGGGACACTAATCTCCCCTGGGGCATCCAGGGCATGTTCTGGGAGAAGGCCACTGTCTAAGCTGAGGCTGGAAGAGCGAAGGTGAGCGAATGACCCAGTAAGAGGTTGAAGAACTCCAACGGAAAGAGGAAACCTACACACAGCCCCTGAGGGTAAGAGAGAGGGTGGTGTCTATTTCGGCATGCCTGTAGTAATTCCTGTGGCTCGTGGGGAGGAGGAGAGATTTTTCGGGGGGTGTTTACAAAAGTACGTGATGGGGAACCAGTCATATGGGGCCTTGTAAACCAACAAAAGACGTTAACTGTGTGCCTTGTGGTCAAGAGGCCGATGAGTGGGTCAGATCCTGCCCTACCACTTCCCAGCTGTGCAGCCCTGGGCAAGTCACCTAACCTCTCTGTACGTCTTTGCCATGTCTGTCGAATGGGATCACAATAGTCGTGTTCCATCGGGTTGTGAAAATTAAGCGGCTTTCTGTCAAGCTCCTAGAACAGTACCTGTCATGCAGTAAACATTCAATAAATGTCTGTTTCAGTTCTCATCATTATCCTATACTTTAAATCGTCCTGTTCAAAAATCATGGTCAGACAGGCTTAAATGCTTGCCTGCTGGCATCTGACAGTCGCCAGACTTCTCAAAATGACACGACTGGTACATTTTCTGAATGAATAAAAGAGTGCCGTGGTGTTGTCTCGATGGCTCAGGATGCAGCTGCTCCGGATAATATTGACAGAATCAAAAAATGAAAAACCCAAACCTCAACCACTAAGTTTCCTTGACTTTTCTCCTGAACAACAACTGAATGAACCTCGAAGCTGTCGCCACCTGGGGCTCTTGGGCTCTGAGGGACAGTCCCCAACCAGTGTTTCCAGAAGCGGGCTCGGTGGGTCACCTGACTCATCTGTTAATGTAGATTTGGGGGCAACTCAAAACCTGCTGAAGCAGAGTGTCCGAGAAGGAGACCCGAGGTTCTGCGTCTCAACCGGCAGCCCAGGTGAGACTTGCTCCCACCGCGCTATGAGACTCACTTGTCCTATGGTTAGACTAACAGTCTCCGTGAAGGAGGAAGTTAGCGCAAAGCTTTTACGTTGTCAGCCCCTTTTCATATCAGGGAAGGAAGGATACCCAAGAGAGCATCCCTTCTGAGAAGCCCGGGCAGGTAGGAAGCATCTCAGCTAGTGTGTGGGCCTCCAAAGCAAAACATTCTGAACACAGGGCACTAACTGATGCGATGGCCACGTGCTGAGGGTTAGCATTTTGCTTTAAGGTGCATTCATGCATACTGTCTCCTAAAGAAAGCCAACGGATCGCGAGTGCTGTCCCTGCACTGCCCACGGAAGAAAATGACTTTATCTCCGCCGGAAGTGAAATTGTCAGCAAGAGGTGCCTGGCCTTTGTAAATCTCAGCAAGTAACTCCCAACAAGATTAAATCCCCGTTAACAGTGGGTATCTCTGGGAAGTGGGATAACGGGCTACTGTTCCTTCCTGATAACTTCTTACAAGTTTTGCACGGGAGGCAGTGTGTGGAGTGCTTCAGAGTGCATAAGCCTGGCACGAGCCTGTCTGGGTGTGTCCTGCTTCCTCTGCACACTGGGCAAGTTACTGACTCTCTCTGTGCCTCACTTTCCTCATCTGTAACATGGGGAACAAATAGAAGGGATAATCAGATGCCTCACTGAGTTTAAATACATTTATAGCTGTGCAGTGTTTAGGCAATGCTTAACAATTACTAAGCTCTTGAGAAGAATTATTATTATTATTATTTTAAGGTTTTTTAATGTTTATTTATTTGAGAGAGAGAGAATGAGAGAGTGTGAGTGCACGTGAGCAGGGGAGCGGCGGGGAGAGAGGGAGAGAGAGAATCCCTGAGCAGGCTCCGCACTCTGTGCAGAGCCCTACACAGGGCTTGATCTCACGGCCACGAGATCATGACCTGAGCTGAAATCAAGAGTCAGATGCTTAACTGACTGAGCCACCCAGGCGCCCCTGTTTTTTTATTTTGGAGACAGAGTGTGTGAGAGGGGCAGAGAGACAGAGAGACAGAGAGGAGAGAGAGAGAGAGAGAGAGAGAGAGAGAGAGAGAGAGAGAGAGAGAGAATCCTAAGAAGGCTCTTCCGTCAGCGTGGAGCCTAATGTGGGGCTTGATCCCGTGACCCTGGGATCATGACCTGGGCTAAAATCAAAAGTCAGATGCTCAACCGACTGAGCCACCCAGGCGCCCCTCAGCTGTTATTAATAATAATAACATCACCATCTTTATGTACATGCATCAGGTAGCTGTAGGGTGATTGGAAATGAGGCATAAAGAGTAAGACTGCCTCAACTGTAGGAGCTAATGTAGGAGCTAATGTGTGAAAGGTCTAGACTATCTGCTGTAAAGACCAGAAGGAATTGATAGGGAGCCAGCTGTAGTCTGGTTTGGGGCCTGGCTTTTCATGTCTGTTGCGAGGGGTGAGAGTCCTGTTAGCGTTTCACACTTTGCTTCTTGGAGTGCCACGGTTTAGTGCCACAGTGACAGGCAGGAGGGCCGAAGAGCCTGGGGGGCTTTGGACTTGGGCTCTTCTGTCTGAAAGGGAAGCAGCTACAGTTTTCTCTTTTAATACCTGGTGGGTTTGCATAAGATTTTGTTTTTCCCACAGAGGGTCCTGCAGTAAACAGACAAAAAGAGTTGAATCCCACTGGGCCAGCTCCCTAACAAGCCCCTGTTCCCCCTTTGCTCTCTTCTTGGCACCTGCAGCTGCAAAGACGGCCCCACGACTGTCCTTTTCCAGGACAGAGCTCGCTTCCAACTACCACAGCACGGGAGCCTCGGGAATTTGTTCTGTGTGATGGGCCCCAATCTGCTTTTTGGAAGTCTTTAATGGTCACATTGGGGTGCCTTAGGTACTAACGAGTTCCCTGTTTTTAGAACCGTTCAGGCTTCGGGTGATATCAAGTTCTAGCTTCCCTAATTGCTGGCTGCGTGACTGGGTAATGAATATGAGGCTATAAGCACAGTGTTTCCATACTGTGAATGGTGGGTGTCGGTGACCTGACTGCTCTAATAATCACAATCGACTGGCGAGCGTCTGCTTGGGATCCTCTTTTTGCCACCCGGGAGTCTCTTTTTAAAGACCCGTTTTAACGCAGCCACCCTGGTACTAGCCGTCAGCCATCCTCACAGACGAGGCCATGGACATGATTGCTAGAGCATCCATCACGTCCCACTCTTTCCTTTGCGCTGCAGGGCGTATTTCCAAAGAAACATGAACCGTGGATTGTGTAATCACGCTCTGATGCAAACCAAATCTTGGCAAGTGTGAACGACTATGAAAACAATACATATGTGAAACACACTTCCCCTGTGCTTCTATTTAACGTTCTGGTTCCCATGCCAGGTTTCCCCCTGTGTTCTGCATTTCAGAAATATTTTGTTTTTCATTCCAGACCGTAGGAGTACAAAGGCAGATTTGTTTCATCACTTAATTTGCTAATTCTGCCAGGCTCTTTCTCCCACTGATCAGCAGTCCTCCTTAGAGTCTTATATGTGAGGCTGGCCTTTAGGAAAATTACATAGGAGTGGTTTCATATTTACCCTGTGCGTGACTGCAGAGGACATGAGTAAAATCAAAACAAAACAAACAACTGAGGAAACAAAACAGTGCCCCTATGGGGGAATTTTAGGATAGGCTGGTATGCCACAGCTGAGCAGGGTAGGGGTGCAGACTCTATTTTTGTTCTTGACTCTGCATGAAACTTAGGGCATGTGATTTTACTTTATTGAGCTCTCTTTTCCTTCCAAGTAGGAACCTGCTCGCTGACATCCCAGAGATAGGGTTATTTTACAGGATTGACATCACCCAGTTCTTTGACTTCCCTGCTGATGGGAGTACAGAACTAGAAAACCTTAGCAGAGACTGCTGCTCAAAAAGAAGGAAGATGGATGGATGGATGGATGGATGGATGGATGGATGGATGGATGGATTAGTGGATGGATTGATGGGTAGATTGATGGATAGATGAATTGATGGATGGCTCAGTGGATGAAATGATAGATGGGTGGGCGAGTGGATGGATAGATGGATGGATGGATGGATCAGTGGGTGAATTGATGGATGGATGGATGGATGAAGACAGAAACTTCTTATTCTATAACCGCATCCCTGCCCAGAAGCCTTCCTGACCTTCCTTTTCATTATACCCACCTTGTCCCTGCTTCCATAGCCCTCCTCTACCTTTGGCTTGTAAACAAGCAGATGCAGTAAGGAGTGGTAGGTAAAATCTTCCAGGTAATATTAGAAGCTTCAGGACAACCAGGAAAAGCCCCACATAATTCTTGTTCACTGTCATCCCCACACCAAACAGTGTCAGCTTCTGGCACTTAGAAGATGCTCAGTACACATTTGTTGAATGAACAAATGAAAGCATCCAATGAGAGAACGGTGACTGTTCGCAAGGACTTTTGGGAGCAAATCTTGGCTTTCCTTCTTGTATCCCTCTAGTACTACTGCTCTTGTGAGAGCTGGTTTTCTATTCATGGGGAGCCAGATGGGATTGCTAAGTAGGAATAGGATTCCTCCCACCTGTAACACACACACACACACACACACACACACACACACACACAGTTTCTCCCTCAGGACTTCTAAAGGGGTCATCTGACTGATTTGCTTTAACAGCCTGACCTCCTGTCCTCCTTCTCTGCCTCACCTATCCTAATTCCTCCTTGTTAATCATTCTTCTGAGGGTAAATATTCCTCCCGGCTCTTTCCTTTTCCTTTGGGCCCCAAGGGGTGTGACCTCTGGGAGAGCCTTGCCTTTCTCTTTCTAAGCCTTTGCCTAGATACCTATTATTATCAGCTCAGTCATTGCATCCTGATATTTTGCTTGGATTTAAAGACGAGAGGCAGGGGCTAATGAAGGGCTTTTGTGTTCAGGAACACAGGGCACCCAGCAGCTTCAGCAGCTTCTCCATTTAATTCCAGGCTTGTAGGGACACTCACTATGCTTAGCACAGCCCTGGAGAGGGTGGCAGGGAGCACATTCAGGCCTCCCCTGCTCAGCACTTCCTACACAGCCTTGGTACCTGTGCTCAGAGGGGGAGCCAAAACACCGGAAGGACATAGTCTGCAGTCTTCCTGGCCAGCACAGCATACTCTGGTTCAGAGAACTAACTATTGCCATGGGTATGCACTCTGCCTTTTCTGGGCCTTAGTTCTCTCATCTATAAGGGGACTTGATCTTCTCCAACCCCCGTTACAACTACAGATGCCTGTGATTTAAAATAGAATGTCCTTCCCTCTGTGAAAATACAGAATGGTTTTCTGGCACGTGGGCATACACACGTAGGAATGGATTTAGGTTCTTGAGGCTTATGCAGAATGCTGGCGACCCTCAGTGAGCAAGTTAGTGAACAGGCTCTGGGTCAGACTATAAAACTTTTACCTGCAGACCAGGCACTATACCCAGTGCTCTGCATGGATGATCTCCTTTAGTCATCACAACTGTCCCATGAGGTAAGTCCTACCAGTACTCCCATTTTACTGATGAATTGCGGTTTGGAGAAGTTAGGTCATTGGCTGAAGCAGTTTGGGAGTCACGAGTCACGTTAGGAAAGCAGACATGCAGGCTTGAGGGAGCGGCTTGACCTCTCTGCTCTGCTGCCCCCTGCAGGTAAGTGTGTGCCATGGCGGATCTGTACCAAAAGGTTTCTAGGGCTCAGATGCAGCTTTCCTGCCTCCCTTGTAAAGGGAGTGCATGTTAAATGTCCTGCCTGTCCCATTCCCATGCAAGTAAGGATTGCATTTGAAATGTCTGAAGTCATGCCTGACTTTGCTCCTCTGCCCAGAGGGCCCAGCAGGGGCCTGAAGCGTTAAAACCTGTATGAGGGTTCATTTCAGTGATGCTTTGCTATCTTTCATAAAAATTGGCAGCAGGAAAATCTCAGGGCAATCTGCACTAAAGATGTCTGGCAGGAGGGCACCTGAGTACCTCTCCCCTCTACCCCAGGACCCTCCTTCCATTCTAGTCTAGAACTTTGCAAACACTGTGTATATCATAAAGGCATGGGATCTTGGTAAACTACAGATTTTAATTGAGTGAGTCAGGGGCGTGGCTCCCAGGGGGTTACCGATGCTGCAGATCTGAGGTCTACACTTTGAGCAGAGAAGGTCTAGAGGCCATGGTTTCCAGGCTGCATCAGAATGCCCCGGAGGCCTCAGTAAACAACTTCCCAGGACCTTCCTGGGAATCTCAGTCACCAGAGTAAGGAGGGGACCCTGGAGCTGAAGTGTTTCTGGGAGCACACTATAAGAAACACTGCCCAGTCCAGTGGCTCCTAAGCCACTGTGGTTGTCCGAGTCCTCCGCAGATTGAGGTCATCCTGGGAAAGAATGGCTCATGGGCCTAGAGTGGGGCCAGAATTCTCTGCGTGCTGTTTCCCCAGGTGAGTCTGACCTGCATTCCAGTTTGGGAACTCACCTCTTTATCGTCAGTCTTTCCCTGGCCCCAAATTCTTCCTCAGGCCAGAGTCCTACAGGCCCCTGCCCTGTCCTTGTCCTTTGTTGTGCCTAGTTTGTGACACAGCCCTCTGTAGTATGGCTTTCACATGCACCACAGTCATGAATTTGCTCTGGGGAGGATCACAGGAAACTCCTGGTTGTCAGATCCAGTGTCGAGATCCGACCTTACCTGGCCCCCAAGCTGTGTTGGACACTGCGGACCACATCCTTCACTTCCATCTTTTGTTCACTGGGATTCCATCCCCTATTTCCAGGCTGCCCTTCTCTCTGGCAGGGAGGCCCTCTTGGTCTGCTTCCTGCATCATTATTTACCAGAAATAGATTCCTTCCTTCTCGTCTAATACTCCGCCCACTCCCCACCTTGGAGATCTCCTCCCCTCCCATAAACTGGTGATGCCCAAATATTTATTTCCTGAATCATCTTCCTAAACCACAGACCAAATCATATTACTACTACCTTGCTTAAAGCAGGAGGCAGAGGACTCTGAAGCCAGCCAGCCTGGGCTCGGATCCTGGCCCTGCCACTTGGCAGCTGGGAAGTCTTGACCGAGTCATTGAACTTCCTGAGGCTGCCGTTTTCTCATGTGGAGAAGGGGATGAGGCACCTCGTCTATGTAGAGTTCCCTGCACTGGAGTTGGTATAATGTGAGCACTCAGTAGATAACCCACTTCGAGGTTTGTTTGTTTTTTAAATCTTTAAATGTGAGGAATATGGATAACAGTAGACTTCCAGGGGCTCCCAGGTCCCCCATGGAGTAAAGGGGGCTCCGAAGTCCCACAGAGACCTCCTGGCTGGCTCTGCCTGTCTCACTGGCTGCAGCTCCTGCCCCACCTTGCGTGCCTCCCTAGCCATTCAGGCTCATTCCTCTGGGCCTTTGCACATGCCCTTTTTCCCTCTGGGCTTCTGTCCTCCAGCACAGCCTTCAGCCTCCATGGTGCCTCCCCTGCCTCCCCCAGGAGTAAAGGGCCATGTTCTCCTTTGTGCTTCTGCTTAGTCTCACGGGTTCTTCTAACCCATGTGTCCTGTACCAACTTCACTTGCTTGTATGTCTATGTCCCTGTTAGACTGTAAGCTCTTTAAGTCTGTAAGCCAGGCCTCCCTGGGATGAGGTATGGCTGACTCTGTGGACTGTTTTTTGTCTTGTTTTGTTTTGTTTTTAATGTTTATTTTTGAGAGAGACCAAGTGTGAGCAGGGGAAGGGAAGAAGGAGAGGGAGATAGAATCTGAAGCAGGCTTCAGGCTCTGGGCTATTAGCACAGCCCGATGCAGGGCTCATTCAGGAACCACGAAGATCAGGACCTGAACCGAAGTCGGATGCTCAACTGACTGAGCCACCCAGATGCCCCTCTGTGGACCATTTGAATGAATGAATGAGTGACATTGAAGATCAGGAGCAAGTTCAGTGGCAGACAAAGCAAGCAAGCTGAATGTTTGAGGTGATCTTACCTTGTTATGGACAAAAACATGGGAATCATCCTTGAGGCCTCTCTTTTGCTGACTGCCCTTTCTCTCTGATCCCGCCTATTAGCAAAAGCCAGTCAGCTCTGCCTCTAAAGCAGTAGTTCTCAGCCAGGGGTGATTTGGGTTCCCAGGGTTAGTTATTGGGCCATGTCTGGAGACATTCTTGGTTGTCAGAACTGGGGATGCTGCTGGCATCTAGTGGTGGAAGCCAGGGATGCTGTGAAACATCCTGCCGTGCGTGGGACAGTCCCCCACGCCAAGGACTTTTCCAGCCCCAAATGTCAACAGTGTTGCAGTTGAGACACCCTGATCTAGAAGGTTCTGAGTCAAGTCTGTGCACAGCTCTCTGTCTTCACTACTCCCACACACCTCCAGGCACTGTTGTCCCCTCCTGGAATGACTTCCTGCTTCATTTGCTTCATCTCACTCTCCCAAGGGCAGCCCAAGATCTTTTAGAAAAGTAAATAAAATCACTCCCCTGTAACACTTCCCATCACTTTCACTTGGAATCAAACCCAGACTCCTTGCCTGAGGAATCCCTCCTGGACCTGGCTCCTGCTTTCCCTGCCTCGCCCCGGGGGCAGCCTGCTCCAGCCTTGCCTGGCTGCCCCTCCTGTTCCCGGGCCTTTCCAGTCTTTGTCACTGGTGTGTTTTTGTGATGGGCTCTCTGCCTGGGCTGCTCTCCCCTCTCATCCCTGCTTGGCTGGCTGCTGCTTGTCATTTAGTTCTCATCGTAACTGCTTTGGCCTCTGAAATTCCCTTCCTGATTATCCATACCAACCACGCACCCACGATCACATCTTCCATCTCCGTGGAGCACTTAGCACTGTCCGATTTTGTCTGTGTGTTTGTTGGAGCTCCATGAGGGCAAGACCTCCCCTGCCTGGGATAGGGCTGTGTCCTCTACTGCCGAGAACAGTGCTGGCATGTGATCAGTTACGAATAAAGTGTGGTGGGAGTAGGGGTGCTATTAATAGCTTACATTGGTGCAGTAGAGCCTAAGAAGTGCTCAAAATGATTTACATTTAATGCCCACAATTGCTGTATGAGATTGGGTACTATGATGGTTATCTCCACTTTACAGATGAGGAAACTGAGGCACCGAAAGTTAAAAATTGTATCACTAGATAGGGACAGAGCTGGGATTTGAGCATAAGCAGTCTGACTGCAGAATCTTTATATATATTATATATATATATATATATATATATATATAATATATATAAACATATATAAATTATTATTTGTATATATATATTATACATTATGTATTATAATATTTATATATTATATATTTATATATTATATATAATTATATATTATATATTATTTATATATATTTATATATTATTATATATATAAATTTATATGTATTATATATAACATATATATATTATATATATATTTATATATATATATAAAATTTATTGCCAAGGTAAGTAACATACAGTGTATGCAGCGTCCTCTTGGCTTCAGGGCTAGATTCCCATGATTCATCGCTCACATACAACGCCCAGTGCTCATCCCAAGTGCCCTCCTCAATGCCCATCATGACAGCAGAATCTTAATCATTCCATCAGTCAGCCACACTGTTGAGGACATGAATGTGGAATACAAATGGCGGCACATTCACACCCATCCTTCACCGAATGCTTAGATATTAGGCAGCCTTTTCAGAACTGGGATTTTGTCTGCTCTGGGTTCAAATTTTGTGACTGCCTCAACATTTTGTGATGTATTCACTTACATCTGGGTTATGAGGAGAGAGTACCAAAAATATCTTTTCTCTTAAATGGTTAGGTCTTAGTGTTGGTACGCTTTACTCTGACTCCTTATCATGTTTCCTTTGTTGCTTTGGCCACTAGGAAACTCACAGCCCTGATGATAGTAATCCTGTAATACTGTATGGAGTGCATCTTGTCTACTACCTTCTTTTCTTTTGCTTTTGCCTATAACATCCTGTTTTCCTTGTTTTTTTACCGATTTTTTTTCCTATGGCAACTCAAACGATTTATGAGTTGAGATGGAGCAAAGATAAATATATATGGAAAGTGTGTCCCTGGAAACATTAATCTCTCTGATTGTCAGCATTCTCTATGCAGTGTTAGTAACCAATGTTCTCAGTTTTTTTGTGGAATGTAAATTGGATAAAGTCCACCAAAGTGGCTCAGGACACACAGCAAGAATTTAGTAAGTGTTAATTACTTTATCTTTTTTCCCTCATTTATGGTGAGGAGGAGGCGCTCTCAAACTACCACCTGGTCTAGTGGAGGTGTTGGAAGGCCTGGGTGGTTTAATATGTCTTAATGAGCCATTCCTATCCACTGCTAACTGGTGAGCTCCATTACAGAGACCCATAGCAAATGACAGCCTGTCATCTTGTCCTGTCTTTGGCGCTATTTCCATGACAGTAAATTGGTTTTTGAGCAGCAGAAAGATATTAGGTGTAGTAGATGGAAAAGACTCCGCCCCTGTGCATTGAACTTGTACATGAAGTGTAGCCTGACATACAGAAAGCATTTACTGGAAAGAAAATGAGTCAGACTCACAGAAACTTTTTATTACTATGGCAACAGGGTACTTGGCCAGTCCCTCTTTGGCTGGAGCATAATATACTGGTGAGGAATGTCAGCTGTTATGTTTCAGTTGCTTATTAGCTCGTAAAATGTCCTAGTTTACATACTAATTGTTGCCGGAGAAAATAGTCCTATTTTAAGATGACCCAGTCACCCATTTCCTGGTACTAAGCCACTTTGGGGCTTAACAAAAAATAATAATTACAGTAATAAAAGCTCTTAGCCTTTCTGATACCAGGCATCTTCTGTCTTCTCATTTAATCCTTACCTACTTTGTAAGGTTGATTTCATCATCCCATTTTACAGATGAGAGAGTAAAAGCCCAGGGCAGGTAGGTAATTTGCCCAAGGTCTCAGTTCTGGGAAGGCGTGGGATCGGGATTTGAATCCAAGTTCCATTTGATTCCTAACCCTTTGTTTGTTTGTTTTTTAACCATTAGTAGAGAGTTAGGTCTTTCTTTAAGTCAGAAAAGGCTGAAGTTCAAGAGTATTGACCTTTTCCTGGTGTAGCGTTCTTCACTCTTGAAATGTTGACATTTTGGGGCCAGATAATTCTTTATTTGATGGAGGGGAGCTCCCTGTGCATTATGAGACTTTTGGCAGCATCCCTGGTCTACCCACTGGATGCCAGTAGCACGCACTCCTCCCCTCCTGCCACCAATGTTTTTTAAAAGATTTTATTTTTAAGTAATCTTCACATCCAGCATGGGGCTCAAACTCACAGCGCCGAGATTAGGAGTTGCATTCTGTACCTACTGAACCAGCCAGATGCCCCATCCTCCCCCCTCCAGTATTGCCAAATGTTCCCTGGGGAGCAAACCAGAAGAACGAGGGAGGAATTCAGGCAATTTCCTTCCTGGAAAAGAGCAACTCTTTCATTTCTGATGTCACCAACCCTCCTGGATCTCAGAAATTCTTAGAAAGTTTTGTTTCCTTATTTAGTTATATTCAGGGAGTTGTGCAATTCTTGCTGCTACCTAATTTTAGAACACCTTTATCACCCCCAAAAGAAACCCCCTTCTTCTCCCTTCCTCCCTCCCCCAATCCCTGGGAGCCACTAATCTATTTTTGTTTTTTTGTCTCTATGGATTTCTGTATTAGATGTGGCCTTTATGCGTAGCCCTTTCACTTAGCATGATGTTTTCAGGTTTCATCTGTTTTGGATCATGCATCAGTACTTCATCTTTTTATTGAACAAATAACATTCCATTATATGGAATGAATAACTTCATTATTTTGCATGTGGGTATCCAGTTGTCCCAGCTGTTTGTTGAAAAGACTGTCTTTTCCCTTAATGAATTTTCTTGACACCTTGTCAAAAATCCATTGACTGAAAGTGATGGGTTGTTTCTAGACTCTCAATTTTATTCTGTTGATCCATAAGCATTTAACTCTGTAGATCAATTTGGAGAGTATTGGTATCTTACCAATACTTAGTCTTCTAATCCATGAACATGGGATGTCTTTTCTGTTTATTTAGTTCTTAAATTTCTTTGAACAGTATTTTGTAGGTTTCAGTGTACAGGTCACAAGACCTCTGGTTAAATGTATTCCTAAGTATTTTATTTGTTTTATTTGTCTCAATGCTATTATAAATGAAATTGTTTTATTAATTTCATGTTAGGATATTTGATTGCTGGTATATAGAAGTTCAATTTATTTTGATATTTTCATCTTGTGTTCTACACCCTTGCTGAAGTTGTTTGTTAGTTCTAAGAGTTGTTTGTGGATTTGAGATTTAAAAAAATACACTTACAGCTATACATTTCATTCTCAATACTGCTTTAGCTGCATCTCATGAATTTTGGCATGTTGTTTTTGTTTTCATTCATCCCGAATTGTTTTTCTAATTTTGTATTTTCTTCTTCGACTCATTGGTAACTTGTTGGTAATTTCTTCATAGTTGTGTTTATTCTGGTATTGGTAATATTGACACTTTTCCACATAGTTGTGAATTTCCCAGATTTCCTTCTGTTATTGATGTCTAATTTTATTTCATTGTGACTGGAGAACATACATTGTATTATTTCTTTTAAATGTATTGATGTTTTTTTAAATATTTATTTTTGAGAGAAAGAGAGAGAGAGAGAGAGAGAGAGACAGCATGTGAGTAGGGAAGGGGCAGAGAGAGACAGAGACAGAATCTGAAGCAGGCTTCAGGCTCTGAGCTCTTAGCATGGAGTCTGGTGCGGGGCTTGAACCACAAACTGTGAGATCATGACCTGAGCTGACATCAGATGCTTAACTGACTGAGCCCCCCAGGAGCCCCATATATTGAGGTTATTTTATGGGCTAATATTTGGAATACCCTGGAGAATGTTCCATTACTGCCTGAGAAGAATGTGTGTCCTACTGCTTTGCTTGTGATTTCGATGGATGTCTGTTAGATGTGGTTGGTTTACTGTGTTGTTCCTTTCTGCTCATCTGTTTTCTTGCTGATCTTCAGCCTAATTATTCTACCCATTATTGAAAGCAGGCATTGAAGTCTCCAGCTCTTACTGTTTAAATATTTCTTTCTCCCTTGTCAGTCCCATGTATTTTGGGACTCCGTTTTTAAGTGTATGTATTATGTCTTCCTGATGGATTGACCATTTCTTTGTCTCTAGGAACATATTTTTATCACCACTTCTATTTTGTTTGACGTTAGTATAGTCACTCTAGCTCCATTGACTTGGGATTGCTTTGCTTTGTTTTGTTTCGTTTTTTTTAAAGCTTCCTGAGTTATTGTGATGTGCATTCAAGATTGAGTCACAGCTCTTATTGGATAAGTTAGAAGCTGAGGGTCGGTGTTTTGTTTTTAAAGCCAGCCCATAGCTACTGAGAGATGCTCTCCATGGGATTATGTGATTCCTGTGACTGGTGTTGAAGGCATCATAGAAACCTCCAGATCCCTTGGTGGAAACCGTTCCTGGAGCCAGATTTGTGGTGCGTTAAGCCATTGTTTTCAGGCTACCTTGTGACAGACTGAATGTCCTCCTGCTCGGCTTTTCAGAGCCGCCTCCCCTGTCTCACTCTGTTGGCAGCAGCCAGCAAAGGATTATGCCTCATGTCTGTGAAGGCACGTCCTGCTGTCCTGTGGATCTGACGACAGTGTAATCCTCCTTCATAGGCCTTTCTCTGGCTCTTTTGGCCAGCGTTGCACCGTTAAGGAGGCAGCGTCTGAGTCCCAGGGTCCTTCTGTCCCTGTGGATGTGTGGGGAGGGGCGGGTAAGGGGGGCTGTCAGAGACACTTCTAGGAGGCTGATCAGAAATGAGCTTCCTTTTCACAAGGCTGAAGGTAAAGAACTTGCACAGAAATGAAGGTGTTTTTTTGGAAGAAAAACCTCATCGTTTGCCGAGGTCCCAAAGGGTGGAAGCAGGTAGAGGCCCTGAAGAGTAAAACCTGCCTCTTTGGGCAAAGGTGATGTCCCTCATGCCCAGCAAGATGGAAGGTGATCTACAATGGATTCTCCTTTGTTTCTGTTCAAGCCTTTAAACTTCGATTCTCGCATCATCCCCCTTTCCCCCCACATTTTTTTTTCTTTATCACTCACCCCCTCCCCCATTTCTTAGGAGTTGGCCCTTGGATATCACCTTTCCTTGGATGATGCCTTTATCAAAGTATCCTTTATAAACTGGAAACTAGTCAGTTCTAGCATGTCTGTTCCCACATCTGGTTTTCATCCCGGGGACTCTGATCCACTGTCAGGAAGTTTTTTCTCCAAGCGGTGAAAAGCCTCTGGAAGCTAACTTATCTGACCCACGTTTATTTATTATCTTTTTCGAGCTTATCCTCTCAAACTTTGTCTATAGAAAAATCAGATGGGAATGTCTTGGTTTCCTACTTACGGGTTCTCTGGAATTTTCATTCCAATATATATACATACACACATACCTTCATACACATATGTTTGTGCATTACAAGTAGCTAAAATTAATAACCTGGAAAAAAAACCCCTTAGGTTATAAGATAATGTCTTAATCCCAAACTTGCTAACTTTTTCCCTTTCGTTCTTAAAAATATTTTAAAGGGCAGGGCACCTGGGTGGCCCAGTTGGTTAAGCGTCTGACTTCGGCTCTGGGCATGATCTCATGGTTTGTGAGTTCGAGCCCCTCGTCGGGCTCTGTGCTGACAGCTTGGAGCCTAGAGTCCACTTCGGATTCTGTGTCTTCCACTCTGTCTCTGCCCCTCCCCTGCTCATGTGCGCGCGCATGCTCTCTCTCTCTCTCTCTCTCTCTCTCACTCAAAAATAAGTGAACATTAAAAAAAATTTTCTTAAATATTTTAAAGGGCAAGGACAGGCACTTAGAATCCCCTTATTGTTTATAGTGCCCTTTTTCCTGAAAGCCCCCAAAATATTATAGACTTGGCTGTTCAGTTCCCTCAGGGCTTTTTGGGAGTAAGGAGGATATTTACGTGCTTACCAGAGCCTCATAATATTCTTGTGAGTCCGTAAAAATTTTCTTCATAAAACCCAAATCTGACAAGTCACTTGCCTGGCTGGCTCGCGGGGTGGGTAGGTGTCTAGGCGCTTCCTGCCTCTACCACAGATCATCTCCTGCCACATCCATGTTCCACACGCCCTACACTCTCCCAGGTTCTGTACGGATGGGCTCAGCCCTGCCACCACTCAGCTTTTATTCATGTCACTCATTTTTCCTGGAAGCCCTTCCCTCTCCACTTCCACTAACGCATCCCTACTCATCTCCTAGACGACTGACATGGCCGTCGTTTGTGCTGTGTTCCCTGGGGCAGAATGGGACAGGAAGTGCTTGAAAATAATAGTCATAACTAATAACAGTAATAATAGCTAATGCTGTAATTATACTGTATGATACTCTAACACTGTATAGGATACTGTTGTGGTGTAATGTTAAATAATAATGGCTAAGGTGTAATATATGTAACAATAGCTAAGACCGTATCAACTGTCATAGCTAATACCGTGTTCCAGAAAAAGACGAAGCAACTATTGTGTTGTGTCCTTTAATCCCTGCGGCAACCCAACGAGGTAGATGCTGTTAATGTTGCCATTTCCTGATGAGGAAATGGAGGCACAGAGAGGTGAAATAAGTTGCCATAAATCATGTGTCCAGTAACTGGTGGAACCAGTGTTTGGACCCTGGCAGGCTGACCTCTAACCCTACTGTTGAAAGACGAATGTTTATACAGCTTATGTAGCACTTACCACATCTCATGGCGACGATCTGTTTATTGTCCTTTGTTTTCTTCTTTTTCTTCTCCTCCTCCTCCTCCTCCTCCTCCTTCTCCCCCTTCTTCTCCAGGTGCTCCTTAGCTAGAGGCACCTTGCTCCCAGAAGTTATATTTGAATGTTTGATTCTTTTTGCAACCCCACTTGGTCCAACGTGTGGCATAGAGAGTCTGAGAATTAACGTTAATGCAAAGAATAACTGAAAGAGGAAGGCGTTAGTCTAAACATAACATCGGTTTCCACCTCATTTTTCTCCGGGCCATCCATATATAGGAAGAACAGTTTGTAGACCCGTGGACCATGTTAGGGAGGAGAAGACATGATCAGATCCCTACTAGATGTCAAGTATTACAGTGTTTTTTCTACATGCAAAATCTCATGTTATTTTCCAGCAGCTGATGAGGTCTGTTCTATCTGTACGCCCCTTTTACAGATGAGGACGTTGAAGCCAGTGGAGGTTAAGTGACTTGTCCTTGGTCTCTGGGATTATGTGGCAGAATTGGGGATAGAAGCCCAGAAGCTTCTGAACCCTAATCCCTTCTGACCTCTTAGCCCCAAAGCTTCATAACCTCCTGTATTCTCTTGAAAGAGGTGATTCGAAAGAATTTTCTGACAGTCTTCTGTTGAAGCTGTTGCAGCTAGATGCCTTCTTTCTGTATTTGTGTTCCAGTGAGCATGTGGTCTTTTGCATTGAACTACTGTAACAGGCAGAACGCCTTTTGTTGTTGTTTTTGTTGTTGCTTGTTTTGGTTTGGTTTTGCTCAGGTAATAGTGGATGTGCAGACTTGAATTCCAGGCATGGATTTGGCTTTCTAGGAAGTGTGTCCTCTGCATCAGGACCACCATGAAGCACCTGTTTGTTCCCCTCTCCCAGACTTCTTAGAGAACCCAGGCATGTTGTTTTTAAAAAAGCCTGTTATTTTTTATAAGGCTCTTTTTGCTTTCTTGCTTCCAAGCATGAAGTCATGTTTGACTTTTCAGAGGAACCACAGTTTGACATTTTACAAAGCGAACCAGGGGACTGAATATAGTAGCAATTTCGGGTCCATTACTTTTTGCAAAATTTTTAGCCAGTGATGGCTGCACGTGGGCGTTCACTCTGGGTGGGGGGGGGGCGGTGTGCATGTTGATTCAAATTATATGAATTTTATAATCTGACTTTTTTTCTGATTCGTACTTTGGTGTAGATAATGCTTACGTTTTTAGCGTGAGCTGAATTGCAGCTGGCTCATGGCACATTTCTTATGAGAAATAGGGTTTTAATTCTCTTTTGTTTTAATTTTTTAATGTTTATTTTTGAGAGAGAGAGAGAGAGAGTAAGAGCAAGGGAGGGGCATAGAGAGAGAGGAAGACACAGAATCCAAAGCAGGCTCCAGGTTCCGAGCTGTCAGCCCAGAGCCCGATGCGGGGCTCGAACTCACGAACTGGTGAGATCATGACCTGAGCCGAAATCAGACATCCAACCAACTGAGCCACCCAGGTGCCCCATGGGTTTTAATTCTTTTTAGTTAAAACATACTGGGTACTTTTTCCTGACCTGAGAAGGAATCTTGTATTGACCCCCTTTCAGTTCTCCCAGTACCACATTGTTTCTGCCTCTTGGCCTTTGCACATGCTGTTCCTCCTTCCTGGAACAGTCCCACCAGCACTGAAATTTTATCTGTGGCAGAGCTGTCTCCAGTGTATCTTCACTCTTTGCAGGTATGACACAGAGTTTGTGAATTAATGTTAGTGTGAGTGAATAAGTGTGTAAGGCCTAAGACTGTCTACACATTGCATTCATTTCTACCTCAGCTATGTGCGAAGTGGCTTTGCTGAGGCCTGCTTTCTTCTGAGCAGCCTTTTCTGACGTCAACCTCTGCCTCTCTTTGAGATTGGGTGACCTCTAGCTCCCCCATCAGGGCACTCATGGCACTGCATGCAGAAGCTCACTTCCTTGTCTGTGTCCTTCCTCCGCTCCCAGTTAGGGAGTACTGTTGGATCACCACGGAACTGACCCAGTGCCTGACGGATAGCAGGATGCTCAGGAATATTTTATTTGCTAAGAGGGAGCAGCAAACATGTTTTTGCCTCTTTATCCCTATTTTGTATTATGCACAGGTAGCGTAAATCCTTAAAAAGTAGACAGAACTTCAGGGGTTTTAAAGCTCTAAAACGGCCTTTTTGCCGGGACAGCAACCATTGGAATATGAGCCCACAGCTTTTACGTGTAAAGCAGAGTTATTTTGTGTCTTGCACATGAACATGGAGGAAGAGAGAGCCTGTTGAAATGGAGAAAGATCATAAAGAGGCCCATGGTTTTCTTGTGGGTGCTCTTTGCATGATAACTACGCTATCTGGGATGCAGGTGCTAGATTTGACCAGGGTGGTGGCCGGACTAGGCCCACAGTGGCCCCATAGCCAGAATTCCTGCAGTGGCTGCTGGTCTGTGCAGTGGCAACCAGCAGGAAGAAAGGACTGAGGAGGTCATTTATTCTCGGGGCATAGGACACAGGTAGAGTCTGTCCAGTAGGGTGTTTGCATGAGAGTGTCCATTGGAATCCTCTGTGCTTACTACAAATGCAGACCTCCTAGGAGAGAGGCCCCGGAATCGGCATCTTCACCAGCACCCCTCTCCAGGGATCCCTCTGCGGGGGGATCACTGACCCCCTTCTTTGTTAAACACTGCCTTATGGGACATGACGTTCTGGAGAAATGTGAATTTCTGGAGAAATGGGATATGACTGGCAAGGAGGACCGTCTTTGGAGTGAGAACCTACCCTTTGTCGGGCCCTTAGAGGGGACAGTGCAGCCTAGGAAAGTTAGCACAAGGAGCATCTCCTGAAAGGAGGGACACTTTGCATTAGCCCGTGATTCGCGTAACCCAGGGAAACCAATTCCAGCAAAGATTGATGGTCTGCACCCGGTGCAAATTTAAAAGATAAAAAGAAGAGTCATGGTTTCCTTGACTGGATAGGAATGTCCCCTTCTCTGCAAAGTAATGAAATACACAGATGTTAAAATGAGGAGAGACAGAGATAAATGGAGAATAATGGAGCACCGGCAGCTGTGAAGGGCCCGCTTAACATAAACACAGAGGAACCGTGGGGTGTTCGCAGCCTGTGTGCTTCGAGGAATAGCATTGCCAGCCGGGGAGAATCAGCCTATCCTGGGCTGGAGGCTTTTCCTGTAGCCATCTGTGGCCAGAAGACAGTACCAGGAGGCCGTCGATGATCAAAAGGATGCCCAAATGTGAAATATGCATATCCTTTGACCTACTGCTTATACCTTGAGGAGATATTGTACAAGTGGGGAAAATAGTATATGCGTCTGTATGTGCGTTGTTTATTGAAAACACCCCAAATATCCATCAGCAATGGGACTTATGGGTACAGAGATGCAGTAAAATTACCTTTAGCCATTAAAAGTGATTGTGTGCACCTATAGTTATCAACATGAAAATGTCAATATATTAGTAAGTGACAAAAGCAAGTTTAGAATAACGTAGTATTTTATGGATGCATTTAAACAAAACTGCATGCTCAGATTTCTATGTATTCATTTAGTAATTATTGAGTAACCTGTGTGCTAGGCACTTTTCTGGGCATTGGAGATACAACAGTGAACAAAACAGTGGGCCTTGGAAGTGAAGTGCCTGGGACCCACAGCATTGACGTCATCTGGGAGCATTAGGAATGCAGAATCCTAGGCTCCACTTGAGACCTGCTGCATTTTAATAAGGTCCTAAGGCTACCATTTGCACACAATAGTTTCTGAGACCTTGCTTTTTGGAGCGCTGTTTACCAAAACGGCCACTGTGGCTTTTCCTGGGCGACAGCAGTTTGGGGCAGTTTTTACATTTACCATGTACATTTCTCTGTAGTTTGTATTTTTCACGGTGAGCTGTGTCATGAGGATGGTAATTTTCCGGAAGAGCTTAAGGCTCCTGCTTCTGGTTCTTTGGGCTTTCACGGGCACACACTGGCAGGATCCCGGAGCAAGAATTGGAGGCAGGCAGGGGCAGTGAAGGTAGCAGCTGTTGCTTATTTGGCCCCCTGCAGACATGTTGGAAGAGAGACCCCAGATATTCGTGTTTATAGCTGGGGCTGTTGCCACAGCCTGAGAGATGCCGCAGGTCCGATGAGCCGATTTCCTGGCTGTTGTGGCTGAACAGAGAGGCTGTGTCATTGCAGCTCCTGTCTGACTCTTCTGTGGGATCACTACCCAGGGAGGGTCTGGGCCAGGAGCTGTAGACAGCAGGCCCACACTGCAGCACTGGCATCCTCCAGGACCAGCGGGTAGCCCTGAGCCCTTTCTGGACAGATGGGAGCCCCGGCCTGAAGCCTGATGCAGAGCATTTCTCTCCAAGGCGTGGAAAGTTCTGGCCATGTGGAACTTTCAGTCTCATAGGAGCTCTCCTGAATGTGATCCCTGATGTGGGGTTTGGCAGGGTGTGGGTGTGAAGCACCCTGCCTGAAGCACATCATAGTTGAAAGAGGCTAGACTCAGGGACTGAGAACTGGATTCTAGGCCAGTCAGATCCTAAATAGCTGTGTGACTTTGGGCGCGTCTCCAATCGCCTATCCTCAGGCCTCCGTTTTCTCCCCTGTTGAAAGGGAGAATTCGTTACTGAGCAAGCTGTGTGAACCACCTGCCGTGCTCCAGATGTTGTGCATAGAAAGGTCAGGTCTTGGGGCGCCTGGGTGGCGCAGTCGGTTAAGCGTCCGACTTCAGCCAGGTCACGATCTCGCGGTCCGTGAGTTCGAGCCCCGCGTCAGGCTCTGGGCTGATGGCTCAGAGCCTGGAGCCTGTTTCCGATGCTGTGTCTCCCTGTCTCTCTGCCCCTTCCCCGTTCATGCTCTCTCTCTGTCCCCCAAAAAATAAATAAACGTTGAAAAAAATTAAAAAAAAGAAAGGTCAGGTCTTTGCTGTGAGGGCCGCACAGCCTGACCACACCAAATGTCTCCTGGTTCCCCTCTAGTTCTGACGTAATCCCCCAATACTGGTCTGTCCTGCATTTGGGAGGCGAAAGTTTTTGCTTAAGACCGTAGTGAGTAGGGATTATTGCGGGTTTGTTTATGTCCTTGCTGGTAAACTTAACAAGTTGGCAACCATTTCAGTCTTTTGCCCATGCCTATCTCCCTTAAAAAAAAAAAATTACTTTTTTAGGTTTTATTTTCCTGACCTGTGAAAATCAGAACTGTGACAACCTGGCTGTAAGGAGGGAGGGAGGGGACACAGATCAGGAAATTAACCAGCCCCCAGGAGAGCCCCAGTTTCTTGTCCTTCTGCTGGTGAAAGCTGCCACCTTGCAAAGTTCATGGGGCAGGTACTCAAAAAATCGTGAATTCAGGTATTCGGTGGCGTGGAGTCCCCCTGTCCCCCTTTGTCAGAGCGATTTGAGACACAGTCAGGCTTCCATCTTCTGCCCGGGGCTGCTGAGTTTCATGCTGAAATCTCCCTGTCGTGGAAATGGGGGCTGGGGGAGGACAATGCAGACTTGGTCCAGCAGCCCCCCCCAGCCCGCCAAGTGGGTTGTGCAAGCAGGGAGCAGCCGACAGCTGCTGTCAGCGGCTGGCTTCTCTCTGAGGCTCAGCCAGGCGCTTGGCCGGCCGCCTGTGATCCGCCTCACCAGTTGCCTTAGCAGGCGCCCGATGGCGCAGACGTAAATCATAACAGGACGGGCTCCCTCTGACAGAGACCGCGACTGAGCATCGCTGACAAGGCAGCAGGTCTCATTACTAATCCTTGAAAAGGGTTCAGGGGCAGGGCCAAAGAGCTGGTTAATTGAACGATAGCTAATTCATTTATAATTATTCATATTCTTTTTCTTTGTCTCATAAAGTCTGGTCCTTTGGAGCTGGACTGGGGCTTAGAAATATCTGAAGAGGCAGAAGAGCAGACGAGTCAAGAGGAAGGTTTGAGCCTTGACTCTGCTTATTAGCAGTGGCAAGCTCCCTCACTTCCGGACCTCAGTTTTCCTATCTGTGAAATGGGTTTCTGTGAGGAGTAAATGAGGGGAGATTGGTAAAACGTAGAGCATCCTGCTTAGCCCGTGGTAAACATTCAGCCAGTTGGGGGTCATTACCCAATCCCAGTCTCTCTTTTACAGGCCTGTTTGTGTAGTTGGCAAGCATTTATCACCCGGTGTCGGTGCTGCGTAGTGTAGCTCTGTCAAAGTGGTGAATGAAAGTATTTGAACGACCATGTGTTCATCATTCGCACAGCACAGCACAGAGCCGCCGACGTCCTTTCCTAGGAGGGAAAAGAAAGAGAAGCAGAGTGAGGGCTAGAGAGACTGAGGGTGGGAGTCAGAGTTTCTGGGTAGACGGTAGAGTGGTTCAAGACACCTAAATGAATGGAGGGCCACACGACCCTGGGAGAAAGGCAGTGCAGGTAGCAGGAGAGGCAGGGTCCCCCCCCTGGGGTGGGACTGAGCGCGGCAGCTCCCGCTGGAGCGAGGAGGCCCGTGTAGCCGGGCAGGGAGAGTGGGTGCATGTGAATTACAGATGTCTCCAGAGCTGCCTGATGCTGTGATAGGGGCTTTAGGCTTTTTTAAGATGCTGGGAGGGCAGTGATGTTGCGAATGGAGGTTTACAAGGAAGCATCTCTCAGATGTCAAACCCTATAAACAGCCTTTCTTCCTCTGATCCCTCAAAGGGTGACTAGAGGAAGGCCAGCTGAGACTCTTAATGTGAGCATCCATTGCTGGGTCTTGCCTGGAACGGTTGTTACTGGGGTGTTTGCTAAATGGTGACTTTTTGCTTCCTACATCCTCCAGTGTAATAGTTGGAAATCTTCTATAAGGAAAAACTTCCCTTCTTCCCCATTTACTTATTTATCCAATGATGTACGATACTGGTACGGACTCACAGATATTTATTGTGTTCTCTGGATTACAGTCCGGTACTGTCATCGTTTTGTTGCTCAAAGTGTTGTAGCTTTGGCCATTGGGCAGCTCCTTCGGGGTGACCCCTGTGTCCTTCTGACATGTGCCCATCATGTTTTGAGTGCTTCTTGACTTTCTGACAACACAAGACCCTCCACGTTCATCTTGAATTTCCTGCTGGAATCAAATGCTTCTCCAAGGATCCCTGGTTCCCTTTATTGGATAATGGTATTTAGAAATCAGGATCTGGTGCGGGCGTGCTCATTTGTGTATAACTTCTAGTCTTTCTTGGCCGACGGAACTAGGAAATAAATGTATGTATACTAACTCATGCACACACACAGATCATGATTTCTCTTTCTCTCTCTTGTCTGTGTGTCTATCTCTCTCTCTCTCTGTCTGTCTTTACAAACCTTGAGTTCATACTGATGCCTCCTCCTCTAGTCCAAAGACTCGGGGATCATTTAGCCTTTCCACTTTCTTATTTTTAACTTCTTCCTCGGACAGTGAGAAACCTCGCTGTTATTATCTGCAGTATATTTACTCATTTGTTCAATCCGAGTACACACAAAGGTAGTTTCAGAACGGCTAATCCATACCCCGGCGACAAATTAGAGTGCCGTATTTGTGTACAATTCTCTTTTTCTTTAGCCTCGTAGAATGCAGTCCAAGTAACAGTTTCCCGAGTTAGGTGGGTTCTGCTCTTCCCCACACCCTTCAGGTTGGTGGGCTTACTCACCTACAGTCCAGATGCGTTCACTTTGCCGTTTCTGTTCCATTTTGAGCCTCTCCACGCATGCACATGTGGATGATTTTAATTGTTTACCCTTTGGCTATGTGAAGTATTAGGGTTCTTTTTAAGTGTTTATTTATTTATTTTTGAAAGAGAGAGCAGGGGAGGGGCAGAGAGAGAGGCAGACAGAGAATCCCAAGCAGGTTCCATGCTGTCAGCACAGAGCCCAGTGCTGGGTCTGATCTCACGAGCCGTGAGATCATGACCTGAGCCAAAATCAAGAGTCAGACACTTAACCAACTGAGCCACCCAGGCACCTGAGATAGGGTTCTAAGAGTCAGAGCTGTACAGACTCCAAGAAATGTGACCCTTCTCGTTTTGGCTGCCTCATTCCAACCCTTTCCCACCCACCCCTCGTGGGTAAGCAGTCTCTCCAGTTTCTGCTGTGTCCTTCCCGTGTCTTGTATGCACAGATGAACCATTCCAGATACATTTTCTTATGTCCCTTTCTTTTGCTGTAGAGATTTTAAAATACTGTAGATAACTCTTTTGCAGTCTGCTTTCTCCCCCACTTAACAGTGTATCCTGGAGATCATTTCATACCAGTTCATAGAGATCTTCCATAATGAGCTTTTTTACCTTTGGCAATCAGAATAAAATTAGCAGCCCAAGTAGTTTTAAAATTCTATAAGTAAAGATGGTGAATAGCGTAAGCATTACCATTAATTGAGCACCTACTATACCATGGTCTGTGCTAAGCATTTTACATAGATTATCTCATCGAGTCCTTCCTAGAGCCCTGTGAGGTAGATGTTACCTCCAACTTACTGGTGAGGCAGCTGAGGCTCAGTAATATGAAGAAACTTGCCCCAGTTCACAAGACAGTAGAGCCACTATTCGAACCCAGGACGCTGTCTCCCAAGTTTGTGCTTTTGAAGAGCACACCAGCACCATTGCAGAAGTTCCTAGTTGAAACAAAGCGATGTGGGTTTTTAAAACCTAGGCACGTCCCAGGCCTTAAAACCCTGTTGATTGTGGATCGTGCCGCCAAAGTTGGCATGTTACTGATGGCAGGAACGGGAAGGTAATTTACTGGCTGTTTGTTCCCAAGAAATGGCCCTTCCTTCCTGAAGACCCTAGCTCCTGCCTGTAAGGCAGGAGATGGGAGGGATGCTAGTCGGAGCCAGCTACCTGGGATGTGGCAATAGATTCGATCTTACACCTCGTAATCGCAAGCCAGAGCAGCCGGCACCATTAACGGGAAAGTACATTACCCCACAGGGCTGTTTGGTTAGCAGGCCACTCCATCAAGCGTGAGTTACAGCAGCTTCCGTTAAAACTGTTTGTACAGCAGGAGTGGAAGAAGAATTTCTCTGAGCAGGAGTCTGGCCTCTGTTGTGAGAAGTGACAGACTGGCAGAGAGGTAACACGGTTGAGTTGGTTGAGAGCTTGGCTTCTGGAATCTGAGTGCCGGGGTGCTCACCGCAGGGTCAGATTTTCTAGCTGTGTGGCCTTGAGTCGGTCACTTCACCACCCAAAGCACGCCTCCGAAATGGGGATAAGAACCATCCCCATCTTTGTCTGCGGTCCCCGAGATCGCCCCCGGGCTCAGTGATTTGCTAGGAGGATTCAGTGAGCTCAGCGTATAGTCGTATGATTTATTATGGTGGAAGGATACCTAGCAAAACTAGCAAAGGGAAGAAGCACGTGGAGTGAAGTCCAGGGGAATCCAAGTTCAGACCTCCAGTCCTCTCCCTGTGGAGTCACACAGGGTGCACTTAGCTCCCCAGCAACCAATTGTGACAACACGTGTGTAATGTTTTCCACTGGGGGAGCTCATTACAGACTCAGTGCCTGGGGATTTTTCTAGGGGCTGGTTTCGCAGGCACCATCTGCCCAGCGTGCACCAAAATCCCAGACTCCCAGAAGAAAAGCAGGTGTTCGGCATAAACTGCACTGTCTGCATCAATAGTTCAGGCACAGTGAGCCGTTCTTACCGGAGAGAATGGTGGGAACCCTCCCGAAACCCCAGTTCGCAGACACCAGCCGAGCAAGGGCAGCCTTGCAAGCCAGCAAGCCTTACTCAAGGGTAGCCGTCTTAGGCCAGTGGCATTAATTCTCTTCTGCACACCGTGCCGTTGGGTGCTGGCCAGGGGGGATTAAATGACATCATCCGTGTGTAGCCCTGGCCACGCTGTCTAGTATGGGAAGCATTTAATCAGTGTAGACAATTACTCTGACAGGAAATGAATTTTGAATGCTTCCTTAGCACCTTAAGAGCAGGCTCAGTCTATCACCCCATCTGCTTACCCATTCATTGCTTTGTTCAGCACGTGCTGATTGAACCCTGCTGGTGTAGGGGCCGTGTAAACACAGCAGGATTGGCCTCCGCCTTACGCAAGGATGGTGCGTGTGGGCCGCCGATCTGGCTGGGCACCGGAGGTGGGTGGTGGTGGTAAGAAACCTTTGGGGACTTCAAGGTACACGGGGAAGGACCCCTTTGCACACTCAGAGTTGGTGGGATGGGCGTGCGGTGGCCAGAAATCTTCACCTCCTGATGACCTGCTGTTTGTCTTGTGTTTCCTCCTGTAGCCAAGGCCAAGTCGAAATGCGGCCCAACGTTCTTCCCTTGTGCCAGCGGCATCCACTGCATCATTGGCCGCTTCCAGTGCAATGGCTTCGAGGACTGTCCCGACGGCAGTGATGAGGAGAACTGTAGTAAGTGCCGGGAGGGCCCATGTCGCCGTGCCTTGTTCCTTCTCGTGGGCCGGGGCCTCCATCAGGGCCACTCTTCTCCGTGCTCCTCACTCCCATAGGCCCAGGTGCCTTCTGCCGTCCCCCACATCCTGTTCCTTACCGCTTCTTTCTTGCGCAAACGCGTGAATGCTCAGCTGCCATTTATTGGGGTCTCTACTAAACACTTGGGTCTCGGACATACTTCAGTACAATAGCTCTGCAGGTGCAGGCGTGTGATCCTCATTAACAACGGAGGAATCCGAAGCATAGGGACATCCGTGAACTCGTCTAGCATCTTACAGGTCATAAATGGCAGAGCTGATTCCCTGCTCCTTCAGATCCTCAGCTGACTTACTCTTGCACTCAGCACCCCGTGTTCATGTGCCTGCTCTCCTTCCTAGTTTGAGTTATTTTTAAAAAGGTGTATATGTATATGTCATAAGAATATATTTTTGAGGGGCGCCTGGGTGGCTCAGTCAGTTAGGCATCTGACTTCGGCTCAGGTTATGATCTTGCAGTTTATGGGTTCAAACCCTGCAGTGGGATCTGTGCTGATAGCTCAGAGCCTGGAGCCTGCTTCGGATTCTGTGTCTCCCTCTCTCTCTCCCTGCGTCTCCCCTGCTCATGCTCTGTCTCTCTGTTTCTCTCTCTGTCTCTCAAAAATAAATGTTAAAAAAATTAAAAGAATATATATATACACACATACATATATATACATATATGTATATGTATGTTGCTATGTATATGTATATATATGTATGTGTATGTATATACCAAATACTGTAGAAAGCTAAAGTTCTCCTTGTCTTGTGACTGCCTTGATTCCTTTTCCTTGCTGTATGACATTCCAAGGTATCACCACCCAGACAGACACACACCCCTTCTCGTGCTCTCTGCCCCACCTTGCCTCTTAGCAGTCCTGGTGTTGAACTTCATACTCCATGGCCTGGACGCACGCATTCCCTTCCTGGCCAGAGTCTCTGTGTCCAGAACCATTTCACGTAGCAGCTTCAGTGACCTTCAGGCATCTCTTCCCCACCTTTCATACTGTGCCGGCTCTCCCAGCAAGTAGCTTTGGAACTTGCAAAATACAGAAAATATAAAGTGGAAAATGAGATTTGCCCAGAATGACACTTAATATGTGGGCTTTCTTGTGCCAGTCCTTCCTCCCTCTCTCTTCCTCCCTCTCTCTTTTTGCCCCTCTCTTTCTCCTTCCCTCTTTCTCTCTCTGTATGTCAATGTATGTGTGTATATGTACACATATATGTTATTCATGAGGATTGTCGTTGCTATGAATGTAATTGTTATATATGTTACGAATTTATTTCAAAACACGGGTTTTAATGACTTCAGTGATTGTTTTGGGAAACTGACTTCCCTTTACCCTGTTGGTTCTGTTTTAAGCCCTGGAAGAGGGGGTGACCATTCATGCCTTCCCAGGGCCTAGTCATTGACACCCCCTCCCAGTGAGGACGCAGGAAGTATAGAATTCTCCCGTGTGCCTTCTCCTGTTGCCTTTTTTCATCTTCTGGATCTCAAATGGCAAAAATGTGACATAGCGGCTAGATTGTTGAATGATTAGTCAAGTAGCAGAAACCCACCGTAGCAGGGGGATACAGGTCATTAACAGGGTAGCAGCCTGATTGAGTGAAATGACTCTGGAGCTGGAAAGTCTGGCTCCAGGTTTCTGATCCGCCCTCATTAGGCATGGGTTGGCTGTGCTACGTAATGTTGCACGGTGGTTTCCTCATCTCACGAAAGGGGAGTGCTAAGAGCCTGCTTCCTGGGTTGTTGTGACAATTAGACCAGGTCGTATCTGAAAAGTGCTTAGTGTGGTGGCTGGCAAGGAGTAATTGATTTTGAAAACCCATAGTGACTTAAAACTATGAGCTGTTAAGAGGAAGACCGTATTTACTAGCATTTCACCTTTGGCTTAGGACATCCAAGGACATACTTGTTGTATTTTCATTGAGTTCTTTAGAGTTTCAACTTGATCTCAGCTTCTGCCTACTGTCCATGGGGAATTTACGTGCATGTATATATATGTCTGTATTTATGTATATAATTTATTTATATACGCCCATGTATACATACGAGAGAATAATTGAATGGCAATAAAAAGCAAGTGTGATACGTTCTAGTACGTACATTCTAAATGACTGTGCCATTCTGCATACTCCCTGCCATATTAAAGACCTTGTATGATTTAAATGTTTGGATATTGGTCTTTAATTGTCTAAATGAGTTAATTCTATCCATTCCAAATTAGATCATTGGGGATTAAGCCAGCATTTTCCTCTGGCATATCTACCATCTAAAAATAATGGTTCTAATTCACTGTTTTTATAACTAGTAAATAAAAGAAGAGAATCAAGCATTTAGCCTCCTTTTTCTAGATGCATTGTACTTCTCAGTAATTAAATAGCCAACATAGGAAAGGTTTTTGTTTTTTTTAATGAACTATAATGGGAAAAAAAATTAGAGTGTCTGTTTTGTAACCCTGATGAAGACGTGCACCTTCAATGGTTCCTGCAACCATGAAATAAAAAATTGATGGGGAGCTTTATAAGGCATGGATCAAGCTAAAAACCCTTGAAACCAGCTGTCAGTCTTTTCGCAGACAGACCTGAATCGATACTGTGCCACCTCAAGTAGAACGTAGAAACCCTGTCACTCTGTATATCTCTTTATGTTCTGGTCGTCGGTACAGCAACAGAACATCCGAAACCCTAAAAGGCCGTGTTTTAATTTTTGCTTTAGACTTTCAGATGCATTTTAAAGAACTTCAGAGGGAATGAGCAATCTGTTATTAAATTTACCCAGAGATTTGCCATTTTGGTTGTTCTTTCTTCATTCCTGATGTTCCTGGTCTCCTCTGGTACCGTTTCCCTTCTGTCTGAAGCACTTCCTTCAGCAATTCTTTTAAAGCAGGTCTGCTGGCAACACATTCTCTTAGTTTTCCTGCATCTGACCATGTCTCGATTTCACCTTCACTCCTGAAGGATATTTTTACTGCATATAGAATTCTGGGTTGACAGCTCTGTTTTTAAGCACTTTAAAAATGTCGTGCCACTTCCTCTGGCTTCTGTGGATTCCGATGAGAAATTTGCAGCCGTTCAAATTGTTTCCCCGTAGAAAATGCATCATTTTTCTGGCTGCTTTGAAGATTTTTTTTTTCTCCCAGCCTAGCTTCAGCAGCTAGATTATAGTGTGTGTGTGTGTGTGTGTGTGTGTGTGTGTGTGTGTGTGGCTATGTGGATTTCTTTGAGTATATTCTGCATAGGGTTCTGTTTGAATGTGCAAGCCTTTGTCTTTTGCTATACTCAGTACATTTTCAGGTATTCTTTCTTCAAATCATTTTCAAGTACTGTACCTTCTCCTTATGGGATTCTGATAACAACTTTGGATCTTTTGTGATCATCCCACAGGTCCCTGAGGCTCTGTTCAGTTTCTAGTCAACCTTTTTCCTTTCATTGTTCAGGTTAGATCATGTCTGTTAGTCTTTTGTCAAGTTTACTTTCTCTTCTGTCATCTCTAGTCTGAGCCCACATGGTGTGTTTGTTTCTTCGTCACTGTATTTTTCAGTTCTAAAGTTTCTTTTTGGTTCTTCTTTATACCTTCTGGGTTCTTTGCTGAGACTTTCTATTTTCTATTTGTTTCAAGAGTGTATGTGATTGCTTGTTAGAGTCTTTCTGTAAGAGCTGCTCTGAAGCCTTTGTCACATAATTCCAACATCTGTCTTATCTTGGCGTCGATGTCTGTTGATTATCTTTTCCCATGAGAATTGAGATTTTCCTGATTGTTTTCACAAGGTAAGTTAATTTTGGATTATATTCTAGATATTTTGTTGGTTATGTACGACCTTCTGGGTTTTGTGTCAGTCCTGCAGAGAATGCTTATATTTTTGTTTTAGTAAGCAAATGACCCTGTTGGGTCAGGCCACAGATTCCTAACAGCCCCTCTGTGGGCTGCCGTTGTCATAGTTTTCAAACTGTTTTTGCACTGCTGTTTGGATGTGTGGTGCATGGGCACCTCCTGTGTGGTCTGTCTGAGACGTGGGCAGTAGTCGGTGAGTTTGGTTCTCAAAGTCTTGGGTGTGCTGATTAGGACCAGATCCATGCTTGTGCAGACTGGGGACAGCCTAGAAGTTCATAAATAACTTTATAGGGTTGCTTTTCCAAGTTCCTCCCTGCCCACCACTGTCTTTCCGATACTTTGTAGTTTTCCTGGGACTGTGCCGGGGGAATGAGGGAATAGTAAATTCACCACTATTTCAGTGATAGATTGAATTTTGTTCTTCTTCCCCAGTTGATCTACTCCAGTTTACTTTCCAGAATCTAAAAATAGCTGTACCATGTATTTGGCTAGGTTTTTATTGCAGCTGCACGCAGTGGCAGAGACAGGGCGGGTGTGATTACCGCATCTGACCTGGAATTGGAACCTCCCGCAAATCAGTCTTAGGATCACAAGGAAAGAGACAACCAGATGTTATTTGCCTTCTGATATGACCCAACAGGAACACACATCATCACTGTGAGGCGTTTCTGCCAAAACTTCCAACCTGAGCCTGATTGATTGAGCCTGTGAATCTGCCATAGTCAATTTGTGCTGTAGTAACAGAAGGCCATGGACTGGGTGACTTAAACTTATTTCTCATAGTCCTGGAAGTCCAAGATCCAGGCTACCATCGTGGCTGGGTTCTTGGTGTGGGCCCTCCTCTTATTGATGTCCTCACTTGGCCTTCCCTGGTGAGGAAGGCAGAAGAGAAAGTAAACTTTCTTCTTTCACACATAGAGAAATCCCTTGGCCCCTCATCTCATAACGGCCCTGATCCCATCCTGAGAGTGCCACCTTCATGACCTCATCTTACCCTAATCTCCTACCAAAGGCTCCACTCCAAGACCATCCCGTTTATTAGGGGTTAGGGTTTTAACATGTGAACTCTGGGAGACACAACATGATGTCTGTAACACTAACCATTTGTTTACAGGAAATTCAGGGACAGGGGAACATGTTAGCGACTCCATGGGGAGACATGCTGCCAGATCCAGAATATGGGAGATTCTTCAGGACTCCATTGCATCCATTAATAAATTCTAAGAAAAATTAGAAGAAGAGGGAATCTACAGACTGAAGGGGAGAATGAGTGACAAATCAGTCAAATGCAACATACAGATCTCATTTCAGTCCTGACTCCAACAAGCCAACTGTAAAAAAAAAAAAAAAAAAAAAAGTAGGGGCACCTAGGTGACTCAGTCAGTTAAGCCCCTGGCTCTTGATTTTGGCTCAGGTCATGATCTCACGGTTCGTGAGATCAAGCCCCGCATTGGGCTCAGCTCTGACAGCGTGGAGCCTGCTTGAGATTCTCTCTCTCCCTCTCTCTGTCCCTCCCCTGCTTGCTCTCTGTTGGTGTCTCTCAAATTAAATGAATAAACATTTGAAAAAAAAATAACCCCCAAAATTGAGGTAACTGGGAAAATGAATTGTGGTTGTATATTTAATGATGTTAAGGCAATCCTGTTAGTTTTTTAAAGTGTGAGAATGAAAACAAAAAATGAAGTGTGAGAATGATAATCTGTTTATTATTTTAAAAAATACTTATATATGAAGATGTATCTATATGTATACATATATAATATCTAATAGCATATTAAATATAGTAAAAATAAGTATAATAATAATTAGAAATATATAAAGATGAAATCTCATGAGGGGTAGTGGATGTGGGTAGGGTTGAAATGAAACTGTCAGTGAGTTGATAATTTTTAAAGCCAGATGATTGGAACATGGGGATTCATTATGCCAGTCTCTACATTTGTACATTGGTTTCATTGGATTATGTCTTGACTTTGCATCGATAACTAAAGAATCATAAATTTTTTTAATGTTTATTTAGTTTTGAGAGAGAGAGAAACAGAGCACAAGTGGGGGAGGGGCAGAGAAAGAAGGAGACACAGAATCCAAAGCAGGCTCCAGGCTCTGAGCTGTCAGCACAGAGCCCAACACGGGGCTCAAACTCACGAATCTTGAGATCACGACCTGAGCCAAAGTGAGACGCTTAACCGACTGAGCCACCCAGGCACCCCTGGAGAATTGTAATTTTAAAGAACTTTGTTTTTACAGATGTGTTTTCCCACTTTTTGCATTCATTCGACTCAGGAGTGAGGATAAGCAAGAAACAGGATTTCCTCTTAGAGACTCGCAATGCTGAGATTTTACTCTCTTGCCTTTTGTCCTTTCTCCTTTGGCTGTGTTCAGACCTCTCCTTCTTCCCTGTGCTCAGACATTCTTGGCTGGAGCTCGGCTGGCCACATGGCCCTGACCTGGGTCCCATTCAGTGAAGACAGAGACTCCTGCCCAGAACCGAGATGGCAGAGTTGCCTGGGTGACCACATGGAACACTGATTCACGCTAAGGACCTTATGCTATTGGTTTCACTGTACTTGTGCCCAGAAACACCACCAGGTCCCAGACTGTGTTTCTTCCACTGCTGACAAGTTCTTGCCTGTCCCCCCAAGCAGCCAAATGGTTTCGCCAGTGTCTCTGTGGTTTTTGTTCACAGAGCCCCTTGGTGCTGGCATGTTCCCAAAGCTCTGGTCACGTCAGCCAGATTCGAGTCTATATTTCTTCTTCACTCCTCCGCCAGTGGCAGTGGCCTCAAGGAGTTGGGCCCGCATCAGATGGGCAGCAGGAGGACCCTTTCGCCCATTGCTCCAAAGCCCCCTCATCAAGGTTTCCTTAAAGACTCCTTCCTGTGTGACCTGCTTCCTTACGGAACCATCCCTGGTTTGCCAGGGCTGGGCCGGGTCATTCTCCTGTGTGTTCACATACCGTCCTGGGCCTCCTCCGAACAAACGCCACCTAAAAAGAGAGACCTGCCTTGAGCACCCTATTAAAACATAACCCCCTTCCTCGCCAGTCTTCCATTCTGTTTCCTTCTCTGTTTCACTCTTCTCAATGCCACCTTGTGTTCATGTTCTGTCTTCCCTGCTTGTGACCTCCTGAGATGGTATATTGGTAGGTTCACAGCTGTGTCCCCAGTGCCAGGCATGCAGTCGGGCTCGGCCTTAGCACGAGTAAACATATGTGGAACGAATCACACTTGTCATGCTTTATCTTCATTGCCTATTGCCTTTCCTGTCTCCCCACTAGAATGTCAGCTCTGGAAGAACACAAACTGGGATTTCTTTTATCCCCTGTGCCTAGTGGAGTGCTTTATTTGAAGGAAGTAGTCAGTCATAAATGTCTGTTGACAAATGGGCCAAGCAACTAACTAATCAAACAAAGGGTTAAAGAAGGAAGACAGGCAGTCAGGATATATTCCTAACATATGGATGTCTTGAACCTTTTCTGCAGTCTCAGATGTATACCCGGAGGGCATATTTAGGCCACACATTGTTCATTAGCCCCCAGCTCCTGCCTTCTTTTAGATTCTCTTCTTTCCACAATTTCTATGCCAGACCTGTGCATGATGCCGCAAAGGATATAGACCTGGGTCACATACAGGACCCTGGCATTGTTGAGATCGTACTCGAGCAAGGGAGACAGTAATGCTCACATCCAGATGATTAGAACATGGGGTTGGCAGTTGGGAGTGCTGTGGGAAGCTGTGATGGGAAGGTTATTTCTCTCTGGGCTCATCAGTGGGAGCTGTTGAAGGACGCGGACCTAGGAGAATGAATACCATTAAAAAGTTAGCACTACAGTTTCAGGCTTAGAACCCAGGCAGAGGCTGGGAGGCATGCAAACTACAGGACATAGAAGCCACTTGGTTGACAGTTGCTGAACACTTACATGCATGTGGCACATTTCTATGTGCTTTAATGTGTCTAATCTCATTTTAGGTTGGTAATATTACTCCCTTTTTATAGACAAGGAGACAGGTACAGAGAAGTTGAATAGCTTGCCCAAGGTCACCCAGTAAGTGGTACAGTCAGCATCTCAACCCACACAGGATAAATCCAGGATCCAAACTCTTAACCACTATATTGGTAGGTGTAGTTATGTGTAATGTGCATAATGTTAATTATAACAAGCATCTATTGAATGCCTCTGCGGGCCACATGCTAGTCTCAGTTATTTGCATGTATTATCTCAATTATAACAAAATCTTATTATATAGGCACAATTTGCTTTGTAAGTAGGTTCCAGCCAAACGTGAGGCTTGAACTCACAACCTTGATACGAAGACCTGAGCTGAGATCAAGAGTCAGACACTTAACCGACCAAGCCTCCCAGGTGCCCCAATAATGGCAGTATTTTTATCCCCCATTTTACAGATGAGGAAAATGAGGCTGAGAGAAGTCAGCTGATTTTCCCAGCATGATGTACTAGTGAGTGGGAAAGCTGAAATATGAACCCGGGTGGACTTCACACTCAGTTCTAACCATAACAGCAAAGTGTATGCTTGGCCTGGTAGGCTGGGGCAGATCAAGAAAAGTTAAGAGTTGGGGGTTGTATTTTATACCCAGTCAGGAGCAGTGGGTATTGAGCCAAGTGCATGCAAGGTGCGGAGAGGGAGAAGGTCAGACGTGGCTGGAGCCTGAGGAACTGGGACATGGTGGTCCTTTAATAGGAGTGGAATCACAGGAAGGGGGCGGGGGGAGGTCGTCCATTTCAGACACGCAGAATTTGAGGAGAGGGGATGTTCAGGCAGAAGTGTCCACAGGGCGTCAGGAATGAGGTTTAGTGCAGGAGGAAAGGTCTGGGGAGCCATCCATGCAAAGGCAGTGGTCGGGGCAGTGAAATTGGGTGTTAGGAGCTAGGCACATCCGGGAAGGGTTTCTAGGGAGGAGGAGACAAACTACCTCAGCAAATTCTGCCGCTGGCACCTGGTGGACTCTAGAGGGGTTTTGGAAATTCAAATCCCCTGAGTCCTTAGAGACTGAAAAAGAGGCACGTGGAATTAAGGACTCTTGGCCTCCTGCCTCTGGCCCCACATAATGACCTCTTGCCCTCCTGCAGACTCGGAAGAGGTTCTAGCTGCAGAACATGGCTGTACATGGGCCCCAGTGGCTTGGTGGGCCCCAGTGGCTTGGTGGGCAGAGGACTGCGGGAGAGGCCTTGCAGAGCAGACTTGGAGAGGAAGGCAGGAACTCGCAGCTGGCCGCACACGGGCTGCCTCTTTGAAGGTCGGCGGCAAGCGTTTTCCAGGCCACAAAAAGGGTAGTGCTTGTTAATGGGACAGATGATTTGCACAGAGGCTTGGGGCCAGGCGCCCTGCATCCTGGAACAGAGGAAGTCCCAGGGCAGTTCCATCTCCCCCAGCTGCCTGGTTTCCAGAGAAATGGGGCTGGAAAGACAAGATTTCCCTGGGGGCCATGAGGTTGGGATGCCTGGTGAAGAGGGGAAGAGAAACCGCCACAGGATGGGAAACAGATGGGAAGTGAGGGCGCTGGTGATGAGGGGTTTCTCATTGACGTGCTTTATGAAGAACCCTTTGAGGTAGAAGAGGGGCTGACTTCACAGACTTTAAATGGATTAAAGGCGACATTTCCTACATCCTGCTAGAGACGGATTGCTTCATTTCCTGTCTCGAAGCCGGTCAGTTGCTTTTGGGCAACCGCAGTGGGCCTCGGGTCCTTCTCCTTCAGATGTGGTTGAAGTAAACGCTGCCAGTTTAATTAACCACTGAGCTTAACCTTAACTCATTCCTCTGTCTCTCTCTCTCTGTCTCTCTCTCTCTCTCTCTCTGGCAGGGAAAGACAAGTTCTCTTTCCTGACTATTGTGGGCTGGGAAACATCCTGAGATCCCTGTTTGTTGTGCTGATAATAATAACTGAGGAGTTTTTGAGTCTGCTGTTGAGTTTTTGAAATCGACTCTCCAGACCATTTTTTCCATCCTTGCTGAGATAGTGTTCCTCTTTCTAGTTACCTAAGTAAAGTAATACATTTTCTGGTGACTGGTAAACCTGACCAAGGACAAAGAAAACATACATTTGGAGCACATTAAATATTGCTAGAAAATACTGAGACGTAACATCCTAAAGAACAGAGTATTTCCCGCTCGGCTGATGAGCTGTGCATTGAGCAGTTACTGTTTCAGGGTCCCTCGGAAGGCTCTACGGGACCACAGGGACCCGTAAGACTCTTTCCTGCCCACCCAGAGCCTGCAGGGCTGGTCCACCGCAGTCCCATGTACACTCACCCCGAGCTTTGGCTGAGCCTGGTAGGTAGCTGCGGAGGCCCTGGAAGAGATACCGTGAAACTCGAGCTGTCTGGGGTCTTAGGGGAGATTTGCTCCTCTGGTTAAGTGAGTCTGACTAATAACTGAACATCTTTATACTTTTGAGGACCCTGGTTGCAGGGATCTCTCTGAGATGCGTTGCATCCTGGCATAATCGGTGTTTACCTTCGTTGGTGACAGTGCAGGGCCATTCTTAGAAACGTTAATTTTTAGACCAGGCTATAATATAGGGTTGCCTTTGGCTCCTTTTGGAACTTTCTGGTCTCTTTTGAAACTATCTTAGGCTGCTCTGCTTTTGGAATTCTTAAGGCAGCTTTTTATAGCTTTTCTGTCTCCTGCCATCGACGTCTGCTTTTATTTCTTGCTGGCAGTTTGTCTGTAGAGCGGCAGTCAGCAGCCCCTCTCCCTTCTCATTCGCTGTGCCTTTGGGAATGGGAACCCAGACCTTGTTGGAATTCACATAAATGGAGAATCCATAGACCCTGAGGGAGGTGAAGGCTTGAGGGCCCTTTTGCGAGGAAGCTCCTGGCATTTGAAGGACACGGACATCGCAGCGTGTGTCTTGATGGTTCAAAGGCTTTTTTCTCTGGCTTGCCGCTGGCTTAGGGGAATGTTCCGTGGGCTTCCTCTGCCTCTGTTTCTCTGCCCTGAGATTGGGTGGTGGGGAGGATACGCTGTTTTCTGAGGAGCCGCCGATGAGGAGGTACCCCAGGTATGGCTTTTTGCCAGCACGTACCTGTGTCTTCTGAGCAGCTGGGCACCTAAGCGCGAAAGATACTAAAACAGGTGTTTGTGGGCCAGAGAGAATTTCGTGACGGAAGAGTGAAGGAAAAGGACAGCGAATGATCCCTGGGACATTTCTGCCAGAGTAGACCCTTAACATGTTTTCGTGAAATCTTTCAAACATACTGAAAAGGAAAATTGAGATTAAATGAACACCTGTGTCCCCAACGCCGTGTTTTAAAAATCCCATTATCTATTGTTGTTACCATATTATTATAACTATGTTAACTGTAGTTAATAATAATCTGTCATATTATTAATCCTATAATGGTATAACTAGGTTAACTATAGTTAATAATACAGTAGTTAATACTATACTATACTATAGTATAGTTAATACTATACAGTGTACTTGGAAGCTGCTGAGAGAGATCTTTTTTTTTTTAATTTTTTTTTTAATCTTTATTTTTGAGAGAGAGACAGAGTGTGAGCAGGGGAGGAGCTGAGGGGAGGGAGAATCAGAAGCAGGTTCCAGGCCCTGAGCTGTCAGCATAGAGCCGGATGCGGGGCCCGAACTCACGAACCGTGAGATCATGACCTGAGCCGAAGTCGGACGCTTAACCGACTGAGCCACCCGGGCGCCCCAAGTAGATCTTAAAAGTTCTCATCGCAAGAAAAAAAAATTCATAACTGTGTATGGCAATGTATGTTAACTAGACTTATTGTGGTGGTCATTTCACAACGCATGCAAATATCAAATCATTATTTTGTATACCTGAAACTAGCATAATATTGTATGTCAGTTATGTCTCACTTAAAAAAATCCTATTATTTCTGTTTTGACTTATTTGCTTCAGGTTTTTAAAATAAAAGGTTACCAGGCATCATTAGAAGTTTGCAGTATATACTTGTTCCTGGATTCTGTCCTTCTCCCTTCTCTCCAGAGGCATCTACTGTCCTGAACTTACTTTTCTCCCTCACTGTCATATGTGTGAAATTTATCCATCTTGACTCTGGTTCTTTGATTTCTTTCTTTCTTTCTTTGTTTCTTTCTTTTTTTTTTTTTTTTTTTTTTTTTTTGTTGTTGTTGTTGTTGTTGATTGATTTTTTTACTACTCTTCATCAGGGGTTGGCAAACTATGGCCCCTAGGCCAAATATGCTCTACCACCTGTTTGTTTTTTATTTTTTAATTTTATTTATCTTTTGAGAGAGAGAGCTCACGAGGGAGCAGGGAGGAGCAGAGAGAGAGAGGCAGAGAGAGAGACTCCCAAGCAGGCTCCATGCTGTCAGCACAGAGCCCGATGTGAGGCTCAAACCGGTGAACCATGAGATCATGACCTGAGCCGAAATCAAGGGTCGGATGCTCAACCGACTGAGCTACCCAGGCACCCCGTCCCACCTGTTTTTATAGATAAAATTTTATTGGAACACAGCCATGCCCTTTTGTGTATGAATTTTCCATGGCTGCTTTGCATTACAATGGCAAAGTTGAGGTTCTAGCAGACACAAAGGCAGAATGGTTAGCAAAGCCTTCAATATTTGTTAACTGGCCCTTTACAGAAAACGTTAGCCTCCTCCTGCTGCGGAATTCTCTTATAACACTGTAGCACGTTGTACCTGTTTTCCCATGGGTGAGCATTTGGGTCATTTCTAATTTTCTTATTTTACACGCAGTGCTTCCGTAAACATTTTTGTTTTGTTCAGGATTCTCCTGGAGTGTGCAGTAAGCAAAATCACTGGGCTGTGGGGCATGTGCACCTTTTTACGGGCTGTGACTAAATTGGTCTCCAAGGTGGATCCACCAATTTGCGCTCCCAATGGTGGTCCCTGAGACTTTCTCTCCCTCCACATCCTTGCCAACAACCTGATATTTTAAGACCATAAGTTTGGCAAGTGTGCTGTGGTTAAGGCGGAGCTTTATTACCGATGACAGTCAACGTTTTTTCAAGTCGTTATTGACCATTTGCCATTCCTCTTGTGGGAACTGCCCGGTCGTTTCGCCCATTTTCATACTGAGTTGTTCGTCTTCTTCCTTTTGGGTTGTGAGACATCTGCCTGACATCTGCCTGTGTGAGCCTGACTGATAGTCCTTTTGGCTGCATGGGTTAAACCCAGTCTGTGACTTGGTTGTCAGTCTGGATTCTTTCTCAGAGCTGTGTCTTAAGGGATAGTCAGTCTTTGTTCATCTTGAAGATACGTGTGATCTGTATATACGCCTAACACGCACGTGTATGTAATGTGTCTGTGCGCATACATGTGCACACACGCACGTACAGATAGATGCCTTCTTTGCCATGGGAAAGTTTGCAGGGTTGCAGGGGTGTAAAGCTGACGGAAAGTGAGTGGATGCCGGCACCATCAGCAAGGTTGACTCAGCACAGACTCCCCTACCAGAGCCTTCACGTACGTGTGCAGAGCCCCATCTTGGAGTGATTACAGCGCCTTCCCGAGGCTGTCTGTCGGAGCGAGCTGATTGCTGCTGACGCCTCGGCTGCGGGCACATGACCCGCGAGGTCCCAGGGAGGCTGAAGGCCACCACGGAGGGCTGCCGAAGGGTTTGGAAGGCTGCCTTCGACAGAAACCGAACGTGATTTGTGGTTTGGGCTTCCCCATTTTGGTTTTGGCTGAAATCAGACCTTGGTTTCACTCTGATCAAGTTGAACAGCTCTGTGGCCCACAGCGATTTAAATAATTAAAACTTAATATTTTCAGGCCAGACTGCTTTTATTTGACTTTACACTGGTCCATTATCTTTAAAACTGAGAGCCCTGGCTTCTTCCTCCCCTCTACCTCCTCTGACCTTTCAAGTCAAGCTTTCTGAGTTAAATAGTTAAAGATACTGGGGAAAAACAAAACAGAACAAAACAAAACAAAACAACCCTCTTCAGTCCTTCGGGTTTATGAAGCCCTGTGAAGTCTTCAGCCCTTGCAGCCTTGATCTGTGTATATCTTAACAATAGCTCAGTGAAGCGTGTGGGAAAGATGTATTACCAATGCCATCTTGCAGGGGCACCTGGGTGGCCCAGTCGGTTAAGCGTCCGACTTTGGCTCAGGTCACGATCTCGCGGTTCGTGGGTTCGAGCCCAGCATCAGGCTCTGTGCTGACAGCTCAGAGCCTGGAGCCTGCTTTGGATTCTGTGTGCGTGTCTCTCTCTCCCTCCCCCTCCCCACTCATGCTCTGTCTCTCTCCCAAAAAATGAATAAACATTAAAAAAATTAAAAACAAAATGCCATCCCACAATTGAGGACCGCTGAAGGGCAGCACGGCTAACTTGCCCCTGACCCCATAGCAATCCCTGTGCTGGCCCCAGCGCCCCAACCTGGTGCTCTTCCCATCACGTGTGATGCAATTGTGGGCTTGGTTTAGTACCCCACATCTAGTATGACCCCTCCTCATCGTCACCAGCGTTGCCCGTGCAGGGAGGGCCTCACTCTCTGGACCGAGACAGACATTACTAAGGGAGTGTGTCTAATGTTCCCTGAGCGTTATGCTACGAGTCAGACTTTGCACCGCACGTTTTCTCACATGCCATCTCATTGGATGCGCGAATTAATGCCGTAAGCAGGGCCGGCTTCAGGTCCTGTCTCCTGCACAGGTAGCCAGGGCCCAGACTCCACTTGGAAGGGCACCATGCTTGCTTTTATCCCCTGCACTGCCTTCTTGAATTTTTAACTAATTTCTGAACAGTTGACCCCGAGTTTTCATTTTTTAATATTTTTGTTTTTTGTATTTTTTGAGCCAGAGAGCGAGAGGGAGGGGCAGAGGGAGAGGGAGGGACAGAATCCCAAATTGATGTGGGGCTCGATCTCACGGCTGTGAGATCATGACCTGAACTGAAATCAAGAGTCAGACATTTAACCGACTGAGCCCGACCCCACATTTTCAGTTTGCACTGGGCCCCACAAATTATGTAGCCAGTCCTGTCTGTAGATAAAGAAACCGAGACTCCAAGAGGTGAAGTAATTTGCGCAGGATTACACGGCTAATAACTGGCAGAGCTAGGATTGGACGGATTTCTACTTTGCTACTTCATTTGTTGAAAATAGCAATGAGCCTTGTTTGAATCGCACTGCAGGGAACAGGGAAACAGGTAAATTGCATTGTACAAATACTGATTTTCTGTGGAGAATTGCTTGTGCGTTGAGTAGTTTTGTGTAGACCTCACGCTGGCTAGTTAGTACCACTCTTTTCCTTGAGGGGAGGGACAATACCTGTCATTTCTTTTGAGGTTCTGAAAGTGCCTAGACCAGGGAGCCTCACAGCGGTGCTGCTCAGGCTGATCGAGAAGGTTAATGGGCTTCTTGGATTGTAACGAAATTGAGACCTCTGAGTTTACCTTGGTAAGCCATAAAGATACATGAGGGATTAAGAGGCTTGTCCATAGTCACAGAACCAGAAGAATCCAGCCCAGCTCTTGGACCAGATCATGCCATCACTCCCTGGGTGGCAGGTGTTCAGGGATCCCCAACTCATCTCCTCCTGGCTTTGCTTATCTGTGTGTCTTATGGTACCAACCATTTCACTCTGACTTTCCCAGGAGATTCGGGTTTTGCCCCAGGCCCCTCAGAGGCAGCGGGCCAGCCTAGAGGTTAACCATGTGGAGTGAGTCATTGCCTCCTGGCCATGTTGGTACGTTATAGGGTACCGCCTGGTGACTTGGGAGAAGGAGCTATTAGAACAGGGCAGGGTAAGTGTTGTCCTGTCTTCCTCATTGGCTGGCCAGTTTCCCAGGATGGTCATTGAGTCCGCCATCTTGGAAGATGAGCTCACTGCTTCCTGAGCAGGACACACTCCTGGTTTAGGGGCTTCTCCAAGGGACTCGCTGGCCTCCCTGATGATCTGCTGTGTTCTCCCTTCACAGCCGCCAACCCTCTGCTTTGCTCCACCGCCCGCTACCACTGCAAGAATGGCCTCTGCATTGACAAGAGCTTCATTTGCGATGGGCAAAATAACTGTCAAGACAACAGCGACGAGGAAAGCTGTGAAAGCTCTCAAGGTAGGAAGCCTCCTAAGCTTTAAAAAACAATTGCGTCGCCATATACCACAGTTAACACTGAACAGAAAGAAACAACACCCATACCCCCTCCAAATACAACAGCCATGTTAGTTTTTACACTTTGCCTTGTGGCCCTTGTACATATGCTTTTAACCCTAATGCACCTACCATTTTGTATTTTGTGTTTCTCCTGTTTGGAGTATCACATATACATTTTCTCTCCAAAACTGTAATTTGCCCCAGCTGCCTTGCATATGGTCAGGGTGCTCTACTGTGGTTTTCTACGTTGTTGCATGAGTTGGGGCCACCTGGATTGTTTTTTTTCCCATTGCATTACTTCTTTAGGCTAAATTCTGCAGAGCACAGTCCGTGGCTTACACCTCAATATGCAGCTGTTTGAAACAATACTTCCTTTTCTTTACATGGTTGCTAACATTGTCTGCACATGTCAGTTTTATCTTCATATCCCAGGCATTCGCTGCTGTTCTATTTTTTCCATTTTTGCTAATTTAGGAGTCCTAGAATGATAGCTCCCCAAATGCTTTAATTTGCATTTCTCTGATTATGAGCAAAGTCAACATTTTCCCCCGTGTGTTTGTTTACTACTTTGCTCCCGCTTGTGTGAATTGCCTGCTCCTATCAGGGTTTTTTCGCTCTCGGAGCTGTTTTATAGAATCTGAAGAGATACAGTTGGGGGGATGGAAAGATGAGCTTTTAAGGGAGCCCAGAAGGACACAGCGGGGTCATATCCTCTGTTAAAACTGACCAGGTTCTTTTCTTTACTCATTGACTCTTTTCTTCAGTGATTAAAAGAATATATAAAGATTTTAAAATGTACATCCAAATTAAGGCATCCTAAGAAGTATGTATTTCTAATGTTATAAACTGGTGCAAATCTGTATGCAATCGTTACTTTTTTCACTTAATGTCAAGTTGCTGTGATTCACCTACATTGTTGCTTATCGGTAGACTTCATTTGTTGTGACTGTTACTCAGTATTCTGCTGTGTGTACCACAGTTTATAGATTTAATAAAATTATAAACTGGAAAGGCAAGAGAAAGGTGGCTAACTGATTGGCTCATATGTTGGGAGGCAAGATGGATGGAGTAAGCTCTGTGAAGTTACAGATAGGCCAGTTTCAAAGTCCTAGCTTTTATTTTGGTTGATGTTTATTATTATTAGGTGCAGGCCATTATTTAAAATGGATGAGTGAATGAATGAATGAATGAATGGGTCAGGCATAGCCCACTGGTGAGGGTAGGTCACACATCAAGGATTATAACCAATCCAAATCTGTGTACCTGAGGGTCCATAGACAAGAAAAGACAAAATATGTATCAACATAGATTTTGCCAAAATTGGTGCAGAGAACAGCTCTGGGAGGTGAGTCTTAGGTAGCATTAGCCTCTGGTTGTCCTCATCCAGAAAATTTCCCTCCTTGAGTTTTTTCTTCACCAGTGGTTCTCAAAGTATAATCCTCAGACCAGCAGCATCAGCATCGTGTGGGAACTCTGTGGAAACACAGAGCTCGGGCTGTGCCCCAACCAGCAGAATCAACCCGGGAAGTGGGCCCAGCAGTCTGTGTTTTAACAAGCCCTCCAAGTGATTCCAACACATGTTAAATCTGAGAACCACTGTTTTATACCAACTTTAGAGACGTTTCTAATCTTGCCATTTCCCTGGGAATTTCTAAACTGCTGATTGGATGGCAAGGTGTTTCTAGCCTTTACACAAAGTCAGATGTTTATAAACCAAAACTTACCAGTGTAACTCCTATGGCCTCTGCCATCGGCAGCAATAGATACCACATAGGGGAATAGCGGTCACAAAGTGAAGGTATTAGCATAGATAGGAGGGATGGAAGAACATTTTCTGCAAATACTGTTTCTTATGTAGTTCGTTATGTGTTTATGTATCCTAGACTCACCTGTGGTGCCATGAGATGTTCAGCAAAACGACCCCTATCTCAAAAATTTGGAAATTAGGGAATTTGTCCTGGTGGGTTTGGGCAGCATCCCCCTACCCTCCACGTGCTTATCCCTGCATTTTGCTGTAGCAGATTCTTGCTCGCCCTTAAGAACTGTCTCTGTGATGGCTGGGCGAAGTTTGTATTTCTAAATCCAGCTCCTTTCTCTCTCTCTGCCTTGTACTCTCATTGTTATAAACAGAGGTGGAGGGCGAGTCAGTGGTGAGACCCTTGCACACGAAGCCCAGCTCTTGGCAGATATGAAACTTGAAGCAGCATTCGTTAGTCTCTCGGCTTTGTGCCCCCCTTACCCAAACAACACCCCTGTAGAATGTAAGCTCTGTTTGCATGTGCTCCCCGAAAACATGTCCCATCCGGGCACGGGTGACAGCTGTCAGGTGCCGTTTGGCATGACAGCCTCCGAGCCCGGGTGCTTTGCATTGTGGAAAGGCACTTCTGCCAGTTACCAAAGAACAGGAAGAAGAAAAGTGTGCCTTTTTTGCCCCTCAAATGTCACCGATCCTACCTAGCTGCACAGCGCCCTTGCACATAGTGGATTCAATAAATTGTGTATGCTAGAAAAGATGTCTTTGTCGGGTGTTATGTTATGAAGCTGCGTTTAATTTGTCCCTTCTGTGCTATGACAGCGTATATATATTTAGGTTATGTGAGTTCAAGTGTACACAGTCTATTAAAATAATAAGTATCGCTACTGGTATTTAAATAGAGTGGGTGGTTCTGTCATTCCCTCAATGGGAGTGCACCCTGTAGTGACAGAGGACAAGAATCTGGACCTGCTGGCCCCTTGGCCGGTGTGCAGTTCTGTATTCCCACTATGATGTGAGCGTCTTTCCACTCCGGGTGTGATTCTAGTATCAGAGGGTGTGCTTGTCTCTATCGAGTGGCTTCTAAATGCGAACTGGCTACTAATTCCAGTGCGTGAACAAAGGAACACCAGTGTTCTGGGGCTGGGGGAAAACCTGACTCAGACTGGGCTTTTGAGAGACCGTGCTTCATGCAGTGTCTTCCTGAAGAATGTCAGAGGCATCTTGACTTGACAAAATATGGTCTTACACGGCGCGGGATTTGACCCATTGTCCTCTGAATAATGTGAACATTTATCGAGTCTTACCAAGCGCCAGATACTGTGCTAAGCACCTTCTGCACGCGAGCTCATTTAGTCAGAATACATCCTCTCTGCTCCGGCGGGGCTTCCAGACCTTGAAAAATGTGTCTTCGCTCTCACTCGGTGTGGGAAAGAAAATTATATTTTATAATGTTTATTTTGATGGAGTGGAGAGGACTGGCCCTAAGACAGGAAATACGGTGCTTGAAATACTTTTCTTCCGACTTGATGAGGGTATGAAAAAAGTCGTGTCTCCACTTGAGAGACACCAGCTGTGTGTGCCTCTCCTCCCTGTCTTGCTCATCCCGATTTAGTTCCCTCCTCTATCCTTGGCCTTTGAAACCAACAACAAACTGTCAGAAATTGGAAGTGGGAGGGGACCGCGAAAGCGCAAACATGACCGTGTACCTTTCTATTCCACCGGCGGTGGTGGGGGGGTGGGGTATTAGCCAAAGAACTCGGCGGTGGAGTCGATTTTTAATTGGGGATTTACTGATTGGAAACGTAGCCTGTATATCAGATCGTTCCAAAAGCATAGCTTTGGAGCAGGCTCGCATATGGCTTTTCTGTTTCTTAGGAACCCGTCTGAGAGTCCACAGTACTGCCGTGCACGTGTTGGGTGTGGCCAGCACTCAGGTAGCCTTAGATATGTTGGATTCAATCCTAATTGAGCGGATAGATTCTTTTCAACTTTGGATAAATGACTGACTGTGGCGGGCATCCTACAGTGATCCCTACCCCCTGGGGTTCACGCCCTGGTAGAGTGCGGTCCTTTGAATGCGATCTGGACCTTGTGACTTGCATGGTTTCTTTCCTTTTTTTTTTTTAATTGTGTCAAAATCCTCGTAACATAAAATGTAGCACCTTAACATTTGTAAGTGTATAGTCCAAAGGTGTTGTGTATTCGCACTGTTGTGCAACCAAACTCCAGAACTTTACTATCTTGTAAAACTGAGACACTGTACCCACAGACAACTCCCTGTTCTCCGCTCCAGCCCCTGACAACTGCCATTCAACTTTTTGTGTCCCTGCAGTTGACTACTCTAGATAACTCCTATGAGCGGAAGCATACAGTATTTGTCATTTTGTGACCGGTTTAGTTTTCCTAGCAAAATGTCCGTAAGAGTCATGCTATCGCGTGTGTCAGAATTTGCTTCCTTTTAATTAAGGCTGGATAATACTCCATTGTATGTCTGTACCACCTTTTGTTTATACATTCACCTGTTGATGGACATTTGAGTTCCTTCCACGTTTTGGCTGTTGAGAAGAATGGCCGTTGGGAACATGGCTGTAGAAAGTGTGATTCAATTTTAGTGAAGAGAGTAGCAGCACAGTTGATCGAATGTCACTTCCAAGATTAGATTAGAAAAGATTTTGGCGTTTTGCGTACTCTCTCCTGCTGACGCCTGTGGAAGCTGGTTGCCATCTTTGGGCTGCCTCACAGATGGGCTCATGTGGCAAGGAACTAGGTAGGGCTCTGATCAGAGGCCAGGGAGGAGCTGAGGCCTGTCAGCGGCCACCTGAATGAGCTTGGAAGTGGATCTTCCGCTAGCCCAGCCATGACCTGTCTGTGGCCTGGCGCACACCTTGATTGTGACCTTTTAAGAGGTCTTGGGCCAGGGGCGCCTGGGTGGCGCAGTCGGTTGAGCGTCCGACCACAGCCAGGTCACGATGTCGCGGTCCGGGAGTTCGAGCCCCGCGTCAGACTCTGGGCTGATGGCTCAGAGCCTGGAGCCTGTTTCCGATTCTGTGTCTCCCTCTCTCTCTGCCCCTCCCCCGTTCATGCTGTCTCTCTCTGTCCCAAAAATAAATAAACGTTGAAAAAAAAAAAAATTTAAGAGGTCTTGGGCCAGAGCTAAGCCACTCCTGGATTTTTTGACCCATGGAAACTGTCAGACAATAAATGTTTGGTTCCTTAAAATAAATTTTGGAGTAATTTATTGTACAATAATAAATAACTGATAAAATGAATACTTCCCAAGCGGGTCCCAGTTCTGATTGCTCTCATTGCAGAGAGCTTATGAAGACGTAGGTGTTGTTGAGCGGGTCAGACCTTTGAAGGGAGATCAGGCACACAGGAGATAGATATATACACGGATAAGCGTTGCTTTGCGCAGTAAGCGTCAGGCACCGGTTTTAGCATTGTGCCTTTATTTTCCCATCCAGTCTCACAAAATCCCTGTGAGAGCAGCTCCTCTCCCAGACACATGATCTCCATTTCTAGATGAAGAGCTCGAGAAACACACAGGTTGTTCCGTGGCTGTGCCACGTTCACATAGCAAGTAAATGGTGACGCCAGGATGGGACGTGGATCGTCCAGCATACAGACTAACGTTGTTCGTGGTTCTTCATCGTCCCCTGACACTGCCTCCCGGTTATCACTCACCTGGGACCAGGTACCCCAGGTGATCAGTCCATGGCCGCCCTTGGCCCTCCTGTGAGCTCACGGGCAAGGTTGCGTGTGAAGGCTGGCATACCTTCCCTGTTTCCACACTCAGGTTTTCCTTTCAGTATGAAAGACTAATGATGCCTGTCCACCTTCCTGCTTGATGAGAAATGCTGGAGAGTTAAGCTCTTCTAAAAAAGCCACCAGTGCCAAGATAGCTAATTGAGTATTTTGGCAGTTGGGTTGCAGTTTCTTTATCTTGCCTGCTGTATCCTGGTGATAACGCTCAAGGAGAATTTGGAAAGCTGGTCGTGAGGTTTGGCACCTCCCCAGAAGCTAACAGTGACAGCTTTGTCCTGTTTCTTCCGTAGAAGTGTGTGTTAGTGTGTGTGTGTGAGAGAGAGAGAGCGAGAAGGAGGGAGGGAAAAAGAGAGGGGGAGAGAGCAAGCAGTCCTTACTGGTGTTTTTTGTCAGTGGGAAGGTAATGGGGTACCTCCATGTGCCAGGCCTTGAGCCGCATACAGGGGATACAGTAATGGCCTTGGCCTCTCTTGAATTATGTCCTCCCCCCACCTAAAATTCATATATTGAAGTCCTAAACCCCAGGGCCTCAGGATGAGACCTTATTTGGAAATAGGGTCATTGCAGATGCGATTAGTTAAGATGAGGTCATACTGGAATCAGGTGGGCCTCTAATCTAATCTGACTGGTGTCCTTACAACATAAAGGGCAAACTTGCGTGAGTGTGTGTGTGTGTGTGTGTGCGTGCGCGCGCACACACACACACACACACACACACACGGAGAACTCCATGTGAACATGAAAGCAGAAACGGGCTAATACATTTATGAGCCAAGGAACTCCAGACATAGCCAGCAAACCCACCAGATGTTAGGGGAGAGGCACAGCACAGATTCTCCCTCAGGCCCTCAGAGGGAGCCGACCCTGCCAACATCCAGCCTCCAGAACTGTGAGGCAGTAGATTTCTGTTGTTTAAGCCATGTAGTGGGTGGCACGTTGTGAACAGCGGTCCTAGCAAACTAATACAGCCCCCAGGACGCCACCCTCAGGCAGGGCACAGCCGTGTGCCCAGTGCCACAGCGAGGGGATGGGAGCTGCCGGAGGGTGGCCAGAGCACGAAAGCAGGGTGAGAGCAGGGCCCGGGGAGAGGTGAAAGCATGCGGGGCACCGAGGGGACCGTGGGGGCTGAGCATGAACCCATGGGGAGAGCCGCTGCTCTGCCTGCTCTGGGGGTCGTAGAGCCGTGCTTGGTTAATAGGACATCTCCCCGCTTGTATCTCGAGACGCTCCCCTCCCGTTCGTGGCGTACAGGCCTCATTAACCGTGTCTCCACAGCAGTCCTGGCCCTGGAGTCAGTGAGTCAGCACCCCTCCAGGGGTCTTACTGAGACCATCAACACCCGTTTCCAGGCACCTCCCGATGACTGTGCTTGTGGCTTTCATCTGCCGAGCCTAATGCCACAGCCAGTCTAAACCCACCAGTGACCGGCTCCGGGCGGGAGCCGGAACCGGGGCTTCCAGTGAGGAAATATATAGCTGCAGGAAGGAGGAACTAGGGACAGGGACTGCGTCTTACCCCACCCTCTCAAATAAACACCTCAGAGAAAACCCTGTAGCCGCGGGAATCCGACACAATATAACCGAGTGATCCAACAGCCAAAGAGCGTTTCTAGAGAAACCCAGAAGGCACGAGATTGGAAGAGTGCTAGTTTTTATTATCACTTTTCAAATATCAGTGGAAAAGAGCCTTATACGTTTAAAAGCAAAAAAGAGCCTTCTAGGTTTAGGGGATCCAACCAAAAATGTCGCCAGCTCGAACTTGGTGGAGAGTCAGGATTTCCCACAAAACCGTTGGCCACCAAGTGGTGTCAAGGGCTGCGTCAGAGGGACCCTCAGAAAGACTTGTCCCTACGAAAGAACTCATTTGGCTTTGCTTAGAATAAAGCTGCTGGAGGTACTATTAACGGCAGGATTGCAGAAGCCTTTTTTCCACTTTTAATTTGAGAGTTTGAGAGCCCAGCGGGGCGAGGAAAGGCAGAAATGCCGAAGAAACAGGAGGATGGGCAATGCTGCCTTTCTGTACCTGTGGAGTTTTCTTCCTAATAGTCGAGTGCGTCATGAAAGCTTCCTTTCCTTCAACCACTGCAGCGGGGGCTTGAGGATTTCTGAAATGTCCCTCGTTGAGAAGCAAGTCAGAGTGACTCTCCTCCCGAGACGGTGATTGCTTCCTGATCCCGCAGCCACCGTGGTAATCTTCAGAGCTGTTTCTTTAGGCCCTCCCATTGCTTACACACGTCTCCCTCCTCTTGGCTCTCCTGGCTTCTGCCTCCATCTGTCCATCTGTCCCTCCCTCGCCCTGGCATGCGGCGCATCCAGCCTGGACACCTGAGGCTGTGGACAGAAGTTTCGGGGCAAAGGGACTGCATGTGGGGCTTCCTGCCTGTCTGCAAGTCTGCGTTGCAAGTTTTCTGAGCTGCTGCTTGATCATGCTGGGGCCATTTATCTGTCCCGTCTGTGGACAGCTCCCCCCGCCCCCCGCCCCCCGCCCAGCACCCTGTTATTTTCCTGACTATTCCCAACACTCATTCACACACACACCGTTTGCAGAGCGCCCCCTGTTGCCTGGCCCCACTCAGGTCCTGGAAGAAACACACAGCTAGATCCGATTAAAACTGCTCACGGTCTACAAGGGAGAAGCAGCGTGCCCTGCAGATAATTACCCAGAAGTGTGATAAATGCCGTCGCAGACAAACGAGTAGCACGCTGTGGTGACACGAGGGGCATGACTGAGACAGCGGGCGAGGACAATTTCCCTAGGGGAGTATGGATAGATACTCTTGAAGGATAAGTAAAAATGGAGCCGGAAACGAGCGCGAGGCCGGGCATCCTGCCGGAGCGGGTAGGGCAGGAGGAAAGTGCGCATGTGTGTGCGTGTGGGGTGGGGGTGCATGGTGGGCTGAAACTGTCAGGGTGGGTTGGCGCCAGCCGGTGGAGACCCACTCCCTACATGCCTCACTTGGAAGGTGCAGCCAGAGGAAGAAAACCAGGAGAAATGAGATGCTCAACCTCTGTAAGGGAAGTCACCGGAGGGGCTGATTCCGACTGCACACAGCCAGCATTGTGATTCTCCGTGGCTCCTGGTTGGCTCTGCTGACCCACCGGCAGGAAAAGCCTAACCGAGATTTGGGGATACTGTAAACGAGGTTGTGGAATAATCGATTCTGTGAATTCTCTTTGGGAAGGGCCGATGACCGTGGGCTGGGTGTTCCCCGTCTCCCACCCTTGACTACTAGCTTGCACTTCCTTCCTGGGTTATGCAGTCCTGTAATTATCTTTCCCTTGTTAGCCCCAGTTTGGCTACCTGAGAACTCTTGGCCTGTGAAAAGTGGAAATGGGCTCTGATGTTACAGATATCTTGTCACGTTCCCCAGAGGCTCCCGGACCTCTTTCTCATTTCCTCCCTGTTGCTCTCTGAAGACTGCAGCCTATCAGTCTTTGGTTCTGGAATGCCCCAAAATGACATGTGGCCACGTTCTCCCTCCGTGAGTTCTTTTCCTGGAAATCGTGTCCCTTCTGTAATCACGTGAGCTGCTCAAATTTGCACCGGTAGTCAGCTTTTCTTGAAGGTCTTTGGCAGAGCACTTTGCTGTGAGGAGTCAAGATAATTCCTAGGAGCTTAATTTTCAGTTGAGAGAAAGACCAGGAATGCACAATCACCCCTTTGGCCAGCACTACCAACTTGAAAAATGTTGCGTTAATCCTTGCATTTAAAAGTATACACTAACGTGCTGTATGTTCTGGATACCAACGTACATCAGCTATGTTCTGTCAGCTGCCCCGTCCTCAGCTCCTTCCTGACTGCGTGCTCCACTTAAGACCTTTGGAAGGACGAGCCCTCTGTGCTCTGAGACTGTTCCCAACCACCTGAGCCACTGTGGACCCAATGAGGCACGGACACCTGACCCGAGGCCAGTCCGTTCATGGGCTGGCTGACAGCAGATCAGAATGTCTCCCTCAAACTCAGACGCTCAGGGCGGAGTCAGCCTTAAGAGGCTGAGCAAATGTTTTGCTTTATCCCCCATCGCTCCCGGTTCTCAGCCCTGGTCCCCAGCCCTGGTCCGCGTGAGGCCCAAGGCCTCCATCTTTTAGTGAGTATCCCAGAGTAAACCTTCCCTTCCACGTGAGCTGACTCGACTGGACCACACGTGATGATAAGCGGCAGCCATTCACGGACTCATGGGAAGAGGTCGTTTCGTACTCAGACAAGTAGGAGGGAGTAGGAAGACGGGAGAGGCGGGGCAAAGAGGGAAAAGTACAAATCCTTCGGGGACCTTTAGGATCCGTGCTGAGTGTTTCTTCTCTGATTTTTTCCACCGTGATGTTCTTAGTTTGGAAGACTTGAGGTGGCCCAGGGACTCCATATTAGTCAGGAGATGGGCTGATACAGTGGCTAAAATAAAGTGGAAGTGATACTTTAAGTAAGTGCCTTAAATAAGACAAGGTCTCTCACATGCGACACCCCAGAGATGAGCAGTCCGGGCTGACTGGGAGCCCTGCCCTCTTTGGGGCTCCCGAGGCTGCTCCAGTGGCCACCATTTCCCAGACATCAGAAAGAAGAAAAGAAGGAAAAAACCAGGACAGGCCACTTCCTCTTTAAGGAGGTGACCCGAAAGCTGCACAATGTCAGCTTTCTTCATAAGCCAGTGACCTGAACTTAGTCACATGACCACCCGAGCTGCAAGAGAGTCTGAGGCATGTATTCTTTTATTTTTTAATTTTTTAAATTTTTTTTATTTATTATATGTTTATTTATTTATTTTTGAGAGAGAGAGAGAGAGAGCATAAATGGGGGAGGGACAGAGAGAGAGACACAGAATGTGAAGCAGGCTCCAGTCTCCGAGCTGTCAGTACAGAGCCTGATGCGGGGCTCGAACCCACGTACTGTGAGATCATAACCTGAGCTGAAATCGGATGCTTCACTGACTGAGCCCCCCAGGTGCCCTGCATGTATTCTTTATCATTGTGGGCACGCCTGTGCCCAACTGAATCTCAGGAGTATATGTTCTGAGAGGCAGAAAAAGAGAGAATGGGGAATAATTAGCCTGTCTCTGCCCCAGGCTCTTGTAAACTGAGCCAATAGACTGAGGTTGCTTTATGCCAATAGCGTGCCCTGTCGGGTTTTGGTACTGGCCACCACTCGACCACAGACTTCTCTGAGTGGCATTAATCACACCGCCTGAGAGAGGACATTCAGTGGGCGCTTCGCTTCCTGGGGCTCTCGGATGCAGCGGGACAGAGTATTCCTGCACTGGCCTCCCTCATTCCCAGATGCCTAATTGGAGAGGCACTTTACATATTTGCTCTTCTTTCATGGACTCATTTATTATAAATGTATTGTGACCCTTTGAGAGCCAAGCTTTTACCTTAATCTTGGAGTTTGATCAAGGTGGTAGTTATTCTTCAGATGACAGGAACCTGACTTTTCACTTGCTTTTTCTGCAGAAGTCTCAGATCTGGCTCACTTTGCATCTGAAGGAAATCTCCAAGGACCGATGCTTTGTCCTCGCTAGCTGATTGGTTAGGCAGCCTTTCCCTTGTGGCTCAGAACCTTCTATTTATTTTCTTTCTAACTGTCTTGGTCTACCAGTGCCTGCCGGTTTCTCCCTTCTGGAAATATGCCGCGTGTTAGGGAAGTGACCGTATGGTGCCCATGTCCCCACAGTACACATCCCTGTGCTTTTCACAGCCAATTACTTCTCCCTGTCTTTCTCCCGACCTCAGTGTGGCAGTGTGGCAGTTTTACTTTTTTTAATGTTTATTTATTTTGAAAGAGAGAGAGAGAGTGCGTGTGTGAACAGAGGAGGGGCAGAGAGAGGGAGAGAATCCCAAGCAGGCTCTGCACTGTCAGCGCAGAGCCCGACGCGGGGTTCAAACTCACGAAACTGTGAGATCGTGACCTGAGCTGAAACCAAGAGTCAGAGGCTTAACCGACTGAGCCACCTAGGGCGCCCATCAGTGCGGCAGTTTTAAAGTGTGTCCACAAATTCTTTGGCATTCTTCTCATCAAGAACTAGAGCCCGTGTCCCTTGCCCTGGAAACTTTTGTGACTATTTGACTAGTAGGGTAGAAGTGATGTTCTGTGATTTCCGCAGCTGGGAAGTAGAAGGCTATGTGGCTTCCTCCTTGCTTTCTGGAATAGTTTTATGGAAGGCTTCACCTACCGTATAAACGGTCCAGCTGCCCTCAGGCTGCCATACTGTGAGGAAGCCCAAACCAGTCTACAGGGCTAGACCATGGAGAGAGTGTCTGGGCAGCCCCCAGCGGCTTCTGCCGCTCTGATCACGGTTATACGTGAGACCCCGAGGGAGAACTACTGCTCCTGTCCTGAATTCCTAAACCACAGAAACTGAGAGATAATACAGTGTCATCGTGGTAAGTCATTAAACTTAGGGCCGACTTGTTATGCAGCAGTAGCTCCCTGGAACCCCGTGCCATCAGAGAGCATCTCCCTGAGCCATAATCTGCTCCCCGAGGTGGAGAAGCTGATGGGCCCAAATGCTTCGCTGGGCGCCTCATTTCCCAAGAGAGCCCTCACGTGGTCCTTGTGTTCCTGGGTGCCTTCAGACATGGTGTTGCACACGCAGGCCAGAAAGGCTGCCGGCTGCCAGACTCTGCTGTGTCATGTCTGCGTCACACGAAGCTATTCCTGGTCACCCCACGGACACACCCCCCCGAGTGTGATCACACTTCACTTGTGATCCTTGGAGGCCGTGTAGGATGCTTCTCACAGAGGCTGAGCCCAAATCCCTGCCCACAGAGACCTGGAGGAGCTTTAGTTTCCCTGGCCAGCCCTGTGCTAGGCACGGAGGAGACAGAGGAGAACATTTCGATGGGAGAAAGTTAAAAAACAACAACAGCAACAATCCATGAGGCTTTGGTTATGAATGTTAGGAGCAAGCTGAATTTCAAGACCTTTCTGTCCCCTTAGCGACCGTATCAGACATAGTCATAGTACAACACATCAAGATCTCAGACTTTGCGTGAGGTCAGACAGCAGCTCTACCGGCTAGGAGCTCGGTGGCTTTGGGCAACTCATTTAACCACTCTGAGCTTCTTCAACACCAAGATGACAAGGCCGGCCTCCAGGATCGCTGGAAGGAAAAGTGAGAGAAGGCTGCCGAGCACTTAGGCCAGAGCAGGTACTCCTGAGTATGGATTCCATTCCCCATGGGTCAGCGCTTCCTCTGTATAACCAACAACCACCGCAGCTACCTGCCCGAGCCTTTTCCTCTTTGGAGGAACACTAAATGTAAAAGAATCAGGTGAGCCCTCCAGGGTACTCTGTCTCTGCCAGCTAACAAGGTTTTTTCTCCTTCCTGCCTACCAGCAGGGAGCCAGGCCACAGGCTTGGTTCCATCTGGCACCTTGCTTCCTGGCCTGACAAAAGTGGAAATAGCAGTGGAACATTCCGGAGTATGAGCGTTCAGAGATAGGCGGGAGGCGGAGCGGACCTTCTACCAGCTCGGCAGGGATGAGAAATGCTCAGGAGGGACCCATGTTGTCTAAAGAGTCTCTGTAATAACTTGTCTGGTTACGTCCTTGGAGAGACGATCTTCTTGGTAAATAACAGAGGTGAATCTCACATCGGCCTTTGTTCGCTCGGCAAATATTACAAAATGTTAGGTACCTAGAATGCATCACTGAGTCAGAAAGGCCCCTGCGTTATGTGGTTCTCTCCATTTCTATGGACCAGCACCAGTCTAAAAGCTGCGTGTAAATCTCGATTCGTTTGGAGGGAATTACTTCGATTATTCGCGAGGAGGAACTGAGATTTGCCTTCTGTTTCCAAGAGTAATCTTTTAGAGCAGAAATGGTGAGGTAGAATCTGGAAGAAAAGGGAGAAAAATGTCTCTGGAGTCACTGATCATCCATTCCAGACAATCACACTCTGAGACATTTAGAAAAGACACCTCAGACTAATTTATGGTGTGTTTTCTATTAGAATTGCAAAATTCGCACAGAGGGTGTTAAAAGTGTGGCTTCACATCCTATTTAATACACACTCTATTTAAAACTGGGATATGAACTGAAACATGGAATGAAAGCTAGAAGGCTATACTAATTTGCTGGTTTCTGAACCTAAGCATGGTTCTGCTTCTGTCTTTTTTGGTTTCCATCATTGTTCCTTATTATTTTTCATTAAAAGCACGTTGTGTACACTTTGAAAGATCAGGGGCCCCGAGTTTGTTCTTGGCCCTCTCTTTTCCCAGTGTATCCTCGACCAAAGGATTTTTGTATATATTCTCCACACAAGTCTTTTGTCAGTCCTGTGCTTTGCATGTATTTTCTCCCATCCTGTGGATTGTCTTTTGCACCTTCTTAATAGCCTCTTCTATCGCGTAAAAGTTTTTAATTTTGGCGAAGTCTAATTCGTGTCTTTTCTTTTGTTGTTGTCACATTTGGTTTCATATTTAGTAAATCGTTGCCTAATCCAAGGTGCCAAAGATTTACTTCTACTTTTTTCCCTAAGAGATGTATGATCCTGGCTCTTACATTTAGGTCTCTGATGGATCTTGAGTCCATTTTTATGTGCGGTGTGAGGGAGGGGTCTAATATTCGTTTGCATGTGAACATTCAGCTGTCCCAGCCCCTTTTGTTGAAAAGAATGTTCTTCTTTCATTGAAATTGTCTCTGTACCCTTGTCTGCTTTGTTTTTAATAAATACACTACCCTAGACTCCCTCAGCTATATTTCTAGCCTGGGGACAAATTCACAAGTAGCATACAACTGTCCCTGCCTTCTAGGGATTTATATTCAGAAAGAAGACAAAGCTGTGTGATGATACGGCAAATATTTTTTTCTAAGTGGTCAGATCCTTCCTCATTGGATGACTTGGTAATTGCACATTCTTCTCCTTCATAAAGGCAGTGCCGTCTCCTTCACCAGAATAGCATTTTTTACTCCACAGGTAATGATAGTTGTACTGAGCAGAAACTGTCACATGAGCGTTTGCTGTGTGTCAGGCACTTCTCTGAACACTCTGTATGCGTCATCCACTTAAACCTTGAGAACCCCATGGGGCAATAACTGTTATCCACATTTTGTCAATGAAGAAAATGAGGCCCAGAGAGGTTAGTTAGTTTGCTGTGGGTCGGTTAGCTCATAGGTGAAGGATCAGATTTGAATCCACCAGCCCAGCTCCAGACCCCAGTGCACGCTCTGGCCATTTCAGCAGTGAGGCCAAAGTGCCTCTCTCATTCACTGCCCCATCCCCATTGCCCAGCACTCAGTTGGCACTCAGTAACCACTTGTTGAATACACAGTGGGATGAAATGAATAAACGACTTGAGGAACAATCCGGACAGAAGAGCAGTGGCCAAGGGAAGGGAGGATTGATTTGTGGGAGCAGATCAGAGGAGTGACATCCATAGAGTTGGCCTCAGTGAGAATGATGCCCAAGCCAGTGGCGCCCCGAGGGAGAAGAATCGGCTCGCTTTGGGAGTAGGGAAGGGGGAGCGATAGGCAATGCAGTGGAGAGCCACGGAGTTGCAGCCAGTGCAACGATCTGCGTAGGAAAAGTATAGAAATGCTATCGAGTAAGCACATACACCCAGGCATCCAACACCGCCGTGTAAAGGGTGCAGGCCAGGGAGCCCGTGCCCTGGGGCTGCACGGCAGACCAGCAAGGCCTCGCCTGGGATCAGCGGGACGTCGATGGCTCTGAGGAGGTGGTGTGGCATGCCTGTCACTTTATTGTCGTTCTGGGAAAAAATTGCTTGTGAAATTCAGGAGACGTGGTGTCCCCCAGAAGTGTTCTGGCAGGGAGAGCGGGTTCTTGGGAAAGGGGAAAGCTTGATGCAGTGTCGCCGGTAAGTCAGGCGAGGAATTTTGAGCCCCTTTGCTTCTCTCACAGTCTGTGAGCCGAAAAATTGCCTCCAGCTCGCAGGGCGGAGGCCGTGCCGGCATGAGAGCGCAGAAAACCACGAATGAGACTGGCTTCCTTGAGAAGACAGTATCTGCCCCTGCCAACCTGTGAAGAGAGAGCAACAATCACCAGTCTTAGAGTAAACGCCCACGGTGTGCCGGGCACCGGGCCCTCACATTTTACACCTTACTGGAATCTACTGAAGAAGTTTCTCCTGCTATTATGGAATATCTCCTGCTATTCCTTCTCATTTTTCAAGGAAGGAAAATGAGGTTAAGGGCGATTGTGGGACTTGTATAAGGTCCTTGTGATGGTTGAAGGTGTGTGTCCCTTCGGCCCGGCTAAGGGTCTGGGTGTGTCTGTGCAGGCTGTTTCTGGAAGACATTAGCATTTGGCTTAGTAGAGTGAGTAAAGCAGATAGCCCTTCCCAGTGCTGGTGGGTCTCATCCAACTTATTGAGGACAAAAAGGCAGAGGGAGGGCAAATTCATTCTCTCTGGTTAAGCCAGGACGTCCTTCAGACTTTAGGACATTGGTGCTCCCAGTCCTTGGACCTTTGGACTCAGACAAGGACTTCCTCCACCGGCTCCCTGATTCTCAGACATTTAGGTTTGGACTCGAATTATACCACCAACTTCCCTGGGCCTCCAGCCTGCAGAGGACAGATCATGGGACTTTTCAGCCTCCATAATCATCTGAGCCAATTCTTCATAGTAAATATCTGTCTATCCATCTATGTATCTATGTATCTATCTATCTCGTCTCCTTTTGGTTCTGTTCCTCTAGAGAACCCTGGCTGTACAATCATCCAGTAAATGGCAGAGCCAGGATTTGAACCCACACTCTTGTGACCTACCTAAAAGCCAAAGTTCTTAACTGCTACAGTCTAAAGACACAGTCCCTGCCCCCCAGGATCTTGCCATTTGGTTTGGGTGACCAAGTTAACAAATAGAAAACAACAAGTCAGGGTGTGCGGTGTGCCCAAGGGAACAAGTGAGGGTATCTGGATGAAGCGCTTGGAGATGCTGTCCAAGATAGAGCTGTGGTCCAGAAAATGGTGGCTCAGCGTTTGGGAGAGAATAGAGAGGGCTTGCTCTATGCATTTAAGAGTTAAGAACTGATGAAGTAGCCTCTCCAAGACTCTGTTTTCTCCTTTGTAAAATGAGGACATGACCCATCTCCCCATTTATTTGACTGTCCTGTGAAACAACGTTGTCAAGAACTTAGCGGAGGGCTTGGCATGTAAGAAGCATTCAGGAGATAGTGGCTGCTGGTATTCATTGCTGCTGTATTATTACTGCCGTCATTATTGCTATACAAGCACTGTCTTAGGTGCTTGACCACCCAGGGGAGAGGAGTAAGACCCAGCCCCAGCCCTGGAGGAGCTTAGAGGCTAGGGAAGGAGGTAAGCAAGTGAGCAGATCATTCCCACATTGCCTGTTTCTTTTTCTGTGCACTCCCCGCTCCCAGATTGTAAGTACTCAAGGCGACACTGTCAGACGAGTAACCGTCCGTATCTTAAAATGTAATGTGATATGCACAACATGAGAGTCCTGCCTGGCCTGCTGTTTGGGTGGGCGTGGCTGATGTAGGCCAGGCTCACCTCCTCCCTGCAAGCTGGGTTCAGGTTTGCTCTACCTGTTTCTCTTCCTTCTGGGAGAAATGGGCCCCCCAGGGCATGTTTTTCTCATGGAAAAGTCCATGCCCAGCTGCACAAGCACATTTCGAGCCTCTGCTCATGGCATAATCTGTGGCCCCATTGGCCAGAATAAATCACATGACCAAGCGCAAGGTCAGTGGGGCGGGGTTTATACTGTGCCTCTAGAGAGCAAAACTGCAGGGTTACAGGGCCAAGGGCATGGGCGTGGGAAAAGGCGAAGAATGGGGAGCAGCAGCGTGTTTCACACTGAAGTTTGGAGTGGGGGTAGGTTCTGGCCACAAATGTCTGTCCTTGACCCGTCAGATGTCTTGAATTCCAGGATATTTGCCCGGCTGTGGCAAGGCACCTCCCTCCCCACCTTGACACTCTGTGCCAACCATCCGAACTCCTAAAGCCCTGTAGCGGTCATAGAGCCGAACTCTGGCTCCAGCCAGCACTGCCTTTTATTGAGTCTGCCTCTGACTCATTATTTACACAGACTGTAAAATAAAGCTTAACTCAAAATTACTGTAAGTCAGTGCCTCCGAGTGAAGCCGGCAGCTGGACCTTCACAGTTGAAAGCAGACTAAATAAAGGGGGGAGGGAATTAAAAAAAAAAAAAAAAAAAAGCTGCAAATAAAATGTCAGGGAATGCTTAATTATATAAAGGTTATGCGCCTGCCTGCATAATTGTCTAAAGGGGCTGATGGCAACAGCTGGCAGAAGAATCTGGGCTTCGGTTCTATATATGTGTTTTTCTGGTGCCTGTCACCAGAATGGCTACGAGCAGTATTGATCTCAAATTAATTTTGCCTCATTTCTTCTCTTTCTTGGCTCTACCCTCACTACTCCTTCCCCCGATAACATAGGAAACTTATTGGGTGCGTGGCAGAAATTTGGGGTTTGAGGAGCAGAGTCCGCCAGCAGGACGCAGACAAGCTCTTATGTGCCAAGCACTAGCCTACGTGTTTTTTTGCATGTATAACCAACTCTTCTGATACTCACAACAACCCTGTAAAGTAGGTGTTGTTATAATTCCTGTCTTACAGAGGGCACCTAGTGGTGCCCGGAGGGGGTTACTAGACTGAAAGAGTGCCACAGTTTGGGGACGCTTGGTGAGATACTTAACCACGGCCCCGCTGACCGGAATCTGCAGGGTGGTATTTTGGGAGTTGTCACCTTACCCGGGGTGAAATCCAAACTCTTTACCAAGATTACAGTGCTTGAACGTTCCAGCTCCCAAGTGGTCTCCAATCACATCTTCTGTCCGCTGGTCCGAGCCACACGGGTCTCTTTTCCCTTCCTTAGACATGCCACGCTCCTGTCTATCCAAGGGCCTTTGCAGGTGCTACTTCCTCTGCCTAGAACTCTGTGCCTGTGGGGACCACGGCTTCCCTGGCCACCCTCTCTAAGCAGGCTGTCCTCCCTTGGCTCTTTATATTCTTGATCACAGCATCCTGTGCCTTTATTTGGCACAGTTCTTAGACTTGTTTACCAGTCGTTGCGGGTCTCCCTTCTGGTCTGCACTCTCTGTGCAAGCAGGGCCCAGACTCGGGAACACAGAGGCAGTAGAGTGCTTCCTGGGTTCAAATCCCGGCTCCGCCATCTGCCTTAGACTGTGTGACCTTAGGCCAGTGACTATATCTTTCTGTTCTCTGTTTTTCCACTTGTAAATAGGGATGATTAATAGAGTTGTTACGGTTGATGAGTTAACTAATCTGTAAAAATGCTTATAGGCCAGTGCCTGGTACCTAGTGAGTACTCAGTAAATGTCAACTGCTAGAATTATCACCGTTATTCATTTATTATTATTAGCAGCACATAGTAGTCCATGTAAATTCTGTAAATCCTTTTGGTGGCATTGGGCAGCTGATTTTGTTGGTGGAGAACGGTCCTTTCGTGCTCACCCAGTGGGCAAAATGGTTCCAGGCCATGAGGAAAGTGAGGCTGGTGGTCCTGTTCCATCCCCTCCGACAGCCCCATCAATACAATGTTATGCGCATTCACTCCCCATGGGAGGCATCTGATGGAAGAAGGCTTATGCTAGGACCCAACTTGGGAGAAAGGAGGCCATTTGGATGCTGAGGATCAGGTTAGACCATGTGCGGTGATCTGTGCACGCCGTGACCCTTCTCACCTTTCACTTACACAGTCTCTTTTGGAGGGTCCAGCCCCGTTTTTCATTCTCGTCCTTGCCTTCTGCCTCTAAGGCTTCGGCAGCCCCCCCGGCATGCGTTAGCACCCTCCCCTGCCCTCCATTCCTTTCTTCTTCCCTCTGCTGCCTGCTCCTTCCACCCACCTCTGCTAGTTTCTCAGTCACACGGCATCTCCCTTCTTCGGTGCCTGTGCCTGCCGAGAGCGGGGTTTCCTTTCTCCCAGTGTAATTGCTTATCCTACCAAAATGCTCAGATCTCTTACTAAAGAGAGTAAGTTATCCCAGGGAGCCTGGTTCTCAGAGTGGTCAGGAAGAGGAAACTGGTCCCCAGAGGAAGCCAGCTGGCTATCTGCTGTGGCTTCGGGGCAAGGGGGTCCAGTGCCCAGGTCATCCACTGGGGCTGTCAGCCTTGTTTGGGTTTTCCAGTGGAAGCTCATTAACAGATCCAATAACAGGGTGCTGGGTGGTCTGAGCTGCCCTGGGGTTTTTGTACCCAGTGCTCCTGCTGTTATGTGCATGTCTGTGATTTTAATTTCCTTTTTAATTTCTGTTGAAAGGAAGAAAGAGCTCTATGGAATTATAATCTACAAAGGACCTATGTTGTAAGACCAGTGGGTGTCTTAAATGGCTAAGTAATTTACGTAACCACCCAGCATGAGACCCACTGCAGAGTGATGGCTCCTGCGAGCTGGATTCTGTAAACAAAACTGTGCAGGACCAGCCTGAAGGAGAAGTCACGAAATGTGAGCGGGTGGTCCTCTCTGGTGGTGGATCACTGGGGACTTTTATGTCTGGCTGTAGATACTTTTCATTCTTTCACCCTGAGCACATTGCTTTTGTGTTTTGAAAGAAAGATGTACGTTCAAAAATAAATAACACCGATGCCCCTGAACACTTGATCTTGTGAACTGAATATAGAAAGACTGGGAAAATGACTGTCAGAAGCTAAATATACAGGTTTTAAAGGCTATCTTTGTTTTATTATTTATTTATGTTAAGGAAATAGTAATATAATAAAGCCGCAGGTCTGCACTGGAGGTGGGATTGGTTGAACAGGGCTTTGAAAGAACATTGCTTATGAATAGTTTATTGTGAGAGGTAAAATCAGAAACTAAAATTGTACTCAAGAGGAACAGGTTTTTACCCTTACATTTTTAAATGCATATAGCAGGTGCTGTTTAACCCTGGGCTGGTTCCTTAAACTCTCTGTGTCTTAGTGGTTATTCTTAGAATGAAATTAATTAACGTTTGCCAAACTTTTAGAACAGGACTGGGACATAGCAATGACTTAATAAAATGTTTGCTGCTGCTGTTTTATTCTTGTGATATTTTGGCTTTTGGCTACATTCTGAGCCTCCATATTAGAAGTAGCAGGAGTGAAGTTACAATAGTGAATTAGGGAACACGGGTAGAGTTCTGAGCCATGGTGCTCAGTTCTGTATTTAGATCATCCCATTTGCTCCTCACATCTACTCTGTGCCATTTATTCTGTTATTATCTTCATGTTATAGATCAGGATGCGGGGGCTCAGAGAGGTTAAGCCACCTGCCCAAGATCACACAGCTTGTAAGACTGTGACCCTGGCTCCAAAGCTCATGCTGTGAGTCACTATTTTCCATCACCTTGTCTTGTATTTTGTGCCCAGGATACACACTTGTCTTTGCTTTCCCTGGCATTCCTCCCATGGGTCAGAGTTCCTCCAGTCGAGGTGCTTTAATGCTCTCCCAAAGGGATGTGCCAGGAATTTCTCAATCTCTGCCCCCAAGGCAGAAATCAAGCCACCTCTTGGTGAATATATTCGAGAGGCAGGAACCACCCACATCGACTGATCTGATGGATCAGGCAGTGGGAGATTCATAACTCAAATGCTACCTATTGATGGCAGAGGGCTTTCAGAAGTGTAAAGCAATTATATGACTTGCAATTAAACTTATAATGGGAATTGAAAGGTAAATCATTAATTTCCTGTTTGTAGTACAGTGTCCAGGCAAACAGTTCATCAGCATCTGTAAAAGTACCCACCCCGTCAGGGCCCAGTAAGAGGGGCTCCTCTGCTTCCTGTTAGCTGAGGGATGTCAGTCCATCTCACACATTTAACCACGAATTAGTCCGCCTAGCTCTGTGCTGGGTACTTCAAGTAAAGATTACTCAGCTGTCGAGTGCATGGATGCTCCTTTGGGGCCCTTGGATAGAGATGCCAGAGGGCTCTAATGAAAGGCCATGGAAGCCTGTGGGCCACAGAAATTGGACTTTATCCCAAAGGCAAGGAGAATCCAAAGGGCAGAGGTCCAGTCAGATTTGCTCTTAGTAAAACCACTCTGTTTGCAGAGCAGAGCAATGAAGGGCAGAGGCCAAGATTAATACAGAGAGACCTGGCTGGGAGACCACCCTTATTATCCAACAGGAGGCTGGTGGTGATCTGCCCCATGGAGGGAGGGAAGAGGGCAGACTCAAGATATGTTAGCAAAATCGAAGTAACAGATCCCAGTTCTAGTTTTGATGTTTGGGAGGGACTTAGTGGGTCTTCCCACATATGAATGCCTGGGTCAACACGTGAGAAGGGAGAGAGGTTAATTTAGAAGAGTTATTGCAGGGGTGCCTGGCTGACTCAGATGCTTAAACATCCGACTCTTGATTTCAGCTCAGGTCATGATCTCAGTTGTGGGATTGAGCCCCACATCAGATTCTGATAGCCTGGAGCCTTCCTGGGATTCTCTTTCTCTCCCTCTCTCTGTCCCTCCCTGACTCGTGTGTGTATGTGTATGTGTGTGTGTGTGTGTGGGGGGGGGTCTCACTCTCTCTTTCCCTTTCAAAATAAATAAATAAATAAATAAATAAATAAATAAATAAATAAAATAAACAAACATTAAAAGAAAGAAGAGGTATGGCACTAGTTCTCTGCATACTTCCCAGCAGAATGAGAATAGCCTCTCTGTAGTTTCATATTATGTATATTTATATTTGTTATTTTTGTTGTTGACTGTTGTATCCCCAGCCCCAGAACAGTGCCTGGAACACAGGAGGTATTCAGTAAATGTTTATTGAATGGACAATAGCAGTAAAGGCTAACTTTTATCCGCTGAGATTTTATGCTCATAGTACACTACACTGTGGGAAGACAGGCGATTTCAAACATGATAATTCATGTAAGAGACTGTATACAGCACGGTGAACAAGCTGGACTTCTGTGAGGAAAGGGCGTTAAGCTGTGGCCTCTGAAGGGTGAATAGGAGTTTGAGGAGAGGAAAGAGCTTTCTAGGCGGAGAGCACAGCACGCGTGAGAGCATAAGGTGAAGAGAGTGTGGTACATACGTGAAGAGGTCTGTGGAGACACCTATCTTGAAAGGCCAACCAGGGATGGGTGGGGTTGGGTCTTAAAAATAGTATTAAGACCCTGGCCTTGATTCCCAGAGCAGCGGGAGGCCAGGAGACGGTTTGAAGGGCAGTTTGGAAGGCACAGCTGGGGAAGTCCTGCCTTTCCCAGGTGAAGCCAAAACGCCTTGCAGGGCTGTGGCACACGGGCGCCAGTTTGATCCTCTAAGCCATGGACACCCTTGAGCCCAGACTGTGATGCATCCAAGGGTCCCTCTTAGGTCCCTCCTGCTGTCCTGTCGTTCCCAGTGTCTCAGCCCCCGGTGGAGTGCCCCCTTGGCACCAGCTGCTCTGCTAGGTCCTTTGCACAGAGTACCCCTGTGCTCCTCCGGTGAGGATTATTGTCATTATCCTCACTTTGCCAAGTGGAAGCCAAGGTGCAGAGACTTGCCCAGGTTCAGTCTTCTAGAAGGCGCCAGAGCTGAGTCCATGTCCAGTGCTCATGCCCTCCTTCCCCTCCGTGCCCTGCCTCTCCCACTCTCGGGGTTCTGGGGCCCTCACACCGCCCCGCTGGTGGCCCCCAGTCCTGGCCTCTGTCAGGGTCCCTGACTGCCTCTGGGACCCACACTGAGCCTCTCGGGTCTCAGCTCACCGACGGCAGAGAACCGGAGGGGCAGCTCTTCCCGCTTGAGCAGTGGCACTTAGGAGGCTCTGTGAGGCCCTCCCAGCTTCCGGCTGCACCTGCCCCACCACTACAGGCAATCCCGTTTCAGCCTGGCTCTCTTGCCTCCAGACATGAGCAAATTGCAAATAATGAGACTGGAAGCAGCAGCAGCCAGGTTGGAGAGCTAGTCTGAGGCTCAGAACCTTTTTCTGTGTGAGACAACCCCCTTTAGAACCTTCTCAAAGATGGGGAAGTTGGTATTTGCAAAAGGTGAGGTTTTCATGACGTACCGAGCTGCGAGCTGCCTGGCAGTGCCCTCTGGAGCCACAGAGCCAGCCAGTTTGTGAAATACCTACCTTTTGCATTGCTTTGCTGCTGGAGGGCATTGTATGAAAGCAAGAGAGGATATCTGACTGCATTTTTGTGCTTATTTAGTGAATGAAAATGCGGCCCCAATTATTGGGGAGAGTTTGCCTTTCCCCCCTCCGTTCTTCTTTTTAATTGTGGTAAAGTATACAAAACATAAAATTTGCTATCTTAACCATTTGTAGCTGCACAGTTCAGTAGTGCTAAATATATTCACATTGTTGTGACGATTTGCCTTTTGAAATCCAGAAAAGAAAGCCTGAGTTTATTTTGTGTGGAGAGGTCAAAACAAGCTTATGCTATTAGTTCCTTGGCCATCCACGACTACTACTAACATTTGACTAGTTACCAACGTTTGGGTCGTTTCTTCTAATTTGCGTAGTCTGTCCCGCGTCTTGCCTCCCTGAACCCATCTGGGGATGGGTGAGGGGTCCAGGGAGGCCAAGGTGTGGGGTAGCTTTCTTTTGAGCATGTTCTAGCGCCATCTAGTGTCTGTGGGATCTTGTGCCAGCAGGGCTAAGGCTGCTGGATTCCCCTGCTTCTGGTGGTGGCTCTCTAAACCCAAATGGCTTTAAAAGAGCACCGAGGAGATGTCTGTCTTTTTAGATCCGCCAGTATTTTTTTCCGGCTCTGATCTCTTGGAAACCAGCAGCAGAAATCTGTTTCATTAATAGTCAGAACAATTTGTCCCTTTGAAGCTCAGACAGGGTGAGATTAATATGAACCTGATATTAGGCTATTAAGCATCAATTTCATGAACCTATTTATAAAAGAGAGCTTCAGACAGAAAATAAAGAAGGCTGCTCAGAGGGGCCCATTTGCCAAGTCTACTTGCTCATTGGAAAATGTGACCCCATCACCAGTTTTTGTGCGAGAGAAGAGAAAAAAGAAAAAGTGTGTGTGTGTGTGTGTGTGTGTGTGTGTGTGTGTGTGTGTGCGCACGGACATATCACATGCTTTGACAATGTGTGGTTATTCTAATAGTAGTCATAAGAGGCATACTGCGCTGTAGCTAAACCTATATAATTCTGTGTGTCCAACACTCTTCTAAGTGCTTTACATTTTAAATTATTTAATTCTCACTACAGCCCCAAAGGAGTAGCATTATATGAAACTGAGGCACAATATGGTTAAGTAATTTGGCAAAGGTCACAAAATCACAGTGTGTTGTGATAAAGGCATTTCAAAGGGCTTAGAAGCATGTGGGGTTTAGGTATGTTTTAGTTAGGGTTCCAGGTGATGGCACGTTTCCCTTGCTGTCCTTTGTTCCTCAGCTAGCTTCTGGCAGTGGCCATTGTCTCTCATATCTATGCGTCCCTTCTAGTCTGGACCCCCACCCCCACCCCCACCCCCGCCCCATGCCTGGAGACGGCCCAGGCAGTGCTGCTTGTGGGAAGAAGATAGTGGAAGCTTGCCTGGGGTTTCTGGCTCGTTTTAGGGAGTTCCAAAGCAGAAAGCCATGAGAAGCTGTATGTGGAGGAAGGGGTGCCAGTTTGGAGTCAGCAGGTCTGAGGCCTGTCCCCGGCTCTGTCACTTACCTACAACGTGACTGTGGACAAGTGGTTTCCCCTCCTACCCTTCAGTTCCTCCATGTGGGGCAAAATAAAATGAGTTTTATAGTGTGTTGTTGTTTTTGAGAGGATAAAAGCACCTGTCCAGTGTCTGCCACTTATGTGCTCATTAAATCCTGCTGTTTTTTACTCCCCAAAACCCACAACCTAATTAAAAAACAGGCAGAGGACCTGAATAGACATTTCCAAAGAAGACATCCAGATGGCCAACAGGTACATGAAAAGATGCTCAACATCACTCATCAGCAGGGAAATACAAATGAAAACCACAATGAGATGACACCTCACCCCAGTCGGAATGGCTGGTGTCAAAAAGACAAGAGATAACAAGTTGGCAAGGAGGTGGAGAAAGGGAAACCCTTGGGCACTGTTTGTGGGAATGTAACTTGGTGCGGCCACTGCGGAAAGGAGTGTGGAGGTTCCTCAAAAAGTTGAAACTAGAGGGGCGCCTGGGTGGCGCAGTCGGTTAAGCGTCCGACTTCAGCCAGGTCACGATCTCGCGCTCCGTGAGTTCGAGCCCCGCGTCAGGCTCTGGGCTGATGGCTCAGAGCCTGGAGCCTGTTTCCGATTCTGTGTCTCCCTCTCTCTCTGCCCCTCCCCTGTTCATGCTCTGTCTCTCTCTATCCCAAAAATAAATAAACGTTGAAAAAAAAGTTGAAACTAGAAATGCAGTATGATTGAGGGGTGCATGGGTGGCTCAGGCCATTCAGCGTCCGACTCTTGATTTCTCCCCAGGTCATGATCTCACAGTTGTGGATCAAACCCCGTGTCAGTCTTAAGCTTAAGATTCTCTCTCTCTCTCTCTCTCTCTCTCTCTCTCTCTCTCTCTCCCCCACCACCTCTCTCTATCCCTCTGCCCCTCCCCTGCTCACACATAGGTGTATGTGGCGGGGGTGTGTGTGGGTGCTCTCTCAAAAAAATATACAATATGATTCAGTAATTCTGCTACCGGATATTTACTCGAAGACGAAAACATTGATTTGAAAAGAAACATGCACCCCTGTGTTTATAGCAGCATAATTTACAACAGCCAAGATACGGGAACAACCTGAGTGTCCATTGATAGATGAATGGATAGGATAAAGAGGATCTGGTATAAATACAATGGAATATTACTCCGCCATAAAAAAGAATAAGATTTTGCTCTTTGCGACAACATGGATGAGTCAGTCAGAGGAGGATAAATACCCTATGATTTCACTTCTGTGTGAAACTGAGAAAACCACAACAAATGAATAAACAAAAAATAGAAACAGACTCATAAATACAGAGAACGAGCTGGTGGTTGCCAGAAGGGAGGGGGGTGGCCAGGGGGATTAAGGACAGCAAACTTGGTGGAGGGAAACCTGAGGGAAGTCAGATTAAGGGTTATTTGAGAGAGAAAAGGCCAGAGAGGAGGTGGTGGAGGATGAAGACATACAAAGTGGATTAAGACGTACAGACTTCCAGTTGTAAAATAAATAAGTCACGGAGGTGGAAAGGACAGCGCAGGAAATAGTCAATGATAACATAATACCGTATGGTGATAGATGGTAACCCCACTTACCTCGATGAACACTATATAATATACAGACTTGCTGAGTCACTATATTGTACCCCTGAAACTGATAGAACATTGTATGTCAACTATACTTCTCTGATGAAATAAACAAAAATTTACCATTGTTTACTTTTGATCTGGAAGGTGAAACTTATGTTAGCTCTCCAAACATGCAGTTCTGGTCTCTGCTCCCGCGACGTATGTGTGCCCTGTCGCTCGAGAGGGCTGAGTGCATTTTCTGCACTGGAGGACAGGATGGTCTGGCTCCGAGCAGACATTGGTTCTTGAATGTCTGTTCTAGTTGGGAGCACTGAAAGCTGAGAAAGTTGGGTTTATCACCTCTTCTCTTTCTGATTTCCATATACATATATGCACACACACACGTATATATATATATATACGTGTGTGTGTGCATACACGTACACACACATGTGCATTCACATCCACCTGGGTAAGTTTGGACAAAGTACAACAGGAGTGGCAATAAAACCAGAAAGACAGCAGACATTTGGATGGATGGTGAGACACCAGACATTGGGGAACAAATTGTGTTTGTCTGCCCATTGCGTCCTACGATGCAAAATCATACTATCTAGCATCCTACAGAAACCATAAGGAGGGAAATCCTGAGAAATTTCCTGTGTGCCGGGGATAATAAATGGAAGCGCATTACATAGCCCTCATTACCGCAATGTAACTTGTGTGGAGTGTCATTGCTGGTCTCGTTAATATGCAGGATGTGTTGAGGGTGAACTAACAGTATTAATAAGCACTCTCTTAGGTTCCTAAAAAAATTGGGTTCTCCTAATCCTGTTTTCCCGTCGGATATCAGGCTACCCGATTTTCACCCATGGGGTCTGTTGTATTGGCATGTCCCAAGGAAGTGCTTTCTGAATCCAGCGGGATGGAGCTCCAAGAGGGGATTTTATGTGTTCTCCTCGTGGCAGTGTGGGAGATGAGATCTGTTTGTCCTGAGAGCCCATGTGGGCCCCCTTCTCGGATGTGGGAGGAGGCCGCAGTGTCGTTGTTCAAGTGCAAGCCCGGCTTTCCGTTGAACAGTAGGAATTGCAGTGGGGTAGCAGCGACACAGGGCATCTGCTGCTGCCCCTCGTGGAAAAGTGGGATCACCCCTCCATTCGCTCAGAGGCTCGCTCGGTGACAGTTGGAGCCTCCCATCTGCCTGGAAAATCTGTCATCTGGCCCGAGCGGGAAGGAGAGCTTGGAGTAGGCAAGGTGGTGGTGGGCACTGGGGAGGACAGCTGGTGCCTGGCACCAGGAGGGTGCCATGCAGGGCGAAACACTAATTAGGTTTTGTGGTTCCCACTGCTCTGGTCCCTCCTCTCTCTCCTTGCCTCTCTCTCCTCTCCTGGTTGCTTGTACTCCCCGCCCACCCCCCCCACCCCCCGGGCCCTACACTCAGCATCCAATTCCTTTGATTTTCCCTGTTTCCCCCTTTCCCTCTCTCTCTTCCTCCCTGTTGTAGATGCAGCAGAATAACAGTGAGGCTTGGTGGACAGTTGGGTTGCCCGAGGCTCCCGCCTTCCTTTGCCTCAGCCCCGAGATGGAGCCTCTCCACTTGTCTATAGAAATCACTTAAACACAGGCTTAATAAAGCACAAGGTTCTGCTGCATCATGTAACCAGCTCACTCGGGTCAAAGCCAGAAGTCCAGGGAAGTGTCTGGGGAAAGTTGTGCCTGTGCCTTCCAGTTCTGTGCCATCTGATTCATGAGACACACGTGGCCAGCTTTTGTTCTTTCGCGGGTGGAGTCTGGGAAGGTTGCCACTTCTGGCCTTTAAGGCTTGGGGTGGTGACAGTTGTGACTGTCCAGTCCTCTTTTCCCTTTCTCTTTTTTTTTTTAAGTGAATTTATTTTGACAGAGAGAGAGTACATGTGCATTGGGGGAGGAGCAGAGAGAGATGGAGAGAGAGAGAGAATCAGAGAGAGAGAGAGAGAGAATCCCAAGCAGGCTTCACTCTGCCAGCACAGAGTCTGAAGTGGGGCAGGCAGGACTTGATCTCATGAACTGAACCATGAAATCAGTGACCTGAGCTGTAGTCAAGAGTCAGATGCTTACCCGACTGAGCCACCCAGGTGTCCCAACACCTTCTGAGCCTTTTTATTAACCTGAGTGTCTAACATAACTTTTATGCTTTCTGCCACCCACTCCCCAGAGAAGATCTGTGATTTAAGAACTATGGTAAAAAAGGGGCGCCTGGGTGGCTCAGTGAGTTAAGCATCTGACTCTTGATATCGGCTCAGGTCATGATCTCACAGCTCGTGAGTTCGAGCTCCACATCAGGCTGTGTGCTGTCAGCACAGAACCTGCTTGGGATTCTGTTTCCCTCTCATGCAGGCATGGGCATGTTCTCTCTTTCTCTCTCTCTCAAAATAAATAAATAAACATTAAAAAAAAGAAGTATGGTTAAAAAAATTAAACCACTTTCTCTGTTTTGGGACTGTTTTGAGCTTTGGATGCACTTGAGTTCATTTGGCGTCCCTAAGTGGGGTGCAGAGGTGGGGGCAGATTCTGGCATTCCCCAGAAGCGCTTGACCGTAGAATTATTTCTTTTTGTTACATCTTGTGGATGGACACTGCCGAAAGTCTGACTCCCAAAGGCTTTGTAATATCATCCCTTCCGGGTCAGATGCTCCTTCGCTGTAGCCCAGTTCATCATCTGTGCCCATGAACCCGTGCACGTTGAGTCCTGTGCTCATGACAGTTTGCCTCTAGGTGTGAGCTACAGCAAGCCAGCTGACCATTCGTGAGATCCAACCGAGGCATGACACCCTGAATGCCTCCCCCGCACCAGGTATTTCGCTTGCACTGTCTTACCTAGACTTCACAACGAACCTTCGATAGGCCTCATTATCCCTGTTTCACGGACGCGCCCACCGGTGAGGGGAATCTCAGTTACCCATGGCCCCGCGGCTAACAAGCGGCAGAGCCCGCATTCAGCATAACCACTGGGAAGAGTCCACGGAGCAGGATTAAGCCATACTGAGCCTCGGTTGTCACTGGTGTGTGACCAGGGAACACAGCTCTGTGCTGGGATTATTCTCAGGCCGTTCGTGGGCCTGAGCTGAGGCCTCCTCTTGCCGCTTTAGCCAGGCACTTCCACCCCTTGGCTACCAGAACACTTTGAAAATACAGGACTCGGTTCACCTACCTGCTCGTTCCTTATTTATCCACCCAGCCCGTGCTGACATAGCCGTGGGGGTTCATTTTACCCACAGTTTCTCCTGCCAGAGTTAACAGATGCTCTGTGATGTGGGGGGAAGGACTCTGAACGCACGGCACCCATCCCAGCAGCCCCAGTGGAAACTGTAATCCCACCAAGTTCGTCGTCTGCAGTCAGCCCGGATCACTTAAATTGGTTTCCGAGAGGGCTTAAGGTTTATGAGAACAGTTTGGCAGAGCTAAGCTGGTATTAATAAGTGCCTTGTGCCCACGGACAACACTGTAGATCAATACAATATATGCTTCAAATTCAGATGATGAATGAGTACCATTATGACCTAATTAGCAAGACTCATATTTTGAATGGATAAATAATCATTCCACCACATAATCCTAGACCACTTCTTGAAAGATGCTATTAATGCTGTTCTTTCCCGCTGCACAGATGAAGGCTAGGGGAGCAGAGTAACCGTTTACATGTTTATTTGCGCCAGTGATGAGCAACTGTTCTGTCTGCATGTGCAGACTTCTCTAGCTCAGCTGGGCTCATCGTTTTTTAAGGTTAGAGAATATTAACATGCTCATGCTAAAAAAAGCCAGACCGTGTCTTGAGGGTGCAATTTACTGGGCCGTATGTAACTTGGGGGGCCGCCCCCTCCCCCTTTAATCTGTTGTATTTGTGCAGCATCAGCCTGAGTACCTGACTGAAGATCATGGCATTGGCTCCCAGACGGGCAGGGACCCCAGCTGGCTGCCCACTGCTAGAGGACCAGCGCCCTGTGGGCTCAAGCATGGGCTCTGGAACCACGGAGACCCGGGTTCAAATCCTCGCTCTTCCTGTTCTTAATCTTTCTGAAAAGCAAGTGAGTGAGGATGTTAGTAGTACCTACTTCCTTGGGTGCCAGGGAGGATGGGGGAGATGATGTGTCTAGTACTTAGTGCTTAGCCTGGTGCCTGACACGTGGCACAGGACTAGATGGATGTTAGTCTTCATTGATAGTTCTTTCTAGACCTCGGTTTCATCTTCTGTACAGTGAAGTGATCAGACCACATGATGGGTTCCTAAAATGGGGTTCACAGACTCCCAGGGTTCCATAAACCTATTGATGGGGGTGGTCCACATGGCATTTGTAGTCTGAATAAGAAACGCCTGATTTTTTTTTTTTTTTTTTTTTGCTCTTGACTGGGTTCGTTTAGCCTCAGAGCAACACCTGTTATCTCATGCTGATGAGAACCTTGGATTGGCATTACATTTGCTCATGGTTAATAAAAAAAAAAAAAAGGGAATCGGATGAATTAGTACTTAATAACTGCATTGTGATGATAGATGTTGCAGCCAGACTGCCCTCTTACATCTTAACTTGAAAAATGCCTGTGGCTCAGAAGATGGCAGCTGTCAGGACATGTGATCCTTGGGGGTAGGGGTGGTTGGGCAGTACAGACAGCTCATGATGGTGGAAGGTTTGGAACCCTTGGTCTGGGTGGTGGTTTCCGTTGAGCCTTCTCTGATTCGGTGGGTCCAGCCTGTCTGGAGAGCACAGCTTTGTGAGCCAGCACGGAGTCCAGGCAGCTGCCCTTTGACCTTAGCTTATTACTCTTAATAGAAACCATGACCATTTTTACCTTTTGCACACCCCGCCTGCCCCCTCCTTTCCCACCCATGATCCCCCAGCTTGTGGCCTTGGCTTGAGCCAAATAAGTGTCCTGACAACCTCAAGAAAATGCTGCAGTCACATGTTCTCCCTGCCCTAGAATGTCCTTCTCTGTCCCGTGCACTCACAGGGGGTTTCTCAACCTCAGGACTCCTGACGTGTGGGGTGGCTAATTCCTCGTTGTGGATGAATGTCCTCTGTGCTGTCGGATGGCTAGCAGCATCCCTGACCTGTCAGACGCCATTAGCACCCCTATCCTCAAGTTGTGACGGCCAGAAATGTCTCTAAGACATTGGCAAGTGTCCCTGAGGCACCAGATGCACCTTAACATTTTACCTTCTCCATGAAGACTTCATTTCCAACCAACAGAATTCACTGGTTAATTCTAGATGATCTCACCTTTAGTGTTTGCCTTCATTTTGTGTCCCCATCCAGGATCTGGTCCGCATCTTAACTTCTATCTCCACAGACCTGATTCTTGTTTGATACATTGATATTTGGTTACCATGAATTGAGTGCCTGACATTTTCCAATCACTTCTTGCATATTTTCTTCTGTTTCTTTTTTTTTTTTTATTTTTTTTTTAACATTCATGTTTTTTGAGAGACAGGGAGAGACAGAGCATGAGCAGGGGAGGGGTAGAGAGAGAAGGAGACACAGAATCTAAAGCAGGCTCCAGGCTCTGAGCTGTCAGCACAGAGCCTGATGCGGGGCTCGAACTCACTGACCGCGAGATCATGACCTGAGCCGAAGTCGGACGCTTAACCGACTGAGCCACTCAGGAACCCCTATTTCTTACAACAACTAACATTTTTACTGGGAAGATGTCTGAGGCTCAGAGATGGTAGGTAGCTTACCTGTAGCCACACAGCTGATGACTGGAAGGCTGTTCCATTTCCACAAAAACACAGCCTCACTAGTTCAGGGAGGGCAGCAGGAAGGCAGCTGAGATCTCCGCCTGTCTGGGGGTTGAGAGATTCTCTTAAAATGGTCTCTAGGAGATGAGAGTGAAAGGAGGCTGGGAGTGCCCTTTGTGAATGGATGTGGGAATAACTAGTGCAGAAAAAACAGGTGCCGACCTCTTTTGGTCCGGGAAGCCTTAGCAGCAGGAAGCCAGATAGAGTGACAGCATGCTCTCTGATTGTAGAGTTGGGCACTGAGTGGCTGTTGGTGCTGCAGCTCTGAAGACTGCAGGAGTGGGGTCGGCCTGATGTCCTTGGAAATGCCCTGGGAAATGACATATCTCTTGTTGGACTAAAGCTCCATGCCAGGGAAAAGTAAATATGCCCTCTGGCAGCTGTGAAAAGAAGAGTCAGTAATGATGAGCAAGACAAGAGGGGTGATTTGTTTTGCCTTGGAAAGCACTGTGTCTTTTACCTTTAAATGTGACTTACTTGTTCATAGCAAATGCCATTCGCAGGAGAGGAAGTTCAAGGAACCGTGAGCCTAGGAGAAGGTGCTCACCCATTTCCGAAGACAGGGCAAAGCGGATCAGAACGCAAGGGCCCTTTGTCACGCTAGAGAAGATCTTGCCATATTTCTGAAAGGAAGAGATTAGGGATTTTCTTGTCATCATTGTTTCTAATGCCCAAAAAAATTCCAAACAACGCAAACGTGCATCAGTAGAGGATTAGACAGACCATATGATGGAATGCCGTGCAACCGTTGAGTTTTAAAAAAGAGGAAGATGTGGATCAATAGATAACACGGTAATAATACAGTCTGTGTGTGCTTTGAAAAACACATGGAGGGGCGTCTGGGTGGCCAGTTGGTTGAGCGTCCAACCTCGGCTCAGGTCGCGATCTCATGGTTCATGAGTTCAGGCCCCTCACTGGGTTCCCTGCTGTCAGCGCAGAGCCCACTTTGGACCCTCTGTCCCCCTCTCTTTCTGCCCCTCCCCCACTCACACTCTCTCAAAAATAAGTAAAAACACTGAAGAAAACCACACATGCAGGGGCACCTGGGTGTCTCAGTCAGTTGAGCATCCAACTCTTGATTTCAGCTCAGGTCATGATCCCAGGGTCATGGGATCGAGCCCCACGTCGGGTTCTGCACAGAACGTGAAGCCTGCTTAAGATTCTCATTCTCTCTCTCTCTTTCTCTCTCTCTCCCTCTGATTCTCTCTCCCTCTAAAAGAAAAAAGAAGAAAGAAACATACAAAGTAGGCTATTATGTTGACTATAGATATAAATATGCATATGAAAGTATTTAAAAATGGACTTACGGTTGTGAAACAGACTCAAGAAATTGATTACCTAGAGTCAGCAGGCTGAGGGATGGGCAGATAGTGCAATTGAGTGGGGCTGGGTCAGGAGACCTTGGCTGTATCTGAAAGATATTTTTTTAATTAATGGAAAGTGACAAATCCTAGCTAATTTTAATTCTGGGTACTGTTGGATATAAATACACACACAAATACCTGCATCTATTTTTCCTATGTATTTTTTAAAGTCTCCACCCTAAAAGGAGATATGCATGTTACCAGCCCTGCCTCTCGTGAGGATGTGATGCTGTTAATAGATGTGAAAATGGTCTGTCAACTAGGGTGCGAGGCCAAAGTAAGGTAGTGTTTATTTAATAAGAATAATCACCTATTGGGCTTTCCTTTGGTCCTTGGCTAAGTAGCTTTTGGAGGCCTGGGAGGATTTGCAGTGATTCACACTCTCCATACCTTGAAGTTCATGTTCGTTTGTTTTGTAAAAACTCCCCAGAGCACACAGCAAAGATGAAAGTAAAGAGAAAGCGGGGGTTGGATTTTTATGTGCCTCTTGGAAGGCTGGGGAGGATGTGGGAGAGTGGACGCTTCCCTCCCAGAAAACGGAGACAGCTGTCCTGAGGTCCTGGGGTTTTCTCTCTCCGGCAGTCACCGTCTCTGGAACAGATCTGATAGACTGAGTGCATGCTTGCTCCGTTACAGTGTCTCTAATGCCCAGAGTTCAAGGGAAAGGAGAGTTTGATGGGGTGGGAGGTAAGGAGTCAGTCAATAAAGGGAGACAGGAGGTGGGGGAGAAAGGGATGTTCGCTATCCAATATAGATGAAGGGCAAGGTGTTCAAATAGTGGTTTCTATGACAACACGAGCCCGAACCGGGTGTCCCCAGTCGGAGGAGAAGAGCGTGGTCTGTACAGAGCTCCTTCCGTTACCTGGAAAGGTAGCCACCTGGGGCAGCCGGAGCCATGGGCAGTTGGCGGGACTGGGCACACAACTGGGCAGAAGGCAGGCTCAGACTCAAAACACAGGCTCATCTGCATTTCTGAAGGCAATAATAAATTCTCATTTAAGCTGCAATATTGATTTGCTCTGTGAAATTGCAGTATCAGTGATTTTTTTTTTTTTTTTTTTTTTTAAGCCATACGATTGGGACCTTGCCTTGAATCTCAGCTAGGATGTGCAGGAGCTAATTTGCTCCATTTTCTGACAAAAAAATAAATCTCTGTTGCTCGTTCCCACCCCTCCTCCTTCCCTCAGTCTGTGGGGAGGCCATCCCACAGTGTTCGGAGGTCCCGACCAGACGCTTACCCACACTCAGCAGCCCCCCTGGCCTCCTGTCAGAGCCCCTCTGAGCGCAGTAACACCCTGGGCCTCTCTCTGGTGTTTGTCCTCAGATGAAAGGGTAGACTGCAGTCTAGACCTCATTCACACATCCCCACCGGATTCGTTAAGTGAGCCACAGAAGGGCGAGACACAAGAAAATCCATCTGTCTGTCTGTGCCCGCTCTAATTCTGCTGTCTGTAATTGTAATCACGTTCAGTTTAATAGCTACTACGGAAATCTTGAGGTGGAAATCTTAATGCTACTACTTGTAATGTGGCTCACTTGAAATGTGGCTCATCCTTAACTCTGAATGCTGGTTCCACAGCCTTTAGTCAAAGCCGATGGGGATTCGTTTACTTGCCGGTGGTGCCTTTAGAACCCGCTGGCAGGTTCTGCGCCCTTAGCAATACACCTTGAGTCCCATGTGTAAATGTCTCCAAGAGGCTGAGCAGGTGGGCAGGAGTGTTCCCGCCAGGGGGGACCCATGCACACACCCCATGAAAGGCAAGCCCCAACTCAGTTCCAGCCCGACACCGTCATGTCTATGACTCTTATCTATTGCTGCCATCTTCCAGTTTATCCAAAGGACTCGGGTTAAGAATTTCCGTGCAAAGGCCCTTGCTTTTTAAAGGCTGGGAATGGAAATTCAAAGTCTTTTTAACACATGGTGCAGTCACAGCAAAACCCGGCCTCCAGACTCATGTAACTGCAGAGGGGAAGATGCCAAATGACACCAGGGGGGATTTAAATACCATTGAAAAAGGAGCCAAATTTGTGACACTCAAAAAGTATTTATGAAGCCCCTCCTGTGTGGTGGGCACTATGCTAAGTGCTTGACATTGCACATCCTTACCCAGCAGTGAGGTGAGTAGGATTAGTTTCACTTACAGATGAGGAAACGGAGTCTCAACTTGGGGAAGCCGTCTGCTTGGAAGCAGGGGTGATTGAAACCAGTATCCGAACCCAGTTCTCTTCTAAAGCCTGTACCCCGGCCACCACACCCTGTCTTCCCTTGCTTTCCCTGTCTGAAAGTCACAAAGCATCCCCTGGCCCGAAAGAGAAATCATAGGTTTTGTCTGTTTATTTGTTTAAGTAGGCTGTATGCCCAGTGTAGGGCTTGAACTCAGGACCCTGAGATCAAGAGTCGTAGGCTTTACGGACTCAGCCAGCCAGCCGCTCCCTGGGCCTGAGAGAAAACCAAGCCTGGGGCACCCCCGCCCCACCCCATTGGTGGCCTGTGGCTCTAAATGAGAAACCACAAGAGGCTGGCACATATGGCGAACGTGGCCTCGACCACTTCACCTTCCCACTGGGCTTGGCGAACCTTCGACAGAAGATGGATTCGCCAGAAACCTTGGCTGTTACTGTTAGCCCAGAAATCGCCTCATGGGGCAGGAGAATCCTGTGTCTGGGAATTCTGCATTCTGCTGCTTCCTGTTCGAGTCCGGAGGGAATGCCACCAGAAAAAAGAGAAATGGCCATAAAGACCGTGTCTGTGTTGCAGCCTCTGTAAGAGTCTTGGTTAGCCTGGGCTGCCATAACACAATACCCCGGGTTGCGTGGCTTAGCAAATTGGTACTGATATTGTCACAGTTCTCGAGGTTAGACATCCAGGATCGCGGTCGGGCTTCTTCTAAGGCCTCTCTCCTTGGCTTACGGATGGCCACCTTCTCTCTGTGTCCTCGCGTGGTCTTTCCTCTGTGCGTGCACGTGTCTGATGTCTCTCTTTTCCTGTGTGTCCAGATTTCCTCTTTTTATAAGGACACCAGTCAGAGTGATCAGGACCCGCCTCAAGGCTTCATTTTCACTTAATCACCAGATCACTTAAATCTCCAAATACAGCTACGTTCCGAGGTGCTGGGGGTTAGAACTTCACCGTGTGAATTTGATCGACGTGGAGGCGTGGGGACACGGTTCAGTCCAGAGCAACTTAGTAAATGGCCAAGTGGACTGGAGCAGGTGAGAGAAGCTCCAAGAGACCCAAATTTGCATTCACACTCAGCCACCAGCTCGATTTTTTTCTTTTATTATGTTTTTAATGTGTGTTTATTTATTTGTTTGTTTATTTATTTATTTGTTTGTTTGTTTGGAGAGAGAGATAGAGAGCGAGCAGGGGAGGGGCAGAGAGAGAGGGACACAATCCCAAGTAGACTCCACACTGTCAGTGCAGAGCCTGACACGGGGCTCAAAGTCAGGAACTGTGAGATCATGACCTGAGCCGAAATCAAGAGTCAGACGCGTAACCCGCTGAGCCACCCAGGCGCCCCAAACCGGCTCAGTGTCTTGATTGCCCCCTAGCCCTGGCTGCTCATTTGTATGATGTTTCCGGTGCACTTAACCTTCCGGAATTAATCTGAAGACCCAAATGGCTGGTGAGTAAGAACCATCATGTGGTATCGGGGTTGTGCTGTTAGCTAATCATCAGCGGTCAGATGGCAAATTGCGTGTGCATTTTTCAAAACTTTTTCTCTCTTGAGGAAAGTAATAACACACACCCATTGTCCAGTTCTTCTCCATAACTAAAACCATCCTGTAAATAGTTATATAAATTATTTCTGCTTGTCCTGCTGTGTCGGTTTCCTACAGCTGCCATAAATGACCACAAACTTGGTAGTTTAAAACAACAGAACTTTATTCTTTGACAGTTCTGGAGGCCAGAAGTCCAAAGTCAAAATATCAGGAGGATTTCCTGGTATCAGTTTCCTTCCAGGGCTGCCGAGGTGGCTCAGGTGGTTAAGCATCCAACTCTTGATTTGGGCTCAGGTCATGAGCTCACAGTTTGAGAATTCAAGCCCCACATCAGGCTCTGGGCCGTCAGTGCAGAGCCTGCTTGGGATTCTGTCTCTTGCGCTTGCTCTCTCTCTCTCTCTCTCTCTCTCTGCCCCTCCCCTGCTCTCCTGCGCGCGCGCTCTCTCTCTCTCTCTCTCTCTCTCTCTCTCTCTCTCAAAATAAATAAACTTAAAAAAAAAACAAGGATTGGTTCCTTCCAGAGGCTGTGAGGGAGAATTTATCGCACCTGTCTCCTACCTTCTGGTGGTTTCCAGCCATCCTCGGCATTGCTTGGCTTGTAGACGCATCACTCTTGGCTTCTGCCTTCATCTGACCTTCATCTTCCCATGCGTCTCTGTGCCTCACATCTCCTCTTACTCTTGGGGAAACCCCAGTCATGGCGATCAGCCCACCGTAAATCCAGAATGATCTCACCTTTCAATCCTTCACTCACTTGCACCTGCAGAGACCCTATTTCCAGATAAGGTTACATTCACAGTTACCAGGGGTTAGGACTTGGCCATCTCTTCGAGGGGGATGCAGTTCAACCCACTGTCCATAGGATCGCCTGTGGTTTCTCAGGTCATTAAAAATCCCTGACACTATAAATGTTCCAAATACCCCATCATGTGGCTGTGGTGTAGTTTATTTAGCGCTGCCGGGTCCTGCATGCCAGGCTCCTGTGAGTCCCACCTCGCACAGCACCGCAAAGAAAACCCTGCTTCCCCTGTGCCCTGTGGTGTTGCAAGGGTGAAGCTGCCAGCCTGAGCCCGTAGTGCCTGTTCCTTTACTTCATTCCCTTTTTTTCCCCATGAATTTTTCATTACTCTTTTTCTATTCTGTGAGTGGTGCAGGCTGGTTTTTAGGGATTCCAGAAAACACAGAAGAGCAAAAAGAAAAGCATAAATCGGTGGGCCAGTGATGATGTGTTTAGTCCTGCACCCCTGTGTGGTTTGTGTTTGGGCTCCTCCTCTGTCATTTCGGGGGTTTACCGGCGGGCAGGGTGTGTCCTTGGATGCTCGGCCCACCATCCTGATGCACCGGGCTGTATTTCCTCTCTGAATTTCTGTGGTGACTCTGGAGGCATCGCTGTTCGTTTAGTGGCAGATCCTGCTTTTCCGTTCCTTAGCTGGGACGTTGCTACCTTTATTAATTTTTCCCTCGCTGCCTACCTCTGGGAAACGCTCCTGACAGTTCTGTTTACCAGTGGGGTCAGAGGGAGGGCTTGAGTCTGACAGCAGCGATGACAAGAAGCGTATAGATGCAAAGGGTTCGGAGGTCTAAGTGGAGGTCTGAGTGACGGCCAAGAAGAGGAAGGCGACAGGGCCATCTGAGGGTTTTCTGATCTCTTGGACTCTGGGTCTTGGTGACCCCTGGGCACATGTAGCCGTGGGAGAGCCGCTCTGGGACCGTGTCTCCCAGCAAGGCTTGGAACCTTATCTTCCACGTTTTGAGGGGCACGGAGGATGTCTCCTGCCACCCACACATCACCAGCCCTGTGAAGAAGGTGTCCCCCTGGCTCAAGTAGGCAGAAAGTGTGGGTCACGAATCGAAATAACATTTTATCTTGAAGCTGTTCGGGGGAGGTGATCTAGAAGGGCCGGCTGGGGAGGCTGAAGTCCACGAAGTGAACCCTCACTCATCCCTTTGTCTAGCCATCCTTTCAGCTGGCATCATTGACGCCTTCTGTCGGTGCCAACCCACGCTGTGCTGGGCTTGCAAAGAGAAGGAAGATCTGGGCCCTCAAGAAACTAAGGGCCTAAAAGGAGGAACACACCAAGGCCAACTGATGAGTTCTGTTGACAACCAACCTGGCAAATAAGGGCAGTATTTAACCTCGTTTGGGGGGCCAGGGAAGGTGGGCTGTCTGCAGGCTTCTTGGCAGGGAGCAGGCATTCAGGACCGTGTGGAGAGAAGAAAGAGCGTCAAGGGACTGTGTGTGGAAATAAGGAGATGAAATGTCAAATTAAATCTGTAAGAGAATGGAAAGAGGCTGGAGAAGCAAATGTAAAAACTATCCTGGGCAAAATTAAGCTGGCAGAAAGCAAGAGGAAAACAGGGAGGAAGGTATCAGCATGTGGTGAGTAGAAAAGGACACAATTACCCCATTTTGGAAGGACCTAAAAAGACAGTGATTCGAGAGACACCGTCTTGGGCTGAGTCGCCGACCTTACGTAGCAATATCCGCGGGCTGGTAAGAGATGAGGATGAGAGGGAGTTTGAGTCTGACCCCTGCTCCTGTTTACTTCTTGTTAAAGATGTCAGAGCCGTGTGTCTGCTTCTGTGCTGGCACTCAGGGGTCCATGCCTCGAGGCACTACACTGTCCTGCCTCGTCCGTCTAGGACAATAATTGGGAAGAAAGCCGTCGCCTGGGACTCAGCACGCGCTGGGGTGAGGGCACGCGCACAGCCTGAGCTTTCGTAGGACCAGGCGCCGTCCTGGCTGAGAACAGGGGATCTGATGGGGGCTCTGCACCTGTCTCCCCACGACCCCCACGTTGCTAAGTGAGAAGGTAAAGAAAACCCTGCTTCATTTTTACAGTGTCGCTTTTCTGTACATAAGGCCTGCGGCAGGGATGGGTGATGGAGTTGGGGAGCGCAGTAGGGGAGGTGGAAAAAGTAGGGGATCCTTTTCCATTTCCAGAAACACCTTCAGGCAGGTGTCATTTACCTGGAAGCTGGGTGTGGTGTCACATTCTCCAGGGAGGAAGAGCTATGGCACGTGGCCGCATCTGTCTTAGTCACCACCAGGACTGAGTTACCAGGACTGAGAACGTTATTTGTTGAATGAAGGAGGCATGAATGGTGCTTTTGAAAATCCCTGTTGGAGCTGAATGCCTGTGACTCCTGCCTTCGCAGAGGCTCCCTGGGCCTCGTTCGCCCTGCCTCCAGTCCATTTTCCTCAAGCCCAGTCCTAATTATCTTGCTTTCTCTGCCAACTGCATAAAGCCGAGCTTCTCACTCAATAGCAAAGGTTCGCCAGATCTGTTCTGTTCACCGTTGCCTATGGATACTCCTTGGTTTCCCACGTTTTGCTCACACTTTTCCCTCTTCCTGGAATGCCCTCCCAGGCTCAGCCAGGCAAAAGATTTCCAGTTGTTCAAATTCTAATTCAAATGGCTCCTTTCAGTGAACCGTAATGACATCTGGGAATGACTCCTGAATTCCATCATGGCTCAGATAAATTAGAACACGTTGAGGGTTCTGACTCCCACAGCAGCACCACTGACTGAGCACTTCTTACATGCACATGGCCAGGGCTCCCACACTGCACAACTTCAGGAGCCACCGTTCACTTCGAATACGGGACAGAGGCGCTGCTGGTCACAATGCCAAGCCCTGTACATAGATCATTTCAGCCTCCGTTTTACTGACTCCTACGTAGCCAGTAAATGATGGGGCTGGGCAGTAATTAACTCGGGTCTGTTTCCAAAGCCTGTGTTCTTTCCATCATATTCTATTACCCTTCTAATAGATGCTAAACCCTGTGAGGTCAAAGTCCCACGTTGAATTCCTTTGTAATCTTCCCTCTCCTCCTTTGAGCTCAGTAAACGTTCATTGGCCAAAACTGTTCATCTTGTTGAGTGCCAGTTACACAGTAGTAGGGACTCTGGCATTATTAGCATGGGTCCAAATGAATAGGTTAGGCTTTAAAATCGGTAAGTAGAGTTGAAAGAAGCGAAATACACAGTTCCTCTCCTGCAAAGCCCAGGCACCAAGTCTGTTCTCTTATCTCTTGGTAGCATTACAAGGAACGTCAGGGTCGCAGACTAAGGGACTAGGGGTGCTGAGAGCTTCTTGGACTTGACCCCAGCACCTGCAGCCGGGTGACTCTGAGAAGCTGACCCCAGAGTGACCGATGTGCACAGTGCCCTCTGTGGACACCACCTCTCTTCCCAAATCAGCCCATTGCTGAGCCAGGTATAGACTGGCACAACCAAGGACTGGGACTTTCCAGACATGTCCTAAGAGAACTGAAACCACCTCAGAGGCTCGCTGGGCCCATCCTCCTTGCACGGGACCAGTGTGGTTTATGCCGGACACCTGCCTTCCTTCTGGGAGTCTGGAACTGTGGCACGTGCAAGGCAGAGGGTGCCTGTGCCACCAGCCCCAAAAACCCTGGGCAGTGAGTCTCTAATAAGCTCCCCTGCTCGACAGTCATCCCCGTGTGTTGTTACAGCTCACTGCTGGGGGAATTAAGGCCATCCTGTGCACCTCCACTGGAGAGGACTCTTGAAAGCTCGCATCTGGTCTCCCCTGGACTTTGCCCCATGGGCCTTTTCCCGCTGCTAATGTTGCTTTCTATCCTGTATTGAATTGTAGAGTACATATAAGCTGAGTACAGCTTATATGCTGAGCCCTGCAAATCCTCCCAGTTAACTGTCACACCTGGGGGTGGTCTTGGGGACCTCGAACTCAGGAGGAAAGGAGTTCGAAATCCAGGGCACAGTCAGACAGTCTTTTTTCTTAAGGGAAGCAGGAATGATTAGGGCCTGTGAATGAAGACTTTGGAGTCCTGCTCACCTGGTTCCAGTCCTGACTCTGCCATTTGCTGTGTGTTTGGTGCAAGTCATTTCTCTGAGCCTCCGGGTCCCCAACAACGGGGATATTAATACTTGAGGTTTCAATGAGATGCCAGGCCTAGAGGAGAAGATGCTTGAATGGTGTGAGCTCTGTGAGTGCAAGAACTCTGTGTTGTCGATGCTGTGTCCCCTCTTCAGAGAGCAGGGCCTCCCAGCAAGTAGACGACCCATAGTAAATGTACTGAATTTATCATCCAAGAGTAAATAAATGCCACCGTCCATTGCTGTGGGAAGCACGTGGGTCCAGGAGGAACCAGAGGTTATTGTCAACTGAGGTGTGTAAATTCCATGTAAGTTTCCGTGTGATTACCCGCTGGCCTCTGATTGCCCTGGGAGAGAACCTTCAATCGAATGCCTTGGGGGGCATTTCCACTTCACCCAGACCTCCAGCCCTGTCTGTGGGCTTGTCCAATCAGACTTACCAGCGAGCCTCCTTCTCCCCAGAAGGGCACAGAGGCTTCCCTCTGGATTACCTTGGTTTATCTCTTTCTGGGTCAGTCTGTGAAGTTGTAAATGTAGACCCAGTTACCAAGTACATGATCTAATTAGCCAGTTTTCTCCTTTTGAATGGCTAAGTGGAACATCTCCTCACAATCCCAGTGACCCATTTCCCAAATGTTCCCGTATGCTATTTTTTTTCCCTCTGCTTCTTGAACAAAGGAGAAGGGAGGATAACACCATTTGCATATTTATTTGCTTCAGTGGTGGGTAGCCACTTACCCTCCCTGCCTTGGGGAGTTCCTCTGGCTTGCTTTCTTGTTAATGTTTCTTTTACAGGATAAATAATGTGGAAGTGTCTTTGGAAGATCAACAAGAGGCTGGCCAGCCAAGGGAAGCTGGAATTTACCGCCTCCCCAGCAGCCCAAGGACACAGTTCCTCTTGATTTAAAAATAAATAAATAAATAAATAAAATTAATGTTTATTTATGTTTGAGAGAGGAGTGTGGGGAGGGGCAGAGAGAACAGGAGACACAGAATCCGAAGCAGGCTCCAGGGTCTGAGCTGTCAGCACAGAGTCCTTCACGGGTCTTGAACCCACGAACCGCAAAATCATGACCTGGCTGAAGTTGGATGCTAACCGACTGAGCCACCCAGGTGCCCCAGTTCCTCTTGAATTTTTAAACATTAGTTGGAGTTGTACCTTCAGCAGATGAGCAAGAGGGCAGTCAGAGGAGCGAGGGGAGGGGGAACTCAGACTAAGGGCCAGTAACTCCCAGTTCTGGTTTCTTCTTCACCACTCAGTTGTCCCTGAGACTGGCCATTCCTCTTCTGTAAGTGATGAGTTGATCCAGAATGTTCCCTTATATTTCTGGCATTCTTCCAGAGTGTCAGTCATCGTGATGAGGTTTTAGGGTAATGATGGGGTTTGTGGGGTTTGGAGCTGAAGGCCAAGAAAGAATTCTTGAAGACATCTTTGATGCAAAAAAGTGATTTTATTAAAGCACGGGACAGGACCCATGGGCAGGAAGAGCTGTGCTGGGCTTGCGAGAGTGGCTCCTTATATACTATGAACTTGGGGGAGGTGAAGTCAAAAGGGAAGTTTCCAAAGTGATTTTCATATGCTAAAGACTCACAGATTACTGAAGGCCTAGCTGTTGTCAAGCTAAGGTTGTTTTCCCCTCTAGCAAAGCATTAACTTTAAGACAGTAGGGAGTTTCTGGAGACATGTTACACTCTGTATTTGCCTCAAGTATTTCGATGGGCTGCAGGTTATAAGGAAATGTAATTACCTGCCATTTTCTTCTTGCCTTTGTTCCCCACATCACTATGAAGGGGTGATGTTGGGGCACCAGGAAACTGAGTCTACAAATTTCTGGAGATTAGGTTATTGATACGATCGCCTTTTTCTTGTAACTTACTAAGATATCTGAAAACTGATGGAGACTGTACCAGTTTAACCATTTGTTTTCTGCCCTTTCCTTTGTCCTTGGGCAGCCAGGAGTGCCTGAGGAATGTCACACATATCCCACCTGCTTTGGGGGTGGGGGGGAGGGCGGCAATGGTGAGTGCTATCTTGTGCTGGGCCCTCAGCTTGCCCCACGCTCCCTCATCAGTCACACAGAGTCCCAGTTTTGGTTTCTGAGAATATCACACCCACTGGAAGTCACACTTTATTTTTTTTTATTTATTAAAACAATGTTTGTTTTTGTTTTTGTTTTTGTTTTTGTTTTTTTATTTTAAAATTTTTTTTTTTCAACGTTTATTTATTTTTGGGACAGAGAGAGACAGAGCATGAACGGGGGAGGAGCAGAGAGAGAGGGAGACACAGAATCGGAAACAGGCTCCAGGCTCTGAGCCATCAGCCCAGAGCCTGACGCGGGGCTCAAACTCACGGACCGCGAGATCGTGACCTGGCTGAAGTCGGACGCTTAACCGACTGCGCCACCAGGCGCCCCTAAAACAATGTTTTTTAATGTTTATATATTTTTGAGAGAGGGAGAGAGACAGAGAATGAGCAGGGGATGGGCAGAGAGAGGAGACACTGAATCCGAAGCAGGCTCCAGGCTCTGAGCTGTCAGCACAGAGCCCGACACGGGGCTCGAACCCATGAACTTTGAGATCATGACCTGAGACAAGATCTGACGCTTAACCAACTGAACCACCCAGGCGGCCCTGGAAGTCACACTTTAAACACCAGGTGGAATGAAATGTGTTTCATGTGTGCCTCCAGGGTGAGGCAGAGTGCATAAATGATGCCTCCCCTTTAGTGTGCAAGAGGGGACACAGCCAAGGGGCTCTCAGGCCTCACAGATTCCTTCTGTGCCCAAGTGGCATCCCTAAGGCACTGTCTTTATGGTCCTAAATCTACAGCAGTCTACCCATGGTCACCTGGATTGGGGGGATGCTCCCCTACTCTTAGAAGTCCTGTGAGAGATTTGGAGAGATCTGCTAAAAAGAAATCTAACATTGTCTGGCCATGCATCCTGAACTGAACTGACCAAAGAACCCGTTATTTTCCTGCCTTTTCACCCCCCACTCCCCACCCGTGCAAACCCATTCCAGAAGCCGTGGCTGCGGTCAGACAGGTAACCCGGTCGCAAATCTGCTGCATGTCTCGCTGTCCATCCTGATTGTCCGGGGACCTATGTCAGGGCATTAAAGATTCAATGTTTGAGGGGCACCTGGCTGCCTCAGTCAAAAGAGTGAGTGCCTCTCAATCTCAGAGTCATGGGTTTGAGCCCCATATTGGGTGTAGGGATTACTAAAAATCAATGAATAAATAAACTTTAAGGGGCGCCTGGGTGGCTCAGTCTGTCGAGCGTCCAACTCTTGATTTCGGCTCAAGGTTCATGGAATCGAGCCCCACGTTGGGCTGTGCAGTGACAGTTCAGAGCCTGCTTGGGATTCTCTATCTCCCTCTTTTTCCACCCCTACCCCACTCACGCTCTTTCTCTCAAAATAAATAAACATTTACAAAATAAATCAGAGATAAACTTTAAAAAGACTAAATGTTTGTGTCCCCGTGCCCGCACCCCATATGCATATGTTGGAACTACAATCCCAATGCGATTATGTGAGGAGCTGGGGCCTTTAGGAGGTGATTGGGGTGATTGGGTCGTGAGGGTAGAGCCCTCATGAATGGGATTAGTGCCCGGGTAAGAACAGGCCAGAGAGCTAGCTCTTTCTCTTTTCTGCCGTATCAAGGGTATAGGAGAATCCAGCAGTCTGCAACCCAGAAGAGGGTTCTCACCAGAACCCAGACATGCGGGCACCCCTCATCCATCTAAGACTTCCAGCCCCCAGAACCAACTTAGAAACAAATTTCTGTTGCTTATAAGCCACCTGGTCTACGGTGCTTTGTTACAGCAGCCGAACTAAGTCGCAGGGGGACATCTGGGTCCATCTGATGGCAACCTCATTTGGAACAGAATGCTCCATGATGAACACACGGGTCTCCAGCTGGCCCCAGGCAGCCGCCCCGCAGTGCTCCCACCACAGGTGCCTGTCCTGGGTGCCCGGCCTGTCCTCAGGCTCAGATCGTCGTCTGTTTGCTTCTTTCTCTCCCTTCTTTTCTCTTCCTCCAGCCTGCCCCTCCTTCTCATTCCCCATTCTTCATCCTCTGTCTCCCCCTGAGTTTGACCTCTGCTGGGAAGTGGATGGCCTTTGACCTGAGACCCACAACTCTTCCACATCCGAGGTGGTTTATTTGCCACTCTTTGGTTTCCCATTGATCAGGAATGAGCTGGTGGCTGACAGGCTCCTCAGAGTAGATTGTGCCTGTCTAGGAAATCTGCTGATCTAGAAAGATTTTGAGATGTTGTTAACAACCCACAGAGCGTGCTGTCAGGTGCTTGCTTTTTTGCAGGCTGCTCTTGGCACTGGCTGCATGTGATTCAGCCACTCAGCTGTGTCCTTTTGGTGACATTCATTATTTATTCAGGGTGTTGGAAGCTATGCCTCAATATGTCATTAAGAATTCTAAATGATTTGAGTTTCATCCTCTTTTGTTGAAAGAACTGTAATGAAAAACTCTGTTTTGAGACACACCCCCCCCCACCCCCCACCCCCGGTTAAGTAGTAGCTGTGTTGACTTAGGCCTCTGCTCCTCGGTGCATTTTTGCTGCCTGCTTCCTCCCCAGTCTGGCTCCGAGGTTTGGAACTGGTCAGACTGGTGTCAGTTCCTCACTTTGTGACCTTGGACAACTGCTCAACGTTTGTGATCCTGGGTTTCTTCCTCTGCAAGATGGGCCTGCTAACACCTACCTCGTAGATGGGTGGTAAGGATTAAATGAGAGAAGAAGAAGAGAATGCAGAGCACTTAGCACAGCCCAAGAGCAGAACTCTATCTGGATGGGTAGAACTTGAACTTCTTAGGTGATTCACAGGGGCCTGCAAATTAAACAGATGAAAGGCCAGATTAGCCGGAGGATAATGTGATTGATGGTAATATTCTTAATTTCATGTGCATGGAGACTTCGTGGAAAAGAACTGAAAATCCTTAAGAAGTGATGAGGCCCGGGTTTATGTTCGTTTTCACAAAGGGTGATAAATTGTGGAGAAGTGACCAGATAAAAGAAAAGGGTGTGGGCCTCTCTGGGTGGTAAATTGTGGGAAGGTGAGAATATGGGGAAGCCTATGGTAGATAAGGGTTATTTGTAAAATGTGTTTTCACAGACTCATCTCTGGGCCGTCTCTGACTCTGGTGGTTAAAGGTCGTTCTCTGCTTGGTGTAAGAGCGGAGGACATGTCACGGGAAATTATGTCACTTTTACAGGGGAAATTTGTGCTCTGCTTTTAGGCAGTTGGGGGCAGGCAGAGAGCTCTTCCTGTGTCAGTTTCTCAGTTACCTTCCGCTCAAAATCATCCTTCTGCCAAAGCGGCGTATTTTGGGGTGGCATACTCTCATCGCCTTCATATCCAACACTTCAGGAGAAGGAAGGGGCCTCTTGTTCACTCCTGTGTCGGCAGGGGTAGCTGGCTTGTTAGTAGATGGTCAGGAAAATGTTTGCAATGGAAAATAGAGGAATGGGACATGGCTGTTGTGAGAATCCTCTGTGGGAGGCTCGCCTGTACCCTCGGAGGCCCTGGGCCTGTCTTCTCCCAGCTTCAAGGTGCTGCCACAGCAGCCCAGAGGTCACCTGGAGGGTTCTGTGAGAAATAGCTTTGAGCTGGAGGACTGCATTCCCAGATAAGTGGTCCACCCCCCTCTAAAGCCATTTTCAGTGGTTGCACATTAGAATCACCCAAGGAGCTGTTGTTACAATCTCGATGCCAGGGCCACCCCCCAGAGATGGACTCCGCTGGTCTGGGATGGGGCCTTGTGATTCCAGTGCACAGCCAGGGTCAAAAAGCCAAGGCTTTTCATTGAGAAGAACTGAGTGGAGATGATAGAACTGTATCGAATGCTGAGCACTTGCAGGGATTAAAAAAAAAAAAAAAAAATCCAGTAGTTTCTCATCTTGGTTTGGGCTTCCAGATTGAATCAGAAGCCGTTAATTATCTCTAGGGGGTGATACCGTCCCCAACTTCAAGAGCAGTTGGTAGTACCTTGTCGCTGCAAACTCAGAGTGCAGGTTTGATCTGTTCATACAGCCGGCTCTGCCCAGAGGGACCCTGGATAGGGCCAGGTGCTTTGGCAGAACACGAACCAGGTGGTCCTGGGCCACTGGGATGACACCCCCCACCATTTGTCATCGTTAGCATGAGCTGAAGGACCTTGGGTCTTCCCACGGCGGTTCTACCTCATTGCGGTGCGCAGCAACTTTCTGAAGACCTACCATCTCTAAATAAACACAGATTGGGTTTGGTTTGCTTACCCACACAGAGCTTTCTCTTGGGTGGAGGTTAAGTGAGGAACACAGTCTCAGCTCTGATGTGGCATTATTTGGAAACAATGACTTACTCATCAGCCACCTCCCTCCTACCTCCTGCCACCCACAGGACCGGTGGAATGACAAAGGAGGAAGGTCAGTGTTCATCATCTTCAGCACGATAAAGTTTCAAACGTTTTTAGCTTTTGATTTGTAATGTTTTCAGAAAGCAACATAAATCACACTGGTAATTTTTTTTTTTTTTTTACCGCGTTAAAAAAAAGAGAGAGAGAAGGCTGAATCCATTTGGGAGAGCCTGTGTGTCAGTCACAGCCTCTTTGGATCTGGTTGAAAAGCTGCAAATATTTTTCTCCACACAAAGTACATTCGGGTTTTGTTGATGATGTCGTTGTTAATACAGATCTCCTCAGGGGCTCTGAGTGACTCTGGGGGGAGGATAGGAATAGAGCAAGGGCTGCAATTTTCAGCCTGGAATAGAAGCAGCAATTTGAAGCAATTTAAAAAATTCTGTTAAGAGCAATCTGATGGTCTCCTGCTGGAAAGAGAGGGCCTTGTTCAGGATACTCTGGCTAGTGCTGCAAGGAGCTGATGGGGTCTCCAGATTTCGCACAGTTCCCTACACCCCCAGAGCTGTCCGGGAGAACCCCCACCCCTGACTCCTGCCCCTCACGCCTTTAACAGGAGCATTAATAATTTCCTGCTTAATGGAGGATATATTAGAAAAACAAGAAATGAGTTGTCCAGATAAAGCGAGACCTCTGGGGGATTCCAGACAAACTTGGTTTCGTTGGAAAAAGAAAAAATTAGGGCCAGTGACTGAAGAGTTTCCCACATTGCAGCTGTGATGTGTAGTGCTTTTGTTGATTTCTTAAATTTCCTTTTATTTACCTATCGTTTTTTAAAATCCCAGGTGAACCATGAGTCCTTGGGCAAGAGAACAGATGAACGTTGGTCAGATCCCGGAGTTATTGTCCAGAAACTGCCCATGAGGTAGAATCGCCCCTGTCGAGTGGGGGTCACGATGGGGGGGGGAGCCCTGGCTGGGAAGCAGGGTGTCGATCTTTGGAGGAAGTAGAGCGTCTCTATTTTAGTCATTCCTGAGGCAGGCAATGTCTGATGCACAAGGAAATGTCTTCATCTCTTTGGGCCTCACTTCTTGAGCCCGGGTTATAGGGAATCTGGATTTCCTATACTGATTTCCCTGTGCTGGGGGCAGAAGACAGGGCTTAGTAGATATGGGACAGTAGCTTTCAAGTTATATTGACTGCAACCCACAATAAGAAATCATTTTTTTTTAATTTTTTTTTAACGTTTATTTATTTTGAGACAGAGACAGAGCATGAACAGGGGAGGGGCAGAGAGAGAGGGAGACACAGAATCTGAAACACGCTCCAGGCTCTGAGCTGTCGGCACAGAGCCCGACGCGGGGCTCGAACTCACGGACCGCGAGATCACGACCTGAGCCGAAGTCGGACGCTTAACCGACTGAGCCACCCGGGCGCCCCAATAAGAAATCATTTTTACATCGCAGTCAAGTACACAGTAGGGATGCGTTCTCTAGGCAGTGCCCTGATACGTTTAATGTAGTCTGTCTCTTTTCATTTTACGCTGGCGCTGACCCACTGTGTTAGTTTCTCTACTTCATTTTTGGTCCAGGCCTGATGTGTAAAAGCCACTGCAGCAGGGTACTCTGTGAGGACTCGTTCAGCACGTGAGTTCCTAGAGCTGCCTCAGCTAGAACATTTCCAGGGATGTTACTGTCCGGGGTTCATGTGTGTTCCATTGAGTGTTACAGAACAAGCCCCCTGCTGTTCCTCAGACATGGCAGGACTCTTCTCACCCCAGGATCTTTGCACTTGCTCGCTCTTCCGATTGGAACGTGCTTCTTCCAGACCTCCGAGGATCCATCTTCAATTCTTTATCAGGTGTCCCCTTCTGGATGAGTCACCCGCCTGACTGCCCTGTTTGTAATTACAACACACCTCCCTCCCGCTCTCGTGCTCACCCTTCATTACACTGTCCACCCTCTGGGGTTTTTTTGGGTTGTTGCTCGGTTCTTTCCGACAAGCAACATACTCTATAATTTATTATACTTACCGTCTGCCCCGCTCTGCTAACCTGTGAGTCGGGCGAGGGCAGGAATTTTTGTTGTGTTGATGCATTTACCCCCAAACAGCTGGAGGAGTGCCCGTCCGGTGACGGATGCCCACTCAAGATTTTGTTGAATGAACAAAGGAGCTTGTAAAAGTCGCAGCCCCTTACTGTGACTTTCTTGAATTGAGGCCATTAAGGAAAGGCTGAGCCCCCACTTGGATTATAATGGAAAGGAGGAAGAAGGGTGGGAGAGACAAGGGACAGGGCCGTGCGAGGAAGTGAAAAGGCCCAGCGTGAAGGGGAGGTCAGGGACCCAGCCTCAAGGTGACAAGGTCCTGTGACCTCTTCCCACAAGAAGAACCCATCCTCAGTCGTCGGGGGCCAGGCTGTGGTAGGGGGCCAACCACCTCCCTCTCCCTCTGGCCGGGGCCCCGAGCCTGCCTTCTCTGAGTGCCCAGCATCTCAGCAGCAGCCGCCACGGGGCTTTCACTGGGACCCCCTTGAAAATGCTCGGTCCCACGCTGCTGCATGTTGCTCGTGGTTGATAAGACCGTTGCGGGAGAATTTATAATTCCGCCGCTTTCGTGGCTGTGACTGAGGCAGATAAGCAGCGGCCTGACAAAAATAAAAGCATCCCTCCCCCCCACCCTTCCCTTTTCTTGCCTGAGACACAAAGAGTAAACCGGAGTCTGTGTGGTGAATGAACATTCAGGTGAAGTGAAATGATAACATTCCAACTTGCCGCTTCGTGGGAAATGGTGCGAGCCGCCCCGTCTTTGTTCCCAGGCCCCTCCGTGCCGCGTGCAGGCCAGCCACGGCAGCCTTTGCCCACCGAAACCCGGAGGAAAATTGCACTCACGGCAAGCCAGCGTGGCTTTCCAGCCGGGGGAGATAAGGCTGTCGGGGGAGCGTACTTCCGTGAAGCAAAGCTAGTTGGGCCAAATCCTCCTTGAGATATTTAATTATAAGATACACGAATGCATATCCCAGCAGTTCTTTCTTCCTCTTAACCTTTATTTAGCCCTGCAGCAAACAAATAAGACAAAACAAAACAAAACACTGCCCCTGGGAGTTTATCCTTCTTCTCATCAGAGGCCAGTTTTTGAAATGTCTGTATCTCATTGTTCAAGCCAGGAATTCTGTTGTCAGAGGAGATGATCTTTGAATAAAGTAATGGTGTCTGATTCCCTTTATAGCCCCGGTTAACCCTTTTATAGTAGTTTTCGGTTTCTTTTTCTTTTCTTTTTTTTTAAGTTTATTTATTTTTGAGAGAGAGAGAGAATCCCAAGCAGGATCCTCACTGTCAGCACAGATCCCGACGCGGGGCTCAAACCCATAAACCAGGAGATCGTGACCTGAGCTGAGATCCAAAGGCAGAGGCTTAACCCACCGAGCCACCCAGGCGCCCCCGTAGTTTACACTTTTTTTTTTTTTTTAATTTTTTTTTTTCAACGTTTTTTATTTATTTTTGGGACAGAGAGAGACAGAGCATGAATGGGGGAGGGGCAGAGAGAGAGGGAGACACAGAATCGGAAACAGGCTCCAGGCTCCGAGCCATCAGCCCAGAGCCTGACGCGGGGCTCGAATTCACGGACCGCGAGATCGTGACCTGGCTGAAGTCGGACGCTTAACCGACTGCGCCACCCAGGCGCCCCAGCCGTAGTTTTCACTTTAAGGGAGTGTTTTCACAGCAAAGAAACCAAGGCTGAAAATGCACTTGTAACCTGCCCAGAGCTGCACAGTGAATCGGCGGGAACCTGATGGATACCCTCGCTGAGTTCCGGTCTCCCCATCTCTACCCAGCCAGCGTTTCCTGCCTCTGATATCTCTGTCCACTGGGCAAGAGGACAGACACCCTCGGGTGTCTGGCACTTCATGTGAAGTGCCCTTTGTACACTATTAGTCAGCTGACTTCTCCCAGGAATCCCGTGAAGCAGGTTTTATTACCCCCACTTTCTCATTCACGACACGGAAATTCAGAGTGTTTCTGTTGCACCTGGAAATCAAGCTGAGGCCCCAGCGTCCCTGCAGGCTGGGTGAGACCGAAACTTTGACAAAGGGCAGAGAGGCCATCAATATGTAGATGTACTTACAAATAGAAACACAAGCAAAAACAAAAACAAGAAAACCAAACCACTCACACAAAAACCTCAGCTCCTTGTGGAGTGGGGATGGATGGATGGATGGAATCCAGCAATTCTCAGACGCCAAGGCCGTTTTCATGCCAGGAATAATAGCAAGCCCCTCTTGCTGAAGGGCTAGAACAGACGCATTTGTAGACATACACATCGTGGCTTCCGACCAGGGAAGTTTGATCCTGCCAATAAAATTGGTCACCGTGGCAACACATCTCCTGACTTGTAAGATGACTGAGAACAAGAGAAAGTTCTTGGAAGGCGGAAGCCCGTGCCTTAATCAGTTTCGTACGCCCCGCCGTACTTAATGCTTCCTGGGTGCTTACTGAATGTTGAAATGAACGAAACACGGAAATCAGTTAACATGAGGCTCTCTGAGAATGAATTAACATCTGTCAAGAGTTGTGAAGTTCACAGACTTAAAAATATCCAAAAATAATCACCTCCAGAGAGATCTCTGAAAAACAGCAGTGAAAAGAGCTCAGCGAAAACCATAAATCATTCCATTACCGTCTCATACGTGTTTAAGTAAGCGCTTTTGGAAACAAGATCAGTGTATAAGCTGCATTTAGCTTTGGTGTGCTAAGCAAATTTGAACCGAATATAAATTCCTGGTGTGGTATTTTTAAGTCATTGTAGGGGGTGGGGGGTGTGTGCTGGGAAGGAGGAATTGGAGGAGCATCAAAGCTATTTTTGAAAGTTTAATCTACATTTTTAGGAAGATGCATTTTGAAAAATTGGAATATCTATCACCTCCCACAGGCAGGATTCTTCATCAGGGGAGAAGGGACAGGAGGGCATATCCGATCTTCCTTGGATCTTTCCAGATCGCATTATTAAAATGGCTTTTCTTGCTATGCACCACGTGTGAGGAGAAACCCTTCCTTGGAGTCCCTCCCTGCCCTTCGCCTCCTTATTTACAGCCTGTGGTAGGCTTGTTGAGTGTGAAGGGAGAACCCAGACAGAATGTTAATGCAGAGAAACAACACGTGAGCCCTGGGCTGTGGGTGCACACGATGGAGGGGAGGCCCAGTCAGCTGTGCTTCTGCTCCTTGCATTAGCTTTGACTTGCTAGACATTGCGTGCAGGATGAGTTGGAGCCTTAGCCATGAGCCCCTCAGCCAACAGCCAAGCGACAGCCTTTGAACCCACAGCTCCCACTTGAGACTACTTAATTAGCCAGGGTCCTGAGCTTGGCTAAGGGGGGCGTGGGGGCAGTGAATGCTTGATTTGCAATGGCAGCCCACAATTTAGTATGGAGCCTCCACGTTGAAAGAAAAGCGTTGGCTAACATTACAGCTTCCCCCCAGCCCCTTCTCATGACAGTCTTCTTTCCTGGACTATTTCAAATGAGAGGGATAGAATGGGGTTGTCTTTAGAACTGGATCCCCTCCAGGGGACTCAGCAGTTGTGATGTTCAGCAGGACAAATGTGGACTCAAAGCCAAACGGCATCTTCCTCCCCAGGTAGTTAAAACAAAGATCTGTCCACCACCTTGCCTGCGTGTGTCTGCACAGGCATCTGGTATCAGAGTAAGCTGGGGGCTAAGGCTGGGGGCAGAAAAGGCAGTGCGGATAGATGCATTAGGCAGGAAGCCAGGGTGAATCAGGAAAAGGTCTGGAATTACGGAAGGATGAAGATAAGCAGTTTTGGTTGGTTTCCAACACAGGCAGTTGCCTGCTTTAATGTCTGGATAAGAACTTGCTTGTAATTGGTAGATGGATTGCTTAGATGTAAATGGAGCCTGAAAAGAATCTATTTCCTTCCAGCAATTAAACATTCCCCCCCCGTGATTTCTCCACTGTAGTTATTCAGCAGACCCTCGCTCCTTAATGCACAGCACAGAAAGGTATCATAGTTTGAATTAGTTTATGGGCTCCACGTTAAAGAAGTTCTAGCCTTACTTGTCACAAGATTTGGTACAGTGACCAGTGTGCACAAGTGTAGTTTGGACAATGCTGGTGTGAGACACCCACCAGCCAAACAGGGGGGTCCCTTTAAGTATTCCTTGTCTCAACAAGATTGTAAAGGCAGGAAGCCATTATTTCCTGACCCTTGTGCCCACCCCATCACTGCCACACATATTCAGTCACCATGTAAGGATTTAGAACAGTTTTCTAGAGAGGGGTGTGTGGGGAGGGTGATTCTCTGGAGTCCTAGTAAGTATTTTTTACCTTAAAGAAAAAGAAAAGCTGTGTGTTTGATACATGGATTGACACGACCGTGTGTATAATTAATAAATCAATGTCTCTATTGGTGGCACATGTTAAAAACGTTATTAATAAAAGTGTTTGAAGTCCACTGGTTCAGAGCGCCAGATGAAGCACCTAGATTTTGCTCCCTTTGTCACTGTGTCATTAGTGCTGCTGAATGGCTTCCCTTTCCCCTGCTTTCACCACGTCCTGGCAGACGAGGTGAGGAAAATGAAGGCCTAGAACTTCTAATGAGAGAGAGGAGGTCGGTGGCGAGAGTGAATTAAGACACCCGGCGGTAGGGAGCCTTGTCCTGCCCTGCCCCCCCCCCCCCCTTAGTGACCTCTGGGTTTCAGAGAAGCTGGCGGTGTGACTGAGTCCTGTGGGTCTCAGCCGTGTGCTCGCTGCCCCCACACTTCTCCTTCGACTCCCGGCCACTGAACATGTGCAGGTGCTTTGTGGGAAGCACACGGGCGTTGGGTTTGCCCGCCCCCAGAGCCCGCATCTCTGCCCCGCTTTGCCCTGCTGCTGCCACCGCTGCCGTGTAACCTATTTAGGTCACCCGAGTGTCGCTTTATTTAAAATTGAACAACGCTCAAAGCCACTTAGAAAGTACATCGATAACCTCATCACTCAAACAAAATGGTGCCCCTACCCCCGTGCCCTGCCCATGGCCGTCGATCGCGTCTCGTTCCCAGAAAAACAGATGGCTTGCTTTAAAAAATCTCGCTTGGGCAGGTTCAAAAAGCTAGAGATGATGGCTTTCGAGTGCACAGATTTGCAGAGAAAGGGGGATGCTGTGATTGGGGCTGATGTCTGGCAGGAGAAGTGTCCAATCCAATCCACGCTTGTCCATCCGTGCGTGTCTGTTCTGAGGCACCGCACAGCGATCTCCTTCCAGTGAAGGAACGTCAGCTAATGGAGTGTCTGTGACAGCTGTTTGACTCATCCTGGAGTCTCGTAGTTGAAAGCTGACAGCTCTGACTCTTCCTTTAACTTCTTAAGTGCAGTCTTCTGGACAGATAGAGATGCTTTGCAAGCAGGCAGCTGACCAAATTCTTCTGTGTTCCAGATCTGGAGGTTAGATGCGAAAATGTGGTATTTACAAATTTGTTTCACCTCGAATTAGCCATGATTCGATTGTTACTGTTTGTCGAAGGAGACATCTTTCAAAGGCTTACTTATACAACTGACATGCTTTACAAAAGCCTAGTAAAATCCCATGTTTCCATTATAAAAGGACAAAAACTTACTTTAGGACATTTGGTAAACAACAGACGGAAACATTCACACATATATCCCTCAACATTGATAATCATTATTAGCAGCTGGTGTATTTCAATTTGAATATTTCCATATTCTGTCATTTTCTCTTCTGTGCATGTGTAATGGGAGTTTTGCATTCTTATGCAATGATATTATTTATTCAGTTTGGCATCTTACTTTTTCCTCACTTGTATTAATAAATATTTTCATATATTGCTATAAACTCTTAATAAGCATTGTTTTTTGTTTTTTGTTTTTTGTTTTTTTTTGAGAGAGAGAGAGAGAGAGCGCACAAGCTGGGGAGGGGCAGAGAGAGAGGGGGGGACACAGAGTCCAAAGCAGGCCCAGAGCCCGATGCAGGGCTCGAACTCATGAACCGTGAGATCATGACCTGAGCTGAAGTTGGACACCTAACTGACTGAGCCACCCAGGCGCCCCAAGCTTTGTTTCATCTTTTAGATTACTTCCTTAGGATAGATTTCCATAGGATTCATACCAGTTATGAACACTTAGGGCTCATTGTGCTTTAATTACTAAGTTGTTTTCCAAATGGATTGTATCTTTTTACACCCCCACAAGCAATTGAATAGAACCTTTTACCACATCCTTGCCAACATAGAGTGTTATCATTTTTAAGTGACTTCTACATTGCCAGTCAAGAAATGATATCTAATTGTCTGTAATGCTGCAGCTCCCTTTTAAGTGTTGATTGAGGCTTTATTTAGGAAGACCCTGCTGTATTTTGCATAGTTCATGGAAATTCTAGGAAATTGCATAGTTCATGGAAATTCTAGGAAATTGCATAGTTCATGGAAATTCTAGGAAAGTGCTGTTGAAAAAGGAAATCATTTATTTTTATTCTACTTTTTGATAGCTCTCATCACCACCCCCACCCCTTTTAAGTCATCTTACCTGAGGAAATATATAACCAAACTACAAGGGCAGGGAATTAATACTCCAAAGATTCTGGTGATTGAAAGGGCCACCCAGTTCTCAGGCGATAAACAACCTTACCTGGAATTTAATTTTTCTGACTTCAACTCTTTAGTAAGTAACCATTGAGTGCCTACTGTTTACAATCCTTCCTTCCTTCCTTCCTTCCTTCCTTCCTTCCTTCCTTCCTTCCTTCCTCCCCTCCCTCCCTCCCTTACTCTCTCCCTTCCTCCTTCCTTCCCTCCTTCCCTGCTCCCTTCCTTCCCTCCTTTTCTCCCTCCCTCCTCCCCTCCTCCCTCCCTCCTCCCCTCCTCCCTCCCTCCTCCCCTCCTCCCCTCCCTTCTCCATCCTGTGACAGTTTAGGTGAATGTCTGACAGAGGGAAATTAACTGGCTAATCCCTGTGCAGCAGCCCTTGGTTCCTGCTTCTCTTCGTGCTGAACATGATTTATAGTTGTTTGGCAGGAGGTCAAAATCTGATTCCTCAGAGTGGGGGTAGAGGGGGAAATATTTGATTTCTTTGACACAGTTCATTAAAAATTCATACATATGGATCTGAAAATGAAACATTTCTCCATGTCAACATGAGTTACAGTGGGAGCCTAGAGCAAGACTTCAGTGTTTGAGCGCAACACTGTCCTCAAGTAATCACACCGACCTAGCGGTGCCTCTAAGAAGGAAGGGGGAGAGGTGACCTGGGCTTGGGTGGTGGAAATGAGATTTTTTCCTCTCCTTTGCCGAAGGGCTTTCCTTGTAAATAGGGGCCAGCTTATTAGAAAAACCTCTCTATCCTAAAGAGCCCAGTTTATTCATTTATTCTTTTGTCCTCTCGTGTGACAAATATTATCTAGTCTCAGCTGTTGGTAAGGTGCATATTAATGAGACGTGACCTATTTTGAAACTCCCTGCTATTTCTAGTTTCTTTCTTAGTTCCTCTTCCCTGACCCTTTTACTTTAGAGTCGTCTGACTCTTGTACTGTCTAGACTCCAAGCCTTTTATTGTAGGTACCATAATGGTTGCAAGTGTGGTCTAGTCCAGGGCTTCTCAAACTGCTGTGCACACACATCACCTGGAGATCCATTAAAATGAAGGTTCTGATTCACTAGGTTCAGGATGGGGGCTGGAAAGACTGCATTTCTACCAGGCTCCGAGGAGACACTGTAGCCACTCATCCAAGCAACCACACTTGGAACAGCGAGGCTCTCGTCTACATATCTACACTGGGTTTGAGTGTGTTACCCCCAAGTTCATGTCCACCCATGAATGTGACCTTTTCTGGAAACAGTCTTTGCAGATGTAATCAAGTTAAGATGAGTGTCTTATCATTCTCCAGAAACACAGAATCAGTATCTTTCTGTCTGTCTGTCCTCTCTCCCCAAAGATAGACAGATTGATTAACTTATTTGAAAGAATCATGGGACTGTGGGAGCTAGCAAGTCCAAAATATGTGTGACAGCGCAGCAGGCTGGAGAGCCAGGAAATAGTTGATATTGCAGTCTTAAGTCTGAAGCCACCTTCTTCCTGGGAGAACATCTGTCTTTTTTCTCAGGACCTTCAACTGATTGCACAAGGCCCATCCACATTATAGAGTGACCTGCTTTACTCAGAGTCTACTGATTTAAATGTTAACCACATCTAAAGAAATAAATACCTTTATAGCAGCATCTAGACTGATGTTTGATGCTAGGTACCATAGCTTAGCCAAGTTGACACATAAAATTAGCCATCACAATGAGGTCTTATCAGATTAGGGTGGGCCCTAAATCCAACATGACTGGCATCCCTGTAAGAAAGAAATTTGGACGTAGACATACAGGACCGTGAGAAGACAGTGACAGAGATTGGAATGATATATCTACGAGTCAAGGTATGCCAAGGATTGCCAACAACCACCAAAGCTGGGAAGAGGCAAGAAAGGTTTCACTAGAGCCTTTGTTTATGTTATTTTAAGCCACACACTCGCTGGTACTTTGTTAGACCAGCCCTTGAAAACTAATAATCCTAAGTAATAGGCCAGTGACAAGCCTAAGAATATCATCACTTGCCTTTTCTGACAATATGCTGCATTGAAAGATAGACCCGGAGTCTGGAAAGGGCACAGACTGCAATATTTCATCATAGAAGAGAAGCCCAGAGCTTCTGTGCCTGAGAATGAACTGGTCAGGGCTCCCCTCTTTTCTCCCTTCTTGAGAGTTGGTCTGAAAATGCTCATCTGTCTCCTCCTCTTCTTTCTCTTCTCTCTGCCCTTAGGTTGCAGGGCAGTCTGGTAACGGACGAGGAGGAGTTAAATTTGCTTTTCATTGAACAAACTATACTAATTAAAATGTACCCCCACCGGGATTGCCATTTGCCATAAGTAATGCATATCTCATTAACATTTGCTTTAAAAACCAACAGGATCATAAAGTTAAGATTGCTTTAGCCTAAATGCTGTCCAAATTTAATATGCATGATATAACCTCCTGGCATAGTAATAAGCTTGAGCAGGCAATTCTTGGTGCCTCACTGATGCTTGTTTCGAACAGGAGGAGAATCAATACCGGGTGAGGGTTTGACTACCAACATGAGCTATCAAGAACCCAAGAAATAATTAAGCTTATAATCTTACCAAAGTAACATTGTTGTAGGCAAATGGATAGATGATTTTATTCTGGATGGGTTCCTTTTTTTTTTTTTTTCTCCCCTGCCTCGGGCACATTTGTTGGCATTTTCAGAAGGAGATAGAATCAGATTTTTTTTTTCCTAGGGAGTGTTTAAGTAAATGTCAGTTGTGATCAATAGGGTAACCTGCACAAGGAAAGCAAAGCTGTAAATGTCACTCATTTCACTTTTCAGCAACAATTGTGTGTGTGTGTGCGTGCGCGTGCACACACATGCACTGAAGCCTGAAACCAGTGAATCCAACTTTAGCCAGGGGTATCAATCAAAATCAGTGGCAAAGAAACAAAATTACTCTTCTTAAGAGTGACAGCATGGAGGAACCAAACTCCTAGGTAATGTGATTTCTCAACTACCTAATTCAGCAAATCAAGGTGGGTCTTAGGACTGCCTCAAGGGGGACTTCAGACCGAACACAACCCACGTCATTCTTCGAGCGTGAAAGTGATGCTTCTCAGTGTGTTGACAGTTGGGTTGAAGTGTAGCTGTAAAGAATGGCACATAATGAGTAACTCTGTGTTCACGTGGTGAGATTCACTCTGCCTTTTGACTCCCCGAGAAGAGCCTTCTGTTTACTGACTTGTGCCCGTGCAGACTCTGGTTAACCAGCATTAGCTAGACCCTTCCTGTACTGGGTGACACACATCCTTCTTATTGATCTCCTACTAGTTGGTGGTCCATCTACCAGTTTTAAACCATCCTCTTTCTCATCTTCCAGCCCCGTCTTGCAGAATCTCATGCTTCCCACCTTACAGAGAAGCTAGAGGCCACCTGGGATGAGTTTCTTCAACTTCCTTTCCACCTTGGGCTCGGGTTTTCCTACTTCCCCTACCCCTCCACTGTTGAGGATCCTCTCGTAGAAAGCCGGCACCTTCCTTTGCCCTCCATGGTTCATCTGCCAACTGGTCTTCCCATCCCCTCGTTCTCCCTCAGACCAGTCCATCCTACACCCAGTGTCAGATTTATCTTTCCCAATCTCCCTTCCAGTGTTAATTCCCCCACTCAGTCCCCTTCCAGAGACCACCCCCTGTGCCTTTTAGATGGAGTAAGCTCCTCAGCCTGACATTCAGAGCTTTGACTCCAGTGGACTTCTACATACTCTTTCCCTGCCCCTCAGCAAAACTGGATTGTCATTCCCCAAACAGATCTTGTCATTTCCCACCTTCTACTGCCCAGTGCCGTTTCCCTCCGTGTGGCCACCCCAGTGCTTAGATCAGGGAAGACATCGCGAAGGTTGGTTTCCCTCCCAAAATGCCACCTCCAGTTCTGTGGTCGCCAGTGGCTCTTGCCTGACTCAGTACAGTATCACTTTCCTCACTCACAGCATTATTTGAGGTCCCTTCCATCATAAGCCACACTCTTCTGCACCTGGGATTCATCTTCTTCTTTGCCTCTTTCTGCTGCTTGTGGCCAGGTGGACCTGAGTTGCCAAGGACACAACGTGCATGCTGCTTTTCTTAGAGCATCTTTTAATTGGTGCCATCTCTTGAACATAGATTGTTGAGTGTCTGCTCTGTGCCAAACTTTGGTCTAGACACTGGACATACAGCGGTGAACCAAATGAGTAAAAATCCCTGTCCTCAAGGAGCTGGCACTCCAGAAAGACTAGAAACATGATAAATAAGGGAGCCGTGTGAGGCTGCAGCAGAGTGAGGGCAGAGCCCGGAAGGAGCCCAGAGTGGAGAGGAGTCTGGGAACCAGACGGCGAATACAGTAGGAGTGTGGCAGGGACTTCGGCTTCTACTCCTGGTCAGATGGAGCCCGTGGAGAGTCTTGAGGAGACGAGTCAGTCACGTGGCAAGGTCTGGCTCCTGTTTTCACAGGATCTCCCTGGCTGCAGTGTGCAGGATAGACTCTATGGAGTGTTGGTGGGGGCAGGGAAGCAGCTGGGTGGGAGAGCTATTGCAGTGATCCAGGCACGGGAGGGTGGCCCCAGGACCAGTGGCCGTGACAGTGGAGGTGGTGAGAAGCGGTTGGAGAAAACCACACTTTTGAAGTGGGTGAGTTGGAATTGCTTATGGATTTGATGTGGAGTATGGGAAGAGTTGAGGATGATGCCGGCGGGTTTGGCCTGAGGAAGTGGCAGGACGGAGTGACCAGTAACAGAAATGGGGGGTGGGGGGTGGGGAGTGCATTGCAAGAAGGACAGATCAGGATCTCATCTGGGGGCCTAGCACCTCTTCAGGCTGAGTGTGGGTGGCCTCAGGTGGCTGATCTCTGGGACAGATTGGAAACTCTCCACCCCACACATGGCTGATCATCAACTTTTTTTTCTTCAGTGCTTACTTATTTTTGAGAGAGAGAGACAGAGTGTGAGCAGGGGAGGGGCAGAGAGAGAGGAAGACACAGAATCCAAAGCAGGCTCCAGGCTCTGAGCTGTCAGCACAGAGCCCAATGCGGGGGCTCAAACTCACGGACCGTGCGAGATCATGACCTGAGCCGAAGTCGGATGCTTAACCGACTGAGCCACCCAGGTGGCCCTGAAAAATCAACTTTAAAAAAAAAAAAAAAAAAAAAAAAAAAAATTTTTTTTTTTTAATGTTTATTTATTTTTGAGACAGAGAGAGACAGAGCATGAACGGGGGAGGGGCAGAGAGAGAGGGAGACACAGAATCGGAAACAGGCTCCAGGCTCTGAGCCATCAGCCCAGAGCCTGACGCGGGGCTCGAACTCACGGACTGCGAGATCGTGACCTGGCTGAAGTCGGACGCTTAACCGACTGCGCCACCCAGGCGCCCCAAAAAAAATCAACTTTTTAAGAATACAAGACTTGGGTGAAAAATTAAGTCTTCCTTGCTACCTTTGCTGCCCTGGGATAATTATTGTTCCGTTTGCCTTTTTTTTTTTTTGCGGATAATGTGTTTCTATAAGTTTCTAAGCCTGGCCCTGAACCAGTGAAGTGCTTGATAAGCATCTCCTCACAATAATCCTCTTCTCAAATCTTTGAAATGTAGATACCTTTATTCACATTGTACAGATGAGGAAATAGAATCAAGGAGAGTAATTTACTCCAGGCCGGTGAAGGCCCCGGGTTCATGGTAGCTCTTCAGACACCGAAGCCTCAGCTCTTGACCGCTGTCCTCGGAGCAGGAACCCCAGGCTTTCATGAAGGAGCCTCCTGAACTTTCTCTGGCATCTCCTGCTGTGGGGTCGGATGCGAGCGACTTGGTGTAGACCCTATCTAAATTAAATTAAAGTGGTCTAATTAAACGTGGCTTCTCTCAATAGACTGCCATATTTCTAATTAACAGCTTCTCTCCTGAGAAGGCAGCCCAACATTGTTTTGAAAAGTTGCTCAATTATTAATGGTTTGATAACACTTTGAAAATGTGAAGTGTCATTAAATTGTTAATAAGAGGGCCCTGAGGGGGGACGGGAGTCAGTTTTGCCTGCCTCCCTCTCCCTCCCTCCCTCTCTCTCTCTCTCTCTCTCTCTCTCACACACACACACACACACACACACACACACACACACACCTTTAGCTCGCAGCTGACTCAAAGCATTACAACGAAAAGGTCAGAACAACTGATCTTAGCTGCTAGAAAACCTCTTATCCTGTCTCCCTAACTTTGGCTCTGACCCTTTGACCTGACCTGCAGACAGCGGAGATGAGGGGCTTATCTAGACAGGAGCAGTGCAAATGACTGGGAACAAATCGTTTCGGGGAGGCAAACCAAGGAGGATAAATCGATCAGCTCTAAACAGGAGATGGCTTGCATTCCGCCTGCTTGGATGTGATCCCTGCACGGAATTGTGTCCCGGGCTTGAAGTTGTTGCTTGTGATCCGGTCCCTTCCAGATAGAATAAATGAGGTTTGAAACTACAGAACCCTGATCACCAAGAGGTATGCAAGTCTGCAGGTTTGGGAGCTGGAAGACACCAAAAAGAAAAAAAAAGAGATTTTTGAAAGAGACTTAGGAAAACGTAGGCAAGAAGTGTAATGGCTGTGAATGATCTTGAGAACTCAGTCCCCCAGGTTCAAATGTTTGGCATCATCTCAACATTTTTTTTGCCCTATCCACTTTCACCCCATCCTGCCTGCCCTCCTTTAAGAAGACAGGAGTGGCTTCTCATCGTGGCAACATCTACTGCTTATTAGTACATTTGCACTCCTGGGAGAGTTGGTGTGCTTAGCTTTAGAAGTTCTACGAGCCCCTCATCCACTCCTTCTGAAGTGGGGGATGGTAGAAAGTTGCCAGTCCCCTTGAGTTCCCCGTTGAAGCTTTTGCAGACCCCTGACAATGCGGGACACCATTCTGTAGGGAAGAACATGATGACAAGTCACAAAGGCTTTCCTCCTTCATCTGTCACCTCCTGCATCTTTGGGAAAGCGTTCCTGGAGTTACAGGGGCCACGGGTCTCAGTCTGATAATGCAGGCTTTTGGTTCTCATTACACACGCGGAGAGCCCGACGTCAAGAATTAAGCAAAGGAGCCAGGCTGCAACAGTGGCACCAGGAAATTGCTGTCTTTGAGAAAGCAGAAGGAATTTGGAGAGACAACAAGAGAAGTCTGTAAGGTTGGGGTTACAATTCAAGAAATGGACTCATCACTTATTAATAATGGCTTCCAAGTTTTTGAGCACTTACCAGTGCACCAGGCACGGTGCTGGGGACTTCATGCCTGTTGCTAGGAACGTAGATGGTGGGGTGCTCACGTGACAGGTGGAGAAGGCGAGACACAGGTGAAGTGAGTGAACTAGCCCCAGACACACAGTGGTAGTTAGCTAGCTTTTGAGAGGTTCTTTTCGTAGGCTGGAGTGAGTGAAAGGCCAGCAGCGTGGACTTTTATTAAATACCAGTTTAAGCCTAGGTAGTATTTTATACCTACTCAAAGCAAATCTAATCTTAGCTGCTAGAAACAATTTTTTTTAATGTCGTTTGATTTGGGAATACAGATGACCCTTGAACAATGCAGGAGTTAAAGGGTGCTGAACCCCTGTGCAGTCGAAAATCTGTATATAACTTTTGGGGTACCTGGGTGGCTCAGTCAGTTAAGCGTTGGACTTTGGCTCAGGTCATGATCTCGCAGTTTGTGAGTTCGAGCCCCGCGTCGGGCTCTGTGCTGACAGCCCGGAGCCTGGAGCCTGCTTCGTATTCTGTGTGTCCCTCTCTCTGTGCCCCTCCCCCATTCATGCTGTGTCTGTCTCTCAAAAATGAATAAACGTTTTTTTAAAAAGTTTAAAAAAAAGAAAGAAAATCTGTGTATAACTTTTGACTCCCCCCAAACTTAACTACTACTAGCCTGTTATTGACCAGAAGCTTTACCAGTAACAAATAACACATATTTTGCATGTTATATGTATCATATACTGTATTCATAACAATAAAGCAAACTAGTGAAAAGGTAATGTTACTAGGAAAATCAAATGGAAGAGAAGATACATTTACAGTACTGTATTTTTTAAAAATCCATGGGTGAATGGATACATGCATTTCAAACCCATGCCATCCAAAGGTCCACTGCATAGAAATACTGGGTTTCAAAACATGTTTTGAATCTGCTGTCTAAACCCCAATTAAATTACAGTACATTGACCATAATACAAGAAGGTATATTACACATTCTACCCAACTATTGTGGGTGAGAAGGGTATATATAGTCAGTGAGAGCTGAACAACTTAATATAGTTTCAACAGAAGAAAAAAAATTAACTTCTGAAGTCTGCCACCCAGAAGTTTCTATCCCACTTCTTAAAGTACAGGTGCTTCCATTCCTGTTAACATTGCATATTCCTGGGCCCCAGTGTAGTCCTGAAGAAGTGACATGGTGGGATTAGGGCCCCAGAATCAATATCTCAACAAGTTCCAAAGGGGATTCTTCTGCACATAATATTTTGAATTTCCTTTAGACCGCCTCTCTTCATGTCTCTTAGCTTCCTATTTGTATTTCCCATCTTTTTGTGCGGCTCTCTGCAGCATTCTGAGTAATTCCTCTTTCCGTTCATGAATTCTCTTTTCATCTGTTTCTAATCTACTGTTAAACTGGTCCATTGAGTTTCAATTTTAGTTACAGTATTACTCACTTGTAGATATTTCTGTGTGGTTCTTTTTCTAATTTCTTTGGTCATTTACTATTCACTGCAGATGGATGTATTCAACCCTTTATTCCTTTACAAATAGCAAGCAAAATGTTTATGGTTTGGTGTGATCGTTGTAATATTTGAGGTCTTTGTGTGTCTCTGTCTAATGTCACTTGTTCCTACTGGTTTACTCATGTTACGTTGGTTCCTCAGGTGCTTGGTATTTGGGGCTGTATATTGCTCATTGTCTTTGGAAAATTGTTTGTGGGGATTGATTAAGGTCTATGATAAAAATGCCTATTTCAGAGAGATTCAGCTTGGCTTTTGCGAGGTGCCTGGTGTATTACCAGTACAATTTCACTTCAACCCAAATTAATGAGGTTCCCTAAACCATCTAAGTAATGCAGACCCAAGGTATACAGTCCAGGAGAGGGCTACTCATAGTGATAAATTCCTCCACATCTCACTTGTTGCACCTGTTGCAATGATAACCCTCCCTGCAGTCACCTGCTGGGCAAGGAGGAAGAGAAGGCTTACCTCTGGTTTCATGCAGAGCTCTTTGGAGTCCTGTTGTAAAGCAGGGGTCCTTTCGACTCCCATTTTGGGCAGGTCCTGGATCTCAACTTCAGTCTTTGGCAAAACCAAAACCCAAGTTGGTGCAGACCACCGTTGCTCTTAGGAGACCAGCTGTCTCTGTTTTCCAGATGTTTACTCTTTACTTTTTGTCACCTCTTCAATGGTTTTAAGATGTTTTTTAACAAATACTTTGCTCCAGCCTCGTAAGTTACTTTTTTTTCCGGGGGGGGAGGTTGGTGTGAAGAGATAGCCCCCCACCATATTGCCAGGGCTTGAAGTCTCTGTGCTGGAGTTTGACAAACCTCTGTCCACTCCAGTTCACAGTAATAGAGAAGGGAACAGAAGCTGTACTTCTGGACTGTTGTTGGGTAGAACACTGTACTTGTCTTTGCCCAAATCTCTCACTTTTGTTCTCCCTAAGGTACCTGTGGGTATCAAATGAGATGGCTCCCGTCTCAAAGTGCCAGTTACGTTAAGGCAATAAAAAGGTCCGACGGTGCTTGTAGAAGGAGGCGAAGGGGATGCCATAGAGGTTGGGAATCCTTAGATGCTGGGAATTCAGGGAGTAGGAGCCACAGCTGTTCAGATGAGCCGGGGCTAATCTTCCCTCTCACAGTCACTGGGTGTCTTCAGCCAGCCGACGCGATTTGATGAATGCAGTGGCACAAGGTGGCTTGTGTCCACCACGGAGACGGATAAATGCAAGTAGGAGAGAGTGCTCCAGCTTCTGTCAATGAAAACTGTGGAGATGGTCTGCGCTGGGGCTCTGTCACTCTCGTCTTCGTTATTCCCTCAAATGGATTAATTGGCCTCTTGAGGTGAGATTGCCCCTGGTTCTGAAGGATGCTTCTCTTTGCCACATTATTGCTTGCCCTTCACTCTGCTCCTGAAAGTCACTCTTGAAAACGCATGTTCCTCTCCACCTGTGAAGCCTGATTTATCAGCCAGCTCCTCAGAGAAGAAACAACAAGACAAAAACCTCTGGCTGTAAAACACTGTTATGCATTATGCTCTGTTGGTTTTGTGTCTAGACAGAGCTAAGAGACCCCTTTGTGGCCCTAGCTATACCTAGAGTAGACTGTGTATTTACTGTGTTTTAGAAGAAAGATAGACTAGACAGCTTTATATTAGACAGAGGCCAAGGAGTTTGGCAAAGCAAGCTGTAGCCCGGGGGGTGCCTGGGTGGCTCGGTCAGCTAAGCTTCCCACTTTGGCTCAGGTCAGGATCTCATGGGTCATGAATTTGAGCCCCACGTCGGGCTCTGTGCTGACGCCTCAGAGCCTGGAGACTGCCTCCGATTCGATTCTGTGTTTACCTCTCTCTCTGCCCCTCCCCACTTGCACTCTCTCTCTCTCCCTCTCTGTCTGTCTCTCAAAAATAAAAATATAAACACTAAAAAAAGAAAAAATGTAAAGAGAGCTGTAGCCAGGAAGTCAGGAGATGACATGTTCAACTCTGGTTCTGACCATCCTTCCCCGGTAAGAGAAAGCACAGCTTCCTGGGGTTCCAGTCCTGACACTTAACTACTTCTGTGACCTTGGGCAAGTTACTCGTATCTCTGCCTGAGTTCATCATCTATAAAATGGAGATAATGATGGTACCTATCTCATGGTGTTGTTGCAAAGATAAATCATGTAAATTGCTTAGACTAGAATGTTTGGCTATAGCATGCACTCAATAAATGGGAGCTATCGTGATTATTATGCTAGCCCAGAGCAACTATATGCAGATACTGTCAACGCCTATAAAACAGTCCCCCGTTCCAATGAGTCACGGGAGCTAAGAGCTCCCATTTTGGAAAAGGAAACTGACAGTGGTAGCTGGCTTATTGGGACAGAGCTGGTCCACATCCAAGGATCTTTTCTACACAGTACCTCTGCCAGAATGACTGCATGTGTGGTCTAGGGTTATCACGGTCATTGCCAAGAGACATGTGAGTTACTGAGCCAGGAGACACCCTTATTAGGAGGATCTAGAATCAGGGAGTCTTTGGGACATGCAGATAGAAGGCTAGAGAGCACCACCGGGCAGGTGCCACTCGGAATTAGTGAGGTGGGGGGGGGGGGCGTGTAGGAGTCCCACACCGAGCAGCGGCTGCTGACCCGTCGCAGGCTCTTAGGGTTGAGACAGCCAAGCCATTCCTGTGTTTGGTCTGGCTGGTGAGCTCAGTCCCCCACAGAGCCACCCAGCCACATATAACTAGGGGATTATGTTAAAAGCAAACTCCCCTATGGGTTGCCTGGGTATATGCATTTTTTCAAGGTCATTGAGCTGTAGACTCAAGATGTGTGCATTTCACCGTACGGAAATTACAGGGTGGTTGTGTTTTTTTTTATGAGATTTTCTTCCCCATAAGTTGGTAGTGGAGCTTGCATAGATGCACAGGTTGTCGTCGTGGCCTGAGGAGGGTCCTTTTGTGGCCACCAGCCGTGGGGAGGTACACCTGTTGTACGTCTCCTGCAGAAGTGTGTGACCTGCCCCCGACCCCTGCCTACCCTGGCCCCTTTCTTTTTTCTTCTTTTTTTAATGTTTATTTATTTATTTTGAGAGAGAGAGAGTGTGTGTGCACAAGGGAGGACAGAGAGAGAGGGAGAAAGAGAGGGAGAGAGAAAACACCTGAAGCAGGCTCAGCACCGAGCCCGACACTGGACCGATCTCACAAACTGTGAGAGCAGGACTTGAGCCAAAATCCAGAGTCGGACGCTTAACCAGCCGAGCCACACGGGAGCCCCTCTCTGACTTCTTACTGCCTTTACGTTTCTTCTCAGAAAAGTAGTCTTGGTTGTCTTGGTTACTCTTTTAATTTATATTTAATCTCTTTTATGATCAGAAAAAAATACGTCCATGCTATGAAAAAAAATTAAGTGCTCAGAAGTGTGTAAAGTAGAAAGTGCACGTCTTTCCCCACCTCTAATCCTGTTTCCCCGAAGTGACTGTCATGAGTGGTTTGGTGAGAACACAGCCAGGCCCTGTGTAGGTGTGCATGTGTCTGTAGAATACAAATATTTAGACATGTAGGTAAACACATATCCATACAGAAGGTCTTGTTCCGTTGCAAAGATAGAATCATTTGCATGGTTCTGCATCTTGCTTTTATCGCTTAATAGATGGTGGGTATCTTTTCGTGTCGGCACATACAAGCTGCCTCCTCACTCTTTTTCAGTGGCTATAATATGTCTATTGCTTGGATATATTTAACCACTCTTTCTTCTCCATCCCTAACCTAACGAAAGATGGCTATATAGTCAGCTGAGAGGGGCGCCTGGGTGGCTCAGTCGGTTGAGCGTCCGACTTTGGCTCAGGTCATGATCTCGCGGTTTGTGGGTTCAGGCCCCTCATCGGGCTCTGTGCTGACAGCTCAGAGCCTGGAGCCTGCTTCGGATTCTGTGTCTCCCTCTCTGTGCTCCTGCCCCACTTGTGTGTGCTCTCTCACTCTCAAAAATGAATAAACATTAAAAAAAAAAAAGTACTTCTAGTCAGCTGAGAGGCGGACGCATTGTGGAATGGGCCCCCAAAGACCACTCCCGTCTCACCCATCCTGTTGGGTTAACACTCTCATGGATTCTGGAACGTGTTTCGGGTACTGTGGAGTCTGGCTGGCTTGGGCAATTGATGGAACAGTGCTGGTGGAGTGAGAAACCCTCTCCTGTGTCCTATGTCTGTGTGACTGGGGGGACGTTCTTTTGAACATCTCAAGGGTGATGTGTAAGATTACTGGAAACAAGCCTCTGAGATGACGTTAGATTGAATTTCAGGAGAGGAGAGTGACACTTTAAGTAACAGCAAAACCATGTGCTTCTTTAGTACTTTATGCTTTTTGAAGTGCCTTCATACTCGTGATCCTCTTTGATCCCACTCAGAGCCCTGACGGTGCATAGGGTTGGGGTTGTTAGCCTGAGCCCACAGGTGAGACCAAGGCTAACAAGGAGTCCGAATCAGAGCTAGGATTAATCCCTCCTTTCTGACCCCTGGCCCAGCGCTCTTTCCCCACTGAAAGGAGTACCAGGCCAGGAGGAGATTGTTCTCTACAACACAGACCCCCGGGATCCTGTTAGCAGAAATTACCTGAGAACCCAGATGCCTTAGATATTTGGGGTTCAGGAGAGTATTTACAGGTAGGTAGTATTGCCTACCTTCAAGACTTCTGATTTAAAATGGCAGCCTGGGGGTGCCTGGGTGGCTCAGCCAGTTGAGCATCTGACTTCAGCTCAGGTCATAATCACACGGTTCATGGGTTGGAGCCCCATGTCAGGCTTTGCACTGGCAGGGTGGAGCCTGCTTTGGATTCTCTATCTCCCTCTCTCTCTCTGCCCCACCCCCTCCCCGCCTCAAAAATAAACATTAAAAAAAATGGCCACCTGGACACACACATTTACCTCTGCTTCCTTCTGAAAATCTATTCCTATGATATTTTATTTTATTATTTTATCCTATTTTATTCTATTTTATTCTATTTTATTTTATTTTATTTTATTTTATTTTATTTTATTTTATTTTTTAAATGTTTATTTTTGAGAGAGAGAGTTAGTGGGGAGGGGCAGAGAGAGAGCAGCACAGAAGGTCCAAAGCAGGCTCTGTACCAACAGCAGACAGCCCAGAGTGGGGCTCGACCTCATGAACCACGAGATCATGACCTGAGCTAAAGTCGGATGCTCAGCTGACTGAGCCCCCATGTGCCCCCCCACTCAATTTTAAATGGTAAACCCACAAAGACAAAAAAAGAGAAGAAGAACCAGCAACGGCATAAAAATGTGGAAGCCGGGGAGTGGATGCATGAACAGTAGCTGACTTAGTGGGCTCAGAAAATGGAATCTGCCCTGGCGTGCGGGAGAACCAAGAAGCAACCAGATTCACTTCCGGAAGGCCTGGGGATTGGCAGCATGAGATACCCCCAGCAGCAGGGGTGACAGTGGGGCCAAAACCAGGAAGATTGGTTGGCGTTTCGTCAGGAAGCTGTCAGGCATGCAGATCCCCTCCCTGAGTGACTCTGGTGAGGACAAAGCTCAGGGTCTCTGGAATACAGGTTTCAAGCACAGCTGAGGCTGGGGGTCCTTTCTGACGATGGATTTAGTGCAAGTTGCCATAGTGATTGTTGAAACCACTCATCTTTTTCTTCAGGCCATTTCCCAGAATAGTCAGCCAGTTCCTTCCAGTCAAGAGTTTAGAAGAGTCTTCTGCGGGGGAATCTCACCCTTTTGAGGGATTGGAGATCCCCAGCGAGATGACCCAACAGAATCATTTTATGGTGAAGCCTTGCAGTCAACAAACCTCAGCCATGAGCTTTTTAGTACCCGGTGCTGAAAAAGGGAGCGGGCAGCGAAGAACCACCTACCACCTGGGGGAGAGCCTTGACTATGAAAGACACAACACACACACACTCACACACATACCCTCGCGTGCACAAACACGTGCACTTGCACATGTAGGTACAGAGAGCAGAGAAGAGAGGAAAAGAAAAGAGATACACCTTAGAGGAAACAGCCTGTATGAAGAGAACTTTAAAAGAAAAAAAACAACAACAACAAAACCTGGGGCGCCTGGGTGGCTCAGTTGAGCCAACTTCAGCTCAGGTCATGATCTCACAGTTCATGGGTTCGAGCCCCGTGTCGGGCTCTGTGCTGACAGTGCAGAGCCTGGAGCCTGCTTCAGATTCTGTGTCTTCCTCTCTCTCTGACCCTCCCCCGCTCACACTCTGTCCCTTTCTCTCCCTCTCAAAAATAAATACATGTTAATAAAAATTTTTTTTTAAAAAAACCTAAAAGATAACTGAAGATCTTATATTCTTGAAATAAAAACAGGATGCCCTCTCTGCCTTTTTAAAGGAGCCAACAGGAGGGGCACCTGGCTGGCTCAGTCAGTGGAGCATGCGACTCTTGATCTCAGGGGTCATGAGTTCAAGCCCCATGCTGGGGAAAAAGATTGCTTAAGCAAACAAACAAATAAGCAAACTTGAAAAAAATAAAAATAAGTAAATAAAGGAGCCAATAGGAAAGAATGCAGAAATTTATTTATTTATTTATTTATTTATTTATTTATTTATGTATATATAATTTATTGTCAAATTGGCTTCCATACAACACACAGTGCTCATCCCAACAGGTGCCCTCCTCAATGCCCATCACCCACTTTCCCCTCTCCCCATCCCTCCCCATCAACCCTCAGTTTGTTCTCTGCATTCAAGAGTCTCTTATGATTTGCCTCCCTCCCTGTCTGTAACTTTTTTTTTCCCCGTTTCCTTCCCCCATGGTCTTCTGTTAAGTTTCTCAAGATCCACATATAAGTGAAAATATACGGTAAGTGTCTCTCTGCCTGACTTATTTCACTTAGCATAATACCCTCCAGTTCCATCCATGTTGCTGCAAATGGCAGGATTTCATTCTCATTGCCAAGTAGTATTCCATTGTATATATAAACCACGTCTTTATCCATTCATATGTTGATGGACATTTAGACTCCTTCCATAATTTGGTTGTTGTTGCAAGTGCTGCTATAAACATTGGGGTACAAGTGCCCCTGTGCATCAGCACTCCTGTATCCCTTGGGTAAACTCCTAGCAGTGCTATCGCTGGGTCATAGGGTAGATCTGTTTTTAATTTTTTGAGGAACCTCCAAAAGCGGCTGCACCAGTTTGCATTCCCACGAACAGTGCAAGAGGGTTCCCGTTTCTCCACATCCTCACCAGCATCTATAGTTTCCTGATTTGTTCATTTTAGCCACTCTGGCTGGTGTGAGGTGATATCTCAGTGTGGCTTTGATTTGTATGTCCCTGATGATGAGTGACATTGAGCATCGTTTCATGTGTCTGTTGGCCATCTGGATGTCTTCTTTAGAAAAGTGTCTATCATGTTTTCTGCCCATTTCTTCACTGGATTATTTGTTTTTCAGGTGTGGAGTTTGGTGAGTTCTTTATAGATTTTGGATACTAGCCCTTTATCCGATATGTCATTTGCAAATGTCTTCTCATTCCGTTGGTTGCCTTTTAGTTTTGTTGATTGTCTCCTTTGCAGTGCAGAAGCTTTTTATCTTGATGAGGTCCTAATAGTTCATTTTTGCTTTTAATTCCCTTGCCTTTGGAGATGTGTTGAATAAGAAATTGCTGCAGCTGAGGTCAAAGAGGTTGTTGCCTGCTTTCTCCTCTAGGGTTTTGATGGTTTCCTGTCTCACATTCAGGTCTTCATTCACTTTGAATTTATTTTTATGAATGGTGTAAGGAAGTGGTCTAGTTTCATTCTTCTCCATGTTGCTGTCCAGTTCTCCCAGCACCATTTGTTAAAGAGACTTTTTTCCATTGGATACTCCTTCCTGCTTTGTCAAAGATTAGTTGGCCATACTTTTGTGGGTCCAATTCTGGGTTCTCTATTCCATTGCATTGGTCTATGTGTCTGTTTTTCTGCCAGTACCACACCGTCTTGATGATTATAGCTTTGTAGTAGAGGTTAAAGTCTGGGATTGTGATGTCTCCCGCTTTGGTTTTCTTCTTCAATATTTCTTTGGCTATTCGGGGTCTTTTGTGGTTCCATACAAATTTTAGGATTATTTGTTCTACCTTTGCGAAGAAAGGAATGCAGAAATTTAAAATAACAAAAACATTTTCACACGAATTGAAGGATATATCCAAGAAAGTATAAAAACACAAAGAGATACAAGGTGAGATTGAAAAGTTAAGAAAAACCAAGGACATGGTTAGATTTACACCCAGATAATAGGAATTGCAGAGGGAAGAGAAGGAAAAGAAACACTGAAGGAAATCCCCTCCTCACCAAGGATAGAGTTTTCAGACAGGAAAGGGTCCACCTTTCAGATTTGTGAATGAAGTTAAACCACACCAGATAGAATACCTAACGGATTTGAATGTAGAGGAGATTTACAAAGCTGGGGATGCCGTTGAGTTTGGATTAGTGAGAAATACATAAAATACTACGGAGGGGAGAAGTTGTATTAACTCCAGAGAAAACAAACATTTGCCCAGAAGGAAAGTGTTTAAACTGAAACAGACTATACCAGTGTGTCAGTGAATAACATTTTCGTGATCATGATCACGGGAACACTGATCATCTGAAATTACTATCTAACTTGGCAGACACAGTGGGCATGCGTGTGGCCGAGCCGAGGTGGTTGATGGACCCCGACTAAATCCTCGTCCTCCCAAGTGTAAAGTCAGCAGCTAGTTCCCAAACCTGAAAAATCAAGAGGCAGTCCTGTCGGCATGTTCTGTAGAGATAGGGAGGTGGGCGAGAAAAAGGTGAGAAAAAGACCGAACCAAAAATGGGAAGCAACCATTGCTTCTGGGACAGGAGGGTCAAAGAATGTGGGTTTCTGTTGTTACACCTCACACCACTAACTGACTCTAAATTGTGGGCAGTGTTCCTGTGATAAAAATAAAAACGTAATTTGAAAAATGCACTGGGAGGAACAATTGATCCGTAACCACGCCTGTGCTTAAAAGAGGGCTGGTGGGTTGCCTGGGCATCCAACTTGGGCTCAGGTCGTGATCACATGGTTCGTGAGTTCGAGCCCCGCATCAGGCTGTGTGCTGACAGCTCAGAGCCTGGAGCCTGTTTCAGATTCTGTGTCTCCCTCTCTCTCTGCCCCTCCTCTCTCTCTCTGTCTGTCTCTCTCTCTGTCTCTCAAAAAATAAATAAACATTGAAAACAAAATTTATAAGAGTGCTGTTATGTGGCTCTCTGGCCTCAGCACAGATGGCCCAGACCCGAACATCACTTCATCCCTTGTCTCCCAGCCTAGGTCCACCTTAGTGATGGAAGCCAGGACCTGACTTTTCTCTGTGCAGGATAACTGTGGGATATGTGGTTTGCTGAAAAATCCAATTCTGAGCATGTTGGTCTACCACAAACCAGAAGAGGTGGCCGAGGTGCCTTCGAAGTGGGTTTGGGTCACACACAAAGCAGCACAAGCCCCATTTGTGCAGTAACTTAGAATTCTGCCCTGGTGTTCAGAGCAAAACCACGTGGCACTGATCTGGGGAGTAGGGTAAGGATTTACTCCCTTCTCCCAGGCTCCTAGACGAGCCTGGATCAGGTATATCGATTATGGCACATTCCTGACAAGCTCCAGATGCAGAATGGGTTATCTGTTCATCCCCTAGCATGTCTTTGGGTGAAGAGCAGAGGCTTTCTCCTAGGCGGGTAACCCAGCCAGCCCAGGGTCACAGAGGCCAAACCCTCTCATTAGCATCATGGTTCAAAGCTTAAGCTTTGGGACCAACCCAAACTAGATTCAAATCTTGACCTTGCTGCTAATCAGCTGGGTGTGGCTCAGAATTACTTCACTTCTCTGAACCTCTGTTTTCTCCTCTGTAAAATGGGGATAACAGTAGTGGCTTCAGCTCAGGTCATGATCAGGTCAGGTTGTGGGTTCAAGCCCCGGGTCAGACTCTGTGCTGACAGCTCGGAGCCTGGAGCCTGCTTTGGATTCTGTGTCTTCCCCTCTCTCTGCCCCTGCCCCCACTCATGCTCCCTCTCTCTCTCTCAAAAATGAATAAACATTTAAAAAATAAAAAAAACAACAACAATCATACCTACGGTATAGAATGAAATAGCACCTAAGTTGTGTTCTTAGAGCAGTACCTATCACGTACTAGCCATTAACTCAGTAATATATTACCTATGTCATATTGAGGAAGTCTCTGAATCTCTCAGTTTCCTCGTTTGTAAGATGTGGGAACACTGCATCTCCCCAGATTGTTGTGAACCGTCTGTGAGCTAATGTGTACAAATCGTTACCCTAAGACACTGGCAACTGGTAAGAGCTCAGTTCATGAAGGTAATTGTTCCTTCCTTTGTTTCCATACCACCGGCCTCTGTCCTCATTCAGGCCCACCTTCCTCCTGCGTGGCCACCAGAATAGCCCATCTGGCCACTGGCAGTCTCTCTCCGGGTCTCTGCTGTCACTCATCCTCCATACAGTTGCCAGAACAATTTTTCAGAAATAACTGGCTTCGTCACTTCCTGCCCCCACTGAAGAAGAGCCCACTGTGGTTATAAAATCAAAACACCCCAGCCTGTTATTTAAAGCCTCCCACGGCTGCCTCCTTCCCAGCTCTCCTGCTCTTCCTCTTTTCTGTCTGGGCACTCACCTTGTTCCTCACGCACTCTTGGGTCTACCGCCCCTGCGGGCTGTGCACCATCACGTGCCCCCCTTAGTTTCCGTCTGAAGAACATGACCTATTGTAGGAGTTGATTGAAACTCACTTCCATCAGGAAGCCTTCTGTGGCCACGTCTTGTTGCCTTGGCTTGTCTTGGCTGTAACCGGCACTGGTCTCGTGCAGTCTGGGTTCAAATCTCAGTTGTGCTGCTCACCAGCCGAGAGACCTGGGGAGCAGGATTTTACGTTTCCGGGTCTTCACGTGCAAAATGAAAATTTGTAAACTGGGAATAGTGTCATTATTCCCAGTTTCCAAATGAAGACATCGAGAGGTGAAGTAAGGCAGGAGGTCATTATGAAATAGCCACGGCAGGGGCACTTGGGTGACTCAGTCAGTTAAGCTCCCGACTTCAGCTCAGGTCGTGATCTCACGGTTCGTGAGTTCGCGCCCCACATCGGGCTCTCTGCTGTCTGCACAGAGCCTGCTTCAGATCCTCGGTCCCCTCTCTCTCTACCCCTCCCCTACTCAGGCACTCGCTCTCTTTCTCTCTCTCTCTCTCTCAAAAATAAGTAAACATTTAAAACAAGAAGAAGAAAAGAAATAGTTACGTCAGTTCCTTAGTAACACATCTGGCATGTAGTTGCTTATGTATGCATTTTCTTGCCTCCATCGTTTCGTATGTGCATGTTTTGTTGCTTCGATACGACACCATCTCCTTAGGTGCAGGGCCTGGATATTCTGTTCGTGCAGCTTGCCCCTCTGTATCAGTAAGTGCGTGCTAGCTATGGTCTGTAACATGTAGGTCCGAGTCTCAGCAGTTTAAAACAATGGAAGTTTATTTCTTGCTCATTCTGCATGTCCATGATGGATTGGTAGGGCAAGCCCTTCTCATTCTAGACCTCTCACCTTTCATTGGCCAAAGCAAGTCCCAAGGGCAAGTCTGATGTTTAAGGGGACGGGGAGGTCTAATCCTCCTCTGTATCTTGAAGGAGAGAAATTTAGGAGCATCGGTCAGTGACCTAAGGACTGCCATATTGGCCAGAAGTCTGCCTCTGGCTTCGCATGGGGAGATGCCTGTTTGAGAGCCTCCTGTCACTGCTGGGTAGACAGTTCTCTGTCAGGCACTTGGAGTCTGAGATACAGCCCCATTCTGCAGTGGTTCCACCCCGATCCCCAACCTTTGCCAGAAAAGAAGAACAAATCCAGTTGTCTAAAGACTCAGCCATTCCTCCCAGCAGTGAGGACACACAAAGAAGAAAGTTGTATCTCATCTGAAATTATGACCAATATTCAGAGACCCCAGTTCTCCAAAGTTCTGTCATCCTTGACTCTTTGATTCATTTGTGCATTTACTCAGCAAATACTGTAACTATCGAGACCTGCTGTAGAGCAGGCACTGTTGTGTTTACAGCAATGTGGTGACAACCATGACAGATATGTCCCTGCCTACTCAGGTCTGACAGTTGGCCAGAGCAGGCAGGCAAATACCGTGCCTGAGAATGGACTCTGGAAACAGCCCACCTCCCTGGGCTCGCATCCCTTACTAGCAACGTTGGGCAAGCTCCTACAACTCTCTGTACCTCAGTCTTATACAGTGGGAATGACAGCCATACGTATAGGATTATCATAAAGAGGAACTGAGGTAGAGAACTCGTAGAAAACATTTCATTAAGATGTGCGCATACGGAAAGCCCTTGGCAGACATTCGCCATGCCTCTTGTCATTGTAGTAGTATCCTTGTAACAGTAGCATTTAGGATCAGTGATGGGAATGGCAAGATGTTGCACCAGTAAGGAAAGTTTTGCATTTTCCTGCAAGAACCATTGTTACTAATGGTTGTTTGCATCACACGTTAGTCGCTGGAAGCTTGTTTCTCATGGGCCTGAAGCACCTGGTAAAGACCACCATTGCAGTCACACCTCACCCCCGCTTATAACTTTATGCCGGGCCCAACTAATCCCCTTGGGATTCACCATTTATGTGGCTCCAGCAGATCCGCTGTTGTTGGCCTCTGAAGTCTCCCCATCTAATCCCTTTTGAACATTCAAGTGGCTTTTCACTGTTAAGGTTCAGAGTATGGAAAGAACAGCTGAATATAAATGGAACATTTTTTAAAAGGGAGGAAATGGCTAATCATTCTGAAAGCCAGACTAAAGGGCTGAGAAACATCCCCGTGATACACCAGACAAGTGCCTGGGTGTGCTTCCTTATAGCCGGATCTTGGTCACTGTTCCTAGGGATATATGCATGCTAAGTCCCTCAGGGGCTCAGCCACCCAGGATACTTGACAAGGCAATGACATATGGAGGGTTTGGCAGCAAGGACAGGGGAGCCAGAGAAACAGCACTAATTCCCCCCATATGCATAAAGTACAGACACTTCCGGATCTACATCAACTCAAGTTCAGGATCATCGCGTAAAGAAAGGGAAGTCACCCTTGCCACTGCTACCGTCAGAATCGAGGACCTGAATCAAGGACATACCTGTGCTACAGTCCTAGTCGTCTATCCCAACCTTTTGCCAAAATATCCATCCCCCCAGAAAAGAAAAGGAAAAAGTCTACCCCGTCCAAAAAGCTGGCCTAATTAAATCCTGACAGATTGCTGCTCTATTTCACAGCTGCCTGGTAGCTGCATCGGTTTCTCTGGCAGGAGCAGGATACATCTGGCTTCACTGAGTTATTTAATATTATCGGCATGAGCCAAAGAATGGCAGAAATGGCGGAAAGTGTGTTCTTATCTTACTCTAAGGCACGAGGGAGTTGGACAAAGGATCTTTTTCTCCTCTTGGCTTTCCAGTGATCAGAAGAGGAGGGAGTGGAGCGTACTTTGGCATTCCATCGGTGGGACAAGTCGTCGGTATGCGGTGATTCCTGTAGGCTTGGAAATGGTGTGGCAGTTCGACCGTATCAAATGTTTAATGAAGTGAGGCCCCCGTCTCATCGGTATTCGGTGTGGCACTGACGTTAACGCACGCTAATCCTGAAACAATACGCCATAAAGGAGACGCTTTCTTTCTCGGGTTGAAATGAACGGAGCAGCCTGAATTCTTCCAGTTTTATCTCCTGCTTTATAACCTGGAATGGTGCCAACGTGTTGGGTTTTACCCTGGGGAGTTCACATCATGTGAAAAACTTAAATCGGGTCTGTCTGCCAGTACACGCGGTCCTAATCCGTTAACTATTTCTGGCTAACAATGCACATGGGGCCCGTTAGCTACACAGACAGCCATGTTCTGCTAAGACCATGCAAATGTAACCACTTCTGCCTGCTTCTCGGGGGGAGGAATCAATAATTCCCCATGCCTACGTGGTTTTACCCAAATCCCTCATGCGACGCACCAGGCACTTGGCATGTATTAACCTTAGCGGTAATACTGCACGGCTCGTTCTCTGGGGTTGGGTTTTCTTACTGGGGGCCTGGAAAAGTTTTAAATGAAGGATTGTCTTTCCCTTTGATGAGCCACTTATGAGGAACCAGAACCTTTGACTTTATCAAGTTATGGGAACTTGAGTCGGCTATAGAATGTGCAAAGAAAAAGGCATTGAGCCCTGTCTGTCCCTCGTCCGTTCTGGATTCAGGGAAGTTAAAACGTTGGGGCTCGTTTTAATGAATGAACCTCGTGTGGAACATTTTTCTTCAGAGTCACACACTGCGGTCTGAAAAAGAAAATTTCTTTGCAGAAAACTCTGGTTTTTCATAACTACCTCTTTCATTCTGCTGGTTCATTCCCAAGGGAGTGATTTATTTCTGTTCATCCAAGAAAGGAGATAACATTTTGAGATTTCTAAAAAGCCATGTGTGATCCATCTTTCATTGACATCTCTCTATCGGGGACCCCCCCGTGTGCTGAGTTAAGTGCTGGATAAAAGAACAGGGCAGTGTAGTTGTTAGGAGCATGGACACGGGAGCCAGTGGCCAGGGTACAAATCCTGGCTTCAATCCTGAATCGCTGTGTGAGGTTGTGCTGAGCACACAGCCTTGCTGTGTTGTGGTTTCCCCTTTGGCAAATGGGGCTATCAACCATGCTTTCCTTATTTTATTTGTTTGTTTGTTTGTTTTAAAGTTTATTTTGAGAGAGAGAGAGAGAGAGAGAGAGTGCTCGCGAGAGAACAGGGGAAGGGCAGAGAGAGAGGGAGAGAGGGTGAATGCCCAACATGGGGCTTGATCTCATGACCTGAGCCGTGATCAAGAGTCAGACACTTAAATGACTGAGCCACCCAGGCGCCCCATACTTTCCTTATTTTAAAGTCCTTAGAATAGTGCCTGGCCCTTAGTAAGTACTGTGTAAGTGCACCACCACCTTCACTGCTACTCTTGTTGATAGTATTATTAGTATTATTAATTATCATTACTGTTACTAGATGCTGAGAACAAAACAATAAAAGCCACCGTGGTCCCTGACTTTACAGAGCACAGAGTTTCCTGGGGGAGGCAGACACGATATACAAGATCGTAACAAAACTCTTAACAGAGTAGTATGTGCTATGCTGAGGGAGAGGTAACCCCTTCCCGTTGAACAAAAATGAGGAGCCTCGTCCTAGTCAGGAAGGTCGTCAGAGGCTTCCCTGAGGAGGAGACGATTGCCCTGAGGTCAAAGGAAGGCGAAGCATTAATTCATTACAAAATACAGTAAAACAGGGGCACCTGGGTGGCTTGGTCGGTTAAGCGTCTGACTTTGGCTCAGGTCATGATCTCACGGTCCGTGAGTTCGAGCCCCGCGTCGGGCTCTGTGCTGATAGCTCAGAGCCTGGTGCCTGTTTCAGATTCTGTGTCTCCCTCTCTCTCTGCCCCTCCCCTGTTCATGTTCTGTCTCTCTCTGTCTCAAAAATAAATAAACATTAAAAAAAATACAGTAAAACCTTGGTTTGTGAGCATAATTCATTCGAGAAACATGTTTGTAATCCAAAGCCCTTGTATATCAAAGCGAATTTCAAGAACCATCGGCTCAGTTGTGATCATGTGACATTCAGTGTCACATACTACTCGTATTGCAAGACATCGCTCGTTTATCAAGTTAAAATTTATTGAAAAGATTTTCTCGTCTTGTGGAACACTCGCAGGACAAGTTACTTGCGATCCAAGGTTTGACTGTCATTCAGAAAATGAAAAAAACCACTGATAATCTATCCATCCAGTGGTAACCACTGTTAACGTTTTACTGTGTAGCCTTCCATATCTTTTTTTGAATGAATAAAAATACACCCACGCACGCACGTTTCCTCACCCACAAAAGTGGCATCCTGCTCTTAAAAAATGTTCTATTTCCCTAAAGGGCTTTTACCAAGCGGTATACCGTGGACCCCTTTCTATGGCAGCCATCAGGACTGACTTCCTGATTGCCCAGAGCTGCTCTGGACCTTCCGGCTCAGTTACCTACCGGCTGACCTCTCTGCCCCATCCCTCCCCTGCCTTCCCACGAGGCCGGATGGTTCTGCTCCAGAGCCAGCCCCTCCTCACACCCACCTGACCGCTGTTGTCACACACCCAGTGCCTGGGCTTCTGTCTACAAGGCTACTTCTCAGCACCTGCTGAAAGCCTCCAGACTCCATGTAGCATATTCTGATGTGCAGACCGCAGCCAGAAACTTTGTGGCCATATCTGAAAATATAACTTGGGTTTGCAGCCAGCAGTTAAAGGCTTATCTGGAAAGGGAGCCTCTGTTTAACCAACATGTTTAACATGCACGTGCTCATCACCTTCTTTTTTAAAGTACCTCTTATATTTTGGGATCCTGAATTGTGAAGAGTTCCTGTTGAGGACTTTGCTCCTAAGGTCACAAGAGACCCCCAAACCGTATTAGTCTCTTGGAGGATGAATTGTTTGTCTTGAAATTTTTGAAGGCTCGGGTCACCATGAGTCACCTTTCAAGGAGATACTTTTATGGAATCAAAAAAAAAAAAAAAAGGAAAAATCATCAGTGGCCTTGTGCTCTGTGAATTGATTTTCCACCTCTTTCTCCTCCCCATCTACTCAGTGACAGGTTGATTCATTCTTCTCCCCTGGGGTACAGTTGAAGACGTGTCGGCGCTCCGGGTTGAGACCCTGTTAGCATACATGCATACAACCTGCCTCATCCCAGTTGGGGCAACGGCAGCCGCCTGCATGTCCCAGCCTTTCAGCTGTACCCCATCCAGCTTCCTTTGTGCCCCAAAGACTTGTTTCAACTTGGTTTTCACTTCTCTTTTCCTTTATACTCTCCTGGCTTCACCCTGAGTCAGTCCGAAATGTACAAGGTGGGTACCCAAGGTCATTCAGTAAAACTGTGGAACAGTGTCTTACAGTCTGTTCAGGCTGCCATAGCTAAATACCACAGACTGAGTGGCTTTAAACAACAAATTTATTTCTCATAGTTCCAGAGGCTTTAAAGTCCAAGGGCAACCTATAGACCGGTGTGGTTCCTCTGGTCCCTGGCCTGTAGATGGCCACCTTCTTGTGTCCTCACATGGAAGGGAGAGAGACAGCAAGCTCTCTGGGGTCCCCCTTCTTTTTTAAAATTTTTTTAAATGTTTATTTTTGAGAGAGAGAGAGAGAGAGAGAGAGAGAGAGAGAGAGAGAGAGAGAGAGCTCGAGCAGGGGCGGGACAGAGAGAAAAGGAGACACAGAATCCGAAGCAGGCTCCAGGCTCCGAGCTGTCAGCACAGAGCCCCATGCAGGACTCAAACCCTCGAACCGCGAGATCATGACCTGAGTCGGTCGGACGCTTAACTGACTGAGCCACCCAGGCGCCCTTCTGGTGTCCCCTTCTTAAAAGGGTACTGATCCTATGAGAAAAGTCCCACCCTCGTGACCTCATCTAATGCTAATGGCCTTCCAAAAGCCCGACCTCAAACGGCATCACATGTGGGTTAGGGCTTCAACGTGTGAATGTGGGCAGGAGTCACATATTCAGGCCATAACCAGCAGGTCTCAGGACGTGGGGTTGAGAAAAGCATGTTACCAAGAGGTGTGGCTGGTCGAAGATAAAATCTGAACCGTCGGGATGGTGGGGCATCGAGAGGAGGTTGGGGAGGTAACACGGCACGGTGGGAAGAGTGGCATCGCACAGCAGCCTTGCCACTTACTGGCTGCGTGAACTCGAGAGACACGGTCCGCCGGATCTTGCCTGCCGTGTCTGTAAAAGTGGGGCTGGGATGCTCATTCCTGGGCCTGCAGTGAGTTCTTGATGTATGCGTTTACGAGTCCTGGCGGTGTTCTCAATTCAGTCGGTCGGGAAAGCACGATGGGTTGATGGATCGGTTGGTTATCCGTGATGTGTCAGGCACTGTGTTAAGTGTGGCAGTTAAATGAAACTCATGTGTATGCCTAAGGCCAAGTGCAAGACAGAGGGGACACTCAGTAAACATTTCCTTCCAGGTCCCACGCAGAACGGATCACAGGAAGGGGGTTAACGGGGATGACGCAGTCAAGGAGCTAGTGAGAGCCCAGGGCAGTGACAGAATGGGGAGTAAGAAATGTTTTGTTTTGTTAAGCATGACAGTGAAGTGCTCTGGAGGCCAGAGGGCAGTTGGGTCCTGAAAATGGCAATCGGTGGGTACATTTGACCCATTGACATTTGAGGGTAGAAGTGAGTGGGGTAATAATGGAAGCCACACGCTGTCCTTTGAGGCTGAAGCATGGAACGTAGGCCTATGGCCAGAAGATAGCTGGACCATTGGCAAGCCTCCCCAACCGTCACAAGTCTTGTCTTTGTTGCTAGAAGGTAGAAAAAAAAAAGAGGTATGACTGCAGGGACATTTGTGGGATTGGCCTCTTACAGCTTGGCACTTACAACCTTGCATTCGCGTTAGGAGCGATCATGTCACATTTTTAATGCACGCGAGTCTGAGTGACCAGGTTTGCCATAAAGGCTGGTGATGGGGGTTTTGTTGTGTGGTTGTAGGGTTGTGTTTTGGTTTGGTTTGTGGGGGTTTTTTTGTATCTTTTAAATTAATTTTCGATTAAGTTTTGAAAGAACAAAGTATAAAATTAACTAACTTGCAATTAATTTCAACAGTAATTATGCAAAAATTCTAGGCATGTGAAAGATGGGGAGCATGGAATAATTAGTCGTGGATTTTTTTCACTACCATAATTACCGTGATGAATATGGATGAGGCCGTTTGGGAAAGGAACGCACAGCAAGCGATTGTATTTAATTAAACTTTTAGCTGGCTTAGCTCAGGGAGCCTGCATTGTGCTTTAGTCTCCCCAACTATTAGCAAAGCCTCCCCAAACCAATAGCCCCCAGACACATAAAGGAGAGAGTCACAGGTGGCATTTTTTCTCAACTCTTAATTTTGTAGACTTCTAGCTTTCATGGATGGTTGGCATGCCATGCACTGTTGTCCAGGGTGTGGCCTGAACAGTACCTTGAATTATGGCAAGTGAGCATAGCCACTCTGTTTTAGTTCGGGCTGTGTCAAAGACCCTTTGTTGGGCATTCCTTGGCAGTGCAGGATACAGGAGTTGGGTTCGGACAGCATCTCCTGGACTGAGCTGTCACTGCAGGTCACTCAGTGTGCTGAGCACTTGACATGAAAGGTTCTCTCTCAGCCGTGTAGCCACTGAGATCTGAGACTTCAGAAACTTTTCCAGGGTCACTGGCCTAAGTGTCAGGGTGAGATTTGAACCCTGCTCTTTCTGACCCCAAGACCTGTGCTGTTTGCCACTCATTCACTCTCCTGTTTGTCCAAGCTGGAAAAAAGAAAGAAATCCTTTTAGGCCACAGTGGAATTTATTCAATGTCCTTGTTTTTCTGAAGTTGCCCTCCCACTACAGATGGACATGCCAGGGGTATCTAAGCCAATAAAGCGAGGCCCGGCAAGAAGCCATGAAGAAGAATATCGCAGAGGGGGTGAAGAGGGGCATGCCTCCAGTGGCAACAGCAAATGTTTACTGAGCTCTCTGTTTGTCAGCCACTATGCTACCTACTGTATAATGGCCAAGTCCCGTCTTCACGAACAGCCCATGAATTATCCCCATTCTACAGATGAGGAAAACTGAGTCTCGGGAGTCTAAGTAACCTGCCAAGATTGCAAAGCTAATGAGTGGTAGAGCGGGATTCAAGTACAGGTCCGGCAATCTCCAGAGGCTACAGCGTATACTGAACCTCAGGGCATCATCTTCACAATCCCATTCCACGTCCAAGGGCAGCCACTCCCCGGGCAGGAAACACGGCCCTAAAAAGGCCGTCTTCAGTCTCGCCTGCAAGTGGTGAGAGCCAGATCCTGAGTGTTGGCCATCTTGGGAGATTTCCCCTGGTTGCAACAGAGGTGATATTTGGATGCTTGTAGAGAACTTTCTAGAATCTCCAGAGCAAAGAGAGAAGCGTAGATTGTGTCTAACTATAATCATTACAGGGTCTTGTTTTTATTTAACACAGAGTATGTTCTCTGAGCTTCCCGTTTCCAAATACACAACCACGAAAAGGCCTCTCAGCCTTTTCCCCTCTTGGCGAGCTCATGCTGTCGTAGTCAGTGACCACTTTTGATTTTTGAAGTACTCCGTTTCTTTGAGGTCAGTGGTTCCTATCTGGAATGGCGTGTGATTTCTGCAGGCAGTTACAGCTCACCGGAAGGGCCAGGATGGGTCCCAGTGAATTCTGGTTCCATGGCCCTCTTCCAATTCTCATTAAGTTCGATGGCTTTAGTAAGAAAAAAAAAAATCCCATCACACACGCACATACCAGACTGCCATTAGTAGACCGGGAAGAACCTTTTGCCAAGTGAAGCAATTTCCTCATTCTGTAATTAAAGCAATTTGGGGCTGAATGTATTTATGGGCAGACTCGCCGAAGTGAGACAGAAACGTTTTACAGTGTGCGTGCCAGAGGAGAATCGGGAGGCCACAGGCATGACACCCCGGATACCTCTCCATCGTAAAAGCAGCATGACAGGTGGGTCGGGTCTGAGCCAAGTCCTCACACTGTGTCAGGCACAGCATAAGGAGGTGAGAAACTGAGGCACAGAGAGAGCAAGCAGTTTGCCCAGAGCTGGAGAGCGAGCCAGCCAGCCAGTGGGGGCCCAGGCCCAGTCCTCTGCCTCCTGCGTCTCTCCGGGATATACAGTGGGGTTGAGCTCGTGGGGCTTGTGCCCTTCTGCAGGCATTCGGGGACTCTCCTGTTGTCACTGGAGTTTCTTTGCTAATGGTTTCTGTTCTCCTCTGGTTCTTACATTTACAAAGTTTTCCCAAAGTCACATTATACCCTTAGACATTCCTGTCTCCTGCCAGCAGCCTGTTTGGGTCATTTTGTCACACTCGCTTTGCAGAAGTCTGCAGGCTCAGACCACCGGCCCTTGTGCCTCGCCAACCCCATCTTCCCCCGGGCTCCCAGCTCCTTCTCGTTCTTGACTGAGAGGAGGCCAGAACTCTCTGGAACGGAGATGGATATATTCCAAGCTCAGCTGGGGCTCAAGATCAATGTTCAGTATCCCATTCAATTTGGATTTGCTGTACTCTTAGTTCTAACAAGACCCGTGCGAGTTTAGGATAAGTTAAGGTGACAAAGCTGTGGTCCCTTCTTGCTGTCTGCGGGCTGGGGCATTTTCCTGAGATTTGCACCATCAGCAGGGCTCACCCCACGGTTGACCGTCATCAGTGTGAAAGGCGGAAGGAGGCCCACAGCTCATCTCTGCATTGAGTGAAAGCCCAAGGTCCTTTTCCTCCAGCATCTCTGTTCCTCCTCTCTGCTTCTTGAGAAGTGACTTTTTTTTTTAAGTTTGTTTATTTATTTTGAGAGAGAGAGCATGCAGGGGAGGGGCAGCGACAGAGGGAGAGAGAATCCCAAGCAGGCTCCACACCGTCAACAGAGCCCGATGCAGGGCTTGAACTCACAAACTGTGAGATCATGAAATCAAGAGTCAGACCCTTAACCAACTGAGCCACCCAGGCGCCCCTTGGGACGTGACTTTCAAGGAGCAGGATGGATGCAGGCTCACAGGGCCAGCACTGTAGGGTTTTTTGACCCCCAGTGTCGTTCACATTGCAGGGCTGTTCATGCATCATCTCTTTTTTTTTTTCATTTTTTTTTAATGTTTTGATGTATATTTGAGACAGAGACAGACAGAGCTTGGGTGGGGGAGGGGCAGAGAGAGGGAGACACAGGATCCAGAGCAGGCTCCAGGCTTCAAGCTGTCAGCACAGAGCCCGATGCGGGGCTCGAACCCAAGAACGGTGGGATCATGACCTGAGCCAAAGTTGGATGCTTAACTGACCGAGCCACCCAGGCGCCCCTCATGCATCATCCTATATCCACAAAGGGAACCAGTCGTGGCAGAAGTACCACAAGTGACAGCATCTTCAGCTGAAGACTCATGGTTAGTGGATCTTCTGAACCAAAGGAAGCAAGATCTGCACCATCTCTTATCACTCAAAGTCTGTGCAGAGCGAGAAAGGGTTAAGATAAGCCTGTTTATCTGCCATCAGACAAGATGCTCCAGAAAAGCACCAACCTCAGTCTGTACCATGGAGACCACAAGGGGAGTCTGTAATCATGACTGATTAGGAGTTTTCCTCCTCTGGAGCCCACAAAAAAAATACAATTAGCCCAGTCTTCCTTTCTCTCCCTCATTTGTGTGTTCAGTTAGTGCAATTAGACACAGATACTATTGCGAGAGAGCTATGCTGGGTGATGTGGGGCGGGGGGGGGGGAGGGGGTGCAGCAAACTCTCAGAAATGATGTGTCGAATATTAATTGACAGGAATTCTGTTGGTTCTTTTCCCTGGAAGCTTCTGCCCTGAGTCTCCGGTAGAGGTTTGAGGTTGGTATTAACACGAGTGTCTCCTTGTTGCTCTGGGTGAAGGCATCACCAGAAGGGACACGTGATACCTAAGAACGACAGAATTAAGCCAGAGGCCCTCAACTTTTGGCCAGGGATTATCTCTTGTTTCCTCTAAACTTGTAAATTGTAACATTGGGGAGGAAAACCATGGGGAGTCCAGAGAACCAAATCCTTATGAGAAAAGAGAACATGCATTTATGAACTACTGAGGGGTGATAATAATGCTTATAATGGCTAATACAGTGTGTGGTAAGCATTGTGACGATAAGCAGATTCTAAACCTATAATTTAAGGCTTATTATTACTTACTGGTTCTACAGATACTATAAAGTACCCGATATACGTGTGTAAGCCTGGACTACTTAGTGCTTAGAAGCAAGAGGAAACAGGTTATAAACATGACTGAAATGGGAATCCAACCCTCAAGAAATTTAGGGTTTTCTTGGTAGGAAACTGGCTGTATCAGTAACTCTAATTTTTTTTAAGTTTATTTATTTATTTTGAGAGAGACAGAGACAGCGTGAGGGGGGAGGGGGCAGAAAGAGAGGGAGACGGAGAATCTCCCTCAGGTCAGTGCGGAGCCTGATGCGAGGCTCGAGCTCGTGAAACCGTGAGATCATGACCTGAGCCAAAACCAAGAGTTGGACGCTTAACCGACTGAGCCCCCCCCAGGTGCCCCTGTATCAGTAACGCTTACAGCAAGAGACGGAATAAGTGCCATGAGGTAGATCAGGCGAGGGGCCGTGAGAGGTGGTAGGAGAGAGAAGTTATTTCTAGTTGGAGGGCTGAAGAGTGGGGGAGAGAGAAGTCAGGGACACAGTGGCCCTCTGAGTCTCGAAGGCTGGCGAGGATGTGGACAGGAGGTCACGCTGGGCAGGACGTAGTAGACCAAGGGAGCGACAGTCCTAGGAAGGAAGGATGCCGGACACGATTGACCTGGAGAGCCCCGTAACTAATGGGACTGCTCTTCACTTTCAGCTCTGCTGAGACCTGAGTTGACTTTACCTTTTGTACACAAATAGCTCCTGCTCGCTGCCCACTCAGAGCTCACGCCGGCGCTTGGGATCACACAGGAGCTTGAACGCCAGGAACAGAGAATCAGAAGCTGCCATCTTGGGGGTTGCCCACCACACAGGGTGAGAAGGGAAGGAGCAGCAGGACCTATGGTCAGAGAGGGCCTCAGAGTCCTTTGTGAAGACTTAGAGGGTTTTTAAAAAATATATATTTATTTTTGAGAGAGAACGAGAGCTAGCGGGGGAGGGGCAGAGAGCGAGGGAGACAGGGGAACTGTAAGGGGTTCTGCGCTGAGAGCACGACGTGGGGCTTGAACTCGTGAGCTGCGAGATCGTGACCTGAGCCTAAGTCGGATGCTTAACTGACTGAGCCACCCGGGCACCTCAAGACTTGCAGGTGTTACTTTAACAATTGCTGAACTGCGAAATGACCCGTCCACAAGGGCTTTTTGTTGTTGTGAAAGGTTATACGAGGAAGAGCTTGGAAGTAGACCCTAGGTGCCCATCGTGGATTCTGGCACATCTCTGCAAGTAGCTCAGCACGCAGCTCTTTAGTGGCGAGTGGATTCCAGTTCTGAGGCTGGGAGCTGCGAGGGTCTGAAGTACTTTCTGCCAGAAGGCAGACAAGTAGTCCCTCAAACAAACAAAAAGGTCGTCAGGGTGTGTTGAAAAGTTTGCAGGAGCTGAGCCAGCCTGAAAAAGCTCCCTATGGCCAAAAGTTGGAGCAACCTGAGTAACGAATTAAATAACAATAGTATTGAATTACAGCTTGGCCAGTAAGATGAATATTTATGAGTCTATCTGATGTAAATAAATAACTGGATAAATAAATGGGAGGCAGGGACACATCTTCGTTAGAGAAAAATTCCAGTTGATGAATGTATAAGGTACGAGGGAAATTGAAAATCACCATTAGAACAGCACAGTAATAATTGGTGCAGGCAAGATCCCCGATGAATGCTAAAATTAGTGGGTAAAAGTCTAAGCAGAAACAGGGTACTTCCATGGTTTCAAAGGATCTCCTCCAAGATATGTATTAACTACAAAGGGGAAAAATAGTAACTTGACAGTGAAGGACCTGGGCACATGCCAGCTTCAGTTAACCACATGGTTACGGTTAACATTGTCAGTAGATGAACATCAGGCATCCTCTGGGAGGGCGCACCAAGGAGGCACGTCACCTCTGGGCTGGTCTCCTCAGTCGTGAAACTACATCGGGAAAACCTGCACAGACGGACAGTCGTCTCCAGAATAATGGCTCCGTTTCTTCAAAAGCGTCAAGGACAGGAAAGACGGAGAAGCTGTCACAGCTTCGAAGAGACAGACGTTCTGTAGGATCCTGGGTTGGGTGGTAGGACAGAAGAAGGACGTGAGTGGAGAACTGGAAAAGTCTGAATAAATCCTAGGATGTAATTAATATAATCATTCTAAAGTCACCTCTTTGTTTTGACAGTCATTCTGTGGTCGGGTAAGGTGTTAACGTTGGGAATGGCTGGGTGTAGGGTATATAGGAACTCTCTCCACTATTTTTTGTAATTCCCTTGTAAATCCAAACCTACCTCAAAATAAAAAGTTAAAAAAATAAAGAGCCTGGCACATAGTAAGTGCTGTATGGGCATTTATTAAATAGGCAAAATGGTACTTGGTTTTAAAAAATTGATGTATTGCTGTGGTTCATTAAGTGAAAAAAAATTTTAACTAAAAAGAATAGATATTTAAAATGTGTAGTGAAAGTAATAGATATTTGTGAACAGGTGCCCGGACTAGTTCTGGAAGCCCACACAAAAAGAAAATGGTACCGTGTGCCTGAGCAGCTCAGTCAGTTGAGCATCCGACTTCAGCTCAGGTCTTGATCTCACGTTTCGTGAGTTCGAGCCCCGCATCGGGTTCTCTACTCTCAGCGCAGAGTCTGCTTCAGGTCCTCTACTCCCCTCTCTCTGCCCCACCCCTGCTCTCACTCGCTCACTCAAAAATAAATAAAACATTTTAAAAAATCTTAAAAAAAAAAAAAAAAAAGAAAGAAAGTGGGTACCAGTGGCTGCCCTTAGGGAGGAGAAGCTGGTGGCTGGAAGACAGATATGGGAAACAGCTTTACTTCTCTCTTCAAATCCTTTCTTACCTTTGGAGTTCTGAACCAGGCAGCTGTTACCTATTCAAAAAATAAATTTAAGAAAAATCTAAGCAGCCATGGGATTTCTGGCGTTCGCCGGGCTCCCTGTCCATTCTCCAGTGACTCCAGCCCTGTCGCCGTGACCCAGAATCGCCTGGCACCCTGGCTGTCCCCCCGGTGGATGCTCAGTAAACAGTTAATGAATAAGCAGGTGGCTCTGCTGTTGGCCTGTCGGGGGATCGGTCTTTGTCTCACATCAGTCCATTTGGGTCCTCACTTCTCTTCCTAAGGAGGCCAGCTCGGTCCTCTGTCAGTGACAGAGGCTTTGATGCCTTCACTTTCTTGTTTTAACGCAGCCCCATTAGTATTTAAAACTGCTTGCCTGAGTTCTCTGGCCTGTCTTCGGTGTCTGGAAAGCTTTTGACAGGGATACATGGATTCTGCAAAAGCCCCGGGGATACTCGGTGATTGTTTCTTCTCTAAAGAGTCAAGGAGGTAACTTTGAGTCCTCCACTGCCTGAAACCCTGTAGTTACTCATCTATGATGGAACAGCCAGGTTCATCGACCCGGTGCCCAGGAGGGCCTCTGCTATTAGAATGGATCCTCGAGCACCTTGTCTTGGAGAACATTAAAACCTCCACCAGGCCCTCATTTCAGGAAACATCCGTGAGAGACAGCCCCGGCACCTCTCAAAAGACAGGATTGCAGAGTCAGACAGGATTGGCCAGCCACACAGGGAGGTGGTGGCAGCAGAGAGCAAGCACGTTTTTAACTGTTCCCGTATTTCATATCCTACATTGACACCAAGTGTGTCATTTCCTTTGGGAACATCTTCTACTGTTCCTGCTTCTGCAGGCAACAAAAAGCAGGAGCCAGCGGAGGCATAGCGGGGAGGGGGTGTTTGATTTCCTCCTTGACTTCCTGATTTCTCTGTTGACTTTCTGCGTGGTTCTATCACTTTATCACGATTGCCGCATTTTGTATATTAGAGTAACTTCCCAAAGACTGTACGCTGGATGAAAGCAGCTGGTATACCTCTCAGCTCATTGCTCATTACGTGTTGGTCTGCTCCAGAAATCAAAATGAGACCCGGGTATCTTGGGCTCCGTGTGCCCTAGAGCCTAGAACTATGCAACTACTATCTGCTGTAGTCTAGCAGATGTAGACTGTACATAAAAGGACAGCCATGGCTGTGTTCCAGGAAAATCTTATTTATTAAAAACAGGCAGCAGCCCGGACTTCACTGATCCCCAAGCTAGAGCGTGGGGTGCCAGGAGGCAAACGGCTCAAGTCAGGTTGTACAAGAGTCAAGGGCCAGACCAGAGAGGCCTCTGGAGGCCACTGTTAGGAAGTTGGAGTTGGAGTCCAATAGCTGCCTTCTTATTTACTTCCTAAAAAGCTTTCTGAAGGCAATGTGGAAAATGGAGAGGAGCAAAACTGGACATTGGGAGGCCAGCTAGGAAGTTCAAGTGGGAATCCATGCAACAGATCGTGGTAACTTCCCAGAATTCGGGAACAGCATTAGCAAACCTGCTCCTGGACTGGAGTTGGTCATGAATGGAAAAGGAAAGGCAGGAACCAGGGCTGGCATTGGCACTTCCAGCTCACGGGTGACCAGGATGGCATTTTGGGGTCGTAATGGATATTTGATGATGACAGTTGTTTTCTCAGCTCCCACTAAAGAGATTTTCTTTGCACTGACAATGGCATGCCTGAGGTAGATTCTTCCTCTCCCTGGTTTTTAAGGTTGGCCTGTCCCTGCGATACTGTTTATGTTTGATTACTCGACACTCAAACTCATCAAAGCATCACTGCTGCCCGTATCCCGCTTGAGTTAGCAGTATTCTGCTCTGGCCGCTGACACCGCAGGCTCAACAGACCATTGTATCATAGCTCACTGAGCCTTAATACGGGACCAGGAACTAACTGACCATCGAGTTCAAAGAATGTCGGCGAAGCATTTAATTTTGCAGCTCCCACCAAACACTCCAGGTAAAGAGATACAGTACACAGTAGAAATAGTAATTCTGTGCAGCCCTCCTTATTCAGCGATTCCAGGAGGCCCATGTATCCATTTTAAGCAAGCCAGTTACTTGCAGGAGCCCCCATGCTGTCAGATCGGGGAGCCTCGGTCACCTGAAACCCCTCTGTGCACAGGAGAGAGGGTGTCCTGGAGCTCTCCCATCTGACGGTTAGAAAGATTGGAACGTTGATCCCAATTCTTGAGCTCGTCACCACGCCTCACACCCCTCCCCTGCTGGCTCCCATGGGCTTTTGCTTTCCATGGTCTGCAGCAGAGCAGGGGCTGGAAAACTCTTACCCCCTTCCTTCCACTGCCCTGCACTCTTCTGTTGACATGTTTTTCTTAAGTCATTACACAATTGAGCAGAGTTCTAAAAAGGCCACCCGGGGGCCCTCGCTCCAATTACCCTCATCACTGAGTTTTGGTAGCAATCGTGAGTTCCTATTAAAAAATGCCTTTTTCTGCCTTAAACAGCCAATTAAGTTCCTTATTCTCCAGCCAGTTCTGTAACTGCCCTGTGCCTGTTTCTAAGCAGAGGCCATTCACCACCTAACTCCCCAGGTTATCACGGACACCCTTCCTCATCAGAGGCGGAGAGCAAGCTCGGAGGGCGTGCACTGTTCTTAGGCAGGCTCCGAAGGGCTCGAGGATCATGGGCGGTTTCCTCCATGCCAAGACGCCCCCTTGCCAGGAGCAGCAACAAGCCGGCGGTCTCAGTAGCATCTGCTGAAAATGCAGAGTCTTTCAGGAGGCTTCCCTGCCCCCTCTGCCCAAGAGCAGGTGGAAGGGGTAAGACCCCCTTTCGGTGGGGAAGACCGAAAACCCTTCGGTCTCTTGGAATAAGGACAACCGAGAATTCCCAGGGAGATGTCTGCTTCCTTCTGCCTTCAGTTTTACAACTTTCTCATGTCTTTCTCCTCTCCCCTCTGTCTCATTTTGCATTGAATCTTCTGGTGCTTGTCTCCTGGTTCTGGATGGTCCTAGGGTCCTAGCTTTTTTAAACATTTTTTTTAAACATTAAAAAAAAAAAAAAAAAACAGAACTGTGACCCACAGCCTCCAGCAATCAGCCCAGGACACCAACCCATTAACTGCAATAACCAGCCAGGAAGTCAAACCAAGCTCCATCCCGGCGGATGGGTCCCCTAATTTCCCTCGGGCTCAGGCCAGGACGGCTCCTGTTGTGGTCGATCTGACATGGAATAGGCTGGCAGCGTGGATTTTCCCATCCACCCCTCTTCCAGTTAATTTTAGAAACTTGAGTTACCATGGTAATGGTTCAGTGGGGTTTTTCGTGGTTCTCTTTTGATTCAGTCATTTGCTGGCCTGCCCTTTAAATTAAACTTTTTCAATCTGCAGCTAAATTGGGACACGAGATATGCTTGGAATAGGGACCCATGAAGGTGCTGCAGCCCCACGGGATTTTTTTTTTTTTAAACAAGCAAGTCAGGGTGGGTAGAGGATGCCTTTGGCGTGCAGTGGCCAAGACAGCTCCTGGAAGCTTCCATGCTGGAGAGAACGGGCCTCAGGCAGTCAAGGTAATCATGGGGTGCTGGAGAGAAGTGCGTCCCAGGGCTTCTCCATGCACTGAGCTCCCCCAGGGTAGGTCTCTGCTGCTTTGATCGTGTAATCCCCAGCACTGAGCACATGGCCTGACCCGCAGTCTGGGCTTCGTCAGCGGATAAACGCATGTGCGCCCAGCCAGACTTCCCTCCTCATCTCTTCCTTTCACCCTTGACGAGAGCGTGGAGTTCTAATGACCAGACCACCAGGGAGTGTCGCTTCCCTTCCATCCTTGGAAGGCCACAGCCTCTGCATCCCTACCATCCCACTGCCCTCCCTGCCTTCCGCTGGGTAGCATTCCCCTTCTCCACCGGTCAGCACCCACGAGCCCCTTTTTAACTGGGTTGGAGGGGACCAGACTGCACAGATGCTAGAAGGTCACAGAAGCGAGCTCACAGTGGTTCACTTGGTTCAGACTTCTTCAGACTTCTTTAGTGTTCATATCAACTGTGTGCTGTGTACAGGTTTCCAATCCCAGTTTTATACAGGCTCATAAAGGTGCAGGACATTGTCCGAGGTCTGTCATGTGGTCTAGGGCAGAACCAGAAGTCTCAGCCAGTCACTCCAACTCCCAAACACGGACTAACCACCATGCACGCTGCCCCTTTGCAGGGGTACGGCTGTCCCCCTTCACACGACCACTTACTTCCCTGTGTCAGTGGACAGGTGCATATTAATAGTAGCGACTGTCTATGCAGACCGTACTGTGCATGTCAGGACTTCACCTGGGTCAGCGCTGAACCCCGCGGTGCTGGGGCGTTTATCGGCCCTACTTTACAAGTGAGGGAACCGAGCATGAGGCTTGCCCAGAGTGTCACAGAGACTCAAGCCTAGGTGGGATGTGGGCCAGACTCAGGGATGAGGGTTGCACAGTTGGTGAAAGGCTAAATATACGGACCTACAGTGGCTAGACCATGTGTAAAAGCAGAACTCTGAGGGGCACCGGGGTGGCTCAGTCCGTTAAGCATCCGACTTTGGCTCGGGTCATGATCTTGCGGTTCTTGAGTTTGAGCCTGGCATCGGGCTCTGTGCTGTTTTGGATCCTCTGTCCACCCCCATCCCGCCCTTCCCCTGTACTCACTCTCTCTCTCCCTCTCTCTCAAAAATAAACATTAAAAAGAAAGAAAGAAAAAAAGCAGAACTGTGACCCACAGCCTCCAGCAACCAGCCCAGGACACCAACTCATTAACTGCAATAACCAGCCAGGAAGTCCAACAATAACCCTGGTGACAATGGGCCCCAAACCTCCAACACTTAACTGACAACCGACAGCTCCCCTACGCTTTGTCCCGGTTTCCAGCTTGGGGCCAACCAGCGTAAGCCAGATATGCAGCCCTCACCAATCTCACGGGATCAGGATGCCCCGTCTCTAGCTCCCCACACCAGCCGCCCCCACAGGGCACACCTCAAGCCTGCCCTTCCTCCCACTCTGCTGCCCGCCTTTGAGTCTCTGCCCAATTGCAAGCCATCGCGGCTGACTCCCTTGCTACAGCAAACTCTGAATGAATAGCCTTCGCTTTTCTCCTTTGCTTGGGCTTCCTTGATTTCCACACCAAGGGGGAGCGGGCACGGGCGCCAGCTCCGAAGGAAGGCGCTTGCCCGAGTGGGGTCGTGAGCACAGGTGTCCAGTGCTCCCACTGAGCCAGAGGGGCCGCGGGCCGTTCCCGTACCACCTCAGCCACCTCGCCGCCAGCCTGATGTCACACGCAGCATAGGGCGAGATGTCATGAGCGGGCCCGGCAGAGGGAAGGACCCAGGTCATCCCAACAGAGGGGACAGCTTTCTTCATGAAAGCGGTGGCATTTGAGCGAAGGCCAGGAGCAAGGTAGAATTTGCTAGGCTGCGATGGGGAAAGGGGGTGAGGTTGCAGCAGAGAAGCTGGGGTCCCTGCTCTCGGTGCTCTTGCCACACCCCCTGCGGCCCATCCTCCCGCTTCTCCTCGCCGCACACACGGTCCCCCTTCCCCAGGCTGCGTCAGCAGGGCCTTCCTACCCTCTGGCTTCCGGTGGCTGTGGCCAGTGGGAAGCACTAGCAGAAGCTAGAGGGGGTAGAAAGAGAAAAATTCAGCATATCTGTCCCCCCAGCTTCCTGTCGGCTCTCCTAGGTCCTAGGAGCCACCCATGCCTGAGGCTGGGAGAGCCTTCTGCTGTCCCGTCATTAAACTCTTCCAGCCTCCCTTTTTATTTTTTATTTATTTTTAATTTTTTTTTTTTTTTTTTTTTTTTTTTTTTTTACCATTTATTCATTTTTGAGAGACAGAGACACAGCAAGAGCAGGGGCAGAAAGAGAGGGAGACACAGAATCCGAAGCAGGCTCCAGGCTCTGCTCTGTCAGCATGGAGTCCGAAGGGGGGCTCGAACTCACGAACTGTGAGATCAGGACCTGAGCCGAAGTCGGACGCTTAACCGACCCAGCCACCCGGGCGCCCCCACCCCCACCCCCACCGCCCCAGTTTCCCTTTTTAAACCAGGAGGCTGTGGGACCCACTTGGACAGGCAGTAGGCACAGGCAGGAAAGCTGTGGGTGTGTCTGAAGAAGTGAGCACCCTGTTCGAGGCTGGGCCAGCCAGCACCTAGGAGGGCAGGTAGGGATGCAAGCAGTGAGAGGAGAGGGGAACCCACTCTCCCAGTGCGGAGCCGGGACTTTGCCCTCGGGACGTCGGAAGTTCAGGCAGGGTTGTGAGCAGGGGAGCAGAGCCCGCTCAGGTCTGCAGGTCTGCACAGGCTAGGCCTGGCCTGACTGGGTCTGGGCTCCGTCTCGGCCACTTCGGAGAGAAACCCACATGATCTGTCTCCACACTCCCAGCCCTGAGAGGTGGTGGGTCTGTAGATGACTCCGGGAGAGGGTTAAGTGGCCCCCATCTAATTTGTGGAAAGGAAGGTTCTAGAAGAACGGGACAGTGCTTTCGTACTCAACACCTGCACAGTTCTCTACCATCCTGAGCTCTGCCAGCTGCCCGTCAAATAGCAATACGACTATTTCAGCTGCAGGCGTGGTTCCACATTCCCTGAGCAGATCAGCTCAAGAGACCTGAGTGGGACCTGTCCTCATACCTCGTGAGTCTCTGGATGGTGGCCAGGCAGACGAGGGCTCAAGTCCCAGCTCTATCGCTTCCTGGCTGTGTGACCCGGGGCTGACGACCTGACTTCTCTGAGACTTAACTTTTCTCACCTGTGAGGTTACCGAGCTCACAGCCATGGAGCACTTGGCATGTGAGGCGCTTAGTCTCACGTGAAAGGTCGCAGGTGTTACTGGCAGGACAACGCCCTGAGACAGACACCTACAGAGCCCCAGAGTTAGAGACCCTCTGCCCACTTCCAGCAACATATTTTCACGGAGCACCATCTAGGGCACTGGGGATTCAGCAGTGACTAAGCAGAATACAGCTCTGCCCACCCACAGTTACATTTGAGTAGGAAAGAGATAATTCCATACACAATATAGCGGACGGTGACACGTGGTGACAAGTGCTGTGAAGACAGATAAGGCCAGGGGAGGGGCTGGATGGAGAAGCTTAGCGGTGGCTCGGAAAGTCCTCCCACTAACACTGACCTAGGAGCAGAGACTTGGGTGGGATACGGTGTGAGAGATGCAGATGCCCAGGGAGCGGCATACAGAGCAGAGGGCATAGCAAGGGCAAAGGCCCTGGGGCAGGTGCGTGCTTGGTGTGTTCTGAAACCACAGAAAGGAGGCCACTGAGTCTGTAGCATAGAAGCTGGGAAGGGGCAAGAGTGGAGGCCATGGGGAAGATTCGGACTTTGTACTGAGTATGTGGGAAGCTGCTGGAAGGTATTGAGCAGAGGATTCACATGAACAAAGGCATTTAGCTTCTAGAAGGACCGCTGTGCAGCTAAGGGGGAAAAGGCTAGAGGGTAAGTGGGGGTGGGGCAGGGATGCCTGTGGCTGGGACAGGGGTGGCCGTGGTGGAAGGTGTGAGACTAGGACCAGGACGAGGACCTGCCAGGGGCTGCTCTGTGCTTGTGAGGATCAGCTGTGTCTTGTGCTCCCCTTTGAGGAGTCCTTGTCCTGCCGGCTGGGACGCTGGGATGGGAGCATCAGCCCCCCAGTGTATGCAAAACAGGTCTCCCTTCCCCCTGGGGTGTGGGGGCCCAAGTGGTTAGGATTTTCGGAAATCTCCGGAAGTGGTGAACTCGTTCATGGTCAATAAAGCTCCTTCTTGGGAGCCCCTCTTGTAATGCTTCCGTTAGCAGCCATTTCCCCTAAATTATTCAGAAAGTTGTCTGCATTCAGAAGCTCCAAGGGCGCACACTCAGCAGTTCCCTGGGTGATAAGGCCTCACGGGCAGGCGTAGCACCAGCGAGCTGATTTTGCGTGCAGACCCGGAGAGCAGACCCGGGGCGGCCCTGGGCCTTGTGCGCATTTGAATACGATCAGCTCCGGCAGACTTGTCTCCCTAGGTGTCAAGATGCCGGGGCGTCATATACCCCTCCCGACGGAAGCTCGCATTTCACGCTCAGCAGCAGCTGCACAGTCGAGGCTCCTGGTGCTTGGCCGGTGTCAGTCAGTGATTGTGCTGCTGGGCCCCAACCAGCTGCGGCCTGGAGGTGGCGGCCACTGCTGCAGGAAGAGGGACCGGGGGCGGGGGGGGGGGGGGCCTAGGCGTTTGCTTCTCAGCTTCCACCTGTTAAGTTGGCAGCTGCAGCCACAGAACTTACCCCCGCCCGGCAACAGGGCCAGGGATGCCCCTATCTGATTTGTGAAGAGACAACTTCCAGAATGTTGGGAATGTGCTGTTTTGGAATATAATGAGTGTTCTGTCCATCCCAGGTAGCACCGAGGCTGATGAAGTGGTCACAGCCTCTTGTGGAGCATCGCGGTGAACGTTTGCCTAATAAGAAAGCCTCCGAGAAGTCCTGTACTATAACGACCAATAATAACTAGGGTTTGCTGAGTACTTACTGTGTGCCAGATACTGTTTTAAACTTTTTAAATGTATTTTCTCTTTGTGTCCCTAGTCAACCCTACGAGGTGGATTCTACTATGACCCTGTTTCACAGATGAGGGTTTTGAGGTGCAGAGAGGAGAAGTAACTTGACCTAGGTCGCACAGCTCAGAAGTGACAGAGCTGAGAATTGAATCTAAACACTTGGGTTCCAGAGCCTACGCTCTGAACAGCTACCAAGAGACTAGTTTGATTTGTTCGATCCAGTTTTCCTCACACCTGTTTGACCAAGGTCCCCGTTTTCACGGACTGTCTCTCGCCATCTCACTTACTCTGGAAGACTCTCTAGAATATGTTGACCAGAGTGTAGGATGCAGCCTCCATGGGAGCTCTTGGAGAAGGAAGACAACCCCACTGCTGGAGCACTGTGGTGGGGTGGCAAACGGGCAGGCGAAATGTGATGGATTTGGGCCTCAGACTCCTGAGTGCAAATGCTAGTTGTGCCAGCTGTTTGCTGTGTGACCGTCAGTACGTTACTTAACCCCTCTGGGCTTCAGTTTTCCCCTCTTGAAGATTGGCAAGACCAGGCTTCACTCAGCTTCAGAGTTCCCCTCGTCTTCTTATTCACTGTTTGAGTCTCTCTGTAAATGAGGAGATTGTGAATGATCGTGTTCCAACGTTAGTTTCCAGATAGGAAAAGGTACTCGGGGAGTACGTACTTCTTTACAAGATTGCGTGGCCCTGAGGAGGACTCCCAGGAGAGAGCCTGGCCCTGGGCCACCAGGACTGCCTCTTGAGAGCGTGTGAAAAATGAAAACGAGTCATGGGTGAAGAGCAGGGGTTCCGGACCCAGACGCCTGGGCTCTTCCCGGTTTCTCTGCTGGGAAGCCGTAATGGTAGTCGTGAATGAGAACTGAAGCTTTGGACCAGTGGGCACGTTCCTTGACATCCCTGTGTTCCCATTTCCTCATCTATAAAATGGCCTGCTTTATAGGATGGCATATTTGTTTCCTGTGTTCACCGTAACAGACCCCCACAGACTGGATGGCTTAAAACAACAGAAATGCGTTCTCTCGCTGTTCTGGAGGCCAGGGGCCTGGGGTTGGTTAAAGGATTGGCAGTGTTGGCTCTTTGTGGAGGCTCTGAGGGGAGTCTGTCCACGCCTCTCTCCTGGCTTCTGGTGGCTGCTGCAATTCCAGTCTGTCCTCGGCTGGGGCAACAGTGACTTCAGTCTCTGCCTCCATCTTTCCATGGCCTTCTCCCTTGTCTTGTTTTGTGTCGTCTCCTTTTCTCTGCTTATAAGGACACTCATCGTGGGATTGAGAGCCCTTCTAATTCGGGATGATCTCATCTTGGGAGCTTTACCTTAATTATATCTACAGAGACCCTTATAGGGTCTCTAACTTACTCAACTCTGTGTTGGGCACCAACTGTAGCATGGGGGACAGAAGCAAGCCTAGGCCCACCCTCGCGGCTCTCACGGTCTGCTCCGTCTACCTGAATGTTGTTGTTGCATCTTTGGTAATAGAAAAAAAAAAAAAAAAGGCAGCCTAAATGTACATCTCATCAGCAGAGTGTTAAGTAAGTTGTGATGCGTGTATATAGTGGGATACTTCACAGCTACTCTTTAACAAAGGTGTGGGTGGGTGAGGAGAGATGCCCACATGCAGAAATATCTGGACAGCAGGAACGAAAGTGTGTGTGGGCATCCACAGAGAAATTCTGAAGGATTTACACTGTGGGTCAAGAAACTAACAGCCAGGGGCGCCTGGGTGGCTCAGTGGGTTGAGCGACCGACTTCGGCTCAGGTCATGATCTCGGGGTCCGTGGGTTCGAGCCCCACGTCGGGCTCTGTGCCTGGAGCCTGCTTCAGATTCTGGGCCTCCCTCTCTCTCTGCCCCTGCCCCACTCATGCGCTGTCTCTCCCTGTCTCAGAAATAAATAAACATTAAAAAAAAAAAAAAAAGGAAAGAAAGAAAAAGAAACTAACAGCCAGTGAGCGAAGTCCGAGCTGCTGCCTGTTTATGTAAATAAAATGTGATTGGGACACAACCGTCCTCATTCACCAGTGTATCCTCAGCCGCTTTTGTGCTACACCAGTAGAGTAGTTGTGACTGAAACTATATGACCCACAAAGCATGAAATACTACTGTCCAGCCCTTGACAGAAAAAGTTTGCCAAGCCCTGGTTTACACCAAACTCTTCAACTGTTTTGTCCTAGTAGGTTTGGGGGGTGGGGTGTGTGTGTGTGAACATTTCTATTTTGCTTTTAATTTTAATGGATTTTTATAATCAGAAATAAAGCTCAGTTTAGAAGAAAAAAAAAAAGCATAAGGGACGCACCCTACCTGATTTTGAGACTAACTATAAAGCTCCAGTTATCAACATACTTAGTGGCATAAAGATTGGTATATGGTTCAGTCAAACAGAATAGAGAATCTAGAAGGAGACCTAGGCTTGTATGGTCAATTGATTTGCAACAAAGGTGCCAAGGTAATTCAGTCGGAAAGGGTAGGCTTTCAACAAATGGTTCTGGAACAATTGAATATCCAGAGGGAGGGGAGGAAAGAACATTGAACCATAAACAAAAATTAAGTTGCAGTGGATCAGAGATGTAAATGTGGGAGCTAAAGCTGTAAAATTTCTTCCCAGGCAAAGATTTCTTGGAGAGCACACAAAAAGCAGGAAACATAAGAGAAATAATTAATACAGTAGACTTCATAAGACAAATTTTAAATACTTTCTCTTCAAAAAGGCACTGTAAAGGAAGAGACAAGCCACAGACGGGGGAGAAAATATTTGCAAAACACATTTCTGGAAAAGGGATTGTATCCCAAAACGGACAAAGGATTCTTACTCCTCACCAAGTAGCCAAACGACCAAATTTTAAAATGGGCAAGAGATGTAAATAGACACTTCAGCAAAGAAGATCTGCATGTGGTGAATCAGCACGGGAACAGAGGCTCAGTGGCGTCATTAGTCCCCGGGAAATGCAACCTAAAACCTCCGTGAGCTATAACTACACGCCTATCGGAATGGCTACAATTCAAGACTAGCCACATTAAGTCCTGGTGAGGATGTAGAGTGGCTGGGGGAAGGGAAAATGCTGCAGCCGCCCCGAGGAAACAGTGTGAGAGTTTCTTCTAAGAAGCCTACACTCCCCGTGGGACCCAGCAGCCTTACCCCTCAGGTATAAACCCAAGAAATACGAAAATATTTGTCAGCACAAAGACCTGCATTCCAGAAACCGGAAACCACCCAGTTCCCCCTCTCAACACAAATTGTGATCCCTGCGTACAACAGAATGCTACTTGCATTTAAAAAAATTTTTTAATGGGTATTTATTTTTGAGAGAAAATCTCAGACACAATCTGAAGCAGGCTCCAGGCTCTGAGCTGTCAGCACAGAGCCCGACGCGGGGCTCCATCTCAGGAACGGCGAGATCATGACCTGAGCTGAAGTCGGACGTTTAACTGACTGAGCCACCCAGGCACCCCAACTCCGCATTTTCAAAGAGGGAAGTACTAATACCCAGGAATATGGATGAATCTCAGAAGCATCATGCCAAGTGAAAGGAGCCAGATGCAGCGGGCTATGTACTGTATAATTCCAGTTACATGACTTTCTGGAAAAAGCGAATCTCTTTGGACAGAACACAGATGAGTGTTTTCCAAGGGCGGTGAATTGACAACAGAGGAGCACAGAGAACTGGAGGGATGGAAAGGTTCTGTATCTTGTTTGTGGTCGTGGTTATGCAGCTGTTTCACTTTGTTCAACTCTAACTGCACGTTTTGAAAGGGTGCATCTGAGTGTGTGTAAATTATATATACTTCGATCAACCTGACTTTTTAAAATATATAATCTGGAGGAAAGTATACTTTAAAAATAATTTTTTTTTATAAAAGGCACACAGGAGTTGATTTTTCAGGGGAGTGATAAGGAGTCGGCTTGAACAGGGCAGTGAACATTCCAACAGGGACTCTGGACTCTGGGGGTCAGGCTTGGATGCCATTCTCAGGGTGTGGTGAGCCAGTCAGGGGTCTCAAGTGAGGGAACAATGGTGAGGCATGAACCCCGAGGGGTCCGTACGTTACAGGGAGAGAAGGAAGGGAAACCAAGACGTACAGTCAGCGTAGGCAGTGACAAAGTTGGTTGACGGTAGGCATGGTTTTAGAACGGATAATACAATACTAAGAGAAAGAAAGGGGTGAACAAATCTCTCTCACCTCTGCCCTCCATGCTGGGAGCTCCCAGCGTTACCAATTCTGTGTGTCCTAGAAACGTTCCACACAGTCTTGCTCCTGGGTGGCTCAGTCGGTTGAACGTCCGACTTCGGCTCAGGTCATGATCTCATGGTTCTTGAGTTCGAGCCCCACATCAGGCTCTGTACTGACAGCTCAGAGCCTGCAGCCTGCTTCGGATTCTGTGTCTCCCTTCTCTCTCGGCCCCTTCTCCGCTCATTCTCTGTCTCTGTCTCTGTCTCTCTCTCAAGAATGAAAATTAAAAAAAAAAAAAATGTCCCATGCATTTTTTTTAAATGTGTATTTATTTTAGAGACAGAGTGTGAGCAGGGGAGGGGCAGAAAGAGAGGGAGACACAGAATCCGAAGCAGGCTCCAGGCTCTGAGCTGTCGGCACAGAGTCCGACGAGGGGCTCGAACCCACGAACTGCGAGATCGTGACCTGAGCCGAAGTCGGCCCCTTAACCGACTGAGCCACCCAGGAGCCCCTCCATGCATTCTTCATTGAACTTTGCTTCTTTTCCCGTATCAAGATATCTTTCAGATGGTTCCATATCAGTGTATGTAGAGCTGCCCTGATCTTTTCGAGAGGTGTGGTATTGTATGGATATCACAGCTAATGGTTCATTTAGCCCGGCCACAATTGATAGACATTTAGATCATTTCCGATATGTGTGCTATTACAAATGATGCATCCATGAACACTCACATTAAAAAGTCATTTCTCATCTGTGTGAGTGTATCTGTCAGATAGACCCTAGAGAGCGGAATGGTTGCACCAAAGAAGATGTACGTTTTTATTTTGCTGTGTATTGCGAGCCCTGTCTCCACCTGGGCTGCACCAGTTCACCCTCCCATCAACCGTGCATGGATAATTACACCTGTTTTCCCCAGACCTGGCCAGCAAAACGTGAAATCAAACTTTGCGTTGGCCCGTGTGCTAGGTGAGAAATTGCGTCTCCTGGGAAATCTGATTTGCGTCTGGAGGAAGGAATAGTTTAGAAGCAAAGAGACCACCCAGTCACGAGCGCCGGCTGCTTTCGTGCCTCCCTCAGGCCAGACAGCGCCTCTCCGTGAATTAGAAAGGGGCCCTCCTCCTCCGGACACCTGAGTGCCCTCTGCCGGAAGACTGTGGTGATAACCGTACAAATCTGAGATGACTCTGCGGCGGAGACACCCCCTGGCGCTGGGGACAACACAGCCTGCTCTACCCCAGGCATGACGGGAGCTGCTGGCGGTTTTGAGAGCACCGTGGTCTCCGGGTAGTAACCAGATTGCCTGCAATTAATGTAGTGGAAACAGCGGATACAGGACAGGAATTCCAGCTGACAGCGGAGCAGAGGGCATTGGCTTGAGGGACAGCCAGAATAAATGGAAACTTCATTATCCATGGATTATGCACTTAGAACTCAGGTCCCAGGCAACTCTGATATTAGTAATTTGGCCAGCGGGCTCATTAAGCTCTTGAGAAAAGTGAATCTAGTTAATGAATTAATACAAGATGACATTTTACACACCGAGCAGAAACGAGACCGGGCACCACTGAGTTATGTAACATCGTAATTTCTCGAGTGAACGTGATTGCTGCTTCTCGCCTGCCAAAGTGGGCAGATCTGGAGAGAGCCTGCTTTCGGAGACACAAATGAGCCTGCTAAGATCTGCAGTCGATTCCCATTCATTTTAAAGCGCTCCCTCTTGTGTTCTTAAAACTTCAAGTCACGCAAGGTAGTGTTTTAAAATCTCTGGACCCGTTTGCTTTCCTGAGGAAAATCCACCTGCTTTCGTGTTTTAGGAGACATATCGCCCTAAAAAGGAGCTCATTCAATTCTTACCCTCTCTTCCATTCTTACTGCCCCCCCCACACACCACCCCCCTGCCAGAGCGAGGCTTCTCCAGCCTCTGCCTCTGGTCCAGAGAAGTTGGTGAGGAGAATGGAAAGAATGTGAACACTCGGAGTTAGCATTATCCAGTTGGGGATGATGACAAGTTCTGGGGGTGGATGGTGGTGAGAGTTGCACAGCTATGTGAATGTACTTGGTGCCAGTGAACGATGCCCTTGAAAAGGGTGAGAATGGCAAATTTTATAAGTTACATGCATATTTTACACAATAAAAAAGCAAGCAGAACTGGCATTAACCGAGGGCAAACACTTGCCAGGCACTTCACCTATTATTGTATTTTACCTTCCCAGTAATCCAAGGATTCGGCTAGTCTTTTTCCCACCACTGCCACTGCCGCCATTTTAAACATGGAGGCAGCTGGGGCTCATGAAAGTGCAGTCAGTTGCTTCAGCAGCAGCCAGAAGTGATGTCCCCAGAGGGGCACCTGGGTGGCCCAGTCGGTTAAGCGTCCGACTTCGGCTCAGGTCATCATCTCGCAGTTCGTGAGTTCGAGCCCCACGTCGGGCTCTGTGCTGACGGCTCAGAGCCTGGAGCCTGCTTCGGATTCTGTGTCTCCCTCTCTGTCTCTGCCCCTCCCCTGCTCAGGTTCTGTCTCTCTGTCACTCTCAAAAGTAAATAAACATTAGGAAAAAAAATGTTAGAAGTGATGGCCCCAGGATTCAGCCCCTCAGCTCTGTGCTTGACATCACAGAATGAAGAAGATATTTTCTTTCAAGCCTGAATTCTGAAACATACACACATAGAAGCCCCCACCCGGCTTTTAGTTATCTAAACTGAGAGCAGACAGTACTCCAGCAGCACCCCAGATGGTCACAGCTAATAGACTCGAGAAAAATCCCAAACTGCCTCCTTCCCTCAACTGTCTGCAGCACACTTCTGTGTGTTGTCTAACATCTTACTTGCATCTTTCTGTATAGTTAATCATTGAAACAGCGACCTACAGGAACATCGTAGCTTTTCGTTCATGTTTGAATGTGGCCAGAAAGAAATGAACATCAAGCCTGGAGCTTGAGGGGGAAAATCTTCATGTGTCTCAGATTAGGATTGTTTGGGGGACTCGAGACGTTTCTATCAGGAAAGGAGAGAAGGTAGTGTGTTCCCCAGCACATGGTTGTTTTTGTTTTTTGTTTTTTGTTTTTTTAATGTTCGTTTTTGAGAGAGAGAGGGAGACACAGAATCCGAAGCAGGCTCCAGGCTCCGAGCCGTCAGCACAGAGCCCGACGCGGGGCTCGAACCCACAAACTGCAAGGTCATGACCTGAGCCGAAGTCGGACGCTTAACCGACTGAGCCCTCCCACCCAGCGTGTGGTTTTTTGATGGAGAAGTATCTGGGTTCTAGGCCTGGACTCTTCTACTTGCATCGTGTGTGAACTTAGACAAGTTAAATCACCTCTGAGCCACTCTGCCGTCTGGAAAAAAGGAATCATAAAATACTGACAGCACCTGCCTTACCAGGGTGTGTGAATACGTGGTTTTTTTTCCGCTGAGCTGAAGGCATTTATTGAGTGCCTGCTCCGTGCCCGGCACCATCCCGCACACTGGGGATGCTGTGATGAACAGGACGGGCGTACATCTGGTGACGAGGGATTGGGAATGCTTGGCCCAGCTCCAGGACACAGGGCCCGGGCCACTGGGGTTGCTGCTCCTGCTGCTACTTTACGTCTACGTTTTGGCGCCTGTGGACCCACCAAAACCTCACTGCTTCAGAGGTTGGACACGCACAGGGGGTGGTCACCAGATTTGCTCACTTGGGCTGTATTTAGACTATTCTTCCAGCTGGGCCACAACAGTGGTAGTCGTGGTTCTTCTGCAGAGATGAGGAGTCCCCAGCTTGAGACACCACTCTGGTTTCCTAGGGTCAGCCCGGACCTTGTCTTGTTGCCACATGTGTTCTGCTGACCGGAAAGCCCCTCACCTGAGTGTGTGAAGCATGGCTTGTTATACACTTGGAAAGGCGGGGTGGGCCACCTGCCAGGGGTAGGACATGTACCAGACCGTTGCTTGCAGACTCCGAGGAAGTGCTTGCAGATTGCCTAGCGAGTCTGGTTAGGGGGCCGCAGGACGGAGCTTTAGGGGCAGGGCTCTGATGTCAGATCACTGGGCTCAGATCACACACCGCTGTTTTTTCCTAACCCTGTGACCCTCATTAGGGGACCCAAACCCTCTGAGCTTCCCTTTCCTCATCTGAAAAAGAAGGCGGTTACAGCATCTAATTCATGGACTTGCTGTGAGGCAAGTAGATGGAATAAAGCATGTGTCTGTATGTCTCGAACACGCACCCCCGTAGCACAATGTGTCAGCTGTTCTGAGTGCTCGATCATTATTCACACATTCCATGCTCCCGATTGCCCAGGGGATTGGTCACTCTTACTATCCCCATTTTACAGACGAGGAAATTACAGCACAGAGAGGTTGGCCACTTTCCAAGGGGCACATAGACAGTGAGTTCATTCATTTGTTGAATGAACGAACGAATGAGTTCCAAAGGGCACAGAGGCTGGGACTTGAACCTAGTCTGGCTCCAGGGTGCATGATGTCGGCCTGTGCCGTGCTGGCTCTCTATCTTGAAAGCTCCAGATAGGGCCTGGTGTAAAATAATCACTCTGCAGACAGAGGGAGCCCCAGCCAAACCGACCCCTGTTCCTCGTAGACGTGATACTTCGAATTCCCAGGGGATTTCCAGCCCCGGGCAACCATTCATCTGTTTTCTGTCTCTATAAATTTGCCATTCCTGGACATTTCCTATAAATGGAATGATACGGCATGTGTGCGTCTGGCTTCTTTCATCTGGCATAATGGTTTCGAGGTTCACCCGTGGTGTCACATGCATCAGTCCTTTTTATGGCCAAACAGTATCCCGTCGTGTGGGCATCCCGCATTTTGTTTATCCATTCACCAGTCACTGAACACGATGGGGCGGTTTCCACGTTCCGGCTGTTGCGAATCGTGTTGCTCTGAATGTTTGCGTGCGCTTCCTGGGACTGACTCCGAGGCAGAAGGTGAGCCAGGTTGGTAACCTCCCTCCTCTTTTCTCCCCTCTGGGGTTTCGCAGAACCAGGCAGTGGGCAGGTGTTTGTGACCTCAGAGAACCAGCTCGTGTACTACCCCAGCATCACCTACGCCATCATCGGCAGCTCTGTCATCTTCGTGCTGGTGGTGGCCCTGCTGGCCCTGGTCCTGCACCACCAGCGGAAGAGGAACAACCTCATGACGCTTCCGGTGCACCGGCTGCAGCATCCCGTGCTGCTCTCCCGCCTGGTGGTCCTGGACCACCCCCACCACTGCAACGTCACCTACAACGTCAACAACGGCATCCAGTACGTGGCCAGCCAGGCCGAGCAGAACGCGTCGGAAGTGGGCTCCCCGCCCTCCTACTCAGAGGCCCTGCTGGACCAAAGGTGCGTGCTGGGTGGCAGAGCCTGGGGGAGGGAGGTCAGCGTGGGGAACGCGGGACAGGCGCACACACCTGGGTTCCGGGTGCCTGCCACGAGCCCGCGCTCAGCAGCAGACGCGACAGCAGTGTCTGGCCTTTACCGGGTCCTGGCAAGACAGTATCATCTCATTTACTCCTCTCTGCAAGCCACTGGGGGAGATTCATTATTTGCCTTAGTTTTACAGACAAGCACACGGAGGCTCTGGGATGTTAAGTTACTTGTCCGAGGACATAGACCTAGGATCCTGGCCAACTCAGCCACACCGATACATGTTCAGACCATGGGGCCTCACCCCCTACTCCAGAACAGCGCCAGTGGCCATATTAGAGGTGGTTCATACTGTTGAACCAATGAACGAACGGATGAATGAATGAATGAATGAATGAGTTCCTTGCTTGCCTTCATTTATAAAATGAAAGGAGTAGAATAGAGCACTCTCAAGCTTTTTAAAACAACAGGACCCTCATTTCAAATGGAGTTGGACTAGAAAGCCAACAGAGAAAGTCAAAAAGCAGAATTCTGTATGGAAGCAGGTGGTAGGCCTCCCCACCCTCCCCTCCCTTCTTGGGTGACCTCCAGGGTGTCCCCAAGAACCCATTTGGGAAGTTCACTTTGGCTCTCAGAGTCAAAGAAAGAAGAGTGCTCTCTTCCTCTGAGCCCAGGACTTACCCGGTGCGGCGAGAGGCCTTTTGAAGCTCTTGTGCCCGGGCTGACTGGGCTCCTCTCCCCGCTCCAGTGGCAGCTCTCGTATATTTTAAACTTTGTTTCTCCTTCTCATAAAAGATAACCGTCACTTGAGCGGGTTGTGCTTAAGGACGTCGTTGCAAATAAGCGTCCGAGCCCAGGACCTCACTCACCACTCATAACCTCTTTATTTGGACCCTCCAATGCAGAGTAAAGTTTAAATTGCAGAATCTGGAGTCGGAACACCTGGGTTTCAATCCCAGAACTGCTGCTTACTAGTTATTTGTGGTCCTCTGCAAGTCACTTAATGCCCCCTTGCCTCAGTTTCCTCCCCAGTACAATGGCCTGCCCTTAATGCGCTTGTGAGCACTAAATAAGGTAATGAAGGTAAGGCAGGGGGGCATGGTGTCTGACTCCCAGTGAGCACTGCAAAATAGACTCTTCCCTTAAGTTATCGCCCTGCAAGCTAGGTGTCATTATTACCCCTTCTGCAGAGCACCGAGCCATTGAGAAGATACCCTCTCACCCAAGTCCACATTGCCAGTTCTCGACTTTCAGTAAGAACCCCAAATTCTGTGGACCGTCAGAGGTTCAGTCCTGGACCGCAGGGCCCCTCACTGGTGGAGCCAAGTGTCCCCGCCAGGCCGCCCAGGACAAGGCAAGGGGACGCTTGGCATCCTCGACCCGGGGCCACCCAGAGGATATGGCTTGGACACCTGCCCATGCAGCACGAGCCAGCCAGAGCACACTGACCTTTGTCCGTTCCCTTGGTCTTGTTGCAGACCAAGGGTCCTCCCAGAACCCAGAGAGCCGCCCCACCTGGGGGACACATCAGCATCCCACAGACCAGGGCGGAAGGTGGGGCGACCGCCTTGCCTTGGCTCCTGACACGTCGTCCTCCCTCCCCTGTCCCCTGCCTCTCCCGCCCCATCCTGCCTTCTTCTTTGCAGACCCGCGTGGTACGACCTTCCTCCGCCACCCTACTCCTCCGACACTGAGTCTCTGAACCAAGCGGACCTGCCCCCTTACCGCTCCCGCTCCGGGAGTGCCGACAGCGCCAGCTCCCAGGCGGCCAGCAGCCTCCTGAGCGCGGCAGACAGTGGCCACGGCCCGGGGCAGCCCGGCCCCCCGGAGAGCGCCGCAGGGCCCAGGGACTCCGCGCCCAGCCAGGGCACCGCAGAAGTATAAATCTGGCGCTTCCAAAGTCCATGTGGGTTAATCTGCTCTGACTTGGTTACCATCCTAACAACTCAGCTCATGGGGAGCTCCTCAGGGTGCCTCGAGGAGGGATTTCGGGTGTCAGCGGTCTCTCCGTCCCCTTCCTACCCTCTCCCCCCGCTTCCTACCCTCTCCCCCCACCCCACCCCAGATTTCAGGGATGTTCTTTAGAAGGAGACCTGGTGTTTTTCTGGCCTCTCGGGCGACACGATGTGTTGTGCCATCTTTTCTGGGAGGTCACTCGTCCTGCGGGGCCCAGGAGCGTGAGCTCACTTGCCACGTCATTGTGTCATTGTTGGAATGTTGCGGACAAGGCAACGTAAGTTAGCAGGCGGCCGGATAAAGCGGCATTTGAGGAGTCCTGGGGAACGCAGCGCTCCTGTGCCGTGTTGGATGTCCAGAAGGGTGGGAGACACCAGCCCGAGTTCCCCGTGGCTGCTACCATATGGCTCCGTGGGAGGTTTGGGTCGGATGATCCTCCAGGAGGCCGTCGTGGATGGCTGCCCTGGGAAGAATCCAGGTGAGCACCAAAGCCTGCCTCACACTCTCCTGCGCGCCGCCCTAGGTTCGGCCGAGGCCGTGGCCAGAGGAGACAGCCATGAGTTACACCCTTCCGCAATCACCAGTGGCCTTTTGGTTCTCCGAGTGACTCTGAACCATTTACTTGATAGATTCAGGCTTTAAAACCTTCCCCAAGAATCCTCGTGTTGAGGGTTTTTCTCTGCAATGTGTCATCAGCCTCATCCCGGAACGGGCAGGGGGCCTCTGCCGTGAGTTCGTCCGAGTTCCCAGCTCTTCAAATGCAAGCTGCCGAGAGCCTGGGCCTGCTGAGGGCCACAGCCCTTCTCTGGCTTCTGGACCGTCCCCTTCCTGGCTGTGACCTTCCCGGAGCCAAGGGCTGAGGACCCCAACTTGAATTGGCCAAAAATCTGATCTGGTCCTCCGTCCCTGTAAACCACGCCCATCTGTGCCCATCCATGCAACTTTCAACACTAGCTTCCGACGTCACCTTAACACCCAGAAGTCCTCTTACCTGTGCGTTTGGACTTGAGGACACTGTGGTTGATGACACACGTGAGAATGTTCAGGACCTCCCACCAGAGCTCCTGGGTCCCTGTGTTGCACACACTCCCCTTCCCAAGGCCCAGATACCAGCGTCCTGACTTAGGATTAGGGCTAGGGTTAGAGTCAGGGTCAGGCTTCTTCTGACTTGCCATAGTTTCTCCTCTAAAAGACGTGGACGGTAGATAATTTGGAGTCAAGATTTGCCATTCGGACTTTTTTTGTTGTTTTTTAATCTCTTAGAAATGCATTTGAAACAGTGTGTTTGTTTTTTCCCTTCTAGTTAAGGGATTATTTATATGTGTATAGGAAAGCTGTCTCTTTGTTTTCTTTTGTTTTTCCTTTAGTGAGGTCCAAAGAAAGATACAAAAAGGAGATCACACCTTTGTCCCGCTGAGCCCTGACACCGGGTCACTGCAGACTGACCTGTGTGCCTGGCGTTCGTGCATTGTTGCACTTTGAGTTGTTATTTATCAAGTTCTTGAAGGTTGCAGAAGGAGGGATGTCTTTCTCCCTCAGTTCAGAGTCTCTGTGTTTCTGCTAGTGTTTCTCTTTCTCTGTGCCCAGCTACCTGCAGGGCCCGCTCCCTGGAGATACAGTGGGTAGAAATGTAGGCGTTATTTGGCAAGAAACCACCCTGATGGGGCACAAAACTGGAACCAGGCGGAACCACTCCAGGCAGCGCTCACCCATTCAGGACTTCTTCCCGCAGCGGAAGAAATTTTCGGTAACCTCTTTGATGCTAATTTAAATGGAGCCTGCAGGAGTGGGGGACGAAGTAGCATTTAGTGATCCTATTCTGTGGACTTTTTTGGGTTTTTTTTTTTTTTTAACCATATCCAAAATATGTTACAGGAAAGCTAGCGACTTGGTGATTTCTTTCTTTCTAAGTTAAAGAAAAGGAGACTAGTCGTTTCTGTCTTTCATTTTTTAAATAACACTTGAGTTATTTTCCATGTACTCTGATACAGAAAGAACTTAATGATGGTATCCAGAGTGTGGTAGGAACTCTGGCTGAACATTTCATCTCCTGTGAGTCAGAATGGCTTTATTTCTTCTCCCTTTGATGGGCCCATGCTCCTTCCTGGTATTTTGGAAGTTGTTTAGAAGAAAGGATTCTAATTTTAATTAATTGTGCAGTGAATTAATCTCACTCGCTTTTCTGCTTCCAGGCATCTTAGGAAAAACAAATGGTCTTAGTAGATAAGAAAACCTATTAATGTTGTTGTTTTTTTAAATAAACACAGGGACATTTTTATTATAGATTTGATTTTTTTTAATGAATCTTTTTAAAAATATATAAATAGGGCACCAAAGCTACAGGGGTTTTTCCTGTTTTTCCCCCTACTCAAAATGGCAAATAAGTGGCCAGCAATATTTTTTAACTCATTTCCATCCAGAATATTTTTTTATACATTGCCTAAATCTACACCAACCAGGAAACCGTCTCTGTGCTTTTTTCTCAGATGAGAGCAGCGAATTCTTTTTATTTTAGCATTAAAATTAGCGGCACTGTAATTGATAGCTTACCCCCTGATTCAGCCCCTACTCTGAAACTGACATCTTTTTCAAACATGCAACAAAGTGGTTGATAAATAGTGTGTGATGTTCAGAGTTGATGCAAACTGGAAAGTTTGTGTGTGGTTGCTTTTTGTGTTTTGGTTAAGTTTTGGTTTGGGTTTTTGTTTTTGTTTCTTAATTTTTATACTTTTAAATAAACTTGCAGTTTCATTCTTTCTGTTGGTGTGAATGGTTCTTAATCCACGTTTCTCCTCCATGGCAATATAACAAGTGTATGGTCACTTCTTTTGGCTTCCGCAGTGAATTTATGCCATAATGAAATGAGAAAAAAGGAAGAGTATAGTGATGGGACCTCAAAATGTGATGTGGTTTATGGATTCCATAGCCCGTGTGGCTAAGGTGCAGAAGTGAAGTCATGGACACCAGTTAGTATCATCGGCCCATCAGGAGATGGGCATTAATTGCCATTACTGTGGTGCTGTTTGAGGGAAAAGGTCAAGTGACTGGGACAGCTGTTACAGAGTCTGACCGCATATTCAAGGGCACACCACAGTTCTTGCACAGGTAGGCTGGTTGTTAGTTTTGAACCCCAAATGGCTCAGACTGGCCCTACTAGTGATGGTAACATCTTCGTGCTCTTTTAAAAAATTTTTTTCTTAACATTTATTTATCTTTGAGAGAGAGAGAGAGAGAGAGAGGGAGACAGAGTGCAAGTGGAGGAGGGACAGAGAGAGAGGGAGACACAGGACCCAAAGCAGGCTTCAGGCTCTGAGCTGTCAGCACAGAGCCCAACGCAGGGCTCAAACCCACAAGCTGCTGAAGTCAAGATGCTTATCTGACTGAGCCACCCAGGCGCCCCATCTTTGTGCTTATCTAAGTCTCATTGTGGAACCCTGCGTTGATTGATTCTGCAGGGACAGTTTCCATGAGAAGTCAGGATGTCCAGGAGATCACCACCACCCAGGAACAGGAGTAACCCTGGCCTTGGCCATGATTGAAATCCACATGGATTTCTAAACACAGAATGTACAGAACCAAGCTTCAGATCACATATTGGCCCCCCCAGGTGTCTCAAAAAGAAGACTAGGCTATCAGACAGTGATATCCCAAATATACGCCAGGCCATATCCTGCCCCACGTGATCTAGAGTAGACCTTCCAAGCAGTATGCTCCAAAGATTTGTCAAGTTATTAACTCCTTCATCTCTCAGAGTACCATTGCTTATGGGTGCCAGGATGAAGAAATGATCGAGAAGCACTAAAATCTAGAGCAAAGATCAGGAAACTTGTGTGTGGAGGGCCAGATCACTAAATATTTCTGGCTCTGCATCCATATGGTCTTTGTAGGAATGACAAGAGCAGCCATAGACAACAAATAAGCAAATGGACATGGCTGTGTTCTAGGAAAACGATTTATGAAAATAGGTGGCTGGCTGGCTTTGGTCCATGGGCTGGAGTTTCCCAACCCCTGATATAAAAGAACATTCCCACACTGAGCTCATGGGTCCAAAGCACTGTAGAAAAGAAACAGTATGTTCGTGGCCTGGAATGTTAGAATCCCCCAAATGGAACCAATCTTTAAAAAACTTAAAAAGAGGAGAACTTATGAAGCAGACAATTCAAGGACCTGTGAAATTAATGTTAATTGGCCCTGTAGGCTCTTTTCCAGTGAATAAGAAAATACGGGATTAAGGTGAGTACAGGCTTTCCCAATGAGGTCGGGGTGAATGCAGGGGTCCTGGTCAAAAAACGACTCTCGCTAGGGATTCTCTAACATGATCAGCTGACACAACTGTCTGTCTTTTAGAGAAAAGTCCATGAGAACAAGAAGTATTGTCCGTATTCGCTACTTAGCTTGCCGCCCTGAGGCAGGGCAGTAGATTCAAAGGGAAAACTACAAAATAGAAGGGGCTTCAGATGACTTCAGTGGAGGTGTGGTAAGTGCATCCCGTGAGACCTTAGGAAGAACGTCAATGAGAAAATATGCTGAGTTGGGTAAGATCATGGGTTCACCTCCAGTAACCCCCAAGTGATAGAAATCCAATTCAGAGCAAGCTTAATTTTGTTACGTTTTAGAAGATACATTAGTTAATGTAACTAAGTCCAAGGGTGTGGAACTGTTGGTTTCAGGCAGGGCTGGATCTGGTAACTCAACAGCTGTAATTAAGAATCAGTTTCTCCCTCTCAACTTCTGAACCCTGCCTTGCCCAGAATTGGCAGGCATCATGGCTTTACGTGAAAATTAGGGTCCCAGATGATCCAAGTTCGAAATCTCAGAAGAGATACTGTTTCTCCTAGAGTCTATAGAAATTCCCTTAAGTGGAGTTATGATTGGTCATCTTTGGTTGGTTGTATGGCCACTAACGTGGGTGGAAATCAGTCTCTTGATTTATAGCCCTGCCAGAATTACATGAAACAGGAAAGGGATGATTCCCATACAGAAGGGGCTGGTAGTAAACAAAATACCAATATGTCTACTGTGAGCCTCGCTGACCCAATTTCTAGTACACATAAGAAAATGTCTGTAACTACAAGCTTCAGGCAACATAGGAGCAGAGGTGGGTTTACAGTGAAAATTTCAGAACACAGCAGCCTTTCTCTAAACGTAGGAGGCAAGGGCAGCATCAAGCTACAGGTATATTGGGCTTGGGTTAGGTGTGCTTTCTATGAGATGTTCTTCTGGAGTGGGTCACACGGATACAGCCATGTAGGAGGGATTCTTCCCTAAAGAAGCCTGAGCGGTCTCATGGGCTCCAGAACTGTCCCCAGACCACTGGAAGTACAGAAATGGTGCAATTACCCTACCCAAGACTCCGCAACTTGCACAGGATTTTTAAGTTGATGGGCCAGAGATAACATCCCCATTTTCCACCCTTGTTACGCTCCACAAAGACTCGGACTCCACTACACGTGCTGTTAACTGGGCTTTCCAGATTAATCCTTTTATGTGCCTCCCTAAGAGCGAGGATGCATCACATCTGGAGAACCACAGCTTGGGCATTCTGGGACAGCTGGTGTTGCCAGAGCTGAGGGGCTGGATTCCCGTCACAGTGGGGGCTTGAAGGGATGGCCGTGGGAGACTGGGATACAATATCGGGGGAAGCTTGTTTATTTTATCATGACTGATGCTTCACTTGGGCTGGGTTTGGGTCTGTGGGCTGCGCAAGGGTGATTCATGCTAAATTCCAGTACCAGGCAGTTACTGGGCTTTCAAGTTCATCCTGATAAATCATCCCAGCGAGCAAGCAGAGGAAAAGGCACATGAAGAAATCCTATGGACTTTTCACTAAAATGGAGCACACGTGAGCAGCATTTATGGGCCAGGCGTGGAAGTAATCACACCCCCCAGCTCACACCCCATTGCCCAGAGTTTGCTGGTCAGTCACATGACCACACCTACCCGTGGGGAGGCTGGGAAGGTAGATTGACTATGTGTCCTGGGAGAACCGGAAGTGGAATTTGGTGCCAAAGGTCACCAAAGGTACGTCTGTACACTTCCTTCTTCCCATAAAATACACTCACCCCTTCCCCAAAGAAGAAACCCAACCAGATTCTGAATCTAATCAGATTCAGTGTCCAGGATTAGTGAGAATTTCCGTTAGATCCAAATGTGGCTCCCCTGTTAGGACAGTTTCTCAACCCCACGTATCTTTTGTCATCTGACTTCTTAGACTGCCTCCCTTCAGCCTAAGGGTCAAAGTGCTTGAATAACTTTTTTTTAATGTTTGTTTATTTATTTTGAGAGAGAGACAGCGTGAGTGGAGGAGGGACAGAGAGAGACACAGAATCCGCAGCAGGCTCCAGGCTCCGAGCTGTCAGCACAGAGCCCGACGCGGGGCTTGAACTCATGAACCGCGAGATCATGACCTGAGCCTGAAGTTGGACGCTTAACCGACCAGGCCACCCAGGTGCCCCTCAAAATGCTTGAATAACTTTCTTTCTTTTTTTTTTTTAATTTGTTAATGTTTTTATTTATTTTTGAGACAGACACAGAGCATGAGCAGGGCAGGGGCAGAGAGAGAGGGAGGCACAGAATCCGAAGCAGGCTCCATCAAAATGCTTGAATAACTTTCAAGTCACTTGGAATAAAAATAAAAACTGTGCTTTGCGGGCACCTTCAGCGGCCATTACCTACGTAACCTCATTTTCCACTATTCTCCGCTCTCTCACTCTGTTCCAGCTGCCTCGGCCCCTTTGCTGGCTCTTGAGCCCACCAGCCACACTCCCAGCTCAAGCCCTTTGCTCTTACGGTTCCCACTACCCGAAACACCCACCTCCAGATACGTGGCATACTGTTCCTCGTCAGTGTGACCTCATCCACTCAGATTCTTAGTCTTGCCGTCTTGGGAACGTCAGCTGTGGCATTTTGAGACCCTTGGAAGAAAAATACCAAAGCTCTCTCCCGACCAAAATCTAGTTACCACCCAGTTGAGAGATTCCTAGGCCAAAGCAGTACTTGGGAACCTGGGAAGGAGAATCGGGGAGTGTGTTTGAGAATTGTGGTATAGAAATGTAATTTGGGCCAATGCTAATGTGCCCCAAGGGCCAAGAGGTGAGCCCATTTAAGAAAAACCTTGAAATGAGAAATAACGCACGGGACCGTGCAGAGGACTGTGCAGAACAGGACCTAGGGATTGAGATAGTATGTGAACGCATGGCCACAGGGGGCCTGCCCTTTCAGTGACCCCTGCATGATGTGTGACTCCTTTGCCAAGGAACTTGAACCAGACCTTCAGCTTGGAGTGTGTTCCAGTGTATCAGTCTGTGAATCAGCTAAAGGGCACGCAGATGTGCCTGGAAACTTCCTAGGACCACCATTTCCTGTTTGAAAATGAGGGCATCCTCAGTTCAGAGATGAGGAATTGACATCGAGCTCAAACAGGGAAAGGAGTTATAGAGATATTATAGAACGAAAAGAAGGAGATGGCTTCCTTCTAAGTGGAAAATAAACTACTTAAATAACTCATCCCTCCAGTTGGAATCAGTTGCCAGGAAATGACTGAATGTGAGTGTTTTGACCCCACTTGCTGACTCGGCTTAAATCTAATAAGTGGCTCGTTCATGAAGATGATGTTTGTGTTTGCCCGATGCATATCAGCTGGGATCAGTCAGAGCCACCACAAGCATTATAGGAATAAGGGATTGAATATGGAAATTAGTGGTTTCACTGATGTGGGAAGAGCTGGCCGAACGGTGGCCTGGAAGGACCTCAGACATTTACTAACGACCCCAGCCTCATCCAAGGACAGGTGCAGAAACCAGATCTTGCAAGGCAGGCCAAGAAGCCTCACATGAACTCCAAAATGGTCCTGTAACGAGTGAGCTCACAGAAGGACTGTAAAGCCGTGTGTCTGGTCACCCCAAGCCCCCAAGGATGATGATTCCTCTGTACTTCTGCCTTTCACACCTCACATGATCTCCTATCGTCCCCACATTTGCCCTGGAACCCGTTCAGGGAAGGGGATTCTGGGAAACATTCCCAGCCTTAGGTCAGAATGAAATCAACAAGCACTCAGCCCACCGGGGGGACCAGGATGTCAGGCCATGCATCGAGTTCCAGAACAGAGCCTCCGGCCCCCCGGTGAAATTTCTTATTATGTAGCAAATTGGTCCAATGAGTGCTGGACCTTAAGTTCTTTGTAATATATGAGGGAAGGGAATTTCACTTTTGCCCCTTAATTTTCTAGGTATATCCAATCATTGGAGTCTGTAGTTTTGAACACTGGCATGTAATTCCATCGAATTTTGGTATAATTTCTGGTAAGCTGTTTGGACAATTAGTGTTGGGAAATAGAAAAGGCTTTGCTTTGGAGTTACTGTTACTAACGATCTGTTTTGACCCTGAACAGAACTTCCTCCTGCCCACCGTGGGTACCAAGGAGACTCAAAACGGGACAGTTGTGAGTACTGGGTGAGCAGCTTCCTGCAGGTGGGAGGAAGGTGCAATGCCTTCTCCCCTCAGGGCAATGGCTGATAGATTGACCACAGGTTTGGCTGTGAAGTCAGATGAGTTGAGCAAAACAAAAACAAACAAGTTGGAAAGGGGCTTCTGGCCCCTCCCCGCCATGGTTTTCCTCTCTCCTGCTCACTAACACCTTCTCACTGAAGCAAACTTACTAGGTAAGAGTCAGTCAGGTAAAAATATCAATTGGGCCATGTCAGCCAGGGGGCAGATTCCCCAAAGTGGGAACAAGAATTCAGAGGTTCCAGAAGGAAAAGTCAGCCTTGAAAAGGGAATGAGGGGCGCCTGGGTGGCGCAGTCGGTTAAGCGTCCGACTTCAGCCAGGTCACGATCTCGCGGTCCGTGAGTTCGAGCCCCGCGTCGGGCTCTGGGCTGATGGCTCAGAGCCTGGAGCCTGTTTCCGATTCTGTCTCCCTCTCTCTCTGCCCCTCCCCCGTTCATGCTCTGTCTCTCTCTGTCCCAAAAATAAATAAAAACGTTGAAAAAAAATTTTTAAAAAAATAAAAAAAAGAAAAGGGAATGAACACCTACTCTCTCCCACCTTTCCTCTCCCCTCCTCCTCGTCCGTCTCTCTCCCTCCTTCTCTCTCCTTCCGGCCGTCTCTCCCACCCTCTGTCTTACTGAGTTTTGATGACAGGCCTCCTCATGCTCCTTGGAGCAAGGAGGGTGGCTACGAGCCCTCAGAGCTTAACCTGCAGTCCCAGTCCACCCCCCGAAGGTCTGAAGGTTTAAATTTCCAAAATAGAATGTAACAGGGGGCTCTCGTTTGCCTTTTAGTTAATAGCCATGTTTCACTGTATCCCCCCTTTACGGGGGAGCCTACACTTTGAAAAACTACCAGGCAGCTTGCATTTACTGTCAAAACTTCTATCCTGCTTTTATCTGGGGTCCTTGCCTCTGCGCTCAACCCTGAGTTTGCAAACCACAAGTCCGAGAGCAGTATTCAACCCATACGTATATTTTAATCGACCTATAGGCTATTTTTTGTTTGTTTGTTTGTTTGTTTGTTTGCTTGTTTGAGTCTGTTGCCCGTGATTAAGGTTCAGGCACTTGCACACAAATATCTGGAAGTGTGGCTTCTTTGAAAGAACCATAAGCTATGATAGCACTGGGCTCTCTTCCCACATGTCGAACCCGCCAGAGCCGAGGAGCGGCGGCCCCGATCACGCGGTCCCCACTTCTCATTAGTGTCTCCCATCCAACCCACTTCACTTGTTTAATCGCTTGCCTGGCCCGTGTCCTACTTGTTAGATCCTGGAGGGAGCGGGGCTGAGGAGCCGGCATCCAAATTTCTACCAGCAGTTTCTTTCTGGAAAGAGCAAGTGCCGGAGATTCAGACAATTGCCAGCTTTGCCACTAATTAGTCTTGTCACTTTCTGGGCCTCTGTTTTCCCTTCTGGAAAATGAAAGCCTAAGTTCTTACAAGGGACATTTGCCAAGCCCAGCACCTCTTCTTGTGTGGGTGGTAAAATATACATCACGTAATTTACCACTGTAACCGTTTCTAAACGCACACTCCGGTGGCATTGTGTTCACATTGTTGTGAGGCCGTCACCACCGTCCGTCTCCAGAAAATCTCCGTTACCTCAAACTGAAACTCTGTATTCATTAAACTATAAGGACCCCTTCCCCGTTTTACCTTCTTCTCTATGAATTTGACTATGTTAGGGACCTCATATATGTGGAATTGTACAGTATTTATCTTGCTGTGTCTAGTTTATTTCAGTCAATATAATGTCCTGAAGTGAAGGTTTACCCGTGTGGCAGCACGTGGCAGGATTTCCGACTTTTTAAAAAATACTGATTTATTTTTAAAAAAAATTTTTTTTTTAACGTTTACTTATTTTTTTGGGACAGAGAGAGACAGAGCATGAACGGGGGAGGGGCAGAGAGAGAGGGAGACACAGAATCAGAAACAGGCTCCAGGCTCCGAGCCGTTAGCCCAGAGCCCGACGCGGGGCTCGAACTCACTGACCGCGAGATCGTGACCTGGCTGAAGTCGGACGCTTAACCGACTGCGCCACCCAGGTGCCCCTAAAAAATACTGATTTATTGGGGCGCCTGGGTGGCTCAGTCGGTTGAGCGTCCGACTTCGGCTCAGGTCACGATCTCGCGGTCAGTGAGTTCGAGCCCCGCGTCGGGCTCTGGGCTAACGGCTCGGAGCCTGGAGCCTGCTTCCGATTCTGTGTCTCCCTCTCTCTCGGCCCCTCCCCCGTTCATGCTCTGTCTCTCTCTGTCTCAAAAATAAATAAATGTTAAAAAAAAAAAATACTGATTTATTTATTGGGAAGCGCAAGTGGGGGAGGGGCAGAGAGAGAGGAGGACGAAGGATCCAAAGCAGGCTCCGTGCTGACGGCACCGGCATTATCGTTGGGGTGTTGTTCCCCTCCACAGCCCCAACCCTGATTTCGGTTCCTCCCCAAAACTCTCTAAGCCACGTACTCCGTGAATTCCTTTTCTCTTTAAACCAGCAAATGTATTATTTGCAGCTGCAATGGCAGGGAAGGAGCACTGGGTTTAGAGTCCACGGACCCGACCAGGTCAAATTTCAGCCCAGCTCCCACCCCTCAGCATGACTTGCCACAAGTCAACTTAACCAAAGCTCAGTTTCTTGTCTACAAAATGGCTGTAATCGTCTGTACTTCCTCAAGCAGCAGTGGGAAACCATGCCATCTTGCGAATGAAATCCCTCGTGAAGGGCAATAGTAACTTTAAATGGGAAGTCTTATCAATGGGACTTCAGTGGGCATCCAAGCTGCCCTTGCTTTTAAATGCTGGAGATTAGGGAAGCCGCATTAAGCAGGCAACTTCAGGGCAAAGTCCTGAATGCATTTGCACCCGGGAGTCTGAATCAATCCGCTTAAGTGCCCTTTTGGAAACTGATTTAACAAGTTGGTAAAGGCAGGGAGAGGAGAGATTTTTATTAGGCAGCACCTGATGATCCAAATGACCAAATGCAGAGCAATAGTGCCGATGAGCATGATCATGAGCGTGGTCATGATGATAGTAACATTTATGGGTCAGCAGTTTTGTGCCAGGCACTTTTGCTGTCGTTTGCATTGGCTCATATAGTCCTCTGAGTCAGGGGTTGGCATGCTGTAACCCACAGGCCATGTCTGGCCCACCATTTGTTGTGTAAATAGTTTTATTGGGACACAGCTACGCCCATTCATTTGCCGTTTGTACGGCAGAGTGGAGTAGCTGCAACAGAGTTCATCTGGCCCCCAGAGCCTTACGATATTTGCCATCTGGCTCTTCAGGGAAAGACGTGAGGATCCTTGCTCTAAATGAAGACCGAGAGATGGATATTATTATTCCGCCCACTTTCCAGGTTGGGAAACTGAGGGCCAGAGACATAAAGAGCTTGTTCTAAACCCCTAGACCTAGTAAGTCCTCAATTTCAGGTTTGAGTTCGAAGGCCAGGCTGCAACCATTAAGTTTTAAACTTCCAGTCACTTTATGGCAGTGATGTCTCCTTCCCATTCCCCATTCTGTCTTGGGGAAACTGGTGCATGACAGTCCCTGCCCGCCTCCTTCAAATAATGGCATCAGGCCTGGATTGAAATGTCCACTTTCTGCCTCCAGGCTGTCAATCAGAACTAGATGCTCCTTCCCCAGGGATCGCTCGCTGCATTACTGCTTTCAGAACCAATCCATTCCCCGAAGGCACTGTTCTGCTAAATGGTAGGAAGTCTGTGTTAGTCCGGGGGCTGAATCCAAGAACCGGGAGAAACCCAGCTTTGCCAGGCAAGGCTGGCTTTGTGGCAAGTCTTCCTTCCAGAACGCACGTGGGCCAGGTTTCAGCGCACGCCACTTTGGTGTCCCTGCAGCACACCCTGCACGTTAGGGAACCGTGAGCCCCAGAGTCTGTTTTGGCATCTTGCTCTCATTCCCGCCTGAGTGAGAGGGATCAGTCTCTGGCCACGAACTGTTGATGGCCACGACCATGTGCTGCCCTGGAGGGGGGCTCTCCGGCCTGGGCGCCCGGCCGCTGCCGGTCAGCCCAGAACTGAACAAGGACGGAGCCAGTGTGCAGCCGTGCACGGGGCTGAGCAGTCGCTGGCTGGTACCTACTCATTTCGGTGGCTTCCTCACCTCTGTGCTTTCCCGTCGACTTTGTCATGTCCGCTCTGGTGTCTTTGTGACTCATGAAACGTTTCAGGGGAGACAGGTGATAGGCAGCCGTGGTGGAAACCCTGGCAGCCGACTCTGCCTGGAAGGGGTGGGCCCATCCGTATGAAGCCCGCGAGAGTGGGCTTCCGGCTGCGCTCTGCTCAGGAGCCTCTTGCAGGCAAACGGACGCTGATGGGATGATTCAGTTTTCCAAATGAGATTCCCCCGGCCCTCGCCAGGGCTCAGGATTGGCTCATTTGTCAACGAGCCAGAGGGTGTGCCAGAGAGACACTTTGTCATGCACAACAATTCCCAAAAACAGACGAGCCCCATGCGGGTGCTGGCCTCCACGTGCCCAGGGCGATTTCCACGTGCGAGACCCTCCTCTGTGCCTCAGCAACCCCGTCTGTAAAATGGGAAGGCAGCTGGCCACCGGGGAGAATCCTCATTCCAGGGAGCCTGGGGCCCAGGAGACACGCATGGGCTGTGGCAGCACGGGCAGCAGGAAACTTCTGCCTCCAAAAGGGAGGGCGGGGCCTTCTGCAGAGTCTCTCAATGGGCCTTACATCTTGAATAAATTGCATGTTGGAACTTAATTTGGAATCCCTGCTGTTTCCTTGATGAACGCAAACCACACGGCAATTAGGGTGATGAAGCAGGCCGCTGCCCCTCCTGACAGGATCATCTGTCTGAGCAAGGAGGGAGGGGACGGCGGTTAGCAGGTCGCTGGCGGACCTGTGCCAGGTGAGTTCTGTGCATCTCCTCCCCAACCCCGCCGCCCCGAGAGAAAGGTCCCCGGGACCAGGGTTGTCTGCTCTCACGCAGCTCCAGGGACAGGGTAGAAGGAGGAGCTCGGGGGGACGTTCTTGGTTTGCACCCCGCGGCTCACGACCGCACTGTGGCCCCTGCTAACACTGGAACAGTGGACTCTGCTCCTAACCCAAGTCTCAGACTCTCCCCTCCTCAGCCATCCCGGTGCGGCAGGAAAGGAACACGTAGCCAGCACTTGCGATGTTCCAGGCCCTGGGCTGAGTGCTCCGAAGGCGTGATCTCGTTTAATCCGCTCGGCAACTACCTGAGATAGGCTCTCTCATCATCTTCATGTCACAGATGAGAGTCCCGTGAGGCAGAAAGATTAAATATTGCACACAGCTCACAAGCGATGGTGGGAGGTAGGAGTTGAACCTGATGGTCTCGGTCCAAGTTCACTTCCCACCCATGCATTCCCAAGGCTTCGGTCTCCCAGAGACTGGCCTGGTGTCTCCCTGATCATTTGTGCCTCCTGGATCCCTCCCTGCACCCCCTAGTGGCCCATTGAAAGAGGAATCTGCTCTCTCCCCACCCCCTTCACTGGTTCTTCCCCACAGGAGGAGGACTGCCTTACCTCATGGGTGAGTTCAGGAGACCCGGCCATCCAGCAGGTGCAGGGAGCATGCCCTGCCTTCCCCATCTTCAGGTGGAAAGCAGACTGTGCAAGGGTCAGTTCTAGAAGCCTGAGCCAGCGTTTGCTCCCCTGCTCCAGCTCCTTCAGCTTGGACTAGATGGAATATTTTGCCGAGGGATAGCAGGTCGAAGCGGTAGAAAGTCTCGTTTTGGCCTCAGGTCCGGGCTGCACACTCTCAAAGCTGATTTTTGAGCCCCCTGTGCTCGGTTCTTTGTACCGATACAATACAGGCCAGAATTCAGGAAGGGAAGAGAGGGAGCGTCACCCTAAACCTAACCCCCACCTCACAGGCACCAGAGCTAAATACCCAGCTCCTAGGCTGGGGGTGCTACGGTACAGGAGCCTAGCCCAGAAACTGTCCCATGGGACCTAAGTAAAGCATATTAATCTGCTGAGTTCCCAGCATGCTCTGCTCCCTGATACTTCAAGCCCAAACCGTCAGAGGGAGGTGCAAGAAGACGCAGGGAGCTCCCAGAGCTGGAAGCAGGGGGAGAACAGAAGAGATTCCACTGGAAAGGCCACATGTAGGCAATGGGTCCAGAGCAGTAGAACAAGTCGGTGGACCCCAGTTCAAATCCTGCCTCAACACCTAGCTTGCCATGTGGCCTTTTGGAATTTAACTACCAGCTGGGTAAAGTAAGAATGCCAAATAAGTAGCTCTCGTGGCATTAGGATTCTGTGAGTCTAGTGTGACTAATGGACATATGAGAGCCCAAAGCAATGGGTCAAGGGATCCTGAATGCTCTGGATCCAGAAACAAATGGCAAGCGTATCTTGGGGCTCGCATTCAATCATTCCTTCCACAAACACACAGTAGAGGCCTGCAGTGTGCTGTCAGTGCCAGGAGGTATGTGACGTCATGGAGCAAGAAAACTCCTGTTCCCATGGGACCACGGTTGAAGGGAGGAGACGGACAGGACACTGCATAGCCCGCCAGGCGTAGTCCAGGACGGGGAGCGCCACAAGAGCGTAAAAGTGCATGGCTGGCTACGTGCAAATGCCAACCCTCTTGATTTTGCGGTGGTGATGAGGGTGGAGGCTTGACTCAGACCAAAATACCTACCACTTGCTCAAACAAGACGGATGTTTATTTCTCCCTGTGTGACAGTCCAAACATAAGGCATCCGGGGCTGTTAACGAAGACTCCACGATTTCAGGGACTAGATGTTTTCTGTCTCGTGGCTCTGCCATCCCTGTGTGTTGCCCTCATCCACGTGGCTGAAGGCAATTTGCCACCATATCCACTTCCCGGCCCACGGGGGGCAGGAAGAGGAGGAAAGAAGGGTATGACCCAGAGGACACATCACTTCTGTTCACATTCTCTTGAGCAGAGCTTACTTGTAGGGACATACCCAGCTGTGAAAGAGTTTGGGGAGGGTCGTCTTCCTCTGGGCAGCCATGTGAAGAACGCAGCTAAAGGTCTGGGATTCTACTACTATGTAGGGGAGAATGAAAAATGGAGAACAAGACATGGCTGCCATACTTGCTTTCCCTTCTTTTAAACCATGACCGAAACCACATGGAGGTGGCTTAGCCCAGCACGGGGTCATAGTCCCAGAAGACAGACTCCACACCCTCAGAGCCTGTAGACCGATTGGAAACCAGAGAACCTAGGACTGTCTTCGGTGCCTTTGTAGAAATAGGGAAGTCGGGAAATTAGCCACTCTGGGGATTTCAAACAAAGGGCAGTTAGCACAGGGAACTGGTTGTATGGGTGACGGTAGAGCTGAGAAGCCAAACAACCCAGAGATTAGCAACTACTAGGAAGTCATTTCACTCCCAGGCTAGAAACGAACAAGGGAGGGGCCCAATATCAGGAACCAACTGGCAGGAGACAAAGTCATGGTGGATGATGCCCAGTGGGACCTGGAACCACAGAAGGAAGGACTCTCCATCAAGAACTGGACCCAAGAGGAGTTGCAGCCACAGCTGGAGACGCCCCCTGGGGCAGAATGAAAAAGGGAACCATGGCTTTTCCCCTTTTCCCACCTGTCCGTGCTGCCCACTGGCCAAAATTAGCTGGAAGACATTTGCAAGGAGGTTCTTGAAAATGTAATTCTGCGCAGCATGGGGGGGAACAAGGGAAGAGGGGTGGATAGATTGGAGCATGAACATGTTTACACAGACTAGCACAGGGCCAGAAACACCCGAGGGACAGGCCTTAGAGTGCGTTATTGGAACATCGTATTTTCTCCAGGCTAGAACTAATGAATATAGCAAAGTGGGTTTTGATTTCTATGGAATAAAATAGAAGCTGAAGTCCTGATTTCAGAAAGGGATACAGTGAAAGCAGAGGCTGATGGGCTTAGTGGCTTATCTCACAGATCTGGAGATCAGAGTCTTAGTCTTACTGAAGTGGTCTTAACCAGGCTAAAGTCAAGGTGTTGAGAGGACCGCATTTCTGCTCGTGGCTCCAGAGGACAGTCTCTTCCTGGCCTTTTCTAGCTTCTAGAGGTTGCTGCATTGTTCGTCTCACGGCTGCATTGCTCTGACCTCTGCTTCCATTGTCTTTGGAAAAGCTCATGCCCTCTCTGTCCCTCCCTGGTGAAACCAGCGGCCTGACAGGCCAGGGTTGGACAGGGGGAGCTCCCTAGAGACCCATAGCGTGGATGGGATGATTGACGAAGGTGGTGGTCATGATAAAAATAGCTATGTGAGGTGAGTTCTGTTATTATTCCCAATTTTACAGAGGAGGGGACCGGGACTTAGTAAATATGGCCTGTCTCAAAGTGATACCACTACTAAGAGCCTGTTTGGTCACAACGCCTTCCCACCTCCTGGAAGTCACTCTCCAAGACCAGAACATCAAAGAGCAATATACCTCCAAGGACTACAAAAGCCAGAGGAGGAATGTTCTGAGACCATTGATCCAAGTGATGCCTCCCGTGTCTAAAATCTGCTGCCTGTCCAGTCTCAGTGCAGTTAGAATGAGCTCAGGAGAATCGACAGGCACACCACACATTTAACTTTGTCTCATAGTTCATTGATCGCCCCCAATTCAAAAGCATTTATCATTATTAGATCCAGCCCCGCCCCTGTGGTAATGGATTTTTTTCAAATAATGCAAATAGAAAACTACATCTTCCCTGTGGCTTCAACAGGTCAAAATCTGGAGGTCAGGGCCATTCATTCATTTAACAAATATTTATTGCGCACCCACTGTGTATCAGGTACAGTTCTAGCTGCTGGAAATCCAGTACGAATAAAAAAAAAGAAAAGAAAAGAAATCCTTGCTCTCATGATCTGTAGATTTATGGGAGAGAAGATGTCACGATTCTAAAGGAAAACAGGACCTGCTCAGTAAATGGTTGTGAACGTTAGTGACCTTTAAGAGATGCTCCGAGAAGACTGGAGAAGCGGGTTGTAGAGAAAGAGCCTCTGTTGGCCAGCACAAGCCCAAGTTCAAGTGGGCCATGCTGGTTTCCTCAATCTAGTGCAGTGGTTAGACATCCACACATCCGGATCCGAGTCCTGTCTTTCCTACGTACCCACGTACCCACTTTGAAAGCTTGGGTCCGTTACTTCACTCCGAATCTCATTTTCCTCACGTGTGAAACAGGGATAATAATAGTGTCCCCACCAAACGGTTGTTGTAATGCAGGACACCTGACCCCATAGGAACCGCTCAGCCACAGTGGTTGCCATTGTGGCATCTTTTTTTTTTTTTTTTTTAATGTTTATTTATGTTGGAGAGAGAGTGCGAGCAGGGGAGGGGCAGAGAGAGGGAGACACAGAATCCGAAGCAGGCTCCAGGCTCCGAGCCGTCAGCACAGAGCCTGATGCCAGGCTTGAACTCGTGAACTGCGAGATCATGACCTGAGCCGAAGTCGGACGCTCAACCGACTGAGCCAGCCAGGCGCCCCTGGCATCACTTAACACACATCAGAAGCAACATGAGAAACTCCCCCGGCTGGACTGGGACTCAGACACGCTGGCATTTTGCGGCTGCCCACGCGCCGCCTTCGTGAGCCCTCCGGATGCGCTGTGCGCTGTGCCTGCCCGGCTCTCTTGTTAACCAAATACACGGCTGGCCCGGGAGCTGCCTGCCTGGAGCTGCCTTTCCCGCGGAGTCTGCTTCCATCTGGATAGCACAGGGAGCACAGAGAAGGGGCCACTTGCCAAGGCAGGAACAGCTGGGGTGGAGGCCGGGAGAGTCCTGGGCTGCAATCTGTTCGCCGCACGGTCGTTCGAGATGCATGGCTTTTGGCCGGGAACAAAATAGCTTCTCAGGATACAGCCAGCCACTCTCTGCCCTCTCTCCTCCTTGGCACGCAGGGAGCGTGGAGCACGGGCCCAGTTTTGGCCAGTGAGCGGATCTGATGGCTGGGTTGTCCAGTTGGAGGAGAACTCAGAGTGCAGAGGCCCCAACAGGTCACAGGAGGGCATTTCCACTTGCGGTGACGGTTTCCTCCTGGTGCTTCTGACACCAGATGCTGGAAGACAGACTGTGAACAGGAGGTGAGTGGGTGACGGCATTCATTCGTTCCTTTAGTAAACGGCAGGCCCTCCTCTGGGCACCAGAATTAACTGCAGAAGAGGGAAGCTGCATAAGAGCACAGCCCAGGGGTCGCAAACTTCAAAGCGGCTCAGAACCACCTGGAGAGTTCTGATTCTGTGGGTCTGAGGGCGGCCCAAGAAGTGGCGTTTCCAACACGTTCCCAGGTGCTGCTGCCCCGGTACCACACGTTCAGAACCACTGACGCCCTGGAGTCCAGCTGCCTGGGTTTGAGTGGAAACCAACTCGTCTGCTTAGCAGCTGTGAGACCTTTGACAGCTCGTCCTCTCAGGGAATCAGTTCCCTCACCTGCAGGGACATACGGGACGGTGACGACAGTGGCCACCGCACAGGGTCCATGTGAGGGGTAAACAAGTTATGCACACAAAGCACTCAGAGCGGAGCCTGCCTTGTAGGAAGCAATTAACACAGATTAGCTTTTACGATCTGTAATGTTTAAACAACACTTTACACGGAGAGCTATCGCGTGTGCTTTTTGTAAGCAAAGAGAAGGTGAGTTAGGGAAGGTCCCTATGTATTTATGCGCATACATGTTTGCATATGATTTCGAGGGGCTCACAGACCCCAGGAAGCTCATCCTCCTTAAGGCCCCTAGTGGACTAGAGGACAAGAACCCCCAGCTTTTGAATCTCACAATGTTGCATGAAGTGTGGCAGGTAATTTATGTTCTAAATTACTTCATTTGGTCCCCCAGTCACTCTGTAAGGCAGCCGTCATTCCTGTTTTACAGGCGACGTAATCGAGGCTTGGTAAATGTGCCAAGGCAGCGTTGGAGACAGAATTTGCACCCAGACCTATCACACCGTCTGTCACAGCGCCACTCTTCACTTCCTTAGAGCTATTGTATCACCAATTTCTCCACAAGAAGACATTTAGTAACGTCCAAGTGCTCGGCCCTATAGGGTAGAAATTAAAGGTTGCTCTTGACCTCCGAGGAATCTAACCGAGGAATCAAGAAGAACATATCAACATGCAAAAGAGTACGTAAAGGCTGAACAATGGACGTTCCGGAGGGTTTATGCGGTTCAGCAGATACTCGCTTACTCTTCCCATTTCCCAGTCTCCCTTACAGTTCCAGCCAGCGAATGTGGGGGGGTGGGGGGGGGCACAATATAAGTTACTTCCAGGCTTGACCCATCTAAACACGTCACATGATTGCTCCTTTTTCTCTTGTCTTGCAGCAGTGATTTCGGAAGCCACGTGTTCCAGGTGACATAGCTCAAGTTGGAAGAGGACCACCCAACCGGTGTCAGATTGAGATGGGAGGGAGAAATGGAACTCTGTGGGTTAAGCCACTGAAATTTCTGGTCACTGCTGTGTAAGCTAGTGTCCCCTAACTAGCCGAATGGGAGAGCCATAGCTGTATGCTAAAGAGTTGTGGGAATATTTGTGAGTCCTGAAATATTCGGGTGTTAAATTGGGTGAAGGTCCCGTTCTAGACCAAGTGAGCCAGGATTTAGGGAACGGTCTTAGGAGCCTTTATTTTTAATAAGGTGACACTGCAGATTGGCCAATTTGGGGAGCCTGGCCCTGTGGTCTGCTCAACATCCCCCAGTTAATTCCCCACAACAGAAGCAGCATCGGGTGACCATCCAGAAGGCAAGTTTTGGGGGGAGAAGGGCGTGCCTGGGAAAAATCCTGCCTCCACCTCCTTCTGGCTCTATCACTTTGGGCAATTAAAGTATCTACTTCAGGGGCGCCTGGGTGGCTCAGTTGGTTGAGCGACCGACTTTGGCTCAGGTTCTGATCTCACAGTTTGTGAGTTCCAGCCCCGCATCGGGCTCTGTGCTGACAGCTCGGACCCTGGAGCCTGCCTCGGATTCTGTGTCTCCCCCTCTCTCTGCCCGTTCCCTGCTCATGCTCTGTGTCTCTCGGTCTCTCAATAATAAATAGACATTAAAAATTTTTTTTTAAAAAGTATCTACTTAAGGGGCGCCTGGGTGGTGCAGTCGGTTAAGCGTCCGACTTCAGCCAGGTCACGATCTCGCGGTCCGTGAGTTCGAGCCCCGCGTCGGGCTCTGGGCTGATGGCTCGGAGCCTGGAGCCTGTTTCCGATTCTGTGTCTCCCTCTCTCTCTGCCCCTCCCCCGTTCATGCTCTGTCTCTCTCTGTCCCAAAAATAAATAAAAAACGTTGAAAAAAAAACTAAAAAAAAAAAAAAAGTATCTACTTCATAGAGTTCTTGTGACAATTAAATGAATATTAGTTATCTATTACTGCACAACAAATTACCCCAAAACTTAGTGGTATGAAGCAACCACCGTATCATCTCTCACAGTTTCCATGAGTCAGGAATTCAGGGGCGTTCCCCTGGGGATTTCCGGCTCAAGATCTCTCCTGAGGGTGCAGTCAGATGTTGGCTCACAATGCAAAATGTGGAGACTTGCATGGGGCCAGAGGATCCGTTTCCAAGATGGCAGCCCTCCTGGAGCTGCTTTCCACATAGTGATCCAGGACACCAAAGAGGAAGCTACAATTCCTTCCCATATCGTCCCTTCCATCGTATGATTTCCTGGTCACACAGGTCAGCCCTGATCCGACGTGGGAGGGGGCTAAACAAGGGTAAGAATTTCAGGAGATGAGGCTCACTGGGGGCCATGTGTAAGACTGAACAGCATGGGCATTTCAATTACTATCCAAAATGTCCCCAAAGGATGCCTGCTGTGTGAGTAGCATGCAATAAGCATTAGCTATTTTGTATTATTAACCTAGAACTTGCAGCCCCAGCTTCTCCTACCATCTTATCATTCTTCACTCATTCCTCAACAGCCCTCCGGAGTGAACCTCAACTGCATACCTGTCTGTGTGTCTGTCATGCCAGGCTAAGTGCTGAGCACTGGGCTCCCAGAGGGCAGGACTCCCATCTGGGTCCCTTGGTATCCCTGGGGACATGGAGAGATGCTGGAATCCAGGAGAGAAGAGGTTGATTAATAATGAATTCTTGGGGCGCCTGGGTGGCGCAGTCGGTTGAGTGTCCGACTTCAGCCAGGTCACGATCTCGCGGTCCGTGAGTTCGAGCCCCGCGTTGGGCTCTGGGCTGATGGCTCAGAGCCTGGAGCCTGTTTCCGATTCTGTGTCTCCCTCTCTCTCTGCTCCTCCCCCGTTCATGCTCTGTCTCTCTCTGTCCCAAAAATAAATAAACGTTGAAAAAAAAAAATAAAAAAAAAATAATGAATTCTTAAATGGGGTTATCACGTTTAACAAGGCTTCGTGTTGAGTACCTTGCTTGAGAGCCATGCGGTAGGGGGAGGGGGGGCGTGCAGTGTCTGGAATGAGACAGCCTAGGGCAAACTCCAGTTCTCATTTTTATTAGCTGTGTGACTTGGGCAAGTTACTGAATTTCCCTGGATCTCAGTTTTCTCATCTGCCACAAATGAGAATAGTAGGAGTTCCTTCTTCACACGGTTGTTGTGTGAATTCAACATCCTAAGCATTTAAAGGGTTCAGAATAGCGTCTGGCTGACAGATGCTCAAAAATATGAGCTATTTTTCTTCCTTCTCAAATCATCCAGGGATGGAGGTCAAGGACGAGACAAAGAGACAAGGAAATAAAGAGACTTGTGACCTGCTCAGACCCCTCCGTCCCTGACTCTTCAACAATTCCAAGGCAAAGCTGGTGTTCGAATGTCACTTTCGTTGCGGGACTTTCCCCCCGGACCCTCTAGCTCGGTTGAGAGGGCTGGTCACATGGGCAAGCTTGCGTGAGCGTGTGTCCCTGATGCTGTGAGCCACCAGGCCAGGGACGGGAGCATGCATCCCCCAGGCCAGGGATGGGAGCATCCACCAGGCCAGGGCTGGGCACCCTCAGGGATGCCTGGCACAGTCTTGGCTGACTTCTTCTGTGGCTGGGCATCCAGTAGTGCTGTTACCCCTCCCTCCACGTTCTCTGCCTTTGTCTCTCTTCCCTAGTTCCTTTTGTTCATTTCCGACAAGCTCAGGGTTCCCCAGCGGATCCTGCCTTCCTTTGATGGGGGAGCAGCAAGCAGACGGGGCTGGGGCTCGGGGAGGGCTGCACGGGCGGGCGGAAGGAGTGAGGCAGGCAGGTGGAGGAAATCAAAGGGCTCCACATCAAAGGAGAGAGGGGCCGATCAGCTGGAGGATTCTCTGAGACTGGATCTGCGCTCTAATTTGTGAATTTTAGGTAAGTTTCAGAAACCAAAACTAAGGGGCTGCCGGACCCCCCGCCTAATGAAGGTGTTTGTTGAAAGGCTCTAGGGATGTGACCAAGATAGAGCGTTTGGCGGAGCTCTACAGAGAAGGGAGTGCAAGTTCTAGAAGGTGGGGACACCACCGTGAACTTGACACACAAGGTCCGTACCGTCCCAGAGGACGCCCTCCACGGGGAGGAGACAGACAGCACAAGCCAGATATCTTCAGTGAGCGGCCACAAGATGAGGAAGTTGGGCTGGGCTGTCAGAGAAGCTTCTGTGAGCGGGCTGTGTTGGCCTGAGCTCTGTGAGCAGCTTGTGCGGGTCTGTGGGAGAGCATTCCAGAGAGGGATGAGCTGGTGCAAAGGGCCTTATGCGGAGGAGTTCGACGTGGTTCAGGGTGGCATGGAGGCTGGCCTGGTTGGAGCAGAGGGAGGGAAGGACAAGGGCCCCAGAGAAGGGGACAGGCTGGAGGCTGGGCCGAGTCATTGCTGGGACAAGCCCCGCGGCTGGTTTAAGTGCAGGAGTGATGGCCCCTGATGGGTTTAAAGGGATCACTTGGCTACCAGGAAAGGCATGGGCTTCAGGGGGCAGCAGCGGAAGCGGGGAGGCCCGTTAGGGGAACTCATGAGGCGTCCTAATGAGAGATGCTACCATCCCGATTTACAACGGATGGGACAGTGGAACTGAGGAAGCAGGCAGGTGGACCCGGAGACCTTGCTGGGCCCTACATGTGGCGGGCAAGGGAAAGGACGAGTCAATTAGACTTTGAGGCGTGGGACTTCAGTCCAGGGGCCTTCCCCAACACGAGCAACCTCCTGCATCCTGGGTCTCAGCAGATGGCAGGTTTGGGCAGCTGGTGGCTGGCCTTGCTGGCCAGTACCTTCTCTCATCAGAGCAAAGCTTGGAAGTGAGAAGCTTTGCGGGGATGGGACAAAAGGGTATGGGGTCAAGGGCACCCGGAGTTCTGTGCTATTGTAGCCTCTGGGTCCTGGCAGCCCCAGCCCTGCAGAGGGGTTATCCATGTGGCTTCAGCTCCTGGTCTGGATGGAGCATCGAGAAGCCTTGAAGAGTCTGTTCACCTGCAGCAAAGTCCAGAGGGGACAGGTACCTGGAGGCAGGAAGTGCGAAGGACCTGGGGATCACCCTCCTCAAAGACCTGCTTCCTGCAGGGGGAGCGGCAGGGGGGGCCACCCAAGACCACGGGAAGGTGCTATGGAGGCAGGGGTCACTGTGCTGGCGGGGAGGGCAAGGAAGGAAGGGGAAGAGGCTGCATGCCTGCCACCAAGACCACCGGAGACTTGGTTCTCCTCGGGCAACTGTCTCCAGACTGAATTCTCCCCTCCCAGATACTCACTCAGCAGTATTCGAGATGCCAGCAATATAGCCAGGAGGAAAAATGAGGAAGGAAGGAGGAAAAGGAGGGAGAGTAGGAGGAGGGTGGATAGGGCTACAGACTGAATGTTTGTTTCCCCCAAATTCCTGTGTTGAGAACGAATGCCCAAGGCGAGGGCATGAGGACGTGGGGTCTCTGGGGGTGCTCAGCTCATGAAAGCGGAGCCCCCATGAACGGGAGCGGGGCCCTCATACCAGAGACCCCAGAGGGCCCCCCCACCGCCCCTTCCACCACAGGAGGGCACCTCGAGGAGCCGGCATCTGTGAATCGGGAAGCAGACGCTCACTGGACACCGAATCGGCAGGTGTCTTGATCCTGGACGCCCAGCCTGCGGAACTGTGGGAAACAAATCTCCACGGTTGTAAGCCACCCAGTCCGCGGGTGGTGATAGCAGCCCCGAGCAGGCGGTGTCTGTTGCTACACAGTCTGTAACAGCAAAAGGCTGGTACCAACCCAGCTGTCCTTCCAGACCACAGAATTCCACGTGCCCTGAGACATGACTGTAGCAGTTCTGCTTCATACTGATAGAAAGAGGTCGTCAGGATAGATTATCGAGTGAATAAAAGCAGGGTATGCAGACTATGCATCTGTTGATTACATTTTGAACAAACTTTCTGTAAAGGACTAGACAGTAAATATTTTAGGCTTTGCAAAGACAGGCCACCTCGGTCTCATATTCTTCCTTGTTTTTTGTTTGGTTTTGTTTGGTTTTCTTATAATCCTTTAAAAATGTAAAAGCCAGGGGCGCCTGGGTGGCTCAGTCGGTTAAGCGGCCGACTTCGGCTCAGGTCATGATCTCACGGTCCGTGAGTTCGAGCCCCGCGTCAGGCTCTGTGCTGACAGCTGAGAGCCTGGAGCCTGTTTCAGATTCTGTGTCTCCCTCTCTCTCTGACCCTCCCCCATTCATGCTCTGTCTCTCTCTGTCTCAAAAATAAATAAACGTTAAAAAAAAAATTTTTTTTTTTAAATAAAAAAATGTAAAAGCCAGGGGCACCCGGGAGGCTCAGTTGGTTAAGCGTCTAACTCTTGATTTCCACTCAGTTCATGGTCTCGCATTTCACGGAATTGAGCCCTGCATCCAGTTCCGCGCTGACAGCAGGGAGCCTGCTTGGGATTCTCTCTCTCTCCCTCTCTCTCCCTGTCCCTCCCCAGCTCGTGTGCACACACAGTTACTCCCCCCCCCCCCCAAAAAAAGAAAAAAGAAACATTTTTTTTAAATGTAAAAACTCTAATTCCCTCTCAGGTTGAACAAAAACAGGCTGTGAGCTGGCCTTGGCCTTGGGAGGGAGCTGAGCTGAGGATTGCTGAGCCCCGGATGAAGGGGCAGGATGTTTGTAGGGGCAAAATCTATCTCTAGAAGGATAAGCAAGAAACTGACACCATCCATGCCCCTGGGGAAGAGACCTGGGGACTGGGTGTGGGAGGGTTTTCATCGTGTACACTTTTGTTCCTTTTGATATTTTTGATCATGTGATGTATTACCAGTTGAAAGATAAAATAAAATGAAACGAACCTTCCTCCCGGCTCCAGCCCTGCCCTCAGCGGCCTGGAATCACATACATCCCGCTTGGAGGAGACCGCCCTGTGACATGGGTCCCCCATTCCGCCACCAGGGCACACCCTGCCAGAGGCCGGCTGCGACAATTCCTAGTGCCCAGCGTGAAAGTGGAGATACTCCCCCTCGTGGCGGATGGATCGCAGCGGGTTGATCAGAAACAAATCGGTTTCGGAGTTTGCCGCGGAGAAGCTCCCGCTCCTGGGGACTGTGGTTGGTGGAAAGGCACCCCGATACCCTCACTCCGTCCCCACTTCCCAGTGTGGGCAGGGCTGAGGCCGGAAGCCGTCCCCAGAGCCGCACACCCGGGCCTGTAGGCAGTGCTTCCTAGAGGAGCTGACCCAAGCTTGGAAACGCCTTCCCCGACCCGACCCCGACCCTGACCCTGACCCTGACCCTGACCCCGACCCCGGCAGCTGCCTGCCGTGGGCTGGGCGCGTGGAGAAGCCTCAGCACAGAGCAGCTTTGCAAGGAGCCAGCAGAGATGGGTTTGATCTGGCGCATGAACGTTGAGCAGAAGAGAAGCTGGGCCACCGGGACATCTTCAACTGGGGCGGTGGGGAGGGGGTGGTCGTAGGCAGGTTGCCCCCTCCCCTGCCGTCTAGAGAGGCTTCTCCTTCAGAGGGACCACGACCTCTGGGGGCTTTCTTGTGGTCTGGCCGCACCTTGATTGTAACATGAGTGGGAAGAGGTTTTCTGGTCCCCAGAACACGTGCTTTTACTGAGGACAAACCATGTGCCGTGCCAAGCAGGGTGCTAAGCTCTGGGGCGGGAGCTAGATGGGGCTTGTTCCCTGCCTTCAGATCTGCTGGTTTCGAGAACTTGCTCTCTTGAGAATTCTGATGCAGCCCGGCCTGAGTCAGCCCTGCGGAGTCCAACCTCGGTTTCTCCCTTCCCAACCACACAGCAGCAAGGGCTGCCCGCTCTGATCGGGGCTTGCTCCCTTGGCTGCTTGGTCCAGAGTTTAATCCTTGTTATGGTTTAAAAAAAAAAAAATAGACATCACAGAATTGAAGCAGTCCCCAGGATCACGAAGATCGTTTGTCCAATGTCCCCCTTGCCTCCACCTTTTTTTTTTTTTTTTTTTTTTTTAACCTCCTTGGCCAATGCTCTTGTTGGCACCATGAAACCCATTCTGGCTTAACCCTTTCCACTTGATTGACTCCCCATTGGTTGGTAAGGAAGCCAGAAAGTCAGCTCAAGCAAGGTGGTGAAGAAGGTGTAATGGGCGCCCTGGGGAGTTCGGAATGTCTGCTGAGGACAGTGGGGGAACCAATGGCAGACTAAAGCAGGACAGTGACACGGCGGATCTGCCATTTGTTTATTACGTTTGCTTCAGATATTAATTGAGCGCATACTCTGTGCGGGCCTGTCGTGGGCCCTGGGGTATCAGGTTGAACAAGACAGACAAGCTTCTCACCCTCACGGTACATTCTAGTGGGGAGACAGACCACGACAAGTTAAATAAACAAGCATACACATACATGCATTAAATTAATAAGACTTTCTATTGGGGAGCAAGAAGGAAATAAGCAGGATTCTGGGATCGAGAATAAAAGGTAGAATCCTCTTTAGAGAAAGTAGCCCAGGAGAGTCTCTCTACGGAAGTGACTTTCTAGCTGAGCCCTAGAAGATGAGAAGGAGCCAGTCTCATGAACACTAGGGGAAAAACATTTCAGGCAGGGGTGGGGGAGCAGTGAGTGCAAAGGCCCTGCAGCAGGAAGAGATTCGGGGGCTCAGAGCTGATGGGGGGTTGGACAGGAGACCAAGAGGCAAAGGCTGACGGATGTCATCATGGGTAGAGACTACTGGGAAGCGGCTGGCCATGAACGAATTTGGTGCAGGGATGGAGAGAAAGGGGTCCGTTAGAGACGGAACCAAGGGGATGCCAGTGGATGGGATGGGGGCAAGGATGCGCGTGGGCAGCATCGTGGGGACGGAGGAGGCAGTGGTGTCTCCCACAGTTCTGGTTAGAGCTGTTATTTACTGAGATGGAGAAGCCTAGGAAGAGGGGGATCGGCTTTGGAGGGTAAGACAAGATCACAGTGAAGGCTGGATTCGGGGAGGACAGGCCTCGGGCAAGGGAGCCCAGTTCGGGGCTGAGCTGGTATTCCAGGTGAGAGACTAGGATGAGGGGGGGCGACCCGTGGGGGGCGCTGACTGTGGGGACGGTGGGAAACGTCATGTCCCTGCTCAACAAGCAAGGAGCTTTCTGCCTCTCCAAAGGCTGTGCACTCTGTCCAGCCAGAGGGAGGAGTTCTTTTTGGAGAAGGCTGAAGTGAAACCAGCATATGGAGAAGGGGGAGGCAGGTGACGTGGAAAATAGGGTCACAGGAGGGGCAAGGCAGGGGCTGCAGCAGTGTCGTGTCTCCCAAACACGGGATGCACACCACGTGCGCCAGGGAGAAGGCCGTCCTGGGAGGGAGAAGGCCAGGCAGCCATGCCCAGGATGCCGGCTGACCAAGGGGCTCAGGGGGCAAATGCAGGATGACCCTTGGCTGCCAGGTGACCTTCCTGCAAGGTTTAGGACAGAGCATTCAGAGAGGCTGTGGGTGTAACACCTTCTGGGATGTCTGCCCTCGGTGCCACCGTTACATCCCCCTGGACAAGCTCTCTTCTCCTTGACCTCGCTATCCTGTAGCACTGCCCCCTTCCAGCCTCCGAGGTTAGATAGGGACAGGGGGCTGGCCTGGCAGCCGTGGGGGAGAAGGGGTGTATCCTCTTACGGGCCAAGGGCAGCGGCTGGTGCACCCCAGAGGTGGCCAGTCAACCCTGGACTCTGTCGGGCTCTTCATTCACTCGCTCACCCGTTCATGCCTGCATCCCCCCGACAAACACTGACCGACCATCTACAGTGGCAGGCAGTGCCCCGGATGCTGGGGACAAAACGGTGAGCGCCCTCCAGCCTGTGTCCTCTAGAAAAGGCGGATGAAGAACGGGGCAGTGCTGGCTACCAGCCCCCTCACTCCTTCCTTCCCCACCCTGCCCCCTCTTCCATTCTTGGTGCTCAGATGTGTCCTGCTGTCACCCAGGACCCACTTCCTCCAGACCCTGGACCTCGTGCTGTTCATTCTGATTTAAACTCCTTTCCTTAGAGCGCCTGGTGGCTCAGTCGGTTGAGTGGCTGACTTTGGCTCGGGTCATGATCTTGGGGTTGGTGAGTTCGAGACTGGAACCTCTTTCGGATTCTGTGTGTCCCTCTCTCTCTGCCCCTCCCCCACTCATGCTGTCTCTGTCTCTCTGTCTCTCAAAATAAACATTAAAAAATTTTTAAACCCCTTTATTTAATCTTGTTTCAAGAGACCAACACAGGGGGCAGAATATAAAGAAGGCTGAATGACATTTTCCTGAGTTCGGCGTTTAGTCTGGGAGCGTGAGAAAAGCCATTTACGAGTTTTAGGCAAGGGGATGGCATTGCATTTGTGTTTAGAAAGCACCTGCCGCAAGGAGGGGGAAGATGGGAGGTCAGGAGACAGGGTGCCAGCTCTGGAGGCGGGAAAGCAGGTAGGGGCCTTTTGGAACAATCGGGATGAGAGATGACAGGGCCCCTGGCCACTCCCAGCCCTCACAGCCGACCCACTCGCTCCCAGCGGAGAACGGAGGAGCCTCCCCCCTGCGGCAGTCCCCCCCCCCCAGCTCCCCCGCACACGTGGCAGGGTCGGGTCCAGCGGAGGAAGCTGCGTGTTTGAAGTTTACCCAACATTGGTGGTGCCACATCCGCTTCCCAGACACCTTCATGTATAATTAATCCCCTCCAAGCTGTGCTGTTGGGAGAAATCACACTTAACCTCTCTTTCTTAGAGACAAGAAACTGAGACTTGGTTTCAGGTTCACCTGAATCTGAGTCCTCGCTCAGCCACCTGCCCAAGGAGTACAGCTAGAAAGTCACACGGCACACGGCCCCGTGGGCTGAGCACTGAACCTGTGGGCTTGCCTCCGATAAAAGGGTAGCATTGTACCTACCAGGTCCCCGTGGGGCGGTGGAGGGTGGGGGATCCTGGCGTCCACCAGCCTGTGGTAGAAGCCAGGAAGAGAACAGTGGGTGCTTCTGAGCCTGGCGGCTTGAATGGGCCCCCTGGTGGGTCTGTCCTGCCCCACGTTCCTTCTATCCTTTGTCACCCTAGGCCTGAGAGGGACAGTTCTGTAGGGGAAGGGGCCTGGGGGCTTCCTTGGCAGGAAGTGTCTCCCCTTGCCGGGGTTCTGGGAGAGGCCTGCAGGCTCCCCCCACCTTGCCCACTCTTGCCTGGTCTTTGTTCGAGATGTCAGGCCTGGGAGGGACGATAAGGAGAGAAACTGCACCATCTGCTGGGCATCGTGGGCAAGCTCCAGCCACGCCCAGGTGACCAGCAGGTGGAAGCTTGCCTCCCGTGGAGGCGTTTGGGGTCAGAGGAGTCTTGAGTCACCAGAGTGGGCATGACAAGGGACGAGTGACCTCTTCTATAGGAGTAACCCAGGGGACAGAACCCCACTTCGGCGCGTGGCAGGAAGCTCTCAGTGACAACAGGGGCTGCCTATGAGCTGTGCACTCAGGGGAAGGGGATACCGTGAACAATGTGTGTGTGTGTGTGTGTTGGGGGGCACACATTAAGACAATTACAACTGTCTTAATTACAATGCGATCTGGTAAGAGGAATGATGGGGAAATACAGGCAGGGTAAGCTGACTTCCTAGGCCTCTGTTAGGTGCTGCTCCTGAATCCAGATGGTGAATACGAGTTAAACCAGGGTTAAGGGGAGACATTCCAGACAGAGGACAGAGCGAGACCTGGGAGTGTGTGCTGGGGCCCGGGGCTGGCTGCTCCCTGCCTGTCCCTCCAGCAGTGGGTGAGAACTCCCCACCCTCCCTCTGCTGCCCCTTAGAAATGCTGGTCCTTGAACACAGTGGCAGGAGCTCCAAGTGCCAGTGTCTGCTCCTCGCTATCACCTCGACAGCGGATTTCGCCCTCCCCTCACCCCCACGGCTCCTATCCCTTCCTCCAAAACCGGTGTGCTTGGGAGACCGCCTGGGGCGGGCATCCCTGCGCCCACAGACCTGAAGCTGGCCAGGACTGGAAACCCGGTGCAAGATGGGAGAATGGTCCTCCTTGGGGAATTAGGGCCCTGCCACCCAAGGTCCCTCTGCAGGTGTTTGAATGAACAGATCTGGGGTAAAAGGCAGCACGACTGAGTTAGATTTAGGAGGAGCAAGTCAAGTCGGTGTTGATTCCATTGGCCGGCGTTCTAATCGATTCGATATAATTCAACCATCCCTTACTAATACAGGTCAAATCCTGTGTAGGTTTGTGGAAGAAGGTGGGACATGAGGAAGCATTTATTACTGTGTGCTGGGTAGGCGCTGTGCTAGCTACTATGGAGACCGAGGCAAGGAGACATGGTCGTCATCCTCAAGAAGCACCCCCCATGACCACCATGAGCACCATGAGCACCATGACCATAAACGCCCACAGAGCCTTTTGTTCTCTTCTCTTCCTCCATGAAACCTGCTGCCGGGAAAGCAACGGTAAGTTAGGCTACACTGAGCAGCTGAGCAGGTAAACACCCGGGCCGTCGGTTGTCTCTCACTGTCCTCTCTCTCTCTCTTACTGTAGTAACGAGCACCCCCCACTCCTTCCCGCCACATCCACCCCCAGTTTTGGCTAGACACGTGACTGCCCAGCCAGAAAAAGGATTTCTCAACCTACCCTGAAGCTAAGTATAGAGCATGTGATTATGACCAATGAAATATGAGTGGAAATATGTAGCGACTTTTGGGGTACGCCCTCCGCTCCCTCCTTCCCGGTTCCTGTGGGCTGGGATGCAAGCATGGAGTGTAGTGGTGAGCAGGCTTCACACCCAGGGCGAGGGCCAACACCTTCTGATTGGCGAAGCCACAAGATGGGGGGGACCCAGGTCTACGGAGTAGAACTGTCCCATCTCTTCAAGCCTCTCCCAGCCCGGACTTTCACATGCAAGAGAGAAACTAAATTCTTTCACCCATGGAAACTGAGCTTTTGTTGAAGCAGTCTCAAATCCACTTCCTACTACAGTGCCTCCCCCTCCCAGAAGTTGAATGAGCCAAAGGAATGCCTGGAGCAGGAGCTGTCTCAGAGTTCCTGAAATCGTAAGCAGAGGCCCTCTCCGGATCCAGTGTTTATAACAATGATCCCAGTGCCCTCTGATATCCCAAGGCATCACTCAGTTCATTTATCATCCACTTGTTGGGACAGCATCGTATTTCATTGTGTGGCATATGTCTAAGGTCATATGGCTAGCGCAACATTGATGCCAATAGCCATGAAGGTCCCATTCATCAGTCAATGGGACCACTTCATGGTTTACTGTGAATCTGTGAGGTGTGTTACCTGAGGAGTAGCTCATCTCCACTTACAGAAGAGGCATGAAAGCGTGTCAGACAAGAGCCCAGGGTTAATAGAAACTCTGATTCTCAGATTTACCTTTAAGAGCTCTTGACATTTCCTCAAATTAAGAATGGTTTTCTCTCCTTGGAGATTAGGGTCCTTTGGCACAAGCCAGGGAATACTATTAAGAAACCTTTCTTTTCCCTTTCTTAAAGTAGTTGTGTAAAGGACAATTAAGCCGCAGAAATGCGAGCACTAGAGAAAACAGGAAGTTGGACAAAAGGCGGCATCATGCAGGTCAGGGGAAGTGTAGTGGTTACTAGCATTTGGAAGTCAGCGGTTACAGGTTCAAAATAGTTCTTGTTCATGTTCAACCACTGGAAAGCCTTCAAAATGCCAAGTAGTCAATGGTTTCCAGATGAAAGCGTTTTTCAAAAATAATAAAAACTCTCTCACTTCTGATAACATCTCAGCTTACTGAGCGAAATAATGAAGGGCCTTTTACACCACACTGGACTCACTTCCTGGAAATTCATAAATACCAGGCCACAGAGCGTGACAAGTAACTACTAGACAAGATGGCCACTCGGTGTGTTTAGAGAACTGACTCGTGTGGGAAAGACCCAAATGTCTGGTCCTCATGTCAATGTCTCTGGACTGAAAAATCACCAGAGATGGAGGCAAAGAGGCCCCAGGTGGAAGTGGTAAGGCAGGGCTGGAGAGGCAGAGAGCGGCAAGCGGCCACATTAAGGGGGAGGTTCGGCTGTCTGTGGAGAATCCACGTGTTCTTTTCCCAGAATCGAAGCAGGGATGGAGACTATGGTCTTTGAGTTGAAAGACCCAGATTTGAGTTCTAACCTGGCCCTGGATGTCGCAAGCTGGTTCCTAGGTAGACGCACAACTACCCAAGGAGCAGATGTTCTGCCGACTGCAGAGGGCAATGTGAGGAGGCAGGAAGATGTCTGCGGAGATGCGTCAAGTGCCACACATTTTGCTCACTCTTCTTTTGTTTGTAAGTGCAAGTCAGTGTAGGCAAAAAATGATATCTTTTACTTCAGATGGTGGACAGTTCTCAGAGCGGATCATGAACACCCCATTTCCCTTCCTCACCGGTGTATGGAAGGACTGAAGTCCTCTGTCCTCATGGGGTTGGCTTGTCGCTTCTGGGAGGAAGCTTCAAGAGTGCGCGATCTGCCATATCCCCTCATCCTACCTCAGTGACTGTGTGGGGACAAAGTTTCCACTGTCCTTAGTGACTGTGGTGAGGAGAACACTTACTCCCTGTCCCCCCACTCTTCATCGGCTGGGTCGCAAAAATAAACTTAAAAGCCGCTGCAACCTTGGGAGTGTTTGTTACTGCTGCATAACCTCCCTGTGACTGCATTTTATCTTCCGTATTCTTGACGCTCTGGCATTTGGGGCCTTGATCCTGGAGACTCTCCCTCCCTGTGCTAATTCCTACCTCCCCGGAGAACAAGACTTTGATACAAAAATCAACCAATCCACAGCCACACCGTGAGGTCTTTTACCAAACTCTCCCACACCAAGCAACAGTCTCCCTGGCCCGAGTCACCCCAGGCCCAGGTACCGCACTAGTAGGGACCACTTCTGTAGTCCAGAGCCCGCCGGAATTGTTCAAACTAGCCAGTCCCGAGCTGACTTGATGGACCTATTCTGCCTTGCCCGTTCCTCCCCGTGAAAACCCCAATAAAGTCTCGGGCCATGCTGTCCCCTTGCGTCCCTGCCTCCTGACCATCTCCGGTCTTTCCCCAGGTGGCCCTGTGTGATGTGCCACACCTCCTGATTCTAGAGATCGCGTGCATAAACTTCGTCCTTCGTGACAATAGTTTCCAATCTTACCAATCCCGATAAAAGGAAATCCTGGGTACATTTTAACACCAGGAGAGAGCAGGAGGAGGCTGGGAGTGGAATCAGGCACACCGGCTTCTCCGGTCCTCTTCCCAGCCTCTGGGTTCTGCTTTGCTCTGGCCTGGCCTCTCCCCTTGCAGATGGGCTTTCTCTGTGTGGCAGAAGAAGGACCTTCCTGGCTTCACTACCAGCACCCAGAGGCGGGAGATGGTTTTTGCGGATTCCAGCAGAAAAAGCCAAAGAGAAAGCCTCAGGCTGGCCCAGTTCGAGTTATGTACAATCATGACACAGTCTGTGGGCCAAGCACATTGGTTAGGACTGAGCCACGCCCTGCCCACTGTGGCCTGGTGGGTGGAAAGTGCTGGACAGCCGGAGGCACAGGCGGGGTGATAGGTCTAGCACTGCCCTTTTGTGGATGGAGTCTGGACGTCCAAACCTCGCCATGTTCTAAGGAAAGGACAGTTTACGGACTGCTACTCGTTACACAAAGTACTGCTGGGAAATCAGACAAGCACTGAAGGAGGGAGCTTCCTTTGAGATCCACAGAAGCTAGGAGGTTTTTCTGAGATAGGATCAGACCAACTAGAAATACGGTATCCACAAACAATCCATCCTCCCCATCAGTGGAAAACAAACCCCGTAAGTGAGCACATGAGGTGAAGGGTAGCAAACATTCATTGAATTTTCCGGTTATTGAATGCCCTCCACATGAAATGCACCCAGATGGTTCTGTTCAGGTCAACTTGACTAAAGGAACATCCAAATGCCCAGACACCTACGCTGCTTCAAGTGATTTTGTTATGGCTTCCCATGGGAGGTCCAGAGAACAGGGATTGGGAGAACTCTGTGAGTCACAGGGACCAAAAGGGAAACAGAGGGGTTGAATTCACAAGGCTGAATTCAACCTACGATCAGGGGCTCTTAATCTGGAAACAGTGGGCTGGCTTGCAGGGTCCATGAAGCCCTGTCACTGACTGTAAAACACGGAATATTCATTTCCTACAGAAAGGATCCACAGCTTTCACAGATTATCAATGGATACAGCCGCCACGAAGTCAAGAACTGCCATTTTAAGAGAAGTTTGCTCAGCTTCCAGGAAACAGCAAAGAGGAGCTGGGGATTTTTTTTTCTTGACATTCCTAGTGTCTTAGCAGTGAGTTTTCTCATCTCTCCTTCAGTTCCAGCACTTTCCGAATGGAGCCAAAGTCACAGACCTCCACCTCCCTTGCAGAGTCCCGTGTGGTAGACAGAAAGCGAGACAGATCTGGGCCCAGGTCCTAAGGAGGCCGCTTCCCGGCAGGCGACTGGACTTCACGGAGCGGATTTCCCCACTGGTGACATGTGCCGTCCATCAGCCCTGCCACAGCAGATGAAGCGATGGCAGGAGACAGCCGTCCACCTCCCTTTCCTTTAATAATCAGCGCTAACGTGACCGAGCCTTTCTTCACGAAAGCCCTGCAGAGTGGGTACTTTAGTATCCCCGTTTAGGTGGTCTGAGACCTGGAGGTCAAACACCTCGTCACTGAGGCAGAGCTGGCTTCCGACCCCGGCAGACTGACGGGGCCCGTCGTCTCTCCCCCGGGTTCCACCTGCCCCCACCCCGTATTCACGCACTGCCCAGAAGCCGTCAAAACGGGCACTCGGCAGGCTGGGTGCCGCTGCCGTGGGGTGATGTGGATGGCGAGGCGGCAGCCTCACACAGGGGTCCCTGGGATGTGACAGGCACGTGCCAGGGATGGCTCAGCTCTAAGGGGCACATCCACGCTAGCTCTTAACGGGCAGATACTGTCAACCTCGCTTTCCTTTGCTCTGCATGACAGACAAACCGGGAACGTGGGAGGGTCCCAAGCCTGGTTTCAGGTCACGCCATGCCCATGGGCTTAGCTGGGAATCGCAAAGTTGGGATCATCTTTACGAACATGAGGCAGCACTGGCCTGAGGCAACAACTCGGGCTGAGGACAGAAGCTTCGAGGAGCATGACTAGAGTCATGAAGTTTTCAGAACTGTTATTTATTTCCAGTCATTCCCACGTCTGTAGCCTGGAACGGCGGCACGATACCAAGGAAGGGCCCTCTGGCTGTGCGAGGGAGGAGACGAGCAGCCATCTCAGACTCCCTACGCTGCAAGGAGGGCCGGCAGGGTTGAGGGGGCTCGGAAGGGCTCTGAGCGTAGGCCGGGGCGGAGCATACCGAGGTGGCCCCGCTCTGGGGACCCGGCCAGCTTCCCTGACGGAGGGGTGGAACTGCGGGTCACCGCCCTGTGTTCCAGGGCTGCCAACTCGTGAGTCACACCTGCCGCTGGGAAGGAACTCGTTAGATGAGCTCCACAACGGGGCCCGGATTTTCCAAGCAGCCACACACGCAGCTGCTGAGGCAGATGCCCCCTCACACGGCTCCGGCGGCGATTAGGTCTTCCGGCGACGGAGGCTTCTGCCTCGGAAAGAGGCGAAGATAATGAATGAGGAGAACAGCGTGGGGGCGCGGCCGCTTCCTCCCAATCCAGCGGTGCCTTCCTGGATGGCAGCCCCCTCCCCGACCCAACCGGCCGGCCTGCCGTCGGCCGCAGCTGCCGCTACAGGGACGGCCGGGAGGCGCTCCACCGCTGGCCGGCAGCTGGGACCCGGCAGTGGGGGCGACGGCTGGCTGGGGTCATTTGTTGGCCACGGCGGAAAGCTGGTCTCGGATGCGGCCCAGCCCGTCCAGCATAGTGTCCAGCGTTTCCTTACTCAGCTCCACGGTGACAGCTGAGACGGAGGGCTTGTCTCCACACAGACTAGGATCTTCCTGGATCTGCAAAGAGAACGTGGCCCAAAAGTCAGAGCCGCCCCTCTTCCCATCGCCCTGCAGGTGAGCCCTGGACCTGGGAGCCCTACCCGGCTTTCCTGAACCTCTGAGGACAGGCCCTTGGCTCAGAGCTACACAGCGTCCTAGCCCTGGAGTTGTTTAGCACATGGGATTCCCAGAGGCTCGGGAAAGTTTCCATCCATAAGGGGTGCTGAGGGAGAGTATCGGAGAAGCCGAGGCTCACTCACCCCTCGGACCCCCGACTCTGGGCCGTCGAGTGAGAAGGCGCTGGGGGGCCCACACTGCTGCTCCACGCAGAGGGAGCCAGGGTACATGGGACTCCACCGGGGTGCAGAATAAATATTACAGCTTCTAGTTAGGGTTATCTGTTTCTTTAAGAACAAAAGAAAAGTCTACTAATATCTAAAGACTTAGTTGTTAGAGGCACCCCTACTTTTTCATTTTCTTACAGGTGTGATTTTCTGGGTGTGTGGTTAAGTGAACACAGCATCACTAAACAAACCCTAAAATGGACATGCGGTTTAAAAAGATTCCCGAAAGAACTGTAAAGTGAAGGTAACATCGAGGAGGCAAGAGTGTGCGAACAAGAAAACGAAGGGCTGACAGTTGTCTAACTGCTAACAGGAGCTCCCGCTCAGCCACGTTACAAACAGCAGCGGCCAAATCCACCGGACAGGCAGTTGCCCGAGAGGCACCAAAATTATCAAGAGGGCAGTCTGATGGCACGCGCCCCCGTGGAAGCTAAACTTTCCCGTCAGTGTGTTAGGTAAACTTCAGGGATCAGCAAATGGTTTTTAAAACTTGTGCTTTGTGTCTGTCTTACCACTTTAAAATGTCTACTTTTGGTCTATGTTTTATTATGTCTGTAATATGTTAATACAGTAGTATTATGTATACTTGACAAATAAAGACTCCCTCTGGGTGCTAAATTTTTTCCTACGGGCTTACAGGTCCCAGAGCTTGGGGACTGGCATTTTCGATGGCATGCGGGGTGTCAAGTCGCTACGGCCCCTTCGTTCCTTCTCACGAGCACGGCGGCAGACGTACCTTCATCTGGAGCAGGCAGGTGGGGACGGCCATGCGGCTGATGCTGTCAGAGGAGGTTTTGATGTCCACTCTCCAGTCCAGGTCGACTAGGCGCGGCAGAGAGACTGTGAAGGAGACAGCCCGGCTCAGAGCTCACGCCCCTCGCCTTTCCAAGCCCTTACTCTGTGACAGCCAGCCCCGATGGCTGTGTCATGCTCCCGGGCCACAGAGCAAGTCTCTGAGGGAGGCAGAAGCCGGGGTTCAAGACCTCACAGGAAGTCACAGGCCTTCTTCGCTACCGCTCTGTGTTGCCTGTGCTTAGCACCGATTCACGGTGGGCGCCCGTCCAGGCTTCTGCCGGCACACACGACCCTCCAGATGTCGGCACAGAACGAGAGACAACACAAGGCAGGGAAGATGAGGTTGGGCCTGAGTCTTAGGAAATGTGTCGCTTCGACAACAGTGGAGAGAGCTCTGGTTTGAGAGGGAGAGTCGGCTTGAAGCTGGGTTCCACCACTTCTCTAACCTCTGAGCCTGTTTCCTCATCTGTAAAGTGGGGATAACCTTAGCCTAGCTCCCAGGGGTGGGGGTGGGGAGGACCAAATGAGTTAATGCTAGAGTTTGTCAACACTGTGACTGGCTAGTAAGTATAGTAATCATTTATGACATACCTCTTTTATTTCAATCTTTCAAACTAATTCAATTTCCATTACTGTTTTTTTCCTAATGGAAATATAATAGTTTTAAGTACTTCACTTTCTGCTTTGCATATTTCCTTTTTTTATATAAACAACATACCCTTATTATATGAAGTTCACAATCAGAAAAAAAACGAAAAAGTGATTACGAAAAAGAAAAGCACAACACACAGTTCACCGGGATTAGGTTAATGCACACTGAGTTCTGGTTACCAACTCCGGCCGCCTGGCAGATGTAGAGCCGGGGCCGGAAAGGAGGGTAGGGAGGAAGGTGGGTTTCTTGGTACTCACTCTGATTTGCTTGGGCTTCAGTTCGCCAAGTGGAGCTGTTTAAGAGGGAAAGATGAGGAAAAAATAATGGAAGAGGGATGAGAACCGATAACGAGAGAGGCCCGTGGACCTGGACCTCTACCCTTCCGGGGTCTTTAAGCCTGTAATCACTTCCTGACGGGAAAGGACCACAGAAATGTTTGGCGCCAAGAAGCAGTTTTCTGTCTATTTTACACAACTCAGTGATGTGAAGGCCTTAAGTGCTGTTAGTTTTCATAGCTTAGAAGGGCATCTGGGTGGCTCAGTTGGTTAAGTTTTCATAGGTAGGGAAAAAGAAAAAAAGAAAAGGCTTATGCACGGCATTCGCCCTGCACTATCGTTCTCCGAGACAAAACAGGAAGGGTCAATCTGTTCTCCTGTACTGAGCACCCGCTCCACAAAGTAATGCATCTTCTGCAGACACACCCGAGCAGACCTGTCTAGTGCTACGGCAAAGAGCGCCACAGTGAGGTGCCAACCACAGGCAAAATAAAACATGGTCACGTGTGAGGAAGTTTCTGAAAAAATAAAACCTTTGGCAATAGGCATTATCTGTTATTACAATTCTGTTCAAGCCTACTGCTAACCAGCAGCTAATTGGTTCTGCTTAAATTGTATGTATCCAAAGGATTTTCCCAGAAAATATTTAGATAATTCCCAAAAGAAACAAAAATGACTGATTAAACATATGAAAATGAGGGGTGCCTGGGTGGCTCAGTCGGTTGAGTGCCCGACTTTGGCTCAGGTCACGATCTCGCGGTTCAAGAGTTTGAGCCCCACATTGGGCTCTGTGCTGACAGCTCGGAGCCTGGAGCCTGCTTTGGATTCTGTGTCTCCCCCTCTCTCTCTGCCCCTCCCCTGCCCGCCCTCTCTCTTGCGCTGTCTCTCAAAAATAAAAAAACGTTAAAAAATAATTTAAAAAAACACATGAAAAAGACATCTGACATCACTAGTATCAAAGATACATAAACTGAAATGAGGTGCATTTGCCATCTGTAAACTGGGGGAAAACGTGAAACAAATTCCCTCCGTGCTGATGAAGGCGTGGGGACGGGGCTCTTGTGTCCTGCTGGTGGAACAGTTGGCGCAACGTTTCTAATGGCCAACTTGAGAATATAAAGCAAAGCCTCACTATGGCCTTTAACCAATAAGGAAATGATTAAGCATGTGAGCAAAACTTCCACAGTAAAAATTTTCACTGAAGTGAAAGCTGCCATTAGCCTAAACATCCAACACTAGGGAATTTCTTAACTAAATTATACACAATTTCTCCACATGAAGAATACATTTAGTCATTAAAAATGACACTGAAGATAAATATTGCCCCGAAATATGATTATAAAAGCATTACAAGGAATTCTCAAGAAACGAGCACTTACATGTGTTCCAGGATGATTTTCGTCAGCAGGTTTTTGAGGTTTTGGTGGAAATTTTCAGGAAAGAGAGCCAGGATCGCCTCGGCAGAGGACAGGTCACGGAACACAGCCAGCCTGGTGAGGCGGTGCAGAGCCTGGAGCAGCTGCGGGACAGTGTGGTGACGGGGCGGGTGGGGGTGGGTTTGTGCTCCCCGAGGGCCTGCGACTCACTGCCACAGTCACCTGAACGGTCCCATGGGTCCTGACGCCCATGGGCCTTGGCCCACCCCTACGTCCACCTGCTGATCTAGAAGACAGGTGTAACTGCCTGACCTAGGAACCTGTCAACATGCCAGAAACTTCTGCTTGGGAACAAAGGGTTAATAAGCCCTCTTTCCTTGTGCACAGAATCTGACCTTCAGTTCACTTTCCAGCCTGTTCCCTGGTAACGCGAGAGAAGTGAAAAGTTAGCTGTGTTACTAGGCGACACTGGCTCAGGTCACTGCCTGGGGTCACTGTCTCGGGACCAGGAGGTCCGCATGAACTCCCTGAGCTCGGCTTCCGGCTGCACACTGCCTGCCCCAACCTGAAGCTGGGTGTACTGAATCGTTACGAGATACTGGCTCCCGAGGGGGCTGGCCTTTCAATCCAGGGTGCCCTTGTCCCTAGGCTATCACCGAGGAGGGCAAAGAGAACAAATGGATCAGGTGGCTGTGCTAACTGCCCAGGGGTGCCTGATGCTGCCCCGCGAGGCTGCCGTGTTCCACTCTGTCCTTCCAACCAATTGGGCAGCCCAATGTGGCCTGCGGTCGTCTGGGAGCCTAACAGTGCTTAGCTGAAAGCAAGAATCCGGAGGGAACTAGGGCTCTTTTGGATGCCGCGGGAGGACCTGCAGCCTCAGAGGCACAACCGAGAGGTGAGGGGGCATTAGCCCTCCACTGATGAGGGTGCAAGTTAGTGGATCGATGCCCTCCAGGGTGGCAATTCAGGGCTGTGTTCCCCAGGGTTTCTTACAGGATCCCCTGATTGAGCGCTGTCACCCACAGCAGTAACCAGACATCAACGCAACCCTTCGCGGCTTTGCTCTCCTTCCCTGCTGGGTTTTCCCCACTCCCTCCCTCCTCCGTGCTTTCCAGACTCACTTCCCCAGGGAATTACGTGCAGCCAACTCTTCGCCTCAGGGTCTACTTTTGGGGAACCCAAACTAAGTCCAGCTCGCTTCTATAATCTGGCTTCTGCCTTTTACTGTTCTATCACTGACTTCAATGAACAGAGCTCTGGGTTAAAAATAGCAACAATAATAATAACAACAACAACAGAAGCAACAACATAGGTCTGTTTGGATGAACTCCTGTTTTAGAAACCTATCTGCCCTAAAAAGAGAAGGCTGTGAGTACTGCATGAACTCACTCTTCCTCTTGGCCACCCGCTGAGGTCAGGTGGGGGTCCAGGAGCATGTCCCCTGACTCATACTCAGGCCTTGGAGCCTCTGCCCAGTGATCCCGAAGAAGTCTGTCAAAGCTATCTGGCTGACAATCTAACAGCAGAGGCAGGTTACAGGGAAAGAAAATCACAGAAAGGCTGGCTTTGGTCCACACTGTCTAGGGAACAGGTCTAAAAAGGAAATGGCCAGGACCTCTGATTCTAGGTATAATTCTCCCATCCAGGCCTCATTTATCATAAGGAAGTGAAGGTTCAAAGACCTTCCTAAGTTCACTAGCATTAAAAAAAAAAAAAAAGAAATCTATTTTAAGTTTGTTATAATGTCAACAGACATTTCAGGGGAAATATTTCCTTAGATGTGGCAATGACTGGGACGTTAAGAAAGAGCCTAATGAGCTGAGAAGCCAGTGGCCAAAGGTCATTTCTGACCATACTTACCTGCTCTGCTTCCTCCTGGGTCACAGACAAGCTGGAACATGTCATATCCAAGAGTTTTTTTGAGCCAACAGCTGAACTGGAAAAGCTCTCTTGGCACAGCTGTCTGACAACATCTTTTGAGGAGGCCTATGAATTAAATCACAGGTGGGGGAAGAAACCAATTCAGACTCTGAACATACATGTTTTAGAGCATAATACTGTCCCAGTCATGGTGTGATACCTTTGAGACTCAAGATTTAAAGGTCCCAGGGCGCCTGGGTGGCGCAGTCGGTTAAGCGTCCGACTTCAGCCAGGTCACGATCTCGCGGTCCATGAGTTCGAGCCCCGCGTCAGGCTCTGGGCTGATGGCTCGGAGCCTGGAGCCTGTTTCCGATTCTGTGTCTCCCTCTCTCTCTGCCCCTCCCCTGTTCATGCTCTGTCTCTCTCTGTCCCAAAAATAAATAAACGTTGAAAAAAAAAATTTAAAGGTCCTTAGGACACTTCCATTTCTGGAAAGATGAAACAGATGTACTTTTCCTTAATTTTTCATTAGAAGCATAACGAAACCCATTGGGCACAATTAAAACCACATACAGAAAACAAACGCAAAATAACTCTGACAGCGGGGGTGGGGAGGCAGGGGGAGAGGGGAGGATCGGGACCTGCTGTGGACTCCATGACCAAGAAATGACATGGTGGTGAGTTTACTGGATTCTCTTTTTGTTTGTAAATCGCAGACTTTGAGCTGAAGAACAGGGCAACCCACAATGCCAACAGGTACACAAGAACAAAACCAAAAACTCCAACAAATACTTGCTCTCTCTGGCCAAAAAAGTTCAGCAAGATAGAAAACTTTTAAGTGATAACAGCTCTACTGCAGCTGAACACCAGAGAAAAAACGATAGCCCCACTCCCGCCTATGTCAGCAAAGGCTGAGTGGGGAATGCAGACTTCCACCCTCTGCTGCTGCAATGCGGTGTCCCAATGCCCCCACCGGGGTAGTGTCAGAGAAGGCCAAGTAGGGAGCTGGGACCTTCATCCACACTGAATGACAGCAAGTCCCACCACCCCATGGTATTAATAGTCACCACATGGGGCCAGAACTCCCACCCCTGCCCCATGGTCACAAGGAACCCCCACTTTTGGGTGTCAGTAGCAGCCAAGTGCAGAACCTGGAATTTTATCTCCTTCTGGTAGGGGAAATCCTTTCCCCCTACCCAAGCAGTGTCAGAGAAAGCCAGCTAAAACAGAAGATTTAAATAAGATCCAGAATCTTAGAGTATAATACCAGAATGCCCAGCTTTCAACTGAAAACCATTCATCATGCCAAGAGCCAGAAAGATCAATGCAAAAAGATAATCATTAGATTCTCCACATCAAGATAAGAGATGTTAAAATTATCTGACAAAGATTTCAAAGCAGCCATAATAAAAATGCTTCAACAAGTACTTACAAACACACTTGAAACAAATTAAAAAGCCAGAAAGTCCCAGCAAAGAGGGAAGATACAAATAAGAACAAAATGGAAATTTTAGAACTGAAAAAATACAATAACCAAAATTAAAAGTTTGGTAGATGGGCTCAGTACCAGAAAGGGACAGAGGAAAGAATCAGTAAACTGGAAGACAGAACACTCGACATTACCCAATCTGCACACAGAAAACAGACTGAAAATAATAACAGAGCCTCAGGGGTCTATGGGACTATACCATAAAAATCTAACATTATGTCACTGGAGTCTTAGAAGGGGAAGATAAAAGAGGGCAAGGCTGAAAAAGTACTTAAAGAAATAATGGCTTAAAACTTTCCAAGTAGGGGTGCCTGGGTGGCTCAGTCGGTTAAGTGTCCGACTTTGGCTCAGGTCATGATCTCACGGTTGGTGGGTTCGAGCCCCGCGTCAGGCTTTGTGCTGACAGCTCAGAGCCTGGAGCCTGCTTCGGATTCTGCGTCTCCCTCTCGCTCTGCTCCTACCCCAACTCATGCTCTGTTTCTGTCTCAAAAATAAACAAACATAAAAAAAAAAAAAATTAAAAAAAAAAAAACTTTCCAAGTTTAGCTACAGACATAACTGTATACATTCAAGAACCGAAGCAAATTCTCAAGAGGATAAATCCAAAGAAACCTATACCAAGACGTATGTCCAGCAAAACTAAAGGCAAGGAAAAAAAATCTTGAAACCAGTGAGAGAGAAACAATATCTTATCTATATGGGATAATGAGAATAATAGCAGATTTCAAATCAGAAACCATGGAAGCAGGAAGGCAGTGGCACAATATTTTTCACAATATTTACAGATATTGGAAGAAAAACGATCAACCTGGAATCCTACACCAGCAAAAAATATCCTTCAGAAAATGAAGAAGAAATCAAGACATTCTCAGATAAAGGAAAACTAAGAAAATTTGTCACAAGACAAAAGAAGTTCTCTTAACAGAAAGGAAACAATAAAAGGAACCTGAGAACATCAGGAAGAAAGAACACAACAAACAAAAATAAGGGTAAACACAATAGACTTTCCTTGTCTTGAATTTCTAAATTCTGTTTGAAGGATGAAGCAAAACTTATACCACTGTCCAATGTGGCTCTAAATGTATGCAGAGGAAATAACTTAAAGGCAATTATATTATAAACAAGGGAAGGGACTTGAAGGAAGATAGGGTCTCCACACTTCATCTCTAACTGGTAACATGAGGACACTGATAGATTGTGATTTATGTATATAAATGTAACGAGAGGAACCACTAAAAAGATTAGAAAGAGAAATTAGAAAGAGAAATATATTTTAAAATGTTATAGATAAGAGGGAATGCCAAAAATGTGTTCAAATAGCCACAGGAAAGCAGGAAAAAAGTAAAAACAAAAAAACAAAAAAACCTCAAAAAACTACAATATCAGGAGCACCTGGCTGGCTCAGTCAGAAGAGCATGCAACTCTTGATCTTGGGGATTGTGAGTTCAAGCCCCACACAGAGTGCTGAGATTACTAAAAACAAAATAAATAAACTTAAAAAAATAAATAAATAGAAATAAAAATACACATCATTTGCAACTGCTCAAAAAAAGGAAAATACTTGGTGTAAATCTAGCAAAACATGTACAGGACTTGTATGCTAAAAATTACCCAACACAGATTAAAGAAATCAAAGATCTAAATAAGTGGGGAGCTATACTATAGATTGGAAGATTCAGCACACTAAAGATGTCAATTCTCCCCTAACTGAAATACAGGTTTAACACAATTCTTATGAAAATCTCAGCAGGTTTTTAAAACTATAGACAAAATCATTCTAATATTTATATAGGAAGGCAAAGAAACTACAATAGCTAAAACAATTTTGATAAAGAATGAAGTAGGACAAATCAGCCAATCTGATTTTGAGACTTATTACATAGCCACAGTAATCAAGACCATGTGGTATCATCAGAGGAATAAACAAATAGATAAATGAAACAAAACAGAGAATTCTGAAATAAATTACACAAATTTATCCAACTGATTTTTTTTTTAAGTTTATTTTTATTTTGAGAGTGATAGAGAGAAAGCAGGGGAGGGACACAGAGAAAGGGAGACAGAATCCCAATAGGCTCTGCACTGTCAGTGCAGAACCCAACGTAGAGCTCGAACCCCTGAACAGTGAGATCATGACCTGAGCTGAAATCAAGAATTGGATGCTCAACGGACTGAACCAACCAGGTGCCCCCCAACTGACTGTTGCCAAAGTAGCAAAAGCAAGTAAATATGGGAAGGGCAGCATTTTCAACAAGTGTACCAGAACAACTGGCCATTCACAGGCAATAAATAAATAAGTAAATCTCAAACTGTCTTACACATGTTATGCAAAATTAACTCAACGTGGATTATGTACTTAAATGGAAAACGCAAAACTATAAAACTTTTAGAAAAAAGAGGAGAAACTTTGGAGACCTACGGCTTGGCAAAGAGTTCTTAGCCATGACACCAAAAGCACAGTTGGTAAAAGGGAAAATTGTTGACAAATTGTACTTCACCAAAATTAAAACTTTTGCTCTGTGAAAGCTCCTGTTATGGGCTGAATGGTGTCTCCCTAAAATTCGTATGTCAAAGTCCCAAATCCCAGTACCTCAAAATGTGATCTCATTTAGAAACAGAATTGTTGTAGATGTAATTAGTTAAGATGAAGTCATTAGTTAAGATGAAAACCCTAATCCAACAGGACCCGTGTCCTTATTTTAAAAAGGGAAATGTAGGGGCGCCTGGGTGGCGCAGTCGGTTAAGCGTCCGACTTCAGCCAGGTCACGATTTCGCGGTCCGTGAGTTCGAGCCCCGCATCAGGCTCTGGGCTGATGGCTCAGAGCCTGGAGCCTGTTTCCGATTCTGTTGTCTCCCTCTCTCTCTGCTCCTCCCCCGTTCATGCTCTGTCTCTCTCTGTCCCAAAAATAAATAAACGTTGAAAAAAAAAAAATTTTAAAAAGGGAAATGTAGACACAGAGATGCAAAAAGGGAGAACACTCTATGAAGATGAGTGCAGAGATTTACAAGCTAAGGTATATGGAATGTTGCCAGAAACTAGGAACTAGGCATGAAACAAACTGGTCCCCACAGCCCTCAGAAGTAACCAATCTGGCCAACACCTGGCCTCCAGAACTGTGAGACAATAAACTCCTGTTGTTTAACCGCGAAATCTGTGGTACTTTGTTATGGCAAACCTAGCAAGTTAATACACCCCTATGAAGAGGATGAAAAGATAGCTACAGACTAGGAGGAAATATTTGCAAACCACGTATCTGACAAAGAACCAGTATCTAAAATGCATAATCTCAAAACTCAAAAGTAAAAAAGCAAACAATGCAATTAGGATATGGGCAAAAGACAAAGAGATCTGTCACTGAAGAAGATATACAGGTGGTAAATAAGCATGTGAAAAGATGTCCAGTATCACTAATCATAAAAAATAAGCAAATTAAAACCACAACGAGGGGCGCCTGGGTGGCACAGTCGGTTAAGCGTCCGACTTCAGCCAGGTCACGATCTCGCGGTCTGCAAGTTCGAGCCCCGCGTCAGGCTCTGGGCTGATGGCTCAGAGCCTGGAGCCTGTTTCCGATTCTGTGTCTCCCTCTCTCTCTGCCCCTCCCCCGTTCATGCTCTGTCTCTCTCTGTCCCAAAAATGAATAAAAAGGTTGAAAAAAAAAAAAAAAAACGAGATGGCGCCTGGGTGGTCCAGTTGGTTAAGCAACTGACTCTTGATTTTGGCTCACGTCATGATCTTATGACCATGAGACTGAGCCACGCAATGGGCTCGGCAGGTGTGCAGCCTGCTTGGGATTCTCTCTCTCCCTCTCTCCTGCTTGTGTATGCGCACGCGTGTGCTCTCCCTCTCAAAATAAATAAAGAAACATAAAAAAACCCCACAATGAGATACAAATACACACCCATCAGAATGGCTCAAATAACATGCAGTGATGACAACGAATGCTGCCAGGATGGGGAGAAACAGGATCCCTGATCTGTTGCTGGTGAGAATGCAAAGTGGTACAACCCCTCTGGAGAACAGTTTGGCAGTTCCTTAAAGAATAAAAAAAAACAAAAAACCCCAACGAACCATGCAGCTACCAAATGGCCCAGCAACTGTATTCCTGGGCATCTATTTCAGACAAATAAAGACTTGTTTTCATATAAAAACCTGTACACCAATGTTTATAGCAGCTTTATTTGTAGTACCAAAAAATCGAAAACAATCTAAACGTTGTATCATGGAAGACTCCTCAACGATAAAAAGAAAATAACTATTGCTACAACGTGGATGAATCTCTAGAGAAAAGGGGTAAGTGAAAAAGCCAATTGCAAAATGTTATGTATTAAATGATTCCATTTATGTAACGTGCGAAATGACAAAATTATAGAAAGGAAGAATGCCAGAGGGCAAGGAGAAGGCAAGGCAGAGGGGAAGTGGATATGGCTATAAAAGGGCAACATGAAGGATCCTGTGATGATGGCAATGTTCTGTATCTTGCCTGTATCAAAGTCAATATCTTGGTTGTGATAGCATACTATAGTTTTGCAAGATGTTACTGATGGGGGAACTGGGTAAAGGGTAAATGGGATCTTTCCGTACTTCCTTTTACAACTACATGTAAATCTATAATTACCTCAAAATAAAAATTCAAAGTGATTTTTTAAAAAAGAAAATGCATAGAATAACAGGAATGAAAATGGATTAACTATTGCTACATATTGGCAAGAAAAAACAGCCAGGAACAGAAAAACCAAATGCTGTATTATTCCTTTCATGTGAAGCTCAAACATGGGCAATATTAAATTGATTTTAAAAGTAAGGACAGTGGCTACCACTGGGTTGGTGAGGGTAGCAATTATGGAACAACGGAGAGATTTGTGCAGTACTGGTAATGTTTTGTTTTTGACCAAAGTGATGGTTACATAGGTCTGATTAATCCCTGAGATGTGCACTTTTCTGTGTGTTACACATTAATGATAATTTTTTAAAGTTTATTAAAGAAAAAAAAGTCCACACAGATAAATACGTAACGGGTGGTCAGAACAGCCACAATGAGGGTTGAAAGGTCCAAGGTGGAAGCTGAGAGCCATAGGTTTCCAATCCTAGCTTTGTTACTTCATTCGTTAATTCATATAACAGCTATGTATTGAACACATGCCGTGTGCCAGGAGTTGAGGATACTTGTTGGGGATACATTTGTGAATAACATAGAGCAGATGCTTTTAGGGAAGGAAAATACAAATGAGCACTGAAGAGACTGTTAAGACAAAAGAGGGACCACTGCATGGACCAATCAATGACGATGCTGTGCCATGAACTGCTTAGTATTAACTCGGCCTTCTTCATCTGGAGTTAAAAAAAAAGAAAAAAGAAAAAAATCCCGATTGGATCTTACATTCTGTAAGAAAGGCAGAAAAGTGTCTACAAGGGACGATAAGGCCGCCCCTTCTTCCACAGGCGAAGTAGAGTTAAACAAGTAATTCCAATCCATCATTTCATTTGGTTTTAAGTAGCCTCACAATCTTTCAAATAATCCTCCGGGGAGTGTTTTGGCCCTTACGCCGGTCAAAGGAACTACAGAAAACCCACGATTCAGGAAAACAGAACGCACGCTTCGCTCAGGGGGCTGTGCGGATGCAGAGGAGAGAGATTTCCCAACTACAGAGCGAAGGAGGGCTGCGGGCTGAAATGGGGAACTCGTAGTGAGGGTCTAGCACTTACTACACCAATCCCGAAAGCCAGCCCCAGAGACTCTTAGTAGGGGGCATTTGCACAGCGCCTGCACGTCCGTTATCTGATTTGTCTCTCCACCATCCAGTCGGGGCGGCATTAATTTCGTGCTCACTTCCAAAAAAGCTCGGAAAGGCGCAACTGCGGGGTCACCCAAAGACGTAGTGGCAGGGTCGCGGCTCCAAATCCGGGTTCCTTTAGTCTTCCCTCTCCTTCCCAAGTCCCGGGGACAAAGACCCGCCTCGCGCTGTCCCCACCCCTCCAGTTTACCTTCAGCAGGCTCTGGAGCGCGGCGAAGTTCTCCACCGTCAACGCGGCCATCTTCCCCGAGTCACCTGACGGTGACACGCGGAGAAGCTCGTCACGTGGCTCCGAGGCCGCCGCAGAGCATGCCGGGGGCTGTAGTCCCTCAGGTGGTGGCGGCTGCCGCGGTGGTGGCGCTGCGGGATGGGGAGGGGCCAATAGGATGCTACCACTGGATGGCTCCGCCTGGGGACCCTAGGACAGTGGAGTTTGGAGGACGCAGGCGCGGGATGATTTTCCCTCGTGGACATTTGCCTGGCTTGGCTACTTACCAGGTCAGGGAAAATCAGTTTTCCCTGTGGGTGGGCTGGCTGCTTTGGGGGATGCACTTGCAGGTGGTATTCACACCCATGTGTAGTCCCCTCCCACACTGTACCAGGATTGGTCTGTGTGGTCAATATCAGGTGGCAGAAGTGATGGGATGTCACTTCTAAGATTATTTATAGAAGACTGTAGCTTTTGGGTACTCTTCTGTCTACTTTTTCTTGACTCTCTTGCTCTGGGGAAAGTAATCTGTCATGCTGGGAGCAGTCCTCTGGAGAGGTCCATGTGGCCAAGAACTGAAGCCTTTGGCCGGTAGCCAGCAAGAAACTACAGCCTGCCAACAACTTCATTACTGAGTTTAGAAGCAGCTTCAGTAGCCTTGGTGGAGCTCTGAGACGACAGCAGTCTTGGCCAACATTTTGACTACAACCTCATGAGAGATTCAGAACCAGAACTACCCAGCTAAGCCACTCCTGGATTTCTGGTCTTCAAGAACTGTATGATTATAAATGTTTGTTGTTTTAAACCACTAAATTTGGTAATCTGTTACATAGCAATAATAACTAACACATGGAGGCAATGAAGCATAGTGGCTTTAGAATTCCATCTAAGTCTGAATCCCAACTCTGCATGTTATTAACTGTACCTTGAGCAAATTCTGGAAATTCTGTGAGCCTCGGTTTCCACATCTCTTAAATGATGTTGATCACACCTACCTCAGAAAGCAGAGCTGACTGATAGGTGTTGCCCCATGGAGGGCATCTCGCTCCCCTTGCCCCCTTGTGGGCAGGTATGATATGAAGAGATCCCATGGGCTCCAGTAAGTAAGAGGCGGGGCTTACAACCCTGCACCATGTCATCCCGTTTTGGTAGAGCTGCGCAGACAGCCACTACCATGATAAATTTAAAGGTTTGTCTATGGTCTGGAGAGCTTCCAGAAATTCCTAAACCATAAATGTTTTCACGGGAAAGAACAGGATAGAATGTCAAGAGTTTCTTTCCATAATTTGGTCCCACTACTTGGTATTTTCCCCATTCTACATATGAGGAAACTAAGGTACAGAGAAGTTAAGTAACTTGTCCAAGGTCACACAGCTAAGTAGTGGCAGAACCCAGATTCAAACTTGAGCAGTTGGGCTCCAGAGTCTGTGCTGTTAACTCCCAAGCTGTACATGCCTCATTGTCTTCTCATAGCTGAAAAGTCATGCTTCTTCTGTCTGGATGTCTGATTACCTTTCCAAGAGGGCAAGAGCAATCTCAGGGTGTTCCTGGACAATCAGCCCAGTGGTGTGATGAGAGACGAGATGATGAGTGGAAGGGGTACCTTTGGAAAAAGACTCAGGTTCAATTCCTGGCTCCTGTGTGCTTCTGGCAAGTTATTTCATCTCTCTGAACCTCAGTTTCCTCATCTGTAAAATGCGAACAGCAATTAAAATACCCTTTGACCATTAGGGGTAACTCAAGGATGACTTACACCCCAAGGAGGGAGGAATTATTCATTCGGAGACTCCATTTTAGCCATTGGCGACTCTAAAGGGCAGAGCATTCCTGTGCTATGAGAATGGGTTGCCAGTAGTGATCACCCACCCGTTTCCCCAAGAACAAGGGATTTCCTGGGCCACAACACTCACAGTGCTAACACTGGGACAGTCCTGGGCAAACAAGGCTAGTTGGTCACCCTCGTTTGAGCCCTGAGCCTTTGAGGGAAATCAGCCTTGTAGAACGTGTCCCGTCTCCTCCAGTGGGGCTAATGTGAAGAGAGCAGTATGGATGCAGTGTTTTTTTTTTTTTTTTTTTTTTTTTTTTCAACGTTTTTTTTTTTTATTTATTTTTGGGACAGAGAGAGACAGAGCATGAACGGGGGAGGGGCAGAGAGAGAGGGAGACACAGAATCGGAAACAGGCTCCAGGCTCCGAGCCATCAGCCCAGAGCCTGACGCGGGGCTCGAACTCACGGACCGCGAGATCGTGACCTGGCTGAAGTCGGACGCTTAACCGACTGCGCCACCCAGGCGCCCCAAGATGCAGTGTTTTTTAATAGAAGGTGATTAGGGGTAAGGATCTTAGGCTGAAAGTTTTCTTTCTTTCTTTCTTTCTTTCTTTCTTTCTTTCTTTCTTTCTTTCTTTGCTAATAGCCTTATTGAGATATAAATCACATATGCAATTTACCCACCTAAAGCGTACAATTCAGAGGATTTGGGTATATTCACACGGTTGTGTAACCATCACACAATGCAAGAACATATTTACCACCTAGAAGAAAAAACACACTCTAGCTAGCATCCCGCCTTCTCTCCCCACTACACCCCAGCCCCAGGGAACCACTAATCTCCTTTCCTCTCTATCTGCCTGTTCTGGACATTTCATATAAAACGGAATCACACGTGACTGTTTTTATCAATTTCTTCCACTTAGCCTGTTTTCAAGGATCGTCCATATTGTGTAGCATGTATCAATACTTCATTCCTTCTGATTGCTGAGTAATTTCCATTGTATGGTGAGATCACGTTTTGTTTACCCATTCACCGAGTGATGGGTATTTGGCTCATTTCTGCCTTTTGGCTCTCATGAGTGATGCTGCTGCGAGCACTCTTGAGCAAGCTTTTGCATAGGTTCCTATTTTCCTTTCTCTTGGGGTGTATACCCAGGAGTGAAATTCCTGGGTCACAGAGTCACTCTGGGTTTAACTTTTTGGGGAACTGCCAGACCGTTTCCCAGAGTGGTTGCACCATTTATGTTCTCATCAGCGACATCTGAGAGTTCCAATTTCCCCACATCCTCACCGCCGCTGGTTGTTATCCGTCTGTCTGGTTATAGCCGTCCTGTGGGTGTGAGGTGGTGTGATGAGCAAGCTTGCTTCCAGTTGAAATGTGCATGGCAAGCGCATGTGTCATTGAGGCTACTGATGGTCATTTGAGGTGACTGATGGAGTTCATGGAGGTTTAAAACCCCAGTCTACCCTTGGGTCCTGCCACCAAGTCCGGGCTGCCTTCTTCATTAGAGGACTGCCTGCAGGAGGCAGATTAGGCCGAGGGGCCTGTGGCCCTTTAGGGAGAGCCCCTCATTTCCCTGGTTTCCCTTTTCCTCGCCCCCATTTCATGGACTGAGATGAGGGTGTGTGTCCATGGAGAGAAGGAGCTAAGGGGTGGCTTACCCTTTTTGGTCTTAGGCCACCTGCTCTGAGTCAAAGACTGGTTGTGAGGTGCCCCGATCAGCTCGCTGGGAGACTGCAGGCAACCTGGGGACGGAAGACCTGAAAATGACAGGTGCACACTGGCGTGGACGTGCTGTCTGTGTCCGGATCAGGCAACACAAGCTGCGTGATGGGGGGGTCCCTTCGCACTAACAGTGTCTTAGTTTATGCAGTATTTCAAAATTGGGAAACGTGACCTCAAAATCCAGATTTCTGGCTTTTCTCTAAAACTTGACTGGCCTCGCCATGCCACGTGGCCTTGCCACGTTGCAGCACTTGGCTGGAGCTGAGCCCCAGTTGCCCCCCGAAGATGGGCATGGGCTGTCTCTGCATCCCCACTGTCCCCACTGCTCCCTGTTATGTCACACTTGGCCCTCCGCACACGTTGTCACCGGCCTCACCCCTGCCCAGGAGTATTCGTTAGTGCCCAGCTTCCCTCAGCGACCTAGTGGGGTAAAGTTCGGCCACAGTCGATGGCAAGACTGGGTTTGTACTTGAGATCCTGGAGTTCCCGCTATCTGTGCCCTCACACAAGCTGCAGGTGTGGACATCTAATTTCCCATTCGCGCTTCTCAAGTGATTTGTACGGACCAAGCGCTGCTCTAAGAGCTTCGCGTGTGTAAACTCATTCAGTCCTCACAGGGACCCAAGAATAATCCCGGTTTACAAGTGAGAAAACTAAGGGTCAGAAATCAAACTCACAATCCATGGGTAATTAGCGGCAGACCAAGGATTGGAACGCAGGGGCAAATGAGGTCATCTTGTGAGCTCGCTCACGATACAGTGCCTGGTCCATTAGGGGCACTCAGCGGAGGCTGCCGCATGATGAGTCACCTGGCCTTGCCACTGCTCTCCGCTCCCCAGCTGGGCGGCCCTGGCCAGGTGCCCTTCAGCGAAGCCGGGAGGTGGAATAGATGACATATGTGTTTGGAGAGATGATATCTGATTCTCTTCGGCTCTAACTTGTGGTGAGTCTCTGACAGCTAGCGAGAGAAGAGGGGAGGGAGACGAGAGGGGCATTTGGCAATTTGTGATGCCCGGAAGACTAGCGTGTACCCAGTGGCTCACTCCCCAGGGGGTGTCCCCTGTCCTCCCACTTGAGAACGCCATGAGCTGGGAGTCCAAAGTTCCCCTCCCGGCTCTGACGAGCCTGGTGGGTATGATTAGTGAAGTCCAGAGCGCATCAGGCTGGGAGGGCACTGTGGCCTCGTTTCTCCCCCTCCGTCCCCAGGAGCAACACAGAAGTGGCTGGTAACACACGGCATTGTCCTCACACACAGGGCCTCTTTGTTTCCCCCGATACACAGAGAGGAGGCTGTAACAATGGCCTTGAATGGCACTCTGCTCTCCTTTCTCCAATGTTATACTTCGTTTTTTTTTCAGTTCTGGAATCAGCTAGACAATTATTTCCTGCGGGAGGTATCAGCTTTTCATCTTTTCCGTCTGCTTCTCTGTCAGTCCTCAGGCCCCAGCTCAGTGGGGACGGAGTGGAGAGCTAGACCCAGAGAGAGCGGGGCCCATCCAAATGTCACCTTTGCAGGAGGCTGGAAGGTGGTGGTACTTCACCTCTCCCCTGCAAGGTGGGACCAGCCCTAGAGGAAGGAGCCAGACCAGGTAAGGGGAGAGATGGGCTGAAAGCTGCTGATGGGGAGCAGGGCCTGGGGGCAATGGCTGAGGGGGATGGGTTTCTGTTTTTAAGATGCCCTGTTTGCTAGAGAGCCACTGGCTCCTGGTAAACAAACGCACAAGCAAAAGCAACTGAGGTCAAGTTAACAGTCTCCCAGTTAGGGAAACACTCAGCCTGTCTGATGCTTATTCAATGCCTCTGATGTCTTGGGGTGACAAAAAACTTTAGGGTCCATGTAGACCTATTGAAAGGACTGTTCCCTTAATGATAGCTGCCATTATTAAGCTCTTACTATATGTACTGTATTTGCATACATATTACCAAATGTATCTTACCGTATTGATAGCAGTTATAGCAAGCACTTATACAATGTGTTTTCCGTTCTTGCTTGATTCAAGCCCAGCACTCTGGTCCTAGAGTCTGTTTTTCATCACACGCTTCTTATATAATATTCTTTACACTAAATCAAGGTTATTCCAAGGTTTCACTTTGAGAGGCAGTCGTGTGTAATGATAACTCTGTGTATGGAGTCCTTTGCCCTCTGACAGGCAGCGTTCCAAGTGTTTTGCCTCTGTGTCCTCATTTATTCCACATAGTAACACTATCGGATGGGTACTTTTGTTACCTCCATTTTGTTGACGAGGCCGTTGAAGTACAGAGAAGTCAAGTAACTCTCCCAGGGTCACACAGCTGTCAAGTGGCAGAGCCTGGATTTGAACTCAGTTCTCTCTGGAGTGTTATGTGGATCTAAAGCCTGCCCAGCCCTGTGGCTGGTTTGGAGTTAGTGTCCTCCTCTGGGTCATGAGTTATAGAGAGTGGCATTTTGTCCCTGGCTCTGTAGAAAATCTGTACTTATGTCATTCGCTTGAGGAATACAGAAGATCTTAAATGGCTTGTCTATTGTGGTTAGCTTTTGCCTTGCTTGACTGCCCAGTGGAACTGCCCAATGGGGACAGGGAAGGAATTTGGAGTGATAATTGCTCAACAAATGCCATCTTCTCCTTTGCCAGAGACTGGGCTCAGTTGCCATATGTGTAGGAGGATGTATGTTAAATAAACAGGACTCACAGGGTACAGTCAGGAAGCCAACTTTATTTTGGCCTGTTCCTGCCCCTCAATTTTTCTGTGCTGTCCCCAGGATGAAAATTAGGGCAGGGCCATGCCTCTTCTGACTACCTTTCTAGTTCCCACACTGACTCAGTTCGGTAACGGATTATGTTCGGGTGCGTGGAATAACCCAGCCCTTCAAACTCTGTTCCAAGTGGAGACTCTCTTCCTCCTCCAGCTGGGGCCTGGAGCAGGGAGCAGGAGTACAAGGTGGGTTTCCTGCTTCCCACCTATGCTTCTGTCTGTCTGGCTGAGGATTCGGACCCCTGGCGGGGACAGGAGGGGAGGAGAGGAGGGGGAGGAGGAGCAGGGAGATGTTACTTGGTTAATCCTGCGGTTATCTGGATGGGCCCGGTGGCTGTTTACACCTGATTCATTACCTCTTGGCACAATTTTGTAGATACTTCCGAGAACACCCTCTGTCCTTGTCTTCGAGACTTTCTAAACTGCTGGTCCCTAAGACTCTTTCTCCTGTCCCCTAGCGCCTGAGCTATGCTTATTAGTTTGGTGGGGCAGCCAAAACAGACACCACAGACTGGGTGTCTTAAACAACAGAAAGTTCTGGGCACAGGAAGTCGGAGATCAAGCTGTCGGCAGGCTTGGTTTCTTCTGAGGCCTCTCTTGTCGGTTTGGAGATGGCCGTGTTCTTCCTGTTCTTCACGTGGTCTTCCCTTTGTGTACATGCATCCCTGGCGTCTCTCCGTGTGTGTCCAAATCTCTTCTTCTTATGAAGACACCAACCAGATTGGATTAGGGTCCACGCTAAAGGCCTCATTTTAACTCAATCACCTCTCTTAAAGCCTTGTCTCCAAATACACTTATATTCTGAGGTACCGGGAGTCTGGGGCACACAATCCAGCTACAACAGGTGTTGTCAGCTTTTGTCCCTGGAGGAGCTTGCACTCCTCCTGGTGGCCCTCTCAGAGAGGATCTATACACCCCATGAGGTCACCTGTTGCACACCTCTGGCTTATCAGAAATACCCAAAGCCGCCAGGCCCCCCCACTCCAGCTGGCCACCCCATCTCTCTTCACTTGGGGCTTCCAAAGCATGATGCCGACGCTGGACCTCAGAGACGCTCAAGCTCCAGGGATACGGTGCTTTCGAGATCGCTCTTGGGAGGTGGGAGGTGGGTGGTTGGGACTTGGAGCATACCTACTGCTCATTCCAAAATTCCTCCTCTGCGCTCCCACAGTTTTCTCCTCCAGCCCTCCTTGGCGGGCTGGGCATGGTCCAATAAGGGGGAAACTGGTTTCTTTAGTAAGTCCTGCATGACGGGCCACAGCTCCCTTGGAATGTGTCACCTAATGTGTCTTCAGCACAAAGTGAGACTAAAATAGCCTTCCCATCCTGCTACCCCTACGATATCTCATTTAATTTTCATGAAGAACCCTATGGGAAAGATAATAGTGTCCACGTCTAGCTGAAGGAGGAGACTCTGGAGCTGAGAATGGTGCAGGAACTCCCCCAGGGTAGGCTCTCAAGCCAGTGGGGGGTGGGAAGCGGAGATCCGCTTCGACCTGCTTTACTGTCCCTTCCTTAGGCCTTCACCACCAGGCTTCTTAGAGCTTTTGACTGCTGGACTTTGTTCTGTACTGGGAAGAATTTCCTTCTTAGCAGAATGTTACAAAGGTAAAAAAAAGGTAAAATCCCTGCCTGTGTTCCAGTTTGAATGCAGGGGCTGGTGCCAGGGACAGCAGCAGGCCCAGTGTGAGATGGGCTCCCTGTACCAAAGGGATCTGCTTGAACCCTCCACCCCTCCCCCAGCATGACTTGATCCGTGGAGCAATGACATAGCATTGGAATATCTTTCTCTGTGCACCAAAGCAAAATTGCATTCTGAAATCTTATTTTTTTTTATTTTGTTTTTTTAAATTTACATCCAAATTAGTTAGCATATAGTGCAACAGTGATTTCAGGAGTAGATTCCTTAATTCCCTTTACCCATTTAGCCCATCCCCCATCCCACAACCCCTCCAGTAACCCTCAGTTTGTTCTCCATATTTATGAGCCTCTTCTGTTTTGTTCCCCTCCCTGTTTTTATTCTTGCTTCCCTTCCCTTATGTTCATCTATTTTGTATCGTAAAGTCCTCATATGAGTGCAGTCATATGAGAGTCTGGGGCCCTGGGGACTGGACGGGGATATGCCAGGGCTGCAGCTGACTTAGACCAGGAAAGAAAGAGGGAACAATATATTTTTTTTTTATCTGCTCAGCAATCATTTAGCGAACACTTATTACACTTAAGGTTTTTTTGTGGGCACTCTTCCAGGAAGGCACGGGTCGTTGAATGGGCCCTGGAAAAAGTGAGGTCTGAGATTCTGTTTGGGTTCTCAGAGGAAGGTGAGGCACTGGAAGGAGAATGTTTCCAGTTGAGGGAAGGGAGGCTTGGAAAAGCATGATGTGATCGGCGACCTGCACTTGGTTTTGAATTATCAGGCATCAAGGGTAGAGGGTGCAGGAGTCAAGCCAGGGCAAAGGAGGAAGGTGGGAGCTGCCAGATTATTACTTGAGGCTGGACAGGGAGGCTGGACCCAGGTGGGGACACAGCAGGGCTTTAAGCAGAGAGGGAGACTTGAAAGGGGTTGCCTTTTAGAGAGAGGGCTCTGATGGGGGCAGGATGGGGGCACACTGGGGCATTAGAGGTGTCAAGATCTAGGGAGTTGGGCAAGGGAGGACAAAGAGCTGGACCAAAGCCCTGGCATCTGGAATGTTCCTCTGGTTTCTGAGTTGGCCCACTTGCCATTCATTACCAAGGTGTGTGTGTGTGTGTGTGTGTGTGTGTGTGTGTGTGTGAAGAGGGCAGCTGGGCTGGGATTGGAGCTGGCTGAAGATGCTTTTTAGCAGGAGGAAGTAGAGCATGGAAGTTGTTCTTTCTTTCAACAAATAGGTCCTCGGGGCCATGAGCTGAGAGCTGGGGAGAGGGAAGCAGAGGGGACACATTCCATTCCTCTCAGAGCTCACAGCCCAAGTGAAGGAACAATTCAAATGTAATGTAGCAGAAAGACTGTAAAAGGCAATTGGGGGAGGGCTGGGGAAATTTGGGTACTGGCCAAGCATTTGGCGACATCAGAGAATGATTCATTTCTAAAAGTGTGATTATGGCGTTGTATTTTAGGTGGGAGAATAGTTCTCAGCTTTCTTCCTTTTTTGGAGGTGCAAGTTGAATTGTTTAGGGGTGAAAGTTCAAGATGTCCATAATTTACTTGGAAATAAAATAAGGACACAAACAAAGAGAGAGAAAATATGGTAAAATGTTACCAGTTGTTGTGAGTGTATGAGAGTTCATGGTACTGTTATACATGATTATTTCCTTGGCTTTTGGTTTTTTCGTGTGGAAACTTTCAAAATAAAAATTTAAAAATACAAAGTAGCAAGTGTGTTGATGGGGAGTAAGGGTGCTGGGGGAACACAAAAGAGGGCCCCTAATTGGAATTGGATGGGTGAGAAAAGCTTCCCAAAGAAAATAGCATCTAAGAGTGGAGAGATGGAACGGTTGATGGACAGGGGGATAGGGAAGCACTTTGGGGAGAATGTAAGAGGCAGCATGTGTGAATGCTTGGTAGCTGGTTTTGTTAGATGAACAACAAAAAAAAGACATTCAATGTGACTGTAGAATGTGAGTCAAGGAGTTACCAAGAGGTGAGAAGGGAAGGTGTCATGAGGTGTGTGTGCATAAGTTTGGACTTTGAGCTGACATTAGCGTAAGCAGGGGGTGCATTTCAGAGAGGTGACGCGACTGTGTATTGAGCTGTTGGGTCTGGCAGCCATTGTTGGAAGCACTTCACCCGTCTTAGTTCACTTAATCCTCACTGACTTCCAGGCACCTAGAAATCAGCACCTCTATTTTACAGATTAAGACAAACTGAGGCCCAGAGCAGCTAAGTAGCTGCTGAAGGTCACAAATATGGAAGATCCAGGATGGGAACCCAGGCAGCCTGGCTCCAGAGCATGCTTTCAACCCACTAGGCCACCCCACCTCTCAGGGCCAGGCTGTTCTCTGCAGAGAAAGAGTTGGAGGAGAGCAGGACTCGAGGCAGGGAGACCACTTAGGAGGCAGTTGCGCAAGCCCAGACGAGTGGCGAAGGTGACTTGCACTGATAGAGTAACCGTGGAGATGGAGGAAATGGACAGGGCAGAGCTATTCGGGAGCGAAGTCGACAGGACTTGGTGATCAAACGGTTGTGTGCAGGGGGAGTCAAAGATGGCGTCCAGCCCACACCCCACCGAGAACCTGCCCCACTTTGGCATGACACCGGGGACCTGGTCAGAGGGTGTGGAGCTGTCCTCTTCCCAGCACACGGAGAGAGTTAGCAGATCCTTAAGATCACCTCCATCTGTGAGGGGCAGCCTACTGGCCATCCGACTCACATTTCTCTTGTCCTGGCCTCTGCTAATTTTGTCACCTGCAACTGCTGTAATCTGTAGGTCATTCCCGGACCCTAAGTTTCCTGGCACAGTTAGGCCACAGCCCCTGGTAGCTTTCCTAAGTGCCTCCTAGCCCACCCAGCACAGCGTTGGCTGCGAATGACACAGGTGGACGCCTGTGCTGTTTCACCAGGAGCCCCTGATCCTTGGGCCCCCTTCACAGGGCTCAGCCGGGACGACAAATTAAACAAATATTGAAAACCAATAAAAAGAAAAACACTTGGCCGTGTCCTTCTAATGCTTATTGATTTTTAAGATCTTCTCAGGCATGAAAACAAGATTCACCCTTGTCATCTTGCCATTGGATTCCTGTTAGTTGCAAGAGTGGCTTATCGATCAGGGTGGGGGTACCCAGCAGGGCCAGTATGGGCCTGTCCCCTGTCCAGGTCATCAACCCCAGAGACGGAGCTCAGCTGGGAGGGAATGGTACCCACTCCAAGTGAAGGGCATTATGGCCTGGGAGGGGCCTCGTGGCATCTGGAAAGCCACTGAGGCCACTTTCGGGTTCATGCCAATCTCTGGGGGCCTTGTTGTTTTCCCTTGCAAAAGGCCCCAAGAATTCAAGGTTATTTTATATGTGTACATCAAAAATGACACGACTACCGCATGAATTCATGCATAGAGAACACGGGTCTGCAGAGTAAAACATGAGCACTTCTGTAGATACTGCCCCCCATGTCTCTCTCCCGGGGAATTGCTCATTTGACAGTAAGTATTTATTTGGCCGCTGCTGTGTGTACGTCCAGTTCTAGGTGTTGGCAATACAGCAGCGCACAAAATGAAAAAATCCCTGCTCTCCCGGGAGCTTACGTTCCAGGGAACACTGTGAGGGGCTTTGGGTGCAGGCTTCCTGTCTACGTCTGTGTCTTACCTGTGCCCTGAGTTCATGTTGTGCACGTGATTCTGTGAGTGGCCTCTTCACCAACAGTGTGCCTTGCAGCCCATTCCATGTTAGCCTAAATGGACCTGCCTCATCTTTGATAGCTATTTAATGGTCTTCTGCAGGATAATCCTTTGCAGATAGGCACACGGGTTGTTCTAATATTTTTCGCCAATAGGGCTGCAGCAAACTTTCTTCTGCATATGCTGTTGTAGACGTGAGAGTCTGCACACGTACTGTGTAACCACAGGCAAGTTAATGAACCTCTCTGTGCCTCCGTTTCTTCATGTATAAACCGAAGGTAATAGTGCCTCCCTCTGTTCACTAAGGAAATGCAAACCACAGAGAGGTGCCATTTCACTCCCGCTAGGATGTCTATAATCAAAAAGACAGATAATAGCGAGTGTTGACTGGAGAAGATAGGAAGAAATTGGAACCTTTGTGTACTGCGGATGGGAATGTAAAATGGTGCAGCCACTTTGGGAAAAAGTTTGGCAGCTCCGAGAAGGTAAAGCAGACAATTACACCGTAGGACCCAAACAATTCTACTGTAATGCAGATACACACATGGCCACACAAAATGTTGCATGCAAATATTCATAGCAGCCAAAAGGTAGAAACAACCCAAATTCCCACTAACTGATGAATGGATAGACAAGATGTGATATATCTATGCATTGAATGTTATTTGGCATTAAAAAGACATGAAATGCAACATGAGCCAGTCTTGAAAGCATGCTAACTGAAGGAGGCCAGTTACAAAAGAGCACATTGTATATTTCACTGATAGGAAATGTCCAGAAGAGGCAGATGTACAGAGACAGAAAGTAGTCTGATGGTTGCCAGGGGGCTGAGGGGTTGAGGCAATGGAGAATGACTCCTAACAGGTACAGGGTTTCTTTTTGGAGTGATGAAAATGTTCTAAAATTACAATAATGGTTGCACAACTCTGTGAATAGGCTAAAAAGTATTAAACTGTACGTTTTATTTTATGTTTATTTTTGAGAGACAGAGAGAGAGAGAGAGAGAGAGAGCGCGTGCACATGAGTGGGGGAGGGGCAGAGAGAGAGAGAGAGGGAGACACAGAATCTGAAACAGGCTCCAGGCTCTGAGCGGTCAGCACGGAGCCGAGGCGGGACTCAAACTCGGGAATGGCGAGATTGTGACCTAGGCCTAAATCAGACGCTTAACCGACTGAGCCACCCAGGCATCCCTGAACAGTACATTTTAAGTGGGTAAATTGTATGGCATATGAATTGTATCTCAATAGAGCTGTTATTTAAAAATAGTGACGATAATAATACCTCCCTTGCAGGTTGTAAGGATGAACTGAGATGGCATAAGAATGCGTAGAACAGGGGCGCCTGGGTGGCGCAGTCGGTTAAGCGTCCGACTTCAGCCAGGTCACGATCTCGCGGTCCGTGAGTTCGAGCCCCGCGTCAGGCTCTGGGCTGATGGCTCGGAGCCTGGAGCCTGTTTCCGATTCTGTGTCTCCCTCTCTCTCTGCCCTTCCCCCGTTCATGCTCTGTCTCTCTCTGTCCCAAAAATAAATAAAAAAGGTTGAAAAAAAAATTAAAAAAAAAAAAAAAAGAATGCGTAGAACAGTACCTGGCATCCGGAAGCTCTAAGGGTCCGCCCTTCTGTTGTTGCTTCTGGAGAATGGGTTCCCAGAAACAGAACTGTTGAGCATTTTTTTAATTTTAATTTTTTAGTTTTCCAAGATTGCAAAGTTGCCCTCTTCAAAGCTGTCTTCACCCGTCCACTCTCAGAAGCAGTGTGCGAGTGCCCGTTTTTCTCTTTTCTTCTTCTTTTCAAAGAAGCCACCACCGGAGGCGGGGGGGGGGGGGGGTGGAAGGGCTGGAAGAATACATACCAGTTTTAACTCTGGTTTTCTTCAGGTGTTGGGATCATGTGTGGATTTTCTTTTCTTTTCCCATATTGTTTGTCTGAATTTTCTCATATTTTCAAAAACAGAACATGGAAACGGCATGATTTCCTTCTTTTCATGACTGAGTAATATTCCACTGATTTATAGCCCACATCTTCTTTATCCCCTTGTCTACAGATGGACACAAGGGTTGTTTCCACATCTTGGCTATTGTAAATAATGCTGCAATGAACATAGGGGCACGTATATTTTTTCGAACTAGTGTTTTTGTTTTCTTTGGGTAAATACCGAGTAGTGGAATTCTGAGTCATATGTTAATTCTTTTTTTAAGTTTTTGAGGAACCTCCAGACTGTTTTCCACAGTGGCTGCACCAGTTCGCAATCCCACCAATAGTGCATGAGTGTCCCCCTTTCTCCACATCCTCACCAACACTTGTTGTTTCTTGTGGTTTTTATTTTAGCCATTCTGACAGGCGTTAAGTGAGATCTCACGGTGGTTTTAATTTGGATTTACCTGATGATTTGTGATCTTTTCATGGATGGACCTAAGGGGATATATAATGCTAAGTGAAATAAATCAGTCAGAAAAAGACAAATAGCATATGATTTCACTCATGTGGAAGTTAAGAAAGAAAACAAATGAACAAGTAAATATTAAAAACAGGCAAAAAACACAGACTCTTAAATACATAGGACAAATTGGTGGTTGCCAGACGGACAGTGGATATGGGGATGTGTGAAATAAATAAAGGGTATTAAGAGTACACTTACCATGATGAGCACTGAGAAATGTACAGAAGTGTGGAATCATTATATTGTTACACCTGTAAAATATAACGCTGTGTGTTAATTATACACGAATAAATATTTGTGTTGAGTTTTTACTTTTAAGTAATCTCTACACTCAATGTGGGGCTCGAACCCACAACCCCAGGATCAAGACTTGCATGGTCTACCAACTGAGCTAGGCAGGAGCCCCCCAAAATATTTTTTATTATATATACATATATATATATATAATTTTAGAGAGACAGAGTGCGAGTGGCAAAGAGAGGCAAAAGAAGAGAGAGAGATTATCTTAAGCAGTCTCCACGCTCAGCATGGAGCCCAATGCAGGGCTCAAACCCAAGAACCATGAGATCATGGCCTGAGCCCAAATCAAGAGTTGAACGTTTAACTGGCTGAGCCACCAGGCTCCGCAAAAAATATTTTTTAATTTACAAATCCGGAACAGGTAATAATTATAAAACATTTTTAAAGTAAAAGTATGTTCTATCTCCCTTTCAGCATCAGATTTTGCCCTTTGCAGGCTTTAGTGGTTAAGATGGGAGACCTTATACTCATCCACCCTAAAAAGACACAGCTCCTTCCCATTGGGAAGGTTTTGTTGCAACAGCTAGAGGACAGTAACACAGGGAAGTATAGAAATGACAGTGATTAGCCCAGGCCTGCCCTTTCTCGGTTGCTGGTACCAAAAAAAACATACCTGTGGGTCATTTGCACCCTTACCAGACACTGGACACCAAAGTTTGCAAATACCTCATATGCCTTGTCATTGAACCCTCACGAAGATCCTATGGCATCGGGACCATTGCACAAAAAGGAGTTAGAGAAATGAAGTGATTGCCCAAATGCACTGCTAGTAAATGGTAGACATGGGGAAAGATGCCTTTAGTAGTGAGTTCAGTGAGTCACACACCTGGATCTTTTATTACCTCATTTAGAAGTAAGGATGCCTTTTTAATTTATTTGAACTTGTATAGACAGAAAAATAAATAGCTAAATAAAGGCCTAAGTTAAAACTTGTTTTTAACTAAAAAAAAAACAATTAAAAAATAATAAAAGTAAGGATGCAGTTAAGGCAACCTTCAGGGGAGGCAGGTTCAGTAGTCTGGTGATGTCCTTAGGACACCTGTCCTTTCCAACTCTCTCTCTGCCATCTTCCTGTTGTTCTCATCTTCAGGGAGAAATAGGGCAGTAGGAGGAATATCTAGACAGAGCAGGGTTCAGAGAGAGAGAGAGAGAGAGAGAGAGAGTCAGTTTCTTTTTGGGGCTTTCTTCTTAGAGTGAAGTAACTTTTTCCAGAAGCCCATCCCCACTCCTTCCAGCAAACTTTTCCCACAGGAACAATCTGTCTCATAAGCTGACCCTAGGTCACTTATCTGTCCCTGAGCCAAGCACGGCCAAAGGGAATGGAATTACCTCTTGACCAATTTGGCCTATCCCCCGGAGTTTGTGTTGGGTGGGTCATTGTTCCTTGAGGAAGGGAGGCCCTTGAGCAAAATTAGGAGTGTGTTTGGAAGGGAAAAGGGTAAGTGGATGTTGAAGAGTTCGGTGGAGGACCCAACAGTATCCAACATACGGAGAGACTTACGTTGTCGAAGTTGAGAGTGTCTATTTCTAGTTACCGCACTGCTCTGCATGGTGGCCAATGCTTCTATGGCTAGAAATTGGTTTTTTAAAGCTGAAGCTTATAAATCACCCACATCTGCCCCTTCTCTCTGCCTGAAGTTCCCATCCTCTATGATGGGAGGCTTGGAAGTTTGATTTAGGGCAGATCGCTGGGAGTGAAGTAGTGGGTTTTTTAAATATCCCAGAGGCAACTAGGTAATTTCCATCTTGGGGATCTCTAGCCGGGGACACTGTCACTTCACATTCCCATTGGGGCTCTCAGGAAAGGTCTCCTCTTGGCAGCTTCCGGGACTGACTTCATCAATAGGACCGTGTCAGTTTGTGGATTTAGAGGGTTTTGGGAAGAGGTACTTGGCCTCCCTTCATGGGAATCATATTTTTAGCTAATGTGATAGATTGGAGTATTAGTCAGCAATTTTTCATTCACTTCCCTTGCAGCTTAGGACACAGTATATTTCTTGTCCCACTGACTTTGGGCTTGGTCATTGACACGTTTTAGCCAGTGGAAGATGAATGGATGTGACTCTCGCAGAGGCTTTAAATAGCGCGTGCACTGCTCGGCTTCCCTTGTGTAATTAGCATGAGAAGAGCGCACTTTGGATAGCCACTGCCCCTTCTCTCTGGCCTCCAACGATGAGCCACATGGAGCAGACCCAAACTTGAACTGAAGCAGAGTCGCCCTAGCCAACCTGCAGACCTGTGTGCAGGAAAAATTAATGCTTGTTTTCATAAGCCACGTGCCTTTATTCCGGAGCTGTGCTGCAGCCGAGCTGACTGCTACAAAGGGTATTTCTGAATGCTGGCCGAAGGGTCTGGAGGGTGTGGCACACACGTAGGACAGGCTGTGAGAACATGTCCCATCCAAGCACCTCCTGGAATAGCATGTGTTGGATATAGCTCAGGGAGAGAATGAACTGGAGATATTTGAGTAAGCTTCTTGGAACAGCCCAAATTCTAAGAACTTTTATAAACTGTTCTCTGGCCCCTTCTCAACAAAATAACTTCATGGCCAAGAAATTGCTAAACCACGTGTTTCATCATCAGTGTTCAAATATAGTAGAATGTAGAGGAAAGAGTGCTGGACATTGTGTGGTTCTGCACCACAGTTCAGCTCATGTGTAGCCCATGACTTTGGGCAAGTCATTGAATCCCTCGCTGTCCTCACCTGCAAGCTGGGGGTGGTTATAAGGATAAAATGATCATGCACATCTATGGTTTTCAAATTGTACTTCTAGTGGGTGAATTTTTTCTAACAAAATCAATATACAAAACTAATAACTGTTTTTAAATATTTATTATCTGGCACCAAGTTTTTCATTGTCGGCAGAACCTGCTGGGTTCTCAGAGCCCTTAGGATTCCCCACAACCCAGTTTGAAAACAACTTATATAGTGAAACCACTCTACAAACGTCCATGGCGGTGGTAGTGGTGATGGTGGTGGTGATGGCATATGATTCCAGTCTCCCAAAAGGTTTCCCTGCTGTCTCTTCCTCCCAGATTTCTCCCACTGACTGTAATCTGAAAGCCAAAATGAAAGATTTGTGTGTGTGTATGTGTGTTTTGACACACTTTGAAGCTTGAAGGGATGAAAAGACTCAACCACCCTCAACAAATCAACCATAATTACAACATAGTCACTGCTGCAGTGACTCAGTGTCTATGCAATCACCTGTGGTTATCCCTTTAGTCGCATGGCTGTTTTTCAACCCCGTGTTGCTATTTGAGCAAAGTCAACCTGACCTGGAAATCTGTTGTGTCCTCTCAGAGGAACACACATTCATCCTGTGGCTCCATATAATGCTGGGCTTCTTTATTCTCACATGCTGCAAATTGTGCCCCATGTTACTCTGTACCCAAGGACATGTTCAGCTTACAAGCCTGTCTGACAGTGTAATAAGTGAAATTGGTTGTTACAAAAATAGATCTTACCCTTAGATCATAATGTGTCAGCACACCTGTCAAGGGCTTCTGTGTGTCCAGCCTGTTGCTTCAGAACCACTGCCTTAAGGATATTTCTTCTTTTAAACTCACTTCCCTGGGCCCTATCAGTCATTCACATTTTAATAAGAAATCAGTTCCTCAGATTCATTCTCAGGAGTATTAGATGAGTATGGAGTACAGTGTCCTAGTTTGGGTCCCCCAGAGGCAGAACCTGAGACAAGGATTCACATGCAAGTAGTTTACTTGCAAGGTGAAGGGAGCACTATTACAAGAGAAGGGAATTGAAGTGAGCAAGGGAAAGCAACCAGTAATGGGTTTGTTGTCATTCAAGCTACTGTGTGGGTGACTGAAGACAAATCCCACTAGAAAACCCATGGAACACACATCTTACAGTTATTCCTCCCAAAAGGAAAGGGAGCCGGGGCATTTACACACCAACTTCCTTGGTTGCTGGGTAAGAATTGCTCCCAGGGCACTAATTTCCTGACTTTTTCAGCCATATGCATGAGGAGAGTGCACCCTGGTGGCCAGAAAATGTTCTTAGGTAAAGAGATGCATCTAAATGCTAAGGCTTGCACACAAGCTTGCCGGCTACAGTCCACCCCTTGTGCCATTCAGATCTACCCCTGTCATCGTTCAAGTTCTTTCTGTTCTGTCACTGATTCTTCAAGATGATGGTCAGTCATACTTCCTTTAAAGTAAACTAAAAGGCTGAAAACAGAAAATCTGTGGGACAAATTCCCATGCTAAGGGAACTGAGGTCCTCACTGCTACAGGTGTTCCTGTGGCCACAAATCATCATCATCCACTCCTGCCCTTCTACCCTATTCTCATTCCCCTCATCCCCACTGGCACTTCTGTTGCTCAAAGTTGCTTGTACATTAAGGCAATCCAGACCTCCATCCTTGAAGGATCTGAGCCTTGGATTATTGTGTCTTTGACAAGCTGTGGTTACTGCAGTTGCCCATTCACAGTTATCACTGCACATGGAAGCACCACAGGGTGCCTCCCCTCTCTGAGTTCTGGACATACTTCTCCCTCCCTTCGCTAGGTTCCTTATAATAATTGAGATTGACAGCTTTGCTAGACAGCTTTGACTGCGTTCTTTGCACGCTGGCTTACTAGCACTTAGGTACCCCAAATGGCCAGGCATCAGCTATACTTTTGGTTTAGTGTGCCTTTTATTGTGTCCCGGGTAGAAACATTCTCTTCCCCTTGCACCAGGACCTAGCATATCCTGAAGTTGGGAGAATGAGAAGTACAAATTCTCTAAGTGGGTCACTGGGAATGCTGGTGAGAGAAGCTACTTCTACTTCAACTCCTTGGTATCCAAACCCATGTAGCCCAAGGGATTGGAGACACAGCACCATATGGTGACCAATGGTTAAAAGTATACGCTACATCTTAAAGCGCCTCGCTCCGCAAAGGGTCATCTCCCGAGTTACATCTTACCTGCATTTTTACGAAGTCATTCTAATCGTACATTAGGTGAACAGTTTCTGGGTGATGTGGTATGAAGTGGAACCAGTAGATCCCATGGTTCTTATGATACATTCTTTGCTATAAAATGAGTCTTTTGGCAAGGCAATGTCCTGCAGATCCATGACAATAAATCAGACATTCTGTGAGCTCTCAGACAGTAGAACTAGCTGAGGCACTGCAGCCAGGAAAGGCAAATCCATACCTGGAACACATGGTCAATTCCAGTACCCCTGCCCTATCAGGACCTTGATTTGAGCATTGGAGACTTGCCGGGGCTATGAATTCCACATGCTTTGCAAGTTTGCTGTTCACACAGTCAGATCCTGTGCTTGGTTTTAAGCACATCTGCTGTCTGGCTACAGGAGAGCTCTTTTTAAGAGCTTTAATGAGGGCTTTCTGGCTTTTACACCGTAACTTGAGCTGATAGCTGGATGATTTTAGCCTCTCATTCTCTTTCAGTGTTCCTGCTGCACTTAACCTCTAAGCAACCAAGCAACCCCACAGTCCTTATAATCACCACCCCTCCCTTAAAAAAAAAAAAAAAGGCTTCATACCCAATGTGGAGCCCAACACAGGGCTTGAACTCACCACCCTGAGATGGAGACCTGAGCTTAGATCGAGAGTTGGATGCTCAACCAGCTGAGCCATCCAGAGGTCTCAATAATTACGGTTGATCTCCCATATACTGCCAATCTTATTGCATTCTTCTTCCCCTGTGTCCCAACCCAATTCTAAGACTACCCACAGTCTTAGTTCTTGTGATGCTAACAGACCTCACCTGACACCAGCAGCTGGTCCTTGTTCCCATCTGTGACGCAATTTCCAGAGACACTGCTTCTTAGAAGAACTTCTGGTACCAAGAAGACCTTGAAACAAGGATTTCAGTGCCCATAGTTCACGTAGAAAATGAAGGAAGCACGAGCAGGGAGTGAGGAAGTGAGACAAGCAAGGGAAGGCCAGTAAATGTCACATTATCAAGCAAGTTACCACAATGAGCCTAATCCCTGCTGGGGGACACTGGAAAACAGGATACAATGCAATCCTTAGACTTATCCTGCCTGAGTGGCAAGGGAGCTGGGTTACTTATTTATACCAGCTTTGGTCAATTGTTGGTTGAAGGCCGCCCGGCAGTCGTGGTGGTGGGGTTAACTACTGAGCCCTTCCAGCCTACCTTGCGCATGTGCAAGATGAACTCTGGTAGCTGGAGAAAGCCCTTAAGTAAAAGGATGCAGATGCTGGGCACTGCAAACCAGACCAGCGCACCCTGAAATGTTACCACCCAAGAGAATGTGGGGAGGACACCGACAATATCAATAACAGGCTTGTGGTGAGTGGGGGGAGGGGGGTGGGGTGGGAAGACAGCTTGAGAATGTGGCGCGGCAAGGATGGTAGGACAAATCAAAGAGCACCCAGATTGTCCTCATTCTCATTTTTTAGTGCTAGTCTCATTCCAAGGGGTGGCTGCTTGCCACAGCTGTTTTTAGCAAAAGCCTTAAAGGAATAGGAGAAGAAACACATATCATTCCTTGGTGACAAATCTAGCACTGACATGGCATGTTCACAGCTGCAGGCATGCATGTCTGACTCGGATGGGGGAGGGCCGGGGAAGCGAATGTCTTAGGGGAGAGGACAATTGCTTAGCCCCTGATGGGCCCAGAGAGGCAAAGGCCTCCCTACCTGGCCTTCTCTTGAGTTGGTAGGCTAGGCTCGGTTGAATTTTATATTACCTCAATGAACCCCTAGAAATTATCGTTTTAAAAAATACCCCCTGTAGAATGCAAATTGGTGTAGCCACTCTGGAAAGCAGTGTGGAGGTTCCTCAGGAAATTAAAAATAGACCTACCCTATGACCCAGCAATAGCACTGCTAGGAATTTACCCAAGGGATACAGGAGTACTGATGCATAGGGGCACTTGTACCCCAAGGTTTATAGCAGCACTCTCAACAATAGCCAAATTATGGAAAGAGCCTAAATGTCCATCAACTGATGAATGGATAAAGAAATTGTGGTTTATATACACAATGGAGTACTACATGGCAATGAGAAAGAACGAAATATGGCCCTTTGTAGCAACGCGGATGGAACTGGAGAGTGTGATGCTAAGTGAAATAAGCCATACAGAGAAAGACAGATACCATATGTTTTCACTCTTATGTGGATCCTGAGAAACTTAACAAAAACCCATGGAGGAGGGGAAGGAAAAAAAAAAAGAGGTTGGAGTGGGAGAGAGCCAAAGCATAAGAGACTCTTAAAAATTGAGAATAAACTGAGGATTGATGGAGGGTGGGAGGGAGGGGAGGGTGGGTGATGGGTATTGAGGAGGGCACCTTTTGGGATGAGCACTGGGTGCTGTATGGAAACCAATTTGACAATAAATTTCATATATTGAAAAAAAAAAACAAACCCCTGTATAGATCACCTCATTCAAGATGTCACGTTCTCTCTGGGCTAAAGAGAAATGGAATATTTGGGGAAAGATAGACATGGCAGTTTCTCCTGGCAGAGAAAGGTCTTCTTACAGTGGGGCTTTCGCTGAGTGTGTTTTACTTCCTTGCTCTGATAGATCGCAGTGGTGCAGTGTTGGAATTTGGGGAAACCCATCAACCTCCCTCCTCACTGAGTTCTAACCAGTTTAAGTGTAGACTCACGGAGTCAAAGTACCAACTTATGAATACCAAAAGGCTGAAGACAATCTGGATGTCCATTAATAGGTGAAAGGGTAAATAAACACAGTAGAACCATAAAATGGAGTACTATGCGGCTAAAAAAGGGAACGAATATGCTCTGAGTAGTCACAGGGAAGAACTCAAAAAAATGGCAAGAAATGAGGGAGGCTAACGTAAGTGTGCAGTGTCCTATGTATACGTAAAGTTTGGAAGGAATCGCGAGAAAATCCTAGTAGGTTGGGCTTGGGGGATGGGCACGGGGCAGGTAGGGGCCTGGGTGGGAGGCAGACTTTTCGCTGAACATCATTTTGGGAAAACATGTACATTATTATCTGCATATGGCTAGAGACCTAGAAAATGACTCAGAAGGGGAGGACTTAGACGGGTGGATTAAAACAGTTGTTTTGCCCCTCCTCGTAAGTCACCTGGCTGTCTCTTGTCATGACTTTGGCAAAGGGAGAAGGAAAGAGTGGTGAGTGGGAAAATACGAGAAGGTACAAGAGAGAGAGGGAGAACGGGGGCGTACTTTTCATGAAGGTGGAGAGTTACAGTCTGCCCCTGTTGAGACCGGGCCGGGGGTGTGCTCCCCACATCTCAGTTCACTGGCTAGGCCTTACGCTGAGTAGGTGCTCAGAAATACAGCTGCGAGGGTCTGAGCTCGCCAGGACCCTGAATAATCTGTTGGCACAGAACTTTGTTGCCACCCACTTGGGAGGCAGTGCAAGGTGATGGTGAAGAGCATGGGATCCAGCGGTCAGAATAAAACTGTGTTCTCGGGGCGCCTGGGTGGCGCAGTCGGTTAAGCATCCGACTTCAGCCAGGTCACGATCTCGCAGTCCGTGAGTTCGAGCCCTGCGTGGGGCTCTGGGCTGATGGCTCAGAGCCTGGAGCCTCTTTCCGATTCTGTGTCTCCCTCTCTCTCTGCCCCTCGCCCGTTCATGCTGTCTCTCTCTGTCCCAAAAACAAATAAACGTTGAAAAAAAAAATTAAAAAAAAAAACAAAACTGTGTTCTCGGCTCTGCCACTAGGTAGATGTGTGGGCGCAAGTGTCTAATCCATCCCTACCTCGCTTGTAAAACAAGAAAAGTACGCGCCCCCACCTCCCTGTTTCGAAGACACACACAGAGTGCATGGGATGGCACCTGGCACATTATCGGTGCTCAAGAGCTTCTGGTGTTTATTTCTGCCAGTTTAGTCACTTATTTTGCAGAAAGTAGCACAGGTCCTGACTCTGCACGTAAGACTGAACAGAGTCTACACTTTCTTGCGGGGGGCAGCGCGCCCCTCCCCAACCTCGCTGGCTGATGCTTCCTTACAAGCAGCCGCTTGTCCTCTCCAGAGTCGGAGGGCCCGGTGTGGGGCTCTCCAGAAGAGCTACCTGCTGGCAGATGTGCCCTCTAGGATGCCAGAGGTGACGCCAGATGTTGACATGCAGCTGTGCTCACAGAGCACCCTATCAATGTTTATTCCCTGTATAATTGCCAAGTAAATGGCTCAATGTTATTGTGGAAATGACTCTAAAAGTTAATGGCTCCTCTAATAGGAGAACCCTCTTCCCTCCTCCCATTTCCCAACTGTACCAGGTCCTCAGTTCTCAGCCTTTTTTCTGTCTCCTGGAAAGGAGTGATGGACCGGACTACATCCTAGGTGAGAAATTTATTTGGAGCTCTGGTTGTGATGATTGGGTCTTAGTTGGGGCAAGAAGAAGGTGTTAGCTGTGCTGCTGGAGGGATCCCTCGATTAATTTTGTTATGTTTTTACCCCGCCTTATGAAAGAAGTTTTAAGCCACAGCAATGTCCAAGGTTCAAAGAGTTAAGTGTGTTTCAGGTTTTAAAAATGTTTCATACTTCGCGGCTAGTTTTGTCCTGGTCCCCATGTTCTGGTCAGAGGCAAGCTTTGCTTTGTTGTGTTGCCAAATACAGTCTCTTTTTGAAGCAGCAGGTGAGCCGATAACAGACAAGCCTGCCCCTTGGACGTGATCAGACAGAGAAAGCTGTGCTCAGAGCAGAGCAGAGCAGAGCCTGGGGACCAGACATCTGGCTTGTCGGCTTCACCTCATCCCCAGTGCCTTTCCTGTATGAAGAATCCAAACACGTCAAAATAGGGGCCCAGCAGCAGCCAAGCGCCATTGACCTTACCTACAATGCCAATGAAACGTACCTCGAGGAAGAATACTAGATAGAGTATGGACACTCTGGCCAACTCAGCAACTAGAGATTGGGGGGTAGGGCCCCGTGATTCCTGCCATTCTCCTCCGTGCACTACACTCCAGGCAGCGTGCCCAAGGTGGTTTAGTGCAGTGGTCCAGATCATGGGCTCGGAAATGGGTCTGCCTGAGTTCAAGCCCCAGCTGTGCTGCCTACTAGCAGTTGAGTGGTTTTGGCTCAATCACTTGACTCCTCTGTGCCTCAATTTCTCTTCTGTAAAATGGCAATCATAATAGCAGCTACTCCGTGAAGTTGCGGTGAGGGTAAATGACTTAACGTGGGTCAAGTGCCTGTTTCATAGTAAGTGATAGAGAAGTTTGGTCTCAAACACTCTGTGATGAGTCTTTTTCTTCTTTTCCTGTTTAGTACTTGGCACTAAAGAGTACTTAATTCAGTTGAACCGTGTGGTTGGCAAGAAGGCAGAGAAATAATCTCCCTGTAAATGACTTACGGTGGATGTCACTGGGCCCCTTGGGCTTGGGCTTTTGTGTCCACAGGAGCAGTCTCTGTTTTGGCCTTGCAATAGTCCTGATCTTGGCACCTCACTAAGTTACCCCAGAAGAACCTCCTTACACATCAGTGAGCAAGGTGGACTTTACTGACAGTATTCTGATGAGGTGAGGAGGGGCTGAGGGGAGGGATATCGCGGTGCACAGACACGCACACACTTGCGCACACACACCACCGTGAACAACTTTCACGTCTCCTTTAGGATTTCTTCCCTCTAAAGTCCCCGCTTGGCTACACTTTGGTGATTTCCGTCGGTGCCCTTTTCCCCACACCAGCCTCCAGTGTTGTTCTCCTCTCTCTGCCTCTGGGGAACTTTAAGTTCCTGACTCTTTGTAGGAAGCGGAGCTGTTTGGCCCTGCCCCAGCGTCAGCACACACCCTCTCAGATACACGATGGCCCAACATCGCCAACTTGATTCATTTGACGTATCAAGATGGCGCATCAAAGCACTTTGCACACATCCCAATGCCCAGACCCATGTTGAGCCCCCCCTGCTCTGTTGTTTACTAACTCTGTGATGGTGGGCAAGTTACTCAACTTCTCTGAGGCCCAGGTGACTCATCTGCAAAATGAAGGTAACGATGGGCCTTCAGGGGCTGTTGTGAACAAAGTGAAATCATGCCTGCAAAACACAGAACAGTGCCTGGTGGTTCATAGTCGTGCAATCTATGCTTTTGGAATAAATAATAGCCTCATCTCTCACAAAACCTAAGTGGGATTTCTCCCAGCAAAAGATGGGTATCCATAACTTTTTATGAGATGTGTATAAGGCACGATGGGACATAAAAGAATAAACACGTGGGTCTAACCAGATGACGCTCGGAAATTTTGCAGGCTACTTCATCACTCTGCACATTACTTTCCTCCACTGTAAAATGGGGATAATAATAGTACCTATTTATATGGCTGTTGGGAGCATTAAATGAGATAATGCATGTAAAAATAGAGCCTCGTCCAATTTAAAAGTTTAGAAAACTGTAGCTATTACTATTAAAAGTTTACGCCTTGAATTGAACTTCTAGGATAGGGAGATATATCTGTCTCCTTCCCTGGCATAAAATTCAAATTTGCAAAGTTCAGATGTATTCAGGAAATCCCAGTGCTATTTAACTGAATGCTTTAGTCAAGACAGAAATTGATTAATTCAAGCAGATAGCTTTGGCTTTAGAAATTTTAAATCACTACGCAATTCATAAACTTACTAATGGGTCTCTCTTGATATTTCATTTTGGAGATCTCAAATTCTTTCTGGTCTGTTAGCTTTGTAGTAGTTTCCTTTCATCGGCTACACATTAAGAATTAATTTGGGGTACGAGCTAATAGCTCAGTAGTTCTGACCGGTGTTCCCTTTGATTTTGTGTAAACTGAGCAATTGGCCATATTCCACGAGCCACTAGATGGAATATGCATGAGCAGAGTTTAGTGTTGGGATCAAATAAGGCTTGCAACAAACTTAATGTGATGTTGTAAAGGATATGCAAAATCAATATTACGCCGTGGGGTAATTAGACATAAATGCAGTTCACACAGATGACTGTGGTTACCTTGCTCCCAGACAAGTCCTTCCGGGATTAGCTACCAGAGGAAGAGGATGGGTTTGGAGCAGAAAGCAACTTTGGGACCCCTCGGAATTCTTCTGAACGCAGAGCATCCAGATGGCTGTCCTTTGGGATAGGACCTGGGTGACCAGGAAGCTTGTTGAATGGTGAATGCAACCTCATCCTCGTCCTTATAGGGGTTTGGCTGCAAGGAAAGTTTATTAGGCTAGGCCAGGGGACAGTAAACTTTTTCTGTGAAGAGCCAGATAATAAATACTGTAGGCACTGAGGGTCATATGGTCTGTGTTGCAATGATTCAACTCTGCCATTGTAGTGCAAAAGCAGCCATAGTATATTGATAAACTGACAGATCTGGTTATGTTTCAATAAAACTATTTATTTATTTATTTGTTTGTTTGTTTTTAATGTTTATTTTTTGAGAAAGAAAGAGACAGAGCATGAGTGGGGGAGGGGCACAGAGAGGGAGACACAGAATCTGAAACAGGCTCTAGGCTCTGAGCTGTCAGCACAAAGTCTGATGTGGGGCTCGATCTCATGAATGTGAGATCATGATCTGAGCCGAAGTCAGACACTTAACCCCAACTGAGTCACCCAGCTGCCCCTTAATAAAACTTTATTTAAAGAAACAGGTGACGGGCTGGATTCAGCCCATAGGCTGTGTAGTTCATGGAGTCCTGGTCTAGGCCAAGGTTCTGAATGGGAAACTGGAGAAGAGTATCAAAACCACCACTTCCTTGAGGCAGGCTAGCATCTGGGTTGATGGATGAAATAGGGGTGTGGGAAATTGGGGCTGGGGGAAACTTCAAAACCTGTTTTCTTTTCCCTTCCTTTATAGGGCTTGCCTATCCTAATGTAAGCAATTGGCTAGAAAGGTGGTGTAGAATGGGTAAGAGTGTGGGAACTTACCGGGATCAGGTTTAAACCCTGTCCTGATTTAGCTGTGTGACCTTGGTTTATTTTACCCCTCAGAGCCCATCTGTAAAACTGGGGTGATAGAACCCGTCTCATAAAGTTATGAGGATTAAACGAACTGTGTTTTGTAAAGTGCTTAGCACACACTAAATAGCCGATGTAGTATATCTGAACACCGTATTTTACGGGCAACTTAGGGAAGCTTCAAGAGTCGTTTTGCCTTTGGGGAATTTTCTTCCACCTCTCATACAGACTTTATTACTATTATTTTTTACTTTATTTATTTATTTTGAGAGGGAGAGGGAGAGAGAGCGTGAACAGGGAAGGAGGAGAGATAGAGGGAGAGAGAAAATCCCAGGCAGGCTTCCTAATGTCAGCACAGAACCCTACTCGGGGCTCCGTGTCATGAGCCATGAGATCACGACCTGAGCCAAAAATCAAGAGCAGGACGTTTAACCGACTGAGTCGCCCAGGTCCCCCTCTCATACAGACTTAAGAATACGACTCCCCAGAAGCTGGGTCTGTGTTCAGCGGTATTTAATTAGTTCCCTGATACCCCCATGGGGCGGAAATGCTGAGTCATAGGTTGCATGTGCTCAGCTTTGGTAGATATGAAATCGCTTAGTAGACGTTAAGTAGTTTTCCAAAATGGCTATGCCTCTTCACAGTTCCGTGAGCCTTGTTATAAGAGCTCCAATTGTTTATCATTCTGGTTTCTGGTGGTTTTCACTGGCGTCTTCTAAGGAAGTCATGAATTTGTGCACATGGCATCTACTTATTAGTCATATGAATATCCCATTTTTTGAAGCGCCTGTTTGAATGCCACGTTTTCTTACTGGTTTGTAGGGGTTCTTTCTATAGTCTGGATCGGAGAACTTCAGCCTTTACAGATGTTTTCTGACAGAGCCTCTGATTTTAATACAATGCTATCTATCAATCTTTGTTTTACTGTCTTAAGTTCAAGAACTTAATTAGTTGGTACTATTTAAAAAACTTTTTTTTAAATGTTTATTTATTTTGGAGAAAGAGAGAGACATTGTGTGACCAGGGAAGGGGTGGAGCGAGAGGGAAACACAGAATCCAAAGCAGGCTTCTGGCTCTGAGCTGTCAGCACAGAGCCCGACACGAGGCTCCAACTCACAAACTGTGAGATCACGACCTGAGGCAAAGTCAGTTGCTTAACCAACTGAACCACCCAGGCGCCCCTTGGTGCTATTTACACTCCATTGCTTGTAATACTTCACATAGCTGATGAATACACACCAGTTAGAACCACTGGACTAGCTAGCTAATTTCTTTTAATCCTGAGATTTGATGAATCCATGAAAGCCAACCAGTTGGTATTCATTTGGATTCATTTTCAACACACCTGAAAAGGATGGTCATGGATGCGTGGAACTCTGAATCATTGTGTACCCTGAGGGCAGGAAGTCTGCGACGGGGCAGGATTTCAGGGGTGAGGTGAAGTGCTACAGTGAAATGGAAGCTGAACGACCATGCAGTGTGGCCAGGGAGATGTCCCGGGTATCCGGAAAAGTGAAAAGGAATTAAGATGGGGTGAATCATAGGATAGAAGGGAGGGAAGGGAGATGAAAGGAAAAGACAGAGATTTGGTAGCAAATGTCAGAGACTCAAATATAACAAAAGAAGGTGCTCGTGGGAGGTTGGCCTTGAGAGGTGGTCTTCTTAAATTTTCCCATTTTTTTAATTAGAAGGTCCTAATAGTCCAAGTCATGTAGCAATGATTTCTCTTTTTCTCTTTCTCTTTTTATTTTTTCTTTATTGTCTTTTTCTTTGTTTCTTTGTTCCTTTCTTTCTTTCTTTCCTCTCTCTCTCTCCCTCCCTTCCTTCCTTTCTTATAATAGAGGCACTTCATACCCACCACTTTTTTCCCCTTCCTGATGGGAAATAAAATGGGTTATTAACTTTTGAATAGGTGCTATATAAGTTATAAAGGAAATTTAGAAGTGGGAGCCAGCAATGTGAAGAATATATATCCTATGTCAAAATTATAGAACTAGCCCAGCCTGAATCTTTCCTTTTCTTTGAGGGTTCTGTGTCAATTGTATTGGGAGGTCTATTCTATCAGAAAGAACTCTTGTTTGCAAGTGACTGAAAACCCAACTTGAAGCCTTCTGTGATAAAAGGAAAGTTTTGACTCTCGTAAATGAAAAATGTAGAGTGCATGCTGGCCTCAGTTTAGGCTTTTTCTAGCAGCTTAGATGATGTCACCAAGGATTGGGATTTTTCTCCGTTACTTGGCTCTACGTTCACTACTGCTGACTTCATCCTTTGCTTATATGCATGGCTACTCTCACTCCCTGGTAGCTTCCCACTCCCTCCTCGTAAGAGCAAAATAACTAAAGCAATTGTAACCCTCCTTCGGCACTAAACACAGAAATACGAGGAACCTCTTCTAACGTTGCCACTGAAAACCTGGGATTCATAACCTCTCATTGGCCCACAACGGGGGTCACGTGCCCGTGCCTCATCCAATCACCTGGCCAAGAGACAAAGGCAAGCTATCTTTATTAGACAAGATCCAACCTGGAGTTGGGTGTGGGCTTGGTCCCGCCCAAACTGAGAGGCGGGCAAGTGAATTCTCTAATAACAGGAAGGCCGCTGATGCCGGGGAAGTATCAAACAAGGGCCATCATACCTAGCAAGGGAACTTGGAGCGTTGGGGGAGCTTTGTAAACAAAGAGCAGCTGTGTGATTTAGGAGCCAGAAAGCAACAAAGTGCAGCTTCCTGAGCTAACTGCCGGAGTCAGGAGACCTTGCTTGCACTTTGACTCCGACGCTTAATAATTAAGTTTCTGAGTCTCCGATCCCTGATCTATCCAGTGTGAAAAGGATTCCAGTCCTCTTGTTGTTGGAGGACTAAATGAGAGAATATTTTCAGACAGGCTTTGGGCCGTATAAAAAATACATGGAGATGAATGAATGTACGGTTTTCACCATACGGGAATAAACAGATCCCAAACGCAGTGTTGCCATTGAAAGGTGTACTGCTGAAGCTAATATTCGTGCAAAGTAAAATTTTGGTTGGGCCATCAATAATAACGATCAGATCGGGGCGCCTGGGTGGCGCAGTCGGTTAAGCGTCCGGCTTCAGCCAGGTCACGATCTCGCACTCCGTGAGTTCCAGCCCCGCGTCAGGCTCTGGGCTGATGGCTCAGAGCCTGGAGCCTGTTTCCGATTCTATGTCTCCCTCTCTCTGCCCCTCCCCTGTTCATGCTCTGTCTCTCTCTGTCCCAAAAATAAATAAACGTTGAATAATAACGATCAGATCAAAGTGTTGATTGCGATACAGATACTAACCACTAGCGTCTATCAAGGGCGTCCTGTGCACCAGGCACCGTTCTAAGCATTTTTCAGATACTATTTTTCACTTCATTCTCAAATAACCTTCGGAGTTCAGCACTGTTATATCCCCATTTTACAACTTGCCCAACATCCCCAGATAGCAATGGGGATTCCGATCCGTATCCTCAGAATCTGAACTCTGAACCACTATGCTATCCACAGCTAAGGGTGGTAAAATCTACCACTCTGCAAGTCAAGTGGAGCCAAATTAACCAACACCATTCTGTGCACGAACACAGCTAGCGAATATGAAACAGCGTTAAATAGACTCAGTAGCCTGTGAAAATAAAACCTAAATAGAAGCATTTATTATGTTGGTACTTTTCCTCGTGGTGACTTGGTTCTCAAGCTTTGACCTGCGGCCGTGTGGACACAACCCAAGGCGAAAGCGTGTAATTTGTGGGGTTACAGCTCGTTGGAGTAGAAAGAGTTTGGAGTTAAAAGACTAGGAGGACAGGGACAGCTCAGTTACCAGCTAGAACCCCTTCACATATCTTATGTTCTTATTTATAGAGTGGAGATGGTATTTGCTCCAGAGAGTGGGCATGGGGCCAAAATTTTCAAATCCTTTGAAAGCTGTCAAGCACTATATGTAATACATTTGTTACTTTTCTTTAAAAAAAATTTTTTTAACATTTGTTCATTTTTGAAAGGCAGAGAGAGAGTGCAAATGGGGGAGGGGCAGAGAGAGAGGAAGAGACAGATTCTGAAGCAGGCTCCAGGCTCTGAGCTGTCAGCACAGAGCCCGACGCGGGGCTCGAACTCACGGACCATGGGATCATGACCTGAGCCGAAGTCAGCCGCTTAACCGACTGAGCCACCCAGACGCCCCATTTATTACTTTTCTTATTAAAAATGCTTCCAGAGACCACTTGAGCTATCAATGAATTATGTTCCATGGGAACAGCATTTAAAACTTACCTGTATTTCCATGGTATTGTGCTTTTCAATTTCCTTTCAGTCTGGCCCTCCTAAGTGGTCTGATTTCTTTCTATGGAGCTGTCTGAATCAGCCCCCGGTATGACATAATGGGTTCCTTTACATACTTTGGGGACTCACCGGAAGTCAGCGTAAGTTGATGCTTTATGGAGGTCCTTGAGGGATAATGGGCCTCCTGTATAAACACACAAAGCTCTAACCTCTCACGGCCCAGCTTCTGCTTAGCCCCCTTGTTATCAGAAAAAACAGCCCTGGGGGTTGGACCTACTCCGTTAAGACAGGAAAAGGTTCCAAAATCAAGCATATTCAGCAAGCACCCTATACACGAAGCTCATCAGAGGCAGTTTTGTGTGTTAGAAAAAAATCTCCTTGACAGAAGACCTGGGTCCTAGTTGTACCCGACCACCAACATGCTGTGTTGCCCCAGGCAAGGTATGAAACTTCTCTGGGCCTTAAATCTTCAAGTACAAAAAAAAAGGTGATGAAATAGGGATCTTTAAGACCCACTGGATGCCAAGTTATGATGGTTCCTTCCATATGTCAATTACCTTGCTGTTGGTCTCTAAGATTTAACACTCCCTGCCCCGTGGTTCACCTCTTTGCATACGCACTAGCTCTGGGAGCTTCTCATGTTACTGAACTTCTGTGAGCATGAATTTCCTCATCTGTTATTGGCTCTACCTTGGAAAGGGTGTGAGGATTAGAGTTATGTATGCTGCATGCATAAGGACGGTGTGTGTGTGTGTGTGTGTGTGTGTGTGTGTGTGTGTGCGTGTACTGGTTCACAGTGGGGGCTTTGGAGTTAGATTAGGAGGACTCCATCCTTGTTTAGCCTTTTTCTTACAGTCACATGGAGCAAAACCTTTGTTTTGTCATCGGTAAAATGGAGATAGTAATAGGACCCTCTTCATGGGGTTGTTGTGTAGATTAGATGAGATACTGCACACAGCATGCTTAGTACATAGTAGATAATCTGGAAAGGGTAATTGCTTATATAATTTCTTATAATGATTTTTATTCGGTGTTTAGAAATGGGTTCCTCCTAGCAAGTTCCTTTTGCTTTTTACTGTTCGTGTTATGCAATTTTTCAAAAGTAATTCTTTGAGTTTCAGTGCTGCTGCCTGCTTTGAGTTATTTCTCTAAAATTACAAAGGTAAAGGGGCACCTGGGTGGCTCAGTCAGTTAAGCGTCTGACTTCGGCTCGGGTCATGATCTCACAGCATGTGAGTTCGAGCCCCGCATCAGGCTCTGTGCTGACAGCTCGGAGCCTGGAGCCTGCTTCGGATTCTGTGTCTCCCTCTCTCTCTCTGCCCCTCCCCTGCTCACCTCTGTCTCTCTCTCTCAAAAAATAAACATTAAAAAATTTAAAAAAATAAAATTACAAAGGTAAAACACACCTGTTTTTAAAAACACATTTGATTTTCTATGAAAGTAAGATGCTTTCAGTTAAAGTAACAGATTTATATAAGAAAGAGCATTTCTTGTCCCTGTCATTGTAAAGTCCTCTCAACCTTAATACAGAACTCAAAAATGTTCTCAAAGATGATTTTCTTCCTCTCTCTACCTTCTTCCTTCTTTGGGGACCATGAAATGGTAAAACAATGTCAAGTCATGGCCATAGATGGGGGTCAATAGATCTAGGGGCTGTCTGCTTCCTCCTCCACATTTTATAGAAAGAGAAAAATCTCTCTAAGTGGCTCTTTCCAAAAAACAAGAAAGTTGTTTTCCCGTAAGCCTCTAACAAAAGTCCTTTCAAGCCTCATTTGCCCAGATTGGGTCATGAACTCATTCTTGAAAGAAATTGCGCCCATCAAGGTTGGGCATCACTAACGTGCTTAACGCAATCCAGATCCAGAGGTACCCGTGGAGCTGCCTGAATGTCTACACAGCACACCCAAGAACGAGGGAGGGGCGTGTGCCCCCAAGGAACCTGCACCGTGACCAAGTGGTAAGACCAGAACACTCACTGCAGTCCACAACCTATTTTAATCCTTTGTGTTGTTTGTAAGTCCCTGTATTAGTCTGCTAAGGCTGTCGTAACAAAATGCCACAGACTGGGTGGCTCAAACAACAGAAATTAATCTCCTCACAGTTCTGGAAGCAAAAAATATGAGATGAAGGTGTTGGCAAGTTTGGTTTCTTCTGAGGCCTCCCTCCTTGGTTTTAAGATGGCTGCCTTCTTGCTATTTCTTCTTCTGTCTCTGTGTGTTTGGCCTGAATCTCTTCTTCTCATAAGGACACCAGTCATGTTGGATTAGAGGCCATCCTGGAAACCTCATTTACCTTAATTACCTTTTAAAGGCTCTATCTCCAAATTTAGTCACATTCTGAGGTACTAGGGGTTAGGATCTCAGTAGGTGAGTTTTAGGGAACACAATTCAGCCCATAACAGTTCTCAACTTCCAAGACTACTCCTTAGAATAACTTTCTTTGTGGTCTGGTATGTATCTATACTTTATAATTGTTCTCAAAACGTTCTTTGTAATGAACCTACGCTGACATTGCCTCAGAAATTAAGGCAACCATTTTATCCATGAGAGTCTCTCAATAGTCAGGAAATCTTTCATGTGCCTGACAATTTCACTTTAGATAAGTTTTAAGGCAGGTGTAACCACTAATTTAAGTACCTATTTTTAAAAAGTATCTCAGTACCACCTCACGCTGGTCAGAGTGGCTAAAATGAACAAATCAGGAGACTATAGATGCTGGCGAGGAAGTGGAGAAACGGGAACCCTCTTGCACTGTTGGTGGGAATGCAAACTGGTGCAGCCACTCTGGAAAACAGTGAAATTTTTTAATTTCAAAAAATTAAAAATAGATCTACCCTATGACCCAGCAATAGCACTGCTAGGAATTTACCCAAGGGATACAGAAATGCTGATGCATAGGGGCACTTGTACCCCAATGTTTATAGCAGCATTTTCAACAAGAGCCAAATTATGGGAAGAGCCTAAATGTCCATCAACTGATAAATGGATAAAGAAGATGTGGTTTATATATACAATGGAATACTACTTGGCAATGAGAAAGAATGAAATCTGGCCATTTGTAGCAACGTGGAGGGAACTGGAGAGTGTTATGCTAAGTGAAATAAGTCAGGCAGAGAAAGACAGATATCATATGTTTTCACTCATATGTGGATCCTGAGAAACTTAACAGAGAGCCATGGGGGAGGGGATGGGGGGGGAAATTACCAAGAGGGAGGGAGGCAAACTATAAGAGACTCTTAAATAATGAGAACAAACTGAGGGTTGATGGGGGGTGGGGGAGAAGGGAAAGGGGGTGATGGGCATGGAGGAGGGCACCTGTTGGGCTGAGCACTGGGTGTTGTATGGAAACCAATTTGACAATAAATTATATTTAATATAAAAAAAAAGTATCTAAGTAAAATGCCCACGTGAATATACTCCACATAAGTACTCGGTGAATCTCTCAAAATGAACTGGTAATAAATATAACCCCAGAACACTGAATGATTTAACCTAATGATTTAGAGCGAACTATGGCAGGTATTATTTTCATCTGCCTATCACGCTTTGGTCATACCTTTTCTTTTGGTTTCTTTGGGGGAATTCCTTCTCTACTTCAAGTGACCTTTGGGTATTAAACTGTCAAATCATTGCCCACTACCACCACTATTCTGGCCCCATCTTGGGGTTAAACATGTGGTTGCATCCTTGGGACATGGTGATCAGTTGAGCAACTGAAAACATGGCCCGAATTGGGATTTACCAGAATGTTAGGAATTAGAGAGCAAGAATTGCCATCCTGTTGTGGGTCGAATTGTGTCTCCCTCAAAAGATATGTTGAAGTCTTAGCCCCTGTTACCTGTGAATGGGACCCTATTCAGAAAGGATCTTTGCAGATATAATTAAATTAATATGAAGTCATACTTGGGTAGGATGGGCCCTAATCCAATATGATTGGTACCCTCTAAGAAGAGCAGAAGAGACACAGAGACACATGAGGAGAATACCATGTGACGGTGGAAGCAAAGATTGGAGTGATATTACAGCCAAGAAACACCAAGGATTGCTGGAAGCAGTAGGACCTAGGAGAAAGACATGGGACATTCTCCCCTGAGCCTTCCTCTAGAGAGAGCATGTCCTTGTAGACACCTTGATTTTAGGACTGTGATCACCAGGACTGTGAAAAATGAAATTTCTTTTATTTTAAGGAATCTAGTTTGTAGTACTTTATCGCAGCAGCCCTGGGAAACTGAGACACCCCCCCCACCCCCATTCTCTTAAATAGCAAGCGGAAGCTGAGAATTCTGGGTGGCTACCATCCCCAACCTGTGGAGGAAAAGTAAGGCCAAAATAAAGAGATAAACAGAGACGAGAGATGGACCTGTAAGGAGTAAGTTTCATCTCTTGGCCTGGTTCCCACAGCCACTCTTTATTGTGCTACCTGTGACCTACCTCAGAGCTTCTCAACCAGGCAGCAAAGGCAAGAGGGTTGTAGGTATCCTGAGAGATTGGTCTCTACAGGCTCTTGAGTGGTCAAGCTGGGATGAGGTGAGCAGACTGCCTCCAACTGCAACCAGAGTCAGCCCAAGTTAGTATTACCCCATGCACTCTGCACGTGTTGTCATTTTCTATCTATACTATGACAGGAGAATGTTGGGAAGCATTAACTTACTCCATAGCCTTCCCAGGGACATGGACCAGAAAGTTCCTGTTTTTGCGGACACTAGTTTGCCCTGGTTTCCAGCACATGCACTTAAAATGGTCCCGGTTAATTTGACATCATCAGCTATAAATCTGCTTAGCATTTGGAGAATGTCTACTAAAAACTATCTGGGCTAAAATTTAATAGGCTGCGACAACCACAAAGGGTGGCAAAGATGTGGAGCACCTGAAGGTCTTGTACCGTCGTTGGTGGAGGTATAAAATGGTGCAACCACGCTGGAAAACTGTTTGGCGGTTAATTCACTCTTAGGTATACACCCAAGAGAAATGGTCATATATATCTACAAAAAGACTTGAACAGCAAAGTCCACGGAAGAATTACTCCTAGTGGTCAGTAGCAGCCCAAATGCCCCAGAAACACGATAATAAATATATAAATTACAGTATATTTAAATAATGGAATTCTGTTCGGTTAGCAGAAAAGACAGGATCCCTGGAGCACACAAGAATATAGATGAATCACATATATTGTGTTGTGTTACAAAGGCCAGACACAGAAGACTGTAGGCTGCATAATTCCATGTATGTGATGTTAAAGAAAAGCCCAAGCTTGTCAATGTTTACAGAAGTCCAAACAATGGTTACTTCTAAGGGGAAGGGAGTGGGCAATGGACTAGAAAGCTGTGTGTGGGAACCTTATGAGGTGCCAGAAATGTTCTAGATCTTGATCTGGGTAGTGGTTACGTGGGTGTGTATATTTGTAAAAAAAAAAAAAAAAAAAAAAAAAAATCATCAAGTTGGGCACTTGAAATTAGTGTGCTTTACTTCAGGTGTGTTATCACTCAAAAATTTCTAAAATATACTGAGTTTTGAGTCTATAAAACATGGTTATTTAATATTAAAAGTTTTTTTAACCTCTTCTTTTCCTAATATACCTGAAAACAAGTACATATTTCTTGTTAGAATTTTAGAAAATACAAAGAGCTTAAAGTCATTCACATTCCTACTACTTAGAAAATATCGTTGACTTTTGATATATATCTTTTCATTTTAGAAAATACAAAGAGCTTAAAGTCATTCACATTCCTACTACTTACAAAATATCGTTGACTTTTGATATGTATCTTTTCATTCTCTCTTTTTTTAAGTTTATTGAGAGAGAGAGAGAGAGAGAGTAAGAGCAAGAGTGAGAGAGAAAGAAAGAAAGAAAGAAAGAAAGAAAGAGAAAGAAAGAAAGAAAGAAAGAAAGAAAGAAAGAAAGAAAGAAAGAAAGAAAGAAAGAAAGAAAGAATCCCAAGCAGGCTCCATGCTGTCAGCACAGAGCCCAATGTGGGGCTCAAACTCATGAACTGTGAAATCATAACCTGAGCTGAAATCAAGAGTCAGTCACTCAACTGACTAAGCCACCCAAGTGCCCCATCTGTTCTCTTTTAAATCAAGGAAAAATCTGATTATAGGGTACCAATTGTTTTGTTACTTTTATCTAACCTATTAAGAAACATTTTTTTTATATCAGTAAGTATTCTCTAGCAGCAGCTTTTTTCAAGAAGGCGTAATACACCAACACATTCCTTTGCCATGATTTGTTTACCTCATTTTTAATTTTTTATTATTTTTAGTTTAACTCCTTTTTTATTGATATTCATTCTGATCGCTTTCCATGTTCTGACATTATAACCCCCTCTAGAATGCATATCCTCTTAGTGGTCTTGACATATATCGGGGATTATTTTCCTAGGATGCCTTCCCATGAGCCCATTGTTGAAGTCTGCAAAAATGCTGAGACTTTTTTTTCAGAGGTAAACATCTTTAGTACTTTTGATGTTAATTCCAAATTGCTTTCCAAAAAAATTGTATTAATTTACACCACCAGCAATGATGTGTACTGTCTTATTTTACTTATTTGAAATCTCATACTCGCAAAATTAGGAAAGTACTGTGAACCTCCACATCCCTATTGCCCAGCTTTGCTAATCACCATTTCACTGTCCTTATTTAATCTCTTGTGCTCTTCCTCACCCATCTTAATCCCAACAGACCTTCCTTTATAATCCTTCTGCTTTGGAAGTGAAGTTCCAAAACATAGGAAGCATCCCTTCTTACATGCTGTGTGACCTTGGGCAGGTTTCTTAATCTCTCTGAGTCATAGTTTCCCTTATCTGTAAAATGCAGAAAAAACACAGGATTATTATAAGAATGAAATACAAATTATCTACCCAAAGCTTTTGGTTTACTTTTTGGCTTCACATGGGATTATATGTATTTGAATCCTCCGATTTCTTGCTATTCCTGGAAATGGAGTTAAAGGATGAGATACCCACAGAAATAAATATTAATAATAGTAATTTTATAAGTATTAACAAAAATAGTACCGGTATGACTGAAAATCTTCATGAATGCCAACATCAGCATTTTTACATCCTCCTCCTTCCTCCTGTCCAAAACATTCTCTTCTGCACCAAAACAAAGGCACAACTCAACCACCAAAAACCAGAGATTTGCCCCAGTGGAAGCTGGAGCAGTTGCTGGTTCTCCTCCATATGACCTTGACATCTAGTGAGCAAAGAGAGAAGTGGTTGACAATATCCTCTGGCTTTAAATGAGCCTGGGTCTGAGACCCAGCTCCTCTGCTGTGTAACTCAAGTGATTTTCTTAACCCTCCATACCTAATCCATACCAAATTGTCTTTATTTTTCTTAAATTTATTTATTTATTTTGAGAGAGACAGCGCAATTGGGAGAGGGGAAGAGAGAGAAGGAGAGAGAGAGTTCCAAGAAGGCTCCGCACTGCCAGCGCAGAGCCTGATGTGGGGCACGAACCTGCGAAGCCGTGAGATCGTGACCTGAGCCAAAATCAAGAGTTGGACGCTTAACCAACTGAGCCACCCAGACACCCCCTCCATACCTAATTTTCTGAGCCTAAATCCATTATTTCCTAATTACCTCCTCAATCCATCCATTTTTCTCCATCCCCCCTGACTCCCCGACTTTGGTCCACCACCATGTCTTATCTACACCACAAGGAGTCTCCTGGCTTCTCTTCTTCCTTCCATTCTTGCTTTCTGTATTCCATGGTGGTAGCTTTAGCTTGGAGTGACAGAAAATCCAAAATAACATGGTTTAAATTCAATTAAGATGGCGATTGTTTTTCCCACATAGAAATTTATGTAGCCCACTGCACACCCATTAGAATATCTAAAAATTTTAAAAGTGACCTTCCCATTCACTGCTCGTGGGAATATAAAGTACTATCCCCACTTTGAAAAACTGGCTGTTTCTCACATTGCTAAACAGACATCTACCATATGATGCAGCCATTCCATGGCTAGCTATTTACCCAGAGAAGCAAATTATATGCCTGCACAAAGATTTAAACATAGATGTCCATACCAGCTCTGTGCACAATAGCCCCAAACAGTAAACAACCCAAATGTCTATCCACTGGTCAATGGATTAAACAAACCGTTACATCCATTCAATAGAATACTACTCAGCAGTAAAAAGGAAGGAATTGGATGAATCCCAAAATAATCATGCTGAATGAAAGAAGTCAGACAAAAAAGGGTACGTACTCTATGATTCCATTATATAAAGTTCTAGAAAATGAAAACTAGTCTATAGTGGCAGAAAGCAGATCGGCCAGTGGTTGTCTCATATTGGGAGTACAGGGAAGGGTGAATTGCCAAGGGGCATGGAAAAATCTTTTGGGCATAATAGAAATATTCTCAAGCTTAGTCATTACACGAATGTATACAAATGTCAGATATACCAAATTGTATGCTTCAAATGGATGGAGGAATTTTTTGTATATAAAAACTGTATGTAAGTTAGACATCGATAAATTAAAAAGTCAAAGGAGCAGTCTGAGACTGGTAAGCTCTCCACCATGTCAGGAACCTGGGATCCTTTATCTCATTACCCCTCCATGCATGGCTTCTTCCTCATGTCCAAGATGGCAGCATCCGGTTTCCCGCTGCAGGATGGAGGAAGGGACAAAGAGGAGGGCAAAGAGCACGTGCAGCTTGCCTCTTAAAAGAGGGTCTTAGAAGCTCCCCCCCCCCCCCCCCCACACACACAACTCTGCTTATATACCATTGGCCATAATTTACTCATGGACATACCTAGTTACAAAGGCGGCTGGGAAATGTAGTCTTTATCTCAGATGGTCACATGTATATAGAGGAAGGGGAAAACAGAAATAAAGGGATAGTTAGTGGACTTAGTATCTTACTCAGCTGCTTGTTTGTATCTTGTCGTCAAAATGTGCATCTGATCATAGTACCCTCTCTGCTTAAAGCTCTGCAGTGACTTTCCACTGGCCTCAGAATAAAGGGCAAACTCCTCGCACGGCCTCCCTAAACCTGATCTGGTCCCTGCCAACTTTCGACCTTACTCTCTTTGGTTGAGGAGCTCCGTCCAGTATTTACTGCCTTGAGCTCCGTCCAGTATTTACTGCCTTTAGCCCCTCTAGCACATCAGCAAGGCTTCATTCACTGTATCCCTCCGCTTGGAACACGTTACCCTCACTCTTTGCCTAGTGAACCACCGTATCCTTCAGCTCTGGTTCATCCTGACTCAGCTTAGGGCAAATTCCTCGTTTGTTTTACACCTACCTTTCCTAGATGGTGCCTCTCACGGTTTGTAATTTTATATTTGTGTGACAATATGATCCCAACCTTTCGCACACACTAGACTGTGAGCTCCTTTCTGTTCACCTCTGTATATGAGTACCTAACAAGGCTGAGTGAGCTAAATACACTTTTATCGAGTGTGTAAACGAACGAATGAATGCGCTTATATCCAGTGCTGTTGCTCGAAGTGAAGTCACTGAGGAGAAGTTTTGTAGTTTCACTGAGCCCTGATTCCCTTTGTTAGGTGTCGATTTTAAAAGGCCTAATAGTATTTTCTTCGGTCGTTTGCTCTGTACGTCCACCCTAAATGATCACTTGAGTCGCCATCGATGTGTTGAGGGGAGATCTTTCCATAAATGTCTGCTTGGGTGGCAGGGGGTATGTGTATGGGGGAGGTGATGTGAAATGAGTAAAGTTTGTGGAAATAAAAGTTACTGTACAGTTCATTACCTCCCGTCTCCTGGGATAGGGGTGGGAGTTCGGGGGGATTGGAACTGAGGGTAGGAACAGGGGTGGTGGGCGGAGGGCTTGGGGGAGGGCAGCAATACATGCTGTCATATATTTACATTGTTCCTTTAACTGGGGAGGTGAGGCTCTGTTGACCCACTTGAGGGACAAAGTATTCTCAAGTATGTGGCATTTATTTGGAATGCAGATACAGTATGGTCTGCTTCAGTGGGAGCCTTGACAGCATAATTATAGGATATTAGATATTAATAGATTCAGAAAAACAGGTTCTTTGTAGTGCAACTGCGGTCAGCCAACTGTATAATAAGCAAAAGTGAAAATCACTTTCCTCACAAATGTTTTCTGATTCAAAGTTCCCTTGATTCACAAAGTTTTCCCACAGTTAATCCAATTAGTGGATTTTCTTATAATTTTGAAGTGGAAATGCTCTGCCTTAATCTTGCATACACCCCAAAACATAGTCAAAGAATAACCAGAAGACTTGAGATACAAACAGAGGATGTGCAGGGAGCTGGGAGCTGGGGACATGGCCATGTGCTTCTTGGTGCAAACGCCAGTCTGGAAACGCCTTCCTGGGGGGGGTGCTACATGAGCCGCCTCGGACCCAGTGCGTCCCAGGCGTGTCTCGTTTTGTACCGCTGCGACCATTTTTGCCGTATCTGCCTGCCAGCCAGGCATTGCGTACTTAATAAGATGGATTCTATTTTCCAAACTTAAATTTGCTTAGAAAGGACAACTGAATTAATTGTAAACAAAATATATAATGTCAGCGCCGGCAGGTCAGGGATTTTTCTGTTTGGCTCTTTGCTGTATCCCCTCATTGGCTAATACAGTGCCCGGTAGGTTCTCAAAGGGTGTTTGTTAAATGAACAGATGTCATCTTCAACAGAAAAACACGTATTTCTCTCAGATGTGTTATCCGTGTTTGGCTATGACAACAACTAAAAATGTTCATTTGCTTCCCACGTAACACCTCTTGCAGGTCATGAGCCGTTTACTGTGTACCATACTTTTCTAAGCCACGGAGCAGTGATCACTGCAGGAGTGGCCTCGTTTCATCACTGACTTACTGTCTTACTAGCTAGGCAACTCCATTCTTAAAGGTTCTGTCCACCTCTGTGTGCCCAACGCCTGGCACAGTGTGAGGCACATAACAGGTATAATAAAGCAAACATCTGTGAATGAATGAGCGATTTCATGTGCACCTCTAGCACATAAACCGTTATCCCCATTGTCATACAGAGGAAGAAAAAATCCAGGCACTGAGGTGTTCAGTATCTGTAAAAAAATTTCTTTTCTAATGTCTATTTATTTTTAAGAGAGACAGGGTGCGAGGGGGGAGGGACAGTGAGAGAGAGAGAGAGAGAGAGAGAGAGAGAGACAGAATCCGAAACAGGCTCCAGGCTCCGAGCTGTCAGCACAGAGCCTGATAAAGGGCTTGAACCCACCGACCATGATATCATGACCTGAGCCAAAGTCAGAAGCTCAACCGACTGAGCTGCCCAGGTGCCCCCCACACGTTCAGTATCTTGGCCAAGGTTACAGAGCTGGTAACTGAAGGAGCGAGGATCTGATCTTAGGCAGCTTAACTCAGGAACTCTTCTTTTTTAAATATTATATTAGATGAATGGATATTCTCTGGTCCAGTCTGAGCCACCAACCTTGTCAATTTTAGTTAGACGAATCAAGAAGGATGTGTATTCTTAACTTTCTTAAAGTTTATTTATTTATTTTGAGAGAGAGAGCCCGAGCAGGTGAGGGGCAGAGACAGAATCTTAAGCAGTCTACACGCTGTCAACACAGAGCCGGATGCAGGCCTGGAATTCGCAAACTACGAGATCATGACCTGAGTTGAAATCAAGAATTCGACGCTCAACCGACGGAGCCACCCAGGCACCCTTATTTTTAACTTTTTTATCATCCACTTCTTAAGATGATTTTCCCTCTAAACAGTTTTCAGAACATGCTCACTTGTGATGGTTGATGATTTTGGGCATCAACTTGACTGGGCCACTGGGTCCCTGGATATTTGGGCCAACACTATTCTGTATGTGTCAGTGATGGTGTTTTTTGGATGAAATTAACATTGGAATTGGTAGACTGAGTAAAGCCGATTGCCTTCCTGAATGTGAGCAGGCCTCATCCAATCAGTCAAAGGCCTGAATAGAACAAAAAGGGCTGAGTAAGAGAGAACCTGCTCTCTCTGCCTGACTGTCTTTGAGCCAGGACATTCATCTTCTCTTACTTTGGACTCACACCGGAACCGTACCATTGGCTTCCCCAGTTTTCCAGCTTGCTGATTAGAAATACTGGGATTTCTCAATCTCTGTAACTACATAAGGCAATACATCATACATGTATAGATGATACTTACATATTCATTTTGTTACTTACCAGCTCATAAACTTCCAATTTTTGTCTGATATCCCAGGATAAAGTGTGAGGTCTTTGGCTTGTGTGTCAGCTAGAATTAGGTCTGCTGCATACTAAAATAGACCCCAAATAACAGTGGCTTAAATAGTACAGTTTATTTCTCTCTTGTGTAACCATTATGTATGAAACTGGTAGAGTCATCAGGGACCTTAGCTCCTTCCTCCCCCTTCCATCAGCTTTAGCAGTCAGTCTCATGATCTAAGACGTCTGCTAAGGCTCCAACCATTGTGTCCACACTCCAGAATTTGCACGTAGGACTTACCCTTAGGTCCCACCGGTCTTAACGACATCAGAACTTAGTCACATGGTTTCAATCCAGCTACCAGGAAGGCTGAGGAGTATCGTGCATCCTGAGCAAATTAATTAGATGTTTTATTAAAAAGGAAGAAGGAAAGAGATCTGGTAATCTCCACCTTAGCCTGGCATTGAAAGGCTTTTTCAATCAAGTATCAACCCAGTTTTCCAGATTTCCTTCACCTACTAGCTGTGCGGAACACCCTGTCCCCATCAAATTCCTTTGCTTGCTGTCTGTGAAACACACCTAGTACTTTGTCGCCCTGTCTCTGTTTACTCAGCCCTCTTGGAATGCCTCTTGCGTCATCTCCAAGCCACACCTTTGTTGCCATGAGACTTCCCCCTTTCTGCTTGAATCTGAGATGGTTTCTTTCGAAGCTGAACTCTTTCAGCAATGACTATGTATTTGAATTGTTCAGGTATCCACACTCTCCTACTTCAGACGGCTCTGCTTTTGGTGACTTGAACGGCATAAGTATTTCGTTGTTGATTTTTTACACCTTTAGGTCCTGTCTCCCGCCAGCATCCCTCATTCTAGATTCCTCGAGGACAGGAGCCCCTCACACAATGAACATTCATTGGCCTCTTACCTCACATTCAAGAATTGTGCTCAGTGTTGGGGAGTCAGTGGTGAATAAGAGATGGGGCTTCTCTGCCAAGCCCTGAGACTTCCCTGAAGTCTTATATAAAAACGTGCAAATATAGGGGCACCTGGCTGGCTCAGTCGGAGGAACATGTGACTCTTGACTTCTGGGTTGTGAGTTCAAGCCCCGCCTTGGGTGTAGAGATTACTAAAAGAATTTTAAAATCACCTGAAAAAAAATTAAAACTTGCACACGTTAAGTACTTCGCAAATTTCTGTTGTGTTGTTGAGTGATAAGAGCTGACATTTATTTAAATGATTATTGCTTATGTTCAAAAAAGTATTATTGAGTAATGATAATCACTCAATAAAAGGCACGATGCTAGCCTTTCACATGTATTCATTTCATTTCTTTATTACAACAGCTATGAGACAGACACTGTTAATTTTTACAAATAAAAATGAAGCACAGAGAGGTTACATTGCTTATTCAAAGTCACACAGCTGGGAAGGGGTGGAGCTAGGATTTAATTAAGGCTGCTTAATTCCAGAGCCCAGGCTCTTAGTCGATTCTGTTAAGAAGATAGCTATAAAGTAAGGGTTATCTCATGATTTGAAGATTTTGTGGCAATATTTTAATTTTTTTTAACGTTTATTCATTTTTTGATAGAGAGAGACAGAGCGTGAGTGGGAGAGGGGCAGACAGAGAGGGAGACACCAAATCTGAAGCAGGCTCCAGCCTCTGAGCTGTCAGCATGGAGCCCGATGTGAGGCTCGAACTCACGGACCATGAGATCATGACCTGAGCTGAAGTCAGATGCTCAACCGACTGAGCCACCCAGGCGCCCCTTGTGGCATTATTTTAAATACTCATCCACAATTTGGGTATTTACCTGTCGCCTTGTCCCAACCAGAAACTTCCCTAGGTTAGAATGCCCTTTCTCTGAGGAGGGTCCCCTAGGCTGGGAATCCTACCACTCCCCTTTGGAGTCTTAGCTGCCCACCGCAGGTCCCCTCTCTTCCCTTTTGATGATCAAATCCTACACTGTACACAATAAAAACAATTCCTCACTTTTATGTCTCATGGTCCCTAAGTTGCTTTGCTATCACCCCTTCTGCCTTGACAGGACATAAGTGAGTAGAGGCTGGAGTCTGGAAGCCTCCAGCTGGATCAGGCCCACTGACTGGTTGTGTTTTGCGCAGCCTAGTGTTTAATAATGCTTTTCACATCTGTCATCAGCATTTACAAATTAGGAGACATCATGCAAAACTGGATTTTTGGCTTATTTGGAAAAACTGCTTCCAATTTCTGGACACACGGTGTCTGCATGCCCACGGGCCTGGGCTGCCAGGTTCAATGAAGGCTGTGTCTTCTGAGCTGGCACAGTGTTCTCCTCCCTGTTCCCCGGGCACCAACAACCAGATTGACGTTTCTTTCCAGTTTGCCGCGAATAACGCTACCCACTCGAAGCGCGGGCGCATACACACTCCCCGTCAGACGCTGCATTAAGTCCTGTACTTCCCATCACCTCCGTCACCTTGGGAAGAGGGGCTGCTACGGTGCCCCCTTTGTAGATGAGGCCATTAAGGCCCACACTAACAGCAGCGGAAGGGCTGGGACTCACCCAGGCATTCCGGCTCCAGTCTTTGCCTTTAAGCCCTCCACTGCCACCCCTCCACCTAGCATGGGGATTTGTGGCCCTGCTCTGAAGGGAGAGGAAAGCAAGAGGGGACTGGTCCCTGTCCCTCGTGCAGCCTCACGCTGACACATTGGAAACACAAACCCACAGAGCCGATGTCCTATACGAATAGCAGGCAAGCAGGGGAAGGCTCTGAACAAAGTTGGGCCTGCACCGGAGGAAATCAGGGCAGCCAAAGGAAGCCAGGCGAGTACCTGGGGGGTCTTCGAGGCCATCTCCGAGCCGGGTGTGGTGGACGGCTCTCCTGATCTCCGATTCCGTCCCTCTGGGAAAATAGTTAATTGCTTCTATGAAGCCTCCGTCCAACTGTCACTTGAAACGTTAGCCCAGAAACAAGTGTAATCCATCGCAGTCCCGCCGCTCCCAGGGGGGTGGGTGCCAATGGAATCTGATGCCGGCCTGAGCAAGCATCTTGGCCTGCACGCTGGGGTCCTCTGTGGTGTCCCAGCCTGCCTGAGCCCCCCTGGGCTGCGGAGGGGGTCCTCAGGAGGGTGAATGGAGCCTGCGGCGCAGACAGGAATTACTGGCGGCAGGTTACCTGCCTGCCGGCCTCCGGAAACTCAGCCCTTTCCAAGGGCTCTGAGGCAGAGGCAGGCGGAGTGTGGCTGGTTCAACCCACCAGGGACGAGCATCTCTGCAGCTGTTCGTTGAGCATTTCTGTGTGCCAGGTGCTGTGGATGCAGAGATGGCTAAGCCTGTGGCGCAGTTAGAGTGACCGTAAGGTCCGTAGTGCTCTAGAAGGTAAAGAACACAGGCCTCGCGGGGTTCACTGGGACATGTGATCACAGCGAACAGAGCCTTGAAGACCACTCATGGCTCCGGACAACTGATGTGGGCAAGTTCACCTCTGAGCCTGTTTCTTGCTGTGTAAATGGGGACGATAACACTCCTGAGTTCTTACCTCTCTAGAATGTTGTGAAGATTGTACCGGCTAATGCGGCTGAGATGCCCCCAACCCCCCATATACACACACAAGGGAAGGGTTGGAGGCTCAGTCCTTGGGCTGTGGGGACTGAGTGGCTTTGTGAGCTGTGATGCCAGTGGGGCTTTGCAGGGCGAGGGCTAGTGCTTAACGGCCTGGAAAATCGAGGGAATTACAGAGGCTGAAGGTGGGGAAGAGAAAGAGGAGAAATAAAGAGACAACTGGAAAAGGAAAGAAATTTGGGGGTGGGGTGGGGGTGGGAGGAGAAAGAGAATGGAAAATCGTCTAAGTTACTACTGGCGGTGCGCACGGTGATTCCAAGACTGCGCGCCCCTCTTTGCCTGAGGTCTTCAGTGGAAAGACCATCGCTCGTGAATCCTCGATGAGGCACATCTTTTGGGAGGGTGCCACAGACTCAAGGTGGGCAGGCGGTGAGAGCTGAGGCCACGCCCTCAGGAAGGCCGTTGGAGTTCACGAATTCCAAGTTCTCAGCCTTGTGCGGACCACAGGGAAGGCACCACAAATGTTAGCTCCTGCCATTACTGAGATTGTTCTCATGGAAGGCCAGGCTCAGTCTACCACCCAACTTGGAAATACAAAGCTGAAAACCTGGGGGGATGGACAGGAGGAAAAAAATGGCCCCATGAGAACAAAGGGGAGTTGTGCTATAACACACCATTCCTAGAAAAGCCTAGGCGGCCGCAGAGCCAACCTCAGGAAATCCCCGACCAGGCCAGCTTCCTGCAGCTCCAAGACTGCCCCTGTCCTACCTCAGTAAGACTGCAGTGGCACTCTTACTCCCAGATGGGTTGTTTGCAGAATGAGAAGAATGTTAATTAATCCTGTTATCTGAGCTGAATGCTTTCTGGTTTAATTTCTCTGATAAAACCGCCCTGAATGGAGAGCTCTCAGAATACCAAAGGAGGCCTTTTTATGAGATTCCTGAGGTGCAGTGAGATCTGGAAGGAGTGGGGGCAGGGTGGGGAATAAACTTTCTGCCTGGGAACCTTGGGTGCAGCGTCGACTCTTTCAGTGTTCTGACTGGAGACCCTTACCATACAGCCTTACCTCCCCATTAAACATGGCCATGCTTCAGAAAGCAATGGGGGAATATGAATTCATTAAAAGAAAAGAAAGAAGAAAGAAGAAAGAAAGAAAGAAAGAAAAGAAAAAAAAAAGAAAGAAAGAAAGAGAAAAGAAAGTAAAGAAGGAAGGAAGGAAGGAAGGGAAAATGGAGCACCTTGTTCAAAATCTCTAAGGGAGTACATGTAGAAAATGCAAAATTCAGAATATGGTGTTAACTAGAATTTTTATTCCAGATTTAATAGTCAGTAAGTGTTGTGTGCTTACATGTGTCAGGGACTATCAGTATCGCTTTACAGGTGTTATGTCTGTGATTTATTCTGCATCACTTCAGCATAGACCATGTGATACTTACGTATATTATCTGAAGTGACACCCCAGGGCAGCACCCCAGAGGCAGATGCCTCTGATCAGGCATCCTTGCTCCAAGAGTGGTCAGCTCGTGTTGGGTGAGAAAAGTCTAATTCCCGAAGGGGTCATTTTAAGTGCTTCAGTTATGTTTACCTCTGAGAAACGCCAAATTTATTTATTTATTTATTTATTTATTTATTTATTTATTTTGCCAATTAACAAGCTAAGTGTCAGAAGTGGGTTTTCACGGGTGAAGTTAGCAACACGTACAATGGATGTTAGAAAGGGGCTCTCAGTTATTATCGGTGAGTGTTATTCGAGATCCCCTGCCTTTGTGTGAAAAGTATATAAGAATATAAGAATTCAAGTCTTGACCCCTACAGGATCCTCTATCTATTTGAAGAATTTTTTGGTTGCTTGAGATGGACTGTAAGAGTTCCACAATCCTGCCTCTTTCGAATACTTGAAAGCCCCTTTCAAATATTAAAAACAAGAGGGGCGCCTGGGTGGCTCAGTCGGTTAAGCGTCCGACTTCAGCTCAGGTCACGATCTCACACTCTGTGAGTTCGAGCCCCGCGTCGGGCTCCGTGCTGACAGCTCAGAGCCTGGAGCCTGCTTCCCATTCTGTGTCTCCCTCTCTCTCTGCCCCTCCCCTGCTCATGCTCTGTCTCTCTCTGTCTCAAAAATAAATAAACATTTAAAAAAAAAACCAAAAAACAAAAAACAAGACAGCCGGCCCAAAATGGAGTTTCTTATGCCAACTGCCTCCCCCATGACAGAACCAAGACTTATTATAGTTTCAGCTCTACCCAGAAATGGAATCCTAAACGAGTCAATCAGGAATCTCCTGGTCAGTACTAGTGCTCTGCCTGACAGACCCCTGAAATCTCCTAAAGGAAAGTAACCTTGCAATAACCAATCCACCTTTTTTTTTTTTTTTTTGGCCTAGTGTAATTTCTGTAGTCCTGCTTCCTTCTGCCTATAAAAGTTTCTCCATTTCATATAGCTCCTTGGAACCCTTTTCTATCTGCTAGATTAGATGCTGGCTGATTTGAGTTGATTTTGCTCAAATAAACTCTTAAAATTTTTAATAGGCCCCACTTTATCTTTTAACACATGCAAGGTGGTGGGTGGTCTGAACAGCCAAAAGGGACAACAAAGAGAGACTTCAACTGGGCACATAGCACAGGTTGCAGGAACCACGTTACTCCTGCCACTACTAAGAGGTTAGCAAGTGTGGGTGTTGTAGGGGAGGACAATATTTTCCTCTATCTTATTAGGTTTATTATCTGGGGACTGTGAATTAAACTGACAAAAGACAGATTAACAGGAAAAAAGGTTTATTTTGTATGCACAGGGGTGTGAGGACTCACAGAAAAGAATGAAAACCCCAAAAAGTGGTTAAGCGTAGGAGCTTATATACCCCCCCCTTTTTTTAAGAGAGAGAGAGAACATGGGCAGGAGAGAGGAGTAGAGGGAGGGAGGGAGAGAGAGAGAGAGAGAGAATGAGAGAGAGAGGATCTTAAGGAGGCTCCATGGATGATCGCACAACCCAGGGATCATGACCTGAGCTGAAATCAAGAGTCAGATGCTCACTCAACCAAGCCAACCAGGTGTCCCTTCACATACCATTTTTAAAAAGGGTGGTAAGCTATGGGGAGATGATAAGACAAAGGAAAGAGGGATTTGAACTTCTAGAGGTGGCTAATTGTGCAAAGGTAAACATATGGGTGGCACAAAGGGAAGACAATGATTGTTTAGGAAGGTTTGCAATGCACGTTCAAGTTTTACAATAATTCTGCGACACAGGCACCGTCATGACCTCCACTTACTGCTGAGGGAACAGGTCTACAGAGATTGAGTCACTTGGCCAAGGACACAGAATCAGATATAAATCAGGTCATTTGATTCAAAAGCCTGTGTGCTTTCCACCTTGCAAAAATTAAAATTTATGATTTTTTCTCAATTTTACAAATATCACCCGCTCACAGGAAAATTGGGAAGCATATGAATGTGAAAGATAGCCTAATTGTACCACTTATGCACGTTTAGTTGAGATTGTACAGTGCTCATAGTTTTGCGTCCTGCTTACTTAACATGTTCTAAATATTTCTTCATATCATTAACAATTAGTCATTCACGTCATTTTTAAGGCAATCACAATATCCCATCCTATGACTGTGTCACATCACCCGTTGTCAGACATGTAACTTTGTTCTGACTTTTTACACCATCAAGAGCAAGATGGCCATCTTCGGAGATAATCTCTCATTTACATTTCTTACTATGTCTTGGCGGGGGAGCAGATTCCTGGGAAGGAAATTTCTGGGTTAAAGGGCAAGAATGTTTAATGGACATTACGAGGCATTAAAATAGCGCACTTTGCCTTTGTAAATAAGGATTACTTTCTAAGACTCAGTTTAAAAATCAAGGTAAAATGGTGAGCATTTTGGCTAAGAACGACTAACTGGCCATCAGGTTTATTTAGTACTACTTTTCTAACCAGTAGGGGGCAGCACAAACAAATACCAGCGGAGAGCCTCCTTGGCCATGAATTTGACATTTGTGTGGCATTTGTCGCCAAACTTCCTTTGTTAAATTTAGGAACAACAAAGCCACCAAATTTACAAGCAAGAGCCAGAAAGGAAAATCTAGTTTACTTGAAAGATTTACAGCTTTCAGGAATGTTCCAGAAGACTGATACAGATGGCGAAGGGCTGGAGGGAAAAGGCTCTTTCTGAGACACAGGCTTGCACGGGAGGCTAGGAAAGCAGGTCAGGGTGGGAGCAGCAGTGTGAAGAATGGCTCTTGTCAGTGGAGCTGGTCAGTGGGCATTTCACGCCAGGCAAGAGGTGCCTGCAGGCTGGGAAGTGAGTTTATCTTGCCCAACAGGATAGCCAGAGGAAGAAGGAGGCACGTGACCGCCAGCCTTTGGAACAGCAGGCACAAGGTCAGTGATGCAAGGAAGGAAGAGTTAATGAATCACAGAGAAATTTGCTGTGTCAAACTGATGACAAGGGGTGGGTAAGCGTCAATAAGAAATGGAGTGCAATGTACCTGGGGCCGGGGTTGTTAACCTAGGCATTGTGTGCCATGGACAGCATCTTCAGGAATTCTGTGCATACTCTGAATTTTTGCCGAATTTATACAGAAAGACACACAGGTTTTTCCAGGGGTGGGGAGGGGATGAATCTCTAGCTTGAGGGAGTCTACAACCTCCCCCCAAAATTAGGAACAAGTGATCTGTGTGTATTCCCTCCATTTCTAGGATCAAAGGCGACTCTCTCCCCAGAGCCAAACTTCTTCTGCCCTGTTCCAAAGGGACATCTCACCATGCAAGTGGCAGAATAGCCTGCCTGGAGGGAGCGGTAGAGTCCCCCGGGCTAACACGTGGGTTGTGATGGAGGCTTAGCAGGAGGGTGGCTGCATCAGGGGACAGAGACTAATGCTCAGGGAGAAGCTCTATGGCACAGCAGAAAGCAGGGAGCGTCCAGGTGAATCTATCAGGGCATTATTTCTGTTTAGAGACATTCTCTCTCTTCTAAAAGTTCAATTCCTCCCCCCGGAGCCTGGCAGTCCCCAGGGCTGTTTACAACTGTTGCTGGAAGAGGCTTATTGGCTCACTAGGAGTTTCATGCCGGAGCCCCATGATCTCTTTGTCATATCCAGATTCTTCTGAAGGATTAAAAAAATAGGTGCTTGTTATGGCATTGTCCAAAGTGGCAGAAATCTGAGCACAATCTGAGGGTTCAACCAATGGTACTACTGCTGTGATCTGCTTTTCACCCATATTTTACTTCTGGCCAAGGTGCAGATTTTCCACACCAAGCAATTCTCTAGCTCTGTGGACACCAACGAGGTGCCCTACGCGGCAATTGAAGCCTGACACTAATTACCCAGAGTTAGTCCGGATCACACAGGGGAAGGGCCCGGTCCCAAAAGACTGCCCCCCTCACTTCAGATGCCAATCACAAGTAATGGTTGACCTACCACTTTGCCCACACTTCTGTCTGACCTGGCTACAGATTGGGGGTTCCCGGGACACACTCTTCAGGTTTGATAATTTGCTATAAGGACTCACAGAATCCAGGAAAACATGTTAATTGCAGCTACCAGTTTATTGTAAACAATATTATAAAGGCTACAAATGAACAGCCAGATGAAGTGCCTAGGGCCAGGTCTGGAGGGATCCTGAACACAGGAGTCTCTGTTCCCGTGGAGTTTGGGGTACATCGCTCTCCTGGGAGTTTGGGGTGCATGGATGTGCTTACCAGCCCAAATAGTCTCCAAGCTCCTTAATATGGGGTTTTTATGCAGGTTGCTAGACATAGGCACAATTGATAGAATCATTTGCCAGTGATTAATTCAGTCCCCAGCTTCCCTCCCCTCCGTGGAGGTGGGGTTGGGGGTGGGAACAGGGTTGAAAGTTTCAAGCTTCAAATAACATGGTTGGTTCCTCTGGCAACCAGCCCCCTCTTCCTGAAATTATCTAGGGGCCCACTAAGGGTCACCTCATCAGCATAAACTCAGGTAATGCGAGGGTGCCTCTGTGGCTGAGTCAGTTGAGCATCTGACTCTTGATTTCGGCTCCAGTCATGATCCCAGGGTTGTGGAATTTAGCCCCACATTGGTCTCCTCACTGAGCGTGAGCCTGCTTAAGATTCTCTCTCTCGGGGCGCCTGGGTGGCGCAGTCGGTTAAGCGTCCGACTTCAGCCAGGTCACGATCTCGCGGTCCGTGAGTTCGAGCCCCGCGTCAGGCTCTGGGCTGATGGCTCGGAGCCTGGAGCCTGTTTCCGATTCTGTGTCTCCCTCTCTCTCTGCCCCTCCCCCGTTCATGCTCTGTCTCTGTCTGTCCCATAAATAAATAAAAACGTTGAAGAAAAAAAAAAAATTAAAAAAAAAAAAAAAAGATTCTCTCTCTCTCTCCCCCTCTAACCCCTCCCTCAGCTCGTGCGCACTCTCTCTTTCTGAAATAAAAGAAAAAGAAAAAGACTTTGTAATGAATAATAAAAATGCTCCTCTCAGCCCATTACTCAGGAAATTCCAAGAGTTTTATTTATTTATTGAAAAAAATGTTTTAATGTTTATTCATTTTTGAGAGAAAGGGGGAGAGAGAGAGAGAGAGAGAGAGAGAGAGAGAGAGTGCTCCAGCCAGGGAGGGGCTGAAAGAGTGGGAGACACAGAAGCCAAAGCAGGCTCCAGGCTCTGAGCTGTCAGCACAGAGCCTGATGTGGGGCTCCAACTCATGAACCTTGAGATCGTGATCTGAGACGAAGTCGGACACTTAACTGACTGAGCCACCCAGGCCCTCCCCAAGGGTTTTAGAAGCTCTGTGCCAGGAACCAGGGAGGAAGACAAAATATATATTTCTTATTATATCACAAGAGCACAAAATAATGAAGTTATAGAACAAGTTTATCTGTATTATGAAATATTAGATAGCTTTTTAAAAAAATGTAAGATCTATATGCTGTGACCTATGAAATAAGTGTTCATGACATTTTCTTAAGTGAAAGGTTGGAGTGTAGTATATAAGGCAGAGAAGGCCAAACATTTTCTGTAAAGGGCCAAATAGCAAATATTTCAGGCTCTGCCATTGCAGTGCAAAAGCAGCTGTAGACAATATGTAACCAAATAGGCTTGTCTGTGTTTCAATAAAACTTTATTTATAAAAGCAGGCAGTGAGTCAGAGCAGTCACGGTTCACCATGATTTGCTGACACTTGACACAGGGTCTTTGAAAAGGGTTTTTTGAAAAGAACCCTTGTATGTTCTGTACATGTTTTGTAAAGATAGGCTCCAAACTGTTAATACTGGTCACCTTGAAGAGAAAAGTGGTGAAATGGGGAGCAGGAAAATTATTCATTTTTTCTTTATTCGGTTCTCTTTTGTTTGACTTGAAATGGAACACATGTATTGCTTTTGGAATTTCTTTTTGAGATTCCTAAAATGACATAACAAAGCATTTGGATTTTTCAACTGTACGGGAGTGCCTCTGCCCGTATCATCTTGGAATAGTTTTGATTTGATTCAAAGAGGTTTTAGTTGACCGCAAGCTCCAGACAAACTTGCAATTTCTTAAACCTAGTGCAGTTTGAAAAGGGATAATGAAAATGTGATTTTATGATAAATAAAGGAGACGGTCTCAATGTTCTTTGTACCAAGCAAGTCACATGCAGGGCTATCTTTTGAGTTTGGGATGCTGGGTTTTAAGGCAGGTATGGACAATCTAGATTATTGCTTGGAGACAGAGCCGGGAAAGGTGAAGGGTGTGGAAGTTCTGCGAAGAGGAGCACGGTTAGCCTGGAGAAGAGTGCATGGGCATGGGAGAGGCGATAACCTTCACCTAGTGGAGAGTGGAAAGGACCCGCTCACCCAAGCTCCAGCATCTGTACCTGAACCACTGTGACCCATCATCTCCTGTCAAGCAGAGGAGGGTCCAGCCACCAGGGGTACTGAGTGAGAGCAGGCTAGATGTTTCTTACGTGGCCCTTCCTGACGTACTTCGGAACACGCTGGTCTCTGCAGCACTGGGGGTCAGCCGCTATGGTGGTTCAGCACTTGAGCTCTGGGGTAGAAAGACCTGGGTTTGCAGTTGGCCTTGCCTGTGGAGGGCCCAGCCACCTTGTGGAAAGTTTCTGAACCTCTCTAAGCCTCTGATTTTCTTCTGTAAAGGAGAAAGAGTTAATAATAATAATGATAATGATAATGATAATAATAATAATAATACCTATTTCATAGGGTTACCATGAGAACCAAATGAGTCAATACACAGCATTTCCCATGATGCCTGGCACAACAAATAAGTGCTTACTAACTGTTAATAGTTTGTTGTCATGGTTATTATTGCTCGGGTTGTTACTACGACAACTGCCAGATTACTTTTAGTTTCCTCCTGAAGTTGTGTTTGACAGGCCTGCCTCCTTAAGCTTACAACTTTTTACCCCACACTCCATGGTCTTCTTTGGCAAAACCAAGCTGATTAGCACTTGGCTGCTTGGCTTTCTCTGGGTCTCAGTTTTCTCATCTAGAAAAGAGATTTCATCGTACTGTTGTGCCTCTCCGGAAAGGCAGGTGATGCATGAAAGATGCCAGGGATATGTACCCAGAGAGCACAGAGAAGGTGGCAGAACACCCAAAGCCTGGAGCTCCGCACCTCACCTTTCTGCACACCACGCTCCTGCTTTTCTGATCACGTAGGTTTCTTCCTTTACAGAACATACGGGCACTTCTGTCCATGTGCCCATCTGGGCTGGTAATGTTCTGACATACTCCTGGTGTCATTAAAGCATCATTTCCCATGTATGCGTCACAGCCGCAGCTGAAAGCAGGAGCTTGGAGAGCTGGGATCTGTCCTATGTATTCTCAAGTGATAACTATTAATAAGAGATGTATTAAAAACTAGTAATAGATGCTGAACTCAAGGAGATTGCTGTGCGTCAGATATGGGCCTAGATGCCTTCACATCGAATTAAAATGTAATAATATCACAGCACCCTGCAAGGCAGCTACCAATGTTCCCGCTTCATTGATGAAAAACGGGGTTCAGGAAAGTACTTAAGCAGCTTCAGTGATTAAGTACCATTCGAGCACATTAAGAGGCAGACTCTTTCTTTTTCTTTTAGTGCTACACAGAGGATCAGTACGCAGTAGATGCAGGGTGAACAGGAAGGAAAGTACCTTCAGTGCCCCTCTCTGATGAATCAGAGATTTTAAAAATTGTTCTTTCTTTTTTTTAATTGTTCAAGTTTATTTATTTATTTTGAGAGACAGAGAGTGAGCAAGCGAGGGGCAGAGAGAGAGAGAGAGAGAGGGATAGAGAGAATCCCAAGCAGGCTCCACACCATCAGCATGGAGCCCGATGCTGGGCTCAAACGCACGAACTGTGAGATCATGAGCTTGGCTGAAACCAAGAGTCAAACGCTTAACCGACTAAGCCACCCAGGGGCCACTAAAAATTGTTGCTTCTAAAAGCATTCGAGTTAAAGTGAACACACACACACACACACACACACACACACACACATACACACACTGTATGAGTGTGCACTTGAACCTTTCTGGCATCTGTTTCTCAAACAGGCGGAGAGCTCACCGGGAACTGAGCCAGGGGCAGTGAGGGAGGGGAAGCAGGAGGCCCCAGCAGGGCCCAGGTTTCCTGCAGGGAAATCCAGGGGCTGAGTGTCCCTGCTTCCTTCTGGCCAATTGTTCGTGGGAAGGAAGGCTAGGGCCTCCTGTTCTTTCTCCAGAATCCCATGATGCCCACTCTTAAGCAAGCAAGAAGAAGTCACCCCCTCACCCTGCCCCAGAGCTCTCCACATCTTCCCCTACTTAGGGGGCTGTGGGGATGTGGTGCAGCTTCCTTCATTTCTTCCTTGCTGGCAAGGACATGAAGCTTTAGCCTATCATTTTCTTAACAACTCATTTTCTGAACAACTCATTTTCTGAACCTTACAGCACCTAAGGCATCTTGGGGTGGCCCAGATGTAACTGGGCTCATTCTTTCCTCCAATAACCAGAAAAAAAAATACTCTGAGACCTGCCCATCCACACAGAGGACTCAGCAAAGGAGAGAGACCAGCACCATCTTGGATCGCCTGCCGCCTGCCTCCTCCCCATCACCTCTAGCCCCATCCTCACTGATGCTGGGGGCTACCTTCAGCTCTGTGCACCACTTGGCCCCGAGGGTAAGGAAGGTTCATGTAGTTCTCCCTCAGTTTTACTTCCTGTATTTTTCTGGGCTAACAGACTTACATCACAAAGCAAACACACTCATCTGAATTATTAATAAAGTCGTTACAAGCACAAATCCTCAAGTCAAATTGCCCAGGTTTGTATCCCAGTTGTGCCTCCTACCAGCTGTGTGGTTCCCTGTGTCTCATTTGTAAAAAGGAGATAATAAATAATACCAATGGGATTATTGTGGAGATTAAATGACCCGGTACTTGTAGGGGGCTCAGAACCATGCCTGGTGCATAGTTAGCACCAGATGATCAGCTATGAAATAATTGCCAGAGTGTCTAGGATGTCTCTGACTTTGACCGGGTCAGTTTCGTGTTGCTGGGGCCTCTGCCCTGCCCTGACCCTGGGGAGCGACTGGTTTTTTTTCTTCCCTTACAGGATTCCAGGGCCTGTCCAACATGTGTACATCTCGAGTTGCAAGGGGAAAACAGAGAATTCTTGTTACTTAATTATGGAGACCACTTTCCGCTTCCTTTATTTCTGCTTCCTCATTGTGGTCTGAGCTCTTTTATATTGTTCAATCTCCATATTTTTCTAAACAAAAGATCAGTCCACTCCTCCCCTCTCTCACCCCTGGGACAATAGCGAATATCCCTAAATGTGCACACAATGCAGAAACAGCCATGGCCAGTAGTTTAATAATACTTTGGGACGCCTGGGTAGCTCATTCAGTTAAGCATCCGACTCTTGATTTCAGCTCTGGTCATGATCTCGCAGTTTGTGGGATCGAGTCCCGTGTCAGGCTCTGCACTGACCTCCCTCGCCCCACCTGCTTGGAATTCTCTCTCTCCCTGTATCTCTCTGTCCCCCCCCCAAAAATAAATAAGTACACATTTGAAATAATAATAATAATAATAATAAAATACTTTTGCCTTTGTAGGGGAAGGAAACTTTTCCTCCACTCTCTCAGATTCCAAGACTCAGGACTGTGAACTAAGCTGACAAGTAACAGAAGAACAGGAGAAAAGCACACACCTTTTATTCGATGTTAATATTTTTACGTAGCATGGGGATCTTCATAGAAAAGAAATGAAAATCTCAAAGAAGCAGTGTGATTAGGGGGCTTAGTTGCCACTTTAACATTTAAGGGCAATAAATCTCCGAAAAGGGGTTAGACGAGGGAAAGGGCTTTGGGCCTCTGGGGGTGGCAACTTGTTGGACAATGACTAGGAAATAATTGGGGGAAACTGAGGCAAGATAAGGGCTGTTTATTGTGCAGGCTCGTCTCAGGGTCAGCTCTCCATCTTGGGCAATGAGAATGTTCTTTACTTCCTGGTACCAGGAGGGCATCTTTCGCAGGGGAAATTTATGCCCTGCTTTTAGGCAGAGAGGGGTACTGGAGTGTGAACGAAGAAGAGGCATTTCTGCTGACTCTGCGGAAATTTCCGTGAGGAAGGATTCTGAAGCATCCGCTGCCCTCCAGGGAGGGTGGAGAGCAAGAAGATGAGAGAGAACGTGACTTAGGTCACATATTAGGGGCTGCTGGGAATCCTGGTCAAGCTGCCGAACCTCCTGAGAATTTACCCTGGAGAAAAGGGGGTCAATTAGGAGCGGTGCCCTGTAATCCAGGCGGAGACAGTGAGGGCCTGGGTGGAGGAAGTGTGCGTCTGTGGAGAGGCGATTGCAAGAGGGTCTTAAAAGTGAACATAAACCTATAAATCTTGACGTGCGATTGGTTGTGAATCGGGGGGATAAATTTAAAAAAGAAGTTTAACTTTTGGAATTTGTCAAAACTGGAGGTATTTTAGAGCTAGAAGGGCTCCCTCACACACACACATATTTTACAGACGAAAAGTTGGATCCAACAACTTGCCTGCAGCAGTAAATCATGTTAATTCTAGGTCTCAGAGCCAGAAGTTAGATCTCTGGATCCTCTAGCTGGATCCCCAATTTCTCCTGTTCCTTCCATGCAAATAAGAGGCCAATGCCAACCCTGGGCTTCAGTAAATGGCACTCAGATAATCACTAGGGCTTGTACATCGCTGGCCCATCTCGATCACTAGGACACTAGTTTTAGGAAGACAAACACTTACATCAGGTTTCTCAGCCTCAGCATTTATTGACATTGTGGGCCAGATGGTTCTTCATTGTGGGTTGTAGGACCTTGCCATTAGATGCCATTGGCAACCTCACCCTTTCTCCCCACCCCCAGGTGTGAGAGTTAAAAATGCTTCTAGGGGTGCCTGGTGGCTCAGTTGGTTAAACTTCCCACTCTTGATTTCGGCTCAGGTCAAGATCTCACGGTTCGTGGGTTCGAGCCCCACATCAGACTCTACACTGCCAGCACAGAGCCTGCTTGGGATTTTCTGTCTCCTTCTCTCTCTGCTGCACACCAACTCCCCACCCCCCTGCTCATGCTCTCTCTCTCTCTCTCAAAAAAGAAATAAAAATAAACATTAAAAAAATGTTTCTAGGGGCGCCTGGGTGGCGCAGTCGGTTAAGCGTCCGACTTCAGCCAGGTCACCATCTCGCGGTCCGTGAGTTCGAGCCCCGCGTCGGGCTCTGGGCTGATGGCTCAGAGCCTGGAGCCTGTTTCTGATTCTGTGTCTCCCTCTCTCTCTGCCCCTCCCCCATTCATGCTCTGTCCCTCTCTGTCCCAAAAATAAATAAACGTTGAAAAAAAAATTAAAAAAAAAAAAATGTTTCTAGACGTTGTTGAATGTCCCAGGCAAGGTGGAGGTGGGGGTACAAAATTGTTCCTGGGTGACAACCAAGGTCTTATATCAGTGTGCTTACAGTGAGTTTCAACATTGCATGGGCCAAAAAACCTAAAATCTTAAAAGATGAAGCTCTTAGATCATTCATTGAGAAAGAAATGATTCCTATTTTCCAAATAACCATTAGAAAGGTGATTTGTTCATTCATTCAACAATAGGGATTGTGTATATACTGTGTGCCAGGAGCTATGGAAGTCTTTAGAGAGATGGGGGTAAATGCGATGGCTTTAAAGAGTTGACAGGCGAGAGCAGTGATGTGAAAATAAATGCTCACCTCTAGGACAGAAAGAGTCCCACAGGGAGTGGGAGAAGGGGGAGAAGCCGGGCAAGACATGGGCCGTCAGATGGGGTAGCATCTTGCTGTACACATCAACCTATAAACTGAGCCCCGGAGAGCCTGGGCTTTGAAGTCAGATGCACCTGTGTCTGAACCTCGGGTTAGTATGACTTGGGCAAATTGTTTTCTTAACCTCAGTTTCCTTATCTGTCAAATGGAGATAATAACAATACTCGGTTCATGGTTGTTTTGAAGATTTCAGTGAGATAATGCGTGTAAAGCTCTCAGCACAGAGCTCGGGACCTGGTAAGCACTCAACAATGCTAGAGAAGTTTCACTAATCATTTCGGTTATGCTATTTTATGATTATTTCGTTTTACAGAATTTTCTTAAGGAGGCTCCACACCCAATGTGGGGCTTGAACTCACGACCTTGAGATCAGGAGTCGCATATGCTACCGACTGAGCCAGCCGGGCACCCCTCTTAGTTTATACTTAAGAACAACGTTGTGCTCTAGGCAGAAAAGCACATCCGTCATCCCCAAAGAGAGGAGTAAGTCATCGGGGCAGTTATTTTAGCTTCAGCTACCTGATGGACTCTTATTTATGGCTTCTTCGTTGTACGTATGCTTGGTTTTGAGGTGTCTTACCAATAGTATTACTAAGTCCTTCATTTCCTATATGCACAAAAGCAGTGAGATTGTTGAACATGCCAATTAGGGGATGTATCTGCTCATAATGGAAATGAGAGCAAAGATTATTTTTTTAAAGTTGAAAGTGAGAAAATGCAAAATTCTCCATGTGCGTTTGAGGCAAAGCATTGGAGAGTGGGGATGACGATACATATAAAGTGCTTAGAAACAACCTTTGCACATAGTAAGCACCCAAGAAGTATCTTCCATTACCACCACCACCACCATCATCATCATCATCATCATCATCATCATCATGCGGAACAAGGAGGGAATCATATAGTATATGGAAGATTTTGAGCTGATGCACTCTGCAGTTACAGCCAGAGGCAAGGACAACTGAAAAGCAAATTGGAGAAAATCCCAAGGATGTGGCCACAGCTGAGCATCAGCCTTGGCGACCTCATGCAAATTTAGGACCCTGCTGGGGATTGGAGAACACAAGGGCTTAGCTTATGGGAAGTGGAAATTGCCATTGGGCGATGTTTGTTGCAAACCATGGAGGTCCCATGGATTTAAGGTTCATTTAAATGTGTTCCTTGGGTGATCGGGCTCTGGATCCCATAAGGTCTCTGAGACACTCAGGGACACCATCTGGGGCAGAAGGGTCATTTGCCTCAACAGATTTCCAAATTGCGAAGGAGAAGAATGTATGAGAGCAGCAAGGAGCGTGGTGGCTTTGCACGTGGATACTGCAAATGTAAACTCTTATTGGACACCTCAGACTGATAAATTTTATATCAACCACTCACCTTTGTTGAGCATGTATGATGCGCCCAGACTGTGTTCTAAGTATATTTCGTGGACCTTCACCCAAACTCTAAGAGCGAGATACTGTTGTGTTCCCATTTTACAGATGTGGAATCTGAGGCGCAACTTGCTTAAGGGATCCAGCCAGTCAATTTTGCAAGCAAGAGGTGAATCAGGCAGTCTGCCTCCAAAGCGCATGCTTTTACCTAACTGATTTACAAATGTCCTTTTAACATGACCTATTTTTAAGCATAAAAGTTTCCACATTATCATGACACCTATCACTCTTAGGGAAGCATGGCTGTTGAAGGCGAGGAGAAAGCCATTTGATTTAGAAAGAAGCACATCATTGACCCTTGAGTGGGTGGTTTCTGCAAAGCGCTGGGATGGCAGCCAGACTGTCAGGGCTTACCGGAGTCAAGGGAGGTGAGAGAAGGAAGGCCTCCATGTATATATCACTTCCGGGAGTTTGGCAGTAATAGGCGAGAAAGAACTAGAATTACAGCTACAGGGAGCAGCCGACCATGTGAAGGCTTGTTTTTTTTCTTCTCCCCAAGGTGATTGAAGACACATTGGAAAGAAGGAGAGGGTGCTGATGGAGGGGAAGAAGATAAAGATGTTGAAGAGGAAGGCAAGATGTTGCGAATAAACATCTGGGAAGGGAGAGCCCTCGGGGCTAGAGAGCAGAGGGTTTGAAGTCCGGCTGAATTTGGAAGAGATGTTTTGGGTTTTACTTGTTAGTGATCCCCTGATGAATCGTGGTTTAAATTTTCCGTTATCTGGACTCACCTTGTCCTGAAAGCCCACATTCTCCTGGTGTGGATGGTCCGTTATCTAATTTTAGGAGAAGTGGGTGTGTGTCCCACAGCTGCTACTCGATAGCTGTGTGTTCTTGGACAAATAAGTCTCTTCTTGTCTCTGAGCCTCAATTTCCCCATCTGTGGAGTGGCGGAGGCCAACTACAGGTCCTGGGTCCTTCCACCTGCAACGGGATGAACTTCCGATATGAACAGAAAAATATCCTGCCATTTTAGGGAAGAGATTAATTCCCTTATTGTGTGATTTTTGTTTGGGTGGGAGAAGCAACCACAGTCGCTTCCCTCTGCAGGAGAGCGGGTGATTTGACCAGAACTTAAAGTGGGTCTGCATTATTTATAAATGTGTGTAATGTTCGTTCAAATGGATTAATTTGTTACCAAGATTCTAAGGGCATCATTCTAAATACTATAAAAACGTATGTCCTTCACTAGCCATATACATACCTGAGCCTCAGGTATGCTCTCTCGTTGCTGGAGAGAAGTGCACTGTCATTTGAATACACAAGTCCACCCACTGGGAGTGGGATTGCCAATCTCCCTAAGAGCCTAGTTCTCAGGAAGGAGGACAAAAGGGTGTACTTTTGCTGCCAACCACCTGTTGTTAACAGCATTTAATGGGTAGAATTTCCCCCACCAGAACTATAACTCGACAGATGCATAGAGTGCCTACTGTGTGTCAGGCACCAAACAGGAAAATGGGGACCGTAGATATCAGTCTTGCTGATCAAAGCCTGTAACCACAATAAAAACACAAAACAGGAAACCATGACAAGTATCTGACTATCTGGTGTGCAGCCATTTGGAACACAAGGGGTGCAGCGCGTCAGCTAGAGGTGTGTGTGTGTGTGTGTGTGTGGTCAGTATGGAATAATAAATAGGTGGTATAATAGGGTAGAAGTGTTTGCAGCAGGCACCCAGGAGAGGCCTGCACAATTACGCCTTTATCTCGTTATGGATAGATTATTGCTCAAGAATACTTATACCTACTGATCCCGCAGCTCCGACAACACACACACACACACACACACACACACACACACACACACGCACACTCCTACCTCTACAGCACCTTGGTGTGTACTATGGCCCTAAGCCAGCCCTTTGATTCGAGATGCAGGTAGCATTCTATAGAAGCAGTTCTCACAGTGTGGTCTGGGGACCTTTGAAGTTGCCCTCAGAACCTTTGCAGTCACAAGGGGCCCCAGGCTCAGAGGGGCCCCGTGTTCAATGTAATTATTGCTCTGCTGTGGCTGTCTTGAAATTCTCACTAACTTTTGGACAAGGGACCCCCACGTTTTCAGTTGCACTGGGATTATGTAGCTGGTCTTCGTTGTTTGAGATCCTTTCATGGGGCTCATGAGCTCAAAGCTATTTTAATAATGATAATGATACATTATTTGCCTCCTTTTTTCTCATTCTTAACACAAGAACACGGTGGAATTTTCTGGCAGCTACATGACGTTGCCAGCAGCTAATTCAACAGACTGAATGCAGAAGCAGATCTGAGGACCCAGCTCTTTTCTCTGAAGCCAGGCATGAAGGAGATTGACAGAAATGAAAAACAATGCTAACTCTTCCACTACACATCGTTTGCTTTTGGAAAATATAGCCAGTTTTCATAAAAAGCTTGGTGTGCAATGGGTTTTTTAAATTGTTTTGAAACGAATTAACTAATGATGTTTTTTTTTCTCAGTTTTAGTTTTTAACACATTAAATCTCAACAGATAAAACTCACGAAAAACAAAGTTTTGGAAGATTATCAATAAATTCTAAGAGTGTGAAGGGTGAGCTCCCGGCTAGCCTGGTTGGTAGAGTGAGTGACTCTTTAATCTTGGGGTTGTGAGTTTGGTGCAGTGATTACTTAAAAATAAAATATTAAAAAAAAAGAGTATAAAGAGGTTTGGAGTTCAAAAAGTTTGAAAGCCACAGCTCTATAGATATTTACTATTTCTGTTGGAGGAAAGAAACTATTGAGGAAATGTGATCGGAAGGTATAGTTTATCTTTGTTTATACTTGTTGTATTAGTCAGGGTCCTCCAGAGAAACAGAACCAACAGGAGAGATATATCTATATATCTGTGTCTATATGTTTATATCTATATCTGTATCTGTATCTATATCTATATATCTATCTAAAAATGGAGATTTGTTATAGGAATTGGTTCATACAACTTATGGAAGCTGAGAATTCCCACGATCGGCTGTCTGCAAACTGGACACCCAGGAAAGTCGGTGGTGTAATTCATTATGAGCCCAAAGGCCTGAGAAGCAGGAAGGGCAATCATATAAAGCCCAGTCTGAGTCTGAAGTAGAAGCAGGAGAACCAGTGTCCAAGGGCATGAGAAGATCCCAGGGCAGGCAGAGAGCAAATTCACCCTTCCTTTGCCTTTTGTTAGATTCATACCCTCAACGGATTGGATGAGGCCCACTCACGTTGGTAAAGATGATCTTCTTTACTGGGTGCACCAATTCAAATGCTAATCTCTTCCAGAACACCTTCACAGACACACTCAGAAACGTTTCGCCAGCTATCTGGGCATCCCTTACCCAGTCAAGGTGATGCACAAAATTAACTGTCACACTGGTTCGTTGATGTAAGTACATCAATGTCTATTAAAAAATGAGGCAGACACAATCTGTTCCTTACCGTTGCACTTCTGCAGAATTTCCCAAAGTGTCATCCAACACAAATCACTTGCTTTACTTGTTTTTCTCTTCCATAAAAGTTTCAGGGGCTCCCGGGTGACTCAGTCGATTAAGTGTCTGACTTCGACTCAGGTCCATGATCTCATGGTTCGTGAGTTCAAGCCCTGCATTAGGCTCTGTGCTAGCCTGGAGCCTGCTTCAGATTCTGTGTCTCCCTCTCTCTCTCTCTGCCCCTCCCCTACTCGTGCTCTGTCTCTCAATAAATAAAAACATAAAAAAAATTTTTTTTTAATTAAAAAAAAAATAGTTTCAGACTGGCTGGTTCTGGGTTACATCTGGCCACTGGAGTGTTCCAAAATGGAAGAGTTGCTTCAAGAGGCAGTGAACACCTCTTCCCTCAAAGGGTCCAGGCAGAAGCCAGCTGTTCACCTCCAATGGGTTGCTACCCCTGCTTCCTATGGGTGCTGGAGAAGGTTTGGCGTGAGGCAGAGTTGACCTCTGAGGTCCCTTGCACTTCTGGCATGTTAGATGAGAAAGTCCTTTGCCTTACCAAGTTCAAACTCCCTGGTTGAAGTGATCATGAATGGGCCCATATCTTAAGAGGAAGACAGAGAGAGAGAGAGGACATTTTGTCAGCATCAAAGCAGTGGTACAGTCACTAGAGATTCCAATCTTCCTTATGAGACCGAGGTACCAGCTGTAGCCTGAAGAGAGAACTTTCTCCCAGGGACGTGTGCGAGAGAGAACGGGGTTGATGGGACAGAGTGGGAATAGGAATTGTGTGTTCACATTCTGATGACTCTGACTCACCGAGGTTGACATTTAAAAAAAATTTTTTTAATGTTTATTTAATTTTGAGAAAGACAGAGTGTGAGTGGGGGAGGGGCAGAGAGAGACAGACAGACAGACAGACAGACAGAATCTGAGGCAGGCTCCAAGCTGTCAGCACAGAGCCCGACACAGGGCTCGAACTCATAAACCATGAGATCTTGACCTGGGCCAAAGTCAGCCACTTAACCAACTGAGCCACCCAGGCACCCCGAGGTTGATATTTTTTTAAGTCACTGATATCTCTCTTCCCTGTTTGGGGCCCCCTTTCCTTCACTTTTAGCACCAAAGTCCTGACAGGCTTTTTCCCCACTTGCCTTTTGAAAATCCATCTTATAAACGAATGCTAAGGTGCTTGCCTGTTAATAGTTTAACACATTACCCTTGGAAAAGAAACAAGGAGATCCTGGAGATAATATCTCTACCCTGAGGAACAAATCTCCTTAAGCAGGAAATTTTAGATGCTGGGCAGGCTGTCCAGACATTTGGGGGAAAGAACCGCGCCTATTGCTTTCAAGGGGTAATCAATTATGTCTGTCCTCCCTTCCTCTCTGCATCCGCCTTTCCTTATTCACTCCCACTTTTCCTCTTCCATACAAGCCTCTGTTATATCTGAGGAGTAGCCTAGGTATTGGGATTCGGAGATGAATAACTTGGCGTCACTGACGACTTAACCAGTGAGTGGAGACAGGGGAGCGGATCACGCGATGCACTGAGACAAGGCTGTAAGGGAGGCTGTCCTCACTGCTAGTGCAGTTTGCCTGGGGTGCAGGGGAAGGATGATCCCTTGACCTGACTCGTGGAGAGGGGGGAAGGATGATCCCTTGACCTGGCTCGTGGAGGGGGATGTGGGTGTTTATCAGGGGGAGCAAGAGAGCAAGGGGCTCCAGGCCCAGGGAGGTGAAGTGAGGTGCCTGAGTTCACACTGGTTATGTTGCTGGACCAACACTGAACCTGGTCTGGCTCCACAGCCTGCACCCTTGACCTGTATGCGGTACTGCCTTTGCCCAAACCGCCAGCCATTCAGTGTGGCCGGCATAGGGTGAGGTGGGGGGAGAGAGTGGCCAGGAACGAGGCCACGGTCAAGGTTTCACACAGCATCCCTTTAGTCGTCCAGGGAAACAGAAAAGCACGGTAAACATTTATGGACCAGAGAAAAGTAAGGCCCAACTCTTTGAGGTGTTGTTAACTTATATTCATGTCCCGAGATGATATTCATTGAATGCCTGCCCTGCGTCTGGACAGCTATCACTCCCTCCCTCTCGAGCTCACGCCTCACATCTTCACAGTCTCCATGGCGTAGGTGGGGACAGTCCTACTGAGCTAAGCAGGATTCACCGTTGAGGGCTCATTGTCATTTCCACCGGAGCTGTATGTAGCTCTTCGTCACTTCCTTCAAAGACCTTTTGCCCCTTCTGACAAATAACCCCACGCGTCTTTTCTTTCCTCTTTTCCTTCCTCTTGCTCCCTGCGTCCAGGTTCAGAAGGAATGTGAATTGACCCCCGGGGAAGGTTTCCTGCAGTGGGGAGGGTGGCCCGGCCCCTACACCAGCCAAACAAGCAGGAGTTGACCCATCGGTGCCACGCACTCCTTGCTACAGGGTTTTGGTCCCCGTTACCTGCCTGACGCTGGCTGACAGCTACTGTCCCACAAGCAGAGGCTCAGGAGAATGGCCCACCCCTCCCGCAAGAATGCGAACAATCAGCTATGAATTTCCAGTGGGACGAACAGGAACCCATTCAGCCAGGAAATCTAAATTGAACAAGATTAAGTCACTCAAGCTCCCTGGCCCCACTTAACTTCCAGGACTGTAGATGATGCCGTGTTCCTGTTTGCGACCGTTTTCACAGCTGGTCTCCAGAGGGTATCTCACTTGTAAATGAGGTGCTCTGTCTGTGCAGGAGGCACTCTGTGGTGGGTCAGCCCAAGGACTAGGGAGCCAGACAGTCTGGGTTTGAATCCCATGTCTTTCCCTTGCTGTGTGGACAGGTTTCCCATCTCTGGAAACTATGTCTCAGTTTCCTCATCTATGAAATGGGAATCATAACAGTACCAGCCCCATGCTGTTGTTTCATGGTATTATGAGAATTAAGCGAGTTGATACTAGTGATGTGCTTAGAACTACGCAGGGCAAACACTTTTAAGGATTAAAGTAATGAAATAAATACGTTTCATTATCCAGCTACGGGTGGTACTTGCCCCTGTCTCCTTCCTTCAGGACGTCTGTCGTTCGACAGAGGGCACGGATTTAGGGAAGAGGCTACGAGCAGGGATTTAAGAATTAAACCACCTCCGTTCAGATCCTCCTTCACCTCTTAATGGTGGGTTGTCACCTAATCTCTCTGCTCCTCAGTTTCCTCGTCTGTAAAATGGGGGCTCTAATTGTACCTATTTCTCAGGAGGGGCATGGGGAACGAATTCTCTCAAGTTCTTAGTATAGTATCTGGCACAAGTAAGTACTCAATAAACTTTAGCTATTATTGTCAGGCACTCCAAAACAAGTGGCTTATAAATGCACCAGTTTCGAGCGCACAAACAACAATAATGCCAAAGCAAACGCCCCGAGAAAGTGTGGCCAGAGCCTCGAGGCAGCTCCTGGGGGCTGGCCTTGTGCGAGCCGACAACGACAACGAGCGTGGCGGCTTGGCAAGGCATGGAAGAACCCAGCCGCTCTGCATCTGAGCCCTGGCTCTCCTCCTTGCGAGAGGTGTGGCGTCGTGGGGCCGGTTACCATCTACAAACCTCAATTTGTTTCCTTCCTCCCTCCCTTCCTTCCGTTAATAAATATTTATTGAGTGTCTACTCAGCAGAGGCACAGTGCTGAGTGCTGGGTATTCCCCCAGTGCACAGGCCGCTGGTGGACCACGGGCAGAGCGTGTGCTGGCCTGGGGGCCTGCTGCTAAGTGTGTGCACAGTCAACACGCGGCTCGTGCGAATTTGCTCTCAAATACCCTTAGTTTGCCTCTTTCTCTGGTCTCATCAGCCTTTCTTATGAAGAAGGTGACTGGTTCTGACTCCTTTCTCTGGCCCAGACGAGGTGCTTAGGCAGGTCAGGAGAACGATTGTTCAAGGTTACTCGTTTTGTTTCTGTGGTGGAAAGTGAAGCAGGGATCTTTTCCCTCTGTAAATTTAGGAATACTATCAGTAGATTAGTCATCCAAGAAATTAAAAATCAGAAAGCAGAGTCTACTGAGTAGACTCAATGAAGATCTCCCCTTGATCTTATTTAGTCCTGGGCCCCTTTCAAAGCAAATCTGACTGGCATGCAATCCTTCCGTCTAGGACAAAATTTCCCCAGTTAGGTTCTGTGGAACGCCATATCCTCAAACCGTTGATAGGAAATGAAAAAGGAATGAAATTATTGAATTTCTTTCCTGCAGACAGCCTGCACTTTCTCAATACACTGATGCGTATTATGATCTCGTATGTAGTACTTCCCGAGATGATTTGGCTAAGGAGCCTTTCTCCTGCAGCAATAGCTACATCTTATAATATTGCCTTTCCTCAGAGAACAGTCTAAGAAATGCCCATCCGTGAGATCTCATGGGCCGGTCTGTGCTCCTGTCAGACCAGAACTGGCCCTTTTAATGCTAGAGAATGAACAGAGAGTTCTTTGTGAAGGGTGGCCATCCACTTGCCGCTTGGCTTGGCTTGGCTCTCTTTGACGGAAGGAGACCCTCAAGCACTGCGAGGAACCGTTGTCCTGGGGGACAGGGCATCTTTGCTCCATCCGCTTTCTGCTACTGCGGAGTTCTCCTTATTTCCTATGGCCAGCAGACAACCTCTCTGCAGTTGGTGGTTTGGATGAGAATATTTATCTTCCCCAAACAGCTATGCAACTTCCTCTCCTCCAGTTGGGAGGTCAAGTTGACCAAGAGAGGAGGGAAGCGCTTACAATGGGAAATAAAACCTTGTAGTTATTTTTACTCCTGACAAGTGTGTGACCTTGAGAAAGGACTAAACCATTCGTGTGAGCCTTGATTTCCTCATCTGTAAAATGGCAATAATAATAATAGTGCTCCTGTCATGTGTTGTCTGAGGAGCGAGATACTGCCTTCAAAGCACCTGGCACTGTATCAGCGGAACATACGTCTGCAGTTAATATTAATGTCGATTGTAATTGTTGTTAGCGTAGATTCCGCATTTGTGTTTTCCTGTGCGTGTGTGTGTGTGAGAGAGAGAGAGAGAGAAAAGAAGAAGAAGAAGAAAAAGAAGAAGAAAAAGAAGAAGGAGGGGGAGGAGGAGAAGGAGGAGGAGGTAGAAGGGGAGGGGGAGGGGGAGGAGAAGGAGAAGGGAAGAAGGAGGAGGAGGGGAAAGAGGAAGAGGAAGAAGGGAGGGAAGAGAAAAGCAGGTGCAACACTTAGGGTATAAAAGGGATCCCATCTTGCAAAGGAACATTTACATTAAAATGGAAAATGAGGGGCGCCTGGGTGGCGCAGTCGGTTAAGCGTCCGACTTCAGCCAGGTCACGATCTCGCGGTCCGTGAGTTCGAGCCCCGCGTCGGGCTCTGGGCTGATGGCTCGGAGCCTGGAGCCTGTTTCCGATTCTGTGTCTCCCTCTCTCTCTGCCCCCCCCTCCCCGTTCATGCTCTGTCTCTCTCTGTCCCAAAAATAATAAATAAACGTTAAAAAAAAATGGAAAATGAATAAATTTCCTACTAATGCTGAGTCTTTCACCTAAAGAGATCATTTATCAATGTGATCCTAGGTCGACTCCTAGAAACCAATATTACTGGTTATAGATTAACTCGTATCTTAGTTTATACATTAGTCTCTAGAGAATCTTATTAGTAGGAGTCAATCCCAAAAAGCTCACTTTGCATGGGATGTGCCTTGTGAATATACCATGGTACCCAGAACACCAAACTCATGGATAGGGTTGTGTGCTGGGTTCTGACTCTAAGGAAAGTGGCCTAGATTGCCTCAAGGGGTTTTTCATGAGGCCTCTTGACCATAGCCTAGATGAACTATCCTGGCCAGGACTCTTTCTCTTTCTCTCCCTGCCTCCTTCTTTCTCCTCTTCCCATAGCTTCCCCTCCCTCTCCTGCCCTCCCCTTGCTCACAGACAGGAATGAATAAGCCTAAACCCATTCTTGCTTAGTCCATTTGTCTTTGTATATATCCAGCGGAGACTACTGTCTTAGGGTCGTTATGTTAATGTGGTTATGCTCTTTATTTTTATTTTATCTGTTTTCGACATGGGGAGGATATGAATGTCATGTTTTAAGGTTACCATCTTGCTTCCATGTTCTTGGACCACTAGTTGAAGTCTCCCTTACATTCAAGAGCATTTTTTAATACAACGGTATGTTGTGTTGTAGTAATATAATAAACATTTGGGTGTAAAGAAAGACTAAGACATATGTGAACCAAATTGGGAGTCAAAGATAATATTAGGCTTTACCATAAAGGAATCGGGATTATTTATGTAGGGAAACAAACATTATGGACAAGAAACACACAAAGATCTTTTATGTTGAATGCAGTACTTCATTACTTTTCTTTAGCCAATGAACATATCGTACAAGAGTGTGGCAAGCACTATACACATATTTCACATAACTCTCATAAATCTCACTTAAACCTTACAAAATCCCTGAAAACCAAGTTGTGTCTGCAACTGGGATTCCAATGGATTAAGGAATTGCCCCCAAACAGTACCACTCGGTCTAAACCAAAGTAGGGGCTTCTTCCCCGAAGGAACTATTCCTTGTCTACAAGGTTGTGCCTATACTAGGATGACTGTCCTGATCCAGATATGTGTTGCAAAGGACAGCCTTACCCATGCCCTGGACTATCTCAAATGAAGGGGTCAGGGCCTTTCACAAAAACAAGTATAAGCTGGGTTTCATGGGACCTGGGGCCAAGAAGAGTCTTCTCACCAGCCCTCCCTGACCTCTCTCTATCTGTGTGTGTGTGTGTGTGTGTGTGTGTGCATATGCAACTCTTCTATTGTGAGGTCCTCATGATCTGAGGATCTACTGTGAGGTCCTCATGATCTGAGGACTCATTCATCCATTCCTTCAACAAGTGTTTGTTGAATTCTTATGTGACATGGAGATCACCGATAACCTTGACAGTGGTTTCATCAGAATGGAGAGGATGAAAGCCTGATTGGAGAGAGTCAAAGAAAGAACAAGAGAAGGAATAGTAGGGACAGTGAATATGGAAAGCTCAAGGTGTTTTGTTCTATGTAAACAAAGATGGTGGGAGTGGAGGGACGTCCCACACACCCCATGAAAAGATGAGGAATGTGGGGGACGGGGTCTGGTGCACAGTGGAGGGTTTAGCCTCAGATTCAACTCCAGCAATAGGAGGGAGGCAGAATAGGGCTGCGAATCCTGGCAAGTGGATTGGTTCGGCAGTGGCAGCATGCATGTCTTGGCTTGGGGGCTGCTAGAGCAAGTACCCCAGGCTGGGAACCTTAACAATGGACATCATTTTCTCACAGGTGTGGAGGCTGAGGTGTCCAAGATCAAGGTACTGGCAGATTTAGTTCTTGGTGGGGACCCTCTTCACGGCTTGCAGATGCCCTCTTCTTGCTGTGTGCTCACATGACCTTCCCTTGGCTGAGAGACAGAGAGAGACAAAGAGAGAGACCGAGAGAGATGAACAGTCTTGTGTTTCTTTCTCTTTTCATTCATGTATTACTTATTTATTTTAAAAATGGTTATTTATTTTGAGCGAGAGAATGTGAAAGAGATTGAGAGAGAATGAGCAGGGTATGGGCAAAGAGAGAGAGAAAGAGAGAAAATCCCAAGCAGGCTCCGCACTGAGCACAAGCCTGACTCGGGGTTCAATCTCATGACTGTGAGATCATGACTTGAGTCAAAGTTAAGAATCAGACATTTAACCGATTGAGCCACCCAGGTGCCCCTCTTTCTCTTTTTATAAGGGTGCTGAGTGCCCTATCCTCATGACCTTATCTGACCCTAATCACCTCCCAAAGGACCCAACTCCAAATGCCATCACACTGAGGACTAGGGGTTCAACATATGAATTTGGGGGATGCAAACATTCAGCCTATAGTATTCTGGAAATTTTGTTTCCATGTTCTTGCTGAAAGAAGGAAAAAAGGTTCTCAGATGTGAGTGAGGCTATGTGAGAAAATTTGGGAATGTTGGAGAGAGTGGGACAGTGACTAAAGACATCTAGTGTGAGTGCTGAGAGACATTAGAACCCAGGAGGGTGGTGAGTGTGAATTTAAAGTGAAGTCAGGCAGTGTGGTTTTGTGTGTTTTTCCAGCCACGTTCAAAGTGATGCAAGCACCAAGTAGGAAGAGAATTGGACTGAGCAACCTTGACCTAGCAAAGCAAATACAGTGAAGTGAGTCTAGGATGCATGCAAGAAAGTTAATATAATAATGGAATTTAATCTGGGTGAGGAGGGAAGTGATGGGTGATAGGCCACGAAAGGTAATAGATTTCAGGGAGTTGCAGAATCATGGGAGTCCAGGTACTGGAGGGGTGAACTGGGAAGTTAGAGAGTGGGAGAGGGTAGCAATAGGAAATGACAAAGTCAAGGCTGACCATGAGAGTGAGTGGCCATGGTAGAGTGTAGAATGAGGTCATTGGAGCAAAGGTCAAGGAACTGAGCTGCCAGGACATTCGAAAGATTTTGTCTACGAATATTGAAATCATCAGGAATTGTGACAAGAGCAGTAGCTAAGACAATGACCATGAACCAGGAGTTAAAGCATCAAGAAAAGGGGAGGAATAACCCTGGAGTCTGCAATGGCCACAACAAGGAGGGGAAGTGAGTAAACTAGTCCGATGGTTCGATGGGGATTTTTAGGAAGGGAGTGTGATCTCAAAAGCGGCTCAAGGAGCAAAGAACAGAAGCCCTCTCCTTCACAGTCCAGTGTTAGAAGGAGGGTTGGAGAGAACCTACCACCATCTGAGAGGATTTCGGGGGAGGGAAGGTCCTCAGAGGGTTCAATTAGAACAGTGATTCTCGGGGCATCTGGGTAGTTCAGTCGGTTAAGTGTCCAACGTTGGTGGAAGTCGTGATCTCATGGTTCGTGAGTTCAAGGCCTATGTAGGGCTTTCAGCTGTCAGCTGGAGCCTGCTTCATATCCTCAGTTTCCCTCTCTCCCTTCTCTCTCTGCCGCTCCCCCTCGCCCCCTCTCTTAAAAATAAATAAATATTAAAAAAAAAAAAAAAAGAACAGTGATTCTCAAAGTGTAGTTTAGGAAAGTTCAGGAACTCTAGGGAGTCTCTGAGGCCCTGTCAGGGATCCACAAGTCAAAAACTATTTTCATAGTAAGACTACAATATTATTTGCCTTTTCACTCTCATTCTCTCACAAGTGCACAGTGGAATTTTCCAGAGGCTACATGATGTGTGATAACACCACAGATTGAATGCAGAAGTGGATAGGAGAGTCCAGCTGTCTTCTATTAAGCCAGAAGTTTTAAAGAGATTTGCAGACATGTAAAACAACGACATTCTTCCCATGACTTAAAAAATAGTTATTTTTCATAGAATATTTGATGGTTTTATTAGTTATTTTAAAATCATTAAGTTAATGTGAACGTTTAGTTTCGAATCCAGTATGCACTGATAGATATAACCTGCACAAACAAAAGTTCTTTGGGTCCTCAGTGATTTCTAAGAGCCTCCTGAGACAAAAATGTTCAAGAACCACCGAGTGAGGGCGTAAAGGCTAATGGAATGTTCAGAAAAGAAGCTGAAGACCCTATGGGAGATTTTTCTGATGATGGGCCGTGGGCTCCAGAGCACATAACAGAAGGTTCTAAGGAGTGGGGAAGGGCTGGGAAACAGGTCAGAATGGAAACAGTCATGTGGTGATGACAGTCTGGAGGATTAAGGGCAACCTTGAGCCTTGAGCTCTGTTGATGGACAGAGACCGGGTGTGAAGGCCATAGGGAGGCCAGTCCTGAGTACCTACAGGCAGAGGGTAGTGATGATTTTGTGGATGCTGCCAGGAAGCCAGGAGCATGCCGAGCCAGCTCGTGCTGGGAGAGACGTGGCTCCAGGAGACCAGCCATCTTACATAGTCTTTGAATTCTTTTTTTTTTTTTTTTAATGGGGGTAGGGGGGGCGTTGACATTTCGTTTGTTTATTTTTGAGAAACAGAGTGAGGCAAAGCATGAGCAGGGGAGGGGCAGAGAGAGAAGGAGACACAGAATCTGAAGCAGGCTCCAGGCTCTGAGCAAGCAGTCAGCACAGAGCCCGATGCAGGGCTCGAACCCATGAACTGTGAGATCATGACCTGAGCCGAAGTTGGACGCTCAACCAACTGAGCCACCCAGACGCCCCTAGTCTTTGAATTCTTGAAGGGAATCTGGCTGGTGCCCCTCACCTGCTCTTGGGTCAGGTGCCCTCTCCCAAGACTGGTCACCTGTCACAAGTTGTAGGATGATCCACTACCCCATCCTGCAAAATCTGAGGTGTGCAATGGTTCCTAGAAAGGAGGGTATGGTCTGGGGAGGCATTCCCAAATGCCTATTACAATGACTAAGGGAAATGAAAAAAAAAAAAAAACAACAACACCTTTTTTTGGAGCAACACTGAGTATTTATTTGGAATGTTTCCCATTTAGTCTGGCCTGAAGGTGCAGAGGTGGATTGAGCATGTGCTGATCTTACATTGTGACACAAAAAAATTGGGGTACATGGTCTGCTATGAACTTCTTCCGTTGCCTCTGGATGCAGAAGGCCCTCTGAGAGGGGAATCGGGCAATACAATGTCAGCATCTTTGGATATGGCAGTGGTGAGTGGGGTGATGTACACAGCCAGATTCCTGCAGCAGTGGAGATAGACAGATTTGCACCAGTAGTTGGCTGGTGGAGGGGCTAGCCCAAAGAATCTTTAGGTCCAGTCTGCCATTTTGCACAACTTCAGAAGACGCTATTCACACTGTAATTCAAGCGACGGATGTCCCCTATAGTTGTGTAATGCACAAACCCTGACATGGGAACCCTCCCTGTGCGTGTCAAAATCTGACTTTGACAGTGTTCACCCAGACACCTTTTCATTATAGTCTCAACACATGAATGTATTGCATTTAACAATGTTTAAATCTTTCAAGCAGATCAGCACAACATCATAGTCACCGGAAAGATAAAACAGTTTGCAAACATGAGCATTCAGTGAAGAAAAAATAAGATTTTAAATAACGTGTTTAAATGTGCCATATTTGGAGAATGTGCTCAAAAGAGCATTTATGTCTCCTACCCTGTCCCAACAAGCTGTGAGTAGGAACATAAATCAATTTCCCTCTCCACTGGATAATTCCAATCAGCCTTCAAAATATAGTAGGGTTACTAGTTATCACCCATTTATATATTTTTTTAGTTTATTTATGTATTTTGAGGGAGAGAGAGAGCCGAGTGGGAAAGAGGAGCAGAGGAAGAGGGAGAAAGGGAATCTCAAGCAGACGCCATGCCCAGGGTGGAGGTGGGGGTGGGGGCGACACAAGGCCCAACCATGACCATGTGGGGCTCAATCTCACAATTGTGAGATCATGACCTGAGCCAAAACCAAGAGCCAAATGCTGAACCGACTGAGCCACCCAGGCGCCCCAGGGATCACCCATTTTAAAGTAATCAGACCATCAAGTCAACAGAGTATCTCTTGACCCTGCATCCCGTCCAGGTTCAGCCCCACTTCTCTGCTTCCCTTCATGGCAGAACTCTTCAAAGGAGTTGTTAGTGTTCCCTGTCTCCTTCTCTTCAACTCTATCTCCTTTCAGCCCACTCTGATGGGATTTCTTCCCACACCACTCCACTCAAAAGGACCCTTATCAAGATCACCAATGTGGCTTTGTCAAAGAAAAGTTAATTCTCTGTTCTCATTTCACCTTTTGACAGCATTGGACATACTTGACCAAGCCTTCCTTCCAGAACACTTTCTTCTTTAGGACTCTGTCTCAGACTCCCTTGGACTTTCCCGTCTCATTAACAACCCATTTCTTTTTTTTCCTCTGCTGGTTGCTCTTCTTCTATAAGACCTCTCTATAATTTCTGGCTTCTGCTTTCCGTCCACACTCACTCCCCAAGGCATTGCACATAGTCCCTTGGTTTTCAATGCTGTTTATATACACTGATGGGTCTCAAATTTACCCATCCCTCAATGCCATCTCATATATTCAAATGTCTATTTGACATCTCCGCCTGGCTCTCCCTCAGGCATTTCAAACATAACAGAGCTGCCACAGAACTAGGGATTCTCCTTCTGAATGCACTCTCCATTCTGTCTTTCCCATCTCAGTAGTGGCACCGCTATCCATCCCATTGCTCAAACAAAAAAGTCAAAGCCTCACCTGTGACATGTATCTTTCCTCATGTGGCAAATCCATCAGAAAGTTCCATCGTCTCCAATTCCATGTTTTACAAATAGAATTGTTCCAGACCGAATCCAAGCATCATCATCTCTTCTTTGGTCTACTGAGGCCACCTCCTCAAAGTGACTGCCAACCCTCACTTTTGCTCTTTTTCTAGTTCATCTGCAACCTGTTAGCCAGAGGGATCTTTCTAAAGCAGAAATCGGATCATGTTACTTCATTCCTAAAACCCTCTGATGACTTCCAACTGTGGCCAAGCTCTTACCCTGACTTACCAGGTCCTTTACGATCTGACCCAGAGCTGTTTCTTGGACCTTATTTTGTTCCCCTCTCCACCTTGTTGCCAAGCTTTAACTACAATGGTTTTCTTTTCATCCTTCTTACTTGTCAAGCTTCTTCTTGACTCAAGGTCTCCGTATTGGCCATGTCTTCTGTTTGGACCATCTCGTTGTTCCTATGGATTCTTCTTTTCATCATTTAAGTCTCAGTATCGGAGCTCTGGGCTGAAAGGCCATCCCTGCCAACCCCGGATGAAGCAGTTCTCTTCCCCACAGTCACGCCAGTGCCCCATAGCCTATTCTCCTCGTGCACAGACCAGTACTTGAAATAATCTCCCTTAGGGGCGCCTGGGTGGCGCAGTCGGTTAAGCGTCCGACTTCAGCCAGGTCACGATCTCATGGTCCGTGAGTTCGAGCCCCGCGTCGGGCTCTGGGCTGATGGCTCAGAGCCTGGAGCCTGTTTCCGATTCTGTGTCTCCCTCTCTCTCTGCCCCTCCCCCGTTCATGCTCTGTCTCTGTCTGTCCCATAAATAAATAAAAACGTTGAAAAAAAAATTTAAAAAAAAAAAAAAGAAATAATCTCCCTTAGGTGTTCATTTGCATGTTGACTGTTTGTTTTCTGCCCCTTGATGGTAGAGCCTTTGTCCTGCTCACTGTGACATCCCCAGGACTTGATACCAGTAAGTGACCCTTAGTATTTGTCAACTAACTGACTGACTTGGAACTGTGAGAAGGAATCACTGAAATCCAGATTATCCAGGGAGAATTCATGTAGGGTTGCTAAGCTCTTTTCACTTTTAAGATTTGCTCATGTAAGTCATTCTTAAAACACAGTCTCAAAATAAATACCAGCCCCTTTAGTGGAGGCCAGATACTTCCCCACACCAAAAGACAAAAAAGAGACTAAAACTAACATTCCAGAAACACCCCATGTTTGCCAAGGAAAGAATGAGGCAGACAAAAACAATTTTTTGTTTGTATCATCCGACATTCTTCAAAAAACAAACTTCGGTTTCTTCCATGTTTGTGCTGTAGAAGTTAAAAAGAGGACAGGGGCGCCTCACTGGCTCAGGTGGTTAAGCATCCAACTCTTGATTTTGGCTCAGGGCACGATCTCATGGTTTGTGAGTTCGAGCCCCATGTCGGGCTCTCTGCTGTCAGCGCAGAGCCCACTTTCCATCCTCTGTGTCCCTCTCTCTGCCCCTCCTCTGCTCGTGCTCTCTCCCTCTCTCTCAAAAATAAACATTAAAAAAAAAGAAGAAGACAGAAGGAAGCCAAGCTTTTTTTCATCTGTGTGATAAGTCTTCCTGCTGTACCAAAGGTCACTGATTTTACATCCTGGTGTTGGATCAGATGCTGAGCTTATCCCTCAATGGCTCTGCCTTCATGGATGGTGCAGTGCTGTGGATGTATACTGCGTGCTTACGCAAGTTCTGTGTCTAGATTGGTATGTATCCTGAGTAACGACATTAACTTATTTTATGACCAGAGCTCTGAGAACCTGAAAACCTGTGTGTTCTAACACTGCATGTACCTGGGGGACCTACCTGTGCTTCTTACAAACTCTGTGGCCAGGCATTAGCAAAGGATCTTGGATTTTCGGGGCCTCTGTTTTTCTACCTATGAAGAGGAGAAAACGTATGAAAAGGTATGATGTTTTTCTTCATTGGAATGCCTTTAAGACATTGTGTGAGACATTGAAGCAGTATGGAAGGAGGTCTAACCTTGAATGCCTGAAGTTGGCAGATACGTATTTTACACCCACTGTATACTATAGATCCTTGAGGCATTAAATACTCTGATTTTGTAAACTGAAGTGACTTTAATTATTATTCGGAGACAGACGCAGTTACCCTCACCGAGAGGGAGTATAGTGGAGTCAGGGAATCCCTGCCCTAGCCTATCTTTACCTTGTGTATAACTTCAGACAGGTCACCTTGCCCTTTCTGAACTTGGCCCGATTAGACTTCTGGGGGTAGAAATGAGTTATGAAGATGGGTTGAGCAGGCATTGTTGCAGAAACAAAGAAAAAGGAGAATGACGCATCTCTGGAGGAGTGGGAACCGGAGGGTGGTTTTGATCCCAAGGCAGCCCAAGGAGGCCTCTGCTTCTCCCTGGCTTGATGCCCACTTGCCTCCGTATTTATCCCATAGCTTCCTTCACCTCAGTAGTGTTCAAGCTATGCAACGTCAAGCAAGGTTTTAAAGAAAAGGTTCTCTTGCTAGGGAGAAAAATGATTTGAACCTATGCTGTTCTATTGCATCGTGTCTGCTTATCCCCAGCTCTGGCCCCTCCTAGGTGCCAGCATCCCTTCCCTCACTGCGCCGCCACGGGTGGCCGGGAAGTGGGTGAAGCAGGCTGGGGTCAGGAGAAATAGGGAGTGAGTGGTTGGGACTGTGGCAAACTGAACACCCCATATCCCGTCTACAGGGAGAAGCATTATAGCAGTAGCCCGTTGTGGCTGTACCCGCCTACGGCACAAACAGTGCCACATATTTCTGATTTCCCAAGGCAAGCTGAAAATCCATATTTTTGCACGAGGTGTTCTGATTTTTACATATCAGCAAGTAATTTAAAAAACGTTGACGCTACTGGGTTCAAAAAATATGCTACATCTAATATACATCTAGCTGGTCCACAGGTGGCCAATCTGCAGCTTCCAGAATCCAGAGTTTAGATAAAGTCATGACCTCTCAGCTTCTGTTCTGGATACTAGCTGTGTGTGTGTGTGTGTGTGTGTGTGTGTGTGTGTGTGTGTATGTGTGTGTGTATGTGTGTGTGTGTGTGTGTGTGTTCTCATTCCTGAAATGGAATCTGATTGGTCCAGTATACCATTGCAGGGCCAGAGTTTGTCACAGAGGTTTGTCACAGAGTTTGGTTGCATTTGGGTTAGGTACCTGCCCTTGATCTTAAAAGCGTTGTCTAAGGCCTGCCTTTTCAGGAGGGACCTTGACTGGGCCAACTTCCATTCTAGGGGCTGTGGCCATGGCACATGGCTGTGTACCTGATATGTCTTATAAAGACCTAGACTTTTCAATTCCATGAATGAATGTTTACATAGAATGATCTCTGTGTTGGTTTCTCCTAACAAAATCCTGTTTCTTAAGAAAAGGCAATGTTGGGGCGCCTGGGTGGCGCAGTCGGTTGAGCGTCCGACTTCAGCCAGGTCACGATCTCGCGGTCTGTGAGTTCGAGCCCCGCGTCAGGTTCTGGGCTGACAGCTCAGAGCCTGGAGCCTGTTTCCGATTCTGTGTCTCCCTCTCTCTCTGCCCCTCCCCTGTTCATGCTCTGTCTTTCTCTGTCCCAAAAATAAATAAACGTTGAAAAAAAAAAAATTAAAAAAAAAAAAAAAAAAAGAAAAGGCAATGCTGCAGGAGCATCTGGGTGGCTCAGTCTGTTGAGCATCTGACTCTTGATTTCAACTCAGGTCATGTTTCCCAGTTCATGAGTTCAAGCACCACATCGGGCTCCACACTGTCAGTGCGGATTCTGACACATGGGATTCTCTAGCTCTTGCTCTCGCTCTCAAAATAGATAAATAAACTTAAAAAAAAAATTTGTTTTTTGAAAGAAAAGGCAATGTTCCATTGGCATTTAGTTGAAGTTTTGGTAAAAATGTGGGTGGTAACAAGTGTAAGATATTGGTGGTAGGAAGCGTTATTAGAGAGAAGCTCTGACTGATTTACACCAGTGTCGGCTACTTCTCACTTTGAGAAAATTCAGATTACAAAATTAGCAACTCTTAGGTTTAGAAGAGACTTTAACCTCTTTAAACCTCCGTTCCAGTCCTTGAATACGCTTTTATGGCGTCCCCACCAAGCTGGTGTTGCCTACATTGTGGGTACTTCTCTTTACTAGGGAGTATACTTCTTCCAGAGGGAGCCTCTTTTATCCCTATCCCTGGATAGGCCTAGTGATTACATTTTTTTTTCTTATTGCACAGTGCCCAATCCATTCACGGATTCACTCATCTAATATTTACTGGGTGCACACTGTGTGCCAGGCACTGTTCTAGGATCTTGGGCAATATCAGTGAATGGAATAATTCCATGTTCTTGGAGAGCTGATGGTACGGCCTAGAAGTAGGAGGAGGTGGGAGAGAGATAAATTTTCTTAAAAAAGTAAAATCTGTAATATGTTACAAGGTTATAGATGCAGTGGAAAAAAGAAAAAGTAGAGTCTAATGAGGGGGCTTGGGAGGGAGGGCTGAGTGAGTTACAATTTCACGCGGACAGAAGAGGATGGGCCTCACTGAACAAAGACTTGAAGGAGATAAGGGAGTTAGCCATGTAGAATGAGTTCGAATGTAGAATGAGCCCAGCTAAGGGCTTCCTGTAGTCCTGTAGAAATAGCTCCTTTTTCACTTCCCTGACCTGCAGGATAATACAGTAATAATAATGGCTTAAGTTCTGTTGAATCCAGGCAGAGATTCTAAGCTCTTCCTCCATCTGAATTCATTACATTCTCATAACAACCCTGTGATCACTACTACTTTCCTCCTCATTTTCATAGGAGTAAACTGAGGCATAGCACCGCTAGGTAACTTGGCTAATATCCTGCAGCTAGTTACAAGAGGAGGTGGGATACAAACTTTGACCTTCTGGCTCTAGGCTTGGGCTCTGAAGACCTCAGCACAGCTGCCTTGAAGATGTCTCCCAAGTCACTGCCCCTCAAGCGTTTCTTTCCGAGGCACGTGCTGGAGCGTGGTCCTTTCCTTGTGTGTGCTTTCTGGGATGAGATTTCATCACCCTGGGGTTTGAGAATACTTTAATATCATTGGACAAGTGGGGCTCAGGGAGCTTCAGCAAACCCCTTCCCTTGGGCACACCCTGACCAGCAACCCATCCTCAAACATAAGTTTTTTTTAGGACACAGTGATCAAAATAAACACTTATTTTTTTTTTCTCTCAGTTTTGACATAAAAAGACACATACATCTTTTCTTCAGCAAATGTCACTGTGGTTTCAAAGCCTAAGTGTGATATTTGAGCGGGCAGCATTTTAAAAGTTATTTCCTGCTCAACCATAGGCTGAAATTATACAAGCCAGTGAGTCCTGAAAACAGCTGCCTCAAATTCTTACCACCTGCAAAAAAAAAAAAAAATTGAAAATATTTTTACATTGTTTTCAATTTTGAGATTGGTTGACTTTCTCTTGTTTCACACTCTGAGGGACCCTCCAACTCACTAAACCTTCAGCTGGAAAGACGATTTGAGAGCTTTAAAAGGGTTTTGCAAATCTAAGGGAGACTTCACTGGAATTATATTTTCATTAATACACTTAAAACAACTGTTCCTGGAATCGGCCTGGGGACTGTTCCTTGAAACAACAACAAAAGTCCCTAAACTGTGGGACTCTAGTGAACCTTAGAATCAACCCCATGGCTTTTTGGTAGAGTTTCCCAGGGTGGGGGGACGCGTCGGAGATCCCTTGGTGGAGGTTGGGGGGTGGGGAGTGTGTTGTCTTGTGGGAGCTCCCTTGACCTGTTGCATCCTCCTCCGCTTTTCAAGTTAAGAGTTGGATTTCCTGAAATTGTTGATCTGGATGAAAGTGCAGGCGCCCCCTCCCCCTTGCTCCCCTCCCCAGCAGAGTGCGAGTCGCTGCAGGGGAGGAGGAGTGGGAGGGGTTGAGGTGGGGTGAGGTGGGGTAGGGGCTGCAGGAGAAAAACTAAAGCGATGAGCACAGGACAGGAAAAGTGGGAGGAGGAGGAGGAGGAGGAGGAGGAGGAGGAGGAGAAGACGAAGCAGGGGGAGGAGGCGGCCTTGAGAGGAGAGAGGAGGGAAACGTGTCACCAGCCCGGCTCGGGGAGCTCCGCGGCCGCGGCGTTTGTGAACCCGCGCTGGGGGACCCGAGGCCAGACGGGACCCCGCGGAGGCCAGCGCTGCGCAGGGAGGGAGGAGGGAGAGCTGGGCAGAGCGCGGCGGGAGAGCCATCCAGGTCCCTCGTTGCTCTTTGGTGAGAAAACTTTCTCGGGAACACCGGAAACTTTGTCCTGGGCGCGCAGAGGGGAGCTGCGGGTGTGTGCGACTCGAGGTGACTCAGCCCCGGGACCCCCAGGGGGGGAGTGGGGAAGTCCCCGGGAGGGGCTGGCGTTGTCGGCTCAGCAACCGCTCTGGATTGAGAACGAAATCGCCGTGGACTCCGGTCACAGGCTTGCGGGGCGCGGGCAGGGGGTGCGTGGGGAGGGCGTCACATTTGGGGGCAGCCGGATGGGGACACCCGTGCGGTTAAGGATCCTCGGATCCCACGCAGCAGGCGGGCGTAGAGTACCGAACGGGCGACCCCCGAGTTGAGGCGGGGGGAAGCGGTGCCCAGCGTCTGCAGCTTAGCGCGGGTTGGGGGCGGGGGGATGCCGCCGACCGCGGGACCCAGGCTGGGCCAAGAGATCGAAAAAGAAAGTTTGCTTGCTTGCCTCTCTAGTTGTCCCTCGGCCCCAGGGTGCAAATCTAAAGAGCTGCCCCGGCTGGGGCGCGGGCGATTGGGAGCCCAGGAACAGCCCATCTTTTCCTGCGGTCCCCCTTTTGCAGAAGCAGGCGTGGGAGGGAGGACAGCCGTTTTGTCCCGCGGGCCACTGGGCTCCGCCGACTGGGGCGGGCCGGGGCGCAGCCCGCGGGACACCCGGCTGGGGCGGGCGGCTGTCGGCGTCAGCCGCACCCCGGTTCCGCGTCGGCTTTCCAGCCCGCCCTCTATTTGGCGAGGCTTTCTCCTGCGCGCCTACTGTGCGCACGCGGGCTGCCCCCTGCGCGCTGGGGGGCGCTCTGCAGCCTCGGCTCCCGGGGCCGCGACCCTCCCTCGCCGCCCTCTGCCCCTGTTCCGAGGGCGGGCGCCCCGGGTCAGATCAGGCTGTGTGCTTGCAAACTGTGCTTCAGGAATCGGTTCTGGGGTACCTCCCTGTTTGGCAACAGGGTTTTTCCCCTGTTGTAGCCAGCCCCTGCCCTGGGTCACATGCCGCCGCCTCTTCCTCCGCGGTGCCGGGAGCCCGCGTTTTGTTTGTCAGCAGTAAAGCGGTGAGTATTTATAGACGCCGCTGCAGTCCTGCGGTATGTAAGGTTTCAATTACTGCGATGCGCCCCACAAGACGGAAGGCTCACGCGCGGCCGCTCAGAGGCACGTTTACTCCGGAGACCCGCATGGAAAAAAACTCTGTGCTGGAGTCTCCGGGCATCCCTCCTGGGGCGGGGTTCTGGACCTGTTGCCCGCGTGCAAATTCAAATGGCCCACGGGGAGGACCAAAGCAGTCAAGGACGCCAATGGTCCACACTGCCTTCATAGTCTGCCCCGCTTCCCCTCAAACGGTGCTCGCGGATCAAGCCTCGAACACTGCCTTTTTTGACCTCCCTTTGGTCATCCTGACCACCGTGGGTGGGTTGCTGTCATGACATTTCGTTGGCCTACACGCTGCAGAATGTCCCAGTGCTGCTCTCTGGGGAAAGGCTGCTCTTGACACCATAAAGCAGCAAGTGGATCAGGAGGGGAAATGGAGCTTGCAGAAGCTAATTCAGCCACACATTAAATTTAGCCCCTGGTGAGTTCTCTACCGCTGAGAATGGTGACTGAGAAAGGTGTGGTGGGACCCTCCTCTCCGTGGAACCTGACTGGTAGGTTTTCTCTGGTCGCAGCGTGGAGCCCTTCTAAGCCACGAAGGGTGCTGTTGAGAGCTTTTTCTACAGGAATCTAGCAGATACAGGAAACAGTGCTTGATCAATCCACAAAATCGTCTTCAGTGTTTCCAACTGCCACCATTGATTGTCCTTTTGGGATTTTATTAATGCTTCTTCTAACATCCAGAACCACGAATAGTGTAAAAAAGAAAGGCCTTAGCAATGAGCTAGTCTAACTGGTTTATTTCTCTAGAGCCTGGTTGAGACTACCATGTTTCTCAACAAGAAGACCTCATTTCGTTCACATCCAGAAGTTCACGCATATATATTTATTTCAGTGGGTGAGATTTCAATAATGGTTATTATTTGAACATTATACAGATGTTCCCTTTATTTAAAAAAGGAGGAAGGGGACAAACACCTCTTGAGTTCTTATTATGTCTTAAACTTGGCCCTAAGAGACATTGAGGATGTTGTATAATCTGCACCAAAACAATGTTTAGGTAGGTGCTATTATATCTCCATGACTATAACAATGAGCCCACTGAGGCTTAGAGAACTTGGGTAGTTTGTTCAAAGTCACACACATGCAGGGGTGGAGCTTAGGGTGAGTTCTGGGTCTGCTACTCCAGGCTTATAGTGGCAGCCAGTATTGGAGATGACTTTCCCTCCAGTTCCTCAGCTGTTAATTAGATCATCTTATGGTCGAATAACTTGGTGGCTTTTTCTTTCTTACTTTTTCTCTGTGTCACATAATATCACAGAATGGCTCAATTGTTGAAGAAAAAAAAATCCTAATCTTACATTTAGAAAACTGTTCCACTGCTATTGACAATTTCATGCTGGGAGCCCAGACCCCAATGTCATAATCTTCAGTGTGTTCACTGACAGTATGTGTGCAACATTTAAACCGTTTATCTGTGGAAAGTTGGATTGTTAGGACTTTATGGATTTCTTCATTATTTCTCTTTTCTAATTACTTCCTGTGGTCTTTCCTTTTGTAGTGCCCTTGTACGAGATCAAGTATACTGAAATCTTTCTTGAATTTCAGATTGAATTGAATTGAACTGACTTTTTCCCTTTAATTGTTTTTGCAGAGCTAGACCGATACAGAATTGATTTGAGAAATAGAGTGTGGGCCCCTCAAAGATCCCTACTGTGTTTAATGTTTGCCATTAAAAGTTTGTTCTCTAGAACTGCCTCTCTATATGCAAATGTTAAAAGTAATGCTTGCTGAAAAGTATCATCTGGGGGCGCCTGGGTGGCGCAGTCGGTTAAGCGTCCGACTTCAGCCAGGTCACGATCTCGCGGTCCGTGAGTTCGAGCCCCGCGTCGGGCTCTGGGCTGATGGCTCGGAGCCTGGAGCCTGTTTCCGATTCTGTGTCTCCCTCTCTCTCTGCCCCTCCCCCGTTCATGCTCTGTCTCTCTCTGTCCCAAAAATAAATAAACGTTGAGAAAAAAAAATTAAAAAAAAAAAAAAATTAAAAAAAAGTATCATCTGTTAACAAGTCGGCGTGAATATCTCTATTGCTGAAGGAAGGTTGAGAACACAATATTTTGTGGATTTTATACTGGGTTAGGAATTTGGGAACAGAGAGAGTGATATCCTGATAAGCAGAAAGCAAGTTTTTACAAAGGAAGATTCCACTTTGGAACCAGAAAGGAGGTTGGGAGTGCAAATGATGCAAAGCAGTGATGAGACATCAGAGGTGAACATGAGTTAATTAACATTTTTGTCAGGGACTGGGGATCCAAGGTTTACTTTGAAACTTGTTCAGTTAAAACAAACAAGCCAACTTATGTATTGGGCAACTATTATGAGCCAAGTACAATCATGGTAATGTTATTTGAGCCTCTCAGCAACGTAAGCAGGTGAATATTCTTTTCTCTATGTTGAGATGGGAAAACGGAGGCTCAGAGAGGTTAATTACTTTCCTGATGTAACACAGCCATTAACTCAAGCCCCTTGTCCTCTGCAGCACATTTTGATACCTATCCTTGAAGGCCTTTCATGAAAAATCTAGGGTGCCAAGTACTCAAGAAAGGCCTAGCGGTTCACATGGAAGTTCCTGGATCAGAAGTGGGGGCAAGGGCAGTGTGGGAGCTCTAAAATGAGGGCTTAGGAGGTGGGTGAACAGTGGAGGAACTGAAGGGACAGTATGGATCATTCTGACAGTTGTTATTCCATGGAAGAAGGAGAGAAGCCCTGCAGATACTTTGAATATAGAGAATTGGTAACATTGGTCTGGCAAGGGATGGCTGTCACACCGTACAAGACCCGGAAATTGGCATGCCGCACGACGTACCCAGAGAGAGGACCCCCATCTCCCTCAGCATACCTTCTGTTGTGATGATGCCTGGTTAGGAGCCCCAGTTCGTAGGCAATATAATTTAGGGAGCTTGTGAGACCGGTTTCCATTTTAATTGGACTTGGCCCTTTGTGGTAATAGTCACCCAATCTCTGGCTTTAAATATTCTTTTCTTATGCTTTGCCAGTTTATGGCCTTTGTAGATCAATCCTTGGATTCCATTTAGAGGAGAGAGAGGGAGGAAAAAACCAGCAAAGGTTAGTGATTACCTAAATTGGATTAAGTTCTGTCTCGCAGCGTTTAAAGAAATGCTGCTTGCTCTCTAATTACCGTCAACTAGGAATTTAAACGGTCTATTAAATTTAAGCTGACTTTTTTTTTTTTTTAATCCAGGACAGTTCTAGTTCTAACATATTCCGGGATTTTGGAAGCTTTTTTTATATTCTTTAAGTGTGGAGAGGGCGTTCTCTTGTTCCCCACCTTTTGAAAATATTACATTTCTGTAGCAGGATAATGAATGATGTTATTATATACCTGCTTCATTGAGAAGCACACTCACAGCCAGGTTCATCCAGCTTTGTCAGCCTCTGGAAAGCAAGCCAGTGGAATGAATTCTTTGTCAGAAATTTAGGGGCGCCTGGGTGGCTCAGGTCCGACTTCGGCTCTGGTCATGATCTCACGGTTCGTGAGTTCAAGGCGCGCGTCAGGCTCTGTGCTGACAGCTTGGAGCCTGGAGCCTGCTTCAGATTCTGTCTCAATCTCTCCGCACCCCACCCCCTCAAATATAAAAAATAAAACATAAGAAGTTTCTTTTAAAATAAAAAAAAAAAAGAAATTTAGGGACACCTATGTGAAGGATGGGGTATGGCTTCCTCCTTTATCTCTGTAGTGAAAGAATAGGCCTATGATGCAAATCAGCCACCTTTACTCTGCTTGAGCTTTGAATAGAAAATATGAGTTATTCTTTGTCGGAGTGGGTGGTGGGTACGCTCTGGGGCTGAGACTAGGTAGGCATCAAGGCTGCAACCTTGAAGGGCATGACCCTGAGAGACAGGGCCTTACTTGCCTCCTCCTCTCGTGGGGCATGGTGTGCTTATGATGAACTGCACCCAGAGGGTTTCAGTGAGTGGTAGAACTCACCAAAAGATCTCTCCTTCTTTTGACCATGGCATGTGGGAAGATAGGGTCAACCCCTAAACAACCTATCGTAAGTATTTGTACGATTGATTTTGCGTATAATTGTACATTACCTAAAAGCATGGATTTACCTCTCTAGGCTTTCATTCTCGTTCCCTGTCCTCAATTTTGGGGTACAAATAGATGATTTTTCGAATGCATTCATCAGTGTTCTGGTTTCGCTTTAGCTCGTTGCCAAATGGCAGCACCATCTCCAGTTTCCCGCTTCTCTTTACCTGTTACAGAACTTTGTCCAGCTTGGCTCGTTCCTTTTGATGCACGCTGAGTTCAGTGTCTTGTTGAAGGCATCTGTGACTGCGGTTACGTTTTTAGTAAACGCTAGGATGAAGGAACCGCTTTGGGCTCCCTCGCTCAGGAACTAGAGTATATATATATATATATATATATATATATATGTCAGAGTATATATATATATATATATATATATATATATGTCAGCTTGAGCTGAGCCCGGGAGGGCACCTGAAGGAAGCATTTGTTTTTGTCTTCTTCCCAAGGACTCGGGGCCAGAGTCCAGCAAGCGCTGGGATGTGTGTGTATGTTGTTCTGAACTAAGCTGCCTCAAACCCTGTCGCAACCTGCTCGTGACCTCAGCCGCGTAAATCCTCCCTGGAAACCCATTCACTCTTGCTGTTTAATTCTAAATACTCCTTTGGAACTAGTTTACCTTAATTCCCCAGACGTCTTTGGGGGAGATCACGTCAACCGCGCCATCGTTTTGGGGAACTCTGCCCAGTGTGCCAGCTGCTGGAGGCCACCACTGTGGGGGTGTATGGCCCCTTTCGCTGTAAAGTATCTGGAGGCAAAATCAGTGGGTGAGCAAGGTGATCCCTTGTGGCGTTCTGAGAAAATGAAAAAAAAGAAAATTCTTGCCAGCGGAACAATTGATTCCTTTCAAGATACCTCGAAAGGTGTCGGTGTCAACTTTGAAGAGCAGGGAGCTGGTGAAAGAGTCCCCGCATGGGGGCTAGCTGGCATCTTGGAGACAACGCATGAGATCTGAATCCTGATCTCCATTCTGCCGGGGGCAAGCTGTACGAGTCGCTCGCTCGATTGCTCTGGGTGTCAGTTTTCCTAGCTACAAAATAATGGGATTGGCCTACTGCTGGACTGTTAAAATTTAAAAATTGGGAGACTTGACATCTAAACTCAGGTTTCCAGCTTTAAAAAAAAAGTGGGGGGGGGGGGACTGGATTCTCTAACGCGGTGGCGTTCCCTGCCTTGGCCCCACTGAGAATCAAGTTTACTGTGCTGGCTTCAGGCCTTCCTGTCTTTGTCTTTAATCGTGACCAACTTATTATTCTCTCTCTTCTTGTTTCTTTATTATTGGTAAGACTATATCTGGCTTGTCTTTGTGTTCGGGATAGTAGGTGCTCATGAAATATTTGTTGAAATGTGTGGGTTTTTTTCATTCCTGTCCTTGTCTGTCACAAATGAAAAAGGATACTCAAGCTTGGGAAGTGCTTACCTATGAAAGCTTGTGTTTCCTTCCCCAGATTTCCTTTCTAGGCTCCAGTGTCCATGTTCTTTAGAGGAAGAAAATGGAGAGCCTTATTTTTCAGTTGACCGCATATTAGCCTTGCCTTGTAAACTGGAAAAGGCGAGCTAACCTTTCCGCCTCAGTCTTGTCTCAACTGCCGTTCTTCCCTCATTGTCGTCAGCTTGCATGTATAATGTTAACTTCTGAGTGTTTACAGTGAGCCCCTGAGCCCCACAGAAGCACGTATTTTATTCTTCTTTACCCTCTATGCTTCCTCTTCTCAGATCCTGGCACACACCCAGACCTCCTAATGTTTGGTTGTTGAATGAAATTGAGTTGACCTCATGAGCTCCGTGAAGTGATCAGATCCCGAGAGCCTCTTTGGTTTTCTGAGTCTCTGTGCAGTGCTCTTTACACCTGGCTACGTGTCATGAAGAGAAATTTCCTTTCCCTTGATCCCGTTTTCTTATGAAAAAGCATTTCATCCATGGGAGGGTGAAGCTCCTTTTGAACAAACAGCACAAGTTAATCTGGAGCACGCTTCCCCACACGGAGAGCTCTTGTCTGCCGGGCAGTAGCTTTTGTCTGCTGTGTCCCCCACCAGGGTTTTAGAGGGTACGTGTCAGAAATGCGATTGCTCACGTAATGGTCAGTCTCAGCCACCGCTTGTGTCTAGACTTTTCAGTTTATCATCTGGTAGGCCCTGTGGAATCGCTCTGGATGGCATTTATGGGCCACACCCTAACAATTTGCACTCCAAGAAACTCGATGCTTAAAGTGGGGCTTAGAGATGAGTAACTAAGATGTGTTGCTCTTCCCCACAGTTTTGCTTGAGTTGTACCAGAGGAGGGGATTTTTCTGGTGATTACATAGTGGTTTGCAGGCCAGGCTGATGGTGATGATCTGATGAAATAATTACTGCTAGCTGCATCTGAATCGTCAGTGCTTTGAGTCGTGTGGGCACTAAGAAAACTTTGCTAAGCAAAGATAAGGGCTTGAGCTTACATCCTGTTTGCGCTAATATTTACCGTTGCCTAAGTTCAGATTCTCAAGACTCTGTGTCTGCATTGGTGTCCAGTGTGAGCACTGAGAAAGTGGTCTCATTCTTCCCGTGGAGCCTTTTGCATAGTCCACACTTGACCCTTGACATCTTCTTGCTTGTGGGAGTGTCTGTCCCTCAGCTGGCTTTTGTCTCCTAAGCGTTGTGAAGTTTGGTCCTTAAAACAAACGCTCTGTGCTATGCAGCAGACACCTGTCCCCTGCCGTGTCTGTAGGCTCCGCTGACCGGCACACAGACCCAGGATTCCTGGCCCACGCGGCCGAGGTCCACATTCCTGTGGACAGTGATACTTAGGTGGACTCCAGTTCAGTCATCTGGGAAGGGAATTTTTCTGGTTTCTGAAAAATAGGAAGCCTGTTCTGCCCGGTGGCCTAGAAGTCACATGTCACTCCATCATTCAGAGATGTGGTTGTGGTTGTTGTTTTAATTTATTTATTTGGAGAGAGAGAATCCCAGGCAGGCTCCGAGCAGTCAGCAAAGAGCCCAATGTGGGGCTTGATCCCACGAACCGTGAGACTATGACCTGAGCCGAAATCCAGAGTTGGAGGCTCACCTGACCGAGCCCCCCAGGGGCCCTGGAGATGTTTACCTTGTATGTGCCTGGCACTGTGCTTGCAGTGGGATACAGCAGGGAGGAAGAGAGGCAGGTCTTGGACTTTGAGGAACTTACACGCCATCGGGGCTAGTCAGTGAACAAGTAAACAAACACGATGACCTCACAAGCTGGTAAGGGCCTGAGAAACAAAGCCTCATCCTGTGAGAGACTGAGTGTTCCTCATGCCCGGGCCCGGCAAGAAGCTGTTGATGAAGGGAAGCCGTGGGTGATGGTCACCTCTTAACCTCTGCGTGTGGCAGACGTGAGTGTTGCTTAAAACAGGCGGTGTAGGAGGTCAGGCCCTGGAATCAGGTAGGATCTGACTCTTGGTCCCTCTTACGACTCTTCTGAATTTGGACAAGTTAACCCCTGTGCTTCAGTTTCTTCATCTGCGAAATGGGATGAATTAAACCTACCTTGTTACTTTCAAGTGGAGATGAACCGAGCTGCTAGATGCAGATAGGGGGTCGATACCATCCCGACCATCCTGGCCAGCCCATGATCAAAAGTAGTGTATTCCTTTTTTTTTTTTTTTTTATTTTATTTATTTATTTTGAGAGAGAAAGGAAGAAAGAGAGAGAGAGAGAGTGCACGAGCAGAGGAGGGGCAGAGAGAGAGGGAGAGAGAATCCCAAGCAGACTCCACACTTTTGGGCACAGAGCCCAATGCGGGGCTTGAACCCACAAACCGTGAGATCGTGACGTGAGCCGAAATCAAGAGTTGGGACGCTCAACCAACTGAGCCATCTGGGCTCCCCAGTAGTATATTCTTTTCAGGGAAAATTTAACAAAATAGTCACAGTAGGTGATTTGCAAAATGGTCTCAGTATTCTTGAATACCTACTTCTGACTTAGTTTCCATCTGGTGAGCTGGGGTGGGGTGTGTGGGGTTCAGATCTAGTGTCCTGGGCTGGCTTGGTGGCTTCTGTTTGCTGTGTGTTTCTTCTAGAAATATCCCAAGCCAGCAAGCTGTTGGCTTGCCCTGTTTGAAGAGTGCATATGGATATGTCTATACTACAGGAGTGCTTGTGGTTCCAAAATGGAATCAGTGATGGGGTAGGACTGAGAGAAGACAGTTGATGAGGTAAGAGGCTGGTCAACTAGATGACGTGGTAGGTGGGAGCTGAAACACCAGAGGAGGCCAGTTCTGGGTTTGTGCTGTGTCAGGGGGTCATCTGCTGCCACGTCTCTCAGAGGCTCTCAGTTCTGTAGGGCAATGAGGGTAGGGACTGAACGTAGAGCTGGTGACGCTGAGGTAATCATGGCCACTAGCTAAGCCAGACTCTTTATTTTTCTTTAATGTTCATTTTTTGAGAGAGAGAGAGCATAAGCAGAGGAGGGGCAGAGAGAGAGGGGGACAGAGGATCTGAAGCAGGCTCAGTGCTGACAGGCTGACATCAGAGAGCCTGACGTGGGGCTCAAACTCACGAACGGTGAGATCATGACCTGAGCTGAAGTCCAATGCTCAACCAACTGAGCCACCCAGGTGCCCCAGGCCAGACTCTTAATCAACTGATAAGCCAGCAGACATCGGGAAGACCACTTGTGTGCCCAAGCCCATAGTGGCTGGTTTGTGAGGGCTTATGTTACACCTGACTTAGGCCCTGGGGAAGGGGTGTGAGAAGGCTGGTTGTCATAGTTGTGATGGAGAAAATAAAGGTCCCAAACCTATATGTTAGGCCCCTAAAGTGCTAGTGGGCTTGGTGAGTTCGTTGCTAACACTTACAAGTCACATGGTTTAGCATTTTAAAAAATCTGGGTTTTTGGCATCTCTTGGAAAATTCAGATCTGGCAAAACTGAACTTGTGCCCCGAGGTGGCAAAAACCAGATTGGATTGAGTCTGCCTCCTTTAGCCTGGGCAGATCCTGCCCACTCTCTGTGATGTTCCACAAAGTATGGCAAGTATGTGGCATATCGTGCAGAAAGGAAAGAAATCAGTCTTCCTTTTGTTTGCTTTTTTCCCCAGGGTTTGTTTTTCTGGCCTGTGTGTCCCTGTATATATACAAGGAAGCTCCTGTTGTAGAATAAGTGCTAAAGAAATAAATTTGTGGGGGTGCCTGGGGGGCTCAGTCGGTTACTGATCCTTCGGATCCTCTGTCTCCCTCTCTCTCTGTCTCTCCCCTGCTTGCACACGCGTGATCTCTCTCCCTCTGTCTCTCTCAAAAATAAATAAACATTAAAAAATGGTTATGATGGTAAATTTTTAAAAAAGAAATAAACTTATGTCGAATGAATGAACGAACGAACTATAATTGATAGAGCATCGCATTTGGGATCAGAGCCAAGTTCAAATCCTCACTTCTCCCGAGCAGCTGAGGGACTTTGAACAAATCAATAACCTTTTTTTGTCTTTCTCTTGAGGGGCTGGGGGAAGGCATCACTGTTGTTTTTACTTATTTCTTTGAATAAGTCGTACGTGTTCACGTTTCAAAATTCAAAGGCACAAACAGGTTTACAGAGAAAAATCTCCCTACTGTGTCCCTGTCACCCAGCTCTTTTCCTTGGGGGAAACAGGTGTTCTCAGTTTCTGGTTTGCCCCTTCCAGAGATTCTTTATGCCGTGCAATGACATTTGTAAATGCTCTTTTTTGTCTGTTTTACCTAGATCGTAGCATACTGCACGTGCGGTTCTATGTTTAGCACACTTTCCTTTGGATTGGAGAGCACGCCAGTCGGTACACAGAGCCCTCCCCTTCTTTCCTAGAGCTGCACGGGCTTCCAGAGTGTGAGATACTCCAGTTCACCTAGTCGGTCCTCTGTGGCTGGGCATTTAGGTTATTTGCAACCTGTTGCTGTTGTAAAGGAGGCCGTAGTAAAAACCCTGCTTATGTAAGTCGCTGGATGTGCCTCGAGTAAAATTTCTGAAAGTAGAGCTGCTAGGTCAGAGGGCACAGCCTTTGTCACTGTGGCAGATCTTGTCACATTTCCATCCACAGCAGCTGCCCCAAACTGCTCTGCTTCCAGTAATGTGTGAGAGTGCCTGTCGCCCAACACCCTAGTCCTCTGTCACCTCTTGGAAACGGCGAGCGTTTTGTGAAGAACACAGAGGGTTACAAAAATATTGACACTAGCTATAATTTGGGGGTCCCCTTCACGGGCCCAGCTATGCTCTAGATTATCTCGTGGAGATGCATACCCCACTCATTTGAAGATAAGGCAACTTGGGAGTCATTTACTCGGGTCACCCAGCTAATAAACTGTAGATGCTGGATTCCAGGCCAGGCTTGTCAGATTTCAGTACCAGGATATTTTCATATGGGAAAGCTTTATGTAATTTTAGGTGCTGGAATTCTCAGCTGACACATGCATGAAGTTCCTGTGTCTCCCGGTAGTACCTCTCATGTGGCTGGTTCATTTGCTCATTCATCAAGTGTCTGAAGAATTCCTGCACTGTAATAAGCACCCAAGAACAAGATAGACATAGTCCCTGCCTTTATGGACCTCACAAAAATAAGAAATAATTCTGTAGTCATTTATTGGATGACAAGACAACAAAGGAGGTGAGGAGGGTGTTCACTGGGGTCTCCTAATCAGGAGAAAAAATCAGGGGAAAGAGAGCTCTGTGAGCAAGTGCTTATCAAGATAACTGATAAAGGGTCTGTGGGTTTGAGCCTGGAGAAGTGGATGGAAAGTATTTCACACAGAGGGCATGGTATGTGCAAAGGTCCTGGGGCAGGGAAGAACTGGTAATGTTGGAGGAAATGAAGGAAGATCAGTGAGCTGGCATGCAGAGTAGCAGGTGGTTGTTGAAGGTAGGAAGATGGGGTGTGGGGATTTATTCTAAGAGCTGTGGGGAGCCTTTGAAGGCATTGAAGTAACATGAGCACCAAGGGCCTTGGGCTGTGGGGTTCTTGTCATGGACTGTATGACCTTAGACAAGGTCAACATTGGGCACATCCATTTTCTTCTCTGTAAGGTGAGGATGGTCACAGCACACAGGGGTTTTCAAACATTTTGAGTGTTACATCCATACATACGAAATGTGCAATTCACTTAGACTCTGTACACATGGGCATGTGTGTCGTATACACGTGTCCCCAAAATGTGAGGCACGCTGATATTTTCTATCCTAGTCTGTTAAAGGTTTTGGCTAAGACCCCTACAATCCTTTTAGAAACACTGAGATAATATATGTCAAGTGCATGCTTCACAGCTGGCACTCAGTAAACTGTGCTCTCACTCATCACAGGCGTTATTATGAAGATGATGCTGGTTGCGGTTAGAGAACACATCGGTCACGTTAAGGGACAGTGTCCAAATCCTGACCGATGCTGAAGGACATTGGCTCTTCATCTCTGTGTTCAGGTCACAGGGCAAGGAGTTGCACCCGGGGCCTCCTGGCTGCAGGAACTGCTGAGGGGAACGTGGAAATTGTACCATCTGTACAGTTTCCCTGGGAACTAGCTTCTCCTTGTTTTCTGGGCGGTCACATCCGACTCCGTTTTCTTTGACTTCTTTGTTATTTACACTCAGAATGGCTTTTTCCTGGAAGCCTCAGAGTCATTATAAGCCACTCACTTCTTTATTTTAAGTTGTGCCATGGTTCTACTTCCCTTTTCAGAGTTAAGGGTTGGAGCCTGAGTGGAATTTATTTGCATTTTCCACCAAGTGTACTGCCTTCTTCTGCCCGTGGGGCTGGTTTGCGGGGCTGTGCCCCACTCCCCGTGCCCTGGCCGCTGGGAGAAGAAAGAGAGGCACCACATTTTTTTTTCTCCAAGAAACATATTCTGGATCTTGTGTGTGGCAGTTTTCAAAGAAATCCCTGTGCGGTGAGCCTGGGAGAGTAAGGCCAGTGATAACACCCAATAACCCTGTAACCACCACAGCCCTTCCCGTGTCCAGGACCCCGGCTTTCCAGATCGCTGAATGTAAGCACCCAAAGCTACACCATTTAAATCATTTTAGATGCACATTTCTCTACATGTTAACTGCATTGGCCCTTCACAGGAGAATATCCACCAAAACACCGGTTTCTTTAACTCAGAGACATTAGGCCAAGAACTTTTTGTGATGATGACGGTGGTGGCTGAGTCGTGTTCCTCCCAGTATCTTAGAATGTGACTGTATTTGGAGATGGGGCCTTCAAAGAGGTGATGAAGTTAAAATGAGCCGTCAGGTGGGCCCTAATCCAGTCTGACTGGTGTCCTTATAAAAGGACGCATGGACACACAGCAAGAGATGCGTGTCCACAGAAGAAAGGCCATGTGAGGACACAGCGAGAAAGTGGCCACCTGCAAGTCAATGAGGGGCCTCAAGAGAAACCAAAGCTGCTGACACCTTGATCTTGAGCTTCTAGCTTCTGGAACTGTGACAAAATCCATTTCTGGTGTTGACAGCATGCAGTCTGTGGTCTTTGGTTACAGTGGCCTGAGCAGACTGATACAGTGGTGGTGGTGGTGGTGATAGGAATAAACAACAGGTAGTATTTATCCAGCACTTACTGTATACCGGGACCATTTTAAGCCTTGCTTGAGTCATCTCATTCAACCCTCAGACCAAGCCTAAGTCACCTGCCCAGGTCACACCATAAGTGGTGGCACTCAGCCTGGCTCTGGCAGCTGTGCTCAGAACCTCCACTGTACCTGTGTCGTGCCCAGTAGTTCCCGGATCCCTGCCAGGCACTTCCTAAATCATCTTTCTCAACACCGCAACGCTCCAAGGTCACACTTCCTGTTCCCCTTTTTTCCGATGTAGAGACTACAGTTCAGAGTGGCCCAGGGCCACACAGTGAGTGTATTTATTTCTTGTGGCTGCAATAAGACATGACCACAACCTTGGTGGCTTAAAACAACAAAAATTTATTCTGTTGTAATTTTGGATGTCAGAAGGCCAGAATCAAGGTGTCACGGGGCCATACTGCCTCCAGAGGCACGATGGGAGAATCTACTTCTTTCTTCTAGCTGCTTCTCGTGGCTGCTGGCATTCCTTGGCTTGCAACAGCATCCCTCCAGGCTCTGCCTCTGTCTTCACATCACCTCCTCCTGTGGATCTGTGTCTCCTCTTCTGTCCCTAGTCTCCTTCTGCATCCATCTTATAAGGAGACATGTGATTATATTTATGGCCCCCCTGGATAATCCAGGATGAGCGCCATATCTCAAGATCTTTCACTTAATTACATCATTTGCCACCTAACATAATATCTACAGGTTCTGGGGACTAGGAAGTGAGTATACCTTTGGGACACCAGTGTTTCTGCCTCTCACAGTCAGTGAGCAGCAGAATGAATATTGGTGCCAGGGCTTGCCTGATTCCCAAGCCACCCATCCTTCGGAGCCACAGGCAAGAGACCTCTCAAGTCCCTTTCTGCAGTGCTATTTTTGGCTGCCGTGGCATTGGGTGTAAGAGGCAGGGTCCCTGAGACTGGCAGATATGCTCATTCTTTGCAGTAATAAAAAACTGGAGGCTACCAAAATACCCATCCATAGGGGACTGGTTAAATCAAATATGGTGTCCCCTAAATGGAATCAAGAAACCATTATAAAGTATGAAATAGATCAATCCATGGTGCTGTGGGAAGGTAGCCATGATGTGTTAAAAGGAAAGAACAAATTACCCCTTTTTTTTTTTAAATTTTTTTTCAACGTTTTTTATTTATTTTGGGGACAGAGAGAGACAGAGCATGAACGGGGGAGGGGCAGAGAGAGAGGGAGACACAGAATCGGAAACAGGCTCCAGGCTCTGAGCCATCAGCCCAGAGCCTGACGCGGGGCTCGAACTCACGGACCGCGAGATCGTGACCTGGCTGAAGCCGGACGCTTAACCGACTGCGTCACCCAGGCGCCCCCAAATTACCCCTTTTAATTGAAATATCGTGTGTACACATCTATATGGCCTTAAAAATTACATTAAAACAAAATAAAATTAAAGTTTACTTCCTCAGCCACACTAGTCACATTTTAAGTGCTCAATAGCCACGTGGCTGCCACAAGTAGCCACCGCGTTGGACAGCACAGATATAGAACATTTCTGTCATCTTAGAAAGTTCTGGGCAGAGAGCTTCTCCACATTCAGTGGCCAGAGCGAGAAGCTTTTCTCACTTTGCATGTTACAGGTATACGTGCATGTGTACCTTTGTCGTGATAAATAAGTAGGTGTGCTATTATGAGAAAAATAGGAACACATGGGGTTTCCAAGGAAACATTCTTTCTTAAGCAGGTGGTAGTGTATTATTGTTTACGATACATGCAATTGATTTTTTCTTTTTTAATTAGGCTTCTTGCCCAGCGGGCAGCCCCACACGGGGCTTGAACTCATGACCCTGAGATCAAGACCTGAGCTGAGATCACCTGAGATCCTCAACTAACTGAGCCACCCAGGTGCCCCTAAGATACATGTGTTTGTATGTGTCTATGAACTCTTTTTTACATATGTTACTTAATGAAAATATTTTAAAATGTATAGGGAAAAAAGAAGAATTTCCTGGCAGGGCAGGCTTGCGGTTGGGAGACTTTGGGTGGGATCTGGTTCCCTGACCACATAGCCTTCCAGCCATGGCCATATCACGTATCCTTAGAGTTCCGGACCTATGGAATCCCTACTCAACCTGCCTTGTAGGGTTAGGTTAAGATTTACAAGTATGGGGCTGTGTGGAAACACTCTGAGACTGAGGGATGTCCACACAGAGGTGAAGGGTCAGTAAATAAGTGAGTTACCCAAGGCCTGAGGAGGCAAGGCCTCAGTACTCTGTGACCACAATGGCAGCTTGGAGGCCTCGCATCCTCCCGAGCGGAGTATTTTCCAGATGTTGCTGAGGTCGCCAGAAGCAGGGGGGACGTGTTCTTGTATTTCAACTGCTGTCATTGCTTGGAGATTTAGAAATAACAAAGTATTTAATTTATTTCACAAGCACTTACCTAGCACTTGCTATTTGCCGTGCACCGTCCTATCTAAGTGCTTTACAAATAGGTACTCACACATTTTTTATCCTCACACATTTTTTATCCTCACACGTTTTATCCTCACACATCCCTGAGGCAGTCACTGGCTGTGACAGTACCTGGCACCACGACAGGCAGGCAGTTGATTCCTTATTCGTTCCCGTCCTTCCTTGGTCTGTATCTTAAGCAGTGAGCTTAGGCCTGGGGATAGAGACGAGTAAGCGCTGGGCCCTCTCTTTGAGGAGTTTGCAGAATGGCCCAGGTGGGGCCTGGGGAACTTTCTAGATCGGGAGTCAGGGAACCTGAGTTCTGGCCAGTGCTGGCTCTCCGACCTCAGAGACACTGGCCAAGCTCCTCTGGGCTTCACTTTTGTCGTCTGTAAACGGGGGCCCCGCCTGTCTTGTCATTTTCTGACTTGTCCTATTTGGGTCAGGACATGCCTGTGCCTGAGGGGCCAGCGTGATAGCCGGTGGATCCAGGGCGCACTGGCTTTGACCTTGAGGCCGCTCCTGTCATCCCACCAGCATTGCTGGCAGCCCCTCTTGGCAGGGCCCTGGGGGGGCCTCGTGGCTCTGTCCGGAAGCAGGAATGGTGGAAACAAAGGCGACTTCCGATGGTCTTCAGCCAGTCAGGGTCTGAGGGTGGCAGATGGTATGGGTGAGAAATGAGTCAGAGGCACCTACCTGCTTGTCGTGTGTGACTCTACACCCAGGGACAAGGTCATGGGAGCCGCGCTCGTTGTTCTTTTGCTGAAAATTATCCTCATTTAAAAGGGGACGCAGGCCAGTGGGGCTGCCCGTCTGTGTGCCTTGCTGGATACGCAGCCCGGCTTGCAGTGGGGAGCCTGGGGGCTGCTGGCTGAGCGGCAGAGGGGGATGGGAGCCGGCCCCATGGTCCTCAGTGTCGCACAGCCTCCTGGAGAAGTGGCTGTTGCAGCGGGAAGCCGGGAAGTAAACACCTGGATGATCCATTCAGCTCACCTTTCCACTTCCCTGCACGAGTGCCTCTGAGTGGGAGGCGGCTCCTTCACCTCGAGTCTAAGGTCCTCGTAAATGGAGTTAATATCCTGTAATTACGCAGATGTATTGCACTTAGCAGGCCCATTTAAAGAAGGGCAGCAAAATGGGTCCTCTTTTAATAGTATGACCTTTACCAGGCAAGTTAAATCCCAAAGCCATCCGGGGTAAGGATTCTGAAGGGGCCCCATGGTTTTATTTCTTCTTTGCCTCATTCACTGATTTGCATAGATCTTTCCAAATTCTAGTGGCTCTTGCGTAGCCATTGAGACTCTCTGAAATGGAGCAGGCCTGTTTTGACTTCTGTGGTACTTACCGATAAATTTGTCACTGTTGGTTCACCCTAAGAAGCAGGTGGAGGGGCAGATCACTCGAAAAGGAAATGGTACATGAGCCTGCTTTCGTTTAAAAAATTTTTTTCCAAGAGGTAGTCCACGCCATTCCTTTTTTGGCTCTTGGTCTTGCCAGTTCATTGCCAGCGTGCCCGCTGTCTGCAGACAGCATCTGGCACCTCCCATGCTTTCTTGATGGATCACCTGGGTGCCCGTCCCCAAGCCTCAGTCCTCTGCTGACGGGAGCAGCGTGTTTAACTGGGGGCAGCCCCTTGGTTCCTGCTTCTTCAGATGCTGTAGCTGGGATTGCAGAATGTACTCCCCTCTCCGCCTGGAGACTGACATGTATGGCTGGGATCCGTCTTTTTCTTCCAGCACTGGTTCGTGGGAAACAGCAGCATTAGCTGGTGGGAGAGGTGGCCTTGAGAATACGTCCGGGCTCAACCCTAACCCCTCGAGAAAAAAGTGACTCTAACCTTGGTGCCATTTCCTCTGTCCTTTACTCCGACCGGCTCCCAAACTCATTTTAACTCAGTGATTTAGACTTTAGGTTCACTGGAGAATCAGAGACTGAAATGAAAGGAACAGAGGCTCTGAGGAAAGCAAGCTTTGGGCTCCAGCAGAAACAGGACCACGCTCGAGGGTCTTGGGTCTGCCATTCTGCTGGGCACACATCACACCATCTCATGTCGTCTCTCATCGGTCCTGTGCAGTTGGCACTGCTAACAGCTGTGGACTCTTGGACTCAGTGTGCCCAGGTCACACAGCTGGGGAGGGGCCCCGTTAAGACCCGAACCCGGGTTCACTCCAAAGCCATCGCCATTAGCCACAAAGTCATTAAGTCCTAGGAACTGCTCAGGGGACAGTATCCTTGAACCTAGTTCTGCAAGGTAGGGTAGATTTAGATAAGCATAGGGGAAGGAAAAGGAAGGGAATTCCGGGGAAGGGAAGCAGTAAATATAGTCAGAAGGTGGGGAGAGGGAGGAAGCATAGGCTGGAACCATGCCTACCGGTTTGTAAGCTCCACAGGGCAGCCACCACGTTGTCCAGAGCCACCATTATATCCCGGATACGTAAGTGAGTGGCTGTTGCATAGGGTGTGGTCAATAAATATTGATTGCTTAAAAATCGAACTGCCCTACAATCCAGCAGTTGCACTACCAGGTAATTACACAAGAAATACAAAAACACTAAGTCAAAGGGATACATGCACCCGCATGTTGATAGCCGCATTATTCACAATAGCCAAACTATGGAAACACCCCAAGTGTCCGTCGACTGATGAATGGATAAAGCAGATATGGTGTATACATATATACAATGAACTATTATTCAGCCATAAAAAGGACAAGATCTTGCCATTTGCAATGACATGGATGGAGCTAGAGAGTATCATGCTAAGTGAAGTAAGTCAGAGAAGGACAAATACCGTATGACTTCACCTATATGGAATTTAAGAAAACAAACGAGCAAAGGAAAAAAAAGAGGGAAGCAAATCAAGAAACAGACCCTTCACTACAGAGAACAAACTGATGGTTACCAGACGGGAGGTGGGTGAAGTAGGTGTTGGGGATTAAGAGTGCACTTACTGGGGTGCCTGTGTGGCTCAGTCAGTGGATCGTCCTATTCTTGATTTCCACTCAGGTCATGATGTGAGTTCGAGCCCCACATCGGGCTCCATGCTGATGGTACAGAGCCTGCTTGGAATTCTCTCTCTGCCCCTCCCCCCTCCAAGATAAACAAATTTAAAAAAAAAAGTATACACTTCCCATGATGAGTACCGGGTGTTGTATGGAAATATTAAATCACTGTGTTGTACACCTGAATCCAATACAATGCTATAAGTTAATTAACTAGAATTAAAAGTTATTAAAAAATAAAATCAGGAAAGAAAATAAATATTGATTGTGTGTGTGAATACACAGATAGCTGTTTTCTCAATAGACCTTGAGCCTCTTGAGGGCAGGGATCACGTCTTAGAAATCTTTGGATGCTTTACAGCTCCCAGTGGTTAATAAATAATGAACACTCAGTAAATATGCTCTTACAGAATGAATGAATGAATGGCAGGTAAGGGATGGTGAGATGTGCCTGAGTGAGGAGGCATTGATACTTTGGAAAATACTGAGCAATACACATGGGCTGGCATGCCAAGGGCATATCATGGAAGGTCTTTAGTGCCAAGAGAAGGAGTTTTTGTGTTCTCCTTGAGGCACTTTTTTTTTTTTTATGCTTATTTATTTTTGAGAGAGACAGAGACAGAGTGTGAGTGGGGCAGGCGCAGAGAGAAAGGGAGACAGAATCCGGAGCAGGCTCCAGGCTCTGGGCAAGCTGTCAGCACAGAGCCTGACGCGGGGCTCAGACTCACAAACCACAAGATCATGACCTGAGCCAAAGTCGGATGCTCAACCGACTGAGCCACCCAGGCGCCCCCAGGCATTTTTGAAAAAGCCGTCTCTTTAATGCGCAATGTTGCAGGGTCTACAGAAACCCAGCCAGTGCCCGTGCTTTGGCATTTGTAGGCATTTAGAACCACATTCAAGCACAACTTAGAAATCACTTTTCTGTAGGATTGACTCAACCTGTTCCCATTGTTGCTGCCTTCCCACTTTGGGGTAACCAGACGGAGCCCCGTATAAATGCATGAGTGGGAGCGTGTAGGGTATAGATGTTATTTCAGGACACTGGAGTTGTTTTTAACATAGCGCGGCCGGAAAATCCCAGCCAACCTCGTCTAAGAAATGTTCTGCCCGACGCGGGAGTTTTCAATAAAAGCTTCCCTCTCTTTTCAGGTGTGGGCTAAGTTTGTGGTTTTAAGAAAGCCTGAGGGCCGGAAGGCAGCCCCGGAAGAAGCCCCTGCCCGTGCGTGGGCTGTTGGAACCTTGTGGTGCAGAGGAGAAGCCATCCCCTCCTCCGGACTTATGACCCGTGGCTTCGCGCCCAGTGTGCCCACTGCGTTCCACGAGATGGGCTCCTTCCGCAGGCCCCGGCCACGCTTCATGAGCTCCCCGGTGCTCAGCGATCTGCCCCGCTTCCAAGCCACGCGGCAGGCCCTGCAGCTGAGCTCCAGCTCGGCCTGGAACAGGTAACCGGGGGCCGGTAGTCCTGGGGTGGAGGGCCAGGGGACTGGCTTAGCGTCTGCTCCTCCTGAGAGCCCTGCTTCAGAAGGTCGGCATTATGTATACAGGCACGTTTTCCTGCGGAGACCGTATCCGCTGGCCTTCCTTGTTTGGGTGGAGATGAGGTGGGCCACTGGGGGCCTCCGGGCTACCAGAGTCTGTTAGCCAGCCCGGGACAGTTGGGTTGGAATTTACAGTGACAGTTCATGCTCTTTAGTCACGCCCAAGACTGTTCGAGTACCCAGGGCTGGGGCCACATAAGTCACCTATAACCTGTTTGGGAAGATAAGACGTGTATCTGTGAAAAGCTAAGTGAGGGGTATAAACCAAGGACTAGCCGTACCTGTGAGCCACAGGTGGATGGGAAAGGAGACACTGCGCTTTTATGGGTGTCTGGCTGACTTTTTGTACACCAAGCATCGAGTAGCGACTGAATCAGCACCGTGTCTTGTGTTCCTGTGGGCTACTACTTTTCAAATCTAGCAGTTACTCTTTGGATGAATTAAACGCATCACTATATTAAAGCATTCATTTCTCAGTGAATGCACACCTCTTCTGACGGGGAAGAAGAGGGGGCTGTGAAACGTTCTGCTATGGATGGATCCATGTTCTTTAAAAAAGGCTTTGGATCCTTGATAAAGACAAGATTGTAATCTGCTCCTTGCTGAAATACCGGGCTGGAGCCTCAGGGCACCTAGAGTTAAGACTTAACTGTGGCTCCTCGAGGGACTAACCCCCTCAGGAGGGGGAATGGAAGGGGCAAGAGAGGCTGGCCTCGGTGAAACTCTTCCAAAGAAAAACTGTTTAAAGGCAAGGAATTAGCATTTCATATCAGCCCCAGGCATGGAGGCTGCCTTGTGAGGACAAGGACCTTCTAGGTGAAGGAACCCAGTTGGCTCCTGCTTGTAGCAAGCGCCATTTTGTTTTTTTTTTTTTAATTTTTTTTTTAACGTTTTATTTATTTTTGAGACAGAGAGAGACAGAGCATGAACCAGGGAGGGTCAGAGAGAGGGAGGCAAGCGCCATTTTGGATTCCTCCAGGCGCAGATCCTGAGAGCAGATCCCACCACCTGCCCTCGATCAGTGCTGTTTGCCATCAGGGCCACCAGCGAGGCAAGCGAGGAGGACCTGCTGGCTTTTGAGAGAGTGGAGGGAGAGGAGCTGCTTTTGGATCCTTTTGGCCTCGGTCTTTGTTTCTCTCCAAGGACCCTGGGAAGGAAATGATGGTTTCCAGGGATGGACAGTGGGCCATTTTTGTGCCATGTGCTTCCTGGCCCTTACACCTGCCTCTAGCTCAGAGCTGCTTGTTGAGTTTGCCCCAGGCAGGCAGATCCTCTAACCAGGGGTCATTTCTGTTTACCCTGTAGTGTGCAGACTGCCGTGATCAACGTCTTCAAAGGGGGTGGCTTGCAAAGCAACGAACTCTATGCACTGAACGAAAACATCAGGTACGTGGATGGCCAGGTCACGGACTATTCTCCCCTGGTGGGATTGAGCTGGGGCAGGGGGACTGTCCCCCACGGGGAGCCCTATCTTAAGGTTTTTGTCTGCTTGGTTCTTGTTGCTTCTGTTGACTTTGATGTGGCTCATGTGGCTATTAAGTTCTGAGACCCTTACCTGTCTAGACTTCTGATCCATAGATGGTTCATCCATTTATTCATGTATATAACATCTGTAAGGGGGGCAGAGGGTTGATACACAGGCAGATATCACATACTGTGTAAAGATGTATTGTGCCCTCCTTAACCATTTGGTGCCATTGTAGGTAAGATGGCCTCGTGGTTGGAACCAGACTGCTTGCGATTTTGTCACTCTTAACACTTCTGTTAAGACCTGGCCAAGTGACTTACCCACTTGGTATAAAGTGGTTTATACCCCTCACTTAGCTTTTCACAGATAGAGGTCTGTGACTTAACACTTCTGGCCAAGTGACTTACCAACTTCTTTGTGTGCCTCAGTTTCCTCTTACATGAAACAGGGATGAGAAACGTGCCTCCTTCCATAGGATTCTTTTTTTTTTTTAATGTTTTTATTTATTTTTGAGACAGAGAGAGACAGAGCATAAGCAGGGGAGGGGCAGAAAGAGAGGGAGACACAGAATCCGAAGCAGGCTCCAGGCTCCGAGCTGTCAGCACAGAGCCTGACGCGGGGCTTGAACTCACAGACTGTGAGATCATGACCTGAGCCGAAGTCGGATGCTTAATCGACTGAGCCACCCAGGTGCCCCCATAGGATTCTTAATGAAGGTTTGAATCAAGTTATTCTATAAATGACCTGTTAGAACAGGGTTGGAGCACACTGAGAACTGATAGCTCTTATTACTGTCCATGTTGTCGCTGTCATTACTGTTACGTCTTGGAGATACAGCCCTCAACAGGACGTGGTCCTTGAGGGGTTTATTGCCTTCCAGGATCTTCCCAGTAGAATAGTGTCAGCTTTTCATAAATGTATTCACTCGTTCAACAAATATTTGAGTGCCTCCTTATTGGCCAGGCACTGGAGAGACAACTTGGAGCAGAGATAGATGTGGACCCCACTCTTCTGGCATTTATATCCAGTCAGGGAGATGATCATTAGTCAACTAATCATACAAGTAAGATGTTAAAGAGCCGCTTTGACAGCTCCTGTGATGCAGCTGATGTGATGAAAGCATGTTAGCGTGACTTGCTCTTGCCAAGGAGTGGCGATGTCCTGCCGATGCTGTCTTCTGGAGGATCAGTGGGAATTAACTAGGTGAAGAGGGTTCCGGCTGGTGGGAACTGCAGGTGCAAAGGCCCTGTGGTGGCAGTGAGCAAGAAGCCAAAAGAAGGCCAACGTGCATAGAATACCAGAGGCTGGGGGGTGGGTGGTTGGGTTTGTGTCGTGGTGAAATGAGGGCAGAGAGGCAGGCAGGGCCCAGAGCACTAGGACCTCCTGGGGACAGGAGGTTGCACATCAGCTGTTTAATGCCCTCGTGTTCTTTCCTCGCTGGTGTGTTAAGTGCAGAACATCAAGGCTAAAGCCCCAACCCTGGAGGGAGCAGAACAATAAACAAGGCCATTATCTGAGTCCTGTTTACATTTAGTTAAGTCTTATTTTAAGGGTCAGTGAGGTGTTTTAAGAGCTCATTAAAACCTTTAGGGCTCCGAAATAAACCAGGGTGTGTTGAATTTCTACCCAGGAGCTTGAATTCCACCTAATAATTACACAAATAGGGAAGAGACAATAGAGCTTGTCTAGCCCAAGGCCTCCTTTTACAGAGGAGGAAACTGAGGCCCCACAAACTTGAGTGACAGGGGCAAAGCTAGGTCAGCCAACCTCTGGGCTGTAAGAAATCTATTTTACTCCAAGAACTAAGATCCTGGCCTCTCTGTGAGGGTTCTTGAGCTCACAGTGGAAGTAAAAATAAATAAAACAGTGACTCAGGAATGTGCTAATTGTTCCGCACTTTGGAAGACTGATCCTGAAATTGTACTTAAACTCTTTGTTTGTGGGCAGCTAGGAAAAGTACCGGCCACACCGATTCCACCAGCCCTTTCAGCCCAGGGGCTGCTAACTCAGAAGCCTTCAGGTGCCAAGTGGGTGTTCTGAATGGGTGAGGTTGCCTGGGTGCACGGAGGTGAGAGGTCACCTTCTGATGAGAGGGGATTGCCCTGGCAGAACGCAGGGCCGGTGGCATGTCAACCTATCTGTCAAACAGAATTTGAGATTTTTTTTTTTTGCATGAAACTTCCTGGCTTTTAAATGTTGATTAAATAACCCAAAGTTGGGGCACCTGGGTGGCGCAGTCGGTTGAGCGTCCGACTTCAGCCAGGTCACGATCTCGCGGTCTGTGAGTTCGAGCCCCGCGTCAGGCTCTGGGCTGATGGCTTGGAGCCTGGAGCCTGTTTCCGATTCTGTGTCTCCCTCTCTCTCTGCCCCTCCCCCGTTCATGCCCTGTCTCTCTCTGTCCCAAAAATAAATAAACGTTGAAAAAAAAAAAAATTAAAAAAAAAAAAATTAAATAACCCAAAGCTCCCCCAAACATTAGTTCAGGACAAACAAAACACATCTGTGGGCTGAATGTGACCAATAGGCTACCTATTGGCAAGATGAACCACAGCGTGCATCAGGTCATTGCTGATGGGGGCTGTTCTAGCACAAAGGCCGCGTGAGGGATGGACGTTCCAGGAAAAGCTCTGGGCACCTTTCACATACATCGGCCCATTCAACTGTCCCCACAACCCTGTGAGGCAACCATTGTTCTCATAGTTTATCCATAAAATTGTGGATAAGAAAAATCAAATGACTCGTCCAAGGTCACCCAGCTGTGTAAGGGGTGGAGTCAGGATCTGAACTCCTGGCTGACTCAGGCACCTGTATTAGTTTGCTCAGGCTGCCATAACAAATACCGCAGACTGGGGGTTTAATAATAGACATTTATTTCTCACTATTCTGGAAGCTGGGAAGTCTCAGGTCAAGATGCCAGCAGGTTCGGCCCCTGGTGAGAGTCCAGTTCCTGGCCGCCGGCTCACCGCGTCCTTACAGGCCTCTCCTTCCTATTTAGCAGCCTCTCTGTGTTTCTTCTTATAAGGCCGCTAATCCCATCTTGAGGACCCCACGCTCATGACCGCATCGGAACCTGATGACCTCCCAGAGGCCCCATCTCCACATATCATCACTGGGAGGGTAGGGCTTTAGGTTCTTTGTACCATATTGTAGAGTCCGAGAGGTTTTAGGCTGGAAGGAAGGTTAACCTGGCGGTCTTGGTGTTTCCTTCTGCATTCCTTTCGCGAGGCCCCTGGGACCCCATCTTTCATCATGCGCTCTGAGAGGCATAACACCCTCCCCCAAACTCCCTTCCAGTGTTGGGTCTAGTTCCCTATGTTTGGGGCAGTTTTCAGGCTGGTGAGAAGTACATGTAGTTGGGGTTTGACACTGATTGTCCAGATATGACCTGAGTCCAGAATAAGTCAAAACTGTCAAAAACCAGAGTTTCAGTTGCCGCTATTGTGGACCTTCTATTCTCTAGGCTTCTCTAGGATAGTGATTAAAATAGAGATGGGTTTTCACATCACACTCAGAGTTATATGACTGAGAATGTGAAACACATCCTGGGCATATGTGTGACCTGGTCCCAAGTTGAGTAAAGTGAGCTGGCCTGGCACGTGTGCCCACATCTGCAAGTGCCTGCACAAAAATACATGCCACCGTCCCTTAGTTCAGCAATTAAAATGCCAAAATGGGCATGCCACTCGCTGGTTACATTCAGGTAGACATTTGGGCTTTGATTTTCCTTTTCTTTGCTCTTTTCGAAGACCTGTTCACAGAATAGGTCCATACACTCAACAGGGTTGAGGCATGACCGGTGGGGAGGGTGTATGTGAGGGTGCGGGAACAGGACAGTAGGCACATAGAGAAGAGAATGTGGAAGGAGGGGAGACTAGTGATTCTCAAGCCCACTTTGCAATCAGTTGTGAGAGGTCTTTGTCCCAGAAGATCTGTGTGGGTCCGATAGAATTTGTGAACATGTTAAGAGAGTAGCGTCCCGATTCAGAGAGACTGGGGGTCAAGACTTAGACTAGCTGTGTGACGTTGGGCAAGTTACTTCATTTTTCTTGGTCTCTGTTTTTCCTTTTATAACATGAGGATAATAATAGCGTCAACCTGATGGTGGTTTGGGGAGACTGAGATAATGCTACACACACCATTAGTCCAGGATCCAGTACATAAGAAACGTTAACCATGATTGGGGTGCCTGAGTGGTTCAGTCGATAAAGCATCTGACTTCGGCTCAGGTCATTCATGATCCTCATGGTCTGTGAGTTCAAGCCCCACATCTGGGTCTGTGCTGACAGCTCAGAACCTGGAGCCTGCTTCGGATTTTGTATCTCCCTCCCTTTCTGCCCCTCCCCTGTTCACGCTCTGTCTGTCTCTGTCTCTCAAAAATAAACATTGAAAAAAAAATGTTTTTTAATGTTAACCATTATTATTCCTACTGTTGTGAGATTTTAGTAATAATGAAGTGATGAATGATGGGTGACAGCAGAGGGGCAGTGTGATGACTCATTGCATGAATGGAATTGTGTAGAGATTTCTCTAGCAATTTGGATGCGGGGAGCTCACTTTGAATGAGAGCGGTCCGGGACAGGCCCCTCCAAGAATGTGCTGGACTTGAAATTTGGGTGAGCCGGAGTTCCAACCAGGAGCCAGCTGTTTCTCCTTTCCTCAGAGACAAGAGTGAGAGGAAATGACTCCATTCTCCATTCTACTCAAGCCAAATGGTAATCAACTTTGATGGACTGTCCAAGTCCAGAGTCAAAGCTGAAATCAGCTTCCTCAGGCCACCCTGGCCAGCCCTGGCCTTCTTTCTAATGGCGGAGTTAGTATGTGCCCAGGAAATGTGAATTCATTTACACATTAGCCGATGCAAGGGATGACCAGGAAGATAGAGGCTTTATGTAACTAGGTTTTATAATGCAGTCAGTACAAACAATTGGTCTTTCAGTTATCGAGAATGAATTCCAGTTTAAATTTTGGCAGGTAGACTTTGGGGTAGTTACGGGGAAGAACTTTGGTAAGGATGGGCAAGTTCTAAAACACATTATTAGATCAAGAATAAGATGTGGAGACCTTTTAAGAGCAAATTGATCAGGAATGTCCACACCTCAATAAAGCAGCAATTTCCCAAATACGTCCAGGCATATGGTCATTCAGTATGAAGACTGTAAGTCAGAGTTGCCTTAAAGCAGGCCTTGCATATTGTTACATCCCTAGAGGCAAGAAAATGACTGTTTAGTATAGACCTATTCTAGTGAGATCGCTGGTCATCACCGTCCACAATTCCGCCTGCCCTCAAATTCCATCTGCCCTGACTGGGGCTGGCCCTGAGTGTCCTGTTGGTTTCAGTTTTCCGTGGGGCATTGATGTGGTTTTCTGTTTGTTTGCCTTTAAAGTTTACTTATTTATTTTGAGAGAGAGCAAGCGTGAGTGAGGAGGGGCAGAGAGAGAGGGTGAGAAAGAATCCCAAGCAGGCTCCACAGTGTCCGTATAGAGCCTGACTCGGGGCTCGAGCTCATGCACCATGAGATCATGCCCTGAGCCCAAATCAAGACCGACTGAGCCACCCAGGTGCCCCCGTGTGGTTTTTAATACCCTCCCAGCTTCAATCCTGATGTGGCTGCATTTTGGCAGTGGGGACGCGTCTGGGTCTGAGGCTTGGGTTCCCTGGGTTTTCCCAGGAACCAGACTGTCCAAACCTCTCTGACACAGGAGCACCCTCCTTCCTTTTCAGCCAACTGTTCTACGGATTGTGTGTGACTACGAAGAGTTAGAGAAGTATGAGAAACCTATGATTTACATTTGCTGGTTCTTACGAGAACCTGTACAAGTAGATTCTTGAAAGTGCTTTCAGTTTTTGATTGGTGGGGGGGTGTGTGTGGAGGGAGAGGCCACTGGTGCTTTTATTCATGTAGTCAGTGGATATTGGTGGATGCTGTACCGGATACTGGGCCAGGTTTGGAGGAAGCTATTGAAGTAGGTGGTTCTAGCTCTTGGGAAGCTTCCTGCAGAGTGAGTGGGGAGCCCTGCGTAGGTCGTGACCCTACTGTGTCTTCAGTGGGGTGTTAGCGGAATCCAGAGTGCCGGGGGAGGGCACAGGATAGGCATGTAATTATTTGGGGGAAGGTGACACCTCAGTTGAAATCTGAAGGATGAGCAGGCAAGGGTGAGGTGGAAAGGGCAACTGAGGCCATGACCTCCTTGCCGTACTTCTGTCTCCATGGCCTCCCACCCTCTGCTTCTCCCCCCAGGAGGATTTTTTTTTCTCTCTCTCTGCAGAAATGAATGCTCAGAGACAAGGGTTCCGGAAACCAGAGATGAGTTATCTGCAGCTGGCCTGAGGCAGGAAACTCACATTTTCCTTCTGTCTCCAACCACACTGCTTCTGTTCTTGTTGGGAGGGAGGCTGCATGGAGGAAACCCCAGAGATTTTCAAGGAAAGAGGAGGTTCCAAGAACCGTGCTTGATCTTTGATGGCTCTGAGTCGACACGCCCTCCTTCTGAGTCATTTGGCTGCCCAAGTCCCCCCAAAGGGAACGCACCTCAGGTTTTCCCATCTCTGTGAGGGAGCCTGGTGACTGTGGCAGGACCCTCAACCCCGGGGAAGAGCTGGGAAGAGCTGGAAAAGGAGGAGACTTTGGCCGCAGCCCACAGGCTGGCAGAGTTTGAGGCGAGACTCCCTGAGGTGATGATAATAGCAGACATTTACGTAGTGTTTAGTACGTGCCAGGCTTGCTTCTGAGTGCTTTCACTGTGTCAGTTCTTCTAAAACTCGCCACACCTCTATGAGACGGGTACTGTATCCCTGTCTTGCGGATGAGGAAATAGAGGCACAGAGAAATGGGACGACTTGCCCAGAGTTGTACCGCTGGGATTTGAACCCGAGCCTCCCGTGTTCTTAAACTCCTAGTAAGTAGGCTGCAGGAGGCACACAGAGATGGCCTTGCCCAGATTTAGGCCTGACGTCCCAGGGCACAGAATCGTTACCACATCAGAGGGAAGCAGGGCGCTGTCTTCTGAGGGCCCTACTTTGGGAGGGCTTGAGGTGGAGTCTCTTTTCAGCCCAGGTGGCCCTGCCTGAGTGTGTGTTGTTTTTCTCTCTGCTCCGGTTGGTAAACACATTTGATTTTGGGGGAGGGAAGGTTAGCCAAAGGGAAGTGACAAATGGGAAGCCTCTGGGGCTGGCCCCGTGTGGTGGTTGGTCTGCACAGTGTTTAGAAATGTGGATATCTCCCCTAAAAATCCAGGCCTCTCTGGAAAGTTCACGTCGGGCAGCGCTGGATGTGCAGTCTGGCCTGGAACTGATCAGCTCCCCTCCAGGAACCAAGGCCTGGCTGCTGGCTTTAGAGAAGCCCACTACAGCCCCCCGCTACTCATGCCCACCTGCTTCCCTCACCCACCTTGCCTACCTGCCCCTGTGAGTCTGTGGGGTGCCATGGACCGACTTTCAGGTTGGCCTCGCGTTGAGTGAGGATCTGTATACATGGCCCTGGGCAAGGTTCTGAGCGTCTGTCTCATCTTGCAGATGAGGATAAATTCCTACCACAGAGGCACTGGAGAATCAGCAGCCCTGTGTGTCAACTGCCTAGCAACATGCGTGTGACATAATTAGGTCAACCTTTCCTCCATCTTTTTCACTGTCCCCAGTGCCACCCACTGGGGTGCAGGAAACTGAGATGTATGGGAGTCCTGGCATTTTACCTGAGTCATAGACACCACTTCCAGTGGCCCCGATAGAACGGACCCAAGGAGGAAATGGGGCATTTCCATGTTAGTGCTTAAAGATGCCACTTCCTTGGGGTGCCTGGATGGCTCGGTCAGTTAAGCATCTGACTTCAGCTCAGGTCACGATCTCACGGTTTGTGAGTTTGAGCCCGGCTTTGGGTGAGCTCAAGCCGCACTTCTCTCTCTCTCTGTCTCTGCCCCCTCTCTCATCTTCGGAGGATTTCGCAGTCAGGTCGGCGGGACACTGATCAGCATAGCATCAGTAACCGAGTCTGCAGGTCCCCTGCTGTTCCTGGATCCTGAGGAAGTGGATCCTGAGGGGTTGGACCCCACCAAGGGGCCAGGTTGGAGGGCCTGAGTACGTGGGGCAGCCCCTAATTGCCAAATGGCACAGAAACGTCGAACAACTCATCTGGCTGTCCTGACGCGTGCTGGTTAAACACGAGCCCCGTGGCATCTGTCTCCAAACTGCTTCGTCATCCCTTGGGATTTTGCTGCTGTGGGTCTTTCCGCACGTGCAAGGGAGATCATGGCTCATACCCGAGGTGGTTTCTCTACATCCTTCGTGCCACTCCTGCCCTGCCTGTCACCCTGTGGTCCCCACGCCCCCCAACCAGCATCCAGCTCCGGCAGGGCCTTGTTTACTTTCGAGTCCACAGAAGTGGGAAGTTGACAAGACGGTGAGGGGCGAGATGGCGAGTCTGTGTAATAACAGGAAATCTTGTCATCTGGGGTGGTGTCTCGCCCAGTCAGCCTGGGAGGGAGAAGGGGTGAGATAATACAGACCAGTGAGTGGTTCCCCATTTTTTTCCCTATTGTGGCCTTTTTGGCTTCTGACTGAACTTCATGCTCTGTTTCGCTTTGGGGCCGGGTCCACGTAAGTGTTCCTTTGCCATCACTCCTGGGGCGCGTTACTCCTGAGGCCCCACTTCCTTCTTCTGGCTCCGTGGCTGCAGCTGCCCCTAGGGGTTGTGGTGGTTAGCTCAGGATTCGGTTTCCACACGAAACCTGGCATGGAGGCCCCGTACGCGAAACAGACGAAGCATCTCATTAAGCTGAGATGTTACTTCCATCTTCGTCACAGCCACATTTCCCCCCAAGTGTGGCCCCATCCTCTGCCTTTACCCTTAAATCAGTGAGGTCTGGCCCTAGTGTCCAGCCCCCTTCATGAGTCTCACCTGGGTCTGGGAAATGCTGGCCCGGCTGTCCTTTTAAGAAGATGCTGGAGCTCCTGGGTGGCTCAGTCAGTTGAGCATCCAACTCTTTGATTTCAGCTCAGGTCATGATCCCAGGGTCATGCGATCAAGCCCCATGTCAGGCTCTGTGGTGAGTGTAGAGCCTGCTTGACATTCTCTCTCTCTCTCTCTCTCTCTCTCTCTGTCTCCCTTTCCCTTCCTCCCTCCCTTCTTCTGCCCCCTCCCTTGCTCATGCATACACTTTCTCTCTCTTTAAAAAAAAAAAGATGCCAAGAAGCAGTGAAATTGAGTCCTTGGGAGTGTGGGCTTCAGGGTCTGCAGCCCTGGGTAGCATATGCACCTGCTGAGTCTTGCGTGTGCCAGGCTTCTTCTGGGAACTAACTGGTCTAGGATGAACTCCCTTAACCTTTACGCTATCTGCGGAGTAGGGATCCTCATTACCCCTAAACTCCAGCTGGGGAGCAGATACAAAGGACTAACCTGGGACATTGACTTACAAAGGTTATTGCTGACAACAGTTTTCAGGCCCAGGAGCTGCCTCTTGGTCCTCACACTCCGTGAGGCTCCTGCCATCTCTGTCCTGTGCTTGCTGCACACCCTCCTGAGTGACCTCTGAGCATTGGTTTCCTTAAAAAGTGGAGCTGTCGGGGCGCCTGGGTGGCGCAGTCGGTTAGGCGTCCGACTTCAGCCAGGTCACGATCTCGCGGTCCGGGAGTTCGAGCCCTGCGTCGGGCTCTGGGCTGATGGCTCAGAGCCTGGAGCCTGTTTCCGATTCTGTGTCTCCCTCTCTCTCTGCCCCTCCCCCGTTCATGCTCTGTCTCTCTCTGTCCCAAAAATAAATAAACGTTGAAAAAAAAATTAAAAAAAAAAAAAAAAAAAAAAAAGTGGAGCTGTCACTACAACCGTATGGCTTTGTTTCTAGCTTACAGGAGGAAACACATGTTGTGTATGTTGTGGAAAACAGTGCCTGGCACCCAGTAAGTGCTTAGTGAAACTTCAACTGGGGGAAAAGATCATCCAGCTCCATCCTAAGAGCAGTTTATTTCTTCTTCCTTATTTATTTGCTGCAATAAGTCCCTACTTTCCTGTCTTCAGGGAAAACACCCTAGGAAAGGGTGGAAAAAGTGGAAGGGGGATGCTGGATTCTTGGCCCCCGTGCCTGAGACAGAGCACGTGTCGTAAGGATTGGAGATCAGAGATTTCCTGTCTTTTGCATCTAGGGAACCACAAACCATAGGCTCGTTAATTCTGTTGTCTTCCTCCTGCTTTGCTCTTTTTTCTCGTGCTTTACAGACTAAACTGGCAAAGTTGGTGAGGAAATTACAGGGTGAGTTGTTTTTCTGTGAATGTAGGTCCGCATACCTCTAATGCCTTGATACTTACGCTCTCCATTTTTGGAGACGTTGGTGCACCTGGTGCCTCCTGAGACCGTGGCCCTGGTGAGAAGAAATCACTGTCCGAGCCCTGCCTATCCCTTCTCCTAGCGTCTAGTCTAGCACCGTGGCTGGCACACCGCAGGTGTTCAGGAAATGGTTGTGATTCAGTGAATGAATTCATGGATCTCTCTTCTCTTATCAGTCACTCTGGAGGGAAGCGACTGCCGAGTTCCCCCTGGGGATCGTGTATCATGACAGAGGGGTGGAAAATCCCTCTTTCTCTCAGTTCAGCTAAGATCATGTTTTTCAGAAGTACTCGTTCCTTGTAAACCCAGTGCAAGCAGAATAAACACCGAGTAGAGAAACAGGTTGGAGATTTTGTGGTATGACTCAGCGGCAGTCGGCTCTCCGATGGCTGGGCCAGCTCTGGCCTTTCCTCCCCGCTTTTCTCTCTGAGTTGAATTCTCAGGCTGCCAGGCTGAGGAGGGTTTGCGTTGGCAGGTTCTCTGCTTGTGGGGTTCTCTGTTCCCTAGGACTGCCTGCTTCCTGACATCACACCCTTGCTGGGAACTCACTCCCAGAATTCCTTCTCAGCTGCATCTCGTGGTAACCTTGGGGGTGATTCTTGTTAATTACAAATTTTTAAAAATTTAAATTTAAAAATTTAAAAATTTAATTTTAAAAATTTAATAGGACTTTGTTCACAGGGTACGAAACATTTATATAGTGAGTTGTACCTTGAAGAATCTCCCTCTCCTGTACCCCAGAAACCCAGTTCTCATTCAAGCACCCACAAAGATAATTATTATAACAGCAATTTAGTGCACTTTCTCCCAGACCTTCCTTAGGCATATGTAAGGAACATCGATATGGAAAAGCAGCTGGGGATATTCAACAGTTCATAGGAGGTCCACAGACTGGGTTGATCTGTAGGAGAATATCCCCTAACTTCAGGGAATAAAGTTTGCTAAAGTGTTTTGTTGCCCCACCAAATTTCCAGCAACAACTTCTGCTTCCTCCGTGTCCTTACTTGGGGAGATGGAGAAGAGGAGACCAAACCCAGTATTTATATATAATCCTCTATGTAATTTTTTTTTAATTTTTTTTTTCAACGTTTATTTATTTTTGGGACAGAGAGAGACAGAGGGGCAGAGAGAGAGGGAGACACAGAATCGGAAACAGGCTCCAGGCTCTGAGCCATCAGCCCAGAGCCCGACGCGGGGCTCGAACTCACGGACTGCAAGATCGTGACCTGGCTGAAGTCGGACGCTTAACCGACTGCGCCACCCAGGCACCCCATAATTTTTTAAATGCATACACGCTTCATGGTTTAAAAATCAAGGTGCTATTTTAGTTCAAAGGGCCTGTTGGAAACCAAATCACATTGCTCTTGCAGAACAGCAAGTGAAGAGAGCAGATTTGACAACTGAGTTCATTGATATTCTGTAAATAAAAATATATATATTCTTCCTTTTCTCTTATCTTTTCACAAGGTAGCGTATTATACACACTATTCTGTATCCTGCATTTAAAAAATTTTTTTTACATTTATTTATTTTTGGTAGAGAGAAACAGAGCACAAGTGGGGGAGGGGCAGAGAGAGAAGGAGACACAGAATCCGAGGCAGGCTCCAGGCTCTAAGCTGTGAGCACAGAGCCCAATGTAGGGCTCGAACTCCCAAACCGCGAGATCATGACCTGAGCCAAAGTCGGAAGCTTAACCGACTGAGCCACCCAGGCGCCCCTGTATCCTGCATTTTTAAAAAATTAATTTTTGTATCGTTAGAGTTCTTCCCTCTCTCTGTCTCTAACAATTGCATAAAATTCCATTGTATGAATGAACCACAATTTTTTATGAGCACTATTGGTGCCCATTTTTATTGATTCTTGTATTTTCCTGCAGCAAAAACTCTGTACACATATGCAGTGACCTTGTGTAATGCATAGCATGCCCAGAAGTCCGACAGGTTTTGTAAGGGACAGAGCAACTTACTGACACGCCTACCCGGGATAACAGAATGTTGGCTTCAGTGATCCGATGGGGTCAGTTCTGTTCAGCTAAGTCTAACAATAATACCTAGTGGACAGGGTTTTAAACTCAGGATAGATAAAAGGACAAGTGTCTCATTCTCTTACCATACCTGGTTATAACTGGTCCATGGTGCTTTAAGTATATAAAGTGGGTTGTTGTGCACATTCCTGTGCTGGTTCCCTCTCGGTAAAGGACTGAGGATCACCCTCATCAGTCTGCGGGAAGCAGCTCTCTGTGCTCTGTGGCTTGTTCCCATCCATCACCCTCCCATCGCTCCTGGTGCGGCTGCTCGTAGCTTCAGAGTCCTTTCTTCTGTGCCTCTGTGCCTTTGTCTTGGTGGTTATGTCAGGTTCACTCCTTAGCCTCTGCTCCTTTATCAGCTGATTTCTACCCCACGCTTTGTGTTCCCTTAACGCTCTGCAGAATTCTGGCTGTGGCCATGGCTTGCTGCAGCCCTCGCCTTACCATAAGGTGCTGTATCTCCCCCTCACTGGAGGCCCCAGCCTTTCTGCATGTCCTGATAGGTAGGGGAAGATACTTCTTGGATTCCTCACTTGGGTAACATCAGGATGCACTCAGAGTACCATTGTGAAATGTCCCTGGGCAGTCATCGCCTGTTTAACCATGTCTAGCCTCCATTAACAACTGTTACATTTGCATAGGTCCCTCCTCCAACGTGCTCCAGCAGGGTTTTCCATGGTTGTTGACCTTAAAGGACTACCCTTACCCCTGACCTCTTTCTCCTTCCATTTTACCCAAAGCATCTTCATGAGCACAGAGTTTCCCAGCACAGATTCCTCAGAACGCCAACTCCATAGCGTATTATTTCGTCTCAGAGCCGTGTCAGCCCCTCAGCATTATGGGTACCTGAGATGTGTGTGGGAAACTTCGTTTGAAGTAGCCCATTATTAGGACTTGGTTTTCTAAGTCCTTTTGAGGAAGCCTGGCTTCTTCACCTATGGTTTTGAGGCTTCCCAGTGGCCATGAAGACTTCCCAGTGGCCAGGAGTCAGAAGCAGCCTCTCTGACTCTTCCTGTTTGAGAGCCCCCATCTGGGGCTGCCCGCCAGGTTTCTGTTTTCTGTCTGAGAGACACTTCTAACCTCCAAGAGCAGCGATGAGCAACCTGCCCTCAGCCTCCTGACTGATGAAGGTTCCCCTGTTTCTGTCAGACCTGCCCACCATCTGGGAGAGCTCCTGGGTTGTGTTGATGGGGCAGCCTTCCAGGAGACTGCCATTAAATTGGATCTCAAGATGCGGTATCCACACAGGCACATTGTCTGTCTTGGGAAAAAGAAGGTATTTTCCGTGTGCCACCCGTGTTTACAGCTTTCCAGGGCTCTTTCTGGTGTGAGAATTGAGATCATGGGTGTCTCTTTCTCTTTTTTGATCCCGTTGCATCGATGATCTGCACATAATGATACCTCACTGTCACTTCCTGTTTCTCCAGGACACGGAGAACATGTGGGAACACATTTTGGGGGCGGGGGAGTTGATATCCAGCGGGGGTTGTCAGAAGGCTGAGCCTTTGCTCCTTAATGACCGTGGCTGGTGGGGTGAAACAATTTGAAGTCAATGAGGAGTGTACCCTCTAGGGAGCACGTTGGATCCGGAAAGCCAGTTACTCATGTTTTTAGATTCATTGCCTTATTTGGATCAAGTTAAAGAAAGATCAGTAGGGCGGTCCCATGATTTGTCACAAGGAGATGGGGACCTGGTGCCAACACCTCTATTTTTAAAATTCTTTTTTAGCTCTAAAGACTCTTTGAAATTATCCTGCGAGTGTATTTATTAACACACTATCGATCCATACCACCGAGACCTCATCTGTCTTGGTTGTTCACTTCCGTCCACCTGGTGCTGGCCCAGTGTCTGGCACGTCAAGGGAAGCTCAATAAACTGGATAAATAAAATCTGTTTTCCCTGTTGTAGCCCCCTTTGAACGACTGCCTCAGTCACTTGGGGGGGGTGGTAAGACCATCCAAACTATGGCACCATGTTGAATGTCTCTGATGGATTTGGAGGAGAGACAGAGTGGGATTATGGGGAAAGATGTTGAATTTGCAGAAGGCCTGGGTTTGAATCTTCACTCTGCCACTGGGGGCCTCTCTGAGCCTCTGTTTCTTTACTTATACTGGAGGATAATAATTGCCCTCCTCTCACACATACTTTACAGTTCTTCAATCCTTGGCTGAAGAATGTATGAAAAATATGTTTTAAACCATAAAGTCTACAAATATGGAAGATTACAAAATTATGGTCTTTCTCTCTTTCCTTTTCTTTCTTTTTTTTTTTTTTTTTTTTTTTTTTGCTTCCCATGAAGCCAGAGTCACCTAGCTTGCTTCTACCAACTCTATTAGAATTAGAATCTCCCGCGACTGCCCTCTGGCGATGGTTGTCTTTGTAGAGTGAACTAAGGAACAGATACCCTTTTAGGACTTCCATTGCCTGAATCCCATAATAACTTTGGTGCAGAGGTATTATTAGAGCCTAGCACACTCCTTTCTTAGACCTGGCCTTGGCCCCTATGCCACTGGGGAGCACTCTATCGTTGTATGTGTCTGTGAGTTAGGCACCGGGAGCTCTACTATCATGGGCTGCTTGATGGTGTTTCTCTCTCCCCAGGAGGCTGCTGAAGAGTGAACTTGGATCATTCATTACAGACTATTTCCAGGTAAGTTGTGTGAGTCTGAGTATCTGTCATTATAGTGCACATGGATACATGCACCTAAAGGGATGGCCAATACCATACACCTGGGCATTCCTTCAACATCCAAGATTACATATGCCGAGTCCCTGATAATGCACAGGGCCAGTGTGGTCCCTGCTTTTATGGAGATTACAGTCTTGGGCAGTGGTTCTCAGGCTTCTTGGTCATCCTTACACTCTTAAAAATGATCAGTTATTTGGGTTATCTCTGTCTTCACCGTATTGGAAACTGAACCTGAGAAACTTAAAAATATTTAAGTCATTTAAATAATAAACCTATTACATGTTAGTCTAAATAGCATTTTTGTGAAAAATAACTTTTCAGAATAAAAAAAATAGAAGAGAGGCATTATTTTACGTTTGCAAATCTCTGCACCATCTGGCTTCATAGAAGATAGCCGGATGGATCCTCCTGTCTGTTTCCCATTCAGTCTGTTGTGACATTGCGCATCATGCGGTCTCTGGAAACCTGCACGGTACACTGATGGAAGATGCAAGGAAAAGGGTAAATTGTGGCTTAGTGTCATTAAGGAACTAGTTTTGACCCTGTGGTAAAAGTCTGGGGATATGGGACCTCAGACCACACTGTGGGAACTGCTCCTCTAGCAACATTCCCTCTCACCCCCCGGGGATGGCATCTAATTCCGTGTAACTGTATGTACCCTTCAGCCAAGTGACTTCTTGTCGCTAAGCCTCCTAGTCTGTTCTGTTAAAGATGATTGGATCCGGCAATCTGACACCCCTCCTGCCCAAACACTCTTGTTATGAGGCTAATGAACTCAAGGTTCCAGACTCCCTTAGAGGATGGTTTATTTTTCTTTATTCATTTTGAGAGCGAGAGTGTTGTGTGTGCATGAGCAGGGGAAGGGCAGAGAGAGAGGGAGAGAGAGAATCCCGAGGAGGCTCCGTGCTGTCAGCGCAGAGCCTGACCTGCGGCTTGAACTCATGAACTGTGAGATGCTAACCTGAGCTGAAATCAAGAGTCAGAAGCTTAACCAATTGAGCCACCCAGATGCCCCTCAGAGGATAGTTTCTAATCGACTGACACAAGTTGTTTTCCTGACTCCACCCACAGGCATGTGGGAGAGGGCATGGGGACGTTTGTTTGACAGTGAGTAATTGACTGAGTGATACTTTAGTGAAGTCAGAGTTACTACTTTTCCCCGCTCATTAGCTGAGTAGGTCTTGGGCAAGATGCCTCATTTTCCCCATCTGTAAAATGGGAACAAAAACATGACCTACCTTAGAGATCGTTGTTGGTTTACGTGAAATAACACATGCAAAGCATTCAGCGCATAGTGTGGGTGTTGGGTGGGGGACAGAGTAGGGGAGTGGTCAAGATCGTGGCCTCTAAAGCCAGACTACCTGAGTTTAGTGCCCAGCATAGCCCATTACCACCTGTGTGACCTTGAGCAAGTTGCTTTACCTCTGTGTGTTTTAGTTTTCTGTTCTATAAAACCAGGGGTGTTAGGACCTAACCTTATAAGATTGTCGTGAAGACTAAATAAAGTGTTATTTGTCAAGTGCTCAGAACAGTGACTAGCACAGAGGAAGACAGAGTAACGCGGTTATTAAACTTAACTGTATGCGTATTTGTTATTCTAAAGTGTCGTCCAACCCTTTTAATGGGAAACTAACATAAAAATACCTAACATCTTGGTTTCAGGTTGGTGGTGCTATTCTATACCCACGGAGAACATACTTTTATTTAAGACAGGTTAAAGAATTTTTAGATCTTAAAAACAATACTGACATTCTTTTTTTTTCTTCCTTACCAACATTCGGGAAGCTTAAATTTTTATGTGCACTTTTAAAGAATGACAGATGTTAGTCCTTTAACACACACACACACACACATACACACACACACACAGAGCAGAGAATGGCCACTATAAATATGGACAAAGCAAGACCCAACAGCAGCCTGGAATTCTATCGGGTCAGATGTCTCAGCTGCTTGAAAGAAAAAGCCCCTGTCCAGGGAGAGACAAACATAAAGATTAAGAAAGAGGTAATTAGTTACAAATGTGAATCATCTCAGTTGCCCTTGACTCAAAGGTCAGCCTTGTCCTCAGTCTCTTCTCTTGCTGTCTGTACTGATTGATTTTTAAATCCAACTACAGAGAAGTGGTTTTTCAATTGGTCCTGAAGAAACCTGCCAGGCCGGCAGCCTTCCTCGCTGACATTTAAAGTAGACAGAGTTTGGTGTGGTTTCAATCGGGTTTTAAATGTCAGTTGTCTTGGCACGGGGGGGGCTACCCCTAGGATGGGTGGGGAAGGGCACTTGGGTGGGGACTTGTTTATCTGGGAAGCCCTGAGGTTTGGGGGGGTCGGTTAATGCTGCTTACAAAGTATGCCAGCCACTTAACTAATAACCACATGTCATTTTCCATCGAGAGCTTAATCAGAGAAACGGCTTGGTGAATATTGAGTCTCTTTCTGAGGGTGTGGGGTGGGAACTGGTTTTCACAGTTTTGAATCTGGGATTTTCCTTAGTACTAGACCGGAGAGAAAGCTATCGTGAACGCTATTTATTTAAATGTAGGTTTTAGGGGCGCCTGGGTGGCGCAGTCGGTTAAGCGTCCGACTTCAGCCAGGTCACGATCTCGCGGTCCGTGAGTTCGAGCCCCGCGTCGGGCTCTGGGCTGATGGCTCAGAGCCTGGAGCCTGTTTCCGATTCTGTGTCTCCCTCTCTCTCTGCCCCTCCCCCGTTCATGCTCTGTCTCTCTCTGTCCCAAAAATAAATAAACGTTGAAAAAAAAAATTAAAAAAAATAAATAAATAAATGTAGGTTTTAAGTCTCCTGTAGGTGCAGAGCCCTTTAAAAAAAAAAAAAAAAAAAGGTGTTTGGCTCCCCAGTGCCTGGAAAGTACCTGGAACATAAGAGATGCCCAGTGAAGTTTCTTGGGAGAGAGGGAGAGGGAGGGGTTGTCTACCACAGATACAGGAGATGATATTAGGTGGTATGCACAATGACGTTAAGTAATACTGGTCTTCGTGGCTAGAATGTATTTTCCTTTCTTTTCCTTTCATGCTTCGGATTGTGCCCAGGGAGAGTCTCGCTTTGAGCCACTGTATCTTTGACACTCCTGCAGGACTTGGAGATCTCCCTTGTTTCAGAAAGAGAGAGCACGCCTCGAACTTAGTGTCTTCAGCTAGGAACACTGATTAGAATTTCATAAAATTTTTTTTCTTTGCCTCAAGTTGATGGTTGAGTTACATTCTGTTTATGGCAAATGATGTTGCTATAGTTTCATTTTTAAAACATATTTATGTTTTAAAAAGTGGACTGATTTAAGAAAAATAGTATGCAAAGAGTAACAGTTTAGGGGACCCTGGCGATGGCCAGATGGTGAAGGTGGTTCAAGAGAGAGTCAGGTTTGGAAAGCCCAATGCTGGGCACTGCTTGAAGGTGAGCTGGTTCCAAAGCCATGCAAGGAAGAACTGTCCATGAAGGAGGATGGAAGGGAGGAGGGAGGTCTAGGAGGGAGGGCTATAGAGACCAGCCTTCACATTCAACTAGCAGACGTGCTGTGAAGAAGGAAAAGTCTGAATGGGCTCCAGAAAGAACACGCCTCCAGCAAGGAGGAAGGAGGAAGTCCATGGACAAATAAGGAACAGAACATGAGGGTGGAGGTGAGACCCCAAAGGGAGAGGTCGATGAATGGGCTCTTTGGGCTCTGGGCTTTTCTGTGTGACATGAAGGATCGGGTGCCCCCTCCCTGCCATCTGCATTTAGCGATGAACTCACATCTCCTGGGACCCAGAGAGATCCCTTCTGGGTTGGGTTGGGTCGCATCTCTCCAACCCAGAGATCTCTACTTGCAGAACCTTCTCTGTGGCTCTGCTTTTGAAGGTGAGCATTCTCATTTTGTAGCTTCAAGGAAAGATTCACTGAAGGGTATCTTCAGTCAGGAATAATGAAAATGACCTGAGGTGAAGGCAGAGAGGAAGCAGGTGGGGAAAGAGTGCTTATCTTGTGTCTGTACACAGAGAAGACAGGCCATTTGATCCACAGAAGCATAGAGAGATTTCCATAAGAAACTGGCGGGACAAAATCTGACATTTCCAGTGTTGAATTTTCTCTTTCCCTCTGTTTTGGGCCTGGAAGGAAAGCCGGGGTTTCCCAGGGGAACCCTATCATAGAGACAGCTCTGTGGGATAACTGTTTCCTTAGAACTTTGGAAATGATGATCGGAAGTGCTCTACATTTTTCTATCACCTAATTAATGGTTAACCACGTTGGTGGTGCAGGGCATGGGGATGTGGGGGGGTGGGGGGGGGGGGAGGAGTGGCTGCAGATAGAGTATTCTGTGCTCCTGTATCTGCTGGCTGTGTTGTGTTTGTTGCAAGTTTTTACCCCAAGCCCGGAAAGTTAAATTCCCTTTGGTGAAACTAGAGTTTTGCTTGATACAGAAACTCAGTTTCTAGTCAGTAGCTCTGAACAAGATAGTACCTAGGGAAAGGGGAAATTTAGTCACCCCAGTGCCCAAAGGCCACAGATGGCCTGGTAGTGTTTGATCTAAATACTTCCATTACTGCTCATGTCTTGTGAGAGCCCCAGGAGGCCAGTCCCTCTTAGCTCATCATTATCGGGGAAGATTCATTAAGGGCTTGTGGCACATGGCAGAACCAAAGGAGGAGACCCATGGAAGTGTCAGGGTCACCGTGGAGTTCGACATTGAAGACAGAGCAGGGATGTGGATACCTCTATGCAGGTACCACACAGGGTAGTGTTAGCTGAAAACCTGAGTGGATGGTAAAGGCTTACAAACAGGCCCAGGATAAGTATACTTTGTAGGGACAAAGCTGGGTGGGACTTGTAAGAATCCACAGATTCTTCCTGGGTGGAGAGATGATAAAGATTGGGGAAAATCACTTTCATGTGATTTTTTTTTTTTTTCCAAACCCAAATTGACTAGAGGCGAAAAGTTTCAGCTCCTCTTTGGTCAGCCTGGGAGGTCTTCCCAAACACATGGGGTTCCCCAGAAGGAAAGGGGTGATTAGGTGGATGGAGGGGAGCAAGAGATGGGGCTTTGAACAAGTGGGCTGAGCTCCAGCAAAAAGACAAGGGGGGAAGATGATACCCTTAGGGGAGAAGATCGTTGCGAGGTTACATTTTGGATTTGGCCAGTACTTGGAAGAAAGCCCTTGTGGAGTCCGTAAACTTGGGAGGGGCTCAGAAACTTTGCTTGGGCACTGTGAGGGGAGGGAATGGGGTGGTGCCAGTCTGGGGGCTGCAAGAAGGAACCCTGGATGTCCCAGGCTGCACTGTGTGGGGCTTCCCGCCAGCCAGCCGCGTTCCCTGTCAGCAGTTCCGCCATGCTTAATCTCCTCGGCGATTGCCTGGAATCTGTGCAATTATTTGAATATTTTTATTGTACTTTCTCTCACGTTTTATGAGGATAAGTGGGAAAATGGGCCTTGAAATTGATAACCATAGGTCTTAATATAATTGAGATAAAGATGAAAATCCGCGGGCATGCTGCAATGGCGGATCTTTAGCCTCATTGGACTTGGGTGATTGCACATTCTATTGTTAAAGAAGGAACACGTAGGTACAAAATGCTGAAAATCTATCACCCGAAGATGAGCTCCGAAGGTGAGGTGTAATTAGGGGTTTTATAATCCTTAGCTCTGTGGGAACAGAACTCCGAACATCATGTAAGTGTCTTGTTCCACATGAATATGTGTTTTCAGGAACCCACTATGGGTGAAATTGGGTGATTTCCTATAGAGCAGGCAGGGAATGGCAGCAGCCAGGTTTAAGGCACCAGTGAAGGAAGGTTGGAAGGCAGAGGTAGATGCTAGAAATGCACATGTGTTCCGATAAGTGCAAACATTCAGCAGTTCAGTGGCCATGAGGGGTAAAGACTGAGTTGGAAGGGCTGAGAAATATTTGTTAGGCATGGAAAGCACCAGGGCAACTGTCTCTGAGGCTGCTTAAGAGCTATATGGAGGGGACGCCTGGGTGGCTCAGTCAGTTAAGCGTCTGACTTTGGTTCAGGTCATGATCTCATGGTCAGTGAGTTCGAGCCCTGTGTCAGGCTCTGTACTGACAGCCCAGAGCCTGGAGGCTGCTTCGGACTCTGTGTCTCCTCTTTCTCTCTGTCCCTCTTCCACTCACTCTCTGTCTCTGTCTCTCTCTCAAAAATAAGTAAATGTTGTTGTTGTTGTTGTTTTTTAAAAAGGGGGGTTATATGGAGGACAAAAACATCCATAGTCACGACGGCGAACATTTTCATGCATTTATGCACCAGCCACTCTTTAAAGCTGATGGTTCTCGAAGTGTGGTCCCCGGACCAGCATCTTCCGCACCACCTGAGAGCGCGTTGCCAAGGCAGATTTTCAGGCCCCCCCTTGGACTCACAGAATCAGACACTGGAGATGGGGCCCAGAACTCTGTGATTCTGATACCTAATCAAGTCTGAGAAAATGCTGGAAGCATTCTCCCTGTGCCAAGTCACTTATTCCTCCTGACAGCTGATGAGGAAGATTTTGTTATTACTGTTCTGCAGATACTATGACTGCAGCTCTCAGAAGGGAGGTTATCCAAGATCGCACAGCTGGTAAAATGTAAAGCAAGTGTCAGACTCAGGCCCTCTGGCCATGGAAGAAAAATCTTCTGGATTATACTCTAAATGTTAAAATGCCCGTAAGGCATTCCCTGAAAAACTCCACGGAAGAGAAATTTCAGTGTTTTTAAATTTTATTTATTTATTTTTGGTGTCCAGAGAAACAGGGACTGTTTTCCAGCTTCCTTTAAAATGACTTTTTTAAGATCCCGAATTCACCCTCTACCACTGAAATGGTGCTGAATGAAGGATTCACATATGTAGCAAGTTTTTCATCTTTTTCACACTCCCATCTGGGGATTTCTGTCTGGTCTCAGCACACTGACACATCCCCTCCCCGCCCCCATCCACACACCAGGACTGGTTTATTAGGAACTCTCTGGGCTTGGGGACAAGTCGTGTTTATAAGGCTTTTTGTTGCTTATCTAGGAAGGCATCCAGGTTCACAGGAAATGCAGACATCCTTAGATATGATGGCTGTACTTTCAAAGCTGCAGCGGGGAAAAAGGAGGTGGCCCATAGTTTCCATCCCTGGCTTAGTGCCAGTGCCAGGAACCTTTGTGGATCTTGATATCACTGGAAACATGCCTGGATTAGAAAAGAATTGTTGGCTAAGAAGAGTTCTCCGTAGGCAGAGTGGCATGCTTCTAGATGCCTCCGGGGTAGGAAAGAATGTCTCATTTGGGAATGGAACCCACCTAGGAGCACGTGTGAGCCTTGCTGCACAGTGAGTGTGTGTGGATAGCGGAGAGGGAGGCCCTGAGGAAGTACTTCGGGGGAGGCAGAATTTGGGAAGCTGGTAGCAGGGTTGGGCAGTGGAAATGGCCCGGCTGGATAGAGGTTTCATGGCGGAACTCCGTCCCGTCACCCGAGTTTGCTAAACCGACTGCTCCCCATATGTGTGATCCTGAAGTGGATCTCCTCTCCCTTCCCCTTTGGGCAAGGACACAAGAAACCTCCCCAATGGACAGGGCAGAAGAACAGGATGGCTAAAAGCACCAGACCTTCTTCCGGGTGGGTCTGGATTCCCATCCTTGCTGGAATGCTCACTGGCTGGGTAACTGCAGGCATGTCACTTAACCTCTCTGAGCCTCAGTTCTCTTAGTGATACGCTAGCTGAGATCATGGTACCGACTTCAAAAAGTTGATGCGGTTACTAGATGAGATGTTGTAGATGCAAAGTCCTTGGTATTTAGGGAGCGGTCAACATACGGTAGCTATTTGTATCTTTATATATATTGTTTTATTATTGCTAAAATAAACCAAGGGAATATAATGGGGGTTTGGATTCAGACCAATCTGGGTGCTAGTTCTGGTCTCACATCTGCTAGTTGCTACTCTGAGCCTCCGTTTCTTCATCTGTACAAAAGGCATAGTTTGTGGCAAAGGTACAATGAGCTAGTTAGTGCATGCAAAGGGTTTAATACAGTGCCTGACAAGAGTAAAAACCAGTGAATAACTCTACTGTCATTCTTCCTCCTTCTTCTTCTTCTTCTTCTTCTTCTTCTTCTTCTTCTTCTTCTTCTTCATCATCATTATCATCGCTAAAGCAGTGGCAGGCAGCCTTAGCATTTACAGGATTCCTGCTGTTGGAAAGTTCTTTCCTCTGGGAAGATGGGTTAGTGTCCTTCTCCCCACCCCCACCCCCCAGCCTGTGGGTTCCCTGTTTCCCTGAGTCCCTCCGGTGGGTTTGGGGAACTACCTGCTTGACAAGAGGTGCACACTGTTGACAAGCCCACCTTCTCCTCTGTCCTCCCCTGCTTCCTCCTGCCTGCCCTCCATGATCAGCTAGGATGAGCTGAATCTGTCCCACCCACTCAAGATTGGGTGGTTTTGGATGCCTTTCCCCAGACATCCTTGTTTTTTGGGGTTTTTTTTTTTTTTTTGCATTTTTCCTAGCTGAACTTCATTTTTCTGTTGGTGGCGTATTTTTTGATGTCTTAGACATGTCAGCTGTCTTTCACGTCCAGGCTCCTCTGCTGCTTGATTCAAGTGATGTGTATTCCATGTCTAAGTTCATTTATGGGGTGGAGGCAAGGCACCAAGTAACAATGGGCCTCGTTCCCAGTCCCAAGTCATTTCCTAGGTGGCTGCTATTTAATGTAAACGGTTGTTGGCTCCAAGCCATCGGGCCGGGGAGGTGGTGCGGTTGCCGCCATTGGGCAGGGAACGGGACCAGAGAAAGGTCGGGTTCTTCCCAGCCCTGGCACCACACAGCTCCATCACCACAGCCTGCAGCAAACGTGTCCTCGGCACCTTCCAGAATCATGCCTTTGTTAAGGGCCGGGAATGCGGTGAGGCGAGTTCCAGGAAGAGATGCTTAAAAGGACAGACCGTCCAAGATGGATGCCTGAGTCAAGGCTGGTTCTTTTCGTTTTCCTTTGTCCTTCTGGGGGGAAGGAGGGGGATGTCTCAGCAGCCTTAAGCCCCACAGATGTCCAGTTGGCGTATCCTGAGGTGAAGCGAGCAGCACACAGAGTGGCCGCAGCCAGGGTTGGGGAGGTCGGTCTCCCTTTCCCGTGGGCCTGCTGCTGCAGCCTGTGGTGGACAGGAGACCCCCCACGAGAGATCGGAACCTTTGCACCCTCAGTACACACATCCGGGATGGTCAAGAGGCCCTCCCTGAGTTACCAGCACTTGAGCCACAGCTCTGCCAGCCCCGGCGCGGGGAAGCCTGCCCCCGGGGCCCCTCCCCAGGTGCTGCAGGGCCTGCCCCAACCCTACCCTCCTTGCATTTGGGCCTGGGCCCCCCAGCATTTCGGGGAATAAGAGGACAGTGTGGGGCCGGAGGCAGGGTGAGGGAGACCCTGTGGGACCAGTACGCGCAGGGGTGGGGGAGTGGGGGGCGAGCAGGTGTTGAAAAATCCTCCTGGGGAGGTGGTAGGAGGCAGGACCACAAGTGAACCCAATCAGATTTCACTTACAAAACACAAGTTTGAAGATAAAAAATACGAAGAATTAAAATGGCAACTGCAGAGCATTAAACCCCAAGCAGGAAGCCCTTCAGGCCATGAGGCCCGGAGGAACATAGGACCATTTGGAGGGCAGGAGCCTATGTGACTGCAGATTCCCAGGAGAGAAGACTGTTGGCTCAGTTTGAGGCCTGGGTCAGCAATGGGATAGGAAACAGGCCAATCAGCTAAGCCGGAGATGCAGGCTGTGATCAAGGGGTTTGAGCTTGCACAGTGGGGCACAGATCCATTGAGTGCATGGCGGGAGATTCTCTGGAGAGCAGGGGCTGTGGGCTAGGCTGGGCCCAGTGATCCTTCCTCTGCGTGCACGTGACAAACAAAAGCTGGAGACCAGTTATTCATTCAGCTGTAAAATAAGAGCAAAATGTACAAATGCCTGCGGATAGAAGAATCTGCAAGATGCTTTTGAAAGGTGCTTTAGTTTCCTGGAAAAGGACGAGTCCACCGAAATAGCCTCAAAACTGCGTGTGACCAGTGGATTTTGACCACAGGGCTGGGGAGATGGCAGAATATGGCTAGAGGCTCCTTAAATCCCCTCCTGAGCCCAAGTTTCTATTGATCTTATTTTGGCCTAAGTTACAGAACTGCCATGCTGAGTATCCTGAGGATTTTAAAAGAGTTATCTTCTTTTCCATTTCTCCATAATACACAAATCATTCCTTTTCATTGAAAAAAAAATGTCTTTTTTTCTTTCCCCAAATGTCTCCTTGAAGGGGGAGAAGTAGGAGAGAGAGGGAAGAAGAACCTGAGCCATCGTTTAAAGCTTATCCCTTAAGGTACAGATGCAGAGTGATTTTTATCAAGTAAAGAAAACGTCAACAGACTTAGGGACCCTGTATCACTTTCTCCCCTCTTCTACATATTCTGTCTCTTATCTTGATTCCTTAAAAGTTCAAAATGGGCTTCAGCACCAAAACAGGCAATATATATATTCAGCCAATGTTTATTAACATCTGCTATGTTTGGGACACTGTTCTCAGAGCAGTAAGAAATGGCCTTCACCGCTAAGGACCTAGTGAGTATGATACAGGGTTTGAATTTGTTTCTTTAACTCATGACATCGCCTGGACTAGGCTTTTATCTCTCTGTTGTCAGTACTTCCTGTTCTCCCACCACTCTACCCCCACCCCTGCCATTTAAAATGTAGACGTCATAGGACAAAGTCACAAAAACTGCATTAAGAGGGAGGTGCAATCACATCCACAGGTGCATTGCAGAAACATGACATCTTGGAAGGTTGTAAAGTTGTTTTGGAAGAAGCCTGGGACATCTGTGTTGGCATCAGAGGTGGTGACAGAGACTAATGGCATCAGGAGCCCTTGCACAGAGCACCCAGGGGAAGTTCTGAGAACTTCACCTGGATGGGTGATAGGGACCCACACAGAGACTTGAGGCCCCAGCTGCTCAGAAACGTACAGGTGGAGCGACTGCCTTCTGGAAGGCACCTGCACAGTCCTTTCCTGTCCAGCCTGGCTGTCACAGAGCCTTGCTTCTGATAGTCTAAATTTGGTGCAGTGGTGTTTTCTTGCTTTCTGACCCAGAAGCTGTTGGGATTCATTTGCTTGGCTGGAAGGTGGAGAATGCAGGTGGGGTCTCACTGAAACTACCTCTCTGTTCCATCGTTCTGTGTAAAGGAATTGAATTTTGTCTCCTTTAACAGAGTTGGTTAACATCTTCTCCTAGAAGATGTCATTCTGACTTTGAGTTGGGGTTCCATCTTGACACTAAACGCTGGCCAACTACTTTTTGAAGTTAGATCATCTCTTGTGAATTTTAATAGGGCTTCTGAAATTTGGTTTATATGTGTGAGTCACAGAAATGTGACAGTTCCTTTGACAAAATATTTTAATATATTTGATGTAGGCCCATTCATTACCGACTCTCTTTAACTCCCACTCCTTTGTGAAGATAGATGGGCTAAGAGAACAGCTATTATCATCAATGCCCATTACCACTGAGTACTAAGGACATGAGTTACTGTGTGTGTGTGTGTGTGTGTGTGTGTGTGTGTGTGTGTGTGTGTGTGTAATGACTAAGTCTTATAAGAACTTTATGATGTTGCTGGTATGGTGCCATTTTACAGCTGAGGAAGTCAAGTATTAGAGAAAGTTCAAGATCACACAGCTCGAGTGTGGCTGAGCTGGGACTTGAGCCCCCATCTGATATCCAGATTCTTTCCACTCTGCTATGCACGAGGGTTTGCATCATTGTCATCGTTGCAACAGGGTTTTAAGGTTTTATAAAGGAGAATACTAAGAAATGCATTAGGTTTTCTGTAGGATACAGATCACCATGGGCCCCCTGTCCCATAAGCATAGGACTTTGATAATCTGATAATGTGAGGTGAGTGGAGACGCACCAGCGCATCCTTGCTCTTGGAGCTTCTGTGACCTGTGAAGAGGCTGCTCCACTTCTTATGGGACCAGCGCTAGCCCTTCAAGGGGGCTCTGGGTGGGGAGACTTGCTAGAAGGCAACAAAGCAGAGTGGAGAGAACATGGCTTCTGGAGCTAAGAAGACCTGGTCTGTCTCCTGTAGGCGGTCTCTTCACTGACCGTCAGTAAAGTGAGGGTCATGGCACCAACCGGCTAGGACTGTTGGGAGGGTTGCAATTAGGTGAAATGAACGATATAAACCCTCTGACATGCGCAGAACACTCAGCAGTTGCTAGGTACAATTGCACAAGGACTTAACCGTACTCTCTCTTTCCACAGCTTTCCATGCACACCCTCACTGGTGGACACATACTCACGGCTGCTTAAGGTTTTTGCATACAGTCTCTTTCATGCTTGCGTGGGAAACCCTAAATTCATCTCTTAAAAAGATATATTCTCTCTGCACAATTTCCCATTACCTCAACGCTCCCTTTTCTGAGTTTCGATGAAGGGCTTGAAGGACATCGGGTGTCCACCACAGGCCTGCCGTAGGACTCAGCCAAGCCTGTGGCATGCCTCCTCCCTGCTTGGAGGGATGGAATGGTGGTTGAGTTTGGCTCTCGTCTCCCTCGTTTGCCGTGGGATGTCTTGTTGACTTCTCCCGAAGCCTGATCTTCCAAGAGGACAGATGGCTTCTAGTACTTGGAAGCGTGACTGGCATCCAAGGGCCCAGAGCCCCGCGCCCTCGCCCACTGGACGTGGAAGAGGTTTTGTCAGTGCGTGAAGTAGCCCAACCCTTGTGTTCTTTGTTCTCTCTTGACAGAATCAGCTTCTTGCCAAAGGCCTGTTGTTTGTGGAGGAGAAGATTAAGCTGTGTGAAGGCAAGTACAAGGCAGCCCTCGTACAGTGGGCCCTGTGACTCAGCCTCTGCTGTTTGGACAGCTGAAATGCTTCTGTCCAAGAGTGGCAGGCTCCAAGTGAGTGATTCACCCTGTCTCTCGCTCCCCCCGCGAGCGGCCTCGCTTGCTCGGAGCCAGCCACTGTGGCTGTGCCAGTCAGATCTGTTTTTTGAAAAATGAGGTGGGATTGGGGTGGTCTTCTCCGAGAACCCTCGCCGAGGGTGTTTTCACGGGATGGGTGCTGGCGGTCCCCTGAGGAGGGATAAATTCTACCACGGATCCTGACATGCTGTTCTCCCTCGTCTGACCCAGGCTATTTCTAATTGGCCTTTTTCATCTTAGTTGAGGTCCTATACGACAGGAGGCCTACCTGTCTGGGGGGCATTAGGCTAAACAGGCCCCTGCTGAATGGCGTATGATTTGATAGGCAATGGAAGATTCCTGGCCTGGAAAGATTTTAGAGCCCAGCAGACAGAATAGAAAGGGACCGAATGGAGATGGGAGATGGGACCAAGGCAAGAAGTGGCCAACCCCGGGACTCTATCAAGGGCTACCTCTCAGCTGCCTCCAAGGTGGATTCTGACCTTAGCTTACCACCTACTTCTTTGGTGACTTTGGCCAAGTTTCTAGTTCCTTTGAGCCTTGGTTTTTACTGATTATTTAGTTTTGAAAATTTTTTATTGAAATTTTTTTAAGTTTATTTCGAGAGAGAGAGAGAGAGAGAGAAATAGAGAGAGAGAGAGAAAGAGAATCCCAAGCAGGCACTATGCTCAGCGCAGAGCCCAGTGCAGGGCTTGAACTCATGAACCGTGAGATCATGACCTGAGTCGAAATCAGGAGTCAGATGCTTAACTGACTGAGCCACCCAGGCGCCCCAGTTTTTTATCATTTTTTAAATGACCAAATGGGCTAGGGGTTATAAGGAGTGTACCTGGCGTAGCATCATACTTGGCATGCCGTAGGTCCACAAACTGGTTTCTTTTTTTTTTTTTTTGGTACTTTAACCTAAAGACCTCTATCTGTAGGTCAAATTTACTACCAGTCCCAGACATATCAGGCCATAGAGCATCCCTTTTTTTCACCTCCATTCCCTGGGAAAGAGATTCTTGTTCCATGAAGTGTCCCCTGGGAAGACAAAGTAGGAGACAAATGAGAAGCTGACACCGGAAAGTTCCGGTGCTTGGCCCACAGTAAGTGCTCAGCAGACCTTTGGAAGAATAGAGATTAGAAATTAACTTCCATATATGTGACAGCTGACTGAACTTGTAGCCTTGTTTTCCTTCCATATAGCTGTATTCAGGCTTTTTCAACCTTATAAACACCCACTAGCCCAGGGCCTTAGTTGTAAGTGAGTGGCTTTGACAGGGATTTTGTGCCCCTTTTGCATTTAACAGTCGGGCCAGTACACAAGTATGGAAGGTGGCTGCCTAGTAAAGGGGGGGGGAAGGGAAGCATGGTCTCTGGCCACATTATTTGTCTGTAAGTCACCTGAGGGGTTACTACATGCTCCTGCAAATGTGGGAAACCAGCTTCATAAAAAAGATACCGAGCAAAACCAGGTCTGTAAGTGTTTTCAGGGAAGAGTCGATGTCTCTTATTCCAGTGACGCTTGACACGGATACATTTGGAGTGAAGGCTCAGAAATGGTGCTGAATGGGGTAAATGAAGGTCATCTGAGGTTCTCTGCCTCTGCCCTAAAGCATGCCATGGGGCACCAGGGCGGGGGTTCTCCCCGGGTCCATGCTGGCCGTGTGGTCTGCATGTCACCTCTGCACAGTGAAAGAGGTGGAGAACCTTGAAGGGCCTTTCCTGTCTTCAGCCAGAACTTCTCCACTTTTTTATTTCATGTATTACAACCCCACGAAAGATTTTATTTGACAGAAAGGATTCCCTTGCTATAGGATCCATCCTATCACTGAACAGACCGTACTCTGTTGACCTGATTGTTTTATGGACACATTGTACATGTGTCCCTTATGGCCGCAGAAAGGACAGAGGCAGCTCTTATCCTTGTGTTGATCTTTTGTGGGCAGGATCTGCCGTGTTTCTTCCACGAATCTTTCCCAGAGCTTTCGTGGCCTTGACCGTAAGGAGTCCCTGATTCCCCTTCTATGGGCTTCCGGTGATCTAAACTCCTGTGGCACATTTAGAGGACAGTTTTTATAGGGTGGTTGTCTAGAAGCTTCTGTGCAGCCCCCTTCATCTTTGCGGGGAGCTAAGTCCTTAGGGGCTGTTTCTGGAGGTGAAGTCACCTCCCTGAAACTCTTTCTTCCCCGGGGTCACCCTGTTTTGTTAGCCTGTGTCAGTCGGCCATTCTTCTCTGAACACTTTCCAAAACCTCCATTACTCTGTGAAGTTCGAAGCCAGCAATTAGACCCGAGTTCCCAGGAGAGGTGCCTTCCTGCTGCTGGGTTGAAAGATTACCTCATGTGCTGACGAGCTCTCCATCCCGGCGGTGGAGGGGAATAAGCGGGCACCGGCACGGATCTGCAGGATTCTCCTGCCCTTCCTTCGTGTTGGGAAGGCCTCTGCTGGGCTTTGTAATGGAAGGCTTAGGATACAGGCCGTCAATAAAGCAGCTGGAATATGGCCTTTTCTCCTGTGCAGTACGTTCCCCGGGTGTTGGGCTCACCTTGGTTTTGGGTACCAGGATGGCTTAACATGTCAGATGTTCCTTTTGAGCTCCCCGACTCCTCCCTGCCACGAACTAGCATAGCCTACATTTGAAAAGATTGGTTCGTTCAGACATTGGTTGATTATCAGCCATCTACCAGGCACTTTGCTAGGTGCTGGGGACACGGTGGTGAACAAAACCATCCTAGGATTCCAGGCCCTCGTGGATTAGCTCATAACCCAGTGGTGAAGAGGGAGATTAATCAAATCATTATGAAATATAACACTGTAACTGCAGCAGGTACTAAGAATACAGTCTGGGGCACCTGGGTGACTCGGTTGGACGTCCGGCTTTGGCTCAGGTCACGATCTCGCGGTTCGTGGGTTCGAGCCCCCCATCGGGCTCAGAGCCTGGAGCCTGCTGGGATTCTGTGTCTCCCTTTCTCTCTGCCCTTCCCCTGTTCCTGCTCTGTCTCTCTCTCAAAAATAAATAAAAATTTTAAAGATTAAAAAAAAAAAAGAATACAGTTTGTAGGAGGGAGGTTTGACCCATGGGCGAGACTTTGCTATAGAAGTGATGCTGGAGCTGACACTAAAAGAATAGGCAGATGTAGGTGAGGCAGAAAGAGGGGTAAAGAATAGTCTAGGCAAAGGGACTAGCACATGCAAATGCCCTGTGGTGTACAGAGCATGGTGAGCCTGAGGGGCTGAAATAAAATCCACATACTTAGGGGAATAGAGAAGGAGGGTGAGGATGCAGAAGAAGGAAACAGACTGTCCCCTCCAGATTGCCCGTGTTGCGGATGTTTCCTTGATCTAAGACCAAAGGAAAATGTTGGAGCTAATTATTAAGTCCTGTTGTGTCCTGTCCCATGCTGGGGCTAAATGTTAACCCCCTTCACTCACCAGCCGCAGCATCTGCGAAAGCCTGTACCCTTGATACTTGTGATTCATTCACTCAGAGATTTCTAAAAAGTAATTTATTGATCTGGCAACATGCCAGGCACTAGAAATAATAATGGTGGGGCAGGACAGACAGGACCCAGACGCCCATCCCATTCTAGGAGAGGAGACAGAGAAGTCAATCAGTGATTCCAACAACGTGTAATTAGCACTTTGTGAGGCAAATTACAGGGGACTATGGATTTGCATTTTCCCCTAGCGTGTGTCTCTCCAAGCTTTCAAAAATCCATGCATCTTTGGCCCCGCTAGCTGCTGGTTCTGCCCTTGTTCTGTTCTCTCTCCCAGCCGCTGCTTTTATTGTCCATTAAATTAATAGGCGGAAGAGGCTAAATGAATCTTTCAAGATCTGTTCAGTGGAACTGGCAGTGTTTTGCCAAATGCATCTTTCAGTGTCTAATCTTGGCCGACCCAGTTTCTCGGCCTCAGATGAGCAAAGACGGTGCCCAATCAGGTCTGTTATCTAGGTCATTAAAAAGCAGCCACCGTGCAGGCTCCTCTCTGCCAGTGCCTGCCTTTCCTGCAGGTGCGGGGTTCCTGGCACGGCCTTCTGGTGGCATTGGGTGACCCATGTACACCCAGCCTGGGAGCGGTGCCTGACCAGTGGCTCAGGATCCCAGGGGTGAGCGTAAGTATAGCATCAGGAGGCGGGGCCTGAGTTCTGCAGGTGATACTCTGCCTCCCTCTCCCCGCTGGTTATTGCAAACCAGTGGGTGGAAGTGACAGTTTCCAGGCCCTTCTTTTCACCTCCTTGTCCCAACAGCTCAAATCCAGAATAAAAACCCAGTGTCGTAGTGATTAGAAAATCAAAACAATATATAATTGTGCACGTGATCGTCCCAGATAATGTTGGTCAAGGGCATGGATTCTGGAATCCCAGCTCTGCCTTCTAGCCGTGTGATGTTAGGCTAGACACCTGGCCTGTCTCTCTGAGCCTGTAAAGTGAGGGAGTAGTTTATTCTGAAATGTAGATGAGGAGTTTAGTACAGTGCCTGAGAATGTTGTTACCATTCTCACCACAGCAGCAACTGTTCTGCGATTTCCAGACTTCAGCTCCCTTTCCTGGATTGGGGGATAGAAGACATATTTGCCTCTTTTCGGTTAAGTCTTTCCACTCATTCCCACGTTTACTTGTAGCAATGCCTCCTAGATGAAATGTAGGTCATGAGTTACCTGCCCCCATGCTCCCTTTGACACGGAGCGGTCTCTAGCCTCTCCTGCAAGTAATGACAAATTCTTTTTCTTTCTTTCTCCCCTCCCATCTTCTCGCCCTCGTGTAGGTGAAAATCGCATTGAGGTTCTGGCTGAAGTGTGGGACCACTTCTTCACTGAGACTCTCCCCACCCTGCAGGCAATATTTTATCCAGTTCAGGTCAGTCTCGGAGGAACGACCTCCTGCCGGCCTCAGCACTCTGTCTCATTCCTTGGCCTTTGCCAGCTCGGGCCTCCTGGTGAACCGGGGAGAGGCAGGAAGTTGGGTGCCTGAGTCGGCTAAGGACCTCGGGGCTCTTTGAAGGGCTCTCTGGTCTGTGTTTAGCATCTGACCTCCAGCAAAGAGAGAGCGCCTACGTAACTAGCAATTTGTAGGCTCTCCTCACCCTCTTGGTTTTGAATATGCCTTGTATGTTCTCGGAGTGGTTTGTTTCTTCCAGCTTTTCAGAAGCAGAGATGGGGTAGGGAGACTGTTTTCTTTTCTGTCCCTTTCTTTCTTTGCTCCCCCCCTCCCTTTCTTTGAAGCACAATTTTAAGGCAGGGTTCCTGTTGTACCAAACTGTGGGAAAGGAATAATGTTTCTTGCCCTCTGTAAGGGATTCCCGAAGACAAGTAGCCACATGATGTAGAAGAAAGAACACTAGACTGAGAATCAGTAGTTGGTCCTGGGCAAACTCATTTCACTTCTCTGAGCATAGCTCGGTTTCATCTGCAAAACGTGGAATTTCGTGTGAGCAGTGAGTAGCATGTCTTTGGTATTATTGTGTGACCTGGGCTTCTCCTAACACTTGAGGTGATTTCCTTCCATCTTCCCGCAGAGTCTAATAGCAGGACGAGGCATTGCCACTGCAGAGTAGACGCCCCCGAAGGCAGGTGTACCAATCGATGTTCCTCTCCCAGACTCACCTCTCCATCCTGCATTAACACTGCCCCCCCCACCCCACCCCTGGGCTTAAGGCTCCTATCTCACCTGGCTTTGGGGAAGTGTGGGTGTGGGGCATAGCAGCTGAGCCATTAACAGTGGTAGGAATGACCCTGGTACCAGACCTAAGGGCCCACATGCTTTGTTTGCTCTGAATGGTATTTTATGGGAGCTTGGAATTCTTTTAAATATGTATCAATATTTAAACATTGGGAAGTTATGCCTACAGAGCTCCTTTCCGTTTCTGGCCTGCCCCTAACAATTTTTAGTAGAAGCCTCTGGCCTGCACAGCTCACTGCTCTTTTGATCCCTTCCTTTACCCTCGGGTCCATCCTTTACCCCCGTGAGGGGGTTTGCAGCATTTATGTAGACAATTCAGCCCCCGTACCATGTGATAGTCACTAGGCCAGCACTGGGTCCTAAGAAGACAGACCTAGGGGTAGGATTCCCAGATTCAGCAAATAAAATGACAGGATGCTGAGTTAGATTTCAATTTCAGATAAACAATGAATAATGCAACATTTGGGGTGTACTTCTACTAAAAAATGATTCACATTCTACTGGACATCCTCTGTTTTATTTGGCATCCTGTTGGCGGGGGTGTATAGACCCGGGTCTCTCTTTTGGGACCTGGTGGGCATGGAATTTCAAGGGGTGGGTGTATCCAGGTGGGTTTAGAATGGAAATGTGGCACCTGAGTGAGCATGGCCCTGGGACAATCGTCAGATGGCCAAGAAGGGCCCTCACATACACCCAAGCGGGAGCCCGTCTGAGGACGTTACTGTCCTGCTTCTCTCGAAGAATCAGAAGCTCCGGTGACAGGTGATGCTGCCCGTCCATCCGCTTCCCCACACACGGTTTCCCAAGTGCTGTTGCTGCCACTGCTGTTCCAGACACCCCACCGCAGGAAGCCCTGAGTTAGCGGTTCTCACTACTGGTGGTAACACACCAAGGTGTCTGTTTGTCCGGCTAGATCCTTCTCAGAGCCCCCTGCCTGGATGGGTGTCTGACACCTACTTCCTCATTGGACAGGTGTGGTTTTGAGTACCTACTGTGTTCAAGGGTGTGGAAGCTTGCCTTCATCTTCCTACCTCATAAGGGGAAAGGAACCCTGGAGGGGAAGCGAGGGCAGAGACCTAAGAGACAGGCGGTCAGTGTCGAGTGCTGGCGTGTGGGGCAAAAAGTAGCAGCTATAGCACCTTAAGGCGGTGGGGAAGGCAATCAGGGAGGGGGGTGGTTGACCCGAGCCTGGAAGGCACTGGTGGTGGTTGTGTGCATCTCTTGGTGGAGGGAGTGGGGGGATGCGGGGATGGCAACCCTAAGGAGTTAACGGGAAATGTAAAACTTCCTTAAGCCTTGGCAGACTTGTGGGATGAAAAGCTACATCCTGTTTGGCAGGTGCCTTGGTGATATCTTTGGCTCTCCCACGAGCAACCCATCTTTGGTGTGTGCTGTATATACATGTGCAAAGGAGAGTCTAGGAAAGAGGCCCTCCTTTCTCTTTTGGGAAACTTTGGCAGCTCTAAAATCAACCGGTTAATGTTTGAGATCCAGCTCTTCCCTGGATATAGTACCATAACCCTGTCCTTCAGGGTTTTCATCTGCAGGGTAGGTTTTGTAATAGTACCTGTCCGAAAGGGTGGCGACTAAACGTGTTACTTCCATCTAAAATATTTAGAGTCATGGCTTGCACATGGAGCTTGGGTAGTATCAGCTCTTAGGATTATTAGTTATGTTCATCCTCCGCCTGCACCCTGCATGGTCAAAACGAGTCCCTGTGTTTTTCCTTCTTTGCCTGTCATGCGGCAGGTGCTCACATATTAAGCAAAGTTGAGGAAGCAGCCTTGAAAGTGGGGGGCAGGGCTAGTGTTGATCTTTTCTCTCGCTTCCCCTCATCTTCCTTTCTTCCTCCTTCCTGAATGCCCCTTGCCCCCCATGACAGCATAGCCCCCATATATCTTGTACCATCTTGGGTCACTTAGGCGGATTGAGTGAGTCACACCTTCTCTTTTTTTCCTTTGATGTTTTATTTATTTTTGAGAGAGAGAGCACAAGTTGGGGAGGGGCAGAGAGAGAGGGAGACACAGAATCGGAAGCAGGCTCCGGGCTCTGAGCCGTCAGCACAGAGCCCAGCACGGGGTTCGAACCCACAAACTGTGAGATCATGACCTGAGCTGAAGTCAGACGCTTAACCGACTGAGCCACGAGGCACCTCTGAGTCACACCTTAATCTTAAATGAAGTTTTAATTCGGAAGGACGGGGGGAGGAAGGGGCCAAATCTTCGACTTTTTGGCAGTCTTCCCCCCACCCAGGTCTGCAGACACCTCATCCCGGCTCATTGTGGTGCTCTGTACACACTGGTTGTCCTGGAACCCCCGTGGTTAGTGGCATATCCAGCGGGCTCTCACCTCCCAGCCCTGCCCCCTCTCTCCTCTTCAGGGCCAGGAGCTGACCATCCGCCAGATCTCTCTGCTGGGCTTCCGCGACCTGGTCCTGCTGAAGGTGAAGCCGGGCGACTTGCTGCTGGCCCGGTCCCAGCCGCCCTCATCCATTGTCCAGATGTTGCTCGTCCTGCAGGTGGGTGAGGCCCCGGTGGAGATGTGGCCACCTGGCCAAGGGAGGAAGAGACCCTGTGGGACGGCGGAGGGACCAAACGACTTGAACGTCTTAGCTTAGCTCGTATTCTTCAGTGTAGCGGTTCCTGTGCCTTAGCGCATTTGTTCCCTTGTTGTACCTCCACTGAGCGCCTGTGAGGCCCCTGGCACCATGCTCCCTGCTGGGATCCTAGTGGGGGCCAGAGAAGCAGGTCTTGTCATTCAGGAAGCACCCTCCCCCTTCTCCTGCGTGTCAGTGATCCATAAGTCACACGCGACCACAAGAGCGTGCTGTAGCCTAGCTGAAGCCAGACCAGGAACTCCCTAGAGGGTTCCCGGACAGGTGGGCACCCTAAGAGACTACAGCCAGAAGTGAGACCACATCAGGCCCCAAAGCTGCCAGCCTTTCACCACTTACCAGTCTTGCCTTGTTTCTCTCTGCTGCTACCTCTCCTGGCCCTGCCCGGTGCCTCGTGGACTTGGTGTCTCTCCCTTTCTCCCTCCTTCTGCAGAATTGTATTCAGTACTTTGGTTTGCACCTGACCAAACGTGGCATCCCACACACAACTCCCGTGTTTCCACCAAGAGCTGACCCAGATGGTTGTCTCTTAATCCCAGTTCTGAATCAACAGTGGGAAGATGAGCTAATGCTACTGGCTGATTTCTGAATCAGATAATCCAAACGACCACCTTATGAGGCGGACAGTGTTGTTATTCCCATTTTACAGATGAAGAAATGGAAACCCGGGAAGTGTGTGTTTGTCCAAGCTCCCTCAGCAAGAGGTAGTAAGATTCAGAGATATGTACACTCAGGGGAAAGAATTGGATTTGTCTAGCTCTGGCTACACGACTCCCCTTTGCCAGTCAGCCATGACCTTGGGTCGAGTACCATAAACATGGCGTCAGGGAGCCCGATCCGATGGACAGGGGTGCATAATTCCCAAGAAACAGAGCTGCAGCCCAGGGACAGCCCCAGAAGATGGCAACTATGCCTCCACCTCTGTAACAAGTTCAGCTGCCACAGCATCAGGTCTGAGCCATTCCCCAGGGCAGCCGGTTCCATCGTTGGTCAGGCTGGTGGTGACCCCGCTGCCCTCTTGGCAGGGGTAGAACAGCAGGCTTGGGGCCCTGGTCTCCCCGTCCCCCAGCTGCTGTTGCCTTCTGGCTGTCTAAGCTAGGCCATCCTTCTGGGCATTCTCCCCCTTTCCTGAAGTCAGAGGAGCAAGAGTTGCCTAATAGGACGAGGGGGTGCTTAAATGTCTGGAAAGCCAGCTCAGGCATGTTTATGGCAGGGAAGGAGAAGGCGTGGAGGTCAGAAAGTGTGTGTGTGGGCTCATGTCTGGGATGCATAAAGCAGAGCTTGCATCCCACGGAAGAAGTCTAGAAAATGAGCCCTTTAGGGTTCGGATAGGACAATTGGGAAAGAGGAGTTGGGCTTTCCCCCTCTTATTTCCATTTATAATATTTTAGGGATGACAGGTGTTCCTTTGTTGTTGTTGCTGTTTGTTCTTTTGGAGGGAGAACTGGGGTGGGGGTCCCCACCTGCTGACAGCAGACCAAAAAGGACTGTCTCTGTACTAATGAGAAACGCCCACCACGTTCCCACATTGGACAACCCAAGAATCACATGAGAAAGCCGCCATCATCCCCCCGAAGCCCCGTAGGGGTTAGCCTGCTTGCCTGGGAGATGCTTCCTTCATCCATCCTGGCCCCCAGTCCACACCGCTGTCTGCGGGGTTCCCGGTGGGATCTTAGGAGAGCAGCCCAGTCTGTACCCTGGCCTCCGGTCCTCCCACCTCCCCAGCCTCACCTGGAAACTGTGGCCACACTGGCACCCCCTTTGTGTCTCCCTACACAGCAGAGTCTTCCAGCGTCCACGGTCCCCTTCAGGCCAAGGCAGGTCTGTATGTTTGCTCCTCCCTCTTGTTCCTTCAGCACATAGCAGGCCCGGGGAAGGGTGAACAAAACACCCATTCCGCAAGTGATGGCACAGCCAGAAAGAGCCTGAGTAGGACTGACCCCAGGTCTCTGGCCTCAAATCCCCTGACAGTGACCATCACGTAGTTGGGATTCGTCTCTTGGCGGACAGAAGTACAGTCGGAGAAACTCCATGGTCGTGACAGAGGTCTGGGAAGTTGGGCAAGGAAACAATCCCTGTTTTCCTGTTTTCACAGATGAGGTGGAGATTCAGAGTTGGCCAACCAGCTTAAGGTCTCGTCCTAATCTGTAAGATCTGGATCTGTCATCCAGTCCTCACCTCTTGCTACCTGCCCACCGAGCCATGCCCAGCTACAACTGCCTGCCCTCCAGCAGTCCCCCCAGGGTCCTGGGAGATGCTACATAAGCTTCTAAGATGGTCCGCTTTAATGCTGGGCATTTGGCGTTATTTCCCCCAAGGGTCTCGTGGGACTAGTTCTGGCCCACGTTCTTCCTCACCCTGGGAGCTATAAAGCCCAGGGCTGGGAATGTGACAGTGACGAATCGGGATCTTTGGCCAGTCCAGGTCTGTCATCTTGAATAGCAGGATGGCAGCTGCTGGGTCTGAATGCACCTTGCAGGTTGCCGTGCCCTGGGATCATTCCAACTACAGGAAATTTGGGTCCCAGTAGTTAGAATTGCTCCCTTCTCTCCCCAGACCCCCACTTTCCCCAGTGCCATGAAATCTGGGGCTGGCTTTTCCTTGCCTGACTCGTACAGAGAAAAGAGTCATTTCTCAGGCCTTCTCTCCCTTTTCCAGTGCTCTTCCAAAATGTCACTGAACAAACCTCTCCCTCCCCAAAATACGCAAGGGGCTCCGACTTCCCTGCTATGGGCTGTATGCTCCCAAGCTACCCCAGGGAGAGGCTGAACCAGCGGTCTTGACCACTAGAGAGATCTGGTTCCTCCTGGCAGGTACAGACAGGTTCTGAGATCATCCTAGAACAGTGCCTTCTGAGGGGTACCCGTGCAGTCACCCGGGGTCCCATGCCAAGCAGGGCCCTGTGCTTGGTTTAATTGTCTCCCACTGCCATCTTGAAATTCTTAATAATTTTTCAGTAACGGACTCCCACATTTTCATTTTGCACTGGGCCTTGCAAATACATAGCAGTCCGGCGGCCAGGCTGAGGGCTGTGTGCAAGCCAGGCTGTCCAGCAGCTACCCTGGGAGAAAACCATCCAGCTCCAAACCATGCACTTGTTAACCCATTTTCTTCCCACCTCTTGCCTCCTCTCCTTTCTCTGTTGCCCCTCTCTGTTTAGCGTTTATTAATCGTAGTGGGGGAAACACTTGGGTGGGGGGCGGGGGAGGAGAAGGCAGAGAAATAACAGAGAAATATCTCAGAGAAATATCCCTGAGAAATAACAAGGAGGAAAAAAATGACAAAGAAAAAAGTCTCCTCAGCTCTGAACACCAGTCGAGGTGGTTTTGGGGCTGAAACTGCTGCACGCTTGAGGCCTGGGTGGTTCCCGGGGAGCATTAACAAGGCTCCGCTCTCCCCTCTGTGGCCTTGAGGATTTCCTTCCCCAGTGAAGCAGGCCCTGTGCTTTCCCCCTTTGCTTCCATGGCTTCGGCCCACGCTGAGGGCTATTAGAGCCCGCGGGGCATGAGAAACATCCTGCCTTCTTCCCACCGTCCCCTGTCCCCTGTCCCCTGCCAGTGCTAGGGAGTCTGAGGCCCACTCGTGTTTATTCTGCATCTCCTCCCTTCCCACCCCTTCCCAGCCCCAGCCTCCATGTCTTCTGTCCCCACAGCCCACTTCCGCAACCTCCTTTGTGTTTCCTTAAGCCATTCCTTCCCTGTCACTGCCCCCAGCCATCTCTGTCTCCGTGGTGGGGGGAGCTGACAAGGGGCCAAGTCAGCCTGTGTGCAGGGGAGCCTCCACCCCACCCAGGCCTCCCCCATCTGTGGGATGGGCCCTTCCCGCTTCACCCCTCCGCCATCTTTTCCTCTAATCCCTGAAAACTCCAGCACAGTGAGGAGTTTTACTTTTTAGGTAAAGGTGATTGTAACATCAATTCCAATTTGAGAATTTGTTGGGACGTCCTCTTGGGCTGAGGGGAGCCCCCACGGAGGCTTTTCTCTCTGCCTTTCCACAGTCCCTCAACACAGAGCAAGGCTTCGAGCCCTTTCCAGCAAGATATTGGATTCCCTAGGAGTCTACTGGTCTTCTAGAGAACCTTCGTCATGTTTTGTCTCCTTTTTGGTTTTGACCGTTGTTATGTGTTTTAGTTGGTGTTTGTTCAGGCTTAGCCCTGAGGACTCCTGTCCTTTTGGGCTTTTGAACTAACTCTTCTTCATCTTGGTGCCTAACATCTGTCTGGCTCCACAGTGAGTCTCCCTTTCTTCTACTGTTCTGGATTTTTCCATATTCTGTCCCCCTTTCTTTTCTAACCTCCTTAACAAGTGGCAGTAAGATGGGTTCAGAGCCAGACAGCCGGCATTCCAGTCCCAGGTTTTTGCCACTCACCAGCTGAGTGTTCCTGGGAAAGTTACTTGAGCTCTCTGGGTGCTACTTCCTCATCTGTAGAAGGTGGACGATGAGGGAGGGTCCCTGGCTCCTTGCGCTGTTGAGAGGCCTCTGCTTTGGTCCGTGTAAAGTGCCTGCGTTGTGGCAGTGGGGTGGGATTACATGGTTGGGACCAAAGTGGGCAGTCCCACCTGCCCTGGACAGTTCTGATCCCTGTGACCCATGGCAAGTGACTCGGGCTTTAAGCCTCAGTTTCCTTCATTCCAGCCACAGCGATGCCGCCTGCTGGTGTCACCACTTTGAATGTAGTAGGAAGGCAATCAGGACTTGGTGGCTGAGTGCCAGCCGGCCCTGGCAACTTTTGACTGACCCTTGTCTCTCTTGGATGTTTATTTCCAGAGTGTTCACGAGCCCACAGGCCCAAGTGAGGGTTATTTGCAGCTGGAGGAACTGGTGAAGCAAGTGGTGTCTCCATTCCTCGGCATCAGTGAGGACCGCGGTGTCTCGGGTCCCGCGTTTATGTTGGGTAAGGGGCAAGGCTCTCGGGCTGCCGGGTGCTTTGGTGATAATGCTGCCAGCTCTGTTTTCCTGAGCCTGGATTATGTCCAAGCCCTTGGCTTCTGATGTGGGTCTGTGCAGATCTGTGCCTGGTAATCACTCGTGTGTCCTGCTGGCCTGTGTGGCCGTAAACCTCCCCGCCTGACGATGCCTCCCCAGGGACTGTGCCTCTGTGGTGTTGCTTGTCTGATCCGCATCTTTGATCAGTGGCTTTGATCTTCTCTGTGGGCCTGCAATACTTTTCCTGTATCTGATCACCAGAAACTATGCCTTATTACACGCCCCACACACTCGAGTGCAGAAACCACCCGTGATGGATTTTCCCTTGAAAGCAGCTTGAAATGTGAAGCCAACTCATTTTATGTGCGGCCAGGGACAGATGAAATTGAGCTGCTGTCACCCCCTCCTTGTCTGTAGGTACTGCCAGGGCCCACATGCCAAGGAAAGGGGCTCCTGGACTGGGGGACAAATCCTGTTGGTGGCTGTAAGGCTAGCATTAGCATCAGGCTCTGCATTTGGCACCCTGGAGAATCTCGAGGTGAAGGGGATCTGTTCCTTCTCTCTGTGAAACCACGGTCCAGATGGGGAAATAGCCGTATAACAGGCTTATCATAAGACACATTCCTGTCACTCTTCGAAATGAAAGTCCCCCAAAGGCAGGAATTTTTCTATCCCCAGTGACTTTAATGGTGGTTGGCGATAGTAGGCACTCAAAAACTACTTAGTGGATGGACGACAGGCAGTTGCACCCCAAGGCGGGGCTGACTGGCGCCCATACAGAGCTGCAGAGGTGAAAAGCGATTCCCCGAACTGGGAATCTTTTGCCTCCTCTCCTTGCTTTAATGGAATTGCAGCCGAGCGTCAAAGGAAAGGGCAGAGGAACAGCCTCCAGCCTGGCTCCTACCCCTTCCTGGGCCTCACTACTGCAAGCAAAGCAGGGCTGGCTGCCAGTCTTCCTGGCCCCTTCGTGTGTTTTCTCTGGAGACACCAGCCTAGCCACAGCCACCGCACATCTGGGGTGCTGGCCCAGCCCGCCTGCCCAGTCCTTCCCCCGCCCTCTCTTCCACCCTTGCTCACTCACTCATTCCGCCCAGGGGCTGGCAGGAGCCAGAGTAGCAATGGCGGCTGAGAGCAAACCGTCCCCTGCCTCTCTGGCCGTGAGCGGGGCGCCACGTTGCTACGCCCTCCCTGGAGCCCACCTTCTTACTTCAGCTCAGCCCACTGGCTTGCCGGCTCACCCACTTTGGGACGGGAGGATCCGGGTAGATGTCAGGACACCATCAGGTGAGCTGGGCCACGTCGGGGACTTTGCCATTGGCTGGGCCTAGAGCCAGGAACAGGGACAGATTTGGAAGTTTGCTCTGGGAGTACTTACTCCAAGAGGGGACACCTTTGGCTTCCCAGTTAGGACAATACATTCTTTTGTCAAAGTATAAAGCCAAGGTCTGAGGTTTTTTTGTTTGTTTGTTTTTTTGTTTTTTTTATACCAAGGACAATCCTTGTGTGGGGCATTGTCTCAGGAGGGACAGAAGGGGAAGAAAATGACTCTTATGGATTGTTTGATTATGATTATTTTAGCAAATGTATACTGAAACCTTACCCCTGGTACCTTAGGAGGTGCTGCAGGTATAGCCATGAGTAAAACCGACCCATCTCTGCCCTGTGGGGCACACGGTCCAGTGAGGAGGTCTCAGACAGTACAACATGACTCATGAATGAACAAGTTCTCTGAATGGGGGAAGTACATCGGCCACAGGGCCCAGGGCAGGGGCACTTCACCTGGACTGGGGGAACCAGGGGAGGCTCCCCAAAGGAAGTGATACCTGTGCTGAGTCCTGTAGGATGGATTTGAGGTAGTCTCCCTTCGCTGTTTGCTGAGCTATCCCAGGGAGAGGGAAAGATCTTTGGGAGGCCTTTGGGGTAGGGAGAGCGGTGAACGGGGCGGGGGCGGGGGGAGGGGCTGGAGCATTTGAAAGACCAAGATACCGTCAGAGTTGCAAAGTGGCTGGTGGCCAGGGAAGGCACAGGCCACAGACTACATCCTGGGCATTATGCTGGGTGGGCTGGAGGCCATACCGCAGAGTGGGCACCATTGTTCCCATTTTACAGCTGAGGGTTCAGGTCACTTGGCTGTTGGAGCTGGGATTTGAAAGCCCCAGGTTGTTTGCACTTTACCAGTTATCCTACATGCTCCAGCCTCCCCCCGCCCCCGTCAGTTTCTAGAAGGTCATTGTGATTTTACTGAGGGACAGCTGAGGAGGTGATCCTTCCCCCTCATTCCTTAGCTCCTCGGGGCTCCGGGGCCAGACATTTCACCCCGAACCTCTGGATACTAAAAAGTTGACATGGCTACAATGGATCTCTTCCCTGTTGAGGACAACCCTTTGCCAGATAAAGTGAGGATTCTCTGTGCCTCAGTCTTCCCCTCAGTAAAACATGGAGACCATGACGTTTATCCTGCCTGAAGGAGAGGAGCGTGCAGACCACCAACTGAAGTGTGAAGGCACAGGAGGGCTTTGCCGTGGTCCGCTGGGGCGGGGGCGGGGGTGGTGGTGAGGGGAGCAAAGGTGGGGCGGGGAAGGGGAAGGGGAGGGGGGGCATCCAGGGGTGAGGAGCGGTCGAGGGCAGCTGGAGCGCTCATCTCAAAAGCCACCACTTATCAAAATGCCTGTCATGTTTCAGGTGCTGACCAGGCACTTGTCCTCTTTGCACAGCCTGCTGAGGGGTGGGGGAGTGCTGTGGTTGTCTCAGTCTCAGACTCCGGAAGAGACCTCCCCAGGGCTGCGTGGAGTAGATGACCAGAGACAGAGAAGCGGTTTCTCCAGGGGGCGCCCCTCATTGCACGCGCCTGTCCAGGCACGTTTGATCCCGCGGGGATTCTGGGGAAAGCTCTCTTCCTGTCAGCCAGGCCGATGGGTGTGAGGAGCGAGCCTCACCCCCTGATATACGAGGCTTGGCAGAGAGAGGGAGAGGACTCTGAGGCTCGTGGGAGCAACTGTGTGCGCAATGTGGCTCTCCTCCAAAGCAGTCCCTTTTCCAGAGCTGTGGGGAGGTGGAGGTGAGGAGTAAAATCTTTAAACAAAAACAAAAACAAAACTGTTTTGTCCTACCTTTCTAGTTCCCGAAGTCTCCAAGCTGCTGCCCTGGCTGCCTCCCGGGACCCCCAGCAAACACTCAGAACCCTCAGCAGTGCTGTGTTTTTCTCACACAAAAGCCCTGGCCTCCCACAGATCTTCCTCCATTGTGTCTCCAGGGGAGGGCCCTTTTCCTCAAGACCCTGTAACTTCTCCTCGTGACAAGTAGGCATTCATGGGCTTTCAGGTGCCTGGGCCTGGAGAGGGACGTCCACAATGGGCTTGGCGTGCAGAGGGCACAATACCCGCATTATGGCGGCCACTCCTTCGAGCCTGGGAGATCAAAGGCCTGGGAACGGAGTCCCCCACAAAGGGCCCGAGGACCGCCTCATCCAGGCTTTGCTTCTCTGGGGTTTGAAAGGAACTGCCATTGCTGGCTCCGGTGTAGGGGGATGAATGCCAGAGCTCAGTGGGGCGCCTGGGGAGTGATGAAGGCAGAAAGGCTCCCCTTGCCCCACCCCGTGTGAAAGGCAGGAGGAGGAGGAGGAGGAGGAGGAGGAGGAGGAGGAGGAGGAGGAGGAGGTCTGGAGGTGGGTGCCTGCCCAGGTGGCAGGACACGGCTCCTCTCCCAGCTCAAAGGGTACCGTTGCAAGGGAAGGACCCATTTCAGCCCCCGAGGGGTGACCACAGCTTAATCAGCCTCTTAAAGGGAGATTTTCTTCTCTGAGTGCCAGGGCCTGACTTTCCCTGGTACAAATGAGAAGGCCGGGAAGATGATAGGCAACAGCAGTGTGGGTAGCTGTCTCAGCTCCAGCCTGGCCTGTGGTCTGACCCCACTGGGGCCGCAGCTGACGTGCTGGTCTGAGGTTGACTCTGGAGTCTGGTGGGAGCTTATCGAGGAAACGCTGTCTGCCCCGGGGGACTCGGCACAGCCCAGCGGCCCCTGTGGTCTCCACTCTGCCCACACCCAGTCTTGGGAACCAAAGCACTCCACCCAGCAGGCAGAAGGAAGAGTCCTAGGCCTCTCCCGTGAGTCATCAGCAGGGAACAGCCATAAGGAGAGAGGCAAGGCCAGAAGGAGCGGGGCCTCAGAAACCACAAGGGCTGCGCTTTGGCTGTGTGGCCTAGAGTCAGTTACTTGATGTCTCTGAGCTGCAGAGAGCCGAACACAGAGAAGGAAGATGCCAGCCTGTCTCAGGTCAGGGCCCAGGCAGAGCTGCTACCTGCTAGGATATGGTCCCCAGCTAGAGGCAGCCTGGCCCCCTTGGAATGCCTCCAGATGAGAAATTGTATGTGCCTCTCCCCGGACCGCATCCCGACCCTTGCCATGCTGCATAGTCATGCCTGATGATTTGTCAGTCTCCCCCTTAGACTGTTAGTTTGTCGAGGGCAGGGAACGTGTGGTTCCTCTTGTACCCCAGGCCCTGGCGTAGGTGTCTGCTCTGAGTGAGTGTGTGAGTGAATGTCTGGGTTCCATCCGTCAGTCACTCTGGAGCAGGCCCGTCCGAAATGACTCCTCTTCAAGACTTCTCCTCCTCTGACTCCTCTGAGAGCTCCTGCCTGTACCTCTGCCCTGTCATTCGTTGACCTTGTTCGTTTTTTTTTTATTCCAGTAGAGTTAGCATGCAGTGTTATATTAGTTTTAAGTGTACGATACAGTGATTCAACAATTCCATACTTGTTGACCTGGGTTTTTTTGTTTGTTTGTTTTATTTTTTTTTTAACGTTTATTCATTTTTTGATAGAGACAGAGTGTGAGTGGGGGAGGGGCAGAGAGAGAGGGAGACACAGAATCCGAAGCAGGCTCCAGGCTCTGGACTGACAGCACAGAGCCCGACACGGGGCTCGAACTCACGGACCGTGAGATCATGACCTGAGCTGAACTCGGACGTTTAACCGACTGAGCCACCTAGGTGCCCCCACTTGTTGATCTGGTTTTAACAGGTACTTGTGTGTAGGCTTCCCAGTGGGCATGCAGGAGCTCTGCCTTGAGGCCTGGGCTTGAATCCGGATTACACCGCTGACTGGCTGGAAAGTTATTTCACATCTTCACTTCAGGTTCCTTTTCTACAAAATGGTCAGAAGATGACCATGCCGGTGAGGCACCTCCTTTTTTGATACAGTATGCGGCACGTACTAGATGCTCATTGACCCAACCCCCCACCACATACATGCACATGTGCACACACACACACACACACACACACACACGTGCACTGGGCTTGGGCCCCTGAGGCGGGCCCCATGTCAGATTCACATTTCTCCCTCCCAGCAGCGACCACAGCGTTTTGCATGTTGCAGTTCAGAGCGTTTGGGGCAGGAGAGGGCAGATGTCATGGAGACCCCCTCCTCCATGTTGGCCACCCTCACTGTGGCTCCAGCTTGCAGCAGCAGCTAAAGTGGCCTCTCTTGTCTCTTCTGCCTGTTAACCGCCCCCCCCCCCCCCGCCCCCAGGACTTTGGGCTTCTTGGCTAACAATGTGGGAGAGAGACAGAGAACATCCAGGCACCCATCTGAAACACCCTTCCTGGCTCATTCTACTGGAGTAGGGCCCCTGGAAACGATCAAACAATCCTCATTTCCTCCAGAGATGCTGTGTGTGTCCCCCATCTATCCCCCATGCCCTCAACTTACCCTGTGTCCTGGGCCCAGCCCAGCCTTTGCTCTAGCTCTTTCCCCTTCCTGGATCTGCGTGTAGTAAATGCTCACCGAACAGTCTAGCCCGGTCTCCTGCCCAGATGGTTGAAGGTTTGGGCTACAACACAGATCTTTGCAACTGCCGGTCGTAGGTGCTTGTTTCTAATAGCAGGGGACGAATGGATGGTTTTCGAGGGCATTTTTTTAAGGATGGTTCTTTAATGGGATCCTTGCTTCTTGGTCGCTCTTTGCCACCTCATCTCTCCTTTTCATTCTTCCCCAAAGAGAAAGGCCGCTGAACTAGCCTCTCCCAGCCAGTAGCAGCCTCTTATTTGGCACCTCAGGGGACAGTGTTTGCTATTACCTGGCATCAGAGGGTGGGGGTGTGGGGGGGTCAGGCAGCAGTGGAACCCTGAGACACAATAGCACGCAGTGGGGGAAGTCTGGGCATGGCTGTTGAGAGCCTGTGAGAGTTGGGCTGAGCCTCAGTCTTCCTCATCTGAACAATGGGAATAATGAGAGTAGCCTTGGTGTTTCAAAGGGAGATTGGGACTCAGCAGTGAGAAAGTGGATGGGAACACAGTAAAATTCTACATATTACTTGGGTCTTGAGAAACAATTAGTTACCTGCCAAAGATTTCCTGTTGGGCTCAGAGCCAGCAGACTTGGTGACTCCAACCTAGGGCTTAAGATTTCATTCTCTTGTCGCTGCTTGTGCATATATGTGTATATAAGGACATGCAGAACCGTCCAGTGACAGGGGTCGCGGAGAGCTTTGCAGGGGACATGGCCCATCTCACTGTGATGCCCGTCTAGGAGCATGAGCTCCGGAAGTGACGACAGTGTGCGTCTGGGCCCTTCAGACCCACAGGAAGAGCCAAGAGTAAACTAAAGCAGAGTGGGCCGTGTGTCCCCAAGGACAGTCTCTGAGCAGCACTGTTTGCTTTCTCTTTAGGGACTAAGTCTTCCCCTCTGATCCTGCCAGTGTTCAGGAATAGCAGCCCTGTCACACTTCTCCATTGCGGCCTGCTGCATCCCCCTGCTGAGAGAGGGTGCTTTTGGGGGGGCCTTCGGGGTCTCAAGGACATGGGAGCTGTGGAAAGTCGTGATGGGAAAATGGGGTGAGTGGCTGGAAAGACGGGAGAAGTATGCCCCGGTAGAAAGAGAGAGGCTGAACAGAACCCACTTGGTCCTCAGCCCTCCATTCTCAGTCCTGTCTCTCGCTGGGGTCCTTCATCCCACTCGTCATACAGATGAAGGGCCCACGTGAGAGAAGAGATGGGCTGCCTCTCCAGGAGCGTGGGGAGGAGACCTCCCTGACACGGAGGGATGTAGGTTTGTCGTGATCCTGGCTTTCCTCACTTCTGGGCCCTCGGGCTCCAGCCCTGCATAATTCCTGCGGGGTGCATCTTCCTGGAGCACATCCCCCATCCTGCGCCATATCCCCGGGCTTGTCTGATCACCGATGGTTCCATCTGGCTTTCAGGGGCCCTCCTGCAGGACCAAGGGCCATCCGCCTGCTTGTGCACGTCCCCACTGTTTCATGCATACAGTGTTCGGCCAGGCTGGGGTCCGGTGGCGCACCTGTCTCGGCACCTTGCTCCGGCTGTTCCCACTGCTCAGGATGCTGTCACTCCTCCCTTCTGGGAGCTCTGCTACTCTGAAGACCGGCTCTGGGCTACATCCGCCCTGACACATGGATACACTTGTCCCTGCCTCTGAAGCCCATGCACTTGGCTTGTCCTTCCTTCCCTGGTGGTACTCAGCCTATTGTAGTTACGTGCATGTCGTGTGGGTGTCCGGGAAGAGCAGGGTCTGCAGGGAGGCCACCCTTAACTCCCCGCTGTACTGCGTTCTAGCGATGCGCACGTCGGTAAGTCATCACCTCTCTGATACTCCCGTTTTCTCATCTGTAAAGTGGGAGCCAATAAACCTATCATGACTTAAGCTCAGTTTTTAGGAGTCAAAAGATGAGTGCATGTCAAGGCCTAGCGTAGTTTCTAGAATGTGGGGAGAGCTCAAGCAGCAGTGGTTTGGTGATGATTCATGTCCAGCCCTCCTCTGTGTGTCTGGCTCCACGGGGCCATCCGTGGAGCCCAGCCCGTTCTTTGATGGTGCCAGAGGCTGTTGGAAGCGAGTAGGACGTGAACAGCACATAGGTCTCGGGCCAGTGGCCTGGTGGGAGGGGAGTGCTGTAGCCCTGGTCAAGATGATTTGGAGGACGTCCTATTCCCTAGCTTTAATAGCCAAGGCCCCCTTGGGTAAGCTGGACCTTAAGCTCCTGGGGCCTTTTCCACTTCATCTGTTGACACTGGGGAGGCCACTTCCTGCTCCACAGAGCTGGGCGTTTTCTTGTAGAAGCTGGTCCAGCCTGTGCCCAGGCCTTTGGAGGAGACCGGTTGAAAGGAGATTTAGGGCAAATGCAGTGAAGTTCAGGCAGCAGCTGAGAAGGAGGGGAGATCCCCTTGAAGCTAGTCTATCCCGGAAAGCCCTTTGGCGACCCCTACTACGGTGGGAATGTCAGCGGGGCAGTGTCGGGCGCACGCAGGTAAGGCTGCGAGGGAAGCAGGCAGACCTTTCCGGTTCCTCCCTTGCATCCAGCCGAACTGTGCCTGAACTGTTCCTGAAGGTGGAGCCACCACCTCCCTCTTCCCCCAAATTGATGAGTAGGCGCGGTTGGCCCTGTGTCCCTGGCAGTTACCGCCTTTGCTGGTTTTTGTCTTGCAGCGAGACGCCACTCCAGGGTCCGGCCTAAGGTGGCTGTCCTGAACTACGCCTCCCCAACGACCACCGTCAGCCGGCCGCCGAATGAGACGGCTCTGACCCCTCTGACGGAGCAAGAGGGGGAGGCCTACCTGGAGAAGTGTGGCAGCGTCCGAAGGCACACGGTGGCCAACGCCCACTCAGACATCCAGCTGCTGGCCATGACCACCATGATGCACTCAGGCTTAGGCGAGGAGCCTGGCGGTGAGGACAAGTGCCTGCTCCTGCCGCCCAGCTTCTCCCCACCCCACCGACAGTGCTCCAGTGAGCCCAACATCACCGACAGCCCTGATGAGCTGGAGGAGGTGACAGGGGGCAGCCAGGGGGACTCTGAGCTGAACTGTGCTTCCCTCGGCTGAATGCCCGCCTCTGGGACTTCCCAGCTCCGGCCTGGTCACCAACACGAGGACCGCCCCATCCCCAGGGGCTCACCAAGGGGCTCTTCCTGCGGGTGACACTGCCCGTGTCAGGCCTAGCCCAAGTGCCCTAGTGGAAATCCCGGGTGTGAACCTCTCTGTTTTTGTGACTGTGACCATCTCTTTGCAGCCACACAGACCCAACTGCCTAATGTTCCCTTTCTGCTTGCCTGACTCCAGACCCCCCCTCTCTGGGCTTTTCCCCCAGATAGTGGACTGTCCGACGCTCCCAATGATGTGGCCCAGGGCCCCTCTGGCGTTATGATAGCAGGAGGTCGGCTGAGCCACACACAAAGCCAGCAAGGATGCGTCGGCCTCTGGAGTTCCCCGTTAGGTTCTTGTGATGCGGGGCTCACAGGTGAGAACAGGTAGTGGAGGGGTGTCCTTCCCGCCTATTCTGTGGGGAGTGGAAGGAGGCAGCAGCCCGACCAAGCACGACTCTGGGAGTGTACCTTCCTTATTTTAGTTTCACAATTACTGGAAAGAGTTGCCCCCCTCACGCGGGTGAGGGCCATTCTCACCCGGATCCAGATCCTACCTGCCACCTTTGCCTTTTGGCCCAGGAGGGCTACGGGGCTGGGGAAGTCCCCTCTTTGACAAAGCCTCAGCATTTCCCTCTCAGGCCTCCCCACCAAGCTCAAGGAACTAACCTCCTGGGTGGAGTAGCTGGTGCCTTCATTCCTCTTTCATTTCAGACACTGACCATTTTCCTGTTGTGGGTGAGGGGCCAGCTGATAACCAACCAATTAGTCTGTTCCTGGATTTGACTTGAATTTTGTAAATATGCATCGTTTCAAAAGGAAGTGTTTGCAAATATTTGCACGTAGGATCTTGCACTGCTCATTTCCAGTGGGGTGTGTCCTCAAACTAGAAAATAGCCCCCCCTAGGAAAGGAGCCTGGAAGTTGTTCAGGGCGCAGGGGATCCGTGGTGGGCAGGGCTCATCAGCTGCTGAGTGCCGGAAGCCACTGGACTTGAATCCAGAACGGCCTGTGTTTGTGAGTTTCACGGTTGACAGCACTGAGGCTGGGAGCCTCACTTTGCCCCGTGAGCAGAGGGTGGCAGCAAATGGAATGTCTCAATGCTTCACCATAGAGGGAGATGGGGGAAATGTGGGCAGGACCTTTTGGAGAGATGTTCATTCCCTGTGATTAAAGAAATGCCAGAAGTGCCTGGAATTTCTAACATCTGAGCTCTCAAAATGCTCTTTGGGGCAGCAGGCTTTGGTACTGTGCTGAATCCTTAACACTGCTCCCCCAGGTCTGGGCTTTTGATCCACCTAGAACCCCTGTTCTTCTCTTTGTATCTGCCTGTTGGCCTCACTGATAACACATCCAGAAAAGCGAGGAGGATCCTCTGGACCCTTCTGGCACCTTTTAGGTGTGCTGTTGGTCTTTGGAAACTGTTTATGAAATCTCAGAGACAGGAGCCAGCTTGGCCTCCAATACAGCAGGAGGAGGCTGGGAGAGGACAAGGACAGTGTAAGCTGCCAGCAGGGGAAGAGGCCTAAGCACGTCGAAGCCTCGATGGCACATCCCTTCTGGGTGAAGACCTGGAACGTGACCAGAGTCCTGCTTTTTTGATGGCTTCTGATTTGGAAACTTTAAGAAGTTGTCTCATTTTTATCCTTCTAAGAGAGGGTGGAAGAGAAGTGTCCAAAGGAGGTCTTCTGAGAATTTCAAACAAAAAATTGTCTCTGTGTATGTGTTGGATAAAGTCCACAAATTGACTAACGTGCGTTAGCAAATAGAACGTCAGTAAGTAACAACATGATGATTTATTTAACTGATGGTGTGTGTCCTTACTGGTACACTTGGCACTTGGGACTAGTATTTATTGATCCAGGCAAGGTAATTAATCAGGCTTGGGTTTGCTTTTTAGTTTACAACGTTCAAGATCTATATGCTTTTAAATGCCTTGTCCGTATACTAAATGCCCCTGATGAGGACAGCAGTCATCGGTTAAACATGTCAGCTCTTAGGATGAGAATGGGAGTGTCAGTCCAGACCCACTGTACTTGCTTGCTGATGACTGTTAGCCAGTTTACAACTTCACCTTCGATGTACCTGCCTGATCTCGTACTGTAAATATTTCAGACTACACACACCATTTTGTTGATGCTTATGGGCATTTTAGCCATCTGAGCTACGGCAAGAGTGATGGCTGCAGTGTTTGCAACCACTTTTTTGCCCCTTTAGAAGATGAAGCTAGAATCTTCCAGTGGCTGAGTTCTAATGACAGGAAGCTAACACAACTCGGAGCTCTGAGTGAGCTCACAAACCAAAAACCTTTCATGTTGCCTGTTTCCAAAATAGATTCAATAAACGTCATTTTGTACACGTCCTCCCTGTCCCCATGCTGTGTGGCCGGACTGAATCTGCAAGCGCCACCGCCCCCAGCTCTTCATGCATCCTGTCCTCACCCTCTCTGTGCCGGCTTCCACTCCAGGATTAGGCAGCAGCCTGACCTCAGCCAGTGTCCCCTGGGTTTTGTTTGCCCTCCTCAGCTGGATCGGCAAGTCATTTCCTGGAGGGGCGGCCTGTCTGCGGAGCTTGGAAAACTCTGAACAAAGTCTGGGAAGGCAAGGCCTCTTCTGAAACCAGTTTGGGCTCTTCCCGAGCCTTTAACCTAGAGGGGGACACTTAACCGTGTCTGTTCACGGACTCTCTCGTCATATGCTCCCCTCCGATCTGTTTGGCAGAGGGAATCCATAATATTTTACTCTCTGCGTATGTTTTCCTAGGAGGGCTGGAGCAGAGCTGGACTGAGATTGAAGGCTGATTAGTAAGAGCATTCAAAGAGGTGGGACCTGAGCTGAGCATCCCGGGGGAGGGTGGGGGGTTGGGGGTGGGGGGGAGTGCATGTACATTTGTGTTGAGCCTTCAGAGGCTATGTGGTGGGAAAGAGCTGCTGTATGTTGTGCCTTGGCAGATCTCTGGTCATGTCACTGGTGCACCGTCACACTCTCTCATCTATCCACCAGGAGTTTGTGGAGCAGCCACTGTGTCATAGGCACTTGCTTTGGAGCTGGGGGTGCGGTGATGGACAGCCAGGCAAGGTGCCCGCCCTCCTGGAGACAGTCTAATGGGGGAAGGTGGGCAATCGGTTCAACACAGGCGTTTCAAATAACAAAAGACACCGGAAGAAATCAAATGCAAACCTCAGTGGCTGGGGGGTGCGATGAGAGGGCAATCCTGGGTGAGGTGGCTAGAGAAGTTCTCTCTAAAACGCCCAGCGTTATGATCTGCTTGTGTTTCCTGTCACTGCCATCACAAATGGCCGCCAATGGCAATGGCGTTGAGTGGCTGAAAACAACACACAGTTATCGCCTCACGGGACTGGAAGTCTGACATGGGTCTCACTGGGCTAAGATCCACGTGTCGGTAGGGCTGCGGCCCTGGCTGGAGGCTCTGGGGGAGAATCCGTCCCCTCGCCTTTGCCAGCTTCTGGAAGCCGCCTGCATGCCTGGGCTCATGGGCCACCTCCTGAGGTTTCCAGGCCATCGACGGTGGCCCTGGGATTCCATTGCCCACCCTCCCCGAGATGACACAGCATAACCTCCATCTCGAGATGTCATGGGCACTGTTTCCACTGCCTGCCTGCCTGTCCCAGCAGGAGAAGGGCCACCACAGAGTGTGCTGGGGACCCTACAAAGATGAGACTGTAGTGGGCGGGCAGGTGCCTTGGCCCAGACTCCCACGCCAACCATGATTCTGGAGTCTCTTGCTCCAACCTTTCTCTGATTTCTAATCTCATTTGCTTGTCAAGCCTTCATCCTCCCCCGTTGGACTCCTCCAACTGGGTACTCCCTGTATCTGTCTCCAGATTCCATCTCTCCCCATGCACGTCCCCAGCAGATTTTTCTAAAACGTAGTTAAAACTTCTCCCTGGCTTCCAATAAAATCCACACACTGGAACGTGACTTTAAAGTCCTTCCCAAGCTGGCCCTCCTCTGCCTTCCCGGCCTCCTTTGCTGCCCCCTGACTCCCTCCCTGTGAGGCGTCAGTCTCACTGGATGGTTCGTTGTCTTGGAAGGCGTCCTCCACGTGCACGCACCCCACCTTGTTCCTGCTGCCCCCACACCCCGGGCGCCCTGCCCACTGCTTCTCTGGGTAGACACTTCTGCCTCTACATGTGCAGGTGCCTCCCCAGGAAGGCAAGGATACGCGGGACTTGTGTTTGCATGCCTAGGGCTTAGCAATACAGAGAGAGTTCTAAGTCAGGTGCACTGGACAGTGAGGTGGTGGTAATTCTGACCGCCACTCCTTCCCTCCCACGTATTCGTACAGAAGCCCTTCATCCCCTTTCCTTTCTCTGTAGGCAGAGACGTTCCCCATGCCGCTCTCTAGAACCATGTTCCAGCTGAGGCTACGTGGCCCGGTGACCCGTGGACGCCGCTGGGGGCCAGGACCAGGCCCTTCCCTGCGGCCCCTCCCCTTCCTGCTCCAGCCATTGGCTGCCGGTCCCTGTGGAGCTCTCGGACCCTGTCCATCAGGCTGCTGCTTTGCTCCCGAGCCAGCTGCTTCCTTCCTCGCCTGTCCCCTTTCTGTCTGTGCTGAGAGATTCCTTCAGGGCCTGAAACGTGTGCTTATTGTTGGCGGGAGGCCATCTCTTTGAAGTTCTCCTGCCAAGAAGTGAGCGGGAGTATTCCTGGCCCGTGTGCTCAGGCAAGGACCTCCCGGCCCTAACCCAAGAAAGGCCCAACACGAGGGAGCTTCAGACTCTGCCCCGGTGTGCCAAGCACTATGCTGATCCCCACAGCAACTGTGCGCGGCAGGTATCTCCCCCATTTTGCAGATGGGAAAACCGAGGCTTGGGTTCTCCTGCCCCACGTCCAGTGGCCATCCTTCCTGTGTTCCATGAGGTGTCCTGGCTTGGTAGAGGATGAAGAGGCAGAACAGCTAAGCCAGGGGCACATTCCCTCAGCCCGCTACACAGTGGGATGGTTTCAGCGTTTCCAGAGAGCCGAGAAACAAAGCTGCCTCTCTTGCTTTTCTCCAGCCACTTCTAGAAAACCTTGTGGGGGAGGGGAGGGGGGGGGGAGGGGGATTCTGCCGTCCTGAACAGCTGATTTCCTGTGCAGGAAAGATGGCAGTGGGTTGTTTTTGTTTAAAAATTAGGAAGTTTAAATTTGGATTTAAAAGTAATATTGTAATAAGTTTAATAATTAGTATTCATTTAATAAATAATTCAGGTAATAATGTCTTCAGAGTCCATATTCAACTTAAGATACAAATTTAAAAGTCTTAGGCTTTTAAGTTTAACTCACAAATTTTATTATTCTGTTTATAAGTCTAGCAGATTTTAGCATTAATTTTGGAGGAGCCTTTGAATAATGCTTTGCTCCCATTTACAAGCCTAGCTCAGCGCTTCAAACACTTCTAAATACATTTATAAATTTAATATTTCTTTTTTAAGTACTTCACTTTTTCTGACGGCATACAAAATCTTCCCCAATCCTAAATTCTTATAGAAACTCAAAAGTTAAACTTATGACTAAGGGAAACTTTAAATGTTTTTATACTCTATTTACGCTTAGAAGACATCATTAAAAAAAAAAAAACACACAAGTCTTAATTAATTACTCAATTATACATTTTAAAGTGGAATTATAAAACTGTCCCTGAACAGGGCCTTATTCTCTTAAATATCATGTGTCTAAAATACCAAATATGCACAGATTCCTTCCTAACACAAAAGTGTTAGTGCTCTAGCTTGTTTTCTTTTAAATCTTCCTACACTTGAGTCTAAATCTTCTTGGTATGTTGGTTGTTAAGCTGTCGTCTCTCAGCTTCCATTCTTTTCTGTATTTTGGGATGCTGGGGCTGGAAATCTAAAACCACATTTCTGCTTTGTCGGCTGGGTTCCTGTTAGGCTCTGCCTGCAGGGGGCGCTGGAGGGCGTCTGGGCAGCCAGGGAAAGAGAAGACACAGACTTACCCCAGTCTCCTGCCTTTGTCAACATGGCTGGTCCAATGGCAGTGGCTAGGATCAGCCTCAAGTTTTCCTCGCTCTCAGAAGCAGCCTCAGACGTGTCCCTTCAGAGGCAGCAGCGCCAGCCGGCCTGGGCCCCTCCTCTAGCCCTTTCAACGTCGACCATCCCCACCTCCGCCTTTTGTGTCCCGGCTCCTAAGGGTGGTTGCTGCTCCCTGTACTCACCACATCTGCGATTCCCCCGTGTCTCCTCTTTGCCATCTGACTTGTCCAATACCCGATGAACAATTTTTTGTGTGTTAAATTCTCCGTTTGGATGTTGGCGTGGCTTTTGCCCCATGATAGACCCTGACTGATAAACCACTCACTAAAGAAGACACTGATCCTCTCAGTTAACCCAGGTTACTCATGACCGGAAATTTCCTTTGGGTATGCGATCCAAGCCACAGACACACACAGCGATTCTTGGTCGCCCTGACCTAAGGACACCACGACATCTTTTCAGGTAACTTTGGTGACTGTTCCTCTGCATCCTTGAGTTTACTGGTGAAGCATATTTGACTCTTGTCAGAATCCCCAAGAGATACTGGATGCTATTTCTGGTGGCTTACTCAGTGACTTCATAACCCTAAGAGAAGTGATCTAGTAGGCAATTGCCTTACCCAGTTGCCTCGTTCTTTGGTCTCCCTTCGGAAATATGACCCTCTCACCCAGCCACTCATTAAATTCGTTCTCATTTTCCATGATCTTTTGGCCTAGGTCTGGTCCTCTGAGAAGAATCCTAAACAATATAAATACGCTCCTGAATTCTTGCATGTTCTCAGGGCCGCATAACTTAACAGATGCCTAACCTTCAGTCTGAGATGAATGAAACATCTCAGATAGCTTTGTCTGGGAGCCAACTTACGAGGCCATCTCCCTCCCCGTTGACTGAACTAGGATCAAGTCAGTTGTCTGCCAACGGAAACTTCTGGTGTCCACTCTAAGGCAGTGGTGAGAAGGGCTTAATAGATGAAAGTACGGTAACACTTCTGCTTCTGGCCAGAGGGCAATGGCTTGTATCAGATTAATCTTTCTGTCAAAACAATTATAAAAGCTGGACACAATATGTAGGATAACCGTTTGAAGGAACTGGAGAGCACTGGGTGCAAGTCCACGTGGCTATGATCCCTGAGAGAAGCAAAATGCACAGTCATCCTGGTTTTTCCCAAAGGCATTTTCCCAGATCACGGGCGGGGTGGGGAGGGGAGGAGTGGGTGATAGCCGAGAACTGCAGTCTTACTGGGCTGAGATCAGAGGTGAAGGCTGCCAGAGGAGCTGGAACTCGAAGGGAGAAAGATGGAGAGGAGCAAATGAAAAATCTGCAAACGTGTTTCCCTCAAGTTATTGTCTGACTCCTAAGCTGAGCATGCAGGGAGAATTCCAGGGAACCAGCTGAGAACAGAAGCTGGGAACTAAAGAGCTGAACGGATTTCACCTGCTGCATAATGCCGAGGAGCCAGAGGCCTGAGTCCCACTGAGGGGGAGGAGCTTTGGCAAACCTCCTGGACTTTTGGTTGAGAACCCAGGAAGGAAACACGGTAGCAAATGGTAGACGTAAACACAAGTACAGCAGTAATTACATTAAATGTAAATGGGCTAAAGACTCCAATGAAAAGATGAAGATGGTCACATCAGATTAAAAAATAACAATAGGCTGCTTATAAGAGACATAACTTCAAATATTGAGACACAGAAATATTGAAAATTTAAAAGATGGAAAAACATATACCATGTAAACACTAACTAAAGAAATTTGGTGTTGTTAATTTAGAGTCATGTATATTTCTTTTTTTTTTTAAGTTTATTTATTTTGAGAGAGAAAGAGTGCATGTTCATGTGAGTGGGGGGGAGGTAGAGAACAAGAGGGAGAGAGAGAATCCCAGACTCCTCACTGCTGCCAGTGCAAGCCTGACTCCGGGCTCGATCCCATGAAATTGACCTGCGCTGAAACCAAGAGTCAGACACTGAATTGACTGAGCCACTCATGCGCCTCTAGAGTCATGCATATTTCATAAAAGGATGATTCAATAAATGATAATACATTATCGTTTATTGGTTATCAACTATATGCCAAGTACCACAAGTATTTCATTCATTGTTGTGTGTAATCATCTGAATGATTTTATGAAGTAAATTTTATCATCCCCATTAGACCAGGAAATTGAAGCTCAGAGAGACAACCATTTTCCTAAGGTCACACAGCTAGAAAATGGTAGCGAAGATTCAAACCTAGTTCTGTCTGACCTCTTGCCAATGGGCTTGAGTCACAGCTCTGCTGCCTGTGGTGTGCTTTCTCGAACCAGTTGGAGAGGGCCCCTGAGGGCGCAGGAGACCATTTCAACACAAGCGGACTGTGGGTACTGCTGGGACGCTGGACTGGAAAGCCTTCAAGAACTAAGACCCTTAGATTTTCTGTCACACACTCTCACACTTCACGAATGCACTGCTCTTCTATACACATGGTCTCCAAGCGGTACAGAGACTTTCCAATTCATGGGCTACTGCAGCCTGATTCTTTGAATTTCTCAGTCCAAAATCTCGAGAACCTTGTGTAGTTTAAGAATCATGTATCCACTCCCGATTTGATCAGCTGCCTGCTGCTCAGGAGCGCCTTCTTATCTGGTTTTAGGTTTCGAGCTTTTCAATCCTTTGGAGTTGAAGGGGAGGGTTCGGCAGTTCTTAAGAGGAGAGACTCACCTACTCCATGATGAAGTCATGCGTTTGTGGGTGGGTGGGAATCAGAGTCGAAAACCCCCAGAGAATCCTTCCCAAGACACCGCTAGCTCTGGTCTTCACCTAAAACACAAAGATGCCTGGCGGGGGGGGGGGGGGGGGGCCAGATAGCAGGATCAGGCAGAAGAGGCTGGGGGAGCCCCAAGAGAGAGTGGGGGACAGATGGGCCCATCGTTAGGGTGGGAGGGGAAGCTGGAGGCAGCCATGAAATGAAGCATTCTCTGAGGTGGGCAGTCTGGGCTGCAGCCCTCTCTGCCCTCAAGCTCCAGGGGTATTTCCCTCAGAGAGTATTGTCACCAGTTGCCACTTCCCTTACTACCTGGGCAGGCGCATCTGGAAAAGCCTACAGAGAAAACAGGCTGAAGTTTGGGGCATAATGTGCTGTGGTGATGGATAGTCAGGATGACGTAGGGGCCCCAAGTGTCTTCTAAGCTCCTGGGACTCCAAGGATAATTCTGTAGCAAGTAATTACAACATTTAGTACTTATTCAGGACCTGCTATGGCCAGGTGCTAGTGTAGTCTTTGCTCTCTATTATCTCATTTATTTTTAAATGTTTTTTTTAATGTTTATTTCTGAGACAGAGACAAAGCATGTGGGGGGGAGGGGCAGAGAGAGAGGGAGACACAGAATCCGAAGCAGGCTCCAGGCTCCTAGTTGTCAGCTTAGAGCCTGAAGCAAGGCTTGAACTCATGAACTGTGAGATCATGACCTGAGTCAAAGTTGGAAGCTCAACTGACTGAGCCACCCAGATGCCCCTCTATTATCTCATTTAAACCTTAGAACAACCCAGAAGGGTAGACACCATTATTATTCACATTCTACATATAAAGAAGCTGAAGCACAGAGAAGGTAAATAACTTGCCCCCGAGGCCAGGGAGCTAGAAACTGGCAACAGCAGAATGTGAACTCAGGTTGTCCAGCTCCAGAGGCCTTGCTTGTAACCGTGATACGCTCTTCCTCTACTCTTTGGAAAATGTAACCTAAATTACCAAGCAGAGGGCAGCGGGGTGGCTCAGTAGGCTCAGAGTGTCCGACTTCGGCTCAGGTCATGATCCCATGGTTGGTGGGTTGGAGCCCCGTGTTGGGTTCTGCACTGACAGGGAGGAGCCTCCTTGAGATTCTGTCTGTCTCCCTCTGTCCCTCCTTCTCCCCCTGCCCCTCCTCTCCTCTGCTTACAGGATCTCTCAAAAAAAAAAAAAAAAAAAAAAAAAGGTTTAAATTACCAAGGAGAATTACAGTCACTGAGAAAAGCAAGAGCTTGCCGGGCAGCCCCTTGGAACTCCTGGTTTCCCATAGGGAAGTTGTTCTACTTGAGGGAAGTTCCCTCTGTGAGGCTCCCCACCCGTGTGTGTGAGGCACATTGAGGCTAGGCCTCCAAAACCTGCCGCCTGAGAGCCAGTGAGCACATGGGAGGGGGCCGAGTCCACAGACAATCCAGACAGACCTCTGTCTCCTCTGTCACCCTCATGTCACTGCTGTCAGTCAGACCTTTGTCGATGCCCAGCAAAATGAGCTGGGTGACCCTTCACAAGTTACTTAACCTTTCTTCTCTTCTGTGAAATGCAGCTAATTATGCCTGTCTTGCAGGATTCGAGAAAAATGATATCTAGACATATGCATATGCATACACACCCATATATACACACATATGTGGGTATATATACACACATGCATATGTGTGTGCATAGGGCATAGAAAAGGTTTAGGCTGTCTCTGGGTTAGGTGAAACCATGACTATTCTTGGCAGCCATCATGTGTAATAACCAGAAACTAGAAGCAACCTACACATCTGTCGACTGATGAGCGGGTAGATAAATGAGGTGTATCCACACACTCAAGTTCTATTTGGCACTGAAAAAGGAACAAACTATGGATGCGTGCTACGTCACGGACAGCCTTCAAAAATGTGACGCTGGGTAAAAGAAGGCAGACCCAGAGCGCCACATTTGTGTGACTCCATGTATACGTAATGTGCAGAAAAGGCAAATGTTTAGAGAGAGAAGGTAGATCGGTGGTTGCCCTGGGGGTGGAGTGGGAATGGGCACGAGGGATCCTGCACAGAGATGAAAACTCCCTAAAACTGATTGATGATGCTGCTGCATCACTGGGTAAAGTTACAAAAAGCGACCTGAACTGTACCTCTGAGGTTGCGGGGGGTTCTTTTTTTTTTTTATTGTGGCAAATGTACAGAGCCTGAACTTCGCCACTCTGATAACTTTGGGATGTACACTTCGCTGGCATTAAGTACGTGCGCATCGTTGTACAGCCATCACTGACATCCACCCTCGGAACGTTTTCATCCTCCCCAACTGAAACTCTGTCCCAGTCAAGCAGAAACCCCCCTCTCAGCTCCCCACGGTCCCTTACTCTCTTTGAATCTGACTAGTCTAGACCCCTCAGGTCAGTGGAATCACACGGTATTTGTCCTTTGTGACTGCCTTCCTTTGCTTAGAATAACGTCTTCAGGGTTCATCTATGTTGTCGCACGTGTCAAATTATCCTTCCTTATTAAGGCTGAGTACTATTCCACTGTATGTATAGACCACATCTCGTTTATCCAGTCATCCAGTGATGAACACTTGTGTGTTTCCACCTTTTGACTAGTGTGAATAATACTGCTGGGAACATTGGTGTATAAATATCTTGACATGCGTGGACTTTATGATACGTAGCACATATCTCAATAAAGTTATTTTAAAATAAAACTTTGTTTTCTGTCTCTCTCTCTCAAAGATCAACAAACTATAAAAAAATTTTAAGAATTTATTGTTGTCAAAACTTAAAGAGCCAATAGATGGTAGGTGCTGTTATTATCAATAACTTAAGGAATGGTAAATTTGACCAATAAAGCAAGTTTTAAGAAAATAATGAAAAAGATACGCTCTTGGTTTTTTCAAAAAGGAAAAACACGAAAAAGTACAAAGAAAAAAATCTCGGTAATCTCACGTAGAGAAAAGCTGCTGGAAGGTTACTTTACAAAAATTACTAAATTTTAATTTTACCTGAAATTAGTAGAAGGAACTGAAATGAAATGAAATACTGCTGAACCTCAGAGGTTTACTCACAACAGAGATACATTCATTCCTAAACTAGCCCTCTAAAGGCAAAAGAAGCTATGGAAAAATATGGAGGTTGAGTTGGGACACGCGGTATTTGCATTCCGGTTCATGTTTCTTGAAGCTGAAAGTTTAATTGTTCACCCGAGGTGAACAATTGTTTTGTAAAAATCAGAGGATATTTTTCATGTTTAAGCAAATAAAGTGCCTGAATTTTTAGATTAAAAACAAAAGAACAAAGCTGAAAACCCTAGCAGGCTGTTCAGAGAGACTTCTAAGAAATTATTAGGGAATGACGAAGTCGTAAGCCAGATAACTAGAAAGAGGACCAAACAGTTTATTTACAAAACAAGAGGAAGTGATTGTGGCTGGTGTCTGAAATAAATCCAAGAAGGCTGTACGTGAATTCTGAATATCAGTTTTCTCCTCCCTCTGAATCAAGCGTTTCTTGTGTTTGAATAGATCTGCTCTAGCCTGAATTTTCTCTCTGCTCCTCTGGGAGCAGAGTCCACACATTTCATATTGTGTTGTCTTCGTTCACTGTAAAAAAGAAGTGTTTAAAACTTGGAAATAAGGCAAAAAGTTGGGCCGCAAGTCCTTTCAAAGTCCTACTGGGGAATTGTTTAACTAAGTCACCCCAGGATTATTTAATTTTCTAGCACAATATGTCTGTGTTTGACTTTGGTATTTATTGTTTGGTGATAGCCAGATACTGCGAAGTTATGGGTTAATTTGTATTTTTCTATCTGGTAGGAAAGATAGCCCCAAAGGTTACGGTTGTATTAGCCTGCAGGATATTAACTAGTTTTTTGTTTTTTTTTTTTTTTAACCTAGCAATCTTATTCTCACATTCTTTGCTTTTGAAATGCTTTCCCTGGGAGATTATATCAACTCTTTTTCCTCAAATGCTCTTGGAATCAGCTTTGCCATCTATTGGTTCTGTTGTAAATTTATGAACTGAACAAAACCTTTGACACGTGTCCATCCTATATTTGAATGAGAGCCATGATTTTACCATTTTAACAATTATACTTTGATATAGCTGACCAACCTCAGCTCATTCTCTCTCCGGCCTCCTGTGATTACTTACTCTCTTGTTTTGCTGAAGAGTCACCTGGGAGCCTATTTAGAATGCAGATTACCTTGCCCACTACTCATTCTAATTCTAGGGTTTGGCATGGGGTCTAATGATATGCATTTTCACAAGCACCCCAGGAGACTCTGAGGCCCTTGATCAGAGATCCGACCCTTTGAGAAAGCCCCCCAGTAACCTGGGTAGGGGGTGATGGCCCTAAGGCCATCTTGGTTTTCACAGTTCAGAGTGGCCAGAAAAGGCTGGGCTTAAACGTCTAGGCCTTGGGATGGACTGGAGTCCAACAGTCCATTTTCCTAAACTTCAACCTGAAGACGGTAGTCGATCTCAGACGTTCTACCCATTGGCTGTATCACAGTGAGGATGACCAGGAATCCCTATATGAAAGTTGAACCTTGACAAATTGCCAATATTCATCTCTTCTAGTGACCTTACAAAAACAGCAGGTTTGTAGGGGCCAACCTAATAACTCCTAAGGTGTTTCCAATATGAAGCTAATTTGGCAACTAAGTTGTGACTATAATAATCGGGACATGGAATTTCCAATATTTGGGGAAATTGCTTTGTAGTTTCATCAAAGTAGGAAAAAAAAAAAGACTCTCCTACCAGAAAAATGCACAAAGTACAACTTTTTGCATACAATCTCTGAGAGATTTATGGACTCAAAAGTCCATGGTCACTCCTATTTTACAACTTTCTTTCTTAAGTCTGCAGTCTTTAGGGATGGAGCTTTGCTGCCCCCTACTGCTATGTGGTTCTTAAGCTGGGTTTGCTTGACTTGTGACTCTCCCAGTGTGGAGCTTTGTAGGAGCTACAACCAGCTGTCACCTCACTCCAGCTGTCAGAGTAGTCCACTTCTAGGTACAGGAACAGGTATTCCAGACATATTTACTTACAATTCACATGTTGCAATGAATTATTACTAGGACAGGGGTGGGGGAAATTTTGTGTTTTGATGAGACGCTGCATTATCCTGTCTAGAGTACACCCTTCATTCTGACTCTAAGGAAGCTATTTTTCAGCTCTGTCCTGTAGATAACTGAGAAAACGCAAAATAATTCTTGTTTTTAGAAGTGCAAATTATATCTTGTGGGGAGAGGTTCACTTGACATCCCTCCCCAGTGGAGGAAGAAGCTAGCTTTGCGTCCATTTGGACATTCATTTAAATATTCCTGGACTGTGTCTGTTCTTTGGATTCTGCTAGTTTTAACGTACACCTGGTTCCCTCATTTAAAATTAAATAAAAAATTTAACTTGTGTTCATTTGAGATCTGTAGGAGACAGACTCTCTTTTGAGAGGGCCAGGATCATATCAGAGATTAGAAGGGCTGGCCCTTCCCTTGAAGGCTCGCTCATAGTCTGATGAAGGAGACACTTAATGGTTGCCAGTAACTCTGACATAGCAGGAAGCAATCTGCCTCTCCTCTTTTCACCCTCCCTCCAGCCCCACTGTATTCAAACAGGTAGCACCCTACTAGGTGGAGAGAGATGGAATGCATATGAATTTGGCCTCCAATCTGGGCTATTTTAAATCCTCAGATCTTGACTCAAAAGACAAGTTGCATTCTGATGAACTCATCTGGGTTCTGGGGCTACATTTAAAAAAGAACAGAAAATATCAGAACGCATCAGATGGCATAAAAGCAAGTGTTTCAAATACCTTTTGTCACGGTTTAGTCAGGGTACATATTATTTATTCATCTTACCTCTATTATTTATCTTTTATCTATCTATATATCTATATCATTTACTGTGGTTCATGAGCCAAAACAACAAAAACAAAAAGCAAGCAAAAACACACAACAAAAACCGTTGCAAAACACTGACCCTAGTCGGACCCAGAAAATCTGCTTTCTTTTTTCACAAAGGCTCCAAAAGAGTATCAGATTAGGTTTGAAATAAACTTTACTTTCAAGCCCCTAACTATTCTAAAGGGAATGACTAGTTAGCTTCAGCTTCCTTAAGCACTGCTGATGGGGCTTTGTCTGCATCTAGACACTTCGAGGACTGGACAGAGGGAAACAGAGCTGGGATTATTACCACGCCAGACCTTCCCACAAAGAGTTGGGTTTTTTTTGTTTTTTGGTTTTTTTTCTAAATCAACCTCTGCCGGTCAGGGTGGAGCGGCCAGGAGAAAGTCTGGGATAATGATGAGGATTATTTTTTAGGATTTCAAAACCATCTCAGCAAGGTTTTATTATTTAGCTGCCAGAAGTATAAATTCTGTGAAGCTCAGACTTGCTGACTCGTTTTATATTAAAATGTGCAAATCCCCACCCAGACCAAGCAAAAATTATTGCGATTATGCATCATTCCCTGAAAAGATTACAATTGTCACTTTATAAAGTAATCCTGGTTCCTGTTGGTCGCCATGCAAAAATTAATTTTAAAAATGTGACAAGTGTAACAGCACATCTACAAGAATGGACTAGAAGTGTCAAGAAGCTAACCCAAATTAGAGGTGGAATGTTTAAAAAAAAATTTTTTTATGGCTTATTCTGGGATTAATACCAGAATTTCACTTTTGGAACTTTAAAAATGAAGGCGGCATTTTGTGAAGCACGTGCATGCTTTACCAGCTTTCGTATCCCACTTGGGGAAATTGAGCCTCCTTTAGAAAAGACAAGGACTGACCCACAGGAAGCTTCTTGAAAATGCTTTTTTGGCATATGATAGAGGCAGCTATCGCTTAAAACCATGTCTGGACAGTCTGCCAGCAAGGGGGTGGCTGGGGACAGCCACAGCCTGGAATTGGTTTCATACTTTCTATTTACCTGGTTTTCTCACTGGGCCTAAGATGGTTGTAGGAAAGTTTTCTCTTTGGGCCTAGCCTTATTTTGCAAAATGCAGTTTTAAAAGCCCTAGGAAGAAAACCACAGCCTAAATGGAGCGCTAGAATGAATCCTCATTTACCATTTCCTGGAGGAGCCTTAATTGTATTTCATGTGTAAACCAGCGCCTGGGATCATTCGTCCCTCCCAATATAGTGAGTTACAGTCTCCAAAATAAAACAAAGATAAAGCAAAAATCCAAGCAGTATAGTTATTTTATTAAAACAAACACCCAGAATACCAGTTATATTTTAATATATGTATTTCACTTTAATTAAGAGTACTCCTTTGGTAAAGATGTTGGTGCTATATATAGGCTGACAATATCCACAACAGGTGGGAGCAGGTAGGCAGGTCAGTCTGGCATGTTTTCTTCTTTACAAAAAAAAATTTTTAATGTTTATTTATTTTTGAGTGCAAGCAGGGGAGGGGCAGAGAGAGAGGGAAACACAGAATCTGAAGCAGGCTCCACGCTCTGAGATGTCAGCACGGAGCCCAACACGGGTCTCAAACTCAGGAACTGCAAGATCATGACCTGAGCCAAAGTTAGATGCTTAACCGACTGAGCCACCCAGGCGCCCCCTGGCATGTTTTCTTCTAAGTTAATATTCAGTTAAGGTGCCATTCCAGAAACTCTGTTTTGGTGATACTCTTGTAACCACTACTAATACATGATCTACTGTAAAATCTCCAAGTGCCTCTGTGCGATACATGTGAATCTATATGCATAACCTTGGGCTGGAAAGAACAGGTCACACTTATCTACCAATGGAGTAGAGACCCTGCTTATCGCTCGGCCACCCCCGCCATCCTGACGGAGATCACCAGAGGCTGAGCCGGGGCAGCAGCAGGGCTTGCTGTCTGTGTTGTGCATGGTGATGGGGGTGGTCGGAGGGGGGGCAGTGGAGGGCGTGTGGCAGTGAATCTTGGTAATGCCGTTAACACACGCCCTTCCATACGTCCTGCTCAACGCTGATTTTTGGTCTTTCTGTGATTAGCCTCCCCCTGCCACCTTTGCTTCACTCCCTCTCAAAAAGCACATTATTTTGAGTCCAGGTGGATTAGCAAAACTGCTCACAAATTCCACAGCAATAGTAAATTCTGAGCAACAGCAGGCTTTTTGATAAGATACTCTGACCACGGCCCATGCTTTCATTCTCAAGTCAGCTTTCATCCCATAGCTTATCATACAGTTACACACTTAGAAGAGCCTCCCGGGCTCATAAAGCATCTTTCTGAACAGATCCAAGCATTAATAAATGTTACCCATTACTTAATAATATCCAAATTTCAAATGTTATCCTCCTCTTTACAGGTACCTAAACAGACACCGAGACAAAGAGAACAGATTTGCCCGTGGTCAGTCAGCAGTAACACCGAAGTCTCGTCACTCCTAATTTACTGGTATATATGCTAAATTACACTGCCTCCTCAGCCCTCTGGGAACATAATCCTGGAACCCTGTGTAAGCAAAATGGGCCCCAAATTACATTCTCACCAGAGAAATTAATTGGATAATTTATCAAGTGCGAAAATAACATCAGAATATTCTGCACAATTGATCGAGGACTTTCACATAAATCCATTATAAAAAGGATCCCTTCAGGCAAAATAAATAAGATTAAAATTCAGCATAATAGATTTCCAAGTTGAAGCGAGGACTACAATTCTAGCTATAGCTCACATATCACACGTTTCCTCGAAGAGTTTAAGATGACTCGGTAGAGGCTAATTATCTTAGATTTTTAAAGAGAAACCAAACTTGAGAAGTCTCATTAAAATTAACACTTTCTAAGTAAGAAAGCAAATGTTCCAAAATGTTACCCGTAGAGGCTAGGTGGTGGTTGTTCACTGTACAATTCATTCAACATTTTTGAAATGTTTCAAATGTTTGAAAATATCATGACGCGCAGAGGTAAAAAGCAAACAAACCAAAAAAACAAAAAAAGAAAAAAAACAAAAAAAACCCCGTCTATACACTTCCACCCAAAACTTACATGCGACAAATAAACTACCAGAAATCGGCCGGCGTGAACCAGAATTTTCGTTAGCTGCTCCTTACTAAAAGTCTGTGAGCATGTACTTTGTGCCAGGTGCTGTGCAGTGGCACTCACCACTTCGGTGGTGAACGGGACACTGTCCCTGTCCCTCAATGTTTACACTCTCCTGAGGACTGGAGTAAGTCATTACAGGCTTCTAAGACCAGCGGCATTTCTCTCTTGTAACACAGGAATCCGTACTTTCTCTTCCCCGTTGGCACTTTAGCTTGGACCCTGAAGTCCATGGGCAGGAGCACTGGGCGGATGCCATCGGTCAGCAGGGGCAGGGAATCTCCAGCAGGTGCTCCCTTCCAGAAACCCCGCTGGGCAGCAGCAACGCAGTGTGCTTTGCTGACCTTCCAGGAGGGCTGTTTCAGCGGCAAGCCTGGAGGGAGCAGAAGAGTCCGCCTGTCCTTCCCTCTTGTCCTCAAGGCGGGGCTAGTGTCCTGCTGAGAAAGCACTTTGAGAGAGAAAAAAAGAGCACCACATCTCCTCATTCTACAAAATGTATGCCCCATCTGGCATTATTTTTTAGTATCTTATAAATTTATAGTAACAATTTGGGGGGAGGAAAAAGCTTTAAAGCATTAAAGGCTTAGGTGACATTTAGAGAAACCAGTAGTCCTCTCCTTGCAAGTGCATGACTATAAGTGAAGGCTGGAATTGAATATTACAATCTGTAGAGATCCATCTAACCAGGTTTCATCAAATCATCTTTCTGGATACTGGGAATTTGGAAGTGTTGACCCCATTCCATAGATGGCAATGGTATCAACTGTGAAGCTAACTATAAGCTTATCATGCGAATCTGGGAAATTTAGAGAAAAATGTATTCCAAAAGAAATATACAAATGACTATTGTCCATTTTTCATTTAAGGCACTGCACTGCTTAGGCGTTGTAGAGCTAGGCATCACAAAAAACACCTAATGGTGTTTTGTATAAAATGATGAGTGTAACTTAATCGAGGCAAGCCAAAAAAATGAGGAGTTAACAAGTAAAGAACATTGCTTTAAAGTCTTAAGTTAGAAAAACTTCTCTACTAATTAAAAGTGTTTTCTGGTCACCAGAGAATTGACAGTTCCCTGGATAACTGTTCCTCTTTATGGAGACTGTAATCTAACTGGATGCATAATTCCTCACCTCTTCCTGCTTACCTCATCTAAGACTTACTGGTACAGAAACAGTAATGGAGAACATCATTTTACACCTGTCACAGAAACTGCCAGGTATCATCCAACGTCTCTATGTTAATCCAGTGTTAGAGGAACAAAACTTGCCTTTCATTCTACTTCACTTTAAAAGTTGCAATAATCCCCACAATAAAAGTTGCATCCCACTGTAGCATAGCCAGAAACCGCCATTGCTGCATGGGCTGAGGGTCGGTAAAAACTACCAAACTACCAATCGACATCCTGACTTGTTTTCCTGCAGCAAAATATATGACTTGCAACAAGTTTCATCCAACACTGGGTTGGACACCTCTGGGAAAAGAGGAAACAATTTCGCTAAGTTCAAAATGACGTCAGAAGATAAACATGTTTAAAAGGTCAATAAAATAAAAATACATGGGGCAAACACTGGGTGAGCCAATTGAGTGAAACCAGCACGTGTGAGTGGGGCGAATTTGAAAACCCACGCTTGATTCTGAGTTGAAATCTTAACACAAGTTTCTATTTAGAATGACAGTTTGACCATTACTTTTATTCTATATTCACAATGAATGGCCAGTATAAAGTAAGTGCCTGGTTTCTTACAAAATGTTTGCGGGTTAAAAAAAAAAAAAAAATTGCTTATTTGAATTAAGAGGAGACCCAGCTGATGGACACATTTGAAGTAGAATATTATGTCAGCAAAAAATAAGGTTAGGCCATTTCCTACTGGCAAAACTCTTTAGTAAAGTATTGTCAACACTCTGCTGGTTACAACTTAATTTCTTAAAACAGAATTTTATGGCTGGAGTGGACCTTAGAAACATCTAAACCAACTCATTTTACAGATGAGAAACCTGAAGCTAGAAGTTGAAATCAAGCAAAAACTGTTTTTGTTTGGATTAAGTATAGTAGGAAAAAAAATAACATAACCAAAGCAGGAAATGACTGGCCTCAGAACCTAAAGCACAGCCATGCTTTTAATAGAAATTTGACCAGGAAGCTTTTAAATAGCATTTCCTTTTTTGGTAGGGTTGAATGTTTTGTGGCAACCCCTTTTTTTCCCCCTCTGATAAAAGTTACGTTTGCAGTAGAAAATGTAAAACATATGAAGAAAGCACAAAGAAAAAAATAAGTCCTCAAAAATAGTTCAGTATATTTCCTTCAGGCTTTTTCTATGTAATGAAAGTAACTACCATTTACTTCTTAAATGGAACTCAACAGTTATTCACTGAAAAAGTCACAAGAAGGGCAGTGGTGCAGGGTTTCGAACCCAGATGGTGGTGCCCCAGCGCTTCCTGGGAGCTAGATGGAAGGCACGGCGGCTGAGGGACACAGACTTCAAGGAAGCAAACTGGGAACCGGTGATGAGCAGGTGGTACGGTTGGTAACTCTGGGGAACAGGATCCCTGCATGACCTTTGTTTTTACTCTAGAACGTGAACCCATCAGAGAGGAAGTCTAAATGTTGGGGGGGAGGGGCAGACAGACAGGTAAAGGGAAAGGCCACAATGACACTTGCTGGGTCAGCCTGGAACTGAAACCATTCTGCTCCACAGACAAGGTCTCTTGGCTTTCTCTTGAAATTAAGGCTGATCTTGAATGCTCAGATTTGGCTTCTCTAAACAAAAGTACCATCTCTCATGACCAGACATTATTAAACAATCTTGTGTAAACAGCAGAGTGTGTGGGTCCTCTCAGAGTCTTCTAAGAGCCTAGACTAGCTGTGGGACTCCCTGAGAATGAGATTTCACCATATTTATATCTATAGGCCTTAACCAACAAATGGCCTAAAAACCATCTCTATTAGGAACACTTAGCCACTTTGATACATTCCACATGACTCTCCTCAGGTATATACTGCTGGACTAAAGAACCTATTCATGCTAAGTCCTGATAGAACCACCAGGATTTCCCACCCTGGTTTGATGACCTCTCAGGTATCTCCAAGGATCTCCCAGATATTAAGAAATTCTGCCTTTAGGCAATCAGTTTTGTTCCATTTAACTAACTCCCAGAGAGTGTTCAAAAGAGCTGAAAATTTCTGGCTCAGATTGCTTCTGCCACCACCAGGAGATGCCATGTTGGTTGACTAGTTGATATATTTAAAAAAAAATTTTTTTTTAATGTTTATATTTGAGAGAGACAGAGAGACAGAGTGCAAGTGGGGGAGGGGCTGAGAGAGACAGGGAGACACAGAATCTGAAACAGGCTCCAGGCTCTGAGCCGTCAGCACAGAGCCCAACGCGGGGCCCGAACCCACGAACTGTGAGATCATGACCTGGGCTGAAGTCGGACGCCCAACCGACTGAGCCACCCAGGCACCCCATGACATATTTTGTATGTTGGTGATTATATATGTGCATCTCCTTGTCGTATAAGCCGTGAGTAGCAGAGAACATACGTAAGGCTGTGGAATTCAATCTGCAGTGAACAGGCAAAAAGGGATTTATGGCATAACACTGGGCAGTTGGTATCCATATGGTCCTCAGCATTCGAAACTCTGGAGAAGATGCTACATGTAGCCTCAAGGAAATATGCAAGCCACGTAGAATGAAACAAATAAGAATTATTCAACAGACATGTCTGCACTAAATAGGTAAGGTTATACCTGGGGTTTAAACTAGTTTCTGAATATCCTTAGTCGCACCCCGGGGGTGGGGGGAAACAGAGTAAATGAGAACTTAAACTTTCCAAGGATTAAGGTTCAAATCCTCTGAAATCTGAAGGTCAAATAAATGAGAACTCAGCTCCAGAGTAATAATTCTCGCTGGCACCAGCACGAGGCAGTAGTGATTCTCAAATTTAATATATTACATATAATATAAAAATAAGCTGAAGTTTTAAGGAACGTCCATTATTATTAAAAGGTTTGAGCTTTACTACTCCAACCCTGGGCTTTTTGACAATAAAACACACTGGAGCAAAAAAAGCCCATGAAGTGCAACAAAGAGGTATACTGACTGACAGACAGACAGACAGCTGCTGCAATATGCCACAGGCACTCCAGTCTTTGTGAAACTGTGGAACATGTAGGTTCCAAGGGAAAAACCGCTTCCGAGATCTGTAACGGGAAGAAGCGGTAAGTGACCTCAGTAATAGCATTTGCTGCTGGGTACAATGTCTTTCCACTTCTTTTTTTATTTGCGTATTATTGAGAACAAGGCAAAGAAAGACGGCTTTCTCCAGACGGCTTTTTTTTTTTTTTAAACACATGCAGGGATGCTACATCCCTGAATCAGTACTTCGTGGCTGAAAACCCTCCCTCCGGAGACTACCCATGTCAAAGCGGGTAGAGACCTCACAGCGCACTAATAAAGTATCATCCTTAATGAAGGTTCTCTGTCTCAGGGCTTCCAGATGCATAAAAGTCACATAGCCAAAACCTTTTGGGTTCCGTGGGATTGTGGGTCTCTGGAAGGCAAGCAGCTCTGGTTTGGCATCCATGATCTCTTCATGGTTTTGCCTTATAGGTGCCTCAGACTGATCAAGAATTGTAAGGCGGATTGTACCCTGGAAGGGCCAAGGGAGGTGGCTGTCATACTCTCCTTGCATTGTGTGCACAAAGAGGGATATGTAATTAGCACAGCGCTGAGCCGACGGTAACTGAAGGTGCAGGCGCATGCACAGTTTGTACCCGGGTTTGCCTGTGTAGAATCCAGGGCTATGAATGACAACAGGTTTCTCCTCTTCTTGAGATTTCAAATGCATCCCAAAGTTGCCAATCTTCCAGATGTAAATCCCATTGCACTGCTGTGCTTCTATTTCAACAACTTTGTCCTCAAGGGTTCGAATCGTTTGTTTGAGCTCACTTACGTACATGCTCTGAGTTTCCATTTTAGCAATTAGCTCTCGGATTTGATGGTCTTGTCTTACAAGGCGACCCTCTAACTGCTGAATGGTTTCTTGGAAATTCTGGACCTCTGGGTGACACCCAGTGGAAACCCGGGACGCAGAGGAAGAATCGTATGGAGGCATATCACACTGAGGTACAGGAGGTAACGCAAGGCTTAAACTCTGAACAGCCTGGGCCAACATTCTCATGTGCGACTGGGTATTCTCTTGCAGGTGGCGTGCCAAGTGATTCCTCTGCATCTAAAAATCAAGCACAAGCCTTAGGTTGGGACTAGATACTGTGAGGACTAGGAAGGGACCTAGCCAAGCCAAATAAAAGGTTTTTAAGTAATGTCATCACTTCCCTCAGTCCCCTACCATCTTCTTCAACAAATTCTTGACCTAGTGAGACGATCTTATCTTTTCATCCACTGGAAAAGTGAGGCTATGTGCCAAATACTCTCACCTTTCACTCAGATAAACCTCCCTCCCACCTACGGAAGTATCAGGATCCATACCCATTCATCTGACTCAGAGACGACGCTCTGCTTGTCCAACATTAATGCTTCACCTGGGCTCTTGCTGGCACTTGCATTTTCAACACCTCAGAGGTTTTGCTCAGTCATCCCCCTTTTCCTTTATCTTCATTCTCTCCCCCTGACCCTTCCCTCCAATTAGTCTTTCCTACTGAAAAAAAGGCACACCTCTCTATTGATCTCACGTCTCTCTTTAGCTAATACCATTTTCTCCCTCTTTCTTTTACGACCAAGAGCAGTCCGTCTGCACTGTCCCCAAGTCATTTATTTTATAAATCTACTGCAAAGTATAATCTTCCCTGTCTCCACACTCTTCTTAGGTCGTCAAGAACATCCTGTTACATGAAAAAATACTTATGGTACTTTTATTATAAAAGCAATTTGTGTATATTATAGAAAAACAAAATATAGACGACCAAGATGAAAGTTCCCTATTATCTCACCTAACTACCATTAACATTTTGATACATTTCCTTTAAGTCTTTTTCTCTACGCACACATACAGAATCCTCTCACGAAATGTAATCTCGGCATATATCATTTCCTCTTTTTCTTTTTTTTTAAGTTGATTTATTTTGAGAGAGGCAGAGAAGTGCAAGTGGGGAGGGGCAGAGGGACGGAGAGAGAGAATCCCAAGCAGGCTCCGTGCTGCTAGCACAGAGCCTGATGCTGGACTTGAACTCCCAAAACCACGAGATCGTGATCTGAAACCAAGAGTCAAGGCTTAACTGACTGAGCCACCCAGGCGGCCCTCTTCTTTTTATTCTTAAAATTACTAAATGCATGCTTATTGTAAAAAAGTCAGACAAAAAAAGTATAATGGAAAAGCAAAAACATAGTTGTACTCTCCAGAAAGAATGACTTACAATAATCATCGATCTCAAACATGACACAACTGATCATTAGTCTTGAAACTAATTTTTTGGAGAACATAACCATACCATCTCCTCCAATTTCTAATACGGTTTGTTCACGACTCCTATGACGGTCTGCTTCTCCTTCCTGTACACACTCACTCTATGATCTCAATCGCACCTTCCATCACCATCAGGCATCCCATCAATATCCTGAGTCCCAGTTTCTGTTTGGAGCTCCAAACTCATACAACAGTGCATGCCAGTCATCTCCCTGTCCACTGGTACTCTCAAATCCACTATGTAACAGAATTTTCTTCATCGGTATTCAATAATTAAAGAAGAAAAAACAAGCTTTACCTTTACATGGCAACCAAAAGTACTGAATGTGCATGGAATTGGGGCTGTAGGACAGTCCAGGTCGTAATGATTAGGCATCTGAAAATCAAAATGAAGGTTAAAAAATGGTTTTCCTTGCATATCACGTTCTAGTTTGATGAGATCACATTTGAAATAAAGATTTACATTTCATCTAAACAAAATCATGTATTGTCTATGGATGCTTTTGCATAATGCAGAGTTGAGTGGTTACAACAGAAAGCGTGTAGCCCACAAAGATTAGTATTTACTTCCAAAGTCACAGAGAAAGGAAATAGCAACATCTCATACCATCCCCCCAAATCGCTCAAAATTCCAGATAACGAGTTTGTTTCTATTGCTGGGAAACTAACGCCCTCTAGGGACACTTCAGAGAAAAAACATCTTCTGATGTCAACTACAACTGCAAACTCAAGGACTGCTGTGGTCCAGGCCATTTAATAGGGACCAGTTAACTGCATGGACCAGTTAATAGGGACCATGCACTGACACCACTGGCTGCACCCATTATTTCCCTCATGACTGTCTCATATGTCCTCTTACTTTTTTTTAACCAGGGCATGCCTTGATTACCATGGGAAGATGCAGATGTTAGAAGGTATTTTAAAGCACATTAATAACAGTTCTAAAGAAAGTCACAGCCTTTGACTTGGGGACTCTAAAACACATTCTTCAAGGTGACACCCATTATGCAAAATTATGTTCTTTGAAAGTGGTACCAAATTCCGTTTAGAAATTTAGTTTGGCTCTCCTCATAGATACTTCAATCAGAAATGACCTTTGAGACCACTTACTCCAATCCTTCATGTTGTATAGTCTAGGACAGCAGTCTACAAAGTGTTGTGTAATGAGACACATAATAAATATTTTCAGCGTGTGGGCCTTATGGTTTCTGTCCCAGGTACTCAACTCAACTTACCATTGTGGTACACTAGCCATATACAACACACAGACACATGGGCATGGCTGTGTTCCAATAAAATGTATTCACAAAAACGAGCAGTAGGCCAGACTGGCTGGTGTGTTGGTTTGCTGATTCCTGATCTAGAAGGTCAACTTTCTCATCAGAGATCAGTGGGCAGGTTAGTGGCACAGCCAAAATCAAAACCTAGGTTTTCTCTCTTAAGCTAGATTTTTTTTCCTACATTGTTTTCTTTTTACTGGGTTTAATATGTGATACATATTAAATATTAAAACAGAGAAAACAAAAACTAAGGAGGTGAGACTTCATAAGCAAAAAGAAGTTTAACACCTTCAAATTAAGGCTTTGTTGGGAAAGAAACTAAAAGACTGTTAAAAAACAAATGGAAAAGTTTAGTCAACTGACTAAACTTGGTTTGCTTGCTGCTAACTTAGTAAGGTAATCAATTATGATCTTTGGGTTTGCAGATTTCATGGGTGTGTAAATATTTAGTGACTAATATTCATATTTTGTGGGTAAACTCTCCAAATGTCAAAAGATAGTACTCAGATGGAATTTTCCTTTCTCTATTAATACAAATGTACAGCGTTCTACTATAACTACTACTTCTGATGATGCCCATTAGTGAACTATAGCACAAATGACAGAGGCGCTACCAATCCTGGAAATCTCAAAATGTCCCAACGTTTCTCAGGGCCTACAGCTACAAGTAGTGCTCTGCTACTGACCAGGTTTGCTTTCTTCTATTTCACTGTTCTCTCACTCTTTCTCTCTGTTCTCTCTGCAGACCCAAGATCCTTATTTCACAGCGTACAAATATGTATTTCTCAAAGAGTTTTCTTTCTTTACATGGAGATTTTTTTATTTTTACCTGACAAGTACCTGGGTTTGGTGGGAATTTTTAAGAAAACACATAAACATGGGTATTATGTTAATGACAGGAATTTTAAGTACTTACAGCTGAATATTTTGTTCTTTCTGAAAGTACTATATTAGTTTACATGAAAATTTTTTCAGTTTTAATACTTCTTCAACCTATATTCATTGTGCTTTACTGACTTGAATTTTTAATTGAAAACCTAACTTGTTTACTTCATCTGATGGAAATATTAACTTAGGAAAGGGAATCATTATACCTGTTCTCTGATGAGCATGGTATTGCAGTATTCACAGATGACATTTGCCAAAGGACAGTTCTGGTCATGGATCTAAATTTTATTAAAAAAAATATGTAAAAAGCATGAGAAAATTTGAAAAAGTAAGAACAGTCTATTTTTATAAAAAGTAATTCTTTCACTATAAACAAACTAAGGACCTCAGTTTGTGCAAAACAAAAATGTAAGAATGATATACAAAGGTTACTTGCCCTCCCTCTGCCAGTGGAGTAATGAGAGATCCATCTTGCCTTCCAGCTCTTTAACAGAGTAGGAGTACACATAAGAGAATCTTCTACACCACTTTTGAACCGAGGCACAGCATCTATGACTAGTTTGGACACAATTTACCAATACTAGGAGTCTCCAAAGGCCCCCTTCCAAAAATTTCAAATAGCTGCATGATGTGACTTAGGTAAAACTCTTTTCAAGAAGGGTAAAAGAAGACAAGTATTATTAGGGCAAGAGGCTTTAGTGCCCAGGTTCTCATGTGCTCCAGACGGAGAGCTCTGTGTTCCAGAATACAATAGATCTGTTCAGTCGATATGCCGAGAAATCATTAAGCTTCCAGTTTAAGTCCATTTAGTTTACTGAAGTTTAGAGAGACATCAATTTGCTCTCATTATGCCTCAAACCTTTCTACATTTTTAGCAAGTTAGCAGACTTTTTTTAGTATTTCATCAACCTAATGAATATGCTTGATCTTCTAAGAAAGTAGGAAAAATTACCAAGATGAATTTATAAGAAATAAAGTTTAAAGAAGTATCTTATTAGTTATAAAAAAAGACATAAATTAGAAGTAGGTTATTTCAGTAAAGACATAAGACAGGGATCCAGTTCTAGGATCTCAGTGCTAGCTTTGCCACTGACTACACTAACATAAAATTACTTAACCTCTCCACATCTCAGTTTCTGAATGGAAAACTGTTCTATGGTTACGGTGTGGTCAAGCACCATGAAGTTTCTTTTTAAAGATACACATTTTAATTGAAGTGTAACATGTACAGAAAAGTGAATTCATTACATGTGTACAGCTCGATGAATTATCACCAAAGGAACACACTTTGTGGAATTTATTCTCCCTAAATGTTTTAACAACCCATTCTTTTCAAAGTGAAAAGTGTGAGTCTGATAAAGTAATCATTCTACTTGTTTGTCTCTAATCCAAGACTGGTCATTAAAAAAACGTATCACATGGGAAAGTAGATTAGCAAGTCTTTCCTAGAAGCTTGTGTTACTCACAGATCTACTATAGTGGTTATGTCGTATAAACAATGTTTTCTAAGAAAGATATACAAGTATAAACCCTACACTTACTTAACTGGTTTACTGAACCTTCTTTCTTAAACATCAAGCTTCCCACAAATGATCACAGAGACCCGGATTCGGAGTAACATCTTCATCTCTTACCCTCAAATGTACATTAACATTTTTTTTTAAGAAGTAGGGAAATTAACAAATCCAAGCTGGTACGTGCCTCTTTATCTTCAAATGCCATCAATGCAGCACAGTTTACACAAGAAACCTGTCTCCTTGGACACTCCTTGAGAATGTGAATATTAAGTTGGCATTTTTGGAAGGGACGCTGGCACTGAGGACAATTCATAAGAGCAAATTCACAATGTGCTTGGTGATCCTATAATAAGAAAGAAATAATTGATTAATATTTGCCAATCTTTTGAAATTTCCTAAAATAATCTCTTCCAAAAATGTACTGTTCTCTTTTTTTAAAAAAAAATTTTTTTTTTTCAACGTTTATTTATTTTTGGGACAGAGAGAGACAGAGCATGAACGGGGGAGGGGCAGAGAGAGAGGGAGACACAGAATCAGAAACAGGCTCCAGGCTCTGAGCCATCCGCCCAGAGCCCGACGCGGGGCTCAAACTCACGGACTGCGAGATCGTGACCTGGCTAAAGTCGGACGCTTAACCGACTGCGCCACCCAGGCGCCCCTGTACTGTTCTCTTTTATAGAAATGGCTACCGAGACTGCTTTAACACACACCATATAAAGGCCTTAAAGAATTTAAAAATAACAGTTGTGAATTATTTATACAAAGAATGTGAATTCTCAAGTTCACAATTGAACCTGAACAAAAAGGATCCAATTAGGCAACTTGAACTTGAATAAAACTATCCAATTAGGGAAAGAAGTCAGATTTTCTGATGATCAATTGAATATTGTGTCAAAAGGACCATTCCTTCAAAAGGAATTAATTATGGGGGGGGGGGGCAAGTTACAAATATGTTTTAAACACTTAATCTCAAATAGAACATAAACAATATTTAATTTCTTATAAAATAACTAAGCTAAGAACTGACTTATTTAATTTAAAAGCAAATGCTTTTGGGTCACCTTCGAAGCTCAGTGGGTTAAGTGCCCATCTCTTAATCTTGGCTCAGGTTCTGATTTCAGTTTCCTGAGCCCGACACGGGGCCCGAACCCACAAACCGAGAGATCATGATCTGAGCTGAAGTCCAACGTTTAACTCACTGAGCCACCCATGTGCCCCAAGACATATTTTGGATGTTGGTGATTATATGTGCATTTCAAATATAAGTTAATATATTAATATGTGTTGGGGCACCTGGGTGGCTCAGTTGGTTGAGTGTCTGACTTCGGCTCACGTCATGATCGGTTTGTGGGTTCGAGCCCCGCGACGGGCTCTGTGCTGACTGCTCAGTCTGGAGCCTGCTTCGGATTGTCTCCTTCCTCTCTCTACCCTGCCCCTGCTCACAGTCTCTCTCTCCCTCTCTCTCTCTCAAAAATAAACATTTAAAAAAATTAAATAAAAAAATTGTTATGCTCCTCAGTTTTACTGCAGATAATGTTCACCTAAAAAACTTGTAGTAGAATACTGATTTTTCTTTTAATAAGATTATCCTAGATTTTTTTTTTTTAAGTTTATTTATTTTGAGAGAGACAGAGACAGTGCAAAGTGGAGGAGGAGCAGAGAGAGGGAGAGAGCCTGACTTGGGGCTCAAACCCATGAAACTGCGAGATCGTGACATGAACCGAAACCAAGAGTCAGATGCTTAACCAACTGAGCCACCCAAGCACCCCTGACTTTCTTATTACCACCGGGGCAAAGCCACAGGAAATGGAATAAGAAATTTATGGTTTCGGGGCACCTGGGTGGCTTAGTCAGTTGTGCGCCTGACTCTTGATTTTGGCTCAGGTCATGCTCTCATTGTTGTGGGATCAAGCCCCGCATAGGACTCTGCACTGACAGTGGTAAGCCTGCCTGGGATTCTCTCTCTCCCTCTCTCTCTCTGACCCTCCCCTGCTCATGCGTGCATGATCAGTCTCTCTCTCTCTCAAAATAAATAAACATAAAAAAAAAAAAAAAAAAGACGACTTCAAGTTGTTTTACAAAGCATCAAGACAATACAGTACTGGCACAAAAACAGACACTCAGATCAATGGAACAGAATAGAGAACCCAGAAATGGACCCACAAACGTATGGCCAACTAATCTTTGACAAAGCAGGAAAGAATATCCAATGGAATAAAGACAGCCTCTTCAGCATGTGGTGCTGGGAAAACTGGACAGCGACATGCAGAACAATGAACCTGGACCACTTTCTTACACCATACACAAAAATAGACTCAAAATGGATGAAAGACCTCAATGTAAGACAGGAAGCCATCCAAATCCTTGAAGAGAAAGCAGGCAAAAACCTCTTTGATCTTGGCTGCAGCAACTTCTTTCTCAACACGTCTCCAGAGGCAAGGGAAACAAAAGCAAAAATGAACTACTGGGACCTCATCAAAATAAAAAGCTTCTCCACAGTGAAGGAAACAATCAGCAAAACTAAAAGGCAACCGATGGAATGGGAGAAGATATTTGCAAATGACGTATCAGATAAAGGGTTAGTATCCAAAATCTATAAAGAACTTATCAAACTCAACACCCAAAAAACAAATAATCCAGTGAAGAAATGGGCAAAAGACATGAATAGACACTTCTCCAAAGACATCCAGATAGCCAACCGACACATGAAAAAATGCTCAACATCACTCATCATCAGGGAAATACAAATCAAAACCATGAGATACTGCCTCACACCTGTCAGAATGGCTAATATTAACAACTTGGGCAACAACATATGTTGGTGAGGATGTGGAGAAAGAAGATCTCTTGCACTGCTGGTGGGAATGCAAGCTGGTGCAGCCACTCTGGAAAACAGTATGGAGGTTCCTCAAAAAATTAAAAATAGAACTACCCTATGACCCAGCAACTGCATTACTAAGCACTTATCCAAGGGATACAGGTGTGCTGTTTCGAAGGGGTACATGCACCCCAATTGTTTATAGCAGCACTATCAACAATAGCCAAAGTATGGAAGAAGCCCAAATGTCCATCAATGGATGAATGGATAAAGATGATATGGTGTATATACAATGGAGTATTACTCGGCAATCAAAAAGAATGAAATCTTGCCATTTGCAACTACGTGGATGGAACTAGAGGGTATTATGCTAAGCAAAATTAGTCAGTCAAAGAAAAACAACTATCATATGACTTCACTCATATGGTGACTTTACCATACAAAACAGATGAACATAAGGGAAGGGAAGGAAAAATAATATAAAAACAGGGAGGGAGACAAAACATAAGAGACTCTTAAATAAGGAGAACAGACAGTTACTGGAGGGGCTGTGGGAGGGGGATGGGCTAAACGGGTAAGGGGCATTAAGGAATCTACTCCTGAAATCACTGTCACACTATATGCTAGCTAACTTGGACGTAAATTTTAAAAATTAACTAAATTTTAAAAAAAGGTCGTTAAAAATTTATGGTTTCTAATTATATTTATACTCAATTATGAAAGAATCGGGATAATAAGCAAAAATTTATTAACCAATCACTATATGCTAGGCACAGATGGGACACAGCAAAGTGCCTATTCTCTAGGAACTGCCTTGCATATATGCCAACTGCTAGAAAATAATTTTTAATACCTCAAGATGCCTCAGTTCCATCTTGTGCAAACAACCTTCATTTGGACATTTCACCACCAGAGAAAGAATCTCTCGTTTTGCAAAATTGTCAGGAAATAGTTGATTTTCCAGCAGTATTTCATTGTCAACTGGACATTTGTGACCTGCATCCCTAAAAGAAAACAAGTAAGATACATACATTTATTAGATTTAAACAAATGTTAACGTTAGAAAACACAAAATTTATGTTAACAACTTGAATAAATTTAAAAGAACTAAAAAAAAGAAAACACAACCCACAAACTTTCATTTGCCACATACACACTCTCCACTTACTATTTCCTATGGAAAATAACTGAATACCTTATATTGCATATCACCAAAATAAACTGTCTTTCGGTGGACAGTTCAACAATTGTTCTTCACTGAAATGAATACAACTAGCACCAATTCTGATTACCTATCAAAAACTATGGGATTTTAGATTTGGGGATAGATTTTAAGTAAAAAATGAGAAAAAATACTTGAATGAAATCTTATTTTGACTGGTATGAGCTGAAATGAGAGTTCAGGGTGGGAATTTTGGCAGTCTGGCAGGTTTGTCAGCAGCCGTACCGGGTACTAGTGAGACAGAGCTCGATGTGCTGCTCACGTGCTAACATGTCTACAATGTGTTGCTCGGTTACAAGTAAAAGTTAAACCAATTAGCAGTACCCCTAACCAGACCACATTTTTAGATTTACTCTGAACAATCCTCTGGCTCACAGGCAACAGAAGCTTTCCTTTATGTTCAAGGTACAAGTTAGAGAACCTCTAAGTCCTCATTCCCAGTGGTTTATTCGATCTTATGATGGAAAAGCCATCCCCAGGAAGCTTGGTCGTCTGTCACTCCCTTTTAACTTTTTGAGATGTCTCAACCTTTAACTGACAAAATGTGGCAGGTTGGGGAGGCTAGACAATCACTCAAAAATTTGTTGAGCAGCTCCTATGTATAAACCGATAGCACTAATTGCTTTGGCAGGTAAAAAACTGCTAAAAAATGGGGTCTGCTGTCAAATGTCTTAGAAGCAGTAAAGGTAAGAAGCATGGTCTTTATGGAGCCTGTCTCAGAATGCATACTGTTACTACATTATCAAATACTTTCTGACGAGCATAGAAATAGATGCTCACGGGGCGCCTGGGTGGCGCAGTCGGTTAAGCGTCCGACTTCAGCCAGGTCACGATCTCGCGGTCTGTGAGTTCGAGCCCCGCGTCGGGCTCTGGGCTGATGGCTCAGACCCTGGAGCCTGTTTCCGATTCTGTGTCTCCCTCTCTCTCTGCCCCTCCCCCGTTCATGCTCTGTCTCTCGCTGTCCCAAAAATAAATAAACGTTGAAAAAAAAAAAAAAAAAGAAATAGATGCTCAGGGGCGCCTGGGTGGCTCAGCTGGTTGAGAGTCTGACTTTGGCTCAGGTCATGATCTCACAGTTTGTGAATTTGAGCACCACATTGGGCTGTCTGCTACCAGCACAGAGCCTGCCTCAGATCCCCTGCCCCCTCTCTCTCCGCCCCTCCCCTGCTCCTGCGCACATGCTCTCTCTCAAATTAAATAAAAACATTAAAAAAAAAAAAAAAAAGGAAATAAATAGGTGCCCCAAACCTAAGTGATGGATGACTAAAAGAAAATAAGAACAATCTTACAGAGTAAACTGGAAACCACTGTCCACAACATTAGCAATCACTCCAAATGGAAATGGAATTGGACTGAGATGTATTTTGATTCCTTGAATGACCATAACAGATGAAAAATTTCAGAGCTGTTTCTTTAAGAATTTTAGAGTTAAAGCTAAGTGGTCATTTCTAACTTAGAGGGAGAGAGAAACAAAAAAAAGGCTCAGACTTCCTTTTGTGGGTTTTACTTCCTTTTCAGACCACTGTCCCACTACTTGCATGAATATTTTGCTATTAAAAAACTGCTAAAGATTCGTTACCTTCCTGGGATGCATGACACTTGGTAAATACTATACATTTCTACCTATAGGAAAATCAACAATCCATTTTTGTTACCTACATACAATATAGATAAGAATCATAATAAACAGCAACAGAAAATTGAGCCTTTAACATCATTCTCGTGTATATTCTAAACCAGTGGTTTCAACCAGGACAATTCTGTCCTCTATGGGACATTTGGCAATATCTGGAGACACTCTGGGTCTCAGAGCTAGGGAGGACGGAGATACCACAGCATCTATGAGCAGAGGCTGGGCATGCTGCTAAATCATCCTACAATAACTTCCCATGACAAAAGTTCTCTGGCCCAAATCAGAAAGTGAGGAGGATAAGAAAACCTGCCCTAAACAGACCTTAGCAATTCAATAATGGGTGACACATCTTTTTCAGAAAGTGATACAAGCCACATGTTCCCTTCTAACTTAAATTAAGCCAAGTCCCAAATATGGATGTAGTTATCCCAAATTCAAGTTTTATAGCAAAGTTAATTTAAAAGTTGAAAGAGAAAAACTTGAAGACTAGCGAATAGTCAGCTTAAGAATGATTTTACCAATATAACTAGATATTTACTGAAGAACATAAAATACCCCCACTTCTTCCAATATTTTTGCTCTGAATAGAACTCCTTAGTCACCTAGAAATATTCCCATCTACTTCTGAATTATAGTAAAATGTATCTATTTCTCAGGAGATGAACTTGAATCACCTGTGGAAATCCCATACACCTTCATTCGGTTAAAGCAACCATGATTTACTCATGTTTTACTGAGTACCTACTGTGTGTCAGCCATTGTTCTTGGTACTTAGAAAATATCAAGAAATAAAACAGATCTCAACCTCTGCTCTTAAGGAGCCTTCTTCCAGTTAAACCAGCAGACAACAAACAAATTGTCTGGCATTTCAGAGGATGGAAATTGCTAAGGAAAAAAGAAAAGTAGGTAAGGGACATTGGGAGTGTGGAGGAAGGTAGGCATGCTGTGATATAAATAGGGTCGCCAGGGTACCTATGAGAAGGTGAGATGTGAGCGACACTGGAGGAAGGGAAGGGTCAGCTAAGCAGTCAGCTGAAGTAAGAGGGCTCCAAGCAGAGAGAACAGTTAAAGCCAACTCCCCAGGGCAAGAGCACACTTGACATGTCCAAGAAATAGCAGAATGAATGGTGGAAGGAAGGGGAGCGTAGCAGAGAGGCAGTCAGCAAATGGACTGAGCCTATCATCCCAGATGACCTGATGCCATATTCTTAGCAGAGATGATATCATCCTACTTATTTTACCAGGTTTTATTTAGAACAGTCCGGAAGAAGGCAAGGGTAGAAGCAAGAGGCCTGTGATGGCTGATGGTGATTCAGCTGGCAATAGCAGTGGAGGCAATGAGAAGGAGTTCGATTTTAGGTGTATTATGAAGGTACAGCCATCAACTAATACTTCCTTAAAACTAGTGGTCATTTTATGGGTGCCTGAATCTCCCAGTCTGTTAAGCGTCTGACCCTGGATTTGGGCTAAGGTCGTGATCTCACCTGAGATTTGTGAGTTCGAGCCCCATGTCTGGCTCTGCACTGACAATGCAGAGCATGCTTGGGATTCTCCCTCCCTCCCTCCCTCCCTCCCGCCCCTGCTCGTGCTTGCTCTCTCTCTTTCAAATAAATAAATAGAAACTTAAAAAAATAAAAAATAAAAATACTGGTGATTTTACAGTTGTCTATAGGCACCAGGTAACACAATTTTACAGGGCTACTAAAATAACTGATCACTTAAGAGTAGCATTCCTTGTATGATTGAGACTGTCAGATTCTAGTAGCATCATCATTTAAGGTACATTTATTTTTTTTATAAGCTTTTATTTTTAAGTAATCCGTACACCCAATGTGGGGCTCAAACCCACAACCCCAAGACTGAGAGTTGCACATTCCAACTGAGCCAGCCAGGTGCCCCTAAGGTACATTTATTTTATATTATTTTCTTAGAGCATAGAGACTCACCTCCTAGTGTGCAACAGAAGTGTTTTAAGTAGAAGTAGCTGATTTACCTGTTTATTTACCTGAGGGTCAGGAGGGGACAAGACAGCAGTTACTTTTCCCACCGCAGGAGAAACTGAAATAAGAATCTAAAGATTTCTCCACTTGCTGTCCAGCGTTCTTTTCCCTAAGTAACTTGTTATGTGTAAGACTAGCCCCAGAAGGGCCTGTGTTCTAGGTGATAATGTTGTCTGTGCTTGACTCCGTTACAGGACACGGCTCTGACACTTACGTACCTTATTGATTTGATGATGCAAGCTCTGCAGAACCTGTGGCCGCACGGTGTCTGCACTGCCTCCCGGAGAGCCATCAGGCAGATGGGGCACTCATACTTGCTCTCCAGGGGCGGGTCAAACTCCACATCATACCCCTGGGTCTCTTCCATGAAAGAGTTGGAGAGGTTCCCCGTGCTGGCGGTTCCACTCACACTGTCATCTTTCGCCGCAGCGCTACAGGAGCTGGCCATGGCGGCACAGCAGTCACTCTCAGACTGGCTGGATCCGCAGCTGTTTTCACAGTTTAGCAGACTCATAGTAACGTAATTATCAACCGCTCTGTAGGAACAATGAGAAAAGAATGCACTAACATGTGCACACAGGCACACACGTATGCCATAGCCTACCTGTACACTTCACCTTTCGGTTGATATGCATTAGCTAAGTTAACGTTATTCACAGAAGACTTTCAAAGTTCTTTGAGTTTTGCTTCATGACTACGATTCTTATTTTAAAAATATTTTTTATATTTTTGAGAAAGACAGAGTGCGAGCAGGGGAGGGGCACACAGAGAGGGAGACACAGAATCCGAAGCAGGCTCCAGGCTCCGAGCTGTCAGCACAGAGCCCGACGTGGGGCTCGAACCCACAAACCATGAGATCATGACCTGAGCCAAAGCCAGACGCTCAACCAACGGAGCCACCCAAGCGCCCCATGACTATGATTTTATAATGAGCTAAGGAGTCCATGATCTAGAAGAAAGAGAGAATACGAAGTTAACAGAAGAGAAGCACCTCAACTGTAAAGCTTAGCTCTATCATAATTATCTACTTATATGTCTGTTTCCTGTCACTGAAGTCAAGAATTTCTATATCCTCAGTACTTAGCACAAGATCTTTCACATAATCGGTATTCATTAAGCATCTACTGAAGAACTGAATTATGCTACGGAAGTTCCTTCAAGTATCCTAAACCGAAGAGCATGGTGTGACCAGCAAGCACTGCAAGGAAGAGCACTAAACAAGGAGATCACCTGCCCTACTAGATGCGTGATTTGGGGCAACCTAACAATTTGGATCTTGGTTTCTTCTAGATTTAAAATTCTCCAAGTATTTCTAAATATTCAGTGTGGGGATTTCTATTACGTAGAAAAAATGGAATTAAAAATATATACGTGTATGTCCTTCTGCCTTCAGTCAGATCAAGTGACTGTGTCTCATTATCAATGACTGGAAAAACACGTGAGGTTTCATCTGCCTAAGGAAAACTATTGCTTTCACGGGTAGGTGGGAAACCTTTAAATTCTAAACCATTATAGTATTTATGAAGTATAAGCTAATGTCTAAAAGCAACTCACCGCCTATGTAACCAAGTCTCTGTTGTAGATAATTACACCTGAGGGAAACTGCTAACATATGCTATAGTTCTAGAAACTACTGTAAGCCTCTAGTCAATATGGTAGACAATTATCCCCCTGCCTGCTTCATTCTCCTATGAAAATCCTGGCTGCCACTATGCCAAACACTGGGTTAAGACAGTAATCCTGCATCTTTTTACGACTACAGATACCTTTTTCTTCTTCTCAAAAAGATCTACAAAGGAGGAGGCACTGTTCTGGCTAGAGAGACAGTGTGTGAAGTGATGAGAAGCTTAGGTACTGGAATTTAACGATCTGCGTTTCACTCTCTTCTCCATCATTTGATGTATGACCTGAACAAGTTAGGTAACATTCTATGCTTCAGTTTCCTCATCTATAAATGGGGATAATAACAGAATCCACCTCAGAATTACTACGGATTAAATGCATTATATGTGCAAGGCACTTGAACTGTGCCTGAAAGAATGAGTTATTATTATGTGCAGCTCTATACAGTAATTTTATTTAATAATTTTATTGTCCCCATTTTATCAAAGTGGAAACTATGGAGCATAAAAGGGTTAAGTAACTTGCTAGTAAGTTACAGGTAATACTTGAATTGTTTCCCAACATTCATAGGAAGCATCCACTGACCAATTCCCTAGCATTAAAAAAAATTCTAATATTTTATAACCAATTACTGTTAGGAATACACAGTCATGGCCTTCTCACTACGTAAGCTGCTTTATAACAATATCCTGGGCCTCATTCCATGTTTTGGTTTGGCTGCTCCTAGTTTGCAGAAGTATTTTGGTGTGTACAATAAACTTTTACCAGTTACTACTTCAGTGATTCACTGATTTTTACTTCTATTATTTCTGAACTTTTGACAAAGCACTGCCTTAATTAAATATTGTGGGATGCAACCACTTATTTTTACTGCAAAGTGAATAAATACTGAAAACGGCCTTGTCATAAATCATGGCTTACATCCATGGTATCTGGGTATATATTATAATCCAAAGAGTATACTGTTAAATATCTTAGGCAAGGGACAGGTGTAGTATGGTGATGCACAAAAATGTGCTCCTTTAAGATCAACAGGTGCTAAGGAGAAAGGTTCTAAGATAAAGAAATCAACATGGTAGGTCTCGAATCGGTCCATTTTAAGTCAATGGAAAATTCATTCATGGCGAAATACAGAACTCCTATGAAGTAAAATGATAATAAAGCAAAATACTGAGCAAGTACCTTTAATCTGCTACTAGCTTCAGAAACAGAACTATTCACCACCTCTTTAAAATCTATTCCTAAAATGCAAAGACTTGTTAAATGTCCTGCAATGACCAAGAAGTGCTGCAAAATAGTCCACCGTTATGTCTTAATTTTGAATATAAATTCAAGAGGGATTCCCCTTCCTAGGCACGAACGATTTTCCTTCTGGAGGCAAGGATTTGAACAACTTCTTTTGAAATCAAAGTAGCCCAAACTGCAAAGACCTCGCCCTTACACTTCTGAGCTACTGAGAATATAATGAATGAAGACTGACACCCTGCTCATGATAAGGGCAACCAGTGCCTGAATGAAACACACACACATTCCTTCCTTGAATCACAAAAAGGCCACCCCAACCTCAAAATCAGAAAAACCTCTTCTATCTTCCCCAGTAATCACAGGGGAGCGGATAATATGGCAGTGGTGAGATTCACAAGGCCAACATTCAGATTTTCTTTACAAGTTTTTCTCGTTTCTACGCCCGTGTAGCAAGACATTAGTAACAAGTTCTCCGGAGAAACACGCCAAGGCTATACATTCAAGCTGCTCATACTTTAGGTGCTTTCTGTTCACATTCAAGACAGTCCTAGCTCTTAACTGGAGTTCCCCTAAAACCAAATACTAGGAACAGCTTTATCAACCCCGCGTCTGGAACAATCGCTACCACTCCGAATGCAGGGGCGGGGGAGGAAACATTCGTGTCATCTGAACCTTTTTTTTTTTTTTTTTTCCTTTTACTTTCTGCCTGGGATGTCTATCGAGTTCAACAGGGAACCTGAAAACAGCTTTCCCATGACAGTGACAGAAAACGGTGGGAACTTAAAAGGTCCCCCCCACCCCCCTTTTTAAAAAAGCTGGTAACAACTCGGAGGGACGGGAAAATCCAGGAGGCGATGTCCTTTTCTGGGAAGGGGAATACGCGGGGTGCAGAGAGATAGGGCTAAGGAAGGGGGCGCGGGATTTCCGTCGGAGGATGGAATGACGAGGCCCCCACAAGCAGGGGGAGCAGAGGTGAGTGGAGAGGGGGCGGCGAGGGGACAGAGAGCGGCCTCCCCTACCTCTGGGGAGCGAGGGGACAAAGGGCGGCCTCCCTAACCTCGGGTAAGCAAGAGGATAGGGCGCGGCGACCCCAACCAGTGAGAAACGGGAGAGGGGGCGGCGTCGGCAACCTCTGGGAAGAGAGGCCGCGGCCACTGGGAGGAGACGTCCGAGAAAGACTCACCGCTCCCGTCCGCTGGGCCGCCGACTCCACCCGGCCGCACGACTCCGCTCCGCCAAGACTCCTCACTCCGAGCTGAGACTGGCTGCACGCTAATCTCTCCACCCGAAGGCCTCTTCGGCCGCGACCCCGGGCCGCCCGGAGCCCCAGCCCCAGCCGCGGACGCCCCTACTTCCGCCTTCTCTGCTTGCCCTGGGCAGCGAGGGGCGGGGATCGGGCGGGGGCGGGGACAGAGCGGCCGAGCCGGGGTGGGGCTCCCCCTGGCGGCGGTCCTCCACGGGCGCGCTGGCTTCGGCGCAGGTGCGGGGCAGGGCCAGCTGTGGATCTCGTGCACTCCGCCTGGGATTCCTTTGCCGCTTGGATAGGTATCCATCTGGGAATTCCTTGCACCGCAGTCCTGAACTGGTGTGTGTGTGGTGGTGGTGTGTTTTTATAGCTTCCCTATCCAAGCAGGAGAAAACCCCAAATGGGCTTAGATCACTTGACCTTCGGGAATTCTTAAATAGCTCCCCAGCTCCACCCTCCTTGCCAAGGAAGTTTCCAAGGTACTTAGAACCCTCTTTTATCGTCTGGTCCTTCTCCTTCAACCAGTCCGAGGGAGTCATGCCCATATATTAAACATTTCTCTGAAACTGCTGCCAATGACATCATCCTCTTTTCTGTCACTGTCATGAGAAAGCTATTTTGAATTCCCTGTTTAACTGGAAGCAAACGTCAAAGCAATGTAACAAGCACTTTGCAGGAGATAAACGATTTTCATCCACCTCTGCAAAGGTGGCTCGTGTTCATCTCTAAGGGGAGGCATTATAGGGTAGTGGTTGCACAGTTTTAAAATCACTTTTAAAGGACATGTGAGAGGGGGGAAAAAGACTACTAAGTTAGAGAGTGGTAAAAAGTGAAGACAGAAAGGCAGGTGAGGGCTAGATCAGGCAGGGTCTTGCAATCCATGCAAAGGAGATTTATAAGGAGAGAAGGGATATGATGTCATGTATGGGAATCACTCTGGCTGCTTTATGAAGAGTAAGGACAAGGACGGAAACAAGAGGAAGGGGGAAAAGAAAGATTGCAGTCATCCAGGAAAGACAGCGACTTGAACTGGTGGGTAGCAGCGGATGTGATTAGAAGTGGGCAGATTCTGGATACATTTTAGAGGGAGACAGCCATGTCATAAAACTTGCTGATTGGGTGTGAGCTGGTGATAACAAAGGACTGTGATATTTTTTTTTTTTTAATTTTTTTTCAACGTTTATTTATTTTTGGGACAGAGAGAGACAGAGCACGAACGGGGGAGGGGCAGAGAGAGAGGGAGACACAGAATCGGAAACAGGCTCCAGGCTCTGAGCCATCAGCCCAGAGCCCGACGCGGGGCTCGAACTCACGGACCGCGAGATCGTGACCTGGCTGGAGTCGGACGCTTAACCGACTGCGCCACCCAGGCGCCCCAGGACTGTGATATTTTTGACGAGCAACTGAGTGGATGGGGAAGAATGAAAGAGGAGCAGGTTGGGAAAGGAAAGAATCAGGAGTTCCATGTTTGACCTGCTGAGGTGTAAATTGTTTGCTAGTATGTAATTAGAGACTTTTAGTAAGCTGTGGAAGTAAGGGCCTCTGAAGCTTGAGGGAGAGATCAGATCTGGAGTTGTAAATTTTTGAGCAACCACCACATAAAGTGTTTTGAATCACCTGAATGATATCATCTAGGGCGACCATATTTAGGGAAGAGATGCAATCTGCTATCTGCAATGTGGGTAGAGGCACCTTACAGTCAGATTCTTTCTCACGCCAGAAGCAGGAAGAGCAAGAAAGTAGATAGATTAACCTTTGATAAAATTACAGATCAAGAATGAATCAATCAATCAGAAGAAGAATTAGATGAGATGGAACCTAGAAAAAGGTCAGAGATCCAGCGTGGCATTTCCCATGTACGTTCTATTTGGGGGGAGGAGGTGCCCTGGGTCCAATCTCCCCCTAGCTGTCCATTTTCAAAGGCAGGAATTTTGGAAATGGCCTGATGTCATTAATCGTTGAGTTGTAGAGGCAGTTACCTATTGAACGGTTTCATGATTGCTAACAGTGGCTAAACAAAGCCAAAGGAGCATATGAAGGAATGTTATCCAACAGAAGATTCCGGCCTTGGAATATACTTTGAGTATAAGTTTCAGGATAATCCCATCATTTCTCCCTTCTTGCTCCTCCCACCCCCATTCCACCAAAATAAGGGAAAGTTCTCATAACAAGGTTGGGAGTAAGTAGTGAGGAGTGAGGGTAGGTCGTGGGGAGCACAGAGGGAAGTGAGTGAGGTGTGTGGACAGGTAGATGTGTATGGGAAGGCTTCTGGAGAAACTTCAGACACTAATAACAGGCTCTGGGGCTGTGCACTTGGCTCAGTCTACTGTCCAGGTTGAGAGCAGACTCTGAGCCACTAGGAGACAGAAGTTTAATTTTGAACCTGCCTTCAATTAGAAGTTCCCAAAATTGTCTATGGCAGGGACACCTGGCTGGCTCATTCACAGCAATATGAGACCCTTGATCCCAGGATTTCTGATTTAAGCCCCACATTGGGTGTAGAGATTACTAAGAAAAACAAATTTTAAAAAGTCATTATGGCAATGAGTTTTCTTTGGTAAAGCCAGTCTACTAGCAGGGACGAAAAATACTTGCCCTTCTTCTCTACCCTCTTCCCAAATCCCAGGCCAGAACCCAGACATTTTGTGGGTACGCTCATTTTTTTCTACTCTTGGGGAGAGGAGGGGATCTCCTTTTTTTTTTTTTTTTATTCATTTGGGAGAGCGGGAAATGATGGGTGAGTGTCCAATGCATTAGGACAAGTTTTTTCCTTGTTCAAGCAACAATTTCCATTGTTCAAGCAATGTTGAGATGATAAGTTGACCCAATTTATTGCTTTCCTTGAGGGAAAGAATGTACCAGCCAGAGGAGGTCAGTATCTGATCTGTTTGTGAGTTGTATTTTCAATGTAAATGAATTGCTTTTGTCTGATGTTTAGATTTGTTTGCCATGAGCTGAGTTAATGTGCAGGCACTCTGGGTGGAAAAAATCAGTTTTTGAACTGACAGCTGAGAGTCAGGTTAATTCATCAAGATAAATGATACCTTATGGCTTCTCTTGGTACATTCTCTCTGGACACATTTTTAAAAATTACTATTAAGAAACATCATCCAAAACTTGAAATAAAGCAGAAGGAGGGCTACATGTCCTTTCAGTGTCATTTTTAAACATGTTTGCCTAATAACTCTTTATCTACATCAGAGAATTTGCCTATGTTTGACTTTGCTGTTTATTATTTGATTAGAAACCAGATAGACACTGGTTTCCAGAAACCAGATTTCTGTCCAGTTAAAAAAGGTAACCCCAGGGGCGCCTGGGTGGCTCAGTCAGTCGAGCGTCCGACTTGGGCTCAGGTCATGATCTCACAGTTCTTGGGTTTGAGCCTCACATCAGGCTCTGGGCTGACAGCTTGGAACCTGGAGCCTGCTTTGGGTTCTGTATCTCACTCTTTTTCTGCCTCTCTCCTGTTCACACACTCTCTCTCTCAAAAATAAGTAAACATTAAAAAAATTATCAAAAAAAAGTAACTCCAGAGGTTAATGCACAATAGGATGTTAACCAATTTTGTATCAAGTAAGCAGGCGAATTCATTTCAGCATTCCTTTGACCAACTGTATAAAATCTCTGCTTCTCTAAGTCTTCTTTGCACCAGCTTTATTGTCTTAACTATTCTTTCATTAATAGTTTGAATAAAATCTTAGACATGTGTTCATTCTATATTTATATGGTAATCTGGTGTTTAACTTTCTGAAAAGTCTACTTTAATGTTATAACATTCCTACTCAACCCTGCTTCTTTCCAATGTTTACAAATGGAATAAATTGCTCAGATTTTTGCATGTTTGATGGTTAATCTTTTGAATCGGATGAGGTTGGACCTCTTAGGACATGAGGATTCGTAAAAAACAAAACAAAACAAGACTTTAATCATGGCAATGTAACACAAAACCAAAAATGTATATATTAGATTTTGGTTTATCCATAAATTGGAACACGTGGAGACTTACCATTTAGGAAGTTTCTGAGCTCAAAAGCCTGATTTGTGTATGTTCCCACTGGATGCTGGGTATGGAGATTCTCACACCAGCACTGGAAAGCAGAGTATCTGACACAGGACAATAGCAAGTGTCCTGAATTGTGATTTGAGCTTGCTTGTTAGGAAGAAGAGGAAAATATTTCCAGTGTTCCTGATTAGAATTTATAATATAATTTTCCCAAAAGGCAATTAAATAAGTAATGATTAGTTTCATTGAATTGCCCACAATGTAGTTGAAATAATGTCTTTTATACAACAGAATTATTTTCAGTAATTGTATCTTTTCATTGCAAACTATTTCAGATACAATATGAGTCAAATAGTCTTTTGTGGGGCAGACTGGGAAACTAGTCCCAATTTATAGCATTGTTTTTATAGAAAATATGTATTTTGTTCCAAATAACTAAATAAAAATGCTTTGGGGAGAATATACAGTTCTTTCATAGATTGGGAACAGCCTACAATGAGGTTTATTACAATGATAAAATTAAGCGAATTAAAAGCTGCTTTACTAAAAGGGAATGAAGAGGAAGTGTGTGTGTGTGTGTGTGTGTGTGTGTGTGTGTGTGTGTGTGTGTATGCGTGGGTGTGTTTGGTTAATGCGATCACACCTTTTAGTTTCTTATCACACAAAGTAGGACATTTCCAGGTTCCTGAGGCTTTTGCCTATCTTTGCTTTTTTCATATGGTGCTGTTGTTAATACGTTGTGATAGTTACAAACAACATGATTTTCAGTTTCAAATTAAACTTTCAGCCACCAAAATTTCACCCACCAAAATACCATACTTTCACCCCAATTTCTGCAAAACCAGAACAGATTCTTTCTGGATTTTCTAAGTAGAACATTTCATTAACAAATAATGAGACTGACCACTTCCTTATAACAAAGTCATTTTCATGTTCTGAATGACAGCTAATACTCCACTGCTTTTCTGAAGGAGATTCAGTAGGGGTGCAGCATTCTAATAATTATGGTGAATTAACGATACTCTTTGAAGATTTGATGCATGCACACTGGAAGATTTCCAAAATTTTTTGAGGGTGGTGGCGATGGTAAATTTTTCTTAAGGTATTTATTAAAGATCATTTGCATTTTTTGTTTTCTGCATCAGTGAACTAGGAATATGAGCAGTAAATGCCGGAAGTTAATGAAAAAGAGACAATTTTAGCTATGACCAGGCAGGCATGTTTTCTGATAGGAAATCCCTCAGAACTAAATTGAGAAAATGCCAAATATCATACTCCAGAGAGGAAATAAAAGTGTTAGAAATTGGAACAAAACTGGAAACTAGAATGATTCATCAGCTTTAGTTCCGTCGCTCTTAAAATAGTTTATATTTATTTCACTTCTTATATCAAGTATTTCCTATGTAATTAAAATGCCTCAAAATAATGTTAAAGAGTGTACAGTTTCCTGTGCATGGCTATGCCTGTGGTAAATTATTCCTCTAAGGCTCTTTTTACTGAATTTGCTTTTATAATGTGTCAATGAACTTTTGTCCATGAATCTTTGTCCATATCTTAAATTATGACTTTAAGATGGTTTCCTTCAATGGAAATTGATAGGTCAAAGGCTATGAATATTTATTACTTCTGTTACAAATGACTTTGCAGAAAGACTGTCAATTTGTGTCCCATCTGGTTCTTGGTGTGTATTTTGTTCATTCTTCCTACGATTCTAGGATTGAGTATTATTTAAAAAAACAAATCAACACCCGCCCCCAGGGAAAACTCCCCCTCCCTCCGCCCTCCTACACACCCCAGTAACTTAAAAAAAACTTAAAATTCACATACAAGATAACATAGTCATGCTACAGAAGGGTGAAAAATACAAGGCGATTTTCCCCTTATATTTTTGAAACTTAGTTCTACTTTCTTCAAGTACTATTGTGATAAAAAAAAAAAAATATGACCAACTTAGCACTTAAAAACAAGGCTTTGCTATTTCCATAATCTATATTTGGGAAGGAGGGGAATGAGCTTTAGGGCCACTATACCATGATCCCTGCCTTCATTAAGCTCACAAGACCTTTTTTTTTTTTTTAACTTTATTTATTTTGAGAGAGACAGAGAGAGAGAGAGCATGAGCAGGGGAGGGGCAGAGAGAGAGGAAACAGGAGACAGAGACCCCCAAGCAGGCTCCATGCTGTCAGCGCAGAGCCCAGCGCGGGGCTCCAACCCACAAACTTTGAGATCATGACCTGAGAGAAATCAAGAGTGTCGCTTAACCAAATGAGCCACCCAGGCACCCCAAACGTCCCAAGACTTTTGACATGAATCCAGTCTACAGCCACCTCTAAAATTGGCCTCTTGGGGCGCCTGGGTGGCGCAGTCGGTTAAGCTTCCGACTTCAGCTCAGGTCACGATCTGGCGGTCCGTGAGTTCGAGCCCCGCGTGGGGCTCTGGGCTGATGGCTCAGAGCCTGGAGCCTGTTTCCGATTCTGTGTCTCCCTCTCTCTCTGCCCCTCCCCCGTTCATGCTCTGTCTCTCTCTGTCTCAAAAATAAATAAACGTTAAAAAAAAAAAATTAAAAAATAAAAAAATAAATAAATAAATAATAAAAATGGCCTCTGTTTTTTGCTGACATTCCACTGAGGAAGATGAGACCCCAGTGCATTCAGAGGAGAAGGGAAGGTGGACTTTGGAGCCATAAATTGGCAAACTTGAAAATGGCTATTTACAAGTATTGATAACCTGGGTTGGGAAAGGTTACAGCTTCTAGTCACTAAAACGTTTAAGGTTTATAAAAAGTTTACGGCATTTATCTAAGAGAGTGGAAAGTTTGTGTCGGCAAGTAAAATATTAAATATTCTTAGTATGGAACAAAGTTCATAACAATTGATTATTGAGGCTGTTTTCCTTATCACTACTCTTTAGAGTGTCTGCCTGTTTGCTTATCTTTCAGAAATGTTCCATGTTGGTGCTTAGACTCTATTTCTTTCCCTCTTTCACCTACTGTGAATTATTTGAGAGTTTTTTATTTTTTAATTACTTGAGAGTTAGGTGCAGACATTGTTTTATGTTATCCCTAAACACTTAAGTATACTAAGAACAAGGACAGTTGTATAGTTTCCTGTATAACCACAATACTATTTTCACACTCAAAAATTTACTGTATACAATAAATATTATCCAATACACATCTATATTTAACTTTCTGTCAGTTGTGCACCAAATAATCCTTTAGAGCTGTTTTCTTCCATTTAATTTTCCATTCAATCCAATCCAAGTTTGCAATTGCATTTGCTTATCATTATATAATCTTTTTTAATTTTATCTTTTAATTTGTATTTATTTATTTATTTTATTTTGAGAGAGAGAGAGAGAGAGAGAGAACAGGCACAAGTTGGGGAGGGGCAGAGAGAGAGAGGGAGAGAGAGAATCCTGAGCAGGCTCCTTGCTGTCAGCACAGAGCCCAATGTGGGGCTCAAACCCACCAACTGTGAGATCACGACTTGAGCTGAAATCAGGAATCAGGTGTTTAACCAACTGAGCCACCCAGGCACCCCTATATAATCTTTTTTAAAATTAAACTTCAATTTTGAGATAATTGTAGATCCACATGTAATTGTAAGATATAATAGAGAGAAATCCCGTTTATGCTTTACCCAGTTTCCACAAGTGATAATGTCTTGCAAAATTATAGCGTGGTATCACAATAGCTTTCTATGGATACCTGATACCATCAAATACCAAATATCTCCATCACCGCAAGATTCTGTCATCTCGCCTTTTTTAGCCACCTCTCCTTCCCTCCTGCCTCTACACCCCCTAACCTGGAAACCACTAATCTCTTTGCCAGTTCTATAATATTATCATTTCAAGAATGTTACATGAATGGAATCATATAGCATGGCAACTTTTGGATTGGAATTGGCTGTAAACTCTCCTGTGCTGGTTTTTGTGTGAATACAAATTTTTATTTCTCTGGGTCAGATATTCAGGAGTATAATCATTAAGTCATATGGTATGTACATTTTAGCTTTTTAAGAAACTGCCAAATGTTCTTCCAGAGCAGCTGTGCTATTATATATTCACATTAGCAATGTAGGTGTGATTCAGGTTTGGACAGGTTATACACATCTGTTACTAAAATTATTTTTAGATGTTTCACATCTTCTTTTGCATTTTTTAATGAGATATTCTCAAATATATCGGCTTTGAATTTTCTTTAAATATTGTATTGTTAAAAAAGCAGCAGAAATAGCAGAACATGCTAGGAAGTGCAAAGAAAACCCTAAAAGTTATTTTTAATTCTCTGGCAGAGAGATCTTATATATTCATATTTTTATGTCTATCCTTCTAGTCCATCTGGAATATTTTCACGTGTCTTGTGCAGAATACTGTGTGTTAGTATTTTTATGTGTATCCTTTAAAAATACAGGTATTTGTATGCGTATTTTACAGAAAATGGTATCATGTTGTTGTCACATAACCTACTCTCTTCACATAGCAATAATTCTAAACATTTATCTGCTTCATTCAACAGCATAATTTTAATAGTTTCATCTGAGAAATGCTCCCCAGAAATTTATTTCTAGTGTCTCTTTTGTTGTGAATACAGGAAAGCTTTCACACTCAGGGGCAGTGATTTTATATGTAGTCACTTTACTAAACTTTCAATAATTCTTATACTTTTTCCATTTAGTCACTGAGTTTTCTAAAGAGGCAACCCTAGTGAAGAGAAATTATGGTAATTTTGTCTCTTCAATTTCTTAGTTCTATTTCATGTTGGATTATCTCACTTAAAACCTTCGGAAATGTTAAATAATGGTGAATGTGTTTTGTATTTTGTTGCTCTCTCCCTCCTCTGGTATTTATGTATATATGTAAGTGTGTATTTAGAGCATGGCAAGGGAGGAGCAGAGAGAGAGAATCCCAAGCAGGCTCTGTGCTCCCTGCTGAGCCCAAAGCGGGGTTGGATCTCATGACTATGAGATCATGACTGTGAGATCAATACCTAAGCCAAAATCAACAGTCGAATGCTTAACTGACCCCTCCTTCCTCTGGTTTTTAAATGGGGATGTTTCTACTCTTTCATTGTTGAATAGTATGTTGGCTAATGGTTTGATTTGGGATAAGAATATTTATTATTGATATTGAGATAAACATTGCTTTTGATTGAGGTGACCACATGTATGATACAAAATATATTTAATTACTAATAGATGTCCTAATATCCAACCATCCAGCAAAAAATTTCACTTAAACAGGTGCAGTAATTCTAGTAATGCCATGCTGAATTTGATTGGCTCCAATTTAAAAAAAAATTTTTTTTAATGTTTTTATTTATTTTTGAGACAGAGAGAGACAGAGCATGAGCAGAGAAGGAGCAGAGAGAGAGGGAGACACAGAATCTGAAGCAGGCTCCAGGCTCTGAGCTGTCAGCACAGAGCGCGACATGGGGCTCGAACTCACACACTGCGAGATCATGACCTGAGCCGAAGTCGGATGCTCAACTGACTGAGCCACCCAGGCACCCCTGATTGGCTCCAATTTTATTTATTTGCTCACGTAACTTTTTGTCAGGTTGTGCTAAAAGGCTTATGCGTGATTCACAAATGTATTTCTAGCTTTTTAAATAATCTGAATCAAATGTATGTAGCATTATAATTAACTCTGTTAGAATTTTGAAAGAATTCATTAGTTAAAAATTCACTGCTTCCTGAAGATTGTTTTGGAGGTAAATTTTAAATATTTATACTTGCATAATTGCTCTCTTCAGATATTCTACTTCTTAAGCTTAATTTATGGTTCAAATTATATTCTCCAAAAACTTTCCACATTAGTAAGATTTTCTAATTCATTATCAAATAATCTTATATGATATGATAATTTATTTTTTAAAAACCTCCCTTGAGGCAAGGAACGTTCTATGAGCTAGGGATACAGCAGGAACAAACAGACAAGAACCTGGCCTTCCCGGAACTAATGCTCTGGTGGAGGGAGTAAGAAAATATTTAACAAACAAACAAATAAAATGATTTCAGGTCACAGTCAACCTTATGTTTGATTTGCTCACTAAAAATTTCTAGTTTTCCTTCTGACCACATGGTAGCGCTGTATGGCTCTGCCCCTTTGAGTTAGATATGGCCACGTGACTGTTTTCCCATTGAAATGTGGACAGATGTCCTGTGTCACTTCAGGGTGTATCATTTGCCATACCTACTCTTTCCCTCAGCCACAGCAACCCTCATTTCTGCTGCAATTTATTGGCCACAGGAAAGTCACAAGGCCAAGCTGGTATCAGGGTTTGGAGGAATTGTTGAGAGGAGTTGCAAAGTCATATTGCAAAAGTGTAGATTCAGGGAAGGGTGACTAATTGTTACTATTTTGCAGTCAATAGACCACAATTATTTTCTGTTTGGATTTTTAAGATTTCCTTTTTTAAATCTCTCTTCAGTGCTTTATTTAGAGAAAGAGAGAGAGAGAAGAAGAACAGGGGAGAGGCAGAGAGAGAGGGAGAGAGAGAGGGAGAGAGAGAATCCCAAGCAGGCTCCATGCTATCAGCACAGAACCTGATGCAGGGCTTGATCACATGAACCTTGAGATCATGACCTGACCTGAAATCAAGAGTCAGATGTTTAACGACTGAGCCACCCAGGCACCCCTAATCTGTTTTTTTTTTAACATTTAAAAATTTTCACTTGAGTAGCTATTTCATGTGTATTTAAAAACAAAAACAAAAACTCTAAGGACTACTATTTTGATCCGTTTCTGCCCGCACAACACTCCTGACACCCAATGTATGGAGTTTTTTTCTCACACCAACCAATTCTGCAGCTTTCTGGGCACCCACTGGGTGTACCACAATTTAATTCAATTCTGACTCTAACTACTCAGAATTGGCACAGACCCCACAGTACTACAAGATGGCTTCCACTTCAGATGTCAGTGCTGAGTCTGGGCAACATATACATCTGGCTTACCAGCTATGAAGTTGAGGGGTTCCCACGAGGTCTGATAATTTGCTAAAATGGCTCATAGAACCCCGAGGATCACTTCACTTACTATTACTGGTTTATTATAAAGGATATAACTCAGGAACAGCCAGATGGAAGGAAGAGATGCATAAGGCAGGGTATGTGGGAAGGGGCAAGAAGCTTCTATGCCTTCTCTAGGCAAGCCACCTTCCCAGAACCTCCATGTGTTCACCAGCTCAGAAGCTCTTCAGACCCTATTGGGGGTGGGGCTGAAAGGTTCAACCTTCTAATCACTGAGATGGTCCCTCTGGCAACTGGCCCCTATCCTGAAGCCAAACCCAAACTCAGGTATGCTTGAAAGGGGCTTATAATGAATAATAAAAAATGCTCCTCTTAACCCTATCACTCAGGAAATTCCAAGGGTTGTAGGAGCTCTGTGCCATGAACCAGGGAAAAAGATCAGATGTATTTGTCTTATTATATCATCATATCACAAAAATATTTAGACCTGCAAATTTCCATTTGAGTATCTTACCAATTACTACATGTTAATATGTGGTGGTCTTCTTTTTTTATTATTCTGTAAATAGTCTAAAATTGTAGTTTTATTTCATTGTACTCTCTTTTTTGATCTAATAGCCCATAAGGTTATGTTTTAAAATATTCAAATCATCGGGATTTTCTCTTTATCTTTGTTATTAGTGACTGCATTATATTACATTTTGGTTGGAGGATATGTTTCATGTAATTTTGTTGCAATGAGGTCCGTTATATGAGCAATCTTTGAAAATGTTTCATGGATGCCAGAAAAAAAGGCATGGGTATTTTTAAATTGTACAAGAAGTTTGAGATAGAGCTGTATGTAAGATCAAACACATTAATTAGAATATATGAAATCTTGAAGTACACACATCCATATAATTTATCATAAAGAGTGGCTTCTTAAAGATTCTATGAAAAACAAGTTTCTGTCCATTTATCCTCTTTTTTTGTTTTAAACATTTCAGTGCTTTGTCATTAATATATGAAAGATAATTATTGTTAGTTCATCATTTTAGATTATGTATAGTTTAATTTCTGGTCTTTATCAGGCATTCATTTTGTTCAGATCTGCTCAACTAAGGTGCATACCTATCAAGTTCCCTTATTCTGTGTCAGGGAGCAAGAATTCTTGTCCCCTTAAAGGTCCTTCTAGCAGGAATAAGAATCAAATTGACATGAGACAGATTGACAGGGGTAAATAAAATTTATTAGCATTTGTATGGGGAATCCATGTGGATAAGGAAATTCCAAATACAGGCAAAGTGAGGTATATGTCATTATGAATTAAGGAGAAGGGGGTAGGGGCCTGGGACTTTTTTTTTTTTTTTTAAGTTTATTTATTTTTGAGAGAGAGAGAGAGAGAGAGAGAGAGAGAGAGAGAAAGAGGAAGAGGAAGAGAAAGAAAGAGAAAGAGAAAGAGAAGGAGAAAGAGAAAGAGAAAGAAAGTGAGAGAGAATGAGGTGGAGAGAGGAAATCCCAAGCAGGCCCCCTGTTGAACTCAAGAGTAAGATCATGACCTGAGCCCAAACCAAGAGTCTTTGGATGCTTAACCAACTAAGCCACCCTTGCGCCCCAGGGGTCTGGGACTTCAAAGGGAAGGAATGCAATTTATAGGAAGAGGGAAAAGAGTAAATGTTTGGTAAACAAGTGTTTGCTGGGCCACTTGGAAACAATGGTTCATAGAGGACTTTGATCAAACAGGTCTGGCTAGTTTCCTCCCTAGTATACCTAGTTCATATCATAATGTAGTTATCTATGGTGATAGCTCCCTTCCTGGAGTAGGTCCTCTATCTAAATTCTTTTTAGGGGTGCCTGGCTGGCTCAGTTGATGGAGGACACAACTCTTGACTTGTGGGTCGTGAATTCAGGCTCGCATTGAGTGTGTACCTACTTAAGAAAAAAAAAAATCTTGTTAGGCAGTTGTGAAGGGAGGTAAAGAGTTATTCCTGAATTTGCTGAGTTTTAATTACTTTTTAACTCACAGTAATCTGCATGCCAAAGTAGCCCAGCTTGGGACGGCCTGCCCTTGGCCCCTACATCTGATACAGAGTTAATGGTTAGCTTGTCTTTCACATCTTGGGGAAACTAAGATAACAGAAAGTAGGAACAAGTGTGTTGTTTGTCACAATCAATATGGATGGATGAAACTCACCTATTAAAAGGGAAGGATTGGATTAAAATACTAAATCCAATTAGATACTACTTATAAAAATCCCAGTTTAAATGAAATAAACTACTATTAGTCAAAACAAGAAACAACTCAAGTGGCCACCAAGAGTAAATGCTTAAGGAAATTGTGGTGTATAGAATACTTTATAGCAATGAAATTAAAGCAGAGCCGGCCACAGCAAATGTAGTGAATCTTCAAACATCAAGATGAATAAAAAATGTCAGGCAGGAAAAGAAAATCATTACTATTTTATCTATACAAATTTCAAAAACTTGCACTTAGGGATGTATTCCCAGATAGTGAAAGCATAAAGCAAAACGAGAGAGTGTTTGCTTTAAGGTGTGAATAAGAAAGGACACACATGGGGCGCCTGGGTGGCGCAGTCGGTTAAGCATCCGACTTCAGCCAGGTCACGATCTCGCGGTCCGTGAGTTCGAGCCCCGCGTCAGGCTCTGGGCTGATGGCTCAGAGCCTGGAGCCTGTTTCCGATTCTGTGTCTCCCTCTCTCTCTGCCCCTCCCCCGTTCATGCTCTGTCTCTCTCTGTCCCAGAAATAAATAAACGTTGAAAAAAAAAAATTAAAAAAAAAAAAAAAAAAAAAGAAAGGACACACAAAGACATTTAAGGTTGGCAATATACTATTTCTTAATTTGAGTCGTAGCTCTGTATAAGCATTCATCAGACTGCACATAAGTTTTTTGAAACACACGAATAGAGAGTTTTATTAGTTTCCTATGGTGCTTCATAAATTATCGCATATTTTGCAGCTGAAAACAGCATCCCTTTATTATGTCACTGTTTCTTTTTAAAATTATTTTATTCTTAATTTTTCCCCAGCTTTCTTGAGATATAATTGACATGGACTGTGTATGTTTAAGGTGTACAATGTGTTGTTGTGATATATTGTGTATATTGCAAAATGATTACCACTATAGCATTAGCTAACCCTTCTATTCCAGTATGTGATTTTTTAACATAAAATTTACCCTATTAACCATTTAAAAAAATTTTTTTTTTCAACGTTTATTTATTTTTTGGGGGACAGAGAGAGACAGAGCATGAACGGGGGAGGGGCAGAGAGAGAGGGAGACACAGAATCGGAAACAGGCTCCAGGCTCTGAGCCATCAGCCCAGAGCCTGACGCGGGGCTCGAACTCACGGACCGCGAGATCGTGACCTGGCTGAAGTCGGACGCTTAACCGACTGCGCCGCCCAGGCGCCCCCCCATTAACCATTAAGTGTACAGTTCAGTGGTATTAAGTACATTCCCATCGTTGTGCAACCATCACCACCATCCATCCCTGGAACGTTTTCATCTTCCCAAACTGAAACTCCGTCCCCATTAAACAACTTCCAGTTTTTGCCATCCCTCCAGCCCTTGGCAGCCACCAATATACTTTCTGTCTCTACGAATTTAACGCTTCTAAGTACCTCGTGTAAGTGGAGTCCTACAGTATTTGTCTCTGTCTTCTTGTAGGCTGTTAGCCAGTGGCCTGCTCTCAGTTATGAGAGGCTGCCAGCCTTTCCCTGCCAGATGATGAAATCTGTGGGCCGTCTCACCGTATGGAAGGGAGGAAAGTCTCTCTCTTCTGGCTGCTTAGATAGGGTCTTGTGACATAGTGTAGTCAAAAAGCCTGATTATCATCTTGACCATAATCCCTTGCTGAGAGCAAGTCACAGGTTCTATTTGAATTCAAGAGGAAGAGATTGACACATAAACGTTTCTATGCACTCTTTGCATGAGTAATATATTTATAGTACATTAAAATGATTACATTAAAAGGATAAAATAGCATGGATGGTAAAAAGATGGAGATTACCTATTAACTATTGTGAATTAAGAACAAAAACAAACAAACAAACAAACAAAAACCAAACCAATGCAGGGCAGCAATGGTTATCCTAACCATAGTAGAACTCAAAGAAAAAGCATCAAATACAATAACGAAGGTTATTTAAAAAAATTTTTTTATGTTTATTTATTTTTGAGACAGAAACAGAGCATGAGTAGGGGAGGGGCAGAGAGAGAGGGAAACAGAATCTGACGCAGGATCCAGGCTCTGAGCTGTCAGCACACAGCCCAACGTGGGGCTCCAACTCACGAACTGTGAGAGATCATGACCTGAGCCAAAGTCGGCCGCTTAACCAACTGAGGCACCGAGGTGCCCCTGATGAAGGTCATTTTATATTGATCATACTTCATAACTTTTGTTTTTCAAAGGTAATTTTTTTCCAAGAATGAATATTTTCAAGACCCTTTATTATTCTTTAAACTTAAAAATTTTAATAGTCTGTGTCTTCGAAGAGATCTCTCTATTCATTATCTTTATCAAAATATGGTAACGAGCTCTTCTAAATCTAAAGCTTTGTTTCGTGCTTGGAAATTGACTTCAATTATAGCTGGAGTAATGCTTTCATTCCATTTGGTTTGACTGGATTCAATTAACTTTGGGGGGAACACCTACCATTTTGTGGATTTCACGTCACCTTTTCATTTAACCTAGAGTATCTATTGCTATCTTTTTTCTGTTGTCATTTTCGTCTCTTTATTCATTTCCTGTGTGATCAGAGAGTGTTTCTCCAGTTTGCCTTCTGTATCACCAGGTTGCAAACTTGTCTTTTCTAGCACCCAATGTATTTATTTTATGTCTTCTCCCTGGGCGTTAGTTTCATTGCCCTTCCTTCTGATCTCAGCTTATCTCCTCATCAAGGCCTCATTCTCGTTCAATAGAGACAATTCCCTATAGGAACAAAAGTAAATAAATATTTTCCCATTTTTCTTCTGGTTCGGAAAAAAGATTTGAAAGATCTGGTCATTTTCCACTGAAAGATTTGGTCATTAGAAAGGTTTTACTTTGTGCAGTAGAATTTCTTCATAGATCTCATATTGATTTTGTTCTATTATTCATGCTAGAAAGAGGAGAATTCTGTGTAGAGACGTTGTTCAAGAATACTTATGTCAACGTCAGTCAGAACCCTCAGACCTTTCCTTCCAGGGGCTACCTGCAGTTTCAGCTTGAGTTTCAGCCTGGACCTACCTCCATAGGAAAAAACAATGCTGGCTTTGTTTCCAAACGTAAGACTCTTCAATGAGAATGCAAAGAGACTCATATTGAAATAGTTCTTACTTGATTCAATTTCAATGGGTTCTTTTTGAAAGAGAGAGAGAAAACGATCAGGGGAGAGGCAGAGAGAAAGAGAGAGAGCACGAACAGGGGAGGGGCAGAAAGAGAGGGAGACACAGAATCCAAAGCAGGCTCCAAGCTCCGAGCTGTCAGTACAGAGCCCAAAGCTGGGCTCGAACTCATGGACCACGAGATCATGACTTGAGCTGAAGTGGGATGCTTAACCAACTGAGCCTCCCAGGCGCCCCAATGGGTTCTTATTTGACAGAATAAGAAGGCAAATATGGATAGGCACCTAGCTTATTGTATATTTGCAGACCCCTTTTACTGTCATTGCCTTTTTTTTTCATATGGTAAAACAAATACATAATCATTGAACTCAGAATAAATCTTACGTGCATCTAAACCTGTAGTTGAAAGAGGCAGGCAGGATTGTAGGAGAGCTTTCTGAGGGGCTCTTTAACCTTTCCCCTAGGCCTGTTTTTCTGGTTAATGCAGTGCTGCTTGCTGGAACGGATTTTTATCTTTGCCTTCGGAGTCAGCCTCCCGGATACTTATAACCGCAGCATATCTGAGGCAGATTCTCTCTTCTGCCTTATGCTCCAAGGACTTTCTACTTTGAGCAACCCTGCTCATTAGGGCAGTCTCCCTTCCCTTTGTCAAGTTGGGAGGTGTCCCTGGGGCCATCACAAAAGGGGCCTCAATTCAATCATCAATGGGCTTTCTCTTTTCTCCTGCCCCTTCCCTTCCTTTCCCTCTACCTCCTTTCCTTTTATTTCCTGTTTTCCTTCCAGACAATTTTCTCTGCAAAAATTAAAGAGTGGCTTGGGACCCTGTCTGGGTCTCAGCTGTGCCCCTCAAAATTCTTATGTTGAATCCCTAACGCTCGATGTGACTGTATTTGGAGACAGGACTTTTCAAGGGATAATTGAGGTTAAATGATGTCATATGAGTGGTTTATCATCCAATAGGATTGGTGTCCTGACGTGGGGAAGAACAGGCAGCAGGCACACGTGAGCGCAAAGGAAAGACGCTGTAGGGAGAACGCCCCACAAGAAGGCGGCCATCTGCAAGCCAAGGAGAGAGGCTCCGGGAGAAACCAGCCCTGCTGATGCTTTGGTCTTAGACCTCCAGAACTGTCAGAAATAGACTTGTGTTGAAGCCATCCAGTCTGTGGTATTTGTTGTGAGAGCCCTAGGAGATGAATACACACCCCATCTACCCATCGTGCTGCTAATCCGTGGAGACTCCTTCTGGGGATCCTGGTATCTAATTTTTATCCCTAATATCTGATATTGCTGAAATTTTCTGGCATTTTAGATGTTTTATAGGCATTTTATTTTTTATTTATTTATTTTTCAGAGAGAGAGACAGGGAGGGAGAAAGAGCCTGAGTGGGGAGGGGCACAGAGAGAGAGGGAGACACAAAATCCAAAGCAGGCTCCCGGCTCTGAGCTGTCAGCACAGAGCCCGATGCTGGGCTCGAACCCACGAACCGTAAGATCATGACCTGAGCCAAAGTCAGATGCTTAACTGACTGAGCCACCCAGGTGCCCTATGGGCATTTTAATGAGCCCTGGGAAAGAAGGTTCTGCTTGGCTTTCCCTTAATCCCCTCTGAAACTTCACATTGCTTATGGTCTCTAGCATGTCATTTAGCAGCTATGCCCTATCCTGTTTTGCTCATTTATAGTAGCAGCTTTAACATCATCTGCCCAATTCACCTATAGCTTGCAAGGTGCAGGCTATCATGTTCTGTAATTCCTGTCTAATGCCATGCTATGCTTAAAAATGCTGGAGGGTTGGTTGATTGACTTAAAACCTCGAATTGGATCCAGGGCACAGAGATCTTGATCCTTTCTGTTTGGTAGGTTCAGATTTCTGTTTGGTGAATTCAGATTCCTGGAGGAGTGAAGGCAGGGGGGCTGGGCCTTCTCCCAACAGATGGGAACATTTTGAAGCCCCCAGTTCTGGTTTCCACATGAAGTGATGAGCTGGTCTGTTGTTTTCCCTGGGGACCCGGAGCCAGCTGCAGACAAACAGCAGGTGAGGAGGAAGAGGCTGGAGCAGGCTGAGGCTGTAAACAAGGGGAGCTATATTAAGAAAAGTCTTGCATGGGCAGTCCTGGTCTCAATGCTGCCACCCACTGGGCATTTCCTGAACTGACTTTCCCCAGTCAGCGGCTCAGGGACAGGTGGTTGAATGATTTGTAACATAAAAGAGTCTTTAAGTTGGGAGGACTATTACCCATCATAAGCTTTGGTGTTTTACAAGGTCCAGTTGTGGCAGATGAAATGATTTTAGGTAGAGACATAGTCACGTTGGGTGTGCATTAACACTGGATTGCTTTTCCAATTTTCTTTTAATCCTTTTGGTATTGGAAAGGAGAAACCATCTGGTGCTGGCAGACCTTTGCACCCGATAACCTTCCTTTCTAACAGAGAAAGCATTCTCCCTCCTACATTGTGTTTCTGCTACGACCATTAGAAAGCATATGAAAGTCTTTCTTCATGTAAACAAGGTGACTTCCTTTAAAGGCAAATGTTAAGGGGCGCCTGGACGTTGGTTAAGTGTCTGACTTCGGCTCAGGTCATGATCTCGTGGTTTGTGGGTTTGAGCCCCGTGTCGGGCTCTGTGCTGACAGCTCAGAGCCTGGAGCCTGCTTCGGATACTGTGTCCCCTTCTCTCTCTGCCCCTCCCCCGCTTGTGCTCTGTCTCTCAAAAATAAATAAATATTCAAAAAAAAATTAACAAAAATTTTAAGGCAAATGTTAATAGTGCAGGTGATATTTGATGTTCCGCCCAGGATCCAAGAGAAAAGAGAGGCTCTCTAGGAGTCAACCAAGCTTGGCATCCAGATGGACCTTCACAATGGCAACGCCTGACACACAGACAAGGTCTCCGAGTGGCCACCCTCTTACTGGTCACCAGAAGAAAGAGAGAAGAACAGTGCTGGGGGAAAGAATATTAAAAGTTGGGAGTGTATTCCCTGTGGCTTTAAAAGGCATGAGAAAACCAGGGACTTTAAGTTGTATCAAAGGGGCATATGAGCTGGCAATGCTGTGCAGAGGCAATACAGCTTGCTGCCACGAGTTGTGGATCCTGGGGCCTTAAACCATATTTTGGATTTTTCCTTTTAATTCGTCAATTATTACTACATGTTATATACTTCCATGTAGAAAAGTAGGAGAAAATAGAAACTACATATAAAATCCGTTGGCAGAGCAGTTACAAAATTCAGCTGTGCAAGTCGCTGAGTTTATTTGCTTTCAGAAGCCAACGGACTGGCCATTAGAAACTCCCGTTTAGTGGAAAGGCAGGCATGTAAACAGTGCCTCATTTTCCCAGTCATTTCACAGTCACTCCTGTATTTTCCCTCTTGTCCTCTGTCCTTCTTCTTTGGTGGCTCCTACATTTCTGACATTATGGCTTGGAGGTGGGGGATGGGGACCTGGCTGACACCTGCTCAGGGTTTTGGGTATGGACTTCATCACATCTCAGTATTTGCGGACAGAACTCTTTTTCAGCGCTGGTCATCTGACTTAGTTCAGCCTCTTCCTCCTTGCGACGGTGAGGTCCTCTTGCGACCTCTCTGTGTCCTTTCCAGAGTCTAGCATCAGAGAATCCATGGCTTGTCTCTGACCCCTGATCCCCTGCACCCCACACAGTGTTACCAACTCAGCTGCTGGGACTCATGCAGTCTTGCTACAGTGCAGCTGGGAGATTTTGCCCATTTTTCCAGGCTCAACCCAGGAAGTCAGATACTCTGTGCTTTCAGATCCCCAAAAGTATTGGGACACGGTTCCATAGGCACCTCCCCTTCTGCCGATTTCGTTCAAGCTGGGCTGACACCCACGGTCCCTTCTTGGAGGCTTTCATCAACATCTCTCTCTTGCTGGGCCTGTCTCCTTCACCTCTCCTTCCAAACCCCGTCTGCTCACCAGGATATTGATCACATCTGGAAATGGGATGGCCTAGTGCTTGGTCCAAATCTGTTATTTATGAGATACGCTAAATTCAAACGGCCCAAGCTAAGGCAAATCAAAATATTTTGTTTCTTTTGGACTTATTTTCTGAGTAATGAGTTTCACCAGGCTAATTGGAAGGTCATACATTAAGAATTATCTTTGTTCTTCCTCTCAAGGCAGTGGCAGTGGCCTGAGTTCCTCTTGCTGGTAAGGGGAACACATTGGTTCATGATTCAAAATTTATCTAGCGCTGGCTAGCAGTTTATATTTTCTAGAGAAATTAAATAGCCTCTCAAAACTTTTTCCCATTCACTTTTGAACTTAAATAAAATTCTTTGCTTTGTTCCCTTCAGATTTAGAACTGTTTGTTATTCAGTATCACTTAAAAAATAAATTTCTGGGATGCCTGGGTGGCTCAGTCAGTTAAGTGTCTGACTCTTGATATCAGCTCAGGTCATGAGCTCACAGTTCATGGGTTTGAGCCTTGTGTCAGCCTCTGTGCTGACAGTGCGGAGCCTGCTTGGGATTCTCTGTATCCTTCTCTATCTCTGCCCTTCCCCCACTCACCTTCTTTCTTTCTCTCTCTCTCTCTCTCTCTCTCTCTCTCTCTCTCTCTCTCTCTGTGTGTGTGTGTGTGTGTCTCAAATAAATAAATAAGCACTAAAAAATTAAACTTAGACTCTTGATATCAGCTCAGGTCATGAGCTCACAGTTCATGGGTTTGAGCCTTGTGTCAGGCTCTGTGCTGACAGTGAGGAGCCTGCTTGGGATTCTCTGTATCCTTCTCTATCTCTGCCCTTCCCCCACTAACCTTCTTTCTCTCTCTCTCTCTCTCTCTCTCTCTCTCTCTGTGTGTGTGTGTGTGTCTCAAATAAATAAATAAGCACTAAAAAATTAAACTTATTTTGAAGCTACAGATTTACATGTAGTTATAAGAAATAATAAAGATACGACATACCCTTAACTGTTTCCCTGAATGGCAACATCTTGCAAAAGTATGGTACAATATCACAACCAGCATACTGACCTTAATACAGTCAAGTACAGACTTTTCCAGCACTCCTAGGATCTCTTGCATTGCCCCCTGGTAGCCATACTCACTTCCTTCCCACCCCCACTCCTTAACCCCTGGCCACCACTAACCTGTTCCCCATTTCTAGAAGTTTCTCATTTCAGGAATGTTACATAAATGGAATCATACAGGGACACCTGAGTGGCTCAGTCGGTTTAGTGTCTGACTACGGCTCAGGTCATGATCTCCTAGTTTGTGGGTTCAATCCCCACGTGGGACTCTGTGCTGACAGCTCAGAGCCTGGAGGCTGTTTCGGATTCTGTGTCTCCCTCTCTCTCTCTGCCCCTCCACCACTCATGCTCGCTCTCTCTCTCTCTCTCAAAAAATAAATAAACATTTTTTAAATGGAATCATACAGTATATAAACTTTTGGACTTAGCTTTTTTTCTTTTCTTTTTTTAAATTAGAGAGAAAATGCGTGAGTGGGGCAGGGGGAGAGAGAGAGAGAGAGAGAGAGAGAGAGAGGGAGAATCTCAAGCAGACTCCACACTCAGCATGGAGCCTGATGTGGGGCTTGATCTCACAATGCTGGGACCACGACCTGAGCCCAAATCAAGAGTGGAATGCCCAACCAACTGAGCCACTCGGACACCCCAGGAATTAGCTTTTTCCACTCAGCATAATCTCTGGAGATTCATCCAAATGGTGTCTATCACTAATTTGTCCCTTTTCATTGCTGAGTACTGTCCCAAAGTGTGCACGTACCACAATTTGTTGAGCTATTCACCAGTTAAAGGACATCTGGGTTATTTCTAGTGTTTGGCTATTACAAATGAAGCTGCTATGAGCACTCGTGTACAAGCTTTTGCATGAACACAGTCTTCATTTCTCTGCGATAAATACCCAGGAGTACAATTCTTGGGTCATTAGGGCAGTTGCATGTTTATTTTTTTTTAATGGACTTTTCCAGAACAGTTTCAGATTTATAAAAAAATTGAGATTATAGTAGAGAGAACTCTCATATATCCCAAATTCATAGAAAAATTGAGATGATAGTGGAGAGAACTCTTGTATATCCCTCACCTAGTTTCCTCTATTACATAAAGATAATATATTTGCCACACTTAATGAACCAGTAAACTTCCTTCAGCCTTTCCTTCAGTAGACTGAATGATGGCCCCACAGTTTCCAGGTTCTAATCCTTGGAACCTGCAAATGTTATTTACATGGCAAGACTTTGCAGATGTGACTTAGTTAAGGATTTTGAGGTGGGGAGATTATCCTGGATTATCCAGATGGCCCCTCAGTGCAATCCTAGATGCTTTTCTTAGGCTCTGGAGAGGCTGAGAAATACTTAACACAGAATGAAGAGGAGAAAGCAATGTGACCACTGAGGCAGAGATTAGAATGTGGCCACTCTAAGGGGATGTAAGAAATGCTGCTCTAGGGACTGGAAGGAGCAAAAACCAATTCTTCAATTCTTTCCCAGAATCTTCCAAAATTCGTAACTTACTAGAAGAATCTAAAAGCTTCTCTTCAACACAGTTCCCCTTTCTGAAGGCAGCCAGTGTTCCTACATTCTTGCTCATTTTCCAGAGATATTTGATACATATACAAGCAGATTATATTTGTACATATTTCTCTCATACTTTTAGCTGTACAGTACCATGTACATTGTTCTGTTCCTTGCTTCCCCCCCCTACCCCGCCTCCAACAAGAACTGTTAAGGATTGTTCCATATAAACACACTGTTTCTTTTCCTTTTTATGTGCTCATTATATTCCATTGAGAAGATAGATCAGTATTCATTTAACCAGTGACAACATTAGTTGTTCTCAATGTTTTGTTATTGCGAACAGGTCTTAATGAATGTTGTACATATATCACTTTGTTTGCATTCAAGTATATTTGAATATCCCTAGGATAAGTTAGTAGATGTGGAATTTCTAGGTCAAAGTATTAGTGTATGTTATGGACTGGTCCCCAAATTCACCTTGAAGCTCTAATCCTCAGTGTGACTATGTTTGGGGATAATGCCTTTAAAGAGGTAATTGAAGATAAATGAGGTCATAAGGATGAGACCCTAACCCAGTAGAATGGATGTCCTTATAAGAAGAGAAACACAGGGGTGCCTAGGTGGCTCAGCTGGCTAAGTGTCCGATTCTTGATTACAGCTCAGGTCATGATCTCACAGTTTGTGAATTCGAATTCCATGTTGGGCTCTGTGCTGACATCATGGAGCCTGCTTGGGATTCCTTCTCTCACTCTCTCTCTCTCTGTGCCCCTCCTCCACATAGGCTGTCTCTCTCTCTCTCTCTCTCTCTCTCTCTCTCTCTCTCTCTCAAAATAAATAAATAAACTTAACAAAAAAAGAAAGAAGAGGAAGACACACCAGACTTCACACACAAAGAAACCATGTGAAGACACAGCAGGAGGGCAGCCATCTTCAAACCAAGGAGAAAGGTCTTACCAGAAATCAACCCTGCTACCACCCTTGATCTCAGACTTCCAGTCTTGAGAACTGTGAGAAAATAAATTTCTGTTGTGTACGCCACCCAGTCTGTGGTATTTGTTATGGCAACCCACATAGACTACTACAGTGCATAAGTAATCTTGACAATTATTGCCAAATTGCTGTTCATGCACAATGTACTGATTTGTACTTCCTCCTGCCTCTGCTCTTCTGCTGATGGACAATTACATTACTTTAAATTGTTCGTAACAAACGGTACTGCAATGAACATCATTTTAATTAGTTTTTTTAAAAGACTAATTTTATTTGGTTTTGCTGATTAATAATTGTACACCTGATCAAAAGACAGCCAGACATTTGCTTCAGTCAGAAACCCAAATTTGACCGAGTTAAACAAAAACAAAAACAAAAAAAAGGAACTATTGGCTCTTCTAACTCGGGAAAGTTTGCAATTTTTATGTGTCCCACCGGTATCAAGAGAGGCTCTAAAGTTTCAAACATTCCACTCATTAAATTGAACTTTTACCTATGATGTTATCCCAAATTTCCAGGAAGCCATGGTTTCTTAGATTCACAATGGCAGAAGGAAAGACCTGTGCATATATTAGTCAGGACTTATTATGGTTTTGTAGGACAGAAATCCAGATCAACCTAGCTTGAGCAGAAAATGGAATTTCTTTGCTTTGATAATGGAGAAGCCTATGAGTTTGAAGCTTATTTCAGGCATAGTTGGATCCAATAGTTTAAGTGATGTTATCAGTTCCTTCTTACTGCCTCTCTGATTCTCTTGCATGGATTTCTTCCTTGGATTTCATTCCCATGTAGATTTTGTCATAGGCAACATGATGGCGTTGGCAGCTACAGACTTATGAAAGCCTTTGGTTGCCCAACCTTGGGAGAAGAGAGCAGTCCTTCTCTCTCGATTGTTCATATCACTCTCCCAGAAAAACGCTGCCTGTGAAGGTCATGTGACTAACCCTGGCCAGTCACTGTATCCAAGGGACTGGGAAATCTGATTGACTGCCCTTGGCTCAGTGAGGCAGGCAGGGCTGTGAGACTGACAGCCATGTTAGGGTCACAATAAGTGGAGGAGGAGCTGGCCTCAGTTGGACAGACAGAAAAGAACTGATATCAACTTTCTTATAGAAGATCAAATTATAGTCAGAATATTGCTTGCTGAAAATCTAGCCAGAGCAAAAGGATTTAGTTGGATGATTCAAAAGTGTAATGATTTCAGGCAAGATAGCTTGCGGAGTTCTTCAAGCTATGCACACCCCAAGGATAGGAAAGTGGCATTTTGGGGGTTGACAGCCCCCTTTCTTTCATGAATATTTGTGTGTTTCTATAGACCTTTCCGGCTTCAATTTTCTAAGTTTCCATTAATGACTGTATTAATTTTCTAGAGCTGTCATAACAAAGCACTACAGGGTGAATGGCTTAAACAACAGGAATTTATTGCCTCACAGTTCTAGAAGCTTGAAGTCTGAGATGAAGGTGTCAGTGGGGTTGGTTTCTTCTGAGGCTGGTTTCCTGTCTCCTTGTCTGGTAGATGGCTATCATCCCCCTATGTCTTCACATGGTCTTTCCTCTGTGTGTGTCTGTGTCCTGATCTTTTCTTATAAGGACACCAGTCCTTTTGAATTATGACCTTATTTTAATCTAATTATCTCTTTAAAGACTCTTTCTCTAAATACAGTCATATTCTGAGGTGCTGGGCATTAGGAATTCAACATATGAATTTTGAGGTGACACAATTCAGCTCATAAAAATGACCCACCACCTCACTTTGGCTAATAAATTCTTTTCATATTTTAATATCTGTCCTCAAGTTTTACTAAGCCTGGAAACTATTGTATTTTCTCCTCTTGATGTGACTTTTCACATCTCTATTCTGATTTGTTATGGATTGATTTTATAGTATAACTCTAAGAAGGCAAGCTTAATTCAAATATTTTTAGGGTGTGGATATTTCTCTAGTATTCCCATGTAGCATCTAATATTTATTAAATGCCTACATAGCATCAGACTCTAAGCCAGGCATTTTCCTCTGATTATTTAATCCTCATAGGTATTCTGGAAAGTAGGTGTTACCCATTTTTACATAAGATTAATCTGAGGAAATCATCATTGCAGTGTGGTTACATGAATGGTTCAAGGTTACAGAGCTACCTAGTGACAGAGCAGAAAATACATCTCATATCTTTTGACTCTTGATTCATAATCTCATTATCTCTCTCTACTGAGAGATACCAACTACTCCAAACATTCCAGATTTGTTTATTTTAATTCTACATTAGACTGTATGTTTCTAGAAGTCAGAGGCAGCTCTGATGGTTGATTTTATGTGTCAACTTGACTGGGTCACAAAAGGCTCAGATATTTGACTAACCACCATTTCTAGCTGTGTCTGTGAGGATGTTTCTGGATGATATTAACATTTGAATCAGTAGACTGAATAAGGCCATTTGTCCTCTTCAATGTGGATGGATATCATCCAATCTGTTGAGGGCCTAAATAGAACAAAAAGAAGGCAGAACTTATTCTCTCTCTCTCTCTCTCTGTTTGTTCAAGCTGGCACATCAGTCTTCTCCTGCCCTTAGACTGGGTCTTATGCCACTAGCTTGCCTGAGTCCTTGCTTACAAATGGCAGATCATGGAACTTCTCAGCCTCCATAATCTGAGCTCCATAATTGTGAGCTACTTCCTCATAATAAATTTCTCTCCTAGATATCTAGAATAGAGATATCTCTTATTGGTTGTGTTTCTCTGAAGAGCTCTTTCTAACATAGTAGCATTAGGGCTCCTGGGTGGCTTAGTCGGTTAAGCATCTGACTCTTGGTTTCAGCGTAGGTCATGGTCTCACAGTTTGTGAGATCGAGCTCTGCATCGGTCTGTGTGCTGACAGCACGGAGCCCACTTGGGATTCTCTCTCCCCTCTCTTTCTGTCCCTCCCCCATGCATGCCCACTCTCTCTCTCCCTCTCAAAATAAATAAACTTAAATAAATAAATAAAATGGCAGTGTTTAATGCAGTATTTCAGCAGAGAGGATAGCAAGTGGAAATACTTACGGGCTTTTTGAGGACCAGCACAAGCATCAGTGTGGCTGTAGCAAGTGGGTGGAAGAAGTAACGATCCTGGTTTGTCCTTGTGAAATCTTTGGCTTTTACTCTAACCAGGATGGGGAACCACAGGAGGTTTTTGACCAGAGAAGTAAAATGATCTGACTTGTAATTTTAACAAGACTAGAATTTGTTGACTCATTAGATGTGACGATTTAGAGAAAGATAAGTGAAGAATGACTTCAGGAATTTACCTTGAACTAGGGAGTTAGTTGTCTTTAAACAAGATGAAAAAGACTATGAAGGGAGAGGGTTTGGGGGGAGGATGGGTAGTTATTGAGGCAACATTGTGCTTAACAGTGTGCTAAGCACCTTACATGTATTTGTTTAATTCTCCTAAGAACTTTACCAGGCACTACTATTATTTCCATTTTCAAATAAGGAAATAGAGTCAGAGAGGTTAAGAAATGTGCTCAAGATCACACAGCCTACAAGAATTGGGGGTAGAATTTAAACCCAGGTTTGTGTCACTCCAAAGCCTGCAGTACCCAGTACCACAGCCAACACTAATACAGATAATAATGGCCAAGATAGCCACATTTGCTCATTAAGACAGTGGCCTAATGAGTATCCTCAGATGTGACCATCCATAGAGCCTCTTCCTCCTTGGGTAGGTGGATAAAGGAAGTGTCCAAGATAAGAGACTTGATCCGCACTATATTAGTCTGCTTGGCCTACCGTGACCAAACACCACAGAGTGGGTGGTCTCAACAACAGAAATGTTTGGGCACCTGGGTGGCTCAGTCAGTTAAGCGTCCGACTTTGGCTCAGGTCATGATCTTGTGGTCCGTGGGTTCGAGCCCCACATTGGGCTCTGTGCTGACAGCTCGGAGCCTGGAGCCTGCTTTGGATTCTGTCTCTCTCTCTCTCTCTCTCTCTCTCTCTCTCTCTGCCCCTCTCCTGCTCACACTCTGTCTCTCTCAAAAATAAATAAACATTAAAAAAATTAAAAAAAGAAAAACAACAGAAATGTATTTTCCCACAGGGAAGGCTAGGGGTCAGAGATCCAGGTGTCTCAGGTTTGGTTTCTTCTGAGACTTCTTTCCTTGGCTTGGAGATGGCCACCTTCTCTTTGTGTCCGCACATGGTCCTCTGTGCTTGTGCATATGGTCCTCTGTGCTTGTGCATCTCTAGAAGTGTCCTAATTTCTTCTAGAAAGGACATCAGTCAGACTGGATGAGGGCCCACCCGAACGACTTCCATTTTGTCTTAATCACCTCTTTAGAGGCTCTATCTCCATCTCCAAATACAGTCACATTTTGAGGTACTGGGGGTTAGGATTTCATCATGTGAATTGTGGGAGATACAATTCAGCCCATGACACCCACCTTCAGATCAACAGGCAGAAATCAGAAATTATGTCAACACTATACTGTGTTGTTGATGATTATTACCAAGGAGAAATAGTTTTGTTGGAGAAAGTTCATGAGTTCACATTGCCAAGAGGCCATTGAACCTGGAGTTGATTCCTGGTATCTTACACCAAGTCTGTACGTAATGGCCTGTGGGCGATGGGAAATAAAGAAGCCACAACGAGACTTAAGAAGTCTGAGAACACGTCATGATATCATATTGCTGAGAACATTTTTTTGGTATAATACATGCTAACTAAAAATAATCATGGGTCTTTGTTAGTGGTTGGTGATTTTTTTGGGGGGGGGGTGGAGGGTACTGGAGATATTGGATATGTTGAGGGAGGTTGGAGGATTGGAGGAGAATGATGGTATGTTCTTTGCTAGAAGTACAAAGAACATCAAATCTCAACTAAAGTTCAATGCAGCTAGTCCCCCCCACCCCTTCTTGTCACAAAGCAAAATTACTTTTTTAAAAAAATTGTATTAAAAGTTTTTTTAAGTTTATTCATCTATTTTGAGAGTGGGAAAGGGGCACAGAGAGAGAGGGAGAGAATCTCAAGCAGGCTCCTTGCTGTCAGCACAGAATAGGACACAGGACTGAGCACCAAAGCAAGAGGTGGACGCTTAAGCAACTGAGTCACCCAGGTGCCCCAAGCAAAGTTACTTTTTAAGGTTGACATGAAGACAGGAATGAGTAGAATCCAGATTGGTCTTTGTAGAAACTTGTATAATGAAGGAAATTATTGCTACTAATAGCCATCCCTAGAAGTGGAATTAAAGATATAAACATTTCTCTTTTCTGCAGTGATAATGGCATGGTGGGATTTTATCTGCATTTGGAAATTGTGCTCTTTGTTTGAGTGGGAGAAGTGTCCCAGGAAAAATTTATAATAAGATAAACATTTAAATCACATAGTAAATTATAAACTGTTTTTTGAGAAACATTATAGGCAATTCAATGACAGATTTTTGCACAAAAGTAATGAGTTGATTCTGTCTTTCCGTTTCTCTCCAGAACCACTATTCATAAGTTGAAAAGAAAATAGTTTTTAACTAACATTTATTGAAAACATAGCAATTGTTCTCATTATATAGAAAAGCAAGCCACGTAGTAACTACGTACAGAAACACAGTTAAATTAAATTAAAGTACAGTTAAAGTCCCTTTGTTTAAAAGTATCTTTTTCTCACCCTCCAAAAATTATTGTGCAATTTTGGGAACCCGCAAATTGTAGAGCTTGGGACAGTTGCCCAGTGCAGGTTTTTGTAAAACCGTCTAGTGCCGTCCTGTGATTAATCATTTGGGGCTATTATGTTTACCCTAGGCTGAGAAAGCTCATTCCTCAAACTTGAATTCTAGCCTTAAGAAATTTTGATCAAATTCATCCTACACTGGTGTTTGAACTCATTCTTAGACCATCTGCAGCTAAATAGGACAAGGAGGAAAGAAACGACTTTCTATATTTGGGGTTTGAAGACGGAACAGAGGACTCCAAATTAGAAAGGATGTCTAGTACAGTCATAACCACTGCACCTCACTTCTCAGTTCCTCAGACTCCTTCACGAGGCCATGGGGTCTTCATGTTTTCACTTGTTTGAGGAACGAGGAGAAGGCATTCATTACCTATTTTCTGGGGCCAGTTAGCAGTCATGAACTTCACGTTGGACACTTGACTCCAATGGAAGATTGCAGCCAAATAGGTGTGGGGTGTTGAGCCAGCTACTTCGACTGCCTAAGCTTCTGGCATTGTTTCTTAGTCTATAGAAATTGTGGGGGGTCCTCACAGAGGTAGAGGGGAAGGTGGGGGGGGGGAGGATGGAAGTTGGGATAAAAGGAGGGGAGAAGAGAACCAAACTATGACTCCTGAAACCAATTCACGGATTCGACTTCAGGAGACTTTTTTCTGATAGACTTTTTTTGCCCACACGATGGCACTAGCCGTTTAGAAACAGCCTCGCTAACATCAGCGAGCCCGCTGCGGCACTCCTGAATTTGTGGAGAAGGAGCAGCAGCTGACGTTTAGAGCAATTAATAACACATTAGAAAATTTACTAACAGGGATAATCCACATTGAGTTAATTAGAAAGCAATTTCAAGACTGGGGAAGTGGGGGAGGAGTGAGCGTGTAGAGATGCTGGCTGTCTGCTACCAGAGCCGTGGCAAGTTTGCATTATCACGGAAGGCTCTAATCTAGCAGTGACCTATTAAGGTCCTGCTTCTTTGCCAACTCAAGTTCCTTTCCAGGCTAAGGGGAGCCAGATGGCATGGGGGTGGGAGAGGCAGGGATGCTCCCTTTCCAGTGAAGTGGAAAGAATCTTGTCCCGGGAGCCTCGAGAGCTGGTTTGCAATGCTTTTTCTGCGACTGATTCCCTCCTGTGACATTGAGCAGGACACTGCCCTTCGGGGACTGTTTCTCACCTATAAGATGTGTTCGTTGGGTCAGATAACCTCTGAGTTCCCTTTCAGCTCTGGCATTTGAGTTGGCGATGTTAGGAGGCAAGAGTTTTGTGAGCTGGAGATATATAGATACAAGCTTATATATGTAATCACGATGTCAGTAAATAGCATCTGCTGGATTATGATAAGAGCACAAAATGCCGTGTTCACATACTCAGACCACAGCTGCAGGCGGAGATTTTGATTGATATCAGCCACTAGAGCTCATGGCTGTCTGGGAAGAAATTGAATTTGAAAAGTTCTCTTAAAAGGGCCTGCAGGAAGCCAAGGGGAGTAAGTGTAGGCAACTTGCTAAGGAGGGTTGGGGGCTCAGATGGAGAGGCCAGGGAAAGGAGTGACGGCCTGGGAGGTGCACGTGGCCAGAGGGAGCCAGGTCAGAGCAGGGCCTGTCGACACTTCCAGGATTAACCATAGCTAATCACTCAGCTGGGAGTGCTGTGCTCAAGGCTGGAAACTGGCATCCAGTCGTCCAAACGCCACTTTGCCCTTTTCATTCTTTTCCTCTTGCTAAATTTGGCCAAGATCTGTCAGCAGTGTTTTATTTTTAATTTGCTTGGAACAACGTAGTATCCTAGGCAGCTCTGACTTTGCTGATTTATGACGGAAGTCCAAGTTTGCTCCAGGTGGGGTATGTCACGTGGAAAAGATCTGGAGCAAGAAGAGTGGGTAAAATTTTAGTGGCCAGAAAAAGGGACAAGAATTCATGGCTGAGCTCGTTTCTCCTGATGATCCGATGGAGGTCTTAATTCTCGGCAGAGGACCAGGTGACCGTGACGTATTTTCAACGTGGATGGGAGAAAGGCCCCAGGGGTCATGGGGAAGAACAAGGAAATACTGGAAATCCTGCCCTTGAAGAATCCGATATATATAAATCCAGACTTTTATTTAAAAAAAATCAGAAGAGTATGTCTTCATATGCACCCAATATTATATTTTGCCTCATTTAAAATTCATTATAGTACTGTTACTTATTTGTAAATCTTATGTGGTTTTTTTCTATTTTAAAGGTAACATAACTGATAAGATTAGACAATACAAAACTCTATGGTAAATATGGTAAAAGAAAAAAAAAAAAGATAAAGCTCTCTGATGGCTAACTGGTCTGACTTTCATGCCCCTGTCCCCTATGGCCTGCTGCATATTCTTTGATGAGCCTCTGTGAACACCTAACTTCCCTAAGAAAAATTGGAAAGGATTCCATGTATGAATTTTGAGCTTAGATGAATTTTCCAACTCTGGTTTGGGCTTGAAGCGTGACCAACTGACCCTGTTTGCCTCAGACTTTCAGGTCTAAACTCAGGAAAGTTCCAGGCAAGTGGGATGGTTGGTCACTTCAGTTTCACTTAACTTCGAAGTGAGTCTTGAGGACTGAAGCCCGATCCTTGGAAGCTGGGACTCGCTGCTTTGTTCTAATTCTGTGAGATATTTCCCGTTCGCTTCAAGGCGAAGCAAGAACGTCTGGCTCTCTCTCCTTGAGACATGAGTCCATGAAGACAAGGGTTTGGGAGCACGGGAGGATGGATGGGAAAAGCATCTTCTCCCTTATCAGTTATGTTGTGCCTCCTCTCTTCCTGACCCAACTGAATAAAGAGGACTTCAAAGCCATAAAGCCCACACACCCTGGAGGCCCTACTTCCTGCTGAGTTGAACAGTTAAACATGGACACGGAACGTCTCAGCTCCCACCTGCCCAGTCTCACAGTGTCATATGAATCTCAGGCGATGAGTCCATCCCCTTGGGCACAAACACACTGAAGTGCCTAGAAGCCACAGGCCATCCCTCCCAATAATATTACAATGGCTTCTGCTCTGTCTTTAGCTTAGTGAGCAGAAGCTGTGTCCCCAGGACTGTTGTGCGGTTAGATAGACCCAAGTGCAAAATAGTGGGGATATAAGAGGAGTGTCTTAGGCGGACAGCATAGCACAGAAAAATCTGCGCACCTGCCTCTCTGACAGTTTTTGCTAAGAATCAGATGAAAACAGGGGCACCTGGGTGGCTCAGTCAGTTAAGCGTCCGACTTTGGCTCAGGTCATGATCTTGCCATTCTGGAGTTCGAGCCCTGCGTCCGGCTCTGTACCGACAGCTCAGAGCCTGGATCCTGTTTCAGATTCTGTGTCTCCCTCTCTCTCTGCCCCTCTCCCAGTCGCACTCACTCTCTCTCCCTCTCTCTCTCTCTCAAAAATAAACAAACATTAAAAAAAAAAAAAAAAAAAACCACGAATCAAATGAAAACAAGACAATCGCTCACATGTTAGCCGGACAGAGGGGGTACTTTGGGAATAAAGCTAGCCTAGGAACTATGAATGGTATTTGAAACAGATGGTGCCAGGTATTCATCCTCACACTATTACAAAGAGCCTTTCAATAGTCTTTCACAGTGGAGTGGAGTGGAGTAGAGTGGTTAAGGGGCCCACGTTCACTAGTTAGGGCTGTGTGATCTTGCACAAGTTCTCCATTGCTCTAAACTTCTGTTGCTTCTCTTTAGAGATAAGAATGTCAAATGTATGAGATTGTTGGGACAGTTAAATAATAGGTAAAGCCCTTACAAACCTGGCCTACTGCTTGGGGCTAAAATGATCCATCCTACCTGTAGATGAGGGGATTATGGCTCCCAAAGTTTAAGTAACGTATCAAAGACCTGAGGCAAGATTCAGATCTAGGTCTGTTGACTTCAAAACACTGATAGTCAAGTTTAAACTCAGGGTCGGTGCTAGGAGCACAATGTTTTCTGACTGAGAATTGACCAGGTACGAGGCTTATGGGATGGTTTGGATACTGTTTTAAAATAACAACAAGAAATTTTCACCAAGCTAGTATTTGATGAGTATCTACGGAGGGCAGACACTGTCCCAAGTATTTTCCTGTCCTAACTTTCACTGTATAACCTCACTGACTCTGAGGTATATGCTATCAGTATTGGATGAGATAACTGAGGCACAGAGCCCTAGAATCTTGGTAGAAGCCAGAGCTTATGTTGACAAGTTCATTTCCAACCCAAACAGTCTTGGGGAGTGAACTGGCAGCTCTGGCAATGTTCCAGCACACACCCGTGACACCTGGGTCCCCCAGCTAAGCTTCCTGAAGGGCCAGGTGCCAGCTGGAGCTGGGGGCTCCTGGCCTGTGATTGGCCGCCATCATGTGTGGTTAGCTGTCCTTGGTGGGGGAGGCTGGGAAGGACAGTGGAGGCTGATAAATAATGCAGCAGTCTGTTCTGAGGGACGAGAAGGCAAAGAGGAGGAGGAGAACACACTTTGCCTTCTCTTTGGCATCAAGTGATATCAGACGAATTACAGACATCCCAACAATTTGGCCAGGCAGCCTGCTGAGCAAGGTAACACTCATGATTTTCATGCCTTGAGCCACAACATTTATTACATTTTTTTATGTTTCTAATCAGAAGGACTTAGGCTTTTCTTCCTTGCAGGGATTGAGGGGAGGGATCAAGGGAAGCTGACAACAATTTGATTTTTCTTTCTAACGTATAAAAATTGGAAAGGAGTAAGAAGCCGAGTTTAGGAAGACACTATAGGTTCATAGAGAAGGCACAGATATCCAAATTACTGGAAATGAATATTGTGGGCAGAGAAAGGCTTTAAGGAGCGCTTCCTGAATGAATGAGTAAATAAATCAGCAGAAGGAAAGCTGTGACTCTTGGAAAGGAATACTGTGCTTGTCTAGGCATGATCATCAGCAAACAGAGTCCAGGGTGGGAGGAAATGTGTAGTTTCCCAGGTATTTCCAGGTATTGCCAGGAATTTCCTGAACTAGATTGGATGAAGTAGCAGTCCAGTTTTTCTCAAAGTGTGACCCATGGACTCCTCATAGCAGGATCACCGAAATGCTTAACAAATGCATTTTCTGGACTCCATCCCAGATAAACTGAATCAGAATCTCTGGAACCTGATGATCTGCATAAAAATTTAAAAGCAAGCTCCCCAGTGATTCTAATACCCAATAATTTTGGGAATTGCCACTGTAGAGACCCTACACAGAGGTTATGTTCTTGAACCAGGATTCCTGACCAGGGGGTTGTGACAGTGCCCTTCTCTTTCTGAAGTCGTTCAAGCAAGCAGTTGCCTGGAAGAAGGGCAAGAATCTTAGGGTCATGTTGTGGATGCCTAAGACTTATAAAAAGGCTGTGGACGTTGTCAACTTTTTGATGATGGTGTTTGGCAAAAAGCAGGAAATAGTATTTGTGGAGTGAACGAACGGATGAATGAGTGGGGTGGGTGTGACAATGAGGGGTCACACTTGGGCACGCAGTGGTCACTTGGACATTGTGTAGAGACTAAGTTGAAGATGGGAAGAGGGGAGACTGTGAGTCAAGTGCTAGGATGTAGGTGTGTGCAGGGTAGGGGTTGGGCGGGGAGTCGGGGGCGGGGCTGCTGCTGTGACCCAGCCTCCTGAAGTCGCTAATCACACACTCACCAAACCGTAGCTTCTGCCCTGGTTTGTCAAAATGAATCTGTGCCCTGTGTTGACAAAGCCCCCACAGCTGTGATGGCAGGTGATGGCAACACTGAGGTGGGAACGGGGCTGGGCCACCAACAGTCACTTTGCCTTTTAGATTCTAAGGTTGGTCTGCTGCTGAGACCTTTTTTTTAGAAGAGAGGAGATCAAGCGTTTACAAGATTCCTGAGGGTCAAACAATGACTACACGATAACTCGTTCATCATGCTAACTTCATGCTGTCTATAGGTCCATATTTTGGTTCCCTTTCTATATGTTTACCAGGAAAAAAAAAAAAAAAAAGGAAAGGAAAGGATGCTGGTCAGATTTGAGGCTTAGCCAGGTCTTAAAATTCGGTGAGGAGAGGGGAGAATTTAGGAAGAAATTAAAATGACTATGGGTACATATAAATCTAGTCATTAAAAGATTTTCCCCTAAAGTGAACTGATCACAAAATTAAAAAAATAATACACGTCTGTTGTGAAAAACTAAAATGGTGTAAGAATGAATAAAATAGGAAATTAAAGATACCTTCTCACCAGTGTCATTCCATTTTTAGAGTAGATGTTGTTAAGATTTTAGTGCATATCCTCCCAGAATGTTTGCACTTCCAGGTCTGAGCAAATGTGCCTACATGGAATCTTACTACACTTGTTCTTGTTGTCCGTTCTCTGCTTTGTTGTGTGGGTATCCTTCTGTATCGTTGAGGCATATAGAAATCACACATATGCACTAATGCATATGGAAATGTTAGACGTCTGTGTTGTTTTCCACTGTATATCTGGACCATAGTTTACTTAATAATGCCCTAGGGGTGATTATTTATGCTGCTGCCTCTCTTCTAAGGTAACAATTTTTTTAAACAAATCTCTTTCTGTCACTCTGTCTTTCTCCATGTAATATTCACTGTGGGAATAACCTGTGGAATGTTTATTCCCACACAAGGAATAGCCTGTGGGAATATATCTATAGAATAACTTCCTAAAAGCAAATTTATTGCACCAACGATCAAATATATTTAAACTTTTTTTTTTTCTTTTGAGAGAGAGGATACAAGTGAGCGAGGGGCAGAGAGATAAGGGGGTGGGGAGCGTGGCTCATCCAGGGCTCACGCTCACCCTAAGTTGGGCTCGTGCTCACCCGATGTGGGACTCGAACTCACAGACTGTGAGATGGTAACCTGAGCTGAAGTCAAATGCTTAACAACTGAGTCACCCAGGAGCCCACTATATTTAAACTTCTAAAAAACATTGCTAAATTGTCCACTAGGGGTATTATACCAATTTATACTTCTCCAAAGAATGTATGAAGATATTTGCATTTCCCCACACCTTCATTAATGCTGAGTAATGATAGTTTTAATCTTTGCTAACCATATAGATTAAAAAAATACCTCATTAGGTCTAGTTATTAAAAGTTCTATCTTCTTGTAAAAGTAATAAATGTTTATTTCAGAAAAAGTAGAGATCATAGGCATGCATGAAAAATATGAAACATTTACAGCTCCCACAGATCGCCACGATTAGCATCTTGATGTATATTCCCTCAAAACAAAAAGCATAACACATCCCTTCCACCCTCTTCTTGCTTTTTGTTTGGATAAAGTTTTAGCAGTTGAGTTGAAAGACAAAATAGCAAATACATTTGATTCGAATGTCAATGGCTAATAATTGGTTGGGATAGTACTCTTTCTCTGGGAGTATTTAAAGGAATGTATTTTGGCAGATCACATTTCCAGCCAGTGGGTGTCAGGAGAGGAGTGGGCAGGGAGGGGAGATAGTTCTAAGGATCCTTCCAATAAGCCTTGTGGTTGACTTACTCATTGTGGAAGCTCATTATTTAGCTCCAGAGATGGTGATGCAGTTGTTTTTTTTTTTAAATTTTTTTAATGTTTTTATTTATTTTTGAGACAGAGAGAGAGCATGAGCAGGGGAGGGGCAGAGAGAGAGGGAGACACAGAATCTAAAGCAGGCTCCAGGCTCTGAGCTGTCAGCACAGAGCCTGACGCGGGGCTCAAACTCACGGACTGTGAGATCATGACCTGAGCCGAAGTCAGACGCTTAACTGACTGAGCCACCCAGGCACCTCCCCCCTTTTTTTTTTTTTTTAAATTTTTTTTTTTCGACATTTATTTATTTTTGGGACAGAGAGAGACAGAGCATGAACGGGGGAGGGTCAGAGAGAGAGGGAGACACAGAATCGGAAACAGGCTCCAGGCTCTGAGCCATCAGTCCAGAGCCTGACGCGGGGCTCGAACTCCCGGACCGCGAGATCGTGACCTGGCTGAGGTTGGACGCTTAACCGACTGCGCCACCCAGGCGCCCCACCCCCCCCTTTTTTAAATAACACCTCAAAATATTATCTTGGAAATCCAGACAACAAGCATGTTAGAAAAAGACTGGGTAGGAAAAGGCTAATGGAATGAAAAGGCATTTGGGAAAGAGTTCCAGCCAATGGGACAGGGGAGACCTGGAAGGCCTTCACACCTGACATAGGACAGAATTTAGAAACATAACTGAACCATAAGCAATGTTGAGGTGTTTGTTGGGCTGCAGTTGAGATACTTCTGAGGTTCATGAGACTTTTGAGATGGTTGAAATTGTACAGATCTCACACAGTCCTGTGTTCAGATCTCACACAGTCCTACAATTTCACAGGATTTCCTTTTTGATCATGTTTTCATGAAAAACATCAATCCCCGAAGCCTAGTGCATGCCAGATGGAATAAACTTCAGTAGTTTAAAGGGATGACTCAAGAAGAAACTTTGTTAGCAGCAGTTAGGATTAGCACTTGTCCCTCCTTCCCCACAGATCCCACCCCGGCTCTTTCCTCTGAGGATTAGTCTCCATGACCACATGATTATATAAAAATATCATCAATTTTGTTAGCTAATTAACTGAGAAGTCGGGGGGGAATGTGTTGCTTGATATAATTGATGGGTCAAGAGTGTTAAGGTAGGCAAATTTGGGAGAGAGATGATAGGTTGAAATATAGTTGCTATTTTTCCAGTGATGTGTACCAAGGAATTTTAAGAATAGTAGGTTGTTTGGATCTGGAGAGGACTCAAATGACATTTTCAGATTTTTATCTACAGCATGATTGGTGTCTACACTGACACCAATCGGTAGGGATTCCTGGCACATGCAATTGCTAATATTTTTTTATCAGAAGAAAAATCTTATTCCACCTCTTCTTATTACAAACTATAAAGCTAATGTCCATTGTCCAGTAATGACTTCCAGGATGGCCTATGTGATTTTTATCTGAAACTACTTGAATTTTTCATCTTAAAAGCCCTTTGGAATGTTTGTACGTGCACCCTATGGTTTGTTGCAGGTTTAAAGTTCTGTGGTTTTTTGTTTCTAATAGAGACACAGCCCTTATAATTTACAGCAGTGTTCACTAATTAAAATTGTAAGCATAATTACTATCCATGATACTTATTATTAGCTAGCATTCATAATGCTTCAAAATTCACTTCATTCTTTCAAGTAGTGAGTAATTAGTTTCTTTGGGTTTGTAGCTTTATCATCCCTTTATGGCCTGTTTAGAAGAAATAAACAACCAACCTCCTGGGAGACTGCTTTAAAAAGCTGGAAATATATCGTCCAGCTAGTGCAATGAGGCTAATACAATGCAGAAAATATGACTTTTCCGTGGTTTCACTAGCCAGTTTTTCCTTGTATTTCTTCAGCAAATAACTATTCAACCCTAATACTAGGAATTGCACTAGGAAGTGTATTAGGAATGTTGGAGAGACAGAAATGAATTACTCAGAGATTCTGTCCTCAAAAACCTTAAGGTTTTGGTGGAAAGAAGTAAGAGTGTACATATCTATGTAACACAAACCATGTGGTGCACGGTGGTGTAAACGGCCACGTGCACTGTCAAGGCAGGGAATGACTGTCCTCTGCTGTATGCTCAGCACCTAACATAGTGTATTAAAATGGGAGGTTGGAGAAGTAACTTTTTGCATCAGTGAATGAATGAACAATTGAATGTATTCATTCCTATTTCTTCCAAGATGCATCAGTGGGATATTGAATTTTTTGTCTTAATCTGACTTATTTCCATTGTTCTCAGGTAACTCAGCCATCATGGCTGTCTCTTTGCCACCCGCCCTGGGACTCAGTTCCGCCCCAGATGAAATTCAGCACCCGCATATGAAATTTTCAGAATGGAAATTTAAGCTCTTCAGGGTGAGATCTTTTGAAAAGGCACCTGAAGAAGCTCAAATAGAAAAGAAAATTTCCTCCGAGGGGAAACCCTCTCTGGAGCAATCTCCAGCAGTCCTGGATGAGGCTGATGGTCAGAAGCCAGCCCCGAGTCAACCGGCATTAAAAGCTCACCCTACGTTTTCGAAGAAATCCCATGATGATGGGAAAGCAGGAGACAAAGCAATCCACCAAGCCAACCTTCGCCATCTCTGCCGTATCTGTGGGAATTCTTTTAAAACTGATGGGCACAATAGGAGCTATCCAGTGCATGGGCCAGTGGATGGTAAAACCCAAGTCCTTTTACGAAAGAAGGAAAAGAGAGCCACTTCCTGGCCAGACCTCATTGCCAAGGTTTTCCGGATTGATGTGAAAGCAGACGTTGACTCGATCCACCCCACTGAATTCTGCCACAGCTGCTGGAACATCATGTACAGGAAGTTTAGCAGTGCCCCGTGTGAAGTTAACTTCCCAAGGAATGCACCCATGGAGTGGCATCCCCACACGCCATCCTGTGACATCTGCCGCGCTGCCCGCCGGGGACTCAAAAGGAAGAGCCATCAGCCAAACGTGCAGCTCAGCAAAAAACTCAAAACCGTGGTTGACCGAGCGAGAAGAGCCCGTCGGCACAAGAAAAGAGCTCGGGCAAGGATCAGCAGCAAGGAAGTGATGAAGAAGATCTCCAAGTGCAGTGACATTCATCTTAGTACCAAGCTTCTCGCGGTGGACTTCCCGGCACACTTTGTGAAATCTATCTCCTGCCAGATTTGTGAACACATCCTGGCTGACCCTGTGGAGACCAGCTGTAAGCACGTATTTTGCAGGATTTGCATTCTCAGGTGCCTCAAAGTCATGGGCAGCTATTGTCCCTGTTGCCAATATCCCTGCTTCCCTACCGACCTGGAGAGTCCAGTGAAGTCCTTTGTGAGCATCTTGAACTCCCTGATGGTGAGATGTCCAGCAAAAGAGTGCAATGAGGAGGTCAGCTTGGAAAAATATAACCACCATGTCTCAAGCCACAAGGAGTCAAAAGAGACTTTTGTGCATATTAATAAAGGGGGTCGGCCCCGCCAGCATCTCCTGTCCCTGACGCGAAGGGCTCAGAAGCATCGCCTGAGGGAGCTCAAGCTGCAAGTGAAGGCTTTCGCCGACAAGGAAGAAGGTGGAGATGTGAAGTCTGTGTGTCTGACCTTGTTCCTGCTGGCACTGAGGGCAAGGAATGAGCACAGACAAGCCGACGAGCTGGAGGCCATCATGCAGGGACGGGGCTCTGGCCTGCAGCCAGCTGTGTGCTTGGCCATCCGTGTCAACACCTTCCTCAGCTGCAGTCAGTACCACAAGATGTACAGGACTGTGAAAGCCATCACGGGGAGGCAGATTTTTCAGCCTTTGCACGCCCTTCGGAATGCTGAGAAGGTCCTCCTGCCAGGCTACTACCCCTTTGAGTGGCAGCCACCTCTGAAGAACGTGTCTTCCAGCACTGACGTCGGCATTATTGATGGCCTGTCTGGACTGTCCTCCTCTGTGGACGATTACCCGGTGGACACCATTGCCAAGCGGTTCCGCTACGACTCGGCTTTGGTGTCTGCTTTGATGGACATGGAAGAAGATATCCTGGAAGGCATGAGAGCCCAAGACTTGGATGACTACCTGAATGGCCCCTTCACTGTCGTGGTGAAGGAGTCTTGTGACGGCATGGGAGATGTGAGTGAGAAGCATGGGAGCGGGCCAGCAGTTCCAGAAAAGGCGGTTCGCTTTTCATTCACAGTCATGAAGATTACCGTAGCGCACGGCTCAGAAAACGTGAAGGTATTTGAGGAGGTCAAACCTAACTCTGAACTGTGTTGCAAGCCCTTGTGCCTCATGCTGGCAGACGAGTCTGACCACGAGACGCTGACGGCCATCTTGAGCCCTCTCATTGCCGAGAGGGAGGCCATGAAGGCCAGCAACTTAGTGCTGGAGATGGGAGGCATCGTTCGGACTTTCAAGTTCATCTTCAGGGGCACTGGGTACGATGAGAAGCTTGTCCGGGAAGTTGAAGGCCTCGAGGCTTCTGGCTCAGTCTACATTTGTACCCTTTGTGATGCCACCCGCCTGGAGGCCTCTCAAAATCTTGTCTTCCACTCCATAACCAGAAGCCACTCTGAGAACCTGGAGCGCTACGAGGTCTGGCGTTCCAACCCGTACCATGAGTCTGTGGAAGAACTGCGGGATCGCGTGAAAGGAGTCTCATCGAAACCTTTCATTGAGACCGTCCCTTCCATAGATGCACTCCACTGTGACATTGGCAATGCGGCTGAGTTCTACAAGATTTTCCAGCTAGAGATAGGGGAGGTGTACAAGAATTCCAATGCCTCCAAAGAGGAAAGGAAAAGGTGGCAGGCTACGCTGGACAAGCATCTCCGGAAGAAGATGAACCTGAAGCCAATCATGAGGATGAATGGCAACTTTGCCAGGAGGCTCATGACCAAAGAAACAGTTGAAGCAGTCTGTGAATTAATCCCCTCTGAGGAGAGGCATGAAGCTCTCAGGGAGCTGATGGACCTTTACCTGAAGATGAAACCCGTGTGGCGATCGACATGTCCTGCTAAAGAGTGCCCAGAATCCCTCTGCCAGTATAGTTTCAATTCACAGCGTTTTGCTGAGCTCCTCTCTACCAAGTTCAAGTATAGATATGAGGGCAAAATCACCAATTACTTTCACAAAACCTTGGCACACGTGCCTGAAATTATTGAGAGAGACGGCTCCATTGGGGCATGGGCAAGCGAGGGAAATGAATCTGGCAACAAACTGTTCAGGCGCTTCCGAAAAATGAATGCCAGACAGTCCAAGTGCTACGAGATGGAAGATGTCTTGAAACATCACTGGTTGTATACCTCCAAATATCTGCAGAAGTTTATGGACGCTCATAACGCGTATAGAAACTCTGGGTTTACCTTAAACTCGCAGCCAGGCGTGGGGGACCCAATAGGCCTAGAGGACTCTCTGGAAACTCAAGATTCGATGGATTTTTAAGCAGAACAGCCGCCTTTGTGTTGGTTTTGCAAATAAGTTTTCTTCTGGGTTGCACTGAGACCTTCTCCTGACACCCTTCACTTCTGTGTGTGGGGCTTCACCACCCGAGCAGTGGTAGATTGGAGAGGCCAGAGGTGCCGAATCCATGTCAGCAATGGATAACTGATGAGCTGAGTGCTTGAGCCATTTAGGGAGTTCAGGAAAGCAACAGGAGAAATCAGTTATTTGGAAGCTCAATAACTCAGAACAGGAGTAACTGCAGGGGCCCAGAGATGAACAAAGATGTGCGTGTGTGACTGAGTGCCGTGGAAAATCAAAGCTAAGGTTGTCAAAGAAATAGCCAGGGAAGTCAGGAAAGGGATTTGTCTTGTGGTTTGCATTCCCCACCCCCTCAATTTATTATTCTTTGTATTGAGATATAAGTGTTTTTTTTTAAATACCATTTCTGTAGAATTCTTTATTTTATAAATTTCACAGATCTTGGCTTATTCCACAGGATTCAAAAATCTTTAAAAGCTTTTCAGATTTCTCTGATAATAACATCTTACACTTGTATGGCATGGTGACCTTTACAAAGTGCTCAGTGCATTTTCTCATTTGGTATCTTTATGCAGAAATACCCTACATCCAGAAAATTTTTGGAAAATCAGCCTTCTTCTGAGTCTCAATGATGTCAATGTCGAGTGACCTTAAGGGGCTTAGGGGGTCATCTGCCACCATGAATTTTTCAATAATAAAGTTGAAAGAATAAAACTGTTAGCTACAGTTAGTCATGAAATCTTCTGATAATACATTTTTCTTATCTATCAGTAGCCAAATATGATTTTTATTTTTACTTTTTAATTTCAATTAGAGTCTCCAATGCTTTTCTATATAATCTTGAAGTCTTTTAAAATCTGGGTTTACTTACTGTATAAAAACAGATCTAATGTTTTACTGAAAAATTTCTGCCAGATTTTCTCCATGTGAAACCGGGGTCAATTTTACTAAATCCAGATTTCATGGAGTCTTTCCCTCTGCAATGTGTTACTCTTTCTATTAAGACCAGTTTACTTTTTTATCATTTATTTTTGTTTTTATTTTTTGAGAGACAGCACAAACAGTGGAGTGGCAGAGAGAGAGAGAGAGAGAGAGAGAGAGAGAGAGAGAGAGACCCAAGCAAGCTTCACGCCCAGTGCAGAGCCTGACATGAGGCTTGATCTTGCCACTGGGAGATCATAACCTGAGCCAAAATCAAGAGTTGGATGCTTAACTGACTGAACCACCCAGATACCCCAAGATCAGTTTACTTTTAGTGTATTCAGATTTTCATAGCAGGATACCTCTGTACTTTTCACACCTGCTCTGTTTAGATGAATCCTGCTCGTAGTAAAGAGGAAGAGTTAACATTTGTAGAGTGGGTTTTTTGGGGTTTTTTTTGTGGGTTTTTTTTGGCCACTTTTGAATATTTTCACATTCATTTTGCCTCATTTTTCCTCACAACAACCCTGTGTGGGTGGATATTGTTATTATTCCCATTTGATGGAGGGTTAAACGATCTGCCTGAAGTTACTGTGATAGTAAATATCTGATCTGGAATTTGAACTCAGGCATTTTGTTTCCAAATTCCATGTTCCTTCCACCACAAAAATTAACCACCATCTTTTTTTTCTTTTTATAAGGCGGTATCATTATTTGTTTAGGATCCAGAACTAATCGCACTACAGTTTATAATTCTTAGGAGCAGAGATGAGTGGGTTTTACAAGTCATTATTGTGCTTTGAGCTCTTTGATAGAAGGGAATGCTAATGCCCCCAAGAGGCCCCCAAATCTCTGGTGGCTCCGGTTATTTGGAAACTATTGTCTTCATCCTTAGGAATTTGAGAATTGCCAATTGCTGGCAATTTAGAGCAGGCATGGGATTTTATATGCTAGTGAGTCATAATGATATGTTAGTGTTAATTAGGTTTTTTCCCTTTCTTTGATTTTATTGGCCATAATTGCCACTCTTCATACACAGTATATCAAAGAGCTGTGTAATTTAGTTGTCAAACGTGTGTCAGTGACATTATCCTAAATGACGTGCATTTAGTGCTTTTGCAGGGTTTGAGCCCTGAATTTTCCACTAAAAAATACAGCAGTCTTCCTTGCTTTTTATATATAGCATATATATAAATTGCAAAAATATTCGTAATTTAGTTGTCAAAAATATATACAGATTTTAATTGTTTTTGTTTTTCTGGAGAATGTTGAGTTTTGTATTTTGTAAACTAATGGGCTTCTGAGCCACCCCTACCCTTCATCCCATTTAATCCTTACAGCATGTCTCTGCACTAATAAACAGCTAAATTTATGTAATCATTCATTTCCTGAGGCATGCTGGTGCTGGTTATTTGCAGATCCCCCCCCCCCCCCATTTCCACTCTGTTACTTGATTGGTGGCACTGTAAATACTTTCTGATATTAAATTCTCCTTTCTAGCATTGCGGGATCTATTTTGAATGCATGTGACTAACAGCATGATTTATAGCACAACCTTCCCAATAATCTCTTAATCAGATCACATTTTGATAAACCCCAGGAACATCTGGCCGCAGGAGTTTCAATATGTAGAAATGCTGCCTCTGGTTGTTTGAGCCCTCAGTGTTGAGACTGCAATATCGAAGACCTGGTTTTATACTGGAGTTTTATTTTTGACAATGCCCATTGTAAATGCACGCACATTCTCCAGGGAAATTCACCACACTGAACAGAGCATTTTGTATTTTTTTTTTTTTTTTTTTTTGGAGTGTAGACTGGGACTTCAGAAGTGCAATGCATTTTTCTCCAGTGAAACCTGATTCTACAAGTTTTCCTGTCAACCCACGGAGGCGCGCTGCAGGGACCAGTGGTAATGGCTGATGAAAACTGATGAGTGGTGGGGTGAGGTCAAAAAGTGCTCTGGGATTAATAAACACGCACTGAGAAGCAAGAGCAGGAGAAAAGATGTGTTTTCCTTCCAGGTGAGCTGGAGTTTAGTTTTGCCTCAATTTGTTTTCACAATATAGAGACGAAGATAAAGATTTTGTTGGTTGAGTATGTAGGTCTCGCATTACATCAAACAGAATTCAAATTCCGGGGACTAGTAGGGTTTGTAAGCCAGTGGTGTTTGAGAGGAACAAATCACCATTTGGATGCAAATGATTTTTCACTGATGTGTATGTGTCTTCAGTCGTTGACTGGGAGATGGTCTGTTCTTTCATTGTTAAGAAGTAAGGGTGTTTTAAGTAAGTTTACTTTCATTGTTTTAAGTAAGGGTGGATATTTTATTCTATTTCATTTTTTCTCTTTAACTATAGTAATCTACATAAATATACCTCAGAAATCATTTTTGGTAAGATTTTTGTATGAATGGCACTTCACTTTATTTTCTTGGCAAATAATCATAAAGTCTGCTTAATGGCTTCCAAGAGCTTTCCTTTTTGTGTTTTAGGGAAAGTTCAGGTGCCAGGATGCAATGGAATTTTATCTGATGCAGCTTACCTGTGTTTCCCTATCAAATGTTTTCAAATTAAACAAACTATGTATTGCAATACTTACTTTTGGATTTTAATATTTTTACTCCTTATTAATATGAATATTGTTTTTGTGAACAATTTTATGTTTAAGTATTTGAAATAAAGTTTAAAATTTGAAAACAGTGTATTGTGATTTATATTCAAATAATAATATTGAGGGCGACATTTGAAACAATGAAGTAACACATTTTTTCTTGAGGAAAATACAAAATAAATTTGGTGAACTTTAGAATAAAGGGCAACAGAGTAGTGATAATGAGTATGATTTATCCTAATATAGGCTGAGACCATTTGTTTCTAGATATTTGAAGTGAATAGTAAGCCTTTTGAAAATATAGAATTTGAAAATCAGTGGTTTTTGACTCTTTTTGAGAATCAAATAAAATATGGGCCTGTTTCTCAGAAAATTCACATTTTCATACCCTGAAAACTTTGGTCAGAGTGGTCGACTTGTCCAGAGCCACATGGGTAATGGCAGGAACGAGCTAGATCCCGCGTTCTTTTGTCCAGTGTTTTTTCTAATGGTGATATTGATGGTGATGATGATGATGATGATGATGATGATGATACAAACATCAACAACGTCTGCCACTTAGCAAACAGGGTGTGGTAAGCAATGGCACATGGTTTTCTCATTGGATTCTTTCAGAGCGGGTACTGTTACCTCCATGTTGCACATGAGGTCACTGAAGCTTAGCTCAGCCAGAAAAGGGCAGGCCTGCAGCTCCACAATTTCCCCTCCACCTCTGTCCAGCTTACCTGTACACTACTCAGTTATCTCTTCATCATCCATGGATTTTCAAGCATCTCAGCACATCTTTGCTAGAGACCTCTGAGCTCCCTTCTGCTTAGAACAGAGATTCAGCCTGTCTGCTTCTGTGCAACCGTACCAGCTTTTAAAAAAAAATATTTTTAAGGGTATTTATTTATTTTAGAGAGAAAGGGAGAATGAGTGGGGGAGGGGCACAGAGAGAGAGAGAAAGAATCCCAAGCAGGTTCTGCACTGTCAGCATAGAGCCCAGTGCAGGGCTCAGCCCCACGAACCATGAGATCATGACCTGAGCTGAAATCAAGATTTGGACCATTAGCCAACTGATTCACCCAGGTGCCCTGTACCAGTTTTTAAAATATTGAAATCTGTTTGTACTTGTAGGCAAACAGCCTGTGTCCCCAAGGCCCCAGTACCCTTCCAACACTGGCAGCCCTGTCTCATCCTCAAGGAACCCAGATCCAGCAAGTAATGGGTTAATACTAGCACATCAGGGGGCCTTAACAACTGCCTCAGCGCCATTTTCTTCCATTGATTTTTAAAAACTCTGCTATCCTTGCTTTGCTTTGTTTTTCCAGTTTTGTTGAAATATAATTGACAAAATTGTATATCAAGCGTACAACATAATAGTTTAATACACATTGCAAAAATATTTACCATAATCAAACTAATTAATGCATCTATCATTTCACATTGTTACCTTTTATTTTGGTGTGGTAGGGTGCTTAAGATCTACTCTCGGAAATTTCAAGTGTACAATACGGTATCATTAACTGTCGTCACCATGCTGTTCACTAGATCTTCAGGACTTACTCATCACCAAACTAAAAGTTTGTACCTTCTGACCAAGTATTTGAATATTACTCTTGCCTTTGAGAATGAAGCATCTCCTTACCCCTTAAGGCCCGGCTAAGTTCTATATTGTTCCTGATACCCTTTCTAATTACTTCAGCCTATATTTTAAAGAAATATGTATAGGATACCTTCTATGCACATGCAGTGTGTGCCTGGCACTGGAGATACAGTGATGAACAGCGCAGTTTTTGCTCACAAAAAGCTAGGTGGAAGCAGACATGAAGACAACAGTAAGCCTAATAAATGCATCACCGCACACTCTAGTAGATGTTATGAAGAAAAAGCACTAAGTTCAGTTTGAGTATAGTAAGACAATGGAATTTAAATTGGGGGGTCAGAAAAAGCATCTAGGAAGAAGGAACCTTTAAGGAGAGATGGGTAGAATGGGTGATGTGGGGGCAAGTGTGGGGGGTTAGACCAAGAGCAGACTTCACCCATGGGAAGATTCTGAGGTGGAGAGCAGTTGGTAGAGTCTAGGAACGGAAAAAAAGGTCTCTCTGACAGGAGCAGATAGAGTGAATGCGAGGAAGGGGTTGTGTGTATTTGGAGAATCAGGCAGAAGCCTTATTATGCAGGACATGGCGGGTGGGGTAAAGACTTGACTACTACCCCGGTGCAAATGGAAACCTTTGAAGAGTTTTAGGCGGGCAATGGATGCCATCCAAGCCACGCCAGGAGTGGGGCATGACTGAAATGTTTTCAGAAGGTATACATGGGAGGGGATTCATCCAAGATTAAGAAGGGTCACGCATAAATATTTCAATGACGGAGTAGCGATTTCAAACATTTTTTTATGTCAATTATACATGACCTGCTGATTCATATGTCTCACTACCTCACACAACTGTGTCTAACCCTAGGCAGGAGGATGTGAGGGAGGTTCTGCAGCAGCAACATCTTCTCATGAATTTAGCATTTCTTTCCATGACAGTTTTCCTTCTTTCTTGTGGAAAGTTCCTTTTCTCCTTGGCTTCTCTATGATTGTTTTTCCTCTCTTCATGGTGACAATGTATCTCTGCCTTCACAAAATACACAGTGAGTTACTTGTAGGCCAAGTATGTGCATTTAAATTTATTTATTTATTTGAGACAGAGAGAGAAAGAGAGAGAGAGAGAGAGAGCACGAGGAGGGGAAGGGCAGAGCGAGAGGGAGAGAGAATCCTAAGCAGGCTCCACACTGTCAGTGCAGAGCACTATGTGGGGCTTGAACCCATGAACCGTGAGATCATGACCTGAGTCGAAGTCAGATACTTAACCGACTGAGCCACCCCGATGCCCCCAAAGTTTGAAGCTTCTAATCAAGGCTTGCTCTCTTGGGTGACCAGCCCCCATGCTGAAGTCATCCAGGGCTGTCTCAATAGAACAAAAGACTCTCCTAGCACCCTTATCACTCAAGAAATGCCAGGAGTTTTAGGAGCTCTATGCCAGAACCAGGGACAAAGACCAAATATCTTCCTATGACACCACATTCATATTTTTTAATGGTTAAAAATTGATGATTTGGTCATCTTTAATAGGTACACCCACACCCCTCTTCTTTTGGTTATCACCATACATTTTGCATGGCACTTCGAGCAGTCTTTTCCACATTTTAGAGTTGTCTTAGACACAACATCTCTTCAGCTAAGGCCAATACAACAAAGGAGACTTAGAGATATTTTAGTCCAATTTTTAATTTTACCACTATATTCCAGGTTAAAAAAAGAAAACTGTTATTGCAAGGATAGCTTGCACTATACAATTTCAAATTTGTCACCAACTGCTTCCAGTATACGATTTCACTTTCTGTAACTCTCCTGTCCTGCCCCTTGCCCCGTTCTACAGTAGGACAATAAGTTCCCTAAAGATGGGGCTCTTCTTTTGTTCTTTTTCAGGTCCCATAATATTTATTGTGGATCTTGGATTTTATTTTCTTTTTTGTTTTTTAATTTGAAAGAGAAAGTGCATTTGAGTGGGGAAAGGGGAAGAGAGAGAGAGAGAGAGAGAGAGAGAGAGAGAGAGAGAGAGAGAGAATCCCAAGCTGGTTCCACACTGAGCATGGAGCCTGATGCATGGCTTGATCCCATAACCCTGGGACCATGACCTGAGCCAAAATCAAAAGTCAGACATTCAACCAACCGAGTCACCCAGGGACTGCCAAGGATGTTGGATTTTCAATGAACACTTACTGATGGGTCCCCTGAAATAGCCTATTAATAGAGGAATTAAGCCAGAGATTCAAGGGATCTTTATCCTTAAGCTATACATACTCACAAGCCTTTTTTTCCCCATGTTTATTTATTTTTGAGTAAGAGAGCATGCGTGGGGGAGGGACAGAGAGAGAGGGACAGAGGATCCAAAGCCACCTCTGCACTGACAGCAGCAAGCTTCATCTAGGGCTCGAACTCATGAACTGTGAGATCATGACTTGAGCCCAAGTCAGACACTCAAGCAACTGAGCCACCGAGGAGCCCCATATCTGCCAGCCTTTTTAAAGGGGTGTTATTGATAACTTTTCTTTCCTATTCTAAAAATAATAATTTAGATGAATATACATTTACTGGATTGATATCTAGAGACAGAATGAGGTATTGGTTCTCTTAGTAATAAATGTGCTGTATTAGATGTTTCTTGACAGAACTAGGTTTGGGAAAATGTAATATCATTTATGGCAAATTCCAAGTCAAAAGGCAATGTTCTATGGTAGAGTAGAATTTGGTGGTGTATAAATCATTTGGAATTCTTGTGACTGTGGGTTAGAATGGCTGCCTATTCAAGCTAAGTTTACCAAGAAATGCCCAAGAGTGGTACAGAAACAGACAAGTCCTAGGTGGTCTCACAGAGAGAACCGTGACCATGCTGAGAGAGGTAGGGCAGAATGATCTCCTCCATCATATGAGCCCAGTAGGGACCCAGGAAGCAGCTGAGAGAAAGCTAGATATAATGATGTCTGGTGGTTAAGGCTGAGATACAACTCAGGAGTCATCATGAAGCTGATAACCTTGGCCCTGTGGGGGTGTGGGTATTGTAGCAGAAGCCAGTGACAAGGGATGGCGACCCTTAAGGACCAAATGCTTCAACCCTACTCATTCCCACTTCTGGAAACCCAGTATTATGTTTCTCCCTGGAACCTGGATAAAAAGCTGGGTAAAGAGGGTAGACCCTAAATTTATTGAAATTAAATGTCCAACACACAGTAAAGGGGATGCATAATACAATGTGAGTTATAGAAAAATACACATGGTTTTGTCTCTTGTACTGCTGAGTATATAAGCAGAGATTTGTAAGTGCTATGGCCATCAAGGAGGTAATGGGGTTCAGAACAGCCTTCCTGAGGGAGAAGGTATCTGAACTGAGATGTAGAGTGGATAAGAATGGGCCAGATAGCCTAGGATATTAGCAGGAGTTATAAAGCACCAGAGGAAAGGCATGCCCAGCAGAAGGGATGGGTTGCTCAAAAGCCCAGTTTAGCATTTTTGGAGATTGAATACAAAATGCAAAGAGTAGTGAAACAGGAGGGGGAGGGGACAGGGCAAACAGTATGAATGCAGTTGTATGTGACTTTATTTTACCAATGAAAACCTCAGGGAGCCAGCCGGCCCCTTGCTTTAGGGTCATGCCATTCCATATTCCCTTTGTTTACTATGTTTTAACCAGACTGACCTTTCAGTTCCTCAAACGTGATAAGCTTCATCTCACCCCAAGGACTTCAGACTAACTATTCCTTTTCCTTATGCTTCCTCTCTTTCTAAGACATTCAGCCCCTTAAAATGGTCACCTTGGAAAGCCAAATGCTTATTTATTGATATTATTCTATGTAAGCAGTTTCCAGACTTATCTTTAAGACATATTTATGAGCCATATCAGAAAGACCATTTGTACTCAGACTTTCTTTTTTCTTTTTCTTTTTAACCTAAAGTGGTAATACTGAGAGTTATACCCTACTAGGGCTTTGGATGACATTTGTCTGTTTCCAGAGATGTTTCCTACTCCATCTCTAATGGTGGAAGAGGGACAGTTGTTAAGTGTCTTCAAAGGAATGAACCATAGGACCCGAAGGTGACTGAAGTGTGAGTTCTATAAATGTTTTAAGCAAAGGCAGTATATCATTAGAATAAGTGAATCCTCTTCTAATGTGGTCCATTTGAATGTTTGCATGTGCTTACTTCATCATCTTTAATGTCAGCTGCTGAATTCACTTAGGACTTAAAAAGACATAATTCGGGGCGCCTGGGTGGCTCAGTCGGTTGAGCGTCCGACTTCGGCTCAGGTCACGATCTTGCAGCTCGTGAGTTCGAGCCCCGCGTCAGGCTCTGGGCTGATGGCTCAGAGCCTGGAGCCTGTTTCTGATTCTGTGTCTCCCTCTCTTTCTGCCCCTCCCCCATTCATGCTCTGTCTCTGTCTCAAAAATAAATAAACATTAAAAAAAAATCTACTTTAAAAAAAAAAGACATAATTCTACTAAAAAATATGGTAGTAAAACCAAAGTACTTGCTTTCGTGACACATACTCATATAACACACACACACACACACACACACATACACACACACACACACACACACACACACACACACACACACACTCTAAAAGTAGCTATGCTGTTGGCATCTGAGTTTAACTATAGAACCCAGTGAGTTCAGAATTAAATCATTTAGATTATCATTGACTACAAAATAAATATGGTAATAATTCTTCAGCTAGTCAGTCACTATAGATGAGTTAAGGGAATGTATCTACCTCTTGAAGAAATAACCCTTTTGAACTCTGTAAAGGATATTTCAGTTCTAACTTATGACACTTCCTATGAACAACAGAAAAAAGAAATCAAAGTAGAGTGATCCTGAGAAAATTAAATAGTATAATTTTGTCCTTAATTGGGTAACTATGCATATTAATAATGAGAAATCGATATAAACAAAAGACATTTTAATGCTTTATTGGTTTTACATAGATGACAAAAACAACAAAAAATCAAAGCAAAGGTATAGCAAATGGTTCAAAAGGAGTATTCATTAAGCAACATTACTGAAACAAACAACAGGATTTAATTCATCCAAGTTAGTTTTAGTAGCTAAGACATGGAGCTGGTAGCAGATGAACTTGTATTCCAGGGATTTATCTCCTGTACGGTCATGTGCCCCCTAAATCTGGCAATAGAACTTCACACACTGTGGACTTTCAATGAATACTGATGAATAGGAAGCTGTGGCTTAAGCTCTTAGGATAAAGTAAGATGCTTTTCTAGAAAAATACTCCAAAAGGAAAGACATTTATTTCTAAGGTCATCTAATTAACAGTTGATGTCTTAAAGCCTCAAAGTGAACAGTCTTTTTTAACTCTCTTTCTAGAAAGTATCTAATTGAACCATATAGCAAGTTCATTGATTTTGCAATTTTCATTGGCATCCAACCCCACATGTCAACTAGACACATACACACACAAATTTATTTTTCCCCACTTAAAATCTTATACCTATTAACTTTAGAACATTCTTCAACTTCTTTTATTTGGGGGAAATAATACTATTGTTCTTTATGAGATTTTAACTGGTGGTCTTTTCTTAGCGTGCTCTGACTTATTCCCTTTTCCCAGACTGCTAAGTAGCAGTGGACTTCAGTTTTCATTAAATCTCTCAAAGAATTGGTTCAAGCAATTGGCCTTGGTCCATCATCTGTGCACCAGACGGCAGAGAGGGGGAATCCTCTGAAGAAAGTCATGCAGGTAACTTGATAAAATATAACAAACTTGATGTAGAGTCCTTTTCTCCTCCTTCATGTCAATGGAGACTATGTTACAGCTTAAATAAGCTTTATGGAACTTTTTCTGTTCATCGATATAATCAAGAGACCAGTTTAGAGTTAGAGACATATAAAGAGTACTAGCATGGGATACAGGTGATCTTGGTTTTAATTTTTGGCCAACCACCAAATTGTTATATTGTGCAAAATAATTCATTTAATTCCTTTGGGTGTTAGTTTCTTTACTGGCTTAATTATGTCTTAACTACTCTATAGCTTATTTGTCATGAAAAATTATATGAAAGATATAAACATATCTTGATTATTACTACCGCCTCTGTATTGAAGATTGCTTGAATGAAAAAATTCAGGTCAGAAATTCTCATTTAAGATACTTTGACTAAAATTTTTTCAAGCATTTAGCATTGTGTTATGAGCACTTTCCCCTGGCACTTGATTCATAAGACTAAAAGAAAACACGGACATTTTCAATAAACAAAGATAGAAATATAATTTTCATCATTGTTATGATTCTTTAAAACAGGTTTAAAAATTTGATGCACTTGAATTCGGAAGACATTTGTGAAACTAATCAAACAGCCTTCTGAGAAAAGATTTCTTGGCAGGAGTAAAAATTTTCCCAGAACCTTTTTTGTGGAGGGATTTCAGTGGAGGCTTTTTTAAGGGCAGGACTCTTTTGGGGGTTTGTAGTGCTCTTGCTGTCTTCACATGCTCACTGCAGTAATACTTGTTGCTTCCTTCCGATAGACGGATGAGTGTGCGTTCTGCCAGATCCATGCATTGGGCATGGACCCAGTGCCCATCTCCATGAGAGCAGTAGATCATGGCAGGTTTGTTGAGCTCAGTTGAATAAAATGGTACCCAAGTGTTGATATCCACATCACAAGTAGCACAGCATGTAATCCAGTAGCCTGTCTCAGACTCATCTTCTTCATCGTCTTCGTTATAGGTGTCAAATTCATCATCGCCATCAAAACTATTTGCTTCTGCACTGAAACAAAATTCTTCTGAGTCTTCAAAGGGAGTGGAGTCCCCTGGGTCTTCTGTTGATGTCTGACTATTTGTGAGCGTTTTCTGATCTTCATTCACATCATCTTCAGCACATTTCAACATATAAAAATAGAATGCCTCTGAAGAAGCCTGTTTATTGTCTCCTGGTATGCCAAGGAAAACATTTCCGTTTCCCATGTTGCTCCCAAACCAGATCTTGCTGTGCTTAATATCTGGGGTCCAATCTGGGGTCTCCATCTCACGAATTTCTATCTTGTTGTCCACAAAAGAGACAATGTTGCAGACCATTCTCTTTTGATTTTCAAGCTGATAGCCACCAACAATAACAAATTCATCACTGTTTGTTTGAGTCAGGATCGCACTGGAGACAGAGATTCCTCCTGGCAATACTGTGCAATTCACAGCTGGGCTACCCAGTGGGAGATCAACCTTTATGCTGTATAGGTTGGCCGGGCGGATGTTATTGGCAAGTGAGTGTCCTCCTAAAATATAAATGGTATCATTTCTGGCAATGGAGACATGAAAAGATAACCCATCCTGAAGTTCTGGCAGAGCGTATGACGTAGAGCACCCAAATTCAAAATCTACCAGGAAAACATGGGGCAGACAGTCAGCTACACTATTCCATTTTTCTGTGATTCTTTGGGCAGAAGGCATGTATGACCGTCCTCCAAAGAGAACCCCCATACTTCTCCCTCGACTATACACCACATCAATGGAATGACCATATCTGGCTTCAGGAACATCTCCTACCAAGTCTTTCTCCGTGCAGCAAAAAGTAACTTTTTTGTTGTTCTTGCCAACAACAGACATGACATAAATCTTATCTGAAAGCTCATTATTTGGTGTTTTCCCTCCATGGATGATATATTGATGCTTTTCAGACTCTAAGCTGCCTCTGAAGATGCAAGTGGCTGGGTAACGAAGAGGAGGAAGGTAGCAGGAATCCTTAGAGAAAACCGCAGGCTTCAGTTTGAGATGGTTATGCTTTACATCAAAGTGGAAAACTCCAGTGGGGCAGGATCTCTTGGGCCAGCCTTTTTGGCCAAAGAAGAAAACTTGCCCATCAAAATTCATCAGTGAGAAGCCTGGTTGTATTAAGGCTGTATTATTACTGACTGTTATCATCTGTAGTGACATATTTTCTGATAGTGGATGGATCTTTTATCTGAAAGAATTACACACACAAAATTACTGTATCTCTTCATATAAATCATTATGTTTGCATCACCTTACATGTAAAACGCTTATTTAAAAAAAAGTTCTTCCACAAGCTTGTAGAGGGACTGAATTAGCAAAATCCAGGCAGCTAGGTAAGTAATAAAGAGCCACAGAACCTTCCTTCCTAATAGTATCCAAACAGTTGGGACATGTTTTCGACATGGACCATCCTCCCTTAGATTTCTGGGAATTGTAGTCCTATCCCCCCACCCTCTTCACAGATTCACCGCTTGTCGGCCGAAAGAACTACATTTCCCAGGAATCCGTTCTCTATGGGATGCGTGGTTGGAGACAGTTTCTGTTGCTCCAGGAGAAGCGACTCCTGGGATGCCCCTCTGAATAAAGACGCTCAAAGTGCGGAGTGACTAGAAGGGAGCCAAGGCGGAAAACTAGGGAACGGGAGGTGAGCGCGGCTGACGCAGACCCAACATCCGGGTTACGGGAAGGCTGCAGCACCAGGAGGGGCGTCAGGCCGACTGCTGCCGAGTGTTCCCGGTGCCTCTCCGGGGACTCTTAAACAAGTGACCCCGTAGGAAGCACAGTAGTTTCTGGCCCTAGTGGGGTTGCCTGGAAACCGCAGCCTAGAAGGAAGCCCCGGATGAGGCGTCCTAGCGGACTCCTGCCTGGATGCTTTCGAGGACTCAAGTCAGTTACACCCCTGAACGTCCTTAGGTTGCTGGGTCGGGGTGGGGGTGTGGGGGACCTGAGGTCACAGAAGCTGTGACTGTTTTACGGAAGCCAAAGACCAGGCTTTGAATACCTGGAGCGCGGGGGAGAAATTACCTGATAATGATTTCGTAGTGGAAACACTAGTTAGATTTCAGCGAGTGTCTTGTCAAAAGCCCCTGGTTTTTCCTCAATCGCTCTTGCTCCTGCATTTAGGGTTCTTTCAGGGAAGCAAAGAAGGTTCCTAAATACCCCCCTGCCTCCATTCTCTCTTCCTCTTACCTCTAGGAAAATACAGTTAGTGGCCGTTATTTCAGATCGCTCTTTCCTGCACAAAACATTTGACATAAGTCTTTAGAAACGCTGTCGTAAGCAGGTACTAAGCAAAGAGGTGCCAGAATTATTCAGGATTTAATATTAGTCATAATATTTTTTTAAAATCTATTTATTAGATGAACTCAGCTGGATACATTTTTATTTTATTATTATCACTTACCTTAGGGAGATGCCAGGAGCCTTAATGAGAAATACACTCTGTTTGCAGAGTGAGGTCCTAGGCACCAAAGGTTAAAGGAATCAAAAGGGTACAGATTCCCGACTGTTCAGAGTAAATTATTACTATGCTTCAAAAACAGGATGAAACAGTGTCTCTGAATGTGACTCTCAGTAGAGTATGGACTCTGAAGGCTGTTGGCTATAATCAAATCCTTTGTCTGTCACCTATTAACTATATGAACTTGGGCAAGTAATTTAACATCGCTCTGTCTCAGTTTCCTCATCTGTAAAATGAGATAATTTACCTACCTCCTTGGTTGATGTAAATTATCATTAGTAAATTACTGCATGTAAATTATTTACAGTAGGGCTTTGCACACTGTGTTAGTTATAATTATGCTTGAACTTATCAAAAGTAGGGTTGTTAGTACACAATTACCTACAAGTCATGGCAGATGATACTTAATGTTGGAGATGGTTAAAAGGAATTTAGGATCTGGGATCTGGTCAGTGGGTATAGATTGATGAATTTTTTAGACTAATAAGAATTGGATAAGCATACACAATGGAGGTGCGGGTGGTGAGTTCAATTTAAATAACAGGAAATCATTCAGTCATTCGTCTGTTACCCTTTCTCTAACCTCTCCTTAAAAATGCAGACTTTGGGGGTGCCTGGGTGACTCAGTTGGCTAAGTGTCTTACTTCTGCTCAGGTCATGATCTCACGGTTTGTGGGTTCGAGCCCTGCATTGGGCTCTGTGCTGACAGCTTGGAGCCTGGAGCCTGCTTTGGATTCTGTGTCTCCCTCTCTCTGCCCCTCCCTTGCTCATGCCCTGTCTCTCTCTATCTCTCAAACATAAATAAATGTTAAAACATTTTTAAAAAATGCAGACTTTGCAGCCTGAGTCCAAATCTTGGTCAAGTTATTTTTTCTCGGTTCTTTCTTTTCTGTAAAATGGGAATAGTATTAGTATGTATTCATTGGGTTGTTTTGAAGGATAAATGGGATAACACGTGTAAATCACATAGCACAGTGCCTGGCACATAATAAGCATTTGATAAATGTTGGTCGATACTATAGTTTTTATTTTGCCTGCAAAGATTCCTTGGCCCATTTAGAATCTATGTGTTCCGTGTAGTGAGATTTTGGTAAGGCATTTTGCCTTGAAGCACTTCTGTAGATCAGATGTAATTAACCACTAAATGTGCTCTTCTATTTAGTTTTAGTTTACTTGGGAGATTCCTCAAGGTGTGATTTTTTAAGAATCACATCTTGTGGGTTATGAAACCAAGTGAGGACATGGTGAATGAGAAGGGTTATTGTTAAAGTCATGAAAGCAAGCCCGCCTCTTCTTCATGATGGTTTGTAGGTTCAGCAACTTGCCCTGCTTATGAAATCACATGGGTGTCTTTTTTATTCATGGCCCATCCAAGTATGCATGAGAGAAGGCCTGGTGCAACTAAGAACATCCTCTCCATAGGGATTAAAAGGAAATACCGTTCCCTCAATTCAGTAAATGAAAACTGTAAGTGACTCAGCGTGATATGTGCTTGTCAGACAGTTGTCCGCTTCTGGGTAGGGGGAGCACTGAAGCCAAAGCCAGTTTGTTTTAAGTATCTCTGAAGACTGTTATTGGGATAAAAAGCAAGCTCTACGGGGGTCATGGAGTCCATATCCCAAGGGGTGAACATATACCAAGAACACTAGCTTTTAAACAGCAGGCTTTAAAAAAAAATTAATGTTTATTTATTTTTGAGAGAGACAGAGACAGAATGCGAGTGGGTTAGGGGCAGAGAGAGAGGGAGACACAGAATCGGAAGCAGGCTCCAGGCTCCGAGCTGTCAGCACAGAGCCCAGTGCGGGGCTTGGACCCACGAACCCGGGGATCATGACCTGAGCTGAAGTCGGATGCTCAACCGCTCAACCAACTGAGCCACCCAGGTGCCCCAACAGCAGCCTTTTTTAAAAATAAGGTCTCATTGTGGCCTTTTGGCTTCATTTTAAGGTTGTCTTAGGGAATTTGGCTTCTCATAAGTGAAAACATGACTACTACAGATGAAACAGATACATTTTCTTAAGCAAGACATAAGGAATACTACCCATTTTTTTACAGCTGAGTTTGGTTCCCTAAAGATTTCTGACCTCTTCTCCTTTTGATGCCCTGCTCTTGATGCACCTCATAATTTCAGGGCCCTAAAAAACAGGCGAGGTTTATTACTGTTAAGGTGAATTTCCTCCTCTTGTAATGCAGTTCAAGTATCTGTGTATTTAATGTTTAGATTACCCATTTAAAACCATGACCAGATGGCACACTTATTTAAAGAATAAACAGGAACACTGAAAGTGTTTTCACATTAATTTGCCATATTTTTTTAGTTTTTGAAATTTGCTTCATTCACTTAAATATGCCCTCACTGGAGTGGACTCTTGTATATTTTCCATAGTTTTAACATGACTATATTAGTCACATCTTGGTTTTTAAGAGTTTTTAAAAGGTAATACTAGAACTAAAATAATCTACTTTCTTTAAATAGTCTAGATAAAAAAGGAAGATTTGGAAAAAAAAAGATACTGTTCTTCAACTGAAGGAAGTTTCAAAGTCCACGCATTAAAGATTCTTTTTAAAAGACAGAAATAGAGGACCAATAAATTTATACAATTTTCCCAACCCCATGCTAACATTCCTCAGCAGGGAGGTTTTCATTTATTCACTGTGAAGCTAGGGCACAGTTGAAAATCAAAAGAGGACTAATGGTGTGAGGTCTGGGTTTGTAGTTTCCTGTGTCTGAACTGACTCTTTTTTTCCTTCCAAAGAAAGGTACTGTACTCGGACGCATTAAATCTTACTGATCAGTGTTGCCCGTGTTTTCTTGATTGCTCCGAAAGAGTGGGTAACCTCATGTAACCACAGTCATTTCGGGCATGAATTAACACTATCTTGCACAGCTAATTGGGTCTGAGATATACGTTATTTGCTTTTTTTGCTGGCACTGAAGTCAGGATTAGGTCTTTTTTTTTTTTTTTTTTCCTGACACTTATGCCAGAGAAGCATTTATGTACTAAGATGAACACATGGGCTCTGATGCCACAGGAATTGAATCCTTGCAGCAACCTGACAGCAGAAAGCCCCATAGTTTCCAAATTTTACAGCATCCCTTCCCCATCTGGACACCCAATGCATCTGTAACTCACCCGCTGCTAAAGCGGGGCATCGTCTTTCCCTTCAAGTTGACAAACGTAGGTGCCCATCTTTTAGCTTTGATAGAAATCAAGGTATCGGACCTACCTGAAGGCCAGAGAGGCTGCTCACCCCTCTCTGAATCTTTGCCGCTAAACCAGGTATTAAATGTCAGCACTTGGGGAAGATTCACTGACTGCCCACTCTGACCGTGGCAAGAGGAAGGCTCACAGTAAAGAGAATGTGTGTATGTGCCTGCAGATGTTCCAGTGAACGCTGATCTAACGGGAGTAACTGACTGTGACCTTTTTTTTTTTTTTCTTTTCTTTAGATGGTTGAGGGAGATATCCACCGGGGTACATGCTCAAGATTTAACTATTCCCTTACTGGCAAACAGTGGAAACACAGCTATTTGTAAAGACCAAAACAAAATAAAACCTGGCTGAAACCTGACATATTTTTATTAAAAACATTTTAGAAAAATATAGAAGAAAACGAATATAATTGCTATGATTTAAATAACACTATTAAGAATCAAATGATAAATTATTTCCTAAAGCAGAGACCACTGATACCAATGTCAGTTATTTTGATCTTGAATTGCTCTTCAACCGTCTCGTTTTCTTTAATGCAAAGCTCAGAAGTCATTCTAATTATTGGAGGCCTACTGCCAACTTCATATCATATATCAGGAGCTGCTGTGTAATATTACCCAGCAGAATGATTAAGTAAATGGGCTTTGGAGTCAAACTGACCTGGTTTTCTTTACCAGCTCTGCCATTTTCCACTGGAGTCATCCTAATCTCTAAGCCTCTGATTGTCTGTGTCTATAGTGGGAATAATAGAAATAGTCACCCCAAAAGATTGTTGCAAAAAGATTAAATAAGAGGGGCGCCTGGGTGGCGCAGTCGGTTAAGCGTCCGACTTCAGCCAGGTCACGATCTCGCGGTCCGTGAGTTCGAGCCCCGCGTCAGGCTCTGGGCTGATGGCTCGGAGCCTGGAGCCTGTTTCCGATTCTGTGTCTCCCTCTCTCCCTGCCCCTCCCCCGTTCATGCTCTGTCTCTCTCTGTCCCAAAAATAAATAAACATTGAAAAAAAAATAAAAAAAAAAAGATTAAATAAGATAATGTCTTCATTTTTTTTAAATTACAATTTAAAAAAAATGTTTATTATTTTGAGAGAGAGACAGACAGACAGACAGATAGAGCGCCAGCAGGGGAGGGGTAGAGAGATACAGAACTCGAAGCAGGTCCCAGGCTCTGAGCTGTCAGCACAGAGCCTGATGGCGAGCTCAAACTCGCAGACTGCGAGATCGTGACCTGAGCCAAAGTCAGATACTTAGCCGACTGAGCCACCCAGGTGCCCCTCAGTTAGTATCTTTAAAGTGCTCAGTGCCCAGTAGCAACAAATGAGCGTTCCTATAGCTGCACATCCTCACCAGCATTTGGTGTTGTCAGTGTTCTGGATTCTGGTCATTCTAATAGCTGTGTAGTAGGATTTCATTGTTGTTTTAGTTTGTATTTCCCAGATCACATATGATGTGGAGCATCTCTTCAGGTTTTTTGTTTGTTTGTTTGTTTTTGTCATCTGTATGTCTTTGTCAGGTATCTCTGAGCTTTTTTTTTTTTTAGCCAGGTTGTTTGTTTTCTTATTGTTGACTTTAAGAGTTCTTTGTATATTTTGGATAACAGTCCTTTGTCAGATGTGTTCCTGGCAAATATCTTCTCCCAGTCTGTGGCTTTTCTTTCTATTCTCTTGTCAGTGTCTTTAGCATAGCAGAAGTTTTTAACTTTAATAAGTTATTATCAATTATTTCTTTCATAGATTGTACCTTTGGTATTATATCTAAAAAGTGGTTGCCAGACCCATGAGCTATGAACTTTATGGTTTTGCATTTTTTTTGTTTAGGTCTGTGATCCATTTGAGTTAATTCTTGTGAAGGGTGTAAGGTCTGTGGCTAGATTAATTTTTCACATGTGGAGATGCAGTTCTAGAATCTTTGTTGAAAAGACTGTGTGTATGTCTACTCTATTGCCTTTGTTTCTTTGTTAAAGATCAGTTGATTGTGTTTATGTGGGTCTATTTCAGTGCTCTTGGCTCTGTTTGATTGATCTGTTTGTCTATTTCACCAATACCACACTGTCTTGATTACTATAGCTGACTTAATTTTAAAGCAACTCATTAAAAACAGTTCCATCAGGAGAAATATATACCACTCATTAGCTTATTGCCTAATCATAAAATTTTTTATTTGTGCTCTATTACAATGTTTATCCAAATGTATATACATTTTACCTGATTATAATAAGAATGCATTTAAATTTTATTTTCTCTTTTTAATATAACATTATTTCATATACACTATGAAATGTATATTTTATTTCCACCTTTATGATTTTTAATAACTTTCTAAAATTCCATTCAGTAAATGTAAGATAATTTTTCTGACTAACCACCCTTGTTGGTTATTTAATCAGTTTCCGTGTGGCTTAGATGATAGAATGCATGATCAGAAGTAGACAGTTCTGGATTTGAGTCTCAGTTTTGCCACTTACTAGCTAAATTCTCCTTTTGAGCTTCAGTTTCCTTATCTCTAAAACAGGAATGATCCCTGCCTTGTTGTAAGAATTAATGGATACAAAGTGTCTGATATAAAAGAGTGTACTAGTAAATCTTGTCTGATGATGTTGACGATGCTATAAATATATTTGTACAAGTGACTGAGTTTTTGCAAAATTTTAGTATATATATGTTCAGGGTTGATTTTTTAAAAAACTAATGAGTAGCTCAGTTGTTTGGCTGATTTTCATCATCTCTTCTAGTTACTTCCATGATGATTTTTTTCTTTGTCTGCAAAAGAGTATTGGATTATTTCCCTAATCTGTTTATGGTGTTATATGATGATTATAGTACTTGAAATTCCAGCATCAATGACAGCTCTCATAAAGTTGATGTATTGGGTATCTCCACAGTAAATACAAAATAAGAAATGCGACATAGAAACCATGGGTAGGTTTAGGCAAATATTTTAGCCTTTCTGTGTTACTAACATCAGAAAACAGGCAGTTTGTTGCTGAATGGGTTAGTTGTTTTCTGAAGCAGCTGGAATTAGCAACACATTTGGAAATGGATTTTAAAACCTTTAGCCTTTGCCACACCATTAGGAGAGCATTAGATTTGCAGTGATCTCAGTCAAGATCCCAATCTACTGAAGTGCTCAGCATAGAAACTAAATGTGAAATAGTGAACTGTATTTATTGTGCATCCACTATGTATAGGGGCATGTGGAGAATTAGAAAAATTATCACAGACACAAATCTTGTCTTTAAGAGTCATACATAGTAATAGGACGAAGCAACTTTACATCCTTCCTTACACTTACCCTTAGAAGGTCTTAAAAGTTCACCAGGAAATTGTAATTATAGGTTACTCAGCCCATTCTTAAACCCCTTTGGCACAATCAAATTCAAACTTCTGCTGAGGGGCACCTGCATGGCTCAGTCGGTTAAGCATCTGATTTTGGCTCAGGTCATGATCTCCCGGTTTGTGGGTTCGAGCCCTGCATCGGGTTCTGTGCTGACAGCTCAGAGCCTATAAAGCCTGCTTCGGATTCTGTGTCTCCCTCTCTCTCTGCCCCTCCCCCCCCCCCCACTCACTCTCTGTCTCAAAAATAAACATTTTTTAAAAATTTAAAACAAAACTACTGAAATATATTAATTTCTCATACCTTAATCCAAAACACAGTGGATAATTAAAGAACGAGAGTCAGTACAATTACAGAATAAAATAATTTTTCTTTCACAGTGAGGAGATAAAAGAGGATATACTAACATAGTAATTGAACAATTAGGAAGCATAATTGGAGAAAAATAGAATGCCAGAGATGGGGGACAGCTTCAAGTCCAGTGCCTTTATTTTCACATTCAAACTACTTTAAGGTCAGAGAAGTTAAATAACAGAACAAGGGTAGCAGAGCTGCAGGGGTGTGTATCCATGGTGGGTTGAGGGGAGGCAGGGGAGGGGCACTCTTCTGTGAACTCATGATTGGTTTTCAAGAAGTACAGAGTGCCTCTCAAGCATTTCCATCCCCATTTTGCAAATGGAGAAAAAAATTACATTGTTGCTCAACGAATTAATAAGTTTGAGTCAAGGACAACTTTTCATAGCATTCGGATAGGAATAGACAATTTTTACTTTTTAAATAAGTGGCTGATGTTTAAGGAAATAATATAAACAGCCTAGGAAAAGGAGATATTTGACGTGTTGAGTGAATCCCATAATGGGAGCCACAATGGAAACTGGCAGAGAGGAGAAAAGAGGCAGGAAAAGGAAGTCTATGGAAGGAAGCAAACTACAGTTAGTATGATGGATTGTCAAAAGAAGGACGTGACAAATGACCTGTCACTTTTTATTTAGGACAATTAATTAAATATGGCCACCTGACTGGAATGACTGGTATTTTCCTCTTCATTGTTCTGTGATTTAAGGTGGACTCTGCTGTAAAATAAAATGGAGAAAAATTGCAGAGGTGATTTACAATGTTGTACTAAAAAAAAAAAATTCACTTCAAAATTTTATTTTTAGAGAAGGAGGGATTTTGTGTTCCTTAGTTGCTGTCTTTGGATATAGAAACCACATTTGTGTATGTGTGTTACGTTGTGTACATTGAGGCAAAATTGCAATTAAAATGCTGAGATTAATTGGAAGCTGGGGAAGTACTGTACTCCCTGTTAAAGCTCATTTATTATTCCACAGTCATAGTCATAGGAATTTAGAATAAAAAATAGTTGGGAAATGCATCTTTAAAATCTTATTTCTTTCAAGAAATGTCAAATGAAAAGGTCGATTTTATTTGCAAGATCTGGCATTTTGAAGCACTTAGAAATGAATTTCTGCAAGCAGAGTTGGTTTAGCTGGGTTTGTCTACACCTGCTTCTAACTGGCTGTGTGGATTTTGCTTTAAAGCAGGATTTCTGGTATTGTAACAGTACTGTGCACTGTGCAGGTGGCTTACAGGCTCAGGACGCTGGAGAGAAGGGGATAGCTTTAATTAAGAGTGGATACCTTTGTGCCACAATTATTATGCAATACAGGTAACATAAGCATTAATGGGGCATTGCATCCCCTGTGAAGGTGGGATTACAACTGAGCTAAAAAAAATTCTCTTATGATTGAAATATTATTGCATGGTTATAGAGCTATAAAGTTGACTCAGAAACTCTACTGCCTCTACTGGATTCACAGCTTTATCAGGCACCTTGGAAAAATGTTCGATGAAAGACTCGTCACCATTCATAACGCACTGATGTAGTTGATCACATTTCTGAAGATAGGAGATCAGTTTTGAAAGTGATTGAAGGACATGTGTGGCACATTTTTCTTGATAAATGGACTAGCCTAGAGTTAATGTACTTGTTGGAGTTTTACTAGGGGGTGAAGATAGGGTATTTACTTGTGATTGCCCATAATGAAATTTTTCAACAAAGCAAATAATCAAAAGTGGTTAGTGAAAAAGTAGTCTTTCTGATTTCCCAAACAGTGGATTTTCTGAAATTTGTCTTATGGGTATATCCTTCAGATTCCATATCCACTGGTAATCTGCTTTTTAAAAAAATTATAGGAAACGAGTGGGGGGAGGAAGTTTGAATGCTTAACTGTGTGCATTTTTCTTTGCTTAATGGAATTAATAACTGTGTAATTGAAAACAGTCTAATACTCAGTTGACCTGCCTCAGTGAGTCAATGCAGACATTTCTGGATTGACTTAAACAGCTTGAAGGAAGAGTATATTTTGGGGACATAAAATTGATTTTATACAATCTGCTGATGAACAGTAAGGCTTAATGAATGATAGCCTCAAGAAACCTCATTACAGTAGCTTGGATGGATGAGCAGGAAAGGGAAGCAAATTTTTCAACAGGAAAGTTTCTGCTTAAACATGTAATTTTATAGATTAGTGTTATTCCCATTCCCCCAGAGCTTTCTGCAGGAGAAAAACAATCAACATGCATAATTTTATTTTCTTAAATCTTTTCTTTTACCTTACTTGCCTTAGCCTTCTTCTCTTGCTCCCCTTTCCCGCTTTTTTTTTTTTTTAATTTTTTTTTTTCAACGTTTATTTATTTTTGGGACAGAGAGAGACAGAGCATGAACGGGGGAGGGTCAGAGAGAGAGGGAGACACAGAATTGGAAACAGGCTCCAGGCTCTGAGCCATCAGCCCAGAGCCTGACGCGGGGCTCGAACTCACGGACCGCAAGATCGTGACCTGGCTGAAGTCGGAGGCTTAACCGACTGCGCCCCCCAGGCGCCCCCCCTTTTCCGCTTTTAAACTTTTAACTTTGAAATAATTACAGATCACAGAACGGATTCATGTGAGCTTGCAAAAAAATGTATAGGGAGGGAGATTTTGCGCACTCTTGTTGCAGCCTTTTGCAATGTTAACATCTTGTGTATCTGTGTACATTATAAAAGTCAGGAAATTGATATTGGTACAATCCATAGAACATATCCCGGTTTTACCAGTTACATATGCACAATTTGTGTGTGTAGTTCAGCTGTCTGACATGTGTAGCCACATGTCAAGATACGACAGTCAAGATACCCAGCTCTATCACCACTGCGAGACTAATGTTACCCCACTTATATCCACAACACAAAATTGGTGTTCTCACAATTTTTGTGATGATTTGTCTCACCCATTCTGATGAGTGTGTAGGGGTATCTCATTGTGGCTTTAATTTACATTCCTTTAATGGCTAATGATATTAACATCTTTTCATTAGATCATTTACAATTTATATATCCTCTTTGGTGAAATGTCTGTGCATGTCTTCAGTTTTTTTTTTTTTTCAACGTTTATTTATTTTTGGGACAGAGAGAGACAGAGCATGAACGGGCGAGGGGCAGAGAGAGAGGGAGACACAGAATCGGAAACAGGCTCCAGGCTCTGAGCCATCAGCCCAGAGCCCGACGCGGGGCTCGAACTCACGGACCGTGAGATCGTGACCTGGTTGAAGTCGGATGCTTAACCGACTGCGCCACCCAGGCGCCCCATCAGTTTTTTTTTTTAATTGGACTTTTCTTTAATGTTGGGTTTTGAGAGTTCTTTATATGTTCCGTGTGCTAGTCCTGTGTTGGATGTGTAATTTATAAATGTTTTCTCCCAGCCTGTGATTCTTTTTTATCTTCTTTTTTTTTTTTTTTCTTTTTTATCTTCTTAACAGGATCTTTCCCAGAGCAAAGTTTTGAATTTTGATGAGGTTTAACTTATCACGTTTTCTTCTTTTTTTATTTCAAGTTTATATTTAAATTCTTTTTTTTTTTAATTTTTAATTATTTATTTATTTATTTATTTTGAGACAGAGAGAGACAGCGTTAGCCGGGGAGGGGCAGAGAGGTAGGGAGACACAGAATCAGAAGCAGGCTCCAGGCTCTGAGCTGTCAGCACAGAGCCTGATGCAGGGCTCGAACTCACAAACTGTGAGATCATGACCTGAGCTGAGGTCGGACACTCAACCGACTGAGCCACCCAGGCACCCTGTTAAATTCTACCTAACATATATTGTAAAATTGGTTTCAGGTGTAGAATTTAGTGATTCATCACTTATATATAACACTCAGTGCTCAGCACAAGTGATCTCCTTAATACCCATTACCCATTTAGCCCATCCCCCACCCACCTTCCTCCATCAACCTTCAGTTTGTTCTCTACAGTTAAAAGTCTCTTATGGTTTGCTTCTCTCTCTTTTTCCCTCCTTCCCCTATGTTCACCTGTATACATCACCTGTATACACACACACATACATACATACATACATACATACATACATACATACATATACACCACATCTTTATTTGTTCCTTAGTCAATGGACATTTGGGCCCTTTCCATAATTTGACTATTGTTGATACTGCTGCTATAAACGTTGGGGTGCATGTGCCCCTTTGGATCTGTATTTTTGTATCCTTTGGGTAAATACCTAGTAGTGCAGTTGCTGGGTTATAGGGTATATCACTTTTTCTTCTTAGAGACATGCTTTTGGTGTCAGTTCTAAGAACTCTTTGCCTAGTCCTATGTCCTAAAGATTGTCTATATATTTTTTTCCTGCTTCTTTTATAAAATCCACTGTTTTGTCTTGATATGTTTTTATTGTTCTTACTATTACAGCCTTCGTTAAAAAATACTTTCACTCCATTCCATATTGCTCTAATTTAAAAATAATCACCAAAAAAATACAAAAATAAAAATAATCACCATACATATGGATCATCAGAGTCATTCTTGTTACAAAAATGGAGTCCTGTATAGAGTGCATAGATTATAATCCTCTTTAGGAAAGGAACTAGATCTGTTTCTCTTAAGGCATCTCTTGTATCTGTGTTCATGGTGAGCATGTACTTAGCTCACATGTTTTATTAGATGCAGCTTTTAGTATGGGTGTCTCTTTTTTCTCTTTTCCTCACGGTGAGATTTTGTCAAGGAAAAAATAAGCTGCGAAATTCCTATTACTAAGACCTTTGCATGGATGACAATACAACTTCTCTCTTCTGAAGCTCTGTAGTCGGCAGTAATCCCCAAGCTTTTTTCACCTCCCTCCAAGTGCTGCCCTTAAAGCTCAATGCAGAAGTGTGCCTAGGGAAGTCTTTATATAGACATGTAGATGCTTATGCCATCAACATTTTGGTGATAATGAAGAATTCCGTGCCTTTAAGTGTTAGGAAAGTCTCGTTGGGAGAAGCTTATAACTTGAAGTGCAGTGTATTCTTTGATGCTAGAATTGTATGTTTTTATCTCATTCTGATAAGACGCAGCAGAGGAGTTACTGTGCACACACGTATACACATATGCTTTGCCTTGCTTTGCCTCAAGGTTTTTGTATGTTGTTGAGGTACAGGATGTGGTTGGGGGCATGGTTATAACAATCCTGATGAGATTGCTGCCTTTTCCTTAATTTCCTGCTGCCTTCATGTTTGCCTTGAAATTCATAGTCATAAGCATGTTGTCATTACTGTTTTGATATGCAAACCATAGTACTGCTCCTCATCAGTAGTCCTTACTTGACAAAAACCCTACCTAAAGTTTCTTTGCCAGATTTATTCATTTATTCTCTGTCATTGGACTAGATGACCTGCAGGTTTCTCTCAACCCTGAGAATCTGTGACAATTTCAATCACTGGATTTCTTTCTCTCTTTAATATGATCTAAAAGACATAAAAAATATTAGAGGATGCAAAATAGGTGTAGTTCAGTCAAGGCAGAAGAAATCAGTTCATACCAGGTCTCTTCTATCATCTAAATAAGTCAGTACACTTGCAATGTAATTTTGGTCTTTTTGAAATTTGCCCATTTTCCAAAAAATAAAAGAAGACCCATCCTGTGAAGTACCAAGGTTGATAGTTTCATCTCTGTAGGCAAGGTGAATTCTTTTGATAATATTCCATCTTACCATTCGGCACAGCAGGGGATTCTTGTTGAGCAGAACTATGAACATTTGAGGAAGTGGATTTTGACAGCCTCTGCACAACTCTTTAAAAATGTGTTATTTATTATTTTAAAATATCAGCAGTAAACCTCACAGTTTAAAAAAGACAACCCCATTTTTGTCAACGTACAATTCTTTATGCTGTTAAAAGCAGGTTATACACTTCGAGGGGAGACCAGCTCATGGCGACTTGTTTCCGAAGACTTACCACTCTTACCTCTGAAGGTTGCAATTTGTTTAGGTAGGTTGCATTAGGCAGAGGTCTGCAGATAAACATCAAAGTTGTGTTAAGTCAATGGTGATAATTCCACATGCCATGTTTCATAATTATGCTTTTCAGAGACCACAGAGCACTAATTGGCTTGGGTGGTTGTTAGTTTCATTATTTGGTAGTAGAAAACAGGACCCCGGGAAGGTTGTGTGATTTTCTCTCCATCTCTCAGTGACTGGATAGGAAGAGAACCAAGCCTGTGGTCTTCCTGTGAAATTTAGTAGTCCAAGCAGAGCAAAATATCCACCCTGTGTTTCCCTCTGGAGGCTGTGATTGTGAAAGTGTTGTGTGTGATTTTCCAGTCAATATTTCTACACATTTACTTATTGTCACAAAAGTTCTGGGTCTTTCATGTGGGGCTCTAAGCCTTAAAATATAAAATCCATGCCAAAATAAAGGATCCTATTATGGGCAAGTCGCTCTCGCTCTTGCTCTTTCTCCCCCTTTTTCCTTTTTAGAAATAATACTTAACGATAAAAACAAATAAACGTGAATGGCAACTGAAAAAGCATTGCTTCCTTCTAGAAAACCACTAGGATTTGCATAAACCACTTGACTGTCTGGTAAATGATTACCTGCTCTGTCAGTCCCTGGGGACTTTTAACATTAGGCTATTTGCATTTTTAGAGATAAGGAAAGTTCTAAATTTGAAGGTGGGTATTTGTTACACTCTTCAGATGATGACAGTTTACAAAACTCTTTATAAAGTCAGTAAAAACATTACCTCTTCTGTATTGGGATAACCACATGAATTAAATTAAAGGCCTTGAAGGAGTTTGAATGTGTCCTGTGCATAGCCTATTAATTATGTCCTTTTGGTAAAACTGAGATGTGTTAAGGCTAAAATCTCAGAATATTACCACTTTGAGAATTGGAAAGGAAGTTTAAAAGATTTTCTATTGTCACTCTTAAAGCATCCACAAGGAGACATTTACAGCAATGTAAAACAGCCTGGCCGCCTCTGTTCGGTATTTGCCGCTGAAGTAGATTTGAGGAAGAGATTGATGTCATACAGAGCTGGAATTTCACTGGGGTTCCATCCTGGAAAAGCAGATTGACGTTAACATTCTTGTAACTAAGTCCATGTCCTACTGACAGTGAAATAATAGCCACCTTTGAATTTATTATTTTTTATCTGGCAACTGCAAGCATAGTTTATTAAACTTCGAATTGCTGAAGCCTGGCAGTGTTACGGGTGAATTTGCATAAACTCTAACTGATACTTTTTCCTGTATTTAATTTTCAGGTTGCAAATAGTTTGAAACAGTTTCTTTCATTTTGAGTTCATATATAGTTACATTAAAATTTTTCCTTTTTGGGGCGCCTGGGTGGTGCAGTCGGTTAAGCATCCGACTTCAGCCAGGTCACGATCTCGCGGTCCGTGAGTTCGAGCCCCGCGTCGGGCTCTGGGCTGATGGCTCAGAGCCTGGAGCCTGTTTCCGATTCTGTGTCTCCCTCTGTCTCTGCCCCTCCCCCGTTCATGCTCTGTCTCTCTCTGTCCCAAAAATAAATAAACGTTGAAAAAAAAAATTAAAAAAAATTTTTTTTCCTTTTATTTTTATTTTATTTTTTGTGGTTTTCAGACTTCGATAGCACCATATTTTGTCTAGGGTTGTAAAGCATGCGGGCTTATCTTGATTTATCTTGAGGTGACATCAATGCCTTCAAAGTCAGAGGGGGCCACACACAGTCAAGGCAGGTCTTTGTGGAGGCAATGGACAGAATACCAAGGCTGATCCATTATCATCATGATCATCATGGCTAACATTGTTTGAGGGTTCATTTATATCCATTTAATTCTCACCGCAATCCTGTGAAGTATGTGAAACTTAACAATTCCTTATTTAAAACCCTTAGGGTTGGATGTGTTTCAGAATTTAGAGTTTTTTGGAGTTTAGAAAGGTAATCAGGGGTAATACCATGTGTTACACAAAATCTTCAGTGGGGTCCGGGAAAACACCTCAAAAGCATCCCCTTTAGAATTTCTTCAGGGAAACGTCTGAGTGGTCACACTGAGTATTAATAAAAACCATAGATACTTTCATGTTAATTCAGATCAGGTCTTGCCACCAAATGAGGTTGGCCATCATCTTATGAAAACATTTCTGTGTCTTTCTGAACTTCTGGTAGATACCAAATAAATTTAATAACATAACAAAATTTTGTGCTTGTTTTGGAAAACTAGAAGAAGCTTGGTGCTTTCTCTCCCTCCTGTACACTATCAGAGAACACCCTCCTTTTTATTATCCCCCACGAATTATACTTCTTAGGCAGTAATTACTCTTCTGCTTTCTGTAGATAGTAAATTTCTCAAAGCTATGATATTTCATACCGAATGAATGGAATTTAACAAGGTGAAATATCACAAGGAAAAACAAAGTTAGACTGCAGGGATTGAGGCATTGTGTCCTAGCCGACAGGCGTTTAGCAGTATGTTAAGTAACTAACAACGTGAAGAGGCCACCAGCAATGTGAACACACTTCAGCATATAGTAGGAGTGCAGTATTCAGAATGTGGGAGTTAGTCAAACCTCACTGGATCCAGAGCATATCTGGAGTCTTGTCTTCATTTCTGGTTGGCATACTTTAAAGGGATGCAGGCAGTGTGAAATCTCTTCCGGGTAGACTGCTCAGGAGAGCGGAACCGCTTGAAGCTGTGTCGTGTTAAGGCACAGGTGAAATAATTGGGCAAGTTTAGTTGAGTTTTGCCAGTTTCTAGCAGTATTTGACTACCCCACCTGCTCAAATGAGTAATGTTAGCTTCATATTGATGGGTGCCAGCTGTATGCCATGTCCTAAGCTATTTAACACTTGGGATACAAAGAAGGAAAGACATGGGCCCTGCCTGTCACAGGCTTCATGTCTAATGGGACACAGAAATCTATACAACTATTTCCAATACAGTATGTTAAGTGTAACCATAGACACAGTATGAGGCCGCACAGAGAAATTGTGATTAGCTCTCTGTGGTGATGGGGTTGGAAGGCTAAAGCCTCCGGAGAGAAACTGAATTCTTTTTTTTTTTTTTTTTCATCGAGAGAGAGTGGGGGTGGGGGAGAGGGAGAGAAACTTTTTTGTAATTTTAAATGTTTATTTTGAGACAGAGAGAGGGAGAGTGTACACGTGCAAGCGGGGGAGGGGCAGAGAGAGAGAGGGAGGGAGAGAATCCCAAGCAGACTCTGAGCTGTCAGCATAGAGCCTGACATGGGGCTTGAACTCACTAACCGTGAGATCATGATGACCTGAGCCGAAATCAAGAGTCAGACAAGTGTCTGACTGAACCACTCAGGTGTCCTGAAAGAGACAGACAGACAGTGAGAGAGAGAATCTTCAGCAGGCTCCACGCTCAGCATGGGGCTTGACGCAGGGCTCAATCCCACGACCCCGGGATCCTGACCTGAGCTGAAATCAAGAGTTGGATACTCAACTGACTGAGCCACCCAGGTACCCCGAGAAACTGAATTCTGAGCTTGGTTTTGAAAAAAAAAAAAAAATTAAGTGAGTGAGATAAAATTGAGAAAGGACAGCATAGGCTTGTTCAAATATTTGGAAGGATGTTATGTATAAGAAGGATTGACATTGTGCAATATGATCCCCAGGGGCTCAGGGCCCCGTTGGGGAAATGTGCAGGGAGAGAGATTTTGAAGGAGTCTTTGATAGAGCCGTCCAAAGGCTTCTTTGGAATGTTCGGAGTTCCCAGTCCTTGGATGTGTTAAAGCATAGACGAGTCAGTTGTTTGGTGGCAACAGTACAGTAGCACGTGGTGGGGGCAGGGGTATCACACGATGGCTAGAGGTGAAGCACAGTGAAGTGCTTAAGGGCATGGGTTCTAGATCTGACTCCTGGAACTGGTCCTTCTAACTACTGGCTCTGTGACCTGAGCTAGGATTGTTAGGAAGTTAACATCGAAGGGCTCAGAACTGCATCCGGTACACAGTAAGTGCTAAATAAGTAGCTAATGAATATTAGCTGTTATTGTTGTCGTTGGATGGGTGGTCGACATACCCTTTGAAGTACCTCTCACCTTGAAAGACTGAATTTCTGCAAATTTCTACAACATTTTCAAGAGAGGCTGGTACCCCAACTCTCTCTAGCTCATGCTTTTCTTTGTCCCATAGATAAAGTGGCCTCGTGAATAGGAATGCCTGCCCGAATATCAGAATTGGAGATCATGGATGAAGATCGATTAACTGAAGAAGTCTTGGATAAGTTTGTTAATTGTCATGAACAAACATATGAAGAATTTCTGAGCACTTTTACTCATCTTTCAAAAGGTAAAATGGAGAAGTCAACTCTCTAGAGCAGTAGAGATAAAGAATTTTATTATAATTTTGTGTCTTTGCTGTTTTTTCAAAAAGACTATTTAATAAGCATTCATTCATTCCTTTCCTTTGATCAGCTAATGCATATCAGGGATTTGAGACTGATGCATGCAAATTCCAACATTTCTCTACAACCAAGAGTTGTATTATGGAGTCAGAGCCATCGAATTTGAGAACTAAAAGGGACCCGAGAAATCATTTCGTATAATTCATTTGCTTTTGAAGAGATATAAGCACAAAGAGTAGAGGTTTTTAAAAGCGTGTTTAAAATGTTTAAGAAATATAGCGTAATATAGGCTATGGAGTTACACTGTATCCCTTTGGGTCCTGGCATTGCCACTTTCTAGGTATGTGACCTTGGGAGAGGCAGTTGAGTAAGGGGGGTGGGTAATAATGGTGCCTTAAAGGTTTATGAAGGTTAATTGAGAGACTCCAAGTAAAACCCTGAGCAGAGTGGCTAACACAAGAAATACTCAATGCTAGGCATTGTTGGTTTTTGTCACTGGGATGATAATGATGCTATGGTCACTGGAGACTGGAAACACCCCTCCAGACTGGAAGTGATAAACCGAAGCCTAAAGTCCAAGCCCATGTTGTGTGTTTCATTACGTGTCTTGCTCGCCTCATACAGTGGTGTTGTGTTTTTTCGATTGAGTCAACCTTTAAAAGTTGGGAAATGTTACATAAAAAGTCTTGATTTATGGTCTTCTTCTCTGATTAAGAGGGAAGACCTGTTACCTCTGATTTCCCTGATGGCAAGATCAGCTAGAGCTCGGGAGCCCTTGCCCTGTGAGCGCCCTGTTTGTCACACCCTCTGGCATTCGCACGTTGTGAAGAAGTGTGTATGCGTTGCCTGCTTCATTCACCCAAGTGGCTCCTGTAGGCATTTGAGTTTGTAGTCTTTGTTCTGGGTTCTGCCTCAGATGGCCTGCCATTGGCTCGGTCTCAACTTTGGTCCTTTCTGGGTCCCTGATCCACATTTGTGAGACAATTGGTTCTCCCCCCTTGCTGCACATCGGACTCACCTGAGGGGTTTTTTAGAGCATGGTGATACCAGGGCCCACTCTAAATCTTAGCTGGGGCCCAGGAATTGGTATTTTGTAAAAATTCCCCTGGTGATTCCAATGTGTACCTGATTGAGAATAGGGAGTTTCATAATCTCCGGGGTGATCACACTTTCAAGATACTTCATGATTTTAAGTCATGATTCGTGTGCCCTTAACAAATGTAAAAGAAGGGTATTTATAATGAAGAAAAGGAAAAGTGATTCTAACTGGTTACTTTGTGCAAGATAGTTGGAATATTGATATTTGTTTTGTTTACGCTTGAAAACTGTGGGCGATGTGTTTATTTACACTTAATGGAGAAATTAGGAAATATCTTGTTTACTTTGAGGCTGTGAACGATCTGTTTTGACATGATATGTCAATCAAATTAATCTTGCTTAAGGCCAAATCATCTTTTGGTCTATAAACTTGGGTTTGGGAAGATGTTTGCTTTCTCAGAGCCTAATGATTTATTTCCATCCTTTCTGTACCTAACAAAGCAGTAGGAATGGTTGGGGTGGGGTGTGGAAACAAGGGCAAAACTAGCAGAATTAATATATTTTGTATGACAATTGCATTTTGTGTGTGTGTGTGTGTGTGTGTGTGTGTGTGTTTTTGGAAAGAGTGTGTATGCAAGTGGGGGTGGAGTGAGGTGGGGGGAGAAGGCTGGAGGGAGAGAGAATCTTAAACAGGCTCCATGCTCAGTGTAGAGCCCAATGAGGGGCTCGATCCCACAACGGTGAGATCATGACCTGAGCCAAAATCAAGAGTCGAATACTTAACTGACTGAGCCACCCAGGCACCCCACCAATGGCATTTTGATAATCCAAATTATTTTGGAAGTTGCAAAGCTGACTTTATTTTCATACTCTGGAAAAGTAAGAACTTCTTGCAAGGACTTGAATGTTTTAAAGGGGTTATGATGTTTTTTGTTTTGGGGGTAAGGGGCATATTGTGTTTTCAGATTTCTGTAAGATCATTGCATGCTGAGAAAGAAATTGTTGCAGATGTGGTGACTTCATTCTGAGTTCAGTTTTGTGCCCCAAATTGAGCTGAAATAAATGATGATGCAAGTTACATTAACTGCATCTCCAAGCACACTCTTTTTTTTTTTTTCCCTTTCAAAATATCCCTAGGCACCAGTTCACATTATAAACTAATGACCTGAAAAAATTCCTCTTAAAGCACAAAGAATTGTGAGTGCAAAAATGTGTCTTAAATCAGTAAGCATCCTTCCCCTCCCCGCCCCCGAAACATTTAAGTACCTTCTGAAAAACCAAATAGTACTCAGGGACAGGCCTAGGAGTCCGCAGAATTGATCGAACTGAATGCGGTTAGTTTTGTTTTAAGGAAGAGATGAAAGCTGTTTGTTCAAAGTTTTCCCGTTCTTTCCAGCCCTTCATTTGTCTTGGTGTGCTCGCTTGTTTTGCTGGTGTGTACAATCTTCTCTCTGTGAAAGTGGTAATCACCACACCGGCTCATGTACATTTCTTGAGTAAGTTTGGTTTCTCAAGTCTATTACAATTTCCTCTGATTGACTGTTCTATTTATTTTTATAATAGTTATATGCCAGAATGCTTATAAGATTCATTTTCTTTCCAAGACTGTTAAAAGGGTCAGTAATCCTATTAAAAATATTTCCCTGGAAAAAGATTAAACTATAGCCTGATTGAAAGAAATTCACATCACTGTTTCAGACTGTTGGAAAATCATTGGAAACTGTGAATATTGTAGCAAAAGTCTCACTCCAATACATTGATGTTGATCCTATTTTGCAAGGGTTTTGTTTTGTTTTTTAAAGCAACTCTGTTTTTTTCTTAACTATGGTACATACTTGATAATAAATACAATGTTCTATCAAAATGTTTATAGAGACATATTAATTATGTGTTTCAAACAGACAGTTGTAATTGAATTCTCAATAGTATCATCAGTTCAAGAGAGTAAGACAAAGTTGTGAGATTTGTATTAGAAAATCAGTGTGCAGACTTTGGTTTTATTCATTATTGGTGAGATGTTTATTATATTGTTGATATTATTGAGGGTAAAGATAAGAGGCTAAGTTTCAATCCTTGGCATCTCAATTTCTTTGTGAATGTAATTCTTTTATCCATATAAAGGAAAAAAGCGCCTTTTCCTTCTTGTCTGTCATATTTCTATCATTTGCTTGGGTTAGGAAAACATAGATGTGAAAACTTATATTTGATTTTCTGCTAATGCATTTATTCATTTATTCATTCATTAATTCTGTAACTCCTAATGGTCTAGGTATTGTTTTAGGTGCTAAGGATCCCAAAATAAATTAAGATATACTTTGTGTTTTCAAGCATACACAGTCCAGGATGAGAGATACATAAGTAAACAAAAAAATTACACTATTGTATGATAAATACCATAATAGAGAAAAGCAGGGTGTTCCGTGAGAGCTCACAGGGAGGCCATCCAGTCCCTGCCTGGGTGGGGAGGACAGTAAAATCTACTCATTGGAGACAATGTCCATGGTGAGGCTGCAGTAACCACTGAACCAGTGGTTCAGTGCAGGAGGTTTTGACAGATAAGAGCCAAATTGAACGATGTTAAAAATGCCTCCATTGTTGGTTGTCCTTTGGATCATATTTCCCTTTGTGTTGGTACTAATATATATATTTTTTAAATAATAGGTTTTTAAGGTAGAGATGTAGCCTTATCCTAGTGAGGGTGAGAATTGTTTCTAATTTCCTTCCACACCAAGATCAATCACCATACGAGCTGATAGGGGAGGCATTTGCTCCCATCTTTTTTTTAATTTTATTTTTTTTTTAATTTACATCCAAATTAGTTAGCATATAGTGCAACAATGATTTCAGCAGTAGATTCCTTAATGCCCCTTACCCATTTAGCCCATCCCCCCTCCCACACCCCCTCCAGTAACCCTCTGTTTGTTCTCCATATTTATGAGTCTCTTCTGTTTTGTCCCCTTTGCCGTTTTTATATTATTTTTGTTTCCCTTCCCTTATGTTCATCTGTTTTGTCTCTTAAAGTCCTTGTTTGAGTGAAGTCATATGATATTTGTCTTTCTCTGACTAATTTCACTTAGTGTAATACCTTCCAGTTCCATCCACATAGTTGCAAATGGCAAGATTTCATTCTTTTTGATTGCTGAGTAATACTCCATTGTATATATGTACCGCATCTTCTTTATCCATTCATCCATCGATGGACATTTGGGCTTCTTCCATACTTTGGCTATTGTTGATAGTGCTGCTATAAACATTGGGTTGCATGTGTCCCTTCGAAACAGCACACCTGTATCCCTTGGATAAATACCTAGTAGTGCAATTGCTGGGTCGTAGGGTGGTTCTATTTTTAGTTTTTTGAGGAACCTCCATACTGTTTTCCAGAGTGGCTGCACCAGCTTGTGTTCCCACCAACAATGCAAAAGAGATCCTCTTTGTCTGCATCCTCGCCAACATCTGTTGTTATCCGAGTTGTTAATGTTAGCCATTCTGACAGGTGTGAGGTGGTATCTCATTGTGGTGTTGATTTGTATTTCCCTGATGATGAGTGATGTTGAGCATTTTTTCATGTGTCTGTTAGCCATCTGGATGTCTTCTTTGCAGAAGTGTCTATTCATATCTTTTGCTCATTTCTTCACTGGATTATTTGTTTTTTGGGTGTTGAGTTTGATAAGTTCTTTATAGATTTTGGATACTAACCCTTTATCTGATATGTCATTTGCAAATATCTTCTCCCATTTTGTCGGTTGCCTTTTAGTTTTGCTGCTTGTTTCCTTTGCTGTGCAGAAGCTTTTTATTTTGATGAGGTCCCAGTAGTTCATTTTTGCTTTTGTTTCCCTTGCCTCTGGAGACGTGTTGAGTAAGAAGTTGCTGCGGCCAAGATCAGAGAGGTTTTTGCCTGCTTTCTGCCTGAGGATTTTGATGGATTCCTGTCTTACATTTGGGTCTTTCATCCATTTTGAGTTTATTTTTGTGTATGGTGTAAGAAAGTGGTCCAGGTTCATTGTTCTGCATGTCACTGTCCAGTTTTCCCAGCACCACGTGCTGAAGAGGCTGTCTTTATTCCATTGGATATTCTTTCCTGCTTTGTCAAAGATTGATTGGCCATATGTTTGTGGGTCCATTTCTGGGTTCTCTATTCTGTTCCATTGATCTGAGCATCTGTTTTTGTGCACTCCCATTTTTTAAAGTGTTAGTTACTACTCATATTGCGGTCACACAGAAATTATATATGTAGGAAGCCAGCGACTTAGAAATTGACATTCAGTCTTTTCAACTCCATTTTGTTACATATGGTAGTAACTTTGGTGGGGGAGGGTTATAGTGGTTACATCCAGTTCTCAATCTCTCTCTATCATACACATACCCCGTCATTGTTCTGGTTTTGTTCTTCAGGCTGCATGATTAGTTTTCATTAAAGTTATGTACTTTACCAACTGTTTAACTTAAAATAGTTTGGAAGTTGAAATGAATACACTGTGATTTTATTGAAACAATTTTTTTAACATTATTTATTTTTTGAGAGACAGAGACAGAGCATGAGTGGGGGAGGGTCAGAGAGAGAGGGAGTCAAAGAATCTGAAGCAGGCTCCAGACTCTGAGCTGTCAGCACAGACCCTGATGTGGGGCTCGAACTCATGAACCGCAAGATCATGACCTTAGTCGAAGTTGGACACTTAACTGACTAGCCACCCAGGCACCCCTATAGTGTGATTTTATGATTAACTCTTAAATAAGTCTTTGGTTTTCATTCTCTCCTTTCAATCTTAAAACACATAGGATCCAGTTCCCAAGTGATTTTACCAGTTTTTATGATTACCACATAACAGCTTTCTATTCACTGCTATATTTATCTACTTTAGCTTGTTTTCTTATGTCTAGGTCAAAGATTTTATTTCTGATTTTGATGTGTAATTTCGTTTCTGGTTTTCCTTATGCTACTCACATTTTACTAATAATACTTTGTGCTTTCAGCATTTTATTATTCTTTCAATATATCTTTGAAAAAACGCCCATCAACTCAACCGCCCTTCTCCCTTCATACTTGTTAATATTTGAATTAAATTCCCCCTGAGGTAGAACATTCAGTACAAATGGCCATGCATGTGGCTTTATAAGCTGGTGGTGTTCTGGCCTTTGTTCCAAACTCTTATTAAGAGTTTCAAAACCTCTGAATAGGTTTTAAGTTTTCTTAGATTTTAGTGATATTATATAATCATAAGAGAGCTTATTCTATATTTTTCACTTTATTCACATTTAGTTCTTTAAGGAGCTGTGCCAGTGCTCTATCACCATTACAAATTTCAGGAATGTACAGTTACCATAAGATTTGTGATCATTCGGCCTGCAGTGTCCAGCATGAGAGACACATATGGTGGTTGAGCACTTGAAATGTGGCTAGTGCTGCCCACTTGAGTTTTAAATTTCACTTAATTTTAATTAGTTTAAGTTTAAATAAAAATGCTCATATTCAGCTCAGTTATTGGAAAACTTTTAAATATGTTTAGGACAACTTGGGTATGTGAATTAATTTTTTCAAATGTAAATTTTATGAAATACTGAGGAGTCCCCTTCTGTGGTTTCAATTACCTGTGGTCAACCAGGATCTGCAAGAAGATGGTCCTCCTTCTGAATTATTGTCAGAAGGTCATAGTAGCCTAATACTACATCATAGTGCCTGCCTCATTCACATCATTTCATCTCATCAGATAGGCATTTTATTGTCTCATCATCACAAGAAGAAGTGAATATGGTATAGTAAGATATTTTAAAGAGAGAGTGACCGACAATTCACACTTTTATTATAGTTACTGTTGTAATTATTCTACTTTATTATTGTTGTTGTTAATCTCTTACTGTACCTAATTTATAAATCAAAGTTTACCATAGGTATGTATGTACTGGAAAAAACAGTTTATATAGGGTTTGGTACTGATTGGGGTTTCAGGCATCCATTGGGGGTCTTGGAACAAATTCTTCATGGAAAAGCGGGGAACTACTATAAACACAGATCAAGTATTTCTGATGAAAAATTTTCACCTGGGGGCACCTGAGTGGCTCAGTCAGTTGAGTGTCCAACTTTGGCTCAGGTCATGATCTCTTGGTTTGTGAGTTTGAGGCCCACGTCAGGCTCTGTGCTGACAGGTTAGAGCCTGGAGCGTGCTTCAGATTCTGTGTCTCCCTCTCTCTCTGCCCCTCCCCTGTTCATGCTCTGTCTGTCTCTGTCTCTCAAAACTAAATAAACATTAAAAAATTTTTTAAAAAGTTAAAAAAATTTTTCTTCATCTGAATTGAGATAAGCTATAAATGCAAAATATGCAAGGATTTTGAAGAATTTGTATAAAAATAGAATATAAAATATCTCAGTAGTATTTTCATTTTAACTGCATTTAAAATGACAATATTTTAGAAAATTGACTTAAATAAGATATGTTATTAAAATTAACTTCACTTTCTAAAACTTTAAAAAATGTGTTTGCTTGAAAATTTAAAACCACATATGTGGCTTACATTATATTTCTACTGAGCATCACTGCTCTAGATCAGTAGTTCTCAAACTTGGCTAAATATCAGAAAAACTTTTATAATGTCAAACTTGTATAAGAATAAAGATTTCCAGGACCACCTGGGTCACTCAGTCAGTTAAGTATCCGACTCTTCATTTTGGCTCAGGTCATGATCTCACAGATCAAGCCCCACGTCGGGCTCTTTGCTGACAGCCCAGAGCCTGCTTGGGATTCTCTCCATCTCTCTCTGCCCCTACTCCACTCACACACTCTCTCTCACAAAATAAATAAATAAATAAATAAACAAACAAATAAATAAATAAATAAATAAATAAATAAATAAGCAAGCTTAAAAAAAAAGAATAAAGATTTCCAGATGCTTTCTGGGCTTATTAAATTAGAGGCTCTATAGTGAAGGGTCCAGGAATTTTTACATTCATAACGCTTTTCACTAATTCAGCTGTACCACTAGTTTTGAGAACCTCTGGTTTAGACTACAATTCTGATAATGCAGTCCCTTAAAAGGCAGGACTATCTAAATATCTTTTTTAAGGTATTTAGATTTTTTAAACAATACTTATTTAAGTAATCTTTATAGCCAACGTGGGACTCAAACTCACGATCCCAAGATCTAGAGTCACATGCTCTTATGACTGAGCCAGCCAGGCATCCCCTTGTTTCTGTTTAAACTATAATGTTAGAAGAGACATTCCAGTGCTCTTAATTTTACCTTAATTCACTGATGTATTCACTAAGCATTTGTCTTGAGTAACTTTAATTGTGACAATGATGCAAAGAAGAGCCATTACTTACCCTTTTTATACCTCAGAGAACTGAAAGCCATTATAAATTAACACCTTGCCTGAGGACCGGTCAGGGGTTCAGACTCCAGACATCTGACCCTCCTCTGTATCACTATACTCCCACAGAAACATCTGGGAAGGTGAGATTGTAGGAAAACTAGTCTAATATTATTATTGATAAGCAGCTAGCATTTAGTAGGCACTAGATATTGTGCTAAGCACTTTACCTGGGTCATCTCATTTCTTATAATAGCCTAGTGAATTTTTTCTTATGTTTTGATCTTTACGATTGCCAACTTTTAAACAGGTGAGGACATGAAGGCTTAAGGTTAATAAACACCTTACTATTGTGGACTGAACTGTGTCCCGCCAAAATTTATACAATGAAAACTGAACCACCAACGTGAGTGTATTTAGAGATAGGGTCTATAACGAGGAGATTGAGGCTAAGGGTGGAGTCCTAACCCAATATGATGTGTGTCCTTATGAGAGAGACACCTCAGGGATGTGCACACACAGAGAAAGGCCCCAGGAGGACTCAGCAAGAAGGTGGCCATCTGCAAGCCAAGGAGAGAGGCTCAGGAGAAACCGAACCTTGCTAACACCTTGATCTTGGACTTCTAGTCTCCTGAATTGTGAGAAAATATATTTGTGTTGTTTAAGCCACCCAGTGTGTGATATTTTGTTATGGCATCCCTAACAGACTTTCCAAGGTTATGTAGCTAGTTATTGGTGGAATTAGATTATGGACTGAGTCAGTGTAGCTCCAAAGCCCATAATCAACCACTTTGCTTTTTCTGTCTTCCTCGTAGCATTGGGCAGTTCTTCTCAAGATCTGGGAGTCACTGGCATGCAGATACTGTGGACCACGGGAATAGTTGCACTTCCTCAAAAGATAATTATTTCAATGTTCTTTAGAGTGTAAGCTTCATGAAGGCTGGATTTTGTTCACCGATGTTATTCTAGTGCCTGAAGCAATGCCTGGCAATATAGAATAAATAGATGCTTAATAATATTTGTTGAGGGTCACCTGGGTGGTGGCTTAGTCAGTTAAGTGTCTGACTCTTGATCTCAGCTCAGGTCTTGATCTTAGGGTCATGAGTTCAAGCCTTGCCTTGGGCTCTGCACTGGGTGTGAAGCCTACTTGAAAACAAATATTTGTTGAATAGATGAAAAAAAAAAAAAAAGAATGTAGAATGCCAAACAGGAGGGCCTCTGAGATCCAAAGAACATCCACATTTAATGGACGGGTACAAGAAGAAGAAGAAGCCCATGAAGAAGACCATGTCAGATGCCCCCTGTTTGGATTCAGTATACTAGCTAACTGGGAGCCATAGTAGAATTCACACACACGTAGACACACACACATACACAGGGAGAGAGACAGAAACAGAGACAGAGAGACAGACATTGCAAGTGATTTTGAAAGGCAGAAGCAAAGAAGGAGAGAAACAGTTGGAGTCAGGGAGACCAGCAAGGACCCTGAGCAGAAATACGTCCTTGGAGGTATGGAGGAGGGCAGCGGAGGGGGATACGGAAAGCAGGGAAGCCTATAATGAGACCCTGACAGCATCTGGCCCAAGGTGAGTGCCAGAGGAATAGGGAGAAGCGTCAAAGATGAGTCACAAGTGTCTTGCCTGGAGAGGCGGAGGCCCACGGAGGCCGAGTGACTGGTTTGAAGGCACACAAGTCTCATTTCAGGAGGCTTTTGTTTCTTCCCTTATTGGGCGTCTGCTCTGTCAAGAGCTTAGAATCTTGGGCTGGGATTTGCTTTACGCTTCCGGACTGATAAGTTTTGAGCTGTCAGTTCAGCCAAAGGAATATCACTACTCATACTTGACAACTTCTAAAAACTGTAATTAAAGAGGAAAGTGGTGACAGCGCGTAAAACAACACGTTTCCAAAGTTGACACATCATTTTGGTCCCCAAAGCTGTTTTGAATTTGAACGCTAGAAACGCATCTTTCAACTTCCATAGTGTTCCAAAGAGTCTCTTCCCAGTCTGAAGAATGAATTTAAAATCTGCGATAGAAAAATACCACAGAGAAAAATAGAGAAAGCAGCTGGCACTCTTACCCACTTCAGAGCAGGAAAGGAATTTCAGCGGAGCATGAAAACAGCTTTCTCTCATGAAAGAAAACACAACAACAAAAAATAATCCCTGCTGTGTAGCCTTTTGCAGTTGTTTCCTGTCGAGTATTAGACAGAGACCGGCGGGCTTAACATTGTTTTGATACCCCTGCAACCCGCAGACAGCGGAGGAAGTTGGAAACGAACCGCCCAGCTTCATGCTTCCAGGTGGCACGTTCGCCACATTTTCTGCGCTGTTGTTATCAGTCACTTAATTCCCTACTGAATATTGAGTGGTGTTTTTAGTTCACAGGCCATTTGCAGTGTCTTTCTGTTTCTCCTTTTTTTCTGTTAGCCACGTGAGAAGAAAAAAGGCAGCTTGGCAGGCGCTTTTGCAAATGGGAGTTTAACAGTGAAGTGCACGATGGAAAACAGCACAGCAAATAGCAGTAAACTTGCCTTGACCTGAGACATAGGCCACTGGGATGTTAACCTCAAGAGGAAGTTGTAGGAAGCATAGTATGAGGACTTGCTAATAAAAGCCACTAGGCAATTAAAAAGCCCTGCTAATTAGTCTGGCATCCCCAGGGAGAGAATAAGGAAGCGGTGTTATTTTTGAAGATTTTTACTGATTTTTTGTTTGTTTGCTTTTTGGTATTGCTGAAAGAATTTTTTAAAAAAGTTCATGATTTTATATTGACTTATATTAGTTTTATATCAGTAGTTATATGTATGTGACCTCTTTATCAAAACATAGTACCGAGCGGCGGGAAGGGGGGCACCCAGGTAGCTAAATGGGTTAGGCGTGGGACTCTTGATCTCAGCTCAGGTCTTGGATCTCAGGGTCATGAGTTCCAGCCCCGCATTGGGGTCCATGCTGGGCATCAACAAAACAAAACAGAAAAACATAGTGCCAAGCATCACATAGAACCCTCAAGGAGGAAGAAAGTGTTGAATAAAGGGAACTCATTTGTAGCAGAGCCCCATGGAAGAAACAGCACCAGCAGCATTAACCTATTCTTTCTCTTCGAGGGAACATCTGCAAACTGTAATTAAGCAATTTTCATTTGTTTCTCTATTTCTTTTGTCATCACTAAATCACTACATTTAGGGAGCAAATTGACAAATTAGATAACACAAAATGGCTGGTTCAGTGGTGGAAGGAAATCTCCCCTCCCTCAAATTATGATGCATTTTGAACTGATTAAGCCATTTTGTTTTAGATACATTAGCGTAAATCTTCAGCTGTAGTTGTTACAGTTCATTTTCTACCCATGAATATTTGGTCCATAGATAATCATTTGTTTTCTGTGTCTGCTATAACTCAGGTGCAATTGGGTAAGGAAAGAAAATGTATTGGAGTATTTACAATGTTTTGAATTATAATCATTAAACTTATTTTTTGGCAATGTTGTTAACACATAGTATTTTGTTGCAATAAATTTCTAGTGTGTTTTCTCAGTGAAGTAAGATATTATGAGCTTGTAAATTGGGTTTGTGTGTAAATAAAGGATCATTTTCTTTGATTCTCCTTATATGTTTTTAGTGTATATATATTGTATATATTTTGTGTGTGCATATAAATGAGAGAGGTGAATTTTCTTGGGCAAACGGAATGTTGAACTTTTACAAACTAAAGCAGAAAATTGCTAGTGGCCAAATAAACTTTTAAGATGGTCACGGTCAGCCTTTAAGTGGCTGATTAAAACAATATTAAGTGAGTGCGCAGTTGTTTTGTATGCGTTTGTCTTTAACTTGAGATGTTATTTTTACTTATCGTTGTTAAATGTATTATTATACTTGAAGAGAAAGAGTAAATTACTTAACTTGAAACCAAGTTGGTTTTCAGACCGTGTCCTTTGATTCAGTTGAACGGGCCCGTATTCAAATGTGAGTGGTTTTCAAATCTGGAATCTTTCAGCTGTAGAACAATAATATTTTCTTTGAAATGGTCAGCTAAACCCAACGGGATACAAACAGGAAACTTTATGGTAACCAAACTCATATCTTCTTTGTATGAAAATCAAACCACAGTCTGTCTAGTTTGCGATTGTTAGTGTCTTTTTTCTCCTCTACTTGGATTGCCTCCAGATGAGATGGATTCACGTGACACCACTTAGCTCAGTGTTCTTGGAGCCCATTGTTTTTTTAGCACAGAGAAGGATCATTGTACCATTTTTGTGAGTTTTCTGGACTTAACCTGCCTTTGCATTAGCTATTACAGCGTACGGGTTGCTGATTAGAAAAAAGGGATTGTGAACAAAAAAAAAAAAAAAGAGGTTAGAGTGGGAGAGAGCCAAAGCATAAGAGACTGTTGAGAACTGAGAGCAAACTGAGGGTTGATGGGGGGTGGGAGGGAGGAGAGGGTGGGTGATGGGTATTGAGGAGGGCACCTTTTGGGATGAGCACTGGGTGTTGTATGGAAACCAATTTGACAATAAATTTCATATATAAATAAAAAAAAAAAAAAAAGAAAAAAGGGATTGTGAATCAAGTACCCTATTTCCTGCCTCTTCTCTATAAATTATACTTTGTGTGACTTGCAGCCCGTCATCTAATTTCAGGGTATAAGGCTTAGTCCCCAATTAAAGTGTCAATGCAGTTCTTGCAAATGTTGAGATCATTTCAGTATTGACTGTATTCCTGCTATGTTTAGGCATTGAGCTAAAATCTGGGAATAGGAGATGAATGAGACACAGTCCCTACTCTGATATATCATTCTTCCTTATTTCTGTGTGCCCTGTGCTCCACACGCTCTAGATGTGTGAAAGCACATTAGCAGTCACAGGCTGCATGGTTAGGGGCTGATTGGTAAGGTAATACTCACTATTCTTTACATAGTGCTGATAAAACACTACCCAGAATATTGCACTTGGTCTGGGGGACTCAGTTTTAGATTGAATAAACACTCTATCTGAGTTTTAAAAAGAGCAATTAGAATGATTAGAACAGTGGATTCTTCAGAATTTTTCTTTTTTTTCTTTCAAGCTTTTTTAATTTAATTTTATTTTTTATGAAAGATGCCCTGAATTACTCTGAAAAATGAGGGAATGTGAGAGACATGTATAATTTAAGTGTATTCTTGCATTGCTGTATGCCAATGAATGGGTCTTGGATTATTACAGATTTGTGCAGAAGATGTTATTCCACCTCACAAAGTTTGAAAACTCCTAAAAAGCATTTATTTGTAAAGGAGATGGAAAAAAATAACTTTCTCCAACCTGTGTGAATAAAAGAGGTTGTTCTTAAGTTGATACATCGTTGTGCAGGTAGGCAGAAGGGCATGATCTCAGGGTGAAGGAAAGTTTTTTCGGTCGATGGGATTTTGTTTTATGAAGAGTTGGGTATACTGCCCTTGTATTTCTCATTTTGTTGCAGGCAGGGCCAGTGTATGGAAAGGATTCTATTCCAGCTTAGGATTCAGAAGACCTGGTCTAGGCATTTATTACTTCTTTGACACTACAGGCCTACCACTTAATCTCTCTGAATCGGTAAATCAGGGATAATCCTGCCTTCTCAGTGTGTCTCATATGGTTGTGATATGAATCAGCTGAAATATACATGAAGGTACTTGGTAGGTTTTAAAGATGTACACCAGTGTAGTTTTATTTATGGGGCCTATTTAGGATTTCAAAGAGAAACATCAAGGTTAAATATTAAAGAAATCTTGAATCTATAATACAGAAAAAAGAAAATATTGTTTACAATATTAGTGGTCCACATCCCATTCCTTGATGGAGTCACAACCAATTCTGTATAGTATATATTGTGTAGAGTCTATGTACAGTGTCTATTGTGTAGTGTAAGACTATACAATTCAGGGAATAATCCTACACTGGCCTCTGGTGGATAGAATAAATAGTATGTTTACACATAACCTTCAGGCAAAGGTATTTATCTCCTTTGACAAAGATATCAGATACTACATCTTTATGTGATTTTTTTTTTTTTATTTTTATTTTGAGAGACAGAGACTGAGTGTGAACAGGGGAGGGGCAGAGAGAGAGGGAGACACAGAATCCAAAGCAGGCTCCAGGCTCTGAGCAGTTGGCACAAAGCCCGACACTGGGCTCGGACTCAGGGGCCACGAGATCATGACCTGAGCTGAAGTCGGACGCTCAACTGACTGAGCCATCCAGGTGCTCCTTTAATTGAAGTATAATTGACACACAATGTTACATGAGCTTCAGGTAGACAACATAGTGATTCAACAAGTGTGCATTATCGTGTGCTCACCACAAGTGTAGCTACCATCTGTCACCATACAACACGATTAAAATTCCTTTGACTATGTTCCTTGTGCTGTACCTTCCATCCATGTGACTTATTCATTCTATAACTAGAAGCCTGTACCTCCCTCTCTTTTTAATTCTCAATTTTTACATCCTACTCCCAAGGAATCTTTACTTGGGAGTCTTAAGTATCACCTGGGAGATGCTTATTAAAATGCAGATTCTTGGGGAATCACTCCCCAAATTTTGGTTCAGCAGTGCTAGTGCACAGACTTTTGGATCAGCTTTCAGAAATATGCCCTATATGAGATCAGGGAGAGATATAGGAAGATGTATTCATTCCACAAAATTCTCTGCTTTTGTATATTGTGTTTTCCTGGGGATAAGGTCCACAGCTTTCATGAATCTGTACGGTTATTTCACTTTAACCATTTTTTTTTGTGCTTAATATTACCCTATTTATATTATTTAAAAGGAACTTGGACAGTAAAAAGTGTGATGGGTTACAGGAGCAATTTTACTGTGATCTTGCTAATTGTTAGGACATACTTGCTCACAGGATTTTAGGGTGGGCTTTGGTTTGGCATACGTTCTGTCCCAGGTCTGAGGGATTATAGAGCATGTGCACACAGGGTTACTCTAGCACAGGGAAATCTCCTGGATACTTGTGTTGCCAGAAGAACTGTGTTCCCTATGAGCATTTTTCCATTCGAAGTGTGCAGGCAAGAGTCTTGGGAGACCACAGGGATATAGAGGCATCTTTCGTGTACTTTAAGGAGATGCTCCTCCAATAATTTTGGTGCTTTTGGTACATTTTTTGCTGTGTATTTTACACATGAAGGTACTTTTAAAGACTCAGTCAACTGTAAAATTTTATGATTAGGTAACTATGATTTAAAAGAGGGACATCAAAATTGAATATTAAAAGAATCTTGGACCTATAATATAAAAAATGTAATTGTGAAATATTATGTATGTATATGTATTTTTTTTCTTCAGTATTTCCAGGAAGGGCTTAAAAATATTTTTTAATGTTTATTTATTTTTGAGAGAGAGAGAGAGAGAGAGAGACAGAGTGTGAGCAGGGGAGGGGCAGAGAGAGAGGGAGACACAGAATCCGAAGCAGGCTCCAGGCTCTGAGCTGTCAGCACAGAGCCCAGCATGGTGCTCAAACTCATGAACCATGAGATCATGACCTGAGCTGAAGTCAGATGCCCAACCGACTGAGTCAGTCACATGCTCCTTCAGGAAGGACTTTTTAAGAAGGAAGGAAATCTATATAGGTATCCTCCCTAGAAGAAGAGACTTGGTTAGGTAAAATGCTTTTTGCCTATAAATAGGTTTATTTTTTTGTTCATGGTAGGAAAGCTAGAAAATACGGAGGTATGAACACACACATTCTCTCTCTCTCTCTCTCTCTCTCTCTCTCTCTCTCTCTCTCTCTCTCTCACACACACACACACACACACACACACACACACAAGAAAATAGAAAACATATCCTTTCTATAGCAATAACATTTTTAGCTGCTCCACAGTCACTCAGAATAAAAATGACGTCTCATTCTCCCTGCAGCTGGGTATAGCTGTTTGACTAAGTTTGTGCCATTAAAAAGTGAGGGGAACTGATATGTGTAACTTCTGGGTGATACCCTTAAGACACGTGCCCAAGTCTCTTCTAATCCTTTCCCCCTGTCTGGAAATAGGCAATCGTGGAGCAGTCCTTAGACACAGAGGTGGAAGCCATGTGCTGAGGATGGCAGGGCACCCTGCCAGCCCAGCTCCCTGGACCATCTCATGGAACAGGGCCTGCCCACTTGTCTAAACTGTTACATAACAAAGAAATAAAATTATGGGGCTCGAACTCACAAACTGTGAGATCATGACCTGAGCTAAAGTCAGACACTTAACTGACTGAGCCACCCAGGCTCCCCTATGAATACATAAATTATAGTAAGGGTTCAACTTACTATATATATATATATATATATATATATATATATATATATACACACACACACACACACACACACATATATATGTATATATATGTGTTATATATTTTTTCATTCATTTATATATTCAAATTTATTATTATTTTATAAAAGTGATACCATACTATACATACTTTTGTAACTTGCTTTTTCACATAATAAACTTCCCAATTAATAAATATTATTTAACAGAATTTTTAAAGACTGCATAGTATTCTATTGTGTGCCCTAATTTACTTAACCATTCTCTTTTTTGTTGGACACGTAGTTATTTCCAATTTTTGGCTATTAAAAACGATGCTACATTGCACATCCTCATTCATTCAGCAAATGTTTATTGAACATCTGTGTGCCAAGTACTGCTCACATAACTGACCAAAAGAGACAAAGGTCATTACTTTCAGGGAATTTGCATCCTAGAAGGGAGAGAGAGCAATGAATGGTAAACATAATGAGTAAGAAAAATATTTGTGTTAGAAGATAGTAACTGCTCTGGTAAAGAAGAAAATATACAGATCAAGATGTGGGATCATGAGTGCCGGTGGGGGGTAGAGGGTTGCATTTTTATGTAGAGTGATCTGGTTAGGCCTCCTTGGGAAAATAAAATGTGAATGAAGTTTGGTAGGAAGCCATGGAGTGAAGCCTATGCATTCTTGAAGGAAAGGCATTTGAGCCCAAGGGAACAACCAGTGTGGAGGCCTGGGGACAACAGCGCCCTTGCCTGGTTGAAGAGCAATGAAGAGGTCACTGTGGCCAGAATGGCATGAGCAAAGTTGAGCAAGGGAGCTGAGACCAGAGGGTATGGAGGTGGTGGGGCACGGACAGCCTTGCTGGTCCTAATAATGCTTCGCTCCTTATTTATCTTTTTGGTAGCTCCAGCTTTGCACCCTTCTTATTCACGGCCTTTGGATAAATTTTTACACGTGGAAATGCTGGTTCAAAGACATGCAAAAGTTTAAGGCCTTGATTAAGTAAAAATTTTCAAGGGAATAGATTAGATATTTTCTTGTGGATAAACTCTTAGACACGGAAATGCTGGCTGAAAGATATGCAAAATGTTATGTCTTTGAGTGAGTAGAATTTTTTTTTTTTATGTTTATTTATTATTGAGAGACAGAGACAGAGTGTGAGCAGGGGAGGGGCAGAGAGAGAAGGAGACACAGAAGCTGAATGAAGCAGGCTCCAGGCTCCGAGCTGTCAGCACAGAGCCCGACACGGAGCTCGAACTCACAACTCACAAACCATGAGATCATGACCTGAGTCGAAGTCTGATGCTTAACGGACTGAGCCACCCAGGCTCCCCGAGTGAGTAGAAGTTTTAAGAGAATAAATTACATGTGTCTCACAGGCAGAGGCCAAGTCTTAATAACTTTCTTATCTCCTCCTCCAGTCTTTCAGCTTAGCACTCAGTGAACTCACTGGTTGAAGGGTTGAGTATCAATCTACATTCAGTCTTAAATGTTACATGTCCTTTGGACTGGAGAATGAATGTTTTCCCTTTTAAGAACTGTAAGTACTTTCCTGACAGAGAGGTTCCTGCTTTCTTTAGGCTTACATTTTAGTGGGAAGAGATAGGCCATGAAGAGTTAAGAAAGGTAATTTGAGATGATTTCAGATACATTTGAAGAAAATGGGAACATATACTAGAGTGGCCTCATGCTAAGTCTAGACCATGTGAGGAGATAAGATGATCAGAGAGTTTTAGCTCCAATGACTACTGCATTCCTTCCATTGTCTGGGTGTGGAGGGAAGTTGAAACTGTAGTTGTCTTCTGTTTTGGTTTCATCATGTTGTGGCACTGCATGGAACTGGGTTAGCAATGGCGTTCCTGGGATCAAACTCAACATCAGAATCAAGGGGGAGCAAAATGTGGAAACTGCCCAAATGTCCATTCGCTGGTGAATGGAAAAAACAAAATGTGATCTATCCATACAATAGATAAAAAGTAGCAAAGTGCTAATACATGCTGAACCTCAAAGATGTTATGCTGAGTAAAGAAGTCAGGCACAAAGACCACATATTGTTTGATTACATTTATGTTGTCTAGAAAAGGCAAACCCATAGCTATAAAAAAGTAGATTAGTGGTTGCCTGCCGTTGGAAGTAGGAACAGAGAGGGACTCCAGATGAGCACCAGAGACCTTTTTGGGGTGATGGAAAAGACGTAAAATTTAATTGTGGTGATGGTTGCACAACCCTGTGTTTACTAAAAATCATTGAATTATACATTTAAAATAAGGAATTTTGTAAATTATACCTCAATAAAGCCATGGACAGGTGGAGCTACTATTCATGGGTACTTAGATCCTTACTGTGAGTTCTTCACTGGATGACTATATGACCTTGTGACTCTGGATTTGGCTCGAGAAGAGGAGCATCCCATTTGTCTGTAAATATTTCCGATTAAGAAAATGAGTTGTTTGTGCACCGACTTGAAAGTTCTAAGTAGGTAAACTTGTGATGCAAAAAGAAAGGAACTTTTGGATGCAGCAAGATCCTGCCTTGTGTAGGCAATGTCAGCAGCAACTGTCACCCTGTTATGGACTCTGGGAGCTAAGGGAGGCTGTGCTCACGCGTGAGGCATCTGCTACTAAGGCAGGCCACCTGCCTTCCGTGGCCTTGGCTAAATCAGTTGGGAAGGTGAGCTTATCTTATGGGATGATATGTGTAGCCTCTTTGCACCAAAGTGTAATCCATTTCACAGGTTGCAAGCATGCCGTATTATCTACTTCCATCATCACAGAGCTTGTTAAGAAAAAAGAAGTTACTTAGGGTGTACCAAATTAAATTAAAAGAATAGTACAGGTTGCAGTGGAGAGATAAGGTGAATATTTGGAGATATCTAGAGGGAGGAAATATAACCACCTGGAGATAGTGTCTTCATTTCTGTTTTGAAGACAAAAAAAAATAAATAAATAAAATAAAACAAAAGAACTCCCTTTGTGAGCTCTTTTTTTCCTTTCTTAAATCCTTTGCCGAGGGTCCCTTTAGCTCTTACCTGGATTACTTCCTGTACTTTCTACTTTTCGCTCCAGTGTCTGATCTCCTCTGCTCCATTCTCTCCATCATCTCCTTAGAGCACAGCTCTAATTGTGACCCCCAAGGGCCTAGGTTAAACTACAGAGTTTTTGTTTGGCCCTCTGAGTATCACCCCTTCCACCTGTCACTGAAGGTGTGCTCCCACCTTCCTGGAATACTCTGTGATTCTTCCTCAGGCCCCCTGTTTTCCCACCTTGGGAGCTCTGCTCATGCAGTTTTCCCTTTTTGTGGGATAACCTCAGCAGTGCTCCGCTGTTGAAATTGTAGCTGTAGTCTTCCAAAGCCCAGCTCAGATGCTCCACGCCTATGTGAAGCCTTTTGTGATTCTTCCAAACCTGTTGTGATTTCGCCATTCTCTTACTTTGTACTCCCTTACATCGTCCGCCGTAGTTGTGTTCTGTTTTGGTCGTTGACATATCCAGCTTAACTTCTCTGGAGACTCTGTAAGCGTGGGGACGGGGTCTTGCCCATTTTTGTCACCTTGCATATAGCCGATGCCCACAATATAACTTTCAGATCGAATGGATTGCACGGCTCAGCGGCCACTCGGATTTTCTTCCTGTAAATCACCTTTCGGCTACTTTACACTCCCTTCACAGTTTTCTCTCTGTTAGTACCTAATGCTGGACATTTCAAAAATTTCAACTTATTCCTGTTGTGTCCCGCATCTTGGTCTTTTGACACATGTTTTTCCAGGCCAGGGTTGTACATTTGTGTCTTGGCAGCTTGAGAGCTGACTGTGAATAATGAGTCAATTATCATCCAGCCTCAGGGAAAGCACAATTATTCCTGACTGGCCTGGCTGAGGTAATCCTCTCCTCCCTGTGCCCTTTCAAATGAAGAACATAAAGCAGTTGGAATTCAGAGCACTGCAAAGGGAATTTAGACAAAACCTTTGTCTGCTGAATTTAGCTTCTTTGGATTTATTCTGATTTATGATTGATTGGTTTTTAAATTGCTTATTTAATCCTAACGACTATCGCTCCAGGGGAGGCCGGATACGCAGGAGCATGTGATCAAGAAGCAGTGGAGTGAAGTAGTTTGGCTGGACAAATCAAGAGCAAATATTATTGTCCAGAGAAACATTGCTCTAGGCTAGGAATATAAAGTGAAAATCACCCCCTGACTTTCAAAGTACCCAACCTTGTTATAAGCATGATTGCTTATCCCCTATTCTTTTTGCAGAAGGCTTTTTGCAACTGCCCAGTGTTGCACAGAATTTCCCCCCATGTATTTTTCTTTCCTTCCAGCAACATAGCCAATATCTCTTCGTGACTGAGCACACGCTCTTGATTTATATTGCCGTTGATCGTGGGGCAGAAGGACAGACTCTCGAGGTTGCCGTCAGGAATCAATGGGTCATGAATTCTGATGTCGGTTGTGTTGATCTGTGAAAACTCTCCCACGAGCGTGGTGATGCTGTTCTCAGCACATGGGGTCTAGTCTAGTCTGGCTTTTGTATGGGCAGAATTTGAATTTTTAAAAAGCTTTTTTACAAAATTGAGTTCTCTGAAAGCGATCACTTTCATCTGGAAGATACACAACCAATATGTGGTTAATGTTTAACTTATCAAGGCATCTGTGGTTTCCACCTTTTCAAAGAGTGAAATCTTTTTCCTTGGCCTGAAATTAGACATGGTAGGTATAGTTGGTGGTCTTGTAAAGGACATCTGTTAGAAGCTTATCTGTTTGGTACCAAAAGAAAATTGAAATTCCATTGCTTCAGAATAATGAAACCTTAAAAAACCTTTAGGAAAAAACAAACAAACAGACAAACAAACGAAAAAACCCTTTGTTTCATCCATATTGAAGTTTTGACCCAGAAACACCGCAAGAAACTGTCTTTCAGGTCTCAATAACCTACTTGCATTCTGAAATATTGCTGCTAGATTTCTAAAGTGTATTATATCTGATACTTATTTCAAAGCAAGAAACATTACGGATGAGATGAAAGGGGTAAAAGGACCCCGATGGAGCACAGAAGCAGATGAGACGGGCGCTTGGGTGGCACGTTTGGATTGCCACCAGGATAACTCTAGGAAGCAGCAGCTGGCTCTCTGATCAGGCTTTAGGCCACTTTGGATTCCGGGCTGTGCCAACATCTGCCATTTTGACATTATCATATCGAAAAAGAACTTTTTTTCCTATCTTACTCTGCCAAGAGATATATTATTTGCTGTTTTTTTCAAAAAATGATAAAAGCTTTCATAAGAAGCATTCTGGGTCTTTGGAGTGATAGAATATACATTCTTATGAAACTACTTTCAAGGTTCAGGAAGGAGGCTTAAAACTGTGGGTTCCGTCAGAGAGAGAACAAGTTCTTTTCTGAATCTTCTGGTATTTTTTCTTTCTTTTTCTTTTCCCTTTTCTCTTTTCTTTTCTTTTCTTTTCTATTCTTAAGTTTATTTATTTATTTTAAAAGGAGGGGGGCACAGAGAGAGAGGAAGATAGAGAATTCCAAGCAGGCTTGGTGCTGTCAGCACAGAGCCCAACGCAGGGCTCGAACCGACAAACCATGAGATTAAGAGATGATGTTTAAATGACTGAGCCACCAGGCATTCCTCTTCTGGTATTGTTTTTAGTGAAAGCTTTATGTTTACAAAAGGAAGTTTTAAAAGAATGAAGAAGATGTTTTGTTAGATCTGAGATCCCTGCAATAGCTCAACATCAGCATCAGACGATGGGACTTTGTTATGTATTGCTCATTATTTTGAAGGAGTCTCATTTGGTTATCTGTCAAATAACCTGAGCGTTTCATTGGAAATGGCAGAGGAGTGCATTGAGTGATTATGGGAACAATCAGAACTTGTCCTTACAGAGCATCTGTTCTTCTCAGACATCACTGCTTCTCAGGTATTTAAGTCAATAGACTATTACAACAGTGTGCTGGGACGTAGTATGTTCTTAGTAAATACTAGCTTTAGGTTGTGCTGGATTTAAAGGAAAAGCAGGGAGAAGAGAAACTATTCCACCTCCTATTAGGACAGGTCACTGAAGGGGGTGCCTGGGTGGCTTAGCTGGTTAGGCGTCCGACTTCGGCTCAGCTCATCATCTCATAGTTCGTGGGTTTGAGCCCCATGTCGGGCTCTGTGCTGACAGCTCAGAGCCTGGATCCTGCTTCAGAGTCTGTGTCTCCCTCTCTCTCTGCCCCTTCCCCGCTTGCACTCTGTCTCTCTGTCTCTCTCTCTCTCAAAAATAAGTAAACATTAAAAAAATAAAAACAAAAACAGTGCGCTTAGGAATGACCAGTAGCCACAGGAAGTCTTCTTGTCTCTAACTTTGATGAAGTTTGAGGAGCCCTTCCGTTCCTCAGGTGAATCCTCCTGTCTCCAGGCATTTCTGTTCAGATCTTGCTCTACCCTGCTACCTTTGCTTATCTTTCCCCCAGGACCGATTTAGGACAGCTCTGGTTGTAAAAGGGGAAGAAATTGGGGAGGTAAGCCCTAAGACCATCACTTCCTCACCTATCTGATCTTTTCTAGTGCTGGTTGCTTACTCCAGCAGTATTATTGGCAACATTCCCATTACCTTACTCACTCAGCACTCCACCCCCTGACCCCCACCCCTCCATGCCAGCTGCCAAGGCTGGTGCTTCCCATCAGAATTTCTGCCTTCCCAGTGGAAGCTACTTAGGAGTCATGGATGCTGGTGTAGGAGTAAGGAGAGAGAACTGACCTCAGCTTGTGTTATTTATTAATACAGACTTTTTAAGGAAAAAATGATGCATTCAGTATTTGCATTTTCCCTCTCTTGTTTATTGAGTGTTAATAACGTATTACAGACTAGGTTACCTTACCTCTGTGCCCCAACAGTATTCCAGCGTTAATGTCCTGTAGATACCCCTGCAAGTCTTAATTCTGCCAATGATGGGGTAGACGGAAGCCAACAAATGACTCTGACTGAACTTGCGCTAGGCTGTAAACAACAAGAATCTCACTGCTTTTTTTTTTAATTAATTTTTTTTTTCAACGTTTTTTTAAATTTATTTTTGGGACAGAGAGAGACAGAGCATGAACGGGGGAGGGGCAGAGAGAGAGGGAGACACAGAATCGGAAACAGGCTCCAGGCTCTGAGCCATCGGCCCAGAGCCCGACGCGGGGCTCGAACTCACGGCCCGCGAGATCGTGACCTCGCTGAAGTCGAACGCCTAACCGACTGCGCCACCCAGGCGCCCCATGAATCTCACTGCTTTTGATGCCATGCAAGTCACAGCTCCAGAGAAACAAACATGGCCACTCTGCTGGGTTAGGCTGTCTCCTACCGCTTTGGTTAGATACACGCCTAGGAAGCACACAGATCAAAGTTCTCCTGGCTCTACGACTACCATTGGTTCTTCTTGTGCTGTTGTAAACTTTTCTTTTCTCCTTTCTGGGATTTTTTTTTTTTTTTTTCTGTTTCATTCTTCTGTACTCTAAACACCCTTTCCCTTCATTTGCTATATCACTCTAAGTGGCATAGCACTGTGATTGGGAGTGTGGACTCTGAGTCAAAAGGCCTGGGTTCAAATCCCCACTCTGTGATTTGCCAGCTGTGTGACTTTGAACGGGTTACTTGATCTCTCTAGTAGGTCTTGGTTTCCTTGTCTATAAAATGGGGATAACAGATAGTACCTACCTCTAGGGTTTCTGTGTGCCTTAAATGAGATGTATGAGGCCCTTGTACAAGAGGATTTGACACTCAATCCATGTTAACCCTCATTATTAGTTCTAATATTGAAAATAATTTTATGGCTTAAACCCCTATCCCAGTGTAATTTTGACCAGATATTTACCTCTAGCTATGATACAGCCTATGCCTATGCTGCCTCTGGGATGTTTCCCTCACTATTTATACTGGCACCTCAAATGAGCATGATCAAAGCTTAATTCATTACCTCTCATCCAAATTTATCCCCCACATTTCTGTTAATGGCATCATGTTATCATAATCTTTTCAGTCTCTTAATTTAGGATTACTCTTAGACCCTTTCCTTATCCTAAGAAGATAATCACAAATGTGAACAGATTTAGCACAAAGATACTATAATTATAAATAGTCAAGAATGGTCAAACATTGCTCTTTAGAATTACATACGTGGACGCACAAATAAAATATGAGAAAAATAGCCATTGGGAAAAAATTTTGTTACAGCTTTTCTGTTTTGTAAGATTAGGAGTGATTTTCTAATTTTAATTTTTTTCTCTTGCAAATTTTCCAAAATCATCCATACATTGTTTCCACATAAGGAAAACCTAACCTCAATTTTAGAAAAAAAAAAAAAAGAGAGAAATATAATATCTAAGAGTTTTGCAAATACTGTACTTTATTGACCTTGTAATGGTGGCTGAGAACAGTGTTGGATATATAGTAAGCACTTAATAAGTATTTATTGAAAAGTGAATGAAATAGTGTTATCTTTCTATGCATTTTTAGAAATAATTTTATAAGTTTTTTTTTTTAAATAAAAGTTTATTTATTTCTTTTTGAGTGGGGGAGAGGCAGAGAGAGAGGGAGAGAGACAGAATCCCAAGCAGGCTCCATGTTCAGCATGGAGCTCAATGTGGGGCTCGATCCCATGACTGTGAGACCATGACTGGAGCTGAAATCAAGAGTCAGGTGCTCAACCAACTGAGCCACCCAGGCACCCCAGAAATAATTTTGTAAAGTTAAGAGTGCTCAATCCCTCAAGCATTCAGCTGGTAGATTTCTTTGAAAAACATTTTTTTTTTTGGTTGTTGTTTGGAAGAAAGATTCTCAATAAATGTGAAATTAACTAGACTCCATGTGGTGGATGTTTTATAATATCATTTCAGAGGATAACGTGACCAAAAGAGGAGCATTTGGAAATGATTCTTCAGAAAACGTATTTCCTTCAGAAGAGGAACAGGTAATACTCCACATTTATAGAAACAGGAAAAAAAACATTTTTTATGAATTAGAAGAAGAGAGAAAGAGAGTGTAAGAACATAAGAAACATTGGGCAGTACTGGATCAGCAACTCAGACTCTTAATTCTAGGCATGGCATTGGGATGCTTCATTGAAAATCATTACATTTCATGATTTCAGCAGCCAAAGTTTATGACGGTAACATAGTTATCCCCCAATTTTTAAGTTCCCTTAAGGAACTGCCATCTAAAAATTCTTATCATTGTTTACATATTTTAGCTTGTCCTCTACTTGGAAAAAAAAAAGAGTTCCTTTTTATAATTATCTGTGTAAAATAGGAATTTCTTTTACCTGCTCTGGATTCATCTTTTTTTATTGATTTTTTTTTTTTTAATGTCTAGTTTTGAGAGAGAGAGACAGACAGACAGATGGCAAGCAGGGGCGGGCAGAGAGAGAGAGGGAGACACAGAATCCAAAGCAGGCTCCAGGCTCTGAGCTGTCAGCATAGATCCTGAAGTGGGGCTTGAACTCACAAACCACGAGATCATGACTTGAGCTGAAGTTGGACGCTTAACCAACTGAGCCACCCAGGTGCCCTTGGGTTCATCTCTTAAAGTGAAATCTATTATCCTGGTTTTTCCAAGATTTGGTCAATAAATATTGGATGCTCTCTTCCCAATTTTAAAGACTTAATAGACTATATTCATATTCTCCTTGGCTATGGTTCTTAACTATCAAGGAATCCTAGTGGAAGCTAGTGTACTTTTTACACCATTTGAGTTTCTACTTTCTAGTTCATCATGTCTTCCTTGTGGTATTGTGGACAAAAGTGTACATGAGATTGTGGTTTCATACAAGGGAACAAAGGTCTCTGTGTTATTAAAGTGTTTATACATAGCAGAGTCCTACAATTCTTTAATTCCAGAACTTGCTTCCAATGAGATGATTATGGGACCTAACCATTTTTTTCCCCTGTAAAGGATTCACTTTCTACTGGCAATCACTGGCAATTGGTGTATTTTCTATCGAGTCTTTAACCAGCACGTGAGAGGCAAAGAATTGTCCAATGATATTGTTTCCTAATAACTTGAAAATGTTGTACTAGCATTCTCTGGTTTGTCCTTCAGAGGTTCAATGGGATGGAATGGGAGGTGGGGTAATGAGGTGGGGAGTGTTCCTACTTTACACATGAGAAAACTGAGGTTAAGTAATTTACTCTAGGTTATACTGTGGATAAGTGTAGAAGCAGAAGTAGAAGTCAGACCTCCTGAAAACTATTCCCTGACCACTACTATGACTTAGTGGATCTGGTCCATCATGCATAGCTAATTAACAAAAACTGGAAGGGGAGTTTTATTGCCCGAGGGGCTACAATGTCAGCTCCTTTATTTTTGGTTGTTTCATTTTCCCATCAATGTGTCCTCACTGTTTTTTTCAGATAGTGATAGATGAAGGCCAAAAAGTTGGCAGTACCTTTCAAGGTGATCTGAATCGGGCAGGAAAGGTGAAGGTAAGGCTTGATTCAATTTTCTTCCGTGGTTAAAAAAAAAAACAAAAAAAAACAAAACAAAAAAAAACAAAAAACAAAAAACTACAAAGAAAAAGAAAAAGTCAAAACAAAACAAAACAAAAAAACCCCACAGGACTCATTTGCTATCTCTCATACAAAATTGGATCATTCAGCACATTTTACTGGTGTTTAAATATCTTTGAAGTATGCTTGGTTGGTGGGGTTCCAGATCTTTTCCCCTGGAAGCTTAGCAAATGGAAGGGGTGCTTCAGTAGAGAAACATGACTCTAGTCACCCTGAACATACACCATTATTAAGAGAAATGGCAGTCTAACAGTTTTAGTACTGAAACCATCATGGTGAAGATAAATTCTTGCTGTCACTTGGATGCCAGGAAATAACTACAGTTATGTACTTACAAGCAATGGAAGCTTCCATTTTTAATTCATATGCCAGAGCCAGGGTCTGGGAAGTAGAGCTGGGGGAAGAAAAACCCAGGCTGTGTTTTGAATTCCATTTACGAGATCTGAATTTCTAACTTTATGATATTTCGTTATGAGCATGTTTTAGGTCACGAGCATTTCGACATTATGCCTTTACTCTACTAGGTCTCCTTTATGCTGGTGGTGAAATCATTTTCTTATTTACACTCTGGTATTCACCTGAGATGAATTAGTTCGTGTCTGAAATGTTACCGTTTTGTTAATCTAAAATGTCTCATTGTCAGCTTGCTGTGGAGAGCAGGATTCCACGAGGACTAGTCTTTCATTGAAATGCTGCTATTGTGTCTGTAAAGGTCATTTGCTCTGCTTTTTACCTTTGAAGTAATTTTCAGTTTTATTTGTTCGAAAGAGAGAACACTTGATTTTTGGCCCTGCTCACCTCTCTTGTGATTTACCTGGGGCAGGATGATTTTATTTCCAATGAACATTTCTCTTCTGCTTTCTTTAGTTTCTTCTGACTCTAGAGTGAAAAGCCCATTATGGTAATAGCCAGACCCAACACCATCATTTGGTTGAGAAGCAAAAGCAATAAAACAAAAACAAAAAACCAGAGTCACTGTTTTGGACTGTCTTGGTAGTAGTATATATCCTGGGAGGGAATCTGGGAACAAAGTCCCTTTTCAAAAACTCCTCAGACCATCCTTTCCCTTTCAGTATAGAGATCTTACTATCGTGCCTATAAAACCCAGGCTAACTTCCAAATTTACTGCTTCTTTCATATGTCTTTGGGAAAGCACAGTGAACACAAAGACAGTTAGTTGAGACTCAGAAGTTAATGAGAAAAGTGGATTCAGTTGCTTACTTTGAATGCTGTGGAAGGGGGTTCATTGATTCTTAATTGTATTTTTTCAGTAGGTCTCATATACATAACAATGATGTTAATCCCTTTTTAGGTGGACAATTTCCTAGATTTAGAAGATTTGGACATAGATGAAGAGACTCAGCCCCAAATGAGCAAGGGTATGCTTTCTGTTTCCTCTCTCTACTGCTTGACCTCTTTCCAGAAACTACAAATAAGACTTTAGACAGGTTTTTCTTTTTTTTTTTTTTTTTTTTTTTGGCAATCCCTACCTGCACTTACCCTGACGTAGGGAAAACTACAGTCCTGCAATTTCTTTTTCAATAACAAAGATTTCAGCTGAAAGTTCAAAGCCTGTTGAAGGTTGTAAACTCTTTGGTAAAATGAAATAAAGACGCCCCTCCCTGCCCCCACCCCATATGGTTGAGTTTCAGATAATTTTAAGCCATTTGAGTCAAACCCTTATTTCTTAGAAGTACCGTGTAAATTGAATTATTTTTGAGTGATACCTAAAGTATCAATTGATCATAGAAATCCTAAAAATAGCGGAATTCATCGTAAAATAAAAACATAAAATCAAAATCTTCACTTTTATAAGTATTTATTAAATATATAAGCCAAACATTTACGACTAAAGATATATTGTAAATGTTTCTTTCAGGGCGTTTTCCCATTTGGGCTGGGCTGGGAGAGGCTTAATGCTAGTCAATTGATGTTTATGTAGATGAGGCCTTTTTCCTTTCCTGCTTAACATTACTGTGTAAACATAGGTGTCCTTTGTTGCTCAAAAAACCTTCGAAATACATTCAAAATTGGAGTCGTTTGGTTTGGAAATTCCTGTTCCTAATTTAATATGCAAGAATATCTTAAAGTTAATGTTGAATGTTAGGGAAGGGGCAGTTTCTCTGGGGGTTTGGTTACTGGTGTTGAATTGTTGTTTACAGTCTTTAGGTAATTATAAACATGGATGACAGTGATTATTGTTGGGGAGGGTGATTAATTTATAATCACCTACACATTACAGTGTGGGTGTTGTTAGTTCCGGGGATGGTGACTCTGTGTAAACTGGTTGTATGAAAGTCCCTGCTCTGGCTTCTCTGGTTGCCCAAAATTGAGAGGCTTTGGTAATTGGGAATAATGAACATTTTTATTCTGCTCTGAAACATCACACTACTCCACGGAAGGGAGTGTTTCTCATGCACTCTGTTAACCAGTAGACTTTACAGATTTTTTTCCTTACTTACTTGGTTCAAGTGAGATCAGAGATCTAAAGGAATCATGCTCCAGAGAGAGGTTCTTTTAACTTTAATACCCCAGGCAGCTCTGAATGTCTCTATATAAGCAGCTTAAGGGGTCCGATTGGATCAGAAGGGGTAACTAAGGACTTATCAGGAAGCCAAGTTTGTAGAGAAAACACACTGGGGGAAGAAGAGATGTTAAAAACGCAGATTCCTGGGTCCTATTCCCAAGACAGAGTCTAATTCAGAAGGTCTTTGGTGACAGCTAGTGCTCTACATTTTTAATCACTATCCCAGGGGATTCTGATTCAGTTGTCTGTGGATGACACTTGGGGACAAGTGGTTCTAGTTCGCATGTACTACATTTGCAATATAAACTTAATATTCTAGGAAGGCACAAAAGTAGACAGGTTGGGCATTTTTTCCATGCCTCAGATGTCTTGCTTCCTGCCATTAACAAGAATGTGTGTATACTGGCATAAACCCACTTAGTCCACACATCTGATTTTGGTGATAGCAGTCTTTCAGATTAGCCTTTTTACCTTTCCCATTATTTTTACATTGTTTTCTTTAAACATTTTTTCAAGTTGTGTGTTTTTTTTTTTTTATTACCAGAGCTATTTCTTTAAAGAAAATAGCATATAAACATCTCCCTGCTATAGCAGATTTTTCCAGAAATCAGATAACAGGCAGTATTTCATTTGTGTATAAAAGGTTGCTGAGGCTAAACCAGGTCTCAGTGGACTTGAAGGAGCTAGTCCCCCCGTCCCATGTGGAAAGCAATGTGCAAAGGCCAGACAGAACAGCAACCCAGGCTTCGGTGATCGATTCCAATTTCTGAAAAGACCACCAGGACTTCACAATTTTCATAATGCACAATCTGGGTCATTTGAAAGGAAAAAAAAAAAAGTTAGTTTGTGCCAAGGTGAATTTTCGTTTGGGCCTAATTTGTATTACACTTCAGGAATGTGAGCAGAAGGCAGATATTTATATCAGATGGGAAATGTGACATTTGCAATAGGCAAGTTGCTTGTATAATCTTGGCAGCTGAGAGGTTTACTGATTAGATTCTGTTGTTATTGTTTAAGCAACAGATTTGCCCAGGGCAACAAGGAAGAGTTGCGTATTGTTTTTCTACCATTGATTTTATTTGCTCACCTTATTTGCTTTCATAAATATTCTCCAAGATTCAGGAGCATGATTCTTTCCCGGGATTTGGCTTATCATTTTGGCAGCTTGGGAGGAGACGGTGTTTCTGAGGAGCCAACTCGGCGCAGCGGTCTCAAGCTGTCGTCTGAGGGACACATTGGCCACCAAGTTTGGTGCCCAGTGTGTCTTTGACATCAAATTAACCCCTTTTGCCTCCTTTGAATTTGAGATAGGTGGTTAGCCTGATGGTTACTGTCATACCCGACTCTTATCCAGAAAAATCGTTATTTGGCACAGGTATTAGTTATTGTGCTGAAGCCTTAAAGCAGGAAGAATCTTTTGGTCTTCTTTCTTTATTTTTTCCCCTCATTTGGTCCAGCCTGTGTTCTGGCTGAGTGCAAGTTGACTGAAGAGAGTCTTTCGAGGTTTTATTCTCAGCATGATGCCATCTTACACAGGTCTCTTGACCGGTGGGTGTGCTTATGCTGTGGTTATGTTGGGTGAAAAAGGGCAGGTGATTCTTGCTCAAGCATTGGCAGCCTTACCTGATTTTCATTTTCAAGCTCTCTGGTACTCCCAATTCTAAGGAAGGCACTAGTCACCTCTTGTTTCAAAAATTCTTTCCTTGAGGTGCGTGTGTGTCTCAGTCAGTTAACTCTTGATTTCGTACAACTCTTGATTTCGGCTCAGGTCATGATCTCACGGTTCATGGGATCCAGCCCTGCCTTGGGCTCTGTGCTGTCAGTGCGGAGCCTGGTTGGGATTCTCTCCCTCGCTCTGCCCCTCCCTGCTCATGCTCTCTCTCTCTCTCTTTAAAAGTAAATAAACATTAAAAAAATTCTTTCCTTCTCTGCAACTTCAAGCAGCTTGTGCAGTCTGTGAATGGCCTGGGACTCATTCCACAGACATATAACAACTATGACTGGAGCCTGGAATATAATGAAGAATAAGCAGATCCAGGTCTGTCCTCATGTAATTCATTAACCAGATGTTAACCAGATAATCACAAATGTAGGATTATAAGTTGTTTTAGATCTCATGGGAACATATGGTGGGGTAACTTGAATTTGTCTGTGGGATCAGAGAAAGCTCTCCCAGAGCCTGAGATCTAAAGGATTTGTACCTGTAACTAGATGAGAGGGGTGGGGGTCAGGATGAGGGGAGGGTGGAAGAGTATAGGAACAGCATAAGGAACAGCATGTGTAAAGGTCCTGAGCTCAGAAAGACATATTTCAGCCAACTTATAGCTTAGGCATTTTGTTTCTTTTATACTTAGGACTGTTAATAATCATTCTTTTATTGCTTAGAAGACTACTAAGAACACTGAGAGAGAAAAATCCTTGCTTCAAAATGTCTCTCTATCCCTGTTCCTCCAGTTTTGTTTTTGATTTTTCCTGTTCTTCCAATTTTTATATGTGCAAACTTACCTACCTATGAAGGCCCAGCTTGAAAGCCACATCAGCCACAGGGGCAAATCTGCCACCCGATCCTCATGATTGTATGAAGAAACTTCCACTCCATTCCTGAGAAGAGAACAGAATTGGGAAGACATTTCTGCCCTTTCAACATCCTCTACCTTTTTCTCTCCAAGGGAAATGTAAGGCTGTATCTACTTAGAGAGATTGGGAAAACAAACTGTGTATATATGGTTCAGTCCCTTTGTTTCTTCTTTTGGGTTCATGCTCTTTGGAAGATGTATGTCTTCTTGTCTGGGTCTTTGCCATCTTTCTTATAATAGACACACTAATTTGATGGGGCCCATGCCTATCTTATCCAGTGGTGTTCAGCCTTAGAGACACAATGGAATCACTTTAAAAAAAAAAAAAAAGATACCTGGATCCTACTTTTGCAGATTCCTTTTCAGTGGTTTGGCGCATGTCCATTTTAAAGCTTCTCAGTGATTCTCCTGTGCAGTTGAGGCTGACAATTGAGATCCTCCTGTGCATCTCTAGACCTCTGGAGGCACTGCTCTCTGAGGTCCTACTTGAAGGGCTCTAGGGATGTGAAGCCGTTCTTATACTTGGATAGATATGTGTCCGCTGTGTGGACTTTCTGTCAGGTGGAATAGCCTAACGTCTAGACTTGTAGGGAAGCTTGATACATAAGAAGCCCACTTTGTGACTACAGGACAAACGCTATTTTCAAATTCAGCTCTATTGGTTGTAAAGCTCCTATTTTAATCCCCATCTTTTGACTTCTGTATGTATTTCTCTTTTGTTTCTATACTTAAAGATAGAGGGATATGACCTATTATAACTGTCAAATCCCAACCCCACACAGTGAAATGAGTCTTCCTTCATTGTCCCCACCTTGTCCTTGGATGGGCAGTAATCTTCCTCCTTTTGCACTTCCATTTTATTTATTCTGCATTTTTTTCTCAAAGCAAGTGTTAATGTGTCTCTTGAAAGCAGCGTATGGTTTATATGTATGCATCTACATACATACTATAATTTTGAATTTTAATTGGAGTGTTTAATTCATTTATACTTAATGTAGTAACTGATATATTTGGCTTTAAATCTAGTATCTTACTATTTTACTTTCTACTTGTCCTGCCAGTTTTATGCATTTTTCCCCTCTCATTTCTGGCCTATTTTGGATTAATCAACTATTATTGTATTATTTCATTGCCCACTATTTTTGCTGGGTTGAAAATTCTAGGGTTGTAATGATTTTCTTTCATTATTTTACAGATGATATTCTATTCTTTTCTGGTGTTAATTGTTGAAACTGTTGAAATCCAGATGTCAGTCTTACTGTTGTTCCTTTGAAGATGATGTTTTCCCCCTCATCTAGCTGCTTTTATATTTCTTTCTTTTGTTTTTCAGTAATTTCACTACGACTTGGCATTGTTTTATTTGAATGTATTTTGCTTGGGGTTTGTAGAGATTTTTGTTAAGTACTGGGAAATTCTCAGCTCTTGTCTCTTCAGATATTACTTATGCCTTGAACTTGCCACCGTGTCCCATATGTCTATCTTTTATGGGTTTTTTTCCTGCATTTTCCATCCTTTTTAATTTCCTTTCTTGCTTCAGTTAGAATATTTTCAACTATCTATATTCTAGGTCACTAATTCTTTTTCAAATTGTGTCTATCTTCTGTTAAAGCCATCAATATTTCAGTTATTTTAGGTTAAAAAAATTTTTTTTAAGTTTATTTGTTTTGGGGGAGGGACAGAGAGAGGGGGAGAGAGAGAGAATCCCAAGCAGTCTCCACACCATCAGCGCAGAGCCTGATGCAGGGCTCAAACTCATGAACCATGAGATCATGACCTGAGCCAAAACCAAGAGTCAGAGGCTTAACCAACAGAGCCACCCAGGTGCCCCTCAGTTATTTTAGCTTTTAAAAGAGATCTGGAATATCTGTTTTTATAGATTTCAGTTTTGTACTGAAATTCTCCATTTTTGTAATGTATTTGGGGGGAACATAATCAATTATTTTAAAGTTCATGTCTTATAATGCCAATACCTGGAATCTCCTGTGGGTCTGTTTATTTTATTCATTTTCCCTTTTGATCTGGTATCTTTGTATACCTGGTAATTTTTGTTTGAATGCTGAATATTGTATATAAAATATTATGTAGGGTCTGGATGATGTTATCTTTTTCTAGCATAGCTTTTCTTCAACATCTTTCTAGCAATTAGAGTAGTAATAGATTACCTTAATCCAATCTAGGGATAGGATGATATAGGATTGGGTTTAAGGCCTTGTGGGGGCTGCTTTACTTCCAGTGCTTGCTTATTCCTAGGGTATAGCCCTACAAATAAATCACAGCCTCTCCTGTTTGGAGGCCCTAAACTCTAATTTTATCTTCATTGCACTGTAACTCTGTTGGTAAATTCTGCTAAGCTTCTCAGCATCTTAGCCTCTCTCTCCTTTGCTTTTTGGCTTCTCAGCTTCTGCTTGCAAATCAGTAAATGCCATCAGTTGAAAAGCATTTTGGACTGTTGGACTCATTTCTCAGTATGTTCCATCTCTCTAGGATCTTGGCACCTCAAGTCCCAGGCTGCCCTGGTAGCTTGCCAATGCCTTTAAGTAGTTGATTTTTTGGTAACTTATCCAGCTTTTCCAGTGTTATTGGTGGGAGAGTTGGACAGACATTCATTAGACCAGCAGACCCCTAGGGATGTGGTCTGGGAACTCCTAGGGAAATCCCAAAGTCTGAAGGGCAAATGTGTTGATGTTTGCATTGATGTAGCAAAAGCAGTGTGGGTAAAGATTCTGGTAGCTTATTGAAAGTCAAGGTAGTGGCACAAAACTATACTAGTAGTCATTGTAATCTTCACTGCCATGGATTTGTAGTTCAAATAAATGCTAGTTTCCATTGACAATGTTTTTGATGAAGTGGTAAAAATGATTAGTTTTGCTAAATCTTGATCCTTGACTACACCTTTTTTAGTGTTTTGTGTGCTGAAATAGCAAGTATGCAAAAAGCACTTCTGCATTCTGAAATACAGTCGTTGTCTCATGGAAAAATGCTTGTGTGATTGAGTGTATGCTGAACTAGTTTTTCTCTTTCTTTCATGGAACAACATTTTTACTTCAAAGAATGACAGACAAACTATAGTTCTCAAAAATGAATGAAGTGAGCCTTCAAGAAAAACAACTGGTAGTGTTCATGACCAATGATAAAATTGGTAATGGATCCAGTGAAAATTCATTTTTGGAAAACTTGTAGCTAGTACCGTGAGCTTGACAGCTTCCCAATATCTAAAGGCTTTTCTGATAAAGTTCGTAATGCTAACTAATGTGATTTTTATACCGTATAATGAAATGTGTCAACATTTGGAAGATCTACATAAACAGTGAACCAATATTTTCCAAATGACCAATTTATGATGTTATAAAATTATGCATAGGAGAAAGATCCATTCAGTGTGTAAGATAGACCAATGAATTTTAATGTAACAGTATGAAAAATTCACTGAAATAGTTTCAGATTGCACACTGAAACTATTTTTAAAAACGTTATCATTTGTCAAGATCTGGTATAGCATCAAAGACGAATATCCACAATTATATAAAAAGGCTATTAAAGTACTCCTCTCTTTTCCAACTACATATCTCCATGAGACTAGATTTTCTTCATTTACTTAAACAGAAAGAGTGTATTCCAAAATTGAATGCAGAAGCGAATATAAAACGTAGTTTTTTTTCTCTTAAGACAGACATTTACAAATTTTGAAATTGTAAAACAATGCTTTCTTTCCCACTATTTTCCTTATTTTTGGAAAAGAGATTTTTCATAAAAATATTTATTTTACTATGTAATAGTATTATTGTTACTAATTCAATAAGTATGTATAAATTTGTCAGTTTTAATTTCTAATATGGTGAATGTTGATAAGATCTAACCCACATAAACAAAACAGCTCTTTGGGGTCTTCAAAAATGTTTAAGAACAAGAACCAGTGAGATGGACTATCATAGCCGAAAACTATGTGCTGAAAGCAGTTCTTATCTATATTCTCTTTGATCTGGGGGTTGCCCAAATTTTCAGAAAATTTTGGCCATTTCTACATGGCAACAAAGGAACAAATTGGTTAATTCTTATTAATATGCCAGGCAGGGGCGCCTGGGTGGCTCAGTCAGTTAAGCGTCCAACTCTCTCTCCAAAAACAAATAAATAAACTTAAAAAATATATATATGCCAGGCAGATTGAAAATTATCTAAATGATCAGATGTCAGGTAAATTGCTTAATTTTTAAAAAAAATTTTAAGTTTACTTATTTATTTTGAGAGAGAGATAGAGAGCGAGCATGAGTGGGGCAGGGGCAGAGAGAGACGGAGAGAATTTTGTCAGCGTAGAGCCTAACGTGGGGCTTGAACCCATGAACTGTGAGATCATGACCTGAGCTGAAATCAAGAGTCAGATGCTTAACTGAGCCAGTTAGGTGTCCCTAGATTGCTTACTTTTTAATGTTGTACTAGACTATGTGATTATAGTTTTTGAATTGTGATTATTGGCTTAATATGGAAGGACACATGGCATCAACACACAGTTTGTACATGTTGAAATTCTTATCATTTAGTTGAGAAAGAAGATATTGGAATGTTTTCAACCCGTCTTGCCCTATGACATCGAGATTTGCTTTTGAGAGATGCCTTGATTCTACAATGCACATGAGCCAAGATGGTGGTATTTAGTGAAGATGAAAACAAGGCCTTTGGTTGTTTCAGAAACAACCATTAATAAGATCGGATTAAGTTTCACGAAGCATTTCAGTTTTAGAGAGTGAGAACTTCAGAAATTCCATTTCCTCCCATCAATGAATACAATCATTTTCCCCCCAAGAGAATGTAACTTACCTATGATTTTAAAATGGCTGAAGATAAGATAGCCTTCTTAAAATATGCCTTACCAGACTATTTCTGTATGTATTAGTTTCATTCTTCTATAAATCTGTCCTCTTTAGGGTTAAAGCTGTTCAATTTTGTCCTTAATTATTCTCGGATTGATTTTATGTATGAAAATCTTACCCCTCTAATAAAATTTATTTTTTGTGGGGAAGGATTATATACAGTTTACATCATCCACAGTGTCCTATTGGTAGACAGACTCTTGATATTTTCTGTTCAGTTTAAAAGTCGAGATGCAGGGAATTCATTTCCTATCTCAAGTATTTGTTGAGAATTTGCTATGTGTAAGGTGCTGTGTTAGGCATCAGTGAATATGCATTTGTGCATTTTCGGAGGAAACCGAACCTTATTGTTTTGAGAGAATTGTTTCCATGGCAGTAGAATCTTTATGAAAGAAACCATTTTTGTTGAAATCCTACTTTCTCTGTGAACATATTAGGAAGGCAAAGAGTTTCAGCATAGGAATTAGAGAGTTGTCTTCCTTGGCGCATAATATTGTCAATCAGATTTTAAATAGCTCCGAAAACAGAATTGATTTTGATTCACATTTGAACTGATGTTTGCGCTGGCAGCCAGTGGGTCTGGTGGTTACTGGTTTTCACATTAAGAGGCCTGAACCCTCCTCTGCTTGCCTTTGTTGTTGGCAGGCCCCGACCAGCCTTGTATCCATCGTAGGCAGTTCCACCAGGGAGATCAATGCGGGCAGCTGGCTTTGAGCTCATAAATGGATATATTAGAAAGCCAATCTTTCCGTCAACCTGATTGAGTTTAAAAATGCTTCTTCTCCGGGTATAAAATGTTTCAATGTAACCATGCTAATGTGCTATAGTAGTGACATTTCTTGGCTCTGAGTTTGGACGTATCATCTGATAGACTTAAATAATTTATGTAATGAAAATGCTTGCTTAGAAGCAGTTCATCATGTGACATAGCGGGCTAAGAGTCTGGGCTGTGCTGCCAGACTGTCCAGCTCTGACACTTTCTAGCTGTGGCACCTTGAATGAGGTTACTCTCAATGCTTGAAGCCCATTGCCTGGAAAACAGGAAGTAATAGCACTGTTGGGAAGATTAGCTGAATTAATGCATACGAAATGTCACTTCATATAAGTGTTGGCTATTACTGTTGTTTTTATTTCTGCTAATTAATTAGGTCCTATTTTAAGGTTCCCGTAATTCATCACAGCAAAGGTACCTTCTTCACCATACCCCTACCCACACGTGTTCAGTTTCTAGGCTGTGTTCTGTTGCTGGAGTCCTAAGAACTTTGTAGTTACACGTTTTGTGAAGGTGATATCTGCAGTGGTGAGAGATGTATTTCAAATAAGTTTCGGTTTTTGAATATTAATACCTGCTTGATTGTCTCCCTATTGGCAGCTGCCATTGGCAACAGCCACGGCATGCCTGTTGTTAATTAATCACTTCCACTGAGAACTTAATTAGTGTCTTCATTAGGATCATCATGGAGTAGCAGGCAGCGTCATCCTGAGCCAGCTGCAAGTTATTGGCTAGCTCCAGCAGCCCTTCTGGTCCTATGAAAGCTTACGCTGACCAGGAGGCCTGGTGTGCTTCCCTTTTTTTGTGTGTGTGTGTCCTCTTTAGAGAAAATTGTGGAAGATCTGACCATGATGCATCCATGTTCTGTCACACATGCAAAAATAAGGCAACATACCCACTTACAACGTATAGATCAAAAAACCCAGATTGGTTATTGAATTCTTGTCATGGTGCTGAACAAGCTGGAAACAAGTTGTTGTTTGCAATATCGAAAATCAGACCATGAATCCTGTCTATGACAGAGTGTTTCATTTTTCTGCTGAAAGTCAAAACTCTTTCCTTCTGGCATCATTGTTTTTTTTAATACACACAGAGTCTGAAATATTGCCAGAGTGTTATGGGATGAAATCAGCCCTCCCATTTCCTGTCTCTCCATCCCTTAGGAAAATACAGGGAAATGAGGCAAAGGTAGGCATCTTCTTGCCTTACTTTACTGTAGAGGTAGAGTCTGGGTTGGGGGTGAGAGGCATGAGCAAGTCACCCTGTAAACGATACTTCTCCCAGACCTTTTGGATGGAATGTAACTTTGGGACAATAAGATAAAAATAAATGCACCAATGACTTCTGTTTAATGGAAAAGAGAATCCCTTGGGTCAGTCCCCAAATGAGCACAAGCATTGTGAAATGAATGACTTTACTTGAGCATTTCTGCTTCATTCTTTTGGCTATTGTAGGCTTCTAGGTAATTTAGGTCAATTGTGAACGTGGTGAAATATTTTGTATCTCACAGATCTGCTGCTGCTTCCAGGAGAAGTGGAGGAGGACGTCCACACACCTGTTCCACCTTACATTCCTTCCGTGGCCCAGCCCTTCACCCCTGAGGTCGAGCTGGTGCCCACTGGGAGAGGGGCACACAAAGAAATGGAAGAGGTACCCCACGGGGAGTTCAATCAGTTTTGAAATTGCCTTGAGTTTGTAACTCGTCCTTTCAGAGAAATGCTGCTATATCTGTGTGCCTTTTAATTTTTCTTAGATTTGGAAAAATTTTAAATTCAAGTTGCTTAATTGCATCACTCTGAGTGCCATCTATTTCTAATAGGTGTATTTCTTTTTAAACATGGGGGAGCAGAGTGCCTGGGTGGCTCAGTAGGTTGATCCTCTGACTTCAGCTCAGGTGGTGATCTAGAGGCTCATGGGTTTGAGTCCTGCATTGGGCTCTGTGCTGACAGCTCAGAGCCTGGATCCTGCTTTGGATTCTATGTCTCCCTCTCTGTCCTTCCCCTGTTTGCATTCTGTCTCTCTCTTACAAATAAATAAACATTAGAAAAAATTTAAAAATTACTGAGAGCTATTATGTTTTTATGTGGAAACTATTTTTATATCATGATGTGTGTCGTGCTATAGGACAGTGTTACCTGGGGGAGGTGCTTATGCAATAGATTCTCTCTTTTTTGTTCTGGACTGGCCATTGTCTTTTTATTCTTGTTTCCAAGGTCCTGTAAACATCTGCTGGTCATTAAGGGAAGGCCAAGCTGTTGTCGCAGAGAATCCCAACAATAATGAAGTGGCTGAAAAGAGATAGAACTTTGTCTCTCATACAACAGCCTATGGAAAACTTTTAAAGTGAGCATTTGGCACTGTTCCCTGGGGCCATCAGGGGCCCAGTTTCCTTCTCTCTGGATCCCCACTATGCCTTAGGACATTGTCATATTCCCCTGGTCACCGTTAGTTACATGTTCCTATCGAGCACAGGGGGTGTTGGGAAGGGTCATCCAGTCATGTCCTTCACAATCAGGGAGAATGACGTCCCTGCCACATGTCTCTCCCACTTGTACATCTAGAAAGTCGTCTTTTGTCATCCTTTGCAACTCTTCTGTATATACTTTACAAACATGCACTAACCAAGGCTGCCGGTGATGTTGGGTAAGGACCTTTATCACCCTGTTTACTCCAGCATCAAAGAGTATCAGGTACAAGAAGCTGTGAAGGGCTCTTTATTATTGCTTCCTAATAAAACCCCTAGGGATTGATTATTTGATCATTCAGTTACTACTAGTCTTGTCACCTGAAGATATTCTGTTATGGAAGCAGTTGTTCAGTCAAAGGTAGTCCACACATTTCAATTTTAAATTGCCTCTTTCTCATGGAACTTTAGTTTACTGACAGCACAAAAGTATGTCTAGGATGCTTGCAGGCTTATATTAAATCCCCAAATTGGTACCAGATAAACTGGTAGGGACAGCCACTTTTCAATGTGCTTTTTGGATTACAGATTGCTTTCTCTGAGTAATAAGAAATAAAATTGCAATGTTATTTCTGGCAGGAATCAGTTTCTTTTAAAGACTTGTTCACACTCTTGACTTCAGTTGTGACCATACAAATGACTGGACCAGCCAGTGGTCATGGCACCTAGTGCCATAGAGGAATTGTTATAAAATTGTTTCAGTTGATAGGTTACAGAAACGGAATGATTCCTAGAATCTATCAAATAGCCAGTAAAAATGCAAGTTAAAACCTTGTACATGATTGTATCTTTAAAAGGAATATAGATTTCTTCCCAGAAAATGTGAACATTTTTTAAATGTTGGAATCAAAATGCTCTGAACAATTTCTGTGTTGGCAAACTTCTGAAACATAGATGAAGAACTTTTGCTGTTTTTCAAATATCTGGAATATCTTGGTTGGGATTTTTATTTCTAACCACTATTTGTTAGAGAAACTTTTCAGAACTGTCTAGAATCATAATGCTGTATCAACTGTACCTTGGTTTAACAGTCTTAATCTTATTTTAAGGCACCTACTTCCAGAAAAGATCATAAGAATCATTTTCTAGCAAATATGTCTTGTAAGGACCTACCAAGGGACTACTGTGGGCCCGAGATGATAGCTGCTTTCTGTAACTTCAGTCTCAAAAGACAAAAGTGTAGCCTGGATGTCTTGACTTCCTCTTAATTGCCTAAGAAGAGGCCACAAATTACCAGGTTTTACACATACGCATCTCCCCCTTCGAGTCAAACATTTTCCAAGAACCTTCTATATTCTATTTGTGAATACCTTCTTGCCTTAGTTATTCTGTTTTGATGAATTTTGGACAGCTTTATAGATGAAAAAAAAATCCACATTAGGAAGATGAAAAATTGTGTGTTGTTCCTCATAGAAGAAACTTTTGTAGTATTTCAACGGGAGATCTCCTGTTTTTCTAGTGCATAATGAGACTCTAAATTTTTTCACCTATAAAGACGGTTTATTTACTATATTACTTTGTAAGATAGCCTACAGCTAAATGCTGCTCTTATTGATTTGAGCATTAGTCCTGTTTTCTTTAATTTGCCTGTGTGGTAATCTGAATGAAAATGATTCCTCCTGTAACAGGGTCTCTCTTAGAATAAGTCACATGAGCAATCGTAAGGAAACTAGCTGTTTTCTAACAGTGTGCAAATTCTATTCCCTGAGAGGCTACAAAAAAGATTTCAATTAGATTTGAAATGAGACCCCTCAAATCCACATATTTCTCTCAGCTCCTTAGGCAAAAATAACAAGTTAATAACTTAATTCACAGTTGTTTTCTTTTTAGTAGCAGGGGATTTGGTTTTCCATTGCACAAATTATTCTCTTTGAAATAAATCAGAATTTCAGGGGGCGCCTGGGTGGCGCAGTCGGTTAAGCGTCCGACTTCAGCCAGGTCACGATCTCGCACTCCGTGAGTTCGAGCCCCGCGTCGGGCTCTGGGCTGATGGCTCAGAGCCTGGAGCCTGTTTCCGATTCTGTGTCTCCCTCTCTCTCTGCCCCTCCCCCGTTCATGCTCTGTCTCTCTCTGTCCCAAAAATAAATAAACGTTGAAAAAAAAAAATTTAAAAAAAAAAAAAAAAAGAATTTCAGTTTGTAATCCAAAAACCGTGGAGTCTTATAGCTTAGAACCCTGAAATGAACCTAACCTGAAGGAAGAGAATTCCCAGTGTGTGCCACAGTAGCCAAGAGCTGAAATACATAAATAGAATTGCAACTTTTACTGTATTAGAAAAAAAATTTTTTTAATGTTTATTTGTTTTTGAGACAGACAGAGACAGTATGAACAGGGGAGGGGCAGAGAGAGAGGGAGACACAGAACCCCAAAGCAGGCTCCAGGCTCCGAGCTGTCAGCACAGAGCCCGATGGGGGCTCGAACTCACAGACCGTGAGATCGTGACCTGAGCCAAAGTCGGACGCTTAACCGACTGAGCCACCCAGGCGCCCCCCCTACTGTATTTTAAAAGCTGCCATTTAGAAGATCACAGTGATGTCTTCTGAATTGCAGTATACATCTGCTTTGAATTACGTATGTGACCCTCGTCCTGGAGAACTTTGAATTCACTGATGTGTGTCTTCGTAAGCTTACTTTTCATTAAAAAGCAAAAAGGTAGAAACTAGTGCCGAGTTCAGGGCTATGCATACAGTAGACACGCAATAAATGTTGAATGAACAAATAAATAAACAAAAAACCTCACTACCTACCGAGAGTGTTTTTTTTCTGGTGTGGTAACATGGTAAGGCCCTTCTCTCTTTTCTTCTCTATTGGTCCATTCTCCTCACCATGTAAACGTGTTCAAGTCTCTCGCATCCTTAATGGAATGAAATGAAACAAAGGAAAAGAAGAGCAGCCTTCTCTTTACCTCAGGCCCTCTTTGGCTACGGTCTGTTCTCCTGTTCTCATCTAGACTTGAGAAACTATTAGCCTAGCTGCTTCCTTTCCCGTCATGCCTCATTCAGTCTACCACAGAGTGTCCTTGCTCCAGCACGTGCTGGAGTGTATTCAGAATAAAGGTCCCAATTACTCTCTGACTGCCAGATCCCAATGGACACTTCCCAGCTTTATTTTAATCGACCTCTCTACTGGGCTTCTCACTCCACTGTGCCGGGCCCTTGTGGTCCTTCTGGTTCTCCGCAGATGCTCTGTGCATTTCTGTTTGTTCTTTCCCTGCCTCCGTTGGGGGTTTCCCTGCATCCATCCCCGATGAGTTGGTGTTGCTCAGGGTTCTGTGCCAAACCTCTTCCCACCTACATACGTGAATCCATTTATCTCTAGGTTACTACCTTCTATGCTTGTGTCTCCAAATGTGTATCCTCAGACCTTTTTCTGAGCTTCAGGTTTCTGTTTTCAGTTGCCTGTTGTTATCTCTATCTGGATTCCTTTAGGTGCCTTCAAATCAGCACGTTAGAAACAGCTTACCTTTCTTTACCTGCTTGCCTCCTTGCCTTCATCCCCTCCTTCCCTTTCCGCATCCAGATCAGTCATCGAGTGCTGCCAGTTTTACTTTCTGATATTTTCACATCTCGGCTCTCAGCTTCCTGTTCTCATTATCTCTTGCCTGGACTGCTTCAGCAGGCTCCTAACTGGCCTCCTTGACTCCAGATCTACCCTTTGTAATCTTCAAAGTAACCTATCTAGATATAACCTCCCAAGAGGGCCGGGCATCTTTCTGTTTTGTGCAGACCTATCTGTCCAGCACTGTCTCATTATAGGTGCTCAGTTAAAATTTGAATGCATGAAGGAATTTATCTGAAATGCATAGATGACCAAGTATCTACTTTGCTTCCAAAAAATCCTTCAGTGACTTCATCATCTCTAGGATAAACAGCATATTCGACCATCATGATCTGGCACCACCTTTGTCTCTCGCTTCTCTCTACCTTAACATTAACACTTAACTACTTGCAGAGCCTCACATGTGAGACTTTGTATCTTATTTCCTTGGCCTGTTCCCTAGAACTCTCCTTATCTGCAAAGTTCTTCTTCCCTCAACCTTGTTAACTGATATGACGCTTTAAGATTCTGTTTAGATATCACCTCTGCCAGGAAGCCGTCTCTGATTCTTTCCCGTTGCCTTCCAGTCTGCGCTGTGTTAGGTATCCCTTCTCTGTTCCCAATACTCCCTAACTATGTGATTTGTACTTACTGTATTTTACTGTACTAACTTGTTCATATGTCTATCTCCTTTCTCTGTGCTTTCGTACAAGTCTTCATCTTTGTATCTTCAGCACCGAGCACAAAGCCTAGAATTTAATAGGAACATAGTGTTTGTGGAAAGAATGGAAAATATCTGAATGACTACGGGAGGCTCATCCTCTGACGTTTTTGAATCAGGGATATACTGGCCACATTACAGTGATATCCCCAAATGGTTTAAAATGTCTGGAGTATCATCACATTTTGGCATTGGAAATATGAAATTATTCCATTCTTTTTTAAAACAATTATTGATATTCTTGGTTTCTTGCTTTTATATTTCAGCATTTAACTGATTGCCTAGGGTATTAATCTAACAACAGCTACCATTAATAATTCAGCTTCCAGGTGAAGAAATTTATATTTTTAAGTATGCTTTTATAGCTTTAAGCATATTATGAATGAATAATTCTTGACTTGGCATCAAATTTATTGACTAGCTGAAAACTTTATTCTTTGTTCTTGTTTTGGCTAGTACCAAATGATTGATGAAAAGAATCATGCTCCATGACAGAAAAAAATTTGTGTATTAAAAAAAAAAAAAAAACACCTTAAAGGAAAATAAGATTTTCCCACTTAAGGATAAACTTCTACATCTCTCGTACTGTAATGTTGGATATTACGGCTGTAAGATATGTTGGGACCTTAGGGAATGGGGAGGTGATGGGTTAGACCATATGTAGAGCTAAGTTGGCTATGGGAGTGAGCCCTTATCAGAGAGTCTAGATGTCCACCATGTGAACCTTACTCTGTCTGGGTTGCTAATACAAGGTGGGTCATGAGTGGGGTGATGAGTAGGGAGGCAAGTAGGATTTTTCAGAGAGTGGCAATACTCAGCTGAGGGTAAGGTAAGCTTCAGCACTTCCCCTCTGTGCTTCTCTAACTTTTTTTGCATTGCTCTGTTGGAGAGCATGGCACATGATGTTGAAATCATCCATTTACTTCTGTCTTCTCCCTGAAGTTAGGAAACTTTGTGGACACAGGTTTTGCTGTTTTCATCCTGTGTTCCCCATATCTAATACATATTACACATTCAATAAATGTTTATGGAGTGAGCAACTCAAGGGGAGTGGGGTGGGAACATGAGAGTTGTTTATATGTTATGTAGGGGGAATGTGAGGAGTGTGGTCCGGCATCACTGGGATTTTAGCACAGCAAAGGGATTTGTCTTCTTTGAAACCGCATTCCAGCCTCAAGGGGAGGTGGGTGAAGACAAAGCAACCTCTAATCTAGTGAGAGTGGCCAGTAAGGTCTAGGTACGTTTTAGAGACCAGAGTGGGGGTGGAGGTTTCAAATTCCCAGAGGTGTGGGCCCATATGGGTACTTGCAGCCTGAAACTTGGTGGACAAGTAGGTGCCAGGACTTTAACCGGGCATGAAAGGGCAGCAAGAATCCCGTCAGACTGGATACATGGTAGAGATGGGGTTCCTCCTCGTCCTCTCCCAGGATCTTTTGGAATCAGCTCAGGACGCAATGTGGCAGGCCTGCCAGCCCCAGTGCTCACTGCTGAGTAGAAGTAGAAATGACAGGGATGCTGATGTTCAGGAAGTGAACATATTGTAGCATTGTTTGTTTATACGTTTCCTCATTTGAGATGTTCTTAACAATATTATCACTCTGTCACTTTAACTTAACCTTAGAAACTGACCAAAATGGACAGATCCACTTACGCCGCAGACTCACGGGTTTCCTGTGTACAGCCACTCTCTTAAAGGCAGTCACGGTGTTACATGGAGCCTTGAATGTGTTTTTGATGATAAGCTCTGAGAATTGCTTAGCTTATTTAGAAAAATTCTTTTCTTCCAAAGAGCTATGTATGACTTGGCTTAGTGAAAAGCTCAAGGTTAATTCTTGCTGGTATTTTTGTTGAAAAGGTAAAGATTTAGCGAAAGCAGATTGCCCTGGATTCAAATCTTGCTTCTCTCCCTTACTAATTGTGTAGCCTTGGGCAAGTGGCTTAATCTTTCAGAGCTTCAGAAGATTCCTTATTCCTGCTAATGCCCACACCGTTCCTGGTACTGGGGCTGGCACGTGGTGGGAACTCACTCAGCAGCAGCTCCCATCATTACTTTTGTCAGGAGAGCACGCAGACACTTTGAAATGAGGAGGAAGTGAACAAGCCTCTGAAATTTGTTCTCTTTCTGGTTTTACTGAGAAAGGATGGTAGATAGCTATGTGATTGCTGTGAGCACTGCACCCCTAACCCCGAGACGCAGCTTGACAAATAGATGGGGGATGGCCACTTTTCATGCTTTTTATTTCACCTTTAATAACAGCACATAGCTTCTCAGCTATGTGCTCTATTTTCAAGAACATTGCAAAATCCACTCAATGAGATAATTTTGAATGCAAGAATATTTAAAGCTGATTATAGCTTCAGGGCATTTTTTTTCATTCTTCCATAAACCATGGTTTTCAATTATTTTAGTATCACCATACATATTACAACACAGAGGTGCTAGATAATTTCATTGTATCACACACCATTTGCTTTTGGAGAGTCTCTTTAAGGGGTGATACAATGTGATTTAAGGTATTCTCTTTTTGTTTATTGGAAAATATGCTTCTTTATCTACCTTCCTCTAGGAAGTCTTTAAAACTCACAGATTATGAATAAATAGGTGCAAAATTATTACATCGCTTTGCAGCTACTCTGACTTGTAGATAAATTCTGCAAAACTTTAAAAATTCTTAGTAGGAAATTGGGGCGCCTGGGTGGCTCAGTCGGTTAAGGGTCTGACTTTGGCTCAGGTCATGATCTCCCGATTTGTGAATTCGAGCCCCACATCGGGCTCTGTGCCGACAGCTCAGAGCCTGGAGTCTGCTTTGCATTCTGTGCCTCCCTCCCTCTCTCTCTCTCTCTTTCTCTCTCTCAAAAATAAATAAACATTAAAACAATTTTTAAAAATTCTTGGTAGGAAAAAGGGATCCTGGACTTTTAAAGGTGACACTAATCCCACTGTTATTGGCCCAAGAATTATAGGTAGTTTCTGAAGAAGTAAGTTTATTGAGTGTAGAGTATTTTTATCTTTGAAAATAGTTTTTTTGAGGGTTGCCTGGGTGGCTCAGTTGATTAAGCGTCTGGCTAGCCATTTTGGCTTGGGTCATGATCTCATAGTTTTGTGAGTTGGAGCCCCATATCAGGCTCTGCACTGACAGTGCGGAGGCTGCTTGGGATTCTTCCTCTGTCACTCTCTCTCTGCCCCTCCCCTGTTCATGCTGTCTCTTTCTCCAAAATAAATAAACTTGAAAATTACTTTACTGATACAAGGTTTTTTTGTTTTTGTTTTTTTTTTTAGTAAATGGTGAAGGTGTATTTAAGGTTGATCAAAATCTTAAGGTGTATCTTCTCTAATGTAACTCTTAGTTTTTCCATATGCCTCTAGCCCTAACACTACAAGTGGTAAAAATGTAATGAATGTGTGCAAGAGAGACTTTCTGATTCTTGCCGTGGGTGGAATTAGTTAATGATATTCATTCAGATTCAGGATGGTACAAATGGGGCATATCAAGAGACTTAAATTAGGTCAAATTGAATAATTGAATGTATTCCTTTACTTAAAAACATCTTAATCAGCAGAGAGTGCTGAAGTCTGAAAAAAAGTGGAATTAAATATTAATAGGGAGTTTATGTTTTCAACTTTTTCTTTGTTTACAGTGATTGTAGGATTTTTCTCCTTTGTTACCTTTTACAGGTACTTGGAGATGAAGTTCAGCCCTTCTCACTTGATGAAGAATTTGATTATGATGCTGTGACGCTAACCCCCAAGTTCACGCCTGCCGAGAGAGAGGCGATCACGGAGCTATCCAAGCAACAGAGGCAGATCACCAACACAGGTTTAGAGGAACCCCACGCCTGATTTCACCAAGACACCTTTGTGTTAATGTTTACTGTGTTGTTATGCAAGCCGCATCGGAATAAAAGGTAGACCTACCAGAACTCCCTTTGTGGAAATTTACTTGTGCGTTGATCAATCAGGGTTTTTGTCTGTAGGGAGATGTAACTAAGAAGACCAAAGAGATCTCTGCACTTACAGGGTTCTCTTCTGTCATGGTGTTGCTGAATCCCATGGCAGGTAGGGGGAGATGGAGGTGGCAGATGGGGGCAGGAAGTGACGCCTACAGAGGGCTTCTTTTTTTTTTTTTAACTAAAAATTTTTTTATTTGAGTATAGTTGATGCACAACGTTACATTAGTTTCAGGTGTACAACATAGTGATTGGACAAGTTTGTACATGATGCCACGCTCACCACAAGTGTAGCTACCATTTGTCGCCATGCGATGCTGCTACACCGTCTGCCTTGACTGTATTCCCTATGCTGCGCCTTTTGTTGCTGTCACCAGAAGCCCGTATCTCCCGGTCTCCTTTGCCTGTTTTGCCCATCCCCTCAGCCCCCTCCCCTCCGGCAACCCGCTTTAGTTCCAGCCTGACCCGCCAGGGTACCCTCTGTTCAGAGAGCTCAGGGACCTCCTGGCCCACACCTGCCTCAGCTCCAGCCGCCCTGCCAGGGCACCACCTGTGCAGAGTGCCCCGGGACACCCTGGCCGTCCCATTTCAGCTTCAGCTGTCCTGCCAGGGTGCCCACGGTGCACAGAACAGAAGGGTCCATTTTGATGAGAGCACAGCTACTAAGTAATATACCGGCTATTCCAAGATTGGATACCACATCCCACCTCCTTGGGGGTGAAGCATCAAAACACACTGTAGCACATAGAGAGGAACCGGTGGGGTCGGGAGGTCCCTGGTCCCGGCCATGCAGAGACAGTCGTGTGAATGTGAGTGCCGAGAGGCTGGGCTTCTAGGATCGATCGGGAAAGGCTTTGCCAAGAAAGAAGGCATCTGAGAATTGATTATGTGTCATATGTTTATTTCTTGTACTTTATTATTGCCGATAAGCCGTGTGTGTGATGATGGTTACAAAGTACAAGGAATGATGTCTATCTATCTCCAGAAGCTTAACATATAATTTCAGAAGGCAAGACCTAGACAGAGAAGGTAACTGGAGAATGTGGAAACATATTATGAACTGCTAATTGTGAGGAATACGCATAAATGCGTAGGAAGGAGAAAAGAACAGTGAGGGCACGAAAAGGGGGAATAGCATGTCAAAGTAATTTTTACTATTAAAGGGATCAGTGACAAATCAAATGTACGAAGGCTTAATGAGTTTTCATGAGGCTTGTGCTTGTGGGTGCCTCTTACATTCCTCATAGAGAATGTTCTTGATTTAATGCTGGGATAGAGTCAAGTGACTCCCACTTCTCTTTATCTAGTCAACAAGCTTTCATAAAACACCATTTACATGCCAAACCTTAAGCTAGGCGCTGGGGACGATATAGTAAATTGGACACGGTCTGATTTAGTGGGGAAGACAGACCCACACACTAATTATAGCAGAGTTACACTGTCCAATATAATAGCCAAGAGCTGCACGTTGGGCTATAGGGCATTTGAAACATAGCTAGTGTGACTGAGGGACTGATTTTTAAATGTTAATTTTACTTTAAATTAAAAAGTAGATGTAATGTACACCTTGGGGCATGTAGTCAATAACATTGTATTAACTTTGTAAGGGGACAAATGGTAGGTAATTAGACTTACAGTGGTAACCATTTCACGATGTATACAAATATCCAATCCTTATTTTGTACACTTGAAAGCGATATACTGTAGGCCAATGACAAAGGAAGAAAGGGCACAAGTCTTTTTTTGTTTTGTTTTTAATTTGAGAGAGAGAGTATGTAAGCGGGGGGGGGGGGGGGTTGAGAGAGAGAGAGAGAGAGAGAGAGACAAAGAATCTTAAGCAGACTCCATGCTCAGCAAGGAGCCTGATGGGGTCTCGATCTCATGACTGCAAGATTTTGACCTGAGCTGAAATCAAGAATTGGACACTTAACCGTCTGAGCCACCCAGGAGCCCCACAACTCTTTTTTTTGAAAAAGTTGCCATTTGATGCAGTTACTGTAAAACTTTCAAGTAGGTTTGGAACAACGTGGGTGTATGACTGTACTTTTTCATCTGTAAATTTTATGACAGGTAAATACAGATCAATTATTTTTTATGACAACTTAGTACCTAATTTAAAAATGCTATAGGGGCTCCTGGGTGGCTCAGTTGGTTAAGCATCCGACTTCAGCTCAGGTCATGATCTTGCGGTCTGTGAGTTTGAGCCCCGCATCGGGCTCTGTGCTGACAGCTCAGAGCCTGGAGCCTGTTTCAGAGTCTGTGTCTCCCTCTCTCTCTGACCCTCCCCCCGTTCATGCTCTGTCTCTCTGTGTCTCAAAAATAAATAAACGTTAAAAACAATTTTCTTAAATGCTATAAATGTAAGACACACATTGGATTTTGAAGAATTAAAATGAAAAATTATAGAATATTGTATGCTTTATATTGATTACATGTGGAAGTGATAATATTTTGGATATACCAGGTTAAATAAAATGGATTATTAAAATGCATCAATTTCTTTTTACCTTTTTAATGAGGCTACTAGCACACTTAAATTTGCACACATGGCTTGCATATTTTTGACAGCACTGCAGGAGGGAGAAATCTGTGTTGTAGGAGCGGTGTGTACCAAAGGTTACCGGGGCAAAGCAAGTGGAGTTGTTTCATCATGGATGGAGAGCTGGGGAATCTTCACAGGGGAGGTGATATTTGAGCCTGCTCAGGACAATCACTAGGAGTTTTTGGCTGGAGGCTCTTGGAATAGTTTGTATGGGAGATAAGAGCTCGAATCAAGGCGGTGGAGGTGGAGGGATTTGATTAGAGATTTTGAGGTAGGACAAGCAATAACAAGCAAGGATTATTGATTGATACAGTGTGGGAAAGGAAGAGCAACTGTGAGATGAAGACAAGATTTTAGCACACAATCTGTCTACACACTGACTTGAGGAGACAACACATTGTGATATAATTGTTCACAAGACCAGAAACTCACTTGACTCAGAATATATATGCAGTATTTTGGTATTTTGAATAAAAAAAAAAGACGTCACCATTTTTAAGACACCTCAATGTTATGGACTTAAATGTTTTGTAATAGAAAAAAACACTATCTTTCTATGTGTTTAAGAACTGCATTTTAGTGGAGTATTTCAGTAAGCAGCCAGGCTAAATGTAGGCGGGCAGTACCACAGAGCATTCCGTCTGGGTAGCCGGTGCACTAGGTTTTGGCTTTATTCCTTTTGGCAATTTTTGATTTCCTGTATTACTTGGGGCAATTGTGCGTTACAGCAAGAGCGACACTGGAAAGTGGGTTCCTTAAAGCCTTTGCGTGAAATAGTTGCACCGTGACTCTTGCCCTAACTAGCAAATGCTCCTCCATGACTTTCGGCTTTAGGTATCCCTTGAATTGATGTAAATGGTTCATTTTACGTCGGCTGGCAAACCCCTAACCAAGCACCTTTAGAAGAAGCCTGCACTTGTATCGATGGATAATGCGCACCTTGATTAGGGAGTGGCATCAGAGGTAAGATTAATAAAGAGCAAAAGATAGAAGGGAACACCTGCATATATATATATATATATATATATATATATATATATGTGTGTGTGTGTGTGTGTGTGTGTGTGTATGTGTATATATATATATGTCTGTATGTGTATATACCAAAATGGGAGGGAAGAACACGAACAGTTTAAAAGCGTCTTGAAATAACGCAGGAGTTGCAACACAAGCTGGCTTGAATAGAGACCATTTCGCCTCAAGCCTGCAGCGCCCGTCCTGCCTGCTCCGTGTGGTGGCCCGTGCGTTGAGCGATCGTACGCTTTCAGGTTCCACCTCAAGTGGATCAGCACAAGAAAGAGGATAAGATCTTTGGATCTGACACTGAATTCCCTTGATTCCTTCATCAAGGATTCTCTTTTCTTTTGCCATGAACGTGATGGAACTGTAGCCTCATTTCAAAAAGAAAGAAGAAAAAGAAAATTTCTTTAGTCAGAGAAAGACAAATGTCATGACTTCACTCATATGAGGAGTTTAAGAGACAAAACATAAGGGAAGGGAAGCAAAAATAATATAAAAACAGGCAGGGGGACAAAGCATAAGAGACTCTTAAATACAGAGAACAAACTGAGGGTTTCTGGAGGGGTTGTGGAAGGGGGGATGGGCTAAACGGGTCAGGGGCATTAAGGAGGGCACTTGTTGAGATGAGCACGGGGTGTTATACATAGGGGATGAATCACTGGGTTCTACTCCTAAAATCATTTTTGCACTATCTGCTAACTAACTTGGATCTAAATTAAAAAATAAATGTGTAAATAAACAAAATTTTAAAAATTTCAAAAATTTTTTAAAAAAGAAAATTTCCTTAGTGCTCAGCAACCATATGGTTGAAATAAAATGTGAAAACAACAGTTGAAAAAAACTTCATTTGCTTGTTTCTTGGCAGTTGATGGTGAGTGAATACAATAGTATAGTCAGTCTTATGAATTTTCTAGAAAAATATTTCTCCATATGTGAAGAGAAATCCATACTCTTGACCATGGCCTACCCAGCCCTTACATATTATGGCCCTTGCTTACCTCTCCAATCTTATCTTGAATTGTCTTCCTCATTTTTTGTTACGTTCCCATCAGTCCCTATTCTTTTTTATTTTTCTCTTTTTTTAAATGTTTATTTATTTTTGAGAGAGAGAGAGAAACGGAGTGTGAATGGGGGAGGGGTAAAAGGAGAGGGAGACACAGAATCGGAAGCGGGCTCCAGGCTCTGAGCTGTCAGCACAGACCATGATGTGGGACTCAAACTCATGAACTGCGAGATCATGACCTGAGCCGAAGTCAGATGCTTAACGGACTGGGCCACCCAGGTGCCCCTCATTCTTTATTTTTTAAACACACCACTTCCACTTATCTTTACTTTTGTTATTTTTCCTGCCTGGTCTTCCCTGGTCTTCGTATGGCTGGATTCTGTCACAATTCAGGTCTCCGGTGAAATGTATCTCCCCAAAATGTGTCTCTGACCACCCTATCCAAAGCAATTTCTTTCTCACAACCTTCACCCTGTCACTACGCATCCCTACCCTACCTTGCCTCGTTTATTATCAGACGCTCCCATGAGAACATAAGCTACAAGAGGGCATGGGCTTACTCTGCCCTTTTATTGACAAAAAGGGCCCAGAGAAAAGTAGGGGTTCAATAAGTATTTACTGAATGAACCGAACCTGAAAGTGTAAGCTTATCAGTGTGAATAATCCGGAGATCCATGTCATCTAGTCAGTTTGGTTAGACATATATTGGGCACTTTTTGTATTCACCTTATCAACTTCTGTATAGGACTATGTAAGTTCTTACTTCCTAGACTCATGATAGTCTGATGGCCAGTGCAAATGTGGAACACCTAACCTAATCGAATAGAATGGTTCCATGTTCCACGTTGCCTTCTTTTCCTCACCATAGCCCCATGGAGAGTTGAGAGAATCTTGGAAGCTTCACCTACTTCTCAACTGCTCTTTTGAAATTTTGTTATGACTTCTTCCATTAAAGATCTCATTCAGGAGCCATTCATACAATCCTGGCATGACCAACAATCCGCATTAAAAGAGTGCATTGATGACTGAAGTCAAACTGAAAGGGAAAAGAACACAAGCCTCGAGGAGAGAGGTAGGAAGAAGAAAAGTTCCATTTTGGTAGCTGTCTGTAGAGCAGAATCCTTTATCCATTCATTCAAAAATGTTAATGCTCATGAGAGTCATCCGACTTTAGAAGTGGTCTTAAAGTCCAATTCCCCTGTTTTCTTTATATTTTTATTTTTTCTGAGAGCACAGAAGGTTTGAAACAGAGGAGGGACGTGGTCTGACTTCTATTTGGGGGGAGATGGGTGGGAAGGGGGCTGGGCTGGATTGTGCTGGGGAGAGGTGACCCTGGAGGGGGTGGTATGCATGGCTGGATTGTAAAGGAAATGTATGCAAGTTCCTTATCCTCAGCATTCTGAAAATGTATGATGATGTGTGTTGACATAAGACTGTTTTTGTCTTTTGATACTGGGCATTTCAGTAGCCTTTTAGTTTGGAAAACTATGTCCAGAGTTCTGAGAAATTGTCTTGAATTATTTTTTGATTATTCTCTTCCTTCAATTCTCTTCCTCTTTCCTTTCTTCCTAGAATGTCCACTTTTCAGATGTTGAATTTCTTTGATCTCTGCTCCCTTCTCTCCTATTTATTTTCCTCTCTTTTTGCTCTATTTTTCTGAGATTGTGTTCAACTTTATCATCCACATTTTTTAAAAATAAGGGCTTTAAAAATTTTTTTAACGTTTATTCATTTTTGAGACACAGAGTGTGAGCAGAGGTGGGGCAGAGAGAGAGGGAGACACAGAATCTGAAAGAGGCTCCAGGCTCTGAGCCGTCAGAACAGAGCCCGATGAGGGGCTTGAACTCAGGATCTGTGAGATCATGACCTGAACCTAAGTCAGATACTCAACCGACTGGAATCCCCCAGGTGCCCCAAATAAGGACTTTTTAAAAAGTCCAGGGGAAGAGAGAGAGAGAATCCCAAACAGGCCCCACACTGTCGGTGCAGAGCCAACGCGGGGCTTGAACCCATGAACCGGGTCATCATGACCTGCACCGAAGTTGGACGCTTAACCAACTGAGCCACCCCGGCTCCCCTATCATCCATGTTTTTTGTTGCAATATGTGTATTGTTTTCTTTTTGAATTTTATATTCCTTTTAAACCCATAAAACAGCAAAACCATTTCCGTGAACAACAAAGGACAAACAGCAAGAAAACACGTCCTCCTCGGCCAAGTGCTGCCGCAGGACAAGACTGTCAGAACTGTGAAAGTGAAGACAGCATATCTTGTCCTCGGTCGTGTTGAGAAAGGTGCCTGTTGATGGGAAAGCTCTTGTGTTTGCTCTGTTGAAATGACTGGGCAATAGGAAATGGAGTGAGATGTCGAGAGGGTAGTAGATATCCCTGCATGGGGTAGAAAGCCTCAGGTGTGCACGTGTGGAAGCTTGGATCCCTGTTCTGGGATCCTTGATGCTGACGGAGGGGACAGGTGCTTTAGGGTGGTGGATCTCCGGGTGCTTGCCGTTAGTATGTCCCAGGCATTCGTGCGGTAGGCGCCCCATCCTCTAAAGCAGCTCCTTTTTCTCTTCCTGATGCTCCTGTTTGTGGCACCACTTTGGTTGCCAGGGTTTGGTGTTTTTGCCTCTGTGCTACCTTTTGATCCCATTCCCTCCCTTGTATCCCCCTTGCTGTTATTCAAGCCTTCATTTTTTACTTATCTTCTCCCAGAAGCCTCCTTACTTCCCAATTAGACTCTAAATGCCTCTGTTCTCTCCATCCTGGGTTGTTTTCCACGTTGCTGGCATACTAATCTTCATTGTCGCTTATCTTGTTTCGAAACTACCACAGCTGCTCATTGTCTACCTATTCCAGAACTCCTCAACCGAGCACTCAATGCCGCATACCCACGTACCCCCACGATACAGATGAAGCGGACTACATGGGGCTGCCAGATGTTTCCTTCCATCTTCACACTTTCCTTCTTATGGTCCTTTCTTTCTGGATGGTCACCCTTCATTTCTGCCCAGTGAGTTTCTACTCTGCCTTTCAGATGTCCCCCAGTGGTCACCTCCTTCATGAAGACTTCCTCATTCTCCCACCCAGGTATAATTTCATCTTCCCCAGAACCTTGATATTTGTCACTTGGTTAGTACTTGTCACATTCTGCCTTGTATTGTCTGTGTATACGTTTTCCTGCCGGGCCCAAGGGCAGGCACCAAATCTCATCCATTCTTGCATCTTGAGTAAGCACTGTCTCGTGAACATCACGGCTCTGGTCACTGGCATTACTTACTTTGAAAATCCAGGTCGAGTGCTATAAAAATGGATCAGTTAAGATCTATTCATTCAACTAATACTTATCTAGTGTCTGCTTTGTTTGTTAGAGTTTGCTATAGAAACAAATAATTAATGTTACAGTTTATTAACTCATTGAACTTACGGTAAAGACACTAATGCAAAATATCTGTACAAGCTATGCCAGAATGTTGATGTACTGAGGTAACAATTAGAAAAAATAATTCCATCCAGTAAAAAAGTTGGAGGGGAAAAAAAAGCAACAATGTAATTCCAATGTAAGTAAGTTTTGCACGAACAGATATTGGAGGACATTTTAGTATCAAAATAATGGCAAGTCAGTAATCATGGTTATGTACATGATACATAATTATAATTTTTCATGTCTATAACAATGTGCATTCTTTCCAAAGAGTTTTGTTGCTGCTGGTTCCACTTCAGATGGCAGTAGATTATCTTCATTTCGTGCACTTAGAATATTGACATCCCTGTTAAGATTAAAAAAGTAAATCCAATAACTCTCCAAATTGTGTTAATATTGGCAATATTCTCAGAAGAAATTAGCATCAATTTTAGTTTATACTGAAAAGTATTTTCAGAGGATGGCTTATGTGCAAGTGGCGGTAATGACGCTTGAAGTAATTAGGGTGTTTAACAACCAGGCAGAAAAAAACCCCACTAATTATTCTCTTCTTCTTCCCCTCCAGCCCCACCCCCACAAGGATGGGAAACCTGGAAAGGATTTCAATCATACACAGATTGGGGCATTTTTATTTTAAACCAGGATATCAGATGCCTTTGCAAAAATGATTTCCAAAGTCCTTGGGTTTAAGAAGGTTGGTGTCACGGACCTGCAGAGGACTTAGCTTTGGAAAATAAAGTCAACTGATCCCTGAAGAGGCTTTAGTTCTTACAGAATAGTTTATGCCTTTCTTAAATGATTTGGCTATAGGGTCATCCCATAATTGATGCATATTCATATGTATATGATATATATTTTATATGTACATGCATGAAAATGATTATTTTTCAGTGAATCCAGCTTACTTCCACATGTCAATAAGTTCCGCAGATTAGTTCATTTGTCGCGCCTTTTAGTTTTGCTGAAATTGAGTTTGTTAACCTTTTTTGAGGGAAAAACGAGCAGCATCCGTCTTTATTCAACTCTGTTCCTTTTTATTGTTTTGACCTGTGTCTTTGCCTATAGCATCTGTGTCTGCTTCCCCCAATCCATCAGTGTAAGCATAACATAGAGAGATGTGTGTTGCTTGTTGTTTTGTATTTAAACAGCTGAACACCTGTCTGCTCATGTGCAGGTGCACAGAACTCGGGAGAAGGGTTTTTGATTTAAGACAAACAAACAGAGGAATATATGCAACTTGCAGATGGGGTCTGGGGTGTTGGACTTGAGATGCTTCTGTGTTCAAAAACACTAAGGACATGTGACTTTCTTATATGTCGGTGACCATGTAAAATACTGGGCATTGTATCTCTGGAACATTTGTTCCCTTACATCATGGTTTCCATAGTTGTCAGCCTGAGCAGGTCTATTATATCTTATTTGGTCATCGTCTTCAATTTACAAGGATCACAGAGAGTTTCACACAGATGGCACCCAAAGCGATCACTCATCATGCTGAAATTAAACTCTAATATGCTGTGTATCAAATAAATAACCAGTCCCATGCCATCACAATGGTTCAGAATGAGAAATGAAATACATTTTGCAAAAAGTGTGCTCACACGTTCATTTCCCCAAAATTGGACAGTTATCACATGGTACCCCATTTAGACAATAATTAATCAAAAGAGAAAGTGTTAAGAACACAGTATCACTTGGGTGTCTACCGAACGTCCAGCATCATCTTAGGCGAGATGTGGGAGAGGGAGAAAAGAATGAATATACACTTTGGAACACGACACAGTGGCAAATTTTGACCCAGGAAAGAGAAGTCGATGCAACACCCCAGGCAAGCCAGTGGTGAACCAGGGCCACGCTGGCTGGACTCATTGCTGCAAATACTGACTTTTTGTAGCTAAGAGAAGTAAATCGACTTTCTTTATAACTTTCTAGAAGTTGAGCTCAGTGTTCTTTTGGGCAGAGATGGCTCCTATAGATTATGTAGCATCAAAGGCAAATACCATGTGTGTGATGTATTGGGCAGGTATTGTGAGATTGTATTTTCTTAGCCTGTCCTGCTCCCCTGTGAGACGCTTCGCTGCACCACAGCTGGCACATGCTTATCCTGTGGTAGCGAAGGGTTGACATCAAAGGCAAAGAAACCCTTGAAATCCGTCCCTCTCTGCCCACAAGAGCAGCTTCTCTCTACCACAGCGATGAAAGCCCACGATAACAGGGGCATTCCCACTGCTGCGCCCTCTCTTGTGGGCGGCTGACAGTTGACACAGGTGGGCGTAAGGTGCTGCCCGTCTTTTGAAGGTTGTCTGTTGAAGGGAATGCCACCTCTTTGGGATCGGTGCCCTGCTTTGGCACATGGAGCTGCTTCTGAGAAGTGACCAGGTGGTGAATACCTGCCTGGCTTTTCAGAAAAGCACAGGTGGCTGTCGAAAGACCCAATATCCGTTCAAAGGCCGTCAGGCAAAATGGTGAGTCTTTGACAAGTGGCTGTTGGAGGGGCCACCTTGATTCTTGCATTTTTCCGAGGTCAAATTCGATTGCTCAGCAGCTGGCTCATCTACCGCCTCCCCTGAGTAGATGGGAGAGAGGCCGGGTCTGTTCGACTTGGGGAGTACATGGCTAAAGTGCATTAGGAAGGAAGCAAATGTTAAATGAGTGTGCCGTTCACCAAGCAAACATCATTTCGTTTAAATTACACTGTGCTATTTTATCTTGACCCACAACCCAGTGGAGCTCATTGTAATACATTATCACATACAAGATAGTGGCTCATTAATAAAACCCTAGGAAGAAGTCAGGGGTAAACAATGAAAACTCCCACACATTAGCACCATAATGTACTACAATATTTTTCCTTCTTTTCATCAAAATCCTCCACGTAATTAAATCTCAAGTAAGTCAGCAAACAAATCCCTCAGCTTCTATTACTACACTTTTTTTTTTTATAAGTGATTAGTTATTTTTCATACTAAATAGCAACTCAGACAATAAATATTTCTTGAGTGCTCATTATATGCAAGGCACCGGCACTCCGGACTTAAAGCAGGGAGTAAGACAGAACGCATATTACTGACAGGTGCAGGGATGGACATCCTTTTGGGTGAAGTGATGGAGAGCATTGAGGTGGGAAGGGCACACCTCATGAAGGAGGTTTCAGGTAAGCAGGGCGTGGAATGGCGGAGGTGGAGCCAGGTGGATTCAGGACGTGTTTTGGAGGTAGAGCTGATGAGGGCTTCTTGAGGGGTTAGGTATGGACAGGGTGAGCCGACTCCTGAATTCTTGCCTCACAGGTTTCTTTCTCACCCTCTGAGGGAGGGTTAAAGCCAAGATCAAGAAAAACGTGTGGCCAGGGGGTTGGGATTTGTCTAGAACTTGCAAACGTAGCACTGCATGATGATACAGGAGGTTTCATTCTCGATTACACATCATCTTCTCCGGCTTGGATGTGCTATTTCTCAAGCCACATGCAATCTGCCCTGTTTTCAAGTTAAAACCTATGGATTATTTAATGATAGTCTCACTTTGAATTGGCCCAACCTCATTCTGGATTCATCGCGGCATCTGAAAGAGGCTTCAAGCCAGCCGTCTAAATATCATTGGTGCCCACAGCTCCTAGCACACACATAGAAATTGCCTAATAGATGCCTGGAATTGAATTGGAAAGGGATTTAGGGCAATCCCGCTCGGTGTGGTCTGCCATCCTGCGTGGTTCTGTGAACTGTTTGTTCTGAGCGGTTTGCCACGGGTCCGTGGCAAGACAAACTTGGAAATGAAGAGTGAACATTTAGAAACTTTTATTGCCGTTTGAATGGCACAGCACTTTTATTGCTGTGACATCTAGGCAACACTTTTTTTTCCCAGTAATTTACTTTTATTCTATTTTATAAAATATCCGTCTGAGATGGATTGGAAGTTAAACAAACAAACAAACAAAACTGTGTTTTTACCCCAGATAGTTGAAGAAGCAGTGGCTGAGGCCAATAGACAGCGTCTTTGTGTCTCCAGGCAAGAAAAGCAAAGTGCAGGTGGTGACCTGACGTGACAGGTGGAAGGCATTGTGGGAAACAGAGCTGGTTCTTGCGTGCGTGTTCCAATTCCACGTGGGTTGTGGGGAGTCGAGGACTCTTGCGGCACGTGTTACCCCTGTGGGTACCCGAAAAGCGGAAACAAGAAATGACTGGGAATCCCAGAAGTCCAGATTACAGGGAAGCATGAAACTGAGCTTGAATAGGTGATTGAAAGCCCATGTGTGGACTGGACCTATTTTACCTACATCTCCTTCCAAGAAAGGTTCTATCAGCCGCTCCCAGTGGGTGATATGAAATTGGTTTTGCCATTTCAGAGAGACATAAAATTTGGAGTTTGAAGGCACCCGGAGACAGTTCACTTCCATTCTCTCCTTTTACAGATGAAGTAACAGATATCCTAAGAATATCTTTTTTTTTTTAATTTTTTTTTCAACGTTTTTTATTTATTTTTGGGACAGAGAGAGACAGAGCATGAACGGGGGAGGGGCAGAGAGAGAGGGAGACACAGAATCGGAAACAGGCTCCAGGCTCCGAGCCATCAGCCCAGAGCCTGACGCGGGGCTCGAACTCACGAACTGGGAGATCGTGACCTGGCTGAAGTCGGACGCTTAACCGACTGCGCCACCCAGGCGCCCCTAAGAATATCTTTTGAGAGGTGAAAGGTCCGTAGGGTCCAGAAGCCCAGGATCAAGGACCCTTGCTGGTCTCTGTCACCACAAACTGGGCGGAGGCTGTGCGTGCTTTTTCACCGTCCTCATTTCTCAATGTTGTGATTCGATAAGCTTTCTTTACAAGTCCTCATCTCTGTGAAATTGGGGCGTGGGCACCCATTTTTGCCTCTTGTTTTGACATAAGCCAAAGTTCTGTTCAGTCGTAAATTCGGGCCGGAAAAACACAATCGTGTGCCACAGCAGCCTTCCTCGGTTTGCACATCTGCGGTTGGAAGTGTTCGCAGAGAAAACTTCACGAGGTGCCTTTCATGAAGGGAGCAACACCGTCGATCTGTCTGTGCCTGCTCTTTCATCCACTTCCAGTAGGACTCGCCAAGCATTTCACTGCTTTCTTGAGGGTCTTCAGGGGTCAGTGGGTCAAGAGGATGAATTTTGGGGTCAGGAAGAGCAGAGTTTGAGTTCGGCACATATTAGTTAGGTGATTGTGTGAATGATGTACCCGCGATGGGCTTAATTTACTCGTCTTCAAGTGGGGGTAATATTATTTATTTCACAGGGCTGTTAGGGTTAAAACGGAGGGAACGTGTAAGCACTTCGCACGGTGCCTAGCACAGAATAATCGCTCAATAGTGGGATGTTGTAGGCAGATGTATCTGATAAGGGGAGGGGTACTGAATGCAGAGAGGATCAAGTGACAAGGTAAGCTGCCCACTCAAGTCCAGTGTGGGGACCACCTGTCGCTCTAATGTGACAACAGAGGCCAAATCTCCAGAGTTTACTAGGTGCTGAATGGGGGGAGGGGACACACCCCAGACAGAGCTGTCCATCTGGCAATGCCTTCATCTGCTAGGTGGCTGTCCTCCTAAGCAGAACATTAGAGGTGGTGACATAATCCACCTGGGAGATCTGAGGGTGAGCCTGAGCTCCAGGCTGTGGATCTCCACCCCAGGGGCTCGTCTGGGGGAAAGAGCGGAGATGGGCGAGCCTGTGAAAGGATAAGGGAGATGCGGGTTAGACATCTAGACAGAGGCCAGACCCTTTGCTAGCAAAGAGGAAATCAGGTCTTCAAGGAGGACAGACGTCTACAACCAGGATTTGAATCCAGTGGGAGGCTCTTGGTTTTTTACCCCCTCACCACAGAACACAACGTTCCGGCAAATGGACCTAGGTGAGCACATCAGGCTTCACTAGGGTGTGTGGATCTGAGCAATTTTCTCAGCATCTCCATGTCTCACTTTTCCTACGGTGTAAATTGAGTTACTTCCTGCTTGGCTGAGTTGTTGTGGGGACCGGACAAAATGTACATTGGGTGTCCAGCACAGCGTCTGGAGTGTCCTTGATAAAAATGGTAGCTGCTACTAGTGTGTATTCTGGTTCCTAAGGGGTTCAAAGTCCCTAGGAGCTGAGTGGTCCAGGAAGGTAGCATGGCAGTTCTTTCCAAGATCCGGTAAATGGGATGGTTGGCTTAGACCAGCACTTCCAAAGGTGGGTTCCTCAAGGCCTTGAGATACTCTATAATAAAAACTTCTACAGTGAAACGACATTCAAACTGAATTTCAAATTGCGCATCAGAACATTAAAAACACTGTGAAGTCCTGCAGTAAAGAAAACTCTTTTTGTTGAATCTTGTGTGGGGGCATTTCCCAAACCGTGAGGTCTCTTTTTTCTTTTTCCTTCCTCCTTTCTTTCTTCTTCTCTCTGTTCCTACCTTTTCTCTTTGTCTTTCTTTTTCTCCTCTTCCTCCCTCCCTCCTTCTTTCCTTTATTTTCTCCTTCCTCCCTTCTTTCTTATTTTCCCTCTTCCCTTCCCTGCCTCTCTCTCTCCTTCTCTCCCCTCCCAACTTCCCAGGACACATCTACAGTCTGGGGGAGCTTTGACTAAGACCTACTCTGAATATCTGAATAACCCAACACAGTGACTCATCTAATGAAATTCCTGCAGTTCTCCATCATATTTAAATGAAAAAAAATTGCCTAGAGAATAGTGTTCAATCTTAATCTTTGTCCATATGTCAGCTTTCTCTTTTGTGGATGAGCACGAATCTGATTGGACTTTGTGGATGAGCACGAATCTGGGCTTTTTAGAGCAATGTTTCTCAAACTCTCTCGTTCATGCAAGCTCCCCAGAGAAACTGTCACAATACAGGTGCTGACCCAACGGATCTGTGGTGGAGCCGGAGATTATTCTGCAAGCTCTCTGGTGATGGTTGTCACAAAAACAGACTCCCAGGCCTCACCCTAGATCTCTGGAGTCAAAATATCCACTTTCATGAGATCTCCAGGTGATTCATATGCACAGAAAAGTTTGAGAAGCGTTGGTCCAGATCAGGGCTTCTCAAATCTTAGCTCTAGTGACATTTTGGGGCTGTCCTGCACATTGTAGGATATCTAGTGTCACCACTGGCTTAGACCCACCAGATGCCAGTCGCACTCCCCTTCCAATGATGACAAGCGAAATTCCTCCAGAAATTGATGAGAGTGCTCTGTTGTTGTTGTTGTTGTTGTTGTTGTTGTTTGGAAGGGCTTATGTGGCAAAATTAATCCCAGTTGAGAACTGGTGGTCTAGACCCATCAAACTGTCTCATATTTCTGTTTCTGGGGCATCTGGAGATAATTTGTTTCTTCTTCCTGTGAAGTGCCTTGTTTCTTAAAAAATTTTTTTTTTTAATTGAGGTATAATTGACATATATCATTAGTTTCAGGTGTACAACATAATGATTTGATATCTGTATGTATTGTGAAATTACACAATAAGTCTAGGCAACATACATCACCGATACAGAGAGAGTTACAGTTTTTTTCTTGCGACTAAGATCTCGGCAACTTTCAAATACGCAACACAGTATTATTTAACTACAGTCGCCATGCTGTATGTGGCAGCCCCAGGACTTATTTATCTTAGGAAGTTTGTAACTTTTGACCCATTTGGAGATGCGATAACCAAATGATAATCTCCCTTAAAGCTGGGTTGCCTGGGTGACTCAGTCGGTTAAGCGCCCAACTTTGGCTCGGGTCATGATCTCGTAGTATGAGCTTGAGTCCCGTGTCAGGCTCTGTGCTGACAGCTTGGAGCCTGAAGCCTACTTTGGATTCTGTGTCTCCCTCTCTCTCTGCCCCTCCCCTGCTCACACTCTGTGTCTCTCTCTTTCTCAAAAAATAAACATTAACATATATATATTTTTAAATAATAGAGTTGCTCATCTGTAGTTCCCAAAGCTGCCTAATGTCAGAATCACCTGAGGAGGCTTGCAGATTCAGATTCACTAGAACTGGGGAGGAGCTTAGGAATCTGTATGTTTAAACAAATAAATGTAACAGTTTAGACTTATGTAACACTTAATCTGTGTCAGGTGCTGTTGTAGAAGTTTTACATCCATTAACTCATTCAATCCTGGCCCCTATAAGGTAGGTACAGGTATTGCCTCTACTTTACAAAAAAGGAAATTAAGCCACAGAGTGGCTTCTTAAGATTTCAGAGCCAGTATTGGAAACTGATGGGGGCAGGGAGGTGTCTGTCCACAGAATCTGTTCCCACGTGCTGGGGACCCTGGGCTGGTATGGGGACTGCATAGCCCAGCTGTCTTACCCTCTCGGTAGTTACCCATTTCAGCACTTGGAAAGATGGGACCACTATCATTTTCAAAGTTGTTCTTTACGCCAAGGTTACTGGTATCTTCACTTCATCTGGGCATAGTAACACAGTTTACCATTTAGGGCATTTTGATCGATTTCCCCCAGAAATCTGTCAGAAGCAACAGACTTTTCCTGCCTTTCTTTTACTGCCCCCTTTCCCCACTGCTTGTGTTCTATTAGACAAAAGCTTAATCTTGAGTTTCCAAATAAAACGGGAAATACAAACAATGGGTATATCCTAGTAACTCTTTATGAAAGAAGAAATAGTTATTTAAAAAGATCTAGAGTTTAAATGATTAACAGTGTGACTGACACAGTCTGTTATGGATAACCTTTATTTATTTTCACCTCACCTGGGGCAGAATGATGGTATTGAAGCTGTGATTAATCACAGCGGTGAGAGTCACATGAAAACAAGATTAATTTTTAAAAGGCCTTAATGTCAAGTCTTTCACCTAAGTCCCAACATCCAGGAACACAAGTTTCTAGGACTATGTCCTGGAGTTATTTCTAGAACTAAAGTTGTTTAAAAAAAAGTTAGAGCTTGCATAAATTAGCATTTAGCATATTTCAGTATTATAAGTTCTTTAACACATTTAGTCTCTCCGGCAACCCGATTGGTTGGTGCTATAATTACTAGCGGCTTACAGATGAGACGATTGAGGCACAGAGGGGTTGTGTAACTTGCCCAAAGTCACACAGCTGACAAGTGGCAGAGCTGGGATTCTAACTGGGTTGCTCTGGCTCCAGAGTCTGGGCTCTGAACTACTTTTACTAGATTTTGGTTAGGATTATGTCAACTCACTGTCGTGACGTTGGTAGCTCTGTGCTGACGACAGCTTACATTGTCATTCTCTTTGTCCTTCATTAATTAAAAAAGTGGGGAACAAAGGAACATTAGTCAATACTATTCGTTTGATTGGCAATATATATCAAGACACAGATTCCGTGGAGGAAGGTAGAAGGCTATGATAAAAACGATCCTTAACTGTGAAGATATTGGGCAAACGTGCATGACGACTGCTCATGGGACCATAATGTTGCCTCTCCTGCAATATTTCTGTGTCAGAGGGAGCTTAGCTGGAGTGACTCATTTAAGGGGCTGTGGAAATGCTAGCATAGAGATTTAGGATCAGGGAGATGTTTTAGAATCGCCATTTGCAGTGGAGGTGGCCGTGTCTACTGTCTAAATAAGGCTCTCAACAGAGGGTATCAGTACTCCTGATGGAACCGAGTATTTCAGGTGAACAGTTTTTTGTTTGGGGGTTTTCGCCCAAGAGAATCAGAGATGAGCAAACACGGCTAGCAGTTTCCCCCACCCCTTGCTACTCTCTCTAAAGCTAATGGTCTCTCCCCCACCTGAACTGTTAAAACACATAGCTCCAAGCTTTCCTGAAAGGACATGTTTTCATCATTCTTTCTGCCTCTTTCAAAGCATTCAGAAGGCATTCTGACCCAGAGTTCCAGGACCCTTGGATTCAGCTGCTGCAGGCCTGTGACAGATGCACCAAGTGCCCCAATGTCCCCCATAGCCTGGGAGCTCCTTTTTGGTGGAAAGGGTGAATCTCCTTTGAAGTATTTCAACTCTGCTGAGCTATTTTAGAAAACCCAGTCTTTCAGAGTCCTTATTTGAAACATTAAAAAAAGATGAAAATCAATTAACTTCACACATGAAAAAATTCTTCATAGGGTTAATCTTCCTTTACATAATTTCTTGATTATGTTTGGAAGGAAATTGCCTTGATTATACCTTGGAATGGAAAGGAATGTCTTTTAATTAATTTGGAACATGCGATCGTGGTGCTGATTTGTACCCCGGAATGATACATTGGGTTGGGAGCAATAAGTCTGTCTGATAAGGGGTGAGCTGCAGTTTTTATTTTATTTTTGGCTGAGTGGTGATGCAGAGTTCTGCTTTCTTAAAGGGAAAAAGCAAAGGGTCTGTTTTCTTATTTGGAAGCCAGGCTGAGTTCTATTGGCTTTTGGTGGCAGGATCATTTGTGAGAGCGTTTTGGCAACGCCTGCTTGCTTTCTTTAAAACAACAAATTACAGGGGTGCCTGGGTGGCTCCGTCAGTTAGGCAGCCGACTTCGGCTCAGGTCATGATCTCGCCGTCCGTGAGTTCGAGCCCCGCGTCGGGCTCTGTGCTGACCGCTCAGAGCCTGGAGCCTGTTTCAGATTCTGTGTCTCCCTCTCTCTGACCCTCCCCTGTTCCTGCTCTGTCTCTCCCTGTCTCGAAAATAAATAAACGTTAAAAAAAAATTAAAAAATAAATAAAACAACAAATTACTGGGGTCATAAACTGAGACACTGGCAACCACAAAGCTAAGAACTCTGACATCTTTGAATGACAGAGCTGGATGGGGGCAATCATATGACAGTATCCAGTGGCTACTCTTTATTGAGGGCATTATCTCATTTGATTTTAACTCCCTTTCACTTGAGGAAATTCTGAAGCGAGATCAAATACCCCGACCAGGTTCCCACTGTTAGCTAATGGTTAACCCTGGTTTTAAAACCAGATCTGTTTATTCCAAATCTACTGTCTTTTATTTTATTTTATTTTATTTTATTTTATTTTATTTTATTTTATTTTATTTTATTTTATTTTATTATTTTGTCAAGTCTTTATTTAAATTCCAGTTAGTTGACATACAGTGTATTATTAGTTTCAGGTGTACAATATAGTAATTCAACACATCCATACAGCACCCAGTGCTCATCACGAGTGCCCTCCTTAATTCTCATTATGCATTTAACACATCTCCCCACCCATTTCCCCTCCAGTAATCATCAGTTTGTTCTCTATCATTAAGAGTCTGTTGGTTTGCCTCTCTTTTTTTGTCCCTTATGGTCAAGGCTATGGTTAATTGTTCAGGCATTACAACGGTAGGAATCTGGGGGCTTCTTATGTGACTAGTGGTAGATACTAAATTGCTAAAATTAATCTCAGTTTTAGTGGGTATAAATAACAAAATATACCTTGTAAAGTCTATCTGATGTTTAGTGGAATAATGTATCCATGACTTTCAATGTAGGGACTCATTTACCCGATAGCCTATTGTTTCTTTTGCTGATAGCATGACTGTGTTTGAATTTTGGGTTGATAAAAGGTTTAATGGAATAGAAAGTATTATTGATCTTTATTATGAGGCCATTATTCATTGCTGTGGCATTCCTTAAATGTAGGTAAAGTATAGGAAGTATTTATTTCTAGGATTTTAGAATACATTGCTTAATTAAAAAAATAAACTGAATATTCCCAATGAGCAAATCTGAGTGTATCGCTGATAAAAATACAATAGATAATGTGATGAGGTAAAGTGGTGTCTTATACCAATGTCAAAGTGACCCATTTATTTACTTTTTGTATCCTGACTACTTGCAAATCACTGGATAATTCTTGCACCGTTCTGTTTTTTTTTGTTTTTTGTTTTTTTCCCCCCCTTAACAGAAGAGCCATAGTTTCAAAAGAAGATGTCCTCCATCTGAGAAAAACTTTATAGTTGGTGTGTGATTAAGCCAGATGTTTACTATACTTTGGGACATATTGAGAAGATGTTTAAACATCTTCTAAAACCTGTAATTGATAGGGGTGCCTGGGCGGCTCAGTTGGTTAAATATCCAACTTCAGCTCAGGTCATGATTCCATGGTTCGTGGGTTTGAGCCCCACATCAGGCTCTGGGCTCACAGCAGAGCCTGGAGCTTGCTTTGGATTCTTTCTCCCTCTCTCTCTGCCTCTCCCCTGCTTGTGCTCTCTCCCTCTCAAAAATAAGAAAATAATAAAAAAATTTTTTTTAAGTTATTAAAACCTGTAATTGATTAATGTGGGTTACATAATCTTCATCTTTCTGATGGAGAAACCAAGGTCTATAATAGCTAATTGTGTTCAAGATTATCCAGAGTATTTCAGAATTATCCCTCCTTCCTGATATTTAATTCCTACTTGTTTGTTAATCCAAGACAACCAAATAGCATTCAGATATGTTTAGTTTTTATATTAATTCCATGACATAATATTAAAATATTTTTAAAATCACCCGCATGGTAAATATTTGATATAGAAAGTTTGGAGCATAAAAAAAAAGAAAAAGGAAAACAAACCTCCTGGCAACTCAGAAAACCTCTCCACAAAGGTAGAGGAGAAAGAAAACAGTTTTTTTTTTTTTTGTTTTGTTTTGTTTTTAATAAGTGTTAAACTAGAATGCGTGGGCATCACAGGTAATCTGCCAAGAGATTACAAAGACAGAAAGAAATCTCACCCTTTAATATAGCCAAGCAGATACAACCCATTTTATACATGTTCTCAAGATAAAGGATAACTAGTCCTCAAGTTAGGGGACATGACAGCACTATTTGCTACACATAGTTCATCCCAAGTTCACCTGATAATTGGGATGGCCATCTGTGTTTGCGAGGTGACTTTATCCAAAGGAAGAGTAAGTTTCTAATATCTTTACGACAGGAGGTAGGTTTGTAATAGGGATCAAGGAAGTGAGGCTCCTATCCTTCCAGGAAGCTGAGAGGCAGCCTATCTTTCTTGATGACTACATTTCAGAGAAATGACTCCTTGGTCCTGGAGGAAACATTTCTAGATTGTAAAACTGGCAAGAGGCTTACTTAGCTTTTAAAAAGATTTACAAGGGCACCTGGGTGGCTCAGTCAGTTAAGCATCCTACTCTTGAACTCAGGTCATGATCCCATGCTTTGTGAATTCAAGCCCAGAGCCAAGCTCTGTGCTGAGTGTGGAACCTGCTTGTGACTCTCTCTCTTGCTCTCTCTCTCTCTTCCTCTTCCTCTCTCTTCTGTCTCTGTCCCTCCCCTGCTCTCTCAAAATAAATTTAAAAACAGCACACACAAAAAAAGATTTACGTACATTTCAAACAGGCAAAGAGCTTATAATGACTACTTTTTCAAGGTAAACTCTCAAAGAACAAGGCAGCAGGAGATGGTCTTTTTCCATTTTCTTTACCTCAAGGAGAATTAATTTTTTTTAATTTCTAATTCATATTGACCTTTATCACAAAAGCATCAGCGTCACCTAGGAACTTTAGTTAGAGATGCAAATTCTCAGATCCCAACCCAGACCTACTGAACCAGAAACTCTGGGGATGGACGCAGCAATCTGTTTTCATAAGTTCCTGATGTTCCCTGAAGCCCAAGCATCTTCACTGAGAAATGTTGACAGCAGGTCATAGGAAAAGGATGTGGGGATGGTGAAGGATTGTATTTTACTTGATTTAAGAGTTAGCTGCATTTGGCATTAGACAGTCACCTGTTTGGCTAGCATGTTACCCTTAGTTAATTGGCAAGAAATTAAGATATATGACTTAAAAATACTAGGTAAGCTTCAGCCAAGATCACCAACTCTTAATGACTTGGGTAATGGAGGAGAGCAAAGCAAAACCATTATTAAAAAATACTAATAACCAATGTTTACGTTCTTTTGTCTGTAGAGTGCATTCTCTGATTTGAAGAGTTGCCTGATTTTCCAGCAAATCACAAAATACTTAAATTAAGCAAAGCCATAAAAGCCAAACTCAAGAGGAATGAGACATCTGTGTAATTTTCTCACATACACCCCTTCTTAAATTCACCTGACTCTCCCCTGGGGACCAAATCTGTTCTTCACTAGTCTTCCCAATGTTGGATGCAAAATAGAATCACCTGAAGATATATTTAAAACCAAAACAGCAGCAGAGGCTAGAAGGGGGGAGGGACAGGAAGTAAGCATGCTCCTCACTTCTCAGCAAGGGCCAGAACCTCCATGGACCTTCAAGACAAGACCTTCAGAGACATTGTTGGTGTTCTAGGCACAGGACGGAGGAGGGTTTTTTGGAGTAGTTTGGAACTGTCTCATTTAATGAGTGTGTCCTGAGCAGACAGTTTTTATACTTCAAATCTGACCCATTCCTGAAAGACAGCCCTAATACCTTGGCCCCGTTTATGTGGACCTCACCCTCACGACCACATCTAATCCTCATCACCACCCAAATGTCCTACTTCCTAATACCAGCACATCGTGGGGTAGGGACACAGATGTTCAGATCATTGCAGGATCCGCTTGCTGGAGAAGGTCGTGAAGAAGAAGGATAAAGAAAACCAGGAGATTCTGTGGTGACCTGAGTTTGGAGGTAGAGAACATTCTGTGGAAGTCCCTGATCAGTGACCTTCTCCTCCTCCTATCTGTCCATCTGTCCATGTGACCCTGTTAGCAGACAGGAGTGTTCTGGTCATTTTTTTTCTTTTGGTGGAAATCTAAGTGATCCTCAAAAAAGTTATAGAAAATTCAGCATAAGATATTTTGTCTTCTGAATGTTACTTTTCATGCTCTATTTGGCTTGTCACGTGTTGATGCTAATCTTATAAAAGGCACAAAGGGGGAAAACACACACACGATCCAGAGTTAACTCCTGGCAATATTTTGTTCTGTCCTTTTAAGGCTTCTATCCATGAGAGTTGACTTAAAAAAATCGACCTCTACCATTCTCCTAGGGGGTCTTTCTGGAATTAAAGCAGCCAGGTTAAAAAATCACTTGATATAAAACTTAACTTTTAGTGGACTGTATTTCACATATAGAAGACTGCACAGGAATGAGACATTTTGCATAATATTTAATTAGTGGCTGTTTGCTTGGTAAATCCTTATGTGACCCGTGAAGCAATCACAATAATTGTGGGCACAAATTGCATATGCAAAATTGAGCCCCGGTGGGTGTCCTCATCCCCTATGCTTATATCCCAGGGAATTACTGGTTCCTGACAATAGGGTTGTCTGCAGAAAGTTGCTGGTTTTCTCTTTGCTTCAGTGCTTTGCTTTGAAGCAGCTGAGAGATTAAAAAAATAAAGAACTTCACAATAGCAGAAAAGGAGGGGAAATCAGGGGTCGGGAGAGTGCCTTTTGAACTGCCAGTTAGAGCTTTTATTGACTTCACTCATTCAGAGGAGTGAGGTCTTACCTTTCATTATTATTCAAGAGGCTTTCTTACTATCAGACGGTAGTTTCCTTGGGGTTGTGGCCAAGTCCCCTGTTTCTTCTGTACCCCCTGTAGTACTTTTTCTAGCGTTGGGGAAGTGGCTCAGGAACGACCTGGAGAATTTAACTGAAGACCTGGGGTAGTATCACAGGGTGATATTTTGATATTTTTGTCTTAACTGAATTTTGCATTTTTCTGTGCATAATCTTCCCCCCAGATTACCAAGGCCTCTTCCTACCTCTTAGAGTGCTTACTGGAGGCATGCAAAGGGAAAAAGTTAATATTCCAGGTTTGGTATTTAAAGTTATGTTTTTTGATTCTGCAGTAAGATAAGGCCTTTGTCAAGAGAGGACAAGGTTTTCAGAGACCCTGTTACTGCCCACCCCCGCCACGTGAAGAGAAGTCCCCAGTGGATTAATACACAGAGATTTCCATGTGCAGAGTCTCCTCCCCGTGCCTAGGACAGGTAGGGCAAAGACTTGATGTCCGGAAGGAGGACAAATTTACAGAGCCAGGGAACGTGTGTGTAACACCTGCAGTGAGTTGGGGATTCTGGGTGTGGATGTGTTTCACAGGCTGCCTTTGCTGTAACCTGTGGGCGTCTTCATTAGAGGACGCTGCTCAGCACATCCTGGGTAGGTGGCGGGGGGGGGCCTGGCTTTTCTCAACCAGCCTGAATTCTCAAGTGACTAAAAAAGGGGCCTAAGAGTTCCTCGTGCCCTCAGGGAGAGCCACTGAGTAGGCCCTGAATTGCAGAGCCTGACTGGGGAGCTTGGCAGAAAGGGGTTGCTCCAGTGAGTAGGGGAGCTACTGTTGCTGAGGATGGCCGGTCAGGGATCCCTGGCCACGCCTCAGAGGTTGTCCACTGTGCCGCAGGAACTGAGGTCAGGCTAGTCTACAGATGTCATGTGAGGCCAGCCATAGCCTTCAGGGGCACCAGCAGAATGTCCAGGGCACAGGGTCATCATGCTGCTGTGGTCTGCAGTTCAGGGGTCAGCCCAGCCTGAACCCTCTGCAGCAGAGGCCAAATGACCACCTAAAGGAGCCCAGCCATCTCCCTTCTGTCCCTGTCAGGTCACATAAGCCACATTGGTCTTCCCATCCTCCAAGGTGCCATCTTAGGAGGCAAAGCAGGTCAGACTCAGAAACACGGAGCATTAACCAAGCCATCCAAGCAGAGATGTGATACCAACAAAACCTGAATTAGTAGGCTGGACAAACATTTCATTTTTTCCTCCTGCCATCAACCCGGTGGAGAGGCCTGTGAGGGAAACCAGATCAATTACAGAGGAATAAAAAGGCTATTTGTTTTTGTACATCTGAGTATAGTGTAAGTGAATATTGATCCTGCTACAGTGTGTTTTATGTTTCCTAAAATTCTGTAGGAATGAATATTTCCCAGCTTTCTCTGTAAGCTCCCAAGTTAGATCTCTGTTTATAAAGGCGTCAGCAGGAGGCAGTGCCTCCCTCCCAAGGTGGAGGTTATGTGGGACAAAAGCTTCCCGGCTGCTTCCGAGGGTCTGGGAGCCTGGGACAACTGGCATGAGTGGACCAAAGCTTCTGGCAAGCAGATTCCAGCAAAGAAATATGCTTATTCTCCTAGAGGGATCCCCTACCCTGCCTTCTCCCAGTCAGCCCAAATGTCTCAATTTGCATTCAGTGCTAACTCATCTCCAGGGATAAGGATAAAAACCACTTTGAATGTAACTTTTTTAAACTAGGAAACAATAAAGCTGTCAGCTTCTAAGGGACTGAAAGAGATTCTCTGTCTCCCACTGCAAATAATGCGTTTTTTCCAGACACTGGAAGGTATGTGTGTGTATGTGTGTGACAGTCGCATAAAAAAGCCAAGTGTTTTGAGAATTAGAAACAGCATGGACTGTAGGACCTAGCCAGACCCTGGCATGCAATGAGGTTATTAATAATATGGAGATAACTGTAAAAATATGGGGTGACCAGAATTTTCTTGGGTGGATATTCAGTCAGCCTTCAGTCTTTAAGTTCACATCAGCTGCAAGGTGAGGCTGTGAGAGAGAGTGCTATCAAGTGATTCTGGTCATCAGAAGGGTGCTGGTTGAAGTGCGGAAGGGGGCTACCATTTATTATCCCGGGCCAAGAACTTGTGCATGTTTTCATGCAATATCACATTTAATCCTCTTAATATCATGAAGTAGAGATTTAAGTACTGATTCTATTCATAAGAAAACAGGCTTCAGTGGTTTAAATGACCTGCCCAGATCCCCTGCTGATGGGTGGGAAGGTTTGAATTCAAATCTAAATCTGAATTAAAAGACTCTTTTGCTATCCTACACTGCCTTCTCTTGGGAGAGATGAGAAAATCTCCCAGAGGGATCTAACCGTCGTATTCCGTAATTCTCCTTTGTAGAACAGATCTCATCTATACTTTTTTTTTTAATTAAATATCTGTCTTTCCTTCTGGATGGTGAGCAATGTGAGACCTGGGGCCATGTCTGTTTCGCTTACTAGAACACACGACACGTGCTTGGCACGTAGTCCGTGCCCAAGTTTCATTGGCTGACTGTAAGTAATCATATGATATTGGAACCCTGAAGGTACACTAATGCAAATTTTGGGGATTGTTCTTTGTGGATAAATAAGTTTCCTGATCTATGCCTTTGATTAATTTAACAAAATAATTCTTTTTCTCCTAAGGTTATAGGTGGCTGGTGAGATTCTTTGATATTTATACTAACTCAAAAGTCCCACAAGATTGATAAAGAGGTAAGAAATGTCAAAGAACAGGCAGGTCATCTGCTGGAGGGATCGCTGTGAAAGTTTTATGAGTTTTCCTGCCTTTTCTCTCCTCCCCCCCCCCCCCCCCCCCACCTCTGGCTCCTTGTCCTCCTCTTTTCCTACTTGCAGATCAGGGTGAGATTTGTCTCCTAATGATTGGGCATGGACTTTGTGATCAGAATGGTTGTGGGGCTTATGATTTGAGGTCGGGAAGGGGGAGCCTTAAATAACCAGCCCTGGAGATTCAGAAATAGCTTGGAGGTCCATTAAGCTGATAGCTCCTAACCAGAAAGCAACAGGGTAGGGAGAGAGCAGACTATACTGAACAAGAGGTGAAAACGAGTTCCTAAGGGTAAGCTGATTACCCAGTATTGTTGCCCTGACGAATGCCTTGTGTCCATATGGAAATAAGTCTAGTCACTCCTTGCCCAGGTGATTTCTGAGCTGAACGCGCAAAGGTTAAGCACGTAGGGAGGGCTGGGAAAGCAGTGCGTCTGTTTTAGTGGGGGTGGATATTATTTCCGCCTAAGCCATTTTTAGCTGGGGACCACATGGTGGCAATGTTGCATCATTCCTTGGGAAACCTTGCCCCACAGCCTGACTCCAGGTAAATTCAATTGCTAAGCAATAAATTGGGAGATGCAGGACGGTGTTGGTTTAACCAGTGAACATTATACTTGTATTTGGTACCAATGATTGTGTTTTCCATGACAAAATATAGCATACTCCAGGAAAAGTAATGCATTTTCACCCCTTGTTAGAACATTCGTGTAATTCAAGCCAATAACAAATGCAGACAACAGTCTGAATTCCAGCCTTATAGGCTCCGTTTTCCCCAAGATCAAACTAATTAGTTTTGTTCTATCCAGTCAGCACCTGTTTGAGAAGAACATTTAGTGTCATAAAACAAACCACCCACCAAGAAATAAGGAGACTGTGAAAGGCCCACATACCAACATCATGTTGCCAAGCTCAGCTCTTAAACAAAGCCTTACAACCTACCCTGGTGGTTCTCTTGGAGAAAACTCTATTTTCTAACATAAACTTCTCCATAAAAAAAAAGTGTGGAGTTGTGAAATGTTTCTAAGCAAATGATTCTGTTGGGAATCTTTTCCCTCCTCGCTAAGAAGCAATCTCTCAGGACATGTTTGGGGCTGAGTTCTTTGAGCAAGTCTTGAGTCCTCTGATTTCTGAATGTGTTTGGTGGGGGGAAGGGACTAAAATCAAATTATGCGGCATGATCAAATGCCACAAGGTTTGGAATCCTGCAAAGATTGAGGGACTTAGAGAGAATGCTGAATACTTTTTGATGGTTCCGAAGGTAAGGTTACAGGTGTTGGAATTGTTCTAGTAAAGGATGAAGTATAAATAAGTTTCTTTTATGGAGGGGGGTGAAGGGAAAGTATGCTGCTAGATCAGCGGTTCTCAAATCAACCTGGTGGACTTGTTAAAACAGTACTGGATCCTATTCCCCCAGAGTTTCTGATTCAGTTGGCCTGAGGAATTGCCATTCTAACAAATTCCCAGGTGGAGTGAATGCTGTTGGTCTCTTGGAGAACCTGTACTCAAGACCTGTTTTTCTTAATAAATGGGCAGCTGGGTGAGTCTCATTTAGATGCTCTGCATGTTATGTCGAGAAACATGGACTCCATGGAATTAACAGCTTACTGTAGGATATAAAGATGTGAGTTCAAATACAGGATCTGTAATTCGGGAGCTGCGTGAATGAGGGCGGTAAATCAACTTCCTGGAACTTCCATCTGTCATCTGCAAAACAGGGTTTTACTCAGATATCAGGATTTGAATCCTGGATCTGCTAATTACTCTGTGGTCTTGTACAAATTACTTAACTACTGAGTCTGCTTCCTCATGGATTAAAAAGAGAGGTCTTTATTCAGAGTTATTTTGGAAATAAAACATTTAATGTTCAGGATTTACTGCTCCTTCCTTCCCTTCTATTTTTCCTTCCTCAGTTTTGTGAACCTGAAAGCTCTTTATGACCTATAAAACCTCATAGACACATTAGTTAATATTTTACAGAGGAATGGCTTTAGGAGAAGCCTTTCTGGGTTCCTTAGATGGTCAGTTTTCATGGCCCAGACTAGTTAGTTCAGAAAAATTTGCTATTCCTTTTCCTTAATCTCATATTTGTTTGACTGAAATCACTGGGCAAGCCAGAAGTTTGCATAACATAGTTTGGGTTGCAGGAGGAAGCTCTGATAATTCCTGGATTCTTCTCCAGCTTGGGTTGGCCAGCTCTGCTTCTGTCCTTCAGCTCCCATTTTTAAAAATATGAATGAAGACTCAAGAATTAGATGACTAAATGCAGCATGGTTTAGAGAACGGGGGTTGGCTGGGTGAGGAGATCTTTCCAGATCCCTTTTCCGGGTTCCAGGATAGGCTGGAGCCCAAGCAGAATGTACTGACTGGTTTCTGCCTCTGGCTGTTTCTCCTAGATGTCAACATGACTTGTTATAAAGTGAAAAAATAGTTGGTCATAGGAACGTTGATTTGAAGATGTTAAGACCTCATTCTGTTTCTGCCTGTACTAGAAGTATAATCCTTGAGTTAGTCATTTCCCCTCACCAGGCCTCAGTTTCCCCATTAATGAACTGAGGGGTTTGTGTGAGATCAGGCTTCTTAAGCAGCAGTCTATAGATGGGTTTAGTGGACCACCCCAAACTCCAAATCTTGTGGTTGTGCAATTTAGTGGAGAGAGGGCCCATAGCTTTTATCAGATTCTTAAAGGAGTCTGTGGCACTGAAAAAGTTTAAGCTTTGGTGTTATTGAAAATCATGAAGTCTAGTCTTGTATCTCTGCCTGTGCTGCTAAATAACCGTTTTGAATGGGCTTTTAATCACACAATTAAAAGGGATGAACTAGCTCTTTGGTATTGTATAGATACTGCCTATGAGTCCTACCATTAAAGGAAATTAGCCTTTTAAACAACAGTGCAAGAATGGAAAAAGATCAATGGCAAAGGAAAGGATAGAGTCATAGAAAGTCTCCTTGGTAAAATACAGCAGCAGCTTTGTAAATGTACCACTGTCCATGGACTATAGAAACTGGGCTTTATCAGTATACTTAGAATTGATCAGATTCAAAGCAGTAAATACTCACTAGTCAATTCACATGAGATTAGTGGACAAACTAGAAGGCCAACGTGACTGTTTACAACAAGAGAGGACTCCTTGTGTGTGCCTGGGTGGCCCTTGTTCTAGGCATCGAGCTATATTATTAATCAGTAGATGATTGAATAAAGATTCAAAGCAAAAGGATGAAGATTCCTTTTCAAGGAACATTTATTTGGAGTCAAATTGAGGTCCCAATGTGCCAACATCATTGATTATATTTCAGAAAAACCCTGGTAGATTATTTGCTTCCTTCTATTCAGGGATAAGTTTATTTGGTTTGTCTGTCAGTGGCCACCCTTGTTTCCAAGTTCTTTGGGGGGAAAATTCCCTTTGCTCCCAAGTACTGCCTTAAGCTGATTATTTAAAAAATTTTTTTTTAATGTTTATTTATTTTTAAGACAGAGAGAGGCAGAGTGAGAGAGGTAGAGGGGCAGAGAGAGAGAGAGAGAGTGGGAGACACAGAATCTGAAGCAGGGTCCAAGCTCTGAGCTATCAGCACAGAGCCTGACACGGGGCTCAAACCCATGAACTGTGAGATCATGACCTGAGATGAAGTTGGACGCTTAACCAACTGAGCTGCCCAGGTGCCCTGCTGATTATTTTTGTTATTGAAAATATTCTTAAGGATCATCATATGCAAACCCAGTTATGTTGATGAGATATAAGGTATGCTTTTGTATTAACAACACCCTTTGGATTATTGACCTGTGTTGGAAGAAACTTGAGTGTCTAACCTTATGTAACACAATGGTAAATATCATTATTCTTGAGTTTCCATTAACCATTTCAATGAAACTGGGGCATTTGTTCAAATACCTTTTTATCAGTTATTCTTACAATAAGAGCCTATAGCCATAAGAAGGGTCTTATCTTGTTCTTGGCATCCTCTGTGTTTCCAAAGAGCCTGACTGCTTGGTCCTCTACAACTTGTCAGGTGAGCGAATCTCTTACCATCTGGGGATGATCATATTTATCCTATGCATTCCATACAGGCATATGAGATCATCGGGACTCGGTGCAGAACCTTGCCCACCTGAGCAGGCATTTTGTAAATTAAATCAGCAGTTGTCATAGAGTTCTAAATATTCTGCCTTCCAGAGAGAGATACAGGGCACATTGTAAGTGTACCTCACAAACCTCATGTAAAAAAAGCATGCCCTTATCCAAACTAGTCAAGACATTTTCACTGTTCAAGATGATTTCACAAGTTTTCTCCTGGAGTACCTATGCTGTGATTTGACTTACAAGAAATTATTTACCCAGAGCTTGTCAGAAACATATATACTGTAGAAAGTGAAATACTGAGCTGGAATCATAATGCTGATGCAATATTAGAGGCAGAAGATTTTAGTAACACAATCCTGCAGAATAGGATGCGAGCTACAGTTAGACACCTCAACCTCTTTTTTCCATATATTGGTCTACATGCAATTTTATCAAGGCCAAGCAGGAAGTACATACATGAAACGGTGAGGCTTGCACTCTCGGACCCTCATTCCTCTTTAGCCTTGCTTTTGATGTGTGGTGATGGACCTGCCCCAACTATTCAGGTCACCACCTCCACGTATTCTTTCCAGTGCCCTAGAAAAATGGCTAAATTTATTCAGATCTATCTAAGGCATAAATGATTGACCACGGCTTGATATGTGCTTTACCTACATGGTATTTGCATTTTAACAGAAAAAAAAAAAACCCTTAAAGGAATACATTTCTGGTTCTAGAATTTCATACCATAGCAAAATGGTAGGTTACATTTGGGGGAGCTGTAGTGAGGCAAACAGCACATCGCATTAAATCAGACTTTGTGCCATATTTCTAGACCTGAATTCTCTGTGCTCATTACTAACTGTGCAATTGATATTAATAACATAATGGTTACCGCCACTCCTTTAAGATCAAGCATGCATTAACCTGTGGGGTTGTTTTATAGTAATTCAGTGATAAAAACCTTTCTGAGGTTGGTGTGTGTGTATCGAAAGCTTTTGTAGTTGATTAGCAAGGAAGGAAGATGAAGGGTTTAATCAACCACCAGAATTGGTATGTTCAAGTTCATACCAGCACATTTCCTATTCTCTATTAAAGGAAGGCAGGCAGAAAGGTATGCGGGAAGGGAGGAAGGGAGGCAGAACTGCATCCACTGACATGCAGCACACATACTTTTTGTCATTTTATCACAGGTTGGAGAAGATCCGTCCTTATGTTTCTCAACCCCACTGCCAGACTATGTGTAAGCTAAAGAGCCTGGGTTCAGCTGAGGAGGGAGTGATGCTGATGAGGAGGCCAAAATCAGAATTTTCTTCAAGGGTAGAGCCAGTTGGCTTTGTCCCTTTGATACTGCTGAGGGCTCTCAGTTGGCCATTCTGTAATCATTGGGCCCAGGGTAACAAGGATGAGGAAATATGGTCGTCTCCATATAATCCATCTTGATGTTGGGAAACATATAAAAGTGAAATCTGTTGGTAGGATTGTAGTGATGTAATCTTTGTATGTAAAGAATAGCACCTTCCTTCTCCCTCATTCATTCATTCATCAAATGTTCCTTACAGCTCATATTTTCCTCTGGGCTTGGTGCTGAGAGAAGTGCAAAGATTGATAAAACATGATTCCTGACCTCAAATAGCTTACAGTAAAGTCGGGAAGGAAACTCCATACTGTTTCCCATAATGAATGTACCAATTTACATTTCCACTAATGCAGTACCTTGGTTCCCTTTCTTCCCACATCCTCCTCAACACTTGTTATCTTTGGTTGTTTTGCATAACAGGCATCCTAACGGGTGTGAGGTGGTAGCTCATTGTGACTTTGATTTACATCTTCCCGATGGTTAGTGATGTTAAATACCTTTTCATGTGCCTGTTGACCATTTTTATGTCTTCCTTGAAGAAAGATCTATTCAGGACCTCTGCTGATTTTTTTTAGATGGGCTCCTTTTTTTTTTTTTTGCTTTGTTTTGTTTTTTTGCTATTGAGTTGTAAGAATTCTTTATACTTTTTATATGTCAGTCATTTCAATAGAGTGGTTTTTTTTTTAAAGGTGGGAGAAAGTCTAGAAAACTAATATATAGAACACTTTGTCATATATATTGTATTAAGTGAATAGAGAGGAGGATATAATTGATTATTTCTGGGAGGACCCATAGAAGGCTTTTAGAGGACGTGTCTGCTTACAACAATGGGTAAGAGTTAGCAAGGTGGAGGAATGGGAAGTTTGAATATTCCTGTTGGAAGAAACATACAATACAGAGAATGGGAATGGTTCCTGATTTTTCTGTGGCTACAGCGTAGGGTAGTGGGTAAGCGGAATGGTAGCAGATGAGACTCAAAATGTTAAGTAGGGGCTAGAGGTGGGTTTCTGGGCCATGCCAAGAATTTTAGAATACACCTGTTAGGTAACAGGGATTCTCTAAATATTTGTTATCTGGAAAAATGTTTAATTTGTGATTAAATATTTAGAAAGAGCCTATGTCAGCACTGTGGGCAGTAGGTTGGATAAAGTATTGATTGTGTGACCAAGTAGGAAGGCTGATGTCATGGTCCAGTGAGAGATGAAGGGGTCTAAATTCAGTTGCAGTGAGTATGGAGGGCAGTGACAGCTTTAGGAGATTGGCATCTCACTACTCCTTAGTATAATTGACATACTCCATTGGCTATCGATGTATGAATGCTATTGGAGTAAAAGTAGAAAACTCTAAAAAAAAAAAAAAAAAGAAACAGAAGATAGTGAAGTTTTTTTTTTGTTTGTTTTTTTCTCAGAGAAAATGGAACAGCCTCTCAGGTAAGCACTCTCAGAGAGTGCTGCTACCTTGGAGTGAGTTCTGGGTAGGTATTGATGGGGAAGTTTGCAGGAAGCTCCCAGATGCTTGGGTGCTGGGGAGGATGCAAAATTTAAAAAAGGAGGCAGGAGAGAAGAGCAGAGTGGAGATAAATCCCTTTGTTTTGTCAGAGACCAACCCTATTAAGCCCTTCAAGCAGGATTTCATATTATAACAGTAGTGGTAATGATAGCAGTAAATTACATAACTCTAAGCATTTTGGGTATAGTAGCTCATTTAATGATCACAACAACTCTGTAAGGAAAGGGAAGCTCAGAGAGGTCAATGACACCTAAGGCAGGGCTAATAAGCAGGAGAGCTGGGCTTTGCACCCAGACAGCCTTGCCCACGATCCATGTGCTCATGGCTGAGCTGTCTCCCAAACCATTGGTAAGAGAGGACCTCCGCTCTAAACCCTGGGTTATGTCTGTTTCTTTATCTCAACGATTCCAAAGGGAGCCATTCCAATTCTATATTTAGGTTAGAATGGAGAAAGACGGGGAAGGATATTATCCTTCCGTCTGTGAATTCCAGGTGATAGCCAATTAAGGAAGAGGACATAATCCCACGCTCTGGGATGCCTAACAGGCTGGCTGGTCCTTTGGGGGACCAACTGACCACATTTGAAAGAATGTTGTCTTTTTAGATCTAAGAGTGATGTTATTAAACCTGGGTCATTCCCCGTCAGCCCGCTTTTGGAAATGGTGGGCAGCTGAAGCCAAGATAACAAAGAAGATTAGAGGCAACTGAGACCTAACCAAGTCACAGACCTGGAAGATGAAAAGGTGAGTCTTGTTTGAAATTGCATCTCCTGGGTCCACTTCGATGCCTGCGCTTTCAGACAGAATTGTGGCACACACGCTTTTCTTTATTTTTAAAAGGTAAAACATTGATTGTTCCGGAGACAAGAAACTCACCTTAGCTGTGAACTAATGCCCTGGTGGAATGTGGGGATCAGTCTCTCCACGGCTTTCTAACCCCTGGGCAATGTTTTATAGCAATTACCTGTACAACCAGTTGCTATAGTTACCTATTGTCTACACTTCAAGAGGAGAAATATCTAGCTAGGCTAGTTAGCAGGAGACAAATAGGCACTGGGGTGTGACAAAAAAGAGTGGGGCATGCAGAAAAATATCCTTACCCACACAGGGACAAGTGTTAGAGCATCTACCCTATTCACAGGCCCATGATCATGCATCTCTACTCCCCCTCCCCTTTTCCTGTAGGAAGCACCCCAGAACAGCCATGTTTGAAGCAGGTGACCACATCACCTGGTTGTATTGGACCATGGTGAACACCTGACCCAAGCTGGCGCAAGCAGATACTCTCCTCTGGAGATTTGGGGCTGAAGTTTTCTTAGCCGATCTGTCTGCATAAATGGTAAAACCTGTCCTGTGTACACTTGGAAGCCTAGGGACCATTTTCTATCCTGTGGAATGAGAAGGAAAAGGAGGCATGTGGATAAAGAAGAAGCCTGTTGGCAGAAGGAGTAGAAAGGGAGAAGATTTTGGGTGTTTTTCAGTTCCTGGTTCCTCTCCCTTTTTGAGTCATGATTATTTTCTTGCCTTTGAGTTTTTTTCTTTCTTTTGCTTCTGCTGCTGCTGCTTTGCACTTACTGGCAGGAATTGGTTTCTATTGTCACTAAACACTTATAATCTGTTCTAACATAGGTTATCCTCAAGATCACCATTATGGGTTGAATTCCCCAATTCATATGTTGAATGAAGTCCTAATACTCAGTATCCCCATGTGACAGTATTTGGAGATAGGGTCTTTAAAGAGAATTAGGTTAAAATGAAATCATTTGGGTGGGTGCTACTCCAATATGTCCTTGTAGGTAGAAGATATTAGGACCCAGATGTACACAGAGGGAAGACCATGTGAAGACATGGGAAGAAGGCAGCCATCTATGAGCCAAAGAGAAAAACCCTCAGGAGAAACTAAATCTTCTGATATTTTGGTCTTGAACTTCTAGCCCCAGAATTGTGAGAAAATAAAATTTTGTTGTTTAAGACACTCAATTTGTGATACTGTGGTATGGCAGTCCTAGCGAACTACTACAACTACAATCCAAGATATGAGACTATAATTCCTGCTCCCTCTTCTTCCCACAAAGACAACTCAATACTTGGCTAACTGCTGCTTCTTTTCTTAATGGTGATCCTTAAAGACAGCAGCAAAAAGCTCTTTTGCTTTGGCTAAAAAGTAAGCCAATAACTGGCATTCAAGGACCCTGAAGGAGCACAGCTCTAGAGAAATACATCTTCTTAATGCTCTTGTTTGGCTTAAATTAAAAGTGTTCAGCTTCACGTCTTTCTGAAGAGAGGTGCCTGCTAAGCTTTAATTTTACATGGGAAAATGATTATTTTTTTACTAATTGGAATGAAGGGGAACTCTTTCTTCAATTTATTTAAACTCAGGTGAAGACAAAGTGAGTTGCTTTGCAGGAAGTACAAGGGCCTTGCAGATTCTTGCCATTGTACTTGAGTTCTGAGGTCAGTGTATGAAAAGGCTTTTCCATCAATCATGATCACATTAGAGAATTATGCAGAGGAAAGTGTACAGGTCTTGCTTTTCATCAAGACCAGGTGTTTAGGGAAGTGCTGTAGAGATTTCAAAAAAAAAAAAAAAAAAAAGTTTCAAGGAGAGGTGAAGGCCAAGAGTGAATAGAAAAAGAAAAAGATGTTGACTTACCTGGACTGGACTACAGTGGCGTTTCAAAGGTCACTGAATAGAGACAGGCTGCAAAAGAAATGGGAATACATGGTTTGTAGACTCAGGGAACACAATATGCGCTAATAGAAACAGGCACCAAAAGAATTCTGGCATTTGTGTGTGTGTGCCCCAAGGCAATTTCTCTTGAAGAAAGGAGAGGAGACGGGCTTTGGGGACATTTTGTGATGTCTTCATGGTTCTGCGCAGCAGCACTGGTTACTGCTAGAATAGACATGGCAGGTCAGTTTCAACTCCTGCAGCTCTGAATACTTTGGAACATGATCTCCCTTGGAGGATTGTGTTGAGATAGGTTCTGAGGATGCATTCAGACTCAGTGAAAGGATATCAGTTAGGGATGATTAATGCATTAATACATAAATGCTGTACATGGCGACCCCTGAGATAAAAATTACAAACTGGTGGCCCATGGGACAAGTGGAAGCTGTGAGAGATTTCGTTTGGCCCAGATGGTCTTCTAAAAAAAAAAAAAAATAGCAGTGAAACATTTAAAAATAGAGATTTAATTAAAAAAAAACCTCACATTTTTTGCTTCTCTTAAAAAATTGTAAATTCCAGTAATACTAATTATTTCCACATAACAGGACAGAGTTGGGTAGTGGTTCAGTTCAAACCTGACCCCTGTGCACTTTGGAGTATGTCATCCAGGATAGGCAAGTGTGGTAGAGGCAGACAGTCATTTGGCAGAGTGTGTGAGGACTTGACCATGTTCACAGCATTTCCAAAGTAAGTATTTTTTTTAATTTTAATATTTGTTTGTTTTTGAGACAGAGAGACAGAGCTTAAGAGGAGGAGGGGCAGAGAGAGAGAGGGAGACCCAGGCTCCAGGCTCTGAGCTGTCAACACAGAGCCTGATGTGGGGCTTGAACTCACGAGCCGTGAGATCATGACCTGAGCCGAAGTCAGACACTTCACTGACTGAGCCACCAGGCACCCCTCCAAAACAAGTTTTGAGTGCAGTCTTTTCTGGAGGGGTTGGCAGCCTGAAGTTCTACAGGAATGAAATCCTCCTTGGTCTACTTATGTACATATGCTACTTCTGGGCATCATCTTTTGTAGTTGAAAAAGGAGACATTTGGGAGCACCTGCATGGCTCAGTTCGTTAAGGATCTGACTCTTTCCGCTCGGTTCATGATCTCACAGTTTGTGAGATAGCTGTGCCAATAACACGGACCGCGCTTGGGCTTCTCTCTCTCCCCTCCCTCTGCCCCTCCTCTGTTCACGCGCATGCTCTCTCTCTCTCTCAAAATAAACATTTCAAAAAAGGAAAAATGAGACTTTCATCAAACTACTAGTTTATCTTTTTCTTAGAAAAATGGAATTAATGGTATCGACTAAACCACTCCTTTGAGCTCTAAAGTCACGTGTCCACCTATCCACTTGCCATCCTCATTGTGTCAAAGACACTGCAAATGTAAGTTTCCAAAATGAAGCTTATGTCCTACCTCATTTCAGTCCTTTCTGGTGTCTATCTCAAGGAATAAGTCCTCTCTGCATTCAGCTATGAAGATCGAAACCTCTTGCTCATCACCTGCTGCCTCTTTACCCATTACTGATCATTGTGAAGCCCTGGTAATTTTGCTCTTAAATATCTGTTGACTCTGCCCCCTTCTCTTTGGCTCTGCTGCCCAGAGTCCTCATCTCCGCTCACTTTTTGCCATAACAATGACCAAGACCTCTTAACTGGTCTCTCACACGTCCTTTTGCTCCACTCCAAACGTTTTTTCACACGTCAGCCACCCACAGCCATCTTTACAAACCCCAGAATTGATCATGTCTCCTCCCTGCTCCAAATAGTTTACTGGCTTCCTGTTGCTGTCGAGAAATAACTCCTTTGCACGCACTCGCTTTCTCACAAAGGCTTGGCGTTTGCTTTTTATGTGCCTTGTGTAAGCTTCCTCTCTTCCTTAGCAAACTGATCTTCATGGGAAAGCAAATCATTCCAGTCCTCAGGCCAAAGCATGACTGGGGATACACTTATGTGAGGGATAAAGAATAGAGACAAATGGGGGCGCCTGGGTGGTTTAGTCGGTTGAGCATCCGACTGTTGGTTTTGGCTCAGGTCATGATCCCAGGGTCATGGGATCGAGCCCCACGGTTGGGCTTTGCCCTGAGCATGGAGCCTGCTTAAGACTCTCTTTCTCTTTCCCCCCTCCCTCTGCCCCTCTCCCTCTCTCTCTCTCTCTCAAATAAATAAATAGTAAAAAAGAAAAAAAATAGAGACAAATAATTCTGCTTTTCTTGGGGTGATACTTGATTTTTAATTTCTTCTTTCAGGACTTGCTGTGACTGCAGCAGTTAGTTCTGGACTTTTCCTGCCACTGAAATGTTCATCTTCCCATAAAACTGATAAAGAATAACTATTTTACATGCCTGAACTGAATAATGATAACTCGGCACAGGGCCAATTTGAGAGTCTGACTTCTAGTTCTTCTGAAAGCAAATTTTAGAAATATTTGGTTTGGGAACATAGCTCTATATGTACTCTTGTCCCCAGAGGACTAGCCTCCTCTAAGTTGACATTTTTTTTTTTTTTTTGTCTTAGGAGGTCAGATCCTGAATTTTGAGTAGCCATACCACACTGATTAGTTGAAGTGGATAATAGTCTATGGAGTTGCTCTGCCCAATATGGTAGTCACTCCCTATATGTGACTATTTACATTTATTAAAAATAAATGAAATTAAAAATCTCATTCCTGGGCACCTGGGTGGTTCAGTTGGTTAAGTGTATGACTTCAGCTCAGGTCATGACCTCATGGTTCATGGGTTCAAGCCCCATGTCAGGGTCTGTATTGACAACTTGGAGTCTGGAGTCTGCTTCAGATTCTATGTCTCCCCCCCACCCCACACCCTGCTGCTTGTGCTCTGTTTCTCTCTCTCAAAAAAAATGAATAAATATTTTAAAAAATTAAAAAAAGAGATCTTTAAAAAAATCTCATTTCTTAGTTGCAGTAGCAATATGCACATGTGACGAGTGGCTGTCATACTGGACAGTGAAGATAAAGAACATACTGCAGAAAGTTCTATTGGACAGCATGCCACAGAGCTGCTGTCCAGAAAGGGATCTTCACTTGACATATATGATATGTCTGAAGGAACAAGTTTTTCTTTTGATTAGAAGTAATTAATCTGTTATTTTAAGTGACAATTGTTGTTAATTTGCTTTCTGTAAAACCATAAGGAAGGAAAATGAATCCACCTGGTCTGGAGGGGAGGAAATAAGTGAAATAGCAAAACATGGTAGGCTGTTGAATTTGGAAAGAGAGCCCACTTTGGAGGTTCTAGGGGGATGAAGCGAGGAAGGCTGGGTTTGGGAGGGCTTCTCTGTGTCATGCTGGCTCCCATTGGACACAGACAAGATTATCACATGATCTATGTGTCCACAGGAGAACCCAATCTAGGGTACTTTCCACTTTTCCATAGGATTGGGCTAATTGTTAGGGAAGAAACTGAGCAGTCCCCATACTGGGAATAGGACGATTAAATGCCGGTGATGTGACACCCTTCCAAAAATTCCTATCTCTCTCATGGCACCTCCATTCATTTTCTGACGTACCCTTTACTTCTAAGTTGCCTTCATATCTATACTCTTGCTTTCTTTCTACTTCCCCTCCTTGCTTCGTTTACCTTATGAAGCTGTGAAAAAGTGGATAATTCTATTTTGGTGCTTGGTGTGGGCAGGTGATTAGAGTACATTACAGTTCAAGTGAATGATTGCTATTGTCTTCCTAACTAATAGTAATGGGAATAGGAACAGCCAATGTGTATTAAGGATTTACTATGTACCAGGATTTGTACTGAGGGCTACATATGGTTGATGTCTTTTAGTACTTAAGAAATTCTTTTTTTTTTTTTTTCCAACATTTTTTTATTTATTTTTGGGACAGAGAGAGACAGAGCATGAACGGGGGAGGGGCAGAGAGAGAGGGAGACACAGAATCGGAAACAGGCTCCAGGCTCTGAGCCATCAGCCCAGAGCCTGACGCGGGGCTCGAACTCACGGACCGCGAGATCGTGACCTGGCTGAAGTCGGACGCTTAACCGACTGCGCCACCCAGGCGCCCCAGTACTTAAGAAATTCTTTGAGGTGGTTTCCATAGTGGGTAAGAGTACAGGTCCCCATCCTGGCCTTACCAATTGTTAGCTGTGCTTCAGTTTCCTAATTAAAGGAAGTTCCTAGTATTTCCTTCATTTATTATAGGATGAAGTAAATTTTATGGAAGTCACTTAGAATTGCGTTTGCATATAAGAAACACAATGAGACATCTCACTCTTCTTAGAGTTGAGTCATCTCACACTTCTTAGAGTGCCTGTTATCAAAAAGACAAAAGATAAGTGTTGGTGAGGAGACGGAGTAAGGAAGCCCTTAAACACTGTTGGTGGGAATGTAGATTGGTACAGCCAGTATGGAAAACAGAATGGAAGTTCCTCAAAAAATTTGAAACAGAGCTTACTGTATGACCCAGAAATCCCACTTCTGGGTAAACGTCCAAAAGAGTTAAAATCAGGATCTTGAAGAGAAACTTGCACTGCAGCATTATTCACAGTAGCACAGACGTGGGAACGATCAAGGTGTCCATTGATGGATGAGTGGATAAAGGAGATGTGGTGTATATACAATGAAATATGATTTAGCTTTAGCAAAGAAGGAAAGCCACCATTTGTGACAATGTGGATGAGCCTGGGGGACATTATGCAAAGTGGAATAAGCCAGACACAGAAAGGCAAATACTGCCTGATCTCACCTATATGTGTAATCTAAAAGTCACTCATGTAATATTGTGTGTCAACTATTATTCAGTTAAAAAAATTATAAATTAAGAAACAGTTCTTTGACAAAAATGGCCAAACTCATAGAAGCAGAGAGTAGACTGATGATTGTCTGGGGTTGGGGGTAGGGAGAAAAGGGGACATGTCAGCCAAAGGGCACAAAGTTTCAGTTATACAAGATGAGTAAGTTCTGGAGATCTAATGAACCGTATGGTAACCAGAGTCAACAATACTGTATTGTATACTTGAAATTTGCTAAGTGGTTAGACCTTAAGTATTCTCTCTCTCCACACACACACACACGCAAATGGTAACCATGTGAGGGGATGGATATGGTAATTAGCTTTACTGTGGTGATTATTTCACAATGTATATGTACATCAAAACATCAGGTTGTACATCTTAATTATATACAACTTTTATTTGTCATAAAACAAAACTTCCTTGAAGAAACAATAACAATAATTATTCTCACTGTCACTATCTCTATTTTTATTGGTGAGAAAATGTGGCTTGAAGGAGACTTAAGGAGGTTAAGTAGTGTTCTCAAGGCCAAATATTTAGTAGGAGGAGGTGCTGGGGCTGGATTTTGTCATTTTGATACCAAAGTCCAAATGACTCCTTGCTACTGAATATGACTATTATCCAATATGTTGACTATTACGTCAATATGTTATCAAGTAAGATAATGTATTTGTAAGTGGTTTAAAAAATATTTAGTCAAGATGAGATTATCATAGTCATCTTCAACCAAAAGGATTATGTGCTAACATTTTCTCAGATTTATAACATCAGCTATTTTTTTTAAATAAGTAAATTCACTTTCTTCAGCTACTTAAAAAGGGATATTATCATGTCTGTGACTTTGAGCAGAGGTCCTGGAGGGTTTCCAATTTGTACTAAAATAACACATTTGGGGAGTCATTCTGAAGAGCAGGAATCCAGCCTTTACAGAAGTGAAGATACCAATTAGGATTTCAGAATACTAAAGAATCCTGGATACTGGTTGGCAATTATTCTTCACAAAGATTTGTTGATGCTGATGTGTCAGAAACTGTATTAGGCACCAGGAGTATAATAATACATTAGACATGGTTTCTACCTTTGAGAGGCACAAAATTTAGCAGAGAAGAGGCTCCCTAAGCATTGATGGATGAGTAGGAGTTTTCTGAGGAGAGTAGAAAAGGCATTTTAAATGGGAAAGGAGAGGGGCGCCTGGGTGGCGCAGTCGGTTAAGCGTCCGACTTCAGCCAGGTCACGATCTCGCGGTCCGTGAGTTCGAGCCCCGCGTCGGGCTCTGGGCTGATGGCTCAGAGCCTGGAGCCTGTTTCCGATTCTGTGTCTCCCTCTCTCTCTGCCCCTCCCCCGTTCATGCTCTGTCTCTCTCTGTCCCAAAAATAAATAAACGTTGAAAAAAAAAAATTAAATGGGAAAGGAGAAAAAAAAAACACAGGGCCCTAAAGGAGTATTTCTTGATTAAATGATTGTTTGGAATGGCTAGAGCTTAGGACATACAAGGGAAAGTTTCTGGAAATGAACTTGGGCAGGAGAGCTGCTGAGAATTATGCTAAGAAATTTGGTAGGTATTAGACAAAAGATATGGTGATTAGACTTTTGAGAATGGTAACTTGGCACCTGTATGGGAGGGAAGGTGGAGAAGAGGGTGAGCCTTGAGTCAGAGAGGATAGTCAATGGAAGATTTTGGATAGGCCAAGTGAAAGTGACAAGGGTGCAGATGTTGAGGGAGAGTATGGATTCAGGAGACATTTCAGAGAGAAAAATGAGCAGGACTTGCTGACAAGAAACAAAGAGCTAGGGAAGAGGAAAAATTAAAATTCATTTACCTGGTGCTTACTCTGTGTGAGCACCAATGTAAGCACTAGAGATCCAAAACACAAGTAGGGAAGGTGTTTAAGTAGCTGGAAGGAGAGGCAAAGATAATAATAAACATACACAGTTCAGTGCCATGTATGCAGTGATATGGGCATTGAAATTGTACACAAGAGGCCGCCAAGAATGATTCGTAAGTTTTTTAGCTCCGGTGACTTGGTGAATGTTGATGTGTCCTTGAATAAGAGAGGAAAAATGGAAGAGGAGTAGGTTTCTGGAGGTCTTGAATGCATTGGTTTTGATGTTCATGAGGTGGTTGGAACTTAAGATTTTCCAGCAATAGTCACAGTCTAGCCCATCCTGGATTTGCAAGAGTTACAGAAAAAGGAAAAAAAAAAAAAACCTACTGGCAAAGCGCTTTTCCTTTTAAATGTTTTTGTTATGAATATAAGGAGAGAGAGAGGGAGAGAGAGACAAAAAGAGAAAGAGACAGACTATTAATTGCCTCTTTACCTCCCACAGTCCTGGCTCGGGTTTAAAAAATTCTTCCTGCATTAATTAAGGGTTCTGTCTATTCACCCTGAAAACTTCTGGTTCAATTATTTAAAAAAATTAGAAATAGCACTGAAGGCGAAATTTGCTTTTATGTTGCAGGCGAGAGGATGATATCCTAAGAGGGCCTCATAATCAGTGTTGCCTTCTAAAGGCCAGATGACCTATATCTTTACAGTGATCTTACCTAATATGGATTCTATAGTAATTGATGGGTAGGTGGAGATTTATGCAAAACATTCCACAGTTTGTAAAGATTAAAGAAAGAGTCAAGTGTAAATACATTAACTTAACCAACTATCTGGAAAGCAAGTTTAACAAAAGGTAGAGATGAGTATAATATCAAAACTAACTTAGAGACTGTTCTAAACTCTGTATTCTTCTTTTTTTTTAAATAGAAAGTTTCTTCTATGGAGCTCAAAGAATTTGGCCAATGCTGCCCCAGGTTCAATACTCACCTGGAACCTCTAATATGCTAGTTCACTAAAGAACAATTATTACCCTGATGTTAGGAACCAAGGATGATGTATGATTGTAGTCTTTCCATGCAAGAGTGGAGAGAAGTTTTATGCATCACTGTGTTCAGGAAGAAAGAGGACAACTTGGAAACCAACGTTAACGGATCCAGGACCTCACTCTATGTGAGCATAGAGAAGTCATCTGAGAGCAGCTGTTTTCACAGAAGGGTAGTTCTCAACCTTTTCGATTTCACTGACCTACTGAGTCCTGGGGTTTGCGGGACAAGCAACCTTTTATTTTGCCAATATGGAAACTTATCTACTATCACCCTAATTCACGAAAGGAGGTTTTAACACCAAGTGTAGGAAGGACATTGCCGCAGGGATTGCCGCGCAGTCCACAAAAGCCGGACTACATTTCCCAGCTGCCCTGCAGGTAGACCACGGCGTGAGGCGGAAGTGAGGTTCAGCACTTGCTGTCCTGGCCCAGAAACCCCCCGCCGTCCTCTGCACGTGTGGGGCAGATGCTGAGCATCCCACAGAGGCCCCGAAGCCCTAGTAGTGGCTGAGTCTCAGGGTGGTGGGAGACCGTGTGCCCAAGAGGCCGCTGCCAACGCAGAACATCCTTCCCGGACTCCAAGCGAGCAAGCGCAGAGCTGAACCTCAGCCTCTAAGGAGGGGACATTGGCCGGCGGTGCGGTGCGCACATCTCCGGGAGCTTGATGAAGCTCATTCTGGGAAACAGGAAAAAAAACTGGAGACGGGAACCAGCTGCTTTCAGAATCCACTGCCGCCTCCAGGTAAGGAATTGGTGCTCAAATGACATCGACAGGTATAGATAGCAAAAAACCAAAACAACCCACAAAAACACAAACAAAAAACCAAAACAAATCTAGGAGAGAGCATGTCCCTTATCCCTCCTCCAGTCTTGTAATCACCTTTGGCCCTTCCTACTGGCAAAACCTCCAGGAAACAGCTGTAAAAAGGAGAATGTGGTTTGCTGAATTCCAACCACGGCATCCTAAAGCTGAGTACGGAAAGGCGGGTTTTAAGAAGAAAGACAATAGTTTAATTGCCAGCAGAGTAGGAAATATATTTTTCTTGTATTAAGTCACCAAGATATTTGGTATTTGTTACAATAGCTAGTCAAAACAAATCCCCAAACTTAACTTAGATTGAATAAATGTAATTTCATGAAAACCCATTATACTTCACTTTTTTCCCCTTTATTTTGCTAAGGATTTAGTGAAAATTCACCTCCTGGCACTGTTCATGGGGAGGTGTGTGAAAACCAATGGTGCAGATAATTCCACCCTTTCTTCTAAGTATTTGTTTGTGTATTCAGACATTTATAGACTCCTGCGTTTACTGTGTGGGTGTGGGAAAGGAAGGAAGAATTTTGGCTGGGGCTGGGAAAAACAGGGAGAATGGAAAATGAAATGATAGTTTAGTACCTGTTTCCTTTGAACTCCTTGGACTGGCTTTGAATTCCTCTGATTAGTGGAGTATGAATGAAAACTGACTTGTCTGTTGTGGGGAGTTAGGTGGAGGGTCTGTGGTCAGCAGCTGGCAGGGCTGTTCAAGAGAAACTTTGGATCCAGGAAGAGCTGCTTTGGGGTCCAAAGTGTGGCATAGAGATGGGGAAGAGTTTATATTCTGGTAACTTCTTCATGGGCGTTAGCAATGCTCTGACACCCTAAGAATTGAGGGTTTTGAGTATTTCCCAAGAAGTCACATGAGCTGGCCTCTCTGGCATAAGCTCTGCACCTTCTCCCTCTCTCCCACTGCTCCAACTGTACTAGTCTCCTAACTGTTTCTGGGACAGGCCTGTTCCTACCTCAGGACCTTTGCACTTGCAATTCTCTTTCCTGGGGTGGTCTGGCCTCAGATTCTACCAGTCCATTCCTCACTTCCTTTATGTCTCTGTTCAAATGTCATTTTATTAGCAAGTTCTCTGTATAACCTACCCACCCACACTCGTCCTGGACTCTAGTTGCCATCTGACGTATTATATATTTCTTGATTTAAGGACTGCATCTCCCCATTAAAATACAGGTGCTGTGAGAACAGGGTGGGGTTTTTTGTTCATTTGTTTGTTTTTTGTTTTTTCTTTGTCTGTTTTGTTCACTTCTATATCCCTGGTACCTAGAACAGTTCCTGGCCTATAATAAGCCCTTAATAAACATTAGTTGAATTAATATGTTTGCCGTTGCTGAAGGCACCCCTGATGTGGACACTCTGCTTATTCCCATGAACTTTGTAAAATATACTTCGTATTTTGTTAGTCCTTTGTTTAGAACTTCTCAGGTGGTTTCTTTTTGCTTTCAAAATAAATTTCACATTTCTTTACATGACCTGAAAGGCCTTCTAAGGTGATCCCTGCTAATATCTTGAGTCCCACCTTTGGCCATTCAATTCTTTCTACTCTATTCTTCCATATTGAAGCAGGTGCAGTGCCCAGTGAAGCCATGGTCTTTCTCACCCTCTGAGTTTTGCACATGCCCACTTCTCCTTTGAAGGTACTTTCTGTTCCTTTCGTCCTTTAGGATTTAGCTTTAGATATCATTTCTTCTGAGAAGATTTCCTACCCTCAAGGCTGGGTTAGTCCATTGTTGCATGATATTCACCTGCATCATAGTACATATCATGGTGTAATTTGTTAGCCTAATTTATTATAATTTAGGAAAAGACTGTCTTAGGCAGCTTGAGCTACCATAATAGATGACTGGGTAGTTTAAACCACAGAAATTTATTTTGCACAGTTCTGCAGGCTGGAAGTGTGAGATCAGGGTGCCCTCCTGGCTGAGTTCTGGTGAGAGCTGTCTTCCTAGCTCACAGTTGGCTGCCTACCCTCTGTGCACTTACATGGCCTTTCCTAGCTGCGTGTGCCTGGAGAGACAGAGAAGAGACATATCTTCCTCTTATAAGGCCACCAATCTTAGTGGATTAGGATGTCACCCTATGACCTTATTTAGCCTTTGGAATATTAACCTTAAACCTTAGGAAGTTTAACCTTTAACCTCCTAAAAGCCTTGTCTCCAAATACAGTCACATTGGAGGTTAGAGCTTCAGCATACAGACTTTGTTGGGGTGGGGGTGGGGGGCGCCGTTCTGTTCATAACAAAGATCCTACTTTGAATTCTGTTAGTAAAATGTCAAACATTTATTGGATAGGGATTAATATAAATATTTCTGGCAAAGGCCAATGAGAATGAAATGGGGAAGAAAGATGAAACTGAGTTATCAGGAACCCAGGGGAGAAAGAGGAGAGTCTGGGCATATGTGCCCGCTGGAATGCTGGCGTCCTATGGGACTCTCCACCAAGGCCACACTGAGTGAGGATAAGGCTCCTTATCCTCACTGTGTGAAGGCTGTAGCCATCTTTGGCACGTTTCAGGCAGTGTTTGGTAATGGGAAGACCAGTGTAGATCAGTGATATTCCAGGATGCCATCAATTAAAAATGAACAGATGAACAAGACCAGTACTGGAGATCTGCAAGGAGGCATAAGGTCCAACCCTCAGAGGCTTGAACCGGGTGGGGATCAGGACTGCGTAACCAACCTTATACTAAAGGGTTTGGTGGGGAAACAGGGAATCTGGGTGTTTTGTACCAAATATTTTGTTCCAAAGGTACTTGGTTTGGTAATGGGGCATAGGGGAGCTCAGCTGGGAGGGGCCCAGGGGTATTTCGGGGTTCTGAGGGCACTCCTGGGAATTTGGCAGTGTAGGAATCTCAAGGGGCTCTGAAGGAGTGTAGCAGCTATGACTAGATCCTGGATCCCCAGATTGGAAACCTTAGTTAATGTCTCATGATGATTCCCGTAGTCCCAAGAGCCATCTTCTCACAGTCATGGCCTGCTGGAGTTTCAGAGTAACCTCAAACATACAAAGAAAAAGCCATTTCATAATAACTGGCAATTTCATTATCAGAATGTCAAGAGCCTTCAGGGGAGAGAGCAGTGTAATGTTTTGAGCTTCGGACCCAGGTTTATAGCAATCACAGAAGTATCTTCTCCCCAGGAGAAACCTTTCTACCGTGATAGGAGGGAAGAGTTTTGAGATGAAAACGTACTATAACCAAAGCAAATAGTTCCTCCAGATTCCTACTGCCTCAAGCCTTCTGTAGTCAAGGCCTGTATCAGGTTTCTGCATATCCAGATTGTCTAACTTTTAGATACATAGGGGAACACGGAGGATTGTCAGGATGTCTTAACAGAGCAGTCTTTCCTAACAAAAGGAATCAAGCATTTATCTGCAGATTTGTAGGGAAATGAAATAATTCTGCCTTCTAACTACCAAATCCCAAGCAGTGGAAGAGATATGGATGATTTCAAGATTGTTCCAAAATCATTTTATGGTTTAAATTGTTCCTTCTCACTTTACGGTTTCTGCCATTCTGATTTACTCTTCAGGCCTCATGCCCAAGGTGCCTGTAAATCGTGACCAGCTTTCATTATTCTTCAGGATGCGGGACAGTACAGAGGTTAGGAGTCTCGGGTTATTGACACTGGGGCATCAGCTTGTTAAGCTTTAACTTTCTTGCCTGGAGAATGAGTTTAATAAGAGTCTTTCTCTTATAAGATTGTTAATGAAACGCTGCATGTAGATGGCCACATAGTAAGCATCCAATAAATGGGAGCTCTTCTCACATTTACATTTCCCCTACTGGAGCTTATACTCCATGAGGACAGGAGATGCTCTTAATTATCTCCAGGTCTTCACACAGTCGGTAGCACATGACCAGTGGCCAGTGGTAGTTCGGGGCATAAGGAAATAAATTATTGCAGCTATCTGAACCACATCAGGCCACACCTGTCCCTTAGCTCCGTGAAAAGGTAGAGATTCGGGGGCCTCTCATCAATGACAATAATATGCCTTATAAAATATCTTATAAGTTGTGAAAATGCAACCTAAAATTTTAGTACCAACATAATATTTCTTTGCATGTACTACTAGTCTGTGTGCACTGAAATGCTGTTTTCAATGATTTCAAACATTTTTAGTCTGAACAATTATATAATTGTTTTATGTTTCTTTTTTAATGTTTATCTGTTTTGAGAGAGAGAGAGAGAGAGAGAGAGAGAGAGAGAGAGAGCTAGCAGTGGAGAGGGGCAGAGACAGGGAGAGAGAGAATCCCAAGCAGGTTCCTTGCTCAGCATGGAGCCTGATGTGGGGCTTGATCCCATGACTGTGAGATCATAACTTGAGCCAAAATTGAGAGTCGGATGCTTAACCCCAATAATAATTGTTTTAAGTTGTAGGTGTTCAAGAGCCACGGGGCATCCTTGTTAAAATGCAGAATCCTGGGCCCCATTACTGCGATTTTGAATCATAGGTCTAAAGGAGAGCCCAGGAAAATAGAAATTTTTGAAAATACAAATTAAAAGAAATTTTTTTAATGTTTATTTATTTCTGAGACAGAGAGAGACAGAGCATGGGTGGGGGAGGGGAAGAGAGAGAGGGGGCACACAGAATCCAAAGCAGGCTCCAGGCTCTGAGCTGTCAGCACAGAGCCCGAAGCGGGGCTTGAACTCACAGTCCGTGAGATCATGACCTGAGCCAAAGCCGGACGCTCAACCGACTGAGCCACCCAGGCACCCCCAAAATACAAATTTTTAAAAAGCTCTTCAGGTATTTCTGATGACATTTTGAATTTTCAAAAATATTAGTTGGTTCATTACCTTACAGACTGAATTGTACTTGGGAAAAGTCATCTCCTGTAGATCAGTTGGGCCACTAAAAGTGTTGTGGGAACAGGGCTTGGCCATAGCAATTGGAGCTCACACAGTGTTGGAGGAGCTAAGGAAGTGAGTGTTGAAATGGGGGTTGGAGAGCCAGATAAACAGTCATGAGACATAGAGTCAGATGAGCAGGTCACAGCTTGCAGGAAATCGCACAACCTGTATGTGTTGGCTACTGCTCTGGACCTGTTTAGACTTGTTGAAGATGTTCCCTTTCTACTTAGAAAACAACTCAGATATCTTGCCATGGTTGACAAGGCCTTCCTGATCTGTCCCTGCCCTCTTGCCCCTCTAATCTTTAGCTCTGGTGCCCGGCACCTGGCTCAGTCAGTTAAGTGTCTGATTCTTGATTTCGGCTCAGGTTGTGATCTCATGGTTCATGAGATCAAGCTGTCATGCTAACAGCACAGAACCTGCTTGGGATTCTCTCTCCCCCTCTCTTTCTGCTCCTCTCTTCTTTCATGTGCTTTCACTCTCTCTCTCTCTTGCTCTTTCTCAAAATAAATAAATAAACTTTAAAAAAAATTTTTTTTTAACATTTATTTATTTTTGAGACAGAGAGAGACAGAGCATGAACGGGGGAGGGGCAGAGAGAGAGGGAGACACAGAATTGGAAGCAGGCTCCAGGCTCTGGGCCATCAGCCCAGAGCCTGATGCGGGGCTCGAACTCACGGACCGCAAGATCGTGACCTGAGCTGAAGTCGGATGCTCAACTGACTGAGCCACCCAGGCGCCCCATAAATAAATAAACTTTAAAAAATAATAATGATGCATTATTATCCAATAATGGATTGGAGAGGGTTATAAGAGTAAATGAAGGGAGACCAGTTGGGAAGCCATGCAATGGCTTGGCTGGAGGTGGAGAGAAGAGGGAAGTGTTGAGAAATAGCCAGAGGTAGAAGTAAGACTCAAGTTCACACTCCAAGATGTATCAGTTGCATGACCTTGAGCAAATCAAACTCCCTGAGCTTCCAATTCTTCACCTGTGAAAACGTCTCAATATAAATTCTCTAATTCACACTGGTAGTAAAAGAATCTCATGAAAAAATATTTTAAAAAGCACCTTGTCAAACTCTGTGTCGCAAACTCAACATGAAGAGGCATGACTGTTACGATTGCATTTTTTCCCTAATGGCCTGATGGGTTCTCAGAAACACAGTCACTGGTTTTCACCGCGTCTCCTAGGTTTCTAGGGTAGTGAGTATGTGAGCGCAATCCCTCTGGTCTCTGAGACTGGCACCATGATGTCACGAGCCATTCTGCCTCTTGAAGCTCCTTGCTAGGGTCATGAGAAGCCCCTTTCCGTTTAGAGCAACAGTTCTCAAATTTGAACACACATCAGAAGCTCCTGGAAGGCTTGTTGATCTAGACTTGGAAGATAATATATATCATAAATCCAACATTAAAGCACAGACCACAGTAGACACCAAAGTCTCAGACAATGCCTCTCTGCAAAATCAAATCCATTCTTTTTTTTCATGTGTGAGGGCTCGAGAGAGTGCCTCTTTAGGCCTTAGGTCTTAACAGTCCTTGCTCTCTTGATGAACTCCATGGAAAGTGCTGATTTTGAACCTTACATAAAACTGCTAGCTGTGTGGGGCCCACTGGTCTCCTGAGGGCCAGTACTGTAATTTGCTACAGTTGTCAGCCTCCAAAGGCTCTACGGGTCATTATCGCAGGCTGCTTACTCAGCCTTTCCTCAACCCATGCTTCCATGGAAGGAATGCTGCCTAGTTCTGCCACCTAACCTGCCTCCCCAGCAGCCCTGCCCTCTCTCTTCTCACTAATTATATTTCCCTGTCTAGTGTTACTTTTTTGCGTTACTGGGTCCAAAGATCCCTCAAACCTTTATCACTCCAACTGTCGTTCATGTTACCCTGCAGAAAAGCAGCATAATAGGGAGAGATGCAGACCTTGAGGTTAGCCTCCCTGAGTGCGAAGTCTGCCTCTGCGTCCCTCTGCCTGTTACACTACAACCTTGTAGTCTCCAGGCTTCCATTTCCTCAGCTACAAAGTGAGGGAAATGGCAGTGCTTGCTTCAAGGGTCAGTGTGAGGATAAAAGAGAGCATTCATGGAAAATGCACAGAATAGTGCCTGGCATGTAGCAAGCGTTCATTAAGTGTTGCTGACGTTTATATTCATAGCAGGTACCTTGCGGTATGGTAATAGCCTACCCGTTTATGGCTCTGTTCATTAGATTCTGAATTCCTTGAGGACAGATAGGGTCTTAAGCACTGTTACCTGCCTCATGCCCTGTGCAATGTGTGACACGTATTAGATGCTCCACTGCTTCTTGAATGAGTGTCACAAAAACAAGACTGGAAGACTGTGTTCTATCAATGGTAGGTCAATCATGTCTTCATAAGAGAAAGGCAGCAAATGCTGGATAGCATACTCTCCATCATTCTAAGAATCAAAATGACAGAAAGTTGGTCGGGAGGATAAGTGTAAACACAACTGTGTTCCTATGTGCACTTGTTGTATATGTTTTATTACTGTGTGCTTAAGGTGCTGGAACATGTAAAGCAGTAATGACCAGGTTCCTGAAGAAGTTGGGGTGTAGGGATCTTGAACCTGAAACACCTTGACCATTCATGAAGAAGCTGCATAAATGAATGGAGAACCATTTGTTTTTGCATAGGACTCGCTTTGTTTAAGAAAGTGGCCTAGAGGGGTGCCTGGGTGGTGCAGTCGGTTAAGCGTCCGACTTCAGCCAGGTCACGATCTCGCGGTCTGGGAGTTCGAGCCCCGTGTCAGGCTCTGGGCTGATGGCTCAGAGCCTGGAGCCTGTTTCCAATTCTGTGTCTCCCTCTGTCTCTGCCCCTCCCCCGTTCATGCTCTGTCTCTCTCTGTCCCAAAAATAAATAAACGTTGAAAAAAAAAAAAAAAGAAAGTGGCATAGAGAGAATCATATAGTAATTCAATAAGACAGACTGAAGAGAGGGAACAGAGTCCTAAGGAAAATGTAGGTTAAAAGCAAGATGGAGCTGGGAGTGAGGTTTGGTCCCTGAAATGCTTGCCGTCCAGTCCTATGCATTTTTCAGAGGTGGATCACACATTTGAAACAGAGTTTTCTATTGGTTTTTGTGTGAAAACCATAAAACAACCAATTACATGAGTCATAACATTGGAATAATAATGCTAACAGCTAGCATCTATCAAGTGCTTACTCGGTGCCAGCTTTGACTCCAAATGCTTTGCATGTATTAACTCTTAGTCCTTGCATTGATCCTAGGAGGTAGGAGTGGGCCAAGGTCATGCAGCTGGTACACAGTTTTGAAACCAAGTATGTTGGCTTCATGCTTTTAAAGTATACCAGTTGTTTTAAACACGAACAACTAGATCTCATATAAAAAGATATGGAGGAAGCTTTGGATGACATTTTTTCTTTTGGTTCTTGGATTTTCCTGGGGATCGTATCTGAGAAGTATAGGAGACCCTCCAATCAGAAAAGGCAGTTGAATGTATGCTCACCTAAGGCAGTTCTCAAAGTTGACTGCACATTAGTAGCACTGAGCACCTTGTTAGAAATGCAAATTCTTGCTTCTTTTTCCAGGCTGACTGAATCAGAAGCTCTAGATTTGGAGCTCAACAGTCTGCATTTTAACAAGCCTTCCAGGAGCTTCTGATGTGTGTTCAAATTTGAGAACTGTTGCTCTAAACGGAAAGGGGCTTCTCATGACCCTAGCAAGGAGCTTCAAGAGGCAGAATGGCTCGTGACATCATGGTGCCAGTCTCAGAGACCAGAGGGATTGCGCTCACATACTCACTACCCTAGAAACCTAGGAGACGCGGTGAAAACCAGTGACTGTGTTTCTGAGAACCCATCAGGCCATTAGGGAAAAAAATGCAATCGTAACAGTCATGCCTCTTCACGTGAGTTTGCGACACAGAGTTTGACAAGGTGCTTTTTAAAATATTTTTTCATGAGAATCTTTTACTACCGGTGTGAATTAGAGAATTTATATTGAGACGTTTTCACAGGTGAAGAATTGGAAGCTCAGGGAGTTTGATTTGCTCAAGGTCATGCAACTGATACATCTTGGAGTGTGAACTTGAGTCTTACTTCTACCTCTGGCTATTTCTCAACACTTCCCTCTTCTCTCCACCTCCAGCCAAGCCATTGCATGGCTTCCCAACTGGTCTCCCTTCATTTATTCTTATAACCCTCTCCAATCCATTATTGGAAAATAATGCATTATTACTATTTTTTAAAGTTTATTTATTTTTAGAGAGAGAGCGCAAGAGAGAGAGAGCGAGAGAGCACATGAATGTGGAGAAGGGAAGAAAGAGAGAGGGAGAATCCCAAGCAGGCTCCATGCTGTCAGCATAGAACCAGATGTGGGGTTCCATCTCATGAACCATGAGATCATGACCTGAACCAAAATCAAGAGTCAGATACTTAAATGACTGAGCCAGGCCCCCCTCCAATCCATTCTTATTATTTGTTTTTTGAATACCTTCTCAATATGCCAGGTACTTTTCTCAGTGCTGAGCAACAGCAGTGACTTAATATAGATCATGTTGCTTTTGTTTTTAGAATTGTTGAAGGTGTACCCTTTCTCCTTAGAACACAGCTCAGATATGTTGCCTTGGCTGACAAGGCCTTCTTGATCTGTCCTTGTCCTCTTGCCAGTCTAATCTTTAGCTCTTGACCTTGCTCCCGATGCTTCTGCCCCACTGGGTGAATCTCAGCTCCTTGAACATCTCAAGAACTCTATCTCTGGATCTCAGACATTTCTTTCCACTGCCTGTAATGCTGTTCCTCTTGGTGCTCGTGTGTCAAAATCCTTCTCATCCCTTGGGTCTCAAACTAAATGCCATGTCTTCAGAGAGGCCCTTTACATCTGTTTGAGTCGATTTTGGATTCTATAACAAAATGCCACAGACTGGTTAGCTTATAAACAGATTCATTTTTTCATAGTTCTGGAGGCTGGAGGTCCAAGATCAGGGTGCTAGCATGGTCCAGAGAAAGGTCTTCCTCCGGGGTCATAGCAGGTTCCTTCTTGCTCTGTCCTGACTTGGTGGAAAGAGCTAGGGAGCTTTGTGAATTCTTTTTGATAAGGATGCTAATTTCATGTATGAGGGCTCCACCCTTATAACCTAAGCACCACCCAAAGGCCCACTACCTAATGCATCACACTGGGCATGAGGATTTCAAAGCATGAATTTTAGGGAGAGACAAACATTCAGACCAAAGCGCCATCCAACATGAAATATCCAAGATGGCTTCTTCACCTAAGTGTTGCCACCTGGCTGGAACAGCTGACGAATCAGGACTCGCCGGGCCTCTCTCCCCACAGCCTCTCTACACAGCTAGCTTGGGCTTCATACATGGAGGCTAGCTTCAGGCCCATTACATTGGCATTGCCATTACAATGGCATTACATTACATTGGCCCATTACTGGCTTCCCCTAGAGCAAGCGTTGCAAGAGAGGATCCTGCCACTACTTTAAAGCCTCAGTGAAACATCACTTCTGCCATATTCTAGTGGTCAACAGAATCCCAGAACCAGGCCAGATTCAAGGAGAAGGGACATAACTCCCCCCCCCCCCCCCACACACTGAGGGGGTTTGCAATATCAAAAAGTTTGTGGACAAACTAATTCTATCACAGGGCCCTTGCTACAACCACTACTGGCACACTGTGTTTACTTCACCATTACATTTAAGCTTAATTATAACTACCCAATTCTAGTCAACATTGTAACCCTAGAGACCAGCACAGCACCCTCAATAAATCTTTGCTGAATGAATGAATGAAAATGAGGAAGGAATAAGAATTTTCTGTACTTTAGGTATCCCTGTGGGTCTGGGAAATAGGAAACAAGACACGAAGCTCCAGGAGAGACCATGTCTGTCTTGTTTACTGTTGCTTCTGCTATAGGAGGCATAGAACCTGGCACATATTTTAGGTACTAAATAGCTATTTATTGAATGAATGAGTGAATGCATGCATGCATGTATGAGCCTAGTTCCACTGTACTTTAAATGGCATGAAGTCAAGCCTCTTTTTTCTGCACCGGTTACAGAGCCACCCCCATCTCTGCCCTGCCTGGTGTTCTTCAAACTGTAGCTCCTGGGGGACTTGATATGCACTCACATCCTCAGCACCTTATAACCAGCCTCCTTCATGCATGTATTCTCAGATTCTTGAAGCAGGAGTAGGAGTGGAACATTGAGTTTTATTTATTTTTTAATTTTTTTTTTCAACGTTTATTTATTTTTGGGACAGAGAGAGACAGAGCATGAACGGGGGAGGCACAGAGAGAGAGGGAGACACAGAATCGGAAACAGGCTCCAGGCTCCGAGCCATCAGCCCAGAGCCCGATGCGGGGCTCGAACTCATGGACCGCGAGATCGTGACCTGGCTGAAGTTGGACGCTTAACCGACTGCACCACCCAGGCGCCCCAGAACATTGTGAGTTTTAAAATTCACTCAGCTCAGAAAAAAAAAAACTACCTTCAAAGCTAAGAGGTCTCTCAGCGGTAATATTTAGACTCCTGGAGCTTATTCAGCTTTCTTACAGGGGCACATTGGAAAATAGGAAATCGGAGAAAGCCTTGGAGAAAGATGTAGAAAAGCCTAAGTGCGTGAAACTCTTTTCTCTGTGCCTGGAGGAAATGCAAAGGAGGACTATGGGAACATTTGCAGGAGTTACTGAGTGGCTCAGCATTGGAGTCAATTCTGCAATGGTGGTTTGCTTTTCGACTCAATAAGATGATTTCTTGTTGGGGCTTTTTACTCTGGTGAGTTTACTTTGAGTACTTTGTATTCAGGGTTTGCTTGTAAGTGACCAGGACAATTGCTTTTAAGGTAAGGGATTCCTGTTTATCTTTGGTTTAAACTTCCCTTTTGAGGGGCACCTGGGTGGCTCAGTCAGTTAAACATCCGACTTCAGCTCAGGTCATGTTCTTATGGTTTGGGGCTCAAGCCCTGCATCAGGCTCAGTGCTGATGGCATGGAGCCTAGAACCTGCTTCGGATTCTGTCTCCTCTCTCTGCCTCTCCCAGGCTTGTGCTTTCTCTCATTCTCCCTCTCTCGAAAATAAATAAGTAAACTTAAAAAACATAAAAAAAAAAAATTCCCTTTTGAGCTGGAGACCTTTATATCAGACTTCTTACCTGATCTCACCTGGGTATCCCACAGTTATTTCAAACTGCAGTTGCCCAAAATAGGATTTATTCTCAGTTTCCAGAAATGAATTTCTCCTTCTGTAGATCCTATCAGGATCAAAGGCACCAGCCTCCAAGCAGTCAGTCTCTTGAGCAGAAGTGTGGACATCACCGTCCGAGCTTCCCTCGTATTGGTGGTATTATGATACTAGTATTGATAACTTCCTTTTGCTAGGTACTGTGCACCGTGTTTTGCATGCATTAACTTCCTTAGTCATCACCGTAGCTTAGCTGCTGACCAGGATGATGTTGTTATGTCCATTTACAGATGAGCAAACTAGATGCCTCTTTACCCGCAATCCCTCCCCACCACACGGCAGCCTGACTGCTCTTTTAACCATGCAGATGTGATTATGTCGTTCTCAGAATACAGCCCTCACCCTTGGCCAGGAGTACAGGGCTTTTCATGATCTGGTCACTGAGCACCTATCCATTTCTGGTTGCTCCTATCTGCCGCTTTCCCCGCCCCTACACTAGTCATGCTGGATACTTGCAACCTCTTGAAATATACACATTTTCCCTAGCCTCATTCAATTGTTTATTCATTCTACAAATCCTTTTGGGGAGCCTGCCTTGTGACAGCCCTCTTCTAGGCACCGGTGACATAACTGTGGACAAAACAGACCAAGCTCCTGCCCTCATGGTGCTTAAATTCTAAGGGAGAAATCAGATAGTACACAAGTGACTAGCTAAATACGTGATGTGATATCATAGTCCTGATTGTTGTGCAGAGAAATCAAGCAGGACCAGGGGACAGAATGATAGGAGAGTTCTGCTTTATGTAGGATTGCCAAAGGAGGCGTAGCAAAGACCCTGAGATAGCTTGCGTGGAATGGTTGAAGACCATCAAGGAGGCCACTGTGGTTGCAATGGTGAGCCGGGGGAGTGTGGAAGGAAGGGAGGAGGTCTCTAGTATAACAATGTGCCATCATGTAAGGTTGAGGACTTTGGATTTTATTCCAGGTGTGTTCAGAAGCTATTGGAAGTTTGAGATCAGGGAGTGATGGACTCTGATTGACATTTTACAAGGATCATGCCAACAGCTGTGTGACTGGCAAACAAACCACAGTGGGGCCAAAGTGGAAGTGGCGAGACCACAAAGGAGACTTTGTCTCTTGTAATGATAGCAGCGGTGTCCATTCTCTACCCCCTTCTTCACTTTTTTCTGGCCACAGCTGTCCAGCTTTCTACAGCCATCTTGAGGGTATCTTTATGCAAAAACCTTTCTCAGTTCTCTTCTCCATCTTCCTGACAGAATTGTCTTGCACTGAATCTCACTGGCAGTAATTTATGTGTACATCTGACTTTCCTAACTGGTTGTGAGCTCTTGTGGGAAGATCTATTCTAATTTTTCCTCATGTTTCTAGCTCCCTAGCTTGGCACCTGACATTTGATAGCACCCAGCGAGGGTTTGATGAATAAATGAATGAATGAAGGAACAAAGGGACAGCTTGTTTGGCCAACACCAAACATTCAAATGCTTATTTGATTGAACAAAGGGAGGCTTTAAATAATTCACTTCGGTCAAAATAGGCGATGTACCTATAGACCAGCTTTAGAGTATAATGGACAGATGTAAAGGCATCAGATTTCAGAAATCCTTGTGGAAATCTGATTTGTGGCATTACGGAGCAGTCCTTTTGATTACAGTCCCATCTGTTGGAAAAGAGCTTAAGGCTGTTAGCTCTCTTACCAACCTTTGTTCGTGATTTCCATCACCACTCACAGCACGCCGGAGGACCAGCCCACTTCATTGCCGCCAGTGGCAGCCAAAGAGAACCAGAAATCACACCTTTTTGCTTCAGGTGGTCTAGGACTTTTGTAAAACTCACTTCAGCTTCAGGAGGGTGGAGAACCCAGGTTACTCACTTGCCAGATGGCCTTCAATTGGTTTTTGAGGTCTGTGCTTTGCCTAAACCTGATAGAAGAATTTTTTTTTTTACACAAATGACTGAAAGGTGATTTATTTGATAAATGAGTTAAATCACAGTAGGATTCCTTTAACTAACAAGGTTCTTTAATGAATTTAAAATGATAGGATCTGTTAAAGAAAGCATTGACATGCAGCTTCCAAGAGTCCTTCCGCAATTAGCCTTGAGCAGTCCTAACTTGGAGAGTTCCCATCCCCAAAGCTTGTTGAGCATACCTGCCAGGAACTTCTGTGCGGGCTGTGGGGGGCGCAAAGAACGTGAGAGACCTGGTTCTGGCTCTCAGTCTACACCTGCTGTGTCTGAAATGCAGCTCCCACTCATGTATGGCTACTGAACACTTGAGATGTGGCTAATGCAGCTGAAAAACTGAAATTTTAATTTAATTTAATTTTGTTACAATTAATTAAGCATTTCAAACTGATATTTGATTCCACTCCCAGGGAAGTTCTGAGTGTGTTGGGAACAGCTTGGGTATACGGGTTTGCTTTTTCAATTATAAATTTTGTGAGCTCTTAAATGCAGGTCAGGTATTTCTGACGAAAATTTTAGTGTACCGCTGAAGACATATTTTATACACACTGATTTTGAGGACTGTAGTACAAAAGGATGTAAAACAATTTCTCATTATTGTTTTTTTTGTACTGATTACATGTTGAGATAATATTTTGGATATGTTGGGTTAAAATATGTTCAAGTTAATTTCGCTAGTTTATTTTTACTTTTTAAATGTGACTGTTAAAAATTTCTAAACATGATATCATGTGATATTTCTACTGAACGGCACTGGCGGTCTGTGCTGGGGATGCCCACTACCTCTCCACCACACATACTCTGTTCTGTGTGAGACCCTACAACCTGAACAGGACAGCCCAGTCTATGGTCTATGATCTTCTATGGTTTATGATCTTCTGTAATTAGACCACCTTTGAACAACAGGATGGAGAACCAGTGTTACATAATATTTGGTGACTTGTGCGGTCCCTGATGGGGGCTTTGCCTCTGTGGATATAAATAAAACATCAGAAATGCTCTACCACCCCTCCTGGGAACTTCTTCATGCTGGACTAACCAGATTTTCTCAGCTAGGATTTTAAAACACAGACTTGCTATTAAGTTGTTGGACATGGAACTCTAAGGTTCATCAGAGATACCTTCGTGGTAACCCAAAGCCTTCCCTGAGAGGGTGAGAGCCTCGCTGAGGACCTCTATGGAGAGTGAGCCCAGAGCCATGAAGTCTGGGAAGAAACACAGTGGGGACCTTGCTGCACCTCCCATGTGGAGTTTTGTAAAATTTCCCTGTTTCTTCACCATAAATCTTCCTTGGTTTAACCTAGCTTGAGTGGATTTCTATTCCTTAAAGCTAATGATTGCACGCGCACACACACACACACACACACACACACACACACACACACACACACACCACACACACGATTAGGGAAACAAGTCAAACATTTGTAAAAATTAAAAAGGGATCAGAATGCGCAATCGCTGAAATTAGAAAAGTGAGCATGTGTGTGAAGGCAGAGAGGATGTAGTGTGAGGGATGGACTAGAACAGGGGTCTTCACGGTGTGATGGGACTACCGGGGGATGCTGAAGACCTTTCCAAAGGGTCTCCATAAGGTTAAACTTATTTTCCTAATAATACTAAACCATTATTTGCTTTTCTTGCTCTCATTTTCTCATGAGCGTCCAGTGTAGTTTTCCAGGGGCAGCATGATGTTTGATACAGCCACAGATTAAATGTAAAAGCAAATCTCAGAAGCTGGCTGTATTCTATTAAGCCACATGTTAAAGAGATACCTAAAAATGTCAAACAGCATCACTCTTCTCACTGGTTTTTTTTAAATTATGAAAAGTACATAGCTTCTCGGCCTTTTGGCTAAGATCAAGTGTAAATTATGAAAAGTACAGTTTTTTAATTTTGTATTTTTATTTATTTTAAAATTTACATCCAAGTTATTTAGTATAGTGCAAAAATGATTTCAGGAGTAGATTCCAGTGATTCATCCCCTACGTAGAACACCCAGTGCTCATCCCAACAAGTGTCCTCCCTAATGCCCCTTTGCCCATTTAGCCCATCTCCACCCCCCAACCCTCTAGCAACCCTCTGTTTGTTCTCCATATTTAAGAGTCTCTTATGTTTTCATTCCCCTCCCTGTTTTTGTATTATTTTTGCTTCCCTTCCCTTATGTTCATCTGTTTTTTATCTTAAAGTCCTCATATGAATGAAGTCATATGATATTTGTCTTTCTCTGACTGACTAATTTCACTTAGTATAATACCCTCTATTTCCATCCATGTAGTTGCAAATGGCAAGATTTCATTCTTTTTGATTGCTGAGTAATACTCCATTGTATATATATACCACATCTTCTTCATCCATTCATCCATCAATGGACATTTGGGCACTTTCCCTACTTTGTTTATTGTTGATAGGGCTGCTATAGACATGGGGGTGCATGTGCTCCTTCAAAACAGCATACCTGCATCCTTTGGATAAATACCTAGTAGTGCAATTGCTGGGTTGTAGGGTAGTTCTATTTTTAATTTTTTGAGGAACCTCCATACTGTTTTCCAGAATGGATGCACCAGTTTGCATTCCCACCAGCAGTGCAAAAGAGACCCTCTTTCTCCTTATCCTCGCCAATATCTGTTGTTGCCTGAGTTGTTAATTTTAGCCACTCTGACTGGTGTGAGGTAGTATATCATTGTGATTTTAATTTGTATTTCCCTAATGATGAGTGATGTTGAACATTTTTTCATGTGTCTGTTAGCCATCTGGATGTCTTCTTTGGAGAAGTGTCTATTCATATCTTTTGCCCATTTCTTCACTGGATTATTTAAGTGCAGTTTTTTTTTTTTTAAATAAAAGTATATTATGTTAACATGTAAAGAGTTTATTAGATATTTTAAAGCTTCTCCATATTAATTGCTAACATGTTACACATCAGTAGATATAACCCACATAAACAAAAGCACTGTTACTTAGTTACTGTTGTTTTCAGTAGGTTGCAAGGATATAAGTGGTCCTGAGCAGAAAATAGTAATATAAATCAGCAAAGAGTTCCTGGAGGGAGACCTGGTGTCAAGTTGCTCTGAGGTTTTATTTTCTGTTCATGATGCCTGAGTTTCAAACAAGGGCCAAAGGTGTGATCACAGTGGTTCTCAGCCTTGGCATCAACATCAACTTACAGGACTAAACGTAAATACAGATTCCCAGTCCTCTGCCCCTAGTTATTTATATGATGAGGTTTGAGAAGAGCCCCAGGAATCTGTATTTTTTAAAAAGTGCTTTAAGTATTTCTCTACACAACTTGCCAAGAGGAGCAAAGACCAGACACCATTTAGCTGCAAAGAGATGGGCTGCAGATGAGAAGCAAATGAGGGTGCCTGCCCCCCGCCTGACTACTGACCTCTTCCTGGCAGCTCTGTGGGTGGACTGGGAGGGGGTGGTCATGCGGGAGGGGCTGGTTGTTCAGGTCAGAGGGAGCGACATGCACCAAGGTGGCCCGTACTCACTTGGCTGCCTCCCCAGTGGCCTGCCAGTGAGTCCCTGGAGCTAGTGGCATGGGGTAATTCACAGGTTCTCAGGGGCACATCATGAATCCAGGAATCCATCAGAGTTGAGAGTTGGAAGAGATGAGATGTTGCAAACATGAGCTGGTCCTTGTGCCTTGCTTCTAGAGTTTTAGCTCTTTACAAAAAAAAAGGCGGGGGGGTTCTCAGGACCAAAAGTGGATTCTTAAGCAGACACTAGCTATATTTTAAGAGGTGGGCTGGACTTTGTTGTTTGTATCATAAATCAGCGTTTTTTCCCGTGTGTGTGTGTGTGTGTGTGTGTGTGCGCGCGCGCGCGTGTGTGCGTGTGTGCACGTGCGCCTGCACACATGTGTTGGTGTTCTTGTTTCCTTAAAGGAGAGGAGACTCCTCACTGCAATATCTTGCAGACACAGTGATTTCTTCTGAGGGTTGAAAGAGTTCTGTATTTACCTCTGGTTCCCCCATTCTACTCACATACACAGAGAAGGCATAGGGAGGGTTGGTGTGGAATTTTATTTTTATTTCTCCTTACTCTGGGGTTATTTATTGAGGTGGATTTTCGGTTTATTTTGGCTCTCCAGATATTTTCCCATCATTTGCTTTCTTTTGGAAACATACACTGCCCTCCTGGATACAGGGGTACTGTATGCTACAGGCCTGTCTGTTCTTAATATCCTGTCTTTGGGAACAGGGTCACCATGTAGCACAACTGTAGTAACTCCAAATGCCACCCCTGACGTGGACTTGGATGTGAATGGTGCCCCCTGGTGTTGTGTGATAGGACAGCCATGCCCTGGAAATTAAGTGGTCCTAGTGTGGGGGCATGAGATCATAGGACCAATCAGACTTTATACCTAGAATTAATCTATGGAAATTAGGAGAGAAAAACCTCTCTTTCCACTGGGATTGCTAAACAGATATGCTGGATCTGGCGATCATCTTCTTGACTGCATATAGGAAGATCATTGTTGGAGAAAGTGATCCAATATGTGCAGCAGGAAACAGATGAAAGATTGGTAAGACAAGCCTTGATGACATAGTTTGAGCCTCTGGATCCAAATGAACCTGAAGTGAGACCCATTTTTGGACTCATCAACTCCATGAGTCCAAAAATGTACTATTTTTCTCAACCAAGTTCAAGTACTGATTAATAATATGTTCTCATAGACAAGTGGGTATGTGCAGCCTGGATGGGATGTGGATGTCCAGAGAAAAAGAAAAAAAACCAACATAGCTGAACATTCATACATGTTAACTATCTCACATTCTCTTTAAGAAACTTTAAGAGGTTCTTTAAAGAGCATGGCAGACTGGTTCCTTTTGATTTTGTTGGCTTTAGAGAAGAGATTTCATACAGAAATAATATTGATGATAAAGGAAAATAAAGCATGGTCATCATTTGTAAGCATGATAAGAAAAATTTTAAAACACTTTAAACCTTTGTTTTTGGGAAAAAATGTCAGTTTCTAAATCTATCTCCCATTTTTTGTTTATGATCACATATAAATATGTATGACTTGTAAAAATGTCAGCACCTGGTAAAACACCTTCTGTAACTTGTTGGTTTCATTTAATTTGTCTCATTGCTTTTCATGTTTTAAAGCATTGATATGCTGATGATTGTCTCATGAATTTTGCTGTCATTTTAATTTCTTTACTTCAATTATCTATTGTTATGCTTTGTCTAGTACTTAGGTTAATTTATGAAGCATAATAACAATTTTTTGGTAATCTACTTTGTAGATATTTTCTCCTAAAATTTCGCTTCCCTTTTTTTTTTTTTAATTTTTTTTTAACGTTTATTTATTTTTGAGACAGAGAGAGACAGAGAATGAACGGGGGAGGGTCAGAGAGAGAGGGAGACACAGAATCTGAAACAGGCTCCAGGCTCTGAGCAGTCAGCACAGAGCCCGATGCGGGGCTCGAACTCACGGACCGCGAGATCATGACCTGAGCCAAAGTCAGATGCTTAACTGACTGAGCCACCCAGGCGCCCCTCGCTTCCCTTTTAATAACATTTCATGTTTTGTCTTGGGAGTGCCTTCCTTATTTTCTACCGATTTTTCTTTATTTTTTAAATTTTTTAATGTTGATTTTTGAGAGAGAAAGACAGAACATGAGTGGGGGAGGGGCAGAGAGAGAGCAAGAGAGGGAGACACAGAATCTGAAGCAGGCTTCAGGCTCTGAGCTGTCAGCACTGAGCCTGACACGAGGCTCGAACCCACAAACCCCGACATCATGACCTGAGCTGAAGTCGGACACTTAACTGACTGAGCCACCCAGGCGCTCCTACTGATTTTTCTAATAAAAACATAATGTAGCTCATTGTAAAGCAGTGGAATGATATATGTGGCACATTCACCTCTACCCGATGGTCTAGATCAGCACTGCCCAGGGACTAACCACATATGGCTGTTGAGCTGTACCACTGAGAAAATAGCTAATTTTATTCAATTTAAATAGCCACTCATGGCTAATGGCCACTGTATTTTTATATTATTCTATTTTGCCTTCTGGCTTAACTGGGAAACAGTTTCTTATTAAGCCTGAGAAGAAATAGATAAGACAGAGGAGCAAGGTCAGAGCAGGACGCGCAGGGAGTGTAAGGAAACCCTGGTCCCAGGCCAGACTCCTCACCCTACCCCTTCTCGCTGAAACGGAATTACATCCTCTCATGGAGGTTGGGGCACATACATATTTTGGTGTCAGAGAGGCTTGGCTTAAGAGCTGGTTTCACTAGGAAGTAGAATCATGGGGTCACAAATTTACTTCTTGTGATCCACTGTCCAGTGACCTCGTTGCTCTTTTACTTTTCCATGGTTTAATAGTGGACTGCCCTCTTCCTAGATTGAGAGGGATGTTAAAATGCACTTTGGCCCCATCCCTTCTCTCTGATGCCATAAGACAAATCCGTAACGGGCTTTTTGGGGGAATGCACTGGTGTCTACCTGGACATTGACTGTTGAAATGCAGTTGGTTTCTCTGGCTTAGTGAGGGGTTGGAGGGGACATACTTCCTCCTTGCGCCCTTGTGTCATCAGGGCCATTAGAAGTCTTGATTTGTAACATATTATCATATTGGAGTCTTGAAGGAACTATGTGAGATAAACGGCAAAGTTATTACGGTATGAATTTTGTTATTCCCATTTTTTCAGGTGAGAAAATATCTAAAAGCCACATGGTGAGTCAGTGGAAGAGCTGAGCCTAGAAGCTGGCCCCACTCGCTCCGCCATATCATGGATGATTTCCCACCACATCATGTGGCCACATGCTGTGCATGTGTACACCATTCTGTCTCTCTTATTGCTGAGGCTCCTGTGTGTGTGTGTGTGTGTGTGTGTGTGTGTGTGTGTGTGTGTGTGTATTTGGGGAGAATGCAAAGTAGTGGATGAAGGCTGGGTTTGGAGCTATAAAATGAGTGATCAATATAATGAATGAAATTGGGATTATGACATATAAAGCCCTCATCAATTCAGCCTAAATCAGTATAAAAACCAATGAAATATTCAAGACCATTTTAGCGCTAGTAGTCAAAACACTCATTCCAGCAGATTCAAAATGTCTACCCTAGTTGTTGTTGTTTCTGGAGTCTCATTTCCCTGTTAGCACCAGGCTGTGAGGCAATGATGTACTTCTATGAAGGGATCAGTGTGTCTATTCAGCAATCACAGAAGCTAAGAAACGGGAAAGTGAGTGAGTTTTTGTCTTAAGTACCAACTCTAATTGATTCGCAGTGGCTTTTTGGAGAACTGGATTGCATTGAGGACTTGAAGGGGCTTTGGGGCTCACAAGGGCAGTATGCCATTTACTGATTAGTGAATTCTGCCTTGAGACTAGATTATGGCATCTGTTAGGGCAGGGATTTGTTTATGTCTGTTGCATTTACTGTTAGGTCCCTACACACAGCACATGAATATTCGTCCTTTAGGAACCGTCATTGGAAGAGAGGAAATGATGGCGTGAAAGTCAAGTACCTGCCATTCCTGGTAAAGAGATCGAAGCAGAATGAGAAACCCTAGGAAGCCCTCAGCACAGCCTCAGTTGGGCACTGGGTCCACTTCCTGTCCTTAGCAAGTTGCTTCTCAATCCCTACCTTGTTCTTCCAAGCCACAGGTAGCTGTACACGTGATATTGCAAAATGTTTCAAGTGTGAGTCCTCCCGGGACTCTGGTGCTTTGAATATTGATGCTGTCAGTTTGGCGCTGCTCACTTGCTTATTTCCTGGCCCCGGGTTCTCTCTTTACTCTGTGGACTTCTTTGCTGCTCTGGGTCTTTAAAGTTTCATTGCCAACACTCTTGTCTGCTTACCTTGCTCTAACTTACAGCCAGGCCTGACCACACCTAGCTAGAAAAGACAATAACTATTTCTTTAATGAATGCTTATTGTTTTCCAGCAGAAAACATAGAATGTTACATAGAAAACATTCTATTTTGTATGTAATATCGCATTTAATCCTCACAAGAGCCTAATGGGATAAATACTTAGTATTTGCTGGGGAGGAAGTAGAAGCATGTAGATGTTAACTTGCTTAAGGTCACACAGTAAGTGGCAGAACTGAGATTCAAATTCAGGACAGCCTGACCTCAAAACCCATATGCTTGATTGTTATAGAATACTGGTTGTGGGTTCACACTGAACTGCTTGGTCCTGACACATGGATGTACTCGGACCTCTAAGGAAATTATGGATGCCCCTTGGAACCATCCTAAACTACCCCGGCTCCTAGTAGGTGGTACATTTTGTCGTAACTGACACTTCCCATCCTAACCACATGCAGAAGCCAGCCGGGTCAGCTCCGTGCAGGCCCCTGGATTTCATGCATGTTCTAGAAACACATCTACTCAAACAACAGGCATCTCTGGCTCCCCAACCCTCCTAGCGGAAGTCCAGAAGTCCGGTACTTGTAGCCTCTTCTAACTGCACAGTGTACCCGAGGGCGCCATTTTGCCTTTCAGCAACTCTAATTAAATTCCTAATTGTTGCCGGTGCTTTCCTTCAGGAAGCCCATTAAAGAATGTTTGCACCATCACCTGTGGAAATGCATTATAGTTCTCACCAACTTTGACTAGTAGCAAGTTCCTCTTTAGTGCCAATCAAGATTTCTCTGGATTCATTTTGGTCCAGTTCCCCCTCACATCACTTTGCTAAGAGAAGGAAAACTACTGACCTTTGTCCCCCTCTCATCCTTTATGATGAGGGAACATAAGACAGGCTGAAGGCAAAGCACAAGCTAACTCCCCCCTCAGGTGGGATATGTGTGACATTACTCAGGCACTCCTGGCTGCCCAAGAACAAAGGAAAGGAAAAAAACCAATGGTTGTCTGATAGAGATCACTGTCAGGCAGTACAGGAGTCTCCATCAATTTACAAATGTCTTAGTAAATTACAAGAAAAGGCAATCTTATCAAAAGCCTGATCTCCAGAAACCTATAGACTCCGTTTCCTGGAGCCTTAACATCACCCTCCCTTCCACAGTGATAGGGGAAACAAAGACAAGAAGGAAATGGGAAATAAGAGTAAAATTTCCTTATAACCTACAGACCATTGACAAGTACTTGAGGCAAATTCAGAGTGTAACATTACTCCAAAAAATGCCAAACTATCTTGTCTTAATGTTAATATCTTACTATCAGGGTAAACAACCTTAGCTTGACAATAGCTAGGCCTCCAGCATCTTGTGAGTCCTCCTTAGCATATGAAAGTCCTGTTAGAAACTTCCCTTTTGCCTTTACCTCCCAGTGCAGCTCTTTCGTTCACAGGTCCTTCCCTGTGCTTTAATAAAATCACCTTTTTGCACCAAAGACGTGTTCAGTAATTCTTTCTTGGCTGTGAGCTCTGAACCCCCACCATTCTAAAACTGCATCACTTTATATAGTTGAAGATCTGAGCTTTCTCTCCTTTCCTGAATTTGGAAAATAATGATAATTCTTCCTTTTTTTTTTGTTAGCCTTTTTGTCTGGAGTGATGTATCACTTTTCCATGATTGCCATCACAAATTAACATTATTTAAAGATGTTATTTTAATAACATTTATTTAAAAATAAAAGAAACATTTATTTTAAAAATAAATTTGCTGTCTTACTGTTCTGCAGATCACAAGTCTGAAATCAGTCTTACTGAGCTGATATCAAGGGTGTTCCCTCTGGAAGTTCTGAGAAGGAGCACATGTTTCCAGGCCCTTTTCAGCTTCTAGGAGTCACTTGTGACCCTTTCTCCATCTTCAGAGCACATTCTTGCCATCTCTGCATCCAGCATCACTTTGTTTCTTCCTGTAACTGGGACCCGTCCTGTGTCCCTCTTACAAGGACTCCTGTGATTATTTTGGGCTCTTCCAGATCACCTAGGAAAATCTCTCCCTCTCAAAATCCTTACTCACTTCTGCGACATTCCTTTTGCTGGATAAGGTAAGGCTTATGCCTTCTGAGAATTAGGATGTGGGCATATTGGTGGTGGTGGTAGGGTCGTTGTTCAGCCTACCACAAATTAACATGTCCCAACTGAAAGAGGCTTCTTTTTCTGCTGAATGGCTCATGGTATTTCTGTTCTGCCAGGCAGGTCAATTTTTGCTGATTACCTTACTCTTCAGAAAATAATGTTTCTGCAAAAGTAATGCATAGTCAGTGTAGAAAGTTTAGAAAGTAGAGATAATTAAGACGACAAAAACAAACATGCATTTGATACTACCACCCAATACTACCTACATTTTTTGGACGAATCTATTCATTCACATGAAGGAAATTCTAGAAGTCACTAATACTCCCTGAAAGTTTTCAGAAGTTCTCATTTTCCTCAGTGGCATCCTGATCCTGTAAAGATGATCTCATCTCATTATTCTGTGTTAAAGATGAGGTGTGGCATGGTCAGCAACAGTAAATGACTCATTCAAGGCCTCATAATCAGTAAGTGAAGAACTAGTTTAGGAATTAGATTCCCTAGTTCCCAGTTCATTGTTCCTTATCTTCACCATGCTAATTGTTTCCCCAAGGGGAGTTATTCATTGTTAATTAATGAATTCACTTATCATTTATTTAGTAAACAATAATAAATGCCTCTTCTGCACGGGTAATTTTGCTTTGTTTTGGGAATAAGATGGATATCATAGTTTCTGTATTCACAGACATTAGAGTCTATTGGGAAACAGACGTGTAAGCAAAATATTAAGACTGGTGTGGTAAATGCAACAGTGGGAGCATGTGCAAGGTACAGAGGTGTTCCTACAGATGGAATGATTACTTTTTATTAGAAACCAGGGAAGGATTCTTGGAGGAAAGACATCTGAGCTGGGCATTCATCAGGAAGAGGAGGTACTCCCAGCAGCAGATAGTATATGCCAAAGCCTGGACGGAGGAAAACTAACATAAGTTAGGGGAAACTGTGTGATGTCTACCATCTCTGGAACGTAGGTCTTGAGGGTTGAAGATGAGATTGTCAGGATAGTGGAGAAGATTGAGGTTCCAGTAGTTTTTTGTTTAATTGCTCTGCAATTCTATTTCCCATTTTCTGGCTCTTGGTGAATGTCCAACTCCGTGAGGCTCTGTCAGTAATGATGTCCTGCCTCCCTCTACCACAGTGGTTGGTTTAGGGAGGGGCGCATGGCAGGGGCAGGGCCAATTGAGGTCTTCTCTGAGATTAATGTATGTTCACTGAGTAAGAGAGACTTCTTTCCTCTGTAGCAGATGAGCTGGAAAGGAGGTGGGTCTTTGGCTACAGACCATATGTATGTGTTTTTGAACCTCCCTGTGGGGTAAAGACAAGTAGAGTGTGAGGTGGATGGAGACAGAATCCGGTAATGTTGTTGGATCCCGCCCTCCTGAAGATTCATTTGTGGAGTTCTCAGTCATATGAGCCAAAACCTTCTTTGGGCTTAAAATGTGAGCTTTAGGTTTCCATGAGTTAATAACGAAGACTGATCAGACCAGGAACTTTGACTCTACTCAGTAGGTGAGGGACAGCCAGGATGGATTTTCAGAGGAAAACTGAGGGCTAAGACACCCAATGTCTTCAGTTTCTTGGTGAGTAAGAAGGTGGGAACATGCTGAGAGTGCAGGGGCCAGGTTGGGTAGGATGCCATCTGTTTGGAACAATTAATCAGGACCCTGGAGTGGAGGCTGCCCAGTGTTTGATGGTCACTGTTGAACAATAGATTAATGTGATGGGTAGATTTCTTGTGAAAGTTGTGAACAAAATTCATTTAAATTGGGGTTTGAGGTGACAATTCTAGATCTACTCCTAAAATAAATTGCATTTTTAAAACATTTTTACTTTAAAAATATTTTTAGTTTCTACTGACTCATGGTAGCAAAGTGTAGTGGTTAACAATCTTGGTATTTTGAACTCAGATGGACCTGGATACAGATGATGTTTCTGTTACCTACTTGCTGTATGACCGAGGGAAGGTTGCTTGGCCCCACTGAGCCTCAGTTTCCTAAAGTATAAAATGGGATAATAATAGCAACCACTCACATTGAGAAAGGATATTTTAGGTTGCATGAAACTGAAAAATTCACATCAAGTCATTTAAACAGTAAATTCCAAGAGTTAACATAACTTCAGGTAAGGCTTGATCTAGCATCTCAAACTCCTTGTTTTCTCTTTATTTCTTGGCTTTATTTCTTCAACAATGGCTGTCATCTTGGAAGTATATTTTCTTATGTGTCCAAAATGTCTGACAGCACGTAATGGGGCCACATGCTGTACGTTCAAGTCCTATGGGGTAGAAGGAGACCATATCTCCACATCTCTGGCAGATTTCCTGAGGTTTCTTCAGATTGTACTGCTCAGGTCTTATCTGCCCCTGAAGCAGTCACTGTGGTGAGAGGCAGGAGGCATAGACTGACCAATGAGCCAATCAAGATCCACTTCTAGAGCTGAGGCTGAGGCCACAAAACCATTTGGGGGAAGATAGGGAGGCAGTATGGTTTCTCCTGGGCCGTTAGGAACACTGTTGCCAGGAGGCAGTTCTTATTTTTCTCTCTCTCTCTCTCAAGTATTATATATTTCTTATTGTTTCAGAGGTGGACAGGACCTGAATAGTACAGTCAGAAAAAGTCTGAGACATTACATATATCCCCCCACTCGCATGGTGTAAGAAGTAGGAAGTACAGACTACAGATAAGCAAAGTGAGCACCCATGACAGCATTACTCTCATAAAGTTTTATTATTTTTTTATTTTGAGAGAGAGAGAGCAAGGGAGCTGGGGGAAGGACAGAGAGGGAGGGAGGGAGAGAGTCCCAAGCAGGCTCTGTGCTGTTAGTGCAGAGCCCAACATGGGGCTTGAACTCACAAACTATGAGATCATGACCTGAGCTGAAGCCAAGAGTCAGACATTTAACCAGCTGAGCCACCCAGGTGCTCCCAGCACTACTGTCATAGAAGGGAGTTGGGCTCAGGGCAGCTTTTATGCTGACAGGAAACTGCAGCCTTTGGGGGGATGGGGACTTGCCAGAAGTTCGCATGGTGGCGGGACAGGAGCCAGACCCCAGTCCCCTTGGACTCCAGACCACCCATCTTTCCCCTAGATTGCCCTGCTCTCATTAGCTGTCCTGTCTTCTCCAGGTGCCTCTGTAGAGCTGGACTTGGCAGGAAAACTGACAATGATATGTGGCCCTGGGAGTCCCTGAGAAGGGTACTTTAGAGCTGCTGTGGACACACAGGTTAAAGGGAGCAGCTACATCTGGAAGCCTGTGGAAGCGTCTATCTGAGGAAGTGCTGTCTGTCACTCTGTCCCTGGGTGTGCCCTTTCTGTTGTCGTACTCTGCCTCAAACCTGTCATAATATGGGAAGCTGCCAATTAGGGAGGCCACTTCCAGCTGTTCTGTTCCATGCCCACTTTGGAGCGCTCCCCTCCGTCTTCCCCCAAATGTTTCCATTAGGGAGGGAAGGGTCCCCGTTGTAAGATTGCTCCCTGATGGCAGCAGGGCACAGAACAGCCAAACTTCTGTCAGAAAGCTGAAATCGGTTATTGCTGACAACAGTAATAATGGTGTCTGGAACATGACCTAGTTTATTGCTCAGCACCTGGTCTGAGTTGATAAATTCCTTTTGAGAGACTGACTGGTCATGTTGGCATCTGGAGGGAAAACTAGCAGTAGGAGGGTGGTAGGTACAACTTCGGGGGAGAGGAAACGAGGTGGAAGAGGGAGGGATGGAGAGAGAGGGGATGAAAGGGAGAGGGAGAGAGATGGGGAAGGGGAGGGAGAGGGGCAGAGAGGGAGAGGAGTGAGCACAGTTATGCTTATTTATTCCCAGTGCTCCTTATTACCAGTAGTAATTGCTACCATTCGTTAAGTGACAGACACTGGGATGTGTGTTTTTGTTTTTTTTTTTTAATATTTATATATTTTTGAGAGAGAGAGAGCAAGAGTGAGCACAAGCGGGGGAGGGGCAGAGAGAGAAGGAGACACAGAATCCGAAGCAGGCTTCAGGGTCTAAGCTGTCGGCACAGAGCCCTATGCAGGGCTGGAACCCACAAGCTGTGTGATCATGACCTAAGCTGAAGTCGGAGGCTCAACCAGCTGAACCACCTAGGCGCCCCTGGGATATGTGTTTTAAACACATTTATTCTAGCCTTCTCCATAGCTGTCCAAAATAAGTATGATTATCCCTGTTCCAGTGATTAGAAAACCAGGACCCAGAGAAGTTAGGTAGTTCGCCCAAGGTCACACAGCTCAGTAAATGGAGATGCCCAGTTCAGACCCAGTTCTGATTGATTTCAGAGCCCAAGCTCTTTACATATTGTGCTGTTTCTGGTTTATCATACTAAGCTCGTGTCTTCTAGATCTCTTTCATGAAAGGGCTACTAAAATTATTTCACACATACTACCTGGTAGTGGGCTTAAACTCTCATTTGGATTAGTTTTGGAGTCATGGAGCTTCCTAAGGAACGTGGAGACGCTGAGGGGAAGGGTGTGTGCACACTCTTGTGTGTGAATCTTAATTGTGCCCACTGTGGCATCAGCCTTTATCTGTAATAATATTTTATTCGTTGTGGCCCTACATCTCTGCTGGCAGCCTAGCATAATCTTGAGGCAATAGGGTAGAAAGTGACTAATGAGAATAATTTCTTGATCGATGGGGCTCTTCCTTCCAGATTTAAAAGGGCCGTGTTAAAATGATAGAATCTCATTTTCACACTCTATCTTCAATATCTAGCTATAAAAACCCTAAAAAGAAAATAAAACATTCCAGGTTCTTGGAGGACGGCCTCCAGAGCTGGGCATTGTTTTCTGCCCAGGGAACTCTCAGCCAGGCTGAGCCCGCAGAGCTCAAGGCCACAGCTGCTCACAAAATCCACTGTCAGATCTGTATCAGATGTAGGTCTTGGTGGCGGTTCTCAAGTGCCTCACCCTGCCTTTCTTTCTCCTGTGCTCTCATCTTTTGCTTGCACACGTCTCTGTCACTAGCAAATCACCAGTTAGTCATTAAGCTCCTAGCACGTGCCCACTATTGTGTCTCTCTCTCCTCTTTGCCAATAGCTAAGCTCAGCCTTAGGCTTCCTACAGTGGAAGGACAGTGCATCGATGTGCCTGGAAGCGGCGGTCGCCTTTGGGAGATAATTTGAGGCACTGATGAAAACTTACTGCCTTTAAATTTATTTTTCCCTTCATCAGGCATCATGCCCAAATGTTCACCCTTAGCCATTTATTTCTTTTAACTTTGAAGAACTTTAATATTTGGGGAATTTTTACAACATTTAAGGAGGAACACCTAAGGGACTATCAGTCATAACTCTTGAGAATTCCCTAAGCTCTTTGGAGTGGGATAAAGATCAAGTGTCTGGACACAGACAGTTACAGGCGGGCATCAGGAGGGGGACTAGGGGAGAGAGAAGGGCACAAAAGACCATATCTGCATCTCAATTTCTAGAGTGGTAGCTGTCAATGGAGGAAAGTTCTAGAAAGGACTAAGGATCCTGTGATATAGACATTGAAAGACTATATGGCAGAATAGTCCTTTGGTCAGGAAAGGGCGATGCTTCTTTACAAAGAGAGTCACAATTTTATATCCCTGTTAGAGTAGCGTTTGAAAAATGCCAACTGAACACATCCTACATCCACCTTTCTCTACGTGAATGGAGCTGGGAGCAGGGCATCCACAGGGCTGGGCTGTCAACCTGATGCAAAGGCAGGAAATGATCTCTTTCACAGAGTATGTGAAGATTAAAGGAAGGGAAGGATGAGGCCTGTGGCTCTAGAAGAGTGTGTTGTGATCTCACCATCCAGGAGATCCTTGACCTTGTTTTTGTGTGTGTGTGTGTGTGTGTGTGTGTGTGTGTGTGTGTTTGGTGTCTCTGAAAGGCTTGCCACATGGTAGGAGTTCAGTAAGGGTTTTTTGAGCACAGTGAGCAAATGACAGGCTAGGAAAGCAATTAAGGAGTAGAGTATCATTTAGCATTCAAGGTCATGGTTTAAGGGTAGCATCTATTTTTTTTGAGGTCTAATTGGCATACATTATATTAGTTTCAGGTGTGTAACCTACTGATTTGATATTTGTATGTATTGTAAAATGATCTCCTTAATAGGTCCAGTTAACAACCATCAGCATGTGGTTTCAAATATGCAGTGGTAGTATTATTATCTATAGTCATCATCCTGTACATTGCCATCTTCATGACTTATTTGTTTTATAGTCTGGACAATTATTGATCAAGATATTTTTCTTGTAAAATAAATCCTTCAGCAAGATTCTTAAATATATGTATGGTTATTAGGACATTCCATCATTTCTCTTGTCTGTCCATGCCACCATCTGTGCATCCATGGTTCCATTTGTATGTGTTTCCATCCATCTGATGCTTACTGAGTGCTTGCTCTTTGCCACATTACTTTTAGAAGCTGTGTCTAGATTTTTTTCTGAATCAGCAGCTTCTTAAGTAAAATGCTTTGTTGCCAGGTTGACAGTATGTGTGCTAGATCCATCCATTTGTTTCTTTTTTTTTTTTTTAATGTTTATTTATTTTGAGAGAGGCTGTGAGCAGGAGTAGGAGCAGAGAGAGGAGAGAAAGAGAATCCCAAGCAGGCTCTGCTCTGTCATTGCAGAGCCTGACATGGGGCTTGATCCCTTGAACTGTGAGAACATGACCTGAGCCAAAATCAAGAGTCGGACTCAACTGACTGAGCCACCCAGGCGCCTCCCATCCATATTTTCAGCATATATTACTTGAATACCTGTTGCGTGCCAGGTGATGGGGATACAGTGGTGAGCAAAACTAGATAGACATATCCTGTCCTTAGGTAGCTTATGGTCTGGTGAGAGTAGCATTAAATAGTAACTCCAACATAAAATTATAATTGTGATCAGTGCCTCAGAGTGCAAGTTCATGGGCTGTAAGAAAGGACACTGGGGAACTTGACCTAGTCTGGGAGCTTAGGGGCAGTTTCTCTGAGACAGGAATAAAGGAGCTGAGATACAGAGTAGGAAGAGCTGAGGGTATGTGCTGCACGTGGAGGGGACAGCACGTGTCATGGCAGGAGTGTATTAGTTTCTTATGGCTCTTATGGCCACAAGCTCGGTGGCTTCAGACAATACACATTTCTTATCTTACAGTTCTGGTTGTAAGGAGTATAAATGGATCTCATGGGGCTAATGTCCACGTGCCGGTGGGGCTGTGTTCCTTCTGGAGCTCTAGCTCCTTGTCTTTTCCACTTCCCAGAGGCTGCCTGCATTTCCTGGCTCATGGCCCACCCTTGCGTCGCTCCAGTCTCTGCTTGTTATCCCGGCTTGTCACATCTCTGAATTCTGATCCTCCTGCTTCCCTTTGTGAGTACGTTGGGTGCACCCGGATAATCTAGAGTACCCTCGCCATCTCAAGGTCCTTAACTTAATTACATCTAAAAGTTGCTTTCGGCCTGTGAGGCAATATATGCACAGATTTCAGGGATTAGGGTGTGGACATCCTTAGGGGTGGGGATTATTCTACTAAAGGATGTATGGTGATGTTTTGAGTGACTGAGGGGAGCCCACGTGGCTGGAACGCTAAGGACCAAGGCAAGTGAAGCAGGAGTGTTTTGCAGTGGAGCAAATGGGCATTTGTCAAGTTTGTAATTATTCATGCTCTTTGGTCATCTTTCCTACAGTTAGGGAACTTCCCATATCAGGCACTCCACCTTCCTGAAGGAGACACCAGAATTCCCGTTTTCTCAACTTCCCACGCAGCTGGGACACCGCCATATTCTAAGCTCCAGTAATCAGGGGCACCACCCCAGTGTGAATTCTTATCGGGGGATAGCAGGGTGAGGTAGCAGATGCCATGCAGAATCCGTTCTCTGGTGAGTGTGGTCGCAGTGTCAGTGGCCTTCAGGAGCAGCAGTGGAGGCAGTTCTGGAGTCCACGGCTCAGCAAGGGAGGGATGCCCTGGGCAGTCTTTGTGTGAGGGGTGATGTCAGGGAAGGCTTCAAGGGGCAGCCTGGTGACTCGGTTGTTCTTTGTGGCCCTGGAGCCTCCTCATTGTCTCTCCCAGAAGTTCTTTGAGTTATTGAATAGTCTCCATACATTCATTTCTTAGTCCACTTAGAGTGGGTCTCTCATGAGCAGCTAAGACTCCTCAACTGCCTCAGTGATAGCCAGACTCTAGGAGGTTCTGAAAGTTTGGTAAAGACTTTGATCTTTACGGTAAAGATGGTAGGAAGCCATATAAATGTTTAAATTAGAAGCTTTGAGGGAGAGTGACATATTCAAATCCAACCAAGTGCATTCAATTTTTGAAAAGAGACCACTGAAAACCAGACCACTCTAATATATCCTAGACTGAGGGGCGCCTGGGTGGCGCAGTCGGTTGAGCGTCCGACTTCAGCCAGGTCACGATCTCGCAGTCCGTGAGTTCGAGCCCCGCGTCAGGCTCTGGGCTGATGGCTCGGAGCCTGGAGCCTGTTTCCGATTCTGTGTCTCCCTCTCTCTCTGTCCCTCCCCCGTTCATGCTCTGTCTCTCTCTGTCCCAAAAATAAATAAACGTTGAAAAAAAAAAATTAAAAAAAAAAAAAGACCAGCCCATATGTTCTATACCACGTTGGTAAGTTGTGGTTGGTGGGAGTATGGACTTTGATAGAAAAGAAGCACAGATTTGGAGTTAGGTGGAGGTAATGCATGGGTTTCTATGTCTAACCCCAACATTTTACACACCAGTTTGAACATTTAACATAACACGCAACAATGATTATATTCCTACAGCATACTGCAGAGTGAGGAGGACTACTCACAGCTGGAGGCTACTGGCCTGGGGTCTGCAGCTTCCCCAGGTACCAACCAGTGTGGAGGGGGGCCATCACCATCCAGAAACACCTGTAAGTTGTTGTTAGGAGACAGTGTGCCCTGGCAGTAGAGTCAGGAAGCACTGGGTTGGTGGGCAGGGGGTGGATTTTAACCATTTGATGGCTGCTCTCTTGTTTGTACCATTTCTCTCTTACATGCCTTCGTGGTCTCAGTCCCCCCTCCGCGGCCTCACTGCCGCCACGCTGAGTGTGTCTGTTCTAAACACAATGTGCTGCTTTCAACATGTGCAGTGTCTGAGGTCCGATGGGCTGTTTTTGAAGTGGCCCATGCTGGACCTAGCCTTTCATCAGTGATCAGGTTGTAGAAGCTGTATCATGTCTCTGCTGCCTTTTTGCCGTTCCTCTGTTCCACAAGTTCTATCTGGGGGGCATAATTCTCTGTTTATGAAAGACCACGGTTCAGTCATCTTTCAATTAAACTTAATAAGAAAAACAGACCTCAGATTCCACTCGGAGGGAAAGGGCATTTGAATCTGGAGAGGCTAGAGGCTCAGGGAAACAGTTGGTTTGAATAAGGTCACAGATTAATTAGAATTGGGCTTAATTAAAGCTGCGTGAGCATCTGGACAACTTTGCCAACAAAGGGGATCATCTGGGTATCTTTGAAGGGTCTCATTCTCTGCTGGGTGCTCGTTCTCTGGTTGGGGCCTTGGTTCCAGCCGCTGTGAGAGACTCCTGTGCCCGAAAGCCTTTCCAAGTCAATTATACAGGCTTCTCTATGGCTGGTTAGTTCAGTTAGAGTGCTGTTCTAATGCAGTGAAGGCTTAATCCCCATGTGGGCCCTCAGTTTTAGTCTGGTCTGCATCCCTGACTGTGTATTTCTTCCTGTGGGGAGAGAGCACGCTGTGTGGGCATGGAGTGGATGGAGGCGTGAGGACTCCTGTCCCAACCATCTGTCTCCTTTCTGCCATTTGAAGCAGGCATGGCTTCATGTTCCATGTGAGTTACAGAGGTGCTCAGATAGTGTGTCCCTGTAGGGAACTGGATGCTAGACACTTGTGAATGAATTTGACTCTGATGAGAACATCACAGGGCATGCTGCCAGGGTAGCCACACTCATCATTTTCTTCCTCAAATCCCTTTCTATGCCTGGCTGCCATTTGGAAAGTAGCTGATGAACTAATTCATACTAAGTTGGCAATGACCAAACATGGCTTAAAGTGTGATTTGTATTAGAAACACTTATATTTTTGATAAGAACAATGCACTTCTCCCCATAAATCAGCCGTTTTAAACCATTTTGGGGGTGTACTTCAGGTTGGGTGGCTAACCATCCCGGTTTGTAGAGGTTTCCACTATGTGGGATTTTTCATATTAACACACCCCAAGTCCTGGGTAAATTGGGGTGAGTTGGTCACCCTAATCTAGGGTATCTAGGAAAGGTGAGTGTGTGAGGCAGGGAGGGTCTGGTGAGGATCACTGAACACAGAGTTTGGGGTCCTTGACTAAGTTTCAATCAGAAAAGTAACAATTTTTATATGTTTTATATTTTGAAGTTGTGGGTAATATTCCCCCTGAAAGGCATTTGACAAACCATGCTGTCAAAGAACATGGGTCAAAAGGAGTCTACAGGGGACAAGAGCAGGGAGGATGTCTGGGAGCAGAGAGATTCTGAAGTTCCGTACTTTTCACCAAGAAATCATCGCTACTCTGCTGACATGAAATGCAGGGTTTGGCCTTAGTCACAGCAAAGGAAGGAGGGTTTACTGGAGTTACCTTGTGTGCAGAATCAAAGGGAAGGGGCTCTTCTGGCAACAGGATCATATTTGACTTAATAGTTTGTGTTTTTTTTTCCCTGTATCTCCCCCTTTCATTCCCCACTGAAGCTGGAATCCAAGTGCTAAGTTTTCTTACCTCAGGAGAGGTTGTATCAAGGTGAAAAGCAGTAGCTGCCTACAATGCACTTTTCTTCCAGGCTTTTGTTTTCCCTAAGTCTCATCTAGTTGATGCAATTATATTAAGTATCTCTGAATACGATGGAGGGGAGTAGAGGGGAGAATTCTGTAAACTTTAGGAGATGAGAGACTGAAGGTCTTTGAATATCAAGGCTCTAAGAGATGGTAAGACCTCAGAAGACAATAGCTCTTTGTGCACATGAGAACTTGGATCCAGGTTATATATACGTATATATTTGGTCTCAAATGGAGTATGAAAGGATGAGCCGCCCTTCCTCTGGAAGCTATTAGGACACTTGGCTGGTTTTTGTCAGTCACCACAAAAGCTCAGTTTGCCAGGTCAGCCATTGTCACTGTGACCCTTAAATATCATATAATTCAGACCCACCCTACGCACTTCCCTGCCCTTTCAATCCCTCCCTTTTGCTATGCTTTTGGAACCCTCAGATTATCATTAGCTAATGCCTCTGTGTCCTCAACATCTTTGAGTGCTGTATTTTTACCCTAAGAGAAACAAGCTGTCTGTCCCCTGATGATATCGCTTACTCGACAGACTTCTTATGTGAAGCTTATACCCCTCGTAAATCAGAGCCTGGAAGTAGAGAATGTGCCCTTCATATTTCCTTCTGCTGTTTCCAAACTATTTCTTCCCTATCTTAAAAAAGAAAATCTCCTCCTTCCAGTTTTAAAATAGAATAGAGAAGTATCTCCCCTTTCTACTTTTGCATTTTAGAAAAAAGGAGAATAAGAAACAACATTCAAATTCCATCTTAAAGCACGCCAGGAGACATTTGTAACTCTGAACCATAGTATTTGAGGAAGGGTATCAAAAGCAGTAAAAGGCAAATAGTGGTTCTTCCATCAAGAGAGGATGTTTTTGGTTGCTGATCTAAGATAGGGTTATCAAGTCAGTAACATATCCTTAGGGACAAAGCTTTGTTATTTAGTTAGGATTAAGTTCGAGTGCATCTAACAGACTGTCTGTAATAAAAGAAGTTTGTATCTCTTTCACGTAAGAGAAATCTAGGGGTGCCTGGGTGGTTCAGTCGGTTAAGTGTCTGACTTCAGCTCAGGTTATGATCTCACCATTCCTGAGTTCGAGCCCTGTATCAGACTCTGTGCTGATAGCTCAGAGCCTGGGACCTCTTTCAGATTCTGTCTCCCTCCCTCTCTCTGTGCCCTTCCCCTGCTCGTGTTTTGTCTTTCTCAAGAATAAATAAAAATAAAAAAAAATAGAAGTCTAGATGTTTGCTATCCAGAGCTGGTATAGTGGCTCCACTGTTATCATGAAATCAGGTTTTCTGCTTTTTGGCCCCACTTTCCTGGTTTTTAGCTTCCATCTTTATGGTAACCTCTTGATCTAAGCGTTTGCTGAACCATCAACCATCACATCTGTTAGGGAATAAAAAATTATCTCTCTTCTTCAGTGTTCTTCTGGCTAGCCTAAAAATTAAACTTACATGAAACAAATTAACAGGAGAAAATAAAACTTAATTACATATGTACAGGAATCTCCATAAATAGGAGTGATTTCAAAGACAGAATGAGGTATATATGTCATTCTAGACTGAGAGGCGGGTAAGAGTCTGGGATTTCAAAAGGAAGGAAGGAACTCACAGGAAGAATGGAAACAGTAAATGTTTGGTTAACGAATATTTGCTGGGCCATCCAGAAACAATGGGACATAGAAAGGGCTTTTATAAAACAGGCCTTGCTAAATTCTTCCTGGTCTACCACACCTAGTTCATATTATTCTCTAGTTATCTATGGAGAGAGCTCCCCTCCTGGAACAGGTCCTCTATGGAAATTCTTTTAGGCAGTTAATGGGGAGGCAAAAAGAACAACTTCTTGAGTCTTCTGTTTCTTAAAAATAATCAGCCTGAAATAACCCACATGACAAAGGGACACATTTTGCTCCCCTACACATTCATATTCAGGCAGGATAACAAAAGCTTTCTTCAGCTTTCTGTGTTCTTTTCGTACAGACTTGAGGCGGAGCAGAATATGCCATTCCAGAATGTGCCACGTTGGTATGTGAATTATTTCAAGCTAAAGACAACTGGGGCCTAGCAGATTCGAGAGCTTTTTACTTCCCCTTAACCACCTGAAAGAATTTAGATAGAGAGCTTGTACCAGGAAGAGAGCTCTTACCAGAGAGGACTTTTTATATCAGAAAGATACGGCTGCATGGCATGGCAAACATTTGTTTACCAAACATTTGCCCTTCTCATCTTCCTAAGAATTGCCTTCCTTCCCTTTGAAGCCCCAGACCCCTATCTCCCTTTTCCTTAGCTCAGGGTGGTATATCAGCCTCAATTACCTGACTGCCAGGGAGGGAGTCTCATGTTTTTATGGGGCTCCCATACATACAAAATTTGTTTTTCTCCTGTTCATCTGTCTTATGTCAATTTAATTATTAGACTAGCCAAAGAGCTTAGGACAGAAGGGAATTTTTCTGTACCTGCGTTTTCTAGAAGTTCCTCCCAGTGATAGCCCCTAGACCATGACTGTCACCTCTAGTTGCAGAGGAGTCCAGGAAAGTTAATTTTGTAGCAGTTTGTATCACTACCTTTACTAATATTACAGTTCTGTTATAGGAGGCAAAGAGAATGAGTGCTAATAGCAACTAGTGGTCATGGTCTCTTTGGAACAGGGAGGATACGTGAAGACTGGTTACAGGAACTTTGCTAGGCCTTGCTGCTGAAGAGGATGGCAGGCAGGACTAAATGAGAAATTACACAGAGGAGGCATATTGACAGGAAACAAATTGTGGAGGAGGCAGAGTGGGAGAGAGAGAATCTGTATTGTGAAAAGACCAGATGGTTTGCAGTCATTGTTGACTGAGGGAAAGAGAAGTCTGAAGAATTTAATTCCACTCATAACTTCATATGACAAAGAGGATTCTGTCTAGTTTGGCACATAGTCCTTGGTGAGTCCCCTAGATATTTTCTGCAAATGTTTAATTTAGTTAGGACTGAATCTTACTAATGAGTAACAGTGGAAAAATAACGACCACAGGATCCATTCAAAGACACTAGAGGAAAAAAGGAGAAAAGCTAATGGCAGATAAGGAATATTCAGGCAAATATTGTCTTCAAGATACAAGAATTTGATCAAACATCACCATTCATAAAAAATAACATAATGAAGTAATTGCCTCTAGAAAACAAGGATCAAAAGGGTGAGATTGGAAAAAGAGATGACGCAAGAGCTGACAGAGCTGGAAAGAAGAGGAAAGAGATGAAAAAAGAAAAGGGAAAGAGATGGAAAAGAAAAATAAGTTTAACACAGGAATGAATAATACCCTAAAAAGGATAGACACTGGTGAAAATAAGGTACAGGAAGGTGAGATGTAAATTAACATGAACATTTTTTCTTTTTATGTTTATTACGATTTTTAAAAAAATTATTTATTTATTTTGAGAGAGGGACAGAGAGAGAGAGAGAGAGACGGACAAAGAATCCAAAGCAGGCTCCAGGCTCTGAGCTGTCAGCACAGAGGCTGAAGTAACACTCAAACCCATGAACCCATGAACCACAAGATCATGACCTGAGCTGAAGTCAGCTGCTTAACTGACTGAGCCACCAGGCACCCTTAACATGAACATTTTTTAAAAGAATAAAGCAAAAATAACAGATGTAGAAGACTGACACAGGAAGTCATACCCATAATTGGTGTTAATGCTGAGAGTAACTTAAATAAGAAAACTGAACATTTAAAGATGTAACTTAAGAACACTTCTTAGAAATAAAAGAAAATATGCATCTATAGGTAGAAAGGGGTTATTACAACCCAGAAAAAATGGTCTTGTTAAGTGAAAAAAACAAGGCCTAGATTAGTATGATAGAGGCACACTTTAAGTACATAAAATAATATTTTTTAGTGTACTGAGCATCTCTGACATTTTCTCCAAAAACTGGCAACAGTGCTTGCCTTTCAAGAGAGGGAGTATTTTTTTTTCCCTCAACAGAGACTGCTTAGCTACTTTCCAAGCATTCAGTCTCCTGTTCTATCTCAAAACACAGAATCCTGACTTTACCATCTGATATTTACATTCTGGTATTTACCACCTCTCAGCTTAAGTCAGTGGCTTTCCACCAGGGAAAGCCTCCTCCCGTAGGAACTCTAACAATGTGTGGAGACATTTTAGTTGTCACAACGGAGGAAGAGGGTGACTGGTATGTTCTACTGGCATTTGGTAGAAGGCTAGCAGAAATGCTGCTAAACATTCTACAGTGTACAGGACAGCTTCCCATAGCAAAGAATTATGTGGCCCAAATGCCAACAATGTTGAGGCTGGGAAATCATGGCTTACATTATAGATGAGGGGATTTAAACAGAAATAATGAGTGGGATTTCTGGGAAGGCTCCTTAAAATAAATGGGGCATGCTTTTCTTCCTCCTTCCTTAGTCCTGCTGCTTAGAATGTAGATGTGATGTCTAAGATTGAGCAGCTGTCTTGGACCATGAGGACAAGGGTCATCTCCTAAGGATAATGGAGTGGTAAACTGGGAGGAGCCTGGTTTCTGATGAATTCTTCCTTCTTTCATTATTCATTCATTTACCAAATCTTTATTTCATGTCTACTGTGTGCCAGGCATTGCACCAGATACTGGAAATATGGCAGAAAATAAAAAAAAATCAATCCATGTCCTTGTGAAACATAGGTTTTAATTTGTGTATAATAAAACAGTGGAGAAGCCAAATACATCATATGTTAGATGTTGATAATGGCTATGAAGAAAAATAGAGTAGGGAAGTGGATAAGGAGTTGCCCGTTAAGGGGATACTTTGGATTTTCAATAGGGTGATTAGGCAAGTGCTTGATGAAAGGCAGAGGACTGATGGAGAGGAGGGAGTAAGTAGGGTGGATATCTGGCAGTATTTCCAGGAAGAAGCAACAGCAAGTACCGAGCCTTGTGGTGAGAGTTTGCTTGGCATGTTGGAGGAACACAGGATGGCCAGAGTGTCTGGGGTGTGGTGAATAAGAGGAGGAGAAGGAGGAGTCTGAGTTGAAGACGTGATGGGGTTACCCAGTGGTGTATGGCTTTGTGGGAAGTTGTAGGACTTTGGCTTTTACTCTAGGATGGGAAGTCCCTGGAGGATTTAAAGCAGAAGAATGACACAATCTGACTTAATATTTTTTTTGAAAGTTGGATAATAAGTATTTGAGCAGACTTGACACCTTATCACACAGATTTCTGGCCCATGTACATTTTCCTTTTTTTGTTTTAGTTAAAAAGTTGTGAATATTTGCTAATTGTAAAAGCTTTAATACTCTGGGTATAATCTGAATAGTATACAGAATTTACCAGTGTTCTTCTCTTACTGTGACTGAAATTTGTATCTGCTTCTCTTTTGTAAGCCAGATCACGTATTGACTTCTAGTTAAGCTTATGGTCTTTTATCTAAGAATTGCTCCTAAGTCAACCTTTTACCTAAGAATTGCTCTAAGAATTCCCTATCCTGAGCCAATGCCTTCCATTTAAAAATTATACCAAGCATAGGATTCCCTACATGTATCTATTTTAAATTTTACCTGTTTTACAAGGTTCTTTAGGAATCTCGAATACTAATCTTTTCAGACACACACACACACACACACACACACACACACACACACACACACACACCCCTTCCATAGAAGCATTTTCTAGCCTGTGGCTGTCTTTCCTCTGTTTACAGAGACTTAATATTTTCAAGGATAACTGTGGCTGCTGAGATGAACTAAATTGGGGGATGAGGGAGGAGGAGGACATATAGAGAATTACTGCAAAAAGCCATTCAGTCCATGATGGTGATTTAGACCAAGTGCAAGAGGTAAAGGTGGTGAGAAGTCGTCTGATTCTGGATCTCTTTTGTAGATAGGCCTGACAGGGTTGATTTTTTTTTGATGGATTGGGTATATGGTCTTAGAGATGTGGGGGAGTCAGTAATGACACCAAGGTTTTTGGCCAGAGTAAAGGAAGGGTGGGATTGCCATGTATTGAGATGGGAAGGTGCAAGAGGGAAAGATTTGGTTTTGGATAAGTTATATTAGAGATGCTTATGATAAATATAAATTGGTTAGTTGATTTAGAAGTTGAGCTACATGAAATCACCCAATTTTGACCTATAAAAAATGGCAGTTCTGTAGGATTCAATGTATGTAGCTCTGAAGCTCAGTAAGGAGTTCTGAGTTGGGTTTATGTATTTTGGCATTTAGATGTTATCTGAAACTATGAGACTGGATGAGGTCATTGAGGATATATGTGTAGATGGTCCATGCCATACCAAAACCAATATGTTAGCAGAACGGCCCTCGTCACCAGATTGGGGAAAACATTTTCTTGTGTCTCCTCAAACCTTCAGAGACAATGGTGGAATTTTGCATCTGCAGGCATTATCGTAGTTTGGTACTGATGTTGGAACTGCCTCAGGATGGGGCTGCTCTCTGCTTGGTGTATCACATGAAATCATGTCCAAAAATAGCGACGAACATTGGACTTGTTTCAGTTCATTTATTTTCTGAGCATCTGCAAGTATGACTCCCTTTCATTCTTTACCTCTTTTATCCCCAGTTTTGAAAACTTCTTAATGAAATATTATATAGGGTAAAAGTACATAAATAATGAATGAATAGCCCGGTGAATTTTCACCAAGTGAACATCCAAGTGTAAGAGCACCCACATCCAGAGTCTAACTCTCACTAGCATCCAAGAATCCTCCCTTATGCTCCCTCTCTGTCATCACTATCCATACAAATGTAATAACTGTCTTAACAATCAACATCATAATAGAGGTTTCCATTGTATGAATTCTACTGTTGATCAGTATTTGGGGATTTTCTAGTTTTGGCAACTATAAATCATGTTCTTGTGATTGTTTTTGTCCGTGTATTTTGATGAATATATGTATTCATTTTTGTTGGTATTCACTTGGAGATAGAATTGCTAGATCAGAGGGCATGTACTTGTTCAGATTTAGTAGATACAGCCAAGTGGTCTTGTCTTGTCTTTTCTTTTTTCTTTTCTTTTCTTTTCTTTTCTTTTCTTTTCTTTTCTTTTCTTTTCTTTTCTTTTCTTTTCTTTTCTTTTCTTTTCTTTTCTTTTCTTTTCTTTTCCTTTTCTTTTCTTTTCTTTTCCTTTTCTTTTCTTTTCTTTTCTCTTCTCTTCTCTTCTCTTCTCTTCTCTTCTCTTCTCTTCTCTTCTCTTCTCTTCTCTTTTCTTTTCTTTTCTTTTCTTTTCTTTTCAGTGATTATATCAATGTATCATCCCCTAGCAGTATATGAGAGAGAATTCTGTATATGTTACATGCTTATCTCTCACCAATACTTGGCATTTTCAGCATTTTTCATTTTAGCCACATGATGGTTTTAATTTGCATTTTTTGATGAATAATTATGTTGAACATTTCTTCATTTGTATACGGCCATTTGCATATTGTTTTTTGTGAAGAGCCATTCAATTATTTTGCCTATTTTTTTAAATTGAGTTACCTCTTTCTTGCAAATGTTCTTATGTATTCTGGATATGAAATCTTTGTAGAATATATATATTTGAAATATTTCTTCCTACTCTGAGGCTTACCTTTTCACTGTCTTAATGGTGTTTCTTGATGAACAAAATTTCTGAGTTTAAATGGCATTCACTGTATCAATTTTTTCCTTATTTTTACAGAACATTTTTGTCTTAAGAGATTCTGTTTAATTCAAGGTTGTGAAAATAGTGTCCTTTTTTTGTAAAGATTTTTTAAAAAAAATTTAATGTTTATTTTTGAGAGTGAGAGACAGAGCATGAGCAGGGGAGGGGCAGAGAGAGAGAGGAAGACACAGAATCAGTAGCAGGCCCCAGGCTCCAAGCTGTCAGCACAGAGCCCGATACGGAGCCTGAACCCACAAACTGTGAGATCATGACCTGAGCCTAAGTTGGACGCTCAAGCGGCTGAGCCAGAAAATATTGTCCTTTGTTTTATTTCACAAGATGTATTCTTATTGCTACTATTTTAAAGTTTATTGATTTATTTTGAGAGAGAGAGTGTGTGAGTGAGTGTGAGTGGGGAGGGACAGGGAGAGAGGGAGAGAGAGAATCCCAAGCAAGCTCCATGCTGTCAGTATAGAGCCTGATGCAGGACTTGATCTCACCAACTGTGAGATCATGACCTGAGCTGAAACTGAGCCAGATACTTAACTGACTGAGCCACCCAGGTGCCCCTAACATTTAGTATTTTAATTTTTATACCTATAGTTTATTTGTAGTTTACTTTTGTGTATGGTATGAGTTATGATTCTAGCTTCACTTTTTCTCTTTATGGATACCCAATTGATCTAATGTCATTGTTAAAAAATGTTTATTTTATTTTATTTTTGAGAGAGAGAGCACAAGCAGGGAAGGAGCAGAGAGAGAGAGACGTAGACTCAGAAGCAGGCTACAGGCTCTGTACTGTCAGTGCAGAGCTGACGTGGGGCTCGAACTCACAAACTGTGGGTTCATGACGTTAGCTGAAGTCAGACACTTAGCTGACTGAGCCACCCAGGTGCCCCTAACACAATTTTCTGAAAAGACTACATTTTCTCTACTTCTTACCAAGGATTGTGGACATAGGGTCTGTTTCTATATTCTGTCTCATTATTCTATTTTTGTATGGTCACCTTGATACCATACTATTAATTACTATAGGCTTATAATGTCTTAGTATTGTAACTTTTAATATTGGGTAGTATTAATTTTCCAACATTGTTCTTCCTTTTTTGTCACTATCTGGGCTATTCTTGGCCCTTTGTTTTATACATAAGTTTAAAAACTAGATTATAAATTTCCTAAAAATAAAGCTGCTGAAATTTGTGTTTAGATTTTGATATAGATTGCATTAGATATACAGGTCGATTTGGAGAACTGCCAGATTATGAATATTGGGACACGCAATCCATGAGTCAAATATACCTAGATTTATTTAGATCTTATTAAATTTCTTATAATAATATTTGGTAGTTTTCTGTATAGAAGTCTTGTGTATCTTTTGTTGGATATAGTCTCTGTCATTTGATTCTTTTTATATTATTTTAAACCATGTCCATTTGAGAATTTCATTTTCTTCCCCTTGGTTCAATTTCTAGTCCAGACCCTGAAACCTCAGAGGGTAGGGATTCATTCTTCCTTTTCCTTATATTGTGGCAGAAAGTAAGGGTGAAGGGGAGGGAGAGACAGAAAGCAATTTGCCCAGTAGGATAAAATATATAGCCATTTGGAAAATGGACTGAAATTTTGCAGGATCAAGTGAAAGCACTTGAAACATCTTCACAGTGACTACAGTTTGCAAAGTTCTGGACTCCATGGGTGCCTGTGATACTGTGACCATGTCTTTTACTGCGGAACTGGTTAGTTCTGCTAAGAAGACCAAGCTGCTTCTCAGAGCAGCCTCTTAAGTAATGATCAGCTCTGTAGGTTTTTTTTTTTTTTTTTGCTTGATTTTTACTACTTTTGATTTTTCTTTCTGCTTGAGTTCTTCTACAAACTCCTCACGATCAAATTTTGTGCCTGTCGGTCAGATCATATCAGCTTCGGAGTCAAGTGCTTCTAACCCTCAGCATAAACCAGGGCTTTTCTCTGCTTCATACTAATAACCTTTAAGAAGCATGGAGGCTTCATCCTTTCTTCTCGTTGTCTCCTCCAGTCAGTTCATTTTTCCTAAGCAGTTGGACAAAGAATGGCAATACATATTAGCCTGTTTCTTTGAGTATAAATATGACCTCAGACTTCAGAGTTTGTGCCGTCTTTTCCCAGGGCCAGATTGCCTGAGCAAATGATGCCCAACAGGGAGTAATCAAGGTGGATAATGCAGTTTCTCAAAGACCTAGAAAAAGACACTGCTTACGTATGTATGGTAGATAGTATCATGATAGTGAGTAAGTTCTTGTTCTTACTCATGAATGTAGTAGATACATTAACTTATGTCTCCCTCATTCTATCAGTCTTCTTCTTAAACAGGACTCTGTTTCTCATCTAGGTAACCACTTCTTCACTATTAATCTGTTTGCTTTGGATGGAGTTGATTGCCACTCTGGTCCCATGGGTAGGCGTTTAACTCCAGCTTGGCTGAACAGAGATCTGTATTCTCTTCATAGTGACTGCTTTTAGAGATGGGCATGTTGCCCTGTCAGAGCCAAGGGGACACGAGGAAGCATTTCTGGGAACGTTGGTAGAGAAGGCTACTCCCCTTTGTGTTGGATTTGATAGAGGTTTCGTTCTGGGACATATGGTGGCTACCACATCACCTCATAGAGCCTAAGAATGAAACCGATGTGTAGAATGGAGCTGGGAGATGGATAGATAGAGGTCAGGTACTGGTGACTTTCTTTGAGCCCCTGAAGTTGAGATATCCAAGACTTTTAAGTTTTGTAAGCCAGTGCATTTCCTTTTTTGCTTAAACCCGTTCAGGGTTTATTTTGTGATTTGTGTGTACCTGTCTCTGCATGTGTCTGTATGTGTAATGAAAATATTTCTAACTGATACAGTGTTTATGGATGACAGCAAGAGGCTGAGCTATAAAAACTTTGGGTAGGATTCCTTTACATGGATACTGACTTGATCCTTGTCCATAATAATCATGTCATGTTAAGGTTGCTGAGAATGTAACACAATAATTTTTAATTCCAATGTAGCAGCATTTCTAAAAGTACCTCTCTCCCCCAGTGTCCTCATTCTCCATTGTTATGCTGAAGCCTGAAGTTACATACAGGCCAGAGTCCTTGTATCAGTTTAAAAAAATGCATCAGTCTCCATTGCATCTAGTAAGAAGTTGTGACAAAAAGAACCGCACTCTTCCAGTGTAACCGAATCTGACATTGGACAGATCCTTAAATCAGGCTGGGAGTCAGTTTCCTTGTCAAGAAAATGGGTTTAGGAATACCTGTCCTGTATCTACGTTATTGTGAGACTCAAATGGGATTAATTTAGAAGTATTTCTAGGATGTGTTCAAATTTAATGTGTCATTATTAATATTATTCATAAATGGAAGACTCAGGAATGTCTTCAGACATGTCTATGTTTCTAAATCCCAGAGAAAAAGGAAAATGTATTTACACTAAATTCTTGAAATGTTTACTTATCTTTCTAATCTGGACATTAGTATATTTTTCCAAAGGCAGACTTAATTCATCTGGTTTTTGCTTCACTAGGATTTATAAACCAGCCAGAGTGGGTTTACAATCTTATGGATGTACTAAGGGCAGCTTCTCCTTCAAATCAATGGCCTGTTTGAATTGTAAATGAAAGAACCCGTTTTGTCTGTGTCTCCATTCCATCCCTAGCTCCAGGAGGATCCCTGATCTCTAAATTGATAAGCACATGGCATTCCCATCATGGCAGTTATTAATCCAAGGGTGGAGGGATGTTCTGAGCTGGCCCAAAATGAGAGAGAGAGAGGCTTTTCTTCCTCTCCTGCTTTGTGTAGACAGGGATATATGTAGCCCCAGCAGTCACCAGCAGCCATGTTGCTGCCATGAGGGAAAGTGGCTCTTGGAGGAAATTGACATTGAAGAGAGCAGAAAAGAGTGGTAGAGAGAATCTGGGATTTTATGGCACCATTGTGTTTCTGGGCTTCCAGTTATAGGCTTTCCAGCATTTCCTTCAGTTTGGGTCTATATTTTTTGTTACTTGCAGCCAAAGATTTTGTCAATGACCCCATTTATTTCCAGAGGCTTTCTGGGAACCCTTGAGATGAGATTACATTAAAAACTATGTGTTTGGGTACTGTTTTCCCATATTGGCTAACCTGGAGTCAAACTTCCTTCCTTTCTTAGGAAAACCAGAATGAAGATGTCAGTAATCACTTAGATGCAGGACTGAGAAATGATCGATCATTGGCATATTACTACACCATTTAAAAACTTGTCAATGTATTTTAAAAGGTGCTTATTTAATCTGGGGACTGCTATGGGCGCCTGGGTGGCGCAGTCGGTTAAGCATCCGACTTCAGCCAGGTCACGATCTCGCGGTCCGTGAGTTCGAGCCCCGCGTCAGGCTCTGGGCTGATGGCTCAGAGCCTGGAGCCTGTTTCCGATTCTGTGTCTCCCTCTCTCTCTGCCCCTCCCCCGTTCATGCTCTGTCTCTCTCTGTCCCAAAAATAAAAAACGTTAAAAAAAAAAATTTAAATAAAAAAAAAATTTGAATTTCAAGTAAATAATACATATTTAAAAATGTAAGTGTGTTCCATGATTTGGAATATACCTAGACTAAAAATCATTTATTGTTTAACAAAAATTCTGGAACTAAATCAATGACTGAAGTATTTTTAAGTCTATGTATACAATTGTGAAAATGAAACTATAGCCTAGAAAGGGCAAATGTTGTTCCCCCAAGCTTGGGCCTAAATGTATCACTAGCTAAATACACATCAGGATTACCTAACTTTAGAAATATTCTTAAAACAAGATGATGATTAAGACAGATTTATAAATTAAATCTTTAATATGAGACTTTTACGTACTGGGTGAAGGGCCTACTTTCACAGGGCATCCCACATTACATTATATAAGTAACCTCTTATTGTAATTTGGGGAAAGTGGGCCCAGAGCATAGATAAATTATTGTATTATTTCTTTCCAGAAAAAGGTGAGTGTGAGCTGAATTGCTTGATGTATATTAAAGGAGTAAGTCAGGGAATTCAAGATCAGTCAACAAATGCAAAAGGAATGAAAGAATCAAGAGTCAGGGCATAGAAAGTGGGACAGAAACATTTAGGAAATGTGTGTGTGTGTGTTGGGGGGAAGTCCTGGTTTATGGCTGTAAATCTGGCAACGAAGCCAGTATCTGGATCACCTTTTGGGTCATTCATATAGAATGTGTGTTACTCGGGTTACCATTCAGGGGTGCAGGATCAGAAAGAATACAGTTATACTCAGAATTCCCAGTAATTGGCCCCAGTCTTTCTTAAAGTAACAGATCTTATATGCATCTCCTCCTGTTGCCTCAGTTTGAGCAGAGGCCCTACAGGGTGAGAAAAACACAATTAGTTTCCCAGTAAAATGCCAACCTAAAATGAAGTTCAAGGCTGTCGATACAGGGCATGCCAATGAGATTGTGAAAGGGGTTGTACTAGCACTGGTGACCATCCATTCACCTCTGGCCCATACAGGAGGCTTGGCGAGAGCTGTCAGCGCTGTGTGCTGCCCCCATCATACTGGGTAAGGCTGGGGTGTTGCTTCCCTTCACCTTACACCCAAGGAGAGGGGCTTCAGGGACCCTCAGAAAGCTTGACTACTGTGCCCTTCCCTCTCCCGCTCTTTCCCTCTGAGCCCACGCCTAGAGAGCTCAGAAACCATTTCTAGAAACACACTGTGTGGGGAGGAATAGAAGGCATAAGGACAGAGGTGGGCCATGCCCCAGCCTCTACTGCAGGCTCTAAGCACGGAGCTGGGGGCACAGAGAGGGGAGACATTTTACACTGAATGAATTTCTGAGATTTTTAAGAAGTTTGTTTGTTGTAAACACAAATTTATCATACGCAATTCTGTAGTTTGGAAGTCTGGGTTACAGCTGGGGCTCTGGTTCTCTGCTCCAGGTCTCACAAGGCTAAAATCTAAGTGTCTTCCTTTGTGGTGGCTCTAGGGGAGAATCTGCTTTTAAACTCATGCAGGTTTTTAGCAGAATTCAGTTCCTTGTATCTGCCAGTCTGAAGTCTCCATTTCTTTGTTGGCTGAAGGTATCTCTCAGTAAGGACATCTGTATTCCTTTTGCTCCCCTTCACCTTTAAACCAGCAGTGATGCCTATAGTCCTTCTCTGTGACTTGCCTTTCTGTCACATCTCTCTTCCTCTTCTGTCTTCCTCTTCTTCCAGCCTGAGATGGTCATATTTTTAACATCTCATGTAATTATATTGGATTCACCCAGAAAATGCATGATACTCCTCCCGTCTCAATGTCCCTAATGTTAATTACATTTGTAAAGTTCCTTTTGTCATGTACCCTAATGTAATGTCATGTAACCCTGGAACTCATGGCCGTCTTTTTTTTTTTTTTTTTTTTTTTAATTTAAATTTGAGTTAGTTTTTAACATACAGTGCAGTGTTGGTTTCAGGAGTAGAATTCAGTGATTGATCACTTGTGTACAGCACCCAGTGCTTATAACAGCAAGTGCCCTCCTTAGTACCGATCACCCATCTGGCCCATCTCTCACCTACCTGCCTCCATCAATCCTCAGTATGTTCTGTATTGTTAAGAGTCTCTCGTGGTTTGTTTCCCCTCTCTTCTCTTCCCCTACCTCTTCCCATGTGCTCATCTGTTTTGTTTCTTAAATTCCACATATTAGTGAAGTTATATTGGTATTTCTCTGGTTGACTTATTTTGCTCAGCATAACACATTCTATCTCCATCCATGTCAAATGGCAAATATTTCATTCATTTTGATGGCTGAGTAATACTCCATTGTATATATACCACATCTTCTTTATCCTTTCATCAGTCAGTGAACATTTGGGCTCTCTCCATAGTTTGGCTATTGTTGATAATGCTGTTGTAAACATTGTGATACATGTTCCCATTTCAATCTGGAGTTTTGTATCTTTGGGTAAATACTGAATAGCACAATTGCTAGACTGTAGAGTAGTTCTATTTTTAGTTTTTTGAGGAACCTCCATACTATTCTCCAGACTTGCTGCACCAGTTTGCATTCTCATCAGCAGTGCAAGAGAGTTTCTTCTTCTCTGCATTCTCACCAACACCTGTTGTTTCTTGTGTTGTTAATTTTAGTCACTCTGATTGGTGTGAAGTCGTAGCTCATCGTGGTTTTGATTTGTATTTCCCTGATGAGGAGTAATGTTGAGCATCTATTCGTGTGTCTGTTAGTCATGTGGATATCTTCTTTGGAAAAGTGTGTATTCATGTCTTCTGCCCATTTCTTAACTGGGTTGTTTGTTTTTTGGGTATTGAGTTTGATAAGTTATTTGTAGATTTATACTAACCCTTTATTGGATATATCGTTTATGAATATCTTCTCCCATTCTGAAGACTGCCTTCTGGTTTTGTTGATTGCTTCATTCCCTGTGTAGAGCTGGTTATCTTAATGAAGTTCCAGTGGCAAATTAGCAAGGAAGAAGTCAAACTTTCACTATTTGCAGATGACATGATACTCTATGGAAAACCTGAGAGACTCCACCAAAAAAGTTGTTAGAACTTAATACACGAATTCCACAAAGTTGCAGGATATAAAGTCAATGTACAGAAATCTGTTGCATTTCTATCCACCAGAAATGAAGCAGGAGAAAAAGAAGTCAAGGAATCAAACCTATTTACAACTACACCAACAACAGTAAGATACCTAGGAATAAACCTAACTAAAGAGGTAAAAGATCTATACTCTGAAAACTGTAGAGGACTTCAGGAAGACACTGAAGAGGACAGAAATAAATGGAAGAGCATTCCATGCTCATATATTGGAGAGCAAACATTGTTAAAATGTCTGTACTACCCAAAACAGTCTACACATTTAATACAATCCCTATCGAAATACTATCAGCATTCTTCGCAGGGCTAGAACAAACAATCCTAAAATTTGTATGGAACCAGAAAAGGCCCCAAATAGCCAAAGCACTTCTGAAAAAGAAAAGCAAAATTGGAAGCATCACAATTCTGGATTTTAAGCTATATAACAAGGTGTAGTCATAAAGTCAGTAGGGTACTGGCACAAAAACAGAGACATAGATTAACGGAACAGATTAGAAGACCCGGAAATGGCCCCATAGCTATGTGGTTAACTCATCTTCATTCAACAAAGTAGGAAAGAATATCCAATGGAAAAAAGACAGTCTGTTTAACAAATAGTGCTGGGAAAACTGGACGACAACATGCAGGAGAATGAAGCTAACTGGACCACTTTCTTACGCCATAAACAAAAATAAATTCAAAATGTATGAAAGACCTAAATATGAGATAGGAAGCCGTTAAAATCCTAGAGGAGAACACAGGCAGCAACCTCTTTGACCTCAGCTGTAGTTTATTTATTCATTTTGCAAGGGTGGGGGGCAGGTGCAGAGAGACAGGGACAGAGAATCCCAAGCAAGCTGAAGTTTTGAGCTTTGATGATTACACTGGATAAGCTGTTTTAATTGCTAATGTGAAATTGTTCTTGACTTGAAGGGACAGGGAAGCCATGGTGCCTGCCTGCCTGCTGTTCAGGATGGGGGTGAAGGGTTCAGAGTAAACTGAACTAGGCATAGGAGAAAGATTACAGTCAGTTTATGATTGCACCTATTCCACATTGCCCATTAAGTATAGTGATTACCTTGGTAAATTTAATATCCATCTTCATAGCAATGCTCTGGAGGCTTCATATTTCCTGGAATTCTTAAAGAAGAAGGATTTAGGTCAATTCCATCCTAGCCTGTGGGTCTCTATGGACTCTTCTAATTCTGTTCACTGTGTTGATGGTGAAATGGGCAGTGATTGTGATCCCAAAAACTAGAGCTCTGAAAAGACAGATCACTTTTTATTTCTGATTTTGACTGCCATAAGAAATGAACAATTGGTAATAATCCTTATAATGATTTGATCAACAAGGACGTGCAAAGTATGTGATTTGGGTTTGAAACAGATGCCGCCCTCAACTGAGTTTTCTAGATCACATCATAGATGGTAGGAATTAATATTCATAATAATAACCACAGGGTACTCTAGGATCTTGAATCTTACACATAAATACTTAGATATAAATACTCCTGAAAAGCCTTCCATTCACATCACCATTACTCTACTGAGTCCAGTCCAGACCACTATGATCTTGAACTCTGTGGCAGCCTCCTAATTGGTTTTCTTTCCTTCTTCCAAGTTTGTCTTCCTCTACTCTTCATGGCAGCCAGGGTAAAGTTATACACTTATTCTTGTGGGATTGTGAGTATTAACTAAGAAATTGTGTATCACAATCTGGCTCATTGTAGGTGCTCAGGAAATGCCCGCTGTACTGCTGCAGTCACATCCACCACTGCCGAGTTGTCCTTTAATGACAAATGGCTGCCACTACAGCCTACTGTTCTCATCACCATCATCATCATTTTCGCCTATATCATTCAAGTCTTTTTAGGATAAAATGCAAGCTCCCTAGTGGTTTACAAGGTCCTTCATAATCTTCCTCCTGTTTATTTTTCAGGACTCATCTCTCACCATTTGTCTCCTTGCATTCAGCACTTCAAACAATTTGAATTTAGTTCTTCAAAAATTCCATGTTTTCTTTTAAGTTTATATCTCTGCACATGCTGTTCCTTTTGCATTGAAAACTCTTTAAAAATTTTTTTTGTTTTAATCTTTATTCACTTTTGAGAGTCAGAGCATGAGTGGGGGAGGGACAGAAAGGGAGGGGGGACACAGAATCCGAAGCAGGCTCCAGGCTCTGAGCTGTCAGCACAGAGCCTGACACGGGGTTCAAACCCATGAACCATGAGATCATTACCTGGGCCGAAGTCAGATGCTCAACCAACTGAGCCACCCAAGTGCCCCTGCATTGAACACTCTTAATCTTCAAGTCCATGTTCTCCCTAAATCCTGGGTTAGGCGCTGTTCCTTTGTGTTCTCATGAGTCTTCTACTTTCCTTGTCTTAATGTGTCCTGCTGTATTGTGATTGCTCTTTACTTGTATATATTCCATTTTTACCATAAACTTGGTGAGTGTAAGGACCATAACATACCTGTTATGTCAGTTCCACAGCTCCAAGGTATATCCTATAGCAGATGCACAATGAATGAATAAATGACTGAGTGAATAGATCCACAATAATATAAAATAAGAATTACTGTCTGTGGTGATGCGGGTGTGGTACTACAGAATTCAGTAGAAACATTCAACTATATTTCTGCAAAGTAAAGAAAGAAAAAAAACTTGAAGAAAAAAATCATTAAGCATTGAAATAAAAAGCAACTGTCCTTGACAGTTGACCACAAGGTCCAAATACACTAAACTCTGCATCCCCACCATCCCACTCCATTTCTGAGTATGTCTGCTAACCAGAGGTTGGTTGTTTGTTTTCTGTGAATGAATATGATTGGGTCTCTGATGTTTACTCCTTCATCCTCAGAGACTTTATCACCAAATTTGAATCTTTGCATGACCTTTCTCCTGTTTGTCTACTACAGCTTTCTCCATTTCCACTAGATGAATGGCATGCTAAAAGCCCTTAATATAGAATCTGAGGATTTTAGATGGCATGAGACTCTTTCTCAAAAATACTGAGAAAAATAGTTCAGTATTAGAGATACATGCAGCTGGAAGGGAGGTCTAGTGCTGTTCCTCCCCTGCCTCCCCCTGCTGGACACGTCTCTTTTCACATCTTGGCAGAGGTGTAATGGAAGATGCATGCATCTCTGGAATAAAAAGCTATGAGTTTATTTTTTTTATTTTTATTTTTTTTCTTTTTTTCAATATATGAAATTTATTGTCAAATTGGTTTCCATACAACATCCAGTGCTTATCCCAAAAGGTGCCCTCCTCAATACCCATCACCCATCCTCCCCTCCCTCCCACCCCCCATCAACCCTCAGTTTGTTCTCAGTTTTTAAGAGTCTCTTATGCTTTGGCTCTCTCCCACTCTAACCTCTTTTTTTTTTTCTTCCCCTCCCCCATGGGTTTCTGTTAAGTTTCTCAGGATCCACATAAGAGTGAAAACATATGGTATCTGTCTTTCTCTGTATGGCTTATTTCACTTAGCATCACACTCTCCAGTTCCATCCACGTTGCTACAAAGGGCCATATTTTGTTCTTTCTCATTGCCATGTAGTACTCCATTGTGTATATAAACCACAATTTCTTTATCCATTCATGAGTTGATGGACATTTAGGCTCTTTCCACAATTTGGCTATTGTTGAGAGTGCTGCTATAAACATTGGGGTACAAGTGCCCCTATGCATCAGTACTCCTGTATCCCTTGGGTAAATTCCTAGCAGTGCTATTGCTGGGTCATAGGGTAGGTCTATTTTTAATTTTCTGAGGAACCTCCACACTGTTTTCCAGAGTGGCTGCACCAGTTTGCATTCCCACCAACAGTACAAGAGGGTTCCCGTTTCTCCACATCCTCTCCAGCATCTATAGTCTCCTGATTTGTTCATTTTGACCACTCTGACTGGCGTGAGGTGATATCTGAGTGTGGTTTTGATTTGTGTTTCCCTGATGAGGAGTGACGTTGAGCATCTTTTCATGTGCCTGTTGGCCATCCGGATGTCTTCTTTAGAGAAGTGTCTATTCATGTTTTCTGCCCATTTCTTCACTGGGTTATTTGTTTTTCGGGTGTGGAGTTTGGTGAGCTCTTTATAGATTTTGGATACTAGCTCTTTGTCTGATATGTCATTTGCAAATATCTTTTCCCATTCCGTTGGTTGCCTTTTAGTTTTGTTGGTTGTTTCCTTTGCTGTGCAGAAGCTTAAAAAGCTATGAATTTAAATCTTAACTCATCCATGGAAGGTTACTTAATCCATTTGATTTTCAGTTTCCTCACTGGTGGAAGTGAGATGGTAATGTTTGCTTCAAAGGGTAATTCAGAGGATTGATCAAGGCCACACAATTAGAAAGCTTTGTCTAAGTAGGGTTTTTGAATGCAAGTAACAGAAACCAATTCCAGGTGATTGAAGCAATAGGGAATTAATTGGAAGGGCATGGGGGGGACTCAAGATTGATGAGGGACTTGAAGGTTGAGTTTGAGATGAGAAAGAACTGAAGGATTTCTGGAGAGTAAGAAACAGAAAGCTTATATCTAAAATTGACTAGGTAGTACATAGCTACTACTATAATGAATGCTCTGTAAGCCTTCCTTTTACCTTTGCAATACTCTTTCAAGATTCAGAGTCCCAGGAGAGAGTGTCTTATTGTCTGGGTTTAAGTGATGTGCCCTTTTTCTGGCCAAGGAAATACTGGGATCCAGCCCACCGAAGACAAATACCTGGATTTATCAAAAGTGCCAACAGCAGTATTGGTGGGATTATTCCTCATAAGGAAATTAAAGCTTCAGAAAGGGGATGAGTGTTGGGTAACCACAGAGCACAAATACTAAAAGTTAACTCCTTGGCTGTGCTATATCAATTAGGATATTTTCGGTGAAGTGTATCCAAAAACCTGACTCAAATTGTATTCAACAGTAGAGATTTTCTTAGTCCTCATAACTGAAAACTGCAAAAGCATACCTGTTTCAGTTGAGGCTAGATCCAGCAATTCACTGATTGTCACCAATTATTTGGTTTCATTAGGTCTTGCTGCTCTGACTTCTGAGGGTTATGTCATCCTACAGCAGGGTTCCATGGCTATCCCAAGGTAGCTTCCAACGGTGTCTAGGATTTCCTGTTTTCCATTTCACAGCCAGTAGCAGAGACCCACCTTTGCTGGGAAATTTCCAACCAAGGTAGATGATAATTGTAATAGGCTTGGGTCCCAGTTCAAGCGATCGATACCAGTGTTATCTGTTGTCCCGTTACATGTTCTTCTTTTGGCTTTGCAGTCACCCCTACTATGACCGCCACTTACACCACCTCTGGGCTGAGAACTTGATGTGTGTTTTCATATTTAATCGTGACCAATGGCTGCCTCCAGTGAAAGTCTAATATTACATTGTTAAGTAGTTGGCCCTTTCTATGTGTCTCTATCCTTTGCTAATGTTGTCAGGTAGCTGAGGACAGCACTTCGTCTTCCTCATCTTCATGTCCCCAGGCCTCAGTGCAATTTTATTTCCTGGAGCTAAGTTTTCTCATAGGTAAAATAAAGAAGCAGGACTAAAATGACCTCCTCAGGAGAACATCTAGCTTCAGAGGTTCTGTATGAATTTTAGGTGAGGCATTGGTAACTGTCACGTTATCTTGTTGGCATATTGAGAAATTATACTGATGGAAATTGGAAATTATTGTTGATATTATAAAACAACAACATCAGTCTTTATCTTTTTTTCACAGCTGTTTTAACAGCATCTAGAACACAGCTTAGCATGTAGTAGGTGCCCTAATAAATATTCATTGATTATAAGAATGAGCTACTTATTACTGTGAACCTTTGGTGTTATCTTGTGTAGGGGCTTTACATGCATTATCTCATTAATTCTTCCAAGAACCCCAAAAGACAGGCATTATCCTACCCACTTGAGAGATCATGAAAAGGGGACCCATGAAGCTTCAAGAAACTGCCCAAGTTCTCACAACCAACAATGGGCAGAACCAAGATTCAGACTTGGTTCGGACTAACTCTGAAGCCTGTGTTCATTCTACAGTAGTGGCCCATTTGTAGCCTGATAATCTCCAAATGACAGTTTAGCTGACTTCCTCTTGGTGTTTCAGATCTGTACCATTTTTGTACCGGAGGTGGTAGCAGGGAGAAGCTTTGGGGAGAAGGAACTAGGAGATAATAATAATCCTCATTGTAAAGGTCCCGTCATAAAATGAAGAGATTAAAAAAAGAAAGGTGAATCATACATAGAGATAACAAAGATTTAATTCTGCTAAACAACTATAAAATCTCCTCAGTGTTACTCTCTTGCAAGGAATAACTCAGATTCTCCCAGAAAAAAAATGAATTCCATATTTCTTCTGCATATAAGAAGAGGCCAAGCAGGCAATTGTTGATGTTCCTTATGAGCAAGCTAACAGCTTTGATACCCTCCCCTTTTTATCTCCTCTCCTATTATCCATGAGTCGGATCAGAACCAGAGCGCTGGGGATATCTTTTTATTTTTTTTCCTTTTACGATACTGTTGTTATTACATAGTTTATGGTTCCCTTTGTATCTGCCACGCAAGCTGGCATAATTCAGCCGCTGCATCACTTTTATTAATGTAAGGCCTTTCAAATTTGCTGTGAGTTCTCTAATGATTTGTCCACAATGGAACACTTTTGAAAGAAAAGAAATTAATTTAAAAAGTTTTACTTTTTAAAAATGTGGCAACTATAAAAGTTTCAGTTCCACATGTGGCTACGTTATATTTCTATTGGACATCACTGGCCTGGACCCTGCCTAAATCAGCAGCATTCTTGGACCTACCACCTGCAATAGACCACACACTGTTTCCTAAAGATGTAAAAGCCCTGGATTTTTTCTGCTTCTGTGCCTTTATTCATTTATTCATTTCATCTGCCCAGGTTGTGTGTCTTACCCACACACTGAAATCCCACCTCTCTTTAAGGCTTAGCTCAAATATGATCACCTTTGGGAATATTAAACATTTTTAAAAAAAATGTTTATTTATTTTTGAGAGACAGAGCAGGAGCGGGGGAAGAGCAGAGAGAGAAGGAGACACAGAATCTGAAGCAGGCTCCAGGCTCTGAGCTGTCAGCACAGCTGTGAGATCATGACCTGAGCCGAAGTCGGTCAGGTGCCCCAGGAATATTTAAAAAAAATTTTTTTTTCAACGTTTATTTATTTTTGGGACAGAGAGAGACAGAGCATGAACGGGCGAGGGGCAGAGAGAGAGGGAGACACAGAATCGGAAACAGGCTCCAGGCTCTGAGCCATCAGCCCAGAGCCCGACGCGGGGCTCGAACTCACGGACCGTGAGATCGTGACCTGGTTGAAGTCGGACGCTTAACCGACTGCGCCACCCAGGCGCCGGGAATATTTTTTAATACCCCATCTTCAGACTTTCCATGGTGCTTTGATGACAGTTCCACTTTGGAACCTCTATTTTATTTATTTATGTATTTATTTGTTTATTTACTTTTTTTTTGAGTTTATTTTGAGAGAGACAGAAATAGCGTGTGTGGGGGAGGGGTAGAAAGAGAGGGAGACACAGAATGTGAAGCAGGCTGTAGACTCTGAGCTGTCAGTGGAGAGCCCCACACAGGATTCAAACTCACCAACCGTGAGATCATGACCTGAGCCAAAGTCGGATGCTTAACTGACCGAGCCACCCAGACGCACCATTGGCACCTCACTTTTAGGGCTAATGACTCCCTGGCATCCATGCTGATGCTGGTGTATTTGTTGTCCACACCAGACATTACTAATCTATCATAGCAACTCCTGCAGAATGTGTTCTTTGTATAAGAGTCCTCAGTACAGCAGTCTGGACGGCAACTACCACAGGATCAGAGTAGAGACATGGTTTGAAATGTTGAAGTGCATTAGTAGGCTGGATGCCCCAGAGGTCTAATATTAATTGTATGGAGTTTTCCTGTTCAAGCAGAATTCTCAGGGAGGGATCCGACATCATTACTCTCAAGAGAGAATAGCTGGGAGGGATCATATATTTGCATAATATCTTTTCTTCTGATATTCTGTGTAACTGTTTTACAATAGCTTGCCATTTTCTGCATCTTTCCACAAGCCTGTCGATAATATAAAATTTAGGCAGCCTGACTCCTTCCAAGCAGATTGGTTGCTGAGGAGTCTGTGAAGGACTGTTTTGGGATGTCCTGAGCAATGGAGGGTGTCTCATGATGACATGGGACTCAGGTAACCCAAACACAGGAGACCTCTCTTTTTTCACTTTGTTATGAGGGGCGTCGAAGCAATGGGGAGGTCTAGAGTCATGAAGAGACTACAGACAACGGAAGAGTGTTATGAAATCCCCTTTTTACAACAGGTTTGGGTATTACTTCTTCCTAGGAGTGTTATGTGGTTAACACAATTTTCTAACTTTTTTGAGCTAACCATTGACTGTTACCCTTCTGGGACTTTAAGGTACAGTAGCTGCTGGGTGTCACTACCAGAATTTTGACTAATTCTTATTTATGCTAATCTCTTCTACAATATAGGAAACCTCATGGGGGCAGAGTCTGTATATGTTGGCAATTGTAGGTGTTTTATTTTGTTCTTTTGTCTGTGTGTGGGAGAGGGAGAGAGAGGGAAGGAGAAGGAGGAGGTGGAGGAGGAGGAGAAGGAGAGGGAGGGAGATTTCAGATTAGTGACTGATAAAGACAAAGAAATGCTAGGTGCTTTGGCTCAATACCACCACCAAGAACCTCAATCCAGATGACAACATTACACAATTTGGTTTCAAGAAATGTAAAATCTAGCTGGTGCAGGGCGACAAGCACAAGACAAATTACCAAAGAATTAAATAACAGGGTGATATAACAACAGAATGGATGTACTAGGAAGCAGTTGTGTTGCCAAACACATTACACAGACACTAAGTGTGGTGGTTCATCAGAGAGTTCTCTGAAGCTTAGCCAGTATTTGCCAGGTGGCTGGGCCCTGGATGAGAGGATACAGCACTGGGAAAGTGAAATAGAGCTGTATCATAAGGGGGTCTGGACACTGATTTTCTTAAGACAGATGCCCCATTGTTGTGCAGTGTCCCTTGTTGGGGAAAATGGCGTACCTAGCCAGGCGGCTTAGGTGTGGCAGGGTCTGGACACAACTCAGTCACGTTTTCCCAATCACAAAGAGAAACAGAGTTATCAAACACCAGAGCGGCTGATCCTTGAACAGAAGTTCTGACTGATGGATGTGCTGACCGCAGGCAGCCTCATTGCCATTTTGTGACTCACTTTGTGTTTTCCTCCCACTGAGGTGGCTGGAGGCTAGCCATGCCTTTCTACCAGACCCTAGCTGTGTGGTTTTGGAGATGGACACTTGTTCTCCTTGGATCATCTCCAAGCACTCCAGGGCCTGCCGGTGTTCATTCTGGATGTCTCATCTCCTGGCAAGCAGTCCCTTCATCCATCAAAAAAAGCGGGGACAGCAGAGCACTCTGAGGATTTGCCTGCCAGTGTCTGTGTCAGTATTTGCCAGGGTTCACACTGTAGTCTGGCCATGCACATCAGTGAGGATGATCCAAACCCAAACTGGATAGCACTCAAGAGGATGATGATGAATCTCTCCTGTACCATTTCCACCTCTGCCGCCACCCCATTCTTCCTAGAAGTCTTGGAGTCAGAGGGTCTGGTTTATTCTTGGCAGCAATCACGGGGGTCCTTGTGTAGATGCAGCTGGTGGCTCTAACTTGGCTTTGAGATCTGACAACCTGATCTCCACCATTATTCTTCTCTATCCTGCACCCTAGAGGCAGCTCTTTTTTGACGAAATTCAGGCCAGAGGCAGAGATCAGGTGACATTTCTGTTTCATATTGGAAAAAACTTATGTTATCTTTGACAAAGTGTTTTTGTTTGCCAGACTTAGGTATTAAGATGAACCTTAGTTTACTGTCACCAGCCTTGAAAGAAGAACAGCCTCTCTCGTCCAGAAAGCTTCCGTGATGCCAGCGCTTTTGCCAACATCTTTCCTTAAATACAGTCATTGGTGGTGTCCTATAAAATGGTGATGGCTACTAATAAGAGTCCTTTATTCTGACCTAACATTTTATGCTTTCCAAAGCACTGTTATGTATATTATCATATTTGATTCTCGTGTTTTTTAAATACGTAGTTGTTATTCTCTTCTCACCCTCAATGCCAAAACACTTTCACACATATAGCATATCAATGTCTCAAAATTCTTAGGTTTTCATCACTTTCCTTTGCCTTTTCCATATTCCTCTCGTCTGTGGGGTACTCAATCCTTTGGTTGGCTGTTTTTTTTAAAAACGAATTCTACATTATCTAGTTCCCCAAATGATTTAAGTATCTTAATTTAAATGCATGAGAAGCGAGGTAAAAATAAATACAGAAAGCCCCAAATCCTCTAAACCAGTTGAAAAGAACTTGGTAGGGCTCTAGTTCCTTGGAGTTGGTAGGGATTTCTCTTTGGACAGAGTGATTGCCCCAGACTCTATAGAGAAGGAAAGAGAGCAACCTAAGAAGCAAGATAAGCTGTTAAAAACACAGCTGAGTTTTCTTGAAGGAATAGGGAAATAAATGAGGAAAGTAGACCAGAGGCATATCCTAATGCTGCAAGAAAAGTTGTGGCATATGAAAATATTTCTGCTGCTATTAAAATGGTTACTCATGGCCTATGCATTAAAAAGCCAAGCAAAGTCTAGGCTTTCGAAAATAATGATGGCAGAGGTTTGGTTCTCACTGAGCTGTTAGGGGCACAGGCTTCTAGAACTATCTATGATGGCTGTGGTTTGGGAATCAGTTGAAGGTGATTCCCCAGCAGAAAAATAGTGTGGGGATGAGGAGACAGGTTTTATTGGCTCAAACAATTCCAGAGCCTTTGGCATAGGACTAAAAGCATCTGTTTTCAAGGCTAACTTACTTGACAGTGTTCGTTCTCAATTAGCACTGAGGTGCTTAGGACACAGGGTTCACCGAGGAAATAGAAATGAAATGAAGAAGACATATCTCTACCGAATAAGAGAGTAATGGAAAATCTGGTGACTGGGACTGAAATGGTTACAAATTCTTAAATTTTACAGGAGGACATGAATATTTCAAATGTCATTCTCTGGGAGAACACCATCCCCCCCTTGTGTGGTGACCAAAGGGTTATAATCAACATCTTAATGAGAGATTTCTGATACTTGAGTGTAGGGTCAAATGTAGAAATCTAAAAGTGACAGTAAACTACCTGATCCCAGTGAGGTTGAAACCAAAGGATCCTCGTTCCCTGAGACACCCTCGAGACTCTATTCTGGTCTTTGTCAGCAGTAGCATAGGGTTACATTGCTCCTAGTACTGGTTTAGGGAATGTCTGTTTACAACTGTGTTTGGGGCTTGGGATGACTTATGTTGTAGTTAATGTGGGAGTGTAATTTGGACTCATGAGAACTTGAAATTGAGTAGATTCAATTTCAGAAGTTCTTATGAATACCATTCCACTGGAAGATACCTCAGGCTACCTTTGTTGAAGGAATTGCAACTATATTGGGACACTTTTGGATGAGATTAAGCAGAAAGAAGTTTGAACTTTAAAGTCTTTGGTCTTTGGAATTACTGTGGATTTTAATTTATAAGAAATGAAGAAGTTGAATTTTTAAATTTAAATTTCTTCCTGTAAATTTGATAATGGTCAGAGGTCATATTTGGCCCTTTGTTTGTTGATGTTGCTGATATTGGAGGATCTTTATATTGTCTTTTGATTTCTCAATGACATTTGAGGAGCTATTTTGAATAGAGCAACTGCATAATTTGGGATGCGAATTTAACTTGGATGCATTATAGTCTTGGATTTAACTTAATTGGTATATTACTCAGCTATTGCTGTAATAATGCTTAACAAACTCTTCCAAACTCAGTGTCTTGCAACAATATGCATTTGTTTTTCTTATTCGTGGACCCACAGGTTAGCTGGGACATTTCTACTTCAGGCTGCTGGTTGGCTAGGTTTGGCTCCAGGTTGGGTTTAGTTTAATTTCATGTGTCTCTATAGTCTTCCTGAAGGAAGCAGCAGCCATATTCTTATTATCGGTGGCAGGTGCTAAAGAGAAAGAGCAAAACAAGCTATTAAGGCCTTAGTTCAGATCTAAACACTTCTATTCCTCCACATTCCTTTGGGCAGTTCCAACATTAGTGGAGTGGAGAAATACACTCTGCCCACTGCTGGTCACTGCAACGTCTTATGACAAGAGGCTATGAAGAATTGAGTGTAATGGTCTAATTTGCTACAGTAATATATTCTTATTTTGTTGCATTTGTCATTTCACTTTGTATCCATTCAGAAGTATGATCAAGAATTTACCCAGCTTCCCTCAAAAATCTTCTGTGGTTCCCACACACTCAGGCTCATTAACTGTTTGTGTTAGGACTTAACCCTAAAATGACTAAACCAGAATCTCCTTGGATGGGCCTCAGGAATTTGTATTTTTTGTGCTCTTGGTAAATGCTTTTAACGTACTGTTAGAAATCTGTAATTAATTCCCTTAACTCAAGAACTTGGCTCCTGTTCAGTAATGGGTCTGTCTACTTAATTTATCAACTACTTTTTAATTATTACCTGGCTGAAAAACATTTTTTTCTTTTGTGCTTGGAATTAGCTCTAGCTCTATTAGACCTCTCATAGTTCTTCTGTAATTTTCTGCCTATCAGTGTTTCTCCCCACCTCCAGAAAACCTTTCACCCAAGTGTACCTGCCTAAATTCTGCTCCAACCCAAACCGTATATATCGTAAAGTTCATGTCAAAGGGTACTTTTTGAATTCGTGTTTTCTTAGTTTGCCTTCTTGTATTAAGGATCAGGTCCTGCCTTTCATTAAAGGTAGTTGTATATAGATTTCAACTGCGAGATTAAAAGCATCTTGGTGGCAAGAACACGTCTCATTTATCTTTGTGTCCTTTCGAGTTCCTTGTAGGTTACTTTTTCCCATTTGCAAAACTTACCTGTGGTTCCCTTTGAATGCTGTGCCCACCTGTGACTGTTTTCCCCACCAGCTCCCCGTCCACCTTCTCTCTCTTTGATCTTGCTGATTTTGAGACCTTGTAGGTGGTGTCTTTAGGTTTGTGAGCCGTCCTTCTTCTGTTATCACTCTGTCCATACAAACCTCTCACTGGCTCTTTGATTTTCACTATTCCAGCTCCAATTTTGCCATTTTTGTCTCTTCTGGTTCTTCACTTCACTAAGTATATTGCAGCAGGGGATATAGATTTTTCTCTTTGAAGCCTCTGGCTTTAGTTTTCCCTTGAGAGCTTTCTCTATAATATTTTGAAAAACATGTCCTGCTGTTGTCTACCCCTTGGAAAAGGGGGAGGCCTTCCTGCTCCAGTTTTGATCATTGGTTTTAATCAGATTTGAAAATGTCTTCTTAATACAACTGGGGAATTTTCTCATTGTGTATATATTCATGCTAAATTCTCCAGCTCTTGAGTAAGTGATTCTTGCTATTTCCTTAGTGTGACCTGACAGGGGTTTCTCATTCACTTTACATTTTACTACTTTTTTCTTGCACATAAATCTTAGTGATTCTAAAGAGCCACATTCTTGTTTTGGTAAGTACATTCAGGATTGTAGGGATTGTTAAGAAGGTGTCTCATACTCTATAGTGCTAGCTGAGGATTCCAGATACTTGATTTTCCAAGTTGACTTTTGGATCACTTCTAGCTTTGTCACTTTGCACTAAAATTGTAGTTTATAATCTCTTCCCCAAATGACAATTCTTATTGTCAGTAGGGAAAGTATCATTCCCTGATATATATTTTATTTCTTCCCAATTTTGCAAAAAGATATGTTTGGGTGGGCACAGGTTTTCCCAAATTTTGTGTAATTGGTCTTTTGAACAAAACGAATGGGATATCACAGAACTACAATTTTATTTTATTTTTTAAAGATATTTTTGTGTCTCTCATAGTCCCTTTGAAATATATTCAGTGTGGGAAAGCTTCCCTACCTCCTCGTGCCCTTGACTTTTATCCTGCTTAGGTAATAGAAAGTTCTCAAGTTGCTTAAGTTGCAAACAAGGCTCAAACACAGAAATTAGAATGTCAACTGGAAGGTGTTAAATAAGGGAAGATTTTATGTAAAGTTTTCTGCCTTTTTGCATTTGGGGCTGCCTCAGGCTGGTAGCTGGCAGGGGGTATGGTTGGCTCTTTGCTGTGTTTCTACCTTGCTCTTCTTTCTCCTCAACTTGCCAGCTAGCTGCTAACCCCTTCCAAGGTCAGAGTGATGAGAGAGAACGGAAAAAGGATAGGAAAGGTAAGTAAAACCTTTCCAAGTGTAGGACTAGTCTGTCTTAGGTTGGTTTCTCACACATTGGTGTGGAGGCTACTTAAAGTTGATTCTTAGGGTGCCTAGGTGGCTCAGTCAGTTAAACGTGTGACTCCGGCTCAGGTCATGATCTCACAGTTCTTGAGTTTGAGCCCCATGTCGGGCTCTGCACTGCTACCAAAGATTCAATGTCTGTCTGTCTGTCTCTCAAAATAAATAAATAAATAAGCTTAAAAAATATAGTTGATTCTTTCTAGGCCGATTATGAAGCTTATTTCAGAGATTTTCATCATGGAGACCTTGCTCCATGGTTTATTTGACTAAGGAACATACATTTCCTACCCCACCAGAGGGTCCTTCCACAGCCCCCAGAAATCCAGCATTTACTTCTGGCTTTCCAGTGGTTCGTCTGCCCTTTTAGGCAATCCTGTTGGACAAGATCAACCGAAGGCACCCTCAAGCTGGTGTCCTCTCAGGAGTCATGCTCTCTGGTGGTGCCAGCCGGTTCAGTCAGCCACCCATATCACCACAGGCTGCTTCGATTTCTCAAGCCTGTGTTAGGCACCAGCTCTCTGCTTCCGACCTATAGGGAACACATCAAGCCCCTCGCTGTTTATTGCATGGTAAATTCAAGTGTGTGATAACATGTCTCTTTCTTAACATTTAACCGCAGGTTTTTCTGAGAACAAGAACACTGATTTGTAAGGGCTGTAGATCTCCATGATGTAAAGACACTGTCACCTCAGCCCAAATCAAACTACTACCAATGTGATAGCACTGAAGAGAGTTAGGAATAGCCGCTAACGGTTGGTTTATGAGAGCCTGTGAGAGCTGACTCTAGCACACCACTGGCTTAGTAATCAAGGCAGAGAGAACGTGCTGGGCAAGGGTCCTGCCTCTTCTGTTGTTCTGTAAGGTGCTTCAGCACCAGTTCTGCTTATCTTTCCCTTTGGGACCAGGCTTTGAGTGTTTCCTTTATATAGTCACAGCATCCATTGAGGTTGTCCCCTCCCCCTGCAAATACCCACAGGTTAATAAGCAGACAAGAAAACAAAGTGGTGTGTCCCTAAAGGTGGCTTCTGTGTCCCCTCCAGAGGTTTTGAGATGGCTTTAGATTTCGAAGTGGCATTCTTTGTTCTTTTCCTTTTTTGTTCTGTCCCATATGGGGTCCTGCATATCTTACCTTCCCCTTATCAAATCCCGGCTTGCTGTTCATCTCTGCTCCCCCAGTTTCTACAGACTCTTGGCACTTTGAGCAATGACTGTGTTAGCTCACCCTCAGTCTACTCCATGATGGCAAAATGAAAAAACAAGAGGTCCTGTAGATGAGAGCCTTGCAGCTCTCCTCAAAAAGTATCTTCAGGTAAGAAGCTGTCAAACACCCTTTATCTCCTCCACTGAACAAAACTGCTGTTTAGGGGTATCTTCTTGAAATAATACTAAATCAAACAAGCAGGTACAACATAAATGGAGAGTCAGACACAGGATAATACAATCAGAAACATGAGTTATAGTGAGTGGTTCTTCAACTGTGTAAGACTGACAATTTTTATTCTTAAGAAAGTATCCTTTTTCTTCCCCTGAAAGCAGACAGAATGTCAAACACAAGTTGTAATTGGGCTATATGATTTACATACAGATTAATCCATTATTAGTCTAAGTGAGAATCTTTGACTAGGCAAGACAATATTTATCATCCCATCACTTTGCTCACATAATTCAAGCCACTTTGTAACTTTAATTGTATTGCATGTTCTGGAAATATTGCCCATGATTACAGCCTGTTTGAAATAATTAGGTGGTAATTAGCATTACAAGTTTCTGTTAAAAATACTATCATTAGAGGGATTTCTAGATGAATTACCTGGCACTGGGGGTGAGGTTTTTTTTGGCACAGATACCTTTCTCCATAGAGGGGGCAGTGATATTCAAAGGCATTCTTAGGGAGAGCCTGTATTAGTTTGAAGTCACTACTCTAACAGATAACCACGAATTTAGTAGCTTAAAACAACACTAATTATCCCACTGTTTCAATCTGGAGGACTTGATTAGGTCTGTGTATAGACTTGAAAGGCCAAAATCAAGGTCAACAGGCTGCCTGCCTTTCTGGTGGTGCTAAGAGGCTATTTCCTTGCTCATTCAGGTTGTTGAAAGAATTCATTCCCTTTCAGTTGCAGGACTGAGCTCCCTGTTTCCTCACTGGCTGTCAGCTGAAGTCCACTCTCAGCTTTCTGAGGACTTCTGTGCGTTTTGCTTCATGCCCTCTCCATCTTCCACCTACAAATGGCAGCTTGAAACCCTCTAATGCTTTGAGTCTCGCCTGCCTTTTCTCATGTAGCATCGCTTTGACTTCAGCTGAGAAATCGCCTCTGCTTTCAAGAGCTCATGTGATTATATTACGCCCACATGGATAACCCTGGATAATCTCCCTATTTCAAGCTCTTTAGCCACATTCGCATCTGTAAAGTCCCTTTTGCCACATCAGGTAACATACACAGGTTCTGGGGATTAGGACAGGGATATCTGGTGGGAGGGGTGCATTGTCAGCCTCTCACAGAGCCTGAGCCACACGTGTGTATCACTGGGCATATTATTTCTTTTCAGAGATGGTAGCAGTATAGTGGTGATTTCTCTCTCCTGGGTGAGGACACCCACCGATAACTTTTGGAGTATTGACCGACTTCATCAGAAAAAGAAGGACAACTGAATGCTTTGATGTCTAGGATATATCAAGATGCTACAATAGGCAGAGAAAAGATAATTTCTGTTAAGTAACTTGTCAGTAATTTTGGGAGAGGGTGTTTCATAATGAGCTATTGATTTTTAAAATATTGGCTTATATGGTGATTGAACATTGATTTATCAAAGAAATGTATAATTGCATATTGTGTATCTCTTGCCAGTCAGATGTAAGTCCATGGAAACAAACACAATGCCTTTCTCATTCACTATTGTATCTGTACAGCCAGGAAGAGAGCCTAGCATGGGGTTGCTCAATAACCACTTGATATCTATTTATTGAAGAAAATACTTACCTGGCAACTACCTTGACAACACTTGGCAGTGCATGAGAGTTCAGCAGCGAAAAAGACAGACCCGGTCCCTGACTGCCTGATGTCAGATTTTAAAAGAGTAGTTATAAATGAGGACAATACAAAAAAATTAAAAAAAAAAAATTTTTAACATTTATTCTTTTTTGAGAGACAGAGACAGAGTGCAAACAGGGATGGAGCAGAGAGAGAGGGAGACACAGAATCCAAAGCAGGCTCCAGGCTCTGAACTGTCAGCACAGAGCTCGACACAGGGCTCGAACTCACGAACTGCGAGATCATGACCTGAGCTGAAGTCGGATGCTTAACTGACTGAGCTACCCAGAAGCCCTGAGGACAAAACAAAATCTTTTTTTTTTAATGTTTATTTATTTTTGAAAGAGAGAGACAGAGAGAGAGAGAGACATAGCATGAGTGGGGGAGGAGTGGAGAGAGAGGGAGACACAGAATCTGAAGCAGGCTCCAGGCTCTGAGCTGTCACGGAGCCTGACACGGGGCTTGAACTCATGAACAGTGAGATCATGACCCGAGCCAGAGTCAGATGCTTAGCTGATGGAGTCACTCAGGCGCCCCAAAACAAAATCTTAAAAGTAATACACACACCTCTTAGTCATTCTATTTTAACTTCAAGTGTACAATTGTTCATTAATGCTTTGTTAATGTTAAGACATTTTCTTTGAATAGGGTCGGCTGAGTGGAGTTCTACATCTTCCTTCTTGCATAAACCATACCCCAAATGCATCTTCCATGAGTTGAGTTTTTTCTTCTCTTAAATAGAGTGAGGACTTAAGATCAAGGGTAGGCAAAGTATGGTCTAAGCCAAATCTGTCTGACCATCTGTTTTCATACAGTCTCAAGCTAAGCATGGTTTTACGTTTTTTGAATGGTTGAAAAAAATTAATAGAAGAATATGTTTGTAACATATAAAAATAATATGGAATGCAAATTTCAGTGTCCATAAATATGCTTTTATTCAGACATAGCCATGCTTGGTCATATACCTATTGCCTATGACTGATTTTGTGCTATAGTGACAGAGTTGAATAGTTATGATGGAGATCATATAGCCTACAAAGCTTAAAATAGTTTTTTTCTGACTTTTTAGAGAAAAAGTTTCCTGACCACAGCTCAAGATATGTGAGAAGTAAATTGAGTGCAGAAAATTCTTAGTACTTTCCACCCCCAATTATTTTCTTGGTGGTTTGTATATATGGGCAGTGCATATTAATGTAAGATAAGATTTTACCTATCAATAATTTTTTGATGACTCCACATTTTCAGAATTTTCCATACACTTGATTTATTTTTCATAGAACAGCTCTTTTTCTTATTTAATTAATTTTATCAATATACACTGTTAATTAAATTAGGAAATGATACTAACAGGTGCAAACCAGTTTAGAGATGTATATGTATATCCAGTCACCATGATGTACACTTTAAATATCTTATAATTGTATATGTCAATATACCTTAATACAGCTGGAAAAAAAAGCCCAGAAAGCTGTGTTGGAGATGAACACAGCTGACTCCTGGTGAGTGCTCATCTCTAATGGTGAGGGCAGCAAGCAGTGAGCACTGTCCTGGAGGCAAGACTGCTAGCCTTCAGTTATAGACATAGTGAGGTTTTCTGTCCCTACATTTTATGGAGGAATGGAGAGGTCTGGTTAATAAGCAAGCAGGTTTAGTAGAGGTCAGTGATGAGGTCTTCTGCTGTGTGTAAGATTTAGTCCAAATTAAACATAAATTTGCATATTATAACTAGAACCATGGTTTCATAGATGTCATGTTGGTATCCCTCACTCAAGGTAACTTGCTTCTAGAATTTTGAATTCTTAGCATTACTAATGTGGGGAACTATTTCATGTTACTGAACCTCAAATCTCTAATTTAAGAGACTTTCTTGCTAGAGTTCTCAGAACTCTGATTTGACTTTCATAGAAATTCTGTCTTCTAGCCAAATCAAAGTGAAATACTTTACCCCACTCTGTGCAGAATGTGGTCAATAATTGTTGTTTTCAGTGCTTTTCTCAGAGAGAATATTCCCCCTGTAATCTCTTAATTCAGCAGAGAGAAGACATAAAATCTCCTTAAAATTTTTTTAATATGCTCAGTGATACACTTCTGTGCTCCTTTAAACCAATATTCTTTCTCCTGAATTTTAATTTTAATTTATTGAAATGAGGACAATCATTGCAGTCTAACAGGGAATTAAAAAGTAACATTTTGGCCAGAAACAGGTGTTAAAAATAGCAGTGATGTGGGTTTGCTATCACTTTCAGTTTAGAAACTTTGTCTTTGCATATTTCAGTGGTTCCTTTAGCCCTGAAAAGTCACCACTTCAATGAACCACTGGCCCATTTTTATGTTATAAGGCCCTGGGAATCCAGAGGCAAAAGCAACCTCTATCCATCTTCTCTAATTTGCTTCAGTAGATGCAATATGAAAAAAGCATAGCATTAAGGAAGGATCTTTTCTCTTTTTTTCCTTTCCCTCTCAGGAGCAGAGTTAAAATGGAATACAGTCATTAAAAGGTTATCTAGTGTAACAAGCTCCCTGCCAAAGGCAGAGCAGAAGGCTCTATTCCTCTGTGAGTTGTTTTATGAAGTAGCTCATGGCTGACAATCAGTGAACTAAATCCTTTGACAAGGAGAGATTTACAAGGACTTGTCTACAGAGACTAAGTGTTTCTACAGACTTGAGCAGAACTGGGACCAGGGATTAGCAACCCTGCACATAAATACAGCTTGCGGCTTCAGGATTCTGCAGCTGGGAGCTTTGGGTAGCCACTCTGTGTAAATATGCCTATGGAATTGAGTTCTAAATACTGCTGAGTTCTGAATACTGACTGTGCTACATACAGGATTCATGTGGCTTCCAAGATCTATGGACGGTTCAAAAAAGTATTCTCCAGACACACATTGCAACAGCGGGGTTCATCTTCTTGAGCTCTCGGGAAGCCACAGTGTTTATAAACCAATCTCATCCCCTGTCACTAAGGAAGGGGCTACCCAATTTAAGTTTTCACCCCAATCTCTTTTCTTTTGGCTTCCAACTGTATATTGTCCTTTGCAGTAGGTGACTCTTGTTAGGTGTGAGGAGTGGTGATAATACCACATGGTACAGTGTGCCCGTGGACATTTGCTATGGTCTAAATATTTGTGCTCCCCCCCCCCAAATTTGTATATTGAAATTCTAACCCCAATGTGATGGTATTAGGAGGTGGGGGCCTTTGAGAGGTGCTTAGGTCTTGAGAGTGGAGCCCTCATGAATGGGATTAGTATTCTTACAAGAGACCATAGAGAGCTTTGTAGACCCCTCTGCCGCATGAGGATACAGTGAGAAGGGGGCTCTCAACGGACTGTGCTGGCACCCCAATCTTGAACTTCTAGCGTCCAGAATTGTGAGGAATAAATTTCTATTGTTTAGAAGCTACCCAGTCTGTGGTATCTGTTACAGCAGCCCAAATGGACTAAGACAATGTTCAATTACACAACCTTGCTTTAACATGAGTTTGAATATTCAAGGATTAATTTTGTTAGGTCTAAATGGGAGAATTGATGATCAGAGGTAAATTGTACCAGGGACTTAAGTGCATAGAATAACACAGCTTGAAGGGATCTTAAGGATCATACAGGCCATCTTTATTGTTTTTTTAGATGATAAAACTAAGACCTACAGAGGGTGACTGACTTGTCAGTGGCCACAGGGGTAGTTGAGTCCAGTATGGGGACTAGAACCCTCAGAGTATAATAGACTACACTGCTCATATGGTATCTGGATGTAGTGGTTAGAAGCATATGCTTTGGAGTCAGAGTTTTCTGGGCTTAAATCCCGTCTCTGTATGAGCTGTACTGTCACGGGAAATGTGTTGAACTTTTCTGTGCCTCAGTGTCCTCATCTGCAAATGGAGACAAGGGTACCACTTCATGGGGCTGGTTTGTTTATTTAATTAGTAAATACGTGTAAATCAAAGAAGAACAATGCCTGGGAAGTAGTAAACACTCATGAAATGTTAGCTGGTGCTACCGTTACTCCCCCTATCACTACTGCCCTACTACCCCAATACTATAATACGTGACTGACTTCCCCCAACTCAATGTGATTTGCGAGCAAATTTTGAAAAGGACTTAAAGAGAAGAAATACACTCAGTTAAACATTTGCATCTGAACAATATATATGAGTATGTACATGTGTGTGTATTATGTAGGTGTTAAAATCTATTGTGTTTATCATTTGTGTAAAGCTATTAAATAAGCTCATGTCCTACTTTGTCCCTGAACTAAGTAGGAGCTGACTTGCATTTCATCACTCTCAGGTTGCTGATTTGAATATATCAACAATCCATTTTGAATTTGCATATGACCTTGTAGGGGTTCCCATCATGATATATATTACTGGGGCATGTCTGGGGGAAGCCACTTTTTTTCAGTAAGTTGAGTCATACAGCAGACTGAATTTTCATTTTGTCTATGTGTAATAGGTATGAAAAATGAATTTACATATATTAGTTACTCTCTGAATGTTTTTTCTTGGGAAGAGTATGAAACTGGTTGAATGAAAACACTACTCAGGGACCAAATTAAAAGATGGGATAAAGAGAAGACTGATGGCTTATACCAGCCTTCCTTTGTTCTGAAGAACTTCAGCTCATGGTCCTGTAAAAAGTATCTATTGTGAGATTTTCCTCACTAGCTCTGTTAATGATCATGAAGAACTGGAAGCAACCTCATGAGCATTGATAAAAAAATGGAAAAACAAATTGCAGTCTATTTATACAGCAAGATATTATGTAGCAGTAAAAATGAATGAACTGTAGCAATATGAAACAATTAAATGAGTGTTGATAACCTAAAGATGAGTAAGACCACAAATTCCAGAAGTCATGCTTCTTATACACTTGATCTTAGCCAAAAGGCCGAGAAGCGATGGCATGCTTCTTATAATGTTTAGAAACAAAACTAAGCAATATACTATTTAAGAATATATCTGTATATGGTAAAACTCTCCCTGTACATACATACATTTATATATTCATTTCTAAGTAGTACATAAATGAGTAAATATAAATAAAAGAAGACCATGTATTGCCCAGCGACAGTATTGTATTAGGATAAATCCAAGGCTATGTACCTGAGGTCCAAGGGAAAAAAAAATATTTTCAAAAAGAATGATCTCATAGAGCCACTGTTTTGCAGGAAAGAAGACTCCAGCGTGCAGTGTGTACTGAGCAAAAACCACAGAGTGTGACCTGGGAGTGGGAAACTGTTATTTAAAAGTCCTTAAATGTTTTTTGTTTTATTTGATAACATCTGTCCTCTGTAGCCTTTTGCGCTCTGTGATTTCCAGCCAAGACATTGCTATTTGTATTTGAGTCCACGGGGTAAGACTAGGAGATAGTCTTTGTAGGACTTTGTTGAAAGAAAGCCTGGGAGCATGTCCGTTCCCTCCAGTCCTGCTGAAGCCCAGAGTAGAATAGAAAAAAGGCAACAGATTCTGAGGCTCATTCTTCAGATTTACGGAAAAAGGCCAAGTTAAGCCTTGCTTCTACCGCTGGCTCTTCTTTCCTGTCTGCTGTTTGTTTCCTTGCTGCTGTGAGTGAGGACGGGTGAGACCCAGAGCAAGAGAGAGGCCAAGAGAGGATACACCACTCAGCCCCGTGAGCCACCTTGGAGCAGCATGACATGTTTGAAGCATGTGTCTGGGTTTCTCTTCTTCCTGAATGCCCGGCCTTTGTTGACTTTCAAGTCTGAATCATAACAAGGAGCAAACTTGCGCATCGTAAAGTGCAAGGGTGAGCTTGCCGGAAGGGGCTGGAGCTCGGACCCTGGTTTCTCTTTCTCCTTACTCTTCCGATGACAAGAAAGGCCTACTTGTCAGATAAGCTTAGAGTTTTAAGCTGTTTCTGATGTTTTGACTTGGAATGTTCCAACTAGCAAAATGTTCTTCAGTCCGACGTGGAGAAATTTGAATGACTTAGCCCTGCCTGTCAGCAATGCTGACTGAAAACTACTCTCTCAAGGGCCCAGGGGAAAATTAAGCCGGTGCTCCTCAGACATTTCTGCCTGAGTCCCCTTAGCAGCAAAGTACAGAAAACTTGTGCCTCCAGGGGTCTGGCATCGTAGTCCAAAGTGGCTGCTCCTACTTCTAGAGCTTTGGGAAGCAGTATATTTTATCTTAACTAATGAGAGTTTCCCTTCCACTCTGTAATATACCTTTTCTTTTTTTTTTAATGACGTGTAGTTGACACACAAGGCTCCATCAGTTTCAGATGTCCAACGTAGGGAAGGGACAAGTCTATACGCCATGCTGTGCTCACCACAAGTGTAGCTCCTGTCTGATGTCTTCGTACATCACTGTTATAATACCCCACTGTACCTTTCATCCCCATGGCTTACTCAGTTCATAACTGTAAGCCGGTATCATGCTCTCCCCTGCACCCATTGTGTGCATCTCCCTACCCATCTACCTGTTTGTTTTAATAGTAAAAAACTTTTTCCTGCCCAATTGTTCAGAAAACAAAGCTTCTGGAAGATGGTTATTCTGTGACTTCTGGTATTTCTGGAATGTGTCACTACATATCTCCAAGGGGAGGCATACTTCAGTCTGAAAAGTACAGTTAGGGTGTATAAGAAGGTAGTGGTGTTTTCTTATGCCAGGTGGTTTCACAAAGATAGTTTTTTAAATTAAGTTAACTCAATTTAAATTGATTAATTCCTCAATAATTATTTGACTAAGCTTAAGATCAAACCACAAATGTGTATGTCAGTAGTAAGTGGCTAATTATTACTTTGTCGTATGGTTGAGATACAAAACAAACTAAAACTATTATAATATGTAGAAATTCTTAGCACATGATACTTTTTTTTTCAAAGTAGCCTTAAATTTATGTTTTTGGGGGTGGCACCTGGGTAGCTCGGTCAGTTAAGCGTTGGACTCTGGATATTGGCTCAGGTCATGATCTCACTGTTCATGGGATCGAGTCTCTTGTTGGACTCTGTGCCCTCTGCCCTTCCCAACCTCCCCCCCGACCTCCCTCCCCCCACTCATGCTCTCTCTCTCTCTCAAATAAATAAACTTTTAAGAAAATTTATTTTTTTTCAGAGAGGTAGAAATAAATAAAACAAGTATAAGCATTAAAGGAATAATTACAATAATATATAACTTGGATATATTTGACTAAATTAATAATCTAAGAGTCTTACTAAAATTGACAGTCTACCTTCCTTCCACATTACTTCTTATTTTTTCTCTTTGTCCTTAGTATTATCTAAAAAGGTGGATTTCTATTCTCCTTTCTGTTTGTATGGAGCCCCTAAATTTGCATAACCGGCTGTCTGTCACCTCTCTTCTGAGCCCCAGAGGTAGCATATTCAACTTAAATATCTTTTTTTTTTTTTTTAAATTTTTTTTTTTTCAACGTTTATTTATTTTTGGGACAGAGAGAGACAGAGCATGAACGGGGGAGGGGCAGAGAGAGAGGGAGACACAGAATCGGAAACGGGCTCCAGGCTCTGAGCCATCAGCCCAGAGCCGGACGCGGGGCTCGAACTCACGGACCGTGAGATCGTGACCTGGCTGAAGTCGGACGCTTAACCGACTGCGCCACCCAGGCGCCCCTCAACTTAAATATCTTTAAGATGTTTGGGAAGTATCTTGAATATAACATGGCAAAAACAGGACTCTGTTTCCTGTTTCAGCAAATGGCACCATAAAATTCCCAAATACCAAAGCCTCAAACCAGATAGCCTTTCTTTCTGGACAATACCCTGGCTTTTACTTTTTGCCTGCCCAGCCCCTCTCCTTCCCCCAGGAGCCAGAGTGAATTTTTGAATGTAAATCACATCACGTCACCTGCTTGTGCATGTGTCCTATGCTGGTGTCCATTACACTTGGGTATAACACATATGTAGTGTGCTTTCCCTGGCCACGAGGCTGAGTGGGATAAACTCCGTGACTTTTTTTCTTATTCTTCCTCCCTACCCCTCTCCTCCTGTTCAGTGTGCTTCAATCCCTGATGGCTTTATTTCTGTTTCTGGGAGTCTGGTTTCTACCCTGGGGACTTTGCACTTACTGCCTGCTTTGTGTAGACTGAATGCTTCTGGATCTTCCCATGGCAAGCCCTTTGCATCACTTATGTCTCAGCTCACACGTCCTTCCTTAGAGAGACTCTTCCTGACCAAACTTGAAAAACCAGCACCATCTCCTCAGTCACTCTTTTTTTTTTAAGGTTTCTTTTTTTGAAGTTTTTATTTACTTTGAGAAAGAGAAGGAGGGGAAGAGAGAGGGAGAGAGAGAATCCCACATAGGCTCCATGTCGTCAGGTCAGAGCCCAAAGCCAGGCTCAAATCCGCAAACTCTGAGATCATGGCCTGAGCAGAGATCAAGAGTCAGATCCCCAACCAACTGAGCCACCCAGGCGCCCTTCCCCTCAGTCACTCTTAAAGTATTACCTAGTTCTATTCTCTTCTTAGTGTTTATCACCTTCCAAAAATCTCCTGTATTAATTTACTTGCAGACTACAATGTAAACTTCATCAGTGTAGGGACCTTTTCTTTGTTGTTCAATATTGTATTAGCTGGCTTAGTAAGTACTGAATGTTTGTAAGTGTCTGGACAACCTTCCATTGACTTCATGTGAGTCTCATAACAACTCTGTGAGGTGGACACTATTATTGCTTTCTTCCAAGGGTTGGTGTCTTAACTATTGGTGTGTGTTTAGGGACTTTTAGCAAGTCCTCAATAAATGTTTGTCTGAAGAATGCAGAATTCTCATTTTACAGATAAGGAAGTCTGAAGGTTTATAGAAGCCAACTGATGTTCTCCATTGTTATAAAGTATATAAATGGCACAGTTGGGTCTCAAACATTTGTCTTCAGCCTCTTGGCTCCTAGTTATCTGCTATTTCCATTGTAACTTGTTGCTTGCTTAATGGAAGCAAGTTTCTCTGTTAAAAATACCCTAGGGACGCCTGGGTGGCTCATTCAGTTAAGCGTCCAACTTTGGCTCAGGTCATGATCTCACGGTTTGTGAGTTCAAGCCCCACGTTGGGCTCTGTGCTGACAGCTCAGAGCCTGGAGGCTGCTTTAGATTCTGTGTCTCCCTCTCTCTCTTCCCCTCCCCCATCATGCTTTGTCTCTCTTTGTCTCAAAAATAAATAAACATTAAAAAAAAACCCTAGAAGAAAAATTTTGGATAGTGCAACTTTTCAGATGGTGCCTACTCCATCCTACAGTAACTGATGGGACAGAGAATATTTAGTTAGGTGCTCAGAAATTGAATCAGTTAAAAAAATTTCTTTTGAAATGTTTACTTATTTTCAAGAGAGAGAGAGAGAGAAAGAAAAGAAAGAAAGAAAGAAAGAAAGAAAGAAAGAAAGAAAGAAAGAAAGAAAGAAAAGCTGTGAGCTGGGGAGGGGCACAAAGAGAGGGAAACACAGAATCTGAAGCAGGCCCCAGGCTCTGAGCTGTCAGCACAGAGCCTGATACAGGGCTTGAACTCACAAACCGTGAGATCAATACCTGAGCCGAAGTCGAACACTTAACCAACTGAGCCACCCAGGTGCCCTAGTGTGTGGTTTTTTTTTTTTTTTTTAAGGCATGTAATCAATATATTTTTCATTGAGGTCTTTGATTTCCTTATTGTTCAGGCAGTGCTAGTCTGGGCTCCATTCACGTCCTACTAGAAAACATTGACATAATAAGGTTGGAAATGTCATTTTAGCACATTTACTATTGTCTTTGCTTAGTGGTGTCTTTCTTGGTTCTCTCTGCCTGGCTAAGTGCTACTTATCCTTCATTCAGTAAATGGAAAGCTTTTTGAGCGTAAAACTTTATCTTGGTAGTGATATTTAATGGAGATGGTCCAGCCACTCTTCGGCTTAACACTGTTTGGAGTCTAATTCAGGCTTTGTTGCTTGCTAATTTTGTGACCCCAGAAAAATACTCAAGTCTCAGTTTTCTCATCTATTAAATGAACATAGTAGTAGTATGTATTTCTGAGGATTGTCAGAAGAATTAAGTAATGTAGTGCATAAATAAGCCCTTAGCCTAGTATGTAGCATTTGATGAGCAGTCAAAGCAGCTAGCTGTTAATCCTTTATGTCTTTGTAGTTCTAGTACCGAAGGACAGAGCCTGGCAACGTAGTCATCTGAAAGTGTTGGCTAGATAAATCCAGAGGCCATGTTATCCTCTAGATCTTTAACAAATTTTAAATAGGTTTATCCCTGTCGTCAATTTCCTTAAAGTTATACAAGAATCACGAATTGTGCCTAATGCTTCTCCTAGCATTTGTCATACATCGCCTCACCAAACCCAGTTTCTGCCCTAGAGCTATTTGACAGAATTTCCAATATAGCTGAATTCTTTCCACTGAAATTATTACAAACATGAAAAAGTGTATTGTTGAGAGAGTCTCTGCTTTCTGCTTGGATTTTAAATTGTTAAATTCTTACGGGATAAGGATGATGCCCCTCGCAAAAGCTGGTCTTTTCCTCTCAGGCCAAGTTATCCACTCTTACTCTCTCTCCTGAGCATCTACCTCTTGATCCCGGCATGCTGTGTTATCTTGTTTCCCTGTTGATGGAAACATATCATTTTTCAATATCGCCTTTAAGCTGAGAAATTCAAAGATACACATAGATTTTTGGAGTCAGGAGGATATATACCATCTGCTGCCTTCTTTTGGATTTGTTGCTGCTGAAGGGAAAGCCCAGCACGTTTTCTGTTTGCAAATTATAAGGGAAGTGATTGGGGAGTCTTTAGAAAAGAATGAAGTTATCATTTCGTGGGCATGTGTTGTTCACACAGATAGAGAATCTGCATCTTTCAAGTTTCAGTATTGTGTTTGAATAAAGCAGAGATACTGAAGTGGCACTAATCTTGTCAGAAGAAAGCATGGCTTTGTTATCTAAGATGCTCATCTAAAAAAAAGACAAAAAAGGCATAGAGAATTTAAGAGAATAATCTGTAGTACAAATTCCTATGTTTTTAACCTGTGTATCAGTCAATGTCCTGTTGCCGTTTGTGTAGAGTTCTTTTTCTTTATAGTCACAGGCTCTGTGGAAAGAGAGCTTCTCATTTTAGTTGGATGATAGAGGAGAGTTGTGTCAAGCATTAGAAAAATGATACTGGGTAATCAAGTTTTTAAAAATGTGAACAGTGACATCAGGTAAACTAGAATACATCCACTCCTTGATCTTCCCAGAACCATATACTAGATTAATTGACTCATTTACCTTGAGGCAAAGAGGAAATGAATTCATCAGAAGCTCTCTTAACTGACTTGTACTTGCTCTGCTGTCCACGTGAACTCAACTATTTCTCCATGAAACATTTCTGAGTCACCGTATGTTGCTCACTGCTAGGTAGTGGGTCACTCTCTAGCCCCCCTCACGTCTCCCATCCCAGGAATTGAGTGGAGTGTTTACCAAGACTTGGTTGTGCTTGGTTCCATACCTGTGTGTGCCATTGTACTGTATTATGAAGTTTAAGGTCATGTAAACCAAAAGTATGATTTGTAAGAAAGGGGTTCTTGTTTCTGTGGAAAACAAGCTGCATGATTTGAAAATCATTGATAAAATGAGTTGATAAAAAGAAAATTGCTGTTGAATTAGATGTCAAACCACTTTAAAGGATTAGAAAAAATAATAAAAATTTAGAAGGATGTCATGCTTGATTCTTTTGCAAGTGTTTTCAACCTCTTGCTTTACTTTAAAGAAATCACAGGGGCGCCTGGATGGCTCATTCAGTTAAGCGTCTGACTTCAGCTCAGGTCATGATCTCACAGTTGTGGGTTCAAGCCCTGTGTCGGGCTCTGTGCTGACAGCTCAGAGCCTAGAGCCTGCTTCGAATTCTGTGTCTCCCTCTCTCTGCCCCTCCCCTGCTCATGCCTCTGTCTCTCTCTCTCTTTCTCTCAAAAGTAAATAAACATTAAAAAAATTAAATCATGGCTGTAAGTCTTACGTGATCCATTGTTGTTGTGTGTTGTTCAAGAAAGAAGACAGAGTTCTGTAATCTATGCATCTGTATATTCAAAGGAGCACATTGAGCCTGAATAGAAAGATTGGAGAATGAATGTACATCTGTATGTTTTAAGGTAAAATAAAATGTCAAATGTATGTATATGTATTTTGAGGGTTTATTTTACCCTACTTTGCCAAATAACTGGCTATCTTTAGACACCAACCAAGCCCGGTAAGAGGGTGTTTACTCATAAACCCCATGGGATTGAAGGTGGAAATGTAACAAAGAGAGATGTGAGTTGTCCAGGATCATGTGACTTCCGTTCCCAAGGCCTCAGTTTCATTTTCTCTGAAATCAAACTGTTGGACCGAACAAATCTGAGTTCTTTCTCATTCTCATATTTTATTTTTCTTCATTTCAAATTGGCCACTGACTGTTGGATGGCTGTGCTATTTCCTGTACTTCTGTCAGCTATACTTTTTTGAACATTGTATTGACCCTAGAATATTTATTTGACTTCCATCTTGATCTCTTGTTAAACATTCAAAAGACACTTGTCTGGAGGAGAAATCCAGATTTAGTTCAGTTTGGCTTATACCCATGTTGGATCATGCTGCTCCCTTCATTAAAATCCTTCAAGAGCTCACCTTAAATACAGGGAATTGTCCCCATTCCTTAGCATGCATCTGAATTCGTCCATCATCACATGCCTGCATGTAGTACCCATGCCTGATTCTGTGTACTTCTGTTACTATTGAATTGGCTGTTTTGTGCCTCTAAGACTTTGCTCATACTGTTTCCTCTGTCTAGAATGCTCATCCTCTCTTTTTTTCCATGTGAACTCCTTCATGTCTTCAAACACTGTCTTCAAAACATTTTCGTGCTGTCTCCTTCAGGAAGCCTTTACCTGATTCCCCCAGGTCAGGCAGTTGCTTCTTCTGTGTGTTCCTTGGAGATCGAGATCTACTTCCACCATTTAAAAACATTTTTTTAATGTTTATTTTTGAGAGAGAGAGAGACAGAGTACGAGCAGGGGAGGAGCAGAGAGAGGGAGACACAGAATCCGAAGCAGACTCCAGGCTCCGAGCTGTCAGCACAGAGCCTGACATGGGGCTCGAACTCATGGACCGTGATCGTGACCTGAGCCGAAGTTGGACACTCAACCAACTGAGCCACACAGGTGTCCCAACTTCCGCCATTTTGATATTCCATTTCTTCTGCTAAACCATAAGTTCCTTGAAGAAAAGCACTGTCTTATTTATGTTTGGCCCAACACTTGCAGTTTCTAACATGAGGAAGTTGTTAAAAAATGTTTGGTCAAACACACTGTTGCAAACAATGGAAATTTGGAAGTGAATATAAAGGAAATATCCAGATTACCTAGCTCAAAACCTTCATTTTACGCATGAAGAAACTGAGGTCCAGAGTAGTTTACAACTTTGACCAGTGTCTGTTATCAGCACTGGAAGCTATGACTTGTCCTGCTGTGCCTTGTCATTGGCTTCGCTCCCTCGGATTCCCCAAACTCAAGAGCATCTGGCTCACAAATTTACAGGGAAATTTATTTATTGAACAAGACATTAGAAACTGGCATCATGAGAGAGGGTATTGGAATGTTTTTACCCCAGCTCAGATTTCAAAAATGAATAGAGATGAAGGCCTGGTGAATAAGCCTTGTCCCCAGTTATCTAAGTGAGCATCCTTCTGTCTACATTCCATTATAGCTACCACAAGCCATTATTGAGAGATACTTGATGTTTTTCTTCAGGGTCTCATGCAGTGATCACCCTGTCTTCTTCTGGAGGCTTGAATCTTTGTGATATATGGCCAATTACCATTTGAATGCCTTCATGCAGATCAAAACTCTGCTGATGTTGATTACCAGGTAACCTCAAGGTTACATCAAGCTCCAGGATTCTATCTTTGACTATCCAACTATACCCCAATTCTAAATGGAAAATTGTGAAATGTTTTAGTAGAAGGGAATGCAGGATAGCATTGGGCAGAGGATTAATCATTATAAAGGCACTGCTCAGAAGGAAATTAAAGAGGGAGAAGAATGATGGTCAAGGCAAGCTTTAAAAACCCAAGCCTTAAAGGTAAGTGTCATTTAAGCTTAGTGTCCATAAAGTTAGAGATAATGTATTATCCAGACTGGAACACTTGTGGGAATGGGAAAGAGGACTGTTGGAAGTGACACGAGTGCAAACCAGACTTCCCTGGTGAAATCAGGACATACGATTACCCCGAATAGTTTGCCTCATCCTTTTGTGGTTTCCTCACTTCAAGAACATTCTCCCAGACAAGACAAGCCCAGCATTTGGGCTGAGATTGTCAGGTGAGCTTCTGATGTAGTTTTAACCTGTTCTGCTCCAGCCTGGTCCTGATATTCCACTTCTGTAGATCTCTACTCCCTGGCTGCACACGGTTTCATTCTTCCACTTGTTACATGGTTTCTGACCCCAGCGATGTTCAAACTCTGTTTGATGTAATTCTAGATTTTATGTGTTCAATAAATGCCTTTAAGTTTTGGAAAAAATATTGTAAACTTGTAAGTATTTGACTTGCCACAGCCAAGGAAAGGCTGGGAAGAAAAAACATTCAGAGAAAAATGGTGCTGTTTTAAATCACTACGTTTTGGAGTAACTTGTTTATGCAGCAACAGATAGCTAACACATTGTCCATCGCCCACCCTCCCCCACCAAGGTTAATTTCAGTCACAGCCCTGGTCCTTTTTCTTTTAACCTGGAGTGGTGGACAAGTTACCAAGGTTGCACAGTTAAGATCACTATGACTGAGATTTGGTCTTCTTACTTTTAGATACAGGTTTGTTTCTTTATGTCGCTATTTACTTGCAGATCTCCGGTAGTTTCATAGAATCCTTGCTCAAGTATTCAAAACTACTGATTGGAAATAAAACAAACTTTGGCCTTTCTCTTCTTGCCATGTGCTGCCTGTATCTGAATCAGAGGACAACTTAAGATTTTAATTTTTTGGTGAAATACCAGTGATGCTGTCTACATTTGGGAACTTACGCATTTCCTTTCAGTGAGCAGCACGGGGCACTTGCATAGAAGGACCTCAGTGTGAATTTGACTGTTACGCACTGCTCCACCAAAGTCCTGCTGAGAAAATTGGTATTCCAGTATTAGAGACAGTTGAACCATTTATTTTGCCAGATTCTCTAAGCTTTATTGTGGTATCAAAGCACACCACGAGTTAACCACCCACTGGAATTTATTACTCTGATTCTGTGTAGAACTGCCTTGACAAAACTACAATTTAAAATTATTCCCCAAAGTTTGAAATGAGGAGTGGTCATGAACCATATCAGCTTTTGTAAAATCATTGTCAGTGGCACCATCGGTTTGCTCTTGTTCCATGTTCTTTCCTTATGATAAATTCTTTTTAGTTCAAAGGTAGGAAAAATTTTTTAATATAATTTATTGTCAAATTGGTTTCCATACAACACCCAGTGCTCATCCCAACAAGTGCCCTCCTCCATGCCCATCACCCACTTTCCCCTCTGCCCCACCCACCAAAGGTAGGAAATTGATGTATTTCCCTGGTGCATTGGGCACGTGTCCTTTTTAATAAACAATAAGACAGGTGTAACATTTTGTTGCTTTGTTTGCTAGGAGACACAGCTATTTTATGATTGATTATATAGTAACTATCCTTAGCCTAAGTTTGCTGCTAAGCTTCTTTTTGGTATTACATTTTATTACTTGGAACTTGTAAAATTAATTTTCTTTGAGTCTTCTTTTTGTGGTTGCTTAATTAATTTTCTTTTAATATTTCTTGTGGTTTTATTGTTTTTATGCCTCTGTATTTTAAACTATGACATTTTTGGAAGTATGTGGTGAGATGTTTGAGAAATGATTTTACTAAATTAAACAAGGAATATTTATTTCATTTATTCCACCAGTATTGTGAAAATCTAGTTATAGGAGATCAAAATATTTTCCTTTGATGGTTTTATATATATATACGTATATATACATACATACGTATGTGTGTATATATATATATATATATATATATAGAGAGAGAGAGAGAGAGAGAGACAGGGAGGGAGGGGGGAGGGAGAGCGCTCGAGCAGGGGAGAGACGGAGAGAGAGAAAGAGAGAGGGAGAATATTAGGAAGGCTCCACACTCAGTGTGGAGCCCCATGCGGGGTTTGATCCCATGACCCTAGGATCATGACCCGAACTGAAATCAAGACTCAGATTTTCAACTAACTGAGCCACCCAGGTGCCCTACCCCCTTTGATAATTTTAGAATAAAATCGGTAGGTATACCTTATTTGTCTTTATCCACGTTGTTGAATACAATTTTGTAGCTGGGACAAAGTCATGGGACAAAGCAGAACTGGAGTTGGAAGTGAGCAAAGTAAGGTGGTGGCCAGCTTGTACATGGAACGGTGGTTTCTGAGGGGGAGCAAACTGAGGCCTGCCATGTGCAGTTTTGGACACTGTTGCTGCTGAGTGGGATCCAAGTGGTATTTTCAGTGAAGAAGCCCTGTTCTGTGGTTGGCGTTGTTCCTGGTTGAGAAGCTCCTTAGCCTGCCTCTCACTCTCTCAGCTATTCTATAAGCCACCTCGTATCCTTTAACAAATGCTTTCTTATTATCTACTTAACCTGTCACAACAGATTTTTATATTGTGCAACTAAGGAGCCTGACCAACACAGATTTATAAACATACATGCCTCAGGGTCTACTCAAATGACAAAAATGGCTGACGTGGGTCGGTATAAGACTCAGGGAGCAGTGGGGCACATGGGAAGAGGAAAGTGCATACCCTCTATTAAGGCATTCAAATCCAACTTTTAAAAACAGTCTCTTCACCCAAACTAACTTGGTTGCATTCGCTCTCTGAATTTGGCTTGTGGGATTACCACGTGTGATGTTTGACACTCAGATTTAATGGAGTTATTTTTTATATTTATATTATTTATATAATTCCTTACTTGTCTTTTTTTTAACTTTGCATTTTCCACCTCTATATTTTGCCATCTTAGCAACATGACCTGTGACTTTGTGGATGCTCTGGAGTTTCTCAGAGATTAGCTTGTACTGATTTTCCTTGTGGTGAGGCCCGTTATGATCCCAAATAAGAAGGAAAGAATCATCTCCGATGTTGTTGGCCAATAACAGCAGCACTTTTCTCTGGCAAATCCTTGTCCCTATGTCACAGAGGATGGGCTCCCCGGAAAACTCTGTGTTCTAAGTGTATTTTCATGTCCCAAATACTTTCTGACTTGCAACTTCTTTTAAAACACAAAACTGGAAACCTAGCTAACATTTCTAATCCTAGGATACAGCAGGAATGGGGTTCTATTGCAACTGATGCGCCTGAAAGTTGCATCTGAAAGGGTGATTATTAGTGGCTCTGTTGGCCAGTTGTCAGAGTGACAGGTGTCTGGGATGATACTCAGGAAAACTGTCATTTATTTCGTTCTTGCCCTCAAGAATAGGTTAGCTTTAGTCGTAGGTTTAGTCCTTTAAAGAGCAAGCTTCAGCACCAACTAGTCTTCTCTGTTTCATCCAGAGAGATGCAGTGCTTGAAGCCAACATTTTATTTGCGGTTTGAAAACTGTATTTGGGTTGCATTCTGTCTTGTGATTCATATATACATTGTCTCCTTCCTTCTCATTGGAACGCTGCATCTACCGGCCTCATTATCTCTAATAGACCTTTTAGTTCTCTCAGGGTTATGTGGTTTCAAAGTATTACAGACTCATTCATGTCACTCTAATTTAAACATGATATTGTTATTACTGCATCTATTTTATAAACTACCTCTTGGCTTCCTTTTCTATGTATTGTGTGAACGAGAAGTGGAAGATAACATTCCAATAAACTTTGGAGCTAAAAAGTCTGGGTAATTGCATTTGACAAATGTTGAAACCTCAGATCTCAAATACTTACAACACTTTCTTTCCTGACACCAGCAATAATGGAAACATCGTGGTGCTAATGAAGAGTTTCTACCACAGGCCCTTGAATGTGGTCCAAATAGTTGTCATCAGGCATAAACCATTTAGATTCTTAGTATTTCTTTATCCTTCAACTCAAGTTCCATTTTTTTCAGGATGACAAAGATGTATTTGTTCTAGACATAAGTCCTGGAATCTTTGAAAAAAGGTAAAAACAAGGGGAGGGAGGTAGAGAGAGTATGAGAATAAAATGAGAATATAATGGTTGTGTATAAGAAAGTCAATCTTGTGATTAATTTTCTTTAGCTCCCACAGATTCAAGAGGAAAGATGACCATCAGGGATATCATTCTCGAACAGGGCAAGTGGTACTTTAAAGCTATAGATTCTCAGGGATGGGAGAAGGCTAGAGATGGTTTTGTCTGATCCCCTTGATTTGCAGGCAAGGCAGTGTGGTTTAGAAAATGGTGGTGACGTACCATTAATGGTAGATATGAGGTTTCAACATTTAAAAGGGTGTGATTATGAGGTAGGAAGTTGGCAGAGAAACAGATTCTCTATGAGAATAGAACTCCAAGCTTCTTGGAAGGGAATAGCAAAGAAGTGAAAGTAAATACCTTTAGTGAGGGACATTAATCACCAGTGGCAGAAATGTAGCAGAATAACATATTTTTGAAATATCTCTAGATTTGTTTTCCTTCTTTTCCTTCCTTCCTTCCTTCCTTCCTTCCTTCCTTCCTTCCTTCCTTCCTTCCTTCCTTCCTTCCTTCCTTCCTTCCTTCCTTCCTTCCTTCCTTCCTTCCTTCCTTTCTTTTGTTACTCTTGTATTTACCCCCTGCAGCACTTTTACCATTAATTCTAAAGCATGGTTTCATCATGCGTAATTTTTTCCACAGGGCACATTTGGCAATATCTGAAGGCATTTTCTGTTGTCACAATTGGGGAGATTGGTATTGACATCTATTGGGTAGAGACCAGAGATGCTGCCATGCATAGGACATCTCTGACCAGCCAAAATGAAAAGAATTTCTGTTCCAAAATGTCAATAGGATTTCTCAACCTCGGTACTATTCAATCGGATGCTTACTGGAAAAGGTAGGAGTTTAGGGGATACTTGGAAGGAAGGAGAAGATATGATACAGCTACTTATCAGTGTCTTATTGTGTCATGACACTGTCCATGAGATTCGTGTCCTCTCTGACGGAGAGTATGTCACTGCATAGGACATCCAGATACATTTCTGAATCTAGCAGGGCCCTAGCAGGAGACATATGCAACTCTCAAATGCCATATGAGACAAGTTTAATAAAGGACCTATTTACAAAGCTAGTAGCAAGGTTAACAGAAAAAAACAAAACAAAACAAGATTGGACAAGTGTCTTGAAGACAACAACTGAAGTGGGGAAGAGGAGGGTGTGGTTATTGAAACCCATTGATATCTCTAGCTGTGGGAGGAATCTTTGGTAGAGGAAGAAGTCCCTGCCAACCCATGGCCCAGTAGGGAGGAAACCAGGGATTACACACTCTGATCTTGGTCTTTTCCTACTCTCTGATCTCTTGCTGGTAATTCCTTTTAGTCAATTCAACTGGAAACCAGAAAGACTTGGTTAATAGAGTCCCTAGAAGTCAGCCTCCTGGAACATAGAACAGGGTAGAGAAGGGGTCTGTAGGGGAAAAAGGAGAACATCTAAAACAACTATGTTCATAGATGTGCGTTGGGTTTTATAACATGGAATCTGGGCTGTACTACACATGATATGTGTGCCCTTGAGTAGGTTACTTAACTTTTCTGTAAATTAGTTCCCTCTTCTGTATTTTGTTCTACCTCATGTAGTTGCTTTGAGGGTAAGGGGTGATAATGCATGTAAAGCATTCATAATAGTACCAGGCATATCATAAGCACTCAGCAAATGTTAGTGGTTAATTTTCCTGGCGATTTGTTCTCTAGCAGGACAGATAGCAGGGGCTGTGATTTGAGGATGCTGTAAAATAGCATTTGCTCTCCATGTTCAGGAGTATGCCCTGCTAGGGGAATCTGGAACACGAGTAGGAGAATTGGTTAAACTCTACACTGTTGTACCATTGATTTCACACTTAGTTAATTTCCCATAGAAGTCTGCTACCATCTTCTTTAAAGGATGCCTTTGAGAATTGCCCTTCTAAGAAAAATTAGTCACAATTAAAGCAAAACTGTATTGTTCAGTTGTAAATTACATGACTAATTTTAGGACCTCATAGCTGTTTTAATGTTCAGTCATTGGATTGGGTGACTTAAACTCATAATTGGGCCCTTCACTTAATTTAGAAATAAAAACTGGTCTCTATTGTTGTTTGGTGCATGGATGCTATTGTGTGCTTCCTAGATCTCCCCTGCCTCCTTTCAGGATGGAGGCACCTATTTCCCCAGGTGTTAGAAGTGTTGATGGTTGACAGTTTTCAGTAACTGCCTCTCTGAGAATTGTCACCTCCAACACACCCAAATATTGGTCAATACGATATATAAAGGCCTGATTGCCTTGCCTCCACTTGAGGCAATTTTAAGGGTCATCCCAGCCCCCTAGTTCTCTTTGGGACCAGCAGAAGCTTTTGCTGTGACTGCAAAAAGTTTAATTGCACAATTATCCCCCACCCCCACCCTGCCCAGTTCTGCTTTCCTCCCTCCCTCCTAGGTGTTGTTCCCAATAATCTACTTTGATAAACTTCCTTTCATGCAAATCTCCATGTTGCAATCTCTTTCTAGACAAATTTTACCTGAAACATTGGGGATCAAGAGTTAACGTTTTACAGATCTTTCCTCTGACTGTTGTGCCATCTGGAATGCTGATTAAGTGCTTCTTGCTTGAGATGAACAATAGCACTTGAAAAGTTGACTCAATAGGACCCTCGGTTTGGGGTGATATGATTTTTACAAAAGTCACCATTTTAATCTCCAGAATTGATTTGGATGCCAATTCATTTTCCCCCTTTACTGTTCCATGTGTGTTCCACCAAAGCCACAGTCTCCATCAGAGAGGATAGCTTTTCCAGATAGAAGAAGACTATGGTTTAGTTCTATAGTGGTTGAGTTCCCACTGTAGCACTTCCATTCCAAAGACCAATCTGATTTGGAATTTTTAAAAATTTATTTATTTTTAGTTTTTAAAGTTTATCTAGTTTGAGAGAGAGAGAATGAGCAGAGGAGGGGGGTGGAGAGAGAGAGAGAGAGAGAGAGAGAGAGAGAGAGAATCTCAAGCAGGCTCTGTGCTATTAGCACATGAAGCCTGATGTGGGGCTCAATCCCATGAACCATGAGATCATTATCTGAGCTGAAACCAAGAATTGGATGTTTGACTGAGCCACCGAGGCAACCCTGTGTGGAATTTTTATTATGGAATTATATATTCCAGTTAACCAGTGCATAGGCAGTAAAGCTCCATTTGTACCTTGCACAGTGAATCCTTGAGTTTGTGGCACATTTTATAGGGTTCATGTTCTGTCTTAGTCCATTTGGGTTGTTAAAATAGCAGTGTGTTGCTTATGCAAGCATTTATTTCTTACAAATCTAGAACCTGGAAAATCCAGGATTATAGCAGATTTGCTGATCGGTGAGGGCTTCCTGGTGCACCTTCTTTCTATGTCCTCACAGAGAGGAAAGGGCAAGGGAGCTCTGTGGGGTCTCTTTTATAAGAACTAATCCCATTGATGAGGCCCCACCCTCATGACCTCCTCACCTTTCTAAGGCCTTATCTCTCAATACCATCACATTGGACATTAGGACTTTAACATATGAATTTTGGTGGGGCACAAACGTCCAGACGATGGCAGGTTCCCACCAAAGAACTCCCATTTTAAAAACCAATTTGACTTGGAATTGTTATTATGGAATTATATATTCCAATTAACCAGCAAAGAGGCAGTAAAGCTCCATTTTGTACCCCGAGCAGTGAATCCTTGAGTTTGTGCCAGATTTTAGAGTGTTAATGTATGCTTAGAGCTCCTTAGGCAGAAATGTCCACCAGAATGGGGCACACAATGATGGTAGTGCTGTTGCTTCATGCCCTGGTGTGACTCACTAAGGTTCTTACTCTATTTTAACCTTGCGTTAGGAGAGTTGGTTTGGCATATACTGTTATGATTAAGAGAAAATGTAGCTTCATTAGCAAAGTCCACCTTAAGATATAGCAATGCCTTGGTAGCTTGCAGATGTCCGAGGCATTGGGCTGACTTTGCTCAGCCAGGGGACACGCTTCAGTTTTGCCAGCTGGTTGCAGCAGGTGTGACAGCAATGGCACTGCCCACAGTGCAGGCTTTAGAGTGTGAGCCATGAGCTCTCCTTTTAATGGCACTAACTTGATTGTACTCATGGCTTTTATGAAGATCTGCCAGGCTTTTGGGGAAGGTTCTGTTCATGTGCAAGTAACGCAGTAATGCTTTTTCATATGGCTAAAAGCTGGTCATACTCTGATATTTCCACCATGGCACCTGTGCCCCAATTCAAGCTCCTGCATCATAATCAAGTTCCATCACTTAGTTTTTAAATTTAAGGCCTACAGCTGCAACTAAGGAGACATTGTGGGAGATGCCATGGCAAAGTCTTATTTATAGTGGTATTTTCCTGGGGGCCCAGACTTCAGAAGGGAATTGTTCTATGGAGCCCTACCAGTATAGAGTCTCAGTGGGTTGGTCTAAGAATTAAATGAATGAAGAAATTGAAAATACAAACTGTAAGTCATTAAGGGTAGTGTTAAAAGCCAAGTGCAAATAGCCCTACCTAGTAAGTGAGGAGTGAACTCTGCCCCTTAGGCTGAAGTATGACACCTGTTAAGTACAGCAAACAAATATACAACCTCAATTCTGGATTAAGGCAACCTTACTGAAAAGGAGGGATCAGTGCAGTATCTAAAAACACTTAGGGCTTTTTATTCCCTTTACAATTTTGCTTTAAATTTTCTTTAATATTTATATTTGAGAGAGACAGTGCATGAGTGGGGGAGGGGCAGGGAGGATAGAGACAGAATCTGAAGAGGCTCCAGGGTCTGAGCTGTCAGTACAGAGCCTGATGTGGGGCTTGAACCCACAAGTGGTGAGATCATGACCTAAGCCGAAGTCGGATGCTCAACTGACTGAGCCACCCAGGCGCCCCTCTAATTTTGTCTTCAGTTGATACATTGCCTCCTTTAAGTCCTTGGTAAGATGTGTACAAACACTCACATTTTAGAGATGATTATAAAATGTTGGTTTTGAAATAGGCAACTGATTCTAACTGGGATCAGTTTTGAGAGAAATATTTACAAGAAAGGTTTGTGAAGGGAAAATAATACGATTCAGTTCCAAGTAAACGGGATCCAGGGAAACTTGAATTGTCCACATGGCTCTCAGAGGTAGAGATGCTTTCATAATCCTAGAGGGTTTGATGAGTCAATTTAAATCTATACAATGTGACGAATATGGTCTGTTAGACCAGGACAGAGATGGATGTTTCAGCCAGTAGGAAAGACGCATTCCTACTCAGAGTGAGCAGACCCAAAGGAGAACTGTATAGCAGTTGAAAAAGTTAAATGTTCCTCTAAATATGACCATGAAACAATTTACATAAAAAGGATGAAGAAATACATTATGGGCATACCTGAAATAAAATGTAAATATCCAGTTATAACACCTCTGAGAGTCACATTTAAGGACTCTCTGGTCATCACTGACCAAAGGAGACAGGGAAGAGTGTGCTCTATTATGAGAGCTGATCCTCAGGCTGAATCAGGGCTTGAGGACCTGGACTAGTTTCAGGTGCTTACAGTGGAAGTAGCCTTTGGGGGACAAAGTGCCACGTCTAAAGGGTGAGTGATCATAATAGTTGGTAGTCTAAGTAAATAGTGAACAGTGAGCAGGAAGAGAGAGAGTGGGGCGTCCAAGGAAATTTAATGAGGCGTTAACAGGAGGGTGGACCCTAGAGATGGTGAATTTAAGGTTGGGTGCTACTTGGAAGTCTACAAAGGCAGTTGCATTGAAAAGGCTGTTCAGGGCTGATGTCACAGGACAAGGCTTCCCAGGCAGACTCCGGTACGTTGGCAAGTACAAGCTAGTGCAACTCAGAGTTCTAGTTTTGGAAGATATCTTAGAGAACCATGCAAATTTTAAAAATAGAGACACGACACCAGAATATAAGGCTCAAATCCAGATAGAAAATAAACTGTGATTGGACGGTGGGGACATAATCACTCCCAAGATCATCAAGAGTCTATTTCTTACATACTCAGGCACCCTTTGAGCAAAGTTTCCATAGATATACTTGCTATTGATAGCAGCAGGCTGTCCTAACAATCAGCTGATTCCAGCAGAATGGCTTATCTAGTGGTTCCTAAGTCACCAGCTCGGTAACATAAGCAGATATAATCTGATTTTTTACTATATAATTCACTCTTTAATCTTTTCCATTAGTCCTTGGGATTCCTGGAGACTCATTTACTTTGCATCTGTTTTCATTATTCTTGCAAGTAGTGAATCACTTTGCTCCATGAACAGCAGGTTCTCTTTCAAAATCAGATCAATATGTCTAACGGGTTTTAGAACGAGTACTTATGATCAATGCGCATTATTTATCACAGAATTGCCTGTGTGCACTTTTTTCTTGAAATACTTTTTAAAAGGCAACACTCTAGGTATGCATGAGATAATATGCATAGTAATCAGAAAATTAGTAATTTATAAATTAAATATTAAATTGGACCTGAAATTAAAAGAAACTCTTTTGGGGCGCCTGGGTGGCTCAGTCGGTTTAGCGTCTGACTTCGGCTCAGGTTGTGATCTCGCAGTTCGTGAGTTCAAGCCCCGCATCGGGCTCTGTGCTGACAGCTCAGAACCTGGAGCCTGTTTCAGATTCTGTGTCTCCCTCTCTCTCTCTCTGACCCTCCCCCATTCATGCTCTGTCTCTCTCTGTCTCAAAAATAAATAAACGTTAAAAAAAACATTAAAAAAAAAAGAAACTCTTTTGGGGTGCCTGAGTGACTCAGTAAGTTAAGCATCTGACTCTTGCTTTCAGCTCACGTCATGATCTCACAGTTCATGGGATCAAGCCCTGTGTCGGGCCCTGAGCCCTGAGCTCCAAGCACAGGCTTGGAGCCTGCTTGGGATTCTCTCTCTCCCTCTCTCTGTGCCCTTCCCCTGCTTGCACTCTCTCTCTTAAAATAAATAAACATTAAAAATAAAACCTCACCTTCTTTCTCATCACTTATGAGGCTATCTTATTGTCTTAAATGACAATGATTTAAAATAGGTCAGTGATAACAGAAATGAAGATAAGTCTATATACTTCTACTGTATTGTTTAATGATGTGTAATACTTGTCAGCAGAAATATATACATTTATACATGGCAGAAATCATAGAAATGAAAAGGAAAGTTAGAAATCATACAGGAAAGGCTATAGTTAATGACACTGTGCCTTAAATTTGTGCATGAGCTTCCTGGCTGTCAGGTCAAGAAGGGGAAGATCTCTTTCTCTATGCTGGACTTTTCCTGGCACTGAAATTGAGATTGTATAGTGCAGTGGTTAAAATAGTGGGCTTTGGACTCAGTAGAAGTTGTTTTGAATTCTAGCTGTCTCACTTATAAGCATGGATCCCTGGGTTAGTGATTTCAACTTTGTGAGTCTTAGAGTCTTCTTCAGAAAAATGCATACAGCGATACCTATTCCCTAGAGTGGCTGAGAAACTGAAAATAGGAAATGCACATAAAAGGTCCAAGGTAATGCATACCACATGATAACTGCTTAATAACTGTCAGTCAAAAGTCCACAACACATGAGCCGATCCAGACCATTACATTCTCCTGCAGGTAAGATACTAGTTGAGGAGAAAATGCACAGGATTTGTGAAGTAATGGTGAAAACTTCATAAACACAAGAAGTATAATTCTCTTCTCCCTGAATTTTTGTAAAGGTAAGGTGAATCCAAAGTGGGTATTCAGGGCTAATGATAATTAATAACTGTTGTTAGCTTTGCTTTGTATATTTGTTTCAACGCTGTATAGAGGTGAAAATATTTGCTATGTCCCACCTATTGATAAAGTGTCCTATTCTGAGAATAACACCTGAGCGTATTCATTACTGAAGAAAGATAAACTAACAAATGTTTACAGCTGAGCAGTTTAAAGAAATACTTATCAGTTCCAAGTTAGAAGTTGGAGGCATGCTTACTGTTCGAGAAGCCAGAAGACTCCCCTTCCTTGCCCTGGATGGACTGGACACTTGAATGGTGCGCTCATTGAACATGTGGCTATTGTATTGTGTTGTCTGATGTCACCTCAGCATCACCACTCCCTCCTTACACAGTCTTTACTGGACTGTAGAGATTTCAACAGCAGCATTTCCAGGCTCCTTTTGCTGAATGGTTCTGCCATTCTTTTGACTGTAATCCACCTGGTTGAAATTTAAGCTAACTTTTCTTAAGGCTGGAGTCTGGTGATAAAGACGAACCCTTTAATAACAACCTCCTCCCCCACTGATTCTCTTGGGCTTACTTTTTCCCTTTTCATCCTCTTGGTTGCTCCCTTGTGGATTTTAAAGCAGCACACTGTGCTATGGGAAGAGTATTGCTAGTGCTTGCCAGCCTTACAATCTCTCTGTATAAAAGCTTTATTTCCTGACTCCATTTTTTCCTGACTTCCTGAGCCCATTTTCAGTCTTGGACTAAGTAGATGATGAGGGTAGAGGCTATGTTGTGGTGAAGGAGACTTTTCAGCTGAGTTGGACAAAGCCAGCCAGCCACCCCTTAGTTTTACCTGTTTCCTGCCAGGATGTTATACCTTTAACCTAAAGAGATTATCTCAGTTTATGAGTCAACTCAGTCAACTTGAATGAAGACTTCCATTCATTCAGCAGACATTTACCAATGTGGGGCTATGGTCCATGAACTCTGCTAGGCACTGGAGAGGGGGTGGTTATCCCAATGTGAATGAGCCACTCTCCCTGTCCTTAGGTTGTCTGAAGTCCAGATCAGTGCAGCAGGTGCTGTGATAGAGGGAAGCATAGAGGGCTGCGAAGCCCATGCAGGGAATCCAGCCCAGGTCTAACTTAGCATCAGAATCAGGGAGACTTGAATTTGAAATTGGATTCTGTCCCTTAATAACAGTATGATTTTTGAGAACATTTTTCAACCTTAAGTTTTCTTATCCACAGTAACTAGAAATGTAATTCTTATCTTAAGATTGTATTGAACATTACATGAGATAATTTGTACAAATGTTTACTACGGTGATCACTTCCAGTATTTAGTAAATAGTTATTTTATTATTTCCATAGGCTGGCCACATCTGTGATCTCTGCCTTCTGAGATGATGATTCACTCCCTTTTTCTCCTGGTATCCATTAACAACTGTGGGCTCAGCATTCAGAGTAATAGTGCCAGAGGCTCAGTGACACTCAGGACACCAACCCCTTTGTGCTGCTACTTTAGTTGACTTGCTTTTTCCATCTTGTTTTTTATAAAATTATGCCAAGCATCATTGCTAACATGGCTTCCCTTGCTTGGAATTCTCTTCTTAGTCCTCCCCATCTACTTAAATCCTATGTGCCTTTAAGTTTGCCTTAGGAAGCCTCTTTCTCCTGCCATAATCCACAGCTGTCTCCCACTCTGGGGGCTCCCGTGGTAGATCCTGTCAGCATATTCAGCTGATCCCACCACTTGGCAGCCATTTTATCACAATCCTGTGAAGGGACTTGACTTTATACCTGTTCTGTATTTCCACTATGCTTTGCAAAGAGTAGGTAGCTAATATATACTTGTTGCTTGAGGAAAAATCCTATACACCTTCTGCCTCATTTTGCCCTTCATCATTTGGGAATAATTTTGGCTGCAAGCATAACTCCCTTAACAGTGGATTAACCCAAAGAACACTTGTTTACCAAGCAAGAAGTCTGGAGAGAGGCAGTCCTACTGTTCATTCTTTAGCTCCATGATGTTATGGTGTTGAGTCGGCATCTTGCAATTCTATTGGCTTATCATATTTCTCATGCTTACTAGATTTCTTCTGCAGCCCTGGAAATCTCTTCTGCACACAACTGTGTCCAGAGGACAAGGCAAGAGTATACCTGTGTATGTATATGTTACACACACACACACACACACACACACAGAAAAGGAAATTGAAATTTCATTGAGGGTCATTCTCTGTTCTTTTATCAGGGAAGAGAAAAGCTATCTCAGAAATCTCCTTATGTCTGTTGGCAAGAATGGGCTCCATGAAACCCTTGGCTGCAAGACAGGCTGATATACAAGTGCCTGCCCTTTTCTGTTTTTATGGGAGGAGGAAGACAAGGGGTAAGGGTCCTGGCGATGGCTTTAGGTAGCTAAATGACAGTGTCTTCCATGTGTCCGTGGCATAGAGTTGGTATAAATCAGTACTGCTGACATCATAACACTTTGGGTAAGAGCTCATAGGAAGAAGCACTTGGGAGGGAAACCAGAGACCTTCTGGGAGTGGAACATGCAGCAAACTTCATCCTTCCAGGGGGAGGCTTTGAAGTGTTAAGACTAAGTGAAATAAGATGCCATTGAGGTAATAATGCTAGTTAGGGAATGCAGGATTGAAGAGAAGGATTGGTTCTAGGAGAACCATGAAGGTATAGGGTTGGTATGAGTTTGAGAGTGTGGATCATGGTCAGAAGCATTCAAAACTAGATGCAGGAGCAAGAGTAGTTGCTGTTGGAGTGTGGGGCTGGTGTAAGCAGATTGGAGATAGTAGGTGAAATGTTCCCTTGACTATTACCTTTGTTCATTTTCACAAAAACTGACCCTGAGACAAGGATTTGGGTGCAAACAGTTTCTCTGAAGGGTGATCTCAGGAAGACTGGGGAAGAACTGAGAAGGGAGGGGAAAAACCGGTAAAGGTTATATCCATGAGCATGTTACCACTGTGAGCAATTGGGGCTCAATCCTACTGTGGATCCTCTAAGAGACCGTGTAGCACACACCCCAGAATTGTCCCACCAATGAAGTGAGGAACTTGAAATATTTATCTGCCAATGTCCATCTCTCATTGATGGGAGCCAGTCCTGCAGGCATGAGCTCCTTGGCTCTTCTGCCTATCTTGCCACATGGAGCTAAACATGGTCCCACAGCTAGGGGATCCCATTTGACAGTGAGTCACAAGATGTCATTGGCAGGTATGTGAACTGATCACAGGTGGGATCTGGGATGTGCTGAGGCAATAGGTGCAGGGCGGCACCAACAGCTTCTGCTACAAGGAGCATCCTTCTTGGAGGAGGCTAGACAAACCCCTAGCTCTGATCTGAAAGGAAATAAGAGAGGAGGTTCAGACCTCTCTGTTGTAGGCACAGAACAAACACTTAAGCACCTCCTGAGGGTGGACGGAAATACAACCAGCTACTGTGTCCTGAATGACATTCTGAATGGATGGTGCTGTCTGCAAACACCTGTGGCTACCTCTGGAACAGCTGGGTGGACTTGGAATGAAGTGAGTTGCAAAATTCTCCTTGAAGTTTAGGCATCCAAACTTTGTTTTAAGAGTGGTGCAGGACATTGATACATCGCTGGCCTGCCCATAGTTCCCTCTTAGTGAAACCAGCAAGCCTAGAGTCCTGCTTAAGGCATGATTTATGAGATCAGGAGTGGGTAAAAACCCCTACTTGGGTCAGCCACCCACGGCATGAGCTAGTGTGGAAAAAAAAGAGGAGCAATCAGATACTCTCCTGAAAATTTAAACCCAAAACTTGGAAAATCTGCTAGTTTAAGCCAATTTCTGGCAGGACTAAACTGAAGTGGAGGGAGAGACCTAATAATCCATATATGTTTATTTCCCAATAAATGAACATCCTTCATTTTCCAGCTATAACTCAGTGGGCCTCTGTTCCTTATAACTAAAACAGCATAGCATAAAATATATATGTATGGATTCATTTTCCATTTTAATAGTTGATTAAGGAGGTATTAGTTTCTTTACCTTAAATATCTTGACACATTTTTTTTTCACCAGAGGGATAAAAGAGATCAATTGATTTAAGTTAATGGTATTATAAAGTGAAAATGTTTTTTTCTCTCTCTCTATGCCCTGAGGATATTCAAGATTGGTTTGTTCTCTTTTTGAACTCTTAGAAACTGCTCCATCCACTCACCCTTTTTCTGTTTTCAGTCTCCATAGGTATCAAGGCTCTGTATCTTATGCAAATTCTTTTAGGTTGCTGTTTCTTGAGTTTTTCCAGAGCAGTCTTAATTTCAAACATTTTGTTCTGTTGTTCCCATATGCCATCAATGTCCCAGAAATGCCAATATTTTGACATTTAAACTACATCTCTCAGACAGCTTAATTCCCAGAAGTAGAAAAAGTCCTTTGTTAGACTTTATGTCCTGATTTTTGGCCTGGAAAATAAGGTCATCATAGCCTTATTCCACTATTCTTTCAGATCAGGTCTTGAAATTTGGAAGTTGTCATGACTTTTCCTTGAGCATGTACCTCCCATGCAGACTTCATCATCAAAGCACCATATTATATAGAATAAGACATGGATTAGAATTTATTATGTTCATTCTCCCTTGGGATACTTATTTCTGGGCATCGGTACACCCAATGGAGTCTTCATTGAAGGAGAAGGTACGATATGGATACCAGTCCCATGGAGCCAGTTGACCTCCTATCCCATCTCAGTTAGGACTGGTTGGGAGGAGAAATCTGAGTTAAGAGTCATATACCATTCTAAGGACTTGTAAAGATTGTATCTCTTCCCAAAGCTTTTTGTTTTTGCTATCTATGGTCCTTGGAGATTGAACAATTATTCTTATTAACAGAAAAAAAATGTACTTCAGTGTGGTTGCTATGACCCTATGAAATTCACCATACCTGTCAAAATATCATGTTCCAATTGACTTTCTCTCCCACTAGACTCCAAGGTTCATGAAAACAATGTAGTGCTTGTCTAGTTCATGGTCATCCTGCATGTCTGGATTGGTGCTGATTCATGTAGGTTATCAATATAGATGCAAAATGCATGCATGAATGTGTTCTTAGACGGTTAGCATTCCTGGGAGTACTCTGGATGAATATAACTATTGAATGGTACATAGAGACTCTTGGTTTTTATTGGTCTCTTGCTGTTTTTGAAGAGTTTCTGGCAGATGATGGCTGATTAAACAAAATTTATGGTCACAACCAATTTGCTGCCATAATGGTTCTCTTAAAATTTTTCTGTAATCAGGATAGATGTTTACTTGTGGGCTGAAGTTGGTAGTCTAAAATTAACAGTAAGTAAATTAACTAATTAATTCGAATCATCAGGTATCTTTAGTCATTTGAAACAATGGTTCATTTATATCGTTTCTTACCAATTAGTGTCCTGAATGCTTGTTAACAAATATTAATGTATGTGTGGGTTCCACATTTTACTCATTTTGCTTTGGTTTCTGGGATCTAATCTTTAAGAAGGGAAAGATAATGACCCCATTTTCACTCAGATGGCTAACAGAATGCTGAAATGATAAATTAGAAACTAATCATCCAGAGAGATTCGGTATGATGATGATCATGATGTCTATAAAAATAATAGCTATTTTATTGAGAGATAAATATGTGTCTGACACCATTATAAACTTTTTACATGCAATAACTAATTTAGTCTTTGCACAACCTGTGTTACAGATGAGGAAAAGAGGCACAGAGTCATTAATTTGCCCAAGGTCACATATAGAACTAGTCGATGGAAAAGCAGAAATTGTGATGCTATAAAAACATAAGGATATGTTATGAATCAGAAGAATTAGTTGTCTTGCATTTTTAGGTAGGGGAAGAGGTTTGGGGATGGGGAATTGTTATTTCAAAAAAATTCACTTGTGATAGATGCAAGTTTTGTGAACTTCAAGATGACGGTACACTTTGTGATGGGATTTTCATGATTTGCATTTGAAATTAGGTTGATAATTAAAGGATGAGTGGGCCTTTGGACAGAAAAGAGTCTAGATATCCTTTTAAGCATCAAATTCAGCCCAGTAGGAATATGGTAAAAACCAGGAAGCAGTGGCGGTTATCACCTCTTCGTTGCTTTCTCCTCTCTTCCCTGGTTCTGTCACTTTTCTGGATAGGACTCTAGCTTACCTAGAAAGGAAAGGTAGACGTGTTCACAAGGTTGGAACTCCTGGTTAGTGAGTATTTATGTGAGAGCCACACCTCTGCCAGCAATTATACATTGTTTTTATGTCTTTCTACCTTAGCTTTTCCCAAGCTCTGCCGTGGGACATTACTTACAAGATATGTGAATGGGTGTTAGGTTCAAAAAAGAGTTTCCTCGGTCAAATAAATTTGGGGAAATGGGGTCTAATGAAAGCAAACTCATTTCATGACACAGTGCTCAGGGTTCCAAAATACTTTGTGAATGTCCACAAGGAGCATAAAGTAGTTGGGATTTCTCAAACTTCTTGGTGGCTTTTTTTCCCCCAGAGGAGCTTATTAGACTCAGTGGCCCACAGAATGAACACATTTTTAGAGATGGTTTTCTTTCTACATTGATGAAGTATAAGAAAGAAGAGAACTCAAATAGCTCATTAAGGCAGTGTGGTCCAATGGGAAGAGTTGAAAATCAAGAAATGTTAGGCTTTTATTTTAGTTCTGTTTCTAATTAGCTGTGAAGCTAGAAACATGGACATTCTACATCTTAATTTTTCTATTTGGAAAATGAAAGATGGAACAGGGTCATGGTGGGAGGGGTGGGGAAGAGAGGATGGGAAGAGATAGGGAAAGCTATTTATTAACAAAAGGAAACACAGTATCAAGTAGTGAAGGATTATCATTTTGTCCAGTGTTTTCATTCACTGGCTCATTCATTCATGCATTCCTTGATGATTTTTTCTGTGCCTACTGTGCACTGGAAATGAACAAGTATCCTGCCCGTCTCTGACCTCTTAATCTGGGCATGGGGAAGTGGAAAATAAATAAGGAACCAAACTGATAAACACATGACAACAAGCTGTGAAAAGTAAAAAGAAATGAACTGGGTTTCGTGATGGAGGATAGTAGAACTAATTCTAGTTTCCTAGGATGTGTTCTCCAAAGACCCAGAGGGGAGCAGGCTTCCTGTTGGCCTCTGATGGGGGGGATGACTAATCTCTCCACCCTTGCATAAACCTTCATGGGGCTTCCCATTATGGTTTAAAAAAATTTTTTTTCAACTTTTTTTATTTATTTTGGGACAGAGAGAGACAGAGCATGAACGGGGGAGGGGCAGAGAGAGAGGGAGACACAGAATCGGAAACAGGCTCCAGGCTCCGAGCCATCAGCCCAGAGCCCGACGCGGGGCTCGAACTCACGGACCGCGAGATCGTGACCTGGCTGAAGTCGGATGCTTAACCGACTGCACCACCCAGGCGCCCCTATTATGGTTTTAAAACAGTGCAGCATTTCATTGGTGAGTCATAAAAGAAAAATGGGAAGCTGTGGTTATAATATATTTTGGATAGCTTGCTGCCCAGATGTGCCATGAAATACTTCCAATTCCAGCAAATGTCCTGACACTCCATTACTATCCCCATTTAGGTGGAGTAGAGAAGAGTCCATGTGCTGGGTGCCAAAGAATTCATGTCTCAACTCTGCCACTAAAGCACTAAGCCATCTGCGCAATTCACTCGACCTTCTTGACTTTATTTTTCTTCTTTTGAAAAATGAGGGAATAGGATATCTTGTCTCAAATGCCTTCTAGCTCTTAAACATCTAAGTCTCCTTTCACTCTTGTCTTTGGCATTTTGGATCTGATGCTGAGGCCGCATCCTTTTCTCCCAAAGTATCATTTGTGATTTAGCTCATTCCAGCAAGCTTATACGCTAAAAGGAACCAGAAACTCTCAGGCTCCTATATCACACAAATAGAAACATTAAGAAGTCATCCCCCATGCCAGCCGTTTGATGCTTGTGAAAGGCTAATTTAATACTGGGAAATTTAGGTAACTTCAGAATTGGAGGTGCCCATTTACTCACTGTCATGGGTCAGGCAGCTCAAGTTAATAACTACGCTAATTTAACACATGAATCAGGGAAACTGATGATTGGTCGCAAGCATGTGTGTGCTTAAAAAAGTGGGAATAATGAAAGACTAACACAAGACAAATTGAGCTGTAAGAAATTGGCAAATGGAAATTCCTGCCCAGAAAAAGAACAAGAAATATATTGAGGAGCCTTGAAGGTCCCTAGTGAGCTTCTCATTTTTCCCTGGCTGGGCTCTTTTTCTTTGCAGGTGTAATTCAGTATCGTAAATAAAATTGTGTCTGCTGGAGAGGCTCTGAAGGCCTAGGGAGAGAGGAAGAGCCCTGAGTGTACCTAGTCAGAAGGGAAAGATGACACTGACTCCTGGGAATTCTTTATTTTTAGACCTTGGTGCACGCGTGTGTGTGTGTGTGTGTGTGTGTGTGTGTGTGTGTGTGTGTGTGTCTGGACGGTGAGTGCACAGCTGTGCAAGTCGCTTTCCTTGGCTATACACTGCTGGCAGGGCGTCTGAGGCATCTGGCTCACTTCCCTTGTTTCCTGGTGGGTTATTGTTCTTTGTCTTTAATGGGGAGGATGTGGTAGGTGTGGAGATGCACTGCCCAGACCCCCTTTTCGGGGAAGGACTTGGTGCCCCAATGTTGGGAGTGCTTGCTTCTATATCCTTCAGCTGTCAGCACTTTGGTGCCCTGGTGCATAGGGTACCCTAAGGCCAGTCCCTTCACCCAGGGTGGCCCACATCCAGGGAATATTTGAGGCAGGGTATAGTGTCCTGGCTTTCTTATCTCATCCCCTCTCTGAAGGGCATTCTGGCTCCTGAACACCCTGAGGATTAGGAATGCATCATGGGGTAGCATCGCAGCCTGACTTCTCCCTCTGCTCAATCCTGCTTCCACCCTCCCTATTTTTGCAGCTGTTGATCCCATGGGCACTCCTCAATAAGCATCCACAAACTCATCTTCGATTTAGAGTCCCTTCCTGGTATACCTGACCTGCAACTGAAGACAATGGGAAATGCAAATCAGATCGTGTTATTTTCTTGCTTCCTGGGATGCTGTCAAAACTCTTTTTAATGTTTATTTACTTATTTGGCGAGAGGGGGAGGGCACCAGTGGGGGAGGGACAGAGAGGGAAGGAGAGAGAGAGAATTCCAAGTAGGCTCCTTGCTGCCAGAGCAGAGTCCAGTGTGTGGCTCCATCTCGTAAACCATGAGATCATGACCTGAGCCAAAATCAAGAGTTGAACAGTTAACCAGCTGAGCCACTCAGGTACCCCTGAAGTCCAAACTCCTTAGCAAGGTTTAGAGGTCCTTCATGAACTGGGCCTTATGAGGCGTTCACCTTTTGAACTCCCATTTCCCATTGCTGCCAGACTGATACTGCACCCTACTTTGTGGTTCCTTGACTGTCCCAAGCATTCTCATGCTGATGCTTTATAAATTATGTGTGTGTATAATATATATTATTATTAATATTAAGATAATATTAATATAATTATATAATATAAATTAAGTTACATAATATATAATTAATATAATATTAATTATATATTATGTATATATAATATATATATATAAAGAGTTAAGCCTCTGATCTAGTGTGTACTCTGAACACTGACTACTTGGATTCTTACATCTTCCCTGAATGGTAAGATATCAGAATTTGAAAGCAGATGAAGAAATTGGACTTGCTCAAGGTCACAGAGTAAGCCAGGGGTCCAAAATCCAGTTCCATTGCCTCCTAGTCCAGACTCTTCCTTTTTCCTTTGGATCTTATCTTCAGACTTGCTTCTGCATTTTAAGCATTAAAGGGCCATGGAGGAGCTTACATGTTGCTTCCTCATGTGGCTTTTGCTGATTCTGCAGTTAACTCAGGTGGCCCTTTTATGTGTTCCTGTGCACCCTACACTTCCCCTTAATAGCACTTACATCATTTTAAGGATCTGCTGGATGGCTGTTTTCCTTAATAGACCTTAAGTTCCCTGAGTTCAGGGATTGGGTCTGTCCTGTTCACTATCCCATGTACCTAGTAAGTTTCTAGCATATAGGAAGTGGTCAGAAATATCTATGAGAATACAAGTAGCCAATACATATTTGACTGTCAAACTGAAGGGTGTATACTGTATCATAATTCTTCTTGGGTCCCTCTAGTTGAGCTCATCAGGAAGGCCACATGGGGCTGAATATTTATATCCTTAGACTCCAACAGTCTTCTTTCCTTCCCCTTGGGACATGAAGATTCCATTTTCTCAGGTACATTTGCAATTCGATCCCTGAACTATTTCCTATGTAACCCCCCATGACCATTATTATCAGAGCCAATAACTGAAGGAAAGGAAGTTGGTCATCAAATGGCTTCGCAGTTTCCTTTCAATCTTGAGATTCTGTGATTCTTATCATTTATTCATTGTCAACAAATATTTATTGAGAATCTACCATGTTCCAGACATCATACTAGGTGCTAGAGGTACACTGGTTAAAAAACAAACAAACAAACCTCATGGAGTTTGTTTTAATGGGGGGAGGGTGGGAATATGACAATATACATTCACATAAATCAGATAGTGGTGTGTGCTATTGAGGTAGATAAAGTGTGTCAAGGGATGAGGGTTCTAGGAGAATGGGGTGTTTTATTTTATAACACTGGGTGTCTGTAAGTGCTTGATGGATATCTCAAGTGATCCAGATCTGCCTGAGGCACATCCCACACCAGGGAAGGATGAAAATCCTACCCATCACATCTTCCCTGCACCCCCTCCATAGCCTTTGCTGTTTGCTCAAAAGGCATTTAATCCACTTGGGGTTGATCTGGTTGTGCTGGAGCTGAGGCTCCAGAGCTGGAAATAACTGAGGATGAAGCATTAATTTCTAGGGAAAACACCTCCAAAGGCTAATTTGGTGTCAAAGTGATTTATATGTTTCACTGATAGGTAAAAGTTCAGGAGTCCCAGGGACTTCACTCACCTTAATGCCATTAGAGCTATAAATACCCTTTAAAGACATAGACTGTTGGTATTGAAATATCAGCCAAATGATCTATACAGGCTGTGGAAATATACCACTTCCCTTGCGAAGTGACTCTGCACATAGCCTTCTGAGCCTGTGGAGGCCTCTGAGGCTGCTCCTCTTATTCAAACTGTACATTATCTACCAGGATCCTTCATAGTACCCTTGGCCATCTTGAAAGGAGGACAGACTCTACTAAACCATTATTTAGGAGGACAAGGAGGGCTATGCCTAGGGTACCTTCATTAATTTTCATTATTTGCTCCTGAATTTATTTTTTCCTATGAAAAAGCCATTAATGTGGTGTCAAGATCCATTTGTTCTGGGCATTTTCCTTATTGTGTTAATTTTGCATATCATTAGGATCAATTTTTCTAATAGGTTCCCCCTTTCAAGGAGAAACTCACAAAAGCAACCATGCTGGCCAGCATAACATGACACCCCAGCTCCTGGGCTTATTATGTCTTTATATGTTCTGTGCTGCACTTTGGAGATTCACAAATCTGAGGTGATGGAAAACAATCCAGGAACATGTGTTCTTTAAGGGTCATGCAGCGTCTCTTTGATTTTTGAATCCCTAGTGTCTAGACCTGTGCTCAGGGTTTGAAGTGAACCATTTAAAGTGATACACACATCTGTAACTGCAGTGTAACCTATGCTCTGCCCATTTTGGGGTTTAGGCATGCCTGGGAATCAGGGATCTGGGATGGACAAGGTGAAGGCAAGAGGGTGGAACATGAGGACAGCTAATGGGGGTCTATTTGTATGAGGAACATCTGCGGTGAGAACTTAAGAGGAGAAATACCTGTGCATTTATACAGTCTTGGTCATTGGTGTTATGTATGTATGCGGGAGTATGTGGTTATGAGTAGAATGTGGTGCCGGTCCCTCAGATCTGTGCCCAGATCAGTCTTAAGGGACCTGTTGCTGAGCTGGGGGGAGAGAGGAAAAGCTGCAAGCTATTTCATTAATACTCTCTATACTTTATGTTGCACTCAATGGGAGGGTTCTGGCAGGACTGATTATCCTACCCTATTATTCCACACACGACTTCTCAGTTTTGGCTGTTCCAGTGTGAGTGACGATGTCAGCTGAGAGACTAGTACCCAGAGGAGACAGAAGCAGCGGTGGGGTAGCAGTGTGCCCAGAAAAAGCTGCATGGTACTGGCTGGATTTGCATGTGTACTTATAAATGGACCCCTGGAGATACTCATGGGGTTTAGGAGTCTTTGTCAGAGGCCAAAGTCCTGCATTATTAGATGAGGACAAGGACGGAAAAATGTTATTATTACTGTTAACGTAATGTCGCTTGGATTCACAGGCTGTGGAAGTGTGTGTGTGTGTGTGTGTGTGTGTGTGTGTGTGTGTGTGTGTGTTACATTATGCCAACTCAAGCATACTCAATTAGGACTCCGTATATCCTTGGAGAGTGGAGGCTCTTTCTCTGCCTCTCTAGCGCTTATTTGAAATATAGCTGGGCCAGCACGTCTGGGTGACTTCCCAGCTGGTTTCCCAGGGGGAAGAAAACAGCTCAGAGCACTTGTTAGTCCAAAGGTTTGAATGCACCAGAGGCAAGATAATTAAGGATCTCCAGGAGAGCACAGAGAAGAGTAATTGAGAGAAGCCAAGTGAAAAATAATGGGGGAAGAAAGGGAGACGAAGGGCCATAACTCACAAGGAGTTGGCTGGTCCTTGTTTGGCTGATAGAGGGCTGATTTGAAAGCTAGAAAGGATGGGATGAGTTGTAGGCAAAGGAAGTTTCATTTGAAAATTTTTCAGGATGTCTAAACTGAATGATCCAATAAACTGGGGCACAGAAAGTGAGTCATGTAACTCCTTAGGAATGAAAATTCTCCCAGTGGGTGAGCAGAGAACGGTAGGCTGAGGGTCTGGTTAAGAAAACACCTTTCTGGTCCCTGATACTTCTCATCCTGAACAGAACAAGGCTGGCTTTGGAAAGAAGAATGAAAGTACCATGAAGACAAGACTTGGGTCCTGCTGTGCCAGTGCCATCCAGAGATGTGAGCAGTTAAAGAATGAGGTGGTATGGAGCTGGGAGATTGATATTCTTTGGCCAGGCAACATGGCTGGGGACAGGCAGTCCACAGGAGGTCTCTTTGCTAAGAACTTGGCTTCCATTCTGCTTGTCAAGAGTGGCTTGTAGCTCTGAGTAGTCCAGGAGATTTCTCCTGTTTGTTCCTTCAGATTGAAGGCATAGACAGAAAGGAAATGCAATTTTCTAGAAGCTCCAAAGTGCTGCTGGATATGTGAGTGTTCTATATTAGGACAATCCTTTCTGATGTTGAATTGTTGGCATTGAGACTTCCCCATTCAGTCCAAGATGGTCCTGTGTTAGATGATAAAAATGAATTTAAGGGAAACCACATGATGACTCCTAGTCACTAAAATAGCTGTCATATACTACCTCAGCACTGTCTGGACACCAATGAATATGATACCTCACTGTTATCTTTCCTTTGGCATTATGCCATGGGCATTTGTGGCCAAGCTTCCTGGTTTGTCTGAGACTGAGGGGTTTCCCAGGTTGTGGGACATTCAGTGCTAAAGCCAAGAGAGACCCTGGCAAATCGGGACCATTGATCACAGTTGTGTGGGAGAGCCTGATTAGCTACACCCTGTGCTCAGCTTTATTTCATGTGTCTCCTCTACCACCTCTGACCCAGACTCTATTTGCTTTGGTTTCCATTTTATCAATAAGAGTAACCAGGCAAAAAGAGGGTAGCTGACTTGTCCAGCAAAACATTAATGTCCGTTATCTTTGGGTAATGAAATTTCAAGTGAACTTTACTGTTTTCCTCTGTTCTACATATTGTTTGAATTTATGAAATGAGAACGCATTATGTAATAATAATAATAAACCCAATAAGCCTGTTTTCCTTGTGGAAAAGTAAGTAATTTACCAAAGTCATGTGTTTAATGAGCTGACTCTGGAACCTTGCTCTGATGGATTCCTAAGCCCAGGCTCTTTACGACCATGCAGGCAGGATTGGCTTAGAGGAGAGCCTCCCTTATTATAAAGTCCTTCTAGTTCTTTGGAAAGTTTCCATTCTCACGCCCGACTGACTTAGAACCATCCTATGCTAAATTCTCTATAATGAAGAATGTTATAATGAGTTTTCATTGTTTAACAGCTGCTCAGCTGGGCGGAGCATTCTCTTTTGTGGTGAGCAAATTTCTTTTCAACTACATGATGCCAGATATGAAAATCTCATTCTTAACATATTTAATTAGCACCCTGGGGCAAATACTGATAAAGTTCTTCTATTTCTCATGAATATGGGAGAGTAAATTGGGAGCCCAGTGGAGGGCTCCTAAATTTCTGTATTTTATCACCAAGGCTGTCCATCCCCTGCTGTCTGGAGCATCTGTCCACTTCCCGTTGCTGCCTCAGAAAGGAAGTATGATAAGGGGGGTTGGCCAGCTGACCCCACTGGTGGAGGAGGCTTTGAGCCCAGCGCAGTTCTCAAAATTATTTAGAAAACTACACTCTTTTGTACAGTTTTGTCCAGTCTGCCTTGAATGTTCCAAATTAATGGGACTCATGCTCATTCTAAAACAAATTTCTTTGTTTGCTCTTTCTCTGAAACATGTAAGAGGACTAGAGATTTCCTGGCAGTGTTTCTTCCGTTTTGTCTTGTACTCATTCATAGTTTGGTGGGAGACACTTCAAGACTCACAAGCCTGTGATCCAGGCTTCAGATTCAGACTGCCTGCATTCGGATGACAGATCTGGCCCCCTTTAGCTGTGTGATGCGGGGTAATTCATGCCACACCACCAAGTGTGAATGATCTTATCTGTACAATGGGATAGCAATCATACCTACCTCACTGCATTCTTGTGAATATGAAGTAATGCATATATAACATCTACTGCAGTGTAAATGCTCAACACCTATCTCAGTCACGATTTAACCAGGACAGGCAGAGGTCATGGGCAGGTTTGATCGCACAGGCATGGGCCAAGGGTATGATGCATGGTTGTCAGAAAGACAGAATCACAGACAGGCTGGAACTTCATGGTGTGGTCTGATGCTATTGTCTTATAGGCAGGATTTCTTCTCTCTCTAGGGCAAGTCTGGGTCCTGCTTTTCATCCTTCCAACAGAGATAGCCAGGCTCACTCAGGATAATCTCCCTTACTTAGAGTCAAATGATCAGCAAGGTTTTTTTTAATTTTTTAATGTTTATTTCTTTTTTGAGAGAGAGAGAGAGAGAGAGAGAGAGAGAGAGAGAGAATGAGAGAGAATGAGTGAGCAGGAAGAGGCAGAGAGAGGGAGACACAGAATCCGAAGTAGGCTCCAGGATCTGAGCTGTCAGCACAGAGCCTGATGCGGGGCTCAGACTCACAAACTATGAGATACAAGCCAAGCTGAAGTTGGACGCTTAACCGACTGAGCCACCCAGGTACCCCAAGGAAGTATTGATTGAGTAACTGAGGATTGTAGCCTGGTAAAGGAGACACATATAAAGCTATCACCAACTGTTAGTTGCTGTTATCTGTATTAGTTTCCTGTGGCTGCTGTGACAAATTGCCCCAGGCTTGCTGGCTTAAAACAACAGAAATATATTCTTTCACTGTTCTGGAGGCCAGAAATCTGAAATCAGTATCCCTGGGCTGCAATTAAGGTGTCAGAAGGACCATGCTCCCTCTAGAGGCTCCTTGCTTCTTCCAGCTTTCAGTGACCACTGGCATTCCTTGGCTTGTGAGCATATCAGTCCAATCTCTGGCTCCATGGTCACATTTGGTTTTTTCTCCCCTGGAGGCATCAAATCTTCCTTTACTTTTCTCTTATAAGAACACCTGTGATTACATTTAGGGCCCACCCAAATAGTATAGGATAATTTCCCCATCCTAAGATACTTTAGTTATATCTGCAAAGACACTGTTTTTTGATATATGCTAATATCTATAGGTTCCAAGGATTAGGACTTGATATCTTTGTGGACTATTATCCAGTGTACTATACCACCCCCTTGTATGTTTAGAGGCTTGCTTTGTGCCAGGGGCTTTGCCAAACTGTGGGGAATAGTTATAATGTTAACTATATAATGTTAACTATAATAGTTAACTAAAATGGAATAGTTATAATGTGGATTAGAGAAACAGAACCATAAATATATAAAATAATAAATAAGCTCATGTGATTATGGAATCCGAAAAGTCCTACAACCTGGCATCTGCAAGCTGGAAACCCAGGAGAGCCAGTGTTGTAGCCCCAGTTCAAATGCAAAGGCCCAAGGACCAGGGAAACTGATGGTGTTAGTCCTGGTCTAAGTCTGAGGGAAGGAGAAGACCAGTCAGTGTCCCTTCTTCCACATTTTTGTTCTATTCATGTTCCCAACAGATTGAATAATGCTCCCCCACATTGAGAAGGGCAATTTACTTTTCTGAGTCCGCCAATTCAAATCCTAATCTTATTCATATACACCCCTTACAGACATTCTTGGCAATAATGTTTAGCCAAATATCAGGGTGGTCTGTGGTCTAGTCAGGTTGACACACAAAATTAACCATCACATCATCCTGCTTTAAGGAGCTGACTGGTAATAAATGGAGAGTCTTCAGACACATGAGTACCCATAATACAAAGAGGAGAGTCAAAGTGCCTCAGGATGGTTACCCCAAAATGTGTTGCAGGATTTTAGAGGAAGGTGGAGATCACTCTTGATTGTGAAGATCTGGAAAGGCTTCATGGGGGAGGGAGCATTTGAATGAGGCCTGAAAGGATAAGATTGTCAAGGCAGTCAAACTCAAACTTGAGCATGAATGAGAATTACTAAAACACAGATTCCTGAGCCTCCCCTCCCCTCCAGAGTTTCATATTCAGTAGCTCTGGAGTAGGGCCTGAGAATGTGCATTTTTAGCAAGCTCCCAGGTGATGCTAATGAGGCTGGTCCAGGGGCCATGCTTTGAGGACCACTATTCTAGACACGGAAGGACGATGGTGGAAGGAGAGAGTCCTCCTCCCTCCCTCAAATTACTTTAGGTCACAATTTATCTAAATTAGATGTCATTTTCTGAGAGGTACTCCTTCTTTAAGAGGCTATTTTTCATTTTTGCCCTGCTGTTTTCTTTCATGTTACTTATCATCACCATCATGGGGTGGGGGTTGTCTATCTCTCTTGCTAGAATGTAAGTTCCATTAGGGTAGAAACTCTGTGTCTTCTGTTCATGGCACTTAGAACAGTGTTTAGCACATAATAGGTGCTCAATAAATAAATATTTGTTCAGTGAAAGAATGAATGCTCTCCCAGGTTCCACAGAGTTGATAGTTCTTCAACTACCCTGACTTTGTCACTGCAACCCTAAACCAGTTACTTCTTCCTGAGCACAATTATTTAAATAGAATTAAATTGGTCAGGTTAGCTATTTGAGAGGAGTTTCATTTTTTCAACAAGATGTTCTGGTTGACACAGCCTGTGCAGAACTGAAGATAATTTGGAATTTCCTTAAGCAGTGGAGAAATGCCCATAAAGTAATTAGGATGGTTTAAATTCATTTAATTCTTAATATTTCCATTTTTGAATAAATATTTCATGCATTGCTCTTCTGGGAGGCAAAGAGCCAGGAAATTTCAGCAATAATATGTGTATAAAATTTCTTTTTTCCCTGCAGTGGCACATTTTGAAAGATATCTCAACAGGTTATGACAAGTAGAACAGGAAAATATTATTTTAATTTCCCTGGGTCAATTATTAGAATTACTGAAAAATATACTTAAATCACACTTTATCAGTATGATCCCCTCTGAGGAGGAGGATAGGTAGCAAAGAATTGTACTGGTTTATCATAATTAAGTTTGTGCCCAAAATGCCAAAACAAATCAAATGCATTGGATACATCTGTCTTGTGGCTACCAGATACAACCCTGGAAAGGCGGGAGGTCAAAGCTGTGAAAATGTGACTTGCTACTATAAAGCAGTTTGTAAAATCTAAAGAAAATTGTCAGTAAAGTGCATTTTATGAGCTATGTCCCTAAGATTTCCCTTCAGAAACAGATGTCATATAATAAACAGTAATGGAAACTTTGTGTGGAAGGACATTTTGAATAATCAGGAATTTGTTTTAGTCATTGGGTCTGATGACACAGTGAGTGACGGACCCGTCCTGGTTTGCTTGGGACTTTACCAGTTTTAGCACTGATAGTCTAAAATCCCTGAAAACCCCTCTGGGCTAGGCAAACCTGGACAACTGGTCACCTGAAGAACAGGCTGGCTCCCTTATTGGGTAATGACACCCAATTACCAGGGCAGTAAACAGGTTGAATGGCTCTTTCCCCAAATTGATAAAGAAGTGATTCTTGCATGGGGTGGGTCAATCTCTAATGGGCTTTAGAGGCCAATTGACTGCAATCGTCTTATTATAAAACAAATAAACCCTGACTTAAAAGAAGCTAAGTGACTAATTACACTTACATAAAATAGTATTTACTCCTGTGATTTCGTATTCTATTTTAAATTTTTTTCAACGTTCATTTATTTTTGGGACAGAGAGAGACAGAGCATGAACGGGGGAGGGGCAGAGAGAGAGGGAGACACAGAATCGGAAATAGGCTCCAGGCTCTGAGCCATCAGCCCAGAGCCTGAAGCGGGGCTCGAACTCACGGACCGCGAGATCGTGACCTGGCTGAAGTCAGACGCTTAACCGACTGCGCCACCCAGGCGCCCCATCGTATTCTATTTTAAATTTAAAACAAAGATTGGTGGGGGCGCCTGGGTGGTGCAGTCGGTTAACGGCCGACTTCGGCTCCGGTCATGATCTCGCGGTCCGTGGTTTTGAGCCCCGCATCCGGCTCTGTGCTGACAGCTCAGAGCCTGGAGCCTGTTTCAGATTCTGTGTCTCCCTCTTTCTCTGACCCTCCCCTGTTCATGCTCTCTCTCTCTGTCTCAAAAATAAATAAATGTTAAAAAAAATAAAACAAAGATTGGTGAATGTGTTTTTAATCCTCCCAGTTCACAATCTTTGTTTTTTTTAAGATCATCAATATTTGAAAAATAATTCACCCCTGCCAAATATGTATATAATTAATTGGTGTGAAAATCTCCTAACCTTGTACCAAGATCTTTTTCCTTTTGTTGATAAAAGGACTATTTTAAATCTGTGTGTGTGTGTGTGTGTGTGTGTGTGTGTGTGTGTGTGTGTGTGTGTATGAATGAGAGAGAAATGCTACATGATAGGATTTTTTTTTTCCAGATTTTATTATTTATTAGCTCTGGTAGTGATTCTCATTTGAAGCAAAGGTTAAACACTTTGTGTTCTGGAGGACATTTAAGCTGTGTCTCCCTTGTCTGTTCTCCCCATGGGTATGGATGATGTGCGGGCAGCGAGAAACCTCAGACTTGGTCTCACATCCACAGCCACAGGGCAGTAGAGGTGAGAGGTTTTCCATGGGGGAAGTGGAGGCAGCCAGCCCCGATGGAGGAGTGAGGTTTACTTCCTCTTCTTCCTACCATCCTACCTAATGGCAAATAAGCATTAGATCTTGTGTCTGCTTCAGTAAGGATGAAATGATTCCTTGGACAGTCAAGTGTGTATGTACAAAGGGAATGTAAGCTGCCTACCTGATATTAATCTTCCCTTTTTTGCTTACAGATTCCTAATTTAGGTTGAAGCAGAAATATGAGTAGTTCAAAACACTCCATTTCAAAGCTTCTCTTACACATTGGGTGGCCATGCAGTACAATTCTGACCAATTAGGTACAAGAAACAGAGTCCTTTGCTTTCCCATTACTCCTTCTTCCCACCGAAAAGAGGTTGTAATGCCTGGAGATGCAGCAGCTATATTGTGACCACGAGATAACACACGTGATGAAAAGGCCAAGGAAATGTCACAGCATCAGCCTTGGCATTGTTAAGCTGGTGAACGAATGCGTACTTCCAGAATTTTTGTTAAATGAGATGAATAGGTTAAGCTTGTATGTAGCTCCAGTGGCAGGTTTTTCTGTTTCTTGCAAACAATTGCTTCCTAACTGGTCCAGGATAGCATGAAATGGTGGGGAGAATACTATAGTAGGAAGCCAGAAAAGTGTGTTCCAGGCTGCTTTTTCTGCTTTTTTCTTTCCCCTTGGAAACTTCTGTTAAGATATCCCCATTAAATCAAGTCCTCAGTCCCCTCTTCTTGTGGTGTGGCACATAGTAGGACCTCTGTAAATTTGGCTCAATTTGCACATAGCATAAAGAGTACCTTACTGTTCTAATGCAGATGGAGGAGGTAGATGATTTTTGAGGTCTGCTTTAGGTTGAAGAGGTGTAATCCAATTACAAATCATTTCTGAAGAGAATTGACTATTTCAAAGAAAATTGGAGTGTGTCTGTGTGTTGTACATGTGTGCATGTGTGATGTTTAGAGTTGAAAGTTTAAATACTTTGAAAAATGCAGGGGCACCTGGGTGGCTCAGTCAGTTGAGTGCCCAACTCTTGATTTTGGCTCAGGTCATGATCCCAGGATAGTGGGATTGAGCCCTGCTTCAGGCTATGTGCTGAGTATGGAGCCTGCATGAGATTCTCTCTCTCCCTCTGCTCCTCTCCCCGTGCTCTCTTGCTCTCTAAAAAAATGCGTGCCAAAAATTATTTTAAAAATGCATATATATGTGTATATAAACACATATTTAGGCCTATGACAGGTAATAGCAATAGTGAAGGTATTTTGATTAAATTTTTTTTAACATTTATTTATTTTTGAGAGACAGAGAGACAGAGTGTGGGCAGATGAGGGGCAGAGAGAGAGGGAGACACAGAATCTGAAGCAAGCTCCAGGCTCTGAGCTGTCAGCGCAGAGCCTGATGCGAGGCTCAAACCCACGAACTGTGAGATCGTGATCTGAGCCAAAGTCGGAAACTTAACCGACTGAGCCACCCAGGAGCCCTGGCATTTTTAGTTTAGAACACAGCTGATTTTCCTGCTGCTTATTATTGTGTTTCTCTGGCAAAGACCCTTGTCTTCTCTGGCTGAATTGGGCTCAGCTACAGCAGTGCTGTAATGTATTCTGCCTTTCTACCCCAGACTTATGTTAAAATTGATTAATGTTGAAGAATTGCCTGAGCTTCATGGAGATCTAGGATTATTGCAACCTAAGGTAGGAAGGGCTATGCTGTGTGACCAAGACAGAGGAGTCTATAACAGAATCTGTTCAGTTTTTCTGTCTGGTAAACCGCATTTGTGAATGGACTCTGTTTCCTCAATCCACAGGCCCTGGGGCACCATGGAGCTGAAATGCATCGAATCCAAATGCTTGGGCTTTGTGTGTGATGTCACAGCCATTGCTTAGACAGAGACGCAAGTGGGGCTTTGTGACTTCTTAGAGGTCGTAAACCATCCACACCTGGGATGACCTTGATGTCTTCCAGGACTCCAGACCTCTGTTCGGTATAATTGACTGCAGCCGGTGGGAACTCTCAAGAGGGACAGTCTTTTCCTCTGTATTGATGGACCACTAAAGAAAGCAAGCTGCCAATCAAGATAATTATCAGCGTGCTGCCAATAACCGAGTGAAACTTTGATGATATTCATCAGTGTATTTGTTTTGCAATAGATGAAAAATCCCCATGTTGATTGCCCTAGTTGCTCTAGCTGAGAAACAGACTGACGTGGATTATTTCTGTCTGGTTATCCCTACCAACTCTGCTCATAAATTATGTTCCTTCCCCTTCCTCCTCCGGGACTACCTCATCCTCCACTTCCTGTGACTCCAATTTCATGTATTTCTCATGGGGCTTCTCGCTACCTCTTCCTTGTGCTCCCCCTCACGGACTGGCTACCCAGCTTATATATCTCTGAGTTCTTCTTTGGAGTTCTGGGTGGGACTTTTCTTGCAGTCAGTATCTGACGATAAGGTAACTGGGGTGGCAACAACACTTACCTTAGGGTCATCTTTGCCCTCTTGATAAAGTAAATGAGTGTGAAGAGTCTGTACAATATTCTCTCACATTATAATACCTCTAGTGAGGACCATTACAAGAGAACATAGAATTCAGGTCATTAGAGCTCATCTTCTTTTTTTTTTTTTTTCCTCCAGTGATGCATCTTTGTCTAAATGAGTCTAAATGTCTTGTCAAGTGTACACATCTTTAAAACTAAACTGTTACTGAGGTATGATGAGTATGTTTTTCCTTTATTTTTAATATTTTCTTTGTATTTGATATCATTCCATTCAGCATATTTCAAGAATGCTGGACCTGAACCTCTGTGAATCAAGTATGTTATATTATCCTGGGAGGCAATACTAACCAGAAATGAAAAGCACAGGCTTAAAAAATTCTATATGCCCTACTTCAGTGCCTGGTACTGCCCCTTTCCAGTTGTCTGATCTAGAGTAAGATTCACAATCTGTCTGTAACATAGTTTTAGAATGGGGAAAATATGGGTGCCTGGCTGGCTCAGTAAGTAGAGCATGCAACTCTTGATCTCAGGGTTGTGAGTTCGAGCCCCACATTGGGTGTAGAGATTACTTAAAAAAGTAAAATCTTAAAAAAAATGGGGAAAATAGTTTCTATTTCCTGGCATAGTTGTTATGAGTTAAAAGGAGATAATGTAGGAATGACAGTTAACGTAGGCTTTGACATAGAGTAAGAACGTTATAAATGATGGGTATGTTGTGTGTGTGTGTGTCGGGGGACTCCTTGAGACTGTAGAATCTGGAAATAAATTGGGGTCTAGGTTACATACTCATACATCTATGTAGCCTCATTAGCCTTATACAATTATATTTATTTTTAGTTATCTATAAGCATGTTTATATATGTGTTTATTTTTATAAAAGTGTGAATATGAGTATAAGAACATTATTTGGCAGCTGGTAAGAAGTTGCTTTGCAGCATAAATTTCCAAATTTTTAAAAAATTGTTCTATATGTACTGAATCATTTTTATTTTCTCTAGTCCATCTTTTCTAACAAACGAATTTCATTTTTTTCAAAGTATAAATGTGCTCTGTGCCAAAACCTTCATTAACTCCATAGACCCTGCAGAGTAAGCCCTGTCTCCACAGCATGGCATGCTTCCAGTTTGGCCCCATCTCATGATTTGAGTCTCCTCACCTTTCTTATAGCCCTCTGAATAGTTTCATGCCCCAATTTATCTTTGTTTAGTCCTCGAGCCCATCTTACTATTTATTATCTCCATGCCTTGACAGGAACCATTTCATTCATCCTCCTTCTCTTTTCATCCGGGATTTGGGAAACCTTGATCCCTCTTGAGATGCAGCTAAAATGTCATTCCTTTTCCCCAAAGTCACCCCCTAGGAGCTCTTATTTCTGTACCTTTATTATAGTATCTATTTCGTTGGATTGTAATGATTCATCACAGGAATTTCTCCTCCACTAGATTGAACTCTAACTCCAGTGCCTAATGCAGAGCTGGGAACATGTAAGGATTCTGGGACATACTCTTGCTGAATGTTGGAATGAGTGTGTGTTAAGTGTAAAACACTGAACGTGATGTTTACATTAAAATAAAAACAAGCAACATATTTTTTTGGTTTTTAACAGATAATCAAGATATAATTAACTTTTACCTTATTATTACATAAATATTTTAGCATTTACTTTAAAAAGTATCTTGTAGACCTTAACAGTACTGTCAGTAGAACTTTATGTGAGATGGAGACATCTGTGCTGTCTGATAGGGTCTCCCTCCAGTAGTCACCCGTGGCTGTTGAGCACTTGGAGTGGCCAGTGACCGAGGAGGTAAATTTTTAATCTTATTTAGTTTTAATTAACTTAGATGTAAGTGAAAATAATCATATGTGGTTAGTGCCTGTCCTATGGGATAGTAAAGGTTTACAGGACTTAGTGAAAAATTCTCAGGGTTCATATATAGGTTCAAGGGTTATTTTAAGGAGCCATAAATTCAGGAAGCAAATTGATATCAACTTGAGGTACCTGGAAGACAAAACATAATCACTTTATTTACTAATTAATCACTTTATTTATGTGAAATGTTAACTAACTTTTAGAAATTAATCTATTATGCTCAGCTTCATTAAATATTATATAATAGAGAACAAATTAGGCAAGCAATATTTGCTTTCATTCCAATAAAATTAACTTCCTTTTCTCCCTCAGTATTTGTTAAAAAATGTTTTGGCTTCCTTTTTAAAAAAAATGTTTATTTATATTTCAGAGAGAGAGAGAAAGAGAGCGTGAATGGGGGAGGGGCAGAGAGTGAGGGAGAGAGAGAATTCCATGTAGGCTATGCACTGTCAGCGCAGAGCCCAACGCAGGGCTCAGTCCCGTGAACCATGAGGTCATGACCTGAGCCAAAATCAAGTCAGACACTTAATCGACTAAGCCACCCATTTGCTCCCAAAATGTTTGGCTTCGAAGCACATGCTCATAGGTCATTACTTTTAGTTCTACAGAGAGCGACAGAAGACAGGTAAATTCCAGTAGCTGAAGGGTACTATCCAATAGTATAGAACTTCAAGGTACAATTTAGTAAAGCTTAGACTCAGTGTAATCTTTTATTCCTTCGGCATACCATTTGAGCCTGTGAAGCAATAATTTCCTAAATTGCACCCTTGTGGCCTAAATGTTCATTCAGCTTCCAGAGACTTGTAGTCAAGGAGTAAGTTTTATAGTATGAAATCTGGGTCTGCTAATTTTATTTCCTTTAAGTCTCTAGATTAAGAAATCACAGCTTTCAAAATCAAACCACAAATTAATAGATGGAGGAGGAATCAACTGTGAATCAAAGGACTGAATTGCATACTTGTGAAATTTTTTTCAGATGCTAACAATCCTTTGACTCAGTTTCTAGGAACCTTGAAGCAAAGTTTTGTGATTAATTTTGGTATTAACTATCTCAGGAGGCTAGTTTTATCTACTTCTTTATTCATTTTAATTTCATTGGTCTACTTTAACTTTTATTGACCTGTTTTATAATGTGCTTGGTTTTGTAAGCTATATCTGGTAGTTGCAAATTTCCCCTCTCTACACGCTCAGATGTGCAGAGCAAATGCATTTCTTTTCTGACTTTACTAATAATATCCCAGATGAGCCCCACATTTTGGGCAAGATAAAGGCAATTTATTTAGTCCAATTCAGAAAATTTAACAGTCTCTTTAAATAAAAAGTAGATTCTGAGGTCTTCATTTTTTTTTTTTTTTTTAGATTTTCATACCTTCTCTATTTTGCTTTTTTCCCCAGAAGGTACCAGGTGTGTAAGCGAGTGTAGCTTACATGGCCTCAAGGGGAGGTAACACTTGTTAAATCTGGGGTCAAGTTATCTGTACCCCTTCCATAGGATGATAGCTGTGGAGTGGCAGCAGTTTCTGGACCAGAGAGAATCTGTCAAAGTCCTGAGTATGTTCTCCTTCCTTGTTCTCTTCTCAGCGTGAAGCAGTGGCTGGGGCAAATGGGTTGGCTTTGCAGACTTGCACTCTTCTGTGCTTGCTGTCTCAAGTCTGAACACGGATCTCAGTAGAGAGCTACCAGGCCCATCTGGCTTTCACAGCAAGATGCATTCTGTGATCTATGTACACCACTACCCAAAGTGATATTTCAAAATAGCATCTTTACTCTTTCACTGTATTTCTCAAACAGCACATCTTGAATTGGTGGGTGGAGTTTGGAAGAGGGATTGCCACTCAGATATTCCCAATGCACTAGTGTCTTTGTCAAGAACAGGAAGAACTAAAAAACTGGAATTTTGTATTTGTGGAAAGACTTCTAGGGAGGCAGAAAGATGAATTCTGCCTCAGTCCGTCCTTCCTTCCTTCCTTCCTTCCTTCCTTCCTTCCTTCCTTCCTTTCCTTCTCTCCTCTTATTTTTTTTTCAGTTTTGGTTAAGGCCCAGTTTAGACTGTTTCCTGGGCTTTGGCCCGTGGAAGGACTGTATTCCACTGTTGTGTTTCTCAGCCAGATCTCAGGACCACTAGGAAGTGTCTCTGGCTTTGAGACAGTAAGCATTGACCCTTGTCAGGGATCAGGACAGGACTGATCTGGAAATAGGGATTTGTCTGCATTCTTTTGCTGACTTCTCTGGCTCTCTCTCTCTCCACCACCACATACAGATTTTGCTTGTGAATTTTAGAGTCAGACAGCAGCTTTACCAAGATAAATGAACTTTGTTAATGAGCAAAATAAAATGAAGCCCTCACTGTGTTGGTATCAGTCTCAGCTTGGGTGGAAGAGAAGGAAGCTTGACAAATTATTACAGATCCAAAGCCCAACAAGAGAAAAAGATCATTAAAGAAAGCTTTTATCTGAGATGCTTTATTCCTGGGAATTAGATGGCATTAAAACAGAACAGGCAGCCTCAGTAATGCCCAAATTTGTGAATGCTACTAAAGCATATACTTTACATGTTACTCTCACTAGAACTATTTCTGACGTTGAATGAAATCATGTTGTATATAAGAATCACATCAGCATGTATGACTCAAACTTAAACCTCTACAACACCACAGTTTACCACATATTATTTGTTTGTGAATACAGTGGTTGAATTAATGATTGTGTAATCCATGAATGCCAGAATTTGATGCACTTAAAGGACTCTGCATTATACTCTTTTTTTTTTTTTTAGTATTAGTTTCAGGTGTACAACATAGCGATCCAACATTCATATACATTACGAAATGATCACCGTGGTAAGCCTAGTTACCATCTGTCATCACACAAAGTTATTACAGTATTCTTGACTATATCCCCTTCTGTTGTACTTTATATCTCCATGACTTATTTATTTTATAACTGGAATTTGTACCTCTTCATCCTTTTCAGCTGTTTTGCCCATCCCCACACCCCATCCCCTGTGACAGCACCCAGTTCCCCATATTTAAGTCTTTTTCCTATATTCTGCAGTGTTTGAGGAACCATAGGTGTTTTTAGAGAAACTCTGTTATTACAGGGTTTGTTTCGCTAAGAGAGAGCAAACTCAGTTTAGGATATCTTTGTTTGTTTTGCAGTTGATGAAGAAAGTGGTAGTGGGAAATGTCCTGTCAGATTGGTGCTGGTCTGGTACATCCTCCCAGCTAGCTATGCTAAGCAATAATGTGCAGAGTGCAGAAAGAAAGTTATTGAGGTGCAATGTTTGGTTATTTTAGAATAATACAGTCATCTGCTTTCAGTCTCAGGCAAATCAAACACTAGAGCTAAAACTGTATCATGATTTTCTCAACAGCCATATGTAATGCCAAGAGTCACTCTAGCTTAAAAATCTGCAACATGACACAATGGGAGAGATGAAGAATTATCCATTTCAAATCTGTTTCCCCTCTGTCATTCCATCAAAGATCTAGATGATAATTAGTAACCATAAATTTACCTCAGGGAGTATTTATTGAATGCTTGGGACTGAGAAGGATCCGAAAGCTTTCAACAAGGTCTTCACCTCATGGAATGTTGATAGGAAAGGACATCCTCACAAGAACAATCAAGGAATGATATAAGAGCTTAAAATCAAATGTCCAAGAAATTGGTAGAAACAGTTTCTTTCAGAGTTCAGTGTGAATGGAGGTTGCTGTGGGTTTAGGAAGTTTAAAGAAACTGGGTTGTAAAGAGTGAATAAGAGAGTAGAGGCCAGGTTGTGAGGACTAAATTCAGAGGGAGGTGAGACATAAGAGGTAGACGACAGATATGAGACCACAGGGGGCTACTAAGTCAGGCTGGTGAAGAGAGTCTATGAGGTGGAGCTCTGATTTTGAGGCCAGACTGGGCCAGAGAGTGACGGTCAATTCTAAGAAGGTTGTAGAAAGGGAACTGAGGGGCGTGGCTTCCTTTTGCAGGTAGTCATGAACCACTGGAGAAAGTCAGTAGCCATGTACGTAGCCATTGTGGTCTTGGGACATGTGTGGGCATGGGTGTGTGGGGCAATGTTGTGCAAGTCTTCAGTTAGGAGCAAAGTGTGGGGAGCTCTATTGTAGAGAACGATATTGGGTTAAATTTCAAGAAAATGCTTTTTCAGGCCTCTGAGTGGGGATTCCTGTGGCTGGCAAAAGAGAGTTAGTAAAGTAGTTTACCCTCTATGGAGGATCTGCCTACAGTCAAGAGAAACCTTCACACATGACTTTGGTTCTTTGCCAAGGAACAGAATCTAAAGGCTCATTTGTATGAGGAGTGTTCTTGTGGCTACAACCTAACTAACTGTGACTAGTTCTCCTCTGGCTCTTCTTCCTGAGTTGCCATAATCTTGATGCTTTCTTTCCCTAGTCCAAGAAAGAGAAATAAATATAGGAAAGGATAAGAATGGAGCCCTTCTTGGAACTTTAAAAAGTTGCCATACCAATATGCTTATGTACCTCTTTTATAATGTCATTTTCTGTTTTTAAACATAAAATAGCTACTTAATTCCAACTATACTCTTTGTAAGTCCCTTTAAAGATTAGAAGCTGCTTATCTACCTGTTTCTCTTTATCATCCTCATTATCTTATTAAATTCCCATCATTCGCGATTTCTGTTCTTTATTTTAGTTAGGCTTGTCTCCATACTAACTTACATGATGCCATAGCCATTCTTGTTTCCATGGACTCATTCTTGTATCCCTGTCCTGGGAATAGCAAAGTTTTGGCTTGGATCCAAATTCTAGTCATTCTTTCCATCTCAACCCCCACCTGCTTCATAAATTTTTCTTTCTCAGTGTGAATCTGGAATGATCTTTATTATCTTTGGACCATTACAAGCCTTGAAAAACATAGAGCATAGAATTAGAAAGGACCAAACCATTAGAATGTTGAGGACTCCAGAACATACTGAGTTGTAACCTTTGTAATTGTACTTCCAGTTTTATTTTAAAAGGATCAAGAGTATTAACCTATAGCAGTCTAGGCTTTGTTTAATATATTTCCAGTCGCAGGGAAATGTCAGCTCAATCCCTTTTGTTTTTTGTTTGTTTGTTCAAAAAAATATTTCATGTGTTTTTTCTTTTTTAAAGTGTAACTAACATACAGTGTTATATTAGTTTCATGTGTACAATATAATATTCAACAATTCTGTACATTACTCAGTGCTCAGCAAGATAAGTGTGCTCCTGAACCCCTTTATCTAGTTGACCCCTCCTCCCACCCACCTCCCCTCTGGCAACCACCAGTTTATATTTGAAACTACCAGTTTCTGTATTTGAGTCTGTTTTTTGTTTCTTTTTTCTTAAGTTTTACATATGAATGAAATCACATGGTATTTCTCTTTCTCTGAATGATATTTACACTTAGCATTATACCCTTTACACTATCCGTTTTGTTGGAAATGGCAAGATTTCATTCTTTTAAGGTCTATCTATCTATCTATCTATCATCTATCTATTATCTCACATCTTCTTTATCCATTTATCTAACAATGGACACTTGAGTAGCTTCCAGATTTTGTTTATTGTAAATAATGCTGCAGTAAACATGGGGGTACATATATCTTTTCAAATTAGTGGTTTCATTTTGGGGGTGGGCAGTAAATACCCAAAAATAGAATTGTAGAATTACTGGCTTATATTCTATTTCTATTTTTGATTTTTTGAAGAACCTCCATTCTATTTTCCACAGTGGCTGCACCAATTTGCATTCCCACTAACAGTGCATAAGGGCTCCTTTTTCTCTACATCCTCGTCAACACTTGTTATTTATTGTGGTTTTGATGTTAGCCATTCTGACATATGTAAGATGATATCTCATTGTGGTTTTTATTTGAATTTCCCTGATGATTAGTGATGTTGAACATCTTTGGTCTGTTGGTCACCTCCTGTGTCTTCATTTGGCAAAATGTCTATACATTTTTTAATCAAATTATTTGTTTTTTTGGTGTTGAATTGTGTAAGTTCTTTATATATTTTGGATATTAACTCTTTATCAGATATATTATTTGCAGTTCTCTTCTTCCATTTAATAGGTTGCCTTTTTGTTTTGTTGATGCTTTCCATTACTGTGCAAAAGCTTTTAATTTTGGTGTATTCCAAGTAGTTAATTTTGCTTTTGTTTCTCTTGCCTGAGGAAACATATCTAGAAAAATGTTTATATGGCCAATGTCAAAGAAGTTACTACCTGTGTTTTCTTCTAGGAGTTTTATGGTTTCAAGCCTCATATTTACATCTTTAATCCATTTGAGTTTATTTTGTGTATGGTGTAAGAAAGTGGTCCAGTTTCATTCTTTTGCACATACCTGTCCAGTTTTTCCAACACCGTTTGTTGAAGAGGCTGTCTTTTCCTTGTTGTATATTCCTGTCTCCTTTGGAATAGATTAATGGGCCATATAAGCATGGCTTTATTTCTGAACTCTCTATTGCGTTCTTTTGATTTATGTGTCTATTTTTGTGCCAATACCATGCTGTTTTGTTTATTATCCCTTTGTGGTATATCTTGAAATCTGAGATTGTGATAGCTTTAGCCTTGTTCATCCTTTTCAAGATTATTTTGGCTCTCAGGGTTTTTTTTTTTTTGTAGTTTCATATGAATTTTAAAATTGTTCTAGTTCTAGTTATGTGAAAAATATTGTTGGTATTTTGATAGGGCTTGCATTGAATCTATACACTGTTTTGGATAGTGTGGACATTTTAGCAATATTGGTTCTTCTAGTCCATGAGCATGGAATATCTTTCCATTTATTTGTATTATCTTCAATTTCTTTCATCATTGTTTTATGGTTTTTGGAAATACAGGTCTTTTACCTCCTAGGTTAAGTGTATTCCTAGGTATTTTATTCTTTTTGGTGCAGTGAATGGGATTGTTTACTTAATTTCTTTTTCTGCTACCTCATTATTAGTACATAGAAATGCAAGAGATTTCTGTACTAAATTTCTGTACTAAATTCTTTACTAAATTCATTTATCAGTTCTAGTAGTTTTTTTTGTCTAATCTTCAGAGTTTTATATTTATGTCATATCATCTGTACGTAGTGAAAGTTTTACCTCTTCCTTACCAGTTTGATGCCCTCTTCCTTTTTCTTGTATAATTCCTGTGGCTAGGACTTCCAGTACTGTGGAATAAAAGTGAAGAAAATGGATATCCTTGTCTTGTTTTTGATTTTTGGAGGAAAAACTAGTTTTTCACCAGTGAGTATGATGTTAATTATGGGTTTTTCATATATGGCGTTTTATTTGTTGAGGTATATTCCCTCTAACCCCACTTTGTTGAGAGTATTTATTAGAATGAATGCTGTACTTTGTCAACAGCTTTTCTCTATCTATTGAAATGATCATATGGTTTCTATGGTTTCTTTCTCTTGTTGGTGTGATTTCTCTTGTGAAATGATCATATGGTTTCATATGGTTTCTTTCTCTTGTTGGTGTGATGTATCACATCAATTAATTTGCAAATATTGAGCCATCCTTGCATCCCTGGGAATAAATCCCACTTGATTGTGGTGGATGACTTTTAAAATGTATTGTTAGATTTGGTATGATAATAATTTGTTGAGGATTTTTGTATGTATGTTCATCAGAGATACTGGCCTGTACTTTTTTTGTGGTGTCTTTTTTTTTTTTTTTTTTTTTTTTGACTTGGTATCAGAGTAACTCTGGCCTTATAGAATAAATTTGGAAGTTTTCCTTCCCCTTCTATTTTTGAAATAGTTTGAGAAGAACAAATATTAACTCTTCTTTAAATGTTTAATAAAATTCACCTATAAAGACCTCTGGTCCTAGACCTTTGTTCATTAGGAGTTTTTTGATTACTGATTCAGTTTCATTGTCATAATCAGTCTGTTCAAATTTTATATTTCTTCCTGATTCAGATTTGGAAGGTTATATGCTTTTAGGAATTTCTCTATTTTTTTTCTAGGTGGTCCAATTTGTTGCCATATAATTTTTCATAGTATTCTCATATAATCCTTTATATTTCTGAGGTGTTTGTTATTTCTCCTCTTTCATTTCTGATTTTATTTATTTGAGACCTCCCTCTTGTTTTGATGAGTCTGACCAAAACTTACCAATTTTGTTTATCTTTTCATAAAACCAGGTCTTGGTTTCATCGATGTGTTCTATTGTTTTTTAAATCTCTATTTCATTTATTTCTCTTTTAATCTTTATTATTTCCTTCCTTCTACTGGCTTTGGGATTTGTTTGTTATTCTTTTTTAGCTTGTTAAGGTTTGAAGGCAAGTTGTTCATTTGAGATTTTTCTTGTTTCTTTAAGTAGGCCTGTGTTGCTAGTATTGGTACTTATTGCCATTTTGTTACTTGTTTTGTGGTTGTTTTTGTAATCCACTCTGTTCCTTATTTTCTTTTCTTGCTCTCCTTCCTTATATTTGATGGCTTTCTTTATTGTTATGCTTGGATTCCTTTCTCTTTATTTTTTGTGTATTTATTATAGGTTTTTGATTTGTGGCTACCAGTAGGTTCATGTATAACATTTTATGCATATGGCAGCCTATATTAAGTTGTTGTTCACTTAAGTCTGAACTCATTTTTTAAAATATTTATTTATTTTTGAGAGAGAGAGAAAGAGGGAGAGAGAGAGAGTGCCCAAATGCTGGAGGGCAGAGAGAGAGGGAGACACAGAATCTGAAGCAGGCTCTACGCTCTGAGCTGTCAGCACAGAGTCCTATGTGAGGCTTGAACTCACAAACTGTGAGATCATGACCTGAGCCAAAGTTGGACACTTAACCGACTGAGCCACCCAGGCACTCCAAGTTTGAACTCATTATAAAACCACTAAACTTTTATGCGCTTCCCATGTTTGATGTATATGATGTCATACGTCATATCTTTTTACTTTGTAAATCCCTTGACCAATTTTTATAGATATGGATTTTACTACTTTTGTGCTTTAACCCCTGTACTGGTTTTTATAAGTGATTAACTTACTGCTTTTATTATATGCTTGCATTTACCTTGAAATTTTGTCCTTTCATAATTTTCTTACTCCTGATGATGGCCTTTCCTTTCCACTCAAAGAACTCCCTTTAACATTTCTTATAAGGCTGGTTTAATGAGCTGTTTTAACTTTTGTCTGGGAAACTCTATCTCTCCTTCTATTCTGAATGATTATCTTGCTGGAAGGAGAATTCTTGGTTGTAGGTTTTTTCCTTTCAGTATGAATATATGATGATATTCCCTTCTCAGCCCCAAATTTCTGCTGAAAAATCAGCTGATAGCCTTATGGGGTTTCCCTTGTATGTAACTGTTTTCTTTATTCTTGCTACTTTTAAAATTCTCTCTTTATCAGTACTTTTGCCATTTTAATTATTATATGTCTTGGTATGGATGTTCTTGGGTTGATTTTTTGGGAAGGCTTACTATGCCCCAAATTAGGGAAGTTTCCAGTTGTTATTTCTTCATATATATTTACTGCCCCCTTCTCTCTCTCTTCTCTTTCTGGGATTCCTATAATGTGAATGTTATTATGCTTGATGATGTCACTGAGTTCCCTTAACCTATTCCCAGTTTTTATTATTCTCTTTCCCTTTTACTATTCAGTATGGTTGCTTACCATTACTCTGTCTTCCAGGTCACTGATCCGTTCTTCAGAATCCACTAATTTGGTATTGATTTCTTGTAGTGTATTTTTTATTTCAGTTATTGAATTCTTCAACTCTGCTGGTTCTTTTTATATTTTCTCTTTGTTGAAGGTCTCACTGATATCCACCACTATTTTCTCAAGTTAGTAAGTATCTTTATGATTATTACTTGGAATTCTTTATCAGACATATTACTTATCTCCATTTCATTTAGTTCTTTTGATGTGGTTTTCTCCTATTCTTTCATTTGGGACATATTCCTCTGTTCCCTCATTTTTTCTAACTCTCTGCTTTTATTCTATGAATTAGGAAAGACAGCTACATTTCCTGATCTTGAAAGTAGTAACCTTACGAAGAAGAGATTCTCTGGTGCCCTGTAGTGCTATGTCCTCTGTTAACCATAACTAGGCACCTCAAGGGTGTCTCCTATGTTGGCTACATACACCCTACTGTTGTGGCTGAGCCATATTTTCCTTTAGTCTAGTTAGCTGCAATAGCCAACTTTGCCTGTTATGGGTGCACCAGGCAGGGTTTTGTCTCTGTGCTGTTAAGGGGCCAGTCTGGGGCCGTCATGGGCTTGAAGGTGGGTAGTGTTAGCAGTCAGACCAGTTGCCTGCCCTCAGCCTTTCTTGTAGGGCTGTAATCACAATGATCAGCAGGGCACTCGTAACAATGTTTAGCCTCTAGAGCTCCAGTTGAACTGCTGTGTGCCCTTCTTTTCAGGGCAGGAGTCACTTTGGAGTGGCAGTGGTTCCTGCCAGGGCTGCTTGCAGGGTATATTGGGGGCAGGAGCAACTTTGGAGATCATCTGCAGAGTTGGGCAGGTGAGATGGGGTAGAGATGCAGAGAATGTTGGAGCAGGATGCCATGGTGCTAGCAAGATAGTTAGATAGTGTTCACATTGGTTCCTCCAAGTGTCCTGGTATCTATGCTGTGGGTTGATGGGGGGAGCAAAATGGTGCCCACCAGTTCTTTTGTTCTTTGAGAAGTTTCCTACATATCCTTGCCCCTCCAGCAGACTGAGATTAGTAAATAACATGAACTTCACATATACACGATGCACTTTTCAAATTGGTAGAGTTATTTGTTATACTGGCTTTTTTAAGTGTGGGGACTTAGTTTCCTGTTGCCCTCTACATTTCATAGAGCTAAACCTGCCAAGTTTTGAAGTACCCAGAGATAAATCCTACTGAATATAAAAATCGACAAAGTTAAATCCCATTGGATTTCAAAGTCAAATGTTATGGGGACATGATCCCTCCTCCTCTTTCCCATGTGTCTTCTTCTCTATGATTAACCATGGAAAGTCTGTTCTGCCAGTCTTCAGGTCATTTCCTGAATTAGTTACACTGATGTGTCCATCAGTGTGTAACTGATGTATCTTGGTGTATCCATGCGGCAGGGTGAGCTCTGGATCCTACTACTTTGTCATCTTTTTAGATCTTAGCCCATTTACTTTTGCTTCAGAGGGGCTTCTTTTGTTTGACTTTTTTTTTATACTATAGAGGCAGGACAGAGAACTTTATTTCATGTTAAAATTTTTATTTTTTTTTAAATTAAAGTTAATGTTACATTAGTTTCAGACATATAACAGTGATTTCACAATTCTGTATGCAGAGAACATTTTTAAATGGCTTTGTATTGTGTGATAGATCACAAATTTATTGAGCACCACCTGGCTTTCAGGCATGGTACTAAGCACTGGAAATTTTAAGGTGAAAAAACACAGTCCCTTACTTCAAGGTACTCATAGTATACTCTGAGAGTGAGCCTGGTACATAATGTGTGATCAATAAATGTTTGTTGAAGAATAAAAGAAAAATAGGTAAGAAAATCATGTATTATCACTGATTTTTAAGAATACGGTCTCTTGGGTTAGATTGACTGCCTTTGAATCTGGCTCTGACACTAGCTATTTACTAAACTTTGTCTCAGTTTCCTCATTATAGAATAGAACATTAGATTTGAATGAGATAGTATATAGAAAGTGCTGAATCCCTTGTCTGGCACATAGGCGCTCCATAAATAGATGAGCATGACAATGATTTATTGGATAGAGGCATTTGCAGAATGCTATGGGAACATAGAAGAGGGGCATTCCACTCAGACCAGTTCGTGGGAGGGTGGGGGGGACTGGCCAGTGAAGGTGTGTGAAAGGAAGTCCTCTGGGAAGCCTGAGCTATGCTGAGCTTGTAGGAAAATGTATGCTAGTGATTGAAAGAAAACATTTTTGACCTTTAAAAACCTGAAGGTGGTACAAATGTTCTTAGGCTCAGTTAGAGATGTCATCAGTAATGTGACATTATTCTAAGAATTTCAGGGCAAGTATTACTTTCTGTGACAATAATTGATTGAAATAGCTTACCATGCGCTGGCTCCGCACTCAGTGTTTTTGTTAGGGATGTCTGAAAATATCTATAAGTAAGAAGGGTAAACAACTAAAAAACCACTGAGCAACACAGTTTTTTAAAGTTTGTTTATTTATTTATTTATTTATTTATTTATTTATTTATTTATTTATTTTGAGAGAGAGAGAGAGAGAGAGAGAGAGAGAATGAGCAGGTGAGGGGCAGAGAGAGAGAGGGAGAGAGAGAATCCTAAGCAGGATCCTTGCTGTCAGTGCGGAGCCTGATGTAGGGCTTGATATCACAAACTGCAAGATCATGACCTGAGCTGAAATCAAGAGTTGGACACTTAATTGAGCCACCCAGGCACCCCTAATTTTTTACTAGCACCTGGACTTATAAAAATGGTATTAAATGCAGAGTCTGATTGTTTTTTTTTTTAATTTTTAAAGTTTTTATTTATTTGTGTGTGTGTGAGAGAGAGAGAGAGAGAGAGAGCGAGTGAGAGAGCATGAGGGGGGAGGGGCAGAGAGAGAGGGAGACACAGAATCTGAAGCAGGCTCCGGGCTCTGAGCTGTCAGTGCAGTCACCCAACGTGGGGCTTGAACTCATGAACCAGGATATTGTGACATGAGCGTAAGTTGGATGCTTATCTGACTGAGCCACCCAGGCACCCCAGAGTCGATTGTTTTTATGTATACTGATCTCCTTAGTTTGTTGGGGGAATAAATACCCTCACAAACCAATGTTAGAGGGCCAGATGGAGGGAATTCTATTTTCTATAATCACATGTGGAGTTTTGCTGTTGATTTTACTTTCAAGAAATGGGATAGAAATTGTTATTTCTGCATATTTCTGGGCAGAATAAATACTCACATTTCTGGATATCTTATTTGCAGCTATCAAACAAAGTGTTTTTTTTTAAGAATACTTTTATAGTTTTATCTCATAGCTTTTGGTAGTCAAGTGTCAGAGCAAAGGGTGTATCTGGCTGCATGAATTTATGTCCTATTAAAATTTATACCCAGCACTGGGTGGCTCAGTGGGTTAAGCGTTCAGTTCTGATTTCTCCTCAGGTCATGATCTCAGGGTTCATGAGTTTGAGCCCGGCATTGGGCTCTGCACTGGTGGCACAGAGCCTGCTTGGGATCCTCTGTCTCCCTCTCTCTCTACCCCTCCCTGGCTCATGCATACATGTATTTTCGTTTTCTCTCTCAAAAATGAATAAATAAACATTAAAAACAATTGTTACTCAAACTCTTTAAAAGTATCTCAATGTGTAGTTTGATCTCAGTTTTAATAATGTATGCATATATACACCAATACTTGTAATAGATGTAGATATACTTATAATCAGAGAAAAATTACACAAAGGTGTTAACAGTAGATCATCTAAGAGCTGTTCTACCATTAGGTAGAATAGGTGGACATTCATAATCTACATGCCTTTTAAAAATGTTAATTTATTTATTTTGCGAGAGGGGAGAGAGAGACAGAGAGACAGAGAGAGAATGAGAGGGGAGGGGCAAAGAGAGAGGGAGAGAGAGAATTGCAAGTAGGCTTTGCACTGCCAGTGCAGAGCCCGACATGGGGCTTGAATTTACAAACTGTGAGATTATGACTTGACCCAAAACCAAGAGGCAGACTCTTAACCTACTGAGCCCCCCAGGTGCCCCAGAATCTTAAGCAGGCTCCATGCTCTGTGTGGAGCCTGACATGAGGCCCAATCCCATGACCCTGGGATCATGACCTGAGCTGAAATCAAGAGTTAGATGCTCAACTGACTGAGCTACCTAGGTGCCCCTTATATGCTTTTGAATTATAGTAGTGAGGCTAGGCTACCTGCTGTAACAAATAGACTGAATAGAGTCGGTGGCTCAAAGGACATAGACGTTTAGTTTTTCCTTGTGAAACCAATCTAAGGCAGTTCTTAGACACTGAGAAGGGTAGGAAGGAGCTCTGCTTCACATAGTCATTCAGATGTCCATGCAGCTAACAGAGTTTTCCCGATAATCATATCCAAGCCTCTGGGCATTGACAGCTGAGTGGCAGAAGTGAAATAAATATAGAAGATTTATGGTGGTGGCATATGTGTTTGACGAACCATGCCTGGACATGGCACTTTTATACACAGTTTGCTAGAACTCAGTCATGTGACCACATCTAACTGCAAGGATGGCTGGGAAAGAGAATCTATGTTCCCAGGAGGAAGACAAGACAGATTTTGGTGAACAGCTAGGTCCTACCACAATCAGGCTCTCTGGTCACCAAATATCCAGGTTCTCCTTTCTACTTACATGGAGAACACACTTATGCTCTTCCTTAAGGGAGATGGTACTGAGCTTTGTCTAAATGCTATATAAGATTCAAAGGCAAGGGTCCCAGGGTGATGTACAGTCTTCTCAATCATTTCCACATATGCTTCTTAATGGTCTGGGCCTTGTGTGTTAAGACGATAAGTCATCTTTTCCTTCTTTCAGTAACACACACACACACACACACACACACACACAGTCACACACACAATGATGAAGGTGGGACCAGATAACTATTTCTCATTCAGGAAAAGGAAGAATGGGAGTCACATAGCCATCACTGGTTCAAGGCAACAATGAAACCTTGCTGTGCAGACATTGTAAAGGCCTCCTTCCCTGGCAGTAGGGAAAGTTCGCTAAATAAATCCTGACTCTGCCCCCTTGGAGGAACTCCTTTGCCTACTGATTGACCCCAGTCTCTGAGCGCATCTTCCTTTTGCATTATCCTCCCTAGCCATATGTGAAGTGAATGTGAGGGACAGCTTTCTCAGCTTGCTTTCTGCCTGTGCCAAGATGGGCTCTAAGAGTTCTTTAATGCTTGAATAGTCAAAAGCTTTTTTGTTGTTTTTTGTTTAGGCATAGGTTTCTTTGGTAGCATGATTTCCTCAAGTATTTAAAATTTTTTTAATGTTTATTTTTGAGAGAGAACGAACAGGGAAGGGGCAGAGAGAGAGAGAGAGAGATAGAATCTGAAGTGGGCTCCAAGCTCCAGGCTGACAGCACCGAACCTGATGAGGGGTCGAGCAGGGAAGGGGAAGAGAAAGAGAGACATAGAATGTGAAGTGGGCTCCAGGCTCCAAGCTGACAGCACAAAGCCTGATGAGGGGCTTGAACTCGCAGACTGTGAGATAATAACCTGAGCCGAAGTCGGACACTTAACCGACTGAGCCACCCAGGCACCCCTGATTTCCTCAAATATTTAGCAGGCTCCTGATCTATTTGTGTCTAGTAGCTTCCATAGGGGAGAAATGTGATCCCCAGAATTCTTTCCTAAGCCAAAACACACAAGCCTTATCTGTTTCTTCACTTCCATAATCTAGCACTTACCTTCTTCAATTTAATGGTGACTTTCTGGCAGCCATTTGAAACTAAAAGCTTAGATGGAAAGGAAACAGACTTAATATTATTTGCTGCAATGTTAAATACCTCTGTTTAGCTAATATGGACCCTTCAAGGCCCATTTTTAGTCTTATTTCCTATTGTTTGTGGTTTGGAAGCAGTTTTGCAAAGTTTGATTTTCTAGATTTTCTTCATTCTCTTTCATTTCTGCTTGCAAATCAACCAATTTTTTGAGCTCATCTCTTTCTTGTAAATCCTTCCTAAATACAAGTAATAGTCAACATACTCTAATATTTGTTTTGTAATCACTTCCTCAACAGCTAAAAGCATAGAAGGCACTGGGCCTGCCTTTCAAGGTAAAGGTGTTAGCAAATGTCTCATCAGTGCATATCGTGGGTCTCCATCTCTCGAGGAATCCCCTGGATTGCTCTATGTTTTCTCTCTTTTTAAAATTTTTTAACATTTATTTATTTTTGAGAGAGAGAGAGAGAGAGAGAGAGAGAGAGCAAGCAGGGTAGGGAGAGAGAGAGGGAGACACAGAATCTGAAGCAGGTTCCAGGTTCTGAGCTGTCAGCACAGAGCCTGACACAGGGCTTGAACTCATGAACTGCAAGATCATGACCCCAGGTGAAGCTGGATGCTCAAGGGACTGAGCCACCCATGCAATCCTGCTCTATGTTTTCTTTACTCAAGTATTTTCCAAGTTCTCCCTCTGCTCCATTGAATAACTACCCAGTGGTAGTGCAGCTTTGTATAAAACACCCTCATATAACTTAATTTTCTTACTTAAACCCTATAATAATCCCAGGAAATAAGAGTGGATATTTTTATGATCAGGGATCCAATGCAGAAAGATGAAGTGACTTTGCCATACCTGTCATACCTGGTGAGAATTGGGGCCAAGCCTCAAGCCCAGGCCTTCTCTGGGTACACCCTGTCCATGCCACATTTCAACCCTGGCTGCACCTTTACATCACCAATTCCTTGGTTTCACTCAAGAACAAGTAAAAAAAAAACCTAGTCACTATGTTTTTAAAACTCTGTAAGTCATTCTAATATGCAGTCAGCTAGAGACTGTCTGTCCAGTGCCAGGCTGCCAAAGAGACTAAACTCACTGAGGCCTGCATTATGGGGAGCTGGGGACATGTTCTTTTGCTTCATTTCCTGTTGAATGTGATAGAGAAAACCTTTGAGGTGAGATAAGTGTTGGTAGTCTGGCAAAGACCAGGAAAGAATGTTAACTCTTGGTTCTTGTAGCAACGCAAAGGAGTCAAGAAAAGGGAAAAGAGGGGGAAAAAAGCCAAGATACTTGTTTGAGCCTGAGAATTGATTCCAGTGGCTTAAGATTTCTTCCCAAAGGCTCTGGAACAGCCCAAGGCAAATCTGTAGGAAAGAGAAATGCCTCTCTCCTTGTATTGTTCTCCTTTCCCTGTCTGCTTCCACACCCTCTTCTACCACATTTCCTATGCTCCTATAGGCATGATCCTGGCAAGAGATGATGGTGGCTTGAGCCAGGGTGTATGGAGGAGGTGGTGAGATGTGGTTGAATTCTGGATATACTTTGAAGGTAGAGTCAGTGATTACTTTCTAATGAAATAGATGTGCAGTTTGAGAGAAAGGCATGGCGAGGGACTGGTAGCTTCCGGAAGGATGCAACTGGCATAAAGTGACACAGGGAATATAGTGGCGAGGGCAGTTTTCAGGGAGAGGATGAGGAACTCATTTAGCACTGTGTTGAGTCTCAGCCTGTTAAATTTGAGAGTCTGTTAGACATTTTGGGGAAAATACTGTGGAAGCAGTTGGATATTGGATATGTGAGCTTAGATTTCAGAGTGAGGTATGAGCTAGAGATCTAAGTTTGGGTAAGTAGCTATGTCAAGAAATCATAGATGTGAAATAGCAAAGTGTGTGAACAAGGCTCTGAAGCATGGTTGCCTGGGCTGGACTCTTGGCAAATAATCTAACCTTTAGGCCCAGTTTCCTCATCTGTGAAATGGGGATAATAATTATAGTGTCCAGGGAGTTGCTGTGAGAAGTTAGTAAATATATGTATATTGCACAGATAAAGACCTTGTTCTATGGAGTACTAAAAATGTTAGTTATTATTGTTGTTGTTCCTGTTTTATTATGAGTTGCTTTTTGTTGTGATAATTGTTAATGCCTTTCATATTATTATTGCATTCAGTTATCATAAGAAACGTATAAGGTAGATATTATTATTTTCCTTAACAGAAATGGGGAAGCCAAGACCCACAGAGGATAAATCACTTGCCCAAGGAGACCCAGGCCTGTTTGACCCCAAAGATTGGGTACTTAATCATTTTTTATAAATAGTAAAATCTAGTCTTATCTATAGGTCAAGACAGGAGATTAGAGTCATTAGTTTATATAAATAGCCAAACTAGAAACTCAATGAGTTTAAGCTTGAAATAATCCTATGAACAAAGCAACAGGACAATTTGAAATGTCAATGTGACATTATGTTCCCCAGTAAATTAATAAGATGTGACTGAAGGCCTTTCTTGTCGTGGCTGTAACAATCAGAAGCCACACTTCTCTCCCCTCTAATGTCAGGCGACGACAATAGGCAATCAGTAGGAACATCCTTCAAATACCATCTAAGTCTTTTTCATACACAAAGTTGATGTATTTGCAGTATCGAATTTTATTCATTTCTGTTGGAGGAAATGTGGCTTTAAACACTATTATATAATGACACGAGCAATGTAAAAACAAAGTCGGTTTCCAATAATTAATTTGGTATTGGTAGAAAACTCTCATTCTCCTTTTTGTTGTTGTTGATGTTGAGCTAAGAGTTCAGCCAGGTGTTTTGAGTGCCTTTGAGGCATGGGCCAAAAGCTGTGAGGTCCCAGGAAGTATTTAAGGCATTTGATCACCCTTGTGATTACTCCTCGTATTTTGAAATCCTTTCATTTTGGCCATTTCTTTGGTTATAGATTCTTGGTTGCCAGTCTTGTCCATGGCTTTGGCCACCTTCTCCATTCAATATCATTGCTACTTCTGAATCCTGTCTAGATCATCCTGATAACTCTGTCCTATGGATTATGGTCAGCTCCCTACTTACTATATTCTGGTACTTATCTAGCAACTGGCTTAATAATTAACACTCCTTTTCCCAAGTAGGCTAGAGTGAAAACATCCCCATGGATGAGGATGGTTAGTCCTTGTTGCCATAACTCTTATTCAAGGAGATGAGAGGGCTCTCAGCTAAGATTACAGATTTCCAAACCTGGCGAGTGCCCCTAGGATTTTGTCAATATGGACCCTTCTGTGCTCAAAATGAAGGTTTAATATTTTCTTTTCTTGGGAGATGAGATTGAGAGGGGGCATCTTTTTTCTTTTTTTAACATTTATTTTTGAGAGAGAGAGAGACAAAAAGTATGAGTGGGGAGGGGCAGAGAGAGAGGGAGACACAGAATCTGAAGCAGGCTCCAGGCTCTGAGCTGTCAGCAGTACAGAGCCTGACGTGGGATTCAAACCCACAAACCACGAGATCATGACCAGAGCTGAAGTCGGACGCTTAACTGACTGAGCCACCCAGGTGCCCCAAGAGAGGGGGCATCTTTAATTCAGGTGTGTGTGTGTGTGTGTGTGTGTGTGTGTGTGTGTGGAGACAGGTTTTCAGAGCATATGGACATTTGAAAGACCAGATCTCACAGACACCTAGACCTCATCTATCTGTATTTCTTTTTTTGCCTTATCACCTACATTCAAACTATCAGCCATTCTTGTTAGGTCTACCTCCAAAATATATCCATTGTCTGTTTACTTTTCACCTCTCTTCTCCTTCTACCCTGGTCTGTGTATCCATATCTTGTAGCCTGCAGTCTTGTGATAGCCTCAGAAGAAGTATACATACTTCCCCTCTTGTGCTCCCGTAGGTTATTCTCTACAGAGAAATTAAATAAACTTGTAAATCATAAACCTTATCATTTGACTCCCCTTCTTTGAAATACTGGCTTCTCATAAGGCCCTGTGTGGCCTATCTCACTGACCTTACCTAATACCTCCTTGGTCACCATATTGACCCACAAGACTTTGTTCTGCTTTTGAACAGGACAAGTTTGTTGTAGCCTCAGGGCCTTTGTACTTGCTATTTCCTCTACCATGGAAGTTCTTTGTGATGGTCTTCCTAACCAGGGTCCTTTTAGTAAAAATCTTAGTTCAAAGAGAGGCCTATTGACTCCACCTAAAGTAGTTCTCTCCTGCCCCTCCATTATGTGTATTCATACAACAAATATTTATTTAATGCCTGCTATATTTCAGGCACTGTCTGAGACACCAGAAATAAAGTAGTGAGTAAGACAAATAGTTCCTGCCTTCATGTGTCTTATAGTCAAGTGTTCCATCTGGCTGTTTACTTTTTTTCATTGCATTTACATCTATCTGAATTACTGATTGGCTTTCTTGATTTAGTCTTTCCACCCCAATCCGAAAAAGATAGGGAAAGACAAATTGTTTTTGTCTTTTCAGAATCCCTGAGGTGATCAGTCTCAGGGAGGCTGAAATTAGAAGGCTTTAGAGACATCAAGGATCAAAGTTCGCACAGTTTTCTGACCTCCCTGGCTTCAAACATTTTTGAAACAAGAATTCAAGAATGATACTATCAAAGACAGTGCACAGATGTGTCCTTAATTTACACTGGAAACAGTATTGCCCATATCCCATTTTTTGGTGGCAGTAAATTTTGCTTCATTGGTTAGAATCTCTAGACACCATCTTTGTCTAGATTTTGGTTTCTATGTGAGAATTGCAAAGTCATTCAGATTTTACCAAACCCAGTTTTCAGTCATTCAGATAACTCAGTGATTCAAAATTATTTAATAATTCAGTAATTCTGCCTCTAGAGGTTTTGATTATTAGGGTTAAGCGGGGATGACTTATTTATTTATTTATTTATTTATTTATTTATTTATTTATTTTTGAGACAGAGAGAGACAGAGCATGAACAAGGGAGGGCCAGAGAGAGAGGGAGACACAGAATCGGAAACAGGCTCCAGGCTCCGAGCTGTCAGCAGAGAGCCCGATGCAGGGCTCGAACTCACGGACCATGAGATCATGACCTGAGCCAAAGTTGGACGCTCAACCGACTGAGCCACCCAGGCGCCCCGGGGATGATATTTTTAAAAACCACTCCAAGTGCTACGTTTTGTAAAATACTTTGTAGAGTGTAGTCTGATATTATAAGCCCTGATTCTTACTTTCAGCATCTGGGGTCCCAGGGAATCTGCAACTGCAGGATCTTCTGAATTTAGGTGGCTATGGATCTAGGTTTGCTTTGGGTAGTCCTGGTGTATATCTATTTTCCTGGCTCATTATTCTCAGTGACACCTTTCACTGTCAGAAATGTCCCAATTTGGGTGATGTATTATATGGTAACTCTATGTGGATGGTATCACACTCAAGAAACTATTATGCACAACTTCTTCATTAGGGACTAAAAAGATAGTCTCGTAAGAAAGGAATTAAGTGGGAATCTGCGTCCTGGCTCAGAGCTTCTACCATGGAAATTTTTGGACTAATCCAGAGTATAATAAAGTCATCCCTCATATTTCAGGAATTCTTGTTTCTTTTTTTCTTCTCATTACTAGTCCTCTGACAGACTTAACTTGGAAATATATTTCTTTGTCTAGATCTGTGCTGTCCCGTACTATAGACAATGAATGCAACATGTGACTATTTCAATCTTAATTCAAATTAATAAATATCAACTCAAATAAAAAATCCAGTTTTATTGTCTCACTAGTCCCATTTCAAGCACTCACTAGCTATAAGTGGCCAGTGGCTGCTATGTTGGGCCATGAATTATAGAACATTCCATTATTGTAAAAAGTTTCTATTAGACTGAGCTGGTCTAGGTTGTATTTCCATAGATTTTGCCCACCTCGATTTGTGTCTAAGACTTTTCCAAGTTATGACTTGAGAAGGGTTACAAAAGTAAAAATAATGTTGTTGGAAATTGTTTTAGAGATTATCTAACCCAATCTCTTGGTATAATTGATGTGTGAACAGCTTTAGAGAGATTAGGTAGTTGGCCAAGATCACTTGGCTAGATCTTAGACAAAGTTAGCTCGATTGAGTATTCAAACTAGTTATGTGATCTTAACTAATTGCTTGCTATCAAATTGTCCATCTGCAAAATGGGAACAATTACAATAGCCCTTCCTCAGAGTGACAGTGAAGTAGCCTTGTAGCATGTGAAGATGCCAGCTGCCGAGTAAGTACCACCTTGTGTCATTAAATCATACACTGGCTTTGCCAGGACCCTATGGACTCTTTAGTGTAATTCACTATGAATGCGATACGGAAATGGAGTAAAAACCAAGCTAAATCAAAATAATCGTCAGTATGATTAGGTCCAAAGATGAATTACACACACAGTCTATTTTGTTATCAAAATAAGTTCTCCTAATGAGATGTGCCCCATTTCACATGGTGTTGTAAAATGGCTACTACTTTGGGGGCTTTGAAGACCCTTTAAGCGATGCTGTTCGTAGTGCTTCATATTTATTTGACATCTTCAAAGGAAATCGTAAACCTGTTACTGTCTGTCCATTTGGCCTGGTTACTAACACCCTGGCCTTCTTCAAAAGAAAGAGCAGTTCAATACTGCTTCCCCCTTGTGGAACACCCTGTCAGGTGGTGGATTCGCTGCTCTGGGAGAATGCTTTGATACATGTGTGTGGTGCATGAAAGAAGATGCACAGAACCCTTGTGTGATCATGGCTTGGACTTTGCTTCTTTTTGGTGGAATGTGCGAAGAGGAGGGCTGGAGCAAATGTCTGCGGGGAGAGAAGAGTATCGGATGGGTTCTGGGTATGAATTCAAAGCTCTCTTATTATGTATCAAACAAATGAAAATGGGTATTTTGGGAGCCTTGTGAGCATAGATTTTAAAATCTAAGATGTGGCAGAACACTCATGGGATTGCCTCCAAGGCATAGGATTTAGAGTCAGAAATCTTTAGTAAGATCTGTTAGTGACAAATGTGTAGTGATGGGCATGTCATTCTTCCTCTATTAGCCTTAGTCTTTATCAGTGGGGGATAATATTCCCGCTCTTCCTTTTCATAGGGCTATTGGGAGAATTATGTGAGAAAGAGACGTGAAAATACCTGTTGATTGCAATGCCATATGTAGAAACAGGTAGCATTTATTCTTCTTATTACTATTAGTATTATTAGTTGAACATACCTTTATTATTTGCATCTCAAGTGCCTGGAAGCACTCTGGTAACCAAGTTCTTGAGAGTGTGGCATGACCTTTTTGAACTGAGCAAGGAACATGAGTTGTCTTGGTTTGTTGAGAACCTTGATATCTAGAGATATCTCAGTTTTTTGAGAACCTCTTTGTCTTCTCTCTCCTTTTAGTCCTAAATATGGCTTAAGTTTTGTACCTTCACTAGGAAGCAATGAACTCATGCCTCTGAAAAATAAGCCATTACTAATCTTAAGGCACCCAAACAGGATTGGCTGGAGAATCTGGGAACTCTTTAGATCATCAGATGAGGGCTCAAGATTTCTTCAGTGGGAGATGACCAGAGTAAAAGCTCACTTGAAATAAGAGCCCATCTTTCAAAGAAGGCTATAGACATATGGGCGACTTTTTGGTGAATTAACTAGGCAAACTCAGGGGTCACTCTGTGGGTGTAAGAAGGACTTCAATTTTCTAACCGTTTGAAAGTCTCTGCTTGTTCTTGCCCTGAGATTTCAGAGGGTATTACACAATGTTACTGTCTCCAGAATCACTTTGTATGATTGCCCTGTCTTGTGCTGGCTGAGGTGGCCAGAGGGAGCTGAAATCCAGGCTCTTCTCCCATAGCACTATGTTCACCTAGAGGGGGTGGCCTTTTCAGTGTCATACAAAGGCATTTTATGGCATAGTGGAGCTTATGGGAGGCCATATCCTCAATAAAGGAGGAGACAATATAAATTCATATTTACCATCCAGGAATGGGTAAAACATGAAGGCAGGCTTAGAAAAGAAATGTAGAGGCTCCTCGGTGGCTTAGTCGGTTAAGCATCCAACTTTGGCTCAGGTCACGATCTCGCAGTCTGTGAGTTCGAGCCTTGCGTCGGGCCCTGTGCTGACAGCTCAGAGCCTGGAGCCTCCAAATTCTGTGTCTCCCTCTGTCTCTGCCCCTCCTCCACTCACACTCTGTCTCTGTCTCTCTCTCAAAAATAAAATAAAAACATAAAAGGATTTTTTTTAAAGAGAAGATTTAAAAGAGCTTTGGTTAAAAATGGAGGTCTGAACACATGTGTTTATATCTACTTTCTCTTTAAGCCCCACTTAAAAATAAATATATGTGTATTCGTGTATTATGTACCTACTATGCACCAAGCGGCACACTTGCTCACAGGGACAGTGAAAGATAATTATTATTATCCCTTTATATAGGTGAAGAAACTGAGGCTCAGAGGCATGAAGTAAATAGTCTCTGGTTATGCAGCAGGGAGGCAGGATTCTCACCCAGTTGTTTGGTTCCAGAGCCCCCAGTCCATCTACTGATTATTGTGCTCTCTTTGTGTAGTTCAAGAAATGCATTTGGATCCATTTTCTCATTTGACACTACTCATATCCTGTTAGGTAGACTGACAGGTATCAGTATCCCTATTGCTTAGACACATCCTCTGAGTGATACAGTGATTTGCCCAAGGTCGACCAGCTTGGGTGAGTGTCTGAGTCTCATGTATACACTTACCCTGCTACTGAAACTGTCAAGACACCAAAATAGATGGGAAATATTTCTGAAAGCTAACAGCACTCTGCCCTTAAAGCATGATTCCGCATGCAGTGGACACTCTTGTCCAGCCAGCACTCCTGCTGTAATGAGACATTTGTCCTGTATGTTTTGATGCAGTCTCAGTAGGTCTCGTATTGCTGTGTCACAGAATGGCATTTCATATGGCTTTCTGGAAAAATAGATGAGTGTTCAAATGGCAAAGGCATCTGATGGGGATAAAGAGACCAGTGATTAAAAACACATGCTGAGGTCCCTGGAAATGCCAGGGTCAGGAATTTCCGGGGTGCAGCAGGAATGTCAGCATCACAGCACGAATCTCTCAGCTGGCCTGCTGAGAAGAAAGTTACTTCTACCCAGCTGTGTAAATGACCATATTGGAAATATCAGAACACATGAAATTCTTTTTTTGGAGGGGGGCTATTTAAAAGACAATACTAATAGCAGAATTAGAAATGCATTAGCTTTGTTGTACAAGGTCTGTGACAGCGTCTCTCCTTGGCACGAGAGTGGTCCCTAATGCACAGAGCAGGAGAGCAGTTGACAGGTTTATGATCTTCCCCGTAAAACAGTTATTGCCTGTTGATTCCTATACCATATATCACAGAGCTCATAAATTGATCTACAAATCCTATAATATCAAATGTCTGTTCTGATCAGCCCTTCAGTCTTTTTAATATTTATATGATTTCCTTTGACAGAGCTTGGTGCACTTTCTGGGTGTTGGAGCCTAGAGGAAGGATGGGGTGAGGTGGCTCGGAGAAACCTGTGAAGACCGACTGGCAGATTTAGAGGCCACCGAGCAAACAGTTGGGTTATACCTGACAGACGCACTGTAACAAAATGTAACGCTGTCACTGTTTTGCTTCTGACAGCTTCCCAGGAGAAGATACTGAGTGCTAGCCACGTGCTATGCCAAAAGCTTTTCCATGGTGATATGTGGATTGCATGGACCTGTGGACTGTGAACTTGTGTCCATTAAGGGCAAAAAAGAAATTTTTAAAAGCTATTAGCTTGTGTTGACCCACACGTAACCACATTGCCATGTACTTCACATCCTGATGCACAAGATCATGCAAGGCATGTGTCGAAAATTGGGCCAGGGGAAACCCTCAGGGACGTCTGGTGTAAAATCTTTTGAAGCCAGAGATTTGGAATTCTGTTGCAGACGTCAGTTTTCTGCACAGTGCATGTGTTTTATCATTCATTCATTCACTCATTCATCCTTTCATACAAAAAATTTACTGATAAATTTGTAATCAGAGGAAGCATATTTTATTAGTTTGTTAGGACAAATAAATGCCATTTGGCAAAGATACACTAATATGTAATATTCAGTATCCTGTCTGCTCAGAGTAGCAGGTAGAATAGTCTTTTCCTCTGAGAATGTTCTCGTGATGAGTACAAGAAACCTGGGATGCTAAGTGGTTGGAGGTGGTGAGCCTTCGCTCTGTCTTTCTCTTTCAAGGCCTGCTCTTTACTGGTACCTGGTGCTTCATGAAAAAGCTGCCTTCCACATGGTCCAGTCCATAGGGATTGAGTGGAATACAATTTGTGACATAGTGTAGAAGGAGTTAGGGGGGGAAATGGTCCTGAGTATTGCTTAGTTATAGGGGCCCCATGCCAACAGTAGAATAGCAGTTTCTCTAGCCAGATATTTCAGTTAGCTCAACATGTTGCCTGAGGGTAATGCATAAGTGCATATGTTGCTAGATTACATGGTTTGGGATTAGCCTTTTGGCAAATCCGAGAGCAATGTCATGCCTCACACTTATGGTGATTTTCGTCTCAGGGAGCTCTGTAGAGCTTTCCTGCCAATAGGCCTTGATGATCAGGGATACCCTATAACTTCTCCTAAATATTTTGATGTTTCAATAACTTTGAACCTTGAGGAGGAGTCAAGGTTTTTGTTTTTTGTGTTTTCTGCTCTTATGCAAATTTCACACCCACTCCCCCCCCCCCAAGTAAACTTTAAATTTTGCATTTCAGTTTTTATGGGAGAAGGGTAAAAGCTCTATCAATCAACAGAGCTGGATTCTGCTATCAGAATAATGGACAGAGGATAATAAAATAAACCCTGCTTCACTAGGCATCCACCTATGTTTATTATGTATTGGACTTTTTATGAGGGCTCAGGGTTTTAAATTAAATAAAGTTTTATTAGAACAAAGCCATGCCCATTCATTTACTATTACTTATGGCTGCTTTTGCCCTACAGAGATAGAGTGGAGTCAAAGCCCATATGTTGTGCAAAGCCTAAAATATTTATTATTTGGCCCTTCACAGAAAAAGCTTTTAGATCTCTGAGTAGAGACTGGGCATTCAGAAAGAAAAATGTATTGTTTCTGTTCTCAAGGGGGAAACAAAGTCACAAGAGCTAAAATGGAGCTAAGAACCCTGAGCGCTGGTGGTAGAGAGTGAGAGTATTAGCTCTGCCTGTGGTACCTGGGGAGGGTTCCCCAACTGAGGAGGTCACATTTAACCTGGGTCTTGAACTGAGTTGCTTTCAACATGTGGGGAAAAAGTGAAGAGGAGGGAGAAAGCATTTCAGGCTGTGGGAATGGCTTCTGCAAAGGCATGAATGTTCATAGTGTTCTGGGGAGACTCAGGGCAACTGGAATGTAGGTGGGAGGGCAGCAAACCTGGGTGCAGGCTGCAGGTTTGTTTTTAGTGCACCTGGTCCAGGACTAGAAGAGAGCCATGTGGCCAGCGTCGGCTCTGGGTGAGTGGAGGAGCGGTGTCAGTGGAGAAGTAACAAGATAGGAAATATCCTTTGGAAAGATTGCAACTGCTACTGCATTGGAAGGGGGCAAGAGCAGAGCCAGGAGGGCATTAAAAGGCTTACTTAAAATGTCTATCTCCTTGGGACCCCTGAGTGGCTCAGTCGGTTAAGTGTCTGACTCTTGATTTTGGCTCAGGTCATGATCTCATGCTTTGTGGGTTTGAGTCCCTCATCAGGCTCTGTGCTGAGAGCATGGAGCCTGCTGCAGATTCTCCGTCTCTTTCTGTCACTTCCCTGCTCGTGCTCTCTCTCTCTCTCTCTCTCTCAAAAATACGTAAACATTAAAATAAAAAAAATTTTTTTATTTGACATTTGTTGATTTTTGAGAGCCAAAGTGAGACAGAGCTTGAGCGGGGGAGAGGGAGAGAGAGAACGAGATACAGAATCTGAAGCAGGCTCCAGGCTCCGAGCAAGCGTTCAGCACAGAGCCCAATGCGGGACTCAAACCCATGAACTGTGAGATAGTGACCTGAGCTGAAGTTGAATGGTCAACCGCCTGAGCCACCCAGGCGCCCCTAAAATTTTTTTTTCAATTTTAAATGTTTACATCCTGTTTTGAGCAGCTGCAGCTCAGTTTTCTCCTTCAAATAAGTTCTCTGTCTCTATTATACTGATACCCACCCAGTTCTGGTTGTAAAGACTCCCATACCAGGACTGTTCAAAGCCTGAGCTCTCAAGCACTATTTTAATGGGTCTTTCTATTGAAATAAAATCTCAGCAAAAAGATGTTCTCCATGAAACTGTCTTCTTATTTCCCGAGGCATGTTGTATTACTTCCCATTTAAATCAATTTTATTTTGCCTTGACTATGACTGGTTACACCTTCGCCTGTACCATGCCAGGCACATGGTAGGTGCCCTATTTAGAGTGATGAATGGAAGAATGGCAGAGTGCGGCTGAGCATGGAGGACTGGGGAGCCAAAGGGAGTGATGGAAGACTCAGGAGACACTGGCAACTGTGTCCCAAGGGATGGTCGGCCCCCACTGGGGAAGAGTTAAGAGTGTCAAGGTCACAAGATGGTCGGCCCCCACTGGGGAAGAGTCAAGGTGTCAAGGTCACACTTTTCTTTGTTCTCTTGCTTGAGTGATCATCTCCTCCAAAACAGGCATTAGGGAAAGTCAGCTTAGCAACATGGGGATAATTAAAAGTCATTTTCAATATGAATGATGGACTTAAATTGGATTCAGTTTCTCTCTCTTTATTGTGGAAAATCTGCACAGTATTTTGTGTGTGTGTGTGTGTGTGTGTGTGTGTGTGTGTGTGTGTGTGTGATCACTAAATTTCTCGTGTTCATGTGGATGGACATCTGCATGGTAGGTAATTGTGCTGAAGTTGTGGTTGGGTGGATGCAGTTGGAAGGTTGTGCAATCTAAGGGTACGGATTGCAAGAGCAGGCGTAGCTTTGGTTATTACACACTAGCATCCAGTAGTTAGAACACGAAGCACTTTCATATTAGTTGGTAAATAGCTGCTGCTTCTTTCAAGTGTGCTTCCTGCCACATGGCCGATCTTTCTGCTCATCCTTGGAATTTCCTGGATATTCCTGCACGCTGTCATCTACAGGGTTAATGCCTGGCACAGAGGACATCCCTGAATTGCTTCGGTGTTCTGATTGGTTGCTGTCAGAGCCACTCTGCACACCCCTAAAGTTCTGGCTCCAGAGCTCTCCCATAAAAGCCTCCCAGGACCACAGAATTCTATACCTTTTTCACCCACTACACACTCTTTCTTAGGTCCAGCTCTGGGGTGGATACTACTGGGGGCTGCCTTTGTGCCCACCAGTTGGCCTGTCTGGCTCCTGTCTCCTGGTTCCTCTCCTTTGGCTTATGTATATATATAAATATATACTATAGTGTGTGTGTGTGTGTGTGTGTGTGTGTGTATGTGTGTGTGTGTGTGTGTGTATTATATAGTATAAATATATATATATATATAGCTTCTTTATATATATGTGTGTGTGTGTATATATATATATTTTTTTTATTTATTTTGAGAGAGAGAGAGCATGCATGCAAGCATGCATGAGGGAGGGGCAGAGAGAGAGGTAGAGAATCCCAAGCAGGCTCAGCACTGCCGGTGCAGAACCCCATGTGGGACTCGAACACACGAACCGTGAGATCATGACCTGAGCTGAAACCAAGAGGCAGACGTTTAACCGACTGAGCCACCCAGGCACCCCTCCTATCCCTTGGCTTCTGCTCCTGCATTTCCTTTATGCTAGATCAAGCATGGACCTTAGTAGGGAGATGGAGCCCTTGGCAGGGGTGCTTACGCCTTGGTAAGAAAATTCCACCTATACTGGATTCCAGGTGGTCCATTGCAGCAAAGCGTGCCCTACTCTGGAGGCACTGTTGTGTTTCTGCTTGCAGGAACTGCAACATCCATGGGAGTTTGGATCTGAGAGCCTTGAAGAGACAGGAAGAATGGGGGTGGGGAAGGATGAAACAGTGGACATCACAGCAGTGACCAGACACAGTAGGCTTCCTTGCACATTGGGCACTTCTGAGATAAGAGAGAGGCGGGGATGACTGGAGTCAGGAGGGATGAATGGCATTTCCATTTAATGACCTAAATCTTTTTTTTTTTTTTTTTTAAATTTTTTTTTTTTTTAAATGTTTTTATTGCTGAGAGACAGAGCACGTGCAGGGGAGGGGCAGAGAGAGAGGGACACAGAACCCGAAGCAGGCTCCAGGCTCTGACCTGTCAGCACAGAGCCTGACGCGGGGCTCGAACTCACGGACCGCGAGATCATGACCTGAGCCGAAGCCGGACGCTCAAGCGACTGAGCCCCCCAGGCGCCCTAATGACCTAAATCTTTGAAAATCCATGGAGTACCCACCCATTGTGGGTACCTATTATACATTCATTTTAATAAATGTGAAAGCTAATGTTCATATTGGGCTTCGCTCCCAGGCATCATGTATGGTAACTAATTTGCGTACTATAATAATGATCATCATCCCCATTTTACAGATGGGAACCTGAAGATATGCGTAACAAATGTGGTACAGTCAGGATTCAAACACACAAGCTGGAAGGCTTAGATTTGATCTAATCAGCTATGACAAACCACCAAATGACTTCTGTTGTGATTTAGTTTATAGAATCATTGAGTACAGATGATATTTAGACATTACCATAAGAACTAGCAGAAGATTGGAATGTAGTTGTAACTTGAGCAGAAGCAGAGAGAGGTTTTGGCTCCATAAATAACACATTGCTATTGGTGAGAGAAGTTCATAATTTAAGACTGCACATGACCTAATGATGATCAATTTAGAAGAGTTTGCTTATGGGTTTTCTGTCATATTGTGACTCAGGGGCTCAGACTAGTGTCAGCTAGTGACAGTCCCACCCAACAAAGGGTAACACCCATAATTTATAATACTGGGAGAAATTATTAATTAGATAAGCAACATTTGTTACAACTTACATGACATGATAATTGGTTCCGTAACTGTATACAGTTTAGTTTTTTTTTAATGTTTTATTTATTTTTGAGAGGGAGCTTGAGCAGGGGAGGGGCAGAGAGACAGGGGGACAGAGGATCTGAAGTGGGCTCCATGCTGACACACGTGAGCCTGATGTAGGGCTAAAACTCATGAACCATGAGATCGTGACATGAGCTGAAGTCAGATGCTCAGCCAACTGAGCCACCCAGGTACCCCTATAGTTTAGGTTTATTTAGAGTCAAAATAGGAACAGAGGTTTTCATTTTTGATTTATATATTTACTTTTCTACACAGGTTGTTAGATACATTAAATGCAACTTGATATTGTAGTTACATAGTGAAATAAATCAAATAGTTAGGGAGACTAATGGATGTGAAAAATGCATCATAAACTGTAACATGCCCATAAATTATAATGGAAAGCATTAATATATTATTTTACACTTGCACATATATTTTTAAATAGCAAGGCTAAAAGGGGTTTAGAAATATGCTCTTGATTTAGCACTGGGGCTGGGAGTCAATACTTCTCCTTTATAAAATAAATGAATCTATGTGGTAGCTCAATTGTGGGTAGAAATGTGCTTCGATTAAGGCAGTATAACACAGTGATAATAGTGTGCATTTTGAAGTCGAGTCTAATCTATGCAAAACTTGGCAATCTATGTAACCTTTCTGAGCTTGTTTTCATTCTTGTAAAATGTGGATAAAATTTTTACAACCTTAAGAATTAGGAATGTAATGCTCCTGTATCAGTGTCCTCAATATGTTGATAAATATTATGAATTTATTTCTGACATCTACCATTTCTTCTTTATGATCTCAAGAATTTGGTCTCTGGTTCCCCATTTAACTTGTAATCCTAAATGCAAGGAAGTTCTATTTTAAATTAAAACTCATTTTTTTTAATTACAAAAGCAATATGTAGTCATGTAGAAGATGTGAGAAGCACAGAGAAACAAAGAAGAACAAAATTAACACTTATTTCTTTCATCCCTAGAGATAATCATTAATTTTCCCAGTCTGCTTATGCGTAAATATACCTTCTTAAATCGATTCCATATTCTGTTTTGTAACCTGCTCCCCCCCGAATTTATAGTGAACATTTTCCCTGTGTCATTAAATATGATACAACATTTAAATGACTATATATTGTGTGAATATAAAAAGCTGAGGAGTTTTTGATTTGCAAACCAAATCCCCAGTTTTTTTTTTTGGCTTTGTTTTGTTGTTTTCTGTGTTTTGGTGGGGCTGGGGAGGTGGGAGAAGGTATGAATTGTTTTGAAGGTGTGTTTCTCCTATTTGTTTTCCTTAATCATGGTTCACTAGTTTCAAAGACATGACTCAATCCATACCTTGTGCATGACAATGACAGGATTTAGTAGCATAACCCTCTCAGGGAACTCATTGCTTGCCAAGACCTAGAACTAGAAGATTTACTGATGCTAGAGAATTTGCTATCAACAGGAGTCACGGGAAAGGCATAGAGTTCCTGTCTTTCAGTTATTCTGTGCAGGAGTGCCTGCCTTCCACTCTGCACCAACCACCTCTGGTTGCCTGAAATTTGCAAACCAGCAAGTGACAAATGCTTTTTGGAAAGGTATGATTGCATTCAAATTGAAAATGGAGGAAGTTGATCAAAGGAGAAAGAAAGAAAGGCATTAAAAATTAATCATCCCAGGGCCATAAAGTCAGCTGTAAACCCTTAGCAATAAAAAATTAAATAAAGAAGTTAATGTTTTAAGCAGAGATTTAAATTTTCCAGGGGCGGGGGGAGCTTTATAGCTGCAGCCGATCAGGTAGCTGGCAAGATTTACAGGGGAAGCCCAAGCATATCGTCCCACCAGAGGCTCCAGAAAGCATAAAACAGCCATCAAATAAAACATCATTTATATTATTTAGTATCATTGTGAAAAACCTTGGCCATAAAAGGAAATGACACTTTTGACCAACTGAGGATATTACTCTATTCAGTACAGATTAAAATGGCAAAAAGTCCAGGAATGCTAAAAAAACACATCACTGTGTGAAAAGCCCAGAGGAAATATTACAGAAATATACTATATTAGGGAGTTGTATGACTCCAAGTAATAATATTTATCTATCTGTCTTTCTAGTCCAAATATCAAAGCCTAAGCCTATACCTGGAATCACGCATTTATTGGCAGGTTGTCTCTGGGACGGCTTAATGAATGGTCAGGTCCTCAGACTCTAAACAGAAAGTTGAACCAGATTTATTACAGTTTCTGACCAAAATTGGCATGCATTTTAGGGTTTTCCTGACAAACTTAAAAAATTGGGCCTGGAATGATACAGGTATAAAGACATTATAACACAGTGGTTAAGAGAATGGTTTTGGCAGCAAAGAGACCCCTTCTTGAATCTTGGCTGTGCCACTTGCAGTGAAACCTTGGGGAAATCGCTTCTCTTCTTTGAGCCTTAGTTACCCCATCTCTAGAATGGGAATGGAAATAATGGTATTCACAGGGTGCTGGATATGAGAATTAAGTTTTAGGTACTAGATATTAAGCATTTAGCATTGGTCTGTGTACTTAGTAAACCTTCAGTAAATGCAGCTTCTTATACTATTTTGTTCTGGTAGATAATCACGTGGAGGTCAGACAGATGTGTGGGAATGATTGGAAGACAGCCTGGATGGCTTGTCATTCCACAGCCTTGGAACTCTGGGTGAGTGCTGTCTTATGGCCTGTAGGTATTCTGGTTTCTTCCGGTGGATTCCCAAAGGTTTTAGGGGTCTCTTCATGGCATTTTTGGTTCCTTTTTGCCCAGCATACAGGGTCTGTGGGTGTGGGGGCGTGATGTTTATTTATGTCTTCCAACTTGTGTCCAGATTTCGGCCAGCTTTAAGTGACAACATATTCACCGGGATAATTCAAGAAGGGCCTTATTCCAGCTCAACTTCCCCGGGTTTACCCACAGAGATATATTATTAATGCTTAGCAACTCTAGGAGAGAATGTTCCAGCTGTTGAGAGGAATTAACACTTATTTAGCTACTTTTTTAAAGCTCGTTAAAGTTTATGGTGCTCTTGTTTATGTACTGATGCTGTTTCTGTGCTACACTGTCAGTCTTCACTTACAGGAAGCAGTGGGGAGGTGGAAGGATGTGGACTTCAGATTATTAGTATGTCAGATGAGAATAATAAAATAATCTTTTGCAATTATTATAGTTCTTTTATTCCCAGTGTTCTTTCAAATGAATGAAGTCCACTTGCTTTTCCTATAGGAAGCTGGCACTGTGCACACGCAAGAGACTTGCCCTCTGCCTGCATTCTTCCTTCAGTCTTTCTGACTTTCATGTCATTGTCATCCATCCAGTTACCCAAACCAGAACCCTGACTCCCATTCTATATGTCTCCTGTAAACATGTGGTCAGCAAGTCTTACTACTTCTGGTTCCTGAAATACGCCTACCTTCCATTACTGCTACCACTGCCTTAGTTTAGGTTGTTGGCATCTCTTGATGCATTTTAACGGCCTCCATACTGGTCTCTCTGTTCAATCTTGACCCCCTCTAACTAATAATTTCCCAGATATTTACAGTCTTCTTTCTTCTTTTGTAAATGTTTATTTTTGTGAGAGAGAAAGATAGACAGCAAGTGGGGGATGGACAGAGAGAGAGAGAGAGAGAGAGAGAGAGAGAAAGAGAGAGAGACAGAGAGAGAGAGAGAGAGAGAGAGAGAGAGAGAATTCCAAACAGGCTCCATGCTGTGAGCACAGAGCCCATTGTGGGGCTCAAACCCATGAACCATGATATCATGACCTGAGCTGAAATCAAGCGTCAGATGCTTAATCGACTGAGCCATCCAGGCGCCCTTTTACAATCTTCTTTCTAAAAGATCAATGTGATTCTGTCATTCTTTGCCTGAAAACCATTCAGTTGAGTCCAATTAGACACCTATCTCCTTGGCATACTTCCCTCCCCTTCCTTCTTTCTTGTAACTGGCCTGTGCTAGAATTATACAGAATTAGCTGCAGGTTCCAATCGGTCAGGCTTTTTCATGCCTTCATTCACTCTACCTGAAGTTTGCCCCTTCCAGTCCATCGTCTGTTGAAAACTGATGGAGATTGCTCATATGACACCTTTTCTAGCACCCGCTCTGTGATTTTATCCTTATTCTTCTACTTTTCCCCTCATCATCACCTGATCATTCTGTGTTTCTAAGACAATGAATACGTTCTGAGATTATAACACTTATGGACTGCACTATGCTGATTATAAACTCATTTATCCCACTGTACTCTGGACTCCTTGAACATAAGAATGGTATCTCTTTGTGTTTGTTGCTAGGCACTTAGACATTGCACATAGTAAGTAGATACTAAATGATAATGGTTGAATAATTGGATGTATGGATGGATAAGTGAATGGGTACTTCTGTTAATTTTCTGACTCCCTGCTGCTCTGTGCACTCTGGAATCCTCCACTGCAATTTCAGATCTAGGCCTGTTTTCAAAGGCAGCCCCCTCATTATTCATAACATTTTCCTCCCTTGTTAACATCCCTTTCTTTCTCTGCACCGATTTTAAGAGAGAAGCATTTGAATGTAAACCATTTTCTTCTAAATTGTGAATGACTCGCTATCTCCACATTTACTATTTTTTTTATTTAAAAATTTTTTTTTTACATTTATTTATTTTTGAGAAACAGAGTGAGACAAAGCGTGAGTGGGGGAGGGGCAGAGAGAGAAGGAGACACAGAATCTGAAGCAGGCTCCAGGCTCTGAGCAAGCGGTCAGCACAGAGCCTGATGCGGGGCTCGAACCCATGAAATGTGGGATCATGACCTGAGCTGAAGTCGGATGCTCAACTGACTGCGCCACCCAGGCGCCCCCACATTTACTATTTTTAAAATTATTTTTTATGCCTACTTTTAGTTTTAAAGACAAGGTATTAATTCCTAGGTAAGATTCCAACAAAGATATTAGGCCAAAGGATATAGCTTTGCCCTGTCAAATTACCCTTTTACTTTGAGTCTATAGGCCAGCCTGGTTTCACAAAGAAGAGCTTCCCTTTTATAAAATCAACAGATGATATTTATTATAACAATAATAACTACCTTTCCATGAGTGCTTGGCTGTTGGTTGTCCACTATTTTAAATCCTTTCTATATGTAATCTCATTTAGTCCTTAACAGTAGCCCTGAAAGATCAGCCTCATTTTCCCCATATTGTAGTTGAGGAAACAGAGGTATGGAGAAGCACACGATTTGCCTTAGCTCACACAATTAGTAAGTGGAAAACTGGGATTTGAACCTGAGCTTTCCTGTGCCACCCAACCTATGCCCACAGTGAGTCCCCATGCCAGGTGAACACGGTGACTTTTCAGAGAAACACATTCAAGCAAACAGATTCAGGAAGAGATGGGGACAGTCTATCAATTCTACATGGAATGGTAAGAACGATGAATAGTGAGGCACTCTTCAAAAAAACTCCTTAAGTAAAACATAAAGAGAAGAAAATTGAACTAAAAAAGTTAAACTCAGAAAGTAACTTGCTCAAGTTGTTCAGTTAATAAATAATAAAAAGGGGATTTAATAAGAGTTCCAAGAATGAATACGCTTATTTTATCAGTTTGATTGAAAAAAAACCCCTGAGGCTCGGTGGAGTGTTCATTTTAATGAGGGCCTTGATATTTTTATATTTTGTGTCTATTATTAGAGCCATCAGATGAAGAAGTCTGCAGTTTCAAGGGTCTTTTTACTTTGGGCCGTGAAGTCTACCTTGCTATTCCCTGGTGTTTGTATTTCACAACGTGTTTATATTTCTTTTTAGAAGAGAAATTCTAAGTGCTAATTCAATTGATTGCCTATAAGTGAGACACTGGGGCCTGGTGATGTGCATTTGTTCCAGTTCTTGAAACATCCCTTATTGGTCTTGATAGATGGCTCATTCCTCACAGGCTCCATTACTTCTGACTCACCCAAATGCCTTTTCTTGCTTTTCAAGGTTGCAATAGCTTTAAGGAATGAGGTCAATATTTCAAAGGCATAATTAATTTAGTATGCTTCCTCTTTCATTAGGAAGCTCATTTTCTCTTGAGCCTCTCTTTCTCAGCATATTTGCAAAGCCCTCTCATTCTCCCTTAATTCCCTTTGTGAACAAAAGGAATTCACTTTTCCTTCCTTCCTTCCTTCCTTCCTTCCTTCCTTCCTTCCTTCCTTCTCCCTCCCTTCCATCTTTAGCTTTGTATTCTCATTCCTTAACATTATTTAACCTGACAGATGGCATGAATTCTTTCTACAATTTTTATTCTATCTTCAGTGGCAGTGTATTTCTTTGCAGGGACCTGTGGGTCAAACTCACTGTGGTTCCAGCTACCTGGCCCAGTGGGAATGTCCACAGGGTGAGCTATACACCAAGTTACATGTTAGTGGGACAGCAATGCCTGTGATAAGCACAGGAGAAAAGTGACCAGCAAGGTGAATAGCTTAAAATTTTTAATGATGGTAAAATACACATAAGATTTGTCATTTTATCCATTTTTAAGTGTGCAGTTCAGTAGTGTTAAATGTATAAACTGTTGTGTAAACACTCTCCAGAATTTTTTTCATCTTGCAAAACTGAAACTCTTTACCCATTAAATAGCAACCCCCACTTTCCTCTCCCTAGGCCCTGGAAACAACCATTCTACCTACTGTCTTTGTGAATTTGACGTCTCTAGGTACTTCATGTAAGTAGGATCATACAGTATTTGCCTTTTTGTGGCTGGTTCATTTAAATTATCACAATGTCCTCAAGATTCATCTTTGTTGTAGTATGTATCAGAATTTTCTTCCTCTTTAAGAATGAATAATTCAATTGTGTGTGTGTGTGTGTGTGTGTGTGTCTATACACTCAGAAGTATAATTCTTGGATCATATAGTAATTCTATTTTTAATTTTTTGAAGCATGTTCATGTTGATTTTATAGTGGCCACACCATTTTACATTCCCACCAATGCATATGAGTTGTGCACAAGAATTCCAATTTCTCCATAACTTCACCAGCACTTGTCGTTTTGCTTTGTTTTGTTTTTTATAGTAACCATCCTAGTGGGAGTGAGGTTGCATAGCTTACTTTTAAGGTGTTTGGGAAAAATGGAAGTTTAGTTTGTTATAAGAATTTCTCTCTAAGATGTCAGTCTGCAGGAGGAAAGATAGTACCTAACACCAAGCAGTAGTTCTTGGCATCAGGTGGGAAAAGTGGTCTTAGATCAAAAGATTCTGATATAATATTAAGGAAATGAATTCAGGACTCCATGATGAAAGAAGGGGCTGAGAGAAACTTGTGAAAAGTTGGCTTTACCCAAACACTATTTAAATTCACGGCTAGATCTCAGTGCCCGGACCCAAAAGAACCGTGCAGAAATCTAAGTAGGCAGGTCGGGGCATCAGCAGGGAGGTTGCCACCAGATGGTTCTCACAGACACTGGGGGTTGTGTTCACCTTCAGTTTCAAATTAAGTATTGAAAAACTGAGTTCACTTAAAATAAGCCAGTTTGGTAGGAGCTGAGTTGATTTTCTTGAACTGGGGAGAAGTTTTCCCCTGATGTGGAAAGGAGGGTCGTTGAAGTGTTGGTTCCATTTATGAAAGCCAACATCCAGTGCTCCCTGGGTCTCTGGTCCCACTGACCTATGGTTGTGAGGGAAAATTGGAGTCATGGAAATGAAATTTAGTGAGGAAAAAGCATATCCCAATTAGAAAAGAAAGGTTTAAAGACTGATTGAATGGGTGAAACAAGAAAGATCCCACTGGGTCAAAGTACAATGGATAGCCAGTTCCTTGCTATGTCTTTCTTAAATACATGACTCAAGCTTATGCACAACGTTCTAGCTTGTTAAGGAGGACTTGAGCAGAGTAAATAGAGTGTGATGATATAACTTCTCTGGCGGGAATGATTGTAGATCTTTGTAGGTCTTTAATTTTCTCCTGTTCGCAAAATTAGCTCCACAGAGGCATAAAGCTAATAAATGCCCATTTTAGGTCAGCTAGTCATTTTCTAGGTAATATACATGTGTTAGTGCTCTTAATATGATCCTCAAAACAACTCTATCCGGACTGTCTTATTAATCCTATTATGTCTATGAAGAATCAGTGGCTCACAAGAGTTTAATAGATTTTTTAAGAATTCAAAGCTAAATGGTGACACTGGGGTTTGATTCAAGGGTTATGTTGATAATCATCCCTTACAGCAAGCCACTGCTTCTACATTATGCTGATTAGAATATGCACTATACATGCGATGTGGGTCACATATTCTCCTCACCCTGACCTTGACTTCTTCACTGTAACATACCTGGCCATTGCTTCCAACTCCCTTGTCCTTGCTGCAATGCCAGTGTTTTAAGAGAATGAGCTTCACTCATATTATAGGAAAAGCCTCTGAGTTACTGACTCTTGTGTTGACAATTAAACCCTCTTCCCCCAAATCCTTGGAGAAATAGCCTCACTAAAACCAATCTGAGGGGGTACCTGGGTGGTTCAGTTGGTTGAGCATCCAACTTCGGCTCAGGTCATGATCTCACAGTTCATGAGTTCGAGTCCCGCATTGGGCTCGATGCTGTCAGCATGGAGCCCACTTCTGATCCTCTGTTCCCCTCTCTCCCTACCCCTCTGCTGCTGGTGCTCACTCTCACTTTCACAAATAAACATTAAAAAAAAACCAATCTGAGGAATATACCTTATTACTCTTACCATATAGTTACCCATTTTATTTATTTATTTTGTTGTTGTTTAGTTTTTATTTCATAATCATAAACTTGACTCTGCAATTCAGCTAGACTTGGAGAAGAGTAAAGAAAATACTCTTTTTTTTTTTTTTTGAGAGCACAAAGATTATAGCATATTTTGAGCAGGTAGGGGTAAAAGGTTGCTCTCCTAAGCTACAGAAGGAATGGTCTGGTAGTTAAGATAAAACACAAGTGAAATTTATTAGATTTGTCCACAGTCAGCAATGGTGCTTTTCTTCCTGGTTTTGCCATTCCTGGACCCAAAGCGTTCCATGGCTTCCACGATATTCCTGCCCTCTTTCACCTTGCCAAAGACCACATGCTTGCCATCCAAGCAACCACCGTGTTGACAGTGCAGATGAAAAAGTGGGAACCATTTGTGTTGGGTTTAGCATGTGCCATGGATGAGAGGCCAGGACCCGTGTATTTCCAGATGAAATTCTCATCATCAGATTTCTCCCCATGGTTGGGCTTGCTGCCAGTGCCATTATGGCATGTGAAGTCACCACTCTGGTGCGTAAATCCCGGAAAAATCCTGTGAAAGCAGGCAACTTTATAACCAAATCCTTTCTCTCCGGTGTTCAGAGCACGAAAGTGTTCTGCTGTCTTTGGAACTTTGTCTACAAACAGAAGGAGAGCCAGCCCAAGGTCTTGCCATCTATGGTGATGTCAAAGAACATGGTGGGGTTGACCGTGGCTGGGTGGTGTGGGTGGCTCTGGGGTGGCAACAACTGTAAGGCCTATAGTTTTCTATTTTAATCCTCATAAAAACCTATAGGACCAGGCCCTAATATCCCCATTCTGTAGATGATGCAGTAGAGATGCAGAGGTTAAGAATTTGCCCAAGGTCACTTCACTAGGTGGTGTATACAGGAACTGTATGGCATAAATGCCACTCAGTGCCAACTGTTTGGAGCCTCAAGTTTCTATTTTTGCACCATAAAGAGCTTCGTTACATTTTTAAATTAAAGGACCCGTTGAGTGGATTTGTATTCAGTAGCCCCTTTACTTGATCCCCAGTTTGTAGATTAAAGCAATTGAAGATGAAAGCAGCCACGTGGAAGTAGAGAAGGTAGAGTTGGGATTTGCATCTAGGTTTGATTGTCTGCACAACCCTTCATGGTGCACCCAGGCAGGGAATCTTGGGTATGAAGTATACCTGTTCAAGGGCTTTTAAAGATACATTAATTACTGAATTCTCCCATTTTGCATGGGAAACCTCTGGGACAGTCTAAATGCTGGTCTTTGGTCCAGACACTCTCTCTCCTCCCCTCCAGGGTAACTCTTGGCTCTAGAGTACAAGATGAGACTGGTGATAAGAAGGTGTATAGATTTCACATATTGTAACCCACGGCAGTATCTACTAGATATGATTAGGCTTTTGAGTCCTGTCTGGGTTTGAATCCAACTTTCTTTTTCAACCTCATCTGTTAAGTGTCTGTCTCATAGTAGCGCTGGGAAGATCATATAAAGTAATGTGCGTGAAGTGCTTAGCATGATCTCTGACGTCAAGAAAGGGCTCAATGTACCACAGCTGTAGTAAGAACTACCTTTGACTTGACTTGGGCTGAGAGGTGTGATTTTTCTGAATTGGAGACACTGCTCAGCAGGACTAAGTTACATTTAATTCACTGACATGATGTTTGTATTCTTTGGCCATAAGCATTTATATATCTGCAAGGGGGCTATGAAGACTCACGGGTTTATCTGAAACATTACTGACTCTTCCCAAACATGTTTCTTTCTCTTGCCTTTTTTATATTCTTCTCTTTGTTGCCTTTTCCTCTCTCTCTGTCAAAGGATGCACATAATTTTAACTCTCAGCACAAATAAACCAGATATGGGGAAAGAGGTGGGAGAAAAAAGCATTTAACTAGAATGCTTAAATAAGTGGAAAAGAGCAATAAGGAGATATGATTGATTTCCTTCTTTGCTTTTATGAACAGTGTTTTAAGACATAGCTCTATAAAATTGCAAAACCAAAATCTGGAAATAGGCAGAAGAAACCACATACCATGACCCCCCCCCCCCATTCTAGTGCATTCAGTCCAACCCCTTCCAGTCTTTTTCCCAATGCACTTATTTGAAATGCACATATAAGACAGAGGATAAACATCCTTGTACTTTTCCTTTTAACATGTTGCTGTAAAGCCATAAAATGACATGGGTGGAACTTAAATGAATATTGCTAAGTGAAAGAAGCTAATCTGAAAAGGTGACATACTGCATGATTCCAACTCTATGACGTTCTGGAAGAGGCAGAACTCTGGAGGCAGTAAAATGATTAGTGGTTACCGGTGGCTTGGGGGTAGGGAGAGAGGAAGGAATAGTTGAAGCACAGAAGATTTATAGGGCAGAGGAATTATTCTGGGTCATATTCTAATGGATACGTGACATTATCCATTTGTCAAGAACCATAGAACTGTACTGTACAGAGATTGAACACTAATGTATGCTATACAATTTAGTTAATGATAACACATCAATACTGTTTATCAATTGTATAAAATGCACAACACAAATGCAGATGTTAGTAATAGGGGAAACTGTATTGAGAAACTGGTATATGGGAATTTTCTGTACCTTCTGCTCAATATTGCTATAAACCTAAAACTATTCTAAAAACAAAGACTATAAAAAATAGATATATTAGAATTTAAAATTTTGAACATCTGTTATGTCCTTCAAAATAGTCTTCTCAGATGTTATGTGCATGTTTTAATAATTCTGTCTTTGCTCAAAACATGTTGTAAGCCCTTGTTGAAAACTTTATACAGAGATGAGGTGGGTGATCAAGATGGAGATCCCATTTTTAAATTGCATTTGCATAATCATCAGGAAATTGGGAAGAAACGAGACCTTTTCTTATGTGACCCACACATTGGATTTGAAGGTCTTCTCCGTAGAGCAAACGCATCCTGGCAAGAATATGTGTGTAGCCTCCCAAGACAGCTCTTTGAAAGAGAACGGTCCTTGTTTGGATTATGAAGGCTTGCATGCAAGGAAGAAAAAATGAAATCACCACATTAACATCTTGATGTTTTTCTTCCATGGGACAGTGGACATTGGTGACTTTGACTACCATATTGCAGTGGACATAGACATTTAATCAAATCCTAGTTCTACCATATGCCAGCTGCAGAATCCGGGACAAGTTTGAATGCTAGTTTGTTTCTCCTCAAAATGGGGACTATTTTCTTGGAGGGTTTATGTGGAGTTTCATGGAGAATGCAAACTGTGCCTGGAATGTGTGACTCAACACCACTCAGTCATGGTAAATATTATAAGCAGTAGTATTGTTTTTATCAAGACAGCATGTGATTTCAATATTCTCTTGTGAGGCTGGTCTTAAAAAACTAGAGTTAGATTTATAGAAAGAAAAATACTTTGCAGCAGAAACTGTGCATGTCAATAAGTTATTACCTGACATATTAATACCTATTATTTTTAACCTATTTTCTTTTTTGTAGCAGTTAAGTTACAACATTCATGACTTACCATTGAAATTTTTGAGTTTACAGAAGTTCCTATAATGTCACTTTTGCTAATTGCATGCCGATACACTTCTAAGTGTGAAAGGAACTTGTATGTTGAAGCCAGTGTGTTGAGAATTGCCCATAACCTGCAGCCCATCTTAGCAATGCTGAGATCTGTAACCTGGAACAGCCATGGATGTATAATGTGAATGTGATTTGTCAACTGTTTTTGACAGAATCGCTGTTTTTGGCTTAGTCCATGTGCCAGCTTATTATTCCTGTTACCCTTCAAAGTCAGACTCAGCTGCTACTCTAATTCCTGGGGGCAACATCTGGAGTCCGGTTTGTTTTTCCAGAGTATCATTTTGCCTCAACCTACACATTTCCAAGCAAATGTTAATATATCAAACAGGACTGATGAAGGATTCTGCTAATTGCCGAAACCCTTGGTTGATACTTTAGGAATAAGTACAAGAAATATCCAAATAAAACTTAGGAAAGGATAGAAATTAATTTTAGTAACAATATAATGCCAGTTCCAAGCCTGGCTCTTACAACTAACCATCAAGTTAATTTAATTCCTCAAACCCCATTGCTCCAACAAAATGTTGTTTAAATTAATTCATTCTTTCATTAGGCTGCCTAAGAGCACCGTGGAGTGATGAGAAATTACTGAGATGGCATTCGTGTTTCAAAAGCCCCTCAGTTTCACTTCATTTTCCATCCTGACATGGGACTAATGTTCTGCATTTGCATGCTAAAATAGTATTTTTAATTGTAAAAGTGGTGTTGTTAAATTACCTTCAAATGAGTTTATTTTAAACGGTTCATTAAAGTTTTTGAAATCATTCCCTGCATGATTGCATCTCTTCTCTGCTTTGATGTATTACATCTCTCACCAAAAACACTGGCGCTGAGAGAAAAACCTTTTCTTGCAAGACTCGCATCTCACGATCTGGCCAGTTTTGAAGTGAGAACAGCAAAAGCCTCATGCTATTGCAGAGTGGCTGAGGGCATCGGCTCCCGCACCTCAGCTGAGAGGCTCGGGTGAGGGGTGAAGGCAGGTGGCTGTGTTCTGCAATAATGAAAGGTCAAAGCCACAGAGGTTTCAGAAGGCTTGTGTCAATTCAGAAGATGAAAAGCAGCTCCCTCTGGATAGCTAGTTTGGTTCTGAGATTTAAATATATCTCACAGATTTTGTGTGTCCCCTTTCCTTTTAACTCCCCCCATATCTCCCCCGATGCCACATTTCCTCTTCATTATTTCTCCTCTCTCAGTGTCTTTTAAGCCTCAACAATTACTTTCTCAAAGAAGGTTTCTTTGGGAAACAAATAGCATGATTTTCCTGAGATTGTCATTTGTATGTCTGTGAGAGTTCCTTTGTCATATTATTCATTTACAGTAGGTTTAGGGGAATGTAAAGTTGCAATAGATTAATGGAATAGATTTGAGTGTGACTTTTTTGTTATTGTTATGAAGTCCTAATTTCCCCTTCAGACCCACTGCTTTCTGCAGTGGTGGAAGCACCTGTCAGAAACCATCCAGCAAGAAGGCTCTGCCCATGGAGGTAGATAACAAGGAGAGAAAGTGTGGAGAGCTAGCTGTGTTATATGCTCTAGTATATAAGGTCAGCACTTTGAAACTTGTTGATCAGTGGATGGCCTTGAAGGTATCTCTTTATCTCTTATCATCCTTCCTTTATTTTAAATGTTTTTTAAAGTTTATTTATTTATTTTGAGGTGGGGAGGGGCGGAGAGAAGGGGAGAGAGAATCACAAGCAGCCCGGAGTCCGACGCAAGTCTCGATCTCAAGAACCCTGAGATCATGACCTGAGCCAAAATCAAGAGTCAGATGCATAACTGACTGAGCCACCCAGACGCCTCTCATCCTTACTTGTTAAATAAAATCCAAACTCTGCTTAATGACCCAAACCATCCTAACCTTGCATGGAAGCAGCATTTCATTTTCTATTTGGACAGAATTCTGGTTTTCCCCCTTCATGTCTTTTATTGAACATGCTGTCTTTCTGGTTATGTTTAAAATACCACAGTACTATTACATGTTAAAAATTTGTTCTAGCTTTTTAAATAACGATAATAGCCCAGTTATCCAATTATCAATTGCTGGAGCCAATGTCAAGAGCAGAACTCCTGTTTCCTCAAGTAAGCCACAATTCCTAGACCTTGCCCTTCAATCTTTGACCTACGTTAACTTCCTTGAACTTGAATCGCACACAGTGCATCAGCATGCACTTGTTGAGCACCTACTATGTGCAATATACTGTAGTAAGAATCGTGAGGAATACAAAATTATAAAAATGGAGAGGAAATGAAAGCTAATAATAATTTTCTCCATGTTAGTTACTGGTCTATGTATTTTCACCTGAATTGTCTCATGACAGCCTTCTAGGATAGAAAAGATCATCTTCATTTTATAGACACAGAGTCTGTAATTCTAATTTTAGTAGTCAAGGAATTGACCATCTAGTGGGGGAAATAAGGCACAGACACATGATAAAATAAAAATATAAAGCAATACATAACGGATATCAAATGAGTATTTCCCATGTAACTACCATAGTTGTTGAAAAGAGAGGTCATGAATTTGGGTTGGGCTTAGTAGGAACATCTTTGATACTATGGTGGGGAAGGAAATGCATTCATGCTGTAAGCATTTTTATAGTGCTCGCCATAGAAAGATTTTATAGTCTGAGGGTATGGACTGATATATAAATAGGAGCATCAAGGAGGGAGTGACTATGTGACTTGACATAGGTTTTAAATGAAAGGGGATGTTTAATAAATATAAAGTGTTGGCCATAGCTCTTTGAGAATCCATGACTTATTCGAGTAGTTTTTACATTTTTCTTCACTTCTGGTGGTACTTTTGTTCACTTCATAAAATTCATGACCACATAGGAGAGCTTACATTTTTGATGTTTCTCCTCCTATAAGCTCTTGCTTTTACTCTAACATTGGATTAAAACAATCTGTCTCATTTTTCAGGATTCAGGGCAGTTGGTTTTGCAAATCTCAATGTGGCTAATAGTATCAAAATATTCTAGATTTCAAATTCACTTCCACATTACATCTCCCACCTGTTTTCTCATGGGCATGTTTTTAGTATTGACAAAAACAGTACAGGCTAAAAGTTGATGTTTGAGTCTTGACTTATAAGCTGAATATATTTGTCTTGGATGATGATAACTTGGAATTTTTAGTTCAAGCTATGATAAGAACGGGCTCCATTGCTTTATTAGAAATGAAGTCTTTTGTTGAAACTATTAATTGAAATGATGCAGAAAATCAACTCCAGGTTCCAGACAGTTCAGTATTTTGTTGCTGACCAAGGAGTATATTGAGGAAAATCTTATGTTTCCTGTGACATCAAAGGTTAGGATTTTTCTCTGAATATTTCCAATTTCCTTAAAAACTTGTTGATAGTGTTACCAAAGAGAAGCTTAGGAAGCTATATTTATGTGTCATGGCATAAGGAACTTGTTAGATGTAATTAAAATTACTAGTCATCTGACCTTAAAATAGCGCTTTTTCTTGGATAATCCTGGCCAGCCAAACATAATCTCATGAGACCTTGGAAACAAATATTTCTCAGGATAGTAGCAGAAGTGGAAGTCAGAAATTTGAAATATGAGAATTCAATATGTTGTTGTTGCTTTGTACCCATGGGTGTAGGGGCCCATGTGTGTAAGGAACTGAAGTCTGTCTAAAACCTAAATGAGCTTTTTTAGAGCCTTGAGATGAGAGCCCAGCTTAATGGACACCTTGTCTTCAGCTTTGTAAAGTCCTGAGCTGAGGACCCAGTTGATCCACACTGTGCCCAGACTTCAGGCCCACAGAACTGAGAGATAATAAATAGATGTTATTAAAGCCATTAGCTTTGTGGTTATTAGTTAATGCAGCAATAGAAAACTGATATACTCAGCAAGACCTCAAAGGCATATATAATCTGGCCCTAGCCTCTGTCTCTGGCTTTATCTTGCTCCACTTCTCTTAACTGCTACGCTTGCTACTTTTCAACAATGCTGACTAACTATAGTGCATTGAATTGTGGTCTCCAAAATATATGTCCATGTCATAGCCAACAGAACCCATGAATATGACCTAATTTGGGAAAAAGGTCTTTACAGATATAATCAAGGATCTCAAGATGAGGGTCATACTGGATTAACCAGGTAGACCTCAAATCCAATGACAAGTGTCCTTATTAGAGACAGAAGAGGAGAAGACCATGTAAAGATGGGAGCAATGACTGGCGTTACAGTGTCCCAAGCCAAGGAACATCTGAAACCACTATAAAGAGTAATATGCAAGAAAGGAGTCTCCTGTCCAGCCTCCTTAAAAAACATAGCCCTGCCAACACCTTGACTTAGGACTTCTGGCTTCCAGAACTGTGAGAGAATAAGTTTCTGTTGATTTAAGCCACTTGCTTTGGGGTAATTTAATATAGCAGCCCTAGGAAACCAATATACAGACTTTTCACCTTCTTAAGCATGTTGCAACCCTTCCTTTCTCTGGTCCTTCTCAGTGTTTTCGAATTGAAGTGTCACTCCATGTAGTTCTGCCCCCAACTCTTTCCATTTGCCTGGTTGACTTCTTCTCATGCTTAAGGTCTTAGCTAAGTTGAAACTTCCTTAGAAAATCTATTCCTGACCACTCCTCTCTACCACTCTGTTAAGGCTCTGTTAGGCTTCTTTGTTACATACTATAGTAGCAACATATTCTTGCCTATACTTATTTCCATAATTATTTGTTCCATGTTTTTTTTTTTTTTCTTTCTGCTAGACTGTCTGCCATAGGACGGTCCTCATTTCCGTGTTGCTCATCCAAGTACAGTACCTGTTACAGAGCAGGTGGGCTATAAATATTTGTTTCATGAATAAATGAATATTCCTTCTGGCACATTCTCTGGGAATATCAAAGGGATCAATGCCATGCAAAAGTCAATAGAAAAAGAATTTAAATGTTTCTCTTCATGACACCCAACTCTAATGCTGTTTCTCAAAGTGCCAACCTTCTATTTATGTTCAAACTCAAGAATTAAGCAGTGATGCGGACTGGTGAAGATAAATAGAGAATAGTTAAGACTCAGAGCTTCTGTTCCTAACCTTCTCCTTAAATGCCTTTCAGATTTGTTTCTAAAGAGCAGCAACTGAGAGGAGGAACATGATGCTTATCTGATGCCCACATAATTGTTTATTTCTGAGCAGACAGCCTATGCTGTAAACAAGTTTTTTTTTTTCTTTTCATTTGTTTCCCCTTTTTGTTTAAGTGAAAGTAATTATGTTTGCATTAGATTAAGCACTGGCTTGTTCTGGTGCTGAAACAATGGAGATTTGTTTTTCTTCCCCATCTCCCATTCACTCCCATTCTGACAGTAGCACTGAGGAGTGAAGCCACAGTCCTATTGCAGAGTTGGAGCTGTGTCCTGAGAGACACTTGCCCTCTGCAGAAAGGAAGGGGGGGCAGGTGGCAAGGGAAATTGAAAATATGATACTGGGGCTATTAGCAAGATAAAAACTATTGTAAGAATGATTTTGGTTTTGCTTTCTTTCATGGGAGGTCACATGAGGAGACAACTTCTTTCAATAGTCACTTAATGAAGCAGAAAAATAATTAAATCGCTTGTGACCTCAATCATTCATATCTGCTTTTTGTGTGTTTTATGGCCAGTGGGCCCCCAAGGTTTTCCCTAGATGCCTAAGTTCTTAAATTTTGGGGGTAGACTCTTGGACAGAATTGCCATGAGATACTCTGCAGTAATTAGAGAAGCCTGGGGAGCTTCTGCAGGTGGACCTGGGGGAGGTAAAGACTGGGGAAGGGGTGCTGGATCTCCTAGTCTCCCTGAATTCTCTGAAGAGTGAGGACAATGACCTTCTGGATCAACAGTGACCAAGTGGGAGCCGGTTAGCTCTGAAATCAGAGTTCTAACGATAATTGGAGTCTCTCCCTCTCACTATGGAAGGCACACATCTCATTTTCCTCACAGAGCTCACAGACACATATTTTTCAGCTGCTTGGCCTGGTCAGAATGACTAGGTTTCTTAGTACAGGAAGCTTTCTTTCAGCTCAGGATTTTATTTGAAACTTTCTAAAGTTTTTTTTTTTTTTGTCATTCTCTCATTCCTGGTCTTGTCTGCATCTGGGAGGCTATGTGGGGAGACGTGGAGGCTATAGAGGCTCAGAGAAGCTTGAGATAGGTGTGTTGGCTGTGGGAATATCAGCATGTTACTCGTCACGTCAGGCTGTAGTTTCTTCTAATATTAAATGGGTAGGATAATGTTCACCTCTGGGGCTTGCTGTGAAGAAAAAGGTGAGATAAGGTAGGAAGAACATCAGCACAGTTTCCGGATAATCTTTCAAGATTGGCCAGAACATTCCCCACACTGTGTCTTTAGTGGACTATGCCAGTAGCTAAGACAGCACCACTATTTCTATTTACTTAGGATGTTACAGTTTAATCCTCTGCTTTACCATGGAACATATTTTATCCTCAGACTTGTTTTTTTTAATTTTTTTTTCTTTAACATTTATTTATTATTGAGAGACACAGAGCGTGAGCAGGGGAGGGGAAGAGAGAGGGGGAGACACAGAATCTGAAGCAGGCTCCAGGCTCTGAGCTGTCCGCACAGAGCCTGACGCGGGGCTCGAACTCACAGACTGCGAGATCGTGACCTGAGCCGAAGTCGGTTGCCCAACCGACTGAGCCACCCAGGCGCCCCAGACTTGTTTACTTAAGGTAGGAACATAGTTTTTTTCTTTCTTGGTAACTTGGACTTTTATCATTCAAAATATCTATCCCAGTGAGACCTACCTTAGGCCACACAGTCCCCTGTTATCACATTTTCTCATTAGCAGGGATTTTAATAAGAAGAGAAAGAACTTAAACATAATATTTTTTGAGCACTTACTATGGGCAGTCTACAAATGAAAAAAGTTGGTAGCTTTTTACCACACACACACTTATTACAACATTATTGATTATAGTTTTTATGTTGTACTTTAAATCTCTGAAAAACACGTTCTCTTTTATTTAAAAAAAAAATTTTTTTTTCAACATTTATTTATTTTTGGGACAGAGAGAGACAGAACATGAACGGGGGAGGGGCAGAGAGAGAGGGAGACACAGAATCGGAAACAGGCTCCAGGCTCCGAGCCATCAGCCCAGAGCCCGACGCGGGGCTCGAACTCACGGACCGCGAGATCGTGACCTGGCTGAAGTCGGATGCCTAACCGACTGCGCCACCCAGGCGCCCCAAAACACGTTCTCTTTTAATGAAACCACTTCTTTCTATGCTTTGAAGGATAAAAGAGTGAATCCTTAAAGTGGGACAGAGTAGGATCTGTGCCTCCTTAATGCTTATGAGCACTAGAAAACTACCCCTTTCCATTCAGAAAAGAGACTTCTCGATTGTTCAAAGAACTCATCTTCTCTCCCTGAAATGATGAATTCTTACCCCTTGAAGAGTGGTTAGAATGGTCACAGAGAGGCCAACCTGTGTGAGGGCTTGGTGTATTGATTAGCACATCTCCACTGGCTTCGGGTTCTTCATGACAAAGCTCAGAGCTATATGGGTTGTGGGCATTGTTCCTGGACCCTTGAGAAAAGTCCCCAGTTTCTCTTCTTATATAATCTCAGTAGGCCCCTTTTTAGTAAATTATTGTGTGTCCCTTAGTCACATGATACATTCAGAAACAAGGGTTTGGTATGCAGAGTTTGAGTAATGGGCTAAAATGAGACCATTTCTCTTTGGCTGACAGCATCTCATTAACCACTCAAACCCATACTCAGCCATTGTTCACACTCCTTCTGAGAGGGTAATAGCAAGACATTGAGTTATGAAGGGAATCTGGGGTTCCCCCAAAGCCATAGCAGATTGACATGCAGTTTCTAAAACTGCCTTTTGTTCAGTGTAATTTGACATAATTTGGTTAGGCTTTGTGTATTTTCCCTCTCACTGGGTAAAAGTGAAACTCAGTATTGCTTCATAACATCTGCTATTATGGGAATAATTTTTTGGATTACTTAGAAAAATCTTCCACTAATCGCCATGCCGATGCCTCATTGTTTTTGTAACTTTATTTATTCTAAAGCTGACTGAAGAAATGTAGATAAGCACTGTGGCACAGCTCCTGGGGGACCATGGTACAGAGCTGTGCACAATAGCATCTCTGTCTTAAGCACTTATAATCCAGTTTACCAAACCAGACATTCCTGTAAAAGAAACCTAATGTTATAGGACAGAGCCTGTAAGCTGCGTGAGAGGGACATTTTGAATGATTCACTTTGAATGATACCCCACAGTCTGCAACATTGTACGTAGTAAATATATATGCATTCAATGAATGAATCAGTGAATGGTACAGTAGGCAAGCGAAAGCTGTAATATGTCCTAAAAGAAAAATTATGGGCTTTGGAGCAAAGGGGAGAATTCTGGCTTTACCTGTTTATTGTGTGATTTGGGGCTAGTCACTGATTCTGTGTTCTCATTTGAAAAATGGGTATACTAAGCATTTCCTCTTTTGTTTGTGATGAGTTAGTGAGAAAATGCTTGAAAAAACCCCAGGATGAGTAAATGTGTATATATCTACATATGTACCTACGTATGTAATTATTTCTTCCTTTGTTCTAAAAAAGGATTTACAGGGGCGCCTGGGTGGCGCAGTCGGTTAAGCGTCCGACTTCAGCTCAGGTCACCATCTCGCGGTCCGTGAGTTCGAGCCCCGCGTCGGGCTCTGGGCTGATGGCTCAGAGCCTGGAGCCTGTTTCCGATTCTGTGTCTCCCTCTCTCTCTGCCCCTCCCCCGTTCATGCTCTGCCTCTCTCTGTCCCAAAAATAAATAAACGTTGGAAAAAAAAATAAAAATAAAAATAAAAAAGGATTTACAGTAACATAAAGAAACATCGAAGTTACTAGGATTACATATAAAAGTAGAGGAGGAAATGTTAGTAAAAGGAAATTAAAGATGGAGAAAAATGTAAGTATAATCAAGGCTGAATATACGTAAATTGCAGGGTATATATATTTCTACACTATCTAGAAAAGAACCACAAATTTGGCTCTGAGCTTTCAAGTAAATAAGGAAAAGAAGTTAATATGATAAGATACATAATTCACATTGTTAATCAAATTAAAAAAACACAAAACAACAAAACACCTTTTCAGAAGACTGGTCCTGAGTTAAAAGAAAAGTTTTCTGTGAACTACATTCTCCATAAACAGACCTCACTGGGTTATTTCTTTTAGTGCATATCACTGTGGAACTGTGGAATCCAGTAAACAGATATGCCTTAAAATGGGAAGGAGGACATAAAAACCTGCTATATAAAACACTGATTTCAAATGGTAATATTTATTGCTAGGATAAGTTTAATTTATCCACCGTTATTTCATTTTAGAAGCACCATATAAAAACAAATCAAAGATAGAAGAAGTGACCAAAAGGATGGCCGATCAAAAAAGCTTGGCTGCAGAGATTATAAATAGGGATATTTTGGAGCTGGATTTTTGGAGGAAAAAAAATTGCTTACTCAATTGCAATTATGATGATTATGGTTTAAAGTTATTTTTAATAATTCACTTTTTATTTGGCATTTTTGTCATATATTTTACTTCTACATAAGTTATAAACTCCACAAAATGTTGCTATTATCATTGCCTGAAGCAGTCAATGATCTTTTATATTTCCCTATATTTACCTTTTTGGGTGTTGTTCATTCTTTGTTAGTTTTCCATGCTTTCTTCTGGAATCATTTTCCATTTGGATCAAGGAAATTCCTTTATTTTTACAGTAAAATTGTGTTCCAGTGAATTCTTTCATGACTATCTGAGAATATCTTTCTTTTGCTTTCATTCATAAGGGATATTTTTTACCAAGTATAGAATTCTAGTGCTGGCAGTTTTTCTTTTAGCGCTTAAAAAAAAAACGATTACAATTTCTTATGGCAGACATAGTTTCTGTTGAGAAATCAGCTGCCATTTTCATTGTTGTTTCCCTGAAGAAAATGTTTCTTGGCTCCCCTCTGGTTGATTTTAAGATTTTTCTCTTTATTTATTTTTTCCTTTTGCTTTTGGGTTTCCAACTTCTATGCCTAGGTGTGATTTTCCTTGTATTTATTCTGCTTCAAATTCACTGACCTTCTTAATATCTAAGTTCAGTTAACTCCAAAGTAAATTTGTGAGTCTGCATGCTATCTCTTGAGCTTTGGCTGTGCTCAGATCATATTCTAGTTGTGCCTAAATGTATTCAGTGATACCTTTTTAAGTTATAACCATGTATCTCTTCAGAGGAAATATCTATTGATTTTGTTACCTTTCTCAGCCAGCCATCGTCTGCTTCTTACACCTGACTGAACTGAATGCACAAGCAGAGTCACATTTAATAGAAAACCTTTTAGTGACCATTCCTCACCCAGTTTTCATGGGAACAAAGGCCAGTCCAATAATAGGTTAATTTTTAGTTTGATTACTTTTAAAGTTTGTCATTTTATAAGAATCATTCTATCCTGGCATAATGGACTTACCTATTTTTTTCCCTATTTTTTTTGCCAAGACTACAGCTGCTAGGTTTTGATGGGTTAGTCACTTACCAGATACCAGTTAATGTCAAAAGAAACATTGCTTAAATATTAAGAGAAACATTACTTAATTATTGCAGACTTGAATATGAAGTAGATTGGACTATTTATACAAAGTCTAGAAGTTATACAATACAGGTCTGGGTTAAAACATTCCATGAAAACTTTGATAGCTTTAAGACAGTGTCTACAAAATTATGGCTTGCTCTACATAGAATTTTCAGGATAAATCCCTCTTTTGGAAACTAACTCTTGAATGTTTTCCTTATACAAAGACAAAAAAGAGGATAAAGATTCAGAAATATATTTTCCATTTACTTGCAATTTCTTGGATGCTGTAATCGAGCTATATTTACAGGGGATTTGTATTGCTGAATTGTTGATTCCTTCACGGAGGGCATACAGTTCTTAAGCCAGAATCATTACCATTTGGAATGCTGTGTGGTATAAATTGGAGAAGCCCTGAACTTCAAATAGAGTAATCTAAGTTCTAGGAACCATTCAGTCTTTGAACAGTTGGATGAAGTTGGGTAAATCACTTCATTTGTAAAAGGGTGGAATTGAGTTAAATGATTTTTAGCTTGATTATTTCTAATTATAGGACTAATTATATTGCCTGTCTTAAAGGCAAGCAAATTTTGTGCCCCATCCATTTTCAAGAAATGTTCAGATTTTTTACTTTGGTTGTTGATGTATAGGTGCCATTGTGGAAAAATTTATGAGCATCTAAATATGTCATATCAGATTTTTTTTCAGGAGGACAAGAAATAAGACTGACTCCTTTCTGTGCTTTCTAAGTTTAGAAGCAATTAAGAGAAGAGCTAATTGTAGAACAGGGATAAACCAAGGAGGCTATTTGAGTGTTATGGAAATTTTAGGAGGAAATAATTTGAAGAAGGGAGTGATAAACTGCCTAATGTTGTAGAGAGAGAGAGGAAGTTGATGAACAGAAAGCAGAAAACACCATTAGTGAGCAGTGAGAAGTCAATGTCATTTTTGAGTAGAGGCCAGTTTTCAAGGGATAAAGAAGGGAGTGGGTGGTGCATGGGAAGTGGAGTTCACATTCTTCCTTTGAGAAACTTGGAGTCATAAAACAAGAGACTGTTATCCTAGGAGGAAAACACTGCTGAAAAAAAGAATGCTTTATGATTAGAGAGAGTTAATGAAATTTGCACATGATGGCTGTTACTTTTTTTTTCTGTGCTGTATAACTTTCTTTTGCAGGATCACCTCGTTTATAGCCTCTGTCCATGTAGTGTATCAGTAGCTAATTCACACTTCTCTCTTCCCTGGTACTCCAAGATTTCCATGTGACTCAGACATAGTCAAAAAAGCATTCTGTCTTTTGGACAAAGGATTTGGTTCAGGGAGAAGCACATGACTCCAGCCAGGAGATTAAGAAGTCTCTCTGGGTACTTTTTCTGCAGTCATTAGGAAAGAGGAAATATTTTCCCTCTATGTACAGAGGATAATGAGAATGTTTGAAAATGAAAGACCCAGAAGTAAAGAATACAAACACTTATAGAGGATACACACACACACAGAGAAGGGGCATTGGAGAGAGACAGAGACAGAGAGAGACTAAGGTTGACTGTCAACACTCTTTGAGCTTTTAGATCTAACTCTAAGTGTAACTCTGAATTTTAACCAATCATAGTAAAAAGGTATACAAAGGAAAAATCCAGAGAGAAGAATGAAAGACTTATGTCTGGCAAAAGCAGTGTCTACTGATGAAATCGAGTCTCAGAGGGAGCTCTAGGAGATGAAGTGGAGGGGTTTGCCTTCCGTACCCCTCAGATGCCGAAGAAAGGAGAAAAGGATAACACGAGATAACAGAGAAATGTTGATATGGGGAGAAGCAGAGTTGAAGAGATTGATATTAAACAGCTAAGATCACTTTTATACAATAGGAAAAAGTTACCAATCATTTGACACATAATCAACTTGTTATATTGATTTTTTTCATAAATGGTTATAAGAAGTTGCTTTCAAAGAGATGTTATGTTACTGATTGATTTCTATAGGTGATTGACTATAAATTGCATAGGGATATATGAAAAGCAGTAGAAGATACGGATAACCCTTGAAATGTCTCTCTCTGTCTCTCTCTCTCTCTCTCTGTCTCTCTCTCTCTCTCTCTCTCACACACACACACACACACACACACACACACACACACACACACACCTGCGGACATAGGTGCACTACCTTTGCATATTGTTATTTGTGAATGCAGCTGTGAATAAGCCCAAGCACTGGAAGTGGATCTCTGCCTTGAGGTCCTAACCAGCCAACTCCTGGTATACTTTATGAACATAGTCCTGTTTCCTCTCTGTGGTATTCCTCTTTCCTTCCTTTTTTCCTTATTCCTTCCTTGTGAATATTTATAATGTGCTAGCTATAGGGATTACACTTTTCAATAAGAAAGATATAGTCTCTGCCATCACAGTGGTAAAAAAAATGATGAAAGGATTAAGAAGGACCAAATATTTCAAGAGCCTGGAGTCTTGTATCTATTTTTAACAACTGCAGAAGTTTTTATAAGAACATTATTTATTGATAAGTTGTCAAAACAGAATCAGCTGTGCTTATTTTTATTGAAATTGGAAAGTTGATTATGTCCGACAAGCTTGACAATTTACGTGGACAAGTCTTTGGAGAAAAGTCAGTTTTTAAAAATAGTGTGTTCAGCTAGGCTACATCTAGTTTTATTTAATTGAATATCGATAAATATATTTTAGCGTGTGCCATTTCTTTTGCTATCTTCTCCCCACTTGACAGGTGTTTATTAAGCAAAAGTCTTGGGGCGCCTGGGTGGCTCAGTCGGTTAAGCGGCCGACTTCGGCTCAGGTCATGATCTCGTGGTCTGTGAGTTCAAGCCCCGCGTCGGGCTCTGTGCTGACAGCTCAGAGCCTGGAGCCTGTTTCAGATTCTGTGTCTCCCTCTTGCTGACCCTCCCCTGTTCATGCTCTGTCTCTCTCTGTCTCAAAAATAAATAAAAACGTTAAAAAAAAATTAAAAAAAAAAGTCTTAATATTTTGTGACAGATAAAGGGAATTAATTTTTTCTTTAATATGTGAAGTTTATTGTCAAATTGGTTTCCATACAACACCCAGTGCTCATCACAAAAGGTGCCCTCCTCAATACCCATCACCCACCCTCCTCTCCCTCCCACTCCCCATCAACCCTCAGTTTGTTCTCAGTTTTTAAGAGTCTCTTACGCTTTGGCTCTCTTCCACTCTAACCTCTTTTTTTTTTTTAAACTTCCCCTCCCCCATGGGTTTCTGTTAAGTTTCTCAGGATCCACATAAGCGTGAAACCATATGGTATCTGTCTTTCTCTGTATGGCTTATTTTACTTAGCATCACACTCTCCAGTTCCACCCATGTTGCTACAAAGGGCCATATTTCATTCTTTCTCATTGCCATGTAGTACTCCATTGTGTATATAAACCAAAATTTCTTTGTCCATTCATCAGTTGATGGACATTTAGGCTCTTTCCATAATTTGGCTATTATTGAGAGTGCTGTATAAACATTGGGGTACAAGTGCCCCTATGCATCAGTACTCCTGTATCCCTTGGGTAAATTCCTAGCAGTGCTACTTCTGGGTCATAGGGTAGGTCTATTTTTAATTTTTTGAGGAACCTCCACACTGTTTTCCAGAGTGGCTGCACCAGTTTGCATTCCCACCAACAGTGCAAGAGGGTTCCCGTTTCTCCAGATCCTCTCCAGCATCTATAGTCTCCTGATTTGTTCATTTTGGCCACTCTGACTGGTGTGAGGTGATATCTGAGTGTGGTTTTGATTTGTATTTCCCTGAAGAGGAGCAACATTGAGCATCTTTTCATGTGCCTGTTGGCCATCCGGATGTCTTCTTTGGAGAGGTGTCTATTCATGTTTTCTGCCCATTTCTTCACTGGGCTATTTGTTTTTGGGGTGTGGAGTTTGGTGAGCTCTTTATAGATTTTGAATACTAGCCCTTTGTCCGATATGTCATTTGCAAATATCTTTTCCCATTCCGTTGGTTGCCTTTTAGTTTTGTTGGTTGTTTCCTTTGCTGTGCAGAAGCTTTTTATCTTCATAAGGTCCCAATACTTCATTTTTGCTTTTACTTCCCTTGCCTTTGGGGATGCATCAAGTAAGAAATTGCTGCCCCTGAGGTCAGAGAGGTTTTTTCCTGCTTTCTCCTCTAGGGTTTTAATGGTTTCCTGTCTCACATTCAGGTCCTTTATCCATTTTGAGTTTATTTTTGTGAATGGTGTGAGAAAGTGGCCTAGTTTCAATCTTCTGCATGTTGCTGTCCAGTTCTCCCAGCACCATTTGTTAAAGAGACTGTCTTTTTTCCATTGGATGTTCTTTCCTGCTTTGTCAAAGATGAGTTGGCCATACGTTTGTGGGACTAGTTCTGGGGTTTCTGTTCTATTCCATTGGTCTATGTGTCTGTTTTTGTGCCAATACCATGCTGTCTTGATGATGACAGCTTTGTAGTAGAGGCTAAAGTCTGGGATTGTGATGCCTCCTGCTTTGGTCTTCTTCTTCAAAATTAATTTGGCTATTCGGGACCTTTTGTGGTTCCATATGAATTTTAGGATTGCTTGTTCTAGCTTCGAGAAGAATGCTGGTGCAATTTTGATTGGGATTGTATTGAATGTGTAGATAGCTTTGGGTAGTATTGACATTTTGACAATATTTATTCTTCCAATCCATGAGCATGGACTATTCTTCCATTTCTTTATATCTTCTTCAATTTCTTCATAAGCTTTCTATAGTTTTCAGCATACAGATCTTTTACCTCTTTGGTTAGATTTATTCCTAGGTGTTTTATGCTTCTTGGTGCAATTGTGAATGGGATCAGTTTCTTTATTTGTCTTTCTGTTGCTTCATTATTAGTGTATAAGAATGCAACTGATTTCTCTACATTGATTTTGTATCCTGCAACTTTGCTAAATTCATGTATCAGTTGTAGCAGACTTCTGGTGGAGTCTATCGGATTTTCCATGTATAATATCATGTCATCTGCAAAAAGTGAAAGCTTAACTTCATCTTTGCCAATTTTGATGCCTTTGATTTCCTTTTGTTGTCTGATTGCTGATGCTGGAACTTCCAACACTATGTTAAACAACAGTGGTGAGAGTGGACATCCCTCTCGTGTTCCTGATCTCATGGAGAAAGCTCTCAGTTTTTCCCCATTGAGGATGATGTTAGCTGTGGGCTTTTCATAAATGGCTTTTATGATCTTTAAGTGTGTTCCTTCTATCCCGACTTTCTCGATGGTTTTTCTTAAGAAAGGATGCTGAATTTTGTCAAAGGCCTTTTCTGCATTAATTGACAGGATCATATGGTTCTTATCTTTTCTTTTATTAATGTGATGTATCACGTTGATTGATTTGTGAATGTTGAACCAGCCTTGCATTCCAGGAATGAATCCCACTTGATCATGGTGAATAATTCTTTTTATATGCTGTTGAATTCGATTTGCTAGTATCTTATTGAGAATTTTTGCATCCACATTCATTAGGGATATGGGCCTGTAGTTCTCTTTTTTTACTGGGTCTCTGTCTGGTTTAGGAATCAAAGTAATGCTGGATTCATAGAATGAGTCTGAAAGTTTTCCTTCCCTTTCTAGTTTTTGGAATAGCTTGAGAAGGATAGGTATTATCTCTGCTTTAAATGTCTGGTAGAACTCCCCTGGGAAGCCATCTGGTCCTGGACTCTTATTTGTTGGGAGATTTTTGATGACTGATTCAATTTCTTCGCTGGTTATGGGTCTGTTCAAGCTTTCTATTTCCTCCTGATTGAGTTTTGGAAGTGTGTGGGTGTTTAGGAATTTGTCCATTTCTTCCAGGCTGTCCAGTTTGTTGCCATATGATTTTTCATAGTATTCCCTGATAATTGCTTGTATCTCTGAGGGATTGGTTGTAATAATTCCATTTTCATTCATGATTTTATCTATTTGGGTCATCTCCCTTTTCTTTTTGAGAAGCCTGGCTAGAGGTTTATCAATTTTGTTTATTTTTTCAAAAAACCAACTCTTGGTTTCGTTGATCTGGTCTATAGTTTTTTTAGATTCTATATGGTTTATTTCTGTCTGATCATTATTATTTCTCTTCTTCTGCTGGATTTAGGCTGTCTTTGCTGTTCTGCTTCTATTTCCTTTAGGTGTGCTGTTAGATTTTGTATTTGGGATTTTTCTTGTTTCTTGAGATAGGCCTGGATTGCAATGTATTTTCCTCTCAGGACTGCCTTCGCTGCATCCCAAAGTGTTTGGATTGTTGTATTTTCATTTTCATTTGTTTCCATACATTTTTAATTTCTTCCCTAATTGCATGGTTGACCCATTCATTCTTTAGTAGGGTGTTCTTTAACCTCCATGTTTTTGGAGGTTTTCCAGACTTTTTCCTATGGTTGATTTCAAGCTTCATAGCATTGTGGTCTAAAAGTATGCATGGTATGATTTCAATTATTGTATACTTATGAAGGGCTGTTTTGTGACCCAGTATGTGATCTGTCTTGGAGAATGTTCCATGTACACTAGAGAAGAAAGTATATTCTGTTGCTTTGGGATGCAGAGTTCTATCTGTCAAGTCCATCTGATCCAATGTATCATTCAGGGCCCTTGTTTCTTTATTGACTGTGTGTCTAGATGATCTACCCATTTCTGTAAGTGGAGTCTTAAAGTCCCCTGCAATTACCACATTCTTATCAATAAGGTTGCTTATGTTTGTGAGTAATTGTTTTGTATACTTGGGGGCTCCCATATTCGGCGCATTGACATTTATAATTGTTAGCTCTTCCTGATGGATAGACCCTGTAATTATTATATAATGCCCTTCTTCATCTCTTGTTACAGCCTTTAATTTAAAGTCAAGTTTGTCTGATATAAGTATGGCTACTCTAGCTTTCATTTGACTTCCAGTGGCATGATAAATAGTTCTCCATCCCCTCACTCTCAATGTGAAGGTGTCCTCAGGTCTAAAATGAGTCTCTTGTAGACAGCAAATAGATGGGCCTTGTTTTTTTATCGATTCTGATACCCTATGTCTTTTGGTTGGCGCATTTAGTCCATTGACATTCAGTGTTATTATAGAAAGATATGAGTTTAGAGTCATTGTGATGTCCGTAGGTTTCATGCTTGTAGCGATGTCTCTGGTACTTTGTCTCACAGGATCCCCCTTAGGATGTCTTGTAGGGCTGGTTTAGTGGTGACGAATTCCTTCAGTTTTTGTTTGTTTGGGAAGACCTTTATCTCTCCTTCTATTCTAAATGACAGATTTGCTGGATAAAGGATTCTCGGTTGCATATTTTTTCTGTTCATCACATTGGAGATCTCCTGCCATTTCTTTCTGGCCTGCCAAGTTTCAGTAGAGAGATTGGTCACGAGTCTTATAGGTCTCCCTTTATATGTTAGAGCATGTTTATCTCTAGCTGCTTTCAGAATTTTCTCTTTATCCTTGTATTTTGCCGGTTTCACTATGATATGTCATGCAGAAGATCGATTCAAGTTACGTCTGAAGGGAGTTCTCTGTGCCTCTTGGATTTTAATGCCTTTTTCCTTCCCCAGATCAGTGAAGTTCTCAGCTATGATTTCTTCAAGTACACCTTCAGCACCTTTCCCTCTCTCTTCCTCCTCTGGAATACCAATTATGTGTAGATTTTTTCTCTTTAGTGCATCGCTTAGTTCTCTAATTTTCCCCTTATACTCCTGGATTTTTTTTTATCTCTCTTTTTCTCAGCTTCTTTTTCCATAATTTTATCTTCTAGTTCACCTATTCTCTCCTCTGCCTCTTCAATCCGAGCCTTAGTTGTCTCCATTTTATTTTGCAGCTCATTGATAGCATTTTTTAGCTCCTCCTGGCTGTTCCTTAGTCCCTTGATCTCTGTAGCAAGAGATTCTCTGCTGTCCTTTATACTGTTTTCAAGTCCAGTGATTAATTTTATGACTATTATTCTAAATTCACTTTCTGTTATATTGTTTAAATCATTTTTGATCAGTTCGTTAGCTGTTGTTATTTCCTGGACTTTTTTCTGAGGGGAATTCTTCCATTTCATCATTTTGGATAGTCCCTGGAATGGTGCCGACCTGCATGGCACTTCTCCTGTGTTGTCTTGAACAACTTGCATTGGTGGGCGGGGCCGCAGTCAGACCTGATGTCTGCCCCCAGCCAACCGCTGGGGCCACACTCAGAGTGGTGTGTGCATTCTCTTCCCCTCTCCTAGGGGCGGGATTCACTGTGGGGTGGCTTGGCTCGTCTGGTCTACCTGCACACTGCCAGGCTTGTGGTGCTGGGGATCTGGCATATTAGCTGGGGTGGATCGCAAGGTGCACAGGGGCGGGAGGGACAGGCTCAGCTCGCTTTTCCTTCAGGAGGGGCCCGGTGGCACCGGGAGGGAGTCAGACCCACCAGAGGGATGGATCCTCAGAAGCTCAGCGTTGGGTGTTTGTCAGGTGCAAGCAAGTTCCCTGGCAGGAACTGGTTCCCTTTGGGATTTTGGCTGGGGGATGGGCAAGGGAGATGGTGCTGGTGAATGCCTTTGTTCCCCGCCAAGCTGAGCTCTGTCGTCCGGGGCTCAACAACTCTCCCTCCCGTTGTCCTCCAGCTCTCCTGTTCTCCGAGCAGAGTTGTTAGCTTGTAACCTTCCAGATGTCAAGTCCCGCTTGCTGTCCGAATACACTCCGTCCGGTCTCTCCACTTTTGCAAGCCAGACTCGGGGCTCTGCTTGGCCGGTGGGCCGCCCCTCCGCCCCGACTCCCTCCCGCCAGTCTGTGGAGCGCGCACTGCCTCTCTGCAGTTCCTACCCTCTTCCATGGGCCTCTCGTCTGCTCTTGGCTCTGGTGACTCCGTTCTGCTAGTCTTCTGGCGGTTTTCTGGGTTATTTAGGCAGGTGTAGGTGGAATCTAAGTGATCAGGAAGGACGTGCAGTGAGCCCAGCGTCCTCCTATGCCACCATCTTCCCAGGATCCTTCAGTAGTGTACTCGGGAATTAAATTATTTGCAATGATTTCCTTATCTTCTTTATCTTCTGGCACAAGGGAGCTATTGACTGTATGAGGGGAGTTGGAAGGGGCATTGGTCCCTATAAAAGTTACACAAACTAATGCACCATACTATAAACTAGCCATCAGAATGTAATACAGAATTCAGAAGGAAAATCTTTTATGTCCATTTCCCAATCATGTTAAATTTCATAGAGTTTGAATTTCAACAATGGCTGGAACAACATATACAAGCATTGTCTGATATATATAATTTAACACGTGCTTATATAATGTCTAAAACTGGTCCATTCAGAACTTTGCTTCAGTTTAAGGAAAGCTCTTCTGTCTCTTAATGACCTCTCAATCCCAAAGATTGTTTGGCTATATTGTTTATTTCCTCCACGGGTGATTTTTCAAATCACAGTCATACTCAAGGCTTCTATATCTTACCTCCATTTACATATCATTAAATTCACTTCTTATAGTTTTACTAGTTGAAGAAAACATATTTGGCATGGAGTTCACCTTCTCACTCATCTGCAATTTTATTTATATTTCTGTCTTAGAAAACAGGGATAGGAAAAAAAGAGAACTGGATCAAATATTTTGTAAATCATGTCAAATCTCTGTGAGTTCAGCAATGAATGTCTTTACTCATAGGCTAGTGCCCATCTCCAAATAATCACTGGCTTTACTCTATCAATACGAAGCCAGCCTTGCTCAATAGAAAGAACACTTGAATTTCAGGGGAAAGGAAAGTTGGGTTTAGTTTAAGGTATTACAATTATAATATGCACAGCTTTGAGTTGTCACTTAACCTTTATGAACCTTGTAATTTTATAAAACAGGAACACTAATATGAACATATTCCATACAGATCACCTTTAGAATCAAATGAGATCAATTCTGTGCAAGTGTTTGTAATTTTACAGGGGTAAATTCCTATACCATTAGTTTTGCGTAGCTGTCATTTTAGATCTCAAGGGAAACATCCCTAGAGGGATATTTCTCAGTATAGGAATAAGTAAGCATCAGTATTCCATTAGAAAGAAAAGGTCTAACCAAGTGCAGCCCATCATTTTGTCCATCAATGAAATGATGACTTTAACAGCTATGGTGATATCATGCATTGTACACATTTTTATTATAGGTCCATTATTAACCACGGGAAGTACTATAATTCAAAATGATGCAGAGCGAACTATTCAGAAGAACAAATGGTTTTATAAACCTTTCTATTCTTTTCTTTATTTCTCAATCAGAAAACTGATATTTTTCAATAGAGAAAAGTCCTGACTGACTCCATGTTTATCTGACAGTTGTTAATCTACCAAAGAAAGCTAAATCTCTCTTTTCCCAGGTAATTTAATTAAAATTCTGTCTTACCTTATCAGTCAAGAGTTTTATGATCCTTTGATAATAATTTTTAAAAATATTTTTTACACTTATTTATTTTTGAGAGACAGAGAGAGACAGAGCACAAGTAGGGGGAGGGCAGAGGGAGAGGGAGACACAGAATCTGCAGCAGGTTTCAGGCTCTGAGCTGTCAGCACAGAGCCCGATGTGGGGCTCGAACTCACAAACCGTGAGATCATGACCTGAGACCAAGTTGGAAACTTAATCGACCGAGCCACCCAGGCACCCCCGAGAGTATTTTTTTTTAAAAAAATTATGTATGTATGTATTTTTGTATTTAAAGTAAGCTCTGTGCCCAACATGGAGCTTGAACTCATGACCTCAAGATCAAGAATCACATGCTCTACTGATTGAGCCAGCCAGGCACCCCAACGCTTTGATAGTAATTTAGTTTTTATTTTCTGGTATGTAAAATTTAAATGGCCTAATTTCTTCGAAAATGCAATCTTGATCGCTTCTTGGCCTTTTGGCTAAGATCAAGTGTAAAACTGCAATCTTGAAAATAAATTGTATGAGTACTGAAAAATAAAAAGTAGGGACTTAAAATCTTGTGTTGAAATAGTAGTAAGTCTGAAAGAACAGAAGTTGTAAGAAAGTTGGTATCAGAATACTCTTCTAAAGCTGCTCATGATGGGATATGAGTTGACAGATAAGCTTGAAAGGTAATGTAATCTGTCTCTATGGGGTTCCATTGGGTATCACACAGCCTCAAAAAATCTCAAGTTCCATTGAGTTGACTAATCTAGTTTTGCTCTATGTTACCACAGTTCTCTAGAGTGGAAGTAGGTGGGGTTGAATGTAGAGTGCTGAAGTAGAAGGCCTTGCACATAATAAACGTGCATTAAATTCCACTTTCAGGATGCAACCCTAACAGTTTTATGCTTTTCTAGGCACAACTGTGTTCTTATGTAAAAATGGACAGGAAGCTTATGTGATGGGCTTCACTTTAAGAAATTTTAACAAAAAAGCTAGATTTAAAAAGACTATATTAAGTGTTGCCAATGAAGTAAAACACGTGACACTTTCATATACTGCTGGTGAGAGTGTGAATTGCTACAACCACTTTCAAAATTCTTTGCCAGTATCTAATCAAGTTTAACATTAATAGATTCTATAACCAAACACTCCACTTCTAGAGATATACCTAACAGAAATGTTTACATGTGTGCATGGAAATATATGCATAAGAATACTCATATTAGGAGCACCTTGGTGGCTCAGTCAGTTGAGCATCTGACTCAGTTTTGGCTCAGCTCATGATCTCTCGGTGTGTGAGTTTGAGCCCCACATTGGGCTCTGTGCTGACAGTGCAGAGCATGCTTGGGATTCTCACTCTTCATCTCTCTCCCCTTCTCTCCCTCTCTCTCTGCCCCTCCCCTGCTTACACATGCATGTTCTCTCTCTGTCAAAATAAATAAACTTAAAAAAAGAATATTCATATTAATATTATTATTAATGGCGCCAAACTATTGACCCAAATCTGCTTTAGCAGAAGAATGGATACATAAATTATGATATATTCATCTGATGACATATAATGTACAATAATGTATAGTGATCCATGATAATGATGTATAATGTAGCTACATGCTATAAAAAATTATGAATGAGTCCATTTATATTTCATAAGCAGGCAGAGATGCTTATCTATAACGATTAAAGTCAGAAAGTGATTGCTTTTTGAGAAGAGGGAAGAGTTAGTGTTAGGGATGAAAAGGGAGATTTTGGGGTGCTGGTAATGTTTTCTCTTTTGCTCTATGTGGCAATCACATAAGCATGTTAACTTTGTAATAATTCGTTCAATGGTACAATCATATTTGGCCACATTTCTATATGTATACTATACTTCGAGATAAATGTTAAAATAAAAAATGATGTTGTCAAGAATCAACCAAAGCATCAATCAAATGTGAGAGTAAAGATCTTTTGCAAAAATCACACAGCATTTAAAAAAATTTTTTTAATGTTTATTCTTGAGAGAGAGAGAGAGAGAGAGAGAGAGAGACAGAGAGAGATGGAGCATGAGTGGGGGAGGAGCAGAGAGAGAGGGAGATACAGAATCTGAAGCAGGCTCCAGGCTCTGAGCTGTCAGCACAGAGCCCGACGCAGGGCTCAAACTCACGAGCTTCCTAGATCATGACCTGAGCTGAAGTAGGATGCTTAACCGACCCCAGGTGCCCCCAAAATCACACAGCATTTTTAAAACTTTACTGAGATGTAATAGACATGTAACATTGTGTAAGTTTAAGGTGTACAATGTGATGATTTGATACACGTATATATTGCAAAATGATTACCAAAGTAGGGTTCGTTAACACCTCTATCACCTCACGTAATTACTATTTTTGTGTGTGCATTTGGTGAAAACATTTAAGATCTGTTCTCTTAGTAACTTTAAAGTATATGATACAGGATTGTTAACTATAGTCACCATGCTGCATATTAAATCACCACAACTTATTTACCTTATAACTGGAAGTTTATACCCTTGATTAACATCTTCCTATTTCTCCCGCTCCTGACTCTTGGCAACCATGATTCTACTCTATATTTCTGAGAGTAGATACATGTAAAAAAAGAACATATAAATGAGATCATATAGTATTTGTCTTTCTCTCTCTGACTTCTTTTACTAAGCCTAATGCTCTTAAGGTTTATCCATGTTGTCACAAATGACACAATGTCCTTCTTTCTCATGGATGTATAATATAATATATATGTATAATATATAGCGAATATATATATATGCTAAGGAATATTATACATGTATATATATACACATATATAAATATATATATGCACACATATATAAATATATATATGCACACATATATACACACACACATACCACATCTTCTTTGTTCACCCATCCGAGGAGGAAGACTTAGATTGTTTCTATGTCTTGGCTATAATGGAAAATGCTGCAATGAGTGTGGGAGTATAAATATCACTTTGAAATACTTATTTCCATTGGATATATTTCCAAAAACGAGCTTGCTGTGTTATATGGTAGTTCTAGTTGTAATTTTTGAGGAACTTCTGTACTGTTTTTCATAGTGACTGTACCGATTTGCTTTCTTACCAACAACAAACACAGCATTTTTAAGGAAACTACTTGTGTTTATATCCTGGAGAAATGAAGGTGTAAACCATGAATCATGCACATTTAGGATCCAGGAAGAAAGAATGGTGTGAGGGAATAATAAAGGGAAGTTCAGCCTGACAATCATGCTTAGAGAATAAGAGTCTTTTGCAGAGAAAGAGACCAGAAGACTCCAGGAGGGTATTTAAGAGATTTGATATTATCCCAGAGAAATGGGAAAACTTAAGAATTCAATAAGGGTAAATAATGCAAGAAAACATTAAAGACCAGTAGAAAGATCAGGATAAAAGGCCACGTAAAAAAGAAAATAAAACTAGAGAACATTGCTTGGCCCTGCCACAAATGGTACTTACATGGTCATAATAATATAAGCCCTGTTTATTATTGTCCAGATCTTGAGACGTAAATTTGGTTGCAGAACAGAAATGTGAAAATAAAATTCTGAAGACAAAAGCTTGGAGGCAGAAGTGTGTATGAGGAATGGAAAGACGGGTGGGAACTTGGGCACTGTGTCTTAAAAAGTATTGTGACAAAAGGTTCCGGCTATTGGCCAATTGGTCGGGGCTGAAATGTTGGAGTGCATTATTTCAAGCCAGAAAATGGAACCAATTAAAAAAAACCCAAAAATATATTAGGAGGGGAATGGGAAAATGGTCTGAGTTAAGTCTTTATCATTTCATAGTGTCAAACAATAATGTTGCACAATAATTAACCAAGAAATAGTAAAGTGAGCAAATCATTGAGTGATGCAAAGCCCTCATGGAAAACTGAAAAAAAAAAAAAAAAAAAAGCAATTCGGAGTTAAAAGTGGTTATTTCTGGAAGTAGGACTTAGGAGTGGAGGTGGGTATAAGATAGGGGACTACTTATTTTCCCTACAAGCCCTAATGTACTATTTGATTTTTAAAATGAAGTGTAAGTATTCTGAAAAATGTAATTAAGTAAATTTTAATGGTTCCTCCAATGTCAATGTTTCTGTTTATAAAATTTTGTTTATAATTTGTCAAGATTACATCTATGTAAAAATCTATTTTCTATTGTTGGCGTAATTAATTACCATAAATATAGTGGTTTAAAACAGCACAACTCTAGGGGCACCTGGGAGGCTCAGTTGGTTGAGCACCTGACTCTTGATTTTGGCTCAGGTCGTGATCTTATGGTTCGTGGGATTGAGCCCCACCTCGGACTCTTCACTGACAGTGCAGCACCTGCTTGAGATTCACGCTTTCCCTCTCTCTCTGACCCTCCCCTGCTCACGGTCTCTCTCTCTCTCTCTCAAAATGAATAAATAAATAAACTTAAGAAAAACACAAACAAATCCCACACCCACAACTTTATTATCGTAGAGGTCTGTGCTTTAGAAGTCTGACATGGTCTCAGTGGGCTTAAGCAGGGCTATGTTCCTGTCTGAAGGCTCTAAAAGAGAACCCATTTCTTTGACTTTTCCAGCTTTTTGAGGGTTCCCACATTTCTTGGCTCATGGTACCCTCAATTCATCTTCAGAGTCATCAATATCAAATCTTTCTGACTCTTTTTCCATCATCAGCTCTGTCTCTCTCTTTCTTTCTTTCTCTGTTTGTCTGTCTCTGATTGACCAGGGAAAATTCTTTGATTTTAAGGACTCATGTAATTGGGTCCATTTGGATAATCCAGGATAATTCTTTTTATCCCAACATTCATTACTTTAATCAATTTGTAAAATCCTTTTTTTTTTTTTTTTTTTTTTTTTTTTAGCCGTTTAGGGTAACATATTCATAGATTCTGGGAATTAGAGCATGGACATCTTTCACACCATTATTCTTTCCCATGAAACAATTTAAAACTCAACTGTACCAAAAGTTATCCACAACTCCACCATACTAGTATATCTGGGGGGAAAAAATGAAAGCTCGTAATTATAAAATTAAGATGATGAAAATAAAGCCAACCTCATGCTAAAACTCTTCCTGTTCTTCCCTCAGAAGATAGAGGTCTGTATATGTTTCTCAAGAGGTTTTGCTTTGTTCCTATTGGAGATATTTTAGCAGATCAGGATGAACACATGTATTTGGTGTGAGAAGGCATAAAGTGGTCAGATCTGATGGAGTGAGATTTAAGAGTAGAAATAGAGTTTGAGAAGAGGTTTCTGCCTATGGGATTTATGTGTCCTCACCTGCATGTAACACTCCAGATGCCGTGGGTTGCTTTGGATACTGTGCACACTCTACACTTAGAGAGTGCCCTGGAAAAGGAACCTGATAGGGTCTCTGAGGTTGAACCACTGTGAGTATCCTTGAACCCACCCAGAGTTGAATGTCCAATTAATCCTAGGACTGGCCCTGAGAAGTAGCTACAGTCCACAGAGAATGATCAGCAAAAATGTTATGTCCTTGGGCTGAGAATGCAGACCCTCTCCCAGTTCTCTGTTTTGTGCTCTTAGGATTCTTGTTAAAGCATAGAAACTCCAAATGAATTGGTGGAGGGCTCAGAAGATGTCTCTCCTGATAGAAACCACTGTTTCAGGGTAGGGAAATGGATTTTGGATGTAATTTTGCATTACTGCTCCAGAACATACTAGATCTGTAGCACTGAGTAATTTTTTTTTTTCATCTATAACTCTCAAACTTCTCTGTAAAATGAGAATTGCAAATGGTTTCTCCAAGGCTGTTGTGATGTTTAATGGGATAGCATATAAGATTCCTTTTCTTATTGCTTTGTTCATGACATGTCTAAATGGTATTTGACCAATTTTGGCTAAGTTATAACTCACATTATCTAACGTAATGAATACATATGTCCCTATGTGTATGAAGAAAACTAATATATTTTTTAAATCTATTATATCTCAGGAGTTTTGTGAGATGTGGATGGAATACAAAATGAATAAGATTCGTTATCTTTTCTCAAGTTACTTAAACTTTAGTTGAAGATACAGGATGTAAACAAGTAAAATAGTACAATATCTAAATATCAATATGAGACACACTATACAAAGGTAACTTATAATCTTAGGAGGCATATGTGCTGTAGACTGTCACCACTATTATCAGTAGGACTAAGAATAATGACTCATAGGGAAAAGGAAGAAGGCCCCAAAGTGGACTTTTCAGGGATATTGAAGACAATTCTGTTTAAATAATTTGAATTACTAAATCTTCTAAATAATTATTTAAGCCAAGGAAACAACTTCTATTTTAAACCATTGATTCTTACACAATAAAAGCTTAATTAGTCAAACTGTTTAAGCAATGATGTTCTAATTGGATTATCTGGCCCACTGAGGGTTAAGTAATCATTTACACTTCAGCGCTTGCTGAAATTCCTTTTAAAATGGTCACTTTCATTTTCCTGCCTTAAACAATAGAACGTTGTTTTAAAAAAGTAATGGATTCTGATGGCAGGATGTTATAGGACATCATGGAATTGCAAAAAGGTTGACTATTGAGATGGACAATCAATGATCCTAAAATACTTTAAGAACACTTTTTGGCAGCTGCTAACTTCATACACAAGATTTTTTGTCTTGTTTTTGTTTTTTGCTTCATTGTCTTGGGGATATCTTTGTGATTAGACTTTTTCTGAAAGCAGAGTCAGCAAAATATTCCAGTACACAGAAAGCCACAGTTACCTGGATTCCAGTAAATCAGGATATTTCTCCATCTGTTAGGTGAGATACTGATGGAAAAGGGTTCTGCTATATTTGGCACCAAACTGCCAGCTTGGATTTAGAGATGAAAGTTTAAAAAATGCAATATAGCAGCCCCAGCTCTCAGTGCCAACTACACGGATCAATATCATTTGTACACCACAGTGAGAGCATTTGTTAAGAAATCTCCCTGCATCTGAGTCCCAGGGAGAGAATAAAGCTTCATACTTTGGGTTTACATGGCAGTTTTCTCTATGGATAGTAGCAAGCCCTTGTGAAGTCTAAGTGCAACTTTGGGGTGTGAGGCTTGCTCCTAACCCCTCTCTGAATTTATAGATATTGACTGATTGACTTTGGAGCTAAGGAGCTTTTTTGAAAAATCATTTCCTTGGGGCCAACACCTGTTAATGCAGACCTACGCAGGCAGGACTGATTGACTGAAGGGCACCTGAAGAAAGCCAAGTTGCTATGGTATACTGGGGGGGCAGTGGGAGAGAATCAAACCTGAGTAATAGATAATAAGCCACGGGGCCTGAGGGTTGGAGGAAGAGTGGTACTGGGGAAAGTATGGTGCCTATAACTCAGGTATTTATACCCTTTGATGGCGAAGGTTGTATATGTTGAATATATAGAAACAAAAATTAATGTATAAGTGCTCCCAACCTTATCCTCCTTATTGACTCTCTAAGTGTGATAGTGATTGTTTAACTTCTTTCTGCTTTTATTAGATTTACTCTTGAGATGTGTGATTTAGAATCTTGAGAATAGATAGAAATTCTCTAGTTGGCTAGAACTTAAGGGGGAAATGATACATGGCAAGGTGAAGGTTGTGTTTAAGATGGGCAGCTTTAAAGGAGAACTAGAGAAAGAACTGGAAGATATGGGGCATGGAAAAGCAATGTTAAGGGCAGAAAGGGGTCCAGTTTTTGTGTGACTGAAAGCTTATACAACTATTGGGATCCTCTTTGAGAGAAAGAGTGTGAAATTATGTAAAAAAAGAATTAGGTATGAAAGTGAATGTTTATTTGGAAAGAGAAAATAAATCAAATGAATTGCAAATGTTAATGAGCTTTCAAATATCACAAACACCATTAAATATATAATAATTTTATTAATTATTGTACACAGTAATGTGAATATGTAAAAGCCTTAACCTCCAATATGACAGTATTTGGAGATGGACCCTTTGGGAGGTAATTCCAGTTATATTAGGTCATTAGGGTGGGATTTGAGAAGAAGAGACACCAGAGAGCTCATTGTCAATCTGTCTTTAGCATGTGAACAAAGAATAGGTCACATGAGCACACAGTGAGATAGCAACCACCTACAAGCTAAGAGGAAAAGGCCTCTGAATGGAGGCTGGCTTGCCAGACCCTTAATCTTAAGCTTCCCAGACTCCAGCACTGTAAGAAATAAATGTCTGTTGTTTAAGTCACTTAGTCTATAGTATTTTGCTATGGCGGCATAAGCAGACTAAGACGTGTTTATAGTAGCATTTTTCTCTCTCTATATATTTTTGACTGCATACATTGAACATTTCTTCATGTGAAAATATACGATTTTTGTAATATTTTCAGCCTTACCATGGTTGATTAAAAAGTGTATTTATTCTCAATAGTTTTGATGCATAATATACATGACTTACCTCATAGATACACTCATTGTTTTATAGGTTTGTGCCCTAAAGGAATTCTGATAAATTCTATTTTCTGTTTACCACCAAAAAGGCAAAAAAAAAAAAAAGTATGGTATTTTTATAATAATAAGTGCCACATTGTTAAATATTTTCCAGAACAGAAAGATTACTCTGTTTCTTATGCTTACAATTTTACATTTTTGGTGATTGGAAGAATTTTCTACAAACTAGGTTCAGGGTCTCCCATTTCAAACCTGGTTTCTCCTCCACTATCTACACAATTCTGGTCCTGTGTTTATGACAGTGGGTGAGTACTCCTGAAAGCCATTCCCAGTGGGGAAAGCTAGAGATAACTGTAAGCCACATAAGCGTGTTCCACTCAAACTACAAGTGTCTGATATGCAACTCTTCCTTAGATACCCAAAGTTGCCCCCAAATTCCAAAGATTCTCCTAGTTACTCCATTGCTACCTGACATGACAGCAGGCATGGCAAAAGGGGAGTCAGACTGTGAAGAGACAATCTTAAAGTCTTTTCACTTAAATATATTACTTTTCCAAATTTTACAGGAACATATGGGATCACACTTCTAGAGTCTTTCCTTCCCTAGTTGATCTTTTGCTTAGTTGTCTTGTCTACCATTGAAAGTGGGTTTTGAACTCTTCAGCTATGTCCATTGAATTGTCTGTTTGTATCTTCAATTTCTCTGTGTATTTTGGTTTTTGCTTTGTGTATTTTGGGTCTCATTGTTAGGTGCATATATGGTATTGTATTTTCCTGGTAGATTAATCTTTCATCATTATCATTATAAAATATTCCTCTTTATCTTTAATAATATTTTGTTTTAAATCTATTTTGTCTGATATTAGTGTAGCCACTCCAGTTTAGATCTTTTCCAAGGGAAGTGGTAATTGTCAGTTTGATATTGCCTAAGGTGCAATATCATTTTTTTAACATTTATCTATTTTTGAGAGGGAGAGCGAGAGGGACAGAATGTGAGTGGGGAGGGCCAGAGAGAGAAAGAGAGACACAGAATCTGAAGCAGGCTGTAGGCTCTGAGCTGTCAGCACAGAGTCCAACGTGGGGCTCAAACCCACGAATCGCGAGATCATGACCTGAACCAAAGTCAGACGCTTAACCAACTGAGCCACCCAGGCGTCCCTCGTTTTTATTTCTATGTCAAAAATTCATCATATGTGAGGAAGCAGAAAACACCATTAATATTAGAAAAATAAATATCGCATCATTAGGAATAACCTTCATTTTTTATTCTTATTTGAGTTTGGGTCAGTGGAGATATGCTATTTGGATAACTGTGTGATGCAATAATTGTTTGGATGAAATGTATGAAAAAAATAAAGTTCTACTTTGGAGGGGTGCCTGGGTGGCTCAGTCGGTTGAGCGTCCGACTTTGGCTCAGGTCATGATCTCGCAGTTTGTGAGTTCGAGCCCCGCGTCGGGCTCTGTGATGACAGCTCAGAGCCTGCAGCCTGCTTCAGATTCTGTGTCTCCCTCTCTCTCTGCACCTTCCCCGCTTATGCTCTGTTTCTCTCTGTCTCTCAAAAATGAATAAACATTAATAAAAATTTAAAGTTGTACTTTGGAATTCTTCTTTCTAGTTTAGGGTGAGGGAGGAGGCAATGTGGGTTAGTATTTTTCTTTATCTGGAGTTCAACTCCACTGACATAACCAGAGCTTGTTTGTATGAGAACAACTTCTGTAAAGTTTCATCATCATCTAGACAAACTAGACAAGCAAGTCCCAAGCTAGACATCTTGGACTTATCCACAGTTCTTCTTGTTTTCCCATATTTCACATCAGGACAGATGTGTCTTTAGCTAAGAAGTCTTACCTCATTTATCACTGTTTCTGAGATTCTCCTTACCTTTCTACAGAAGTCAGTAGCCTCTATACTCCCTCTGTATCCTCAAAACAGTTTTTGTACTCATATTGTAGCAATTCTTTCATTGTACTGTGATTCCCTTCTTTGTATCTGACTTCCCAATGACAATAGATGGTGAATTCTAAGAGTAAGGACTATTTGTTAATCTTTGTGTCTTCCACACCTGGTATATGGTATGTGGTACATGCCTAATATATGTGTAGACCACTTGAAAACTTGAATATGAGCATCCGATGTATTTAACCAGCTAGTACTAGAGAGTTTATGTAGAGACTAAAAAAGTAAAAAGTAGAAGTATTTGTCCCAGATGTTTATGATTATGAATGTCACCTTAAAACTTCGGGGGAAATGGATGAGCGTAATATATGAAATAATTATGTATTTAATATTTAATCATTGAGATACTCTATATTCATTAAGACAGTAATTGGCATATGTTCCCTTTGGCTTTTATATACTGCTAGATGAAATTATAGATATTAACATATACCTAGGTTTTATTTGAAATGACTGTACACCAAATACAGTTGGCTCAGTCGGTTAAGCATCAGACTTTGTCTCAGGTTATGATCTCACTGGTTTGTGAGTTCGAGCCCCACATGGGGCCCTGGGCTGACAGCTCAGAACCTGGAACCTGCTTCTGATTCTGTGTCTCCCTCTCTCTCTCTCTCTCTCTCTCTCTCTGCCCCTCCCCAGCTTGTGCTCTGTCTCTCTCTGTCTCAAAAATAAACACTAAAAAATAAATAAATAAATAAAGCAGTGCTTCATTAAAAAAAAAAAAAAACACATTCACATGAACAACATCATGAGAGCCCATTAATAACTGCAGGTTTTTAACAAACTATTTGTTTGAAATTGGCTTATATTTAATCTAGTAGAAGAAAAAATCCCTCCAAGGTAGGATCTTCTCTATCTCCAGAGTTGTTATGTTTGTCAGGTTTCCAGGATTGTTGATTTGATAGGTCAAAATTATTGATTTTTAATTTTTTTTTTTTTTTTTTTCAACGTTTATTTATTTTTGCGACAGAGAGAGACAGAGCATGAACGGGGGAGGGGCAGAGAGAGAGGGAGACACAGAATCGGAAACAGGCTCCAGGCTCTGAGCCATCAGCCCAGAGCCTGACGCGGGGCTCGAACTCACGGACCGCGAGATCGTGACCTGGCTGAAGTCGGACGCTTAACCGACTGTGCCACCCAGGCGCCCCCAAAATTATTGATTTTTAAAACTTAAAAAAGGTTTTAGATTTAATTCCAGTTACTTAACATACAGTGTTATGTTAGTTTCAGGTGTATAATATAGTGATTGAACAATTCTATATAGTACCCTGTGCTCATCACGATAAGTATACTCCTTAATCCTCATCTGTTGATGTTTTTAAAAGATGAATTTTTTCTACCAAACTGCTGAGAGTATTCTCAAGCCTGAGACACACATAGAACCTTAAAATCTTGAATTTGAATGGGATATTCTAAATCAACATAGCCTAACTTTTATATTTTGCAGATGAAGAAATTGAAATCCTAGGAATGGAAATGGTTTTTCAAAGGGCAAGAACCTACATTTCTTAAGTTCTAGCCAGTGCTCTTTTCCCCTTATAATTCAGCTTCTTACAAAGCATTTAATAAACGGATTCAACACAATACCTACCAAATCCCAGCTGTCTGTTTTGCAGACACTGCTGTGTTCTCTGATCCTAAAATTCTTACGGAAATGCAAAGGATCCACAATAGCCAAACAGTCTTGAAGAAGAACAAAGAGGACTCACACTTCCCAATCTCAAAACTTACTATAGAGCTACAGTAATTAACTGACAGTGTTATACTGGAATAAGGATAGACACAAATAGCAATGGAATAGAACTGAGAGTCCAGAAATTAATTCTTATATTTATGCTCAATTGATTTTCAAGAGTGTCAACATGGTTCAGTGGGGGAAATAATAGTCCTTCTAACAATTAGTGCTGGGACAACTGCATATCTACATAGAAAAGAATCAGTTTGAACCTCTACCTCACACGACATACAGAATTTAGGTCAAAATGGATCATAGACCTAAATGTAAGAGCTAAAACTATGAAGCTCTTCGAAGAAAACATAAAATTAATGTTACTAACTTTGGGTTAGACAGTGGGTTTTCAAATATGCCACAAAGAGAAACAACAAAAAAACCCAGATAAAATGAAGATCATTAAAATGGAAAACTTTGTGCTTCAAAGATCACCATCAGAAAAGTGGAAAAATAATCACACAAAATAGAAGAAAATATTTGTAAGCCATATATCTGATGTGGACTTATATCAAGAATAGACAAAAAAATATTACAACTCAGCAATTAAAAGACAACACAATTAAAAAATGGGCAGAGGATTTGAATAAACATTTCTCCGAAGAATTTATCTGAGTGGCTAATAAGCACATGAAAAGATGCTCAACATCATTAGTCATCAGGGAAATACAAATACAAAACCATATGCCCCAGAAATTCCACTCATAAGTAAATACTCAAAAGTGAAAATCTATGTCTACACAAAAACTTGTACCAAAATGTTCATTGTAGCATTATTCAGAGTAGCTAACATGTATAAACGACCCAAATGTTCATCAACGGATAAATGGATGAACAAGATATAATAATCCATACAATAGGATGTTATTTCATAATGAAAAGGAATGAAGCATGCTACATGCTACAACCAGATCAACCTTGAGAACACTATGCTAAGTTAAAGAAATCAGTCATAAAAAACTACATCTTGTGTAATTCTACTTATACCAAAAGTCCTGAGTAGGAAAATCCATAAAGATAAAAACTAGATTATTAGTTGCCACTGATGCAGGGTGGGAGGCAGAAAGCAAAGTGACTGCTGGTGAAAACAAGGTTTATTTTTGGTGTGATACAAATGTCCTAAAATTAGATAGTGGTGATGGTTGCATTATCTGTAAATATGCTTAAAACCAGTGCATATTACACTTAAAATGGTAAGTTTTATGCTGTGTGAATTATAGCTTAATAAAGCTGTTATAAATGCAACTTCTGTGAGGCAAGGACTATTAGTAACTCCATTTTATAAATTAGAAAGTTGCCTTGGTGAATTTTGGCACTTGCCTAAAAGTTGCATTGAAAATGACTTTAGAGCCTGGGATTTGGGTCCAGGTAATCTGAATCCAGGTCCTTCTGCTTTATGGGCACTCATGGCCTACATTATTGCTATAATGGAATCATGGTTCTTTGTGTTGCTAGGATATGTATAGTGAGTGATGTAGTATACTCAAGAACTCAGAATCAGCTGATGTATCCTACATGGCGTGAGTGAGTTGATCTCTCATGCATTTGTATAGACAAATCAGTTTAGCAAGAAACACATCTAAGTTCACATGAATAATGCCCATTTAGGTGATTTAATCTTTTTCCCTCAAGCTGGCATTATGTGGATAGACACAGCCTAAAAAGTATTCAGTTACACATTTAAATACATACATGATTAAATATACCAACTTGAGTCCCTAAAGTAGATTTTTTTGTGCTTTATAGCCAAAGAATGGATTTTGCCGATCCATGAATGATTTGATATCATTTGCTCATGACCGAATAGAATTGGCCATTTGTCTAAATTTGCACTCCTCATAGATTTGCTAGTTGGAGATATTTCTTTATATCCCTTCTGTTATTTTTTCTATTTCTTATACTCTTTCCAAAAGAATCACTTCATACATCCTTATTGCCTTCTGGTATTTCAAATACGACCTTGCCCATTAGCTGGGTATGTGGTACTCTCAGCTCTCCAGCATACAGACAGAGGCTAGGAAGGAGCCAAAAAAAAAAAAACAGTCTTTCAGTGTTTGTGCATTGACATCCTTGCAAAAGACTAAAAGCCCTTTCTAGAGTCTTACTCTTATACAATAACTTTGGTTATCCAGTTTCTCTAGTTCACGTAAAATCAGAACCAGTGAGCTAGAAATTTTAGGGAGACTGAAAGAGGGACACACCTTGATGCAGAAGGATGGGACAGCTGAGAAAATATAAATTCTGGCAGAGATCCTAAATCCTGCCTCTGATGCCCTAGTTGCTAAGTGTGTGTATAACCTAAGTCGAATACAAGGCCACCTCGCGGGACTTGCTTGGTGACTATAAAACAAGTTCATTCAGCAGCAGCATCAGTGTCCATCTGGAGAGCATATAGGATTGAGGAGCTGTGGCCTTGACAGAGAGGATTCCCTGGGGACGAATATCACTGCCTGTGTGTTTCCCTACACCCAGTGGAGGACGAAAGGGAGAGGCTTCTCCTTTACCTTCAACTAAATGAGAGAGGCTTCAGAACTTGCTCTTTGTCACTCGAGTAGAGACTTTAATATCTGTGGTGATGGAGATGTCCCTCTGCCATTACGGTGGTCACTAGCCACATCTGTGTACCAAGGACTTGAAATACAGCTAGTGAAACTTAAGAGATGTATTTTTAATTCTATTTGATTTCTGTTTATCTATATTTAATTTAAATAGCCACATATGGCTATGAGATAGTTTATGGCACAGCACAGTTCTAGTGTATTCCTTATGAATATAGTAGTTAATGCTTATTGCTAATTTGCTGTGTACCAAATACTGCATTGAGTATTCTAGTACCATTTTGATCCTGCCACCAGCCACTTGATATATCTTGATTTTATCCATGAGAAAACCAAGGCACGCAGAGGTTAAGTAAGGGACCGATTTAGGGTAGAACTAGAGGATTTGATTCTAGAACTTTTGCTTTTAACTGCTGCCCTATGTTTTGTAGACATGTCCCTTTAATCTTTCCTGCACCATGTTCATAGCTTTTATTAATGAGAAACAGTAGCAGGGATCCTCTCTGGAGACTTCATTTATAGCTTTTGTACTCTATCTTCTTTCAGTTATACAAACTTCTAATCTTTCTCAACTACTTTTGTATATATACATGTGTATATTTTTATACGGCACCTCTGAGGCAGAATAATTCCATTTGTCTTATTTTGTAATCATCTTCGTTGAATAGTAAGTGGATTCTTTGAAGATGAAAAGATTTTTATCCTTGAAATATATGTTTGGGAGGTCCCTAAGTGCCCTCGTATGTTTGATATTCAGAAACCTTAGAACGTATTATCACCTCTACCTCAGAAAAACCTCATTTGGTCCATAATGAGAGTGAGGCTTGGGGGCTTTTTGACAAGGTTTTCTATGCAGAACGTGCTTTCCTTTTTGAAACGTGAGCAAGCCATGGAGTTCCATTTGTACTTTTTATTTTCCAAATGGGATAATTATATAAGATGAAAGATTTGTGCCTTAATATTTTTATTCCAGGTGCATGGGGAGACTTTATGGATTCTAGTAGAATATCCAGTGACTGCAAAAAGAGGATTCACAGGCAGTCTGGAGCATAATGTTATAGGATGGTAGCCATTACCTAGCAAAAATGAATTTGCACCATGTGCAAAGCTCTGTATGCATAGTATCTTCTTAATACTCTCTACTTAAATATCATTAATCCATTCACAGGTGAGGAAACGGAGCTGTAAAAACAATGAAGTCATTTATCTAGGTTCATTTTGTAGGATCATATATGTAGAATCAATATCTAAACTTGGGTTAGTTTGATTCCAAAGCCGTCTCCAGGAAGAGGAGTATGTTTGAGCAGCCAGTTTCAACTATGGCTGCTCGTCGGAACTTCTAAAAATCCCAGTGCCCAGGCTGCACACCAGACCAGTTAAATCAGAATCTCAGGGGGGTAGTACCCAGACATCCATACTGTAAAGCTCTCCATGTGACGTCAGTGTGCATCGAAGGTGGAGAGCCACGCTGAAATAGCCATGCAACTGATTCTGTTATGCTTCCTGTCAGGCAACGTTGCAGTGCCCTCTAAGAGTCAACAGTGGGTGGATAGAAGACCTGCGGCATTTTCCTAAGGCGTTTATACATTATTTGGAAGAAATAATTTGAATAGTGAGTATCAGTTATTCATACCAGAAAACCAAATTTAATTTTTATTTTGAGCCCCACCTCCATTCTCTTTGGGATTAGGAAACAGTTGAGTCACTTGTAGGTAACCAAGTCATGTTAGTCAAATCAGGATTTACATTTGGTCAATTTAGGATTTAAATTATTCATCTATCTCTCTATCTAATCTACCTACCTTCTTTTTCTCCCCCAGAAAGAGACTCTTGAAGCATGGAGACGAAGGAGGCACTATCTGGCCTGTGGCCATCCTCTGTCCTCCATCAGGGCTGGCTATGGCTTATCTCCCTGGTCTTTGGATGTTAGCCTGTAATCCTGTGTGTGGTTCTCATATTTGGGGTCCATGCTATATTTGATGGTGTTTTCTCTCACCATGACTGTAGGATCCCATCAGGTCTGCCAGTCCATCCCACCCCTACTGGACTCTTTGAGACATGGAAAATTCAAATGCTCTCTCACACAGGCGGTACTCTGGAGCCAGTGTGTACCAGCTCACAAGGGCTATCTGTGTGAATCTTCCCATCTTGTGTTCAATAACATCACCTTGGTAGCTTCAAATTAGCCTTGGGGCGTCCTTATGCCATTTTAAAACTCCATGTATTAGTTTTCTATTGATTCTGTAACACATTATTGCAAGCATGGTAGCTCGAAACAACAGAAATTCATTCTCTGCTTTGATCTCTCTCACTTTCTTTCATCTGCATAATCCAGGATGATCTCAAGGTCCTTGACTTAATCATATCTACAAAGTTCCTTTTGCCATCTAAGGTAACATCTTCACAGCTTCTGGGGATTAGGACGTGGACATCTGTGAGGAGTCATTATTCTGCCTGCTCTACTCTAAAAAAGATATTTTTATTTTCAAGAGAGCTAGTTGTTAAATATTTACCTGCGCACACTCCCCATGACCCTCTAATGCCTCGGTAGACTTGTGGGGAAGACCCTACTGCTTCTTATGGCACTCCCGTTTGGATTTCAGTGCTTTCATACCTTCTACTCTTTAGGGACACCTCTAAGGTTTCTGCCTCTGGAAAGTGAGGCACAGCTACCATGTATCCCCCAAGCTTATCTGGGTGTCTGTGAAGACCCAGGCTGAGACTGCAGGGCGCGGTAATGCCATCCTGTTGTTTAAACTGTCACTTCTTTCTAGTTTCTCTCCTCCCTCAGCCATTGCCCGTTACCTTGTTTGGAATGGGAAAACATCCTTTTATGTCATTATACATTCATCCTAAAACTGTGTTTATCAAATAAACTTTATATATCTCCTGGGTCTTAGTTCTTAATAGCTGAAGGCAAGATTTTAGAATTTAACAAACCGTTTCTCTCTCCAAAAGCTGGTTTCTCACAAATCAAAAGCACCTTTCTTTTAAGATTCCATTTATTTCCAAGTTTCAGAATCCTATTTTGAACCTCAAAGCCAATAAGTGCTGTTTTGCTATCCTTCTAAAGCAATGACAGCCACTGAATAATAAATGGGTAGTAGGTCTCCGGGCAATTAGAATGTAATACAGCATTTTAAAAATCTTTTGACATAGCTAACAATGTGGTACACCACGTATCAAAATGCCAAGCAGGTGGTACAGATAATACATTACTGTAGAAGTTTAGGGGATGGAAAGGTTGGTGGGAGGTGCAGAGTTAAGGGAACTGTCATGGTATCAGAAAAACTAAGCTAGCCAGGGTGGGTGGTTTGAGTTCAAGTTGGAAAAAATAAGATGGATGTCATGTCAGACAGGGGCGGGCGTGCACGGGGGAGCAAGAGTCCTTTAGTGGGCCTGAAGAGGGCATTGAAGAGGGAAGGTCCCAGGGAGACGGGATAGCTGGAGGCTTTGAATGGCAGGCTGAAGAGCTGGGACCGCATTTCCAGTCCCTGGGAAATCTAGTCTGCGGACGTGCCACGAGCTGTGAGTCTCCCGAGGGGGAGTGTGTGGCTGCGGCTTCTCCTCCTGAACCTGAATCTCGTCTGAGCTCCAGAGCAGCAGAAGGGTGCTGTCGTAGAGCTGCCTCGACACGCAACCATGTATCACAGATACCTCCGAGCCTTCCCCTGTGAAGCATGTATGCTGCCACCTTTACCTCGTAGGACAAGAAATGGACCGTCACGCATCTTGAAATTCTTTTATAAGCAGTTTATTCTTGGTGTCTGTTATTTAGTTCTCAGCTCATCTTGGGGATGCTTTGGGGGCATGTACGTGTGAGTGTGCGCATGTGGTGTGTGTGGTGCACCTGCGTGAGATGTCCTTATGTGTGGTGCGGTGTGTTCCCACTGTATGTATGTACGACGTGTGGGGTGTGTGAGGTGCGTGCAACTACGTGCAAAGTGTGTGCACATGGCAGATGATGAGTGTGTGGTGTGTGGGATATGTGTGAGATTTGTGGGCTATGTGCGTATGGTGAGTGGGGTATGTGTGATGGGGGTGTGCGTGTGCATGGAGTGAGATAGGTGTACGCGCTGTGGTCTGTGCCCAGTGTAAGCGTGGATCGTGTGTGGTATATATGTGGGGAGTGGAGTGTGTGGGTGTACCCACACCTGTGAACTTGTGCTGTGGTATTTCAGAGCCCTGGCCATGGAGATGGAACGCCTGAATTGATGACTAGATCCCCCCCATGGGCAAAGTTACTACACTTCTTGGCGTCGTAGTTTCCTTATCTATATAATGAGAGAGTAATAAGGAGCGCATGGGTGGCTCAGTTGGTTAAACATCTGACTCTTGATTTTGGCTCAGGTCACGATCTCACGGTCCTGAGATCGAGCCCCTGCGCTGTGAAGCCTGGAGCCTGCTTGGGATTCTCTTTCTCTTTCTCCTTCTCCCTCTGCCCCTTCCCCACTTGCTTGTGTGCATGCTCTCTCTCTCTCAGAATAAATAAGCATTAAAAAAATAAATAAAATGAGAGTAATAAGATTGCCAACCTCCAAGTGGTATTGTGTGCTACTACCCATAAGACGCTTGGAGTGATGCCTACCGCATACATGACACTCAGTAAACATTAGCGGCTGTTTGGTCACAGGTTTTCAGGTGCTGGTTAAAGGTCTTTCTGCCCTTTCTGCTGGCCGACGGGCCCTTTGAAGTAGCAAGCACTGACAGTTGATTATAGAACTGTTAGATCCAGGCTCACAGAGGAGATTTTTGTTTTTAATGTCCTCGCTCATCTCCAGCATCGGGGCTCATCTTTGCATTCACTGTAGATTCTGACAACACCACAGTCCTGAGCTGCTTGTTTTTCCAGAAACTTGCCTGGGCTGATGAAGAATACCGGCAGCACTCCAGCATGCTCTGCTCGTAAGCAAAGCAAATATTTGACAAGGACAGTAGGTGGTCGGCTATCAAATATTAACCACACCACCGCCACAACTCATTAATAGTAGCATATGTTTGGTGAGATGCAGTATGTTAGCTGCCTGTGTGACCTTTTAGTTTGAACAGAGAAAAATGCCCATGAAAACACCCTGCGCTTCCATCTCGGGAGAGGGGGGACGCCTCTGGCTGCTGGTTCAAAGACTGACATTCATTGTGAGTAGCAAGGAGCCAGGGGTTGAGGAAAACTCTTTTTTTTTTTTTTTTTTTACCAGAAACCAGAGAGGTTTTTAGGGCATGGGCAATGAGAGGCCACTTGAAGGCATTTTATAAATGTCAGGACCATCCTGTCCAGGTATCAGAGAGTAGGAAATTAATGGTAGTTTGATAATAAAATTAAGACTGTCAAAGTTTTGTACCTGGACAATTGCAAAGCAGTGTTATATTTTATACAATTAAATATATGTGTAAATATATGTGAACTCTGAAATAGTTCAGGCACATGGCAGGTTAGTTGTTCAGTAAATAAGTTAAAAAAAAAAAAAGAAAAGAAAAAAGAAAAACAGAAAGAAAATCACTTACCCATCCAGGGACAGGGTTTGGTAAAGTACAATACAGCACCTTCATACAGTGGAGAACAGTAGAACCATTAAAAGTGATAAGGCAAATTTAAATCTTTACTTATTAACATGGAAACAGATACATTATGTATTTGGTGAAAAAATCAGATTGCAAAGCAGTTTATGTGTTTATCTTTTATGTGTGTGTTTATACTTCTATATATGTATGCATGGTTATACATATATGTTTGTGTAGAAAAATCTGTAGCACATACATCAGTGATAATCTCTTCGGGGGGGGGCAATGGGAGATTTTTATTTCTTACTTTTGCCTTTTTGTATTGTCTAAAAAACTTAAATAGAAGCACAAATTGCTTTAAACATCAGAAAAGTAAAGATAATTTTCTTTAAAAATAGATTTTCTTTTTTTTTTTTTCTTTTGTTTTGAGCTTCTAAAACCTTTCTTCAAAGCCTGTGTCCCGGCGCTAATTTGTTCCAGCTGCCAAGGGCAATGGAAACTGGGCACTCGAGATTTTGAGAAGTATCCAAATAATTTCTTCTGCTTGATCAGTATGGGCTTGAACTTTTTGGAGCTTCAGAAGGAAAAGAGGAAAAACTCCAGCTCTTGGCATCATGTAGGCCCTCAACACATGTTTGTTAAGCGGAGTGAATGCAGTTGTAAACTTACATATGGCTTGCTCTCTGCCGAGGTAGTCCTTCTTGATTCCAGGTTGATTTCTGGTATTCTGGAGAATCATGACAGTTCCCCCATGTTCAAGGTCTTTTTACCCCATCAAATGTATTTATTCAAAAATCCTACCATTCCAGGTTGGGTTAGAATGAATGAGAGTGACCTGGTGAGCAAAATTGACTCTTTTCAATGTGGGAACCAACTACTGTTATAGTTCATGAGAGAATTATACAGACTGAGTTCCAGATGGCACAGCCTTTTAATGTTGAGTTGCTAATAAAACCATTGAGTTGCTACCCACCCTGTCTTCTGAGTTTTAATAAGGTTTGGGAATTTTAAAATCTAATAAAGGCTACAATTATTTTGGGCCTCAGGACAGTGAGCACATCGCTTAGCAATAAGGTATTAAAATAACCACTAACATTACCAGGCACTGGGCTAAATTCCTTACTTGCAGTATCTCGTTGAATCCTTTCAGACCATACTCTCTGAAATGGATGTCGTTATTAGCCCATTTTAGAGGATGATGCACCTGTGATTTAGGGGAGGTTAGTACCCTGCTTGAAGTCTGGTGTGTGGACATTCAGTGACACACTGGGGCACATAGCCAGCTCTCTCCTGTTCTAGAAACTATTCTCTTAAATCACAATTTTGGACTGTTTGTGTTCTGTAATTCCTCAGTCACACCATTAATGGAACCACCTACTCTGTGTACATTCCTGGTCCCTTCTGGTAGTTGGGTGACCTTATGTGATACCTTTCAAGGTGAATTGGTTTGGGATCATTCTAGAAAGGCTTGGAAGCTTTGTGGAAGCTTTTGTCAATAGCAAGAGGGTATTTTACATTAAGATTCCATCAGGTCTGCTTTGCTTTATTTCCGGTGTTGTTTTGCATCTCAAACTTAACCTGTCCATGTTTAAATTTGCATCTTCTTTTAGACCATACCAGGAAATATAGAACCTCACTGGGGAGTTGTGGGAAATCCTGGTTTTCCTTAGTGAACAGATGATCAAATATTGTATTCAATTGGAAGAATACCTTCTTTGTTTACCTCACATAACTGTAAAGGGAATAGGTTCATTTGATTTCTTTTCATTGATTTCATTTTTAAAAGGAAAACAGGAGGTTGGTAGTTATATACACTTATTATCTAGAATTTCACACAGCTTCTTCATGAAGTCATAATTATTTAGGACAGCAAGAGGTTAACTTGTCTGCAATCGCCTCCCCATATAATGATGCTGAGAAAGAACAATTCATTTTCCAACATAAAATATCAGGAAATGAACATAGGCACCCAAATATAAGAGATTAATCATTTAAGTATTGGAAAAGGGACATAGAGACCAGTTAATTGCCAGGATCTGAAAGTCAGCAGTCTAATCCGATTAAATATGTAAATGGGGCAGTGCTGTTCATTTTCAGTGTTCTTTTGGACTAATAATTAAATGATGGATTTAGAAATTAATTGCTAGGTGGTGAGCTGCTTGTCCAGAAAACACTGCCTCCTTCACCAGCTGTGGCCAGCACTTGGAAATTCCACGGCCTTATTCTTTTTGTTTTTGGCTTGGCCTTGGAGGAAGCGAGAAGAAATTCACACTATGAGCAAATAGTCTCCTTCCTCTGCCTTCTCCCTGACATGACAGCCAAAATGAGAGAATATTTCTCCTTGAGGACAGTGCTATATTGCTACTTGACTTGTAATAAGCATCAGGAGAATAGCACTGGGGAGAGAAGAAAACTAAGCCCTAGCAGTGCTGCTTCTGTTCAGGAAGCAGATGTCTAAATAAACCCGAGTCTCTGGTTCATAATGGAAAAAGTCCTTCCCTGTTCACATCAGCCTGCAACCATCTCTCCCTCCTCCTCCCCCAGAGGAAACATTGTCTTAACAGTGCACCAAGGACATCTCTTCCGTTGTCATCTGGACTCATTTGACTTATCACACTCCTAAGCCTGTTTCCCCTGGATGATTACATGATGTGAGCCAGAACGCTGTGTGATAGCGTGTTCTGCTAATATTCTGGCCATGCGACTGTCAGTAGTTGTGTGTTGACATGCTCTGGGGTGGGGTTGCCCAGGTGCCAGCGGGGTCTGGGGTCCATCCCAGGCAGGCAGGCAGGCAGGCAGGCAGGCAGGGGGAATAGCCTGATCACATTCCAGCGAGATACGATTCTTCCCTCTGTTGTGTAACCTCATAGCACATTGTCTATAAATCTGTTAGGTTACTTATTTGAATAATCTTTGAATATTACTAAGTTTCTAATTCAGGCCCTTACACATACTGGCTCTTTAAAACAGTCTGTAGAATACAGAATTAAGTGAATAAATGCATGATGAGGGGAAATAGAAAGTTTTGTCTTCTTGGTAGGTACCGGACAGAGTAAATTAGAAAGATTTTGTGTTGAAATCAGCAAGATCAACTGAAAGACATTCAGATTTCATTCAGATTTAGTCAACCAGTTTTTTTTTCCGGAACGAACTAGTTTTTTTTTGGTCTCTTTTATTTTTATTTCAAAAGTAGAACATGTATATAACAATAAACTCAAATAATGAAAACTAACATCGGTGTGCTCATATTTGTAAGGGTCCTGACTGATGGGCACATTTTCTAACCACTTGTCAATACTGCCTTTTTTAAAATGTAATTTACCTGAGAGTGCTTTGTACATTCCAACACTATACATTTCACTATACATTTCAACACTGTAAATGCCAGTTCCTTCCTCTTGTTAGCTGATAGCTGTATATTGTGAGGTACTGTAGAAAAAGTCTGATGTATCTTTATATTCCTGGCAAGTTGAGCCCAACCCCTTGTATATAACAGATGTTTAACATTTGTTAGTTGAACAAAACAGACAAGCACACTGGAGCCAGAGTATTTAGGGATTCATTTATTATTCCTAGGTGAGTGTTTTAAAGTTAGAAGTTAAGAACTGACAACACTCAATGTAAATAAATAAGTGAACCAATGTTAGTGGAATTTCAGGCATGAGCAATGGAGATATTTGGGGCTGAGTAGAATTCTTTATCATGTCAGTTAAGCAACTTTGTACTTAAAGTAAAGGTTGCCTCTCACTTGTGTTAAAGTCTAATGTGTGTTTTTCTTTTTTTTTAATAGAAAGGTAAAATTGATAGATGTAGAGAACACAGGCTTTGAATTCAAACATACCTTGGTTTGAATCCCCATTCTACCATGGACATGCTGTCACTATTGGACAGCTCTTTTAAGCCTCTAGACTCACAGCAAGAACAAAACACATCGTTATGATGGAAATTGGAGATAATGTGACTTGCATGGCATATTGTAGGCACTCAATGCCTATTACTGTTTTAATTATTGATTTTATTTTAGAGAGCCATATACCCATGTAGTATTTTCTAATGTTTGTGGGTATCTAAAGAATTCCAAAGAAATCAACATATTTTAGTCTTTTGATATCCCAAATGTCTTCATCTGCTTGGACTACCATAACAAATAACCTTAGATTGGGTGTCTTGAACAATAGAAATTTATGTTCTCACAGTTCTAGAGGCTAGAAGTCCGAGATCAGAGTGTCAGCATGATTGGGTTCTGGTGAGAACTCTCTTTGTGGCTTGCAGATGTGCACATTTTCATTGTGTCCTTACATGGGGGAGAGAGTGAGCAAGCAAGCTCTCTGTTGTTTCATAAGGGCACTAATACCGTGACCTCATCTAAACTTAATTATCTCCCAAAGACACTATTTTCAAATACCAATTATTGGTAGTTACGGCTTCAACATATGAATTTTAGAGGGATACAATTCAGTCTGTAGTACCCACAAAGAGGTCCTATCCCAGAATTGATTGACATGAAAGTTTTTCTCTTTAGTAATGGGTTAATCTTAGCAGTGGGCTAAGGGAAGGTGTTTTGTAGCTCAGTGGGTTATGATCCAGGTTGATGGGTACCTCTAAGTGTATCTGTAGGTTTGTCATTTGAATTAAAAAATTTTTTAAGTTCATTGATTGAGAGAGAGCGAGCGAGCAGGGTAGGGACAGAGAGAGGCGGGGAGAGAGAATTCCAAGCAGGCTCCATGCTGTCAGTGCAGGCTGCAGAGTGGGGCTTGAACTCATGACCCATGAGATCATGACCTGAGCCAAAATCAGGAGTCTGACACTTAACCAACTCCATCACCCAGCTGCCCCTGTCATTTGAATTTTAAGTTTTCTTCCCTTCAAGTGAGGAGAAAGCAAGGATGGCTGATGGCACAGTGCATATGTTGAGTGAAGTTCTTGGGTTTTCATCAAAGACCATGTATTTGCATCTTTGATCAGGGGTGCAGAGAGTGGAGGGCTGAAAACTGAAAGATGATATTTAGATGGAGGATGACTACATATAATATGTTAAAACAGAGGATGTGTTAGAGAGTAAGTGAAGGCAGAACACAGAAATTCTCATACCCCTGCCTCTAGCATTTCTGGGTATTGTGCAGGTTATCTAATTATAGGCCCAACTCCTTAAAGGTCTTGACAGTTATCACTAGGTGACTTCACTTGAAAGTCTAGCTGCACCCCTTATCAGCTGTGAGACCTTCAGTAAGTGACAGAGGCACACTGAGCCTCAGTCTTCTCATTTCTAATAAGGTAGTTTAAGGACCAACGTTCCTGACACATAGTGGGTACTCTTTGTAAGGTTTATTGACTTTGAAAATGCATTTGTTTACCTCTTTATCACTGAGGGGTAAGTGCTAGATAACGTTCATGATTATATAAACAGCTGAACTGACGTGTTTGACTTCAATTCTAAAAAGGTAAGGTTACTTTATAAAAGTAAAATTAAGAAGTATTTCAATAACCCATGCTTTCAATCTTATCCAGAATCTTTAGAGCCAGATGTATTGAGGAATTCAGAAATTTCAGATGTTAGAAAGATAATGCGGTATGTGTGCATATATATATATATATACACACACACACAAACACATATACTATATATATACTGTACATATATATATATATATATATATATATATATATATATACTGTGTGTATACTGTGTGTATACTGTGTGTGTGTGTGTGTGTATATACACACACACATATATATACTTCATGTAACACACACACACCCAGTGGGGTATGAAGGAAACACTCCATAATCATAAATGTGAATATTTATACTCAGTGGGATATGCAGAGACTATAAATAGTCTCACATTAGTTCAGGTCCGGTTTTTCCACAAAAGCAGTTCAGTTTAGGTCAGATTTTGCTACCAAAAAATAAAAAATAAAAAAAAATGTCAAACCTTTTAGATAAGTTTTGGAATTGTAGATAAGGGACTGAGGATCTATGTTATTAAAATAACTTTTGATACTACTTTTATGAAGTAATATTGACTTTCAGATTTGAAGTTGCTGCCATAAGCTTGGTCATAAGTATTAGATTCTGAAAACAAAATTTGAATCCTGGCTTCCCAGTGAGAAATGCAATCCCAAGACATTCAGATACAGGCAATCATAGTTTCATAGATTCATGAACTAGCAAATGATGAGTATCTAGGCATAAAACTTTGATGAAAGCACAAAGAACATACTCTGCCATATCCCACAATCTTATCATGTGTAATTCACTACTATTTAGATGACAGATCTCATAACACAGCTTCTTCTGGATAATGCCCATAACAGGGAAAAATAGTTTGAAAATTAATCACTTAGTTTTTATTTATTCTTTGAGAAATTCTACACAGGCTATTGCAAAGAAGTACATTTGACCCAAAGTCCTATGCAAATTCTATCTACTTGCTTCAAGATCAAAAATTTGATAGGTGACCTCTACTATAAGGCAGACTAAGCAACGCCTGGCCATGATATTCGCAGCAGAGATGAGAAGCCTTTGTTTCTCTGAGTCCTTTTCTGCAATCACAGCATTCCCTGGAATGACCCTCATCTGTAGTTATTAAAATTACCCGCTCAATTAAATCACCAGGAAAAAATAAGTCAGATTTTCCATATAGCATCCTAAGAGATTTGGTAGGGATGGAGTGGTAAATATCCTTTTGTTTATTAATTTTTCTAATACTCAATTAAGTTTGGCTACCAGGGTTTCAATCTTCAGCTTGTACCTGCCTTTTGGGTCACAACACCAGAAATGCAGTTTGGGAAGAGAATGCCATGGTGCACAGTTATTTACTTCCAGATTCCTGAGAAACTCGGCACTTTGAAATTATTAATGGAATTTTGATAATTGGACACTAAAGACTTATTGGATCAAAGGACTTATAAAATATCCTTCCAAATGTGTAAGTTGGGAGCCCAGTTGGAAGATGTCCATAGAGAAGTCACTCCTGAACTGTTTTGTTTCTGTCCTTTGCTCTGGCCTCACTGTGTTAACTTCAGTTATGAGGTTCTTTAGGGAAACATGCTAGGAGGGGCTTTCACATAGCCCCTCCTCCATCACTTCCAGGATGGTGTGCAGCAGGGTTCACAGGCTCAGAGGCTTACAGGTGTTGAATAGGCAGCTTGGGTGTATGAATTGGACCAGATGGGGAATTTGCCATAGTCTTCCAAGATTGGGCAAAACCCACTTAATCTCTAGCCAATTATTGCCAGGTTGAACTGTGGACCCAGTATTCTGGAGTTTTTTATTTTTTTAATTTTTTTAATACTTATTTTATTTTTGAGAGGTGGGGAGGGGAGAGAGAGAGAGACAGAGAGAGAGAGAGAAAGAGAGAGAGGGAGAATCCCAAGCAGGCTCCAGGCTCTGAGCTGTCAGCACAGAGCCCGAAGCCCTTGAACCCATGAAGTGTGAGATCATGACCTGAGCTGAAGTCAGATGCTTAACCGACTGAGCCACCCAGTCGCCCCTGGAGATTTTTTAAAAATTTAATTAGAAAATCCATGTTTTTATGTGAAATCTTCTGACTGTTTAATGGAGACCAATAATCCAACAGTACCAGTATTATCTCCATTTGGCAGGTAAGGAAATACATTTAGGGAGTGTCATAAGTCACATTGTGCAGTCTTTCTTCAATTAGAGATAGTGTACATTTCCCTGGCCAATGATGTTGGCCTTGGCCATTTGATTTGCTGTGGCTCAAGGATGTGAGCAGCATGACTCATTCGCATGCTATTTATGAGCCAATGCCGAAAGAAGGCCTGGCATGTGTGCCCTTCTGCCATTCCCACAAGAACAACATGTGCCTGCTAGTCTGCTGGTCCGCAGAAGATGAGAGCCACATGGAGATGGGATTCCCACCTGCAGCTCAAAGCTGAACCTCATCCAATCTGGTCTACATCAGCCAACACTTTGGTAACCCTCAGACACATGAGCAAGAATAAATGATAGTTGTTTATACATTATTATTTTGACTATGAGTAACTGATAGAGGAATTTTACAAGTTGCTACAAATCAGTTACATAACTTATTGATTTAGTGAGGATTTGATCCTGGGCCTATTAAATCTAAAGCCATAATTACTAGTATTCCTTAGTTACTGGTATGTTAGCCCATGGACAAATACTATGTGATCACGCTTTTTCAGGTTCATGATTCTAAGATACTAAATTGCCTTGAAATGACTTTAAAAATATTGCCAATGGGGAAATTCCATTGTTCCTTAAACTTTATAACTTCTAATTCTTTGAAACTGATGATCACCATATGGTGTATTTATACAGACAATTTTTATTGGTAGAAAAATACTTTGGACTTTCTCTGGTGTGTCTGGCTTCTTAAAATTACACACAAACACATATTATACACATACATATATACTCACACAAACACATATATGATACTTCTTCCCTTCATTCCAATCTAGAGTGAGTATCTAGCATTCCTCCTGTTGGACACTCCCTAATTTTTTCACCTGATTCAGGTTCACCTTATCTTACCCCAATGTATCAGTTTTGTAGGGCTGCCCGAATAAAGTGCCATAAATGGGTGACTTAAAACAATAGAAATTTATTATCTCACAGTTCTGGAGACTGGACGTTAAAATTAACACATTGGTAGGGCCATACTCCCTTTGGAATCCATAGGGAAATCATTCCTTGCCTCTTCCTAGTTTCTGGTAGCTTCCTCATAGTCTTTGGTGTTCTTTGGCTACCAGCTGTGTAACTCCAGTCCCTGCCTTGGTTGTCATATGGCATTCACCTTGTCTTCCCATAGCCTTTTCTTATAAGGACACCCATCATATTGGATTGGGGCCCATATCCAGTATGACCTTATCTTAACTAATTATCTGCAATGATCCTCTTTCTAAATAAGGTCATATTCAGAGGCGTAGGGGTTAGAACTTCAGCATATCTTTTCTGTGGGGGACAGAATTCAGCCCATAACACTCAGAGTAGGCCTGGAGGTTAGAGGAGACTTCACAGGCATAGGAATTATGTTCACATAATCCTCAAATGGCCATGCCTCTGTCTCCCAGGGCCTCCAGACCTTGAGCGACTCTGAGGCTTTATCCTCCGGGCTTTGCATAGTTCTAGGAGAGAAATTGTCTTCAATAGTAGGTCCTTTCTCAGAGAGCCCTCAATTCATTTTTCTTCAAACAATACATTTTCTGCTCACTGAGTGAATATCTTTTGTCCCGGGTGGCCAGGCTTTTTCATTACTTGGAAAATCCCTCAAACTCCAAATCAGAAAGAACCACAAGTTAACCATATTGCTATCTATTTTCCCCACATAAGTGCAAAAAAAGCGTTAGGGAATAAAGCTGAAATGTCACGCTGGGCTGACAGTTTTCCATGCTGATTGACTTTAACGCTAGTTGATACAGGAAGATAGACTTGGCACTGAATGCCAGAAAGCTGGTTTCCTCTCCTCGCTGTGCTGCTCAGCTCAGTTCTCCTGCCCTGTGTTTGGCTGATTCAAGCTCCTGGTCTCATGTGTCTTCCTGTGAGTTTGAAAGAATGGTCCTGGAGAATCAGGGCCATTTGGAAAGAGAGTGGTTCCATTGGTGCCCTTGTCCACATCCCAAGTATTTCTGGTGATAGCAAAGGCTGCTAAGAAATAGGGCTTGGAGGAGTCAGGCATGGACAACAGTGCTATACAAAATATGACAGCAGATTTAACCATTGAAAACCATATTTCTAGGTATTAGCTCAATTTTGTCCATTTTATCCACTGGCTGCCACTGTGCCTATGTTCCTCACAGTTTTATTCTGATTTTCTCTTCTCTCTGAGGAGCCAGCTTCTAGTCCCTGGTCCCAGACTGTCTGTTCTACTGACCCTGTGGTTCATTATTGACCCTTTGTGTCAACCCCTTTCCCTGAGCTCTAGAACTACTGTATTTCATTCTGACCCCACAGTTCAACATGATAGGAACAAGTGTTGGATTTTATTGCCAAAGTGTCATTCTCAGTTTTTTCTATACATAAGGAAATTTTTTATTTCCAAAAAAGTTGCCTATCTTCACGGGAGGGGCATTATGCACTGGCTTATTTACAAATGTTGTGACGCATACAGGACGCATACAGGAAGCATTCATGTGTTGTCTTCTCAGGGGCCCTCCACCTAAGGAGTGGGAGTCAAAGCTTCAAGACCTAAGTGTCTCTTTCACATGGCTGTCTCCAGTTACTGTTTGCTTTCCTCTGAATCAGTGCGTCACCTAAAAAATGGAAATAAAAAAGGTTCATTCATTCATTCACTTATGCATTCATCCTTTGATCAACCTGTTAGTGAGCTTTTTAATGCATGTAATTAAAGTCTTTGCTGGAGATGTAAATAAAAATTTTCTGCAGTCCCTGCCCCAAGGGGTTCAGATTCTGGTTAGGGAAACAGGTGTGCAAAAACTTTAAGATCATTCAAAATGTACAACAGTAATTGTAGTTGAAGTTAAGTTTTATGCCAGATCAAAAGAGTAATATAATACATGATATAGTGGATCCAAACTTCCTCAGTTTGAATCCTGGCACCAATTTAGCTCCTGAACCTCAGTGTTCTAATATCTAACATATGGACATGGGTGAATTCAGGTGTTGTGGGGTCTAGACCCTAAGCAGCTTTGGAAATCATCTTTAAGAAAAATAATGCCAAATTAGGAATATAAAATTAGGTGCAAAAATGAACATTTAAAAAGAGAAAGGAGGGGCGCCTGGGTGGCGCAGTCGGTTAAGTGTCCGACTTCAGCCAGGTCAAGATCTCGCGGTCCGTGAGTTCGAGCCCCACGTCGGGCTCTGGGCTGATGGCTCAGAGCCTGGAGACTGCTTCCGATTCTGTGTCTCCCTCTCTCTCTGCCCCTCCCCCGTTCATGCTCTGTCTTTCTCTGTCCCAAAAATAAATAAACGTTGAAAAAAAAAAATTAAAAAAAAAAAAAAAAGAGAAAGGAAATCACAGCTAACATTTTAAGAATTTCAAAGCTTACATGTCATCAGCATCATGAAATTCAAAAATATATAATCTCATTATTATTGATAATATGTATTTGTCTAGTGCCTCTCTGTAAAACATTTTTCACATATATTTTGGCATATTTTTATCACTTCTTTGTATGACAAAAATTTTATAATAATTCTACAGTGAGAAAATAAAAATATCATTTTTCTAACACCATGACAATTAAAAAATTGATCATTTAGAAAGTTTTTAAAAAATTTTTTTGAACGTTTATTTATTTTTGACAGAGAGAGAGTGACAGAGCAGAGGGGGGAGGGGCAGAGAGAGAGGGAGACACAGAATCTGAAGCAGGCTCCAGGCTCTGAGCTGTCAGCTCAGAGCCTGATGCGGGGCTGGAACTCACGGACTATGAGATCATGACCTGAGCCATGACACTCAACTGACTGAGCCACCAGGCGCCCCTTTTTTAAAATTTCACAATTCATTCATGCCAATATCACAAGTGTGTGCTTTTCTTAGGTGGTACTTAGGTGGTGCTTCTTGCCTGTAGCGACGTCTAAGTTGAATCCAACCTTTCTATTCTTCTAGGGATGGCCTGGAAGGCCATGCCTGGTATCCAGGAAGTTGGACCAGAAGCTAGTCTACTTTGCCACAATTGGTTCCTCCCTGTCCTAGTCTATTAGCGCTGCTATAACAAAGTAGTGTAGGCTGGGTGGCTTACAAAAAAACAAAACAAACAAACAAAACCCCAGAAATGTATTGCTTAAAGTGTGGAGTGTTGTAGTGTGATAACAGGATGCCAGCATGGTTGGGTTCAAATGAGAGTCCTCTTCCAACCTACAGACTTCTGCGGACTTCTCATTGTATCTTTACTTGTTGGGAAGAGAGATATTAGCTCTCTGGTCTCCTATAGGAGACTCAATGAGGTCTCCATCCTCATGACCTAAATGCTTCCCAAAGGTCCCACCCCAAATATCATCACATTGGGGGTTAGGATTTCAGTATATGAATTTTGGGTGACATAAATATTCAATCCATTACACTCCCTAATCCACACATTTTGGGATATGGTATGTATGACTTGGCCATGGACCCTGGGTCCTAGTGGCTCCCAGCAGGAGTAGAGAAGCATTTATTTTCAAAGGGCTAGCCTATGTGTACATTGCCACAAAATATGTTTTTTAAATACAAATTTTTCACAAAGAAAGCCCCCTCCAAGTTTTTCAACTTTAAAAATTGGTAGGGTTGTTAGAAGCCCAATCAGGGATTTTTTTTAAATATCAAGAAGAGGAAATCCACTCAGATGAGTTAAATTTAAAAGAAGGCTTATTGAAAAGTAACAATAAATAGTCTCACGGAAACAAAATTAGGAAATGCAGAAGAAATGGAATTTGGGAATAAAGGACAGCTGGGATCATTGGAGATTAACTTAGAAGTTCCAACTTGAGGGGCGCCTGGGTGGTGCAGTCGGTTAAGCATCCGACTTCAGCCAGGTCATGATCTCGTGGTCCGTGAGTTGGAGCCCTGCGTCAGGCTCTGGGCTGATGGCTCAGAGCCTGGAGCCTGTTTCCGATTCTGTGTCTCCCTCTCTCTCTGCCCCTCCCCCGTTCATGCCCTGTCTCTCTCTGTCCCAAAAATAAATAAACGTTGAAAAAAAAATTAAAAAAAAAAAAAAGAAGTTCCAACTTGAGAAGTTCCACCTTCTCTCACAGGCCTCTTTGTCTATGGGTGCTTTCTTTTTATGCACCTGTTCCTTTCCTGCTTCTCAGAAGGCTGGCTCTTCCTGCTCTTCTACTCACCACATAACTGTTGTAGAGGTGGCCATGAATTTCCATAGCACAGGGTCAGCCTTGATCCTCTGTGACTTCTCAGAGCTATGTATCCAACAGCTGAGTTTATTTATTTATTTTTAATTTTTTTTAATGTTTATTCATTTTTGAGAGAGAGAGAGAAAGAGTGTGAGCAGGGGAGGGTCAGAGGGGGACCCTAGAGGGGGAAGGGAGACCAGAATCTGAAGCAGGCTCCAGGCTCTGAGCTGTCAGCACAGAGTCTGATGTGGGGCTCGAACCTATGAACCATGAGATCATGACCTAAGCTGAAGTTGGACACTTAACCAACTGAGCCACCCAGGAGCCCCTACATCTGAGTTTCTTAAAAGATAGTGGATCTAATTGGCTTATCCCAGTTTCCATATTGGTTCTTTCTATGCCAGAGTTCTGTGTCCCGACCACTTCTGTGTAGCTAGAGCAAGATCACAGCCATTCAGGCAGGGGCTGAGGTTGAGCTGAAATTTCTAAAAGGAGAATATAGACAGGGTATCTATTATACATTAGACACCGATTCAGAGGAAAATGGGCTAAATTCAATAAAAAAGAGGTATGAGCATGTGCTCTATGTGTTTGTGCTTTTCCAAATGAGGTTTACTGCATTGTTCAGGAGAGAATTCTTAACTATAGTACGCCATGTTCCCTTTTTCTGAATCATCAGCTTCAAATATGGATAATTTGAAAACATCATTTGAAGGATGAACATGGAGAGGATAAAATCTAGCTGTTTATGGTCCTGACCTCCCAGGTATACATATTTATTACTCCTCTTTGGCTACTTCAGTGGAAATGTTTAAGAAGCACTGTGTGCGTATTTATATACTGTCTACTCTTAAAAAAATTTTAAGACAGGAACAAACTTTATTTTTCACAATCACATTAGTAAATTTGTGAAATTGACTCATTCTCTCTTTGAAGCACTCTTGTCACTCATTTGGCATTCTTTCATTCAGCCATTCTTTAAATATGTGTTGAGTAAGTATTATCTGCCAATAATGACGAGACCACCATATGGCTCTGCCATTATGGAGCTTATGGAGAGGGGAGGGAGACTGAAAATAACCATGTTAACATAGAAATAAATTATGCTGGATTAATTGAGGTAAGTTCTATGAAGGAATCAAGTGTGCTGGGTTGGGAAATAAAGGGGAGGGAGGTACAACATCAGAGAGGACTGGCCTGAGAAGGTCTAAGAAGATGATCTGCGAGCTAGACTTGAACAGTGGGGAGGATATAGCTCTGGAAAAACCCCAGGAGGAGCTTCCCAGGCAGATGGAATAATATGAGTTCAGGCCTGGTGCAGGGAAGAACATGGTGTGTCTGAGGAACTGAAAGACAGATAGTATAATGGGATATGGATGAGAGATTTTGGTGGGTTATGAGGAAAAGAGATAGATGGGACTTATGAGCAGTGAGTTTGGGATTTATTCCAAGTATAATGGGAAGTTATTAAAAGGTTTTAAATGAGAGAATGGTTTCATTTGGTTTATATTTTTGAAGGGTCACTCTGGTGAACTGTAAGAAAGGACTGGAAAGGAGCAATAGGGAGGCAGGAGGTTCAGCTGGGAGGTGTTCGTGCAGAGCAGTGATGGTGACAAAAGGTAGACATCTCACAGAACGGGAAAGTGAACTTATCTGAGAATAGAATTTACCTTCTGGATGGTGATACCCATCTGTCCAGATGTATACTTTTCTCCAACAAAGGACATTCTGCTCAGATGTAGGGATAGTGGTTCTGGATAGTAGGGTTCTTCATGCAAGTTTAGGATTTTGTCTGGAAATATGACTGAAGGCAGGGGATGAGTAGAGGATGCAGGTCCTTACAATAGAGTGATTAGGAGGAAAGGCAAAGCAGGAGTAAGCTAGTTGGTATGAGAGCGTACCCAGATCAGTAAGACTGAGGAATCCTGCAACGTGGGTGTTTGGGCAAGTGGGCTGAAGAGGATAGGATGTCAGGGCCAGTAAGAGGTGTGTCTGAATAAAGATGGGAGAGACAGTGCAGTTTCTGGTAATGAAAGGCCTGGTCTGTCTGTGAGATGGGGCAGCCACATGGGTAGAGGGAGGGCTCATTGTAGACAAGGAAATGCAGCAATTGAGAGACCAGTGTTGAAGTCACTGAAATTGTTTGTGAAAAGAGTAAAGTGTGAGGAGAGAGAAAGGTTCAATGACTGAGGGAGGTGATCAGACAACTGCAGCAACAGCGAGGTAGAGGAGAGTGAGATAAGTGGATGGGATGTCTGAAAGGAGGAGAGGATCTTGCAGGATGGAGAGAAAGCCAGGCATGTGATCTGGAAGCAGCAGAGGGGAAGGTGAGGGCATAAACCCTCTCTTCTAACCCTGAAGAACTAGGGGGATGAGAGAAAAAACTGAGAAGGATGCTAGGGAAGCGGTTTTTATGGGGGCAGCCAAGTCAGATCAGGAGATGAAGGGAACAGAGAAGAGCCACTGGATGTGGGGATATGTGTTGATCATAGATGGACTATCCCAGAGGGCACAGTGGGTATGCGGGGCGAGATGGGGAAGGTTGAACCGAGTTAGGGAAAGTATAGGACAGTAAAGGGGAAGAGAGGCAGGTGATAATAGATGCTCTTAGGGGCTTGTGCTTCTGGGAAGGATTGAGGTAAACAGAGTTCAAGCCCTGACAGGTTGATCCTGATACTCTCCTTGAGAAGGTTTGGTGTTGGGCCTGGCTCTGAGATCCAGGATCCCCTTCCTGGTGGTGTGGTGGGTACCAGGGCACTGCTTGTGAAGCTATGGTTGCAGAGGCGGGGCACATGCAAGTGAGGGCAGTGAAGACCAGCAAGCTTGTTCCTGACTGGTATTAATCCTTAGGACAGTGCTGCTAAGTAGATTTATTATTGCCATTTACAAACGCTGACACTACAGCTCAGACAAGTTAAAAGACTTGGTCAACATCAGACAGTAAGGATGGAGAGAAGAGTTTTGTTTTGTTTTGTTTTTTGTTTTTGTTGTTTTTTTTTTTTTTAGAGAGAGAGAGTGCACATGAGCGGGGGAGGGGCAGAGAGGGAGAGAACGACCCCCAAGCAGGCTCCACACTGTCAGTGCAGAGCCAACATGGGGCATGAACCATGTACTGTGAGATCATGACCTGAGCCTAAGTGGAGAGTTGGACGGTTAACCGACTGGGCCCCCCATGCGCCCCTACAGAGAAGATTTTATACCCAGGTCTTTCCAAACCCCCAGTCAGAGTTCTTCTCATTTTCAGACCATCATTAGTGCTGGAGCAGGAACCAGGAGGTTAAAGAATCAGAGAGAGAGAGATGTGGGAACTTCCTTTGAGTCTGGCTGGGACAAATTCCTTCACTGTTTGGCTCTCATTCCCATGAGATTTTGAGCTTCTTGAAGGTAGAGCCTATTCCATTTGTTTCTCTAGCTACTAACACAGTGCCTGACACATAGTGTGTGCTCAATAATATTTAATTAATGAGCAAATTAATGAATTACTTTATGCTGTTCTTTTCTTTTTCCCATCCTTCTTTCCTTCTTGTCCCTTCTTTTCTTCTTTAGTAGCAAGTCATTTAACTCCTGAGCTTCATTATGGGTCTACAGCCATAATTTCCCAGATTTGTCTCAAAGTTTGAGCTGAGACATCCCTTAACACCAAAAAAGCTATGCTTTTACTCTTTGATTATTAGCGTGTTTATTGCTGAGCCTAAATGTGCTGTGTGTATGTGTGTGTGTGTTTGTGTGCACACAGTTTCATTTGTATAAATTATGAATGAATGCATGGTCCATATTTACCACTTTACCCTAAGACTCCAGAATAGATGAATCGATATTAACAGATGGTTTTCTTTAGGAATTATTAATATAGATATGCGCCAGTCCTGTGTGCTTTTGTTCCTACTCGAACACCCCTCCCACGTGCATGTTCTTTTGGGGGGCAACACTGAATACTCTTTCACACTTGTGTGCACGTCTTCTTATATCCTTAAGGTGGCAGGCAACAGGCAAAACAGTATTTAAAGAGAATTAACTGAAAGAGTGGGGAAGTGCGGGAAAGAAAAAACTAATTCTTTCTGAAATGTTCTCTAATCCCCCATTTTCTGCTCAGCAGAATTATATTCATAGCTAGATTATTCATTATTAAGAGCTTATTTCAGCCTAGGCTGTGTGTGTCAGTAGATTAGGATGTGGAGGAAGATTAGTTTCTCACAGTGGGTGGCTGGAAATAAGTTCCTTATCTGATCATTAAAATCGGTTGTTCATGGTTTTTTGATCATAATTATTAATTCTGTCAGGGGTTTTTGCATGCCTATTAAATCTCGGTGCCCGATATGTAATATTAGGATTCAGTTGCATGGTACCAGTGTTGCATTATCAAGGCAGAAATGAGTGATGTGTGGGTATGTTGGTGTTAAAAATTTTTCCAGTCTTTGCAGTGCCCAGTACTTATTTTAGAAAGTACTTAATGATTTTGAGACTTTTGTAGGATAGTACTATTATTAATAAATAAAATGCCAGCAGCTACTAGTAATTCTCTACCATGTCCCTGACACAGTCTCAGGCTATTTTACCTCTGTTGCCTGTTTTTCTTTTTAATTTTCTTTTTATTTTATGTTCATAGTAGTTTTAGATTCACAGCATAACTGAGCAGAAAATAGAGTTCCTGTATACCCCCTATCCTCAAATATGCACAACCCGCCCTGCTCTCTGTCCACATCCCCTCCCCTCCCCACCCCACACTGCAGTGGCAACCTTTGTTACAATCAGTGAGCCTTCATTGACTCATCATTATCACCCAAAATCCAGTTGGGTTTACATTAGGGTTTATTCTTACACATTCTGTGGGTTTCAACCAGTGTATAATGACAAGTATCCACCATTGTGGTATTAAACAGAATAGTTCCACTGCCCTAAAAAACCTCTGTGCTCTGTCTGTTCATCCTTCTTCCCTAACTCCTGGCAATCACTGACCTTGACTGTCTCCATAGTTTTGCCCCTTCCACAATGTCATAAAGTTGATATCATGTAGTATGTAGCCTTTCAGATTGGTCTTTTATTTAGGAATATGCATTTAAGCTTCCTCCATGTCTTTTCATGGCTTGATGGCTCATTTCTTTTTAGTGACAATAATATTCCATCGTTTGATGTACCATAGTTTATTCATTCACCTACTGAAGTATATCTTGGTTATGGCCATGTTTTGGCAATTATGAATAAAGATGCTGTAATATTCATGCATAGGTTTTTGTGTGGACATTGTTTTAAGTTTCTTTGGGTAAATAGAGCAGAGTGTGGTTACTGGATTGTATGGCAAGAGTATGTCTCATTTAAAAAAAAATCACCAAACTGTCTTCTAAAATAACTATACTGTTTTGCATTCCACCAGCAATGAATGAGTTCCTGTGGCTCGACGTCCTTGGCAGCATTTGGCATTGTCAGTGTTCTGGATTTTGGCCATCCTAATAGGTATGTACCTGTATCTCATTGTTTTAATTTGCATTTCCCTAATAACATATGATGTAGAGCATCTTTTCATATGCTTATTTTCCATCTGTATATTTTCTTTGATGAGGCGTCTGTTCAGGTCTTTAGAACCCATTTTTTACTATAGTTGTTTGCTTGTTTTTAACTATGTTTTAAGAGTTCTTTGTATATTCTGGTAACAGTCCTTTATCAGGTATATCTTCTACAAATAAGTTCTCCCAGCCTGGCTTATCTGCTCATTCTCGGAACACTGTCTTTCACAGAGTAGACATTTTTTTAAATTTGTTATCTATTTTGAGAGAGAGAGAGAGAACATGCATGTGCAAGCAAGGAGGAACAGTGAGAAAGGGAGAGAGAGAATCCCATGTAGGCTCTGTGCTGTCAGCATGGAGCCCAACACAGGGCTTGATCCCATGGACCGTGAAGTCATGACCTGAACTGAAATCAGGAGTTGGATGCTTAAGTGACTGAGCCACCCAGACACCCCACAGAGCAGAAGTTTTTAGATGTAGTGAAGTCGGCTTGTCAATTATTTCTTCAATGGATCACGCCTTTGGTATCATATCTAAAAAGTCATTGTCATACCCAAAGCCATCTGTGATTTCTACTTTATTATCACCTATGAATTTTATAGTTTTGCACTTTAAATTTAGGTCTATGATCCATTTTGGTTACTTTTTGTGATGAGTATAATGTGTGTGTCTAGACTCTTCTTTTTTTTTTTTTTTTTTTTTGGCATGGGGATGACCAGTTGTTCCAATATCATTTTCTGAATCTATTGTTTACTTTCATCTTCTCTTAAACCCATGCCAGAATTGTCACCTTTATTTCCATGTTAAAGACAAAGAATGCAAAAAACAGAAGGATAAAATAACTTCTTCAAGTTTACAGAGCTAATAAATAGTAAAGTTAGGGTGGGAACCTAAGTATTTCTCATTGAAAACCCGTCCTCTGCTGGTCTTCTAATAAAAGAGACTTTGTTTTTAATGTGGGCCTAGACAGTAAGTAGGGTTCTTAAATTAATATACTGCCACAGTGATCAAAATTAATACAGTGATTTTAACATAGGGGTCAAGGTACCCCTGGTTGATTTGTTCTGGCAAATCAAACCTAAAGAGAAATACAAAATTTTGAAAATGTGTTAGGTGATTTTCTCTTGTTATCCAATTATAACAACTATTTGAGTATGAAGCACTGTGTTAGGTGTTGTGGATACAACTTTGAATAAGTTACAATCTGACTTCCAATAGGAAATTAAAATGTTATCATGGCATTAGGTTGACTACAAAGGAAGAAGTGATTTATTTAGCTTTCTAGAGGGAGAGGACCCTTGAAATAAGCTACAGAATTGTTCACAGCTACTCTTTAAAGAAATGTTAATGATAATGTCTTCCCTTAGTTACCACTCCACCTTCAGGTAATGTAAAAACATTAAGGATAGCTTTTTGGGTAAGATCACAAAAGTTGGTGAGGTAGAGCGTGAAGTCTTATTCTTTTGGCCCCACTTCGCTGAAGAATGGCTGTGGATAAATCCTCAAGTGCATGAAACACATAAAACCTGGGGTAGGGTTGGGTGGACAGTGATGGTGGGAAGTGGTGGGGCGATGGTTGGTACATACATACATCAAGTTGTATATACAGTGTTTACGTTTATACAATCATGAAGTTGTATAAGGTGGGCATTTAGACTCCACAGTAAAGCATACTCCCAATCATGAGAATTGAAACTCGAGATCAGTGCATGCTTTCATTCGTTCAATCATGACTTACTGACTACCAATTTTATTCTAGTTCTGTAGTTTGCTCTGAAATTAGGGTTATCTGAATGCCTACCTATTAGGAAAAGAAGTGTTTCAGTAGACTAAGTTTGAACCTGTAGGACAGTATCTGGTGGACTCGGTCTTAAGTAAAGATAGATGTGGGGGGTGGTGAATAGAATGCCTGGTAGATCTCTACATACTCAAGTCATGATTAGGAAATTTAGAGGCCCTTATTAGCATAGGATCAACATAGAGGGTGAGAAGAATTGAGTGATTAGGGTGGAGATGGAGGTTTTGATCTTCTACAGCTGGAATGGGGAGGAGGCCCAGTGGTTCCTTTGTTCATGTACTCATTCATTTGCTTATTGAACCGTTACATGACACTTTCTATGTGCGGACACTATAGATAATAACTCACTTATCCTAACAAGAATCTCATGGGGTATGAATTATTATTAAACCTGATTTACAGGTAAGAAAACTGGGCCACAGAGATACTGAGCAGCATGTCCAAAGTCATATAGCTTCATTCCCTCACAAAGGCTTTTTATCTTCTTTTATTCCTGACAACCAAATTTATACTAAAATAGGAAGTGATCACCATATTCTAGTTTTGTGCAGACAACTGCTTTTTGAATCAGCATTCCCAGGAAAGGATAGACTTCCTGTACCTACGCATCTGCTTCTCAGCCCAAGGTTGGGATGGACCAGTTACCACCTTTTTTTCCTTGATGGCATCAGCAAATACCAAGAGACCACAGGCATCTTGTATCGTCAGAGGTCCCAAAGCATGAACAGAATATCACCAAACTCACACTGATATAAGCTTCTGGTCTATCAGGTCACTAGATGCCTTTTACAGCTAAAATCATACCATGTGCCCTGCACAGCCCTGAACTTCTACAACTGCAGACCTTGCAATAACTCAAATATCCCGTGCAAGGATTATCTCATAACAAGGCTCCAGACACGGATATGGAAAATGTCCAGTAAAGATATTAAGAAGGAATGGCTCAGAGAAAGCACAGCTAATCACCGCCCTGCTGGGTGAGAGTGGGAGGCCAGCAGGAGCCCAGGCCTTTTCTTCTATTTTTAAATTAGGAGTCTGAGCAGTAAACCCCATGTCTCATCCAATTCACTGCACTGGTCTACAGAGAAACACGTGACGTGGCCCACAGTGGCAGCTGAATGAATTGTTCATGCTGATTGTCCCTTCCTCTGTCTGTCTCTGCCATCCGGGTAGAGATGGTTTAAAAATACGCTATCATTAAGGGCATTTCAGCTGCAGACTGGAGTGGTTGGCATAATTGTGAGCTTCCTGAGTCTCTGGGGCTTCCTGGGTCTCTGGCTGCTGCTTTTCGGCTCGTCGACACTCATGGCCCACAATAGTTTTGAATGAAATGTCATGTCTAAGTTGTTGATAACTGTTAGCCAGCTCCAGGAGGTAATTGAAATGATCCTGTATTTGCATTGGAGATTTTGTATTTATGCAAAAGATTGCTGAATTGCATATCATTGAGGATATATATTTTGAGAAGAGCTTTTCCAGCTGGCTTTGTGGCTCTTGTGTTTTGTTTCCAGTAAAAGATGAACGAGCATTGGAATAAAATAGGTTTTAAAGCATTTTAGTTACATAGTGGCAGTTTTTTTGCGCTGGTCAGTTATAATTTTTCAACTTGATCTTCCTGTCAATTGGTATTTGGATTTTGAAATATAGCAAGGCCCTCTGTAGCTTTTTGAGGTTTTAGCAACCCCTAAGTCTAGAGACCAATAAATAGTTGAGAAAGTATCTGACACATCAGTTGGAACCAAAGAGTTATGCCATTTGTACCAAACCTAGTTGATTTTCCTCTCTATATCTGCTCAGCCCTACCTGTCCCTTGGATATTGTTATTAGATGGCTATCCCTGGCCAACACTGCTCTAGTTTCCTCATCTCCTAACCATCTAGCTAACCATTAGTTATCTTACTGGTGAAAACCATGCTCCAGCACAGTCTTTCCATGGCAGGGGTCACATCAGCTTTGGTGCCTTGGAAGAACTGACCAGACCCATAGAAGATATGGTACCGTCTACCACTTTCGGTCTCAGACCAAAAACTGAGACCACTGAAACACCAAGCACTGGGGCACGAGAACTGGATTTCCCAAAGACTGTCTAGAATAGCCAGTTTATATAACCAGAAAATACGGGACAAACTTGGACCAGTGAGAGACAGGAGACAGAAATAAGCTGGTAGATAAATTCTGCAACCTTCATCCCTCTTCAGCTTGTTCCCATGCATAGTGGTTCTGTACAGCTTCTCTAGAGATACCTTACATGGCTGAGAAGTGGGCTGTGGTCTCCTTATGAAGGCCAGCTCAGCAGTGTGCCACCTTGTAAGTGATTTTCTACTTTGCCGCCTCACTTCCAGAGCAGCGAGACTGGAAGTCTTGCTGCCTGATAAAGCACTAAGTGTATCGTTAGGCTAGAGAACCTGACAAAAATGACATGGTTCAAGAGAGATTTGCTTCTCAGATGATCAATTATAATGATGGTAAAATGAAAGGTAAAGGAAAATAAAGGGAGCAGCTTAGGGTGAATAAGAAGTATGCACAAAAGTGAGCAGGAGAAGGTGGTTCCTTCTGAGAAACACAAGTTGGGTGGATTTAGAGAACAAAGCTTTGTCACCATTTTTTAGAGCAAAAGAAGGGAATGGTTTATTCCAGTTGTTTTAATTAATAATTCCTGATACAGCAAAAATAAATAACATCAGATAAAGTTGAATAACCATTTTTTATGTAAAAAATAATTGCTGATACAACAGACAAACCCAAAAATCTCTTTGACTTGACCTAATGTAGATTTTTTTTCTCCTCAAAATCTTACATGGTTCTGGTGGTTCTTCTCCATTTTGTAGTGTGCAGTGTGAAATACTTGGCCTCCAAGATTTCTGGAGCTGGGGAGGAGAGATGGAGCTAGAGCAGGTGGTAAAACAAGAGTAGGAGAGGGAGAGAAAGAGAACTAGTGAGCATGAGGGAGGCAACATCATCTCTTCACTGCCTTAGCCCAGAAGTAACACGCATCCTTTTCCTCGTAGGCCAGAAATAATCATATTGCCACAGCCTAACTGCTAGAGAGGCTGGGAAATGTAGGGGAATACACAGATTTTTGCTGTGCACACATCGTCCCATGATAAGGTTCATCAACAGAAACTAACGGAGGGGACCAAATCAGACAAGGCAAGAGATTCGTGCCAGAAGAATGCAAAGATCTTCAAGAAGTGCAAAAGTGGGGAGGAAGAAGTAGAAGTACAAGACCTGAGACAAATCCTCTAGGAATAGAGGATACAAAGCTGAAGGAAAAAAAAAAAAAAAACTAACGAAGAGTTAGGTAAATTTTTGGAGCAGAGCTGAGAGAAAATACAGGTAGTTGGGATAGTGCCTTTGATGGATATAAGGGTGAAACCGTGGAGGAAGCAGTTCTGCCACTTCACAGTGAAATAGGGCAAGAAACCCTGGAGAAGACATCAGACGAGCTGGCCACGCAGTAAGGCGGGACAAGGAGTAATATAATATCCCTTAAAATAAGGAATACTGAAATGTTTAACTCACAGATCCACTCACTGTGGGCAGCACAAACTAGCGAACATATGATGATATCCAGCTAGTCAAGAAGAACTAACCCACATTTCTATGAGACCTGTTAAATTTTGCCCTAAAAGGTCATGTGTGTGAAAATGCATTCGTTAAGATTCAGGTGTTCATGTCCAAGGTGATGTGAATCAAGTAAGGCTCATCCAGATGTGCTTCACATCACAAGAGAGAAGGAGCTGGGCTGCAAGTTGGAGAGGCAGCATTCTTTGACTCTCTGATAAGGCTGTTGTGAGGATTGAATCAAACGCCTAGCACATCCTAAATGATCAATACATGTTACCAATTGTTTGGCCAACCTTTTGACATTTCTGTTTTAGAGATTAGGAGACTGAGGCAGAGAAAATTTCAGAGATGTTTCTGTGAAGTCATAGCTGGCCGAAGCATATAGTCCTAGGTGGCCATTGCCTAATCTAGGAGGTCAGGAAGGTGGGGTTGTCATTAAAGACCTCCCTGACAAAGTGATATTTAGGCGTAGACATGACGGATATGGAGTTAGCCAGGCAAGGAGGGTGAGGAGGATAACAGGAGACTTCATGTAGAGGGCAGAGCATAGAAAATGTTGAAGTCAGGAATGAGCTTTGTGCAAGCTGGTAGGAAGAGGGTGTGGTCAGGGGTTTGATAAAGGAGAGAAAGAGTGGTCCAAGATGAAACTGGAGAGGAAGATAGGCTTAGGCAGTCTCAGGTCATGTAACAGACAATGAACCCCATCCTAAGAGCTAGCGGGCCACTAAAAGTGCTTTAAGTAGATTCGTGGCATAACAGATTTATGCTTTATAAAAATCATGCCAACTGTTATATGAAGAATGGATTGGGGAGGAGGGCAAGTGAGAATACAGACAACCAGAAGAAGACTACCTGAGTAGTTCTGGCAAGGAATGATGGAGAATTCATTTGGGATGATAGCAGTTGACACGGGGGAAAGTTGACGATTTTCATATTTACTTCGAAGACAGAATCAGCAGGAATCTAGGGATAAAGCAATTGAAGTTATCCTTGGGTCCAGGTTTCTGGCATGAGCAACTCTGTGAGTAAAGGTACCATTTACTTTGGTGTGGGGTGTATTCTACATTGTTGGTTGAAGGGTATTTTTTAAAAACTCTTATGTAAAAAAATTACATAAAACTCATATATAAAAAAAACTTCACCAGCTTGTTCTAATGTTAACATCCTACATAACCATGGTGCATTTTTCAAAACTAAGAAATTAGCATTAGAACAACACTATCAACTGAACCAAGGACTTTATTCCGATTTCACCACTTTTTCCACAAATGTGCTATATCTGATCCAGGATCCAACCCAGGACATACAGTCGTTGTGTGCCCTTGGTTTTCTACAATCTTAACACTTCCTTCATCGTTCCTTGTTTCTCATGAGCTTGACACTTTTGCATAATATGTAGCTCGGGTATTTTATAAAATGACTATCCATAAGGGTTTGTCTGATATTTTTTCATGACTAGGCTGGGCTATGCAATCTGGCAAGAATGCCCCAGAGATCATGTGCCTTTTTCAACTTATCATATCAAAGGATACATGATATAAACATGGCTTATTATGCCACTTGGTTAACATGGTATATGCCAGGTTTCTCTATTTTAAAGTTATTATTTTTCCCTCTCCATACTCTGTTCATTAGGAGCAGTCACAAAGTTCACAAGAAATTCATGCTCAAAAAAAGGAGAATTAAGCTCTGCCTTCTGGAGAAAATGTCAAATAATTTGTGGACATATGTTAAAACCACCCATAATTAATAAGTATTTGGGGGGAGGTACTTTTAAGCCATGCAAATATCCTATTTATCTTTAAAGTTTCCTACCCATTAGTGGATTTTGCCTGCAGCAATTATCACTGTGGTGTTCTAATGATGATTGTCTATTTCCCTAATTCTTTCTACATCTATAATTTGAAATGGTGGCGTTTAAATGTCACAGATCCATATTTGTTCAGCCAGCTAGTCTCATTTACTTAATTTATTTTATTGACAAGACTGAGAAGTTCTTTAATGAGGAGTCGTGTCTGCTAACTTAACACTATATATGTCCAACTTTTTCATTCATTGGGATTGGTGTTACTTATGTGGGAATGTCTTTTAAAAATATATAGTTATTTATTGGGCTTTATTTTTAGTTTATTTATTGTTTAAAACTAGAAATAATAAAATAAATAATGTATCCATTTCTAGACAGTAGTTAATAAAACATTGTTCTTAATTCTATATTTATTGTAGAATGAATACTAAACTGGGGATTTTAGATTGATAAAAGGAATACATGGGAGACCTGGGTGGCTCAGTTCATTAAGCGTCTGACTTCAGCTCAGGTCATGAGCTCATGGTTGGTGAGTTAGAGCCCCACATCAGGCTCTGTGCTAATGGCTCAGAGCCTGGAGTCTGCTTCAGATTCTGTGTCTCCCTCTCTTTCTGACCCTCCTCCACTTGTGCTCTATTTATCTCTCCCTCTCACAAAAATTGAATGAACATTAAAAAAAAGATAAAAATAATGCAAAATTCTTTTTATCCATTACAAAGCATGAAGAAGATTTCTATAGAGTACCCTTAACTTAAAAAATGTATAGGTAATAGTTGGAAAACATTCAGGAAAATAAAAATAAGAAAATGATAAAAACTCATATTTCTACCACCTGAAGGTAATTTTTTTTTAGTATTTTGGCAGATAGTCTTCCTTATTTTTAAATGTTTATACACAAGGATATATGACTTTATATTTACATAAATAACTCAAATTTTAAAAATTTTATCTTGATTCTTTTCTTTAATACAATATTATGTGTTTTCCATTTCATTAAGCACTCTCTTAAAAAGCTTTCAAATGATTGCATAGTGATTCATCAAATGGCTATTTATTTATTTATTTATTGCCTCATAATTTATTTAAGTATTCTTCTGTATTTGCCAATGTAGCTTGTATCCAGGCTTTTACTAGTGTAAATAATTCTGTACTGAGCTTTTTTGGAGCATATCTTTATATACAATTTGATGATTTTCTTAGCAAGGAAACAGTGGTGTGGTGGTTACAAGCGTAGTCTTTGGAGCTAGATTACCTAGTTTTGTACCCATCTATGTCACTTGATAATTGTATGATCTTTAGAATATTGCTTAACTTCTCTGTGTTTACGTATAAATTGTGGATAGTTACAAAACCTACCTTAGATGATTGTTATGTAGTAAATGAAGGCTATATGAAAAGTATTCAGAAGGGTACCTAGAACTTGGCAAGCATTATATATTAAATGAATACATGAAAAAACATCAGTGTTGTATGGTCTGTAGTAGTAGAATTGCCCTGTAAAACCATCTGAATATGCTATTTAAAAATACTGATTTAATTTCTTTAATGATCATAGGGCTATTTGTGTTTTCTAGTGCTTCTTGTGTCAATTTTTGAAATTATATTTTCAAGGACTTTCTATTCATGGCATATTAAAAAATCCTTTTACATTTATTTATTTTTGAGAGACAGAGAGAGACAGAGCACAAGTTGGGGAGGGGTAGAGAGAGAAGAAGACACAGAATCCAAAGCAGGCTCCAGGCTCTGAGCTGTCAGCACAGCCCGATGCGGGGCTTGAACTCACAAACTGTGAGATTATGACCTGAGCCGAAGTCAGACATTCAACTGACTGAGCCACCTAGGCACCCTCATGCCATATTTTAAATATTTTAAATTTATTGCTATATAGCTTTTAGATAATTCTCTTATTCCAGAATTATGTGCTCTATCTGGATTTGCATACACTTTTTTATTTCTTCTATTTGTTTGTGTTTCATCATATTTTCTTTTGACAAGTATTGATAGAGATTTATCCATTTTATTAGTCTCTTTTTTGAAATTTATTTATTTATGTTTATCAATCTATTTATTTAACAACTCTATCGACATATATTTTATATATCAGAAAAACTCCACAGATATTCAATGTATACAATTTTGTGAGTTTGGATATGTGCACACACACACAAAGCATCACCACAATCAAGATAATAAACATATCTACCACCTCCAGAAGTTTCCTTGTGCCTGTGCCTGTGTTTTAGTTTTGTTTTTGTGGTAAGAATGGTTAACATGTGATCTATCCTCTTAACAGATTTTTAAGTGCACTGTGTTGTATAGAAAATCTCCAGAACTTCTTCACCTTGTAATCTTGCATAACTGAGATTATACCTATTGTAACACAGGTCACCATTTACCCCTCCCCTAGTCCCTGGCAATCACCATTCTACTCTCTGCCTCTATGAGTTTGATTATTTTAGATATTTCATATAAGTGGAATTATGCAGTATTTGTCTTTCTGTGACTGGATTATTTCACTTAACATAAGGTACTCCAGATTAATTCATGTTGTCTCATATGGCAGGATTTCCTTCCTTTTCTTTTAAGACTGAATAATATTCCAATATATGTATAAACCATTGTTAATCCATTATTCATCATTGGGCATTTAGGTTGTTTCCATATCTTGGGCATTGTGAATAATACCGCAACAGACAAACAAACAAAAAACGGGGTGTAGATGTTTCCACATCTTATTCTGACTTCTTGAAGATATATACCTAGAATGAAATTGCTAGATTATACAGTAGTTCTATTTTTAATTTTTTGAAGAGCTCCCATACTGTTTTGTCATAGCAGCAGCGCAATATTACATTCCCTCTAACATACACCAGGGTTCCAGTTTTTCCATATCCTCACCACTAGTTGTTACTTTTTATTGTATTTTTTATAATAGCCATCCTAACAAATATGAAATAATATCTCATTGTGATTTTGATTTGTACTTCCTTTATGGTTGGTAATGTTTAGCATCTTCAAATACTTGTTGGCCATTCATTTTTCTTCTTTAAAGAAATGTCTGTTCAAGTCTTTTGCCTTTATTTTAATCAGGTGGGTTTTTTTTTGCTGTTCAGTTTTGTGAGTTCCTTATATATTTTGGATATTAACTTCTTATGAGATATATGGTTTACAAGCATTTTCTATCATTTCTTTAGGTGGCCTTTCCATTCTTTTTAAAGATTTTTCAGCTTTATCGAGATTTAATTGACTTACCATTCTGTAAGTTTAAGGTGTGTAGTGTGAATATTTGATAACATATACATTGTGACTTATTGCCATATTCACACATCCCATTGCCTCACATAGGTATCACTTTCTGGGGAGAGAGGGTAAGAAATTTTAGATTACTCTCTTAGCAACTTTCAAGTGTACAGTACAGTATTATGTTAACTTTATATTATATTAACTGCACATTATATCTATATAACTTATTCATCCTATAACTGGAAGTTTGTGCTTTTTGAGCATCTTCACCCATTTCTCCCTTTCCCTCACATCTGACACAACCAATCTGTTTCTATGAGTGGTTTTTTTTAAGATTATATATATGAGATCATATAGTATTTGTCTTTTTCCATCTGACTTATTTTATTCAGCAGAATGCCTTCAAGGTCCATTCATATTTTGCAAATGGCAGGATTTCCTTGCCTTTTTAATGGCTGAATAATATTCCATTGTGTATAGATATACATATATATCTATATATACCACATTTTTTTATTCATCTGTCAACAGACATTTAAGTTTTTTACATGTCTTATCTATTGGAAATAATGCAACAGTGAACATGGGTGTATAGGTGTCTCTTCAAAGATGTAATTTCATTTCCTACAGATATATACCCAAAAGTAGAATGGATAGATCATATGTTAGTTCTATTTTTAATTTTTTGCATTACTTCCATACTCTTTTCTGTAGTGGCTGTATCAGTTTGTATTCCTACCAACAGTGCACAACAGTTCCCTTTTTTCCATATCCTCACCAACATTTATTGTTTCTTATCTATTTGATTATAGCCATTCTAACATGTGTGAAGTGATACTCACTGAGGTTTTGATTTTCATTTTCATGATGCTTAGTGATGTATAGCACCTTTTATGTACTGATTGACCATTTGTATGTCTTCTTTGGAAGATGTCTGTTCAGGTCCTCTGCCCACTTTTTAATTGAATAATATTAATAATAAATAATAAATTTAAATTTATTTACATAAATAATATTTGATTGCATTATTATTATTATATTGAGTTGTATAAGTTCTTTATATATTTTGGATATTAAACTTATCAGATATATAGTTTGCAAATATTTTTTCCCATTCCACAGGTTGTCTTTTTATTTTCTTGATGGTTTCCTTTGCTGTGCAAGGTTAGTTTCACGCAGTCCACTTGTTTAGTTTTGCTTTTGTTGATTGTGCTTTCGGTGTGACATCCGTAATAATTTCTAATGTCTTTGCCAATGCACAAGACCAATGTCAAAGAGCTTTTTTCTGTTTTCTTCCCAGAGATTTATGGTTTCAGGTCTTACATGTATATTTTCAACTTACTTTGAGTTAATTTTAGTGAATGATGTAATACAGGGGTCCAGTTTTATTCTTTTGCATGTAAATATCTAGTTTTCCCAACACCATTTGTTGAAGAGACCATTTCTTCCTCATTGAGTATCCCTCGTTAAATATTAGTTGACCATATGTACATGAGTTTATTTCTGGGCTCTCTATTCTATTTCATTGATATATGGCTTATTTTTATGTCAGTACCATACCATTTTGATTACTGTAGCTTTATAGTAGTTTTAAATCAGGGGGAATGAGGCCTCCAGTTTTGTACTTTTTTCTCAAGAATGCTTTGGATATTCATAGTCTTTGTGGTTCCATATGAATTTTTGGGTTTTTCTTTTATTTATGTAAAAAATGCCATTGGAATCTAGATAGGGATTACATTGACTCTGTAGATTGCTTTGGGTAGTATGGACATTTTAATGATATCAATTCTTCCAATCTGTGAATACCTGATATCTTCCTGTTTATTTGTGTCTTTCTCAATTTCTTTCATCAATGTTTTATCGTTGTCAGTGTATAAGTCTTTTACCTTCTTGGTTAAGTTTATTCCTAAGTATTTTGTTGTTTTTGATACTACTGTAAAGAGGATTCTTTTGTTATTTCTTTTTCAGTTAGTTCATTGCTAGTGTGTAGAAACGTAACTGATTTTTGTATGTTGATTTTGTATCCAGCAACTTTGTTGGATTTATTCTGTTTTTTTTTTTAAGTTTATTTATTTGGGGGGGGGGGCAAAGCGGTGGGGGAAGAAAAAACCTCAAGCAAGCTTGTGGTGTCAGCACAGAGCCTGATACGTGGCTTGATCCCAGGAACCGTGAGATCATGACCTGAGCTGAAACCAAGAGTAGGACACTTAATGACTGAGCCACCCAGGTGCCCCTGAATTTACTAGTTCTAACAGTTTCTTGGTGAAGTCTTTAGGGTTTTTTATATATAAGATCATGTTTTCTACATATAAGAGACAATTTCACTTCTTCCTTTCCAATTTAGATAACCTTGATTTCTTTTTCTTGCCTGACTGCTTTGGTTAGGTCTTCCAGTACCATGTTGAATGAGACTGGTGAGAACATCTTATTCTTGATGTTAGAAGGAAAGCTTTCAACCTCTTACTTTTTTGAATGATGTTTTTTTCTTGGTTTATCCCGCACGACTTTTATTATATTGAGTTAACTCAATTTGTTGATAGGTTTTATCTTGAAAGTATGTTGATTTTTGTCAAATGCTTTTCCTGCATCTACTGAGATCATCATAAGATTTGTATCTTTCATTCTATTAATGTGGTATATCACATTTATTGATTTATTCATGTTGAACTATCCTTGTGTCCCAGGGATGAGTTAATCATGGTGTACAATTCTTTTAACATGCTCTTGAATTCATCTTAGTAGTTATTTTGTTGAGAATTTTTACTTTTATGTTTACCTATATAATACTTATGAGAAGCAAGACAACCACAAAAAAATGGAAACCTGTAAAAAAAATCTATTATCCTTATTTCTAAGTCTTTATTTTAGTCCTTTTTTATATTATGTGTTCATGTTATAAGTTTATAATTTGTCCTGGTAAAATTGTTCCTAGTTGTGTGATAGATTTAAATCTATTTATTAGTGTTCTGAGTTTTTACAAGCCTTGTTTACAGATGGATTACATAGAAACAATAATCTAAAATTCACTGACTCAGGCCCTCATGCCTCAGACCAACTGCCCACATGGCATCTTTTGTTCAAGTCATGGTTTACATTGTACCCACATCATTCTGTCAACTGATGTATCCAGACTGGATGCCACATCCAGGTGGTATGGGATACTTACTTTTTCTTCTCTTGCTCTGATGCTCACATTTGATGTACTCTCTGGGAAGTCACTTGAGCATGCATAATGATATATTTGCTATATATCTGCCATTGCTAATGCTGTATTTGTGAAAATACGAGCATCTCTAGAAAGGATTCTATGTTCTAGTGCTCCATATGCCACCAAATGTCATCCTTTTCTGTGCTTAAGTGGAGGAATATCTCCTTTTCTATCTCTCCATCTGCCTTCAAACACAGCAATTTGTCCCCGGGGTGACCCTGAATCCTCCAGGAAAAGATTCCTTCAGCTTTTGCTATGGGCTAACAAATGAACCCACAAACTTAGGGGTAATGGGAAAAATGCTTTCTTCTGTTTTCCTCTTCATCATCATACCTTAAAATTCCCTTCTCCTGGGTGAGACAGATGCTGTTACTCGTGGTTAAGGCTGTGAGTTCTGGGCTGGACTTAGCTGTGTTCAACTTTCTGCTCTACCACCTACTAGCTTTGTGACTTTAGGCAACTGACTTCATCCATCTGTGCCTCAGTTTCCTCTCTACCATAGAGCTTAGATTTTCTAGGTCTGTTGAGAGGAACAAATGAATTAGTACATGTAAAATACTTCGAATTATATGTGGTATTATAAAATTTGTGATAAACATTGGTAGTTATTGTAAGCCTAGACCTATCTGATATTTCTCTTGGCTAAAGCCAGGTTGCATCTATGAATTTATGGATTACCCATAGCTTTTATATGCATATAAGATAAATATCCTCTCCAGTTTAAAACTTCTATGGAGCTGAGACAAATAGTTTTAGTACATTAGAAAAAGTTGGCAGAGAACCAAAATGTAGGTGTCACACATTTCACCAGGATGTATTTTGATACTGATAACACGTGACTTTTATCTGTATAATTTCCGGGCCATAGACTAGGATTTCAGAATTTGTCTCAAACTACTCAGAGAAGAGGCTATTTCTCACTGCCAGGCTCACTGGTAGCTGGAAAAGATACCAAGAAGGAAAAGGGATTTAAAACTTAAAGGACAAGACATAAAACACACATCTAACTGATAAGAACAGAAACAAAAGGGTGCTTAAACTACAGATAAAATGGAATGTTAAGAGTTTTGGGTTTCAGCCACATGAAGTCACGGGGCATTAATTCTTGATGGGTAGCCTGACAAGAGAGTAAATGAAGCTCCAGAAATCGGGGCTTTCTGCCAAAAAGCTGTAGAACTGGAGGGTTCTGAATCACAATATTCTTGGGGAGGAGGAACCCCGAAGTCTGTGTGTTTACTTCAAGGGGGCTACTGTGAGCTGACAAAGGTAGCAACTCTGGAGGCCACGTAATATGGAGGAGTGCTTTTGACCTTGGCCAGCTCTGAGTTTAATGCGTGTCCAAGGTGACACTGTTGAAGATTCCTAAGCTCTCATCAACAGAATAGAGATTTTTATTTTGATGATAAAGATGTGATGTGTAAAAGAGGGCATGTCATCCATTAGGCTCTATAAGTAGAATCCCTACAACCTACAAGATTTGTAAGGGTCTTTTAAGTTGTTTGATATATAAAATATTTTTTTGGCTTCAAGTTATAAATTAAAAAACTGAAAAACTAAAATTGAAAGGGATTTGAAGAACACAATTCTAAAAGGCCTTTCAATTTTTTAAATGCCAAAAATGAGGTCATGTGGAATATGGATGCGTTTTAATAATTAGGATATGATAATATGATACCAAGTGGAGCATTCTAAAGTAATAAGTCTTAGGAAGAGCCCTCTGTAATATCAGGGTGCTTGCAACATGTTAGGAACTGAATTAGTATTAATTCTTTCTCACATTTCTTTACCTGGAAGTCTTTTGAAATACGGGAGAAATTCAAGGTCATATTATTTAACTCAGTTGTTATTCAGGTAGTCAATATGATATTAGGCATAAAGCGATTAAATAAGAGTTTATTTTTATTTTGACTGTTATTTCCTTTTACTGTATGTACGCTGTGTACCAGGTACTCTTCTAGATCACACATATTAACACATTCAATTCTCATAATAGTCCAGTGAAATAGATATGGCTATTATTCCACTTTTAATGCAGAGAAGATGAAAAAATAGTAATACTAGGCAGTTGGTCAAAGTCATATAGTGGTGGAGCCAGAATTCAAATACAAGCATTTTGACTCTGGAACCCAACTCACGGCCACTAAGTGGTACTTGAGGTACAAAATATAAATATTGGCTAGTACGATGCTTTGAGGCATGTCTTTTTCAGGTTTGACTTCAAAGAGTAAGCCAATATTGTGATCACAAAAGTTTAAATTTTTTTTTTTTTTTACATTTATTTATTTTTTAGAGACAGAGTGTGAGCAGGGGAGGAGCAGAGAGAGAGGGAGACACAGAATTTGAAGTGGGCTCCAGGCTCTAAGCTTTCAGCACAGAGCCCAACGCAGGGCTCGAACCCACGAACTGTGAGATCATGACCTGAGCCGAAGTTGGACTCTTAACCGACTGAACCACCCAGGTGCTCAAAAAAATTTTTAAAATTTCTCCCCCATTGCCATAATATTCAGGATTCTGGTCACAGGTGGAATTTGAAATCTTGTAAACACATAACAAAGGGCTGGAGTTAGAACAGTGGTTTCTCATTTTCAAATATAAGAACACTCACTTAAACCTCCCGAACTTCATATACTGTCCTGGCATAGAGATACTTTTAGTAACTACTATCTGAGGAAATACATAAGCAGAGTGGCACCAAATAGCACATGCATATTATTTACTTAATCATGGACAGTGCTGGGAGCACAGGTAATTTCTTGGACCCTTGTAATCACTCTCTGCCCTCTTCGAATGAAGTTAATAGAGAAATAATGAACTACAGTATCATGTAGATACTCCCATTAATTAGGTAGGGTAGCATCTAAGATTCTTCTGAGTATACTGGAAAGAAGCAAAAGCTATTTGCTGTTGTTGTTTTATGAAAATATTCCAAAAGGATTCAGAGATATAAATGAAACAAATACATAAGCAAAAACTAACAGGATTCTTGAAAGAAGAAGAAAGTATTCCTGTGCACATAGGATATGAGCTGTCTGGAAGATGAAGAAACCTCACTGAACATATTGGAGACTCTTACAGACATTACAACTCATTACCTGTTTCTTAATGAGGCAAGAGCTAAAAAAGACCGTTCTCAGAGCTGACTCTTTATCCTATATAGTTTCTAAGTTTTAACATATTAAACCGAAACAGATTCCCATTTTAAATTGTATATGCAGCAATTCCCAGCTAATTTCTTTGCTGACTCAAAGAAATTCAAAGTCTGGAGGTAAAGGACTTCAATGTGATTTGTTCAAAATTTCCTTTATCCTTAAAAATGTTCATACCACTTTCCAGAATTTCTACATATGACTTTATCCTAAGAAAATAATCAGAGATACATCTAAATATATTTATGTAAGGATAGTTATTCCAGCTCTGATTTGTAATAATACTTGAAAACATCTAAATTTTTATCAATGGGAAGTTAATCTCCAAGTTGTAATACCCTTATGATATAATACTATGCAGGTGCTTAGCCTGGGTCCATAGAAGAGAGATCTTGAGAACAGGTTGGCAGGCCAATTCTCATTGGAAGGTGTACTTCTAGGGCGGCAAGCATGAAGCAAAAAGGAGTGAAGCAAAGAAGAATGAGAAGCCTATGTATAGTGATGTTAAAGCACTGGCTATGACTTGCCTTCAGGCTTGGGGGAGAATTTATCCCTTGACCCTAATCAGTCTCTTATTTACCCCTGGTCAAAGTTCATCCCTCAGGGAGTTAACTCCTCCAAACGGCTGGGTTATATCCCTGGCTCTTTCTTCGCTCAGTAGGGAAGCCACATTCTGCACACCGGGAGTGCTTCGTCAGGTTTGGAAATGGTGAGAGGAACCAGAGACTCTAAGCACGTGGCCAGTTGGCCTCCATAGACTCACTTACCAATGCAGTGGCTGAGACTGAGCAGGGCCATAAGTGTGAGGGGACAGTTGGGGCTGAAAGAATTTGGGGACACACATAAGATCTGAATGTTAAAACAGACATAAAAATACTCTAAAAAAGATGGGGGGCGGCGCCTGGGTGGCTCAGTCACTTGAACATCTGACTTCTGATTTCAGTTCAGGTCATGATCCCAAGGTCATGTGATTGAGCCACATGTCAGGCTTTGTGCTGAGCATGGAGCCTGCTTTTTATTCTCTCTGTGTTTCCCTTTGTCCCTCTCCCCTGCTCGTGCTGGCACACAGGCACAAGTGCTCTCTCTCAAAAAGAAATACAAAAAACAAAACAAAAACAAACAAAAAACCCCAGACATAAAAATCAAATGAAAAGCAGATTGATACATTCACAATATAATGGTAAGAAAAAAGAAGGTGGGGTGTGTATTTAATTTGATACTGTTTTTGTAACTCTATACACAAATATGAGAAGAAAGGGAGAGAGAGAAAAAGAAGAAAATACTGAAAAACATAACAAATCCTCATTATGCAATTATCTATAGAAGGTAGATTCATAAACTTAAGAGATTTTTTTTTTCCATTGGGATCTTTGTGATTTTCATGACTTTGTGTGGAACATGAATTGCTTGGCATTATGAAAATAAATCATAGATTAGAGATTTATCTGTAGGGTAGTTCAAATACAGTTGATACAATAATAATAATAAAACATAATGCTAGTTGTAGTAACAAAACAAAAACTTAGAGATTCAGCAGTCTTTTATATCATATCAGTGAGAACATATCCTGGTACTTTAATACCCTGAAGTCCCCATAATTGTTTAAAAGTATTCACTGACATGAAAAGTATTAATAATATATTGTTTAATGAAAACAAAAGCAAGTTACAAAAACAATGTGTTTGATGTAATCACATATTTTAAGAATATTTTGATTCTATAAGAAAAGGAAATCTTGGGGAGACTCCCAGATAGGAAAAGTAAATATGATAAAATTGTAAATTATTCTCAAATTACACGTAGTTAATGCAAGTTCATTCCGAATCTCATTTTTTTAATTGGAAAAAAAAATTTTTAAATTCATATGAAAAATGCATTTGCAAAATAGAACATGTTAATTCTTTGTCTAAAATCCTAAAATCAAAATGGTATGAGAGCGGGATAAGAACAGAGGAATAGATCATTGGAACAGAGTCTGGGAATAGATCTAAGCATGATGAGGCCTTACTATGTTACAAGGATGCCTTCTAAATTCAGTGGTGAAGGGAGGGTTGATATAATAAATGGTGATACATATTTAGATACCTATCTGGAAGAACAATGTTGGATTTCTACCTCATAGCTTATTTAAAATACATTCCAGATCAGTTAGACAACCAAGTACAAAAAAGTAAAACAATAAAAACATTGAAAATTTTAGGGAAAGGTTTATGTAGTCTTAGGGTGGGAGAGAGATTCCAAATGAGATGGGAAACCCAGAACTAGAAAGAAAAGGATTGGCAGATTTGACTGCATATTAATATAATTTTTCTTAATGGGAAAGAACACAATTAACAAAGAATGGAGATAATTTGTAGGCTAGAGAGAGTATTTGCAATATTTATAACAGACAAGAAGCTAGTAATTTCTAATGTCCAAGTGAGACCTAGAGTTTAGAAACTAGATACACTACTGAGTCTGCTAGTCTCTATAGGGAAGACATAATTGATCAGATAATCACAGTGAAAAGTAATATTTTAACTCATCTGTGATATTATAATGAAAATAGTGGGAAGTGAACCAATTAGATAGTTCATGAAAACATGTGAAGAAAGGATTGAAAATATGTGAAGAAGAGGTTATTGAAGGAAGTAAAGGAACTCATGAGCTGAAGGGGAAGCTGGAACAGCAAATGCAGGAAACACGCACGGTCACCGGGGCGTGAAATGGCACGACTGTTTGGATTTCGCATCACTGAGGTGTGGTGGTGAAGGGGAGCCAGGAGGAGAGAGGTAAAGGGTTTCAGTTAAGGGGCCTGGGAAACCTGAATCCTGAGTAGGTTAAGATGTAGGAAGAAGCTGTGGACAGTGCCAACAGTGGGGAGCCAGGGTAACATGGGAGGGCTTGGGAGGCATTTGCAGTGTGGGAATTAAGGATAGCTCTTCTGCTGCAGGTAACTTGATCCAGATTGAGGGCATTATGGAGAGGTTGAGCAAATGCCCATCAGAAGTGCTTTATTTTCTTTTCAAACCTTATAAAGCACTGGCTACCTTTAACTTAAGAAAGTTTTAGAATTGCAGTGACTCGGGGTTGTGAGCTGTGAGCACCGCTTATCACGTCTAGTCAAGAGATTGCCAGAGAATCAGAGCATTTGTGTTTGTTCCAATAGATCATGCTTTCCTTTCCCGGTGATGGTACTTTAATGAGAAAATTAGTGCGCATGTATATTATCTGTCTGATGGATCATTATGCGAATGTGCCTGTTATTTAAAATACCCAATATATCAGATTCATAAAAAAGTGATAAGCAGCAGATAATTCATTCTGAAGGCCATTAGGCAGTGCAATCCACAATCTCTCTTTTGAAGGTAGAAAATGCTTTGAATAATGTCAGTTCTGGGTTTTCCTCTTCCCAGTACTTTGTACTTTTCTACCCTAAGGAAGAGCATAAGGCTAATTTATAAATCTATCTATCTATCTATCTATCTATATATATATATATATATTTTTTTTTTTTTTTCCATGAGGGTACCAGTGTTAGTGCAATACTAGCACACATAACCCAGGCATTTGAGGCTGGCAATTGAATTTTTCCCAAAAAAGTCTCCTAACACCAGTCAACCCTGGATAGACAGGAAATCAAACAGTTTAGTGCTTGAGGGGTAAACATGAGGATTTTCATCCGAATACAACACTTTTGTTCTGTTCCTGCTTTATCCAGAATGAGTTCTTAGCAACCCCCATGTCTTCCCTCTGCCCCTTATCTCCTTATCAAAAAGCATCAGTAAGAGGGAAGTTATGAATAAAGGCCTAAAACCATATGTTACAAGGTTGTACCAACTTGTGCCCCATGAATTGAGACGGATTAATGTCAGTGAGAACACACTGCATACATAATAAGAATTTTTTGTAAAAAGGAGCTGATAATCTGCTACTCACTCATTTTTAGGAACTGTTGTATAATTCATGTGGCTTTTGCATATTGTTCATTGAATTGCTGAATAAAGAATACCTGTGCATCAGATAAGACGCACACTGAAACCGAAGAGAGAGTAAGAAACGCATTTTTCAGTTTTGTCCCAATACCAGTAGTCAGTCATATTTGAATGATAAAAGGCAGATAACATTAATTTACAAAAAAACAAAAAGGTTACAATCAATATGGTTGGAATTGCAAAACTAGCAGAGATCTCAGTTTGTAGACAAACTGAGCAGGGATGTCAAGCATATGGAGGACAAATCATTTGCTATTTCTTTGAGATGGTAATATTTTCCAATGAGCAAATAGCTACAGTATTCAGTGTCAGCGGAGGGAATTGCTGTTTTACTGCGGTAATGAATCATTTAGGCTGAGGAGGATTCAGGTACGTGCGTCACATCTGCTGTTGCATGGACATCGTCGGCCTGGCTCAGATGCCTCCTGTGGTCCTGGGGGATTTCAGGAAAAGGCTTTTGGCTTGGGATACTCTGCATCTTTTCACCTGTCACTGGTCACACACTCCTTTAACAAGTAGTGGGAGAAGGTATCCGCTTACAAGTGTGATTTCTGGAAGGGAAGCTGAGGAATTCCTCTCACCCATTGCAAAATCGGAAAATTAATTTCTCTCCCAAGAGACTGCTGGAATTGAAGTTCTGTCACTGGGCTTTAATGCTGTGGCTTGGGGCTTTGCTAAGTGAGTTACAAGGAGATCTTCAAGAGAGTTTCTGTCTTTTAAACATTGTTGTGCAAATGTTCCTTGAATTATATCCCTGAATTAGATGTTCATAAGAGTAAAGAATAGAAGGAATGTGAGGGACCGAATTGGCTGAGGCATAAGAGATTTTATAAGGAAGATAGGTTACTCCAACCACAGTAATAACTTCCATTTATTATTTACCAAGCATTGTTCTAGTTGCCATATACATATTATTTCATTGAATCCTCACCAAATCCTGACTATGAGCAATTCTTTTTTTAATTTTTTTTTAATGTTTATTTATTTTTGAGAGAGAGAGAGACAGAGCATGAATGGGGGCAGAAGGCAGAGACAGAGGGAGACAGAATCTGAAACAAGTTCCAGGCTCTGAGTTTCAGCACAGAGCCTGACATGGGGCTTGAACTCATGAGCTGTGAGATCATGGCCTGAGCTGAAGTCAGACGCTTAACCAACTGAGCCACCCAGGTGCCCCTGATTATGAGCAATTCTTATATCCATATTATAGGTGAGGCATACATTGTGTGTGTGTGTGTGTGTGTGTGTGTGTATCTGTATTATAGGTGATAGCTCATAAATTAAGTGACACACCCAAGTTCAGTCAACAAACGAATGGTAGAATGGAAATCTGGATGAAGGTTGACCATTCCTGGACATGGACAAGGAGCCACTATGCTGTCTAGCAACTTTGACAATGTCTGTCTCAGTTATGATCTGCCATGCTTTCCTTGACATTTCTCTGCCTAGTGTCACCAGGATCTCTGCTCAGGCTATCAAGGACCAGGGGCACAGTTCTATCACTAGCTTAGTGTGTGAACTTGAGCAAGTCACTCAGTTCTTTTGTCCTATTCCTTCAATCATAGAATCACAGTGGGGCGAGATCAGTGGTTCTTAACATCCTTGAGAGTCATAGAACCATCTGAATGGACATTCACACAAAATTTTTTTCATGGTTTTACATTCTTATGAACTTCCTCAAATTTGGGTCAGGCTAAGCATGTCTGGATTAAACAGTCCATTATTCTTTGATGACGGTTGCTGGTTTAGACTTTTCGCCTTAGAGTTTTGGAGAGATAACGGGTAGTGGTGGTTATAGGTTAGGTACAATGTTAAAGAACAAGGAAAATGTGAACCTCATACAATTAAATGGAAGCTAACTGTCTAGATTTCTGTAAGATAATATTTTATAAACTGTATTTTTTAAAATCAAGAATAGTATTCTTTATCATTGAGGAATACTTATAAATGGGTAAAATTCTTTATCATTTAATACACAATTTGCTCCAAAACCTCTATTCTTTTATAATAATGACTAGCAACAACAATAATAGCTGTCATAGACTGAACACTTACCTCTAAGCATTGTGCTAAATGTTTTGCATGCATTATCTTATCTAATTTTTGCAAAAATCCTATAAGATAGACATGTTTTTTAAATTTTTTTTAATCTGTATTTATTTTTCAGAGAGAGAGAGACAGAGCATGAGCAGGGGAGGAACAGAGAGAGAAGGAGACACAGGGTCTGAAGCAGGTTTCAGGTTCTGAGCTGTGAGCACAGAGTCTGATGTGGGCCTTGAACCCACGAACTGCGAGATCATGACCTGACCTGAAGTCGGATGCTTAACTGACTGAGCCACCCAGGCGCCCCAAGATAGACATGTTTTAAAAAATACATATAGATATATAGATAGCTATCTATCTATATATCTTCAGTTTCCATTGCACTTTGGTTTCTCTAAATAATTATGGTTCTAAATAAGCACATATTCAAACTAAAATTTATTATTGTCAAGTGAAAAAGGTTTTATATATCATTTAGGATTATGATCAGCTTTAGCTAGAGGTAAACTCAATTTACAGTGGCTTAGCCAAATAGGTATTTTATAAGCCTAGTGTTCCTGAATATGCCCTGGAAACTTCATGACAATGTCTCCCACCCCCAAAACTAATGTATTTGCTATATTTAAGAGGAAAATGGGTATGAAAACTCAAATTAAGTGGCACCTGGGTGGCTAAGTTGGTTGAGCATCTGACTTCAGCTCAGGTGATGATCTCATGGCTTGCGAGTCCGAGCCCCATGTGAGACTCTGTGCTGACAGGTCAGAGCTTGGAGCCTGCTTCAGACTCTGTGTCTCCTGGAAGATTGAATCCCAGTTGCACTAAGTGTTAACCTGTTTATTTTCGTGTATGCCTTGGTCTTCTTTTCTTCACCCTCTTTGCCACTGCATGGCTTGTGCTTTTTAAGGAATCACTTCCGGATCAACTTGTGAGTTAACTCACCTAAGGCACTTTATTTGGGCTCTAAGTAATTTTTTTTAATGCAACCTTATGATCATCTCAGTGGAGAAAACATGTAAAAGCAGAGCTGTCATGGTTGAAAGGGGTGATGGAATGATGTAGAGCTGATCAGGGAGTAGAACCCATCTACTTAGCCTTTCCCTCTACCTCCATCCCTAAATATTTCAGTGGGACGCAGGGTACCTTGGGAAAAGTTTGAAAACCTTTAGAATAAATGCTTTCTTTCACTTAAAAAAATATCTCAGTCTCTCACTGATTTCTTGTACCCAGTATTGCATGCTAATTTGCCAGATATTTGGTGCGTCTATTAGCAGTACGTTTATTTACTCTTTCCATGAATGTGATTTTTTTTTAAATTTTTTTTTTCAACGTTTATTTATTTTTGGGACAGAGAGAGAGCATGAACGGGGGAGGGGCAGAGAGAGAGGGAGACACAGAATCGGAAACAGGCTCCAGGCTCCGAGCCATCAGCCCAGAGCCCAGCCCAGGGCTCGAACTCACGGACCGCGAGATCATGACCTGGCTGAAGTCGGATGCTTAACCGACTGCGCCACCCAGGCGCCCCTTTGAATATGATGTTTTTAAGAATCCTTCTCTGAGGTGACCAAAACAGTTTTCCAAATGCAGTTAAAACTTGTTCCTATTCCATACACTATCCATTCTATAACTAGTTCAATCGCACGTTAATGAGAATCAAGTCAGTTAACCTCGATTCCTTGAATTAAGAGATTGTATAAATCCTAGCTGAAGTCAATGCTGACTGAACTTTTTTTTTTTTTCCTAGAGTGTGACTTTTCATATAATAAACTTATTTAATGGACACACATAACAGTAACTTATCTTGGAGTGTGACAGGCAAATTTTCTGGGAAAAAAAATCAATTTCCTTCTTTCAATATTTCTTTTAACAAGGTTGAAAATCATATATCTTAACAGAGAATGTTCCCCAGCTCTGTGATTAACATGCAAAGCTGTTTCTTAACAGCTCTCTCTCACTTTTAAAATGACATTGAGAGCTTAGAGGCTCTTGTTCTTAATTTTTAAACCTACTGATTTCATTGTGCCTGACACAAAGAAGAACATCTTTGCCATAATTATTGTATAACAGTTATTTTTCACAAAGTTGTAATTTTCCTAAAATTAGCTGGACTGCCTCAATTATGTAAATTGAACCCTGAGACTTTAATGAGAGCATTTGTAGGAGCACACTAGACTTTTATAGGGAAATATCAGGGGGGAAAAATCCCCAAAGCATTTTTCCGTCCGTAAATGAGACCAGGAAAAAGTAATTCACAGCTGGTGGTCACAATTTCCTGTGGACAGTTGTTTAGTTGGGTCCTCTCTCTGTGCAATAAAGAAAATTTACTCCCAAGAATCCAAACCAAAAATCCCCCAGTTAAGAAGGACACTGCCAGAGTCAAGGTTCCAGGTGACCTTGATGCTCTTTTTTGGCAAGGCTAGTCTGCATCTTCACTTCTTGTTTCCTTTCGACACAATGTCATCTCTCTCCCCACCATATGCCTTGTTCTGCTTATCTGTTGTTGTGTGACACACTACCCTAAAATTAGGGGCCTCAACAATATTTTGTTATTGTCTTTCTCAGTTCTATGGGTCAAATGGACTGAGCTGGACAGTGCTTGCTTATCACCTCTCATGGGATTACAGTCAGAAAACAGCTGGATTTGGAATCATCTGCAGGTCTGACAGGGGCTATTCCAAGATCGCTTCTTTTTCGAAGACACACATTTCAGGTGCTTAGCGCTCCTTTACATGGCCTCTGTCTCCACCAGAGTAGTTTGGACTTCTCTCTTGGCACTTCAGGGCTCCAAGGGGAAGAGAGGGGAAGCGGCCAGTTCTTTCAAAGAATAGGCCCACAACTGCTATAGAGAAGTACTTCCACCATACTTGATTATTCAAAGTACTGACAGGCTGGTCCAGATTCAAAGGAAGGGACATGGACCCAGTCTCTTAGTGGAGGAGGAAGGCAAAGACTTTGAGGCATCTTTAATCTGCCACACCTCTTACTCAGTTGTTTGATCTCTGACAAAGTGTTCTTCCTTCCTCACTCTCTTCCTTTTTCCTTTCCTCCATTCCTTTCTTTTCTCCTCTCTCTTGCTTATTTTTTTCTCTTTGCTAGAAGATAAACTCATTAAGTTGGCTTACTTTGCTGCTTATCAGTTTATGTAATCCTAACTCTCAGAGAAGGTTTTCGATTGAACCCCTCCTGTCTAATTACCTATATATCTTCTCTCACTGTACCCACTTTTCCTTAATGGTGATCTTCTCCATTCTGTAGGCTTCTCCCCATCTTCCTGCCCCTCTTTCTCTGTGGCCTACTTCCAACTCCACTACAGTGACTTTTCTCCTTCTGGGTATTATGATGTATTTGAAAATGGCATGTCTTTGGCATCCATGATATCTGAATTTTGCATATCAACTGAAGAGATGCACGTCTATTCAATGATATTAATAACAGTATCACCAACTAATACTTACTGAGTGCTCATATGTATTGGAGTGGTAGGAATTTACATGTATTATCTCATTTAAATCTTTAAATCACCTTGTGAGGTAGATTTTATTATCCCCATTTTACAGATTAGAAAAATGAGGCATAGAGAAGTCGAGGGTTAGCATCTTTAAATGTATTAAATAATGAAAGATAGTTTTCATGGTGGCTATACCAGTTTGTATGTGAGAAAGCTCTCTGCTCCACATTCTTCACAGCATTGCTCTTGTTGGACTATTCAGTTTTTACCGATATAGAGAGTGTGAAATTGCATTTTATTGTGATTTTAATTTGTATTTTCCCAACTGCTAATTAACTGACACGTATTTTCATACAATTTATTTGCTATGCTTGTTTTCTCATCTAGAAAATGCTTGTTTATGCCTTTTGCCTGTTTTCCCATTAAATTCTCTTTCCTGTTGATTTGCTGGAGTTCTGCATATGTTTTCAGAACTGATCTTTTTTTAATATGGTTATATATATTGCAAATATTTTTCCTTCACAGTGTGGTTTGTCTTTTCACTGTCTTATTGGTGTTTTTTGATGAATGGAATTTTATTCATATGTATGTGTTTTGTCTGGAAATAATTTGCTTCTTTCTTCTTGATCCTTGCATCTTTTATTTCTTCATTTTCCTTAGTTGCCCTAGCTAGTAACACCCTTACAAGGGTACTAGAAGATATGATAGTGGACATTCCTGTCTTTTTACAATAATGGAGAATGCCTTATTAATACCTTACCATTAAATATGTTTGCTTTTTGTGGAATAAATTCATGGCCCCTTAAGAATTCTTTCCTTTTCATGAGTGGATGATTTTCAGTTTTTATCTAGTGATTTTTTCTATATATGTATTTAGAGGATTATGTGAGTTTTCCCCCTTGTTTGTTGTGCTAAAGCATAGGAAAATATTTCCAGTGTTACATCAACCTTTCACTTCCAGGATAAAATCAAGTTGGTCATAATGTTTTATCTTTTACTTACATTACTCTTAGCTTGCTAATATTTTAAGATTTTTGCATCCACATTTATGAGTGAGATTGACTTAAAATTTTCATTTCTCTGAATGTATTTTTGGTTTTAGTGTCAGGATTACATATACCTCTCCCCTTCTGGAAGTGTTTGTGTAAAATTAGAATTATCTTTCAATGTTTTGTGGAACTGCCTTATAAAAGTCTCTAGCCCTGGTGTTTACTTTTGTAGACAGATATTTTCTATTTTATAACTAACTACGTTTCTTTCATGTTTATAGGACTATTCAAATACTTTATTTCTTCCTGGCTCAATTTTAGTACATTATATTTTTCCAGGAATTTGCTGTTTGTATACACTTTCAAAGTTTTTGCATTAAGTCATTTATAATACTATTTTATTATCTCTGCATGTCTGCTGCATGTATAACTAGGCCCCCTTGTTAACTTTCACTATTGCTTAGTTTTCTCTTTTATTCTGGATTACTTTTACCAGTTTGTTTTTCTTTTATACTGTATGGTATTTTTCTATTATTGTATTACTCATTTTCTCCATCTCTCAGGTTTTCTTTCTCTTCTAATTTTTGATATGGAGATTTAACTCATGAATTAATTTAGCTTTCTTTCTTTTCTATAATAATTATTTATGGCTCTATATTTCCCTTTAAGTTTGTCACATTATTTGCTTGTTAGAATTTATGATACAAAGCATTTTTGTTATCATTCAGTTCTATATATAGTTTTCCTTACTGATTTTGTTAAATCTATGAGTACAAGTAAATGTATTTTCTAATGTAAATACATCATTCTTCAATTATTCTTTTTTAGCCTTTTTTTTGGTAAAATGAGACAAAGATTCAAAAAACACAAACAAATATGTAGCTTAATAAAATATTGTAAGGCAAACACACCTGAAATCACCATCTATTAAGGATAGTTTCTCAATCACCCCAGAAGTTCTTCCATAAACCCTCTCTCCTTCCAAAATAAGTATTAGCATAAATTTTAAAGTAGTTATTTGCTTACATTTCTGTATAGTTTAACCAACCCAATTTGCATTTCTAGATCCTAATCTTACCTATTTAATTAATTTATTTGATATATCTTTTAAGTTTTCTTATCTATAGTTTCTTCTTCCTTTTATTTTTCTAATATTTTATCAGTTTCAGAGAATGATTCATTTATCAAAATTAAGATTTTGCTAATATATGCTCCTGGTACAGTGTGCTAATTGAACATTTGTGTTTGCTTGTTTTCTATATTTCCTGCAGATAGATACTTGGATAAGCTGAATCCAAGTAAATATCATTCTTTGTGTATTTATAGCTAAATACCACTGTGGCACATTTCTTGCAGTGAAGAATACTCAGATTAGCTACTTATTAAATCCTTCATTCTACGTATTGCTAATTTTTTAAAATGAAATAAGCAATAAAATGTTACCATGTTATTTTTTCTCTTGATTGTTAGTTGGTATAATTGGCAGTTGATGAGCTTTAAAGTTCTTTGTATAAAAAATTTGCATCCATTGGGGCGCCTGGGTGGCGCAGTCGGTTAAGCGTCCGACTTCAACCAGGTCACGATCTCGCGGTCCGTGAGTTCGAGCCCCGCCTCGGGCTCTGGGCTGATGGCTCAGAGCCTGGAGCCTGCTTCCGATTCTGTGACTCCCTCTCTCTCTGCCCCTCCCCCGTTCATGCTCTGTCTCTCTCTGTCCCAAAAATAAATAAACGTTGAAAAAAAAAATTAAAAAAAAAAAATTTGCATCCATAATAAATGTAGGAAAAGTGCTGCAACCTTTGAGTCATAACATTTTTAGGGAGAAAAGAACATGTGAGATGTCTCCCACATGGCTTCAGATTTCCCAGACAGATCTTATAGTTTCCCCTTGGAAAAATACTTCCCTCTTGTGATAAAAAGCTGACATTGAACAGAATCTATATCTAGCATCTACATAAACCCCTCATGGCGAAGTTTTGTGTTACTGGACTTTGTAAAGTTAAAGAATAAGCACTCATATTTTTTTCTTTCCCATATCAGAAGGTACCTTTTAGATAATGGTCTCACTCTGAATCTCTCACAAATCTATTTTTAAAAGACCCACTAGATCTTCAAATAATAACCTTAATAAGCCACACTTAGGTACTTCTAATTTTTATGACCAGTGGTAGCAAATGTCTTCGGTAACAAAACAGACAGATGATAGTGGTAACCGAGAGCGTTCATCTGCCCCATATTGGGAGGGCATGACATATTCTTTCTAATTTTGTTATGTCTGGTGAAAATTTTCTGTAATCATGCTGGAGCTAATTGAAATTTTAAGAAAACAGGAGTTCAGAGAATCTTTTGATTACTTGGTTCAGCCTCTTTGATTTAGGCAATTGAAATGGCATCTTAAAGTTTAGAGTGCCATTTTTTCTTCTCCCTAATGGATTTTGAAAAGAACAGTAAATGAATGGAAAAATACTAAGTGGATGAGAAGCAATTTTAAAAAATAACCATCCTGGTTATGGTTCTGCTTAGGAACAATTTAGAAATTAGAAATCAGGCAATAAATGCTTCAGTTTAGTGATAGAAAATCAGCTTTATATTGATGTTTGATGAGACCCTGGAACATATAATTCTTAGTTGCCAGATTCTTCCATGAATTAGTCATAATCCATAAAGCTGAAAACTATTGGGATTTGGGAATAGAATTTTATACTTCTGGTACTGTTCTTAAAATTTCCAGAAAAACTAGCAAGCTGAAATATGATTTCTATTTTTCTATATGTTTCATAGTCTTTATATGTTTTTACCTTTTAGGAAGTTGGGCTTCTAGAGGAAGCTCAATCAATAACATCTGTAATAGATTAATAATGGGTGCAATTTTTTTTGTTTCTTTCTGTTGAAACGTGGCAGTTCTTTTGCATCTTAGTTTGCCTCAGAGGTATGCTTGATCATAGAATGCTGCAGGGGAATATTGTGGGACTTCTAAGGCTGGTTCATAAGAACTCTTGCAGCTTCCATCTGGGCTTCTTGGAACACTTGCTCTTGAAACTCAGCCATCATGCTGTGAGGAAGCCCAATCAGCCCCAGGGAGTGGCCCCTGGCCAGCAGCCCCAGATGAACTCCCAGCTGACAACCCCCACCAACTGTGGGGTTGGTGAGCAGACCATGTGAGTGAGCCAGCCATCTTGGAAACGTATCCTCCAGGCCAGTTGGGTTGTTGATACTTTATGGGATCGAAAGTCCATACTGCCAAACTCTGCCCAAATTGTAAATTTGTGAGCCAGAAACATGATTGTTTTTATTTTAAGCCACCAAATTTTGGAGTGATTTGTTATACAGCAGTAGATTACAAAGCAGCAGCCATCTCTTGGACTGATTTCTGAATCAATAGAAAAATAAGACTAGAGAGTCAGGAGAAAGGAAAGCCAAAATGTTTTCTGATTTTTAATAGTGGTTAAGTTAGAGAATTTGTCTTAGTTTGAGTGCTAAAGTTAGTTTGCTGAGAATTCCTCTGCATTTTTGAATTTGCCTACCTGAAGCAAAGTTGAATTCTGTGGATGCAGGTCACTGCCTCCCACTGATTCAACCGAAGAAAGACAGGGAAAGAGAGTAACTCCTTCATGCTCAAGCCATTTGACAGGTCATATTCACTTGTTTGAGAAACATAGATCAATGACTGTTACCACCCATCAGACAATTCACTCCACATTTTAAAAGGAAATGAGAGTGTTCTGTTTAGTCCCTCCTTATGAAAACTGGAGAAGTGTGTTAAAGACATTCCTCTCTCCCACTAAGTAAAAAATTAAGAGGAGCTTTTCAGACAGAATTTGTTCCAAATCCTGACTTGGCAACTTAATAGGAATGTGCCCTTGGACAAGTGACTTAACCTCTCTGAGTATCAGTTTCCTCATCTGTAAAATGGGAATAATACTAGCACCTAACTTATTGGGTCTAATACATAGTAAGGACTCAGAAGAATATTTCTATTGTTTGTAATTATAAGAAGACAGTGAAGGTATTCGTGCTTAAAATTTTAGGCATGTGGAATCCTAAAAGGAAAATCAAAAGAAAAATACCATGGTCCAAGTCAAGTGCCTATTACTTACTTGCATTCCTGACAGCATACTTTTCAATGTGAAATAATGTGATCACAATGTAGTCAAGGTTATATTTCAGGAGAGATGAATGTGATGGGGAAATTGGGGATTGGTATAACCATACATCTCCATGCAGAAAAATAGCTGAATTAATATGTGCTCACTTCAATATTTCTGATCTATCAGAAACATTAGGGCAGCTTAACAGACTAGTAAATAACAGAAATGCAATTAAGGAAACTAGTTGTATAAGGTTTATTAAGATACTGCTCTGTGTGTGTGTGTGTGTGTGTGTGTGTGTGTGTGTGTGTTGTGACTGAGGATTTCAAATTCTTGATTACTCCACATTTTGTGCAGATTCAAGTCTGATGATTCACTTAATAGTCCATTCCAGATTCATTTCTGTAGTGCTCATTGATCTACACTGCAACCAACTGAAATATATTTTTCTGCTTTGTGCCAGTGCCAAAAAACTTACCCTTAATTAAGACCATTTAGGGGCCCCTGGGTGGCTCAGTGATGTAAGTGTCCAACTTCAGCTCAGGTCATGATCTCGCGGTCCGTGGGTTCGAGCCTCGTGTCAGGCTGTTTCAGATTCTGTGTCTCCCTGTCTCTATGCCCCTCCCCCACTCACGCTCTGTCTCTCTCTGTCTCTTAAAAATGAATAAATGTTAAAAAAAAAAAAAGAGATCATCTAAGTGTTTCACTTGTGTTAGTTTTATCCCTAACAGTGAGGGCCTCAAAGATATCCATTATAGCCTTATCATATCCAGTACAAAACTGGTTCTCAATAAAAATTTTCTTGAATTAATTAGAATATTTCATACTATTCCAGTTGTAGCCAAATATGTTATCAAAATTAAAACTTATATTTTTCTGGCTGCTTTAGCTAAAAAGATGGTGGTTCCCTACTGTGATTGAAGATATCAAACATGATTATCCAAATTCTGTTATTTATTAGGGATTGGAGTTTTGTGTTTCAGAGCTGAAAAGAAGGTATAGCAGAACCCAAAGAGAAAATGGGAAAGGAAAGTGTTCTGCTCTGAGTTTGTAAATGACTGGATGCCTGGGTGCATTAGACTGTATATGGGGACCCTCAGCCTATAGGGTGCTGGGGCCAATGGACAAGAAAGAGGGTTTCTTAGGGAGGCATAGAGCCACAGAGCATACTAGAGGGTCATCCCAGACTGAACATTACAGGTGATAACTCTCTCAGGGATACTACACCACACAAATGTTTTAGAAATAAAGACCACTAATCTTCCAGTCAATCAGACATCCCAGCAGCTGAAGAGATTCAGCGTCGCATTTACAATCCTGGACATTCGTAAACACTCAGGTCTCCCTGGGTATCTAAACGACAAGTGAATAACAACTGGTTTAGGCTTGCTACTGTCATTCATGCATGGATAAAGAATAGAAGTTACCATGGGAATTGGGAGAAAAAAGAGTGTGAGCACATGTCCCTGTTGCATGCAATAAGGAGGCTAGAAAAACTAACCCATAAAATATTGTGACCTAAGTTATGTGACAACGCCAGGTGAGAGGAATAAAAATATTAACAAATATAATAACTGGCCCACATCACTGTGTCATAGGTAACACCTATAGGAGGGAAGGATTAACAAATAAACAAGTGACACATTTATTTATACTTCAGACAGATGCATATATTTCAACATATTGTTAGGATGTATATTATACCAAGTCATCAGGAGCATTCAAAATGAAATGTAATATAGATTCCACAGATATTGTGAGTTCTTTAAGACTTACCTTTCACAGCAGAATCCTCTCATTAACTCGTTCTTCATTTATTCATTGTTATTTATTGCATTCTTGCAATGGATCAGACATGGTAGATGCTTTCTCATAGGCACAAGTGCCCGAGATACAGGACTTAGGATACTAAAATTTAGTCTTGGGGCGCCTGGGTGGCTCAGTCATTTAAGTGTCTGACTTCGGCTCAGGTCATGATGTCACGGTTCATGAGTTTGAGCCCTGTGTCCGCTCTGTGCTGGCAGCTCAGGGCCTGAAACCTGCTTTGGATTCTGTGTCTCCCTGTCTGTCTGCCCCACTCTGCTCACATTCTCTCTGTGTCTCTCAAAAATAAATAAACATTAAAAAAAATTTTAAATTTAATCTTTAAAATCAAAGGTAATTTAGGAATTTGCTAAATATTCTCATTTGTACTTATAATTGCCATTATTGTTGATCTTAAAGGCTTATAAATAAACAGAATCATTCTGAAAGACTGACTGCTGTCTCATGCTTCACTTTTCTAATAATACCCTCAAATTTGATATCTTGAAGCCTCATCAAGTTGACTAATAAAGACTCATTTCCAGGAAATACATTCCCCCCAAGTCCCCCAGGATTCCAAGGGTCTTACATGTGTAACCAGAGTGTATTCCCAATGCCAATGCCAGTTTATGCATTCAAAAAGAGCTAGTTCCACAGTGGGCTGGAGGACACAGTTGTCCTATGTGTATATTCAGAGTCACTGCTACCAATAATATGTAACATTTACTTTTGAGTATTTCCCATGTGCCCAGCCCTATCGTATACACTTTCCTCAAATTTATTCATTTTGTTCTCACAAAACTTTATGAAGTAGATATAACTATTATTCATATTTTACTGACAGGGGCAAAGAGGCATGGGGAGGTAAAGTAGGCTGCCTAGATCACATATCTTGGAAGAGGCTGAATTGGTTCAAACCTAGACAGTCTGGGACCTGTATCTGAGTTCTTAACAGTGCACTCTGCAATATGTGACATGGTGCCTGCTGTGATATTTGATGCTGCTGCTTTCTTTCTGCTGAGTTGTTAATTGATGTTCTGCTAATTATGGTTCACAGTCCACACTGTTCCCTTTCTTGTCTGGCTTGCCCATCCCTGAGTTGCTCAAGCCTTTAGCTCACACTGTTGCTGACATCTTCTTCGCCACAGGCAAAGATCTTTTTGGATCCAGTTCTTTCACAGTGATGTCCCACAGTGGAGCTACTTAGTCCCCAGGGATTCAGTAATTTCACTGATATCCTGCATTCTAGGGTAGGCAAAGAGGGGGAGGGGTAGCAAGAAGGACTGCACAGGAGGAATGGATAAGCCCAGTCCTAATTTGAACCTGGAAGCCCAGCCCTCCACCCTAAAATTCAGCTCTTGTTGCTGAATTGGGTTAATTCAAGCAGACTTCTGAATTACTTATACTTATTTGTCCCAGGAGATCACACATTGGTCTGTTCCCCCATTGTGGATGCATTTTCAAAGGTGTTTACCCCTGCCATGATATGGAAAGCTTTTGGGGAAGGATTGCACAATCTCCTATGAATGCCTGCTCAACGCCTGTCATAATGTATGGTTACTAAGGAAACCAATGACCAACTATTAAAAAGCACATTTATGAAATAGCAATGTGTGTGCCTTTTTACAGAGACATTAAATATTAATATCTAGGAGCAAGTCTGATTTCAAAATCATTATAAACATAAGTGATGTTTCAAACTATACAAAAACTGTAGAAGGATATGAAAGCATCTGATTTCTATGGTAACAAAATCACAGAAACTACTAACACTACTGTGGTTTGTTGCCTACATCTGTATGTAATTGAAGAAAATGCTCAGTCTCATTTATAGGTTACTGAAGAAAAAACTGTTCCATTGAAGTTCAACATACTCTAAATTCTATCCTAGACCTCCTTAGGTGACACCCATGTAGCAAATCTTCACATACCATCTTTTTGCTAGAGGGTGGAATGTGGCCCTTACCTGGTAGCTTGACAGAGGAGAATATAAGTTCACGGGACAGATAGGTGGTAGGCTTTGTAAAAAGAGTCTTTGAGTTCTGCAAAACTGATAAGGAGAGTCAGTGAATAGGAAGTTCTAAGTTTTGCTTCTCACTCCAGTTCTGCCACTAACCATCTAGGTGATTTGGACAATGAAATTTGCTTCCCTAGGTCTCAGATCTCATCAGGAAAATAAGGAAGTTGGACTAGCTGACCTCTGAGGAACTATTCTGATTTCACATTCTATTATTCTGAGAATCTTTTCTTCTACTTGGTTCCATGTCACCTATATTTATTCCTTTATGATATTAAATGAGAACAGGAAAATGTCATATCATTTGCCAAACTATTTCCCCAGGACATCCTTCACTTTAGAATTTACCTTTCCTTTTCCTTCAGGAGTAAGAACATTACCTGAAACAAATGTTCCTTTCCTTGAATGAAGATATTTGCCAGCTACAGAAGACTTTGCACAAACTTGAGAGAAAAGCAAACTTGAATGTAAAATAAGCTATTTCCATGGCTACCTGCTTTTTGCATTTCCTTCATGGTTACTTTTTTATTATTTGAATTTTAAGAAATAGTTTCTCATAACCTGACTTCTCTTTTGAAGAATTCTGCACTGAAACCATAACTAATAATAATAAGAGAGTAAAATGGAAATGAACCAAACAAAATTAACTTGCTGCTTTAATTCTTATTTCCATGATAAAGGTGAGGAAATAGTTCGGAGTGATACACAAGCAACAGATAGTCCAAATTGAGGCATTTGAAGCCATAGGGAGATTGGAAGATTTAACCATAATGAAACTTAAAATATCACTCAGGCAGTTTGATTCTTGACGGTCTCTTATCTAAGTGTGGCTCTTTATGAATATGAAAAATAAGTTACAATGATGAGTACATATGTGAAAATGCCTAGCTCAATGCTTGGGATACACAGAGGCTGAGAGAGGGCAGGAAATAGAAACCCTATGAAATTTTTGCTGCTTCTTTGTTTTGCCCTCAAGGAATTTCAGCTTTCTTTGTTCCTACTGAATGTGCTATTTTAGGTGCTACTATGACCTGAAATAAGTCCCCATTAGTAAAAGTTGCCTTTAGTCTCATTACTCACTCTGTCTCTAAAGCCAGGTGATTTCACCGAAAAGCATGCAAAATCCATAGGAAAACACTATCTGATTCATTCCTGCACAATTGAAATCTTTTTTCTTTGAAGCTACCTTATAACCTTCAAGTCCCCTTTTTTTGGGTCCTCTACCAAGTCCATCAAAAGATAAATCCAGCTCACTAGGTACTTGTAGATAATAGGAACTTAATAAATTTCAATGAAAAGATAATATCTGGTTTCTGGTCCAAAATCTAAAGAGCTTGGAAGTTGTCACTCTGTCTTAACAACAAGTAAAAAACTGAACAAACTGAAAAAAAAAAAATTAACAACAACTCTTCTTAGCTCTTCCAGAGGAATAAAGTCACAGGACAAGTTCTTACCTCCCCCCTTCCCCCCACCCCCCCCCCCACCGCGGCCAAATTAGAGAGATGGGTGATACAGAGAATTTTAATTTACCAGAGAAGAAGCTTGTGGGAAGAAAGCTCCTTGGGAACCAGTACAGGCTGGGAGAACCTAAACCATGACTGACAAATTGCTGGAGAGTCAATGTGGACATGTCTGAGAATTAAGAACTCCATGGAGTTGTCAAGTCCAAGGAGAATCCCCACACTTTTGTGAATTTTGCCTCTCAGACCTCTACCAGGATTTCATAGTAAATGTTGAAGGAAAATTCTTTCATGTTTCTGGTAGGGGGAGAGGAAAAGGAACCATTTGAAATATGCTAGAGCACTTTGTTCTTCCTAACAAGGCTTGCCCTCAAGAGAAACTGTTTTACCGGAATTCTAATCTACTAGGGTTTTATGAGAGCCTAACTGACCTGGGGAAAGGGATTTCCCAGCCTTTTTGGCCATCTTGCCCCACCTAAGTGGGTGGTGGAGTTGATAAATACTTGTGAATTTCACAGCCCAAGGGCACATGCTCACTAAAAGCCTGAGACCTAATTACAGGACTACAGAATGCTTTTCCTGTCCCCTACAATCTGAAACCACATCACTAAAGCCCCATTTACTGTAGTTCTTTTTCCCAATCTATCGTATCCTGCTTTCAAAAAAAAATTACAAGGCACACTAAAAGGCAAAAAACACAGTTCAAAGAGAGAGAGCAGGCATCAGAACCAGGCTCAGATATGGCAGAGACTGGTATTATTAGACTGAGAATTTAAAGCAACTATGACTAATAGGCTAAGGACTCTAATAGAAAAAGTAGACAACATGCAAGAACAGATGGATAATGTAAGCAGAAAGATGGAAATTCTATGAAAGAACCAAAAAAGAAATGTTAGAGATCAGAAACGTTGTAACAGAAATGAAAACGCCTTTGGTGAGCTCATTAGCAGACTGGACATGGCTGAGGAAAGAATCTCTGAGCTTGAAGAAATGTTAATAGAAACTTTCAAAACTGAAAAGCAAGTAGAAAGATGACTTAGAAAAATGGAACAGAATGTCCAAGAACTATGGGAAAACTATAAAAGGTATAACATGTATAATATGAGAATATCAAAAGGAGAAGTAAAAGAGAAAGGAAGAGAAGAAATACTGGAAGAATAATGACTGAGAATCTCCCCAAGTTAATGTTGGACATGCAACTGCAGATCCAGGAAGCTCAGAGAACACAAGGCAGGACAAATGCAAAACAAACAAAAACCAAAACAAGGTACATGTAGGTATATCATATTAAAGTGGCAGAAAGTCAAAGGTAAAGAAAACCGCAAAAAGTTGGAAGGGAGGACACTTTACCTCTTGTTTACATGGAGAATGGAGTAAAATATTTAAACTCTTACTTTTAATTAATTAATTAATTTTTAATTGAGATATAATTGACATAACACTGTATAAGCTTAAGATATATAACATGTTGATACATTTATATATTGCAATATGATTACCACCATAGCTTTAGCTAACACCTCTATCATATCACATAATTATCATTTTTTTGTGATGAGAACACTTAAGATACAATCTTTTAGCAGTTTTGAAGTATGTAATACATATTGTTGGCGATAATCACCATTCTGTGCATTAGATCTCAAGAGCTTATTCATGTTCTAGTTGTAAGTTTGTACCCTTTTCCCGGTATCTCCCCCACCCCTTAGTCCCTGGTAACCATCATTTTACTCTCTGTTTCTATGAGTTCAGCTTTTTTAGATTCCATATATGAGTGATATACAATATTTGTCTTTCTCTGTCTGGCTTATCTCACTTAGCATCATGCCCTCAAAATCTATCCATTTGTTGCAAATGGCAGAATTTCCTTCTTTCTCATGGCTGAATAATATTTCATTGTCAGTATACACCACAACATCTTTTTATATAAATGCACTTTCTGAATGTTTTATTTAGAGGTATGCAAACTTGAATTTTGTATTGGAGGTAGTTTTGCATACCTATAAGAACTCTGAAGTCCATCAGAACTGGGTTTGTAGTTTGCCTTTGCAGTAGATGATTACAAATGACCACAATAATTCTTGCCTTCATAGATCTGTGTCCTTTGCAGTATGATTTTGTACCCCCTCCCATCTATTTCCCAACTCTTGAATTGGAGCTGGAATAGTGACTTGCTTTTACTAGCAGAAAGTGATAGAAAGCACGGTATACCAGTTCCAAGCATGGCCTTCAGTAGGTCTTGCATGGATCTGTGTTGTCTGGGGACTCTGTCTCTCTGGTATAAACAGAGCTGAGTCAGCTCACTGTTTCCAGCTGAGTCCCAGAGATGAGAGAGCCCAACCAAGATCAGCAAAGCTGCCTACTTGACCCAGAGCTGACCTCAAATGTGAGGAATCCCAAGGGAGACCAAAGAAATTTCCCAGCCAAATCAAGCCAGCGTGTCAGTCTGGAGAATTGAGGTTAAATAAATGGCGATTATTTTTGAGCTAGCAAATTTTGGTGTGGCCTATCAGGCAGCATTACTGTGGTAGTAGATATCTGATACAGTCTTCACCTTTGACCAAGTGTATCCTTGCATAACATACTTCTTCCTGTTTGTTTGTTTGTTTGTTTGTTTATTGAGAGAGCAAGCAGGGGAGGGGCAGAGAGAGAGGAGAAAGAGAGAATCCCAGTTAGGCTCCACACTGTCAGCACAGAGCCCATCACGGGGCTCGATTCCACCAACTGCGAGATCATGACCGGAGCTGAAATCAAGAGTCAGATGCTTAACTGACTGAGGCACCCGGGCGCCCCATACTTCTTCCTCTTTTATTTGGAGTTAATGTTAAGAGCTATCTCATAAGATTCATGTGAGGTGTGACAGGATGCATGTACATGGCACAAAGGAGGAGCTCAGTATCAGCTCGTTGTTACTATTGTTTTCTTTTCTACTATGAATCAACCATTATCTTGCTGGCTTCTCCAAGAGGATTTTTGCTTCTCCTGGTTAATGCTTTGGGTTTTAGCTCCCCTTTGTGGAATAGGTGGCAGCAAATAAAACCCAAACTTTTGCCTAACTAGAACATGGTGCAGTCAGGAATTCTGAAATCAGATCATCAGGGTTCAAATCCCTACTCTGCTGTTTTCCAGCTTTGTGGACTTGGGTAGCTTAAATTCTCTGGGCCTCAGGTTTTTTCAGTGTAAAATGGGGCTAATGATAATACCTGCCTTCTTCAATTGTTATGAAGATTAAGTGATGTATAACTAAAGTACTTGGAGCAGTGCTTGGCATACAGTAAGCACTCAGAAGTACTTGGCAAATGTTATAGTATTGTCATTATCATCAACATCATCATTGTTATTGAGATTGAGCATCTTCTAGAGATCATTCGAATCCCAGATTTGCACCATGTGAAATTCTGGAAGAGCTTCTGCATTAAGCCGAGACATATTCGGGCACTGCTCAGTAGTTCACAGGTCAGTAGCCATTCACTGGAGTTCAGCCATCTGCTAGGAAACTGGCAGATGCCCTGAGTCTTTACACATGGTCACAGTGAACAACTGGTCCAGAAATAACACACTATAAAGATTCTGAAGGGAGCCAGGAAATGGGAAAAGGGAACGATCCATTGCGCTGAGCAAATGGCACTGGCTAACATAGATGTGGATTTGGGGTTACCCTGTGAATAAAGAACTGAAAAAATACAGTGGTTATAGGACTAGGCTCATTTGGAAGGAGGGGATCAAGAGTCCAGCTAAGACAATGGCTTTGAACCTTTAAGATAGATAGTAACCTTGTCTGAAAAATCTGCTAATACATCTTTTAAAGGAAACACTTTACTTAGTTGTAAAAAATGTAAGGAGGAGGTTTTGTATGATGTTTAGAATAAAGGGCTTTTGAATTGAACAGAACTGGGTTTGATTTCTTTCTTTCTCATTTAATAGCTGTCTTACTCAGGACAAGTTTCTTCATCTCTCTGAGTTTCAGGTTCCTGATTTGTAAAATCAGATAATAATCCCTCTTTCATAGAGCTAATGAAAGGATTAAATCATATAACTATGTAAAAAGCGTAACAGTGTCTGGCACCGAATAGTCACTTAAGAAATGGTATGTGTTGCCGTAATTATTGTTATTAAGTAAATACCATCTGCCAAAATTTTTGTATTGCCAGAATCTTCTCCTGTGTTACCATTTGTAGTTGCCTCATATTCCCTGGCTTATTCTTTCAATTTTTCTGTGCACTCCCCCGAGCTTTTGATGTCTGCCCTTTTGATGTCCAACTAATAACTTTGACATCACACAACTCATTGACTGCCTTCTGGGCTGGCTTTGACATTGGGCATCTGCATCATTTTTGCTTGCTTGTTCAAAGTTTGAATTTCATTATGTCCTATCCCTGCAAGTGAATAAGAGATCAGAGAAATCAGATGATCCCTAAGGAATTATCTAAGTTTGGGGGACATTTTCAGGATGGCAAGGAACAGGGTCTACTAGGTCTACCAGGTCAGGAGGCAGAAAGTGAGATACAAGTTGGTGATATATGAGCACTTATCAAAAAAGAGTAAGAAGCATGTGCTCCAAGTGTTTTGTACTGTGAACTAGGCTAAATTAGACATGGGCTCTTCAATTAGGGGCAGAACTTGGAAGTAACTTCATGTTCAGGGATTTCTCGGATCATTTTCTCTGCTACTTTTTTCAAAGTTGATTATGGGAATTGGAAAAAAAAAGCAAGTAAGGATAAGGGATTTCTCAGGGAATGATAGCACAAATACTCTTTTTTTCTATACAACTAATTTGGTTTCTATCCCTCCTCTTCTTGTCTGTCACATTTATCTCTTTTGAAATCCAAACTCTGGGTTACCAGAGTAACCAGAGTGACAAAGAGTGACAAAGCCTCTTTTTTTTTTGAGGTTGAATCACATCAGCTGCAGTTTTCTTCTCTTAGTTGTAGGTCCAGGTAGTCTTCTGCAGAATTATTGAAAGATCAAGAAAGAGCCCTTTGCACAATCAATGCACCATTGAGATTCAATGTGGGCCAACAGTGTCACTTTTCTAGGAAATGGTAGGATTCCAGCAGCCAGGTGCACACATCCTCGTTCTCAGGACACACTTTGCTCAGTATTGAAGATTATCACGTTAAGGTTTAGAACTGTAATGCACAAACTCAGAAGTAAATGATGATGCTCAGACATGTAAAAATGGATGGACAAAGTGTGAAGTCTAGTTTTCTTTCCATATGAAGTACAGTGCTTTTTCCCTGGTTGTCTAATAGTAATCCCTCTGCAGCACGGTCTGGGGATTCATGCATTCCTACCCTGTGTTTCTCTCTGGTGGTATATTTCTCTTGCAGCCTTTGTGGGAATTTTGGAAATGATGAAATTTGGTTTCTTATGGTGTTCATAGACCAGTACAGTGATAACTAATGATGAACCAGTGCTTTATATTAAAACGCATCATTTCTTTGCTTGTAACAGAGGGTTGTTTCTTGTAGGGTATGCAAATTCCAAGATAGATCATCATAAAATATCAAATGTTGTAGCTGAGAGAGGTCCTAGAATATAAATGAAGGTGGTAACTAGCCCACTGTCATTCAGGCTTGTTCTCTATGCCTTTCTCCTCAGCTTCAGTGATGGTGAATGACTTGGGCTGAACACATCCACATGCCTGTTGGATAAGTGACAAAGCCTCTTTGTGTTTCAGTGTCTTTATCTCTAAAATGGGGATAGCAGTAGTGCTCTTGCAGAGGGTAGTTTTGAAGAGGAAAGGAGATAATTCATGCCAAGTAGTGAAATACGGGTGATATGCACCTAACAAATGATAGCTATTATCACTACTATTAATTCATCCTGGGGTTGATTGATATATAATTGCAAAATGATTTGCTCTGATTAGAGATGCAACGTACAGCCTTAAAGCAGATTGGAATTACGTAGTTTAGCCGGAGATTGAGTTGTTACTTAACAGTGGGACTTGTAAGAGAAACTACAATAAGAAATAAAATTATTGGGGTGCCTGGGTGACTCAGTCGGTTAAGTGTCATACTTTAGCTCAGGTCATGATTTAGCGGTTTGTGAGCTCAAGCCCTGCTCTGTGCTGACAGCTCCGAGCCTGGAGCCTGCTCCGGATCCTGTGTCTCTGCCCCTCCCCCTCTCTCTGCCCCTCCCCCGCTCTGCCCCTCCCCCACTCATGCCCCTCCCCCGCTCATGTGGGCGTGAAATTTAAAATAAACACTACAAAATTTTTAAAAGTAAACTTATTTTTAGAAGGAAATACTAGGTTGTTCAGCTATTTCTGGGTAATTCGTATGGACTGTTCCATTGTAAACATATTGTACAACTTTTTATTATAAAAATTGCAACTTTTCTTGCACAATTTTAATTTTCAGAGCTTCATAAGAATAACCAAATGGTAATATTTTCACACCACCATAATCTGGAGAGTGCTTTTTGGCTTGATTAGATATTTGGGTTGGAAAGGAAAGTAGTACACAAACTATTCTACTCACAACATTGCTGTGTGTTGTCTCATAATATTTACTCATGTAATAATAATCACATTATTGCACAACTATTTTATCCTAGGAGGCAGGCTAGGTCTAAGTCACATCACTCCTGTCTCTGCCCTCAAGGAATTTTTGGTCTTCTGGGTGGACAGAGGTACAAATAAAGATTGCCATGTAATAAGACATATACTATAATCAAGTCTTGTACAGATATAAATAGGAAGAAGGAAAAAAGCCTTTGAGTTAGATACAATTGAGTGTTATGCTAGAGAAGCATAAAATGATTTATTTTGGCCCAGAAAGGATTTTGGAAGGTATCACATCCAATTAGAGCAGGCATCATTTAAAACTATGGCTAGAGGTGCCTGGGTGGCTCAGCTGGTTAAGCATCTGACTCTTGATTTCGGCTCAGGTCATGATCTCACAGTTTTGTGGGTTCAAGCCCCATGTCAGGCTCTGTGCATTGAGCATGTGGAGCCTGCTTGGGATTCTCTTTCTCTCTCTCTGCCCCTCCCCTGCTGCACTCTCTCTGTCTCTTTCAAAATAAACTTAAAAAAACAAAACTATTGCTAAAACTTTCCTGCTTAAAAGCTTAGCAGGAAAACTCAATGAGAGCAGAGACATCTTTAGTGTGCCTCTTTGCTCTTCCTAATTTAGCATAATAAAGGGCATAATAAAGAGCATAATAAAGGGCTTGTGCTTTCAAGAGGAGAATGACTATTCTGCTGCCCTGGGGGGGGGGGGTGCCTGGAGAAGCTTTCAGGAGTCAGGGTGGTCAGAATTCATTGCGAACATCTTAGGAGAGAGATGGAATGCCAATGGCTCCGGGAGGCCTTTAAAACAAGCCACCCCGGGAATGAACTGCCCTTCCTTTTCTTTCTGCGAATTGTTGTTGGTTTATTACTTTTTTACTCATTGATTTATAGTCTTCAGTTCACATTTCTGGTTCATCTCCTAGACTTCAGATTTATGTCTCCTTTCTATAGTGGCTCTTGATTGTTCCTTGTGGAATCATCATCATCGCAATGAATGATTGAGGGCCCACCGTGTCCATCTCTAATCCTCATATGCTCCATCCGGGGTGGATTTTATCGCCAGTTTATGAAAGAAAAAAATTAAGTGACTTGCACAAAGTCTCACAGTAAGTAAGTGGCAGAGCAGATATTTGAACCCAGGTACATCTGACTCTAAAATTTATGGGATTTTCCATCCCCCTCTCAGTTCTACGTCTACATAAATGCCTCTGGGTACCACCCCTGCCTGCCCCAGGCTGCCGTGTCTGACACCTAATTAATGGCACATTCTTGTTGATGACTCAGAATTTCCCAGAGTCTGTCTGTACCAGGAATTCAGGCAGGAATGCACCATCCGCGCTGATAAGAACCACCAGGCAAGCCGAGCATACAAGGTCCTGCACAAATGTGAAGACGACTTGGACAAGTATCAGAATTCTTACCTTATTTTTGGCCTAATTTGTGATATTATGATTGTGTCAACCTATTATCTGGAAGTAAAACAACCCACTTCGCACAAGTCCATTGGGCAGAGGTGCACCTTCTCCTGAGATTTTCCTAGTCAAGCGCTGGAAAGGCCATGCGTGTGTCATTTGCCAAATGAGTAAGGCAGCCTCGGCAGGGGCATTTTCTGCCACAGCCCCTGCTTACTCAGCCCCAGTATGTGTTGTCATCATGGATCACCGCATATGCATAAAGAACAGGTCATATGACTAGCACAGCATGCCAGCGGTGGTAATACAAGATTGTGGGGCTCGAGTCTGCTTAGTTTATGTCTCCTCTAAACATGTCAACTGTCTCTCTCTGTCAGATACGGTGATTTCATTATGAATGTAGCATTGAATGGCCTGTGCTATGCATCAAGCTAATGAATAAATAAATCCAAGCAATAATTGAATTTCTGCATTAGTGATAAGCATTCCTTGTAAAGAAAAAGAAAGAACATTCAGCGGGGACAAAGTAGTCTAGGGTAAGGTAGCATTCTAGCATGATTTGTATTACCAGAGGGCAACTTGGTGGCCATGTAGACAGAAACAACCAGAACAAGGAACATGCCCCCAGCACGTCTATTCCATGGAGAAGCAAAGACCGAGGAGAACAGATGTTTTCTGAGAAGATTCCTGTCCCACCTTTTCCATGTAATCTTTCACTTGCATAGAATCCTCTGTGCCTGGGAGACAATATACTGTAGTGATTATGAAGACAGGTTCTGGAGACAGAGACCTGGGTTTTCTTCACTTGTCATTTTCTAGCTTTATAACCTTGGGCAGGTTAGTTCCTGCCCAATCATTAAAATTGGGGTGATAATCTCATTCTGTCTGTCATAAGAATTAAATTTGTTTGTTATTGTTTGCCCCTAGCCAACACCCTCATGGAGGAGGTTACATTTAGGGGATGTCCAGCTGATTTAACCCCCAAGACTCTGAGACTCCAGTCCCTTTCAGTCTTCCTACACTTCTTCCTGCATTATGTACACAGAGTATAATAAGAGGGCTTTCCAATTTGGTCTTTTCCCCAGATATGTGTAAGGATGGATATTCTTATGTGCCTCATCTCTAGATGAAATCCTCCCGTGGGGATAGTGCAACACCTCACTAGACCCTTCATTCTCCTCACCCCTCTGTACCAGTACCAAACTGTGTCCCTCCTCATCCTGAAAACACTGTTTAAAAGTTATCTTTAAATTCCTTTAGGGTAAAGCTCATGTCACTGTCTTCTACTGTGTCCCCAGCATCTACTACAGGGCCTGCCATGTAGCAGATGACAATAAACATTTATAGATTGCCTGTAATTATCTTCCCTCAGTCTAGAACTTCTGGATCAGTGGCTCCGTGTCTTCTCCCTTCTTAATTTCATAAACTCCTTGCAAAGAAGAGAGTCTGTTTTACTCTTTCTTCTGCTCTGGTGGATGAACTTCTAACTTTCTAATCTCAGAGACATTTTTGGAAGACAAAGTGAAATAACGGATACAGAATGCCTAGTGTGGCCGATAGCACATAGTGGGGATAAATAACTAATGACTAATATTAACAGCAGTATTCCACAGTTCATGTCTCGGTGAAGGTTCTTGTTTGTTAGTCTATTGTGTTCGGTGGGAGTACTACCCCTGTCTTCGCTCTGCGCTGTTGTTGTGGAGAGAAATTTGCACACCGTGTTCAGCAGTGAGTGGGCAGGTAATGGCTCCTGGCCCAGGCAGTGGAATGCACAGGAATGCACGCTGAAATGAAGCGTATCATTGTCAGATGATGGGACCCTCAGGCTGTCTGCTGTCTGGCACGAGCATTGGGGAGGAGGCAACAGCTGCTTCTGATGCATCCGGTAATTATGATGGAGGATGATTCAATTCCATGTAGGATCCAGGACCCGAAGGGAACAATCTGGGCTAAGTCAGCATGTGCCTAATGAAATCGTTTAGCTTGGGCTGCGGCCTTACCTACCACAAGCTGTGATCTACTGCGTTCTAACAAAGCAATCCTGGGAGACAATGCGCTTAGAAAGGGGAAATGATCAGGAAAATTCACTCCTTGCATCCGGCCTTCCAAATTTGTACTATGACCCAACTGACTTCCAGGTTAGATTGGAAAATAACTTGCACTTGCTGGGTACGGCCAGAGGAGTCCTGTCTTTGAATGGAGGAGCATCACTTCTCTGAGGCGCCTTACCCCAAACCAGCAGGTACTTTTTCCAGGGCTGCTGAGGCTACCTCTTTAATGATTTCCCATCTCACTATATTGCTTTTGGCAGCCACCCACAGAAATGAATCAGATTTATTCTCACATGGGTTTCAGTTAGATGCTCAATTTATTAATATGCCACTGTGTGGTTGTCAGTGATGGGACTCTCACACAGTATCCAAGCAACTGGATCCTGGGTCTCAAAGTCTGTTTATATATAATCTCCTGCTACATGACATCCTGTCCCTTTCCTCCAGGCAGGAAGTGGGTTGAGGCAGGTGATCCCTGGACATCAAATGATGGCACAAATGGTTATAAGATCACCTTCATTTAACCTCTTCCTGTGCTTAACCAGTAAAGGAAATGTTGGGAGCTCATAGGAATTTGATATAGAGACATTTTGGATTTTGTGAACTTACACATGTTAGAATGAGGGGTGACCGAGTCACCAAGACTTGGTAAATCCAGCCTAGCTACCTCCATGAAGATTCCTTAGAGTGCACATTCATTCCAGTACATTTTGTATGTCTGTTGGCTTTGGCATTCTGACCCATGCTATGTAACACTCCCATGCAGACGTCACATCAATACGGAATATCAGCTTAGATGCTTGATGAAGATAAGTACTGGAACCAACATTGACTGACTAATAGCTTGACTTTGTACCTGGTTTTTTTTTTAATTGCTACATGAATTGTATTGGCTTCCGTGGAGACAGTGAGAGTGAGGATGACAGATTTCCCTGTTGAGTTAATAACATTGATAGTTAAAAAAAAAAAAAAAAAAAAAAAACAGTAAAAGAAAGCAACCAAACAAAAATGTGCTAATTTTTCTTTCGAAGAAAAAAGTTGTCTGCCTGTTGGACTGAGTTTGATTAAATCATCTGGTGGTTCTGGCATCATGTAGGCAGCACACCAGAATCTTACATGTCAAGCTAATGAACATTGAAATGAATCGATGAAACAGCTGTTTCCAATGAAGTAAACACTAACGTGTCACGTAAATAGCAATTCCTACACAACACAAGGTGATGGGTTTTTTTTCCTTGTCCTCAGCGGGGACCGAGGAGTGAGATATGGGAAGTCATCTTTACCTGAGATTTAATGAGACTTGTAGGCAAGTTTCCTCAGTGGAGCCACAGGGTAAGTTTTTTAACCACTATCAATTAAATACTACCATGAGCACATAACAGCAGACCTGCCTCTGTTGGCAGGGGTGGGGGAAGCAAAAGATAAGAAATGAGCTTGTTCCGGCCTGCCCTTTGTACTTCTAGACTCAGGGCAAGGGTGTGAATGGAGACCTAAAGAACATAGGTTCTTCTAAGTTATGAATCAGACTTACAAACTGTTACGTACAATGTGTTCCATTCTCTTCTCTTGGCGGATATAACCTCAGATTATCCTAGAAGGTCAGGTTCAAATGTAAAATTCTTGAATTTACCATAATTCTGTGGTGACACCTGATGGTTTAGGGGCCCCTAGCCCCTAGTCCACAGCTTGCCATATTTCTGTTTGTATCTCCAGGTTCTTTCCACACAAAGATACCCCAGCTTGGTAGACACTTAAGGCAGACACAGTTAAATCACTGCCTGTGGCCACACCCGGGGTGTACACATTATTCATGTGGCTAGTCCTGGGGAGGTTGGATCCCAGGCTGAAGATCATTTGGGTAGGGAATGCTGGAGTCAGAGATAACCAAAACATGGTCTAGAGAGAGGGCAGGGGCTTTTGATAGTCAGGTCCTACCTGGTGTGTGGAGTGAGGCATGGCTGGAGAAGGGCTCTACTTGTGTTTAGGAGGAGTACTGAATTTTTCTGAAGTATAAAATTGCTGAGGCTCTATCTCAGCTCCTTTCCCTCGGCGTTATTTTAGGCTGAGTCCATCCATATTCTGTTGGTCGATTAGCTCTTAGCCACCTGGGACTGTATCCAGCATCCCTCGACTTTCTCACAGCCATAGAACATACATTCCTCAGATCCTCATAAAACAGGGCAGACGGTGCTTTAAAAGGCAGAGGCTTAGGACACCCAGGATGCTTAGCTGGTTGAGTGTCCGACTCTTGGTTTCGGCTAAGGTCATGATCTCACAGTTTTGTGAGTTCGAGTCCTACATTGGGCTCTGCGTTGGCAGGGCAGAACTTGCTTAAGATTCTCTCTCTCTCCCTCTCTCTCTGCCCCTCCCCCACTCATTCTCTCTCTCTCTCTCTCTCTCTCTCAAATCAATAAACTTAAAAGAATAAAAAATAAAGGGTAGAGGCTGAGACTCATGCTGTCTTATTTGCTACTGACAACAGGCTGTTAACCTCTCACAATCTGTATAATGGGACTACCAACCCTTAGTTTCTAAGGAAAAAGTGAAGATTGAATGAGAAAAGATATAACATAATGCATGCCATGTAATAGATGCACACTAAGGATTAATAGTATTAATTGTTATTGTTGTTTTGTTATTATTGTCATTGGTCAGGAATGAGGAAATATGGAGTAAGACTGCCTGAACCTGAATCTTTGTTTTTGTGACATTTATTGTGTAACCAGAGGCACATCATTGAACCTCCATGTACCTGTATTTCTTGATCTACAAAAATGGAGTCAATAATTGGTTTTAGTTCATAAGGTTGTTGTGTTAGAGGTTACAGAGAAATAGCACCAATAGGATATATAGATAGATATAAGGGGAACTTTTTTATTTTTTTAAAGTTTATTTATTTATTTTAAGAGAGTGAGCATGAGGGGAGGATCAGAGACAGAGAGAGAGAGGAAGAGAACCCCAAGCAGGCTCCACGCTGTTAGCACAGAGCCTGACTCAGGGCTTGAACTTACAAATTGTGATCATGACCTGAGCTGAAATCAAGAGGTGGACGTTTAACAGGCTGAGCACCCATCCCCCACAGTGCCCCTAAGATGAGGTTTATTATGGAATTCCTCATGTGGTTATGGAGGTCAACAAATCTCACAGTCTGTGATCTGCCCTCTGAAAGCTGGAAAACTAGGAAACCCCGTGGTGTGATTCAGTCTGAGTCTGAAGGTCTGAGGATTGAGGGGCTGATGGTGTGAGTCCTGGTCTGAGTCTAAAAGCCCACGAACTAGGAGTGCCAGAGCCCAATGACAGAAGAAGATTGATGTCTCAGCTTAAGCAAAGGGGAATTTGCCCCTTCTCTAGCTTTCTCTTCTGTCTAGATTGGATGATGCCCAGCTTGATGAGGACAATATTCTTTACTCAATCTACTGATTCAAAAGCTAATCTCCTCAGGGCTCCTGGGTGGCTCAGTTGGTTAAGCATCCAGCTCTTGAGTTTGGCTCAGGTCATGATCTCATGGTTTGTGGGATCAAGCCCTGCATCAGGCTTCATGCTGAACATGGAACTCTCTCTCTTCCCCTCTCTGACTCTCAAAATAAATCAACTTTAAGAAAAAAGCTAATCTCTTCTAGGGACTCCCTCACAGACACATCCAGAAATAGTGTTTTATCAGCTATCAGGGCATCCCGTAGACCAGTCAAGTTGATACATAAAATTAACCATCACAGTTGTTATTAAGACTGAATGAGTTAATACATGAAAAGTGCTTAGACATATGTGCACAGTATATTCTCAGTTATCATGGCATTCCCTCTCAAGCCTTGAAGTGAACCTTAAGCTTTGGGTTTGCTGGGAGGAATGTGGCTATGGAATGACTGGCTCTCTTACAGTATGAGTCAGAACACTGCAAGGATCTTTCAAGCTTTTTTTTTTTTTTAATCAAATTTGCTAATTCAGAAGTTTTTCCCCCTATGCCTATGAAGCATAGCTGAGTTTAGGGAAAAGACACAAAACCTAGTGAGTTTCTGTGAAGATGGATCAGTTATATAGCCCCTACATCAACTTTGATGAACTTGCTGTTACTTCGTTTTATTCAAACTTCTATCTGCTTTTATCAGACAATGAGTTTATTTTTACCTTAAGCATTCAGCAACATATTTATAAGGATACAAAAGCAGGTTTGGAGAAGGGTGTGTGTGTGTGTGTGTGTGTGTGTGTGTGTGTGTGAGAATTCCTCTTCTTTATACCTGTACCTGGAATTCAAAATTATGCTGAATTCATAGGTTGCCCTTTATAAGAAAATTTGCTTTTACTGTAACAGTAGGCACAGATATAAATTAATTTGTACAACACACTGCTCTCAGTCAGGAAGTCTTTGGGGAATAAGAGCAGGGTATTTGGTTTGGCCTTGGGAGATTGGTCTGAATCCCCTGAAGAAAGAAAACCCAGCTCTATAGCCCAGCCACAGTGGGAAGCATCTATTTAAGCATAGCCTTCTTTATCTAAAACTGTAATCCAATAACCTCAGCCAAGTAACAATGAACGTTTCTTCTTTTTTTAATTTTTTAATGTTTGTTTATTTTTTTGAGAGAAAGAGAGAGACAGAGTATGAGCGAGGGAGAAGCAGAGAGACAGGGAGACACAGAATCTGAAGCAGGCTCTGGGCTCTGAGGCTGTCAGCACAGAGCCCGACACGGCACTCGAACCCACAAACTGTGAGATCATGACCTGAGCCGAGGTTGGACACTTAACCAATGGAGCCACCCAGGTGCCCTGGCAATGAACTAATTTCAAACAGAGTTTCCACTCTGTTTTTTCTTGACTTTTTTTTTAAAGTTCCAAATGTTTCTTTCATATCTTGAGTCAATGGAAGAACATGTGAGTTCAGTGAATGAATTAACCATAGCAAATTTCTTCAGAATGGAGATATAATTGTGGTACTTATTTCGAAAAAGCAGTTTATTCTATCTCCTAGTTTGCCTGTAGAGTATGGAGTCCTGTAACTTCATTTAAAAGTAAGGACTCTCTGTGCCTGGCTGACTCCATCAGTGAAGCGTCCCAACTCTTAACCTCAGGGTTATGAGTTCAAGTCCCACATTGAGCATAGAGCCTACTTTAAAAAATAAAACAAAGTAAGGACCATCTGATAATATTAAGGTGGAGAGGCTGAGTCCTAGGAGGAGGGCACAGTTTGTTCAGAATCACACAATTCACTGATGATAAAAGGGGAATGAAAATCAAGGTGCCGTGACTTTAATTTCATTCCAGTGCTTTTTATATTCAGAACCTGTTTTGTGAGGCATTAAGTTTAATTTGAGTATTCCCAGTGTACTCAGTATCCTGGAAACAAGTAAGTTCTTATTAAATAAATCAATGGGATTAACACTTTTGGTAGGGGCTTCTACAGATACATTGTGGTGTAGGGATGGGAATAAGCAGACAGACTTCAAAGGCTTCATTTAGACTTCATCTGTATTTTCCAAGGAATGGCCTTTCTTAAGTTAAAAAAAATTTTTTTAGAAATAGCCATTTTGGACTTGAGGGAAAGCCAACTAAATGAGTAACCTTTGAGGCTTGGAAACAATCGGGGGAACTAATATAGATTTGATCAGTGGAGCTCTCTACTGTCTTTTTAATTTAAAAAATTATCTAATAACTGAAGCATTTAAAAACCAAGTAATGGGGCTACTCAACCATTCAAAAGCCCTCTGGGGCTTATAATGAACTTTTTTTAAAAAAAATACTGGTATGCAGATAATCTTCTAATTACCAGTTTAAAATGGCTCATTTTTAGACCATTTTGAAAAGCCTTGTAACTATGCTCATGATTCAGAGTAACACATGACTTAAAGACATCCCTATGCTTTTGTTTCTTTCTGACTTCTCTGACCTGGGAAATTCTGGGAAATGTTGACAAACTTTTCACCTCTTGGAAATAGCTTTTGGATTAGGGTGGTTTCTAAAAATACAGAGTAATTCTCTGCATGAAAGGTAGGGGTGTTTGGGCTGTTGCCAAATGGACAGATATTTCTCCATTGGAAGGTCTATGAACATGTTTAACTGAATGTTCTGAATGTTCTGAAACAATATAATTAGTAGCACAATAAGGTATTAAAATACATTCTAACCAAGACATGCACACACTGATGACCCAAAACAACTATCCAGTGGTCAGTGAGCACAGTTTTGTTTTGTTTTTTCTAATTTTAGTATATATTCTGAGGCAGAAAAAAAAGTATAAAATAGTCTTCACTATTTTGCATAACAGGAAGAAAAGGCAGGTGGATTTTCATCATAGATTCTGAAAACAATTAAGCATTTTAGATGATCTACAAAAAAATAAATGGTACAATTTAAATTAAATTAAATCTTCAAATTCTTAAAGAGAACAGCTGATCAAATTTGTAGCTAATCAATGAATGATATTCTGTGTGGCCATCATTTCTGGCCATATATAAAACCATATATAACCATGACAAGAAATCACAATTATAGAGACCTTAGAAATGACACCTCTCACCACCTCCTTGTTACACAGAATCTTCTTACTGATTCTCCTAATGATATGTCCAAGCTTCTGTCCAATTTCTCCAGGGAAGGGGAGCCTCCTGCATCATGAGCCTTACTTATTGCACTTGTATTCAAATGTTGGTGGGGTGCCTGGATGGCTCAGTCAGTTAAGCGACTGACTTGGGATCAGGTCATGATCTTAGGGTTCCAGCCCTGCGTTGGGCTCTGTGCGGACAGCTCAGAGCCTGGAGCTTGCTTTGGATTCTGTGTCTCCCTGTCTCTCTGCCTCTCTCTCTCTCTCTCTCTCTCAAAAATTAATAAATATTTTTTAATAATAGTTTTTGGACCTTTCTTTTCTTTAAACTAACCTGAGTTCAAGATCTCTCCAGCATTTCCCCTCTCATATGAAAATGGAACCATTTTGGTAAGAGAGTATGTAGAATCCTGCTAATTTAAAACCCATTTTGGAAATCCCTTTGGAGAAACCACCACTGTAAGATTTCAGAGCAATGAATTTCAACTGGGATGATATTTGCCCCCTGTAGACACTTGGCAATGTCTGAAGACATTTTTAATTTCTTAACTGGATGCCACTGGTAGCTAGTGAGTAGAGGCTAGGGATGCTACTAGACATCCTATAATATACCGGACAGCCCTCTACAGCAAAAGACTTATCCAGCTAGAGATACTAATAGTGCCAAGGCTGAGAAACCCTGCTGTACAACAATACTAAGCCCTCTTCTGCCCTTAGGCACTTTCTAATATTAAAGAATTATAATCTCAGTCTTTTCTCATTCAGACTACACATTTGTTTAAATGTGGTAATTAGTTTGTAATTACATTTATAATTAATTCAACTGTTGTTCTCTAGGTGCAGTCCCCAGAGTCCTTCCATGGGACTCCCTTTAATTTCTCAAAGTCTTGTTCATAACTGCATGTGCAAAATTGCAAAATTTTTCCATTTGTGCTCTTAACCCAGTTTCACATAGGATCTAGTACATAGTTGTGCTCAGAAAATACTTACTAAAGGATAAATGGATCAATCATACAGTAAATCAAAGAAAAGAAGAAGAATGGAAAAATAAAGAGCCTTGAAATCCCCTAATGAGGTCCTTTTGTTTATGAAGATTATAAAGAAAAATCAAACATTTTATTTATACATGGGTTTAAATCATGACAACCACCAAGGAGGCCTTGAAATACTGTGAAGATCCAGTTGGGGGAGCCCAGTCACTAATTCAAAGACTGGGAGGAACTGTATCTTAAGATTTAACTCTAGATTTTAAATCTCCTTGAGGGGAAAAAAAATATTTCCTCTCTTCGATTTGTTTATATGCGTGATGCGTTGAGGGTGTATAATAACTCCACTTTGATCTTATGGTCTGAGAGAAACATAAGGTCCAGAATGAGAATTGTGAGTCAATTGTACAGCCTGAGAAAATGCATAGGTTCTTTCTCAGGACTGTTCCAACAGAAACAAACTCACCGCTCCCCACCCCCTCATCCCAATGGTGGCAGACACCATTTAATGAGAATGCATCACTTTAAAGTCAGTTTTCTACTCTCTTGTGTTTCCTTTGAGTAATAGGACATACCAAGTCAGATTTCAGGAATAAGCAGAGATGGTGGGATTATAGGTCATAAAAATGCCCTTTTATTCTTTCTGAATCAGTCCTCTGATCATCGTACAATGGGTGCATTCAGAGATCATCAGATGTCAGGTAGGATGTGTACTGTGCAGGAACCTCCCCCCCACCACCACCACCCCACTCACCTCCCCACTGGACCTCCCCCAACACAGGTGTTTCTCCTAAAGCTCTCTGAAGTCACTGGTGAGGCCAGGAGTACAGTTCCTTAGAGTTCTCAGCATCATTTCCTGTCTTCCAGAGCAAGGTCTATTTTATATTCAGATCCATTCTGAGACAGCTGAGGAAGCAATCAGGAGACTGCAGGCAGGTCAAGTCATTTCTTTCTAAGGCCCACCCCTAAGTCCACAGTGACCTGCTTCAGCTTCCCTCTGCCAACTTTTATTGTGGTGGAAGTCCTGTCTTGAAACTTTCTCTCCAACCCCAGCGTACCTGTATGTGACACCTGTTCATCCCTTTCCTATCAAGCCTCAGTGAGTTCCTAAGCCACATGCCTATGGCTCTCTCTCTGTTAATGACAGTTTGGTAGTGTTGAGCACCACATGGGGCTGCCTGTCCTATTCCTAATCAGAAGTGTAGGCTGGTACGGTGATTGGGCTCTCACTCTCCCAAACTGGAAGCTTACATATGACCATATTCGGCCTCTGTGAACTCTCATTCTCCAGAGACAGAAGGGCCAAACGTAGCAATTTTTCTGAAGAAGGTATGACTTAGTAAAAAGAACATGGGATTCTGAATCAGAAGCGGGGCACTAGCTCACTGGATGAACTGTGAGATCATGACCTGAGCTGAAGTCAGATGCTTAACCACTGAGCCACTCAGGTGCCCTAGATGCTGTATTAGAAAAATGAAATAATAAATATGCCTACATATTTGTGAAGAAAAGATAATGCACGCAAGTTCACTTAATAAGTTATAAAATGCATATACCTATTTATGTTAAGCTGCAAGTTGACTTACGTCTTAAGCTGAATCAGTTGAATCCTAGTATCAGAAATTAAAGTTAAGTCATTCGAAATAATATTCAAGAAAACAGCCTAGAGGTTAATTGGAAACAGATGGGGTAATGGAGTGACCTCATGGAACCATGATAAAAAGCAAATGGGAACCACAGTTAAAGGGAAGTTGCTTATGAGAGACCAAAGGAAATGTCACCCCAGAAGGGAGAACAGAGATAGAGACTGTTTTGCAAAAGAAAAATCTCACCAATTAAACTCAAAAGAACTTAGTTTCTTTAGTACTAGGTTTTATCTTTAGGTAACAAGTTAGTGTTAATATGATAAGCAAGGCCTGCAATTCAACTGTTTATATAGTTGAGGATAAAGCAAGATGCAAAGAAACAAAGCAGAGTTTTCAACATCCAGTTCACAAGTGGCAGGGAGGAGTAGATCCTTGAATTTGTCTTGCTTTTTCCCCTGGACCTTAGGAAAAGTGATTGACCTCTCCAAAGCTTAAGATTCATGATTTGTAAAGTGAGGTGGTTGGTGCACGAGATGGGTTCTGATAATCTGACTGGTTCTGACATAAATTCTCTTAACCAATGAGACCTTTTTATTATTTAGAGTCCCCCACCCCCTTTTTTATGGTCTTATTTGAACCCAGTCAGGGAAGGACAAATACCGCATGATTTCACTCATATGTGGAACTTAAGAAACAAATGATGAAAGGGGAGAAAAGAGAGAGAGGGAGACAAACCAAGAAACAGACCCTTAACTATAGAGAAAAAACAGATGAGAGGGGAGGTAGTTGGGGGGATGGGTGAAATAGGTGATGAAGATTCAGAGCACACTCATCTTGATGAGCACTGAGTTATATATGGAATTGTTGAATCACTGTATTATAACCCTGAAACTAATATAACACTGTATATTAACTATACAGGAATTAAGAAAGAAAGAAAAAGTATTTTTACTGTTCTTATAATTTTATATAAAACATGATAGAATTGTAGATCTTTAGAAATTATAGTTTTCGAGACTTGGAAATGTTTGTATCCAAATAACAATGTGGTGTGGGTTGTTTCATCCTGTCCCTGTCTCAAACTGGTTCATGATGATCCCCAACCATGTATATGGGCTTTCTCTTTCACTCTGCTCTTTCTGAGAATTCGGAGTTCCTAGGTCTATTTTAGAGGCTTAGGATTGCTTGGGCCATGGAGGGGGGCATTATAAACGTAGGGTATTTTGTAGCTTGAACAAAATTTTGTATTAAAGTTGCTGTTGGAATTCATTTGGGAGGACATGACTGCCAGTGGATTTGAGTGCTGGACCTGGATAATCAGAGGCTCCTCACTCACTTCTTTGCCCTTGGAATGTATATTCTGCTCACCATTCTCCACAGGAGCTGTTTCAAGGATGCAGCCTTGAGAGAGTAATGTATCATTGAGACCATCTGGACTGTGTACATGCTTGAACCCCGTTAAGGCCTCCATATGATGGGGTTGTGGAGTGATGGGGGTTCAGAGACGATGGCCAAGAAAGAGTTCTTCAGATGTCTTTGGTGCAAGAAAGGTGATTTTATTAAAGCACAGGAACAGGACCAGTGGGCAGCAAGAGCTGCACTGGGGTGGTGAAGAATGACAGGTTATATACTATGTAGTTGGGGGAGGTAAAGACAAAAGAGAGGCCTCCAGAAGGGCTTTGACATGCTAAAGAGGACTTATGAAATGCCTGGGGCCTTGCTATTGTCAAGCTAAGGTTGTTTTACTTCCAGTAAGGCAGTTACATGACAGTAGGGGGTACCTGGAGAAATGTTATGCTCTGTATTTGCCTCAAGTATTTGTCAGTGGGCTTCAAGTTATAGAGAAATTTAATTTTACCTGTCATTTCCTTCTTGCCTTTGTTCCCTATATCATTGTGGAGGGGAGGGTGATGTTGGGATTCCAGGAAACTGAGTCTATAGGTTTCTGGAGATTAGGCTATTGATAAAATTGTCTTTTTCTTATAATTTACTAAGATATCTGTAAACTGATGGAGGCTCAGGTCCTGCATGACTGTGTTCTCTATCAGTTAACCATTTGTTTCCTTCCCTTTCCTTTGTTCCTGGGCAGCCAGGAGTGCCTGAGGAAGATCACACATATTCCACCTGGGACCAGAGGGGAGGTGGGCAGGGCTGCTAGCTTGTGCTTTGCCCTCAGTTTGCCTTATGGTCCCTCATCACATATACACTTTTGAGATTCTGGTGGGCAGGTGTGGAGATCTACTCGTCTTGTGGCCACCTGAGATGAGCCTCATACGTAAGTTCCCTTGCTTATGAAATCTGCCGCTTAATCAATATGGAGTGGTCTGCCTCTTTGTTCGGTCTCTCCTTACCTTCTACTTATGGGGGCCATTTGCGAATCTTACCTGAGGAACTCCCAAGTTTGCAAACCAGTGGTAGTTGATGACCACTTCTGCTGGGCAGTGGATATGTATGCAGCATTCAGGCAACTTGATGAGAGGCTCATACCCTTTGGCAAAGGGAAGGGAAACTAACCTTATAGGAGGAAACAAACCCACTGGGACTCACTGGAATGACAGGGGTGCCTGTGGGTACCACCTGGGTTTTCTCAAGGCTCAGGCAAAGGATAGGTAGGTGATCCTATGCTTTGCCTCTTTCTGTAATCCTTCCTCTCCTTCTGGCTGTCCCCCTAGTGCCCTTTCTTTCTCTAGCCTCCTAGACAGAGAAACCTTAATTTTTCCACTTGGGTGGCATCCTTTATTTAGCTCTTCATCTGTGTTTCTTCTAATCTATTTCCTTGTGAATACGTTTTATGCTCTCCTTCTTTAGGGCTCTCTTTTTGACACAAAATCCTTTTTCAACTTTTTTTAACCTCTTCAACATTTCAGTTCTCATTTAAACACTGGGACTTTCAAGAGCACTGTCTTTGAAACAGGCTTCAAGTGACTATTTTGGAAGTCAGATACTGAAGAGTGACACTTCCTTTCTCTATGCTTTCCACCTCTAACATCCCAATTCTTCCCTAGGCAATGGAGGTCTCTGCTGAATAGCAGGCAGTACAAAAAAAAGAACGGCACATTGACAGATTTTAAAGCATTCTCTCACAACCTAACCACAAGGTGACTCACACAAACATAGTTTGCTGATTCTGATAGGTAGTTTTTAAAGTCCTACTGTGTGTCCAGAATGTAAAAGCCTCTTAAATAATGAGACACAGGATCTGCCCTCTGGGAGCTACATAATGATAACAAAATCCAAGAATCTTAGGGAAATTGCTGTTTTTCACATGCTCAGAAAAGGAATCTTGTCCCTGATAACACTTCGGTTCCACTTGCACACCTCTGGTAATGGAACAGTGTTTCTGGAAAGCTGACTCTGAAGTAAATGAGTCATAGTGAAATGACCTGGGACTGCCTCTTGCTTAAATGAACCTTATTGTAAAGCTTAGAAACGTGAAAAGTCAACCTCTAACTTAAGGCAAATATATTTTGTACCTGGGTGTATATATGTACATATATATATATATATATATACATATATATATATATATATATATATATATATATACATATATATATATAATAAATTATATTTTGTCATAGTTTTCCCTTAGAAAGTCAGAACTGTATTAAAATTTTTCATCTAGGAACTGAAATTAAGCTCATGCATTCCTTTCTAAAATAAATCAGTCACTATATTACTTGTACTCACAGTGATTGCAAAACATTTCTCTGAAGGTATACATTAGCCATATAATCTTTGAAACCTTATCAAAATTAAGTTTTTTCAATTTATTTTTAGCTTTCTTTGGAAGTCTCCCTACCATCATGAATGATTCACATGGTTGGATTGATAAATCAACTGAACCTTGAACTTCACTATAGTACCAAAATATAGTCTCTGTTCTTTCCCAGATCATTGAATTATTTAACAGATTCAGAAATTTTGTTGAGTACCATTAGATGAACAGGTATTTTTGCATGTAGAAAGAGATATGCAAATATGCGACTATAAAAATATTTCAATGTATAATTTTCAGACAATTGTTATCATGAATGTATGTAGTGATATTCAGTATTAGAAATTAACAAAGAAGTATAGATACATAAAGGAATGCATTTAATTATTTAATACATATTTGTTGAATCCTAATGTTATACCATGGACTGTGACAGTGGGAGCAGTGATGAGTGAAATGTGATGCAGAATCATTACATCCATATTACATATTGTCAGAAATGGCAGGATTTCCTTCTTATGACTAAATAATATTTCATTGTGTACATATACACCACAACTTTCATCAGTTTATGGACATGTAGGTTGTTTCCATATCTTGGCTATTGTGAATAAGGCTGCAATGAAAATGGGGGTGCGGATATTTCTTAAATATCCTGTTTTCATTACATTTGGATACATTACCAGAAGTGTGATTGCTGGTAGTTCTTTCTTTCTTTCTTTCTTTCTTTTTTTTTTTTTATTTATGGAGGAAACTCCATACTGTTTTCTATAGTGGCTGGACCAGTTACATTCCCGCCAATAATACACAGGGTTTCCTTTCATCCACATCCTCATCAGCACATGTGATCTCTTGTCTTTTTGATTTTAGCCATTCTAATAGGTATGAGGTGATACCTCATTGTGGTTTTGCTTTTGCATTTCCCTGATGATTAATGACATTGAGCATCTTCTCGTGTACCTGTAGGCCATTTGGATGTCTTCTTTGGGAAAATGTGATTCAGGGCCTATTTTTTAATCAGGCTGTTTCAGATTTTTCCTATAGAGTTGTATGAAGTTTTTATATATTTTGGATATAAGCCCCCTATCAGGTATATGATTTGCAAATATTTTCTTCCATTCTGTAGGCTGCCTTTTCATTTTGTTGATGGCATCCTTTATTGTGTAGAAGTGTTTTAGTTTGATATCGTTCTACTTGTTCATTTTTGCTTTTGTTACCTTTGTTTTTGGTGTCAAAGCCCAAAAATCATTGTCAAGACTGATGTCAAGGAGTTTACCCCCTATTTCTTTTAGGAATTTTCGTTTTCAGGTCTTAAGTTCATGCCTTTAATCCATCTTGAGTTGATTTTTGTGTGTGGTGTAACAGAGGGGTCTGGTTTCATTCTTTTGCATGTGGCCATGCAGTTTCCCAACCATAATTTATTGAAGAAACTATTCTTTCTCTATTATATATCCTTTGTCAAAAGTTAGTTGACTGTATATGCATGGGTTTATTTATCAGCTCCCTATTCTGTTCCATTGATCTGTGTGTATGTTTTTATGCCTATACCATACTGTTGATTACTATAGCTTTGTAATATAGTTTGAAATCAAGAAGTTTGATGTTTCCAGCTTAATTTTTCTTTTGTAAGATTGCTTTGACTATCCAGGGCCTTTTGTGGTTCCATATAAATTTCAGGGTTGTTTGTTCTATTATTGTAAAAATGCCATTGGGATTTTGATAGGAATTGTATCAAACCTGTAGATTCCTTTTGGTAATCAGACATTCTAAAAATGAATTCTTCCAATTCATAAGCATGCAACATCTTTTTATTTGTTTGTATTTTCGTCTGTTTCTTTTATCAATGCCTTATGGATTTAAGTGTACAGATCTTTCACCTCCTTGGTTAAATTTATTCTTAGGTGTTTTATTCTCTTTGGTGCAATTGTAAATGGAATTATTTTCTTAATTTCTCTTCTGATAGTTTGTTGTTAGGGTATAGAAACACAACTTGATTTTTATATAATGATTTGTAACCTGCAACTTTACTGAATTTATTTATTAGCTTGAATAATTTTTTGGTGGAGTCTTTAGTGTAGAATTTTCTTTACATACTATGGTGACATCTGCAAATAGAGGCAATATAATTTTTTTTGATAGTGATATATTTCCTCCTGTCTTCTTGTAGCTAGTAATAAAAATAATAATGCACAGTGCCTGCCTTTGAGAATTTAAGGGTTGGTAGGGAAGCAGTGTGCTACTTGAGCACCATAATAATTTAAATATTTTCTTCATTTTTGAAAGTAAACTTTTGTTCAAATATAATATACCTAAAGGGAAGTTACACACTATAAGGATATTTTAAGAAGGTTGTTTATCATATATTCTTTTTTTTTTAATGTTTATTTCTTTTGAGAGAGAGAGAGAGAGAGCAAGAAGGAGAATCGCAGAGAGAAAGACAAAGAGAGAGAATCCCAAGCAGGCTCTGTGCTGTCTGCACAGAGCATGATGCAGGGCTTGATCTCACAAACCGTGAGATCATGACCTGAACTGAAATCAAGAGTCAGATGCTCAACTGACTGAGCCACCCACGCGCCCCCGTTTATCATATATTCTTATTTTTAGTGTGTATGGATCTAAAGTAATGGCCTCCCTTCCATTCTTGATGTTGGAAATGTATGCTTTTTTTATTAGTCTTATTAACAGTTAATCATTTTTATTGGTTTTCACATGGAACCACATTTGGCTTTATTTATTTTCTCTGTTCTATGTTTGTTTACTTTTATTGTTAGTTTAGGCTCTTATATTTATGATGTCATTATTTTGTGCTTTGTTGGCATTAATTTGCTGCTATTTTATCACTTTTTGTGATATATAAATTTAGATTATTGATTTTTAAACTTTATTCTTATTTATGTATTTTAAAGCTATAAATTTGCCCATCTGTACTACTTTAGCTGAATCCTTCAAGATTTGTTTTGTTATATTTTTATTGTCATTAAATTACACATATTTTTAGATTTCTTTTATGATTTCTTCTTTGCTACATGGATCATTTAAACAGTTTTGCATGATTCCTAAATAATTGTGGTTTTTCTGGTTGACTTTGTGTTACAGATTTCGAACTTAAATTTCAGTTTGGTCTGAGAACATACTTCAAATGATAGAAATTTTTTCAAATTTTTTTAATCTCCTTTTAAAGTTTTACTTTTTGGCAAATATCCCATGTACATTTGAAAAGAATGTGTATTTTATCACTGTTTGGTGTGATGTCTATAAATTTTAATTATGCCCAGTCTGTTAACCATATTGTTAAGACTTTATAATCTTACTAATTTTTGTCTGCTTTTCTAGCAATTATTGAAAGAAGTATATAAAATTCTTCTACTATGATTGGAAATTACTTAATTTCTTATTTTATTTCTCTCAATTTTTAATTTCTGTATTTGGGATCTGTTATTCTGTTATTTCTTGTATATACTTTTTACTGTTTTATCTTCATAGTGGATTTGTCCTTTTAACATTGAATATCCTTTCCCACCCTCCATCCTACTGCCTGTATTTCTAGAAGTGGTTCTTGCGTTAAAAACCATTTTGTTTGCTATTATTTTTCTGTGTGATCTATCTTGTGAATAGATGTGTCTGGTATATATCTGCTTCTATGCTAATTATTACTTTTCGCGTCTTTATATTTAAGTGTGATTTTGCAAACGACTTATTTTTCATATGTAGTCTGTCATTTTTGCCTTTTAATTGGAGAATTCTGTTTTCTTATATGTGATGCAATCATTGACATTTTGGGGTTTTATGTTAATGCATAGTGTTTTTTTCTATTTGTCTCACCTACTTTTTTTTTCTTTCCACCTTTGTCTTCTTGTGGACTAATCAGATGCTTTAATGCCATATTTTCCCTTTATTAGCTTATTAGTTATACATTTTTTACTTACATTTAGTGGCTATATTACACCATGTAGTTTGACTTATTGTTGTGAGTCATAACTGAGTGCTTTCCTTTTCTCGGGCAATGCTGGAACCTCATTTCAGCTTAATTACATCTGCTCCCCCATGCTTTTTGTGTTATTAACTGTAATTGAATTTTAAGTAATTGGTGTGCTAAGTTACATTTCTCCCACACCATACTTATAAGTATAGTCGATTAATTAATCCAAAGCACAAAATATGACATTTATTCCAGATAAATTTCATCTGGTTAGAGCCTTCATACTGGTGATTGTCCTTAGGTTCTTTACTGTCCCCATAGATTTTAACGGTGGTGTAATACTTTTTAGGATGTCTTTATTTAAGTTTGTTAGAAGAGTTGTCCCAAAAATCTCTCCACTGTATGTATCAGGACATTTCTAACTTAACATTGATAACCAGAAGTGTTGCTTTTGAATTTAGAGAAAACCAACTTGCAAGAATAGCAGTTGTTAAAAGTAACTTTATCAGTCTGAAAGGAGTAATAAACTCATATTCTCTTCTTATACACTCATCATGGAAGTTTGGAAATGGTCAAAATATTATGACTAGTAACCATAACTAAGGTTTTACTATGGATTAATTGTAATCCATGACCAAGCTTTTTCTTTGTAGAAAATTTAATTAGGAAAAAAAGAAGCAAAATTCGTGTTTATTTATTTATTTATTTACATTCTCTAATACACTCTGGCCTCTCTTAAGAAGTGAAAATAATGCTCCTAGTGAAGATATTTGTTACTTTAGAGGATGATTGCTGTGTCTGTCAATCATCTATTGTCTCAGTAATGCTGCGTTTTGCATCACCTCTCCAAAGATCTGTGGTTTAAAACAATTTAATCGTTTTTTTTTTAATTTTGCTTACAAGTCTGGAGGTTGGCCCTTCAGTCTGAAATTGGCTTGGCAGTTCTTTGAGGCTGAGCTGGGCTCACTTGCCCACCTGGGCGTCATCGGTTGTTGGCTGATCTAGGATAGTCTTGGTTGGAATGAATGGAGCAAGCCAGCTCAGGCCTGTGTCCATGGCAATTGCAGAGAAACAACAGAACAAACTAAAACATGCAAGCACTTTCCCGAGCTCTACTGGATTCACATTTCCTTGTTGACATGACTGAGCCAGGGTCAAGGGGTAATGCAGAACATCCCACCCAAAGTAGAAGAGTACTGCAAAGTTGTACGGCAAAGTGTGTGAATACAGGGATAGTTGAAAAACAGGGTTAATCTACTACAGTTGGCAGCCTGAGAAATGTTACAGTCGACAGGGAAACAAAGTTTGGGGTTATAAACCGTTTTTTGCATACTTGGGTAGAATAGAATATAGCAAATTATCAAGACCTTTATTATTTTGGTTCCCAAAGTGTTCAGTTTTTAGGAGAGTGTGATTTGATTGAGAATGGTTTGATTGGCCTGGTTTAAATTTTTTTTTTTATGTTAGAGTTATAGACTATTCATGCTCATTTATTTTCCTTTGCTCTAAAGATTGTGACATTTGTTTTGAATTACAAACCAGTCTTGATTAGGTAAGGGAATGAGCACATGATAACCAGCTTAGGTATTGCATCCTATAAATATATTTGGTTCATGTATTTTACTAGGGGCATTGGTGGCCTGTGTTTAATTATTTATAGTAAGACTTCATAATATTCTAATAAGTGTCTAGCCATGTATCTGAAAGGAAAAACAGCATCTTTCCTTGATTTTAAATCAAAGAACTTTCTGTGACACTACTGGTTTTGTGGGAATGTGGTGAAAACTACTAATTTTACTTTCTAAATTTTAAGGGAGAATTTAGTTCTTAAAAACAGATTCTAAAATTTCTTCGTTTACTTATAAGTATTCTAGAGTCTTGTTCCTACTCTTCTTTTAGAGGCCCCCGTAAATATATAAGAACTGTTGTTTATACTCAATCTGTTTTGTTAAAAACTATGTGTATATAAATATAGACAAAAATAGTCAAGGTAAGTGAACCAAAATCTTAATGGCACTTACCTTTGGAAAGTAGGATCAGGGATAACTTTAATTTCCTTTTAGTGATATTTTTTGACCCTTTTAAAATAAATTTGATTATTTGATCAGATTTTTAAAGTGATTGAAAGTCTGCTTAAGGATGGTCAATGTTCATTTCAGTCTGGTACTCCTAACTTCCATGATTGGCCTGGTGTCATGTAGCATTGACTTCAAAATTTAGGGTCATTGTTGAATTATTTATTCTACAACAAAATATATTTATTTCGCTTAAAATATGCACCTATAAAATTGCATACATTTTTGCTAGCCACTCTGTTTCATATACATAATTTATGCTCCAGCAGAACTGAATTACTTGGGTTTCTGTGAACTTCCTTTTGTATTTACTTCTGTATCTCTCTGCAGCTAGCACAGTGCCTGAAACATAGAAGTGCTAAAAAATGTCTTCTGAGCAAGTGGATCAGTGGTGGGAAGATGGATAGCAAAGTGGTTAGCTGGAAAGAAAGATGGATGGAATCCCCTCTGACTTGTGAACCTAACCAAATACCCTCAATCTGGAATGCTTCCTTCTCTGTGTTCCTAAGTAGAATCGGATATTCCTTTATTTAGGCTTGCATTGCATCTCCATTTGCTTGCTCCAACAGTTATTTACTGAAGGTACACTAAGGGGCAGGCATTATATTCTAGCTGTGGCTCCAGTGGTAAAGAAGGTATGTAGGGTCCCTGCTCTCATGGGGTTTATATTCTGGCAGGGATGATAATTAATAAATAAATAAACAAATAAATAAATAAGTCAATAATTTCAGATAGTAATGAGTGCTAAGAAGAAAATTAAGTGGACACAGGAGTGCAAATGTCTCTTTGAGATCCTTATTTCAATATTTTTGCATTAATACCCAGAAGTGAGATTGCTGGATCATATAGTACTTATATTTTTAACGTATTGAAGAAGCTTCAAGATGTTTTCCATAGTGGTTATTTATTGCAACATTATTCACAAAACTCAAGAGGTGAAAATAACCTAAATTGCATCAACAGGTAAATGGGTAGAGAAAACGTGGCGCGCGCGCGCGCGCGCGCGCGCGCGCGCGCACACACACACACACACACACACACACACACACACACACACACACACACACACACATACACACACACACACACACAGGAATATTATTCAGCCTTAAAAAAATAAAGGAATCCTGGGGCACCTGGGTGGCTCAGTCAGTTAAGCATCTGACTTCGACTCAGGTCATGATCTCACTGTTCATGAGTTTAAGCCCTGCATCAGGCTCTGTGCTGACAGCTCAGAGCCTGGAGCCTGCTTCACATTCTGTGTCTCCCTCTCTCTCTGCCCGTCCCCTGCTCTCTCTCTCAAAAATAAGTAAACATTAAAAAAAAGGAAATCCTGTCATATGCTACCACATGTGTAAACCTTCAGGAAATTATAAAAAGTGAAATAAGTCAGACACTAAAAGGCAAACACTGAATGAGGTTATCTAAAGTAGTTGAACCCAAAGAAGTGGAAAGTAGAACAATGGTCATTAAGGATCATGGGTAGGGAGAAATGGGGAGTTGTTCAGTGGATATAGAGTTTCAATCACGAAAGCTAAAAACGTTCTGGAGATCTTCTGTGTGACAGTGGGCATACTGTTAGTACAGATGTGCCTCAGAGATACTGCAGGTTTGATTCCAGAGCCCTGCAATGAAGTGAATATCACAATAAAGCAAGTGAGGTGAATTTTTCGGTTTTCCAGTGCATATAAAAGTTAAGTTTACATTATACTGTACTCTATAAAGTATGCAATAGCATTCTGTCTCAAAAGCAATGAACATGACTTAATTAACGATACTCTATTGCTAAAAATTGTTACTCATGTACTGAGCTTTCAGTAAGTGGTAATCTTTGGTGGAAGGTTTTGCCTTGATGTTGATGGCTGCTGACTGACGAGGGTAGTGGTTGCTGAAGCCTGGGGTAGCTGTGGCCATTTCTTAAAATAAGACAAAAGTGAAGTCTGCTGCATTGATTGACTCTTCCTTTCAGGAAGGATTTTTCTGTAGCACGTGATATTATTTGCTAGCATTTTACCCACAGAGCTTCTTTCAAAATTGGAATCAACCCTCTCAAACCCTGCTGCTGCTTTATCAAGTTCATGTAATACTAAATCCTCCTGTTGTCGTTTTGACAATCTTCACACAACATCTTCCCTAGGAGTAGATTCCATCTCAAGAAATCACTTTCTGTGCTCATTCTTAAGAAACAACTCCTCATCTGTTCAAGTGTTGTCATGAGATTACAGCAATTCAGTTACATCTTTGGGCTCCACTTCTAATTCTAATTCTCTTGCTGTTTCTACCATATCTTCAGTGACTTTCTCCACTGAGGTCTTGACTCCTCAGCATGTTCTAGACCACAGCTGTCCCATAGAAATATTATGTGAGCCACATAACTAATTTTAATATTTTTTAGTAGCCATTAAAAAAAAGGAACTGGGGTACTTGGGTGGCTCAGTTGATTGAATGTCCGACTCTTGATTTCACCTTTTGTGATCCCAAGATCATGAGTTTAAGCCCTGCATCGGGCTCCTCTGCCCTTCTCTCCCACTTGCTCTCTCACTCTCAAATTAAAAAAAAAATTAAAATTAAAAAAATTTTAAAAAATGGAGCCAACCACCTGGGTGGCTCAGTTGGTTGAATATCTGACTTCAGCTCAGGTCATGATCTCATGGCTTTTGAGTTCGAGCCCTGCGTTAGGCTCTGCGCTGATAGCTCAGAGCCTGGAGCCTGCTTCGGATTCTGTATCTCCCTCTTTCTCTCTGCCCCTCCCCCACTCATGCTCTGTCTCTCTCTCTCTCTCAAAAATAAACATTAAAAATAAATAAGTAAATAAATAAATAAGAACAGATAAAATCAATATGAATAATGTATTTTGTAGAACCCAGTGTTTCTAAAATATTATCAAACAATTATTAACAAATTATTGGTGGTCTGTTTTACATAATATATTTTTTTACAAGATCTTCAAAATCTAGTGAGTATTTCCCACAGCACATTTCAATTAGAATAGCCCCATTTTGAGGGCTCAGTAGCCATCTGTGGCTAGTGGCTACTCTAGTGGATAGTGCACCTATAGACAGAGAAAACAGCTGGGGCAAATGGCATAAATTAGAGACAGATCTGGAGAGCCAAGACAAAAGAAAACAGTCCCAGAGTGGCTGAAGAGAAGGGAAGAATGATGGGGGTTGAGTTGGAGAGAGAGACGGGGCAAACAGGGTATCTCCCATGCAGAACGCATCACATCATCTTTTGTGTGCATAGCACCCGCGCCCACAGGTGGTAAGCTCTTCCTTCAGCACAGGAATTGTTTTCTCTTTGTCCCAGCAGCTCAGGATGTCAAGTAGGTGACACGTAAGTATTTCATAAATTAATGAATTGAAGAGATGAAAAAAACTACAAGGGAAAATGGCTTGTTTAGCAAAAACAGATTTTTTTTTCATTTGTGCTAACCTTCTTAAAAGCTTTTGAACCGGAAACTCTAGTGCATGCATAGGTTTCTTGCAGCATATCTATTTATGACAGGTTTTTCAAACTTCTTCTGACTATATCATCATTGTTAAAGAAATAATTGCCAGTTTGGAGTAAACATTTATTGAACGGCCTTGAATAATTATCTTGTGAGGTGTGTTTCTGAATTATCAGCCGTGTTGTGTGTAATGTTTTATGAAATAATTGGTAGCTGGTACAATGCCTCATTGAAATAACTGCCTGTTTAGTGCAATATTTTAACCCAGCAATTGTTTATGCTTTGCATGGCTTTCCGTTGCCCTGAATCTTCTTTCCTCTAATATTTCACTAAAGATTTTCTGTTCTGCATAATGGGAAGATGAGCTGCTGGAGCTTTTAATTACTAGGTACGGCTGCATTGCTTATTGAAGAAAGGAAGGAAAAGAAAAAATAATTGTATTCTTAAGCACACAAGTTGCCCTTGCTTTTATTGCATGGCTCCAGTTGAAAATGGGTAAATGTAGGCTTGATAGGCTTAGGTTATTAATACTGTGATGTCCTGTTCATGAAATGCTCATTCCTGGTATTAGTAGTGTCAAACTAAACATATAGAAGCATAGACTCTCTTTCTCTGCTGTGTTGCAGATCAAATTCTCTGGAAGCAGAACTTAGGCTACAAGATATTTATTTGAGATCAGTATCTGTGAAAGAAAGGAGGAAAGGACAGGACTGGATAGAATAAGGAATTGAACTCTGATGCAGACCAATGAAATCTCAACACACCTGGAGGCGAGCTCTGGGGTGAGCATTGCTTGGAGAGCTGTCCCACACTGAGCTGAAATGGATGGCTTTCATAGCCCCACGTTGCAGTTTCCAGATGCAGGCTGCTCCAGGAGAGTCATAACCTTGGCCAGAAGGCTGAAGCAGAGGCAGACCTTGAAGAGGTGATAGCTGGAGGCTGCTGTCCCCAGAGCTGGTCAGCATGTCCTTCCTTGAAGGGCAGTCTGGGTAGTACAGTTCATTGTTTGCCACTTCCTATTAAACCCAACCTTGATGTTTTGGTACTAATTTTTCACTCCAAATTAAACAAAATTTTACCTTATTTTTAGTTTTACCTTTAATTTACTTAGTCTAATGAGAGTTAATGCCTACTTTTACTTTATGTTTGTATACATCTGCACAACACTGCAATTAACATAATGTAGGTCAAGACTAGAGAACAAAGCAAAGAGAACTCCTTAAAGAGTTCTTTACATTATTCAAGTATGAACAACACTGATCTTTTTATGCCAAACTAATACATCTGCTTTGTAAAAAAAATCACAGAAATAGATAAATTGAAATATGAAAGATTTCTGTAGAATTCCTGTAACCAATTTCACTCCTTCAATGAAAGCACTATTAACAGTTTGGGCCTATTATTACATGTTCCTCTCTAGACCTATATAAATATACATAGGTACACATGCTGATAGCTTTTTTTTTGTTTTTCTCACTTTAAAATAATAGAAAATCATGGCACAGAGCATTCTTCAAGTTTTTCATTTGAAATCTAAAATGCCTTTTCATAATAGTACATATAAATCTACCTAATTTTAAACTTTTTAATACATTATGGATATTTGTATTTTACAGCATTTTACCTTTATTAGCAAAGCTGCTAAGAACATTCTGTATAAATATTTTTGCGCATGTACGCAAGTACTATCATAGGATAGATTCCTAGAAATATATCTGCAAAGTTGAAGGGTACACATTTTAAGGTAGCAAAAGATACTATTATGTTGTCCTCCAAAAAAATGTGCGTGAATTAGAATGCCGTCAATAATCCGTAAGACGCTGTTTCCTAACATTATTGCCTTCTTTAGACATTAATGTGGCAATTTGTTCTAAGTCTGAAATATGAAAAACTGTGTTCATTTAGTTTTGTACCTATTTTTTACTTCCTATTTTGTTACAATTAGTAATGTATTTCTTCAGGATTACCTCAATAATTTTAAGCTACATGATGGTATCTTGTTCACTCACAATGGGAGATCATTCTAGGTAATATGAAAAAGTATCAATTTTACTTCAAACAATAAACCACCAAAAAAAGCAATTTTACTGGGACTGAATTGATCTGCAGTATGACTTGTGATGGTTAGAATTTTTTGATAGAAAGCAGCAAAAATGGATTTTGGGTAACTTAAGAAGGAAAGACTTTGATTGGAAGAAAGTTCAGTAGCTCACAGAATAAGCTACTCTGTGGGTTCAAAGAGGCCAGTGTAATGGGCCTAAATCCAGTACCTCAGAATGTGACCTTTTCTGAAAAGAAGGCCATTGCAGTTTAAATTAAGATGAGGATGGGGCGCCTGGGTGGCGCAGTCGGTTAAGCGTCCGACTTCAGCCAGGTCACCATCTCGCGGTCCGTGAGTTCGAGCCCCGCCTCGGGCTCTGGGCTGATGGCTCAGAGCCTGGAGCCTGTTTCCGATTCTGTGTCTCCCTCTCTCTCTGCCCCTCCCCCGTTCATGCTCTGTCTCTCTCTGTCCCAAAAATAAATAAACGTTGAAAAAAAAAATTTAAAAAAAAAAAAAGATGAGGTTGTACTGGAGTAGGGGGTTCCTAATCCAATATGACTGGGATCCTTATAAAAGAATGCCATGTGAGGAAACAGACACTCCCAAAGCAAGAATGCTAGATGGACATCAAGGCAAAGATTGGGGTGTTGTGTTTATAAACCAAGGAGTGCCAAGGATTGCTAGCAACATCAGAAGCTAGATCTTAGACTTCTGGCCTCTAGAACTATCAGACAAAAAATTTCTGTTGTTTAAGCCACTCAGTAATATTTATTAATAGCACCTGGCAACCTCATATAGCCAGGTACCAGGATGTCTTTCAAAGTTTAGGTAGCAGGGATTATTTATTTGACAGTCTCATCATGTAGCTGTCACTGTAATCAATACATTCTAGTCTCTGGGTATTTACAGCTTTCTTTTCAAGATTCAGATTCTTAGAGAGAGGCCATAGTCAGAGTTGGATCCAGTGCCCCCCCAACACTGCTTAAAACAGAAGAGAGCACCTGATATACAGTCCCATCAAAAATGTACATCAGATGAGTGATGAGGCAATTCCCTCAGAGAATTTGGTTTGTTACCAAAGAATCTGAGTTGGATAGGATGCTAGAGAGTGTGTTGGGGGACCCATAACTGGTATATTAGGTTAAAGATATGCAGATTATCACCTGCCGAATGAGGAAGCACTCTTTATCCATAGGGGGCCTGTAGGTAGTTCTCCAGACACCTGAGCTCCCACTTTAGGAAAGTGAAAATCCCAGGGTCCTTTTGATTGAAGGCATAATTTCAGTACACCCACACAAAGGAAGTAAAGTGACAGAGTTTATTACTTATTGATCCCAGAGATGGGGGAGGGTGTGGGGGAAAGAGGGCAGAGTGAACCAGGGACACAGCAGTCTTCCCACCCATGTCATGAGTCAGCAGGAGGCAGAGAGGAGGGCAGCAAGCACCTATTACTTACAAGATGGTTGGTGTGGAGGGCACTAACTTTTTGTGGACTCAGATCTAAGGGGTTATTTTAAAAGGTATCCTGGGAAAAGCAAAGGGAGAGTTCGTGGTGGGAATCCTGAGTTTAGGTCCTTATCTACGTACCCAGACTCTGGACAGGATTGCATATGTAGATGCCTAGGCAGTACCTCAAAATAGCTGTTTTCTCATCACAGGGAGCCAAGAAATATAAATCTTCACTACATTAGTCAAAATAGTTATGTACGTTTTAAAATAGATATTTGATTTATATGAGACACATACAGCATATTGATGTGGCTTATTTATCTCCAGGAAAAATTCTTTACATGAGAAAGTATACAGAAATATGATGATGATGATGATGATGATGATGATCATGATCATGATGATGATAAAGAGGAAGAGGAAGGAAAAGGAGGAGGAAAAGAAGAAGAGAGAGGAAAGGAAGGAAGGAAGGAAGGAAGGAAGGAAGGAAGGAAGGAAGGAAGGAAGGAAGGAAGGAAGGAGGGAGGGAGGAAAATTATTGGGTAGTTGCTCCATTTCAGGTAGTGTTTGGAATGCCTTATGTGTATGAACATATTTCACCCTCTCAACAGTACTACAAAATGGCTGTAATTATTGTCCTGACTTTACAGTTGAGAAATCTAAGACACATATATAGATTTTAAGATATTTTCCCAAAGAGGGATGCCTGGGTGTCTTAGTCAGTTAAACATCTGACTCTTGATTTCAGCTCAGGTCTTGATCTCAGGGTCGTGACTTCAAGCCCTACAGTGGGCTCAGTGCTGGGCATGGACACTACTTTAAAAAAAAAGATATCTTCTCAAAGAAATACAGCTAACAAGTTGCACAGTTGTTTCAAATCTGGGAAATTTGCTTTGAAAATCGACCTGCTATCTATCCTAAGTTCCACATGTGTAGGGAACATGGCTGATTTGAGATTTAACAAGGAAGAGGTTATTTTCCTCTTTACCTAGAATGTGTCCCTGGTGCCTTTGAGCTACCTATAAGGGGATTGTGAAGTGACACATTATTTTGCAATTGTACTGTCTTACTAGGACAACTGCTAAGAGTCAGTGACTTTCTTTTCCTTAATGGCCCTTGGTTCCTTTGTTAGCTGAAGAATGTTCATTGGGTTTTGATTGCCCAAAGCTAAAACCTTCTCTTTGTTGGCAGTATAAAAAAGATAGTGTAGTGTCCACTCCACAGCTAACTAGTTATTTCTAAGTGCCTACAATCTTGTTACAAATCAGTAAATGCTGTGTAGGAAACCACCAGTGCTAGGTCATTTTGAGTCCTTACATTTGCAAGCCTCTTAACTCCTCTGGGAATTGATGCCTTCCTTGTAAAAATGGGATTAATACTTTTTGTTCTGTGGTCAAGGTACATTGTTAGATCATGCGTAAGAGTGGTTTTAAAGTACTTTGTAAACTGTAAATATTTTAACCAGACAATCTAAAAAAATATTAACAGTAAATGTTCTGTGATCTTGCGTTTGCTTCCTTCATTTGTATATAATTAGCATTGTCATTTATTCATTAAACCAGCCAGTCATTGCATTTTATAATGTATTTAATGAGTACCAGGTACACAAGGTGAATGCAGTGGAAATCAAGGCATGCTTTTATTGTCCAAGTGCATGAACACTGCAAATATATAGAGTATGTAAATGTTATGGTGGGTTAAATTGGGGTTTCTCAATAGCAGCCCTTCTGACATTTGGGACGGATAATTTTTTGTCCTGCACAATATGTTTAGAAGCATCCCTGGCTTCTTTCTACCCACTGGGTGCCAGTAGCATCCTTCTCCTAGGTTGCGGTAGTCAAAAATGTCTTCAGACATCTCCAGATGTCCTGTGAGGGGAGAAGCAAAACTGCACCCAGTTGAGAACCATTGGGTTAAATGAAGGGTGCCTTAGCTTCCTGCAAGAAAAGATGTATACACTGAAACCTCCTTAATGAGCAGGAGTTAGCCAATTGAAGAGAATGGGTAAAGTGGAGAGTATGTACATGAATCCCAAAGGCAATATCCTACAAGTCAAAACATTTGGAATTATCTTGTTTTTCTTTTGCATCTGACAGCTAGTGAATCTGAACGATCATTAAACTATTTTACTTATCCAAAAACGTACCTAATCTTTTTGTGGTAAGTAGGAACAACCTTGTTTTTAGAGGAATAGGTCCATCAGAGTCTGGTGTGGATTGGAATGCTATAGAAAATTTGGCGTATTTACAAAAGAAGAGTTTAAAGAATTGAAGCGGGCAAAGTGGGTACAGGGAATTACTATAATTTCCCAACAATTAAAACAACTGGGTTTCCTTGCAAGCTGGACTAAGTGATGATTTTATAAGCATGAATAAAATGAGTGCTTTTTATGTCATGCTCCCAGATTCAGTGGGTCAGGCATTTGGATAGGATACAGTGATGACAAGTTGTCCTTTTTTTCTGTGAAATCTGGGGATTCAGCTGGGATGACTTGAAGGCTAGGATCTGGAATCATCTGGAGACTTCTTTACCCATGTGTCTGGCAGGTGGTATAGCTGTTGACTGAGATCTAAGAGGCAGTTGCAGTACTTTGCTTAGATGCAAGGTGAGAGGACATAGGCCCTGCCCCTAGATGGGAGTGTCAAGGTTACACTGTAAGAAGAGATTGTGGGATGGGAGACGTTTTTGGAGGCATCTTGGATAAATACAATCTTCCACAGATACATATATGGCTTCATACAGTTGTCCCAGATTCTAATATTTTATGAGAGTTTAAGAAACAAAAGTCTGAGTTAAAGAGAATCTTTGTTTCTGCCCTAGCATCCTGTGAACCTCTGACCCATACCTATAGATCAGGAAAGCCTTCTTTGAGGGAGAAAATTTACTTTCCAATATAATCATCCCAGAATATATGGCTCTGTGTTTCTGCAGGTACCTGCATTCCTTAGTAGTTAAAGACCATGTTAAAACAAGATCAAATTTCTATTTAAATGTAAGTGAATGTTACCATCTGTGGGGGGAGGCAGGGAGTGGTTGAATTTCCTTCTGAAAGAAGACCCTAGACAGTTCTCACTTACCTTTACTTGTGCTTTTTGTAAGAACCATATTGGGTAGACCAGGATGTTTGTTTGGTGAGCTGCATGACCCATCACATCATGTCCCCCTCTTTCCTTTCTTAATGCCACTCAGTCTCAAGTACCTGAAAATTGTTTAACTTCACCCCCAATGCATGCGCTTGGCTCCAAATGACATCAAGGGTTTACTGATCATTTGTAGTTTTAAGCAGTTTTGTTCCTGGAACCTCCCTCTCCCCTAAATAAGGAGGACTCTGTAAGTTTCTCTTTGCTTTCTGAATATGTAATCATGAAGAATGATATTTATTCTTCAGAACCTCATCCCCCCAGTATTCTAATAAAATCCTGACTCATCAGCCAAAATAAAAAGATTAATCTATTTTCTCTAGAAATTAGAAAATTAATACTTATTCAACAAAGGAGTTTTTGAGTGTTTCATATATGAATTAAGTTTATTGTGATTGAAAAGGAGACTATGATTGTCCTGTGTGAAACAGTAATCAGAAGATGTTATCACTCAATATCTTCCACTCTCTCAGTCCTTGAGTTAAATTAATGTTTTAGTGAACTACATCATTCATTAATAGGTAGCTGTCAAGTGATAGACGGATCATGCTTTCAAGGCTTTGCAAGTTATAAGATGGACTTGCCATCAGTTGAAAAAATTCTTGCCTTTCCAGCAGTGGTGTTAGATTTGTCCTGTTCTGATCCATCCGCGATCTTTTATGATTGGCTTCTTTCTTGGGGGCAAATATTTAACTTTCCCTTTCTGTCACTTGTCTTTGAGAGTTTCACTAACCCTGAGGGAAAGGAAAAACATGGCCAACCAATTATGTTACCAAACTTTGAAAGGTCAGATGTACAGGCTATCTGAGGGAGAATGTAAAAGCCATTAGCAGCCTGATATCTCATTTGGTGGCTAACAACCCGAGAGGAATACCAAATGGCCTCCCCCCACATTAATCCCTTAGAAGTAAAGTATCTTAACGAGAATGGAATAATGTTATCAATTTCTTCCGTTCTCATTAAATTCCAAAGGCTGTAATCTAGAGTCCTCCTTGGTTTTTACACCAGCCAGTATGAAAGAGACACAGCATATAAAAAAGAACAAAGCGGCAAAATTAAACTAAAATAGAGCATGAGGTGGCTTATTCATGAAATGTATATGCATTATTTCTAATGTACAAAAGCTCAGTATACAAAACCTCATTCTAACTTGTCTTCCCTTTATACGTCACTCGTGTCCCACAAGTAGAATGCCAACATTTCCATGCTCAGAGTACTCCTTATATTTCTACTTCTCCACCTTTGCTCTCTTTCTCTTCTACCTGAATGCTCTTCCCAGTTGTCTCTCTCTGAATGCATACTTACTTTATAGGACCTAGTTCAAGTCTTATATTCTTTATGATAGTAACTCAGACCTACCTTCCCTTAACCTGAAACCTTTCACATCTTACTGACCATATTACTTATTTAGCATATAGGCAAGTACAACAAATTTAAGACAATATCTATATATCTCACTGTCACAACATGTATTCATTTATTCAACTCACTTATCCATGTGTTAATTGAAGAAACAGTCCACAGTGCTAATTCCATATCAGGCACTGTGCTAGAAGCTGGAGACATGAGAATGAATGAAATCTTCAGTCAGACAGAAATGTTATAACAGAAATGTAAACAGGAGGGGCACCTGGCTGGCTTAGTCAATAGAGCAACTGACTCTTGATCTTGGGGTTGTGAGTTCAAGCCCCATGTTGGGAGTAGAGATTACTTTAAAAAATTAAATGAGGAAAAAAATACAAAAAGAAAAAGAAATGTAAAAGGACACATTGGGTATATAAAGGAGAAGGTGATGACCACTAGCTGGGAAGAAGACCTGAAAGGTGAGTCTCTAGTGAGACATAAGGTGTTTATTAGGTGGTAGAGAATGGAGAAAAGTTCTTTTTTTAAATTTTTTTAATCTTTATTTATTTTCGACAGAGTGAGAGAGAGAGAGAGAGAGAGAGAGAGAGAGAGAATGAGAGAGAGAGAATGAGTGGGGGAGGGCAGAGAGAGAGAGGGAAACAGAATCTGAAGCAGGCTCCAGGCTCTGAGCTGCTGTCAGTACAGAGCCTGACACGGGGCTCGAACTTGTGGACTGCAAGATCATGACCTGAGCCAAAGTCGGACGCTCAACTGACTGAGCCACCCAGGTGCCCCGAGAATGGAGAAAAGTAAGGAGGAAGAGGAGTGATAGCAGAGAAAGGAATTCCAGAAGAAGGAGTCAACATGAGTAAAGACTATGGTGTAGACATATGCTCATGGGAGGATAAGTAGTTTTGAGTAAAGAAAACCACAGATTGTGAAATGGGACAGATGTCAGCTGAACTGAGAAAAGGTTGGACTTGGAGGGGGTGGACTCGTGGAAGGCTTCATACACCATGGACTTAATCAGCAGGCAACGGGAGGCTATTGCAGTTTTCTACAGGCTAGAGAAATGTGGTCAGATTTTCATTTTCTAAGGTCACCCCAGGGTGTGGAGGATGGGATGTGGAGGATGGATGGTAGAGAGATACGATTGAAGGTAAAAAGAACAGTTGGGGGAGTGTCTTATAATTGTCTAGTGGAGAATGACTAGAATATGAAGTAAAGGAGGTAGAGATAGAACAGCTATGATAAATTATGAGAAAGTAAAACGTATAGGACTTTTGACTTCTCAGGGGCAAATGCCACATCTTTTTCCTACATAGACTTAAGCACTCACCGAGGTATATTGCTGATACTTGCTAAATAGAATTGAACTTTATACTGGTGTAACAAAAGCCTTCAAGAGGGTTGAATAATTTATGATGTCCCCTAGAAAATTAAAGGCAGGATTTGTCTATAGCTAAGATCACTTATTTTATGAATTTTGCTTGGAAAACTAAGAAATTAGAGAATTTTCATGTGGGCTCCCTGTTCTATTACTCAAACTGCTTTACTCTTAGACTTTCATAACCAAAATTTACTTTAAATTTTGACTTTACAGATTACACGGTTATTTTAAGTTGAATATGTTGGTGTGAGGTTGATGTTTGACCCAAAGTAATCCTAAACCAATAGATTTGTGTTATTTGTTCCTAGAAATTATAGGCCAGTAATATTCTGATTCCTCCTGGACTAGGTGACTATGTAATTGAATAAGAATGAAACTCCCAGATTAATGGAAAGATAGAGCTCCCTACTTTGGGGAAGTATCCTTTGATTCTGGTAGAATTTAAAAAGGCCAGAAACCATTATGACTTCTTCCCATTCTACCCACATAAAAGGTGATCCTTAATAGTGTTTTTGGCACTAACTGGGATGCCTGAGTGGCTCAGTCAGTTAAATGACTGACTTGGGCTCTGGTCATGATCTCACAGCCCATGGGTTCAAACCCCAGGTCAGGCTCTGTGCTGACAGCTCAGAGCCTGGGGCCTGCTTCAGATTCTGTGTCTCCCTCTGTCTCTGCCAAACTCTGTTTGTGCTCTGTTTCTCTCTCTTAAAAAATACACATTAAAGGGGTGCCTGGGTGACTCAGTCGGTTAAGCATCCGACTTCAGCTCAGGTCACGATCTCGCGGTCTGTGAGTTCTAGCCCCGCGTCGGGCTCTGGGCTGATGGCTCGGAGCCTGGACCTGCTTCCGGTTCTGTGTCTCCCTCTCTCTCTGCCCCTCCCCCGTTCATGCTCTGTCTCTCTCTGTCTCAAAAATAAATAAACGTTAAAAAAAACATTAAAAACAATTTAAAAAATAAAAATAAATTTAAAAACCAGTGATTTTTGGTACTAACTGGCTATTTAAGTACTAACTAGGCATCAAATTGTACCTTGATATTCCTTTTGGAAGAGAAAATAGCTTTCAGACAAGAATATTAGAAAGTCCATTGCTGGGGCGCCTGGGTGGCTCAGTTGGTTAAGTGTCAGACTTCGGCTCAGTTCATGATCTCGCAGTTTGTGAATTTGAGCCCATGTTGGGCTCTCTGCTGACTGCTCAGAGCCAGGAGCCTGCTTTGGATTTTGTGTCTCCCTCTCTCTGCCCCTTCCCCGCTCACACTCTGTCTTTCTCTCTCTCAAAACTAAATAAATATTTTAAAAAATTAAAAAAAAAAGAAATTCCATTGCCTAAATATGATTTTGAAATTTATGATTGAAAATATTTTCAGTGTCTTCAACTGACCCATAGCAAGTCTTTCTCTTCCCATTTGGGAAAACAGTCTGGCCACTGAACTTGAAACTCCAGGCATTGATGGGACAGTGTAGTAGGCTTCATAAATGGTATCATTCCTGTATAGTCTTTTGTAATGTGACCTAATGGGTCCTCTCATCAAAAGGGAGGATCTATTTGTCCGCCCCTAAAAATTGGTTTGGCCTTATGATATCGTACCAGTTCTGAGTCTAGTTGTGAAGAAGCTTGTTGAGCTTCTCTTCTCTTTTAGGCCCTTGCCTCTGCATGAGGTGAGACCCAGGCTAGTCTGCTGATGATCAGAGTCCATCTGGAGGACAGAAAAGTTACCCCAGGTAAAGCCTTCCTAGGTTAGCCAGGCCCTAGCCCACATGTTAGATGACCACAGACTCATGAACAATCCAGATATATTTGGCCAGAACAACAGAACCACTCAGAAAATCCGTATTTATTGTCATATGCCCCTGAGCTTTTGTGGTTGTGTGCCACAAAATTATCACAGTAATTTTGATTCCACTAGGAGGTGTGCATAGGGCAGAGATGAGATCAATCCATTTATGGGTCAGGGGCCACGTGCCCCTGTAATTAAGTACAAATAGTAAATCAGTCTCAACGAAAGAGGTGTTGGGTCCACTGATTGAGTCAAAGAGATCTAGATAGAAACAATAAAGCAAGTAACATATTTCCTTGTAGAGGAGTTATTCTGACAGAGTATGAAACCATAGTGAAGGAAACTAATGGCCAAGAAAACTGATTTGAGCGTCAGTTAGAGTTTTGATTTTGCCATTAATTGGCAGTTACAATTGCAGCTAATATTTATCAAGAGTTTTCTATGTGCAAAGATAATCTTATTTAAGACCCACAAAATTCCTTCTCTATGGATACTATTATTATCTTTCCTTTATTGGTGAGTTAAGAAAAATTCCTTATATCATGCAGCTATCAACTAGGAGAGTCAAGTCACAAAACTAGGCCTCTGCCTCCAAATCACCCTTTTATTAAGAACTCTAAGCTTTATTTTACTTGTATATAAAATGGGGATAATAATGCTTACTCTCAAGGTTTGGGGCAAAGATTAAACAAGATAATGCATGGAGGCATTCAGTCATTAGTGCTATTATAAATTTAATTATGATTTTATCCTCAGAGCTCCAGAAGTGTTTGGCCAGGCTGCAATCCTTCTCTTGGAAACTTTGCAGCTGGCTTAATGTTCATGGGGTCTGGAAATCATTCTTTTTATTACAAAGAACTTTTGGTCATCTTTTTATTTGCAGGGAAAGCTCCCTTCCATCCTGACCTATAATCTCACAGACTGGTCCGGGGTGATTCTTCTTCTTCCCTGTGCATTCTGTCAGAAGGCCTGGCATTGAGACACAGATTCTCTGTTATAAAGAAGATCAGTGATCTCCTCTGGGGATGAGAATTATCAGGATTTAAAAAGGAAGTGCTAAGGAAAAATTAACACATGATAAAATGTGAAGACAGTTACACTAAAAACAAGTTTTCTCCTGCATATATTGGGCCATATTCCTACAAGTTCTTTATTCACGGTTACTTCTACTGTAAGTCTTGTGTGATTAGAAAAGTAATCTGGACATTGTTTTAGGAGACATTCGGTTCAACAGGACTGGGAGTCAGGAATACTCATAGTTTAACCCAGCAGAGTAGGCATAGATGAGGATATAGTAGCATATTAGGGTGGGAGGGTCATTACCTGTTATCAGATGCACACATGTGGGCCTATCTCCATTAGATGATCTTTCACCCACTGCTTGAATGCTGTGGTGACTTAAAACTTACCAGACCTCATGAGGAAGGTGATTCTATTTGTGGAGAATTCCAGTGAGTCAAAACCTTTTCTCCTATAACTCTCACTCACTGAACTCTGGTTTTCTGGTTGGGGAAATACACCAGACTAGTTTCTCTATTCTGTTTTCCTGGCTCTTTAAAATGAATACACTCCGGGGAGCCTGGGTGGCTCAGTCAGTTAAGTGCCTGACTTCAGCTCAGGTCATGACCTCATGGTTTGTGAGTTCGAGCCCTGCATCAGGCTCTGTGCTGACAAGCTCAGAGCCTGGGGCCTGCTTCAGATTCTGTGTCTCCCTCTCTCTCTACCCCTCCCCCATTCACGCTCTGTCTCTGTCTCTCTGAAAAATAAACATTAAAAAAAATTTTAATGATACACTCTGGCCCCCAAGAGGAGTGGTAGCCATTTATTATAAGACATTGTCCATTGGTCATAATTAATAAGACCAGGGATGGACCCCTGAATCTAGGTAGGCTGTCAGAGGATCTTTGGCATCAGGATTTTGTTAAGTGTTAGATTATAGCATAAATCCCAGAAGATGTTTTAAAAATTCTTTGTCATCACTTGAGTGTCAGGATTTTTGCATAATACAAACAACCAGAATTGTAGCTCCTCTTGTGAAATGAATGAGAAGACCTGACAACATGGGGCAAGCATTTCCACATCCTAACAATTGGCTGTACCTGAGTACGTGATGACTCCTCTGTATGGATCTGGCACTCCCCAGTTTTCTGGGGCATCCCCAGACCGTATCTGCTTTCCCCACAAATGCCACCTGCTTGAGCACTTTGAGAATCCAACTTTGCATGCTTCGAGTGCATTTTTGTACTTGTAAGCAAGACAGCCTTATGCAAACTTTACATAATTCAGTGTAATCACCTGGCTGGATACTAGAATCACCTGGCCAACTTTCCAAAATAGATTCTTGGACCAGTCTCCCTAATTATAAAATGAGAGCCTCCAGATTCTCGTTCTCATCTGGTATCTCTGGATTCTCTTATGGCTGGAACATTGTCACCTCAAAAATAAAACCAAACCTCTCTAGATTATAGCCATGGTTGGTAACCACTGATACAATTGAAGGTAGAAAACATGGAATGCATCACCCATTTCCTTCTAATGTACAAAATCCATGCAAGTGGGCCAGCTTTCTCCAAGCTCAGTGTCTCCGGCTGCCACCTGGAAGTGTTTTAAGATGCTCTTAGGTAAGAGCTGCCAAAGGCTGGGTGCTGCTCATTTGAACCTGCTTTTGCTCACTTGGTGTGTAAGCTGAGCACGTAGAAGGTAGACGGATCGGAATGACAAGTGAGGAGATGCAAGTCTCCGGCAGTTTTAAGGTGCCTTCTCTTGGGATTCACCGAGGCAAAGGGATGATGAGAAATCTTAGAACATATTCAACGATCAACCAATATTATAACGGCTTAACTCAACCCAGCTGAGAGTCAGATCTAGACTTAAAGCTACATCTTGCTGAGCCATCTCTTATTGACTTAGGAGTTGTAGTTTCAAAGACAGTAATCACACTCTTCTTGCAAAGCCAGCTTTAAGACCTTCTAATTGTACTCATTAGGAAGTGCCTACCCTGCCAGTTTCAGTAGTAAATCATCTCTGGTCCTGTCTCGCTCTTGTGTACCTGTGGTCTGAGAGACTTCTGTTCCTCCTCTGGGACCTTCTGTTTCTTTAAGTAATGCTTACGTTCTTGGCATTTGCACTACTGCCTCATGCCCCTACCTCCCTGGATTCAGGAGTTGCTTGGCTCTATAATTTGTTACAGTATTTCATTTACTTTGAACTCCATCCTCAGCTCTACCTGAGATTTTAAAACAATCCAAATATAAACATTGTCATCACAGGGCGCCTGGGTGGCTCAGTCGGTTAAGCCTCCGACTCCTGATTTCAGCTCAGGTCATGATCTCACAGTTCATGGGATCAAGCCCCATGTCAGGCACTGACAGCACGGAGCCTGCTTGGAATTCTCTCTCTCTCTCTGGCCTGCACCTGCTTGCGTGTACACATGCTCTCTCTCTCTCTCTCTCTCTCTCAGTAAATAAACTTAAAAAAAATTGTCATCATGGTAATATATAACAATTCGCTAAATTCTTACTCTATGCCAGGCATTGCTCCCATCTAACCCTTCCAGAGTCTGTGATGCAGGGGTTACTGTGGATGGAGTAGCAGAGTCACAGAGAGGTGGTCAGGCTGAAAGCCCTTCTGTGATTTTCCATTGCCTTTAGGTGAATGTTGTATATACGAATCACAGATGCTCAGACTTTTCCCATGACCCATTCATCCTCCTCTCTTCCTTCATTAATCTTTCTGGCTTCCTGGTAGGGGCATTATTTTTTCTTCCTCTTTCTGTCTCTCTCTCTCTCTTTTAGGACTTGACATAATTTTTCTGTGCCAAAAACTCCAGGTCCGTTCTTCAGCCTTACCAGCGTGGCTAAATCATAGTCTCCTTATAAGTCTCAAATGAAAATTACCTTCGTTGGAGAGGAAATCCTGGACCCCATGTTAATATTTCTTCATTACCTGTATTGGTACTGGGGGGAAGTATTAAAATTTAGCTTTCAGAGCTTTTTTTTTTTTAGAACAATTGAATTAGAAGGTGTGGGCTAGACATTTACACTTTGAGCAAACATTGCTTGCGATTCTTATGAGCTATAAAGTTGGATAATCTCCTCCATAGACTAAGTTAATTTCCTTGGTTATTTGCTGCTAGCACCCCACCCCTTCCCTTTCAAAGTAACCATCACATTCAGTGTATGTTTATCATTTATGTTCCCTATTAGATTACATTACAAATGACATTACATTACATTAGAGACATTACAAATCCCTATTATATTACAAACTCCATGAAGTTAATGGATATATATCAGTTCGTATCTGTATATCTAGCATCTAGTCTGTTGCTCGGCCTATAACTTTATTTAATTAAAGAGAAACATTTTGTTTTTTTCTTCTTGTGGTAAATTTTATGAAGCACCAGCCTACCATTTTCTGACACATAGTAAATCCTTAGAATGCAAGGTTGATTAGTATATGATCTTTTTGCTTAAAGAACTCACAGCCTTATGGGGGAAACAGGCAAGAAGATATTTGATTTTAGTATAGTATTATAAGAATGAATAGTTCTCTCTCTCTTTCTCTCTCCTAGTTAGCAAATATAATGATGGAGGTAAGGGCTCTATGTACAGGAAAGGTGAGACCTAGTCCAGCCTGGAAGGGACAATCTGAGAGGACTTCCTGGAGGAGGTGACATGTGAATTTAGCCTTTAAAAGGCAGACATCTGAGAAAGGGGTGTAGAAAGGGTACTTTAAACAGAAAAACATGAGACAGGGGCGCCTGGGTGGCTCAGTCGGTTACACATCCGACTCTTGATTTTGGGTCCGGTTGTGATCTCACGGTTCGTGAGTTCGAGCCCCATGTTGGGCTCCATGCTGGCAGCTCAGAGCCTGCTTGGGATTCTCTCTCAATTCCTTTCTCTGCCCCTCCCCCACTCTCGAGTTTTTCTCTCTCTCTCCCTCTCTCAGAATAAATAAACTTAAAAAAAATCTTTACAAAAACATGAGACAGCATAGTATGCTTTGGGTAGGGTAACTGTAAGTAGTTTGGCAAAGGTCAGTGTAGGGCATCAGTCAGGGACTATAAGAACCAGATCATGAAAGCCTCAGGACTTTGCATTTTATTGTGAATGGCACTGGGACATAGTGAAGAGTTCTGTCCATAGACACTTGCAATTAAGGTCAGATTTCTATTCTGCATCCTTATTATTATGAAATAAATTTTTGGTGCTGATTGATAAATTGAGCTAGTAAAGGATGATTGACTTATGTGTGCATACATTTATATATTCAACACATATTTATTGAACATATACTATGCATGGTACCATATTTCATTTAATCCTCACAATGTCCGTGTTAACTAGGTGGCATTTTTTCCATTTGTCTGTTGGGGCTCAATAAGGTTTAATTACTCGCTCAAAACAACAGAAATATTCTGTTAGTAACAGAACAATGTTCTATTCCTGATCTCTCACAAATTTTGTTCTGCTTTTGTTTGGTTCAGCAATGCTTAGCATTCACTTATTTGGTCACTTAATATTTACTGACACCTATTATCTGCCAGGTAATATTCTAGGGGCTCAGAGCATAGAACTGGACAAAAGGAAAAAACATTCTGCTCTTTTGACATTTGGATCCTCCTGGGTATTTAGAACCTTTTACTAGAGAACTGATTTACACTGACCCTGCTCTCCCTTCTCAAGCAGAGGGCAGAGGGGCCCTGGGGTAGCAAGTGGTTTCAGGGATGTCCATTCTCTCTCCTGTACCCAGCATGGTTTTCCAAGGTAAATACTAGCCTTGGCAGAAAGGGGTTAGAAGGAAGGGTGAGGCCTCACTCTTGATCTGGAGAGAAGAGAGAGGAGAAGGGGAGAAGGCTATGTAATTATAATAAAATCTGTTAACTACTAAATGTTTATTGTGAAAGCAAGGTGTCTTGACATTTGGTAGAAGCATCATTTACAGGGACAAAAGGAAAGAACCCTGAAACATAAACTTTGCTAAAGCATTGCTGGCAGATCACCAATCATTCCAGAGAGCGTTGAGCTTGATTGTCTGTAAGAATAGCTGACATTCTGGTTGCAGACTGTCCATAGTGAATGTTTAACCTGGTTACTGCTTTTGCTCTGTGAAGAGAGTACCTCTCCAATCTCAGTGACCTCTTCTATATAATGGGGCACATCCCACCCATCATTCCAACCTTCTTAACTTGTAAAGATCAATTAAGATAATGTATATGAGGGGTGCCTGGGTGGCTCAGTTGGTTAGGTTAAGCATCTGACTCCTGATTTTGGTTCAGGTCATGGTCTCATGGTTCATGACGTCGAGTCCTGCGTTGGGCTCTGCACTGACAGCATAGAGCCTGCTTGGGATTCTCTCTCTCCCTCCCTCTCTCTGCCCCTTCCCTTCCCGCTGTCTCTCTCTCTCTCTCTTTCTCTCAAAGTAAACAAATAGACTTAACAAAAATATAAGGTATACGAAAATGTTTTTAATAATTGTCTGGTATTTTTGAAGACAGGTGAGGGATAGAAAAGAAGGAGTAGCGATTGTTTCCCTTTGATTAAATAAGTGTGGGGGGAAACTGACTCAAAGCCTGAGAAAGCACTGCAACCAGGTGGGGTCTCTGACCTTGGTAGTGTGAATCTGTGGGCCTTCTTCCTAGGTTGCTTCAATTACAGTGGCTCAACTGCTAAGACCTCCCAGCCTCTGTGACTCTCTTCTAAATTCTAAATTCAGGGGAACCAGAGTCTGATTAGTTAAGCTTGAAAGTGAATGCCACTGTGGTAGGGTTTAGCATGGCTCCTAGAAGCCAACCACCTCAACTGAGGGAGTCACTGGAAGATCCATGCAGTCCCAAAGATACCCTCTCTAATAGAAAGCGGGAACCAGAGTTTATGACAGAAGCTCCAAGAAGCGAGCTGCACCTCTTTCATACCTATGATGGGAAGTCCTTTAAAGTTTGCGGTTTGCCAGCAGAGATTCTTAACATGCAATCTATAAAATTCACGATCAGCAGTTAGGATGCGTTTTAAATCAAACTTCTCTTTACAAACTTATATTAATAGTGCCTTCCAGGGGTTAGATAAAATGGGGAAGTGCAAAAGTTGCCTGTTCAGCATAACAGATTATCTCAAATATGCTGAGAAGAATAGTAGGAAAGGGGAGTTAATGAATCGTCGCCATCTAAAAATCATGTTGGTTCTAAAATATAGATTTTGTTTATCTTTGAGACTGCTGTTTCCTGGAGGTCTTTAAAAATAACCTAAAAGCTTATAGAAAATATCCCGTTCTTAATTAAGCAGGGAAATGCACTCCTCAGATGGTAGTTAGCAGTGCAGGTTCTTTTAAATTTTTTTTTTCAACGTTTTTATTTATTTTTGGGACAGAGAGAGACAGAGCATGAACGGGGGAGGGGCAGAGAGAGAGGGAGACACAGAATCGGAAACAGGCTCCAGGCTCCGAGCCATCAGCCCAGAGCCCGAAGCGGGGCTCGAACTCACGGACCGCGAGATCGTGACCTGGCTGAAGTCGGACGCTTAGCCGACTGCGCCACCCAGGCGCCCCAAGCAGTGTAGGTTCTATGATCTTAGAATTGTTCAAGCTTGGGCTCTTTAATGTGCTAACTGTTGAACCTTTGTCAGGTGTCTTATTGCTAGAGGACTCACATTGTCATCTGTGAGGCCAGATTGATAAATACTGTGTAGTAGGGTGGTGAGGATTAAATGGAATGACATAATTAGAGTGCTTAGCACAATGGCAGGCATGTAGTAAAGATAAATGGCAGTCACTGGTGGTGGTGGTGTTGTGATTATTATTGCCTTTCAAGTGTTTTCTAATTCCATGGTTTTTAAGTTATAAAATAATGAGTCACCAATAGAAGTCAACATCCATTGCAGTCACTTTGTGGAATAACACCGACAATGAAAGGAAATGAGTTACATTCTCACATGTAAACGGACAAATCTTAAAAATGTAATGAGCAGCAAGGCCATTCAGAATGAGATCATTTCAATAAAATTAAAAACCACACAAATATATAAAAGAACTCTTGTGAACACATTTTGTGTTATGCATTGTTACTTGCCCACCCAACGTTTATTTTCTCCTTGCTGGTTGGTTACTCAGGTGTTCAATGGTGCTCAGTTGTGGTGTGGCCATTTCTTCACTTTTTCCACAAACAGCTCTGTATTTTTTTCTGTAAGTGTCTCCTTCTGAAAATGGGTGAATGTTTCTTTAGGGTAAATTTCTAGCAGTGGGAGTGCTAGGCCACACACTGCATTCTTCAAGTTTATTGGATGTTTCCTAATGACTTTTCAAAGGGCACTCCCATCTGAGATGGGTGAATTCTTGCTTCCCATCACCTTTCTCACCATTGTTGTCAACAGACATTAACTTTTGTCGGTGTAATTGGTGTGAACTAGTATCATCTTTTTAAAAAATGTTTAAAGTTTTCTTTAAAAATATTAAGCACAAGTTATTACAATTTTGAAAGACTCATGTATCTGATAATAACATATATTTAGGCATTTAGGACATGTTTCTGGTATTTTCTTTCTTTTTTTTTTTTTTTTCTTCAACATTTATTTATTTTTTTGGGACAGAGAGAGACAGAGCATGAACGGGGAAGGGGCAGAGAGAGGGAGACACAGAACCGGAAACAGGCTCCAGGCTCTGAGCCATCAGCCCAGAGCCTGACGCGGGGTTCGAACTCACGGACCGCGAGATCGTGATCTGGCTGAAGTCGGACGCTTAACCGACTGCGCCACCCAGGCGCCCCGTGTTTCTGGTATTTTCTAATGAAATTTAATATCTTATTAGTTTGGCTCTATGTTCTTTATCCTTGATTTTTTTAAGATGATTTTTTTAGAGGAGTTTTAGGTTCATGGTAAAATTGAGAGAATGGTCGCTATTTCTCATATATCCCTTCCCCCACTGCGTCCTGCATAGCCTCCTCCATTATCAACCTCTCCCACCAGAATGGTACATGTGTTACAATCAGTGAACCTACAGTGACACATCAGTGTCACCTAACTTCATGATTTACATTAGGATTCTCTTTTGTTGTACGTTCTGTGGGTTTGGACAAATGTATAATGGCATATATCCATCATAATAGTATCATGCAGAGTATTTTCACTGCCCTTAAAATCCCCTTTGTTCCCTCTCTTCACCTCCACCCTTGGGAACCACTGATCTTTTAACCATCTCCATAATTTTGCCTTTTTCCAGGTGCTACCTGCCCATAGTCCCAGCTACTTGAGAGGCTGAAGCAGGGGGATTGCTTGAGCCCAGGGGTTCTGGGCTGGAGAGCACTAACACTGATCAGAAATCTGCACTAAGTTCCACATCATTATTGTGTGGAACTCCTCTCGGGAGTGTTGCCTAAGGAGGTTAGGTTGCCCTAGGAGAAATGAACTGGCCCAGGTTGAAATGCAACAGGTCAAAACTCCTGTGCTGATTGCCATATTAAAAAAATTATTATTATTATTTAGTTTATTTACTTATTTTGAGAGAGAGAAAGAGCATGCAGGACAAGGGCAGAAAGAGAGAGGGAGAGAGAGAATCCCAAGCAGGCTCTGCACTTTAAGTGCAGAGCCTGATGTGGGGCTCAAACTCACAAACTGCGAGATCATGACCTGAACTGAAACCGTGTCAGACGTTTGACTGAGCCACCCAGGCACCCTGAACATCTTTTCATACTTGGGAGATTTTAGCTTTCATTTTTATTAACTTACTCATCTATTACTTTCACATAGATATTAAGAATTTTGAGCATATATAGTTATGATTTGCTTATGATTATTAGCGTTGTAAATGTCTTCTTTCTCCCTACCTGAGTTTTAATGGTTTTATGATTTACAGAGATATTTTTGAATTCTGAAGTAGGCAAATTTATCCAGTTTTTTTTTTCCTAAGAATTATAATTTTTTGTATCTTAATTAAAGAGATCCATTTCTACTCTAGATCTTAATTTTCTTCTAAAAGTTGAAATAAGTTGCATTTCAATTGTAGGTTCTTAACTGATGTGGACTTTATTTTTGTATATGATAAAAGATAGGGAACACAACATTCTTTTTGTACATAATGAATAATCATTTGTTCCTGCACCATCTCTTATGTGTTCCCTCTTCTGTTCCATTGTTCTGTTAGTCTGTGTCTGGTCCCACAGAATAGTGACATCATTATTATAGCTCCATAATAACTCCTGATAGCTGAGAAGGCTAGCTACCCACATTGATCTTCTTTAGGAGCACATTCACATTGATCTTCTTTAGGAGTGTTTTGGCTGTAATTGATCGCCTAGTTTGCCATGAAAATTTTAGAATCCCTTTGCCATTGTCATGAGGAGCTATGTAGGCACTGTGATCGTAATTCTTTTGAATTTATAGATTAATTTCTCAAGAATCAATATATCTTCATGGTTTTGCATTTTCCAGTCTCTGTATATATGAGATGTCTCTCTAGTTATTTGGATCTTATTTTATATCTTTTAACAAAGTTTATATATATGTATGTGTGTGTGTATATATATATGTGTTATATATATATATGTGTGTGTTATACATATATATATATATATATATATATATATATATATATATATACACATGTTTTTCTCTTGCTAGATGCTGTGTGCTTTATACTTTTCATTGTTACAGTCAATGACATTTTAAAATTCCACATTTCTGGGGTGCCTGGGTGGCTCAGTTGGTTAAGCATCAGACTTCAGTTCAGGTTATGATCTCACAGTCTGTGAGTTTGAGCCCCACATCAGACTCTGAGCTGACAGCTCAGATTCTGTTTCCCTCTCTCTCTCTCTTTGCCTTTCCCCCACTCATGCTCTGTCTCTCTCTCTTTCTCTCCCTCCCCCCTCCAAAAATAGACATTAAAAAAATTAAAAAAAAAGTTACACATTTCTAATTGTTGATGTATCATATTGCTGTTGAATTTTGTGTACTGAATTTATATTCAGCAATCTTACTGATTTTTCTTACTAGTTTAATAACTCATGTGTTTGGATTTTCTATGTAGACAGTTGGGGTTCAGGATAAATGTCAGTTTTGTTGCTTCCTTTCCAAACGTATCATTTTCTTTATTTTTTCATGTGATGCTTTATTGGTCAACACCTCAAGTGTGCCTAATTATTTTTAGATAGACATCATCTCGCCTTTACTTGTCATGATCCAGAAATGTAATTTGGATGTATAAAACATAGAATATTGGCTTTTTGTTTTATCTAAGGTATTCTCCTAGGTGTCCTTTGTAAACCAAATTTCTTATATCAGTTTGTTTTCTTGCTATTTTCCAAAATAGAAATCAATAATTTAAGAGTTCTGGTTAGTTGGCTTCCAATTAGTCAAAGGTCTACTATAGGATCCCCTAAAACATATTTGTTTTAGTGCTAATGCAGTGAACATCTTTCTATGGCTCCTCTAGTGAAGACTTGTAAAAATGTCATTAGTTCTTTGCTAGATTGCTTTGCTGTGCTTGTTGACTACCTGTTTTCTTATTCCCTCCTGGTGGACCCGATCACCCAGGGTGAAGAGAGGGGCAAATTAAACACCAAGCCTCCTAGATTGCTCTGAACCTCTACTTGGAGCATTAAGAAAGAACCTACTTTTTCCAGTCCAAGATTCCTGATTTCAGAATTTCTTTTCTAGCAGTATGCTAAGGAAAACTAGAAAAAATCAGACGGAGAGTTGCCCAAATGATACATTATTAAATCTAACTCCACAAACACTGGTGGAAAAGAAGTGCCTGAAAATTCTTCGGTAATCACAAACTCATGGTATACGCAGGTACCCTTCTTGGCCGTTCATTGCTTTCAGCGCAAACTGTGATGCTGTAATTAGCACAACCTAGTTGAAAGTTAGCTCCATATGGATTGAAATGAGGAGAGATGTGATTTCCCTCCCAAAAACCCCAGGGAGCTGTTCAGGGAGCTGAACAAAGTTAAACAGGTGGCTAGGAGGAGGTCCACATCAGGTACTATGCTTCCAGATCCCCTTGCCTGACACACACTTGTGTTAGGGTGGCTGTGTTACTTTTGTCAGAAAACCGTACAGAGCATCCAACCTCAGCCTTCTCATCTGTCCTGTCTTCAGTCTGACATCACTGGCAAATATTGTAATATTGTAGATCTCTATTGTCCTATATATTCTAGGATTGTGATACTAGAAACATAAAATCTCCCCTTTTACAGAGATTTGTTTGAGTTTTATGCATACCACCTTTCATAGAAGATACCAGATATTTGATTTTTATTCCATACTCCCTCCTCATTTTTTAAAACCTAGCAACAGTGGAATAAAACTTTCAGGGTTTACTTTGTACCTAATCTAAATTCATACCTGATAGCTACAGAAGGATTCAACTCAAGGTTAGCTTTAGGTCATTTGAAATAAAACTATCTCTGATAAATTTCCTAATTACTTTGTTTATGTTACTGATTTACTATATCTTTATATGTTTTAGGGGATCCTATGGTAGACCTTTGACTAATTGGAAGCCAACTAACCAGAACTTTTAAATTATTAATTTCTATCTTGGAAAATAGCAAGGAAACAAACTGATATAAAAATTTGGTTTACAAAGGACACCTAGGAGAATACCTTAGATAAAACAAAAAGCCAATATTCTATGTTTTATACATCCAAATTACATTTCTGGATCATGAAAAGTAAAGGTGAGATGATGTCTATCTAAAAATAATTAGGCTTGTTACCATCATTATCATCATCATCAATATTACACTCTTCTACCAAGGTTGGGAAATAAGCTAATTTTTTAAGTTTATTTCTTATTTTATTTATTTTGAGAGAGAGAGAGATAAAGAACAAGTTGGCATGGCAGGGGAGATTGGGGGACAAAATCCTAAGCAGGCTCTGTGCTCTCAGCATAGAGCCTGATGTGGGGTTTGAACTCATGATCCATGAGATCATGACCTGAACTGAAATCAAGAGTCAGATGCTTAACCTACTGAGCCACCAAGATGCCCCATAAGCTAATTTTGTAATGCAGTGTTTAGTATTTATAGAAAAAAACAAAACACCCAAACTCAAACATCTTAGTCAATGAGTTTTACATTAGTCATGGAATTCAATGATCTAATACCAATGCTGTGGTACATGTCAGGTTATAGAAGTTTTACTGTATTCTGCAAATCGTACTTGCAATAAAATATGTGAAAGTAAACCAAGAGTGAAGTTGACATTCTGTTTACACACTGAAATTTGAATATGTGCCTCAGTTGTCCCGGTGATCACTTTATTCACACAGAGATTTTTTATAACTTTATAAGTCAGAACCATTATTATATTAGAGAAAAATCAAGTATGAATATTTTTAAAAGCTCATATTCATCTATTTCAGTGCTAATGTGTCCATCTCCTTTACCATCTTAAACCTCTGTCAGAACACCTGCTTTGATTGCTCACTCATTTAAATCTTAATCCTTGGGATTTGCTCTGTGCCTTTGAGCACAGAAAGGATTTTTATTTTATTAGCCAAAAAAAAAAAAAAAAAAAAAAAAAAAAACCCCAAAAAACAAAAAACAAAAAACCAGTCAGGATTAAAGCAGTGCTTTGGGTGAGTTGAGTCTATACAAAATCTTCACCAGTGAGTTTAAATCTTTGAAGGCCTTTTTTTTGTTGTTGTTGTTGTTCATCTGATGGAACACTTCTCGAAGGTAGGATATTCTGAGTCTGCCTTTAAGTAGCAGTTATTAATCACATCTATCAAATAGAATATTATGGCCCCAAAGCCATATTCTGTGTTCTTTAGGCCAATCTGTACTTTGGATTTAACCAAAAGGAGTATATAACAAACAACTTTCTCAACTTAAAAGTTTTTTTTTTTCCTTTCCCATGCATAATTGGCTTAAAAAAATTCTGACATTTTTCATTACTGTATTAAATTAAATTATGCCACACGTTCAAAAGTTCAGCAACATCAGTGTTATGTTGCCACAAAGCTAGATTTGTGTTTCCTGCTACTGAGCCTACATTTTATTAAGCAATCGTAGTTTACTCACTTAGAACCTCTGTGGCCTGTGTGTCTAAGTCCCCACTTTCAACCATCCATAGGAACTGCAAAGAGCAGAATTGTTTACAGAGATGAAAACCAAGGGCTAGAAAGGACATTGCATACATTGGCCGATACTTAGGTCACCTTACCCTGATTAGCAAACACAGATAAGATGCAAACTTAAAATTTCTTCCTTGCCGAAGACTACATTAAGTACGGGAAGGGAAAGCTAAATTTGGATTTGGGGTTGTTGATTCATAGACATTTCAAATCAGGGGATGGTCTTGGACTGCAAAGACCTCTTCTATACAAAGGATTGTTATCATTTTTCTATTCTCACATGTTTACAACCGAGTTTATCTGGAAACAATTTTAGAGTCAAGTAATTTTGCTCAAGTAGTATCTTCAGTGTATCTCTGAACAAACTGCAATAAGAAGTATGGTGAGAGGAATGGAAGCATTTTGCTTTTCATGGCTCCTCACAGGGCCTTCAAGGTCCCATGCCAGACCCTTGGCCAAAATATTTATGCAAGGAATATATATGTGGGTAAGTGGTAGATTATAAATATAATCTCTTGGAAATAACCATGTCTGAGCACTGTCTGTACTTCCCACATCAGCAAAATGACAGATTAATGTAGCCTATGTTGGACTTTACCCTGATACTTTTTGTCTCTCTACCTTTGGGGATCTAAAACTATCTGTATCTCTCTCGACATATAGATATAGATACATCTACATACTATATATTAATTTACATATAGATGATATTGTTTATATATACAGATAGATAGACACACACACGTATAATATATGCTGCCATCTAGATGCTGTAAGTGTTAAAAATCTATTCAGAATTTTCATTGCTGCTGAACCTCCCTCACTATAATGACTACATATATTAGTTTTAGCAACTATTTTAATTATTCAGAATGCCATGTCCATGCAAATTATGTAACCACATGATAACATTATAGTCCATCAAAATCAATAATCAGTATAATTAATATGAAAAGTCTCAAAAGTATTATTTCTACTCTCCATAGTTGACTGTGCTCTTTAAGTAGCTGTGGGAAAGATTTAAAACCAGGACCATTGACAAAGGGCTAATGAAGCTGGAATTATTTTATTGATAAAGAAGAAGTTGAGTATCCTGGTCCACACCCAGCATCTGTTGTTTATCAGATGTAACACTGACAAAACACCCATATGGTCTGATCTCAGCTCCCTCACCTTCTTCTGTGCCTTAGAGAGCTAGTATGGGGGTAAAGTAGGACAGGTATGTAAAAGAGCTTTGTTAAGTCAAAAGCTGTTATACAAAAATGCAGAGTGGCCACTGTTATTTTATTACTAAATAATATTCACAGAAATAGACACAATCATGGAATCTTTTAGTTAGAGGGACTTGGGGCTCTTCAATCTAGCCCTCCTTCCAAAGCTTGAATCTCCTCTGCAACTTTGCTCCCCTTCCCCAAGTGGTTATTTGTCTATTAACTGAATTGGTACAATGGATATTGAACCACCATGTTCAAAGCAATGTACTAGCCATGCAGGACATCAAGACAAAACTATATTTAATTTATTGGTACAGTACTTTGTCTTAACTTTTTTCAGGAAGGATTTAAAGTGACTCCAAAACAAGTAAGATATTATTACTTACCTTGACTTTGAAGTCACAATGAAGCATTCACTAAATCCAGAGATAGCCTATTCTATCTTTGAACTTTTGTGACTATTGAGATGTTCCTCACCTTTCCCTTAACTTCTAACTATTGGTCCTGTTGCTAGCACGCACTTGGACTCGTACTAAATGCACTCTCTTACACTGCCACCCTTTAATACTTAAAGATACCTCTTCTGTTGCCTGGGTTTCTCTTCTCTAGGCAATATATCTCTGTTCTTTAAATGTTTTCCAGAAAATTATGTCAGCGTCTTTCACAATCATGATGGTCATATTCTAAATTGGTCATTTGCCTTTTAGAGCATCTCAGTTCTGTTTAGCCATCGACCACATTCTGGATATCATGCTGTGCAGTTTGGCCCACTCCTTCTCTAAACTGCCGGAGTCCAGCCCCAGCAGGTCCAGGGGTTCCCGAAGGATGAACGGCGTCAGCGAAAAAGTGAAAAAAAAATAAAACAAAAATAAAAATGGACACAAACAACAGCAGTGTGTTGAACTGGCTGCTTTATTGTGGCAAATGTGGCATTATATTTGTTAGCAATTTCCTTGTAGCATACATCATCTATGTTTTCTAGCATTACCTAATTCTAAAAATGTTCCTATGTGTAATCACCTTTTAAGGAATAACATGGTTATTTTCTCATAACATTCCCTCCTGCCCTTTGCTTATTGATTAATTTCTTACATTATTTTCATTATGTATCTATGTTTATCTATAATCTATAAAGCATTTGCTTTGCTGTTTTCATGAAAGGTCATTTATCTCTCAACACCTCAAGTGGAACAGTTACAGGGACATGTGACTTCTTAGTTGTTTCCCTGAACCATTTGTGGTTTGAGGAACAAAAGTGTTCGCCTCGGTCTGAGGTGTCAGGAGGGGGCCAAGAGGGCCTTAGGAACCCACGCCTTATGCATTCCCAGAGAGACAATGCACCTAGGAACTAATGAACCATTCTGTACCTTAACCTACTAGGTTCAATCATCATCTGGAATGCCTCCTGGGGGCCAAGTAGGTCTAGGGGTTGGAGTAACTGGTGCCCATAGAAACACTCCTTTGTTGCCGGAGTGGGGCTTTTAAATCCATTTATCTCTCCTTTGCTGGCAAATGTATGAGGCTATCCTTCCTTTAGGTAGAGGAGTCTTTATAGGGGGTGGCAAGGGCTAAATGTAGGGCCACACAATTTCCTTGCGGGACCTTGTTTCTTTCCCAATGGTTCTTTTCCCAGGGGGCCTGTCGAGGGCAATTCCCCAACAGACAATTCCCCAGGTACTTTTATTAAGGCCAAATTACATACAAGCAGAGTACAAGAAGCTTCTCTGTTTGTGGGCCACCCAGCAGTCCTGATCCATCCACCGCCCAGGCCCTGCCATCAGGCCGGTTGGATAGCTCGGCTTGCAGCACTAAACCTTTAAAAAAATTTTTTCTAATTCCATGTACACATCTATTTCTTTAGAGCCTTCTCCATCCTGACCTTAATATAAGAACTTGCCTGCAAAATTCCCGTAACTTCTATTTCCCAGTTAACCCCTCATTGTTGATCAGAATTTAGTACAGACTAGAGTTTTCCTACTAACTTATAACTTACATTCTTGAACAGAAGTTATCTATAATGAAAATCAGGAAATTAACACATAGCCCCATTTGATTATAATAATCAGCTATTGTTCAGCAGCACTGAAAAGAATAAATATACCTAAATGGATTGTTGATAGAATGGCATATTTTGGATATGTCACTTAGAGGATAACTAAGAGAGATGAGTGCTATGGTTTTCAATAAAATAAATCTAAATGCCTCTTTCATCAGAAGAACATAAGACCACAAGAATATGAAAGATTTGGGGCACCTGGGTCATTCAGTTGGTTGAGTATCTGACTCTTGATTTCGGTTCAGGTCGTGATCTCACAGTTCCTGAGATCAAGCCCCATGTCAGGCTCAACACTGATAACACAGAGCCTGCTTGAGATTCTCTCTCTCCCTCTGCCCCTGTCCTGCTCATGCACACTCTCTCTCTCTGTGTCTCTCTCTCAAAATAAATAAATAAACATTTTTAAAAAAATTGTTACCTCAATTGGAAAAAGTTCAGTTGAGTAAAATTTTTTTAATTTTTTTAAATTTACTTTTTTTTTTAAGTTTACCTCCAAATTAGTTAGCATATAGTGAAATAATGATTTCAGGAGTAGGTTCCTTAATGCCCCTTACCCATTTAGCCCATCCCCCCCCCACAACCCCTCCAGCAACCCTCAGTTTGTTCTCCATATTTATGAGTCAGTTGAGTAAAATTTTTAAGATCCTTTTTTCAAAATTGAAGTGAAGGACTTTGGTTTTAGTTACCACATAAAAGAAACTAGAAGTAATTGTTGTCATCCCTCCTCCAAGAAAAAAGCGGTACAAACTAAAAATCAATAACTCTTGCAGACCCAGTAGAGGACTGAGGTTGGAGAGCATACCACCACCCGAAAATATCTAAGAAACCACTGAATCCGATTCCCTGGAGCAAAAGTTGCTGGAGCCATAAACAGAAATATGTGTATGATAGTTTTGATAAACTACTGAGTGTGGTTAGGGCCACAGTGGTTGGTGAAGAGCACACTTTCATGAACCTTACAAGGAACCCCACTGGCATCTCATGGTGAATTTGAGAAAGAGCCCTTCACAGCCCTGGCAAAGAAAAGGGAAGATGACTCATTTTAAAATAAACCCAGAGTGTATTCTACAACAAGGAACTAGTTAGTAGAGCATTATCCCACCTCCGATAAGGGCATTGCTCCTCTTCCTTGTCCTCTCTAGCTTTCTGGTCAGACCAAGTGTTGGGGAAGCCACATTGTTTCAAGTTCTAAAAGTATGCTAATCACAGACTTAAAATTTAGAATATAAAACATAAAACCCAATAACAAAAAGTATAGCTAAAATATATTTTTCGTCTCTGTCATGGTCAGTTTAAGGAACTAGAAAGAGAAGTAAGTATACAAGGGAAGGGAGAGTTATGAGGTGTTATTAAGAGATTAAAATAAGAGTACAAAAGGATCAAACGAGAGACAGAGTGACATGGAGATAGAAGTGAAGGGAAGAGCACTGTGGTTACTTACCTGGCCTACATTTGAATAATAGTTCCATGTGCATTTTTATCAGTGTGATTTGGAGTAGGTTAAATTCTTGGTCTTAATTTTTTGATCTGTAGAATGGGTAAAATACTATCTACCTCACAGTGTCATTAAGAAAATTAAATTGTCTAATATTTTTGAGATAATTGACATACTAGTTTCAGGTATACAACACAATGATTCAGTATTTGTATGTACGTCAAAATGATCACCACAGTAAATCTACGTGATATCCGTTGCAACACACAGTTACAATTTTTCTTGTGGTAAGAACTTTTGGGATCTACTCTCATAGCAACTTTCATACATACAATGCAGTATTATTAGCTATAGTGCTCATAACTAAAACATATATAATCCTATATATTGTCTCTTATAACTGGAGATTTGTACCTTTTAATCTCCTTCACCCACTTTACTCACTCCCCCACCTCCCACCTCTGGCAACCATCAATGTGTTCTCTGTATCCATGAGTTTGTTTTTATTTGTTTGTTTTTTAGATTCCACATAGAACATATGGTATTTGTCTTTCTGACTTATTTCACTTAGCATAATGCCCTCAAGTTTCATATGTGTTGTTGTAAATGGCAAGATTTCCTTTAATGGCTAACTAATGTTCCATTGTATGTATATGCCACATGGTCTTTGTCCATTCATCTATTCATAGACACCTAGGTTGTTTCTGTGTCTTGATTATTGTAAACAATTCTGCAGTGAACCTGGGGATGCACATGTCTCTTCAAGTTGGTGTTTTTACTTCCATCAGATAAATATCCAGAAGACTTGTTGGGTCAAACAGTAGTGCTATGTTGCATTTTTTGAGGAAGCTCATACTGTTTTCCAAAGTGGCTGCACCAGTTTACATTCCCACTAACAGCATGCGGGGCACCCTTTTCTCCACGTTCCCACCAACACTTGTTATTTCTTGTCTTTTTGATATAAGTCATCCTGGCAGGTTTGAGGAGATACCTGACTGTGATTTTGATTTGGACCTTCCTGATGGTTAGTGAGCACTTTTTCCCTGACTTTGCACACTTTTTCATGTACCTGTTGGCTATTTGTGTATCCTTTTTTTGGAAAAATGTCTACTCAGATCTTCTGGGCATTTTTTAATCAGATTTTTTTTTCTGTGTTGTTTTGCTATTGAGTTACATAAATTATCTAATGTTTAAAGTGCTTATTATGGTACTAGGCATATAGAAAGTTTTAAATAAGTGATAGCGATTACTATTATATATAGTCATATAACAAGGAAAATAAAGGTAAGTCACTTGGAAATAGAGCAAAACCATCATTGCCTAATGACTTCAGTTTTGTAGTTGTTTTGGACATTGTATCACAAGTCTTTAAAGTTAAATTACCTTTCTTGCAAGTCTAGGCATAATGCCTTCAAGTTTCATCTGTGTTGTTGCAAATGGCAAGATTTCCTTTTTTAAATGGCTAAGTAGTGTTCCATTGTATATATATGCCACATGGACTTCCTAGTTGCCCTGAATGTGAGGATAAAAAATCACTTATGTCTCATTTATAGGAAACAGAACAACTTCCTCATGTTTCCCTCATGGGTACAACCTGACAGTTTGGTAGAAAAACCAATCTGTACACTTTCACTTTAGTAATTCCTATCTTAATTGTTATTAGCTAATTTGATCAATTATTTTTGGAAGGGTTAAGAAAAATCTCACATTCAGATTTTACTGCATATTTCTGTAGAAATGTTAAATTAAGCAAAAGTACCACAATGCAAGATTGAATTTGCACTTCAAATTGAACTTCCTGTTACAGAAGCAATAGGGTAGAACCCAAGGGTAACAAAGAAAAAAAAAATCACTCTGAGCTCACTCCTCTTCCAGGCCTGTAGATACAACAGCCTCAGGCGCTGAGGGCTGTCAGCAGTATTTCTGCAGGAACTTCAGTTAGCAGCTACCCCCAAGAGTCTGAATCAGTTATGAATATGACCCTTGTGTCAAAAAGTAAAGGTCACAAGTCACTTACTCCTCCTGGCATAGAAAGACCTGGTAGAAGGGGAAAAAAGGCACTTGGAAGCATATTTTCTTAACATGCAAAGCATCCTGTGCCTTTGCAAACATCTGAGATATTTTTGGATGGCAGATGGAAATTTACTAAAAGAAATGTGGAAATTTGTATTGAAAACAGCCTCTGTAGTCTTAAACTAAAACTTCCATTTGTTTGGGAGAAGGGGGCACCTTCTCCTGTGGTTCATTTTGTGTTAAATTAAATCCGTATTTTCATGCTGTGAGACTGGGGTAGTGCCATTTATTAAATTAACTGGAAAATTTGGCAACTCCTTAGTTTTGCCCACATGGTCAAGAAGTTTGCCTATCTCTATGGAATAGCTTGAGTAGAGCCCTTTAAAGTTGGTTGAAAAAGATGGAAATTATCCAAACATTCAACCATAGTAGAGAAGCATTCTCTTTCACTTGGGAAAATACAATATATCCATTTAAAACAATATTAAACCTCCACATTCTGACTCATTACAGTAAGGCTGATGGTCAGGGTTTGGAAGTGTGCTACTAAGTATGCATTTAACTAAATAAAAAGTCTTTGAAACAAACATACAAAATTTGCATGGAAAAACAATTGGATAGATGCCAAAATGCTGACCTTTTTTATAATAAGGATACAGGATTGTTATCCTTTCCTCTGGTCTTATGAACTTTTGCCAACCTTCTATCACATACCTATAAAGTTTCTTTAAAAAAATTCCTTCTTAAGAAATTTGATGTGACAAATTTTAACTGAATGTACATAGGTGCTGGCCAGGTGCTGTGCTGAGGTACAGAGAGGAATGGGATACAGATCCTGGGGGGACTCTCAGTCTCAAAGAGAAGGCAGAAACATATATAATGAAACATATGCAGGTACAGACTGTCCAGAAAAAGGAGTGATCTCCTGGAAGTGAAGGGGAGGTCAGGAAGGTGGTGAGAAAGTTAGCAATATGATATCTGGAGTAAAATGGGTCAGGCACAGGGACAGCTAGTGCCAAGGGGCAGGCAAGACCATTCTTGGTGCGACTGAGAAAATGCCAGGCTAGAGCGGGATGAGTGATGGCAAAAAGTACTAGAGGGTAAGTGTAGAGTTAAAGACACAAATAGACTCTGGGACACTGTATGGACTTTTACTGTGAGTGAGATAATGAGCCATTGAAGGTTTTTAATCCAGGAACAGACCTTGTTGGATCACTGTTTTAATGGGAGTCTTTGGGCAGCTGTGTTGAGAATAGACTCTAGGGACAAAGGTATGAAGTACAGTATAAGTGAGAACTCTGGGACAGTGATCCAGGTAAGAAATAATAATGACAAAATCAATGAAAATAGCAAGTGGAGGACTTGGAGGCAGTCAAATTCTGTAGATATTTTTAAAGTAGAGCCAAAAGGGGTGCCTGAGTGGCTCAGTTGGTTAAGTGTCTGACTTTGGCTCAGGTCATGATCTCATGGTTCATGGGTTTGAGCCCCACATTGGGCTGTCAGCTGTCAGCATATAGCCCACTTCAGATCCTCTGTTCTCCTTTCTCTGTGTCCCTCCCCTGCTTGTGCTCTCTCTCTGTCTCTCTCAAAATAAATAAAAATTAAAAAAAATAATAAATTAAGGCCAAGAGACTTCTGATTGGTCCACTAAGATAAACTGAGGCACCAAGAATGATGCCAAGGATTTCAAGCCAAGATCACCAAGGAAGGGAAATAGAGAAGGGAAAAAGACCAAAAAGTAAGCACTGAGGCACTCCAACATCAAGAGTGTGAGGACAAGAGGAAGAACAAGAAAAAGAGACTGAGAACAAAAAAGAGGAGATACCTAGAAGAGTATATTCTGATATTCTGGAAGCAGCTGAAGAATGTACATCAAGGAAGAAGGAGTGATTGATTGTGTCAAATGCTGCTGATCCAAGTGGAAACCCCTGGGCATCTTGACAGCCGTTTCAGTACAGTGGTGGGGGTGAAAGCTGCAGTAAAATAGTTGTAAGAGTGGACAGGAGAACGATGATTGGAAAAGCAAGTATAGATATTTCTCTTCAAGTGTCAAGGACGTATTTCCTTCAACACTCCCTGAAGTGTTGCTATGACACTGTGCAATATCTTGTGAGGAACAGAAAAACTTAAGACAGGAAAAATTACAGTTTGTTTGGTTGTGGATGGGAACAATCCAATAGGCTGTGAAAATTTGATGCTAAGGAGAGAACAGGAGAATCTCTGGAGAGATGTGCTTGAGTGAGTGACAGGGCCTGTACCTAAGTGGAAGCATCCATTTCAGATAATGGGTGGTTCATCTGTGCAGTTGTGTGGGAGGATAGACTGGGAGTCCCCATGGTGGTAGGTAGGTAAATGCAGTGTTTGGAGTATGTGGATATGTTCTGACTGCTACCATTTTTTCCAGTCAAAGAGGAGGCTAAGTGATCAGCTGGAAACGAGATTGGAAAAGATGTTGAGAGTTTGAGGAGAGAGATGAATGTATTAAATATGAGAGGGAATGATTGGACTAGGGGAAAATAGTGCAATTAGTAATCGACAGCACCAAGTGCCCTTCTGAGTTTCGCTGCCATCAAATGGAAGTGAAACAAGTCTGTGTGGTGGAGTGCTTCACCAGTCTGTTCTAAAACCTCTGTCAGCTGTGTGATTGCAGCTGGGCGGCAGGCAGGGATTAACCTAGGTTGTGGCTTTGCCAAGAATTAATGTTGATATGAGATGAGCAAAGGAGTTGAAGGTGCATGCAAGGGGGTGAAGACAATGATTAATCATGGGATTTAACCTAGAGAAGGAGTGAGAGGACATCAGCTTGACAGTTCATGCTCCTTCCCAGGCACTGAGGTCCTCATGTGCACATGAGCAAGAAAGCAAGAAAGTGACAGATTTCTTACTCTACGGTCACTAACCTTACTAATATTTACACTGGGTCTCATTTGTTGAGAACTAGTATTTGGATATTGTGATGGCATTGCTGGTGCTTCAGATATGTCCTTCTGGATCATTTTAGGTGGGGAGAAAGCAGATCCAGGTCTCTGTTAGGGGAGCTGGCTCAGCTGATAACCACATACTGGTCAAAGTAGGTCAAAAAAGTTTTCTGAGACTGTCTAATTGCTCTTCTTAATTGTGTTAAGTAGGCAGTTTCATTTGCAGAAATTTATTTTCAAAAAATAAAAAAATAATAATATAAATTCCTATAGGACATTAAGGCCTAATGCCTTAGAGACAATTCAGGACCTCTTATCTTCTCTCCAAATTGTGTCAAGGCCTTTAATAATTTAAATCATCTGTGCTTGAATTAACACACCTGATTCTAAAGAAGAAGAAACGAGTAGAGAGACAGTGCTTGCAACTACACACACACACACACACACACACACACACACACACACACACACACACACGCCTCTATCTTGTATTTCTATTCAATTCTGTGCTCCAGGCCTTGGATGAGTTTGTTATCTTGAAACATTGTATTAAGCTAGATGATAACAAAGTTCAAAGACTGTTTTCATTTGTGAATACAGAATTTTTCTTACAGAGTTAGTGGTTATTTTTTTAATAAAAAAGAAAATTATTTCGGAGGCATTCTACAACATACTTGGTTACTGATGTCTGATGTGGTAGTACCCAAGAATTTCTCCAATTGTTTTAAGATAGATAATGGAATTATTAAAACTAATAGTTACATTGAGTAATTATTAAATAATTTCAAGTGAATATTGTTTTCCTATTAGAAATACATGTAGGGGGGTGCCTGGGTGACTCAGTTGGTTAAGCGTCTGACTTTGGCTCAGGTCATGATCTCACAGTTCGTGGGTTCGAGCCCTGCGTCGGGCTCTGTGCTGACAGCTCAGAGCCTGGAGCTTGTTTCAGATTCTGTGTCTCCCTCTCTCTCTGCCCCTCCCCTGTTCACGCTCTGTCTCTGTCTCAAGAAAAAATAAACATTAAAAAATTTTTTTAAAAAAGAAATACATGTAGGTCATTTAGCACTTAAAGGGTATCAAGTATAAATCACCTTGTTTTTTCTTGGCCTCCATGCTTCCATTGGAATCCAAAAGGCGTCGCCAACCCCCATGTGTTTCTGATAAGATTATACACTCTCTACTTGAGGATTAGCAGAAGTGAAGGAGTCCCAGATCTCAACCTCCTCCTTTCCAATCTACTGCCAATGACCTAAAATCCATAGCCTTGATGGGACCATCTATCATGAGTCCATTAGGACTAATCCCTTCATGTCCTATATCTTAGCTTTTGCAAGATCGCCACATAGCATTTGCATTTTTAAATTCAGTGTTCAAATCTTATTCTTCATTTTGTCTGAACAATATGCAGTTTTTGATACAGCTAGGTGTTCCTTCCTTCTTGAACTTCTTTCTCCGCTTGGATTCCAGGATGCTGCATTTTTCTGCATTTGATTGAAATGGTTTTTCTTTTTTACTATTCTTTGCTGGTTTATCATTCATGTCTCAAACCTTTTAGTACGAATGTACCTCAGGGCTTACTCCCTCAGTGATTCATTCAGTCTCATGGTTTTAAATAGTTGATGGTTCTCAAATGTATTTCTTAGCTCCTCAAATCAAGACTTGTACAAGTTTTCAAATCAAGACTCGTACAAGGTTTCTAATAGGCATGCCAAACTTAGCATGTCTAGAAACAAATCTCTGAACCTTTTTCTTCAGTTTCTCCCTCAGTCTTACTACCACAGTATATATCAACTTCATTATGATGGTCTTTTGATGCATTAACTTGGCTAGGCTATAGTCCCCCATTATTCAATAAAATATAAATACCAATTTAGGTGTGGCTGTGAAAGTGTTTTGCTAAAGTGAGTAAAGTCCATGATCAGATGAAGTTAAGTAAGGGAAGCTATCCTAGATAAACTAGATGGGACTGATTTAATTAGTTGGTCAACCTTAGAAATATCAGTGAGACTTCCTTGAAAAAGAAGAAAGTCCACTTGTGCATAACAGCTTCTGCCCCTGCCTGACAGTTCCAGCCTCACCTTCCTGATAGCCTGCCCTCTGGATTTCAGACTTGCTTATCTAGTCCGCACAATCATGTAAGCCAATTTCTTGCAAGGGAATGGAATGTGGTATGTGAAGAGACCTTTCTGATTAGGCAAAAAATGTGAGGATATTTGAAGTATTTGTATCCTATGTGTATACACTTACCAGTGAGTGACCTCAGTAAAGGATAATGTTATGAAGCAAGTGGGTAGGATGGCTTATTCTATGAATACCCCTCTTTCCTGACTCCTGACATTATTTAATGGGCTCATGAATAAAGTGGCCATTGTGGCTGGGTTAGAGGTTATGTATGCATGGGCTCAGCAACATAGACTTCCACCTACCCAGAGGAGTGGCTACAGCCATTGCTATTTTCCAGCAAGAGATACCAATCCAACCCCAAGTCCCCAGTATGGCACCATTCCCTAAGTAGATCAACCAGCTAACTGGTGGCAGATTGTTTACCTCTTCCATCATGGAAGGGACAGTGCTTTGTTCTTACTGGAACAGATGCTTACTCTAGGTATGCATCTGTCCTCCCCAACACTTCTGCCAAAACATGAGGAGATTCATTATATACGCTCAAAATAGGATGTACCTTTCCCCCCAAATGTGTAACATATCTTAAGTCATTTTAAGGAATTGCAAGAGATTCAGAAGGTGGTAAAAAGTTTACATCCAAGTATTCAGGGAGTATTTATAAAGAAATGTGATTTGGGCTGGGTCTTCAAGATCAATTAGTCTCGTTTGGAAATACAGAGAAGAGACATCTGATTATTTCACACCAGTGGCACCACATAAATGGAATTTGGAATAGAGACTTCATTTGGGGAGTGTGGGATAGAATGTGTGGTTTATCTATAGAATGCCTGGAATTGTCTTTAGAGTTTAGATTTTAATCCTGTAAGAAATAGGAAGTTAGTGATAGCTTGTGAATTGAGAACTGACTTAAGCAAAATGAAATTTTAGAGCATATTGTTTACAGGACAGGTTGGGGAAGAAATCGTTTTCAAGTAGAGAGATTAAGTGCTCTGCTATTATACTAGTTCAGATGTAAGAGAATGAATCCTGATGTCATAGTGAGAATACAAGATGGACTAAAAGAGGTAGATTTAACAGTGATTTCAAAGAACCAAAAGGACTTCTAAATGGTTTGCATAATGTGTGTGTTATGTGGTGTGTGTGTGTGTGTGTGTGTGTGTGTGTGAATGATGAAAGTAAATTTTGTACGATGTGTGTGTACAGTTTGTAGAATTGAGAAGATAAAAGTAAAAGAGAAAGCAATGATGATGCTATAGTTTTCTTGTTGTGTAATTGAGAGAAGACAGTATTTCCAGTAACAGGAACAGAGGGAGAGAAAAAATTATATCCCGTTTCAGATTAATACCAAACAGTGAGAAGGTGTTGTGTGTCAGGCTCTGTTCTAAGCACATATCGTGTAGTGTCTTATTTATTTTGTGCATAAATCTGATGGTCAGTGCCATTCTCCTTCCCATTAAAATTTTTTTTAATGTTTATTTATTTTTGAGAGAGAGAGAAGAACAGGAGTGGGAGAGGAGCAGAGAGAGAGGGAGACAGAATCCAAAGCAGGCTCCAGGCTCTGCGCTGTCAGCACAGAGCCTGACAGGGGCTCCAACTCACGAACCGCGAGATCATGACCTGAGCCAAGGTCGGATGCTTAACCACCTGAGCCACACAGGCACTCCGTCTCCTTCCTGTTTTATAGACTAAACAATGAAAAAAGGTGAGGCACAAACAAGTTAAGAAACACATGCCATGGAGGCAAATGGAAATATTCAAGTGTAAGTAGTTTAAATATTGGGTGAGTTTTAAGAAGGAAGAGGAATGGAAAGGATATACATATTCAAGTATGTTTCAGGTTATTTATATGGCTTTCTTAAGTCGGTATGCTGGTTTGATGCCCTGGGAATGAAGATAAAGTCATGGAACTAACCCCATTTTAAGCCCAAGAGTCTGGACCAAGATAAAGAAAGTGACATGGCTCTGGCCTTACTTCAATTGATGTTCTTAATTGTAATATTATTGATCTTCTGTAAGAAAGCCTTGGGGCAGAAGCAAAATTAAAATTTATCAGCTTGAACATTAAAATCAATGAGCAAAACATGTGAAAACTTGCATTAATAACTCACAGAAATCACCTTCTCATTGCCTATTTCATCAGACTCACAGTTTAAAAAAGGAGCCTTTCAGATATGGGTCCAATTATGTATACATTTCAAACCTACAGTTCATTTTATAAATGTACCATAAAGATATTTGTAAGCAATGCTCAGTAAAGAACCTTAAATGATTGACCTTTCTGTGGGTGAGTGATCTAGAATTTCAAAGAGATTTGAGATTTCCCCAAGTGTGTTCTATACAATCTTATTCAGCATGTACCTCCTAACAGTTTTGTGTTCAAATAAGTTAGGGAAGTGCTGGCCAAACAGATGTAAGTTGCTTTCTTTGCTCAAAACTATAGGTCTCAAAACTATTCAGATGTCAGTGTAAATTGTGAATCATTCATTAGAGGTAGAGGATTTCCAGTTCCAAAGCTGTAGTATTTCAAAGCTAATTCCTTCTCCATCAAGCTCTTGTTGTGAGGGTTATCCTAACAGACTTGTGTTAAACAAATAATGTTTTGGGAAACACTGATATCAATTTCCTATAAGAGTATAAGAGCATATTTTAGTAAATTATATGTAATATATATCTTATAATATATTTTGTAATATACAATAATATATTATATGGTATCCTATCTGATATATAATTATATAATCTTCTCTTATATGTAATAATTAGACATTGTTTATGTGTATCATTAATGTTATGTTATAATTATAAATTATAGAAGATTCAGAAAATTGTAAGGAAGATAATAAAACATCTCTAATACCCTAATCTATAGATGATGACTATATCATTTTACATATTTCTCTTTTTTTGTTGAAACTATACTACGTATTAATAATTTCGTTCCATTCATTTTGTACTTACATTAGAATGGCTTTCTTATTCCATCAAAATAGTTGTTGAACGCATAAATTCTGACATATTCTGGTCTCTAGAGGATTGCCAGCAGGTGAAGTGGAGAGGAAACTGGATGTATTATTAGGATAACGAAGTTCAGTTTCAATCTTTGGTGTTAATTAGATTCATGACCATGACCTGGTCACTTAACATATTTGGGTCAGAGTTTTTTCTCATTTGTTCCTTGAGGTAATTACCCCAGATGATTGCTGAGGTCATAACCAGCCACTAAATATTATTATTCTGTGATTTCCTCCTATTATATCAGACTACAGGGGTGTCTGAATGACCTTGTATTAGGAGGTTATTAGCTTTCTATATCACTTTTTACATAATACTATGGTTCCATCTTATATGATAACTCATAATCAATTATCCATCAATATTAATTAGAAGAAAGGCACTATTGCTTATGAACTCTTATATTCCCTGGAATACTCTTGTTTTCCAGAAACAGGAAGAAAAAATAAAACAAAAGAGGACATTTTACATTAATTGAAGAATATCAGCTTAACTATTTAACTTAAAGAATCTTAATTCTTACCATTAAAGAGTTTCTTATTAGTTTAATAATTTTCTTCTTGCTTTTAGTGAAATGTGCAACTGATAACACATATAAATTATCCCTAAAAAGATGGGTGAGATATAGATGTATTCGAAGTGATTTAGACCTCACTATTTTCTGCCAAATGTTAAATACATTGCTAAACTCTTGACTGATCCTATTTGGCAAACAAAGGGGTTTGTATTTAGGAAAAGTAAAATCCAGCCATCTCTGTCCATGTAGTCCTGCCCCCTTGGCCCTCCACCTCAAGGACTAGGATTTATTTCTGATTAAAGAGGCTGTGTCAACTAGAAGTCATATTTGTAGTCAATTGTACTGTATTAAATCATCATTTCTCTTTAAGTGTCCAAAAAAAGGAAGTTGCTTTTCTCAGTATGGTTTTCTCATTGCTTATATGCTCTTCCTATTGTTCAGAGTGGATCAGTAGGCCATGCCATTAATTAGATGAACTGTCCTGTGAGACTAATTTTTTTTTCTTAATTTTATGTGAATATTTCCCATGAGCCTATATATTAAATAAGATGCTGGGTTTGGGCCACCTGGGTGGCTCAGTCGCTTAAGCGTTGACTTCAGTTCAGGTCACGATCTTGCGGTTTGGAGGTTTGAACACCACATCAGGGGGCTCTGTGCTGACAGCTCAGAACCTGGAGCCTGCTTCAGATTCTGTGTCTCCCTCTTTCTCTGCCTTCCCACCCCCCCACTCATGCTCTGTCTCTCTCTCAAAAATAAATAAACATTAAAAATTTTTTTTAAAAGCTGCTGGGTGATAGGCAGATAGCAACCTGGTGAGTCTTTCTTTCACTGACTTAGCACCACCCCTATTCCCTCCCCCAATCCCATGAAACTCTCACTTTAAAAAGATTGGCAGTTTGGGTTAGAGAGGGTGTAGGAAATTGTACATATTTAAATACAGTTTCTGTGACCTTGGTATTTAAGCAGAGTTACGTATTTTGAATTTATTTAACAATTTTTGAACATTACTGGAAGGCAAAATGCAAGGTTAAGGAAAGGCAGTACAGAGACCAGTCTGTTCTGCTGTGGACCATGGGTGTGCCAGCAATGAAGTGGCCCTTCAGGAACAGAGTGAGAACTTCACCTACACGTTTCTTAAACAGCATATTTTATTTAAATGAGTATTCCTTGCTTCCTGGGCCATGTTCATAATATTTAATGTTTTCTTTATGCTGCTTTTTCCCCAGAATGTCAATAGGATATTGTGCAAGGGAGAAAGTTTGAGAAGGAATGGTTGAAAAACAAATCCATCCTATTCTGCTTATTCAGAGAATTCCATTTCCATTGTAAATAAGTCACTATATTTTGGATTACATGCCACCTCGTGTTACCTAAAAGTGATACCCCGAAACAAATAGGATAGGTAAAAGCTTGTGCAAAACAAAAGAGAGTGCTAATTTCCTCATAGAAAGGTAGATTAAATTACATGAGTAGATATTTCAAAGAGAATGAAACCTAGGGGAGCCTGGTGGCTCCCCGTTGGTTAAGTGGGTGAAGTGTCCGGCTCCTCATGGGTTTGTGACATTGAGCCCGACATCTGGATTCTCTCTCTCCCTGTCTTTCTGCCCCCCCCCCCATCAAAATAAATAAACTTAAAAAAAAAAGTGTGGGGACTTTCCTACTGGGGACTATACTATATTCTCCCTTTGGTATGATGCAAGGACTTTAAAGTTTAACACATATTTGGCATGCTGTCCATGAGACCTATGTCTTTTTTTCACTACAGACCACTGTTAAAGTAAGTGACCTGCATGGTAGATTTAGACCTAAATGCATATTGTCACATGTATCTCTGATAAATGTAAATTGTGTTAACTTGAGTCCACCCCCAGCCTACCAAATTCTTTTAGCATTTAATTCTGTCATCTAAGATTTCCTTTTATCATTACCCCAACATACTATTACAGATACTACAATTAGAAAGAAATTGTGAGAACCATCATGGACTCTTGTGCTTAAGCTTCTATGTGAGTTATTATAACACATAAAAACAAAACAAAAACAAAAACAAAACAAAACAACAACAAAAAACACTTCTGAATATAGTAGGTAGCTGGGCATTAGGAAATTCTCATTCATCTTCCTAAATGACTGAGAGTCGAGGGTTTGTCTGAAAGATCATTGGCTTGGTCTGTTCTAGAAATTTAAAGCTCTGAAATGGATGCACATGTAGTTATGGTAGAAAGCAGTTCCAGGTGGGTTCATTAAGGGTTGGGGTACCATGTTTGAAAACTATAAATGTACTTGCAGTTATTCTTTTGATTTGATTCATTTGGTACAGCAAACCAGGGATGTTTCAGTCGTATCACATCACTAGGTAAGTGATTTCAAGGGTGGAGTTTATAATTAATGATATCTTATTTCCCTTGAGATGGCTATAGTAGCTGTTGCTATCTTAGACAGTACAGCACTCTTGAACTACATTCTTCTGTCTGTTTGTGCTGCCTTCTTGCTCTCTAACCCTGAGATCAAGAGAAACTCAAAGCATATTTTGGACCAATCACTTCCTTTTAGAGATATGGAAACCCTGACCTGGAGAAGCAATTTGAATTTCATATAACTTTCATGCATCACCAAATGTTATTTTTCTTTTGACTTTTTTTTAACTATACGCATTTAGAAAACATTCTTGATGGGGCGCCTGGGTGGCTCAGTCAGTTAAGCGTCTGACTTCAGCTCAGGTCATGATCTCACGGTTAGTGGGTTCGAGCTCTGCATTGGGCTCTGTGCTGACAACTCAGAGCCTGGATCTTGCTTCGGATTCTGTGTCTTCTCTCTCTGCCCCTTTCCCATTTGTGCTCTGTCTCTTTCTCTCTCTCTCAAAAATAAATAAACATTAAGAAAAAAATAAACAAAAACCATTCTTAGCTCATAAGCTATATGAAACCAGAGGGTGTGTTGAGTTTGGTCAATGGACGATAATTTCCTGACCTCTGTCATAAAACATTTTTTAAAGATAAATAGCTGAGTGAAATAATGAGTGAGAAATGGATGGATAAATTAAAAAGAAAGTGAATGAATTAAATGTAATTAGTATTATATAACCTGGATGGGAAATGGTTCATTATTCAAAAGTTAAACTTTAATAATCACAGACCTAGTTTTGTTTAATTAATGTCTTAATTCAAAAACCATGAAGGGTGCAGATATTATTTCAAGCAAAGTTTATTTTTGCATTATAAAAAAATAATGCCTAGTTATTATAGAACATTAGGAACATTTAGAAGAGTAGAAGAACCAAACACTAGCTCTATTTGGAGACAACTATTATTAATTTTCAATGTATTTGGTAATTTTATATAACTTATACTATGCATATAATACATCTAATTTAAGTTTTTTAATATAGCATGAACAATATCCTGTTGTTATAAGAGTTTTCTTAAACATCACTTTAAACGATAACTTTTCTTTTAATAGCATTTTATTATGAAACGACTTCTTCGGGCACTGATTGCCTCCCTTTTTTATATTAAGTATGTAATTATTTAAAAAATTACAATTCAGCCCTATTTTCCAGCTTGTTAATTAAAGCACAGATATATTTCACAGTCTTTATGGTTCTAAATTGCCTCAGAATCTCTTTCCCTAAAGTCTCCTATTTTCACCTTTTTGGTCCTATTCTTGTGTTGCATCCTCATTCTGGGCTGGTTGACTCCCCCCCACAGGATCCAAGAAGCACCAGGCCCTGTTCTGGTTGCTTAGTTCTACACTGATATCCTGTCCTATATGGCACACACCCCGTGTTGCAGTGACTCATGTTCCCAAATCACTCCTTTCTTTTTTTTTCCCCCCTCTGGGAAAAAAAATCCACTTAAAAATGTGTTTCACTGCTTGATGTAAGCTAGTGGATAGGAGAAAGCCGTTGGATCAAACAAGCATTTTCTTGGAGTGTTTTCCAAGATGTTCCCAGGAAACAGGGCTCTCTGAACTATCATGATTCTTCCCTGAACAGCCAGCACCCAAACTGCAAGGCTGCTCCCGTGAAAGTCCTACAAGTCTCCCCAGCAAGAGCAGATCCCTGTCCCAGATCGTGATCCAAGATGTGTCCAGTGGTGCCTTCCCAAACACAATTCTCCATGCCATGCTGAGAAAGTGGGGGAAAACGCCTGGCTCTTGCAGCTGCAAAATATCTGTTAGTTCCCATTTGCAGCAAGTGATGTTTTCCCAAGCCCTTTGCTGGACAGCAACAGCCAGCATGGGGCTCTGCTTTGCTTGAGAGGTTTTTTTGCCCCAAAGGCAAGGCTATCAGCTCTTTCAGAAATCTGTCCAGGCAGACTGTCTTCTGACATGTCCCTCATCCTGCCTGGAGCCACATATTCAGTCATGGCAGACCAATGTTTATTCCAGTCAGATGGGCCCTTTGGGGTCCCATGCTCCCTCTTCCCCCTCTAAGCTGAGTGTGACTGATTGCAGTTTTGCTGTGCTGGGACAGAGAGCTCTCTGTCACGTAACTGGTCCTCTGCAGAGGCACACTAACTATGCAAAAGGCACAGACATTTCATCTACAGGGATCACTCTTTCCAGGCTGAGGCTGAGAGTCTCTCTTTCCAGAAACCACCAATGTCTGTACTCTCACCAGTTTTCTTTTTTTTTCTCCCTTTCTTCCCCTAGTCCAGAAAACCGTCTGTTTGGAGTGGGTGGAGGAAAGACCATAGGCACTGCTTTCACTGCTAATATTTCTCCCACATCGTTTGTCTCTGCCTCCAAACCTGCTTTTCCCCTAAGGAGCTAGACTTTTAGAAGCCAGCTGTAGGATTGCAACTCTTTTCTCTGCTTTCCACATCCCTCCCTAAGGCACTGCACATGGAAAAGAACAGCAGCTTTAATTGGAGCAGTGCAGCAGTGGGAAGAAGAAAGCCAACTGTCTGGAGGAAAAGATACTGGTTCCTCTCTCAAAAAATATCCTCCTACATTTGGTTAACATAGACTTTGTTTCTCTAACTTATTACCAGGATCCTTCACCTATTAAAAATAAATGCCTTTAAATGTCTGCAGAACACATTATATATACACAGGGTACTTTCAAGCCTTGTACTTTTCAAGGCATTCATATTTATAATCTCATTTCAGGGTTTTTTTTTTTTCTGTAACAGAAACTTAAGAGGGGTTACCTATTTCCTTAATTGCTTCCAAGTGACATGGGAAAGGCAAATAATAAAAAGTGCAGAAATAGCAAAGATTGGAGGTTTATTAATCATCATAGCCATTAATTAATTCAGTGCATATTGACTATTACCATGTATCAGGTACTATAGTAGACATATACCCATATATACCAGATTTCATCACACTTAGCAAATCCTGGATATGATAGATCCTGTACTCACAAGCCAATTTTTATTTTTCTCTGAGGATTTCTTGATACTACTTTTAATATTCCATCACAGATCATAAGCATTTTAGAATAGCACTAATATAACTTTCTGTGATGATGGAAATGTTCCAAGCTTGTGCTATCCAAAACGTTAGCCACTAATTACATTTGGCTATTGAACACTTGAAGTGTATCCAGTACAACTAAGGGACTGAATTTTTGTTTTTATTTAATTTAAATTGAATTAAGTTTATTTTTTCTACCTTTATTGAGGTATAATTGAAAAGTAAAAATTGTCCTATTTAAAGTGTACATGTTGTTGGGGCGCCTGAGTGGCTCAGTCGGTTAAGCGTCCGACTTCAGCTCAGGTCATGATCTCATGGTCTGTGAGTTCGAGCCCCGCGTCGGGCTCTAGGCTGACAGCTCGGAGCCTGGAGCCTGCTTCAGATTCTGTGTCCCCCCTCTCTCTGCCCCTCCCCTGCTCATGCTCTGTCTCTCTCTGTCTCAAAATAAATTAAAAAAAAAAACATTAAAAAAAATAAAGTGTACATGTTGTTTCATATACATGTACATTGAGAAATGATTACCACAGTCAAGCTAAATAACATATCCATCACCTCACATACTTATTTGTGTGTGTGCATGTATCACTTAAGATCTACTCTTTTATGTTTTTAATTTTATTTAAATCCAAGTTAGTTAACACCTAGTATAATAATGGTTTTAGGAGTAGCGTTTAGTGATTCATCACTTACATATAACAACCAGTGCTCATCCCAATAAGTGCCCCCCTAAATGCCCATCACCCATGTAACCCACCCTCCAGCAACCCTCAGTTTGTTCTCTGTATTTAAGAGACTCTTATGGTTTGCCTCCCTCTCTGTTTTTATCTTACTTTTCCTTCCCTTCCCCTATGTTCATCTGTTTTGTTTCTTAAAATCCACATGAGTGAGATCGTATATTTATCTTTCTCTGACTGACTTATTTGACTTGAAATAATACATTCTACTTCTATCCACATTGTTACAAATGGCAAGATTTCATTCTTTTTGATTGGCCAGTAAAATTCCAGTGTGTGTGTGCGCGCGCGCGCGCGCACCACATCTTCTTTACCCATTCATCAGTCAATGGACATTTGGGCTCTTTCCATAATTTGGCTACTTATTGTTGATAGTGCTGCTATAAACAGTGGGTTCATGTGCCCCTTCACATCAACATTTTTGTATCCTTTGGATAAAAACTTATTAGTACAATTGCTGGGTCATAGGGTAGCTGTAATTTTAATTTTTAGAGGAACCTCCATACTGTTTTCCAGAGTGGCTGCACCAGTTTGCATTCCCACCAGCAGTGCAAAAGAGATCCTCTTTCTCCGCATCCTCACCAACATCTGTTGTTATCTGAGTTGTTAATTTTAGCCATTCTGACAGGTGTGAGGTGGTATCTCATTGTGGTTCCAATGTGTATTTCCCTGATGATGAGTGATGTTGAGCATCTTTTCACGTGTGTTAGCCATTTGGATGTCTTCTTTGAAGAAGTGTCTATTCATGTCTTTTGCCCATTTCTTCCTGAGGATATTTGGCTTTTGCGTGTTGAGTTTGGTAAGTTCTTTATAGATTTTGGATACTAACCCTTTATACAAATGTCATTTGAAAATATCTTCTCCCATTCTATCAGTTGTCTTTTAGTTTTGTTGATTGTTTCCTTTGCTGTACAGAAGATTTTTATCTTGATGAAGTCCCAATAGTTCATTTTTACTTTTGTTTCCCTTGCCTCTGTAGACATGTTGAGTAAGAAGTTGTTGCGGCTGAGGTCAAAGAGGTTTTTGCCTGTTTTCTCTTCTAGGATTTTGATAGTGTCGTGTCTTACATTTAGGTTTTTCATCCATTTTGGGTTTGTTTTTGTGTATGGTGTAAGAAAGTGGTCCAGTTTCATTCTTTTGCATTTTGCTGTCCAGTTTTCCCAATACCAGTTGTTGAAAAGACTTTCTTTTTCCTATTGTGTATTTTTTACTGCTTTGTCAAAGATTAGTTGGCCATATATTTGTGGGTCCATTTCTGCATTCTCTATTCTGTTCCATTGGTCTATGTGTCTGTTTCTGTGCCAGTACCATACTGCCTTGATGATTACAACTTTGTAATACAGCTTTAAGTATGGAATTGTGGTGCCTCCCACTTTGGAACATGGATGCAAAAATTCTTAACAAGATACAAGCAAACTAAATCCAACAATAAATTAAAAGAATTTCACTACAATAAAATGGGATTTATTCCTGGGCTTCAGGGGTAGTTCAACATCCACAAATCAATCAACATGACACATTAATAAAAGAAAGGATAAGAACTACATGATCCTCTCAATAGATGCAGAAAAAGTATTTGACAAAATACAGCACCTTTTCTTGATAAAAACCCTCAAGAAAGTAGGGGTAAATGGAACATACCTCAAGATCATAAAGGCCATATATGAAAGACCCACAGCTAATATCATCCTCAGTGGGGAAAAACTGAGAGCTTTCCCCCTAAGGTCAGGAAAAGGACAGAGATGTCCACTCTCACCACTGTTGTTCAACATAGTGTTGGAAGTCCTAGCCTCAGCAGTCAAAAAACAAAAAGAAATAAAATCATCCTGATTGGCAAGAAAGAAATCAAACTTTCATCCTCCACAGAAGACATGATACTCTATGTGGAAACCTGAAAGACTCTACCAAAAAACTGCTAGAACTAATACAGAATTCAGCAAAGTCGTGGGATATAAAATCAATGTACAGAAATCGGCTGCATTTCTATACACCAATAGTGAAGCAGCAGAAAGAGAAATCAAGGAATCAATCTCAATTATATTTGCACTGAAAACCATAAAATATCTAGAAATAAACCTAACCAAAGAGGTAAAAGATCTGTACACCAAAAACTATAGAAAGCTTATGAGAGAAATTGAAGAAGACACAAAGAAATGGAAAAAAAAACATTCCATGCTCATGGATCAGAAGAACAAATATTGTTAAAATTCCAATACTACCTAAAGAAATCTATACATTGAATGCACTCCCTATCAAAATAACACCAGCATTCTTCACTGAGCTAGAACAAACAATTCTAAAATTTGTATGGAACCAAAAAAGACTCCAAATAGCCAAAGCAATCCTAAAAAAGAATAACAAAGCTGGAGGTATCACAATTCCAGAATTTAAGATCTACTCTTTTAACAAATTTTAATACAGTATTATTTTTTAAATGCTTATTTATTTTTGAGAGAGAGAGAGAGAGAGAGAGAGAGAGAGAGCAGGGAAGGGGCAGAGACAGAGGGAGACACAGAATCTGAAGCAGGCTCCAGGCTCTAGCTGTCAGCACAGAGCCTGACACGGGGCTCAAAATCATGAACTATGAGATCATGATCTAAGCTGAAGCTGAATGCTTAACCGACTGAGCCACCCATGTGCCCCTCAATACAGTGTTATTAACTGTACACCAGGCTGTATATTTGGCCTCCAGAGTTTATTCATCCTGCATAACTGAAACTTGGCACTCTTTGATCAATATTTCTCTGTATCCCATACCCCCATGCCTGGGAACCATCACCCTGTCTTCTATGAATTTCACGTTTTTAGATCCACATGTAAGTGACATCATGTAGTTATTTGTCTTTCTGTGACTGGCTTATTTCACATAGCATAAGGTCCTCCAAGTTCATCAATATGACAAGATCTTTTTTTTTCATTTTCAGTAATATTCCATTATGTGGAATGAAATGCCATATTTTATATAAATGTGTTTTATACCATATTGTCTTCATCCATTCATCCTCCGATCGACATTTAGGTTGTTTGCATATCTTTGCTATTGTGAGTAAGGCTGAAATAAAGACGGGAGTGCAAATATCAGTTGAAGATACTGATATCGCTTCCTTTGATTATATGCCCAGAAGTGGAATTGCAAGATCATACGGTGATTCTATTTTCAATTTTTTGAGGTACCTCCATTCTGTTTCCCATTAATGGCAGTACCAATTTACATTCCCACTAAGTGTATACAAGGGTGTGTTTTCTCCACATCCTCACTAACACTTCTCATCTCTTATTTGTTTTATTTTTTTTTCTTTTTTTTTTTATTTATTTTTTTTTCAACGTTTTTATTTATTTTTGGGACAGAGAGAGACAGAGCATGAACGGGGGAGGGGCAGAGAGAGAGGGAGACACAGAATCAGAAACAGGCTCCAGGCTCTGAGCCATCAGCCCAGAGCCTGACGCGGGGCTCGAACTCACAGACCGCGAGATCGTGACCTGGCCGAAGTCGGACGCTCAACCGACTGCGCCACCCAGGCGCCCCTTATTTGTTTTAATAATATCCATCCTAACAGATGTGAGGTGGTATCTTTTTTAAAATTAATTAATTAGTTAATTTTTAATTTTCCTCCAGGTTAGTTAACATATAGTGCAATGATGATTGCAGGAGTAGATTCCCTAATGCCGGTTACTCATTTAGCCCATCCCCCCTCCCACAACCCCTCCAGCAACCCTCTGTTTCTTCTCTACATTTAAGAGTCTTTTATATTTTGTCCTCCTCCCTGTTTTTATATGATTTTTTCTTCCCTTTCCTTATGTTCATCTGTTTTGTATCTTAAATTCCTGCTATGAGTGAAATCATATATTTGTCTTTCTCTGACTAATTTTGCTTAGCATAATAATCTCTAGTTCCATCCATGTAGTTGCAAATTACAAGATTTCATTCTTTTTGATTGCCAAGTAATACTCCATTGTATGTACATACCACATCTTCTTCATCTGCTCCTCCATCAATGGACATTGAAGCTCTTTCCATACTTTGGCTGTTGTTGATAGTGCTGTTATAAACATTAGGGTGCATGTTCCCTTTCAAAACAGCACACCTGTATCCCTTGGATAAATACCTAGTAGTGTGATTGCTGGGTCATAGGGTAGTTCTATTTTTAATTTTTTGAAGAACCTCCATACCGTTTTCTAGAGTGGCTGCACCAGTTTGCATTGCCACCAGCAGTGCAAAAGAGATCCTCTTTCTCCACACCCTTGCCAACATCTGTTATTGCCTGAGTTTTTAATGTTAGCCATTCTGACAGGTATGAGGTGGTATCTCATGGGTTTTGATTTGTATTTCCCGTATGATGAGTGATGTTGAGCATTTTTTCATGTGTTGGTTGGCCATCTGGATGTCTTCTTTGGAAAAGTGTCTATTCATGTCTTCTGCTCATTTCTTCACAGGGTTGTTTCTTGGGTGTTGAGTTTGATAACTTATTTATAGATTTTGGATACTAACCCTTTATCTGAAATGTCATTTGCAAATACCTTCTCCCATTCCTCCGGTTGCCTTTTAGTTTTGCTGCTTGTTTCCTTTGCTGTGCAGAAGTTTTTTTATTTTGATGAGATCCCAGTAGTTCGTTTTTGCTGTTGTTTCCCTTGCCTCCAGAGACATGTTGAGTAAGAAATTGATGCAGCCAAGGTCAAAGAGGTTTTTGTCTGCTTTCTTCTCGAGGATTTTGATGGCTTCCTGTCTTATGTTTAGGTCTTTCATCCATTTTGAGTTTGTTTTTGTGGATGGTGTAAGAAAGTGGTCCAGGTTCATTCTTCTGCATGTCGCTGTTCAGTTTTCCCAGCACCATTTGTTGAAGAGACTGTCTTTATTCCATTGGATATTCTTTCCTGCTTTGTCAAAGGTCAGTTGGCCACACGTTGTGGGTCCATTTCTGGGTTCTCTATTCTGTTCCATTGATCTGAATGTGTGTTTTTGAGCCAATGCCATACTGTCTTGATGATTACAGCTTTGTAATACAGCTTGAAGTCTGGGATTATGATACCTCCAGCTTCGGTTTTCTTTTTCAAGATTGCTTTGAATATTCGGGGCCTTTTCTGGCTCCATACAAATTTTAGGATTGTTTTTTCTAGCTCTGTGAAGAATGCCAGTGTTATTTAGATAGGGATTGCTGTGATGTGATGTCTTCTTGAGGTTTGATTTGTATTTTCTTGATGGTTAGTAATGTGGAACAGAACAACCTTTCATATACCTATTGGCCATTTCTATGTTGTTTTTTTTTGGGGGGGGGAGAAATGTCTTTAGATCCTTTGCCCATTTTAAAATCAGATTGTTTTCTTACTATTGAATTGTTTGAGTTTTTTATATATTTGGGATATTAACCCCTTTTCAGATATGTTTTGCAGTTATTTTCTCCCATTCCATAGGTTTTCTCTTTATTAATTGTTTCCTTTGCTGTGCAAAAGTTTTGTTTGTTTGATGCATTTCCATTGTCTATGTTTCCTTTTGTTGCTTGTACTTTTGGGGACATATCCAAAAAAATTATTGCCCAGGTAAGTGTCCAGAAGCTTTTTCCCTTTGTTTTTCTCTAGTAGGTTACAGTTTAGGTCATATATTAAACTCTTTAATAATTTTTGAGTTGATTATATGTATGTGTATATATATATATATATATATATATATATATATATATGATTACTAGAATAATCTTAGTTACCATCTACCACCAGAAATAGTTACAAATTTTCTTCTCATGGGATGAATACCTTTAAGATGTACCCTTTTAGCAACTTTCAAATCTACAACATAGTTTTGTTAGGGATTGTCACCATCCTATACACTATATCCCCAAGGTTTATTTACCTTATACGTGGAAGTCTGTACCTTTTGATCATCTTCCCCAATTTTCCCCACACTATTGTATGTTCTTGGCATCTTTGTTGAAAATCAGTTCACCTTGTATGCATGGATTTATTTCTGGACTCTCTATTCTGCTTCATTGGTCTATATGTCTGTTTTTATGCTGATCTCATACTATTTTGATTACTGTCATTCTGTAGTATATTTTGAAATCAGGCAGTGTGCTGCCTGTTTTGTTTTTTTCCCCCAAGGTGTTTTTTTTTTTTTTTTTGTTTTTTTTTTGCTCTTAGGTGTCTCGGGTGGTTCTATATGAACTTAAGATTGTTTTTCTATTTCTGTGAAAAATTCCATTGGGATTTTTATAGAGATTACATTAACTATGTATAAAACTTCCCTCTGATATCAGGAACAAGACAAGGATACCCCTTCTATTCAACATAATACTGGAAATTCCAACCAGAGTCATTAATAAACAAGTTCAGTAAAGTTGAAGGATACAAAATTAACATACCCAAATCAGTAGCATTTCTATGTGCTAACTATGAGGTATCTGAAAGAAAAGTTAAGAAAACAATCCCATTTATAATAGCAGCAATAATAAAAAAATTATGAATCAATTTAGCAGCCAAGGAAGTGAAAGACCTCTTCAAAACTATAAAATATTGATGAAAGAAATTGAAGAAGATACAAATAAAATCCCATATTCATGGATTGTAAGAATTAATATTGGAAAGTGCCCTATTGCCCAAAGCAATACATTTAAATTTAAGTTTCAATTTAAAGAACTACATGTGGTTAATGACTACTGTATTGGACACATGGTGGTAGAATATTCCCCAGAGACTTAACCAAAGGAACTGATCAATTCATATTTTATCAAATTTCTGGTGTTTTTAGAATTTGAGGGGAAGTAGAAACCAACAGTAAATTTAAACAACAAAATAATGTGCTGGAAAGAAACAGTGGGCAAATGAAATTAAAAATAGGTAGTACCTGGGCTTGTAAAATGGCAAAAGATCAGAATAATTTCAGAAAGCTAGAAAGTAGTTCCCTCAGCAGTGCTTCAGAGCTGCAACAATCTGCTTTGGATCACCTATAGGGTTTCCCTTTTTATGATGTTTCTCTTCTCACTGTTTTATTTGTTTGAGGTTTAAAGCTGCAGAAGAACATGCTTCATTTGGCCGCATGCATGTAGCTTTCCTTTGAGGTGAGGTCAAAGATTGGATTTTTCTCACTTCTGCAAGAAAAGCAAGCACCTTTATTAGGAACCTGCATTTACTGTTCTACTTACTCCGCACAGTGGGGTAGAGAGAGTTTCTCATAGGGAAATTCTGGTGTTATTAGGAAAATGAATGAATATTTTGTACCTCTCAGATTCACAAATGTCTCTACAACCTGAGGGTTAATAAGACAGTTTCATCAATAGAAGTATCTAATTGATGAAGCCATTCAATACTATCCCACCTTTCATCATTCTGAGAAATTACTAAATTATGCTAAATTAATAAATGTCACTAATTATGATTCCAAGGGCATTGACCTCATTTTAGAGATGAAGAAATTTTAGTTCTAGTGCTTAGAGTCCACCAAAAATGTCATTAGTAAGTTATGGAAGCGTTATAGATTGTTATTCTATAAGTAAATGGACATAAAGATCCCGAAATTGCTCTTAACGAATTCTAGAATGATGTAAAGTGTATCTTCCAGATTGGTTCACCATTATTACTTGATTTGGTTTAAATATGTAAGTCACATATTGAGCTCTGTTAAGAACATGCATTTGCAATGGGGGTGCTATCTCTTCTAAGAGGACAAAAATTTGTTATTGGGGGAGAGGAAGAAAAAAATTACTAATTTTTTAAAGCACAGACATAGATCCATTATTTATGCAGTATATCGGTCATGTTAACATTTCAGAGGAGGGGAAGAATTCAGAGAATAAAAAGTAGAAAAATAGTTCTTAAGGGCATGATAAGGCAAAAAGGTTGAGAAACACTATTTTAGAGCTTAGCATTGAGATAGATGTCAAACTGTACAATGCAAAATAGTGCATTGAAAGCCAAAGGCCTTCTTCCTCCTCACTGTTCTCTAAGAATTGTCTATGGGGTTGATGTTTCTACAAAAGCAATTTGTGACCCTTAAAACGTTTATTTGAATTATTTTTCTGTGGAATTTTCTTTACAGTTGGGGATGTCAAGCAGGTAAAGAAGTCTTTTCCCTAAATGTATATTTAAGAATTTAGTAGGGTTGTATGACCTTGAGGCTCAAAGGTCCCCTACATATCTTCCAGTTGCTTTCCCAGTTTCCCTGTGAGGCCTGACCTTGACCTCCAGTATGAGGAGTAAAAAGATACTACTAATAACTTCCTATATGGAGGTCACTGTGGGAGTAAAACCATCTCTTACCAGAGTTGGTAAGACTTACAGCCTCATCTAGCAGTTTGATCTCCCAAGATTCTGGATTTTACTCTGTGCTCTGTGGGGTTTGCTTTCTTTAATGTTAATAATCACATCCTCATTTAAGTTTTTGCTGTTATGGATAAAGAAACATCTTCAGAATTTACTTCTACCTGCTGAGAACCCTTCATTTTGGACACAGCATCATCTACTATGTAAGTAAACTGAGTTAGATCAATTGACAGTAGATGCCATAAAAGCCATAGACATTTCCCAAAGGGTGTCTCTATATTCCAGGGTCTCAGGGGTAAATGGAAACCAAGACCTGAGAGCAGGTGGAGTTAATATTCTGGGAATAAATACCATTTAGAGTCAGAAACTAGGATGTAGCTATTTTTTCTCTTCTGTTTCCCTTTCTTTCCTACCTACTGAAGGTGATATGAGTCTGATAGATACCTTTGGATGTTGCTTCCAAGCTTAGAATCTGGGTGGACTGTCAAGATGCAGGGGGCATATCAGGAAAAGGGAGCTGGTATGAGGGGTGCTTTCCAGAAAGTACACAATTACTAATAGATAGCCAAGGAGGGAATATTTTTTGGCTGATGAATTTCTGAATCATGGTGGGAATAATAATAGTATAGCAATACTAGCAACAAAAGCAGTTATTACTTATTAAATATTTACTATGTGCATTTCATGCATCATCTCCTTTAGTCCTCCGTATGGCATTACTATTCCTAGTTTACACATAATAGGGCTGAAACCCAGGAAGGTTGAATAACTTGCCTACAGTCAAATAGACAGAAAGTGATGGAACTGAGAGATGAAAGCAGCTGATTGGATAGCATTAGACTATACTATTGTGTAGGTACAGGGAGTGAGAGGCAGAGCAGTCCTTTGGATAGTATGTAAGTTAGCTATTGCAGCAATAATGCTGTATAACAACCATCCCGCCTTTTTTATTTTTATTTTTGCTAATTCATCTTCAGTTAGTTTCTCGTGTCTCCATGTGTCTCATTCTGAGGCCTGTGTTGAAAGGTCAGAAGCTCTTTGGGACCTGCTTTTCTTAATGGTGATCACAGAAATGTAAGCATCTGAGCAGATACACACGATGTGTCTTAAGACCCAGAACTAGCACACTCTCACTGCCTCGCACTTTACATTGACAAAAACAAGTCAGATAGCTAAACTTTGTGGGGAATGGAAAGAGGGTGCTTGCTCTAGTAGAAGGAACCACAAAGACAAATGCTACAGGATGTGGGTTGGTAATTCTAAAACAGGATCAGGAAGGGCATGAATAATTGAGAACAATAATATTACTACCACAGATAGACTTTCTCAATTACAGACCACATGAGGGCTGGCTCATATTCTTTACCCTTCCATACTCAGGGTGCATGAGAGTGACAGCTCAGGACATTGAAACATTTTGTTACTCCATGAACCATAATGTATCTTTGTAGACAAATGTAGCATAATCATTAGGTTTTCCTTGCAATGCCTAATTAGCTGAGGGTATAATTTCACAAAGATATTCTTGTTAGGCATGCACAGGCTCGTAATTCAAATTATCATAGTGTCCAACTACTTTCTCCTCCTCAGAATAACTTATTATCTCATGCTTACTTAAATATTTTTTACAGCCACCTCACGGTGCCCCCTCACACATTCATTATACTTCCATATTCATATAAATTATTGACCCACACTTCTCATTCTTTCCTAAGTTATGAAGCCTATTTCTTCTTAGTCCCTACTCCATCTTGCTTGTCATTACTGGCTTCAATGTTGATCTTCCCTTCTCTTTTCTCTTTGCTTCTGACCAGTCTTACAATAACATTCTTTGCCACTGGCCGTCAGTGAAGACTGCAGTGATCCACTTTTCAAATAAAATTGGTGGGAATCTGGGATTAGAAACCCTCATAACAAACACAATTGATGAAAGGCAACTCCAAATAAGGAAATAAGTGCCAGGGCAGAGTCTGACAACATGGTACCAACCCTGCCATTTTCTTACTTCCTGATTGTAAGCAACCCTTGTGGTATCTTTGGGCTTTGGTTCTTCTCTGTAAAATAGGCATAAAAGGCATGCACTTGTACACAACAGAAAGATATATGGAAAAAATGCTTTTTAAAATTTTTTTAATTTAAATTTTTTTAATGTTTATTTTTGAGTGACACAGAGAGAGAGAGAGAGAGCTATCAAAGGAAGAGCATAGAGAGAGAGGGAGACACAGAATCCAAAGCAGGCTCCAGGCTCTGAGCTATCAGCACAGAGCCTGATGCGGGGCTCAAACACAGGAACCGTGAGATCATGACCTGAGATGATGTCGGACACTGAACCAACTGAGCCACCCAGGCACCCCCCAAAATGCTTTTTATTTCCTTCTATGAAACTTGAAAATGAAAATTCACAAATATGGATTTAGTTACATTGAATGCCCACATAATGTGGCCATAGAAATTTCTGTAGAGAATACCATGAAAAGACAGACATGATATAATGAAGTGAAAAATATCTGATTTATTAATTTAATTTCTTTATTCCTTCAAAAATTGAATGCAGCTGCTGGGCACTACAGCTAAAATGGTGAAAATAATCCTGCTCTCATAGCTTACATTCATTTGAAGGAAATACAAAAAACCAAATAAATTAAAACAAAGCTGTCACAGTGAAACATGCTAAGAAGAAATAAAATGAAGTGTGGGATGGGCTGTTAACACAGCAGACATTGACATTTTGGATTCAGTAGCCAGAAAAGGCTTCCTTGTGACACTAACTTGTGGATACAGACCTGGAGTCTGGGAGGAGGGACTGGCAAGACATGGTTCCTGGGTGGGGTTGTGTCTAGTGTGTTTGAGGGTCATAAAGGAGGCTTTGAGACTGGAGTGGAGTGAGTAAGGGAACAGCAGGGGATGAGGACATAGCATTAGTGGGGAGGGGGCCATGTCACAGAGGGTGTTGACACCTCCTGATGGGGATTCCTTAGCTTTCATGCGGAATGAGATAGGAAGCCACTTGCGGGTTTGGGGTGAAAGGAGGAAGATGTTCTGCTTTATATTATAATAGCATTTCTTACTCTGAGAACTGACTAAAGGAGGTAAGAAAGGAAGCTGAATAGCATTGGAGAGGTTCCCACAATGACCTCGACAAGATGTAGTGGTGGCTTGTGCCAGAGTGCTGGCATGAGGATGATTTCTGGGCATATGTTGAGGTAGCAGCAGTAAGATTTGATGATAAACCAGTTTGGGTGTGAGAAGAGTTTAGATGACTTAAATGATGCTTGATCTGAGCACAGGAAGAATACAGTTCTATTGTATGAGAAAGAGGATGTCTGCAGGAAGAAGGGGCTGGGAAATAAGTATACTATAGTCTTATTTTTATATAGCATTTGTATACATGTACACATATGAAAATTCATAGCCCAAGGTCTGAAATGATACACACCACTTGGAAGTAGTTACCTCCAGTGATTATAACCATGGAGATGTGAGGATGGGCCTGCCTTATTTTATTCTGTGTCCTTCCATGATGATAGAATTGTTTGCAATACACTTGTATTTATCCATTGCTTTGGAATTGATAAAAGAATTCCACCTACATCTGGAGTTCTTGGGTCGATCCATTTCAAACAGAATCTATGAAGCTTGCAGAGTTATACGAATGTAGATCACAGGCATTTTTTTTTTTTTTTTGATTAATGAAATACATTATGAACACAAATTTCAGCCCACTTCTTGGCTGTGGAAATTGAACACAATATGGGCTAATAAAATATTTGTGTTAGTCACATATTTGAACATATGATGCTTTCCTGATTCATCCCAAGATGTTACTAAGAACTGAGGGACAAACCATAGCCAAAGTTGAATTTACTAGTGAGCTACCCCTCATCGGGTTTGGCAGTGTTGAAGGCTCAATCAATCCTCTGCAGGTCAGTGGGTCTCGCCCTGAGAACATCTCAGTAACAAATATCTGACTTCTGTCTTCTCTGTGGTCACCGAGTGAACTGAATTTACTAGCAATGCTCAGTGCGTCCTGTCTGACTGGAATTAATAGACTCAGGTTGTTGCCACCGACTTGCTCTGTGACCCTAGACAAGTCATCTGAACTCTCTTGCTCTTTCTTTTTTTTTTTTTTTTTTTAATTTTTTTTTAGCATTTATTTATTTTGGAGACAGAGAGCGACAGAGCATGAACAGGGGAGGGTCAGAGAGAGAGGGAGACACAGAATCCGAAGCAGGCTCCAGGTTCTGAGCCATCAGCACAGAGCCTGATGCGGGGCTTGAACCCACGAACTGCGAGATCATGACCTGAGCCGAAGTCGGACGCCCAACCGACTGAGCCACCCAGGCGCCCCTCTTGCTCTTTCTTAATTGGGAAAGAAAATGAGGAAATGAGTATCAGTTTCCTGCATGCTTCACGGACAAATTAAAATTATGGGAATGTCAGAGGTACGATAATCCCTTAAAAGATTATTTGGGAAGAGGCCCTTTGATACATTCATTTAAAAAAATAAAAATCAAGCTTGAAAGTGAGAGCTATCTGCCTTTTCAGGATAGCAACATCAATGTAATTGTATGAGTCTCTTTCTTTGTCCTTATAAGGGGTAAATAAATGTCAGGGTTTACATTTGACATCAAAGTAACGTTCAGGGTAGAGCATGAATCCAAAATTCAGAAGGCACTGAAATATAAAATAATGACTTAAAGGGAAGTGTCATTCACTCCTTTCAGAGGTCAAGGATTTTTTTTTTTTTTACTTAAGATCAGTTCTCTCTTCCCAAATGCCAGGGCTTCCCTGCTCTTACTCTACAAAGTATGCACGTCCCAAATCATTTTCTTGGGATGACAAGTGTGAAGGGGAAGTAAAAACGAAATGTGGTGCAAACAGACCTCACTCCTGCTGGGCTATCAACAGGCAAAGTGCTGAAAGCTGATGGAGAACCAACTATAACAGAGCTCTAGACCCATGTGGTTAGATTTGCCCTTGAGTGGAGGTGGGGGCAGGGGCTTGATGTAGGCAATGACTGAGCATAGAGAGATAAGAAGTACTAAAATGATGCTACTCACAGTGGTCTCTCACTGGGTCCTTTAAGTGGGTTTTTTACATTTTGGGTCCTTCTCCTGGTAAACTCCCTTACTTATTCTCCAAACCTCTCTGTTAGTGGAGAAAATGCCTCCCCATCTCTCCATGCATCAGAAGTTCTTCTCAAACTCTGTGTCCCTCTTGTTCTTTCACTAAAAGCCTCACTGGGATTGAAAAGTGGAGAAGAGAGAGAGTTTTGGGGCAAGGGTGATTCTGGCAAGGCAAAGAGGAAATTTAGGATGTTTGCCTTTCAGAAAGTGTTTCCCTCCCTTTGATATCCACTTTGGAAAGCTGGTTGGTATTACCTACCACAGTGGACACTTTACTACAGGCTCAGATCCTTATTCTAGACTAAAGGACCTATTTTCTCAAGCTGCTTTGGAGGGGTGCTAGTGCGCAGGAATTGCCATCAGGCACAGAGACTTCAGACAAAGTCTCCTCTGTCTTAGGGGAGCCTGAACCTAGTAATAGGTAAGTGGGTGTATGCAATGACCTGGTCCCACTGCCTCAACTTACAGTGATTCTGAGACAGTCATAGCCTCAGGGATCTCTGTGGAATTGACCATAGCTTCATTTTGCTCAAGCTTGCTTCTTTGGCATCTCTCACAGGTGCTCAGTTTGCAAGCTCTCCCAGTCAGCTTCTGGTATAGAAATGTCAGTTGCAACATGGGGACAAATAAATAAAGTTGGAGAGAGGTACATTTATGGTTCAGCAATTCTAATACTAACTATATTCCTTAGAAAAACTTATATATATTTGTATCCAAGTGCATATAGGAGAATGTTCATAGCAGTGCGATTTGTAAGAGCCCCATACTGGAAAAATCTAAATAAATTTAAATATCCATCAGTAGTAGAGTGGATGAATAAATCATGGCAAAATCAAACAAGTAAATATATACACTAATGAAAATTAAAATGAATGAACTATAGTTGTACATACCATACCACGAATGAATCATGTATAAATTTGTGTATCTATATATCAATATACCTGTATCTCTATCTGAGTGAAAAATAGCAAGACACTGAAGAGGATATGTGTGTATACGTGTGTGTGTGTGTGTGTGTGTGTGTGTGTGTGTGTGTGTGTGCACGTGTGTATGTATGTATGTATGTATCTATCTATGCAATTCACCTTCGACAAAGAAATTATCCTGTTTTAGAGATATGTACATAGATTTAAAACTATAAAGAAAAGTAACTGATTAGCAAAAGTTTCAGGATAGTGGTTATTTTTAGAGGAGAGGGGTTATAATTGATATAAGAACACACAGGGGGCTTCTGGAAGCTAATATTTCTATTTCTATGCTGAGGTGATATTAACATAGTTCTTTACTTTTGACTACCTTTGACTATCAGACTGTACTTTAAAATGTGTCCCTATCTCATGAAGGACTATGGGACCACCCAGATTTAATTGGGTTGCATACCCTTAAAAGATTTTCTGGAACTCATTTTGTTTTGTTTTGTTTTTTGTTTTTTGTTTTTTGTTTTTGGTAAGTATATCCTTAGGAAAATCAACAGATCTTGAGATCTACCCAAGCGTAGACCATCCTGAAACTAATTTTTCTTTAGTTATGTACTGTCTCTTAAAGAAATAAAGCCTTGAGGGCACCTGGGTGGCTCAGTCGGTTAAGTGTCCAACTTCAGCTCAGGTCATGATCTCATGGTTTGTGAGTTTGAGCCCCGCGTCTGACTCTGTGCTGACAGCTCAGAGCCTGACACCTGCCTCAGATTCTGTGTCTCCCTCTCTCTCTCTCTCTCTCTGCCCCTCCCCTGCTCATGCTCTCTCTCTCTCAAGAATAACAAACAAAATTACATTAGCAACATTTAAAAAAAGGGTATAAAGCCTCAAGCCTTAAATAGAAAGCTGGTTCATACAATCAAATCTAAGTGGAAGTGTTTTGTCGAAAACATTGATTTATGATTGGCTTTTAACTAAGAATATTTTAAAGAATGTATGGACTTATTTCTGCCTGGGTGACCCTGCCCCATAGTGTGTGGCTGTCCTTAAATGCCCCCAGGAAGTCCAGCTTATAAATGTGGCTCTCCCTGATAGGAGATAGGACTCTGCTCATGCTGGCGTGTAGTAGGGGGACAGATGGCTGACACCCTTGAACAGCTCCAGGCTACAGAGCACACTCTGGTCTGAGCTTCTTTGTTTGCACCTGCTGAGACCCACTGACCGAAGTCATGTTCCTATCAGGTTGGACAAAGAAAGACTTTGCAGGCTATTGAAACATTGTAGTCCCATAACCTCCTTTTCCCACCATCAACAACCATCAAAGCTTTCCTAGAATCATGGGAGACTGACTTTTAACTGTTCTCTTTACATTCATTCATTCTTATTCATGGATTCACTCAACATGTATCATGTCAAGTTCCTACTTTGTCTCAGGCATTGTTCCTAGAACTTAGGGGTATGTAGATGAGAGAAAAAAATTACACAAAAGATCCTGCCTTGGTGGATCTTTTAATGCATTAAGGCACTCTTCATGTTATTCTCCACTACATCTTATGAGTATGGAAGGCACCATTAATGCTTACCTTCTAAGTCTATGAAAAAGTCTCTTTTGTTTAGAAACAAAGAAATAAAGGGGAGAGGGAGATGCTTCTGTCTCCAAACCTAACACTAGATAATTAGTTCCTAAATGGAAAAAAATAAGTGATTCTCGTGTCTTTTATATTATTCACTTCAATAATAAAGCTTCTGGCAGAAAAGAATATGATCAGGCAGGAAATGTCACAATTAAAAAGATGGTTAAATCATAGTATCCAGATTTCAAATAACCTGTGTTTCAAACCTTTCTCTACTCTTTACATCAGAGTGAGTTTCATAATGTTTCTCAGTTTCTTTATGCCTTAGAAATTTGGAATCTCCAATATCCAGGACATAGGATTGCTCTGAGGAGTAACTAAAACTGTAACTTAAATGCATGGTGCCCAGAGCTCACATGTGTGTAGCCTCACCACCATCCATTTCCTTCATTCCTTTTCATAACCCCCCATGGATTTCTCAGCCACTCTGTTCTGACAGATTTGACACCCATGTCCAGGGTCAGAGTTTGGCATTGGTTAATCTACTTTATGCATCCCATTTTCTGGACACACACACACACACACACACACACACACACACACACACAAATGATTTAAAGATGGCACATAACTCAGTTTGGGGCAATGAGACCTAAGGGGACATTTTCTGTGGGCTTGGAGAATGAAGATTTCTTACTCTTTTGCATGAACTCCCCAAAGAGATTCCCCTTATCCCTGCTGAGTGCAAACGTGGAAGCATCGTCATTGCTGGCTGCCATCGTGCAAAGAACCTGGTGTCCTGAGAAGAAGCAGAGCGAGAGAAAGAGTACAGTTCAATCTTTGGAGACATTATTAAGTTATGGGAGCAAACCTCTTGTCTGAATATGTTAATTATGTGAACCAATACATTCTCTTTATTGTTCAGGCCTGTTGATCTAATAAAAAACGTCTGAGTACCTCAACACATAATAACTGTTCATTAAATGTAACAATTATATTTTGAGTCAGATGGCAAAATGTTTTGAACTTCACTGAGAAAATTGCTCAAAATATCAATGAAATTTTTAAATATGATAGACAGCCTGGTACCTGCTATTCTAGCATATGGCCTATAAAATTTCACTAACTGTTTTAATTTCTCTTCTGGAATGGAATACTAAAAGGAGAAGACCTAGAAGGAAATACATGGATTTACATTCTTTAATTTACCATACAAATTAAAAATTTACATATCTAAGTTTAATCTTAGTAATATTCAACAACCTTGCCTGCATACCTCCCTGCTGCCTTTTATTTCACTACAACCCGCTCTTTCTCGCCCCCAGAAAATGCCTCTAAATCCCTGAACCTGTCAGGTTTCACAAGCATGTAATTTTGCTTTAGCTAAATTCTAAACACCAGTAAGAGGTGAATTTGACACAGGAACTGTGAAAGAGTCTTATCTGCAGTGACACAACTGCTACCACCCTAATGTCTATTAAGTAGCACAGAATTATAGTGTAACAACTCTGAAATTGCTTGTGACACCTGCATGAATACCAAATAGATTCGTTATGTTCAGACTTATTACAAAAAGCACTTTCTGAATTTTAAGTGATTAAGACTCTTACAAATTAATAGCTACCGAGTGAGTTTACTTTCTAATGTACATATATTATTTAAAGATCACAATTCAGTTAAATGTAGGCAACGATGCAAATAATATTGCCACTTACTAGAAAGGGTCATTTAGAACAATATTCCTAATTTGGAAGGCTTTCATATGGCATTATTTTAAGAAAAGTACACCCCCCCCCCTTTAAGTGCCACATGTCATTCCCCCCATCTCCCTGGAGATGAAGGAAAAAAAATAAAGAAAGAAGAACGTGATAAATGTTCATATTATGCAGAATTTGCCTTTTTGAAATCCCATTCCCCATTGCACTAGCTGGAATTTTATAGAGATATAAATCACAAAGAAATAAGACGCCAGTAATGAGATAGAAGTGTATTTGAAATATGGATGCAAATTCTTACCACCTGCTGAGCAAAAGTAGTCTGCAGAGACTGTCCTGGAAACCACGATGCCATTAGCATCTTGTAAGCTCTAAATTTGCAGCAGAAGAATAGAGGAATTATATCTGTGAAATGCCAAAGGCCTCTCTGATTTATGTCTCAGCAGAGTGTTTCAGCCACATCCACATAAATATTTTAACAGGAATTTAATTTTCATTTTAGTCACATAATAAATCTTTTTATTACACACCATCATCTTGTCCTAAATGAGTTGCCTTTTTCATGCAATTTGTGTTCATTCCTCTTCTGTGTTTGATAAATACAATTTTAATATACAAAGGAACAATGGTTTTATTTACACAAGAGCCTTGCCATGGGCCATTTCAGTTTAGCCATGAATTCTATTTATTTTAATAACAATTTATACTACAGCTATTAGTTAGCTTATATGTAGCTTCAGCATTTGTTCTTAGGCCTTCAGAACATTAGGAAATTGGGGCAGTGAGGGGATGTGAAGTTCAAGTAATGCTCCAAGTCAATGTCCTTATAGATTCAGGTTTAGATGCATTGGCTATAAGGTGTGTATATGGCTCTATTCTCCATCTGATTGTCTGTGTGTTTCATCAAATAGCATGTGGGAATTGTAGGCAGTGGAGGTCTGATGGAATCTTGCCTTATTTAAATGTCATGGGTCACCCTGGTTTCTTCACTCTGGTGACATTATAAACACTTAATCATGGCGGTCAATCCTTTTGAACCCACCAGGAGGACAGTAAAAGGTATTACCTTTCATGTATTTATTGAGAACCCCATCAACACATAGTGGGTACTTATCCTGCAACCAGTCCCTCAAATGAATCCAACAGTTGTCAAGATATTAAATTTGTAGGGCCAACAGTTGTCAAGATATTAAATTTGTTCAGTTGGTTAAGCATCTGACTCTTGATTTTGGCTCAGGTCATGATCTTGAGGTTTGTGGTACTGACCCCCATGTGGGGCTCCGTGCTGACAGCATGAGCCTGCTTGGGATTCACACACACACTCTCTCTCTCTTTCAAAATAAATCTTTTAAAAAAATTATTAAATTTGCTACTTGCAAATGGGTTGACCAGCTGGGGTATTGGGCAGCCATGACTGCAGTCTCTGTCTGTATTATTTCCCTTTCACTTTTGCTTAAAGATACTTAGTCATAACTTTTTATTTTAAAAATGCACACAGAAGTGAGAGCTTAATCTTCAGGTAAGGAAGCCTTAAAAAGCACAACACAATTACTAAAGTACCACAAGTCTTTGTATCTTTATCAAAGCTTGCCAAAGTTGAAATTGAGTGTGGGAGAGCAGGATGAGAAACATATTTTGGAATGGTTAATACATTAGGAAAAGTTTAAGAATGACTTTTTTCAGCATTCCTATTACTATTTGAGGGAGATAGATTTTTTCCCCTGATTGACCTTTGTTTAAAATGGAAACAACAGATCCCGAGTCAACCACTGCCAGAGATCTAGCTATTGAGGACGCCTTTATTCCTAAGCAAATAATGAAAAATTACGCTTAATGACATTTTTTCATCCAAGGTTTCACATGACATTTTTCCAAACATTTGCTTTTTCATTTTTTGTTTGTTTTAGTAGTTTCTTGCATGGTCTGAGGTCCAACAAATATCTTTGTTCTCACCCATATAATAAACGTGAGTGTCTCCATGGGGAAAAAAAACATAGTGATGATAGAGCAGTAAAATGGTCCTAAATTTTTAATAAATGGTCATAGGATGAGGAAAATTGATTAGTTCAGATTTATTGGTCCACTAATTACTTACAGATGGCCCCTTGGCTCTATTTCTTTTTTTTTTTTTTTAATTTTTTTAATTTTTGAGAGAGAGAGAGACAGAGGGCAGGCAGGGGAGGGGCAGAGAGAGAGAGGGAGACACAGAATCTGAAGCAGGCTCCAGGCTCCAAGATGTCAGCAAAGAGCCCAATGCGGGGCCCGAACTCATGAACCCTGAAATCATGACCTGAGCCAAAGTTGGACGCCCAACCAACTGAGCCCCCCAGGTGCCCTTTTTTCTATTTCTTCTGTATATTTTTCTCTATGTTTGAATTTTCTACAGAAACCTGCCTATCATCTTTGTATAAAGGAAAATTGTTTTCTTTCATTTTTATACAGTAGATAAATAAGCTAAGTATTGTTTATGCTATTAATTCTCTCCAGTAGCTCTGTCTGAATGTTTTCATCTCTTTTTTTTTTTTTTTTGCATGTAAATTCTAGCTGTATGTTGAGGCCCAGTTCTGTGCTCCCTTTTATTAGTCACACATTCATTTATGTATGTGCTCATTCATTCATTGCTTGTTATGATCCATATACAGCCTGGATACAGCTCTATGGGGGGGGAACATCCTTTCCTTCAGCTTCCTGAAGGATTTTCTCTTTCTTTTTTTAATATCTCATACTACACTATAAGTTCCTTGAGACTTTAATCTGTTATTTGATTTATCTTTCCAAGAATTTCCAAGACAGCACCTTGCACACACTAAACACTCACAAATGTTTGTTGAAAGAGTGAGTAAATTATTTTGCACTCTGTATGAGGTTTGCTAAACACAAATCATCTTAGCTCAAATCTTTTCCTTACTTTGCTCAAATTAATAAAGTAAAGATAAATGTGATTTGATTGCATCCAATCTTTCATCAAAAGTGTACCGTGTAGTGTGCTAATAGGTATGGATTCAAGTCCTGAAACCACCATTTATTAGTTCTGTGACAGTGTGCCTCAGTTTCCCCATTGTTAAATTGCAGATAGTGATAGTTCATAAGTAAATAGTTCATAAGTTCACAACTCAGTTTACTATTTGAATGAAATTTGGTAATGGGCCTAAATGAACCTACTGCCTGATATATATATTGAATTCTCAGAATTTCTTAGCTAGTATTATTTTTTATTATTTGCTGTTCCTATTCTTATTAGTATTAATATAAGAGGTTTTGTCTTATATTCAAGCCCCTCTCTTGCTAACTCCCATGAAGCAAGATTATCTGTTTTTGGAAGCTGCAATGGCACAAGATTTCCTTGCCATAACTATCATATATATATGTCATATATGTCTGATAAATATTATAAGTACATATATATATTTAGATTGAGGTAAAATTGACATATAACATTATATTCATTTCAGGTGTACAATATAATGATTCAATAGTCGTTACATTGTGAGATGATGTAGACAATGACTCTAGTTGATATACATCACTATGAAACGTTGCAAAAAGAATTTTTTTCTTTTAATGAGCATTTTTAAGATTTACTCTCTTGGCAACTTTCAAATATGCCCCAAAATATTATTATGTTTTAAATGTTTACATATTTATTTTGAGGGAGAAAGATGGAGTGGGGGGGGAGGGGCAGAGAGAGAGGGAGACAGAGGTTCCAAAGTGAGCTCTGTGCCCAATGTGAGGCTCAAACTCATGAACTATGAGATCATTACCTGAGCTGAAGTTAGACACTTAACCAACTGAGCCACCCAGGCGCCCACACAATATAATTAACTATAGTTACCACATTATATCCCCATGACTTATTTGTTTTATAAGTGAAAGTGTGTATCTCTTAATTACCTTCACCCATTTTGTGGCCCCCTCCACCCCCAGCAACTACTGTTCTTTTCTCTGTATCTATGAGTTTTGTTTTGTTTTGTTTAGTAATTGATTTTATTTTTTAGATTCCATATATAAGTGAAATCCTACAGTATTTGTCTTTCACTTAGCATAATACCCTCAAGGAGGTCTATCCATGTTGTTGCAAATGACAAGAGTTCTTTCTTTTTATAGCTGGGTAGTGTGTGTGTGTGTGTGTGTGTGTGTGTGTGTGTGTGTGTATACCACATCTTCTTTATCCATTCGTCCTTCAATGAACACATAGGTTGTTTCCATGTCTTGGCTGTTGTAAATAATGCTGCAATGAATGTAGGGGTACATATATCTGTTCAAATTAGTGTTTTAATTTTCTTTGGAAAAATTCCCAGAAGTAGAATCACTGGATCATATGGTAGTTCTATTTTTAATTTATTTGAGGAACCTCCATACTGTTTGTACCATTTTACATTCCCACCAATAACATGTGACATTTCCATTTTGTCCAAGCCTCACCAACACTTGTTTCTTATCTTTTTTAATAACAGCCATTCTAACAGATATGAGGTGGTATTTCACTGTGGTTTTGATTTGCATTTCCTTGATGATGAGTGATGTTTGAGCATCCTTCCATGTGCCTGTTGGACATCTGTATGTCTTCTTTGGAAAAGTGTCTTTTCAGATCCTCCGCTCATTTTTTAAAATAGATTTTTTGTTTTTTGCTACTGAGTCATATAAGTTCTTTATAAAATGTGGATATTAACTCCTCAATACATGATTTGAAAATATTTTCTTACATTCAGTAGGTTGTCTTTTCTTTTTCTTGATGATTGCCTGTGCTGTGCAGAAGCTTTTCAGTTTGATATAGTCCCACTTATTTATTTTTGTTTTTTGCTGAGTTTGTTTTTGGAGTCAGATTCAAAAAATCATCAGCAAGATAGATGTCCAAGAGCTTGCCACCTATGTTTTCTTCTGGAGTTTTATGGTTTCAGGTCTTACATTCAAGTCTTTATTTTGAGTTAATTTTTGCATATGATGTAAGATAGTAGCCTAGCTTCATTCCTTTGCATGTGGTTGTCCAGTTTTCTCAATACCATTTATTGAAGAGACTGTCCTTGCCTCATTGTATATTCTTGCCTCCTTGTCATAAATTAATTGACCATACATGTGTGGATTTATTTCTGAGCTCTCTGTTCCATTCCACTGAACTATATGTGCTTTTATGCTGACATACTCTTTCAATAACTATAGCTTTGTAATGTAGTTTGGAAACAGGAAGTATGACACCTCCAGTTTTGTTTTTCTCTCTCAAGATTGCTTTGGCCATCTGGGGTCTTCTGTGGCTCTACAAAAATTTTAGGATTGTTTGTTCTGTATCTGTGAAAAATGCTATTGGAATTTTGATAGGGATTGCATTGAATCTGTAGAATGCTTTGAGTAATATGGAAATTTAAACAATACTAATTTTTCTAATCCATGGGCACAGAATATCTTTGTACTTGTGTCTTCTTCAGATTCTTTCATCAATGTCTTATAGTTTACAATTTACAGGTTTTTCACCTCCTTGGTTAAATTCATTCCTTAGCTATTTTATTATTTTTTTTCCTATCCCTCTCAATGTGACTTTTTTGTGACCTTTTTCTATCCCTCTCAATGTGACCTTTCTGTTTGTTTGGAAGGAGCTGTTCAGCTAGTTTTCAGGTCTTTTCAGAGGAAAAGATCTGTAGCTGCAGATTCAGAGTGTCTATGGGAGGAGGTGAGTTCAGGATCTGCCTACACTGCCATCTCTATATACTTATATATTTAAGCCATTTTAGGGTACCCAGCATCCTGGCTACAGCCCAACTTTTCAGATTTAATATTCACTGCAGTGTTTGGGCTGTCACAGGATTCCACAGTACGAATAAGGTAAATTCCTTTTTTTATGATCATACTTCCTGTGATGTTCTTTTATATTGAAAAATAATAGAAAATGTTTCATCTTTCACTTTTGTTAAATCCAAGGAACCTGCCTTTTCTTTCTGATTATTGAATCTCCTATTTGTTCATTTCTTTTCCAGAGAGTTGAAAAGGATATGGCTTTCTAACAAGCAGAAAAATGAGTTGTGCTCCAAACATGTCATATTCCTGGAGAAAGGTAGCTGAGAAGAGTAATAATAGCACTGAGATTTCTTTTTTTTTTAATGTTTATTTATTTTTGAGAGAAAGAGAGACACACAGAGAGAGAACAAGTTGGGGAGGGGCAGAGAGAGGAGGAGACACAGAATCCGAAGCAGGCTCCAGGCTCTGAGATACCTTAAATGAAATGTATGATAGGAGTAGGAGAGTATTGGCCAACCTCTACCCTCAACTCTCTGAAACAATTAGTGGAGGTGGTAAGCAAACATTTTACTTACCCTTCCCTTAATTTAAGGAGAGGTTGGCATGCCTAGTTTTTATACACTACCTCTTTTGGTAGTGGTCTAAGATCAGGCAAACCAGAGGAGGAAGGCAATAAAGCAGAGCAAGATTGATTAAGATCCTAGATTTCAAAGAGTGTCCATGTTGTAGTTTGGGTTTTCTTTCTTTATTTCACTTTTCAATTTAGAGATAACCTTTGGTTGGTTTATGTTTGAAAGGGCTGAATTTGTGAAGTATTTTTTGCTTCTCCATTATCTTCAGTTTAACCACATCCCAGGGCAGGATGCAGAATAACTGATGTCATCTAAAACACAGGTTTTTAACCTTAGCACTATTGAAATTTGGGGCTAGGTAATTCTTTGTTCTGGGGGACTGGCCTGTGCATTGGGACATACTTAGCATCATCTTTCCTCTTTATCCACTAGAGGCTGGTAGCACCTCTTTACAACTGTAATGGTCAAAAGGGTCTCCAAACATTGCCAAATGTCCCACTGGGGGACATGATCATATTCTAAACACTGGGCTGGGAGCTTTACATTCAGTTTTTGCAATAACCCTGAGAAATAGACATTATTGCTTTCAGTTTTACAAAGAAATGGAAATCCAGAGAGCTTAAGTAATTTCCCTATGGTTACACAGATAGCAAATGATCAGCTTTTTTTTCTTTGCTAATTTGTCCATTCTGATACTTCTTTGACATAAAGACAGAAAGCCAGTTAAGTGTCCGACTCTTGATCTCAGCTGAGGTCATGATCACACCATCTTGAGATTAGCCCCACACTGGGCTTTGTGCTAAGCGTGGAGCCTGCTTGGGATTTTCTTTCCCTCTCTCTCCGCCCCTCCCCCATGCTCTCTCTCAAAACAAATAAATATTAAAAAAAAAAAGAACTACTGAATCATACATTTGGCATGTAAAAATGGGAAAATGATGGAAGGAAAAGGGATACATAAATTTCAGGTTGTTTCCACTTTAGAATATAGACAGAAAAATGTATAATGGCCATTATGAAGTATAAAATGAAAATGAATATGAAGGCTCTAAGATATTGTCACTAATTAATACTTAGCGCATTTTGTGGCTCTATGTTGAATAATTATTTCTTTCAAAATATCAAATTTCTTTAATAAGTAGTTTTGCCTTTCTCACTTAGATTGGAAAGACCCAGGAAACATGAAAATCAAATGCAATCAAATGCGACTTGGGTTGGATCTTGGAAAAGAAAAAGACATTAGTGTAAAGCTGGTGATATCTGTAATTTATTTCATAGTATTATTCTAATGTTAATTTGTTGGTTTTGATCTTTGTTATGATGACGATGCAAGATGTTACCATTGAGGAAGCTGAGTAAAGGTATATGGGAAATCTCTACTATTTTTGCACCTTTTTTTGTATATAGAAAATATTTAAGATTAAAAATGTTTTAAAATGCAGGAAATGAAATATATTAATAATGTAAACAAATTATGTCAAGAAGCAGAAGATGTGGGTTTCTATTCCTATTCTACTACTTTCTACTCTCATTTTTATTGTGAGCAGTTAAAATCTGTAAATTTTAGCTGTTTCAACTAGAAAAACAGATGATAATAATATCTGAATATCTAACCTATTCAAAGGCAAAGGCATGATTGTAGACCAGATAGCCTTGTGCAGTTGCTCTGATAAATATTCTGCCTCTCTCTCTCTGTCTGTCTCTCATATCTAATTATCTGTGTATATCCATCTAAAACACATGCACATTCACTCAACAGAGCTTTCTGTCGAAAAACATTCAAATCAAACCTTACTTTTGGTTTTAAACTATAGAGTGTGAAATGAGTATTTAAAAAAATTTTTTTTTCAACGTTTTATTTTATTTTTTTTGGGACAGAGAGAGACAGAGCATGAACGGGGGAGGGGCAGAGAGAGAGGGAGACACAGAATCGGAAACAGGCTCCAGGCTCTGAGCCATCAGCCCAGAGCCTGACGCGGGGCTCGAACTCACGGACCGCGAGATCGTGACCTGGCTGAAGTCGGACGCTCAACCGACTGCGCCACCCAGGCGCCCCTGAAATGAGTATTTAAAAGCAGTGAGAATGAGTTTCACTGGCCAAAAGGATTTACTCTTACATTATTCAGCCATCATGCTAATGTGGGTTTCTTAGGCAGATGAAAGATTATAGGAGGTTACTAATAATGAGGGTGAAACTACGTAACTAATGTTCTAGAACTGCCATTAGGAAATGCAAGTGTGTCACTGCTCAATTCTGGTGAGATATTTTCCCTTGTAACTTCCCTGTAGGAAACTTAGAGTAAAATGAACTTTATTTGAAAAGTTTAGGATTCCTTCCTCAGCACATCATTTATCCCAAGACATCCCAGCATCTGCCTTCAAAGTTTGCATAAGAGGTGATGCCTTTTAGTCAACACATACTATGGGATCAGTATAGTACTAGATGCATTAATTAAGTTAATGCATTTAATGTCTGAAGGAGGTTTTAATGATTAAAAAGCAGGTTTTAGGTATCTGCCGAAAAGTGGGCATTGGTTTTGAATACTAGTGAGATCATCCAGATCTTCTAACAATGCTCTCACTAAGAACTTGCTGAGTATTGCATGCCACCATATTGCAACAACATTTAAAACACACAGTGTATTCTCTTTTGGATTATGGCCTTATTTTATTTGACTGACTTCTAGCCCAGATACACAGAGAGAATGAACAGCTTCTTTTGCAACAGCAGAGGAGTAGAATTCCATGCGAATTGGCCGTGATCGAAGCCAAGCGCTCTTGTAGCTTTTATACTGTAGGCACTGAGGATGTAAATATACATACACATAGTACCTTTGGCTGTGGCTTCTGAGATTCTGAGCAGTTTCATGTTGGTAAGGTGAGCTATTTATCCAGTCTGGCCAGAAGGCAAACCTAAGAACTGGTGTCTGTACAGGGATAGTCATATTCTACCCTGTAATTTACTAGTGGAGTTCCTGAGCTTACATATTAGTTATCTTCTTTGGCCCAGTACTACTTTTCACCCTTAGCTTTGAAGAGATTTAATTCCTTCTTATGGTCCTTATGTAAATTTCTCTGTGGTATGATTCTGTTGTTGTTCCTCCAGTTGAAGTCAGAATTGATATTTTACCTTTTATAAGGAATCAGAGAAACAGAGGATCAAAGTCATTTACTTAGTATCACTTTAGGAGAAGACAGTCCCCAAAAGCTTGTAATTTTTTTTAAGCCAAACGGAATCTATAATCCCTTACTCTACCCTATGCCAATTTCCAAGTCATTTTCTTTTAAAAACTAAGTTCACAATGGAGAGCCTTCTATTCATCTTTACAGGAGCCCTCTGCCCACTCTGTTTCTGGCATTCAATGCTACTATTAGAGTTTTAATTTTCTGAATTAAACCAAAGGCACCAAGTGCAACTGGCAAGGTCCCATTCCCATAGTAACGTGATCAAGGTATTCTATTTTTCCCAAATGGTTGGCCGGGTGAGAAAGTCTTCCTAGAGAACTCACAAAACAAATGTGTTTTGAAACATTTCAAGATGATCCAAAACTAGGGCAGAAATCTCCAGAAAGAAGTAAGGAACAAAGAAGATCTCAAAATCACTCATACACTCGTTGAATGCACAGTAAAATGATATCTTACAGGTTTTGGATGTGTGTGTAGTTGTTCCGGTGGAAAGCAAGTCTAAGCCGTATCCCTGTGGATCAAAGAAAGTCTAGCCAGACTAGACATCAGTATTTCTGATGTTCATCATCTTATAAAGAGGTAAATCCTAAGATAGAAAACAGGGTTTTGGAAAGTAAGTCCCAAACAGAGAGAGAAGGAGTACTTTCTTTTCAGAGAGCAATCCTTTCTTGGATTTGGATTCTAAGGATTTATGATATGTTCAAGAATAACCTCTGGTGGTAATAGAAAGATGGTCTCTACCAAGTGGAGGTTGTTGTGAGCTGAACCTGATGACAGTGGGCTGGCTAAGTGGTCCCCTGGGAGATGCACCATCCTGTTGTTAGATCAGTTAATATTATATTTGCCTTCCTGGAATTGTTTCCTTTAGCCTGAACCATTAAGTCTGGTTTAAATAAATGCAAAAGCTCGTCCAACTATGCTATTGATATTTAAGGGAAGGGTCAGGTCAGTTCATGCATAGAAATGTGAATACTAGAGATAACAACCTTGTCCCTACATGAGATTAAAGACTATAAGATCTAGCTGCCCCTTGCACTCTGAAAATTTTCTCTTAATTGCCATCCTTGGAGGACAGAGATTTGATTCTGTCCCAGACAGCTATAGGTTTCTTATAATAACTTCAGGGAGAACTAGAAACTCTTAGTTCAAAAAGTGAAGTAGATTAAACACCAGTTCATTCCATCTGAGTTCCTTCTCGATGTACCCTAAGAAGACTCTTTCTACTCTCTGTGATGAATTAGCACTCAGCTACATCAGCTCTTCTCAATTATTTATGTTTCATTCTCTCTTCTAGTTCTTTAATTTCTCGTTAGTATAGGTGATGCATTAGGTCCTTGGATCATAGAGAGAGATTAGTCTAATTAGGATAATTAAAATTGTTCTTTCATTCTCGAGTTTTATTCAGGGACTTAATCTGATATCTTGTCTGTGCCCTCTCCTTCTGTCTTTGTATTGGGAAACACTGAACCAAAAGTAAAATAAATATGTATTTATAGTTCACTATTTTTTTCTCATTTTATTTTTTGTCTTTTGATATCCAAAAAGCAAATGAGAAAGACCAGTCTTGGTACCATTCATAATTACATTAGTTTAACATTTTGCAGTGGTGTGCTAAAACCAACTGGCAAATAAGGACTGACTGTTAAATATTCAGAAATTTCATGAGCTGGGTGTTAAACTATTAATAACTTGAAATTATCCATGAGAAGAGTATTCCAATAGAAATTGGAAATTGCTGTAAATCAGAGGCTTTCTTCCTCCTCTTTTCTTCCAGAGAGCTGGCTTACCAACACATCACCAAATTTGGTTGTTGGCATCATAAATGTGGTATAAAGCTTATTTTACTGTAAATTAAAGTAGATTGATTTTCAAAAGTAGGTAACAGGAATATCTCAATTTACTTAATGCAAGGGAGAGATGCTTGTTTGTTTTTAATTTTTCCATGGTTTTTGAAATGAATCTCTGAGAGGAAAGAGGTTACTTCCAGGACCATGAAAATACAGCAAAAATAGGACATAATAGGGGATAGGTTCTGAAAAAAAATCTTATGTTTTGTTTCTCTCTAAAAATGAATTCCTACATGATGTTTATTGTATAAGCAGATGTGCCATTCAGGTACTGAAGTTTAAAATTAGCCAGAGGGGGGGCGCCAGGGTGGCGCAGTCGGTTAAGCGTCCGACTTCAGCCAGGTCACGATCTCGCGGTCCGTGAGTTCGAGCCCCGCATCAGGCTCTGGGCTGATGGCTCGGAGCCTGGAGCCTGTTTCCGATTCTGTGTCTCCCTCTCTCTCTGCCCCTCCCCTGTTCATGCTCTGTCTCTCTCTGTCCCAAAAATAAATAAAAAACGTTGAAAAAAAAATTAAAAAAAAAAAATTAGCCAGAGGGAATAGCAGAAACAGATCCACAAATACAGAGAACAAACTGGTGGTTGCTGGGGAAGTAAAGGGAAAAGTGGGTGAAGAGGAGTAGGAGGTACAGACTTCCAGTTATGCAAGGAATAAGTCATGGGGATGAAAGGTACAGGATAGGGAATATAGTCAATGTTGTACGGTGACAGATAGTAGCTACACACGATGAGCATACTCATAGAGGTGTTGAATCCTTATGTTGCTCACCTGAAACTAATGTAACATTGTATGTCAACTATACTTCAATTAAAAAAAAAAAAAAGAAAAAGGTAGCCAGAGGGAATTTGCCTTATAGGATTGACTAGCTTGCATTCTCCCAAAGGTAACAGGCCAGAAATTCTCTGGCATTAGCTATTCCTACTGATAAAAATGAGAGAAAGTATGTTGAGAGTCCAGTCAATCAATTATCTGAGTTCTTTTTTAGAGAACACCCTAGTAGGGGAGAGGAGCAGAAGGAGAGAGAATCTTAAGCTGGCTCAGTGCGGAGCCCGACACGGGCTCAATCCCATGACCCTGGGATCATGACCTCTGCCAAAATCAAGAGTTGGATACTCAACCTACTGAGCTACCCAAGCACCCCTGAGTTCTTTTGTTTTAACAAACTATTTGGTTTAAAAAACCTCTAAACTTGCTGGTTTACTATAAGTATTTTTTTAATATTTACCTTCTGAAGTTTTTACTTATTTTGAACCAAGAGAATAGAAGGAGGTGGGAGGTGAGGTGGGTTGGTAGACAAAGCTAGTGATTGACTTGAATTGGTGAGTCTTTCATATTTGAAGCTCACCTGTTATCAGCAGTGGGCTCTGTATTAGTTTCCTGTTGCTGCAGTGAGATATTACCACAAACTTGGTAGTTTAAAGCAACAAACATTTATTCTTCTAAAATTTTAGAGGTCAGAGTTCAAAATCAGTTTCACTGGTCCGAAATAAAGGTGTCTGCAGGACTTTGCTCCCTTAAGAGGCTCTAAGAGAGAATCCATTTCCTTGTCTTCTCAAGCTTCTAGAGCTGCATTCCTTGGCTCATGGGACTTTCCCCTATCTTCAAAGCCATCAGCATAACACTTTATTTCAGTCATGACATTGTCAATCTCCCTCTGCCTCCCTCTTATAAGGACATTTGTGATTACATGAAGAACCCATCTAAAGAATACAGGATGATCTTCCCACCTCAAGATTCCTAATTTAATCGCACCTGTAAAACCTCTTTTCACATATAACATTTGCAGGGGTTAGGCTCTAGATGATTTTAGGGATCAACAGTCAGCCTACCACGGGCCTATCAAAGGATGGGCAGAGAGCTTGATGCCCCCATGGGGTACTTTGGAATGAGTAGCAATTACCAATGAAGTTTCCCATTTGAGGAAAGCTAGCCTGCCTAAAAATTTTGTCATTGGTTTCTTTCCACCTCTTCTGCCTACTTAACTATCCTACCTGCAGAGAAGAGGAGAAAGAAAATGTCTGTATTAAGCTATGTACTAAACCACAGTGAGTCCAGGCATAGTTTTTCTTCCCTGTGTGAAACAACACTGGGATCAGTCAAGAAAAAAAAAATTTTTTAGTTGCCTCCTGCAGGAATTACTTGCCCCTGAAAGATAAGAATTTTAATAAAGTGGAATTATTTACTTAACAAGACACATTCAAAAAATTCACCTGGATGTGCTCATTGATACCAAGCTATTATGTCATCAAATCTACTTAATCCCAGAGTTTTCCTATTTGAATAGCTCACCTAAAATCATTTGGCCCATGACCTAAAACCCTATGTATACCATTTCCCAATTTCTTCATTTTGAGACATTTTTAAGACTGTCCAGTGTTCTCTCTCTCTTTTTTTTTAACTTACTGTGTCTATTTAATCCTTAAAAACAGTTAACACTCTAGTAAAATATAAATGTATTATTTTTAATATAATTTATTGTCAAATTGTCTAACATAGAGTGTATACAGTGTTCTCTCTTGGTTTTGTGGGTAGAGTCCCATGATTCATTGCTTACATACAACACCCAGTGCTCATCCCAACAAGCACCCACCTCAATGCCCATCACCCATTTTCCCCTCTCCCCCACCCCCCTATTAATCCTCAGTTCTATGTATTTTAAGAGTTCTCTCTTAAGGTAAGACTAATAAACTTTGCTTATGAATAGATTTCTCTGGTAGCCTTTTGATTACTGCCAACATTGGATTCTTGAAACTTCATAGATACCTTTCATTTATTACTGTGAACAATTTCCATAGGGCTGTCTTACTCCTCAAATGTACCTTTTACTCTGAGGCCTATGAACACAGTAGGGTTTTTTTGCTATAAACTTTAAAAAATTTTTTACACAAAAGGTGTCTCATCCAAAAAGTAGCAACTTAGAGGAGACCATGATTTAGAAGATGGCAGAAGCATGGGGACATTTGTTAAAAATATTTTTTGTCTACATTTTTATAGTTTTATGTTTTTAAGTAGGCTCCACGCCCAATGTGGAGCTTGAACTCATGACCCTGAGATCAAGAGTCACATGCTCAACTGACTGAGCCAGCCAGGTGCCTGAGCATGGGGAATTTTTTTACACTTCCCTTTTACCAATAAGTAAAACAAAACAAAACAAAACAAAACCTTTTTTCCCCCTAGGCATTTACTTCAGGTTTAGGTAGTCTCTATGTATGACTTAAAGTTTGTGAAAGAGTACATTTTCAGCATTCCAGAAAGATGATTCCAGGTAGCTGAAAATACCAGCAACTGAGATATCATTGCCAGACCAAGAGGCTAGGCTTGTTTGTTAGCTACAGAAATTTACTTCAACACATCATTCTTTCAATTTTCAGTTCAAGTACTTGACAGGTGTTTTATAAATGCCATCTGATTTTATTCTCCTTACAGCCCTATTGGATAGCTGTTGGAGGTTTGAGGGGCTAGTAAATCAAACCATTTCTTAGTCTGAGTTTTTGAACCTGTTGATACCTACACAGCTGTCAGATTGAAGGACCTTGAAATGAGTGTTAGTGTCAGTAGAGCTGAATCAGGCCTCATGACATTGACTTGCAGTCCCATGAGTTTCCCAATATTTTATTAAATACTTAGATCTACCAAACCAGGCATAGAAAGAGCAGCTCAGTAGTCTTATATCCAAGGAGGAGTACTGACCAAATAGGGATGGAGGAGACTGCTGGGAATATAAAGGGTCTTGGCTCAAGTCTTTCCCAAGCTTAGAAATCAATGAGTCACTCCTCTTTGATGAGGAGAATAGGAGTGGAAAGGAAGTGTTATGTTAATAATTTCTCTCTGGCAGTGTAAGCTTTCTCTGAAAACAAGACAGGGAAAAATTTAGGCATTATTATCTCTGTTCCGCATCATGGTATATTTGACACTTTAAATGTTAATCCCCAAATGCCAGAAATGACATTATGAGCCTTGAATTGATCCCTTTCTTTTTCCTTCCTTCCACTATTAGATTAATATTATAAAACTTTTGTTCATATTTTCAAATATGAAATATTTATGCTTGCTGGATATATTAATTGAAAAAATAGTGGTGTTGAAGTGTCCAACTATGATAGTGAGTTGGTCTGTTTCTCACAGTTCTATTAGTTTTTGCTTCATACATTTTGATGCTTTATTGTCAGGAGCATATGCGTTAAAGATTGTTAAGTCAGGGGCGCCTGGGTGGCTCAGTCGGTTGAGCGGTCGACCGGCTCAGGTCATGATCTCGCGGTCCGTGAGTTCGAGCCCCGCGTCAGGCTCTGTGCTGACAGCTCAGAGCCTGGGCCCTGCTTCAGATTCTGTGTCTTCCTCTCTCTGACCCTCCCCCGTTCATGCTCTGTCTCTCTCTGTCTCAAAAATAAACTTTAAAAAAAATTAAAAAAAAAGATTGTTAAGTCTTCTGTGAGAATTGACAGCTCTATTATTATACAATGCCCCTCTTTAACCTGAAATTTCTTTTGTCTAATGTCTACTTTGAAATTGATATGGCTACTCAAACTTTCTTTTGATTTGCATTAGCAAGGTACACCTTTCCCCATCTCTTCTTTTTTTCAATGTGTCTTTTTAAATGTTTAGGTGACATTCATATAACATACACTTAACCATTTTAAAGTGAACAATTCAACAGCATTTAGTCCATCTGCAATGTCATACAAGTGCTACTATCTAGTTCCAAAATGTTTTCACCACCTCAAAGGAAACACTGTATTTATTAAGCAATTGCTCCACCACTATCTTTTCCCCCATCCCCTGGCAATTTTTTAATCTGTTTTCTTTCTTTACAGATTTACCTATTCTGGATGAATGAAATTATACAATCCATGACATTTTGGTTTTGGCTTCTTTCATGTTGCATAATGTTTTTGAAGTTCTGCCACACTGTGGCATACACATCTCAGTACCTCATTCCTTTCTATGGCTGAACAATATTTCATTGTATTGTATATACCACAGTTTATCTGTTCATCCATTGATGAACATTTGGGTTGTCTCTATGTTTTGACTATTGTGAATAGTGCTGCTGTGTACGTGCATGCACACACATGCACATTTGTTTGACTACCTGTTTTCAACTCTTTGAGGTGTATATTCAGGAATGTGCTGTAGATTGAATGTTTATGTCCTCCCAAAATTCATATGTGGGAATCCAAGCTCTGATGTTATTTGGAGGTGAGACCTCCAAATTATCTTGGGAGATCGGGAATGGGATTGGTGCACTGATAAAATAGGTTCTAAAGAGGTCCCTGTTGCTTACACCATGTGAGGACACAGCAAAAAGATGGCCATCTATAAACCAGGAATTGGGCCCTCTCCAGACACTGAATCTGCTGGTACCTTGATCTAAGACTTCTTAGTCTCCAGAAAAGTGTGAAATAAATTTCGGTTGTTTATAGGCCACTCAGTTTATGGTATTCTGTAATAGCTACCCTAATGGACCAAGACAGAATAGAATTGCTGGGTCAAATCTTGATTCTGTGTTTAACATTGAGTAACTCTCAACCCATACCTTTACTATTAATCTGTGACTAGACATTGAAAGACAACATAAAGTTGAGTCCTTTTTTTTTTAAACCTATTCTGACAATCCCTATATCTTAGTAGGTGTATTTAGACAATTCACATTTAAAATGATTATTGATAGAGTTGCATTAACATGTACCATGATTGTAATTGTTTTCTCTGTTTTGCACAGGTTCTTTGCTCCTTTTTTTATCCTCCATGCATCCCTTCTTTTTTGTTTATACGATCTTTGCTTCTTTTTCTGCCATCTCTAGCTTGGACTGAGTATTTTACAAGGTTCTGTTTTCTTTCCTTCCTCATCATGTCAATTACAGTTCTTTTAAAAATTGTTTTAGTGATTGTGGTAGTCTACAACATGTATTCACAATAAACCTAAGTTCACTTTAAGTAACACTGAACTACTTTAAGTATAGTACAGGTTCCTTATAACAGAGCATTTACAATTTTTTCCTCATGACATAGGTATGTATTCCAAAGAACTGAAAACAGGTGCTCAAACAAATACACATGCATGTACATTCAAAGCAGCATTATTCACAATAGCCAAAAGATATAAACAACTCAAATGCCCAACAATTAATCAATGGATAGGCAAATTGTGGTATGTACATTTAATGGAATATTGTTCAGCCATAAAAAGGAATGAAGTACAGATACATTCATTTAATGCCATTCATTTAACTTACCCATATTATATAATCACCTGATGCATTGTTACTATTATTATTTGATATAAACAGTTATATATTAGATCAATTCTTCCCCTTCTGGTATTCCAAATAATATATGTTACTCCATTAAAAATATTTTATGGTTCTTTGATGTTCTGTTTTTGTTTGGAAGTTCTATTAATATATCTTCAAGCTCACGATTTCTTTCACCACGTATAGTCTACTAATGAGCCCATTAAGGGCATTCTTCAATATGTTGCAGTATTTTTTATTTTGAGCATGCCTTTTGATTCTTTCTTGGATTTTCCATATCTTTGTATATATTAGCTATCTGTGTTGCATGTTTTCCACTTTTTCCATGACAGCCCTTGACATATTAATCACTGTGACTTAAAATACCCTATCTGATGATTCTAACATCTGTACCATATTTGAGACCATTTCTGATGAATACTTTGTTTCCTCAGACTGTGTTTTGTTTGTTTGTTTGTATTTATCTTTTAGCATGCCTTGTCATTTTTATGTTGAAAGCTATTGGAGATGTATTAGACAACAGGTAAATAGGCCTTTGGTGTTAATATTTCTGGGAGTTGGAATGTGTTTAATGTTTGCTTCAGCTGTATGTGCCAAAGGCTTCTGTTTCCTCTAGTGTCATTATTTTGTTTCACTTATTGTGTTTGGGCTTTCCTCGAAGTTCCTTCTCAAGTAGAAATCTGTATATTATAGCTCATTCAGCTGTAGTCCACTATTATACTGGAGATGTGTTGGTGTTGTAGTAAGATGTGGAGGAAGGAAACTTATGATTAAGCCTTAGTCTTTTTATGGGCTTGTGTCCCTGGGCTGTGACCTTCACAAGTGTTTCTTTTTTCTCCCCTAGGTGAAACAGGAAGGCTAGAGGGGACTGAAGTTGGACAATTGCCCCTCTCCAGATCATAGAAAGATTTTGTAAAATCTTTTCCCTTAGAGAGTAGGCCTTCATTATGATGAATACTCTGGGCATATTTTGAAATGGTTATTTTTCTCTTTCCCATGCTATAAACACAAAGGATTTTTTCTTTAGTCATTTCTGTGAGAAACTGTAGGGTCCCTGAATTTGTGGGAATCCTGTAAGACGAGGCCCTTGAGAGTTCTCACTCTCAAGGTGGTGCACACTTAACCTCCAGTAATTTGTCAAAATTACCATAAACTGACAGTCTGTAGCTCTGATTTAAAGTTTACAAACACTTCAGTTTATAGAATGCTGTGATCGTCTGTATTTGTTCCTATCAGACATTGGGGTGGCAGTTTGCCCTATGAATTTAACTCTCTGATGAGTCCAAGAAAGGTTGTTGAATTTCATTTTTTTTCCATTAATTCCTTACCTTAAGGATGGGAGTGATGACTGCCAAATTCTTTACCTATTAGAGCTGAAATCTCTCGTATTTTTTATTTCAGCCATAACTTCTGGTTGTGTACCTAGGTTATCTATAATTCTTCAATATCAGTCGACATTGATAATCCTATCTTTCTTTCTCTATTCTTTCACTCTATTTCACTCTTTCTCTACTCTCTATTCCTTCTCTATTCTTTCACTCACCAGTTCTCTAGGATGAAAACTTTGTACCTTTTCTTGCCTGCTCAAATCTTCAGCATTTCATATGACATCCTTATTCTCTGATGACATTTGCTCTAATTCACTGAGCACATTGAAACAATTGGAAGAGGACTTTCACCAGTTTTCATCACCACATTGAACCAACTGCCCGTATTAGAACATATTTTGTTCTCCTGTTTATCATAGATACAATTCTCAACCACTCTTCTATGGGTAACCCATCCTCTTTCATAGCAGCACTTTGGCCTTCCTGCTTAGTCAAGACTATCACACAAGAAATGCCCACATCATCTTTCCTGGGCCATTGATTTTCACTATCTTTAGGATCATTTCCATCAGGACAGAAGTAACTGATATTTTCCCCACTATATAAAACAATAGGACATTCCTTTAAATAAAACTCTCAGCCTTCCTGCTCCCACTCTCATTCCTTGCTGTCTTTTGAAACAAATTTCTTGAAAGAAATTTTGTTTTCACTCTCTCCAATTTCTGCTCCTTCCATTTTTTCTAAAACACACTCACATTTGGGTTCTACCTACACTATTCCACTAAAACAGCTGTTCTCCCTGTAACAGTGAATTATTTGCTCATGATTCTTTCTTCTTTCCCTTCTCTTTTCATGGTTTAATACACCACATTGATATTGGTCTTGGCTAGGTGGTTTACTTTGGCCAGTGGAATGTGGAAGAAGAGAGTTACCACTTTTGAGCCAAGGCAAGTTTCTATCCACCTTTTTGAGTTTCTTATTTGCATCACGTGAAAGGAATACCCTTGGTAGCTGTAGCATAAATAAATGGCTTATAAGAATGATTTTTTGAATTGTTTAATCTTTTCCATATCTGCTACAGTAGCTCCATATTCATTCTCTCAAAAGTGGAGTATCTCATACCTATTCATACCTAAAAGACTGAGACTTAACCATACCCACTGTCTAGTCTCAGGGATTTGAATCCTGTGATAGCTCACTTGGTATCTGTAGATAGCAATAGACTTGCCTCTATCATGTAATCATCTAATTTACATATGCTAGATTTTCTTAGAACTTATTTGGAATCACATTTTGGAATATGAGGTGAAGATATTTAAAACCAATTTTTGCTTTTAACTTTAAAAGTTTTATCTTTTCTATATAAGAAAGAAAAGCAGATTTTTAGAATTGCATGTATTTCTGTTCATATTGGTTTGATAAGAATTATTTGGTTCACCTGACAAATTCCCTGTGGTTTGTTAGGTAATAAATGAACCAAAAACAATTTCTTATTAAGATATCTAAGTGAGAATAGTGGGACGCTAAAGCTTCCCTTCAATAAAATAGTAAATGCTGGGCAAAGTATTTTGGGTGACAGATGATTGAGTCCTCATTCTTTTACTGTCAAATTATGGCATGTTAGGGTGACAATCTAACCTTTCCTTGCCTTGGTTTCCTTAAATTTAAAATAAGTGATGTAACTTGATGAAATTCAGTTAAATCCTAAAATTTTATCAACAACAAAAAATACTGTCCATTAAAATATAGATGGACAAATAATTGAACTGCCTGGGAAGGAAAAGATATTAGGAAGTTTATAGAGTGAGCAAAATTGACACTTCACATGGTGAAGAGAGAAAAGAAATGGCATCAAATGAGATAGTTACTGTAAAAAGAGTCCATTGAAACAAGAACATATGGAGGATAATGTCTGCCACGTCCAAATTAGTGCCAGATTTTTGTGGTATGTTGGATGCTTTTCCATAGACTTTAGAAGGAAAAAGAATACAGCTGTGAAAACTCCCCTCTTCACCTTGGCTGAGGAACTCTCCAACAGAGCAGATGGTTCTGAGTTTCAAGCCATGAATCATTGTCAAGGGATCTCCTCATGCTGCCGCAAGCAAGAAGAGTTGACAAGCCTCAATGGATAATATTTTTATTACTATTGGTATCAGTCACATCCATGCCCTTGCTGGTGGGCTCAGTCTTATTGTTAATAAAGCTACAACTTGGCAACAAAATAGCAAGAGCCATCAAATTATCTACTTAATGTCTAATGGATATTTCAAGACTTTAGTATTCCTCTTTAATCGTCATCAGTAAAGAGAGTAAGAGAGGAGGCATTTTATTCTCTTTGGTTATTTTTGTCAATTTCAAAGCAGACTGATGAATACCTATTTTATATTTTGGTGCCTTAACTGCCTAATTTTGAAGGTCATTATTATTAATATTATTTTGTTGATTGTAGTGTCTGATCTATTTGTTTTTTTTTTTTTCCTTTCTTATAAGGTAAGTAAATAAGTGAGAATTGGGTTTTGACTTGGATTATAATGGATTTAATCCTAATGTTGTATTTCATAATAGGTATATATGGTATGTAGAGGAATAGTGGTAAATTAATTTGACTTTCTTAGGAAATCTTGGATCAATGGATTCTTCGTATAAGGCAGAACCAGATTATATTGGCTTTTTCTGTTAAACTCTAATATACTTTTATTGTGTTGATTCGACTATATTTCATTATTTTAGTTACTTTAGCTGAAGTCACCTATCAGTAGATTTAGATGAAATTTTACCTAGAATATCTTGGCTATTTTTTAATATAATTTAACTATTAGAATATGCTTCAGTGATCACTTTTAACATTTTCAATTGCAAAATATCTTGGACCATTAGGTTTCAAAACCAGAAATCTGGGGCACCTGGGTGGCTCAGTCAGTTAAGCGGCCGACTTCAGCTCAGGTCACGATCTCGCGGTCCGTGAATTCGAGCCCTGCATCGGGCTCTGGGCTGATGGCTCAGAGCCTGGAGCCTGCTTCCGATTCTGTGTCTCCCTCTCTCTCTGCCCCTCCCCTGTTCATGCTCTGTCTCCCTCTGTCTCAAAAATAAATAAAATGTTAAAAAAAAAATTTAAAACCAGAAATCTAAGAGAGGACAAAAGTGGTCCAGAGTAGAGGTTTTTCCATAATGTGGAAAAGTCAGTATTTGATGGATTCCAAGGTGCTATAGTGGAAGAGAGAAGGGCTGTTTCAGAAAGCACATTCACTTTTTTACTTCTGCAAAATTTATTCTAGGAAATAGTCTGGGTGAGTCCTGTGAAGAGCATTACTTTTTCTAACATGCAAGATGGGTGGTCAGGTGCAAAAGCAGAGGCTTTGAGTCAGCCAGACCTGCTCCATCCCTTTAAGCTACGTGACCTGACCGGTTACAAATGCCTCTGAGGCACTTTCCTCAACTGTAAAATGGGGAGAATAATATGGATCTCAATATGTTGCAGGATTATTCTGAGAAAAAAGCCAGGCTCTAAAATCCTTGGATTGTATCTGGCATATGATAGGCACTCAATAATAGTAGACACTGTTAGTGTTTTTCATTATAGTATATACTGATTACCAACTCACCCTTGTCATTTGTATGTGTGTAATGTGCCAGAGGAAAAAAATACGGCACATGTTAAACACATGAAAGGTGAGAGGAAAGTAAAAACAAACAAACAAACAAACAAACAAACAAACAAACAAAAAATCAGAGTCGAATGAAATATTTAAAAAACAGGTTTTGAGACCTGGTTCTGTCAGTATGAAATTTTATGACCTTGAGAAACTTCACTTATCCTTTGTATACCTCAGTGTTATATATAAAATGAGAAAATGAAATTAGATTAGCTGTATGAACCAGGCTCTGAAAAACATTGGTGTTGATAATTATTCCTAAAATAAAAGATTTCTGTGTTAAAATAAATTTTAAAAAACTCTCTGATCATATCTCTTGGGAATTTATCTTCCTTGTTAGCACATTAAAATGTGATTTAATGTGGTTTCAGTAATGTGTTGAACTTGATATAATCCAATTTCCCAAGCATTTGTCAGAAGTATCCAGTATTCATGAAAAACACCATTTTGCTAAACTTTTTATCTAAGTCAACTTAGAAATGCTATACAGATGGGGTGCCTGGGTGGCTCAGTCGGTTAAGTGTCTAACTTCAGTTCAGGTCATGATCTCATGGTTGATAGGTTCAAGCCCTGCGTTGGAATCTGAGCTGACATCTCAGAACCTGAAGCCTGCTTCAGATTCTGTGTCTCCCTCTCTCTATCCCTCCCCCACTTGTGCCTTTCTGTCTTTCTCTCTCTCTCTCTCTGAAAAATAAATAAGTAAACATTAAAAAAAAGGAAATTGCTATACAGAATGTTTCCTATGGTCTCCTTATAATTCTAATAGTTGCTTACCCTGTAACTAAGTAATTGCCCTCAAGGAACATGTTAGATGATGGTTTATACAGAGTATGACTTGTTAAAAATCATCAAAAAATTTTTTTAATGTTTATTTATTTTTGAGAGAGAGAGAGAGAGCAAGCAGGGGAGGGGGAGAGAGAGAGAGAGACACAGAATCCGAAGCAGGCTCCAGGTCCTGAGCTGTCAGCACAAAGCCCAATGCAGGGCTTGAACTCACAAACTGTGAGATCATGACCTGAGCTGAAATCGGAGGCTTAACCGACTGAGCCACCCAGGTGGTGCTAAAAATTCATTTCATATGGAAAAAATAATCTCTTACTGGATCATTAGAGGAACATGTTAATGAATTAAGGCTAGGTGTATGAGTGAAATTATAAAGGCCTTTATATAGATGACATAGGTTTACAGAGAAATGTATTCGAACTGTCCAGTAGTCTTTTAATTTTCTATCAGTCTGTGAATTAAATGTACCTCAATAACATTTGCCAATTGAGTTCACATTCTCAACTCTTATAGAAATTATTTGTTAAAAGCCATGTAGACCTAAAATCCCCCACAGTAACGTAGTATATATGTACATAAAACATATGGAACGTACATGCTACAGCTAGAGGGTTTAAATTTATTCACTGTGATGGCACCATTGCTTTTCTCTAATTTATACCACATGTTTTTTTTCTTTATTTAGCTTTTAATTCTGTAAAGAGTGTGGGGATATCAATTTTATGGAGGATGTGAAATATAAGCCATTCTAATCATGGCTATATGGCATCCTCGATTTGCTGGAATAAATTCTATCTGTCAGTTTATCAATGTAAGAATCTCTTACTGGGCCTACAATCAAAAATCTGTGGAAGAATTTTTATGTAGTCTCTTACTGCATCTTCTAGAATGAGGATATTTACACGAGCGATATAGGAGCAATAACTGCCAAAATAGGTACAGGTTTCCCACAGATTCTGTGGCTGTTGGGTATAACAGTTACTCCTTCCCAATCATATAGGTCATCTGAGGGAAGTCCTAACTATGGTCAGGTTGTAGGTCGCCTTTACAAGTATTATAATGGCCGCCCTCTCCAGCCATGCCAATATTCTAGGTATAATAGGGAAAAGGGAATGATTGGTTGTGGAGTACTTTCTGTAGCTTCTTCTTATCTCCTGCATCTAATTGGTTATTCACCTCTGTCGATTATGCCTCCTAACAATCTCTTAAATGTTTCCCTGGGCTGATTCTTGGTCTATCATTTATTGGCCGTGTGACTTTGATCAGATTTCTTCACCTCCTTAGGTCACATTTCCTCATCTGTAAAATGCACATGTGGAAGATGTGAATGTTAGGGGAAGTGAATTGTGATTGATGAAAAAAATTGAGTGAGTGAATCCATTCAAATGCTTAGTGTGGAGGTTAGTACATAAGAGAGTGCTTAGGAGATATTTGCTGTTTATTATTTTTATGGTTAGTTTAGGTTTTCATCAAAATTTGGCTCTTAATTGATCTCTCTGACTCAAAACCTCTTCTTCCCTTTTCTAAACCCATTCTCCATAGTATGTCCAGAAAGATACATTTTTTACATTTTTAAAAAAAAGTTTAAAAATTTTTAATGTTTATTTTTGAGAGTGACAGAGCATGCACAGGGGAGGGGCAGAGAGAGAGGAAGACACAGAATGCGAAGCAGGCTCCGGGCTCTGAGCTGTTAGCACAGAGCCCAATATAGGGCTCAAACTTGTGAACCATGAGATCATGACCTGAGCTGAAGTTGGACACTTAATTAACTGAGCCACCCAGGCGGCCCAAGAAAGATATTATTTATATTGCAGATCAAACTATATAATAAGTTTGCTGTTTAAAATCCTGTAATGGTTCCCAGTTTCTTGCAGGATGGCATTCACAGGCTATAACATGACAGCTTGTGCCCCCTTGGAACTCTTGTCCAACACCAGGCTCTTGCTATACCACTTGTAGTTACATTTTGTGCTTCCAGATCTTTGCACATGTTTTTCTCCTCTGTCTTGAATGCAAGTAGCTGTTCTACCTCTACCCTTCACTTTGCCACATACTGTCCTTCAAGACCCAACTGTTGGATCCCTGGGTGGCATTCATTCTTTCTCTGTGCCACAAATGTACCTCATATACACTTCCAACAAAGTGCTTCCTACACTATATTACAGCTGTATACAGCTCTGTGTGTTCACCTCTCTCCCTCCCCTTCCTGTGCTCCCTGAAGAAGGGCAGTAGTATAATATTCACCTCTCTGTTCCAGGTTCAGAGACGGTACTTGATAAATGTTTGTTGCGTGATTTAATGAATGGATGTTATTATGGATACACTATGCTCTCCCTCATAAACTGACCAACATTAGTGTACCGAAACACTTTTACACTTGGCCAAAAGTAGGTACTCAATAAATAATTTTGAATTGTCTAATTAATTTGTTTATATGCCTATTTATGATCTGGAAAATAAAAGGAAATAGGAATCACTTAACTAAAAGCACCAGATATGGTAATATTACGGAGTTAAACACAAAAAGGTTGAAAATAGAATAAAGTCACCCTCTCTTTTCATTTGAGTTCTCCTATTTTCCCACATTTTCTCTGATTTTTTTAGATACCATAATTTAGTGGTTATAATTCATAATTACTTAAATATATGAAGTGTACTTGCCATTCTTGAAAAGGTTAGTGCTATCATAGGATGTGTAAATCTTCTTTTATGAAAAAGATGACAAGCAAAATTATGATCCAAGTCAAGGTTTTATAAAACATTGACTTGGATATGCTTGCTTTTAAAGTAATTTTAGTTTAATCCCTCATTAGAGATTCAGTTCTTATTTATGTATGATGATCAAGTTGATAATATTTTTGAGTCATTGATGAATGGACCAATGGAAATAAGGTCAAATATAGAATTTTCTTCCCTTTAGAATCACTGAATATTTTACATTCCACATTACTGTTTTATAGACTTACAATGACTAGATAAATAGGGCCCTAGGTTTTACATTTATGAAGATATTAATAAATGAGCAGAGATGTGCCCAAACTGCCTAGAGAGAAAGGATGCAAATGGAGACATAGCCATAGGAAATGTAGAAACAAAGTAGCCTGCCCGCTCCCAGTCAGCACTGGGGATAAAAGAACAAAAGCAGCTTTGATCAAGGTCAGCTTTGGGCTTGGTCCGAATGGAGCCAAAATGCATTCTTAAAAGTGGGACGAAAATCTGTTTAAATCTAGATATTTTGTTTGTAATTTGCAAAATTCAGCTCTGCAGTTTGCACACCCAATGTCTAAGACTGCTCTTTTCTCCCCATGCCACTCTTCTATTCAATCTTTCGAAGCTGTTTAAACCTGAGACTGTCTATAATGGAATGTTCTATTATATAACACTCTGTGGGACCAAGTAGAGTCTCTGGGCTCTTCTGGTTAATGTAACATTGTGTTCCCGAAGCACTGAGTGGCAGGAACTGCTGATCTCAGCAAAGGTTGGCACAGGCAAAACTAGAAGATTAATCGAGGGGGATTTGTGGAATCCATCAGTCCATCAGCATGTGGTATGCTACCTTTTGCTACTATTTAGTAGTGGAGAATGCTTGAGTAACAGAAAATAGGAATGGCAAACAACTAAAGCCAAAGAGTACAGTTGACCCTTGAACAATACAAAGGTTGGGATACCTTCCACGTATGCAGTCAAAAATCTCCATAAAACTTTGGATTCCTCCAGACCTTAACTACTAATAGCCTACTGTGGACCTGAACAAAGCCTTACAAATAACTTAAACAGTTGTTTAACACATACTTTGTATGTTATATGTATTATATGTATTGTTACAATAAATTAAACTAGAGAAAATATTATTAGGAAAACCATAAAAAGAGAAAGTGTACCAACAGTACTATACTGTATTTAAAAAAATCCACATCTTAGTGAACCCATGCAGTTCAAACCTTTGTTGTTCAAGGATCACCTGTAACTGAATGAGAATATAATGTTTGAAAACGCTGGGGTTTTGGTGTCAAACATACCTGACTTAGGGTTCCAGGCCTTGGTCAAAGTTACTGACCAAGGTTTCTGTTTTCTCTCTCCTCTATGAAATAAGGGAGGATGCCATAACAGATACTGCTAGGCCTTCACCTCAACAGATATCTACTTTGAAAGTTCCTGATGTGGATTAGAGATAGTAGGTATAGAATGCCTGCCAGAATATAAAGAAAGGTCAAATCAATGCTAATGACTATTACTATCTTATTTAGTCTTATTGATTCTTTTTTTCGTTTCTGCTTGCTTTTATTCTGCCTATTTCTAGGCGTATTCACCTTTTAGAAATTGAAATTCTAAAATCCTCAGTTATATATACTTTTTAGGTTAGAAAATTGATTTCCACAACAAACCATAGGGGTGAGCATATTTTCCTCTACTGATGAAAATCTAAGAGCCCTCGTTCTCTTGCTGATCAACATGTAGATGTCAGTTGACTCAGTTCTGGATGTTAAATTACTGCTTCAACTCAGTGACTATGTTCCATGGTGACCACTGGTTAAGAATATAGGTTTTCAGGTCAGATGAAGCTGGATATGAATTTGTACATGTTCTGCATTTATTTAAAATGTGGGACACCTCTCAAGGTTGTCATAGTTTAATCAAGTAAGAGTTTAGGGTAATACCTGACAATGGTGACATCAATAGTGAGTGCTGAACAAATGGTATTTTTGAACTGTTTTTATTACATTTTAGTTACATTCCAATACCCAATACCTTATTACGTTCACATTTTGATGGGATTATCCCAGGTTTGCTGCTATTTCAAAATGGAAATCCATTATTCATCCAATGTGTTTAGTGACCTTCTACCAAAGGAAAGTTTGCTTAGCTTATAAATATTTTTTCAGATCCCCAAGGTCTTGTTTAGTGATTTACTCTTTTGTAGGGGAGGAAAAATAATTTTCCCTCAGCCCTTCAGAGTTCTTGCCTGGGAACTTTGTAATAAAAGACACATTAACAAGAGAAAAACAGAAGTTTATTAACATGTACGTATCATATATATGTGGGCGATATCCAAGTAAAATGAGTAATTCAAAGTAGTAGCTTAGAACTCCAGCTTCCAGAGCATTTTTAACAAAGAACAGTGTATTTGTGGAGAAATGATAGAACAAATGAAAGCAGTTTTGGGTTTCCAAAGGTGGAGATAAATGCTCATTCAAGTTTGTTATGTGGATTCCTCAAATGCCATCTCCTGGTTGCTGGGGTTTAAAGTTTTCTCTGGTAATTTAACTTCTGTTTCTTCCTCATAGAAGGGAGAGGTGGGAGCATTTGTAAATTTATGTTCAGGTTTAGACAAATAGGAGAGGACACGGAGCATTTTTTTTTTTTTTTGTATCTGCTACATGTAAACTACAAGTTTCTCTTCAGCTCAACATAATTCTTATGCCAAAGTGGTGTATATTTTGAAATTCCATATTCGTCTACCCTTCAGTTTTAAGGGACACATTAAGAAAACAATTCTGCTTCTCATGACAAATACATCACAATCATAATTCAATTAAACTAGAATACTGCAAACTACTCCTCTGGATAATTTTGCTTAAAAATGTTTTTTCTTAACTACTTTTCTTCACTTGATGTTTTGCAGAAAGTTGTACAATTATAGGTTATATTGCCAATGAACATTGATAATATTCTCTGGAAAATGTTAAGACCATGACAGATAATTTTCTTTGTAGAACAGTTTAGACTTAGTCCTCCTTAAAGACAGGGAGGTTTACCTAAAATAATTATTTTGGTTATGTTATTCTAAATTCTGGTTATTTTATTCTAAATTTATCGTAGAGACCTTTCCACTAAGCCTGAGATAGGAACATTCAAATTTTTCCATTATAAAATTTTGTATTTTTTTTAATATGGCCTCTAATTGCCTCTCTCTACCTCTCTTAATTTAAAAACAGACCAAGTTTTTAAAAAGGAATGACTGCCACTTTCCTAAAAAATATACACTTATAATTCAGGGAAAATTTACACATTTACTTGGGAACATGCTTTGCATTGATGATTTTTAACCAAATGCTACTGATTTAATAACTGAGAACCAGACATTTTTGTATTTCCTGTTGTAGAAAGAGCCTCATCTGCCGAGTTTCCAAATGTTGGTTCTGTGAATCAGTAGCAATTTGTTGATGTTAATTCAGTTCACTAGATAGTTCACCTATTTTTTAAATTAATTAAGTAGTCATTTTCGAGTTGCTGAAACCTAGGCTGAGCTTCCTATTATTGTCTATCATATCAGGTAATAAAATTCATGTAACCCCAAAATAACTCAAGCATTTGGATTCTAAGCTGCTTACATTTCTAAAGAGATTATTAGACACATAGATGTCTGTGTAGCACCACTCTTTAGTTTTGAAAGTAAAATCACTTTGGGAAGAAATGGATCTGATGTGTATTTTTTGTTTAAATTAGGTACAGCCTTGGTTTAAAACTTACCTTAAGGCATCTCACACACATATACACATGCACACACAAATGCACATAATTATAGGTACATTCAAATTAATATAATTTGTATTATGATATCTCTATAAAGAGACTTTTACCATTGAATATAAAGTTAATCTGATATGATTATAAACTTTAGTGTTTGAGATTGCAAACTCCTTCTGTAGTCTCCTGTATAGAATTCTACAATGTTTCCAGCATACAATAGGCTCATGTGGAGTACTTATTGACTTCCACTCATTCGCTGAAGCACTCTACATTCCACAAATTACCTCTGCTTTCATTAAGTTTCTCTGGCCATTTTGTAGATTGTTAATGACCAATCGCTTAAATATCAAGAAGAAAATACTTATGACAATAAATGGAAGTGACTACATAATATGTAGAAGCAAAGCATTGTGGTTGACTTCTAAAATCTTTTCTAAAAATCACCTACAATGGGTCAGCCATTATGTTAAATATTGTAGATACAAATATAAAAAAAAAAAAGTCTTGATTTCTGCCCTCAAGGAGCTCATTAATTCCATGCATACTACACTGTTGCAGCAGGAACAGTGGGATCTGTTATTTTGTGGGGATCTATTTTGTGGGATCTGTTAAAACAATGTAATGATTTTTTTCCCCAAGCTTATAGCCAACTCCAGGTCAGCCTAGAAGTCTTTAAATTTCTGTTGAAATGACCATGGTGAACTTACTGAGTATTTCATGCAATTATCCAGCAGTTAACTAGAGGATGAGCTCAGAACCCAGTTCCTCTCCAGTGAAGCTGTAACCATTTAAATAGAAGACGTGAGAGCATTAGTTCTATTTGAACCTCCTTGTCCTTCCTGCATGAATCTGCTAGTAGCATCGTCTTGAAAGGATGTTCCTCCTGGGGAGAACAATCATTTACCAATGTTCCATTCCGTGGTTTCCCTTTATGCTTCATGTCAAAAGACCAGCACTAAAAACAATTTTTTTCTTTCCTTGTTGTGAGGCTGAACAACTGGAAGCTGTATAACTGGCATCCATGGAAACCAAAGTTTTGTTCAAGCCAGAGAAATGCCAGAAAATATTTGTTGTTGTATTGAAAGGCACTGACATATCATAATTTTAATTCATCAGGTTATAGCTTGATTAAAGAATGAAACGAATTAAAAAAGGGCCTAATTACTATAATGTAAATCATTTCTTTTTTCCGATTCTGAATATTGCTCAGGCAAGACAAATGACCCTTCAGATATTTCAAGCATTCCTGATGTTGTCACTAAAATTATTTATGATTGTTACCCTGCATGGGAAGTGAGGTAAGCTTTAAATTAGTGTCTTGATTACTAAATGGGGTTCTTTAACTAATGCATAAAATTTGGCATAGAATACAACACATTAAGATGTAAATGATGAATTATTTTACAACTCCAATTAAAAGGTAAATAAAGGCACAGCGAAATGGCAGAATCATTAAGTCAAATTCACGTATGATTTCAAAACCTGTATTATAACATTAGGAAAAGATTTCTACTGTAGCTGTGATTACATATTATTGACTAGGTTGTCCTTTTCCCTAAATGTCATTGCGATAATTTTCTTTAACATGATATTCAGCACTCAAAGTCTTTTTTTGTTTTCCACATTCAGACTTGAAAAATTATTTGGTTGCCAATAACCAATTAGAGGGGGTAAGAAGGGGATGCACTCTTCAAAAATCTTGCTTACTTATATTCAAAAATCTTGCTTACTTATATTTACCTGACTATGTTGCTGAGTTGAGGTATCAGCAACCTTATGTATTAGGACCTTGATCTAAGTAGCCCACGTGCTATGGTGTAAATGTTTGTATATTTCCCCAAATTTACATTGGAATCTTAATGCCAAGTGTTACGGTGTTAGAAGGTGGGGCCTTTGGGAGGTGATTAGGTCATGAGGGTAGAGCCCTCATGAATGGCATGAGTACTTTTCAAAAGCTCACAGAGCTCCCTAGCCCCTTCTTCCATGTAAGGGCACAGTGAGAAGTCTGCTTTCTAGAAAAGGGCCCCCACCCAACCATGCTGGCACCCTTGGACATCCGGCCTCCAGAATTATGAGAAATAAAACTCTATAAAGTCACCTGGTCTGTGGTATTTTGTTATAGCAACTCAAGCAGATTAAGACACCAGGTCACCATTTATTATTACTTAGTCTGTATCACATGTTGTTCCAAACTATATTTGAGTTTCCTAACAATAGTGAGGTAATAAAATCAAGTAAAGCAAATGAAAATTAAAAGTTTAAAGGAAGATTAGGAAACATTTAGTGGTAAGAGAAAAATACATTAGAAAACTTGGAAGAGTTACTTACTGAAACTTAGCCCTAAAAGTTTATTTATCAACATTCAAAGAACACTATAATGATGTAATGTATCAAAATTTATCTAGCAAGATGTGACAGGCAGACTCTAAGATTGGCTCTTCTTAAGTATGGCCTGGATGAGTACCTTGCTTCTAAACAATAAGATACAACAGAGGGGAGAGGATTTCACTTCCATAATTAGACTACATAAATTTGTGACTACTGTCTTTCTGAGTGGTAGGCTCTCTCTTTTTGGTGTTGATGAAATAAATAGTCATGCTGGAGAGATCCATTTATAGGAACTACAGGGCAGCTTCCAGTCAATATCTAGCAAGGAAATGAAAGCCACAGTCCAACAATTCTTAGGAAACAAATGCAACCAAACTATCATGTAAGCAAAGCTTAAAGGGAATCCTTCCCCAGTTGAGCCTTCAGATAAGACCTTAATCTTGAAAGCATTACAGTTTCAGGAGAAGCAAAAGCAGAGGACCCCACTACATTGCAGCTACATTCATGAATTACAGACACTGAGAGATGATACATGTATGTTATTTGATAATTTGTTATATGGCACTAGACAATGAATAGACGAGTTAAATTATTTTTTTATGAAAGTAGCATTTTCTAGAGATCTCTAGACAAGGATTATTATACAACATGAAGTCTTTGCCAAGAAATTAATAGGAGCTAGAGAAATGTGATTTAGTGAATTTTTCTATGAGCCCTCTATAAATACTAAGTTCATAAACCTAGATGTTAACAAAGTCTTTAAGAATTTTGGGGGGTAAAAATTCAAGATAGTAAAGGCAACAAAAGTTATTATCTCATGAGCCAATCTAATATAGGGATGGAACTTGAAGCACCTGGAGGAATGAACAGCTATTATGCCCTTTAGAATATGTCAAATGGGCTCTTTTCAAATGCTGGACTATAATAAATTCTCAGCTGTACCCTCTCAGGAATGCTGCAGGGAAGATATTCTGTGTTGTCAATTAAGGGACCATCCATATGCTTTATGTGTGTGGCATGCAGGCAGAAAGCCTGGCATTCTCAACTGAATATTGAGAAACTTGGCTCACACTCTGATCTTGACAGAGGGTCATTCAACTCCCATTTGGAAGAAAAGCTGCCAGGTATAAATAGGTAGGTTTTTTTCCAAAAAATAATTTTGAATTTGTTCAAGAATTTGGCTAAGGAACCTGAGATCCTACGCATCTATCTCATTTGCTTGGGAGAAGAGCTTTTGACCTGAATAAACTATTAAGGATAGTAATTAACCAATTGGCTTCCAAGACTCTGCTAGGACCTCATTTATACTCTACATGTGATCTGCTTTTGATGAAGACTTCAGACTTGTGCCAAGATATGATAGCTGTAAATCATAACCTCAAAGAATTAATGATTAAACTTCTCAGATAAAGGTACTTTGAACTCAGTATTTCTGCATTTAAAGAGGATTAATGAACTCTTCTTATTTCAGCATTTGATAATTACATGTACTTTTTTTCTTTCTTGGAAGCAGACCATATAATTAATTTAATAAATCATTAAAGATACTCAACTAAAGTAGTACATTGCCATGGTTAAAAGGGCTAGCTGTGGGGTCAGACTGCTTCGGTTTGATTTCTATTCTGTTTCACCCACTTGCTCTATGAGCCTGAATGAATTATTTGACTTTTCTGGTGTTTTTTTCTTCTCTGTAAAATGTTGATAATAATCATGCTTGTTTTAGGGTATATTGGGGGGATTAAATAAGTTAATATATGTAAATACTGTCTCCTATCTTCTAACATTATGGAATATTAAAAACCTAGCTAGTTGATGGTGTTATTCTTTCAGATTACAGATCTATTATAAATCCCCTTGTTTATAAGGCTATTTCCAATTTGTTATAATAAATCCATGTCAGCAGAATAACAAAAGATGCTTCTCTTTGTAGTAGGAGCAAAATCCTTGTCCGTCGTGGTGAAGAGCTACAGCAAGTTAAACTATAATTTTCCTGTAGGGGCTCATAGAGAATTTCTGGTTATTAAAGCATGTGAGAGCAGCTCTGTGGTCATCATCAGTACTGTCCACCAAACAGTCTGATTCTGTTAGGCACATGGCTGGATTGTGCCTTCCCACTGCCTTGAAGTTAGGTGTGGCCATGAGATTTGCACACTTCGTTTGGGTCTTGTTTTCTTTCCTTTCCCATGTTACAGCAACATTTGAAACAATGAGGTCTCCATCAGCCTGTTTCACAGAGTAGGGAAGACATTGAATAAAGCTAAGACTTTGTCCTTAAGAAAGCTTGAAGTCTATTAAAAGGTATAGGATAATTAACAATTCTCCAGTGTGTGAAATGAACAAAAGATGAAGACAGACAGGAAGATGCTTAGTAGAAAGCTATTCTGATATTTTAGGGAATGCTGAAAAAGGTCTAAGCAATGGTGGAGGGAATGGGATGAAATAGAAGAAAATGAATGTGTAAGATACTGTAGAGATAGCACTAAAAGGGGCTTGACAGTTGATTTCAGATGGGGTAAAGCGTGAATGGAATCAGTTACAAATACAGCCAACATTTGCATCCTGGTGATTCAAGAACATAACATCTACACCACTGGAGATTAAGAACATGGAAATAGGAGCAGGCTGTGGGCAAAAGAAGAGTTCATTTGAGGAATACTGAGTTTTAAGGTACTAATGAAACATTCAGATCAAGATGTCATGTAGTCATTTGCAAACACCCAAGAAGGAGTGATCAAAGTGTAACGTTGAGAACCAAAAGTGTGACATCTAATGGATGTTTGGAGAGGAGAGATTTTCAAGAGGGGTGTGATCATATGAGAAAGACGGGGAGAGGGAGAATGAGAGGGAAAGAGGGGAGGGGACTGATGAAATTAAAATTAAGAGCCATTAAATTTTGTTGTCTAGTTTCATAGTTTCATATGGTACCAGTGACTGAATATGAATTGATCTTAATTCTAAACTCAAACTATTACTACCACCTAAATTTCTGATGCAAACTTCTCCAGGTATTTTAGTTGGGTCCTCTGAATAATTAACTTTTGGAAAATACTGGCAAATTGAGAGTGCTGGTTGTGTTTTAGATTTTTGAGATTCCACTACATTACTAATATTCTCTGTAATTTTGCTTTTCCTCACAGCTATATGGTAATGTCAGCAACTTTACATTAAGTTTAGTGTTTTTCCAACTTCTACATATTTCCATTTCCTATTTGTATAGTGAATTTGGGGGTAGCTAGTGCATCTCAAACATAGTCATTCTGTCAAAATCTGGGCCTGAGAATAATTTCATCTCCCTTCAGGGATACTTTTATTTTAGAGGAAATGCCTACCCAGAGGAGAGAATCTGGTAGATGCATTGCTTGCTTAGCTTCTCTTGGTTGGTCCGTGTAAAGGGGCAACCTGTCAAATGACAGTTCATGTTCAGAAACATTTGCTGAATTTTAGTGGACACTTAATTGATGCCATTTTTATCTAACCTTCCAGGTGAAATGTGTTCAGAAGTCCATTTGGGAATGATTAAGCACTTAGAGAAGATCACTTTTTTTTTTTTATATCAAGGTTTACAACCTAGACCAATTTTTCAAAGAGTCACATTCCAAGGGATAGTTGAAATGATTATATATTACATCTTATCCTGAGATTTAAGTTAATTTTCTTACTAATATTGTTCTCCATAATGCAAAATCTCAAACTACTACATACGTCCCCACTGTCAGAAGCAAACCAAAGTCAGTTGCTGAATGTGAAGAAAATTACTTAACAATAAAGCAAGAAAGGAAAAGAATAAAAACAAAGGGTATTAACATATTTTTATAAAAAGGATTATTGTTTGGAGGAGTAGTAAGTAGATGACTGCTGAGCCAACACCAGTAGGTTTCTTTGTTTTGTCTGCTTTGGTTTGTTTTTAACAAACATTGATAATCTAAATTCTTCCCATATAGGGATGTTTATCTTAATAAAAGAATCTTGAATGGAAATGAATCAGGTGATGCTTCATAAGAGAGATACAATTTACAAGAAGCCCGAGAAAAATTTAAGATGGTCCTATCAACTTGATATAACTCAGTGGTATTTTTTTCGGGTGACAAAATTACAGATTGGGTTGATAGAGGAATGCTTGAGAGTTATTCATTTCTTATTGCCTAGTCTATGTAAAAACACTTTTTTAAAAACCTAATTTCAGGCATTGCAGACCAAGGCTCTTCATTTAAGCTGTTTAAAAATAATGAGAAGGTTTAATTAAGAAACAGTGATGTGATCATTTGAAAATCTAACACTATAATCCTGAGAGTAAGCATTATCTAATAAGGTTAAACCACATGATTGTTCCTGAAGCTTGTGGGTTTTTTTAACCTATTGGGAATTTCCAAGAGGAAAAAAAGCTTAATGAAACCGGATAATAATTTTTGAACGTAGTTTTCTTTTTCCTTTCTTATTGTTTTATTTGGCTCTTGATAAGGTCTCCCATAAATGAGTTATTTTGGAAATAAATAATGATGAGTGAAGAAGCAGCATCTCGACATAGATTAAAACTGGTTAAGCCCTCAGAAAGGAGGGTGCTCTGTTCGAATGGAGTAAGGTTAATGGGAAGATGCCCTGGGGTTGACATAGGAAGCAGTGCGCTTCATGTGCTTATTAATAACTAAAGATGACGATGCTAGATTCCAGTAGCCTCTGCAAAGAATTGAGACCTGGACTTTTGGAAATTTAATGCATGATTTCCTGGGTAAATATGCCAGCTCATTCATATTTTCCTCTGCTTGGAAAGAAAGGTTCCTGGGGCATCTGGGTGGTTCAGTCAGTTAAGCATTTGACTGCAGCTTAGGTCATGATTTCACAGTTCATGAGTTCAAGCCCCAATTCAGGTGAGCACAAGCCCTGCTTTGGGTGAGCCCTGCCTTTCTCTCTTTCTCTCTCTGCCCCTTGTGGGATTCTCCCTCTCTCAAGGAGATCACTTACACCTCTATCACTTGTGTCCTCTCTATCTCAGAAAGAGAAAGGGAAAGAGAAAAAAGAAAGAAAGAAAGAAAGAAAGAAAGAAAGAAAGAAAGAAAGAAAGAGAGAAAGAAAGAAAGAGAAAGAAAGAAAGAAAGAAAGAAAGAAAGAAAGAAAGAAAGAAAGAAAGAAAGAAAGAAAAGAAAGAAAAAGAAAAAAGAAAAGAAAAAGAAAAGAAGGAAAGAAAGGTTCCTAAGTGCTATCTGGTTGCCTCAATTTTAATTGCTACAACATTGTTTATTGTTTCTAGAGAATTGCTATCCACTCCTTTTTGACAGAGTGGGGACTTAAAGATCAGATGAAAATGTTTTATCTGTTATCAGCTGTAGGACCTTTAAAGTGGCCACTTTCCTATTACAGAGTTTTGTAAGAGCTCTGTAAACAGATAACATTTTGAAGGGGTGGTGGGCACTGGTGAGCAGGGATGAAGTATAAGATTCTTTTTCATTAGTCTAACATACACACAGGCACACACATAATCCTTTAATATGCTTTTGTTGTCATGGGAAATAGTTTGTTGTAACTAAAATGAAAATAAGAACATCACAGAAGAACTTCAACTGTGAACATCCAAATGGAACCTAACATGGGATAACCTTGTCCAGGTGATGCATAGATTTCACTGAGCTTGTCAAATATTACTATGGGACATCAAGAAAGACCAAATAATTTATGTCCTTAGGGTTCTTTTCACAATGTTGCCATCAAGATTAATTATTTTAATCTTTCAAATACCCAGTCATAGCCATCATTCTGTTGGAGCAACCTGGTGTGTGAGGGGTAAATGGATTTTGGGGGAGAGATGGGCGGACACATTAGAGACAGGCAACAGCAGGTGTAGCAGTTTTCAGGACTGAGGTGAGAGAAAAATGGGTGGGATGAAGCCAAAAGAGTCAGGCGTGTGTTTGTAAAGTTACAAAGCAGGGTCCAGGGGTGTTCTTCAAAGAAGAACCCATAGTTGGTGGCCTGCCATGAGCTAGGAAAGCAGATACTAAATTGCTAGGTGGAAGAAAGCCCTGGCAAACTCCTGGGGATTCTGAGAAGGCAGCTCTGTTTAAAGGGCAGTGGCAGAGCAGACAGTCAAGAAACGCTTATGGCCCATGTGAGGACATTGAAAGCACGTGAAATGTCTGAAATGCTGATTTCAGCATTCAACCACAATGAAGGCTTTAGCAATACTTTCACATATGACTTCCCAAACTCTAAAATACTAGCCCAACAGATAACTAGATTTTTGTGTTTTGGGATGGTCTGTTACATGGTAAATCCCTCCTTTATTTCCTATCCCTGTTGCTTTCCTTCAGTCCACTCCAGGGCTGGCTGCACTCCTTCCTGTCCCTCAGTGTTCCCCAGCATGCTGCTGACATGGTGCCTTTGCAATGACTTTTCTCTTTGCCCTGAAACACTCGTTCCCCAGATATTCTGACAGCTAGCTGCTTTACTTTATTATGATCTCTTGCTCAGCTATCTTTTCTGATGATCCCTTTCTTTCAGATACTAACCTGGTGTCTACCATAATATGAACCCCTATGGGAGTAGGTGTTTTTGCTTTGTTCTCTGCTGAATCACCTACACCACGAACTGCATTTGTCTCATACTGGGCACTCAGAAATATGTGAAAACATGAAAAATTGTTACATATTTATTTTAAATTTTTTTTAACGTTTATTTATTTTTGAGACAGAGAAAGACAGAGCATGAACAGGGGAGGGTCAGAGAGAGGGAGACACAGAATCCGAAACAGGCTCCAGGCTCTGAGCTGTCAGCACAGAGCCTGACGCGGGGCTCGAACTCACGGACCGCGAGATCGTGCCCTGAGCCGAAGTCGGCCGCTTGACCGACTGAGCCACCCAGGCGCCCCAAAATTGTTACATATTTTTATTAGCTGGTTTTCCTCTGGGCTGTGGATTAAAGGGAAGAGTTCTTTACTCAGTGAGATATGGCTATTATTTCTTTCATGACTCTGACCGAGGAAGTAACGAGGAAAGACAATCATTTCCTCTTTTCTCTTTCTCCACCTGCACCCCACCCCCCAACCTCTTGCTCTCTTTTCCCATTTCAGATTAGCTGTAGAAGCATTCTGGTTTACTGATGCACAAGACTCATTCACAAAGCAGCATTTATTCCCAACCCTGCTAATGTTACTCTCTCAAACCTACTTAAGCAACTTCTAGCTGTGGCACCATTTCAACAAATCCTTGGAATACACTTCCTTCTTCTGCATCTTTGATATTTGCCAGCCATTTCTCCTTCAGCATTCTGTCAGTCCATGACCTTAAAATCATTATTGCCCTAACTTTGGCAGGCGCTAGCTCATTACAGTTTCCCTGCTCCACAGGCGACCTGACTTTGTGAAGTTTTAAATGAGTAAGTTTGTAATGAACATAATTTAAATTACAAGGTCCCTACTTTGGTACTGTATGTAGAAGAAAAATGAAGGTCCTTTCTAAATTTTGTAGGGCTGACCACAGCTGAAAACATTTGGCCTACTTTAGAGAATACCCAGCTTCTGCCATCTGATTCTGCTACATTAATTGAGTTTCTAGAACACTTGCAGTGCTATTTGGAAGCCCATGGGTAAGAAGCAGATGGGTAAGTCAGTAGGGTAAGAGGAGAAGAGAAGTGAAAAACAGTCACCAAATCACAACTTGACTATTGCCTGTACCTGCCACTGAGTGCTGGAGCATGCACCCCTACCCTGCTTGGTGTTGCTACTTAGAAACCAACTTCCTCTGTCAGCTTTCTTTTTTTTTTTTTTTTTTTCAACGTTTTTTATTTATTTTTGGGACAGAGAGAGACAGAGCATGAACGGGGGAGGGGCAGAGAGAGAGGGAGACACAGAATCGGAAACAGGCTCCAGGCTCTGAGCCATCAGCCCAGAGCCTGACGCGGGGCTCGAACTCACGGACCGCGAGATCGTGACCTGGCTGAAGTCGGACGCTTAACCGACTGCGCCACCCAGGCGCCCCCCTCTGTCAGCTTTCTGATCAGACCCACCATCTGTAAGCCTAGGAACTGCCATCGAGCCATTCACTTTCTCAACTGTGTTTACCACCTCAAAAACAGACTCGATCCCCAAAGCTTCCCACTTATGAGAAGTAAACCTACTTTACTGACCTGCAATGAAAGCACAGTGCTCAGTTTTGAATAATATTTAAAATGCACTCTTTTTGAAAATGTTTGTTTATTTTGAGTGAGAGAGAGAATCCCAAGTGGGCTCCATGCTCAGGATTGATGTGGGGCCCAATCCCATGACCCTGGGATCACGACCTCAGCCGAAATCAAGTTGAACACTTAACTAACTGAGCCACCCAGGTGTCCCTGGACTCCTTTTATTAGGGTAGCCGTATAACTTCTTGCCCACAGTAGCACACTTCTGAAAATAAAAGGGATACTAAAAATGGTTACAGTATTTTAATAATTACAATTTTATACACACACATATATGTACATTTGAATATATATATTTGTGACACATATATAAAAATGTATTGTCTCCTCTGTTTATATATTAGGGTATTTATTGACTAACATTGGTTTTTTTATATCAGTAGATATAAAAAGACGTATGTAAAGTTATTTTATGAACAAAAAATTTTTATAAAAATTTAAAGTAACATCAGTGTACATTGGAGAAAAATAAAAAACTTTTCTTCTTAATAACCTGAACATTAAAATAACAAACAGAATAATAATGATATGTGCTTGTATGCTTTAACCACATTTTTAGGCTTATCTATTTCTGATATAATTTAGTATTTTTCTAAAGAATGGATATCTTACAACATGCTTTTATTTGTAAAATTAACTTGACTTCAATCACTTTCACAGTTGTATTTTATCATTAATATATTTGATATTGACATCTTCGATTGATGTGCCATAATGTTTTTTTAGTTGAGGAAATGTTTCCACTATAGGTGCTAATACACCTTGTTAAATAAGATCAAATTCTACTAAATAGAGAATTTTCTCACTAAGTTTTACTTTGTTTTGAAATGTGGAAATATAGCTACACAAAATTTTTATATATGCTGTCTTTCTCTACTCCATTCCAAGTTCTTGCTTAAAAAATTATTTTTAAAGACAACATTTTTAAGGTAAAATATAAAATTGTGGATTTCAACCTCATGCTGATTTAGAATATAAATGCTTTTAACAAAAATAGAATCTCCAGAAATATTTTTGCTCAAATTTAAGATATTCCAAAGTTTAATTATAGAATTTAAGAATTATATTTGTATATTATTACCAACTTTATCGATCTTAAGATTCATACTTTGCTTTGATACAAACTTCATTATCTTTCTGTTTAGAAGCAAATACTGATTTTTAATATTTACATTTTGTTAAAAGTTTTAAAAGCTGTCCCGTGTTTGTGTGTTACACTTCTAAATACTTTGAATATTAAAAATGTACAAATGATTTTCACAAAAAGCAACCTAAATTTAAGAGTTCTTTTATAAAACTTTCATCCTATATATGATATTTAGTTCAGTTTCAAAAGTAGTTCTTTAAACAATATTCACCATGACTCAGTGGGATATATTCCTGAGATGCATATACAAATCAATTAATATAATAGACCATATTAATAGAATAAAGGATAAAATCACATGATCATCTCAATAAATGCAGAAAAAGCATCTAACAAAATTCAACACCTTTTCATGTTAAAAACTCTTAAAAAAAAAGGTTAGAAGGCATTTAAACTCAGCATAATAGGTCATACATGACAAACTCATAGCTAACATTAACAGTGAGAAACTGAAAGCTTTTCCATTAAGATCAGAACAAGGTAAAGAAGCTCACTCTCATCACTTCCATTCAACATAGTACTAGAAATCCTAAGGATTCTAGGATTACTTCCTTTTATTGCCAGAGGGACTAGGCAATAAAAGGAAGTAACAGGGATCCAAATCAGAAAGGAGAAAGTAAAATTATCTCTGTTTGCAGATGATATAATCTTATACATAGGAAACCTTAAGACTACCAAAATATGGGGGGGAAACCTGTTAGAATTAATAACTAAATTCAGTGAAGTTGCAGGATACAAAATCAACATAGAAAAATCAGTTTGTTTCTATACACTAAGATTGAACTATCCAAAAAAGAAATTAAGAAAACAATCTTACACCTGCATCAAAAAGAATAAAATACATACGAGAGAATTTAATCAAGAAAGTGAAATACTTGTACTTGAAAACTACATAATAGTGATGAAAAAATATATATATATATAAGTAATTTGAAAGACATACTGTGTTCATTGTTAGGAAGACTTAATACGGCAAAAATGTCCATACTACCAAAGTGATCTATAATTCATTGTAATTTCTATAAGAATCACAATGACATTTTTTTACAGAAATTGAAAAGAAAATCCTAAAATTCATATGGGACCACTATGGACCCTGAATAGCCAAAGCGACGTTAAGAAAGAACAAAGTTGGAAACATTACACTTCCCAACTGCAAAATATATTACAAAGGTACAGTAATTAAAATAGTATAAAGCTCACATAAAAACAGACATATAGACTAAAGGAACAGATTACAGAGCAAAAATAAATCCATGCACAAAAGATCAACTGATCTTCGGTAAGGAAAGATAGCCTCTTCAACAAATGGTTTTGGGAAAACCAGATATAGACATACAAAATAATAAAATTAGACTCTTAACATATACCAGGCACAAAAATTATTTCAAAATGTATTAAAGATTTAAAAGTAAGACTTGAAACTATAAAATGCCTAGCAGAAATCAGGAAAAAAGCCTTTATGGCATTGATCTAAGCAAGTATTTCTTGGATATGACATTAAAAGCTTAGCAAAAGTAAAACTAGACAAGAGGAACTACATCAAATTAAAAAGCTTGTGCACAGCAAAGAAAATAAGCAATGGACTGAAAAAGCAACCTGCATAATGGGAGAAAATATCCGTAAGCCTTATATCTGATAGGTGGCTAATAATCCAAACAATATAAGTAACTCCTACAACTTAATACTAAAAATAGTAATAATATTTTAATTTAAAAGGGGCAAAAGACCTAAACATGTTTCTTCAAAGAAATGTGCACATGAATGATTAATCCATGAAAAGATGGTCAATATCACTAATTATTAGAAAAATACAAATAGAAATCACAACAACATATCACCTCGTCTTATCTGTTAGAATGCCTATTATAAAACCAAAAACCAAAACCAAAGATAACAAGTGCTCTTTAGGAGAAATTTGAACTCTTATACACTGCTGGTGGAAATGTACAATGGTGCAGACACTCTAGCAATATGAGAATCCTCAAAAAATTAAAAAAAGGACTGCCATCTGATTCAGCATTCCCACCTTTGAGTATATATCCAAAAGAACTGAAATCACTACGTTGAGGAGATATTAACACCTCCATGTTCATTGAGCATATATTCACAATAGCCAAGATTTGGAAACAACCTGATTGCCCATCAGTGGATGAATGGATAAAGAAAATGCAGTACATACATACAATAGAATATTATTCAGCCTTAAAAAAGAAGGAAATCATGCCTTATATGACAGTGTGGATGACCCTGGAGGACATTATTCTTGGTGAAGTTAGACAGTCACAGAAGAGCAAATACTACAATTCTATTTATATTAGGTACCTAAAGTAGGCAAACTCATAGAAACAGAATAGAATGATGGGTGACTAGAACTAGGATGAAGGAGAAATGGAGCTATAAAGTTTCAGTTATACAAAATTTATAAGTTTTAGAGATTTATTGCACAACATTGTATATAGTTAAGAATACTGTATGAGTGCACTTAAAAGTTGTTAATAGAGCCCATGTTAAGTCCTCATACTAAAAAATAAAAAGAGCAATTAAAAAAATTGGTGTTGAGCAGTAAAGAGAGAAAGTTCATACCACTATACTTTTTTTTTAATGTATGCAATTTATTGTCAAATTGTTTCCATACAACAACCAGTGCTCATCCCAAGAGGTGCCCTCCTCAATACCCGTCACCCACCCCATCAGCCCTCAGTTTGTTCTCAGTTTTTAAGAGTCTCTTATGCTTTGGCTCTCTCCCACTCTAGCCTCTTTTTTTTTTTCCTTCCCCTCCCCCATGGGTTCCTGTTAAGTTTCTCAAGATCCACCTAAGAGTGAACGCATATGGTATCTGCCTTTCTATGTATGGCTTATTTCACTTAGCATAACACTCTCCAGTTCCATCCATTTTGCTACAAAGGGCCATATTTCATTCTTTCTCATTGGCACATAGTACTCCATTGTGTATATAAACCACAATTTCTTTATCCATTTATCAGTTGATGGATATTTAGGCTCTTTTCATAATTTGGCTATTGTTGAAAGTGCTGCTATAAACATTGGGGTACAAGTGCCCCTATATATCAGTACTCCTGTATCCTTGGGTAAATTCCTAGCAGTGCTACTGCTGGGTCATAGGGTAGGGCTATTTTTAATTTTTTGAGGAACCTCCACAATGTTTTCCAGAGCGGCTGCACCAGTTTGCATTCCCACCAACAGTGCAAGAGGGTTCCCATTTTTCCACATCCTCTCCAGCATCTATAGTCTCCTGATTTGTTCATTTTGACAACTCTGACTGGCGTGAGGTGATATCTGAGTGTGGTTTTGATTTGTATTTCCCTGATGAGGAGCGACATTGAGCATCTTTTCATGTGCCTGTTGGCCATCCGGATGTCCTCTTTGGAGAGGTGTCTATTCATGTTTTCTGCCCATTTCTTCACTGGATTATTTGTTTTTCGGGTGTGGAGTTTCGTGAGCTCTTTATAGATTTTGGATACTAGCCCTTTGTCCGATATGTCATTTGCAAATATCTTTTCCCATTCCGTTGGTTGCCTTTTAGTTATGTTGATTGTTTCCTTTGCTGTGCAGAAGCTTTTTATCTTCATGAGGTCCCAATAGTTCATTTTTGCTTTTAATTCCCTTGCCTTTGGGGATGTGTCAAGTAAGAAATTGCTGCCGCTGAGGTCAGAGAGGTTTTTTCCTGCTTTCTCCTCTAGGGTTTTGATGGTTTCCTGTCTCACATTCAGGTCCTTTATCCATTTTGAGTTTATTTTTGTGTATGGTGTAAGAAAGTGGTCTAGTTTCATTCTTCTGCATGTTGCTGTCCAGTTCTCCCAGCACCATTTGTTAAAGAGACTGTCTTTTTTCCATTGGATATTCTGTCCTGCTTTGTCAAAGATTAGTTGGCCATACTTTTGTGAGTCCAATTCTGGAGTCTCTATTCTATTCCATTGGTCTATGTGTCTGTTTTTGTGCCAATACCATGCTATCTTGATGATTACAGCTTTGTAGTAGAGGCTAAAGTCTGGGATTGTGATGCCTCCTGCTTTGGTCTTCTTCAAAATTACTTCGGCTATTCGGGGCCTTTTGTGGTTCCATATGAATTTTAGGATTGCTTGTTCTAGTTTCGAGAAGAATGCTGGTGCAATTTTGATTGGGATTGTATTGAATGTGTAGATAGCTTTGGGTAGTATTGATATTTTGACAATATTTATTCTTCCAACCCATGAGCATGGAATGTTTTTCCATTTCTTTATATCCTCTTCAATTTCTTCATAAGCTTTCTATACTTTTCAGCATACAGATCTTTTACCTCTTTGGTTAGGTTTATTCCTAGGTATTTTATGCTTCTTGGTGCAATTGTGAATGAGATCAGTTTCTTTATTTGTCTTTCTGTTGCTTCATTATTAGTGTATAAGAATGCAACTGATTTCTGTACATTGATTTTGTATCCTGAAACTTTGCTGAATTCATGTATCAGTTCTAGCAGACTTTTGGTGGAGTCTATCGGATTTTCCATGTATAATATCATGTCATCTGCAAAAAGTGAAAGCTTAACTTCATCTTTGCCAATTTTGATGCCTTTGATTTCCTTTTGTTGTCTGATTGCTGATGCTAGAACTTCCAGCTCTATGTTAAATGGCAGCAGTGAGAGTGGATATCCCTATCATGTTCCTGATCTCAGGGAAAAGCTCTCAGATTTTCCCCATTGAGGATGATGTTAGCTGTGGGCTTTTCATAAATGGCTTTTATGATCTTTAAGTATGTTCCTTCTATCCCCACTTTCTCGAGGGTTTTTATTAAGAAAGGATGCTGAATTTTGTCAAATGCTTTTTCTGCATCAATTGACAGGATCATATGGTTCTTATCTTTTCTTTTATTAATGTGATATATCACGTTGATTGATTTGTGAATGTTGAACCAGCCCTGCATCCTAGGAATGAATCCCACTTGATCATGGTGAATAATTCTTTTTATAAGCTGTTGAATTCGATTTGTTAGTATCTTACTGAGAATTTTTGCATCCATATTCATCAGGGATATTGGCCTGTAGTTCTCTTTTTTTACTGGGTCTCTGTCTGGTTTAGGAATCAAAGTAATACTGGCTCCATAGAATGAGTCTGGAAGTTTTCCTTCCCTTTCTATTTTTTGGATTAGTTTAAGAAGGATAGGTATTATCTCTGCTTTAAACATCTGGTAGAACTCCCCTGGGAAGCCATCTGGTCCTGGACTCTTATTTGTTGGGAGATTTTTGATAACCGATTCAATTTCTTCGCTGGTTATGGGTCTGTTCAAGCTTTCTATTTCCTCCTGATTGAGTTTTGGAAGTGTGTGGGTGTTTAGGAATTTGTCCATTTCTTCCAGGCTGTCCAGTTTGTTGGCATATAGTTTTTCATAGTATTTCCTGATAATTGCTTGTATTTTTGAGGGATTGGTTGTAATAATTCCATTTTCATTCATGATTTTATCTCTTTGGGTCATCTCCCTTTCCTTTTTGAGAAGCCTGGCTAGAGGGTTATCAATTTTGTTTATTTTTTCAAAAACCCAACTCTTGGTTTCATTGATCTGCTCTACAGATTTTTTAGATTCTATATTGTTTATTTCTGCTCTAATCTTTATTATTTCTCTTCTGCTGGGTTTAGGGTGTCTTTGCTGTTCTGCTTCTATTTCCTTTAGGTGTGCTGTTAGATTTTGTATTTGGGATTTTTCTTGTTTCTTGAGATAGGCCTGGATTGCAATGTATTTTCCTCTCAGGACTGCCTTTGCTGCATCCCAAAGCGTTTGGACTGTTGTATTTTCATTTTCATTTGTTTCCATATATTTTTAAATTTCTTCTCTAATTGCCTGATTGGCCCATTCATTCTTTAGTAGGGTGTTCTTTTTTTTTTTTTAACATTTTATTTATTTTTTGAGACAAGGAGAGACAGAGCATGAACAGGGGAGGGTCAGAGAGAGGGAGACACAGAATCTGAAACAGGCTTCAGGCTCTGAGCTGTCAGTACAGAGCCCGACACGGGGCTCGAACTCACAGACCCCGAGATCATGACCTGAGCCGAAGTTGGCCGCTTAACCGACTGAGCCACCCCGGCACCCCTAGTAGGGTGTTCTTTAACCTCCCTGCTTTTGGAGGTTTTCCAGACTTCTTCCTGTGGTTGATTTCAAGCTTCATAGCATTGTGGTCTGAAAGTATGCACGGTATGATCTCAATTCTTGTATTATGAAGGGCTGTTTTGTGACCCAGCATGTGATCTATCTTGGAGAGTGTTCCATGTGCACTCGAGAAGAAAGTATATTCTGTTGCTTTGGGATGCAGAGTTCTATTTGTCAAGTCCATCTGATCCAATGTATCATTCAGGGCCCTTGTTTCTTTATTGATCGTGTGTCTAGATGATCTATCCATTTCTGTAAGTGGAGTGTTAAAGTCCCCTGCAATTACCACATTCTTATCAATAAGGTTGCTTATGTTTGTGATGAACTGTTTTATATATTTGGGGGCCCCTGTATTCGGCGCATAGACATTTATAATTGTTAGCTCTTCCTGAGGGATAGACCCTGTAATTATGATATAATGCCCTTCTTCATCTCATGTTACAGCCTTTAATTTAAAGTCTAGTTTGTCTGATATAAGTATGGCTACTCCAGCTCTCTTTTGACTTCCAGTAGCATGATAAATAGTTCTCCATCCCCTCACTTTCAATCTGAAGGTGACTTCAGGTCTAAAATGAGTCTCTTGTAGACAGCAAATAGATGAGTCTTGTTTTTTTATCCATTCTGATACCCTATGTCTTTTGGTTGGCGCATTTAGTCCATTGACATTCAGTGTTATTATAGAAAGATATGAGTTTAGAGTCATTGTGATGTCCGTAGGTTTCATGCTTGTAGCGATGTCTCTGGTACTTTGTCTCACAGTATCCCCCTTAGGATGTCTTGTAGGGCTGGTTTAGTGGTGATGAATTCCTTCAGTTTTTGTTTGTTTGGGAAGACCTTTATCTCTCCTTCTATTCTAAATGACAGATTTGCTGGATAAAGGATTCTCGGCTGCATATCTTTTCTGTTCATCACATTGAAGATTTCCTGCCATTCCTTTCTGGCCTGCCAGGTTTCAGTAGAGAGATCCGTCACGAGTCTTATAGGTCTCCCTTTATATGTTAGAGCACCTTTATCCCTAGCTGCTTTCAGAATTTTCTCTTTATCCTTGTATTTTGCCAGTTTGACTATGATATGTCATGCAGAAGATCGATTCAAGTTACGTCTGAAGGGAGTTCTCTGTGCCTCTTGGATTTCAATGCCTTTTTCCTTCCCCAGATCAGTGAAGTTCTCAGCTATGATTTCTTCAAGTACACCTTCAGCACCTTTCCTTCTCTCTCCTCCTCTGGAATACCAATTATGCGTATATTATTTCTGTTTAGTGCATCACTGAGTTCTCTAATTTTCCCCTCATACTCCTGGATTTTATTATCTCTCTTTTTCTCAGCTTCTTCTTTTTCCATAATTTTATCTTCTAGTTCACCTATTCTCTCCTCTGGCTTTCAATCCGAGCTGTGGTTCTCTCCATTTTATTTTACATCTCGTTGATAGCATTTTCTAGCTCCTCCTGGCTGTTCCTTAGTCCCTTGATCTCTGTAGCAATAGATTCTCTGCTGTCCTGTATACTGTTTTCAAGCCCAGCGATTAATTTTATGACTATTATTCTAAATTCACTTTCTGTTATATTGTTTAAATCGTTTTGATCAGTTCATTAGCTGTGGTTATTTCCTGGAGATTCTTTTGAGGGAAATTCTTCCATTTCGTCATTTTGAAAAATTTTTTTAAATGTTTATTTATTTTTGAGACAGAGAGACAGAGCATAAACGGGGGAGGGGCAGAGAGAGAGGGAGACATAGAATCCAAAGCAGGCTCCAGGCTCTGAGCCATCAGCCCAGAGCCCGATGCGGGGCTCGAACTCACAGACCGTGAGATTGTGACCTGAGTTGAAGTCGGATGCTTAACTGACTGAGCCACCCAGGCGCCCCCCCCCCCCCCGTTTTGTCATTTTGGATAGTCCCTAGAGTTGTGCGGAACTGCAGGCCACTTCTCTTGTGCTGTCTTGAATAACTTACGTTGGTGGGTAGGGCCGCAGTCAGACCTGATGTCTGACCCCTGCCCACTGCTGGGGCCACAGTCAGACTGGTGTGTGCCTTCTCTTCCCCTCTCCTAGGGGCGGGATTCACTGTGGGGTGGCGTGGCCCGTCTGGGCTACTTGCACATTGCCAGGCTTGTGGTGCTGGGGATCTGGTGTATTAGCTGGGGTGGATCGGCAAGGTGCACGGGTGCGGGAGGGGCAGGCTCAGCTCGCTTTTCCTTGGGAGATCCGCTGCGGGAGGGGCCCTGCGGCACCGGGAGGGAGTCAGACCCACCGGAGGGATGGATCCGCAGAAGCACAGCTTTGGGTGTTTGCGTGGTGCAAGCAAGTTCCCTGGCAGGAACTGGTTCCCTTTGGGATTTGCCTGGGGGATGGGCAAGGGAAATGGCGCTGGCGAGCGCCTTTGTTCCCTGCCAAGCTGAGCTCTGTCATCCAGGGCTCAACACTCTCACTCCCGTTGTCCTCCAGCCCTCCCGCTCTCTGAGCAGAGCTGTTAGCCTATAACCTTCCAGATGTTAAGTCCTGCTTGCTGTCCCAACACACTCCGTCCGGCCCCTCCCCTTTTGCAAGCCAGACTCCGGGGCTCTGCTTTGCCGGCGGGCTGCCCCGCCACCCCGGGTCCCCCCTGCCAGTTCTTGTAGCCGGCACTGCCTCTCCGCCCTTCCTATCCTCTTCCATGGGCCTCGGGTCTAAGCTTGGCTCTGGAGAATCCGTTCTGCTAGTCTTCTGGTGGTTTTCTGGGTTATCTAGGCAGGTGTGGGTGGAATCTAAGTGATCAGCAGGATGCGGTGAGCCCAGCGTCCTCCTACGCCACCATCTTCCTGTAGAACCCGCCCTCATACCACTATACTTAACAGTTTTAATATTAATTTCAACTCCCTCATGAAATCTTATATTTCATTTACTCTAAAAGATACATATAAAATATTCATAAATTTTGGACGACTATAGCTTCTATTTAAATTTTTAGAATATCATAATTTTTCCAAAACTTTTTTGAATTATGTATGTATCATAATCAATTGCAAATACATTTTTCCATGGGTTTCTTAAGGCATTGATTAGCTGCAAATTATCCAAATGCATAATAGCATAAAGCAACAACATTATTATGCTTATAGATTCCCTAATGTCCATAATTCGGACAGGGCACAGCAGGGATGGCTTGTTTCTGCTCCACAATGTCTAGGATCACAGCCAGGAAGACTTGAATGTTTGGAGTAACTCAACAGCTGGGGGCTGGAGTCATCTGGAGGAATCTTCATTCACACATCTAGTGAATGAAGCTGACTGTCCACTGGAACCTTAGTTAAGCTGTTGCCTGGAACATCTGCATGTCACCTCATCAACTGGTCTCCTTGAATAAACTTATATGGATTTTCTTACCACGTGGCAGCTAGACAACAAGAGCAGGTGTCTCAATGGAGCAAAGCAGAAATACATGGTGTTTCTCATCAGAATTTAGAAGTCACTTAATGACATTTGCCATACTCTAATAGAGCATTAACAAATGTTTGGTAGGGGAAATATATTCCAACCACTTTGTTAGAGGAGTGTCAAGGTCACATAAGAAGAGCATATGGGATGGAAGATATTTTTGCGGATATTTTCCTATAGAAACTATAACTGGAAACAAATTAGTAAAAATGCTGATTTTGTCATAACACTGTTCCCGCAAAATTTTTGTTTATATTACAAATGTTAAAGTTTTTAAGTACATTTTTAATATTATCAATGACAATATTAGATCTTTCACCTTCAACAGAATGAATTTTGAAACGTTTTTATGTTGGATTCATAAATTGAATTAAAACTCCATTAATGGAATTAATTGATTTCTATTCAAACATATGAGACACTGAAATCAAATTCAAATAATTAAACTATTTACGAGGCATACATGCTACTAATGGAGCTAGCCATTTACAACAACTGATTCACTTTTCATTTGTGTGTATGAAATTTTGGAATTGAAAATTAGCAAAATGAATTCAGAAATAGTTATTTGATCTAAATGAAAAGCCATGATACCTAACATCGTCTGCAGCTGCATATTTTAAATTGTCTTGGGGCACATTTTCTTGAAATTATATTAACCTTTGAGGTAGGTGCTGATATATCCTCTATAAATTCATGTCTTCATGCTTAGATGAGGTCAATGATATCACTATTCTTATGATCGAGAATAATTGTTAACATATTTGTTGCAAGCTGAGCACCTCATCATCTTTTTTACATGACAAAATTTAGTCATTAAATTTTTATTTAAAAATATTTTCTTTATTTTTAGCTCATTGCCTCTGAAACAACTTACTATAAACTTAGAAAGTATCATCTAACAATAAAGTAGTCTTTTATTTGTACTATTTAATATATAACAGAGCAAGTGTAGCAAGGGTTTTCAGATCACTCTTTAGAGGTAGGACTGGTTAGCCTTTATTTGTTGCATTTACTTCATGTACACCTAAGCTAGTCCCTCATGTTGCCCACGTTCCTGACTGGCCTGTCCACAGCCAGTCCCACAGAACAACTATTTGCCCACCAAATTCCTAGCAAGAACGTCAAATAAATTTTCTACTTTCAGCTGAGATCAGAAAGTGTAAGCTGACCCTAACTGCTCATATCTGAGCACACTTTGTTTAATCAGTGAGAGCTCAGTGTTTGCCTCAAAAAGGGTATCAGATTCTGTCAGCAATGGGTCTTGGTAAAGAAAGGTGTGTTAACTGTGGTCTCCTTTCATATTTAGCCATGTGTTAAAGTGAGAACTATGTTCACTGTATGTGCAGTTTACACACCAGTAGATGGTTGCAAGGAAAAATTAAGGTTTAGTGAAAAAGACAGTGTCCTGAATGGGAGAAGATATTTGCAAATGACATATCTGGTAAAGGTTAATAAACCAAAATATATAAAGCATTTATAGAACTCAACATAAAAAGAAACAGTCCAATTTTTTTTTTAAATTTTTTTTTCAACGTTTTTATTTATTTTTGGGACAGAGAGAGACAGAGCATGAACGGGGGAGGGGCAGAGAGAGAGGGAGACACAGAATTGGAAACAGGCTCCAGGCTCTGAGCCATCAGCCCAGAGCCTGACGCGGGGCTCGAACTCACGGACCGTGAGATCGTGACCTGGCTGAAGTCGGACGCTTAACCGACTGCGCCACCCAGGCGCCCCGAAACAGTCCAATTTAAAAGTGGCTCAGTCAGTTAAGCGTCTGACCTCTGATTTAGGCTCAGGTCATGATTTTACAGTTCGTGAGATCAAGACCCACATGGGGCTCTGTGCTGTCAGCTTGGAGCCTGCATGGTACACTCTCTCCTCTCTCTCTTTCCCTCCCCCTGCTCACACACATGCTCTCTCCCTCAAAATAAAAATGATAAACATTTTTAAAAAATGAGCCAAAGACATGAACAGACATTTCTCCAAAGAAGACATACAAATGACCAACAGGCACATGAAAAGATGCTCAACATCACTAATCGTCAGGAAAATACAAATCAAATCTGCAATGGAATACCACTTTGCATCTGTCAGAATATCTAAAATCAACAACACAAGAAACATTGGCAATGGTGTGGAGAAAAAGGAACTCTCATGCACAGTTCATGGGAATACAAACTGGTGCAACTACTTTGGAAAACAGTATGGAGGTTTTCCAAAAAATTAAAAATAGAATTTCCATATGATCCACTAATTCCACTACTGGGTACTTACCCAAAAAATACGAAAACACTGATTTGAAGAGATACCTGCATCCCTGTGTTTGCAGCAGCGTTATTTACAATAATCAGAATATGATAGCAACCCAAGTGTCTATTGATAGACGAATGGATGAAGAAGAAGTGGTGTGTGTGTGTTTCCATTATGTATGTGTGTGTATATATATATATATATATATATATATATACACACACATATATGTATGTATATATATATATAATGGGAAAATAATCAGCCATAAGAAAGAGTGAAATGTTGCCATTTGCAACAACATGGATGGATATGGAAGGTATAATACCAAGTGAAATAATTCAGCCAGAGAAAAGACAAATACCATAGGATTTCACTCATAGGTGGAATTAAAACAAACAAACAAACAAACAAGGAAAAGCAGAGACAAACCAAAAATCAGGCTTATAACTATAGAAAACAAGCTGGTATTCACAACAGGGGAAGTAGTGGGGGGATGGGTTAAATAAGTGAAAGAGATTAAGAATGTACCTATTGTGATGAGCACTGAGTAATGTATAGAATTGTTGAATCACTATATTGTATACCTCAAACTAATACACTGTATACTAATTATACTGGAAATAAATAAATAAATAAATAAATAAATAAATAAATAAATAAAGTTCACAGTGATCATCCTAGCTAATTTTAATATAGTTAATATTAATAATTTATTAAAGTTGAAAAATCTTACACAAATACTAATCTTGGTATGATGTGACAAAATGAATATGTCAAGAATCAATTGTGACAAAATTTATGGTCATCACATTCCTTATCCAGGTTGGACTTCTCCAGGGCATCTTTTGAATTCTTTTCCTCTCCAGAGATTGTTGGGTCGAATAATAGTAAAATTGAGTTGTTTTGCAGTTTATTAGGTATGCCATCTCAAGATACTTATTTGCACTCTAAACCTATTTTTTCCTATTTAAAATAAATTTAATAACACCTAACTCTCTGGAATATTGTGAAGGATTAAATTAGGAGAACCTTAAAGAGCCTGGCACAAAATAAATTGCTCAAGTAATGATAGATATTCTTATTAACTATGATATTAATATCATAGATATTGCTTATAATATATAATGTGTCAATTATAATTTTCATACCTTTGAAGAAGTTTTTATCATTTTCCTACCAAGAACTGTATCATGGAGGTAATGTTGAAATGAACAATGTTATGCAATTTTTTGAGGTTGAAATTGTGATTTTAGAGGACAAGTTAGGAATGTAAATCAAAATCCTTAGACTTATGCACAGTATTTGACCCTATAATTGTCACATTTCTTAGTATTTATTTGAAAGTAATAAGCATGGATATGACAGAGAATATAGCTGCAAAGTTCATTATGTTGCTGTTTAATTGGAAGCAACCTAAGTGTCCAAATATAAAGTCTCTATTTAATAAATTATGACACAAATATATAATGTAATAGTGTGAAGTCATTAAAAATAATGTGATTTAAATTTAATGACATGCACATATATTCATAACATCTTCATTAAAATAAAATAACAGCCTACAAAACTGTATGTACTATTGATTCCCAACTTTGTTTTAAAATCTTTTTTAAGTTTATTTATTTATTTATTTTGAGAGAGAAAGAGAGAGCACACGCAAGCAGTGGAGGGTCAGAGAGAGAAATCCCAAGCATGTTATCAGCATGGAGCCTGATGTGGGGCTCAAACTCATGACGTGTGAGACCATGACCTGAGCCGAAATTGAGAGTCAGGCGCTTAACTGATTTAGCCACTCAGATGCCCGTCTTAAGATATTTTAACTCAAATAGGCAAACACAACATAAGCATTAAAGTCTCTAAACTAAATTGTTCTCAGTGATTATCTCTAAATAGTAAAATTACAGGTTGTCTCATTTCATGTGTTTTGGGTTGTACATAACCACAAAACCGATTCAGATTGGCTTAAAAAATAGGACTTGCATACTGGAATAGGAAGCCTCAGAGTAGAGTGGCTTCCTGGCATAGTTGCATCAGGGGGTCCATTCTCATCCTCTCAGATGTTTCTAACTCTGCCTCCTCTTCTGTGTAGGCCTGATCCTCAGTGTGGCCTGCTTGCTTCATGAAGCACAATGTCAGCTGTGTCTCTTGGCCAAACATGGCAGTTTAGCTTAGCCTTGACCATAACAAAGGAGTTTTGTTCTTGATGTGATTTGACCAGGTAGAGGCAGACACCGAGGTCAAAGGAACACCCAGACTGAATGGGTTGGGTTGATTGGATGTTGTTGCCCATCCGTGCCTCAGTCACTACGGTATGAGAAGCATCAAACTGACCCGTTTATTTCAGAGACAATTCTGGAGGAGGAATGAGGTCAATCCCAGGCAAAATCTGTGGTTGCCACGTGATAAAGAAGAGATGAAACCAATGCTGGTAGAGGCAATGTGGCATCTCTTTCCATATATACATTTTCTATAAATTACCTTCTATCAATTATAATAAACAACTTACCCAAAATGGTAACTATGAAATCTCCATTAGATACACCAATTTAATTAACAGAACACTCGGTGACTGAAATCATTATTATTAATACTGAAACTTTCAGAGAAAGTGGCATATGGCAAGAAAATTATCAAAATGCACAATTTCCAGCTAATAGCTTTGGGATAAGAACTGATCTGGCAGAATCTTCTGTACCTCCTTCATCTATGGTTACAGTGACTTGAGTTCCAAATGAAGACCATGAAATATTTCATTTAAGTGAAAATAAATTAAATTTTTCTTCAAATTGTCTACCCAGGCCAAAAAGCGGGTAATGATATTTTGGAGAAACAGTCTACTTTGTAAGTACCAAAACTGAAATTGTGTTTTTCATAAAGGCAATTCAAAATCAATCACCCTAAAAAACGTATTCTAAATAGTTTCAGACTGGCTGAGATGTAATTTTATACGGATCTTTGAGTATTTTATCACCATGGTTTGTAGCCTCCCTATGTCGGGTATGTTCCTCAGGAGAGCAGTGAGCTCAGTGAAGCAAACTAAAGGAACCTCATGGATTGGGGGCCGACAGTGAGGTTCTAGCTGCAATTATTCTCCTTACCTGCTGTGTATCTCAGGCAAGTCACTTCACTGTGGCCCACTATTTCTGGAGTTTTTAAATTGAGATAATTGAGCTAAATGAACCCTGGGCTCCCTTCCTATTTTAAATTGGGAACTTTTATATTGGCTTGCTCCAGACAATTGGCAGAATCATGTTTCTCTTCACTTTGTGACCCTGCCTCAGAAATCAAAGTAGAAGTAAAACAGAGGTGTATTTTTATAACACAACATTTTCTTCACAGTGTCTGACTCAGTTTTCGCTGCTGGATCCCAGAGCCTATTTGCAAAGGGATGTTAAAAAATGAAACAAAATGCACTGCCATGTGCATTTGATGCTCATAGAGCTGTTACACTTCTCACCTTTGTCATCTTACCCTCGGCTTTAGTTTTTTTCTTTTTCTAACTTTTTTGGACATCGGGTGAAGAGCATTGAATTAATCACACACCTCAGTTCAAGCTACACTGTCCTCGTTTGTCCATGCAAAGCCTGTTTCTTAATTTCTTTTCCCAATTATTCATATTTAACCTGTTCCCCCCCCAAACATTCTTACATGTTCTTTTAATGTTTACTTATTTATCTTAAGAGAGAGAGTGTGTGCCCATTCCTGAGGGAGGAGGGGCAGAGAGCTAGGGAGAGAGAATCCCCTCAAGCACCTTGAGATCATGACTTGAGCCGATATCAAGAGTCAGATGCTTAACTGACTGAGCCACCCACGGGCCCCTTTATTTTTTTAATGCATATTCTATTTGCAGGTGCCCTAGCAAAATGCATTATTGTTTTACTGCACATCATTTACAGAAGAGGAACTGTACTACTGACCTCATTCTATTCCTCATTTTTTAAACTCAGCGCTATATTTATATATATATTTTTTTTCATTTTGCTCTTTGTACCGTAATCTAGTGTACTTTGTGATTGCACAGTCTATCTACAATATTTTACCTACCACTCTCCTACAGGAAACCTGGGTAGCCTCCTACTCCCGTCCACAATATGTGGTATCACAGTGAATATCCTCAGACTTGATCCCTTATGAACCTGTGAGAATGTTAGTGGGACAGATCATCAGGGGAATGGCTGCATCCTGTGATATGTATAAACATAATTTGCCAAAGTCATTCTGGATTGTTCTCCACCATGGCTGTGCAGAAGAGTGCACTGTGGATTTTTGTTCCAGCTTATGCCTGTGAGGTTTATCCATTGTTGTGTGTACCAGGAATTATGTTCCTTTTCAATGATGTATCCTATTCTGATATTTGAAAATACCACACTTCGGGGGCACCTGGGGCTCAGCTGGTTGAGTGTCCAACTTCAGCTCAGGTCATGATATCTCTCAGTTCGTGAGTGTGAACCCGCGTCGGACCCTGTGCTGACAGCTCAGAGCCTGGGACCTGCTTCCAGATTCTGTATCTCCCGCTCTCTCTCTGCCCCTCCCCCACTTGCACTCTCTCTCAAAAATAAACAAACATCAAAAAAATTTTTTTTTAAATAGAAAATACCACACTTCATTTACCTGTTCTAGAACTGACACATTTGTATTGTTGCCAGATGGGATATTATGATTAAAAATGCATAAGGGTTCTTATAAATATATTTTAGTTTCTTTTGATTATGTAACCACAAGTAGAATTGCTAGATCCTAAGGTGTAGGTACAATTAGCTTTAGTAGACACTACAAACAGGTTTCCAAAATTTTGTACCAATGGACTCTCCCATAAGAAAGGTAGGAGAATTCAGCTATTCCAGATCCTTGTGAGTTCTTTAATTTCAGACATCATGGTAGGTATGTAGATGTATCTCATAGTAGCCTTAATTTGTCTTTCCTTAATGGGTAATGATACCAAGTATCTTTTTCATATATTTATTAGTGACTTGGATACACTCTTTTTGTGAAGTGCCTGCCTGTCTTTTTCTCAGGGTTGTTTTGTTTTTTAATTTGTAGAATATGTTCTGAATATAGGTCCTTTATCAGAAATATGCATTCCAAATTTATCTTTAAGTGTGTGGCTTGCATTTTTCCTGATGTTAGTAGTGTCTTTTGATAAACAAAATTTCTATTTTCACTAAAGCCAGTTAAGCAATTCTTTTTTAATCATTAGTGCTTCCTACATTCTATTCAAAACTTCCTTGCCTATTCCAAAGCCATAATGATATTCTTCTTCCCCCCCCCCCCATAAGTGGTATTGTTTTATGTTTTATATTTTGGTGTCTGATTCATCCTAACTCATTTTTTATTATATGTGAGATGAGGTCAAGGTTTTTTATTTGTTTGTATAAATATTCAATTAACAACATTCAGGCAATTCTTGTAAAGTAGGAAACCATAAAAAGGAAAGTTGTTTTCTTTGAAAAGGAACTAAGCTTTGGCTTTATCTCTGTCATTGTCTAGCTGTCTGATTTTAATTACCTGCTTTGTTATCACATGTCTTCTATAAATCAAGAGCATAGGACTAGATAATCTCTATGGAATTTTTTACCTGTAAAATCCTACAGTTATGCCATTGGTAGATCATATGACTCTTGATCTTGGGGTCGTGAGTTTGAGCCCACATTGGGTATAGAGATTACTTTAAAAAAAATTAGGAGTGCCTGGGTGGCTCAGTCAGTTAAGAGTTTGACTTCAGTTCAGGTAATGATCTCACAACTTTTCTTTAATGTTTATTTTTTGAGAGAGAGAGAGAGAGACTGTGAGTAGGGAAGGGGCAGAGAGAGAGGGAGACACAGAAACTGAAGCAGGCTTCAGGCTCTGAGATGTCAGCACAGAGCCTGATGTGGGGCTCGAACTCACAGACCATGAGATCATGACGTAAGCCAAAGTCAGATGATCAACAGACTGAGCCACCCAGACGCCCCATGACCTCACAATTTCTTAACTGAAGCCTCCCATTGAGGTCTCTATTGTCAGTACAGAGCTCACTTCAGGTCCTCTGTCCCCCTATATCTCTGTCCCTCCCCCACTGGCTCTGTCTCTGTCTCTCCGTCTCTCTCTCTCTATTTCTCTCAAGAATAAACATTTTACAAGAATTAAAATTAAAAAATTAAAAAGTCAAGGTAGTTTAAAAAATCCTGTAGAAATGCTACAATATTGGGAACTAGAAAATAAAACCAGGCACTATAGTTTTTATCTTCTCCTAATCTCACTATTACTCCCTGAACAGGTTTTCACTGTCTTTATAAGCACCTTCGCCTTGCCAAATATGCATAAGGAAGGAAAAATAATTTTCCCACTACCCTTCTGAGTTTTTGGTTGCGATCTCTGTAATAAAAGGCAGACTCAGAGGAGGGAAGAAGAGAAAACAGATGTAAATTTATGAATATGTATACTTCATGTATAAATGGGGGATACCCAAGGAAAAATATGTAACTCAAAGTGGTGGCTTAGAATTCTGGCTCCTAGAGCATCTTTAAGAAAGCACAGTTCATTTGTGGAGAAATGACAAAACAAAGGAAAGCAGATTTTAGGGCTTCTAAGGGCTGAGAGAAAGGCTAATTGGTGAAGTTTGTTATGTAGATTTCTTTGGTGACTTCTCCAGGCTGATAAGATCTAAAGTTATCTGCAGGGATTAACCTTTGTCCTTCCTGCTAGAGAGAGGAGGAGGAATACCTTGCAAATTTATATTCAGCTTTTAGGCAAATAGAAGAGGGCAAAAAGCTTTTCTTGCTTTGCTTCCTCATCTGTCTCAGCTCAAAATAATCCTTCTGCCAAAGTGGCATATTTTGTAGTGACGTAATCTGCTACCCTTCATTTGCTTCAAGAATTTTTATTTATTTGGAAATCAAGAGAACATTTTTCCTCATTCAGAATACATTTTTTTCATTTTTAAAGTTCATTATAAGGCAAAGCATTTCTCAATATGAATACTTTGTCAGATGTTAATCTGTTTTTTGTGTGTGTGGGAGAGAGAAAAAGTAACATCTGGGGTACATTTCTATAAGGAAATGATGCCCAGTCATAAAATGACAAGCAGTATTAATAGAGCATTATACTTTCTCATCTATAGATGACCTTTAAAGAGAATTGTAGTTATTATCTTACAATATTCCTTCATTTATTAGCTGTCCCTTTTCTAAGTTCCTTTGCTATTATATAGCAGAAATATAGATACATGGCATAAAAAGTAGAGAAATATGATTTAACCATTATAATGGCTCAAGGCTCTCCAGTTTAATTCAGTTTTTTCCTCATTATATGAAGGGGGTTGAAGCTGATTGTGGCTGCTAGGCCAGGCAGTTTAGGAGAGAAATCAAGACAACTTTATCTCTGACCATTAAATTAGTCATAAATGGCATTTTACTTTTCAGACATGGTGGAAGTTCATTAAAGTGATTGGGTAGGCTTGTAGAATTGCATCCTGAGATATTACTGTTGGAAGTCATCTAGGTCATAAGTAAGATGACTGATTTGGACAGTAAGAAATGATAAGACAGTCTCATTTTTTTCTTCTATTTTCTAAAATCTCCATTATCAAATATTAAAAAGAAAAAGATTATTACAGTGGCTGATGAGTTGAGCTTCCAAAAAAATAAAAAAATAATCTTGTTATGGGACCATGATTAGAAGTTAGAAATGAACAGTGTAAATCTCTAGATGGAAGAAAAATATAATTTACTTTTATTCTTTCCTATTGAATATTGATTGAGAATTTATGTGCAAGTTCTCAGCGCTCTGGAGGATACAAAGATAAGATTTTAACTTCTCATTTACTCTCAACTTTTCTCCATTAGAGTCAAAGAAATTTCAAATCACTATCTGATATAATGTTATTAGTGACTTTTTCATTTTATTTATTTTTTTTTACTTCTGTCCCTAATTACTTTTAAATGCTGTAAATTTTTTAAATTCTTCCTCAAGAATAGTTATTTTCAGAAAGAGTAGTGATATTGGAAAGTCACCTACTGCTAAAGAAACAGAAAGAATGCAATTTTATGTTCATCATAGCTAGAGTTTGAAAAATTATCTTTAGTGGAAATAGACAAAATTTGGTCTGAACTCCATTGTAGAGAGTATGTGGTGAACCCCTGGGCATTTTCCCCCATCATTCCATCTCACAAGTTAACTTACCAGAGTTGTGAGAACATGAGGATAAGGGGAAAAGTATAGATCATATACTGTGTGCAAGTCATTTTATCAGAAGTTTCCTATAAATCACTGTGATGACAAGTAACTTGATTCAGAGAGCCGAGCACATGCTCCAGTTACACAGTTAATAAACTGGGAACTGGAGTTTGAACTCAAGTCTGTAGAGTTACAGGACATGTTCCCCACCCTCCCCCCCCCCCCCATAAACATAAGCCTCGAATCCTTATTAAAACATCTTTCATCTTTTATTACCTCTTTTAATTTTGGTCAACTTACAGATTTTAGTTTCTTTTTTGTTTTAAATAATTAAAATATATTGCATAGTTTATACAGTAAAAATACAGTTTTACCAAAAAAAGCAGTTTTTGTCTGCCCCTTCCCAGCTTTATGGGGACGCAATTGACTTATAACATGTAAGTATAAGGTATACAGCGTGATGATTTAACACATGTGTATTGTGAAATGATTACCACAGTAGGATTACTTCTTTTTTTTCTTTATTTTTTATTTTTTTAAATTTACATCCAAATTGGTTAGCTTTTAGTGAAACAATGATTTCAGTAGATTCATTAATGCCCCTTACCCATTTAGCCCATCCCCCCTCCCACAACCCCTCCAGTAACCCTCAGTTTGTTCTCCATATTTATGAGTGTCTTCTGTTTTGTCCCCCTCCCTATTTTTATATTATTTTTGTTTCCCTTCCCTTATGTTCTTCTGTTTTTTCTCTTAAAGTCCTCATATGAGTGAAGTCATATGGTTTTTCTCTTTCTCTGACTGACCAACTTCACTTAGCATAATACCCTTCAGTTCCATCCACGTAGTTGCAAATGGCAAGATTTCATTCTTTTTGATTGCCGAGTAATACTCCATTGTGTGTGTGTGTGTGTGTGTGTGTGTGTGTGTGTGTGTGTGTACCACATTTTCTTCAGCCATTCACCCATCGATGGACATTTGGGCTCTTTCCATACTTTGGCTATTGTTGATAGTGCTGCTATAAACATGGGGGTGAATGCATCCCTTCAAAACAGCACACCTGTATCCCATGGATAAATGCCTAGTAGTGCAATTGCTGGGTCGTAGGGTAGTTCTATTTTTAGTTTTCCAGGAACCTCCATACTGTTTTCCAGAGTGGCTGCACCAGCTTGCATTGCCACCAACAATGCAAAAGCGATCTTTCACCGCATCCTCGCCAACATCTGTTGTTGCCTGAGTTGTTAATGTTAGCCATTCTGACAGGTGGAAGGTGGTATTTCATTGTGGTTTTGATTTGTATTTCCCTGATGAAGAGTGATGTTGAGCATTTTTTCATGTGTTGGTTGGCCATCTGAATGTCTTCCTTGGAGAAATGTCTACTGATGTCTTTCGCCCATTTCTTCACTGGATTGTTTGTTTTTTGGGTGTTGAGTTGAGATTTTAATTTCTTTCCAGTATAATTGAGAATACTTCTCAGCAAAAGGTAGATTTTGTATGACATTAATGTAAGATCTTAGCTTCATTATAATGGGACACACCAATTCAGAAGTAGATAAACCATTCCAAAAGAAAAGCTTTTATAAGATCATATGAAATAAATTGTAAATTTAGATTTTATAATAATTATTTAAATACATTCAAAGTGCAATTGGTCCAGATCCTACCCTGTTATAACTTTGTAATGCATAAATCTTGTTGTTTTGTCATCTTTAATTTTCATGTGGATTTTCTTGTGGCTAGTGTAAGTTCAGTAAATTATGTAAACGTTTTCTCAAGAGTTGCTTTCTATACCAAGGATTCTGGAATATAGAGAAACAATGGCAGAAACGCTTTCTTAAGCAAGGTCTAGTAAGTACAATCTACTGGGATGCACAGGAAGACAAACATTTTCCTGAGTCCTCAGTGGAGCATTGCCAGAATTGTCCATCCTACTGAGCATTTCATCAAGAACACTCATCTCTGTCATTTTGCAAAGACACTTTCTTTGAGATCATAAATCCCTTGTACACAGTTTATTTGTTCTTACAGCATCTTTACCTGTGAACTATCTACTGCAGCTGTTTTCAAGGTGCATAAATGGACCACCCCCATCACCATATCCTAAGAACTTATCAGAGATATAAATTCTCAGGCACCATTTCAAATATGCTGAATCACTAACTCTGGGTTTGAGACAGAGCTCAGAATTGCTTAGGAAAGAAAGGTGTCAACTGAAGTATTCCACTAAAGCTATTTACTTACAAATGCAGTTAGTACTACTGTAGAGTATGGGATGTTTTGAAGTTATATAGCTTAGTTGCCTAACCTGGTTTGAATTTTTAAGTTAAAATTTGAAAGATTAGTAGTAATTGGCCAGGTGAAAAGCAGGGAAAATGTGTTCCAGGCTGATAGAATACCATAAGCAAAGCCTTTGACTTGAAAAGGAACTTGGTGTATTGAAAAACAAAGTTTTAAGTGTTAAAAGACATCAAATGGGTGGCAGTGGATATGGTACCAATGAGGCTGAAGAAGAGAAGAGGCCGATCATACAGATGTGCAGGGGAGGTATCAAAGCAAAGAATATTTTATTGAGATAGTGAAGTCTTTACAGTCCAATCAATTTCACATTGCACTCCATTTTGCCACCAAGACTTATCTGAACATTTCTAGGGAAAGATAAACTCAGATCTCTTGTGAGCTGATGGGGAGGTAAGGCGGTGGTATTGTGTTGTGTTTGTATGAGGTAGGGGGTGTGGTGCTTCCTGTCATCCTTCAAATCACATACCTTTCCATCCGTGCATGATACAGTTTGGCTGTCTATATTAGTAATTAAGTGTAAATAACAGCCACCATGGTCTTTGTTTTCCAGCCCTAAATGGAGCAAGGAAATCCTATCTGAAAGTGCCATTCATTTTTATTCTCCTGTTTTGTTTTGTTTTGGTTTTTTTGGTTCTGAAGTTTCATATCTACCAACTCAGAAGAATGATGTATGAAATGGAAGGGAAATGTGATTGTTCTGGATGCAGTAGTTTTCCCTTCCAACACTCAGTCATTTCGAGTAGTACACAGGTGAGAAAACTGTGAACCAGAGCTGACTGTGACAAGCTCATGGTAACATAATTGGTTACAGGTAAATCTGGGACCTGACTGTCCAACTTCTAGTTCCTAGTTAGTAGCTATCTGTGAGCATACAATATTTTCTATGCTAAATGGCATGGGAGACAGAATTTCCATCTTAGTTAAAACAACAAGAATAAGAAAGAGCCACCGCATCTTGCCAGAAAATTATATGGGGCTACATTGTAATGTATATCACTATGGTAATAGATTTTTTTGCTTTGTTTTTATTCTGTAAACCCACTGGATGGAATACCATACAGCAGATAAAATGAAAATCAGATCCAAATGTATCAACATGAACAGATCTCAAAATAAGGAGTTAAGTGAAAAAAGCAAGCTGTATAATGATACTTTCATATGTTTGGAGTTTTTTTCCAGATGTTCATTTTAAGTAAGACATAAAAGTAAACAAAATTATTACAGTTATCTATAGATACAAAAATACATAGAAAAAGATAGAAGGGATGCACATGGACTTCCAGAGAAGGAGCAAAGGAATTGTATTTGGAAGAGTTATGAGAGAGACTCTGACTGAACTTATAATTTTATTTCCCTAAAAATATATGAAGCCAACATAATAGAATGTCAACCTTTGCTAATTTTGGCTGGAGGGTACAAGGCAAATATTCTATTTGTCTCTATAATGTTCAGTGGGTGTGGAATGATTTCTGTTTGAAGGTGAAGGTAAAGTGTGGAATGAATTCCAAGGCAAGGAATATGAATGAAGCTGTCTTGTAGTGCTTTGCAGTAAGGTTTACTACTTTACAGACATGAGCACTTATGCTTTCACTTGCAGTGCATGGAAATGACTTGTACCACATGGAACCTAGAGGCGTGTTTTGCATCTGTCTTCAGTGAATGCCTGGGTTATGCTGTCTTTCATTTTCCCCCTAATATCAAGGCATGTTAAGACTGGAATCTTTGAGATTTGGATGTTGGATGGCTTTACATATTTTCTTTCAATAGATTATGTGCTCACCTGTGTCTGGAGCTGTTTAATCGCAATTTCAGAGAAAAAAACATATTTCTAGACAGAGCCTTTTATAATGGTCAGTAGATTCCTGGCCTCCTTTTGTTTAGCAAATTCTAAGTGATCTCTTGGATAATTCTATGACTTATGAATGGTAAGGAAGACAACAGTGGCCTTGAACAATTTTAATTTAGGCTTCAACCTCCAGCAAGGAAACTAAGTCACTCTGCAACCACTACCCCCACACACCCCTCCAGGGACACGCCTCAACATCTTGTTTACTTCTGTACCCACCACACTTACACTATTCTCATCTCATAGTAGACAATAAATAACTATTGTTTGGGGAAATAAGTCCTCAACCAACACAACATTGTATTACTGACATGTGTCTCATCTTGATGGTATTGTCCCCAGTTGAGAGATAAATAATTATTTTGTAAATTTCCATATGTTTAGGATTTAAAGGCCTTTTGGGACCTAAAATTATCAATTACTGAATTATCACAAAGCTTGAATCAATATGTTCCTCCAACACCTGAGCCTGAAAAGAGACTGGCAAAAAAGTAATGACTTTGTCTCAAACTTTCCTGAGAACCAGGGCAGTTCTAGCCAGGCCTAAAGCAGTAGTGAAATAACCTCACCTCCATTTACCCTTGCTACTCACTGCAAAACAGAGTTTATTCTTGCAGTGATTCCACAAGGATGGTTAACAGCTACGATGAGCAAAGAAAAGACTATTTTCTTTAAGATGGAATCCTATCCTGAAATAGTGGACCTTTTGCAGGCAAGTGTCAGAAAAAGACTGCAGAGAATTTTACAATCTTGTCATCTCACCTTTTCACACATCATTACTTTTTTACCTTGTGTATGGTTCTTAACTATTATCTCCTTCATGATGTGTATGCCCAAATTAGCATCTGGACTTACACAAATCTTCATAAGAGGATTCTTCATAAGACCCAAGTCACTTAAGCTGTTAATACCTAGCAGAGGATCCATGAAAGGATTGGTATTAGGATCGGTATAAACTAATATGCTTGCCGATGCTATGCTAGGTTTAGTGAGCAGCATCAGGGATGGCTTGGTGGATTTGAGCCTGATACCTTCCACACAGTTTGTCTGCAAAATAAATTTGTGGTGGAAGACAGGGCTTCACTTTAAAGAGATTTAATTTAAGGGACGGGTGTGATCTCCAAAGAAGGAGGACTAGAGATTAGGTCTTGGTCTCACCCACTGATGGTGATTGCTCAAGGTATGAAAATGGACATGTGTCTGCAAGGGTCTGAGTGTCGGGAGGAAGGCAGTGTTATGTAAATCAAGCATATAGGTTTTTTAGTCAGATCTATTATATGGCTTTAAGCTTATTTTCTAACCTCTCCTTTTTTTCTATTAATGAGGATAATAGGAAAATACTGAAGACTGAATGAAATAATATATCAATAATGTAACTCTGTCACTTATCAGAATGCCTGGTTCTTAATAAGTGAAGAATAAATGTTACATATTATAAAATGAATAAAAATACCTATTTAGTGCCTACTGTTTCCTGGGAGCTTGGGATACATCAGTAAACAAGACCATTATGGCTGCTGTACATATAGAATTTGGAAGAGTTAAATTGAAGTGATAAGGACTGAATCTTGGTAAATTCTTGGAAAGAGTGGTATTTATTTAAGATTTTATTTTTAAGTAATCTCCACACCCAACATGGGGCTTGAACTCACAGCCCCAGGATCAAGAGTTGCATGCTCTACTGACTGGGTCAGCCAGGGCACCCCTAAAATACTTTTCTATATATCCATCTAGTAGATGCTGTTGATGCACAAGCTTTTGGCACTCACCTCTCTCTGCTCTAAAGGAGTTCGACTCTGTAAACACCTGTGATTCTCTGTGCCTGAGAACTCTTTTCTGGTCAAGGGAAGAACCATAGTCCAGTATATACGATAAACCAGGAATGCCAGACAGTTATTGCTTTAGACCATGTAGGCATGCTTTAGACCATGACAGATGGAGAGTAGTGGATAAATATCCCAGCTTCCTTGCCCCTCATTTTGGATAACTTTAAGGTGTATTCTACTCTGCCTCCCAGATTTCTACAGTGGCATCTTGCTCCATTTACCCAAAGCCTGATGGTTTGCTAACACTTCCTTTATTGGCCTCTTTCCCCACCTCTCTTCTCCCCTTTCCTGACTATATTTCCAGGCATCACCTCCCAGATTATTACTTACACTCCAATTCATGTCTCAGAGCTGCTTCTCAGGCATCCCAAACAAGGCAACCAGACACATGGACTTAGTATTTCTTCAATATCCTATATGACATACACCAGACTATCACTTCACTTGATTTCAATTATTACTCATAAAAACCATGCAACCTAGTAGTCATACCTCATTTTGTAAATTATAATAGTGAGAGTGAGATAATAAGTAACTTGCTAAAGTTACTATTATTCATAAGTAGTAAGTGGTTGTTGAATACCATTTACGCTCCAGCTTCCATGCTCTTTCTACTACATTAAATTGCTTAACTTTGAACTTTGAAGGCAAACATCCCATTAAGAGTCAATTTAAGAATTCAATAATAATATTGTATATTAGCATCAGTAGCTTTTTTTGGGCTATATTTGGCTTGGCTGAAATTAGTATGTGCATTTTAAAATAATCATTTTGGAAAGCATCATTTTTGTAGCCAACCAGCAGCAAGTGACTGTGTGTAGAGTGTGTGTGTGTGTGTGTGTGTGTTTAGTTATAGACATAGATATTGTAGGGGAGGAAAATTAATTTTCTGTCTAACTTTCTTAGTTCTTAGCTGAGACCCTGTAATAAAAGACAGATTAACAAGAGAAAAACAAACAGGAGTTGATTAACAAGTGTACTTCATATAATGTGGGAGATGACCAGGGAAAAATGAGTGATTCTCCAAGGTGGCATAAATACAATCTTAATAGGGAAAGAGGAGGGGGATGTAGGCCCCTTAGGGGAGAGTAAATGATTTTTAGGAATGATGAATGGGGCTTTAGAAGAATAGATGGGAGGTATGATAGATAATTCGTGACAAAATTTTTCTTGACAGATTATGGAACTCTACCCTTCTGTGATAAAAATCAGATTCCCCCCGCCCCCGACCCCAATTGATGAAACCCCTGGGGAAGGGATTTATGATAATTGAGTGTTTTTTGAAGGACCTGTCTTTAGGCAGATAAGAGTTCAGAGAGAACATCTTCCAGCATTTGCTGTTTTTCAAGTACCTACAGTTCAAAATAATCAATACACCAAAGTGGCATATTTTGGGGTGGTAGACTCTTGCCACCCTTCAGCCTCTCTCTCTTGCCAAGTTGTTTTGTTTTGTTTTTTTGTTTTTCGGTTTTTTTGGTAGGAAGTTTTAGACATAGCTATTCTTTGGCCTGATTTTCTTGCTAGCTTGAAAGTCTTTATAATGGTCACTGGAAGCATGTATCCATTTAATTTAAATCTCATTTCAGCCCATTATGGTTTTCTACCGATAGCTCTGACATGATGCTATGTGGTTTTTTTCCCTAAAACCACTACAGTGTATCCCCCTAGCTCACTCATTCTGATGTGTCTCAGCCCAGGTTTGAATCCTGTTGAGTCAGAGCTGCCCTCCACATGAGGAGTCTAAGACAGAATGTCAGTGCTGCCTTCTAATGATTTCATCTGAATTGCAAAGTACTGGCTTATGGCCCCATTTATAATTCTAGTTTCAGAAACTGCTTTTTATGGCTAAAAAATACTTTTTTTAAAGGATACAATAAAAGGGATGACTATGTTATCTAAAAGATGAAAAACATGTGTTAGGCAACTTGATGTGATACTCCTCTGAACTTAAAATTTCAACCATAGTGTCTTCCTGTCACTCACGTATACAAGATTCTCTGCTGGAACACATGTTGCCAGATAGACAGAGGCAACATTGGGGTAGTGAGAGCATGGGGTCTTTTGAGTGAAATGGATTTAAATTCAAATATTGACTCTATAATAATACAATATATATATTATATCATATCATATCAAAATCAAATCATATCATATATATATATGATGATGATTTGGCACTTTGGACACATACTGGGAGCTCAGAAATGTTAGCCAAAGTCCTGTTTTCTTACTTAAGCTTTTCAGGCCTCAGTTTCTGTATCTCTGGGTTGGGGATTATACCTACTCCACAGGGTTGTTATGAGTGTTAAACAAACACATTTGTAATTTTGGAGTAATACCTAGCATTAAGTAGTTAATTTGATAGTAAACACATATTGATCTATGATTCCATTTAGGCTTCTATTAGACCTTAATAATTTGTCCACCCTTCTCTCAAACCCTGCCCAGATTCATTAACTACTCATTCTTTACACTTTTTGTCTCAAGCACATGCTAAACACATTCACATCTCCCCATTTTTGCTTATGATATGTCTCCACCAAATGTCTTTTTTTTCCCCCACCCTTTTTGGCCACTTAAATCTTACTCATCATTCCAGAGCAAATTCAAGTCACTTCCTTCTTGAAGCCTTCCCTAATGACTTCCTTGTTCTTTTTCTCTGAACTGTTTCACTTATTATGCATACCCTTTAAAAATTGTTTTTAATGTTTATATATTTTTGACAAAGAGAGGGAAAGAGCGTGAGTTGCCACTCAAAAGACCCTATGCTCTCACTACACCAATGTTGCCTCTGTCTGTCTGGCAACGTCAGAAACTTAGCAGTAATTTTGAATAAGAAACTCATTCTAAGTGCTACTTTTGTAAATGTCATCCTTCCCATTCATAAACTTCTGATGATTCCCTATAATGTTCAGAGTAAACATCAATTTTGAAGCCAGACATTCCAAATATACTACAAATTTGACCTTATCTATCTCTCTATATCTTTTTTTAACTGCTGCTTTTCTAGACAATGTTCTTTTTTTTCTTGCTCAATTAATACAAATGCATCTTCTTATTTATGTGCCACTGATCATGTACCAACTACCTGCACATAATTTCTTTTATTTTCCAATGATCAAATTCCTATCTTTCTTATTATTAAGACTTGCCAAATTGTTTCTGCTCACAGGATCTTTTTATCTTAATGCCAGTAAGTGTCTAAATGTCTTTACGACTCATTTGATGCTTAGCATCATTGCCACCATCATCTTTATTATCAAGATAATATTCATTGAGCACTAATACATGCCCAAAACTGATAAAACACTTTGGGTTGTCTCATTTAATTGTATTTTCCATCCTGTATCTACCTTGTCTTTATACCTTCAGAATTACCAAGTGTTGAATATGTTTAGATTCTTAATTGCATATCACTGTTGTAATTAGTGATCATATATTCATATATATGTAATAGATGTTTATTAATTAAAATATTCATGATTCCCCCACTCCCAAAGTAATAAGCCCCTTCATGTGTTTATAAAATGTTTATAAAATGCCTTAAGGAAGATCAGATTATGGTCATTGAAATTTTTGTCACAAAATTAGTTTCTTCATACATACATGTATTTGCAAATATAGCATATTTGGTGTCTGCTATATGTAGTAGTTATATATAGATCTGTCAAGAATATGTGCATAAAAGTTATAAATACTTACAATACTAATTTGTGATGACAGTCAACTGAACCAGGTTTAAACACTCAAAGAAAACGTGACCCAGTACAATTGGGAAGGGAAACGGCAGAGTTAGCTTTGGAAGACTTGCTGAAGCTGAGGTTGTGTGAGCAGAAAGAGTCCAAAATTGTCTCAGGACAAGAAGAAATTTAGTTCAAAATGTGGAAAGGCAGGAAATATTGACAAGGCATAAGACAATTGATGACAAAATATGTCACCCAAAATATGCCACTTGGACATAAAAGTTATTTTGAGCTAAGGGCACTTAAGAAAGGGCACTGTGACCCTTCCCCCTTTTCTTCTTCAAAGCAGGAGATAAGACTTCCAATATGGAAGATGTCATACTTATACCAGGAAGGAAGAAATATTCTCATCACTATGAGCAGAATGGTGAACCCAAGAGGAATCTGTACAAACAGATGTTGTCAAAATAATTCTTAACTTCCTTTACCCTCCCCACACAGTTTAGCTACTTTGAGACAACTGCCTCTGGTTGTTTAATTCAATATAAAAGCACTTATTAAATAACTCTGGTTTTTTCTCCTATTAATTTGCTGTATGTCAATTAAATTCTCAGACCCAGCCAAAGACTCTAAGAGGATAGAGATAAAACTTTGCCTCCTTTCTAGTAAAGGACTAAGGAACAAAAAAATTTGGTATTTTTTGATTGGACATTGTGATTAGGACATAAACAAGAGAAAAAAGACAGAGATTTAAATCAGGAGAAGTTATTTGAATTATTTTGTAAAGGGCCTTTTAGGCAGGGAGACAGTATGGATTTCTATATTAGAGAAGTATCATTTTTATATTTGTATTTTTAAATTTTTTAACGTTTATTTTTTATTTTGAGGGAGAGCGTGCACTCCTGTGTAAGTTGGGGAGGGAAAAAGAGAGAGGGAGAGGGAGAACCCCAAGAGAGAGCCCCTTTCTTTTTGATTTAAAATTTTTTAAGGAACTATCTTTCTAAAATACAAATCTAGGGGCGTATGACTCTTGATTTCGGCTTAGTTCATGATAGAGCCTCGCATCCTGCTCTGTGCTGACAGCACAGAGCCTGCTTGGGATTCTCTCTCTCCCTCTCTCTCTCCCACTCCCCCCTGAAAGTGAGCGTGCTCTCTCTCTCAAAAAAAAAAGTAGTTAAAAAAATTAAGACAAAAAAAAGAAGATAGTACCTCATACTTTTCCTTATGAAGGTGACTATACCTATTATAAAATTTTGTTTAGGCGGAGGTGTTCTTCAATTAATGCCCTGAATTGTCTATTTATTTATAGTTATGATTTTAGAATCTTCAGATGCATAATCAAGTTCATAATTTCTCCTGTGCCCTTTGATGTAAGTTTGGTACTGTTAGCTGTGTTTTTCTCTTGAAGAATCATTTTGCTTCATACGGATAGAAATCATTATGTAGCATCGATAATACATTTTTCAAAATACACTTTTCAAGATTAAGATAAGATGCCAGCTTTAATTGTTTTCTTTTTTTTTATCACAGATGGGAGGTCCAGGATTTAAATTACCAGCTGGGGAGCAGTAAGCATTTAGCCCAATACGTAGATGAATTCAGATCTGAAACCATGTGGTTAATCTCAAAAGATTTTGTTTATACTTTCCAAGAAAAAAGCAATAAAAAACAAAACAAAAAATTATACATCCCAAATTCCTCATAACTTGAATCTACGAAAACACATTTTTCCCCTAGAGTTCAAAATAGCATCCATTTTGTGTGGGTCTGTAGAGCAAGCCTTATATTCTCAAGGTATCACTGGGTTTCTCAACCTGTGGTAGACCATCTTGAGCCAGTCAGTTCTTTGTTGTAGGGGAGGTCCTGTGTTGTAGGATGTTAAACAGCATCCCTGGTCCCTGATGAGGGCAAAATACAGGCTAATAGTACCCCCTTCCCCAATGGAGTATGTGTGATATTCCTCAGACACTCCTGACTACCCAAGAACAAAGGAAAGGGTTTTAAGTGTTTGCCATGATGATGTGGGAAACAAAGACAAATGAAAAATTAAATTCTCTTACTGCCTACAGCCCATTGACAAGTCTTTGAAAACAGCAGAGTGACCCCCTCTAGGAACTCAGCTGCTTCCATGATGATGACACTTTGCTAGGGGCAAAAGAGAATCTTACCTTAACATTATTGCAACCTTGAGGATCCTCTAAGTCTACACTAACATATAAAAATACTTTGGAAACTTTCTTTATCTCCACTGCCCCAAGATACATGTTGGCAATTATACTCTAGGCTTATTGCCCTCTGATATACATCTGAAGGGTTTCATGACTGAGATTTTAGTAAACGGGAATAAATGGCATTTTCCTAACAACACCTAAACTCTCAAGGTCCTGGATACCTTGCTTCCAAAATTCCTTAGAGACTTACTCTATCCCTAACCCCCTCCCAACCTGAGGACATATAATCAGTTACCTATTATGACCCCAGTGCAGTTGTTCCTGCCCAAAGGTCCTGTCCCCATGCTTTAATAAAATCAACTTTTTGAACCAAAGATGTCTTCAAGAATTCTTTCTTGGCCATAGACTCTGGACCACCTCACCATCACCTAAAACTTCACCAGTTGGTAAATCTCAGTAGAATACCAAAAATTCTCCAGATGTTAATTGTCTTCAGGGACCAGAATTGCCCCTGTTTGAGAACTGACCTCATAAAAAAATGTTCCATTGTTTGGAATATTGTATTAAACATTTCTTTTAGTCTTTAGGGCCAAAACTTAGCAGTAATTCTGAATAAGAAGCCATCTGAGCAGAAGACTATAAAGGAAGAAAAATAATTTTTGCTCCACCATTCTAGGTTTGAATGTAGTTGAAACCCCCTGTAATAAAAGACAGATTAATATGAGAAACAACCACAACAACAAAACAGAAACTCAGTAATATATATACCTCGTGATGCAGGTGAGATACCCAGGAGAACAGTAATACTCCGTATAAGATTGGCCCAAACCATTGCCTTAAATACCGGCTTTAGCTAAAGAGAAAATAAATGTTGGGGATTGGGGGTGGGAGTGTAGTTATGGGAGATTATCAGCAAAAGTACTGTAAACAATGGTAAGGTTTGTTATGCAGATTCAAGTCTGTGCCTTCTCCTTTGATGAGAGTTTCTTGTGATTTAGAGTCATCCTTCTCTTCCCGGTACAGGCTGGGAGACACCCTTACAAATGGAGATTTCCTTTGTAAATGTCTATTTCCCTTACAAAAGAGTAATATGTTTTCAGAGCTCCTCCTGTGTCTGCAGTTTCTTAAGAATAAACAGCTCAAAATAATCCTTATACCAAAGAGGCATATTTTAGGGTAGCTATTCTGCTACTCTTCAGGCTTAAATCAGCTCTTTTCCATGATTTCAAGAAAAATTGAAGTACTAGCATCCGTTTAAGGTCTGAATTCCTGAAAGTTAAGAATCTCATTATTTTAATTTGCCTTTTGTTTTGCATCCCGCTTTTTGTATTTTTGTCTTTCAGTTTCTCAGATTCCTGCATCATTGCACAAGACTGTAGTGGCTTCATATATCAACTATTTGATTAAAAAGATAGTAGTAGCTTTGATTCATATGAAAACAAATGCCTTATGTATTAAAAGTTGTAGAAACTTCATCTATGGGCTACAGGAATGAAAAATGGAATGGGAAAAAGAAAAACAGAAAAGCTTTGATGCTCTTTAAGTTATAGAGTGACCTAAGAATAAGCCCTAATTGGCAAGATCCCTAATCTTTCAGAAATAGGGATAAAACCTAAAATATTACTGAGAAAAATTAAATATGATGAAAAAGGCAAAATCAATTTATAAATATATTTAAATTTTTTCCTAGACAAATAATTACATAAAGACTACAAAACTTTTAATAAGAAACAAACAAAAAGAAGAAAGCCTCAAGACTCTGTTCCTTTTTCTAAAAGTAACTTAAAACAAGTCCTCAAAATTTAATGTGGCCACATGCTGTGTAATTATCTTCAAATCACATGCACAGCCTAGTTGGTCTCTCTTTCAAATGCAAATGAAAGTCCAAGCAAAAGGCCTTTTATTTTTAAAATCTTTCTTCCATCAGTAGACCCTGTTTATGGTCAGTATTTTTCTAGAAAAGAAAGTAAAGACAGGATTGGATCCTAGGAATCTGAAGCTAGGATTGAATCCTAGGAATCTGCAGTTGATATATAAAGATTATTTTAAATTGGAAACATTTGAACTACAGAATATTCAGGAAGAACACTTATCTGACTGAAGTAGAGTCTCCATAAATACAACTACCCTTAATCCCCCATCCCAGGGAATTTCCTGAAAATTCAGACTGCTCATTACCATGAATACCCAGAAAACCCAATAGAACCTTCCATAACCTCCTTTTGAAGTCCTAAAAACCCCTCTTTTGTTAAGGCGATATATATAAGCTTTTACTTAGAGCTATTTCACAAATTATTTATTTCAGAGCAACTGTCTTGTGCATGTGTACATAAAACTATTCTTTCCTTTTGTTTATGTGTCTATTTTCAGTTAATCTGTAGACCCCCAAGTTCTAGACCTAGGTTGAAAGAGGAAAAAGCTTTTCCTCCCAACAGAGTTGTCTAGACACTTTGGTGAATCGGAATGGGAAACTTCAATGGATTATAATTCTGTCTACAACAAATTATCTTCACTATGTCTGCAAAGATATCTGAATTTTATTTACAATATTAATTGTAGCTTGCCAGCACTGAGGATACCATTCCTCTTATTGTGTGAAGGAAGCGAGACCCTGACAGTTTTAAGTGACTGACTCAATGTGCATGACTGGATTAGAAGTGCACTGAGTTCTTCTAAATTTTAGACAGGCATAACTAGGGTTTCAATCCAGAAATGGATTAGGGGTGTGGGATGGTGGGATGTGCTGGGATCAGGAGACTTTCTCAGTAGAGCACTATTTCCATTTTAACAATGAAGGCATAGAATAAGACATCCCACCCCTATTGATATTAAATTTTGGAAACTAAAAGGAATACTCTCCATGATGAATGAATGAATAAATGAATGAATGAATGCCTTTTGTTAATAGAAATAGCAATGTATTACTGACTTCTAGACCTCAGGATACCTGTCCTGGTCTCACAATAGAGGCTAAATAATTGGAGGTATAGTGGGAAAAATTTGTACCCAGTTTACATTGAAATTTGTACCAATTTAAGAAATATTTTACATGAATTATTTATGATGGCTTCTGGGGAGAATTTTTATTCACTTATTCCTTTCCATTTTATTAGTGCAACACATTCTAAATAAGCCCATGAAGCTAATATAGCCAGCTTCCCTATGATTGAATATTTGTAATTCGTCATGCTACCCGTGTTTATGATGTTTGTCGGTATGATGAGCCGTGTGTAAGAGTAATTACCATATCAATTTTATTTGTCCAATCTCAGTTTATTTGACCCTTTCCAAATAAATTCTCGTATTTATAGTCATTTCAAAGGGAACAACTAAAATGTACTTCTGCACTAAGTAAAACTAATGGCCCCTAATGTGTCTCAGGGATCCTCTTTTTCCTCCAGTAATGCATTAGGATCTTTAGTGCAAATTCTTTTATTTTTTTCCCCCACTAAAACATTTTATTTGAATTTTCCAAAGACAAACCTGGCATGTTTGAGAGTAGGAATAGACTATATGCCAAGTAGAATTCTGATGTGAGTTTTATGGAATAAGTCTATATAGAAATCTGTGTGTGAACAGATTGGCTGCAAAATATACCAAGAAACCTAATAACACTCCATATCAGTACTGTCACTTTTTCATGGTCCCTGAATCAGTGGTTTTTGGCATCTTAATGACTGGTTCTGTCCAGGGGGTTAGTTTGACAGTGTTATCAATCTAACTACTAAGAGTACCGAAAACCCTGGATCAAGTGTTTTTCTAATATTTTATTACCTCCTTTGGGTTTTATAAATGAAACTCTTTATTATTGAAGTAATTTGATTTTTCCTAAGGAAGACCATTGTTATTTTATAAGCTTTCTCCATATTAACAAAACAATGGAAACTGAGAAATTTGTACTAACCTTTTTAAAAAAAAATGTCAAAACAAGGTGAATGCAATTATTTCGTTTTTATTAGATATTTTTTCTTGTAAAAAAAATCTGACCAACAGAGGAGGTATTTTTCTCTCTTCTCCATTTCTCTCAGACAAAATATTATATTAAGGAACAAGATAATCATCTTTTCTATCATATATTGATAATGCACAAAACAATAATAACTTTTTATCATCTGCAAACATCAACTCCTCAGCATTAGAAATGTCCTAGGAGGAGTGCTACATGGATGTCAGTGGAGCTGTTTGTAATTCAGAAGTTTTCTGTATGCGTTACTGATGGTGTCTTTTTAACCAATAAATATTTGTTGCTGTGTGCTTTAACAAAGTAAGGGTGGGCATAGAAGAATTTATTGCTCGTTAAAATTTCTTGGCTATCAGGCTAGATCTTCCTTGAACTGATAATGTTGGGTTTATTTTTCTCTTAGCTTCCTATTGATTTTTTAGGAGGGGAATAGTAATTTTCGCTCTACTCTTCTGAGTACTTGGCTGAGTATCCTATAATAAAAGACAGATTAACATGAGAAAAACAAATAGAAGTTTATTAGCTTCTTGTATACTTGGGAGATATCCAGGGTAAATGAATAACTCAAAGCAGTGGCTTAGAACTCCAGATTATAGAGTATCTTTGATTAAGAACAATAAAATTTGTAGAGAAATGACAAAACAAAGGAAAGCAGTTTAGGCTTCTAAGTAAAGTTTGTTAAATAGATTCCTTTAGTGCCTTCTTCAAGCTGATAGGGTCTAAAGTTGTGTCTAGTCATTAACTTTTGTTCCTCCTGGTAGAGAGGGAGTAGGGATACTTTTGAAAATTTCTTCTACCTTTTGTTCCTCCTGGTGGAGAGGGGGTGGGGATACTTCTGAAAATTTATCTTCTGCTTTTAGGCAAATAAGAGGAGAGCAGAGAGCTTTTCTTGTCTCTGCTTCTTCTCAGTCGCTATCAGCTCAAAATAATTCTTATGCCAAAGAGGTGTATTTTGTGGTGGCATACTCTGCTATCTTTCAGTTACTAGAACAGGGGGCAAATATCTCCTTAGCTAGTATAGGTATGAAAATGCTTGTCACAGATTCCTAATGAATTTTTATCAGATCTGTAATCAATGTCTTAAAGCATGTTTTTCTTGAGTTTTAAAAGTCATTTCAGATTAGGTGATGGACTTCCAACAACATCTCTGATTTTTTAAAAATTCAGTTTCCCATTTATCAGTATGTGTAGAGTAGACAAGATTACTGTAATGGAATATTTGCTGCTTTCTGGGGGGGAAGGATTATGCTGTCCTTACCACACTGATATTAGGCTTGGTTAACAACATGGGAGTGGCAGCTTTTATTCCCAGTGTGTGTGTTACCAAGTTCTGCCACAATAACCCGTAATGTTCCACCTAGAGGCTGGTTTGTCAGTATCAGTCCCAGAGTTAAGATGCCCCATGAAGGTTTCAGTAAAGAATAAGCCTTTGTTGTATGCTACTGAAATTGGGGATATTTATTATCACAGCATAACCTAGCTTATGCTGTTTACTGTACTTAGGGAGATTTGAGGGGAAGTAAAGGCAAACTTATTTGACAAAAACTATTTTTTTAAGTTTATTTATTTTCAGAGAGAGAGAGAGAGAGAGAGCTGGGGAGGGGTAAAAGGAAAGGGAGAGAGAGAACACCAAGCAGGCTCCACACTGTCAGTGCAGAGCCTGATGTAGGGCTTGAACTCACAAATGGTGGTATTATGACCTGAGCTGAAACCAAGAGTTGGACACTTAACCCACTGAGCCAGCCAGGTGCCCTACTGTGGGGAATAAGCTTAGGAATTCCCTGACCCTGCACTGATGGGTTAACAAGACATAAAGAATTAGAAAGCCATAGAATGTTCACTCCCAAATTTGGGTAAACAAGAGTAGGTAAATAGGTATAGAGAGGGCTGGGCAAAGTCCCCAGTATAGAACAAAGGTATATGAGATAAACAAGATTAGGTTTTTAGGGTGGAAACGCCCCCCAATTTAGTACTGTAGCAAAAGGCTACTTTCACAGGAAGGAAGGGCCAAATTAGGTAAACAAGTATATAGGGCTATAGACCCCTGTGGGGCTAAGTGGCCCAGAGCAGAGCTAATTAGCAAAAGAAAGGTGCCTTGTTGACCCTGAGGTAGTCTCTGTCTTTCTTGTCCCTTAGACCAGTTTAGGTAAACAGAGGTGGTGCCTCATGCCTGCTGTAAACAACCTTTCAGCCAGCACCAAGATTTTGTTTTATATTAATCCAAACCCCTAACACCACATATTTTCAAAACCCCCTTTCCCTCAGGCCCATGAGTTAATGTTCACAGTTTCATTGTCTCTTTGTGCACATCCATCACCATTTTTGTAAGCCTTCTGATCCTAATAAAACAGAGCAAGGACCCTTAATTGGGGCTCTTGTCTTCTCCTGGACATTTTAATCCTGCATCCTGCTTTCTTGCTGGACAAGAAAGAACTCTAGACCCAGAATCTACGATACCTGACAGTAACTATTATATACCAATTAAATAAGTTATCTTTAGGGGGAGTACGTAAAGTAATACGCATAATCAAAATTGGGTGAAATGTTTTTGGAATCCAGAATAAATATTTTCCTTTTTTCAGATCTGAAAATTTAGTCAAAATTACCTTTTCTTTCCCTGAAACTAAATGATACTTTTTGCCTTATAATTTTCCAGTTACTCCTTTTTATTTTCTTTTATGTTATGAACATCCTGGTTTAGAGAAGTTACAGTTATTTAAGTATGGTGGAAGAAGGAAAAGCAAAATGTATTTCTTCAGCATAGTGGGTCTAGTGTTCTTAGACAAAGTGAGGGGAACAAATACCAAGAATGAGTATCAAAAGCTACTTACTAGTTATACAAAGGAGGTGATCACTGAGCATACATATCTGTAAGCTGTGAATAAAACTTTCAGTGGCAGGATGTGAGGTTTTCCTGTTCATAAAAACAGAAACATTTTCATTTGACTCTTAACTGATAGTCAAGTCCAAGGAGCTTCAGGTATGACTGAAGCTCGGCCAACATTAGCAGAAGCATGTGGGTGTGCTCACAGAGCAACTCGTGTGAACTTTATAATAACTCATGGCAACATGGATAGCCCTCATCTGGGATTATACTTTTTGTTTCAGTGGGACCAGTCCATTAGCATTGTTCTTCTTTCCATTACAGAAGGAACTTTGATTACGAATGTCAAAAACCCATCCTCCTTAAGTTGAACTAAAAGGATTTATTGACTTTTTAACAGCTGAAGTTATTCACACAGACATTCAAAGGCAATATTTCAGTAATGACTAGATCCAGGAATTTTCAAGTCATCAGAGATCATGTCTGTTCCCCACCCCTAACCCCTGGGTCTTCTTATCCTTGTGCTGGTTTCCTTCTCAAACAAGTTCTCACCATATGGTGGGAAAGATGGCCCCTGACAACTCTAAATGTAAATCAGTCACATAATTTGACATTCCAGAGAAGACAACATCCCTTTTCCAAAATAGATGATCATGGGAAGGCCTCTGATTTGGTCCTTTTGGGACTGTTGTGGCTTGCAGTGCTCTGATTATCTAGGTTGGCATCATGGGCCACACATGCACTAATGAGAGAGGGGAGAGTCTCAGCCAAACTCTATGGGATGGGTTTCTCATAAGAAAATGTGTTCTGTTATGAGAAGAAGGGAGGAAGAAAGAATTTGTTGGGGAGACAAAAACAGTGGCTAGACAGGAACACTACTTATGTCTCCTTTGGAAGCAATCTGGTGGCCAGATGGAATCTGATCCCTTGAGATGCAGCCTGTCTCTGCTCTGGAGCTCAAGTTTTCATTCATAGCATGGGAATTCTAGTCATTTAAGCCGAAGTATCATTGAATGTCATCTTATAAATAATCACAGCCTGTTGATAAGGCAAAACTGAGTTTTGCTGTTCTTGGTAAGAGGAAACAAAACTTCCAAAGCTTTGGTAGTGTCTCAGGGGAGAATGAAGGGTTGGAATTTATTGATAATTGGAGGCTAAGGTGTGTCTTTCGATGTTAGCATTGGGGGGGATGAGGAAGGCTTAATTAGAACTGAGTAAGTACCATGATATAATAATTTGGAACTGGTAGAAACTTGAAGGCAACGATTTAAAGGCAAGAGGTTCAGAAGATTCTTAGGGCATAACTGTCTATTAATGTATTCTATGGAAGAGTAGATGGATATTTCAGGAAGTTTCTGTAATTAGCAGCCAAGTTATTTGCCTGGGCAAGAGACTTATAGAATAATAAATTTATGCTAATGAAGACATGGGAATAATAAAGTCATGTTAATGTAGACAGCTCTGTGAGAGGAGGTAGTTTTGCTCCTTAGTTTCCAAGTCGTATGTGGGAATAGATGGTTTCATTCCCCAAAATCTTTTGGCATTAAAAAAGCGATGACCTAGTATAATTATATAAAAATAATTTAAAAATCATTTAAGATGATAATAAACAAGTTTGCTTATATATTAAAAATAATACATAAAATAAGATGACAAAGAATTAAAAGAAAAACTTATAAGGGAAAATGTCTTTTAAAAGCTTGAATAAATTTTTTTTTTCGATTACTATTTGCTCAACAATTTAAATGCAGATGGTTTTAATATTGAACTTAGGATTGAAATTCATATATTCTTTATTATTAAGGAGACATGTTTTGAAGTCACTTGGATGTTTCCCCTTGTTTTGGGAGAGGCCTCTCTCTACTTATTGCTGTTATCTTTCTGAAGCAGCTTTTACCCTAGAGTTCTATTCCTTGGTATTATTGAGAATATACTCCTTCGGTTTTTCTTTCTGGCATTCCTCCGCTCTTTGGGGTGGAGTCATAAGCCTAGCTCTCCTCATTCCTATGATTTCCTTCTGCCCCACATAATAGTATATGATATAACTGGTAACCTGTTTTACCTAACCTAGATTTTACAGTCTGATAATTTAGGGCCACAACTATTTTTGATACTCTTATTAATCTCTTTGTAGGTATGCTACATTTTGAAACTCTGAGAAGAAGATTCAGTGATGAGTAGATATAAAATACTCCATAGTGAATTACAGCATAAATTTTCAGAGAATAGAAGTGTATTGTGTAAAATATACAAAATCACAGTGTAAATAGAGATAACTTTATTGGGAATAACTTGCATCTTATAATATTTTGACCATTTTTTCTTTTAAGTGAGCCATCTGCTATTCTCATTATCATTTTTCTCTATTTTTTTCTTGCCCTCTCACTCATTTCCCAGACTCTGGTTCCTTTTGGTTAAGCTTATCAGTTGTCATCTCCACACCACTGTGATAGCAGCAAGTCAAAATAAACAAGGAATAGGGTGCTTCTCCAAGGGGGCTATTGTCCCTGACTGGAATTTCAGCTGTTAAAAATGCATTGAAATTCAGTGAGACACTGGGAAGGTCCTTTCCTGTGTCTGAAGAATACTACCATCCACCCTCCCTGAAGTTAGCACACTTAGAACACAGTACTCTTTTCTTCACGCTGAAGTAAATAACATTGCAACTTTTGATATATAAGAGGGATAACTCATTGTCCACAGTGTGTGAAAATCTCATGCAGGAAGTCACTGAGGAAGCACGAGCAATTGAGACTCATGTATCATTCAGAGTGTACTTATTGCCTGAATGGAGTTTCCCTTTTACTGGGTAAATGCACAGCACAAAATATGCCCCCGGACACACACACACACACACACACACACACACACACACACACACGAAGGAAAAGAAAACCTACTAGCTCATGCATGAAAGTATTTTCTGCAAAGTAAAACAATGTTAAGATTGGATATACAAAGAAAGTACCTGTTAAAGGAAAATGGATTCCTGACAAAGATAAACAGGTAAAGAAGACTTCATTCAAAACTGTTGCAATGTAAGAGAGAGGATAGAACCCATAGGAGCTCAAGTCCACTGAAACAGAGTGCTGGAGAGTTTGTAGGAGCTGAGATGGAGGGGATCATAAGGCATCTATGTTTGCTAACTGTCTTTACCCATAGGAAAACTAAGCTTTCTTATATCTTCATGACAAGAAGTAGTTTTACCAGTTGGAGCAAGGGTCTCATTCTCCTATGGAAATTGGGAGATAGGAGTGCTCTCTTCACTGATGATTATATTTTAAAGAGATGGTGTACACATTCTTAAGAAAGACATTTCCCAGGTAATAAAGCTGGCAAGAGCTTGGAGAAAATTTATATACGTTTCAAAGGAGTGGAAAAGGAATTCACAAGTTTTCTCAAGTAAGTGCTCTAAGGAAAGGGAGGTCACGAGCTTAGAGATAGGAAGAAACCTGTTTAAAGTTTGGTTAGGCTGGAGGCAAGATTAAAACTGTCTTGGTTACATTCTTGGATGGTACTTCCTGTGTCCATCTTTAGGCTGCTTCACAGAAAGTAATATCTACCTTGCCATCATTCTGGATGTGATATGGTACGCTTAACGTATATGAAGTAGGCTCATATCTATGGAGGTTGAATTGAGGCTATAGCCACTAACTTGTCCACTGTGGCCTTTTGGATGGCTTATATTCCCTTCTTTAACCATTCATTGTCTTGAGTTCATCCTTACTTTTACTTTGGCATTCTCTTATAAACAAACATACATTTGGTTACATGTATGCATGTGTGTTTGTGTTTTGTGTGTATATATCATATATATTTATGAATAAATGTATTCATTTTTTTCCTGTATGAAAGAAGATCAAGAATGGCCTCCTAGACTATACCACCTAGAGCATAAAGAAGATTACAGGTGCACAGGAGGAGGGGGAAATCATATTTGTTACATTTTTACTATGAAATAGGCACAGTTTTAAGCCGTTTACTGTTACTTATTCAATCCTTACAACAACCCTATAATGTACATTTGATGGTCTTCATTTATAATATAAACAAATCCAGAAACCTGATGTCACTTAAGGCCATGTGGCTAGTAAATGGTGGAGCTGGGATTCTAACACAAGGCTTTAATAAGTCAGCTGCCTCCATTTTTGATGTTTGACCACTGACAGCTTTGAGGCACCACCCTCCAGCTTTCCCTTTTGCCCTACATCTGAGCAAATCACTATAAAAGGAGACTCAAATCACAAAACTTCAGGACATGAGCAGAGCATCCCTGTTCCTACCTCTTAGCCACAATAAATACCCAAACCACTTGTCTCTCCCTCTCTTCAAGCTGCTCTCAACCAGCTTGGGTACCTATCCTGCTCTGTGAAAAATAAATCCCATTATATGAGTCATAAACCTTTCTATACTCTCTTGGTGATGTGTAATGTCATTAGTCTTGATATTTGAATTGATTTTGGGTGTAGGAGTGATTTCTCCTTCTGTAGGCAGGGCAACTACAGAACAGAGGCAATGCAAAGTGGCCAAGATTCTACAGGCTCCTTAGCCACATACCCCTGCCATGCCATTAATAATACTCAGGCAGAAAAAAATGGGGGGAAAGGTTCATTTGAAATAGAACCTGTTAAAACATAATTTGTAACGATTGTGTGTGTTAGAATTCTGGTTCATTCTTTCCATGTACTTTTGGTTCTTACAATTATAAGCTGTAGTCATGTGGGCTAATTGTGAACAAAGTAATCTTTACTGTAGGAAAGAACTATTTAAACAGTTCAAGTCCTGTTTCTTCCTTCTTTGTTCTGTTGTTATGAAAATAATGAATGTTTAACACATAGAAGGCCTATTGCTGAGCTGGAAGACAAATGCTATGTTGCAATAGTAAAAGCAGAACATCTCATGCATCTTCTGAAAGATTTAGTCAAAAAATTGTCCCTATGGGTAATGAACATCTGTTTTATTTAGCTTCCCCCTTTCCAGTTCTTTGATAACAGAACTGATTTTCCTCTGAGGAAGCTATTCCATATGTTTTAACAAAGATAAGTCCTTTAACTTCATAAAATCAGCCCCAAACACAGGGGTGGACACAGGGTCCAGGCTTGAGCTATAAAAGTACATTATTCTCCTGAACCTAATGGTGGGTTTAGAAATGGGCATGTGGCTCAATTCAGGCTATCCAGACTCCTCCCTCGGAATCTTTTGCGGGAACCTTTAACATAATGGTGTCTTTCACCAGGTTGTTGCCAGGTTGGTAAGGTGTGACAAAGGGACTGTCAAAGGTGATTGTCCTTGCTACCTGAAGATAGATTCATTAAGCAATAGAAAAAGACACAATGCTCTAAGATATAGTTCCTGAAGCCAGTTACTTTTGGAAGTTTCAGTTAACATAAGTCAATGAATTCCCCTTTTCTTACTATGCTAGCTCGAGTTGCATTTCATTACTTGTGGTCAAAAGTTGTAAATATACTGTGCCATGAAAGATGTACTAGATAAAGAGATGAAATAATTTATTGTCCAAATCAGGACACTTTTGAACGTGAAACTGGATACTATTTATACTTACACAAGGCAATAGGTTACACTAGAATTGTCCCAGGCCAAGCATGACATGTGTTAACTGCAATAATTAGGTTTTACCATATCATATTGTGTGTGTTCTAAACCTTATAGTAGCTTCCTCCATGCCCATAGATTTTTGTAATATGTACTTAATGTGTGAGAAAACAGCTTGTAAAAATTATTGTCACTGAAGACTGTGTGCTTAGGCTTGAGCCCTCTGCTCGCTGTGTGTGTGTGTGTGTGTGTGTGGCTTTTTTAAAAAATCTTTTAAAAATTATTTTTAAGTTTATTTATTTATTTTGAGACACAGAGAGAGAGAGAGAGCAGGGGACAGGCAGAGAGAGAGAGAGGGAGAGAGAGAATCCTAAGCAGGCTCCATGTGCAGGGCTTAATCCTATGAACCATGAGATCATGACCTGAGCCGAAACCAAGAGTTGGATGCTTAATCTACTGAGCCGCTTAGGTGCCCCAAAACTTGTTTTTAATATTTAAAAGACATATCGGTTGGGGAAGACGCTTATTTATAAATAAATTAATTGGAATAATAAATGAAAGCTACCTGTCCATGTAGGGGGCCTGGAGTAAAGGAGAGACAGGTAAGTGGCCCTGTGTGGCATACATGTGGATGTGGTGGCAACCACTTTATTTTGGCCTGACCAACAATATTTCCTTGTTTTTTTCTCATTACAGAACACCCTTGCCTCTTTATGTAGCAGTGGGACTAGACACATGGGATGAAATATAATTGCTTTAGGCAATCATAGAAATTTAGTTCACCCATATTAGTGAATGATCTTTAGAAAGCTTTTCCCCTGCTTATGGCCACTAGGATGTCAGAAGTCTGTTGGTGACTTCTAACAAAGTTTTTCTTTCCTTAAATGAGAGAGGCACAAGAAGATATGTTGTTTTATCTTTGGATCTCTTATCCAACAACATTCTTGTTCTTAGTGCTATTGTGTTAAGACTCAGTGACTGAACCTGTGGTAGCAATATGGTGTCTATGAGGCAGTTAGACTGTGGATAGGAACCTGTATGCTGCAGATGGTGGTGCAGATACATGGGAAGTTCTTGGCTCCTTAATGGCCTTACTAAGTTTGGAACCAACCCTGGGATTTCTGCCTCCAGATGTCTTGTTAGATAAGCAAATAGTATTCTTATGGGTTAAGCTATTATCAGGGAGGTATTCTGTTATTTTCATTTGTATGTAACCAAGTAATACAAGAGGCATAAATTCAACACCAGGCTGTCAGTGTCCATGTCATAGTCATACCCTACTGGATGGGCAAGTTGTACAGACAGCTTCCATAACCAATCCCATAGCATCACAAATGCTGCCCCCATATTTTTGAAGAAGAGAAAGTTGTCTAGACAGGCCTCCTATTGTCCACCTAAGGAAACCTCTTTCTTCCCTTTTTCTCTCTATCCCACCTCTTTCTATTTGCTATAGCAAATCGTTTTTCAAGGATGGGCATGGAAAACAGTCAACATAAGTTTGTGAGAAAACTACAGATATCTATATTTTGTGACATTAGCCTCATTTTCTGACTAAATTTACAGTAGCAAATTTTACTGCAACCAAGAAATTAGTTAATTGATTGGCTTTTCTAAAAACACATACAAACCCTTACCCATTCCAGGACATCAGGATTTTCAGTGAGTCCTGGAGGAAGCAACAAGGGCCCTTTCTGTCTCTCAGTGCTTGGAGAGAGTAAACTCATCACAGTGAATAGAGCTCTCCACACCCCGCTGCTTTCTGAGTATCTGTTTATCAGGTCATTGGATGGTGACAGAGTGAGCATTGGTGTCGCTATTAGGAGGCGTAGGCTTTAGCCATATCTTTGTCACCAGCAAGGTCTGCCATCCAAGACACCTTATGCAAACCCCTAGGAGATTTCAGTTTTACAATCTGTAAAATGAGGATTTTGGATGAGAGAATTTAGAGTTCTAAAATTGCATACTCAGAATCCAAAGATATTTCATCTCAGGAAATGATGTTTCATAGCACAGGCCAGCCTCCATCTATTATCACTGATAATACTCAGTGATAATACTCAGCTGGAAAGTTGTGTTAACAAGTGCAGTAGGCTGAACAGATATCCATGATAATCTGTCTATCTGTAGATATCAAAGATATCCATGACCTAATACTGGAAACCTGTGAATATTATTTTATATGACAAAAGGGACTTTGCATATGTGGTTAATTTAAAGATCTTCAGATGGGGAGATTGTCCTGAATGATCTGGGTGGGGAGTAATTCTTCTAAGAGACAGTAAGATTTGACTACAGAAGAGATGGGTATGTGACCACACTTCTGGCTTCCAAGGTGGAGAAAGGGGCCATAAGCCAAGGATTTTAGGGAAAGCAGTTCTAGAAGCTCAAAAAAAGCAAGGAAGCAGATTCTTTTCTGAAGCTTTAGAAGGGATGCAGCCCTGCCAACAGTTTGATTTTTGACATCTGACCAGAACTATATAAAAATACATTTGTATTGCTTTAAGTTATTGAGTTTGTGGTAGTTGGCTACAACAGCATAAGTAAATAACTCAAGAAGGATGATGAAATCTCATTGACCTCAGCAGGGATAAATAGATGGTCCATTCAGAATAGAAGGGAGTGATGGTGAGGGCTTTATTGGGTCCTACCTGCAGTTTCTGGCTTGGAATACTACAAATCTGAATATTTTTAAAAAACAGCTTTGTAAGACACTGGTATTTTCTGCTTCTGTCTGAATACTGCCCTCTTACATGGATCCTGTGGTATATGCTGACAGGTTGCTCTTCAGCTTTCCTCAATAAATTATAGTTACAGACGATAGCAGACTGGGGTGCCCATGTGAATGAATTACTTTCGACATTTATCTTATTGAAATGGCATTTATTACAGTGGCTTCTAACCTATGGCATGTATCACAATAATTTCAGAAGTTTGTCAAAGTGTATGCCTGGATCTCAACCCGATGTACCCAAACAGAATTTCCTTAGGTGTTCATTTTTATATTTGTCACAGGCATTATAAAATACACAAAAAGTTGAAAACAATTGATTTACCGAGTCAACTGCCATTGACCGATATAATTTGAAATACCCCCCAATATTGCTACTTTTGTAACAGATTTGACACCCTCATGGTTCTATCTCTGTCATGATATCTCTATGTTCCTATGGTGGTAAACACAGGTAAAGCCATGCCAAAAAAGCCTTAGAATTTTTCCTTAAAAGTGCATTAAATAATGCTAAATATGAGATTTATTACTCATGAAAATGCTGACTATTTGAGGAAGTTGTCAGTCTGTCTTAGACTGGATGGCATCTCATCAAATTTGATGTAATCTGTTTGCTGACTGGGGAGACAGAAAATATTGTTGTTCTATACCACTTTATACAAACATTAAATTGAATCACCTGAAATTACTGTTTTTCTGGGTCAAAAATATTTGAATGCTGGAAATTCCATATGGCTTAACCTAGTAAATGAATTTATTAGTAAATAAACTCAAATCAAACAAGCTAAATTACTCAAATGCTTTTTTAAAAGTGAAATTTAATAAGATAAATACTAGTATAGCTTCCAGATTACTGAAAATAATCAAATAGCTAAAAAATAAATTATTAGTTTAAATTCTGCATATTATTATTGTCTTTGTTGATTTCCTTCAACCTTCCCCAGACATGAATTTGTTTCTACAATGTTTACAATGATTTTGTACATGTTTATTGAATGTGTGAATGTTACTGTTTTATATGAATGAACAACAACCCACAAACCATGAATTCTGTGTGTGTACTTAAAATACTGTACTATGTTGTGTACTGTAAATGAGTTTATTACATAGATTATCAAGGTTGGGCTGGGTATAGCTGTAGTATAATAGAAATATTATTGAAATCAGAGTAAGAAGCCTTGAGTTGGAGGCCAGACCTGCTACTTGATTTAATTTTGTCATCTGCGAAATGGAGAAAATATTAATACATACCACCTAGAATTGATGTGAGGCTTGAACAAGATAATATATATGTAGGTAATTGTAAATCATAAAGCACTGTAAGGTATCACGGTGTATACGAAATAAGTACATGCTGAGGATTCACCATCTATGTGTCATCAGACTATAGCTGTTTCTAGGATACTAGCTGGGTGCACTTTTTGAATTGACAAACAGAACTAGTCTATGCATTGATAAAGAAGGTCTACTCTTTCCTAAGGAATAGATAGCTAACAAGTGTGAGTGATTTGTGTGAAAAAAACGTCTATTGGAAAAATAAATAGTAAAGTAAAAATAATTAGCCTAACAATCACGTTTCAAAAAGAATAGTTGCTTTTTAACTCAAAAGATTATTATTGTTATTTTTAATGTTTGGAGAGAGAGTGAGAGGGGGACAGAGGATCCAAAACTGGCTCTGCGCTGACAGCAGCAAGACTGATTGGGACTGAATTCACGAATGGTGAGATCATCACCTGAGCTGAAGTCAGACGCTCAACTGACTGAGCTATCCAGGCACCTCTATTGTTTTATATTAAAGATTTTATTTTAAGTAATCCCTATACTCAACATGAGGCTCAAACCCACAACCCTGAGATCAAGAGCCAGACAGGAGCCCCTCAAAAGATTATTTAGATCTTCATTTTTTTACTTTAATAAGCTTGTTTGTTTGGGGAAGTATAATATTTATTTCATTCAAGTATTCTCATAAGAATGTTTTATTATTTTTATTTCTAAATGACCTAATGAATCAGATGATGCCAGGAGGTAACACACGCACTGACTGATGTTATGGTTTCCATGTCAAGGATATTACAAACAGTACCTCTCCACTGCACAATTATTATTACTTTATTTACATTACCCTTTGAGAGAATTTTAATGTTGTTGCACGTTATTTTATGAGTGTAATTATTGAAATAGAAAGTGATAAACTTTCCTGTTTTTAGTTGATTTACTTCAATATTATTTTATTCATTACCATTTCTCCTTTAAGAGAGGAACAGATGAGTGAATAGATCTTTTCAATACATGTGGTCGTTGCCTGGAAATAGAACAGCCCAGAGAACTCTGAGAATGCTTTGCGAGTACCAGGACAGTGGGAGGGATGTTGAGGCCTCTTGGAGAAGAGGGCATTTAGGCTGAGCCTTGAATAATAAGTAGATTTACTCATGGAAGAACAAACAAGGAGGGTGTATCACTGGTGGAATGGCTGGTGGGAGGGTGAGAGAAAGATGTGCAAACATGAGGAGGAAGCAAGCATGGACAAAGGCACAAAGGTAGGAAACACCACGGGCTGTGGAATTAGAATGATAAGCGTTTTGGGGCGCCTGGGTGGCTCAGTCGGTTGAGCATGCGACTTCGGCTCAGGTTATGATCTCACAGTGCGTGAGTTTTAGCCCTGCGTCATGTCCTGTGCTGACAGCTAAGAGCCTGGAGCCTACTTCAGATTCTGTGTCTCCCTCTCTCTCTGCCCTATCCCCACTCATGCTCTGTCTCTCTCTATCTTAAAAATAAATAAAACATTAAAAAAATTTTAGAATGGTAAGCGTTTAGTATTGGTAGAATATAAAGCTTTAGGACGAGGAAGGCAAAAACCCTTTCTAGTATTGGATGATCCTATGACTGGTTACCAGGTTGTGGGGATCTTGCCTGTACCTTGTTCATTACATGCCTACTTTCTGATTTGAGAAACTTCAATGGCAACTGTCATCGTACAAGGCAATTGTGTTTTGGAGAGATTCTATCATACGTTCTCTAACGACTTCCCCTTCTTTCCAAAGCACCTGATACCACCACACAACTGGCTGATAAATAAATAGATAACTTTATTTTGCTGTTCAGAATTATCAGGGATGTTGATGTCCCACTCAAGAAGGCATAAGCTTTGCCCAAGTATCAGTTGGTAAAAGTGTTGCTTAGCTGAGCAATTCACACTGGCCACCATATCAAATCTATAAAAAAGTGTTCCATAAATAATAGGAGTTATGGTGGTTGTATTTATTTTGATAATTGAATTCCTTCCTCCAAACCTCCACTTTGTCACTTAGGCTAAATTCCTATACTATTTTCACAGTTTTCATTATCATAGCCTTGGAATTTTTATACAAATTCTTGATACTTTAATATTTTTTATTTTCTTTTTGGTTATTTTCCTCTGCATCCTGGTAGAACATCTCAATTTTGCCTTTCATTTTATTGAATCCATTTTCCAAAGGTCAGTTCTGCTTTATTTAGCATCCAATATATACTTTAATTAAAATTTTAGTTTTATTGCAATTTTGTGAGTCTCATCTTGCCATTTTCTCCCATACTTGTTTTATAAGAAGAAATGGCTTCTATAGCATATGAAACAAATACCTACTAAGAAAAATAGTGGTTTTAATGCAAAGAATATAAAGACATCATTCCTCCCAAATAAACAAACAAGTAGATGTATTGGATTTAGAATGCCCTGCCAAACACCTGCTAATGTTAGGTTCTGATTCCGGTAATAAATCCTTATTAGGGTTCTGTACTCCCAGTAATGAATCTTTGGGGTGATATATCAAATAGGCTGTAAAACAAACCACCCCAAAATTTAGTGGCTTAAAACAACATTTATTAAGCTTGCTATTTTGCAGGTCAGAAATTTGAGTTGGGTTCAAGTTGAATAATCTTCTTGCCTGGCTGAGCTCGCTCATTAGATTTCAGTCAGTGCCAGGTCAGCTAGGGGCTGGCTGCTCTCGCAGTCTTATGGAAGATGACTCATCTCTGTGCACACGGTCTCTTACCACCCTCAGGCTTGCTTGGGCTTGTTCGCATGGCAGCAGTGCGTTTCCAGGAGACAGCAGAAGTGGGCAAGGACTCTTGAGTCTTAGTCTTGGAACTGGCACAGCATTGCTTCTGCTGCATACCAAAGATCAGAGCAAGTCACAAGCCCAGCCGAGATTCAAGGGGAAGGAAAGGAGATTCCACCTTTTCATGGCAGAAAGGCAAAGTCGCATTGCAAAGGACGTGGATACAGAGATGAGTCATGGATTGTGGCCACTTTTTTGCATTCTGTTGCAGGCAACATTCTATTTCTTGGGTATTGATAAGTGTTTTGAACAGGTTCCATGTTGTTTATTCCTCTATGATTGTGAAACCAGGAAAGAACTAGGCAGAGCTGTTGGACATATCATAAAAGGATGTTTAAGTTGCCCTTCTTCCTGCTCACAGCCTAGCAGGACTTAAATTTCTTCACAGTATTCTTCCCTTGAGAAGCTCAGTTTTCTTGTTCTGTGAATTTTTTATCTTATGTTTTTACTGATATTTTGCTAGGAAGTTGAGAAAGCCTACATCAGGGATCGGTAGCCCCTTGACACTGGAAGACTTAGCTTGATACTAGATTGTTATTCCCTTTTTCAGGTTATAGGTTATATTGACTCGCTCTCACAATGACTACCATGACACCATGTTTTGACTATTGCTTGCTGAAACTTAATTTCCTGATGGGTTGCCTCACATGCAAAGCCAGGATTTCTTGAGTTCAATTTCTCACAAGATAATTCATCTTTGTCCCATGCTCCTTGCTACCTGCACTGAGACCTGGTATTGTTTCTGAGCTGGCAATGTTTGAATTGGTTCTTGTTTACCCTTTTGAACCTACATCAATCAGGCTGTCAGTATAGACACCCACATTTACATAACTAATGGCAATCCTGCTTGGTGTCATTTCAGTTTGTGCTATGACTAGAGATCTCATTTACACACTGGTGACCTTTCAAATTTCACTTTTGTTAATTTCATCTGTAGGTCCTTCAAGTTCAAACTGCAAGGTTCCTGCCTATTCAGAGAAATGCTCCCAAGACTTTTGTCCATGCCAGTTTCTGCTGAGTTTTTTGCTTTCATTATCCCAGCTTTTAATTTACTATTTTATTCATGTAACGATTTTTGCTCAGATGTTTTAGCATCCTTTTGGCCTCCCTTCTTTTTACCATGGAAGCTATGAAAACCCACGCTGTTTGTATCAGACTATTCTGCCATCTTTCCCAAGAGGGTGCTAGTGCCCACACTGAGCCACCAAATTGTCTGTTTTGATGGAACTGATTAATCATTCAAGGCAAACTTCCAATCCTTTTTAGTGAAATGAATAGATTTTGCTTATTTTTTTTTAAAGTGAATTAATTGAGTTAACTGGTTGACTGGATTGATTGGATATTCTATTTTAGGTTTAGGATTTAAAAAGTCTGGTTTCCTATTTTATCAATAATAGTTAGAAAAGCCTAGGTTGCAGTCCTTATGAGGAACAAGGTGGGTTTTATTTACCATTTAGGACCTCACTGCTTTCTGTGATTAGCATTCTTCTATCCCCATGAAATGTGCCTGCTGTTTAAGCACAGGCTGTTGAACAAGGACTCTGGAGTCCGGCTCCTAATTCTGTCGATTGCTGCCTGGGTGTCCAGTCACAGCTTCTTCATCAGTAAACAACAAGTAATATGAACTCATACATAGCGCCATGGGGGACATAATATGTAAAGCACTGAGAACCATATCTAGTAGAGAGGAAACAGTAAATTCTGGCTACCTTTCCCATTTTCATCCTATAAATGGTATAAAATATATTGAACCTGAGGAAAAGCTGTCCATTCTGACCTCACCAAGAACTATTTCTCTCTGGGATTCTTCTGCATCCTCTTGGCCTGTCTGGCTTTGCTCCAGGCTTCTGAGTTTCACTCTTGTGGCCTATTTGGGGTTTTGCTGTTGGTGGCAGAAACACTGCAGAGCCCCCTGATGTTTGGAAAATATGAGCAGCAGAGTTTGTAGCAAGGGCATGGGGAGGTGAAAACAATTGCCTGTCCAGGTGGAGGTGCCAGGCTCAGGGCTCTGCTATGGGGACTGTAGCCTTTCTGCCTTCCACATCAGAGAAAAGTGTTTCCACTCTTGGAAATGATTCCAAGTGGAAGTGTTTCCACTCTTGAATAAAACTGATAAACTCAGGATCACTCAAGGAAGGCTGCTTGCAGCATCATTGAAGACCTAAACAACAATTATGATTTCCTGTGGAAAGTTACCGGGAAAAGTGATGAAGGAATAGACAAAAGACAAAAGTCTCTAGTTTTGATTGAATTATGATAGTCTGAATTTTCTGGCAAGCACACCTTATTAGGAGGAGCATGAGACCGTGGAAATAGCACAAAATCAACCATGTAAGGGACAATAGACCATGCTAGCAGCAACTTGGTATACTTGAACAAGTCCCCTCCCTTCTTTGAGACTGAGTTTTTATATCTGGAAAATAGGGTGCTGATTTATGATCTCTAAATTATCTTGCTGCTCTGACATTTCTTGATTCTATTCTAAAGCAGAAGAATGTGTTTGTTACCACAGGCGGTATCTCTGGCATGGCTTTAGAATAATTGTGGATCCCATTCAGCATCACTGTTGGCAGAAATCTTGATGAGTATGATTTAGCGTGCTTCCCAGAGCTACTGAATGTGATGTTGAGCCAAATTCCTGGGGCATCTGAACTACTGCCTGGCAGTAAGTTAGGCCTTCTTCCAGAACTGCTAAGTGGTACCTTTGTGACCTGACTGTGTTAATCATGAGTTGGACACTTTGGGAGGTATATTAGCTCATTGATACCCCTGGATCAAGCCCAGGTTTACTTTGTGGGAATAAATGGACATGGGAGAGAAATATATTCTTCCTTTCTTAACAAGTATATGAATCACTGTCTGACACATAAACATGGGGGAATATCAAGATCAAACATAAACATATCATATATATATATGTATATGAAGTATTTTAAGTACACAATTAGACGATGTAGTAGATATTAGAACACCTCCATGTCAGCAATATGCTAAAGGAATTAGATACTAAGTCCTACTCTGTGGGATATAAATCCAAATAACTTGACACTTATCCTCTGCATTCCTCTAAAAATAATTTTCATTTCATTAGCTTGAGAGTGACCTAGAATTTCTCTCCAGATCCAAGAAGACAGGACTTACTCATATGGAGATGAAGCTTCTAATAATGCTTATTTAATTTAAAAAACATAATGCAACCACTTAAGAAATGTCTGATTGTTTTAAATGGAGGAGTTTCCAAATATGCAGAGGAAAATTGCCTTCATCTAAATTGCTCTATGGCTACCACCCTCCCAACATACATACTCGTGTGCATGTCCTCTCACACACCTTCAAACACATGTGAACACACATGCACATGCATGCCCATGTACACATATGTTCACATACTTGCTTACTTTTAATTAGTTTGCATTCCAGTATAGCAGCTTTATTTTCTTGCATAATTTGCATTATCATATAGCAGCCAGAGCTTAGGCTTTGGAGGTAGACAGACTTAAATTGAAACCTTATGATCTTGATTTGGTTAGTCTCTTGGTAATTCCAGAATATCAATACTATTTGCCTTATAGAGTTGTCAGAGTACTAAGATAACACATTGTATTAGTCAGGGTTCTCCAGAGAGCAGAACCAACAGGATGTGTGTGTGTGGAGAGAGAGAAAGAGAGACATTTTAAGGAATTGGCTCTTGTGACTGTGGAGGCTTGGCAAGAACAAAATCTGCAGGCTAGGCTGACAGGCTTGGAAATCGAGGAAAGAGATGGCAGTTTGCTGGCAGAATTCATTCTTGCTCAAAGGAGGTCAGTCATGGTTCTATTAAGATCTTCAACTAATTAGATGAGTCTCACTCACATTGTACAGAATAATCCACTTTACCTGAAGTCTACTGGTTTAAATGTTAAATTTCATTTAAAAAATACCTCCACAGATACATCTAGAATACTTTTTGACCAAATGTTCTGGGCACTGTGGCCCAGTAAAGTTGGCACATCAATTAGCCACACACATGTATAAAACTACCTAGCAATGTGCCTGACACATAATAAATACTCATGAAGTATTATCCATTATTATTTTAGGTAGTCAAAAAAAGAGCTTTCCTCAATAGTAATTTTGTCTCATACTGTTGCTATAGGGTTACTAAAAGAATCAGAACCAAATGATGTAACCTTAATTAAAATTGTTAAATTTCTTGAACTCATGGATTAGAGGTCATTCAGACTTGTATGTAATGGTCCTGCAGAGTTTTAGCAGACTGACCAGGATATGTTGGATTTTGGGGTTCCCTTTCTGCCCTTCTGGTACTAATTACACTCTCTAAAGGTTTTTAGATGTAATATGATGTTAGTTCTCTCTTTCACTTGACACATTGCTCACAGTCTTGGATTTAGACATTCCCCAAACAGGTTAAAAGACTCTTAAAAAAAAAAAAAGATTATACTCATTCAAAAACATCAGAGTAAGGTAATTAAAGTAATGATTAAGTCTTAACATTCTTGAAAATTACCTTGATCATTTGTAGCTAATTATTTTCCCATATATCTCACTTAAATTGAATCAGAACAACAACAGCAAAAACTATTGAAAATTGTTAATCTGGTAATTTGGGCTTCTTAAAAGCAATATTAAGTAACTTGTCCAATTAATCAAATCACTTAAGTGGGCATCTATTTCTAAGGCAGCTGCTGAAAATAGGAAATTAGTGACTGAAAGGCTTAATCCTGGGCTCTCCTCATCAATATTCAGTGTTCTATATTATTAGCTATTCCATAAAGAAAGATGAAAAATTTTTTTTTCAAAAAGTATGATGTCAACACACAGTCTATACTATCCCAAGGCCTTCTCATCAGTCTCAGCACAACCTTAGGGCAAATAAAATTTAACATTTTTATAGTACTTTCAGCATGGCAAGATCTAAATCACATTATTTAAAAGAAAATTATCAGAACACCTTTGTGCAAATAAAAGCTTTGTTGATGTATATACTTGACATGAAAGGGGAGAAAACATGGCTGAATGGTATAAATTCTGTAGATGATGGATTTCATATGTAAATAACGGTGTTCAGTATGAGTGAGCGATTCTGAGATTAAATTTATCCCTTAAATGGAATAAAAAGAAAATTTAGGACATGGATAATGAATAGTGACAGCAAATGGCAGGGCAATCCCAAACTAATCTATTTTGCATACAGGACAGATTCTTAATTCTAGCACTCCTAGGTCTTTTGGAAAGATGTGGCAGTATGGAGCATTGCTGACTCCTATTCAATCTGCCCACTTGGGTGAACTGCTTGGGCCTGATGGAAGATCCTGCTCAAGAAAGAATAAGCCCAGAGAACTAATGATGATGAAGGTCCCATGTGCTTAAGGAATAGGACAAACAACGGTGTTATGTAGAGTTGCCAGAAATGGAGTGAACCAGATTACAAATGTAAGTTTATGTATGAGGAAAAAAGTTAGTAGGAACAGCTCAAAGAAATCTTATCTAGTAGAAAGGATTGGGCCAAATAAGAGAAAATAATTTCCATGGAAGTTAAGAGGGAGGGAAATAATAATGGTCAGAATGGCTAGGTAACATTGCATAGAATGATTTGAAGGGATTGAAGAGTTTTGTACCCTAAGTGTTTCAGGTGTCGGTGTTGTGAAAGTTGGCAGTTTTGGGGGTTATTTGTGCAATGTCAGATCAGACATATGGAAACCTAATCTTACTTTAATTTATACTTATAACTTTAAAGGCCATCAGAACTTAGTTACATGTTTTTTATCAGCATATAGTCCAGAGACATACTGAATTTGTTATAGGTTCTCTGATTCAGAGACAAACAAATTAATGAATCCATTTGACTTTTAAAGAAATAAAAAATAGCATTTTTGTTCATATGTTAAAAGAGTTAAAGAACAATTACACATTTAAGAGTAATAGTATTCTAAAATAATTAATTAAAAGGAAGGTTTGTTTTGAAATTCCTTGAGAGTTGCTTTTTAGCTGTAGGGTTGCTGGATAGTTGTAGTGGAATCAGAAATTTATGTTCGTTTTTTAAAAATTCTGTTAACGTTTATTCATTTTTGAGAGAGAGAGCGGGGGTGGAAGAGGGGCAGAGAGAGGGAAACACAGAAACAGAAGCAGGCTCCAGGCTATGAGCTGTCAGCACAGGGTGTGACACAGGGCCGAACCCACAAACCATGAGATTGTGACCTGACCCGAAGTCAGCCGCTTAACAGATTGAGCTACCCAGGCACCCCAGAAATATATGTTTTGAATGTAAGTATTTGAAACTATGACAGGTACCATAATTCACCATTTTCAATATGTATTTTCACATATATATATGAAAATATATGTATTTTCACATATATATGAAATTATATGTATTTTCACATATATATGGATATATTTTTATTCACACAAAATATAAATATATTTATATAAACAAATTTATGTATACAAATTTGAATATAAATATATATTGTACATATGTTTCAATATGTATTTTATACATATATATTTTGCAATATGCCATTTTATTATATATTTCAGGTAAGTTTTCTGGACTTATAGTTTTTTAATACTTGTTTTAGATGCATTGCCTGGGTTTTCTTCTTCGGGAGCACCAATTATAGTTATGTTGAGTTTTCTCTTTTAACCTGTTATATTTTATATTTTCCTCAAAGTATTTAATATTTTAAATTTATTTTATAGTTTTACTTTTTTTTTAATTTCTTTTCAGCTACCATTTCTCTTTGAGGCTGTGTGAGTTATGTGTGTATGTGTGTGTGTTCATTTGCTCTTATGTTATGTTTGGTTTAGCCTTCATTTGTGCCCGGAATGTTTTAAGACATGTTTTTCTATTGAGTTTTAAAACCCATTTATGAGTTTCCTATTTTTCATTTGTATTGTACTTTTATATTTTATATCATTTTTCTATATCGGAAATATTGAGTTGTACTTTTCATCAGTTTCTAGGTAGATCTTGCGGACATGACTTAATTGTAAGGATGTTATTTTAATCCTTATTCTCCTTTGTTATGATTTATTTTTATAGGATTTTACCGCAAATTTTTCTGTTGATCATCTTTTTAAAGAAAAAGAAACGAAGAAAGGAAAATTGGTCATAATAGCTGTTTTTAACATCCTGGGTCTATAAATACCTTTTTTGTTATTTTGTGAACTCCTCAACCATGTTCTCAGACTTGCTTTTCCCCACTCAAATTTTTATCTGGGTATTCTATTTTTCTTCTTTAATAGCTCCATTGTTTACAATTTCAAATCAATTTCCAGAAGTTTCTCCATGGCTGCTGTTTGTCCTGGGGGACTTTGGTAGATGGATTAGAAAGGACATAACATAAGTCCCAGATTGCTTCAGTCCTTCAGACTTTACCACTGACTCCTTCCAATCACCTGTGAAACCCCTCCCTAGTTTAGAAGCTTGGCTGCTGCTAAGAACCTCTTGACAGTTTTAAGGTTTCTCTGTTCTCTGGTTCGTCAGTTGCTTCACTCTGTTTCCTCCCATAACGGATTCTGATACCATGCAGGTATAGAGTTGGTGGTGGTTTTCACCCCCTAATATTGAGCCATGGGGCTATTTTGCCCCTTGATTTTGTTATAACTTCTTTTTTGTGGGTTTTTGGGTTTTTTTCCCAGTTGCTCTGATTTTATGATGAGACTCAAGAAGATTAAAAAATATACCAACACTGCTATCTTCTCCACGTTAAGTGATTTTGTCCATATCTTGTGCAAATAGTGCTCCATAGAACACACATTAGGAAATATTAATTTGTTAGTTACTTCCAATTTATTTCTCAAAGTGGTATCTTTTAAAGCTCTTCATTTTCTTGGTGAGGACTTCCTCAGCTACCCTAATTGCTCTGTGATTTAGGAGGTCTTAATAGTATCGAGCTATAGTATGGAGCTATTCTAGGAAATGTGTGACCTTGGGCCACTGTTTGAGCTTTACCTCATAGAATGATAAAATGAGATAATTTCTCTAAAGTTTCTGGCATAAGATGTGGAACATACTAGATATTCAACATATTTTATATTGTCTCCTTCATATCGTATGCTCCCTTTGAATATTATGATTTTCTTTAAAAAAATTTTTTTTTAATGCTTATTTATTTTTGAGACAGAGAGAGACAGAGCATGAACGGGGGAGGGTCAGAGAGAGAGGAAGACACAGAATCTGAAGCAGGCTCCAGGCTCTGAGCTGTCAGCACAGAGCCCAACTTGGGGCTCGAACTCACGGACCGTGAGATCATGACCTGAGCCGAAGTCAGACACTTAACCGACTGAGCCACCCAGGTGCCCCAGAATATTATTATGATTTTCTCATTCCTGAGTTAGATCAGATGCCCATGAGGGCAGATAATGTATCTGTGTCCTTCTTTGCTATCTTCTTAGGGACTTGCATAGACCAGAACATGGTGAGCACTCAGAATATATTGAACAGATTAATAGAACTAGTTATTATTTTTGTGATTTTTATTCTCTTTTGTAATACTAACAATAATAGCTAATATTTAATGAGTACAAATTAGATTGCTAGACTGTTTTTAGCACTTCATGCATATTTTCTTATTCCGTTGTCACAGCAGGCCCACAAAGTAGGTACTATTATTATATCTTCATTAGAAAGATGAGGAAACTGAGGCACAGAGAAGTTGAGAAACTCACCTATGCTAATAAATTGCTTGAGCACATGGACAAGTTAGATACTGAACTCTTAAGAAGCAAATTGCGTGTCATTACGTTTGTATATACAATACCTGACTTAGAAAATAAATGCTAAATGCTGAATGCTTTTATGTGTCAATGAACGGATGGATAAATAAATGAAATATAACTTCATTGCAATATGCTGACTGGGTCTTAATGATTTTGAATAAATGTGTCAGATGATGATTTCATCATGATATTAGTATAAATAGCTAGAATTTTTACCTGCAGGTGATAATGTGATGCATATTTGAAATAACGGTAAATTGAGCAGATACTAAACCACTTTTAAAATTGCAATATTGAAAATTGCATAATCTTTATTATGAATTACTAAGCCCTACCTCATTAAAACTACTAAAGTATGGTAATGATAATGAGAGTCATATCCTGCATTTCTATGCTGTTTTGTACTCTGCATTGTTCAAAAGAGCAGAAAGCTTACAATAAGATGAATGACATAACACAGTGGTAATCTTATATAGGAAACAATGTACAATTAGCTAAAAATTGTATAACATGGTGCTAATGGAGCATAGCTGAATCCACTCTGCAAGTGTTTAACGTGAAAAGAAAATTTATTATGTGGAAATTGTGGGCATTAAAAACTAATATTTCTATTTTAAATTCCTTCTCTTTTTCTACCCCCAGCCAACTAGAAGTCAGCCAAGTAGAGGTATTGAGAGGAACAAAAAGGGGTGGGGCAGGTATGTGCACCAGGTTTAATGATAGACAAAAGTACATTAAAACTTTCTTTTAAATTTCCTTTGTGGCTTATGTTCTTGGAGCTTTCAAAGTAAAACAAGTGACAGATTTGTGGGGGTTGTGGAGACAGTTGGAATTTAATGTTAGAGGGAAAATAAAAAGTATGCAATGAATAATCAAACTGCCAAATATAAGCCTTGGAACTCAAGATTTGTACAGTAGTGTGTGTAATTTTTCTATAGTGTTGTTTGTCTATTTCACGTGGACCAAACCCCTTGAAAGGGTTTGATCATGTGGATCAAACCCTTCTACCTAAACTCATTAGGGAGAAGTCAGACTTTTTTTTTTTAATTAGGATTTAAGAATAATAAAATAAAGTAAAGTTTCACTCCTTTGCCTGCATGGTCTCTTTAAATAATGCATACTAATTTCTCCACGCTGTAATGGATATTTGTTTTGTCTCCCAAGCATCCATTCCTCCCTACTTATCTCACCAAGAGGACAACAGTTTTCCTTTTGGATATCCCCCTTTCTTCATCAACCAATTTGTTTAGGTAGAATTAACCCCACCCCAATTCCAGGTGTTGACACTGATTAGCCTACACCATTTGATGTATTCCATCCTTTAACTTAGCCAATAGTTATATATAAATTAGAGTCAATGAGTGTGGGATGTTTGTTGAGTCTTCCAAGAAAGAGGAGCTTTTTCTCTTCCGTTAGAGACTGTGAGGTTAGGATTTGAGATTGAGAACTGCTAGGGTCATTTTTCTACCATGAAGCAAGATTGTGTATGGCTGTGTTGATGCTGGATTGGTTCAAAGAGAAGTTTAGTAGAGCCTGAGGATGAAGCCAAAGCCCTCAGAAGGCAGAATAGAGAATCAGAGAGAAACCCAGCTCCTAACTGATGTAATTAGAGCAACTGGATTTTGTGAGCCAATAAATTATCTTTATTTTTCTATTCCAGTTTATTTATTTATTTTGACAGACAGGGAGCACAACTGTGGGAGGGGCGGGGAGAGAGGGGGAGAGAGAGAGAATCCCAAGCAGACTCCGTACTGTCAGCACAGAGCTCGATGACGGTCTCGAACTCACAAACCATGAGATCATAACTTGAGCCAAAGTTGGACGCTTAATCAACTGAGCCACCCAGGAGCCTGTAAATTCTCTTTATTTTTCTAGCTAATTTGAGTTGAAACTTGCTTGCAACTGAGGCCTTTGTGATAGTTTTAGGCAATCTGAAGGAATACCATAAACCATGTGCAGGAAACCACTTAATAGGGAGAGGCCACCTACGTGAAGATCATATATTAGGTGAAAACCATCTCGATATTTTAAATTTTGATTGATTAACTCACAAGTATATAAGGTGAAGTAGCATGGTGTGTAGATGCCTACACATTATAGAAGGAAACACTAATGGTCTACTCTGACATTATATGTAAGAACGTATTGCCTTAGTTTGCAGAACATTCTTCCCTTGGAGTATAGACATGTTTTGTGAGTAGTCACACTTTTGTGTAATGGCCGGTGTGAGTTTTCACCTGTTGTGTCTCTTTGGAATAGATGGAATATGAATATTAGAATTTCTGGCTAATGTCTTTTTAGTGCTTTAGAAAGTTTGGATACAAGTAAAAGAAACCAAACTCAAAATAGATTTATTATGTTATATAACAAATTAGGTGATTCCAGATTTGACTTATTGATTGCTTGATTATATGATCAGGGACCCTGTTCTTCTCATTTTTTTCTTTCTGCCAACTTTAACAATGTTGAATTGTTTTCTTAGGTTAGCTTCTTTCAGGCCTTAAGAGGGCTTATGGCGATTCCAAATATCTTGTGCAGATAATTTCATCCAGAAATAGGAATCAAAGTCTCTCTTTATCTATCTCCATTTAAAAGCAAAGATGGAGCGCCTGGGTGGCTCAGTCAGTTAAGCGTCCGACTTCGGCTCAGGTCACGATCTCACAGTTTGTGGGTTCAAACCCCACACCGGGCTCAGTGCTGACAGTACGGAGTCTGCTTGGGATTCTCTCTCTCTCCCTCTCTCTCTGCCCCTCCCCTGCTCATGCTGTCTCTCTCTGTCTCTCAAAAATAAATAAATGTAAAAAAAAAATTAAAAAATAAAATAAAATAAAAGCAAAGAAACCTATAGCTTCCCGGCAGAACCATATTCATTATTCAGAATGCTATCATGTACCTATTTCTAAACCAATCAGTGGCAAAGGAAAATAAATTATCTTGATTGGCATAGACATATGGACATTGACTCCCTAAGCTGAGGAGAAGCTTCTCTGATCATGGGCCATATAGAAAGGAACTGCTTGCTCTTAAAGAACTAGTTCTACCTGCAAAGAACAAGGGAAGGTACAGATAATAGATTTTTTTTTTTTATGAGAGGGTTTTGGCCTACTTGGTAGAGATCATCTGAATCTAATTTCTCTCTGATTCTGCTGCAACAGCCTCAGTTCAATTTCCTTTGATAAATGCCTATCACTTGCTGCTGAAATTGAAGAGGGGAAGCATGCTTCTTGTGACAGTTTTGTTACACACTTGTATTGTCCCAGAGCATGGGACTACAGTCCTTCCAGAGCATATATTGCTTTAATCCAATCGTATTCTAACTTGCCCCTCTTGCCTGGATTGACAGTAATGAGGGAAGAGGTTTAGCCAGATTAATGATCATAAATCAATTAATTATCAGATGCTATTTTGCTTCCAACCCAAATAATTTCCCCATATTCTCCACCCACCTCTAATAAATGGGACAGTTATTGAAATATATTGACTTAATTAAATTTGCTTCCCCCCCCCATCAGTTTACCTTCTTTGCTATGCAGGGTTCATAACAGATGCATCTTAAAAGTTGTCCAAATTGCTTAGGAAAGACTGTGCTAACACTTTCAAAATACTGGACAAGAATATATCTAAATAAAATATGAGTCAATTCTATTATACATATTGATATTTCTTGTCCTTGGTGGGAAAAATGGCAATGTTCCTCAAGGTAATTTTAAGTGGATGAGATTACAAACCTTATTAAATATATACCTGCCCTTCTTATTCTTATGGCTATCATATATTACAATAGATATATTTTTCAAATAAATGTAGTTAAGATCAGATTTTCATCAATACCTATATACTTGAAACAAGATTGACTTGGCATTCTGACTGCAGATTTTGCTGATGTATCTGGAATAATTACATCTGCTTATTTATACAAGGTTTAAATTTGATTAGAAAGTGCCTGACGTTCCTTTTTCATATGTGCTGGGTTATATCCCAGGTTCTTTCAGAGGAGTAGTGTATAAATGGCAGTGAGCTGGCTCCAGTTAACCCATCTACTTAGCCTTGTTGATTCTGGAGGGTCAAGGGACTAAATGCTTTTGTCCCCCCAAAGTTCATATGATGAAACTGAATCCCCAAAGTCATGGTATTTGCAGGTGGGGACAGTAGGAGGTGAGTAGGTCAAGCGTGTGGATGCTTCGTGATAGGGATCAGTGTGCCCTTATAAAAGGGGTGCTGGTGCATTCCCTCACTTCTTCCACCCTATGATGAAACAGTGAGACGGCAGCATCTTTGAACTCAGGACACAGACCTCAGAAGATACCTAGTCTGCTGTCACGTTGGAATGCCCAACCTCCAAAACTGTGAGAACTAAGTATTTGTTGCATTTTTGTTATAGAGGCTTGAACAGACTACATCTTTCCCTTAACTCTTTCTTCGTTCACAGGAACTAGGAGCTACTTGTTGCTTATAGAAACTGGCCAGGGTGGGAACGTCTGCATTTGACAGGTTTACTACTGTATTTAGTGTCTTCTTCCCTCTTTTTAGTGACCTTGGGTGCCCATATTTGCCCTTCTTAGAATCTCATTATTTAGAGAGGTTCCTCCCAAACTTTACTGTGTATATGAATCTCTTAGAGATCTTATTAAAACGACAATTCTAATTCAGTGGGCCTGAGAATGTCCTGAGAGTCTGCATTTCTAACAAGTTACCAGGTGATGCTGGTTATGCTGTTCCATGCACCACACTTTGGCTGGCAAGGTCCAGCATTTCCTTACCCCTCCTTTTTCATTTAATCCCCCAAGCTCCATCACCCATTCCATCAGAGTCTTGCTAAATGAGTAGTTGTTATTTAGGCATTAGGGATGGGACTGTGCTTCAGCTCAAATAATGCTTTGAGTTCTAGAAATTTCCTTTATGTATATTTGTTAATGACTTAGGATGTAGTTATAGATACAGAGACTTCTATTTTTGCCCCACAAAGGGTTGTTACTTAAAATTTGTTCATGCTCTGTTATTTACTCTTGTCCCCCAAAGGAATAATCTTGAGAAACACAACAAGGGGAAAAGGATGTTATAAATTAGTGTAGATACTTACTGTGTTGTAGTGACTTTTCATCCTATCTCCACGTTTATAATCCTCCAGAGAACTCAAAAAATAGAGCTGATAGAAAAATTAAATGATAAAATTGAATTTCAGATAAATAATTTTTTTCAGTATTAGATCCCAGGCAATAATTGGGACAAATTATATAATTTGGATTAAGGATCATATTTTTATAACAATTAGTTGAAATGAATGATTTTGTTAGACAAAATGAGTCATTTTATGTGACTCAGGTAGGTTTATTTAGCCAAAGCTAGAATTTGGGCTCTTTTAAGTATGTTACCAGTAGGCAGTCATGTGTGAAACATGCAATTTTAAGGAACGTGTTTCTACTCTCTCAAGGCAGCAAATGGGTTTGAAAACAATTTCCTCTTCTCCCTCTCCTCTAGTTCTTTTCAACTTGATTTGTGGTTAAAACTGTCATTGAGGCAGTGGAAAAATCTCCTACTAGGATTTGCCACATCTAAATATCATGATCTGTGTTATGGCCTATATTTCCACAATACAGAGAATTCACATGTTTGGGAGAGCTCATAAGCTCCGTACAGTGTTTAGAAAAATCTGGAAAAGTTAATTTACTAGTTTTTGACTTCTTTATTTTCTTCCGGGAGAAAAATAGCCCTGGTATCAAAAATAACATGTGGGATTTTTATGTTGGCAGGAAAACCTTTCCCAATTTAGGTGCAGTGTTTGGGAGTCTGAATTGACTGGCAATATATTAACAGGAGAAAAGTTATTACTCATGTGGAAATACTCAGTAGTGAGTAACTCAGAATACACAGCAAGAAGGGCTAACCTCAGCTTAACAAAAGGGGGTAGCGATGGTTAGAACTTCAATAGGAAAGTATGGAAGGTTCTATTGGGCCTTTTCATTCTGACAATGAACAGTTTCCTTTCTGGATTGGAGATCTCCTAGAATGGAGGGGTTTATGGTAGCTGAATCTATCCCCTCTCTGCTAAGGATCAATCTTCCAAATAGGAAACTCCCTCAGAGAGGGGTTAATGGCAGCTGTATTTTTGGCTTTATTTTTAGGATGTTCCGATATAGTCAGATAAGGGAAGATCAGAAAAGATTTCTTTCTGCTGATCCCTTCAGTGACCTTCAGTTATGAGCAGCTCATAAAGGCATACCCTCCTAGGAGGACTATAAAATATTTCAGGGAATGGAACTTACTAAAAAGGAAAAAGAATTCCAAAAGTTAGGCATTATGAAGTGTCAAAGACACTGTGTGGAAAGTAACTTTAGGGAGAGAAGGGACCATGGGAAGGATGGCAGAAAATGCCATTTTCTCTGTTAACTTTAAGGGTAGATTCATGAGATTTTAAGGAAGGGTAGCAGGTGTCGGGGACTAGATAATTGACAAATTTGGAAGGAAAACCAGATGGTACTAAATAGACACTTGCAGCTGTACCCTATATCTTTTCTATCTCCAGCTATCCATGTCTTTCAGTGTTGGAATTTATGAAATTAAGTAGATCTAACACAGGATTATTGCATCTATAATTTAAGTTTGTATGAAGATTCCTCCTAACTACTGGGGTTCTTGGGTATTAAGGAAGGTCCGAGGCAAGAAGGAGTAGGAAGAGACATTTGGATATAAAATTGAATTTGAAAGAAATATTTTTCCTTTTTGAATGTGGCTTCTTCTTCATTGCTTTTCCCTTAACTTAGGAGGAGCTTTGGCAATAATTACCAAACAATACATATTCTTACCCTCACATCCTCATTATAGAAAAGATTTTTTGTTTACCATGAAAACTAATATTTATTCACAGAATGCTCCCTCTTCCCTAGCAGCATATCCATAATGCTGTAGCATATTTGTGGAAGTACACAGATGTGAAAGGCAAGGTCAAGTTGTTGGAATTATAGTAGTTGACTTTAACCTTACCTACCTTGGTAAGAGTCAAGGGAAAAGGGAAAAGAGCTTCCATTTTTCCTGTTACCTGACTGAATTATCACAGGCTGTTTTGAAGGCCGTGTTTATCTTCATTTTATAAAAGTCAAAGTTAAATGAGATAAATGGACTTGTTGAGAAATATTTTGTTGAAAAATTATTAAAAGATTAAAATTTGAATTGTAAATCATTGTAAAAACCATCAAATTACTGACAGTATTGTGGGTCATGTTCTAAGTAAGAAGTTTTCTCTTGAGAAGGTAGAGTATTGTTCCTATCCCTGAGAATAATTTATATACATCATTTAGTATCTGCTTTGGGTCTGATCTTTCATGAGTAATATAATCCTGCAAGTAGGATACGTGTTTTTTGTTTTTGTTTTTGTTTTTGTTTTTGAGAGAGAGAGAGAGAATGTGCGAGCTATCACATATGAGCTGGGGAGGGGCAGAAGAAATGAGAGAATCCCAAGTAGGCTCCATGCTCAGAACAGAGCTCAATGTGGCACTCAATCCCACAACCCTGGGATCATGACCTGAGCAGAAATCAAGATTCAGATGCTTGACAGACTGAGACACCCAGGTGCCCTTGTTTTATTTGTTTTTGTTTTAGTTGTTTATTTTGAGAGAGACAGAGAGAGCAAGGCGGTGGGAAAGGGCAGAAAGAGAGAGAGAGAGAGAGAGAGAGAGAGAGAATCCCAAGCAGGCTCCACCCTGTCAGTGCAGAGCCTGATGTGGGGCTTGAATTCACAAACCGTGAGATCATGACCTGAACTAAGATCAAGAGTTAGATGCTTAACTGACTGAGCCACCCAGTCTCCCCTGTTTTGTTTTGTTTTTTAATTCGAGGAACTTATTTGTTCTCACAAACCCACATCCCAAATTTCATCAGATATTCTTAGTATTTTAATGAGGCAAAGTTTTTTTTTTTTTTAACCTTCCACATTTATACCATTTTTAGGGTATGATAGATACTTAGATTTTAACTGTGTCTTCAAGCTAGAAAGAAGGTTTAGAAAATTTTATTGAAAGATAAACCGAGGCATATTAGAAATGAAGAGTTTATTTGAACAGAAACTATTCTAAGTGGGCAGCACCATGCCAGAAGTAGTTAGGAGTACTCCGTAGACTGCAGGTAGGAAAGACACTTGCATAGAGAAAATATGGAAGCAAAGAAAGGAAATTATTTGATTGGCTATAGCTTAAAGCCTGGCTGGCTGTTGGTGATTGTCCTTAGGTTTTGATTTCTTCACAGTGAGGCATTTTACAAGATTAGGTTTTAGTTTGCTTAGCTTAACTGCTAAGGCATTAGAACCACCTCTGTCTACTTGGCTTCCATGTTTAACTACAGTTTATCACTTGATATTTGAACCTCTGATAAACACGTGCTGTATTGAATGGGAATTTAAAAAAAATCAAGACTAGTTACTAGTCATTAGCTTTATAAAATTCTGCTTTCTTGGTTAATAATAGATTGTATGATCTAGAGGTGTTGAACATGTTTAAATTTATCAATGTGAGTTGCTAGCTGAGCGTCTGATACAAAATAGATGCTCAATAAATGCTGAATAAATGAATGGGAATATAAGCAGAGAGAAAATTAGTAGTTTTATTAACCAGGGATCAGACTGTTTTCCTTTTATAGTGCTGTTCATTTAAATGTGTTCTGCCTTGATTAATTACATGTGGCTGTGAATAAATATAACTTCTCATACCAAGTGATCTTTTCTCACATAACAAGAAATCAAGATTACAGCTGACAAGAATACTTTATTATTTCCTTAGCTACCTTATGGTTCTCTCTAGAGCAAGAATGAAAAGAACAGTGTCTTATGGAATTGCTAATTGTTCTTTTCTATTGAAGCCATTAGACATAACAAAGGTAAGTGTACTGTCTTCCATTGCTTTAGCAAACAATTGCTGCCTGGCCTTATTTTCTTCATGTATAATGAGACACATTGGACTTTTGGGGCTAGAGTCATAACAAGAATGGGGCACGGCTGTGCACTGAGCCTGCAGGATTTTCTGTCTCAGTTTTTGTCTTTATTTTCACTCTGCAATGCATGTGTTATGCAGGGCAGCCTAATGTTATGATTTAGGGGTTTTACAAACTACTGAGGCCCATTTCTAGAGATTCTGATTGGGTTAGGATACTATCAGCTCCTCAGGTGATTCTAATCACAGCTAACATTTAGAATCTCTAGATGACTTAGAACACAGGTTCTTGGAAACCCACTTAACCCTTCTATTCCCCAACTTCTTCTTTCAGAAAAATGATCATGAGTCCATCTCATAGGCTATGAGCAGATTGAATGAGTTAATACAGACCTTCCTCAACTTAAAATGGGGTCATGTCCCAATAAATCCATCTAAGTTGAAAATATTAAGCTGAAAGTGCATTTAACATACATAACCTACCCAATATCATAGTTTAGCCAGGTTCACTTTGAATATGCTCAGAACACTTACATTAGCCTACATTGGGCAAAATCCTCCTAACATAAAGGCTGTTTTATAATAAAGTGTTGGTTATCTCATGTAATTTATTGAATACTGTACTCAGAGTGAAAAACAGAATGGCCTTATGATCATGTGGCTGAATGGGAGTTGTGGGTCCCTGCTGCTGCCCAAGCATCATGAGAAAGGATCCTATCCGCATGTTTCCAGCCCAGGAAAAGATCAAGATTCAAAGTACAGTTTCTACTGAATGCATATCATTTTCACACCAATATAAAGTCAAAAAATTGTATGTCAAACCATCAGAAGTCGGGAACCACTTGTGTATGTAAAGCACTTAGATCTTTGTCTAGCTCATAAGTGCTGCATAACTCTTGGTCCCAACTATTTGGCAGATAAGGGATCAATAGTAATCATAGTGAATCTTTATTAAGCATATGTGCTGAGCATAATTCTAAATGTTTAATTTAAACTTCACCATCATACTAAGGAAATACTGTTATTTTCACTTTATAAATGAGGAAACGGAAGCACAGAGGTTTAGGTACTTTTCCAAAGGTCTAAATTTCCCAAGGATTTCACAAACATTAGACCTCAGGTAGTCTGAATTCAAGCACATTAAAAAAAAAAGCCATAAGTCAAATTGCAAATTGCAATGTGTTCAGATAAGTGTTAGTTAAAATTTCAAATACAATAAAAGATTTAATATGAAAAGAGCTCTCAATTGTTCCAAGTAATTGGCAAATCTGTGTATAAGGACTTGACTTACAAACAACATTTTTGGGGTATGAGCCTAATAGATTATTTAGCTGATCTTTCTATGTCATATCATGTAACATGGTAGCATGGAGATCTCTGAATGCTTAGGAGTAGGTTCAATTTCTATAATCCTAGAAATAAGAGGATTTAAACCTCTATTACTCTATCAAACTAATTCTTTTATCAGATATTTGTGGTGGAATGCTTAACATAATAGGCAGTGAATGATACATGTCATATGCAAAGGACTAGTGTTAGTGAGTTGAAGATAATCAGAATCATGGATAAAATGCTCGGATTCATAAAAAAGATAGAAAGGTTTTGAAAGTAAAGTCGATTGTATACAATTCTGGTACGTAGGGATTGTGAAATGCTCCTAAAAATATGATTTTTGTAAAAGTATAATGGCATAAGTTGCTAGAAACAATAGGGTGAATGGACCTGCTGCATATTCATTGTTGAAACCAGAAAAGAGTTCTGATTCTCTTTCTGTTAGGTCAAATGGAGCTTCGCTGGTTTCTGCTAGGGTTGAGATGAATCATATTATGGTAGTGGTCAAGATGGAAAAATTAGTCCTAGGTTTTCTTGGGTAATGTTCAAAGTGTAAATGGTCCCATTTATTAACAGGACTGATAGTAGGATGATTGCTGATGTGACCGCATATAGAATTGTGCTACTGCTTGCAGGCCTCTGGTTAATGAATATTTTGAGATTGAAGCTCGGCCTGGTCAGAGAGTGAAGTTGACAACTAAGCTCGATATGACTGGTATGAACAGGATGCCTGCATTTATATTAATGGATATGGATGGGTAGTGGAATTCATATTGTTAGGGCCAGGGTGAGGACTAGGATTGGTGCAATAATAAAGGTGGATACTGATGATAGTTGTTGTAGTGGTTCTTTAATGAGTAGTTTGACTCATTTAATGAGTCATTTAATGAGTGGTTCTTTAATGAGTAGTTTGATAGGTTGTAATAGGCCCATAGTCCTCTATGAAGTTGCATATAACCTAATACTTCTCACTCTACTCTCAGACGAATGCTATGACAAATGGAATAGGGATAACTAATAAAAGGATATTGTTTATGAACATACTGTTAGGAAGAGGAATTCAGCCTCTTAAGGTTTAAGTTTTATACGATTACTGGGCTTTGCCACCCTAACGAACCCTGTTCTTGGGCAGGGCTAGGTATAAATTAATTAGAATCAGATTACATCATCTATTAGTTTGAAAGCACTTTTGTAAAGTAGGCCTTATTTCTGTTGTCCTTTCACACTGGAAGAAATGTAGAATAAAAACAGACCTGGATTTCTCTGGTCTGAACTGAGATCATGTAGGACTTAACTGTTGAACAAGCAAATTATTAACAGCACTTATACCACTGGGGTGTCCTGACCCAACCAATAGGTCTTGAGCCCTATCATCAATATGGATTACACTGTTATCTCTAGGGTAATGTGTTCTGTTGATCAATATTTTGGGTCAATAAGTGATAAAATATTTTGATTAGTTGGTGTAAATTTTAATCACGCAGAGGTCTCTGGGGTTTTTTTTTCTCAACCAAAGTTATAAGCCCATCTAATTATAAATTATATCCCAACCAAAATTGTAAGTCCATCTATGGTTTTGTTATTCCTTAAATTTGGTTAAAATTATTTGCTTTGTTAACTAGTTAATTAACTCCACAGGGTCTGCTCATTTTATGTCATTCCCACCTCTTCATGGGCAGATCAATTTCCCTGATTAAGAGGCACTGAAATCTTCATGCAGCCATTCATACAAGTTCTTATTTATGGAGAAATGATTATTATGCTGATTTTGCATAGTCAGGATATCAAGGCTGTTAAACAGGATGTCACTGGACAGACAGTGCCTCCAATACTAGAATTTACTAGAGGTGATGTTTTTGGTAAACAGGAGGCTTTGTTTGCCAACTTCCTTTCACTTTTTTCTTAATCTTAAATGTATACCTGTGTTGGGTTAACAATGGATTTAATAATTATTGGCTTGGATTTATTTTGTTAACTATCAGTGGTTCCATTCTGATATAAGCTTATGCAAGAAGAAATAATTATTCCTGCTCATATTAGTAGTGTTGTTTCCATTAATGAACAGATTAATCCAGCATTAGGTTAAGAGTTGGTTTTTGTTGGAACTAAGATAAATACAGTATATTGTTGAGCTTGAAACCTTAATTGGTGGCTGCTTTCAGGCCAGCTGTGGTGGTCTTCATACTTACTCTTGAAGACTGTATGCTGTATGTAAAAGGCTATGCCATTTTAGACTAGAATTTAAGTTTAGGTTAAATTATTTTTTAATTTTAAACTAAAATTTTGTTCTGGATAGCCAGCTATCACTGGGCACAATAGGCTTTTCACCTCTACCTGTAAATCTTCTCACTATCTTGCCACATAGATGAGTTTGTTCTTTAAAACTGTTCATAGATAGCTCATCTGGTTTCAGGGGATTTATTTAAGTTCTCTGTTAAAATGTTCTACTAAAATCATTATGTAAAAGGCAAAAAGGGTAAACTGCTATTTAGTACTTTAATATTTCTTTCATCATGCCCTCACAGTACTTTCTCTGTAGCACCAATTAAAATTTCTACCGCATGTACTTTTAATTTGAAGTAAATGTTTTTGTTTAACTTACTTATAATTGAGTTTGGTAAGTTTGAGCTAGCTTTGCTTCAAAGTGGTCATTTAATATGAAATCTACTGGGTGTAAACCAGGTGTTTTATTTAAGCTACACTTTGATTGATTTATCCAAGCATACTTTCCAGTATTCTTATCTTGTTATGACTTGTTTCCTCTTACATATAACTTATTAATAATTACTAGATATCTTTTGATATTTTAGAAAGGTGATGGGCAGAGTGGATGCTTCTTGATCTAATTCAATTAAGCTCTCTGTTAACTTACTACTAAATCATCCTTTAGTTTTTAGTTTCATAAAAACTTTGCTATAGAGTTAATGTTCTTAGAGTAGAAAATGTAGCCCATTTCTTTCCATCCTATAAGCTACACTTTGACCTAACGTTTTTATGTTTTATATTTGTTCTTACTATAACTCTTTTTTAGGGTTTGCTGAAGATGGCAGTACATAGGTTGTTATTAGCAAGAGTTGGTAAGGTTTACTGATTATAGAACAAGCTTCTCTAGCAGGATATACAGCCCTACCAAGTCTTTTGAGTTTTAGGCTAATAGTAGTAGCCTGATGTACTAATAGTAGTACTCTGGTGAATACTTTTATTTATAATTATTTGGGTTTGAGGCTAAGCATAGTAAAGTATCTAATCCCAGTTTGGGTCTTAGCTATCCTGTAGTCAAGAATATTAGTCACTTTCATGATTGTTTGTTCTTTTAGCTGTAGCTTCTTACAGCCTAATTCAAATTTAACCTTATTGTAAGGGGATCTTTAACATGCTTTATACCAAAGCTATATTAATTTGGATTAGTCCTATGACTGCAGTGGCTAGCACAAAATCTACTGAACCTAATAACTTTGTGAAACTTTTCTTTATGGCTTAATTCTTATCATTGCTGTTTTCTGTGGGGGTGTGGTAAAGCAAGGCATCATGAGCTACTTTTTAGTTGGCTTGATGCCTGCTCCTTTTGATTATTGGTGATTTAGAGGGTTTTCTTACTGGGATGGAGATACTTCCATGTGCAATTTTATTAAAAATTAACAGAAAGGCTGGGACCAAACCTATGTGTTTAGTTAGTAAACTCCTCGGCATTTTCAGTGCCTTATTCTAATTAAGCTACATCAACAAATTGGATATGTCCATGAGGAATTTATGGATTTAAATGATATGATGGTATTAGTTGAATGATTTTTAAAATTGAGTGATTTTTTTTCTAGTTTCTTAAGGTTAAGAGTCATGGGTATTTTTAATTTAGGACTTAGTTAAATATGCTTTAATTTTAATCAAAGAAATGCCCAATCTAGGGAGAGTCTTCTCTATGGAAATTTTATGAATTTAAGTAGCATACTAGTATCCATGGGGAAAATAAAATGAAAATTGAGGAGTTTTTTTCTTTTTTTCTAATCTATGAGGGCTGAGAATAGGAATGTTTACCTGTAGTTTTGGTCAGGTGAGTGTTTAGTCATAATCAAAGTACTTATGAGATAAGAAATTAGGGTTGATATGTTTAATCTTGTTTTGGGAGTTTGGCAAAATTGCATACAGTGTAAGATTTAATTGGGAGTAAGGAGTTTGCCAAGCTAATCGGTGGATACTTGTGTACATGTATAATATTTCCATGTCCTATAACCATTGACTGCATAATACCTTATGGTTGATGATGTAAATAATGTTGAATATAACTTCAGGTACAAGTGCTTGACTATGTTAAAGCCATAGCTGAGTCACCATATCCTTCCCCCCAACTACCCCCACTGAAATTAAAAACCAAATATATGACACCACAGTTATCTGTGAGTATGAGCTGATTAGTCATTAGACCATTGAGATAATTCTTTTAAGAGGGAGGAGTGGGCAGGTTTAGGTGAAATGGCCTTGAAGTAAGAACCAGATACCACAGCATTTTTAGAAATGCACACAGTATGACCACAGAGAGAAGGGGGCACATTTGTGGATGGGTTACTGATTTCTCAAAGCTTGGTGATCAGTACTCTTTTTGGTTATAATAAACATGTTGACCAGAAATGATTTGATTTAATGGGGTATGTCTGATCAATATGTCCTAAGTAATATTAATCATGTATATTCTATCATAGATATTTATGGGGTATAGTATTTATATGTACAAAAAAATCACATCATATATTATGAAATATCAGTTTAATATACATGGTTATATATGGGATAAATCATTAATGGATGATTATACATAGTATGTATTATGAGAGCATATTTACCAAAATATGTAGTAGGCTGAATGCACAAAGTACATAGCAATGGGATAACTTAGAAATTTTTCATACTAACAGTACATGACAATGTTTCACTGTGTATGAATTTTCAAGGGGTAGTTTATGTAGAATTTCAGCTTTGGGTGCTGGTGGTGGAGCTGGAGCTTCTTTGAATACTAGGGAGAAGTATTATTTTTCTGGTTTATAAGAACAGAGTATGGTTAGAGAGGGAGGGAGCCAAAACATAAGAGACTCCTAAAAACTGAGAACAAACTGAAGGTTTTTGGGGGTTGGGGGAGGGGTGGGTGGATGATGGGTATTGAGGAGGGCACCTGTTGGGATGAGCACTGGGTGTTGTATGGAAACCAATTTGACAATAAATTTCATAATAAAAAAATAAATAAAAGAACAGAGTAATATATTACAAACATTCTTTATTTTAGAAGACTATTTTCAGTAATTCCTGTGAGTGGTTCAGTACAAGAATGAGGAAAAGATGTAAAATTGATGGTAGCTGACCAACAAAGGTGAATGGATGTTCAACTGGTTGTCCTCCAATGCATGTTAGTGTTAGATCTGCTATTAGTAATCAGAAGAAGCATTGACTAAGGGTTGGAATATTATCTTTTATTATTATTGTTGTGTGAAGAATTGAAATGGTTGCCAGAATTAGAATCGAAAATTAGAGATAATACACTGCTTAATTTTTTATGAATGGACCTAGAATTGTGTGGATGAAAAAGAACTACCAGATCCTGGGAAGATGGCGGCATAGGAGGACACTGGGCTCACCGCGCCTCCTGCTGATCACTTAGATTCCTACACCTGCATAAATAACCCAGAAATCTGCCAGAAGACTAGCAGAATGGATTCTCCAGAGCCAGGCGCAGACGAGAGGCCCACGGAAGAGGGTAGGAAGGGCAGAGAGGTGGTGTGCGCTCCACAGACTGGTGGGAGGAAGCTGGGGCAGAGGGGCGGCTCTCCGGCCAAGCAGAGCCCCGAGTCTGGCTTGCAAAAGCGGAGGGGCTGGCAGAGTGTGTTCCGACAGCAAGCGGGACTTGACATCTGGAAGGTTATAAGCTAATAGCTCTGCTTGGAGAACAGGAGGACTGGAGGGCAACGGAAGGGAGAGTTGTTGAGCCCCTGACGACAAATCTCAGCTTGGCAGGGAACAAAGGCACTCACCAGCGCCATCTGCCTCGCCCATCCCCCAACCAAAATCCCAAAGGGAACCAGTTCCTGCCAGGGAACTTGCTTGCACCACGCAAACACCCAAAGCTGTGCTTCTGCGGATCCATCCCTCTGGCAAATCTGACTCCCTCCTGGTGCCACAGGGCCCCTCCCAAAGCAGATCTCCGAAGGAAAAGCGAGCTGAGCCTGCCCCTCCCGCCCCTGTGCACCTTGCCGATCCACCCCAGCACCACAAGCCTGACAGTGTGCAAGTAGCCCAGATGGGCCAAGCCACCCCACAGTGAATCCCGCCCCTAGGAGAGAGGAAGAGAAGGCACACACCAGTCTGACTGTGGCCCCACCGGTGGGCTGGGGGCAGACATCAGGTCTGACTGCAGCCCCACCCACCAACGCAAGTTATTCAAGACAACACAGGGGAAGTGCCCTGCTGTTCCTCACCACTCTAGGGAATATCCAAAATGACGAAACGGAAGAATTCCCCTCAAAAAAATGTCCAGGAAATAACAACAGCTAACAAACTGATCAAAAACGATTTAAACAATATAACAGAAAGTGAATTTAGAATAATAGTCATAAAACTAATCGTTGGGCTTGAAAACAGTATAAAGGACAGCAGAGAATCTATTGCTACAGAGATCAAGGGACTAAGGAACAGCCAGGAGGAGCTAAAAAATGCTATCAATGAGTTGCAAAATAAAATGGAGACAACTATGGCTCAGATTGAAGAGGCAGAGGAGAGAATAGGTGAACTAGAAGATAAAATTATGGAAAAAGAAGAAGCTGAGAAAAAGAGAGAACAAAATCCAGGAGTATGAGAGGAAATTAGAGAACTAAGTGATGCACTAAAAAGAAATAATATATGCATAATTGGTATTCCAGAGGAGGAAGAGAGAGGGAAAGGTGCTGAAGGGGTACTTGAAGAAATCATAGCTGAGGACTTCCCTGATCTGGGGAAGGAAAAAGGCATTGAAATCCAAGAGGCACAGAGAACTCCCTTCAGACGTAACTTGAATCGATCTTCTGCACGATATATCATAGTCAAACTGGCAAAACAAGGATAAAGAGAAAATTCTGAAAGCAGCTAGGGACAAAGGTGCTCTAACATATAAAGGGAGACCTATAAGACTCGTGACCAATCTCTCTACTGAAACCTGGCAGGCCATAAAGGAATGGCAGGAAATCTTCAATGTGATGAACAGAAAAGATATGCAGCCGAGAATCCTTTATCCAGCAAATCTGTCATTTAGAATAGGAGAGATAAAGGTCTTCCCAAACAAACAAAAACTGAAGGAATTTGTCACCACTAAACCAGCCCTATAAGAGATCCTAAGGGGGACCCTGTGAGACAAAGTACCAGAGACATCACTACAAGCATAAAACATACAGACATCACAATGACTCTAAACCCGTATCTTTCTTTTTTTCTTTTCTTTTTTTTTTTATTTATATATGAAATTTATTGTCAAATTGGTTTCCATACAACACCCAGTGCTCATCCCAAAAGGTGCCCTCCTCAATACCCATCCCCCACCCTCTCCTCCCTCCCACCCTCCATCAACCCTTAGTTTGTTCTCAGTTCTCAACAGTCTCTTATGCTTTGGCTCTCTCCCACTCTAACCTCTTTTTTTTTTTTTCCTTCCCCTCCCCCATGGGTTCCTGTTAAGTTTCTCAGGATCCACATAAGAGTGAAACCATATGGTATCTGTCTTTCTCTGTATGGCTTATTTCACTTAGCATCACACTCTCCAGTTCCATCCACATTGCTACAAAAGGCCATATTTCATTTTTTCTCATTGCCACGTAGTATTCCATTGTGTATATAAACCACAATTTCTTTATCCATTCATCAGCTGATGGACATTTAGGCTCTTTCCATAATTTGGCTATTGTTGAGAGTGCTGCTATGAACATTGGGGTACAAGTGCCCCTATGCATCAGTACTCCTGTGTCCCTTGGATAAATTCCTAGCAGTGCTATTGCTCGGTCATAGGGTAGGTCTATTTTTAATTTTCTGAGGAACCTCCACACTGCTTTCCAGAGCGGCTGCACCAATTTGCATTCCCACCAACAGTGCAAGAGGGTTCCCATTTCTCCACATCCTCGCCAGCATCTATAGTCTCCTGATTTGTTCATTTTGGCCACTCTGACTGGCGTGAGGTGATACCTGAGTGTGGTTTTGATTTGTATTTCCCTGATAAGGAGCAACGCTGAACATCTTTTCATGTGCCTGTTGGCCATCTGGATGTCTTCTTTAGAGAAGTGTCTATTCATGTTTTCTGCCCATTTCTTCACTGGTAAACCCATATCTTTCTATAATAACACTGAATGTAAATGGACTAAATGCGCCAACCAAAAGACATAGGGTATCAGAATGGATAAAAAAACAAGACCCATCTATTTGCTGTCTACAAGAGACTCATTTTAGACCCGGAGACACCTTCAGATTGAAAGTGAAGGGATGGAGAACTATTTATCATGCTACTGGAAGTCAAAAGAGAGCTGGAGTAGCCATACTTATATCAGACAAACTAGACTTTAAATTAAAGGCTGTAACACGAGATGAAGAAGGGCATTATATCTTAATTACAGGGACTATCCATCAGGAAGAGCTAACAATTATAAATGTCTATGCGCCGAATACAGGGGCCCCCAAATATATAAAACAGTTCATCACAAACATAAGCAACCTTATTGAGAAGAATGTGGTAATTGCAGGGGACTTTAACACCCCACTTACAGAAATGGATAGATCATCTAGACACACGGTCAATAAAGAAACAAGGGCCCTGAATGAGACATTGGATCAGATGGACTTGACAGATATATTTAGAACTCTGCATCCCAAAGCAACAGAATATACTTTCTTCTCGAGTGTACATGGAACATTCTCCAAGATAGATCACATGCTGGGTCACAAAACAGCCCTTCATAAGTATACAAGAATTGAAATCATACCATGTATACTTTCAGACCACAATGCTATGAAGCTTGAAATAAACCACAGGAAAAAGTCTGGAAAACCTCCAAAAGCATGGAGGTTAAAGAAAACCCACTAAAGAATGAGTGGGTCAACCAGGAAATTAGAGAAGAAATTAAAAAATATATGGAAACAAATGAAAATGAAAATACAACAATCCAAACGCTTTGGGATGCAGCGGTAGCAGTCCTGAGAGGAAAATACATTGCAATCCAGGCCTATCTCAAGAAACAAGAAAAATCCCAAATACAAAATCTAACAGCACACCTAAAGGAAATAGAAGCAGAACAGCAAAGACAGCCTAAATCCAGCAGAAGAAGAGAAATAATAAAGATCAGAGCAGAAATAAGCAATATAGAATCTAAAAAACTGTAGAGCAGATCAACAAAACCAAGAGTTGGGTTTTTGAAAAAATAAATAAAATTGATAAACCTCTAGGCAGGCTTCTCAAAAAGAAAAGGGAGATGACCCAAATAGATAAAATCATGAATGAAAATGGAATTATTACAAACAATCCCTCAGAGATACAAGCAATTATCAGGGAATACTATGAAAAATTATATGCCAACAAACTGGACAGCCTGGAAGAAATGGACAAATTCCTAAACAACCACACACTTCCGAAACTCAATCAGGAGGAAATAGAAAGCTTGAAAAGACCCATAACCAGCGAAGAAATTGAATCAGTCATCAAAAATCTCCCAACAAATAAGAGTCCAGGACCAGATGGCTTCCCAGGGGAGTTCTACCAGATGTTTAAAGCAGAGATAATACCTATCCTTCTTAAACTATTCCAAAAAATAGAAAGGGAAGGAAAACTTCCAGACTCATTCTATGGAGCCAGTATTACTTTGATTCCTAAACCAGACAGAGACCCAGTAAAAAAAGAGAACTACAGGCCAATATCCCTGATGAATATGGATGCAAAAATTCTCAATAAGATACTAACAAATCGAATTCAACAGCTTATAAAAAGAATTATTCAGCATGATCAAGTGGGATTCATTCCTGGGATGCAGGGCTGGTTCAACATTCACAAATCAATCAATGTGATACATCACATTAATAAAAGAAAAGATAAGAACCATATGATCTTGTCAATCGATGCAGAAAAGGCCTTTGACAAAATTCAGCATCCTTTCTTAATAAAACCCCTCAAGAAAGTCGGGATAGAAGGAACATACTTAAAGATCATAAAAGCCATTGCTTTTGTGGGCATGAAAAGCCCACAGCTAATATCATCCTCAATGGGGAAAAACTGAGAGCTTTTTCCCTGAGATCAGGAACACGACAGGGATGTCCACTCTCATCGCTGTTGTTTAACATAGTGTTGGAAGTTCTAGCATCAGCAATCAGACAACAAAAGGAAATCAAAGGCATCAAAATTGGCAAAGATGAAGTTAAGCTTTCACTTTTTGCAGATGACATGATATTATACATGGAAAATCCGATAGACTCCACCAGAAGTCTGCTACAACTGATACATGAATTTAGCAAATTTGCAGGATACAAAATCAGTGTACAGAAATCAGTTGCATTCTTATACACTAATAATGAAGCAACAGAAAGACAAAGAAATCCCATTCACAATTGCACCAAGAAGCATAAAATACCTAGGAATAAATCTAACCAAAGATGTAAAAGATCTGTATGGTGAAAACTATAGAAAGCTTATGAAGGAAATTGAAGAAGATATAAAGAAATGGAAAAACATTCCGTGCTCATGGATTGGAAGAATAAATATTGTCAAAATGTCAATACTACCCAAAGCTATCTACACATTCAATACAATCCCAATCAAAATTGCACCAGCATTCTTCTCGAAACTAGAACAAGCAATCCTAAAATTCATATGGAACCACAAAAGGCCCCAAATAGCCAAAGTAATTTTGAAGGAGAAGACCAAAGCAGGAGGCATTACAATCCCAGACTTTAGCCTCTACTACAAAGCTGTCATCATCAAGACAGCATGGTATTGGCACAAAAACAGACACAGAGACCAATGGAATAGAACAGAAACCCCAGAACTAGACCCACAAACGTATGGCCAACTCATCTTTGACAAAGCAGGAAAGAACATCCAATGGAAAAAAGACAGTCTCTTTAACAAATGGTGCTGGGAGAACTGGACAGCAACATGCAGAAGGTTGAAACTAGACCACTTTCTCACACCATTCACAAAAATAAACTCAAAATGGATAAAGGACCTGAATGTGAGACAGGAAACCATCAAAACCTTAGAGGAGAAAGCAGGAAAAGACCTCTCTGACCTCAGCTGCAGCAATTTCTTACTTGACACATCCCCAAAGGCAAGGGAATTAAAAGCAAAAATGAACTACTGGGATCTTATGAAGATAAAAAGCTTCTGCACAGCAAAGGAAACAACCAACAAAACTAAAAGGCAACCAACGGAATGGGAAAAGATATTTGCAAATGACATATCGGACAAAGGGCTAGTATCCAAAATCTATAAAGAGCTCACCAAACTCCACACCCGAAAAACAAATAACCCAGTGATGAAATGGGCAGAAAACATGAATAGACACTTCTCTAAAGAAGACATCCAGATGGCCAACAGGCACATGAAAAGATGCTCAACGTCGCTCCTCATCAGGGAAATACAAATCAAAACCACACTCAGGTATCACCTCACGCCAGTCAGAGTGGCCAAAATGAACAAATCAGGAGACTATAGATGCTGGCGAGGATGTGGAGAAACGGGAACCCTCTTGCACTGTTGGTGGGAATGCAAACTGGTGCAGCCACTCTGGAAGACAGTGTGGAGGTTCCACAAAAAATTAAAAATAGACCTACCCTATGACCCAGCAATAGCACTGCTAGGAATTTACCCAAGGGATACAGGAGTACTGATGCATAGGGGCACTTGTACCCCAATGTTTATAGCAGCACTCTCAACAATAGCCAAATTGTGGAAAGAGCCTAAATGTCCATCAACTGATGAATGGATAAAGAAACTGTGGTTTATGTACACAATGGAGTACTACGTGGCAATGAGAAAGAACGAAATATGGCCCTTTGTAGCAAAATGGATGGACCTGGAGTGTGTGATGCTAAGTGAAATAAGCCATACAGAGAAACACAGATACCATATGGTTTCACTCTTATGTGGATCCTGAGAAACTTAACAGAGACCCATGGGGGAGGGGAAGAAAAAAAAAAGAGGTTAGAGTGGAAGAGAGCCAAAGCATAGGAGACTCTTAAAAACTGAGAACAAACTGAGGGTTGATGGGGGGTAAGAGAGAGGGGAGGGTAGGTGATGGGTATTGAGGAGGGCACCTTTTGGGATGAGCACTGGGTGTTGTATGGAAACCAATTTGACATAAACTTCATATATTGAAAAAAAATAAAAAACAAAAAAAGAACTACCATTCTGGCTTAATGTGGGGATTAGGGAGCATTGAGGGGGTTGGCTGAGGTACATTGTCTGGATCTTCTAGAAGGTTGGATGCAAATAGGACTAAAATTGATGGCACTAAAATTAGGATTGAGGGTCCTAGGATATCTTTCACTGTGTGATACAGGAGGATTAGAATTTTATCCCTGTCAGATGAGAGTCCTTATGGAATATTGGATCCTGTTCATGAAGAAATAATAGACGAATAATCACTAGGGCTGAGATAATGAATGGGAGGATAAAGTCCTAAAAGGTAAAGAATCTGACAAATAGCCTTTGTGAACCAAAAGTCCCCTTCAGATTCATTCCACCAGGCTAGTGCTGATGAGAGCCTTAGCTGAAAGATTTATAAGGACTGTTGAACCTCAGAAGGATATTTGGCCTCATGATAGGACAAATCCTATGAAAGCTGTGGCTATTGCCATGAATAATAGAATGATTCTCATAATTCATGTTTCTAGGAAGATATAAGCTCCAAAGTATAGGCCACATTCTACACGAATGAATAAACAGATAAAAAAAAAATATGGTAGCTGCATTGGTGTGGAGATACTAGATAATTCATCCATAATTTACATCTTTGCAGATATAAGTTTTAGATAAAAGGCAGTTATTATGTCTGATATATAATGTGTAGTTAGGAATAGTCTGTTGGCATTCATAAAATTAAGCAGGTTCCTAAAAGGGTGCCAAAATATCATCATGATGAGATGCTTAGGAATGGTAAATGAGATAATTTAATAATCTGGAGTAGTGGGTAGGATAGTTGGATGTTGGTCATTTAATGTTCTTAGAGTTGAAATACAGTGGTGATTTTTAATTCAGTGGTTATGGTTAAAAATCCACGTGAGAATAATAATGACCTATATTGTATTTTAAGAACTACTTTTGTGATTAATTTTATTGGTTTTTCTTTAAAACCTTCACCTATTTATGGTGGGTTAGGGTTAATTGTTTATGTGGTAGATTGGTTGTGGTATTGTAACACATTTTGGTGGATCTTTTTTAGACTTAATTTTTGTTTGTGTTTTCATTTAATTGGGGGAGATATTGGTGGATTTTTTATTATAGAAGGCTATGGCCACTGAGCAATGCCCTGAGGTTTGGGTTTGTATTATAATTGTCTTGGGGATGTTTCTTTCAGAGTTGTTAGGAAAAGTTATGGTAGTTTCAGGTCTTAAAAAATGAGGTGTATGTTTTGTTTTAGTTTATTGGTTAGGGGACTGGGTAATCTGTGACACTGGGGATTCTGGGTGTGTTTATTTTTATTTATTTTTAGTGAAGAGGCTATAGAGATCATTGCATTATACAGTTGTGGTACTTGACTAGTAGTTGTGATTGGTTGATGGTTGCTAATTTGTGATTGGTGTTCTGGCTGTTGTAGAAGTTACTCATGGAAATTTAAGTAGGGATAGGTTTAAGACTAATGTGATGAGAAACATATAATTTAGTTTCTGACCAAAAAGGTCTAATTGGTGTGGAAATCTTTATTTGCAAATGGGAAATGGATTTTGGTAATACATTTTGTAGTCAAGTCTAGTAGTAATGATATTGGGTTTTTTGAGTTGCCAATAAATTTCCTGAATGGCGAGAAGCAGCATATACCAGTTGGAAAATAGCTGAGAAGATTTGGGAATTGGGATATGTATGAAGGATGATCAAAGTTTAGAATTTATGTTGTAAAGTTCAGTTAAAGTGTCAGAATAAAACTTAAGATAGTCATGGCAAGGATTGTTAATTTTAGATAGTAAGTAAGGCAGGATTATTTGTGGGATAGTTGGAGTATTCTTGGAAATTAAGAATCTTGCCAAGATACTCCTGGTTAAAAGATATTTAATAGAATTGATTAGGAAGGGGTTGTTTTCACTAATTACAATTAAAGTAGAATAATGGGACTGTCCTAGGAGTGCGAAGAAAATAATTTGGGTGCTATAGACAGCTATTAGGGAAGTGGCAATGAGTAATTAATAGGGCTCAGGCACATTGGTATACAATGTGTCGAAGGTTTGATAATTAAGTCTTGGGAATAAAATCCCGTGAGGAAGGGTAGTCCTGTTAATGCTTAGCTTTCAATGATGAGTGAGGTCGTGGTGAAAGTTGGTGTTTTAAATTGTCCTTCTATTTTCAGATGTCTTGTTCATTGTTTATGTGTTCCAGATCCATTATTTATAATCTAGACAGTTTGGCTTTGAAGAATGCAGATGTGGAGAAATATTAAATGTGGTTGACTATTACCAATAGTTACTATTATGTCTAATTGCTCTGAAATGGAGAAAGCAATAATTTTTAAAATATCATTTTGGGTAAGAGCAAAGATTGTCGTGTATAATGTAGTGATAACTCCTAGCAAAAGTTGTTAATGTTTGGTTTTATTTTCTATCAGTGAGTGAAAATGTGTTAGTAGGAAGACACCTGCTACAACTATGGTACTTGAATGAAGTAGGGCTGAGACTGGGGTCGGGCTTTCTATGCCTTGGGAAGTCATGGGTGAAGGTCATATGGGCAAATTTGCCAAATGAGTCTAAAAGAAGTCTGATTAAAGAAGGATTATGATTGAGGTTGAGTATAAAAATTTGAGAATCTCAAGAGTTTATGGTAAATAGGAAGCTTGCTATTAATACAGTGACTCTACTCCCTCCTGTGTGGTTTGTACAATTACTTGGAGGGTGGCAATGTTAAATCTGCTTGTCTGTGTCTTCACCCAAATGGTAGGAATGATGTAATTCCCATTCCCTCTCATCCAAGTTGAAGAAGGTTGTTGGTGATAACTAAAATTAGCATAGTAATAAGGAATATAAATATTTGAAAAATTGGTTACTGTTGGGATCTAAGTGTATATATCATACTGAGAATTCAGTAATTGACCATGTAATGAAAAGTGCTACTGGTAAAAATATTATTGAGAAATAGTCAAATCTAAAGCTAAGGGAAAGTTTTAAGATTTGAGTGGTAATTAAGTATCAGTTTAAAACAATTCTCTTGGTCTGAATAAATTAATATTGTTGGGATTAGACTGGGGATGAAGGCATAGGAGAGAATATTGTTTACACAGTGTGGATATAGATCACTTCTGTAGATGTTAAAGGTGGTTATTATAATTGGTAATGTTACCATAAATAGTGAAATTAGTATGGAAGTGATGTATAGATTTATTACTTTTATTTGGAGTTGTACCAATTTTTTGGTTTCTAAGATAAATGGGTTGGTTCTATCATTTTTAAAAGTTTGAAAAAGCCATATTATATATGGAGGCATGAAGTAGCAGTCCTTTCATATTTTCTTGGTGAATAAGAAGTTGAGTTTTTATTATGTTCACATTCTGTTTTTATTAAACTATATTTATAGTAGATGCGTCCCCAAATAATTTAAAGGATAAGTGTTATATTTGGGACATTTACATGAAAGTAAGATTTCATTTGAGCTGCATATTTCTTACTTTCTCTTCTGAGGACATGATTTCTACAGCTCTGAGATTTCAAACCAAGGCCTATTTCTTCAAGTAGATAACCATGCAATAAACACTTATATTTTTATATTATTTATTGCAAGATAAAGTTTCTCTGTAATCTTTTATCCTAATATTTAAAGAAGGGATAGTTGTGCGGACAGTGGGAGGAAGGCTTTATCTTTTTTTTTTTTTTTTAAGCTAAAGTGCTATTGTAATTGTTATAGGCATGTTTTCCAGTATCTAAGGTATTTAAATTTTTCTGGGTTTCAGACACAGGAAGAACCCTATGTTTCCATCTTACAGATTGAGTTTACAGTGCGTGTTTTCTCAAATGATTCACTACCTTGTAGCTTGTTGATTGTGTTTGTGTGTCTGGGCAATAGTCTCCAGCTCCACAAATGTAATGATTCATAGCCAATTTCACTTTTCCCTCTGATAACATTCCCCAAGTCCCTATTTCAACAAATTTAAAGGATATTTACTGATGTTCTTCAAGTTATTGGTTTCCTTGAATGTTGTACATTTGACTTTTGCACACTTCCTACTCTTTACTGAAACTTCTTTTGGTTCCAGTTTGACTTCATACTGGCTCATGCAAGATGGCAATAACTATGGAATCAATTTTTTAGTTTTGGTGGTGTTGGTTAGATTTTATTGATTATTGCATCTTGACTTTGTTTTATGAAAGTGAAAGGAAAATGGAAATGATAATCTAATAGCTAATATTGATGAAGTACGATTGAAATACAGAAGGAAGACATGTGGAATGATGAACGTGGTGGATTTTAGCCTCAACCTTATTCTGTTATGAAGACACATAAAACTGAAGAAGGTATTTGAGATGCTGGCTATGTATCATGAAAGACTGTGCCCAAAATGATAGAACTCTGTGGCACAGAGTCCTTCCTACCTACCTCTAACCATGCAGGTTTTTTTAGACGTTTGTACTTTTGATTTGTGCATTTTCATGAAAAAACACCTAGAATGGAGTTCAACTCCTAATGTCTATTGAATTTAGTGGACTGTTGCCCAATAACCTGTCTGTAAGGAAAAGCCTTAGAATTGTGCAGAACAACTCAATGGGGTATTCAGCAACAACTATGTGTCCCAAACCATGATCTCCAGGCTCCAAAGTATGAATAGGAAGGTTGAGAGTGGCCAGGTAGTTTACTGGTCAGTTTAGATTAAGGATCTCTCTCTTTCAAAGCTGTCACTTCAGTATTGTTTGTCACCATTCCACACTACCTTTCATTTGCTCTAGTGAGGATGCTATAATAAGAACAAAATATTTCCTTTAGTGAAACAAATGTTATCATTTTGTACCAGAATCTTTCCATAGTACCTGGGTAAAGGAAACCATGAGAAATATTTTTATCAATGTAACAAACTAACTTCACTATAAATTTTACCTATCAAAGTGACATAGGGTTCTCATAAAGAAAATTCAGCCCTATACAAAATTATAAAGTGACAAATTATCCAAAATCCCACAGGTATTAATATTTGTTCCATATCCTTCCAGACATCTCTTTGTATGTATTTGTATAAAAACATAGAGATGTATAGAGATAGATAAATAAACTTTAATTATATTTGTTTACCTGAATTTTGCAAAGAAAAAAATAGCATTTGAAATGGAAAAATTAATAAAACTTACATATGTTTTCCTTAAAAAAAAGGTTACTTTAGGGGTGCCTGGGTGGCTCAATTGGTTAAGCCTCTGATTTTGGCTCAGGTCATGATCTCCCAGTTCTTGGATTCAAGCCCCTCGTCGGTCTCAGTGCTAACAACTCAGAGCCTTGAGCCTGCTTCAGATTCTGTGTCTCCCTCTCTCTTTGCCCCTCCCCCACTCACACTCTGTCTCTGTCTCTCTCAAAAATAAATGAACATTAAAAAAAAAAGATTACTGTAAGTTTCCTAAATGAATAAGAAAAAAGGATATTAAGTGTGATTTTTTAAAATACATCTTTCAGGGGCGCCTGGGTGGCGCAGTCGGTTAAGCGTCCGACTTCAGCCAGGTCACGATCTCGCGGTCCGTGAGTTCGAGCCCCGCGTCAGGCTCTGGGCTGATGGCTCGAGCCTGGAGCCTGTTTCCGATTCTGTGTCTCCCTCTCTCTCTGCCCCTCCCCCGTTCATGCTCTGTCTCTCTCTGTCCCAAAAATAAATAAAAACGTTGAAAAAAAAAAATTTAAAATACATCTTTCAGTTTTAGCTAGCATCAGTATATTCCTGAGCCTGAAGGAAAAGTGATTAGCATTCTTAACCTTTCCTTACTTCCCCACCCTTTATCTTTCAGTATTTGTTAGTTAGAATATTTTAAACTGTTATTATAAAATGTACCATCTCTTCTGCCAACAACACTCCCCAGATGTCCAGTCATAGCAAAGCAGTTAGTAGATTTAATGTCCACTGACCCCTTTGTCTTCATTATAGATCTCCTGGTTTGCTGCATTTTATCAAGCTTTTCCCCCTAGAATTCATGGATACTGTATTTTGGAATTCTAGAGTGTTTGATGTGTCTTTCTGCTATCACTGTATTTGTCAAGTTGAATGGGTAGAATATTCCTGGGTGAGACTGTTTTCTCCTTTGAGAAGTTTATGTCCATAACTTCCTTATGATCTGTTCTTGAATGTGGTTGTAGAAAAATCTGAGGCTGATTTCCCTTCTTGCTAGTGATTTGCTTTCCTTGCTTGTACAGTGAAAGAATCTTGTCCTTTATTCATGAAGTTGGAAAACTTACCTGTACATACCTGTGTTGCTCATTACCTGTGTGTACGTGTGTATCATATACATATACATACATACATATATTTATATACATATGTATATTTTCTGTTGTATCACATACTCTTTTGATGTGTTTACTACATTCTTCATTTTAAGGATATTTTCCTGTAAAATGTACAAACCTAGGTCTTTTCTCCCCATTTACATTCTCTTTAATTGCTTTCAACTTTGTCTTTTTTCTCTTCATATACTATGTTCATCGCAGCCTTTTATCCATAACAATGATTATGTTTTCATACTTGCTGATCTTAAAAACATTTTTTTCTGATTTATTCTGTAATGGAGTTACTTTGAACATTTCCTTAGCTTTGCTATCTTTTTAGTGTAATTCCGTCATAAGTCACCTTTGTCTTCTTAAATTTCATAAACCTGTTTTTGAAATCTTATTTTTTTTTTAAAGTTCTAGAATTTTAAACCCATACTGAAATATGTTTCTTTTTCTTGGGCTATATCTTTCCTCCAAATTGAGCTTTCCATCTGTATTTTTTGCACTTAATATTTCTCTTCCTTCTCCCTTTCCTTATCTCCCTTTTCTCTACTTCTCCTCATTCTTATTTTCTTATATTTCTCCGATTTTCCTCCCTCCCTCCCTCCCTCACCAACCCCAACCAAACCTCATTTTTCATCTCTACGTCTAGATCTTGTGTGGTTGTCGTATTATATCTTATCCAACTTTACCAAGAACATCTCCAGATCCTCAGTTTTACCTGACAGTCTGACTAAATTTTCCTTAAATGCTTTTTTTAAAACCTTTTTAAGGATCAATTTGTCTTTGGCCCTTTGAGTGCTATATCTGTTTCTGTCTCCTTTTCACACAAAAGAGGGGAAAAAACCCCTTATTGGATTCCGCATAGCTAACACTACTTTTGCTAATTGGCAGTTGACCTACTTTCCTCAAATATTGTGTGTGTTTCTCTCCAAGCTGAAGATAAGTTCAAGGCAAAACCAGGAATAGTCTTAAGGGCAATCAAGCTAGAAAAGTATGAACAATTTTTGCCAAGGAGTTAATCAACTTAGTGTGGCTGGTAGATAATAAGATGAGATGTAAAAACCATGCTTTCTTACACACATCTAAACAAAGTGTGTTGCTATCACATTAATTATGCACTTGTATTCCTCAGGGAGCATGGATGTCAAGAGAGTGTATTTGAATTAGTAATAACCATTTACAAGCCACTTGACCCATTCTTCATAAAGTTAACTACATATTTAGATGTCAAATATAATCCCTTCCATTTTGTAGAATCAAAAGTCAGTTTGCTTTGCTAGGCTATTAGTTCTGGCACAATCAGTGCTGCTGATTTGATGCTATTGCTTTGCCTTTCCCCTCCCAAAGAGCTAAATGATTAGTTGTCACAATGATCTATTTTCTGTTACTTTTCTAAATCATCACAGAAATACCTTTTGCCAAATATTTAGGCATTACAGAATTTGCTGTATTTACAGAGATAGTCTCTTAACAGTAAAATGCGTACATCAGCAAACTATTTATCAGATGTGCTTGAAAAAAATCTAGTCTAGCTATAGTCAGATTTAAGGAGATAACTCAGTAGACCTTAATGTAAAAGAGGAAGTTAAGTAACAGTAAAGAGAAATCTGAGTGTGAAGGTTGGGAAAGAAAACTAAATCTAAAAATTAAATAATGTGTGATATTTGTGGAATCTCTTCTGTCATTCCTAGAGGAAGCGCTCTTGTGCTTGGAATTTTAAAATGGCCTTTCGACACACAGAGCTATCATGGAAGTAATCCCGAAAATTTTTGGTAGAAAGGAAAATGGCACAATTATGTTCATGTTCACTGCTTTATTAGTGAAATTAATAAATGACAATAAATCTAAAAAGAGATTACGTGTACTAAAGCAGCTTGTCAAATAGAGCAGCAGATTTTTTTTTTTGAAAAGAAGCAATTTTATCATCAGAAATTTTTTTTAATAAAAACATATTTTAAGATCTCTTGTTGCATTTGGAAATAGGGGAACCTTTTTTACATTCACTCTATGAGAGCCTGTTGAAATCTAATTCATACTGACTACTGATCATCCCTCGTACTGCACTGAACTGGTAGAGTGTATTCCCAGCCACAGTGCATCTTCCATTTAACACACTCCAAAACTGAATCTTTCTTCATTACTTAGTAGGATTACTTATAATTGCAGAGGGGCTCTCAGTCATTTTATGGAGAGCTGAAGAAGAAACCATTCATCTAATTAAATTAAGCAAAATATGCAGTGGCAAGAAAATGAGAAGAATTAAACCGAAAATGGATAGAACATTTTATTAATGCTGTGCATGCACTCTGGGTTGAGGTCACTTTATGAATGACACACTTATGGAGCAAGACATCGTAAGTATGAGAAAACAGAATAGTTGATTGCTTGAACACAGCTTTCTTTGGTACACATCTATGCCTTTGGGCTAAAAAGTAAAATTTTCTAGGGAAGGCTGGATCTTCAAGTGAAAGCAACATCTGGATCATTTAGCGCATAAGATGTCACATTCTGTGCATGGAATTCTAGGAGTCTGTTGGGGGTCAAGACTGGACTCTATAGCCTAAGTTTGAGCAGTCAGTCTTGAACAGTCCCTTTCTTGTGATTGCTGTGATCTGCCTTCAGTGGTAAGGTGTGCAACTTTCTTTAATTCTTACAAACCTAAAAATGAAGTGAAGTTTTTATTTGTTTATTTTTTATTATTTTTAAAAAATGTTTATTTTGGAGAGAGAGAAACACAGAATGTGAGCAGGGGAGGGGCAAAGAGAGAGGGAGACACAGAATCCAAAGCAGGCTCCAGGCTCTGTGCTGTCAGCACAGAGCCCAACATGGGGCTCAAACCCACAGACCGCGAGATCATGATCTGAGCCGAAGTTGGACACTTAACCAACTGAGCCACCCAGGTGCCTTTCTTTAATTCTTACAAACCTAAAAATGAAGTGAAGTTTTTATTTGTTTATTTTTTATTATTTTTAAAAAATGTTTATTTTGGAGAGAGAGAAACACAGAATGTGAGCAGGGGAGGGGCAAAGAGAGAGGGAGACACAGAATCCAAAGCAGGCTCCAGGCTCTGTGCTGTCAGCACAGAGCCCAACATGGGGCTCAAACCCACAGACCGCGAGATCATGATCTGAGCCGAAGTTGGACACTTAACCAACTGAGCCACCCAGGTGCCCCCAAAATGAGGCTTTTTAACCAGTCTATTTTCTTAAAGGCACAAATGGAATGAGTATTTCTTTGACTTGTTTATTTTGCATATGCTTATTGACATCTACTGTGTACTAAGTACTGTGCTGGGGACTAGGGGCACACACGTGAAGATTTGCTCTCCAGTTGCTCACAGTCTGTAAGGATACCTAAATTCTGGATTGCAAATCGTGTGACAGAGGCAAACTTAAAGCCTACAAGAGTGCAAAGGAACCTCATGGAACCATCTTCAACCTGGACTGCTGCTCTGGTCTGCTTAGTCGAAGCCAAATGATTATGCAGTAATTTGACTTTATTTTTATACTCTTGTTTCTTGAATAAAACTTTGTTTAACCCCATTTTTGTGGAATAGCCTCTTCAAGGCTAAATTGAAGTCACCAGGGAGTGTAAGACTGCATACTCTAGACAGATAAAATGTACAATATGAGACGTCCAATATAAGTCAGGAATGCATGTGAAGATACCTGCCCTGGCTCAGTGCTGATGCAGATGTTCCATTCTTTTTTCTACTTATTTTACAAGCAATCAGAACTGAGTTCATATTTTTTCAGTTAAATAGAAGCCAGTTTAATCCTAAGCATAATTGAATAACTGTATTACATTTGCCTTGTTTTTCCAGTAAAAAAGAAACTGCAAATGAGAGAGGATATAAGGTAATTCTTTTTTTTTAAGAAGGATGGTTTTGTTTTTTTTTTACTTGAAGTTTAACATATAAGAGTAGACTTTATCCCAAAGTTAAAGTAACCATTGGAATGTGCAGTTACAAGTAGTTACAACATGGTGAGTGATTCTGAAATGTCTAGCTATATTATAATCAAACAACTAAGACATACTGCAAGCATCATGGGAATAAAGATGCATATCTAAGAAGCTGTAAGGTAATTCGTAGTAAGCATTGGTCGGTAGGACACAAGGAAATGTGATCTTCGAAGGAAGGCAAATGTTAAATAACGTAACATTTGCTTGTGCTCTGCTTGGGGGCAGCACTAGACCTGTGCTGTCCAATGTGGTACCCACCAGCCACCTGTGATAATTAAAGAAAATTAAAAACATGAATCCAGTTCTGCAGTCAAACAAGTCACACACAGTCCTAGTGCGCAATAGTCACATATGGCTAGTGGTTTCCATATTGAATAACATCACAAAGTTCTTTCTGGCAGTGCTTTTCTAGCCATTGGTACAGGGAGTTGGAGTCTAAGCAGAGCACAGGGTGCACTTGGAGAAAAGTTCAAAGGTGGAGAGTTCTAGAGTAGAGAAGCAGCTGGCATTTGTGGGGCCTTGTACAGAGAGAAGAGAACTGTGTAGAGAAGGATCCTCAGACCTCTGCAGGGGAGAGAACTGCTTGAATAATGAGCTGTGGGGAACATAGATTGTGCAAGATACCATAAAGAGTGGTGCGTGTCTGTGATCTGAACAGAGACTACAGATTCCTACAATGCTGGGTGACCTTAGAGCTATATCTCAGCCAGAGTGATCTTGCTGAGAACCTCAGGCATTCAATTCAGGCTGTAGAAATTCCCCACTTTGAGAATAAGGACGACTGCCTAGAGTAGGGTCTATGCTTTCTTGATAAAGGGACAAAATCAATATGTATCCATTTAATAAAGAATAAAAATGCCTGACATGCTAAAACTTTGTAGGTGTGAAGGGTAGTGGTATTTGCCACTCAGTTTGAACAGCATCAACATGTAAGATGGATGGACAGATGAATATAATATATATACATAATATATAATCAAATGAATATAGCAGAGTGCTGACAATTATGAACGTAGGCGGTGGCTTATGGATTTTCATTGTACAGTTCTTTCAAGCTTTATGTTTGAAAATTCCATCATAAAATGCTGAGGAAAACCAAAAACAACGTTGAAAGAATAGGAAAGATTTGTTGATACTTATAACTGTATCAGACTAAAATATAATATCCTTTAAATGAAGACGGTATAATCCAGATGCCCCCAATGTATTATTCGTATTATTTAAGTATACTCTAAAAATTAAGAATGTGAAACAGGAAAACAGAACACAAAATATGAGACAAGAAAAATCATCATCAATATAAATAGACCAGCTGGAGAAATTAGAAGTCTAGGAATTTAAAACATTGTAAGTATGTTTAAGGAATTCAGGGAGAAGAAACTAGAAAAAGTGTCCATCAATAGGGGAATGAATAAACAAGTTGTGCTATATTAATATAATGAAATACTACTACCTGTAACAAAAAGGATAAACTATTGATAGGCATGACACCATTAGTAAGTCTCAAGACCATGTTGACAGGAATCAATCATTTAAAAAGGAGTACATAATGTATGAACTCATTTATACTAAATTCATGGACAGGGAAACTAAGCCATTGTGATAGGTATCAAAATAATGATTATCTTTGTAGGGTGGAGATTGATGGGAGAGGGCTATGAAGAAACTTTCTGGGATGATGGAAAAATATTCTATATCTTCACTGCAGTATTATGGTTATGTGTTTGTCAACACTCAATCAAATTGTGAACGTAATATCTGATTGTCATATGTATACACATTTTATCACAGTGGGGTAAAACAAAAGCGCATGCATGCATACGTTGTCAGGTAGAGAATTGGCTTGGTTTATTAAGATGTTTTCAACCTTCACATTCAAACACAATGGTATTTTCCTTGTTTAATACTTCCAGTCAAGCACTATGTTATAACTGACAAAGTGAGCTATGTAGGGAGATTCATATTGGTTGGCCTAATAGTAATTATAACATTACTCTGCCCTTACTATGGAAAGTACTAGTAATGTTAAATGAGTTATCTCATTTAATCCCTCATGACAACTTTATAAAACTCTCATTTTACAGATTCAGAGATTGAGGCAGAGGTAAATTATGTTGCTCAACCTCACATAGTGGTAAGCAGTGGAGCCAAAGTGAAATCCCAGATTTTCTGATCTTCAAATTTATACCCCTAACCTAATAATTTCACACTTTATAGAGGGTTATATTTAGCCGTCTACTAAGGCTAGATTTATTTTGATGTATGGAGTGAAATAAGGAGACTTTATATTCTTCAGATAAGGGAACTAGATTCATCATCCAAATTTTACATCACATTAATTTCATACCTGCTGAGGACTCCAGGTGACTTTCTTCTTTGACATCTATGTAGCAGGACTAAAATTAGTATCTAAACTGAGAGAAAATAGCATAATAAAAATTCAGTTAAAGATTGATTATAGTGATAATAGTGATATAAAACAATATCCATAATAGCAGTAGGCTTTTAGAGGAAAGTAAGCATATACATTTACTCAGTGACTATTTTTCTGTCGCTAAGAGCTATCGCAAGGTAATAAGATCTGTACATCTTATTAATCGATTCAACCAGATTAAATTATAGTCAAATTGTTATTTTTAAATTAATTGGGGGTCAATTTTCCTTAAATATTACAATATTTAGAAACGATAAGCTCTGCACTACTGCTCTGACATTTCCCCTCCATTTTCTATGAAAAAAAGTTATTATACTTATAAGTTGGAATATCTTTGTGTAAAAAATGAGTCTCATTTTCTTCCAAGATCTGATGGAAAGTAAACATTTCTAATGACAGTCTTCAAGCTCTTTGAGATTTAGTTTATCTAGAAAATGTTTAAAAATTTTTTTTTTTTCAACGTTTATTTATTTTTGGGACAGAGAGAGACAGAGCATGAACGGGGGAGGAGCAGAGAGAGAGAGGGAGACACAGAATCGGAAACAGGCTCCAGGCTCTGAGCCATCAGCCCAGAGCCTGATGCGGGGCTCGAACTCACGGACCGCGAGATCGTGACCTGGCTGAAGTCGGATGCTTAACCGACTGCGCCACCCAGGCGCCCCTAGAAAATGTTTTAAGAACATGTAGCTGGTGAAATAAAACCCAAAACCAACAGAAGACAGGAAATAATAAAGATTAGAGCAGAAATTAATGCTATCGAAACCAAAAAAAACCAGTAGAACAGATCAATGAAACCAGAAGCTGGTTCTTTGAAAGAATTAACAAAATTGATGAGCCACTAGCCAGTTTGATCAAGAAGAAAAAGGAAAGGACCCAGGTAAATAAAATCAAGAATGAAAGAGGAGAGATCACAACCAACACAGCAGAAATAAAAACAATAATAAGAGAATATTATGAGCAATTATATGCCAATAAAATGGGCAATCTGGAAGAAATGGAAAAATTCCTAGAAACATATACACTACCAAAACTGAAACAGGAAGAAACAGGAAGAAATGGGCTAAATGGGTAAGGGGCATTAAGGAATCTACTCCTTAAATCATTGTTTCACTATGTGCTAACTAATTTGGATGTAAATTTAAAAAAATAAAAAATAAAATTAAAAAAATAAAGAACACATAGCTGGTGTTTAAGCATTCTGGTATCTGATTTCTTCTAGTTCCCGATATTGGTGTGTATACAAAGTAAGTAAATATTTGTTTAAAAATATAAATGCTTAAGTTATAGAAGTATCTTTAAATAGTAGGAAGGTTTTTGAGAATTTTTGTCAAGGAACCCTGTTTCCAAATCCTGTAAGTTTCTTTACTGATGTTAACTTGGGAAAATTATTTCCTCTTTTGGAGCGTATTTTCATATTTGAAACATAGGGAGCCAACATTATAGGGTCTTGTGAGGAGACAATCAAATAAAGTATGTGATGTAGTTGATGGTGAAGAATTTGTTACCATATATTAAAATATGCTATGAAATTGTGTTCCCACTAAGGAAGCAGAGGGAATACAGTGTCTAAGGATGTAAAATTCACCCTGGAAACACAGGGTGTTATAAACATGTTATAATTTGTGCCCCCAAAAATCTAATGTCAACTTCTGTATTTTCTCATGTGCCAAGTGTCAAATTATTGGCTTGGGTTTCAAAGCTCATTGTACTTTACTCCTATTCCTCTATGTATTGACCTTAATTTTTCCTGTACACCGCCCCCCCCCCAAAAAGACTAGGCTACCCACCATTCTGTTCAAACCCAATGTTTTCCCCAGGTTTCTTGTATTTGTTCGTTTATTTATTCAAAATGTATGGACTTATTCATCAAAGCATCTGATTTAATCCAACTCTACTAAGCACTCTGGATAAAAATGGTAAAAATTATAAAACCTGCTTTTTTATTTCTGTGCAACTTACACTGTTAAGACTGAAAAGAGATAGTCAATAATTATATGCAGCCATGCTGCAAAGAAGAAATACAGGATATAAGGAGTAGATCCACCAGAGAGAATTAGCATAGTATCAGGACCAGCTGTATAATTTGCAGGGTCCCTTACAAAATGAAAATGCAGGGCAACTTCAAATTAAGACTTTGAAGGTTGTGACAGCAGAGCAAGCACAGGACTCTGCAGAGGCCACATGCCCTTGAAAACAGTTTTGCATACTATGGAGGACAAGGGAAGGATTTGTTAAGGAGTGTAATTTTAGTGGAGATCTGAAGGATGGGTGTGTGTTAGGTAAGCAACTTCAGACTTGCATTTTCATTTGCTATTCCCCTTTGGGCCTAATACTGTTAATTTGTCAACATTTATCAGCCTTCTGTGTTAATACCAAGAGATAATGCAGCTTTTTCAGTCTTGGTCAGGGTGTTGGTGAAAGAGGGATACAGATGTGTATTGCCAGGTCAGTTTCATCTCCATCTGAATCAAAAAGAAAACAAAGGCCCAATTTTTATGACTCACAAGTTTTAAAAATCAAAATTTGTAAATTTCAGTCATTCTTTCTTAACTACTTATAGGAGTATACAGGCCTTGGAGTTTGTAGTCTTGGATCTACCATTACAAAGGTGCTCTTGGATGGAAGCTTTCTAGTCTGGGAAAAATATAGTTAAGATGCCTTTTAGTTTGACGGTTTTAAACTACCAATAATAATACTTCCTAATTTTCTTTAGTAAAAACACAATACATTTTATCTCAGTCTGCTTTTTTGGAACATAAAGTCACAGTGTTGGCTGAATTGCTGACAGCATAAATACACCAATAGCTGCCAAAGGCCACCTTCAACAGGCAATCTCTTTTCTTAAACAACCATATTAAATCCCTAAGGTGACCAGTGCTATTCCACTCTTCTGTTAGTTAAAGGTCACCTCTACTAGGAACCAATTTTTGTACCTCCCTGGGGTAGATGCTTAAGACTACATTCATTGTCTATATTAACTTCTCTACTGCATCTGCTAAATATCAAAGTAATTAAAGACTTGTATAGACACTGAGTCACTTTATTCTCAAGAGACTTTTTTTTAGACCAAGAAACATCAAACAGCATAGTCTCAGAAAGGTGAAACTACAATACATTCAGATTTCTGAAAACTTTCTGCCTTATAAAATTATCCAAATGCATTATTAAACTTAAATACCTTCGATAATGGAAAATCTGTCTTGATACAGAAGACCTGGACAGTTAAGGCTATGTCGGGATAAAAAAAAAAAAAGGATGCCTAAATCTTAGACTTAAAACAACAAAAGGTTTATTTCTTTTTAGCAGCCTCCATGACATTGCTTAGCAGTACAGATGAACACAATCTCTCCTATCAAGTAGCTGTACCATCTAGAACAAGGGAAATCCTTGGTATAGCAGGGACGGTGGGGAAAACATTTGAGGATCACTAAAAATTTCTGACCTGAGAGCGACACACATTGTTTACAAGCCATTGCCTAGAAATAGATATATGGCCCCATCTAAATGCATGGGTTCAGGGAAGTATAATCTTCTATGTGCTCAGAAGAGGTGAACTCTATGGAGTCTTGATCGCATTTCCATACAATAAAAAGCTGCTTATCAAAGAGTCTGTCTAAAACTTTTGGTTTTCTTATAAGTTCAAAGTATATTAACATAGGTGAATTCTAGTAGTTTAGATGACCAAAAATACAAATCAGTGCTACCAACTCTTAATATGTTAGCTTTGACTTGAAAGATCATGATGTCTGATTTAGTTGTCATATGTGTTTGTTTCTATATTGTTGTTATTTCTTATTTTGTTAGCTAAATGTTGATTGATTTCCTGCTGTTTCCAAGAGACCATAATGAAAGCATTATCTCTTTCTTCAAAGAGTTTACAATAATCATTGAACATCAGTTAGGCCCATAAATAAACATGGTTCTCAAATTCACACATCCTAGAGGAATCATATTCTGTTTCACCCATATACAATGGCTTTTTGATAGCAGGTCTTAAATTAGGAACAAATTATATTTTCTTCACATTATGGCATATGAATACATCATCTCAAGATGAATATTTGCCAAGATATTAGAGGAAATTCAGAGCTCTTGAATGTGAAAATAAGATATTAGCATTATTCATAGGTACCCTGGTAACCTGCAGCCATGAGCAAGTAGGATTGTTATATAGAAGGGCAAAGTTTCACAACTAGATAGAATTCTGCCAATACTAAATGCGGTATCTAAAGTATGAGGTGCTTTTTGATTAGCAATATAGAACCCATTCTCTTTAGGAAACTAGAATTATGGAACATAAAATGTATAGGGTTTTGGATGTAAAGCTATCTATGCATTATCCACAGTTTTTGAAACCATACACACACCATCAATAATTTGAAAGTGGCTATAGGGGTTAATAATGTACCTCCTCTCTGTTCTTTCATTTTGTATCTTTTGAATACCTACCATGGAGCAGGCACTCTGACAGGAATTCAGTAGATAATGGAAAATAAAACACAATTTCTAACTTTGGGGAACTTTTGGTCTGTTGGAAGAAATAAAACACAGCGTGGTAAATTCTATGCTAGAGCTAATAGAAGGTGCTACAGGAGCTCAGAACAGGAAGTGGAAGTGTGGGTGTATGTGTATGTATTTTGTGTAAGGGATAGTCATGGAATTTATAGAAGTCAGGCAAATTAATGAGACAGGAAGAAAGTGTCCATAAAAAGAAACTCATGAGAAGACCTTGATACATGACAGAGTATGATATGGTCAGAAACGAAGAGAAATTCAGCAAAAAGTATAAAAAGTGAATGGGGAGGACTACAAAATGAGAACATGGGGAGAGACAGAGGCAAAAATCCCAAAGGTTTTAAGTCATTTGTAGTTAAATCCAAAAAGCAGTGGCCCTGACGATTACCTGAAAGTGCTGGAGGAGGAGGGTTACACAATCAACTGGGTTTTGGAAACCATGTTCTGGGTATGGCAGATTGGAGGGCAGCAAGTTAACAAAAGGAAATCAGTTGATGCACATTTATCCAAGAAGAGAATGATTACCCTGGAGGAGAATAGATGCTGCAGACAGAGAGAGTGAATGAATCAAAGAGTCCTTCGGGAGACAGAATGGGGAGCACTTAGTGACTGATTTCATGCAGGGGTAAGAGGGAAGAAAGGTAGAATTAAAGAAGGCTCCCAGATTCCTAATACCAGCAACTAGGTAATGGTAATGTGATTTACCCATGTGGGGATGATAAAAGTATATGGGGGTATGAGAAAGGGTAGGTAGATATAAGCTTTGTTTATTTTTAAGTTTTGTTTTAATTCCCTCACCCAATGTTCACAAGTGTACTCCTTAATCCCTATCAGGTATTTCACATCCCCTGGCTCTAGTCTGGTAACCTCTGTAGTTAACAATCTGTTTCTTTGCCTCTTTTTTCCCCTTTGTTCATTTGTTTTCTTTCTTAAATTGCACATATAAGTGAGATAATATGGTATTTGTCTTTGACTTATTTTACTTAGCATTATAATTTCTGGGCCCATCCATGTGGTTGCAAATGGAAAGGTTTCATTCTTTTTCATGGCTGGGTAATGTTCCATTATGTATATATATCAGCTCTTTTTCATCCACTCACCAATTGATGGACACTTGAGCTGTTTCCATGTACTGTAAATAATGCTACTATAAATAATAAGTAGAATAAAGTAAAATAAGCCTTACTGTAAAATAAGGCTACTGTAAATAATGCTGCTATAAACATAGGGCTGCATGTATCCCTTTGAATTAGTGTTTGTGTAGTCTTTGGGTAAATACCCAGTAGTGCAATTGCTGGATTGTAGGGTAGTTCTATTTTTAACTTCTAGAGGAACCTTCATACTGTGGCTATACCAGTTTACATTCCCACCAAGAGTGCGTGAATGTTACCTTTTCTTCATATCCTTGCTAATACCTGTTTTTTCTTGTGTTGTTGATTTTAGCCATCTGACAGGTATGAGGTGACATCTCACTGTGGTTTTGATGTGCATTTCCCTGAAGAGTGATGATGAGCATCTACATGTGTCTCTTGGCCATCTGTACATCTTCTTTGAATAAATGTCTGTTATGTCTTCTCTCCATTTTTTTTATAATTGTTTGTATTTCTGTGATGTTGGTTGTTATTTTTCCTCTCTCATTTGTAATTTTATTTATTTGAGTCCTTTATCTTTTTTTCTTGGTATGTCTGGCTAGAAGTCTATAAATTTTACTGATTTTTTTTTTATTTTTAAGAAATAGCTCCTGGTTTCATTGATTTTTTTTTTAGTTTCTACGTCATTTATTTTTGTTCTAATATTTATTATTTCCTTCCTTCTGCTGGTTTTAGGTTTGGAGATTGTTTTTTATAGCTCCTTTAGGTTTAAGGTTAAGTTGTTTGAGATTTTTCTTGCTTCTTGAGGTAGGCCTATATTGCTATAAACTTCTCTCTTAGAACCACTTTTGCTGCATCCCAAAGGTTTGGAACTCTTGTGTTTTCATTTTCCTTTGTTTTATGTACTTTTTTTATTCTTTTATTTCCTGGTTGACCCATTTATTCATTTTTTAGTATCATGTTATTTAACCTCCATGTATTTGTGGTCTTTCCAGACTTTTTCTTGTGATTGACTTCTAGTCTCATAGCACTGTGATCAGAAAAAAATGCATGGTATGATTTCAATCTTTTTTGAGGCTTGTTTTGTGGCCTAATATGTGATATATTCTGAAGAATGATCCATGTACACTTGAAATAATGTGTATTCTGCTGTTTTAGGATGGACTGTTCTGAATATAACTGTTAAGTCCATCTGGTCCAGTGTGTCATTCAAAGCCATTGTTTCCTTCTTGACTTTCTGTTTATATGATCTATCAATATAAGTGGGGTGTAAAAGTCCCCTTATTATTGTTTTATTATTATCAAATAGTTCCTTTGTTATTAACTGTTTTATGTATTTGGGTGCTCTCATGTTGACTGCATAAATATTTACAATTGTTAGTTCTTGTTGGATTGTCCCTTTATTATATAGTGTCTTTGTCTCTTGTTATAGTCTTTGTTTTAGAAAATTTTTTTAATGTTTATTTAGTTTTGATACAGACAGAGAGAGACAGAGCACGAGTGGGGAAGGAGCAGAGAGAGAGAGATACACAGAATCCAAAACAGGCTCCAGGCTCTGAGCTGTCAGCACAGAGCCTGACTTGGGGCTCGAACTCACAAACTGTGAGATCATGACCTGAGCCAAAGCCAGCCGTTCAACTGACTGAGGCACCCACGCACCCCACAGTCTTTGTTTTAAAGTCTAGTTTGTCTGATATAAATATTGCTACTCCACCTTTCTTTTAACATCCATTTGCATGATAAATGTTTCTGTTTCACTTTCAATCTGCAGGTGTCTTAGGTCTAAAAATAGTCTCTTGTAGGCAGCATAAGATGGATCTTGTTTTTTTTTCCCTCCATACTGCCACCCTATGTTTTTTAATTGGAGTGTTTACTCCACCTACATTTAAACTAATGATTTATAGATATGTATTTATTGCTGTTGTATTACTTGTTTTGTGGTTGTTTCTGAAGATTTCTCTGATCCTTGTCTTTCTCCCTTTCATGGTTTGCTGGTTTTCTTTAATGGTATATTTAGATTTCTTTCTCTTTCTTCTTTGCATATTTATTAGTGGTTTTTGATTTGTGGTTACCATTAGGTTTCTTCTGCTTATAGCAGTCTATACTAAATTGATGGTTGTTTTAGGTTTGAACCCATTCTTTACTCCTCTTCCCCTCATGTTTTAGGTATATGGTATCATATTTTACATACTTTTATTGTGTGAGTTCCTTGATTGATATTTTATAAAAATATTCATTTTCACTGCTTTTGTGTTTTCTACCTTTATACTGTCACTTTTGGTCTTTCCTTTCCACTCAGAGTGCTGTTTGATATTTTTTGCAGGGCTGGTTTAGTGGTCATGAACTCATTCTGTTTTTGTTTGTCTGGGAAGCTATTTATCCAGGAAGGCTATCATTCATAATAGAATGAGAGAGAAGGAGTATTCTTGGCTGCAGATTTTTCCCATTCAGTACTTTGAATAGATCATGCACTCCCTTCTGACTTGGAAAGTTTCTGCTAAAAAAAATCCCCTGATAGTTTTATGGGGTTTCCCTTGTATGTACCTATCTTTTTTTTTTTTTTTTTTTTTTTTTTGTCTTGCTGCTTTAAAATTTTTTTCTTTATCACTGTAGTTTGCCATTTTAATTATAATATGTCTTGGTATGGGTCTGTCTTTGGTGATTTTTGTCAGGGGTTCTCTGTGAATCCTAGATCTGGATATTTGTTTCCTTCCCCACTTTGGAAAGTTTTCAGCTACAATCTCTTCTAATAAATTTTCTGCCCCTTTTGTCTCTTCTTCTGGGACTCCTATAATGTGAATTTTTATTAAATTTGATGGAGTCACTTAGTTCCCTAAATCATTTCTCATTTTGTGTAATTCTTTTTTCTCTCTTTTGTTTAGCTTGATTACTTTCCTTTACTTTGTCTCTAGGTCATTAATTCATTCCTCTGTTTCTTTCAGTCTATTCATTCTATCAAGCGTGTTTCTCATTTTGTTTATTAAGTCCTTTATCTCTGCTATGTTATTTCTATTGTCTCTCTTATGGTCCTCACCCCTGTCTTCTACTCTTTTCAAGTTCAGTGAGTATCTTTATGACAATTACTTTAAATTTTGTATCAAGCATGTTACTTATTTCTGTTTCACTTACATTTCTGGCTGAGAGCTTGTCCTTTTATTTGGGACCAATTCCTCTGTCTTCTCATTTTGTCTAGTCACTGCCTGCTTCTCTGTGTTCAGAAAGTTAGATTGTTTTTGAGGATAATGCCTTATGAAAAAGATGTCCTATAGTGCCCTGTAGTATGTAGTACCCCTTATTCCCCAAGGCCTGGCACTTTAGGGAATGTCTCTAATGTGTGCTGTGTATGTTCTCCTGTTGTGTCCTGGCCACTTCATCCTTCAGGCCAGTCATCTGCAGAAGCTCTCTTTGCCTGTTGTGGGAGGTGCTTGGTCCCTGGCCTGAATGCGGTGAATTTTAACTAAGTGAGCTCTAGTCTGCTTATGAGATGGGACCTGTCATCACTGCCACAGCAACTGAGGCCCTGCAAAACTCTCTGGTTGGGAGATGCAATGTGGGCAGGTTTTTCTGGAGAAGGGAGCCCATTGCACTGGGACTGAGGCAAACATGCCTGGGTAGGGTGGATTCACTAGATGGCAGGAGCTGGGGGGGAGTGGGGGGGTGGTGTAAGCAAATTAGATAGTGAATGTAGACCCTACACTGGTTCCCACAGATGGCCCTGTGCTTATGCTGAGGGGTGAGGGGAAGGAAATGGTGCATGCGGATTCCTTTATTCCTGGAGGGGTTTCTCCGTGAACACTGCATCTCTGGGATATGCTCTGAGATGAGCAAATAACTTCCCCACTGTGTGCCTCAGGTGTTCTTCAGATCACTGTTTCCATGCTATATGTCTGTAGTCTGTTGGCCCTGGCTTCTCTCCAAGAGCAGCCCAAGTGCCCTCCAGGCTATCTCCAGGCCAAGCCAGCTGACCTTTAGAACTCTAGGCTTTAAAGCCCCACTGGTCACTAGAAGTCATGAGATTCAGGCCTTCTCCCTTTCTAAGCCAATTGCTATTGGGATTATTTTTTCCTAAGCGCTCTCCTATGTGTTGGTTTGTCTCTCACTCTTCTCTGTGATTGCTAAGATTTGGTAACCTTCAGAATGGTTCTAAAGTCTACCTAACATAAATTCCCACTTAAAATAAGTTTCCATTCCTGGTTGTTTTACAATTTTAGTGCCATTTTCAATTACCATTTTATATTTTAATAACATTAAATATAAAAGTGGTATCTCTGTTTAGAAAACCAGATTAACCATCACAATAAATCTGCAGCCAGTAAAAACACGAGCTATTCATAACTTACTAAGGTGTTTCTGAGTGGTATTCAGAAAAACCTTAAACTGGTAAGTGTTTTTCTTAGGGCAACATTGTCATTTGGACTCCTAAAATGAACTTTAAAAAGGTGATAATAACATAACCCTAGTACAACTGATTGTTACTTTCTACCAAATCTGTCAAAGAGCCAGAGGTTATTACTCTTTGCTGATTTAAAATTTTTATTTTAGTTATTCCAATGGACCTAATCCTTGGTGTCTGCAATATAAAAATTCTGAAGAAAGTATTACAATTGACTGTTAGTCATAAATGTCAATCATAGAAATTTTGTAGGAATCACAATATCTTCTGAAAGAAATCTAGGAATAATGTCATAATAAATAACACTCAAATGAGAAAATAAAACTTCTTTAAGCTTAATTGTCCTTGTCAGAATAAAATATGGATTTCCTATATGGCAGAGTTCTGAACTATAGACAAGACCAGATACATATTCCGTCAAAAAGATGTAACCAGAGAAAGACAAAAGGGGTCATTACCTAGTGATCCAATGTAACAGGACTTTTAAATATGCTCAAAAGATATATTTGAGCAACTGGTTTGATAGGTTTATTCGGTTATGTAACGTACATTTAGAGGAATTATTATCTTTCCCATTGGTCTCTGTTTATTTTGTTTGAAAAAAAAAATGTCTCTTCATGTTAATTTATGAAGGTTTTCAACAAGGTATGAGAATCTTTTAAAAACATGTTTTTAATGTTTATTTATTTTTGAGAGAGAGACAGACAGAGTGTGAGTGGGGGAGAGGCAGAGAGAGAGGGAGACACAGAATCCGAAGCAGGCTCCAGGCTCCACACTATCAGCGTCAGAGCCGAATGTGGGGCTTGAATGCAGAAGCTGTGAGATCATGACCTTAGCTGAGGTCAGACGCTTAACCGACTGAGCCACCCAGGCGCCCCAATATGAGAATCTTTTTAAAGATGGCTATAGTTGGGGCACCTGGGTGGCTCAGTCGGTTAAGCGGCCGACTTCAGCTCAGGTCATGATCTCGTGGTCCGTGAGTTCGAGCCCCGCGTCGGGCTCTCTGCTGACAGCTCAGAGCCTGGAGCCTGTTTCCAATTCTGTGTCTCCCTCTCTCCTGACCCTCCCCCGTTCATGCTCTGTCTCTCTCTGTCTCAAAAATAAATAAATGTTTAAAAAAATAAAAAAAATAAAGATGGCTATAGTTGATTTGGTAAGGAAAAATAAGTACATGTGCAACGATGGGTCCAAGTCTCTGACATGGAAAAATACAGGAATGAAAGGCCAGCAGAATCCAGGCTTGGGGGTTCCAGAATGCTCTAGCAGCTGCTGTCTCATTCATTGAAAATACATCATCTCAAATAACTTGTGTTTTGATCTTCCTGATCTCGTTATCAAGTTCTGTTTGGTGGTTAAAGTACATTTGTAAAGAAACAGATTTAAATACTTGTGTTGACAGATATATTAAAAGTAAATGCCATATAACTTTAAAGCCTGACCTGGCTGGTTGGGTAGGTTCTAGCTGGTTTTAAAATTTAAGGTAGAATTTTCATTTTTTCATGACAGAAAGTGAAATTTGGATGAGTTGAATGCACTTTTTGTCCTCTTCCTAATGAAAAGTATAGCTCATAAATTAACTTATTCAGTGTGTTCTTTTTTAATAGTAGTTTCCTTTAATCAGTAACTGCAAGCTCAGACTGAACATTTTATAGCATATGACAAGACCCTTGCAGTACAAATGAGCTTTGAGGACTGAATCAAGACAGATGCTTAGGTACATTATTTAATAGTCTTGCTGTAGAGGGTGGTATGGTAATTGCACAATTCTTGATAAAAGAAGAGACTGATTCAAATATCCTGTATAAATTAACCTTTTCTACATAAGCTGTATCAAGAACATAGGACTTTAAATAACGACTATCTGCTCTTGATTCATTGAGTCAGCAATTTGATCAGGACCATTCTTTTGCTGGTCTTTTTTGCCTTGCCTACTCCTGTGGCTTCAGTCTGCTGGCAGTCTGGGAGGAGGTAGGTTAATCTTGGATGGCCTCACTCACATACCTGGGGTGGATGCTGGCTGCTAGTTAATGCTAGTTGTTGGCCATAGTGCTATCAGTGGTTCAACATCCTGTTTTTGCCTAATCCAGGCTTCATTACACAGTAGATGTTACAAAGTTCCTTTAGAGGAGCAAAACAATAATAGCCCTCATGTGTAATTGTTTTCAAGCCTGTGCTTTAGACCCTTTTTCTTAAATGTCAAATTTGACAAAGCAAGTCAAGGAGTGGAGAGACTCCAACTTTTGATGGGAAGAGCTTCAAGGTAACATTGCAAAAGGGCACCTCTACTGGGTGGGAAGACTTTGTGGACATTTTTGTACTCTACCCTAGTCCCTGTTAGGGACTTGGGACTCTCCATACTCTCATACATTGGTGACATACTGTTATTCCCCATCTTTTCCAGCACTCTATATTATTTATCTTTTAATTTCAGTCATTGTAGTGGCAATTTAATGATATTTCACTGTGGTTTTCATTTACCTTTTGTCTGAGTTGAGAAACTAATGTTGAGACCCTTTTATATGTCTGCTGACCATTTGTCATGCTTTTAATTTTTTGATGTGTATGATACCTACCTACATACACATGCATAATTCTGATGTATTGCAAATGTATTCATCCAGTTTGTGTACTGCCCATTCTCTAATTGCCTTTTAATAACCATAGGTTCTTAATTATAATGAAATAAAATTTTTCAATCTTTTCCTTTATTACATTCCAATTATAAAATCTTTGCCTGCCCCAAAGTCACAAAGATACGTATAGTCCTGTTTTCTACAAATTTTTCTGATTAACCTTAGGTATTTTGGCCTATAAATTCATCATGAATTATTTGTTTTGAATAACAGGGATCATGAGTCATTACTTTTGGCCGTAGTTATCTGTCTGATACAGTATTGAACAGGACATCTTTGCCATAGAATTGAAAAATTGCTGTGTCTGTAAATAGCATGTGTATATACATACATGGAACATTTTGATAAATTAAACACTTTAAAATAGGAAATGCAGATATTTTTGAATTCACAATGAAATTAGCATTATATTTTAAGATGATAATAATAGAAATTAATACAAAGCAGGATACATCAAACTTCAAGAAATATATTCACCATGAATATATTTGGATTTTTCTGCCAGACCCTATAATGTGATGTTTCTCAAAGTGAGGTACAAAGACCATCTGCATCAGAATTATCTGAGACACATGTTAAGCTGTAAATATATATGCTATGGACATGTGTGCTCTTTGTCAGGACTGTAGAACCTGTCAGAATCTTTGTGGATGAGACCTAGATGCCTGCATTTTAAACCTGTCCTATTGGTGATACCCATAAATTTTTAAAAAATTTTTTAACATTTATTTTATTTTTGAGAGACAGAAACAGAGCATAAGCCTGGGAGGGACAGAGAGAGGAGACACAGAATCCGAAGCAGGCAGACTCCAGGCTCTGAGCTGTCAGCACAGAGTCTGACATGGGGCTCCAATTCATGAACCACAAGATCATGTCCAGCCAAAGCTGGACACTCAGCCGAGCCATCCAGATGCCCTGATACCCATAAATTTAAAAAAGAAGCTCACCCTTATGTTTTAACACTTCCCTGCTGTTGTGATACAGAGGCTGACACTTTCAAGAAACATTGGCTTCCCTATTATGTTCTTTGATGCATATGTACACGACTACCCATTCTGTGTACTCTTTTTCCTTTTATGGCTCAATGTTTAATAGCGTATGACTTATACTTTATGGCTTAGCAATCCTGGGCCATATGGGATTCCCACTCTCCACCACATGCCACAGTGCAGGATGACCTCTCTAACTACCTCCTCTGATCCCCTCCCGCAGTTCTAGTCTCCCCACCCTGCCCCTTGCAGCTCTAACTACTATTATCAATTTGCTACACATTTTTGTTTCCCAGGGCTGCTATACCAAAAAAAAAAAAAAAAAAAAAAAAAAAAGGCTGACTTAAAACAATGAAATCTTTTTGTCTCCCGTGTTTGGAGGCTTGCAGTACAAAATCAAGGTGTCACTAGGACCATGCTTCCTCTGAGACCGATGGGCGAACCCTCTCTTGCCTCTTGATAATTTCTGGTCATTTTCTGGCAATGTTTGGCACTCCTTGGCTTATAGATGCATCGCTTCTATGCTTCCTATGTGCTCATCTCTTTACATAGCATTCTTTTCATAACACCAATTCTGTTGGATTAAGGGCCTACCCTATCCAGTGTGATCTCTTCTTAAGTAATTATATGTGTAAAGGTTTTATTCCTAAATAAGTTTATATTCAGAGATATTTAAATTTAGGATTTCAACATACCTTTTCTTGGGGGACACAATTCAATCCATGATAGTCTCCTTCAAAATTTTTTCTCATACTTTGTTATGAATTCTTTAAATGACTAAAAATAAAAATAAATATAAAGCATGATGACATTATGGTTATTGTTTGGGGAAAAGGAATTTTCTTTTGAATAAGAAAAAAGTCATAAATAAAAAGATTGATAAATTCGTATCAAAATTAAAATTTCAGTATGAAAGAAACTTTGTAAGTTTCATATGGAGTATGCTCTTTTCCAGGAAAAGACTGCCAACAATTCAATACAAATTAAGACAATTGGAAGACATTAGGGCCAAAATATTCAGAGAGGGGGAAATACAAATGGTTAAAACAATGTGCTTTCTTTATAGTCCTGACTTGTGTAGTCTCTTCCCTTGGCCTCAGTGTCCATGTCCCAGCTTGTCCCCTGTCCTTGCTCTGACACCTGCAACCAATTCGTACTATCCTTAACTACATCTTTTTGATTTCTTTCAGACACCATTTCGTGAAGCTTCTTACTCCCCTGTCTTCTGCCCGCATGATGCCCTGTGCATATCTTTCTCATGCTTTTCTTGTTGTAACATGGTGTTTGCCTTCCCCCTTAGATTCCTAGTTCCATGAGAACAATGTAATTTGTACTTTAATGACCAGAACAGAAATTATACATAGATGAATTTAGAGGACCTTGTGCTAAGTGAAATCGGTCAGACACAGAAGAACAAATACTGTATGATCTCATACGTGGGAACTAAAAAAGCAGAACTCCTAGAACCAGAGAGTGGAACGGCGGTTGCCAGGGGCTGAGGAATATGGAAAATGGAGAGATGTTGGTCAGATTTGCAAACTTTCAGTTATAAGCTGAGTAAGTTCCGGGAGATGTAATGTTTAGCATGGTGACAATGGTTAATACTGTATTGCATGCTTGAAATTTGGTAAGGGAGACGGTAAATGTTCTTACCACACACAGAAAAGGTAACTATGAGAGGTGATAGATATGTTAGTTAGCTTGATTATGGTAATCACCTGACAGCATACACCTATAATTATCATGCTATACACCTTTAAATATATACTACTTTTATTTGTCACTGATACATCATAAAGCTGGAAATAAGAAACAAATAAAGTGCACAAATGAAGTAGGAAAAGAAAACAGGACTTATACTCTTTAATACAAATGTTTGGACTTAATAAATCATTCACCGTGGTGCTCAAAGTCTGATATAAAGAATAAGTTTATATTTCAGTGCCAGAAGAATATAGGTAAGTTATTTTATTGGACACTGAGAACTGGAGCATCTAGCTACCTATTTCCCCTCATTTGCCAAGAACTTCTGAACTAAACATGATACTGTATGAAGTAGTAACTACTAGATATATGTTTAGGAACATCCTAAAGGAAGTGTATAAAAATATTAATTTGGATCTTCCTTCTTAAATTCAGTATAGAGTATAAGTGTAATACAACATGCCAGAATTCCACATCTTCTTGTGTTCTGAAAATGCTTCTTCTGAAAATAGGAATGAGAGAATTGATTAGTATCACCATGCATGAGTAACCTGTGAGTCACTGCAGGTAGCAAATGTAGGTTAGTATCAGAACAATAAAATCAGAACATCAAATGTAATTGATATTTCAGGTAAAGAGAATAACAAAGCAAACACAGATGTGTTTTGCTTTTTTCTCCAATGAATTAAGCTGAAAAATGTTATGATTATGAACTCCTTGTTCTGTGCTCAAAAAGAAATGCTTCACAGACAACTTTCTCTGTCCTGAAATTCTTTCTCTCCTATTCTGAATCTTGTATTCTAGTTTTGACCGAGTTGGGCATAACTCCTGGTGCACACATAGGTGGGAAGTTGATCTCCTCACAAGTCTATTAACTCTCTTGAAGTCATATTAGTGTCATGGATATTTATTCCCCTCTTTGTAAACAAAATAAGTTCCAGCTTGAGACTGCTGGGAAATTAAGCTTTGTATTTTATAGTTGCTTTGAACATGAGTTGATAATTAATACAGAAGAAATACCTACCTAAAGAGATTTCTTCGTGATGGTGTTTTCAGAAGGACTGTCAATACTCAAAGTGATACTACCAAATGTTAAACATTCCAAAAGAATTGAAGAAATGTATTTCATCCTAGCATGCACCAAGCCATGAAAAAAGTGAGGTGTATCATTTAGGGTCAGGTATGATAGTTACTGTTCCTGTGGTTGTTAATCACGGCACTAACTGCAGTTTAAGAATTTCCGTCCTCCATGTTTGTTCCTCAGGACTTTTTCTTTCTTTCTTCCTTTCTTTTTTGGTGGATTTTTTTATATCTAGGGGAAAAATAATGTACATTTCTTATCACTAAGCTTCTTAATTTCAAGAACTCATTCCGGCTAAGGTATCCAGCTGGGCTACATTGGATGATAAGGCTCACACTAATTCACCTGCAGCATCTTGATAAACAATCTTTAATGATGGATGAAGGGAATTTAGTTTTCACCTGACAGGGAAGCAAGTCTTCAGGCTGTTAATAAGTGCTATACAAACTAAAGTGCAGTTAAATAGAACTGTGAAAATAACATTTGGTAATTTGCGTAAGAGCCAGCGTTTTCCTGGAGGCCTATAGAAAAAAATTCTCTTAATTCAGTCATTGCATCTGACTAAATATCTCATTAATTTGCACCAAGCAGGCAATAAATTTGTGAAAATAAAACCGATTGGTATGAAACTAAGAAAACAATCTTGTAGTATTCTAGTAGTATACAATAACTCAAAATAGACTAACAAAATATCAAGTATGTGTCTTCTAGAGATCCTGCTTTAATCAAATGAAACATTTGTAGCTAACATATGAAATACTTACGAAAGACAAGAAAGTTAGAGATAAATAACTTATCTCCTGATCACTTTTACCCTTTTATTTTGCTCGCTAAAAGCCTTTGTTAAGGAGAATGCAAAGGTAAACCTCATCTAAAACAGGACTTAATTATTTTTTTGAATCCAAAGTGATTATTCTTCACTTTTTGGGAGACTATGTAAAATTTTAATGTCATTTATTATAACCTAACACTCCTAAATAGTGTTTGAGATGGTTGACAAAAAAGGAAAGGAAAAGAAGAAAAAAGAAAAGAAAAGAAAAGAAAAGAAAAGAAAAGAAAAGAAAAGAAAAGAAAAGAAAAGAAAAGAAAAGAAAAGAAAAGAAGAAAACGCTGGCAACAAAGAGTTTTTGCTAGCATTGTAGTTTAAATACAAAAAACCAGATGCTGTGACCACAGGAGTATATAACTGCTACTGATTGACCTTAACACCTTTATTGACTTTGGTAGTTCAAGGAGATTCAGAAACTGTGATGAGTTGTAGAATAAATTGTAAGCAAAAACACAATGGTTGTATAATAAAGATAAATGCTTTTCTGAAGTAGGAAATAGGCTTCTAACAAGCAGCACTGTTGTCTAGGGCTTAGTAAGTAATAAAAAGGAACATGCTGTTAGTTATACAACAAGTAGAGATAGAGATGTAGAAATGAGCATTAATTGTATTTACCACTTATTGGATATCTTCTCTGGGTCAGGCATATGTAACACATATTACATTCTTGCTGACATCCTACATGGAACAATTTTGCCTTTATGGTTGCAGAAAGCAAGGTTCACAGAGGTTGACTTTTCAGCTAGTGAAGTTTTTTGTTTTGTTTTGTGTGTGTGTGTGTGTGTGTGTGTGTCCTCCCACTGTCTTCCAAAGTTCACAATGATCTCTGTGTTTAGAGACCCAGTATGGTGGAAAACAAAATGAAACTAACAAATTCTTTTTATCATACCACTTGCACTTGTTTCCAGAAAAGTGCATCCTTGAGTCACTAGATAAGCTCTCATAGGGCTGGGGAGGCAGCTGTTGTGTGCAGAGAAGAATCAGATTGTGAAGTTGGAAAGATGATTCCATCTTGTACAGATGAGGGTAGCAGGTAAAGGGAAGTAAAAGGCAACTAGAGAGATCTATGAGGGTAAATGGGTTATTGGATGTCACTTAAAACACCAAAAAGGTACCTAATTTTTCAGCTTATCTTATAATTGGATCTTGTTTGAATTGTACCATTGTTGCTTCTATGATACACAATGGTAATACTTTACTTGATCTGTATATTTTAAGTTTCTTACTAAGCCAACATGCCAATTCATTGTAAAATCTGTTTTTCTACTATAAATTAAGCAATACTTTTCCCTAAAAACAAAACATCACCAATAAGCAAAACAAGCAAAGAAAAGTAAACACTAGATACCAATTTAGCATTTCAAATATTTCCATTAAATAGGGAAATGGACCTATGTGCATATAAAAAATAGACACAATTTTAGTCATGTATGCCAAAGACGTTCTTTGGCTAATCTTAATAAAAATTACAAGTGAAATCTGTTACTCTTTCTTTGAACTAATTGTGATTGTTGAGAAGTTTTCTCTTGAAAATTTATATAAATGACTTTGTTGATTATGGGCTATTTCAAACTGGACCTTAAGCTTTTTACAAAGAGTACCCAACTATTCATCATTCTAACTTAATACAGGGAAGAGATATATTTTGAGTATCTTCTGTGTATTATATACATAGGCTTTCCATATGTTTGGACTTAAGTACTGTAAAATTATTTGTGTGATCCTTATAGATCCTAGTCACAAAAGATTATTTGTTTTGTATCTACTTCCAATTTAAATTCACAACTATTTATGTGGAAATAATTACATAAACACACACTTCCTAAAAATATGAGCCTTCTCAAAACAATTGGATACAAGTCAGATTAAGAGCATATAGAAGATAAGATCATGTCCAACAAATATGACAAAGCTCCAGTTTTTTCATGGAGCTGATGTTCTAGCAAGGTGGAACAGAAAATAACAAAATTATAATATAATTTGCATATGTATTACACAGAGGTAATATAGAAAAATATAAAATGTAGAACAAGATGAGGTAGAAAGCTTTGAACTGTGAGAAATGGAGATGAGTCAACAATGATTTAGGGACTAGAGGTGGCACAACTACACAGATAGTTTGCATCAGCAGAGAGGAGGAAGGCTACAGCAATAGGAGAGAGAAGGTTAAAGTTCAGCATTAGGCATTTTACATTTTACATGTCCGTCAAATCAAAATGGAGAGAAGGTCACCAATTGGGCATATGAGATTGTAGTTGAGTGTCTTTGCTTTTATCCCAGAAATAAACCCCAAGTGTATTTGATTTATTTTTGGAAGTGAATCCAGGAAGCATTGGAAAAGAAGTGGGGAAGTGAGACTGAAAAGGAAAGATTGCCAATAAAGTATAAGTCATCAAGGAAATTAATGATAGTGGGGAATTAGGACTAAAGGCCACTAGGGAACAATGGGAGCCTCTGTAAATCAAATACCCAACCAGAAGAATGAGACAGATATTCCTATATTAATTCCTGGGAGTAATTTGTTGAGACTGGCTTTCAGGAAACATTTATTCTTAGGCAACTCTGGCCTGCTATATGTGCCGGCAGAACAGGATCAGAGGCCAGAGAACTTCCTTTGGTGAACAAATGCAGATTTTGGCCATTGAAGTTCTTAGGCAGTTGAATGTCCTAAAATAGTAATACCTGAGTTGGTATGGTTACAGTGCAGACATCATCTTCAGGGAGGGAGAAAAGTCTGGGGGCTGCTAGCAATCAGCATTTCATGTCATAAGACTGGATTACATCCATGAAATAGGGAATAAGAATGGAGACAAGGACTGGCGTAGGAAGTATTTCAACCTTAAGGAATCAGGCAGATAGGTAGAACTTCAGAGGAATCCTGGAAGGAATGATCAATGAGGTAGGAAGGAAACCAAGAAGAGGGTACCCTGTCCAGGAAACAAAATGAATAAAATATATTGAGAGAGATGGAGTTTTCAGCTGCATCACTTGAACTGGATAGATAAAGGAAAATGGAAGAAGACTGGGAATTAACATGAAAGTCATTAGGGACCTTGAAAAAGCAATGTCAAGTAGTAGGGGAAGCCAGAACAAATTGGTCTTAAAAAAGAATGTAAGCAAGAAGGGAGAGAGTCTCGCCAACTTATTTGAGGATGTTGATTACAAAAAAAGGAAATGAGGCTATAGTTGGTGGTATTATGAGAAGGCAGTTGTAGTATCTGGCTACACTGGCTAGTGTTTGGTGAATATATGGAGTAATAAATGGTGAGTTAAGTGATGACCTCTTTGCTAGATGCTTTCAAGAATACAGAGACAGGGGCGCCTGGGTGGCGCAGTCGGTTAAGCGTCCGACTTCAGCCAGGTCACGATCTCGCGCTCCGTGAGTTCGAGCCCCGCGTCGGGCTCTGGGCTGATGGCTCAGAGCCTGGAGCCTGTTTCCGATTCTGTGTCTCCCTCTCTCTCTGCCCCTGCCCCGTTCATGCTCTGTCTCTCTCTGTCCCAAAAATAAATAAACGTTGAAAAAAAAAAAAAAAGAATACAGAGACAATATGGACACATTTATTCCTCCTGAGACACCTCCTCCCTTTTGCACAGTGAAGCTCAAGATAGAGGTGTATCATTGAGGGGTAGTTGATCCTCTCAGGGATCAGAGGAGATGAGTGGTTGAAAGGAATGGGAATGTAGGCATAAGCACAGCTTAGGTTCCTATGGAGGTTTGGGGTGACCATTATGGATACATACCAGTGTCAAGACAATGAGGACTGAGGCCTGGAGATGGGAGTGTGTTTAAGTGGATAAGTCAATGAGGGAGTTGTTTCTAAAAGAAAAGGAAGACACACAGTTTTGGTTTGGGAGAGCCGTAGCTTTGTACCTGGCCAAGAGGAGTTTCCAGTGTCAAGCTCAGAAACAGATGCCCAGTTCTCTACTCATAGAGAACAAAGCCCCTTACTCCCAAATCTGCATACTGGACACATCCTGGCTGAGTGAGAGGCTGGCCTCTGTTTTTAGAGAAATCTAATAGTTGAATCAGAAAATCTCATCACATGGAAGCCAGGAATGCACAAATAGAATTAAAAAATGGAGTACTTTGGCATTTATAATCTGGTCAAGAAAGAGAATAGGCTTTGCAAGAAGGAGTGAAGATGAGTAGAAGAGGTGATTTTATCAGGTAATCCTGTCCTGTTGTGTTGTTTTATTTTTAGAGTTAAAAAAAGAACTCCAGGGGCACCTGGGTGGCTCAGTCGGTTGGGCGGCCGACTTCGGCTCAGGTCATGATCTCGCGGTCCGTGAGTTCGGGCCCCGCATCGGGCTCTGTGCTGACAGCTCGGAGCCTGGAGCCTGTTTCAGATTCTGTGTCTCCCTCTCTCTGACCCTCCCCTGTTCATGCTCTGTCTCTCCCTGTCTCAAAAATAAATAAAACGTCAAAAAAAAAATTAAAAAAAAAAAAAAAAAGAACTCCAGGGCAAAGAGACCCAGTTCTGGTGTTTAGTCTTCACCTTAATCTTTGTGTGGCCTTGGGAAGTCTTGTGACTTCTTTAATCTTTTAAGACAGAGGAGAGGGAGGAAGAGAGTTTTCTCTTTAATATGAGAGCTATAACAATATGCTTATATGGTGATGGAAATGATCTCATAAATATGACACTTGTTTTAAATTATCACCCGAAGTGGTTACCCTGAGGAGGCAAGTTTAGAAAAATTGTATTAGATTCTTTCTTTTTTTTTTTTAAGTTTTAATGTTTATTTTTGAGAGAGAGAGAGAGATAGAGCACAAGTGGGGAAGGGGCAGAGAGAGAGGGAGACACAGAATCAGAAACAGGGTCCAGGCTCTAAGCTGTCAGCACAGAGCCGGACGCAGGTCTCAAACCCATGAACTGCGAGATCATGACCTGAGCCAAAGTCGCATGCTTAACTGACTGAGCCACCTAGGCGCCCCTGTATTAGATTCTTTCTTGAACTAAACATTTATATTATCAAATTAGGCTGGTTAAACCTTGATTTTCCAATTTTCTCCTTTTCCATCCTATCTTCCTTTCTTCTATCCCTCCTTCCTTCTGTAATAATGTATTGAGTACATACCATGAGGCAGGACCTTTACTAAGGACTAGTGCATAAAAGGATAGCTATACCATTTCCTTAAAGAGCTTTTGACATTCAAGAACAAGAATAAAACAAACAATTGAAATAAGTAATTTGTGGTCTGAAAGCCAGAGGAGGAAAAACAAGTCTAAAGACTACAGAATTTGTTCCTGGAGGCTATTACTTTTTAAACAATAATATTTAACACTAGATGAGAATTACTATTGATCATCTATCAAACCAGATTTCTTTCTGTAGTGTGTCTGGATAAATGGAACGTAGCTAATATAGGTTTTGCTTCAACGCACCTGCTGATCTCCCATTGTAATTTGTATCCAAGTTTAATGAAATAATCTGATTTGAATGACCTCAGCTTGCAAAAGACTAATTTATCATCTTCCTGTGCAGCCTTGACTATAATGCCATCCTCTCGGGATATGAAAGCATTCTAAGTAAAAGGATCAAATCACAACCAAACAACTCTTACAGAAGTCAGTCAAGAGACTGCACAGTGTCAATTTAAGAAAACCTTCAAACCCCTAAGTGTTTTAAAAAAACTTCCCAAATAGCACTTTTGTGGAGTGGGGATGATCTAAATGAACATTGTTTCACACCCAATTTGTTTTGCATAGTTCATCCTGCCTTCCATGCCTATTAGACTCCAAAAATGCTTCGTGTGCAGCCTGAGAGAGGTATAAACAAACTAAGTACAGGCTTGATTGTACTATATGGTAATTGGAGCTTTGCACCTCACACAGCCTCGTTGTGGTGTGCATATTTTCTAAAAACTTAGTTTGAATGGAACTTTTCCTTTAGAGTTGGTATATACATGTACTTTAGTTTTAGATGTGAAATATGTTGTTTCGAAGAGAAGTAAGTTCAGAAAAAGATTTTTCAGAAATTCAATTGTATATGTAGGACAAATTGGTGATGTAGAAGGCTTGTGATCATGGCATAGATCATAACTATTGAATAATTTTCAGTTCCCACTTGTAATGATGTGGCCAGGAAATCAACATGTTGTTTTAGTTGGTGACATATTTGCACATATGTCAAATGATAAGAAGTAATCTATCCAGGCATCACCTTAACTACAGTGATTAGTTAAGTTCTAGTACTTCTAATGAAAGTCCTATTTTATTACTCGTTATATCAAAGCATCTAAATTTTTTGAGAGATAGGTCTTGTTCAATGCTATTTACTGCTGCTTTCCCAATACCTAGTACAATGTTGAATAGTCAAAAGAGTAGAATTACTTGCCTTTGGGCAAAAGCTTTCAATCCTTCAACCTAATATTAATATTAGGTTTTTCATAGATGTCCATGATCATTGAAGGACATTTTCTTCTATTGCTAGTGTGCTGAGAATTGTTTTTATGAATAAATGTTGAATTATTTCAAATACTTTACTATAGCTATTGAAAAGATCATATGGCTTTTCTGCCTTACTGTATTAATATGGAAATTACATTGAGTGATTTTCAACTTATAGACAAACCTTGTGTTGCTGGAATAAGCTTCCAAATGGTTATGTCTTTGTACAAATTGCCAGATTCATTTGCTACATTTCATTAAGGGTTTTGTGTGTATGTTCATGAGGTATATTGGAATGTAACTTTCTTATAATATATTTATGAAATTGCCAAGTTTTGATATCAGAGATCTAGGGATAAGCTATCCTCTCTTTTCTGAGAGTTTTTATAAGATAGATGTTATTTCCTCCTTAAACATTGGGTGAAATTCACTGCTAAAGATATCTCGGCCTAGAGATTTTTTGCATGAAAATTTTTAATTACAAATTCAAATTCTTTAATAAATATAAGGACATTTGGATTTTCTACTTCTTCTTGTGTCAGTTTTGGTAATGTCTTTTTCAAAGAATTTGTACATTTCCATGAAAGTTGTAAAATGTATTGGTATGAAGTTCACAATATTCTCCTATATTCTTTTAATGATTATAGAATCTGTAGAAGTAAATATTCATTGAAAGCTGAATAAATGATTAAACCGTAGAAATTTAGCCAACTTTTTTCCAACTTGTCCACTGTTTTTTAAACTTTTTTTTAAAGCAAAACAAAAACAAAGAAACTTTTGATCAGACAGAAAACTTCCTCAGAAATTTTAAAACATTTAAAAAAGGAATATGTAAATATGGATGAAAGGAAAACAATTTTGAGAAAACATGAGCTTCTTTAACTGGCTCCTCTTCCCTCCCCCCCTCTATTCCTAGTGTGACAACTCAGAAGATAGTCCCCCATTTATGAAAACTTAAGAGTTCAGCTGAATATGTTTTCATAAATCACTGAACTGTACTGTAAGCTTATTAACTGCAGAATGAAATATTATTCATCTTTGCATTCTTCATAATACTTAATACAGTGCTTTGCATCTAGTGTTCAATAAATGTTTCATTCATGAACTGAGACAAGTGTATTTGACCCAGGTCAAAAAAATCAAAATAATCAATTAATCAAATAAACCATGCTTTCTGGCTTACGTAAAATCTAAGTTAGAGTTTTTTAATATAATTTCTAGAACTAAAAGACAGCCCAGCATGGTAAATCTACTTTGATATTTATATCTATATAAAGAATATTTGATTGGGTACAATATTTCCACCTTGAGGTATGACCCATATCCATGCTAATTTCCAGACTCTATAACCAAGCAGTAATTAGACAGGCAGGGGGCCATTAGGAGGTAAATTTCTTCTTGTAAATTTCTGATGTGATCAGTTTGTTTATTGAATGGGAAGCCAGGGTTTGTTGCATTATTAATATCCTGACTTATGTTTTGTATCTCAGCATGAACCTTCTTTCCGTTAGATATTTGACAATGACTGAATAAGGGCTTCCAGTTGTAATAGATAAAATATTTTATGCTTACCTTTCAACATGGCCAGAAGTTTGGCTGTGTTCTTCAAGAGGGTTCATAAAAGTATTTCCAGCTCTAAAATGTTATCATTTCATTTGCATGGGGACTAATCAACTTTCCTTCAGTCTCTTGTCACCTTCTATAATTACAAAGAATTATTCTCTTTGAGCTCCAAAACCAGAGTCAAAGATCCTCAAAAATTATTCCCTTTCTTTTTCTTTTGAGTCTATTTTCACAATCAAAGGTGCAGAGAGATTTTCAAGTTTTTGTAAGTCACACAAATAAGCAGTTTAAGTCTACAAAATGTGTAGTTCTCTGAATTAATATATAAGGGAGATGTCCCCTCTGCCTATTCTTTTATTTTAAGTTTATTTATATATTTTGAAAGAGAGAGAAAAGGCATATGAGGGAGAGAGAGGGAGAGAAAGAAGGAGAAAGAGAGGAATAGAGAGAACCCTCAAGACAATCCTGACACAGGGTCAGTCTCAGGAACTGAGAGATCATGACCTGAGCTGAAATTAAGAGTCAGATGCGTAACTGACTGAGCCACCCAGGTACCCCTCCTCTACCTATTCTTTATTTTCCAGCTGTAGCCCTATTGCAATTCAAATATGTTGGAAAGAACTTGCTGACTCAACATTTAAAAACTGAACTCCAGGGGCGCCTGGGTGGCGCAGTTGGTTAAGCGTCCGACTTCAGCCAGGTCACAATCTCGCGGTCCGGGAGTTCGAGCCCCGCGTCAGGCTCTGGGCTGATGGCCCGGAGCCTGGAGCCTGTTTCCGATTCTGTGTCTCCCTCTCTCTCTCTGCCCCTCCCCCGTTCATGCTCTGTCTCTCTCTGTCCCAAAAATAAATAAACGTTGAAAAAAAAAAAAACAACAAAAAAACTGAACTCCAGAAAATATGTTGCCAGATATTCTTATCCTTTCAACACATTTCTTTACAGAATACTAAATGTGAGGGAGGAATTAAAACATCTAGAGAAGACTTTTCCTTCTCTTTTTTCTTTCTTTTCTTTTCTTTCTTTCTTTTCTTTTTTTTTTTCTTTCTTTCTTTTTTTTTTTTTTGTCATCCTGGCAATAAATTGCTTCCATTAGACCAGTAGAAACAAAACCTTTTTTTTTTTTCAACGTTTTTTATTTATTTTTGGGACAGAGAGAGACAGAGCATGAGCGGGGGAGGGGCAGAGAGAGAGGGAGACACAGAATCGGAAACAGGCTCCAGGCTCTGAGCCATCAGCCCAGAGCCTGACGCGGGGCTTGAACCCACGGACCGCGAGATCGTGACCTGGCTGAAGTCGGACGCTTAACCGACTGTGCCACCCAGGCGCCCCAACCAGTAGAAACAAAACTTTAAACAAGATCCATAAGCAGTGACAGAGTGGATTTGTTACAGATCTTAATCAATGTTATTAATGTCATGATTGACCTCATAATTCATGTAAATACAACTGTAGTAGAAATAGAATTTGCTATATATCTCTACTCCTAACGAACCCCTGTCCTTCCTTTTTCATTCTCCTTCCTTGCTCTTGTCCCTCTTGTTTTCTCTTGTCCCTCCTTTCTTTCCCATCCCCATTTTGGGAAACAGATGCTAATCACTGGAAAGAAATGCAAGTTCTTTAGAAATGCCAACAAGACTTTTTGTCTTTGTAAACTGGAATCTTTACCTGGCTGGGAAATATCATGTTACTGGAAGCTGTGTTAATTGGTTTTACTTTGGCTGTTGATCATGGTTCTGCAATAGTCTTCCAAGTTCTATGAGTTTTCTCCAAAGAAAATCTGATTAACCTGAACCAGAGGAGTGCTACTGCATTTTTTAGCTCATATCAATAGGTGTTATCTGCACTATTACCTGGATTCAAACTTTTCTCATTTCTATTCCCCTAAAATATGAATCTCCTTAAAGGAGGTTTCTTGTTGCAGAGTCCTTGCTTCCTAACACAGCACTTCCAGAAAGGGAAGGTAAAGCTTTACTCAAGAGATTGGTGATGAAATGTTTTAAGAAGAGTTAAACTCGTGTAATCATTACACTGTATATTAATTAAGGATTCACATTTTGTGACTAGTCATGTTCTTGCTGTAGGTCCTTGTGCAAGGTACTTAAACTTTCTGACCTTTAGTGTTTTCAACTGAAAAGGGATTACAATAACACTTCGCAAGGGTGATGTAAGGAATAAATAACATGGTGTTGGTTCATAGGTGAATGCTAAAAAAATGCTCCCTATAATTACAATTTGCATCATTACTAGTATAAATTACCTGCTGAGGTCATTTTTTCTGAGGAAACAGACCCTGAAATGGAAATTTGCATGGAGAAAGTTTACTATGGAGTGCTTTCAGTAACACCTGTGAGAGAGTAAGGACTGCATGAGTGGACAGAAGGAGGATTTGCATTGAGATGCAGGTGCCCCTTGCTTCAGGTGAATACCTGGGGAGGTCTGGCACTGAGACAGTCCTTCAAAGTTGACCTCCAATGAGAAAAGGGAAATCGGTAGATGTGCTTCACATTGGGCAGTCATGGAGGTAGGCTGCCCCAAGCTGGGTGAATGAAAACTGGGGTATGACAGCTTTCTTCACCTGAACACAAATCCTGGGGCGGCACTCATTTGGGGTGTGAGCAGCCGATACTCCATGCATCCAGGAATGACATCCATGACACTGAAGGGAGAGATTGGGTAGACCATCACAGAGTCAATTACAGCTGTCCAACCAAGAGTTTATCACATGTATGAATCCATGAAACTTCTGGAAAATAATGTTAGGCAATATATAAATGAATGAAATGATGAAAGTTTTGTAAAAGTCAAAAAGTTGTTATGTAAGGAGTTTGTAGTAGTCATGTTCACCCTTAAGGAAAGGTAAAGATTTAAGACATACCTTTTAGAGGTATGGAGAAAAGGCCTGGGAAGAAAGTTCAGATCAGCAGGTGATAAGAACAAGGTGTAGGGATGGGAGTAAGGTGGGCTAGTGGAATAGTTATTTTTAAATAAACATTTGCAGTTTTAATTTTTTTTAATGTTTATTTATTTTTGAGAGAGACAGAGACAGAATGCAAGTGGGTTAGGGGCAGAGAGAGAGGGAGACACAAAATCGGAAGCAGGCTCCAGGCTCTGAGCTGTCAGCACAGAGCCCGATGTGGGGCTCGAACTGACCCGCCGGGAGATCATGACCTGAGCCGAAGTGGGATGCTCAACCGACCGAGCCACCCAGGCGCCCCAAACATTTGCAGCTTTATTGTGCACATTTAGTGACAAATATTTTGTTGATGGTAAGTTTCTAGATTCCCTGAAACTAACAGCTAACAATAACAATAACAAACACAACAACTAAATGAAAAGTTATGGCATGTCCAATTACATAGTAACTGAAGCCAGAGGCTGTAGGTCATTCTCTCTTCAGTGACGAGTAAAATGTCTTTTCTATAGATGGTAGTCAGGAAAAAAAGTTTAATAAAATAGGAGGAACTGATCCCTGCTTAGTACTTAGCATTGTAAGTGCTCAGAAGCTATGTGTCAAGTAATTAGAGTAATCAAGATGCAGTCACTGACTTTAATTAAACTTTACAGCACTGAGTAAGGAGTAATAAATTTATATGAAATAAAAGTGGAGAGGATTTAGGGCCAATCTGAATTGCATATTGATTCAGATGATAGTAAAATATATGTGTATGGACACATCAGTAATTAGCTAGTGTAAATCATTTCCAATGAGTCTTTTCTTTCAAATGCATATTCACAAAGAATATAGTGAAAAAAATGCTCAAACATTTTGTTAGTCTTAGTCATGACACTAGACATCTGCATACCTCTGAATAGCTACAGGTGTAGCATTGTATGGCCATGCTCAGTCAGCTTAATGAAGAATGATCAGAATACTTAATTAATTTTGACTTTGAATTAGAATTAGAAGTCTGAATTCAGGTAATAGGGGGCCAAGCAGACTCAGGATAAAGAAATTCCCTGGGAAAGGAATCAAGAGCTTTGTTCCAAGAGGACTGAGTTGTCTACTCATGTACTGGTCTACCATTTATCTACTGTCTGTTATATGCTAAACCTAGGAAACCAACAGCTGGGGAAATAGGAAGTGTTTATTCTTATGACCCGGAGTTTACTGGAGGGCCCGAAGCAGGGGAGGGAAACAAGTAAACATACATGCAGTTGTAAATTGTTTAGTACCATGATGGAGTAAAAAAGTGTGCGTATGTGGAGGGCAGGGAGATGCTTACTTAGGGTAATGAGGGAAGACACCTCTAGAAAAATTACCTTTAAAAAGATACTTAAAGATTAAGAACTTAGCTAATAAAAGACAAGGAAACTGGTAGGAAGAGGATGTAGGTAGGAGAATGTTCCAGGAAGAGGGAACAACATGTGAGAAGGCCCTGATACAGGAAAGAGTTTGGCATATTTGTCACATGGCAAGAGTCCACAGGTTTGTAGTGATGTAGGCAAGAGAGAGATACAAGATGAAGTGGGAAGGAGGAAGGATACACAGCCTTGGCCAGGCATTTAGATTTTAATTTATGTCATGGAAGCCAATAAGGTATTTTCACCTTAATTAATTCACATTAATTAATTCACAAATATTTTTTTTCCTTGTATCCTTTTATTTATTGCATGAAAATTACCATAATATAAATGTTCTTTTTGTATTTTGATTCACAAATATTTACTGAAACTCTTAATATATGCCCGGTAAGGTCCTTAGTCCTTGGCATACATTAGTGAGATAAAACATATATTCTAGCTTGTGTTGGAAATAAGCTTATATCTTAGTTTGTGTATGAGGGGTGAAGACAGACAACAAACAATAGGCATAATAAATAATTTTTATGATGTATCAAAAAACAACAAATTCTACTAATAAAATGAAATTCAGGGCCACGTAAATTCTGGAATACCAGGGGTAGAATGTGGAATTTATCTTTGATTTTAAATAAAGCAGTCAGGGCTGTCTTCAGTGATTAGATTATTATTTGAAAAGATGTCTTTGCTTCAGATACTTGGGTTTTCTTTAAGGCTGTGACTCTGAACTAATGGAAATACATTTTGTTATCCTTATATGATACAAACTCTGCCTCTGTATCAAGCTTTTATGTAAGCATGACTGTAACTGTGACCATTGCTTTATGCTCAGGATCCTGTTGGATTCAGTATTGCTATGTTTCATTCACTGAGCCAGTGTTACGATTCTGTTTGTGTTTGACTCTTGTCACATTGTTTGAATGTGAGATGATTTAGAAAAATACACTTTCCATGTCTTTGTAGAGGGGAAAAATTTTGTTTTTATATCCACTGGGTTACCTGAGTAAGCAGACAACCAGATTTTTTAAACAATTGGTTAATTCAGGGGCACTTGGGTGTCTCAGTCAGTTAAATATCCAACTCTTGATTTCAGTTCAGGTCATGATCTCATAGTCATGAGATTGAGCCCTGCATGGGGTTCTGCACTGATGGCTCAGAGCCTGCTTGGGATTCTCTCTCTTTCTCCCTCTCTGCCCCTTCCTTGCTCTCTCTCTCTCTCTCTTAAAATAAATAAATAAACATTATTTTTTAAAATTGGCTAATTCAGTGAAATAGCAGCAGAAAGGAAGTCAGTTGTCTGGACATTTCAGAATCTTTTCTTACCCTACATTAGCTGTATAATTCAAGCCTGGATAAGAAATAGACTGCTCCACAGAAACTTTTAAGATGGAGCTGATTAACTATTTAAGTTAAGATCAACTATTGGCTTGATGTCTATGTCTGATTAAGAACTTAATTTTCCAGGGGCGCCTGGGTGGCTTGGTCGGTTAATCGTCCGACTTCGGCTCAGGTCATGATCTCACAGTCCGTGAGTTCGAGCCCCGTGTGCTGACAGCTCAGAGCCTGGAGCCTGTTTCAGATTCTGTGTCTCCCTCTCTCTCTGCTCCTCCCCTGTTCATGCTCTGTCTTTCTCTGTCTCAAAAATAAATAAATGTTAAAAAAAAAATTTAAAAAAAAATAAAAAAATAAAAAAAAGAACTTAATTTTCCATATCATTCGGTTCCTCCTCCCCAATTACATGTGCTTATGATGATTTTTAGGATATAGCATGATTCTATGGATCTATTTAAAATATTTATATTGTCATAGTATTAGAGATGTTTAAAGTGAAATTCTTGCTAACAAGATTTGTCAGTTTAAGCCTATCTTAAATTTTAAGTCAAAGTGGCACACAGTCTTTCTTATTAATTCTTATTTTCATTTATTCAACAAACATTTATTGAATTTACCTTTACCTTATAGGCTAGGTGCTCTGGAATCAGATAAAAAAAGACAAAACTCTTACCTTGGGACCCCTACTTCAAAGAAGATGCAGAAAATTTTCTCTTCTAGAGATCATTTTCAATTGATCTGGTGAAACCCAGCTCATTCCAAAATTTTTAAAGTGATGAAGGAAGGAAAAAAGAAAAAAAATGCAATCTGGGGTAGAGAGGAAGAACACAAGATCAACCCCAGGTCTAAAGCATTTGGTTAGACAAGTTTTACCCTGTACAAGCATTGTCAATTAAGAGGATGCCTGCGTGCTGAATTACAGTTCATGCAATATAGAGAGTTCATAGAGTTCTACATTTTGTAACAGGATTGCTTCTTCTGCAACAAAGGGTGCCTTTTGCTAATTTTCAAAGAGCTGTGAATGGATTAGTGGCAACAGTGATCAGTTCTTATATTTGATAATGTTGATAGCTAATATTTATAGCCTTAACATGTGTCCAGCATCATACTTTGTGCATAATATCTCATTTTATCTGAACCACCTAATGAGGGAGACATTTTACAAGTGAGAAAACTATGGCTTAGAAAGAATGTTAACTCTTCTAAATATACCCAGCTAGTGGAGCCAAGATTTGAATCTAACCTGTGTATCTCTCCATGACTCACTGATTTTAACAACCATGTTGAAGCATGATATATACAAACATACTTGTATACACACACATGCACACACTTGAATTTGATTATCATTTGCAGCTAAAGAGTATGCAATATCTATAGACTAGCAGAGAATTCAAATGTAAAGGAATCTTGTGTTTAGAATTCAGTAATACAGAGCAGGGATAAATTGCTGTTATGGGATTCTTGGTTACACTGCTCTATTAATTTAACAGCAGACTCTGACTTTATTACAGTAAATAACATATTCATTAAAATGTTTAAACACTCATGAATGAAGAGAAGAGGCATTAGAAATGCATTCTGGTAGCATAACAAAGCAGTGGAATCATTTCACTGCATTAGGGAATTCTGGGGAGGTGATCTGCATGTTCTCAGTTTCTGACTCTTTCAGTCTGCTTTATGTTTGGCATTCAAACCTTTTCATATATACCACAGAGGCTAACTAAAGAGAGCTATTTATTTGGAGAGAAAAATCAGCAGTCTCTCAGTGGAATCAAGCAATTAAGAAGTAATGGAAGCCTTCACGAAGAAAAAGTCTGTTCTGGGTTGTTTTAGGCTAATCCACCCAGGGAAGAATTGAGCAGTCCTTCCTTCATTCACGTGGCATGGGAAAGACAATTGCATTTTGAACAGGGGAATGAAAATGCAGGTGCTTTATGAATGTCAAGTAAGACTGGTTCTGCAGACAATTTTGTTTGGGATTCTACCTTCATCGATTTAAGATAATCTGCTCTGCGTGTTCCTGACATCAGCAGTTGGGGAATTTATAAATACTGGTAATTTAAAATTTACAACGGAGTGATTTTAAGAAATAAAATATCTGGGGCACCTGGGTGGCTCAGTTGGTTAAGCATCCAACTTCAGCTCAGGTCATGATCTCACAGTTCACAGGTTCGAGACCTGGTTCAGGCTCTGTTCTGACCACTTGGAGCCTGGAGCCTGCCTGCTTTGAATTCTGCCTCACTTTCTGCCTCTGCCCCGCTCTCTCTCTCTCTCTCTCTCTCTCTCTCTCTCTGTCTCAGAAATAAACATTTAAAAAAAGAAATAAAATATCTGTAGCTAATTTTTAGTCACCCTTGGAGGTCTTTGAACAAGATCGCTGTAGGTGCACAATGTGTTATATGTGGCAGAGAACGTTGAGGTTGTTGTAATGATGTGGACTCTAAGAGCTCAGGTGATGACAGTGGTAAGAAAGAGGAAAAGACAGATGGAGAGAAAGAACATTTCATATTGATAGGGCTTCACTACTCTTAATTGAATATAAGAGGCAATGAAGAGGAAAGAGTTGGTCTTTTTCTGCAACATCCATTCACTTATTTAAGCAGTAAGTCTCTGGCACAGGGCAGTGCTGAGGTTACATGATGAAAAAATAAGACCTTGCTCATATGATGATGGCAACCTAGGTAGAGGGACACAGACTACACAGGACTAAAAGTCTGTGATGGAGATATGAAACTAACTCATGCAATAAAGGAAGGTTTTCTTCAAATAAGTAATCATGAGCTGAGGTCTTAAATACGATGAAGAGTTAACTTGGTGAATAAGAGGAAGGCTGTTTTAGACTGGGAGAAGGTCCCATATCAGGAGAGAGGATGACATGTGGAACCAAGAGAATGGGCAGAGAAAACAACAGCAGTGTATAGGCATGGGTAGGAAGAAATGGTAGGTAGAAGCTCTTGGTAGTCATTAATACTCAAATACATCCCAGTTCTTCAACTCACCATGTATAATTTCCCCTGCTTTCCTTCAGTGTGGTGTGATAACTGCTTTACAAATAAAAATCGTACCAGAAAAGATTGAGGAATTCTTAGAAGAAAATGAGGCTGGAAGTCAGCCTTGTGGCAAAGATCAGATCAAGCCATTATACCTCTCGTTAAAACTTCCAAAAAGATTGCAATTTCTCTGACTAAAAGTTTAACTGAGAGTGTGAGCCCTAGCAAATTCTTCCACTTGGATTAAAAATGGCTCAGAGCAAAGGGACCAAGGATGTTGTTCTTCCAGCTAAATCCTGATAGTTGCAAAACAATTACAACTAAATTAAAACAGTGTGTGTAAAAGAGGGAGTGAGAGAGGAGGAGGAATAGGCAGAGCTGAGAGAAAAGAAGACTTACAGAATATTTAGAAAATATAATAGGTTTGTGGAGAAAGAACTACGGAATTTATTGGAATTAAAGAAATAAAAAGATTTTGAGAGTGTGACTGCCAAAGAAATCATGAATCTGAACAGCAAGAGCAACAACAGCAAAACAAAAGCAAATAGCCCGTTACTGTTGGTCCTAAATTTTGTGGAAGGAAATGTGCTAGGAAAACAATTCCATGGCTAACGAGTTTATCCAATTCCTTTGAGTGTGAAACAATGGAAAAAGAGAGTTCCAATAGTCAGGGCCAAGGAAATAAATAATTGTGTGCTGAATAGTTTCTCCTTGTGTTTAATCAAGGAATATTTCTATCACCAGGATAAAATTCCTTGCATTTTCTCAGCAGCAGATTTCAGAATTGCTACGAACCAGTGATTTCCACATAACTCGCATTCTTCTACCTTCTAAATGGGACTGTTTACTGTGATTATTTTGTCTGTCTTACCATTGCATTTTAGGTGTGTGTAGGTCAAATAACTTTTCAGTTCATAGGTCTTTGGACTAAAAGGACCCATGTCCAAACATAATGAGAGAATACTGGACAAGAGTGCAAGGTATTTGAGTCTGAACTGGAGGCAGTGATTGTATGGGATTCTTGGGTTATATTCTCTGGGAAGTGGGTTTATACAGATGCAGGAAAGAGAGTGAATTGAATATCTGATGATTAAAACAGTGTACTGTAGTAACTGTTAGTGCTATCCATTAAGTATTTCCAGTTCTCTTGGTCACATGGTGTGATTATATTTCTTTGTGAAATTAGGTCTGACCATGTGGTGTACCTTGGTTAATGAATTGGGAGTGATTCACTGTACTCTTCTTTTGAAGAAACCAGATGGTTGCTGATCCATCAGCTGAGGTCCTTCAAATCAGATTATGTGGAACCCGAGCCAGCCCTCAGTGAACCTGTATCATGAGGGAGAAAGAAAGCATTTTTTATTTTAAGCCTAAGAGGAGATTGATGGGATGCTTGATACTTCAGTGTTAACTAGATTACTCTGATTGATATAGGGCTACATTATGTAGAACATTTTAATCAATATTAATTACTGTTATCTTGGGGCACCTGGGTGGCTCAGTCAGTTGAACCTCCGACTTTGGCTCAGGTCATGATCTCATGGTTCATGAGTTCGAGCCCCGTGTAGGGCTCTGTGCTGACAGCTCAGAGCCTGGAGCCTGCTTCCAATCCTGTGTCTCTCTCTGTCTCTGCCCCTCCCCACTCTCACTTTGTCTCACTCTGTCTCTCAAAAATAAATATATGTAAAAATTTTTTTTTAAATTACTGTTATCTTTATCCTAAGAGCAATGGAAAACTATTAAAGAATTTTGGATAGGGTAATTAATATTATCACTGCCATCTTGTTGGCTAGCTTATTCTCGGTAAGGTCAAGTTTATGTATTACCTTCATACTTAATGCTTTGGATAGTTTGTATACAAGCTCACTGAACAAGCCTTAGGTGATGGAGAGAAGATACCCACAAAATTGATTTGCATTCTTTTCCCCCAGATTATTGAAATCCATCTTTACAGCATGAGACCTCAGAAGAATATTTGTATTGGATGTTAATACCCTCACATAGTGCCCATTCTTAATACATTCTTATTCCCTAGACCTCCAGTTTTCTAATCTTGTCATTTTCAAATGCCTAGCCCTCCAATCATACCATAAACTGCTACCCATAGACTACCAACATTCTGTTTTCACTCACAGTGAGGTAACCACTGTGCTTAAGCATAGCCAAGTTTGATATTTCATTCCAGATTTCCACTTTTGAGGAAAATCTCATTGTACCAAGTATTATATTGGTCATAGTGCTGTCAGGAAGAGGTAAACCATTTTGCATATTTCAAACTGAAGGAGGGTAAACTTAGTCAGTGTTCAGAAAGGTATTGGATGGGCTGGAGTAATAAATTGGAGAAGAATATTATTCCCCAAAGATCAAAAAATTGCAACTGTCCTTGATAAGAAAACCATTAAGGGGTACTTTTAGAAAAATATGCACAACGGATGTGGCTAGGAAGCTTGATGTTGCTGCTGAGGAGGAATGCAGAAGTATGTTCCCCTACCGAACTTTTTGAAACTTCCATAGACACAGCTGGAGACCGTTCTGTGCTATTGTACACAATTTCTTTACTGATACTGCAGCTGCTGTTTTAATTGCCCCCAGAATCAGAATAAAATGGCCCTTCCTTTTCTATCACCTTCTAGTCATTCAGTGCATCTCATTAGAAGAATCCAACAAAAACCTAGATGACTAGGGAGTTTGGCATATAGCTTGTAGGTGTTTAGCCCTGGCGATGCAAAAGATATAGAAGAGAGAATATGAAATTAAAGTACAACATAATGTTCAACATAATGTCACCCTGTATCAATCAGTGGGCAGTGTTGGGCAAAAAGGGATTGTGATCACACTTCAAGTAAGTGGAGATCACCACTCTCTTAATTTTCTCCTACCTTGTTAATTATTCCTCCTTAATTCTCTTCATTAATTTTTTCCTCATACTCCTAACCTCCCACTATTATAGTGTCCTACATTTTAGGCCTCAGATCGTTATCTTCTTCAGAAACACTTATGCTTGAAGGCATCCTCTCCAATCTCATCCTCTGTAGACTGACCATCTATATATCTTTAGTTCCAAATCTTCCTCTAAGTTCCAAACTTCTACATCCAGTCAGTTCCTTGAACATTTTTCACGACAGACTAATTACTACTTAAAACTAGCATATACCACAACAGAACCTTTGATTGTTTTCCCTCCTTTCCTCCCATCGCACCTCCAAAAACAAGGAACAATAACAACAACACAACAACAACAACAACAACAACTCTGATCCTCCCCCCATCTCATACAGTGTTATTGACCGATAGTGTCTTCCTTCAGTTGCTACGTCCAAATATCTGGTGGTTACTTCTGATCCCTCTATTACCCTAACACAGTGCATGTCTTAACATAGCACATGCTGCCTGCTCCATCTTCAAGATAGATAAAAAATCTGTTCTTGACCTCTCCACCATGAGCACTCTAGTCTCTACCATCTTCTTTTCTGGACTATTTTAATAGATCCACAAATGGTCTGTTTTCTTTCACCCTGAATTCCCCCTACAGAGTCTGTGCCATGAAACAACCAGAGTGACCTTCCAAAAATTTAAAGAAGTTAAGTAACTTTTCTGCTCAGCTTCCTGTAAAGGATTCCCATCTCACCAAAATAAATTCCTATGATTGATAATGAGGCCTATAAAGTTTTACACATTACCTTTCTGACTTAATGTCTTACCACTCTGTCTAATCACTCATGCTGAGATATCCCAGCACGCTACTTTTTTTTCTGTTCCTCAACATAATAAACGTATTTAGAGTTTTTGCATTTACTCTTCCCTTTCCATGGAATGCTGTTCCCCTAGGTATCTATAAATCTTGTTCCGGGGCGCCTGGGTGGCGCAGTCGGTTAAGCATCCGACTTCAGCCAGGTCACGATCTCGCGGTCCGGGAGTTCGAGCCCCGCGTCAGGCTCTGGGCTGATGGCTCAGAGCCTGGAGCCTGTTTCCGATTCTGTGTCTCCCTCTCTCTCTGCCCCTCCCCCGTTCATGCTCTGTCTCTCTCTGTCCCAAAAATAAAAAATAAACGTTGAAAAAAAAAATTTAAAATAAAAAAAAAAATCTTGTTCCATCAATTTTGTCTCTGCTCAAATACCATTTTAGAGAAACTTTTCCTGATTATCAAAAATACTTTCTTCCGTATTGTTCTGTTTCCTTCCCCTGATTTACTTTTTCTATAGCCCTTACCACCCTGTCCTTTGTCTGTATAATTCTTTGTTTCTATAACTGTGTACAACTGTATTTATTGCCCATTTCCTGCTACTAAAATGTTTAGCTTCATGAGAGCAGCAGGTACTTCGTTTTATTCCCTGATGTTTTCCTAGTGTCTAGAAGAGTGCTTGGCCCTAGGTAGGTACTCACCACATACCTGTTGAGTGGATGGATGGATAAATGACGAAGTGAATACAGTATGAAGAATGGATTGGTATGATTCTAAAATTGTTGTAGCTCGGGTTGGAAAGTTATTGATGCATGATGGTAGCTTGAACTAGGGTAGTAATGGTAATGGAGGGAGGGAAGTATATGCTTTTAATAGGTACTTACATAATAATATATAATAATTTATATAATAATAGCATTTGGTAGGTGACAAGGAAGAGTTCAATGTTAAGGATGCCATTTAGATTCCCAAATTGTGCAACTGAATTAATGATGGTGCTATTTTCTTGAGAAAAAGGAATAGAAGAGGAGCTGATTTTAAGGGGGGAAATCATGAATTAATTTTGAGTGTTTAATTTTAACCATGTACATCCAGACTGACCCTTTGTATCTGAGGAACAATTCTCTGAATAATTCAAATCCCTAGATTAATCTAAAAATACTTATAATGAAGAATTTATTTTGGAGACAGAGAGACAGAGAGAGAGCATAAGTAGGAAAGGTGCAAAGAGAGAGGGAGACAGAGAATCCCAAGCAGGCTCTGTGCTGTCAGTGCAGAGCCCCATGCGGGGCTTGAACTCATGAGCTGTGAGATCATGACCTGAGCCAAAACCAAGAGTCAGGATGCTTAACCGGCTGAGCCACCCAGGCACACCATGAAGAAGCTACTTACGTTGTTGGTCTCCAGGGTTCTTGAAGAAAGTTTGTTTAGTTACTAGAGATATCTTCTTTACCCCTACTCAGAGAAACTATTTTTCTTTTAAGTCACCTAAAGCCCCTTCTGCTCTCAAAGTCTGCTGCAAGAAAGTATCTAACACAAATCACTTATACCATAAAGTGAGTTTGAGTCCATGAGACATGCTGATGAAGTTACCTCATTTCTGACTATACAATTAAAGTCTCTGCTTCTGTCCTCACTCAGATTTCAAGCAAGCATAAATAAGCAGGTAGGCAAGATCATCGTAGGAATAGTAACCCATCTGTTTTATGTGATATTATACTTATCAAATAATAATTTAAACCTATTTTTTATATATAAGGTAAATTCTGGATTTATTTTGATCATGTCAGAGAGATGACTAGCTGAAGCATTTTTAGCCTCCTTTCCAGTTGTGAAATAAATGGATCGTCAGCTCCAAGAATTCCAAGTCAGAATAAGCAGGTAGGAAAATCATTGTAGAAATAAAGACCTATCTGCTATCCAGGAGATTATATCGATCTCAGGGTAATTTAAACTCACTCTTTCTACATAGGATAAACTTTAGGTTTATTTTAATAATCTCAGCGATGTAAATGGATGGTTGCCTAGGAGACATATTATGGCTTCTTCTGTCGGCATGTCAAGAAAAGAAATCGCTTGGTGATAAAAATTTGAAAAGCATGAGGACTGGTATAGTAAACCTTTTATGATAAATCTACTTTTGCAATGTTTTTCTGAAATGAGGAGTTGCATCCCAAAAGAGGTATTTATGTTCAATATAAAAACTACCACTGTGATTAAAATAGCAGATTAGAGAAAATTGAGTTATTTACATGTTAATTATGTCCAAACTGAAGAAATGTTCACATGACAAAAAGCAAAGAGTCTCCCCCTCCACTCTCAGCCAAAGTGTTTATTTATGTATTATAGTAATATTCCTCATCATCTACTCATTTGACAAGTTTGGGGCTGATGCTATGGGCTATAAAGAATGCAAATATACTATGTTGCTTCACTTGAGAGCCTCTTAGTTTACTATATGATGGAATATATTTCTGTAACTTCAGTGTGATATGTAATAGAATACATGTCAAGGGAGTTAGATTCTTGAAGGAATTCAGAAGAGAGAAATTACTTCAGACTCGGTGGGGGAAATTGAGGTGAATTCTTAGAGAAGGCAGCACTAGGGTTGTGCTTTGAAGAATAGACAATACCACAGGCAAGCAGTCATGGAAAAGACACAGAACTCCTGATGAGAGTAATATAAACAAAGGTCTTAATGCAGGAAGTCATTGCACACATATAGACTTATGCAAGCGGTTCAGTTTGGCCAGAGCACAGAGCACGTGAAGAAGAATGCCAGAGAAAAGACTGCAAACAGAGCTTAGGGTGGAATCAGTTGCCTTGCATTGCAGTTTAGACATTTGGGCTAATTTCTGTGATGACTGGAACTGAACAGAGAACTTAGATACCAGGTTATAATCTAGACCTACTGTTAACTATTTGTGGGCAAAGACCTCATCCTTTCCAGACATCAGATTATTTTTCTACAAAATGAAGAAGCTGATATAAATATCTGAATTTTCTTCCAGTTCTAAGAATCCTTCAAAAATTCAAATTCAGTGATGCCTGGGTGGCTCAGTCCGTTAAGCGTCCAACTTCGGCTCAGGTCATGATCTTGCAGTCCATGAGTTTGAGCCCCTCATCGGGCTCTGTGCTGACAGCTCAGAGCCTGGAGCCTGCTTTACATTCTGTGTCTCCCTCTCTCTTTGCCCCTCTCCAACTCACACTCTCTCTCTCTCTCTCTCTCTCTCTCTCTCTCTCAAAAATAAATAAACATTAAAAAATTGCCCAAAATGCAATGGTAACAGAACACTAGAAGTTGCCTAGACCTGCCTTGTGTATCCATGCTTTTATAGCAATGCTCCTACTATTTCTGCTTAGAATGCCTTCTCTGTCAGTCTCCTATGCTTGAGGAAGTCCTTATCTACTTTCATAGATCAGTTCAAATATTATTATTTCCCTGAAGTCTTTCCCCCTGACTTTTGCCTTTTGGCGGGGGGTGTTTCTTCCCAGAACACTTTATTTTACAACTACCATGTTTAGCTTTGCTTTATAAATGCTTGTGTTTTCCACTAAATTATAAATTGTTCATAAATTTATCCCTCAAAGTACCCAGTTCAGTAATGTGCATGAAGGAGGTGCTCAAGCCAATGCTTGAGTGCATAAAGAAATGGCAAATAGGGGCGCCTGGGTGGCTCAGTCGGTTGGGCAGCCGACTTCGGCTCAGGTCACGATCTCGCGGTCCGTGAGTTCGAGCCCCGCGTCGGGCTCTGTGCTGACAGCTCAGAGCCTGGGGCCTGTTTCGGATTCTGTGTCTCCCTCTCTCTGACCCTCCCCTGTTCATGCTCTGTCTCTCCCTGTCTCAAACATAAATAAAAACGTTAAAAAAAATTAAAAAAAAAAAAAAGAAATGGCAAATAATACAGATTGTCAACATTGAGACTTTACAACCACGACACAGAATTGGCTTATGGTATGTACCAAGCAAGTCTATCCAGTCGGTAACAATACTCTTTTAGGGGTTTCTCTGCACTTACAGCCCAAGAAACCAGAACTGTAAAGGGTGTGATCTTTCAAGTCACAAATGATTTGGACTAGAGTTACACACGAACCTCAAGCTGAGCCAGTCTATTTTCACTCTTAGGTTTTAAAGTAAAAACATCAAGAGAAATGGATACAGACGTAAGCCTGGAAGCACAGAGCTGAGTCAGATTTTTGGCAAAATGATAAAGTGCAGATGTGGAAAGTTCTGCTGAAGATTCCGGAACCATTCTACCACTTGCTTTTCCCTAAAGCCCATTTCTTCCGTTTCATCTTGAATTTCATGATATCTGTAATAAAATTCTGTCTTGAGGCGGTTTGAATGAGATTTTATTACTTGAAATCAACTGTGTCTTCCTGTTAACACTGCTTAATCCTCTGGCACCTCTTCTAATCCAATGAGAATTTCTTGAAATTGAGTAATAGATGTCAGGTTTCACTAAATAGTGACTTGCTAAAAAAAAAAATCCATATGGGGCACCTGGGTGGCTCAGTCAGTTAAGCATCCGACCTCGGCTCAGGACATGATCTCATGGTTCATGAGTTTAAGCCCCACATCGGGCTCTGTGTTGACAGCTTGGAGCATGGAGCCTGCTTCAGATTCTGTGTCTCCCTCTCTCTCTGCCCCTCCCCTGTTCACACTCTGTCTCTCTCTGTCTCAAAAGTAAATAAACATTTAAAAAAATCCGTATCTGATTTATTTTTTCTAAATGTCTGTCTGTCTGTTTGTTTGTTTGTTTGTTTAGAGTGCAAGAGTGTGCCCGAGAGGGCCAGAGACAGAGAAAGAGAGAGAATCCCAAGCAGGCTCCTCACTGTCAGTGCAGAGTCCCATGCAGGGCTCAATCCCACAAACCATGAGATAATGACCTGAGCCAAAATCAAGAGTTGGAATCTTAACTGACTGAGCCACCCAGGTGCCCCCATATCTGATTTATTATATCTCACTTGACTGGTGGTTAATGGGTCCAATTTAGCAATATGGCAAATATAGATTAAAATACAAGGACATTGAGGTGACATGATGAACATGGCAGGGTTCAAGTCAGTCTGCCAGGAACTAGTGTGTGGGGTTCTGGGTGGCTCATTGAGCCAGTTATTCAGTGGGGTTTTACTAGTTGTTGACTTGAGCTAGAATTCTTGAGGTAGAGCTGAGAATCCAGAGTAATAAAGACCAGATACAAATGCCCATGTAAAAAGAACTACAAACAGAAGAATATTTCAGGGCATGCTGGCTAACATACGGAGTTGTACTGGTGATACCCAAGTAGGATATGTTTTCATTGTAAAAAACACATAATAGGAAATCTATTCTCTTTCTATTCTCTTAATATATGTTTAAATGTACAGTATGGCATTAACTATATGCGTGTTATCATAGGCAGATCTCTAGAATTTTTTTATCCTCTATGAGTAAAACTCTATACCCACCCAACAGCAACTTCCCATTTTCTTCTCCCCCTAACCACTTGCAACCAACATTCCACTTCCTGTTTTGGACACTGGCTGATTTAGATGTCTCATATAACTGGCATCATGAAGTATTAGTCCTTCTGTAACTAACTTATTTCCCATAATAAATGTCCCTTCAAGATTCATCCATGTTGTAGTATATAACAGAATATCCTTTGTAAAAATTTGAAATGTAGTTGATATACAGTATTAGTTTCAGGTGTACAACATAGTGCTTCAACAGTTATATACGTTATGAAATGATCACCACAATATAGGTAGTTATCATCTATCATTATACAAAGGTGTTACAATATTAACTATATTCCCTATGCTGTATATTACATCCCTGTGACTTATTTTAAAACTGGAATTCTGTACCTTTTAATCCTATTCCCCTATTTTTACCATTTCCTCGCCATTCCTCTCCTCTGGCAACCACCATGTTCTCTGTACCTATGTGTCTAGTTCTGTTTTGTTCATTTGGTTGGCATTTTATATTCCACATATGAGTTAAATAGCACAGTATTTATCTTTCTGACTTAATTAACTTAGCATAATACCCTCTACATCTATCCATGTTGTCACATATAGCTAGATTTCATTCTTTTTTATGGGTAATATTCCATTGTATATTAAAGCTGAATGATATGCCTTTGTGTGTATTTACCACATTTTCTTTATTTTCTCATCTATGAACATTTAGGTCGTTTCCACCTCTTTACTATTGTGAATAATGATGTAATAAACATGGAAGTGTAAATATCTCTTCAAAACACTGTTTTGAAATCTTTTGGATAAATACCCAGCAGAGGAATTATCGGATCATATGGTAGTTCTGTTTTTAATTTTTTTTTTTAATTTTTTTTTTAATGTTTATTTATTTTTGAGACAGAGAGAGACAGAGCATGAATGCGGGAGGGGCAGAGAGAGAGGAAGACACAGAATCTGAAACAGGCTCCAGGCTCTGAGCTATCAGCACAGAGCCCGACGTGGGGCTCAAACTCACGGCCCGCGAGATCATGACCTGAGCCGAAGTCGGCCGCTTAACCGACTGAGCCACCCAGGCGCCCCATGTTTTTAATTTTTTTGATGAACTTCCAAAGTAGTTTCCATAGCAGCTACACCATTTTACATTCCCACCAAAAGTGTACAAGCATTTCAATTTCTTTACATCTTCACCAAAACTTGTTATTTTTTGTTTTGTTGATCGTGGCCATCATAATAGGTGTGAGATGATATCTCATTGTGGTTTGGATTTGGATTTTCTTGTTAAACAGTGATCTTGAGCTCATTTTAAAAAATCTTGCCTTCTGTGGCCATTTGTATATCTTCTTTGGAGAAATGTCTATTGAAGTTTTTAGGCAAGTTTTGAATTGGGATATATTTTTTTTCTATTGAGTTGTAGTGGGAGTGTCTTCTATATATCATAAATTAACTCTCTATCAGACATATGATTTTCAAATATTGTCTGCAATTCCATAGGCTGCCTTTCCACTCTGCTATTCATTTTCCTTGCTGGGAGCATGTTAGTTTGATACAGTCCCACTTGGTTGTTTTCACTTTTGTTACCTGTGTTTTGGGTGTTGTAACCAAGAAATTATTAAAGACTAATATTATGAAGCTTTTCTCTGTGTTTTCTTTGAGGAGGTTTATAGCACTGAGTCTTAAGCATAAGTCTTAATGTATTTTGAATTTATTTTTTATGTATGGTGTAAGATAAGGGTCCAATTCCATTCTTTTACATGTGGATATCTAATTTTCCTAACATGCTTTATTGATGAGACTATCTTTTTCTCATTGTGTATTCTTGACATCCTTGTGGAAGATCAGTCGACCTTATATGCATTTATTTTGGAGCTCTCTATTCTATTCCACTGGTCTATAACTCTGTCTTTAGGCCAGTTCCATACTGATTTAATTACTGTAGCTTTGTAATGTGTTCCGAAGTCAGGATGTGTTAGGCCTCCAACTTTGTTCTTTTTTCTCAAGATTGTTTGGGCCATTTGGGGTCCTTTGTGGTTCCATATGAATTTTAAAATTGTCTTGTCTATTTCTTCAAAAAATGCCATTGGGATGTTGATAGGGATTACACTGAATCTGTAGATTGCTCTGGATATATTAGGCATTTTAACAATATTATGCCTTCCTATCCATGAACACCAAATATTTTCCCATTTATTTTTGGCATCTTTAATTTCTTTCAGTGATGTTTTACAGTTTTTAGTATACAAATCTTCTGATTTCTTGTATAAGTTTAGTCCTTAGTTTTTTGTATTTTTGTTTTTGTGTTTATTTTGGTTTGGATGCTAATGTAAGTGGGATTGTTTCCTTAATTGCCTTTCCAGGTATTGTTTCTTATTAGTTCATAAAAATGCAACCGATTTTCATATGTTCATTTTGTATTCTGAGATTTGTTGAATTTGTTTAGTACGAACGTTTTTGTATGGAATCACCAGAGTTTTCTGCATGGGATCATGTCATCTGTGAACAGAAATCATTTCACTTCTTCCTTTCCTATTTGGATGCCTTTTATTATTTTTCTTGCCTAATTGCTGTAGGTAGGATGTCTCATACTATGTTAAACAGAAGTGGTAAGAGTATCCCTGCCATGTTCTTGATGTTAGAGAAAAACCTTTCTTTTTTTTTTTTTTCCACTTAGTATAATGTTAGCTGTGGCTTGTCATAGATGGCCTTTATTATGTTATGTCCTTTTAATACCCAATTTGTTGAGTTTTTATCATGAAAGGATGTTGAATTTTGTCAAATGCTTTTTCTGCATTTATTGAGATGACCATAGGATAGTCATGTGACTTATTATGTTGAGCATGCTGGAGTCGTCTTAAGGACCTCCTACATGTGAGTGGAGAGACTTTGGAGTGGAAGCATCATAAGGTAGGAAATATGGGGGAAATAAGCAAAGTCTATGCAATAATCTCTCTAACCTCGTAACCACAAAATGCTGTGACCTAGATTTAATTGGTATGTATAAACACAACACAGAGCCAAGAATAAGATGAGAATCATATCAAATGTAGAACAGGTACAAAGAAGAAGGGTCAATGATAATTCTTCAAACCCTGGTGGATATACTTGCATGGTCTTTATTGGTCAACAGATATATAAACTGAAGGTTATTTTGATGACTTCAAGACAAATATAGAGAAGTAGAAATTTAAATTCAAGAATCTTGGTAGGAAATGCTGAGATATGTTCCTTCTAGGTTTGTAAGCTGAATTGAATATCCCCAAAAGATGTTAAAGTTCTAACTCCCAGGACCTCAGCACATAAGCCTATCTGGAAATAGTGTTGTTGCAGATATAATTAGTTAATAGGATGTCATACAGGAGTATGGTGTGCCTTTAATCCAATATGACCATTACTCTTAGAAGAGGAAGATAGATACAAAGAGACACAAAGCAGAAGATGAGAATGTGATGTTGGAGGTAGAGACTGGAGTGATGAATCTCTAAGCCAATGAATGTCAAGGATTGCCTGAAAATCCAGAATCTAAGAAAAAAAGCAAAGACCCTAGACCCTTCATAGAAAACATGGCCCCATGGGCACCTTGGTTTTGGACTTCAAGCCTCCAGAACTGTCAGATATTAAATTTCTGCTGTTTTAACCTTTGCTGGTTAGTGGTTCTTTGTTGGAGCAGACTTAGGAAGCTAATAGAGGATGGCTGGCTGTGAATTAGGCAAACAAGGTGTAAAGCAGTTTAGGGAGGAGAAGTCAGAAAAGAAGTGCCATGGACAAAACTTACAGGACAACTGGTCACAAACTATTTTCAGTGAAATGAATTCTATCCCAATAGACTAGTCACTAAAAACACAGTGCGTGTCACTCTGTGGGCTGCTGAACACAAACCAGCTTGTGAAGTCATCAGTCACTCTCAAATGTGCAGTAATGGAAGCAAAACGCAACGTGTTATTTACTCAAAAATGCTCACTTTGAACTGAACAATGGAAGAGTGAAATAACGGCTTATGTGTTCCTGCCTCCCACTCTTCTGCCTGAGTTCTCATCTTATGTGACTGTAAGATAAAGAGCCTCCTGGACGCCATCAATGGTGGTAAAATGGCTCAGGGAAAAATGCCCAACTATGAAATAGGAACAGAAAAAAGGTAAAAGCACTGATACAAAATAAGCTCCAGTGGAATTTATCTGAGTTTGTGATCACTAAGTCTGTTAAAACCTCTCGTTAAATAGCCCAAAACCAACTGGAAGAAAAATAAAATATGCCACAGTAAGATGGGAATATTTTTTCTCTGCAACACCAGGTATGAGTGTCTGATGGTATCTATTACGTTTTTTGTACTCTTCATTTATTAAGCTGGCATCACTAAATCAAGTCCTAAAAAGTTAATTCCTTAAATAGAATTTCTAAATGTATAGCAGGGCTGCTTATGTAACTATGTATATATGAATACACCCATTATATGTGTACGTAGTGCAGCATATTTCTGTCTCTGTTTCTCTCTGTCTCTGTCTCTGTCTCTCTCTCTCTCTCACACACACACACACACACACACACACACACACACACACACACATATGTAGGGATTGTAATTCGGGAATCTTGGCAGGAAATTCTCAGATGTGTTCTTCCTGGGTATGTGCTACGGGTTGCATTATGCTGGCTGCTTCATATGTGTATAAGTCTTAATGCTGACCATACCATTTTGGTCAGATTTCCAAACATCTCCTAGACCTGTGTGGCATTTGTTCAGATTACAGCTCCTGGCCATTCTTTTTGGCCTTGCTTTATAGAGACTCCCTGTTAATGCACAGGCAAGAATTCAGGTAAAGTTTCAATGTGACACTTGTGCAGATCTCTGTAGTTTTTTCTCTATATATCTCCATTTGCTCTGCTACCCTGCTCTTCAAACTCTAGCCATTCTTATCCATCCTGGACTTTGAGCTCTGTGTCCCTAACTCAGTGAGAGCACCTATCTTGCTTTGCCTATACCTTGGTCAAGATACTGTCTTCAGGGAGAAAGGTTAGGTGGTCGGAAGTCTCCATTGTTTGTTTGTTTGTTTTCATTTTGTTTTGGTTTTGTTGGTATTATTTGTAGGGAGCACAGTCATGCTCCTTAATGTCCAAAAGACTGAAAATTGTTATTTCACATATTTTACCCAGTGTTCTGGTTATTTATGGCGAGAGGTCAAATTCCCACCAGTAATTTCCTTGTTTCCGAAGTAGAACTCTGTAAGCTTCTTATTTGTATAAAATGTATCTATTCTCTTCTCAACTTTCTTAAACTCCTAATTTTTTGTTTCTTTGTAACCTCCAAATTCATGCACAATGTTTATTTTAATCTTCCTCCTGTTTTGTTCCATTTTTTTCAGAAGTCAGGCTCATATTAAAAACAATAGTGTACTTGATATAAATGGCTGTTAGAGTTGTTGCTGGTTCATACCTGTTTTCTCCCTGGGTCTTTTGAGTGTGATGGCTGCATTTCCCTGATGGTATCTAGGCGGGAATTTGAAAATAGAATTGCGTATAAATGACACTCACACTATAATTAAAGAAGGCATTATTCTGTGACAAGATCCACACCGACAGTTCTAGTTCTTCTAAGACAGCTTTTTTCCATTTCTCTAGGGAGCAGCTTTCGTGTTTTGGCCTGAGGATAAACATTCTGCTGCCAACTCAAAATTTTAGAAGAGGTGGAAGGGTCACTTGAACAGCTTTTCTGTTAAATTAATAAAGGAAGGAAGAAAAGAAAAGAAGAGGAGAGTGGGGAGAGTCAGAGAGAGAGTTTGGGTGGTGTTTTGTGTAACCTCACGGAGCTAACATAGTAGAGCGTGGTCTTTAATCCATGCCATTGAGCACAATCACTTTGGGTATTCAGTAGTGAGTGGTTGACTGCTATCCTGGAAATTCTGGAAGGGCTCTTCTCTCTCCTGCTTCCTGATGGTCTCTTGAACATGATTGTGTCATTTTTGGCAACATTTTCATATGAACCTGGCATAGGAGATAAGATAACTCTTCTCAAGAAAAGAAGAGCTAGGGAGTTTGTCTTTGTTTAAAAGTTAAGGTAGCTTAGCTTCTAAGGAAAACAATTCACTATTTAGATGAGCCCCTGTTTTATTTAAGTAGGTTACAGGTAAGGAAAAGTTTCCAGCTTCCACTTATGTTTCCTTGCAGTTACTGTCACGATTTCCAGCTATCAAAAAGCACCATATCATTTGTACAAGCTCTGTAATTTTATGACACCAAAAATCATCATCACCAGTGAAGCGAGTTGCCTTTGGTTTAAGGTTTTTTGTTTGTTTGTTTGTTTGTTTTTGTTTTGTTTTACCTCACAGTCCAACTCCAGAGTTCAATTTCATGTGGAATGTTTCAAAACTCACTGAACCTTTAGGCCAGAATTTATGTTGGAAATGGTAACTTCTCATAACTCATTTTTCAAACTTTCATGCTTTATCTGATTTTACTTTATTTTGTATATTTCTTAATATCCTATGAGAAATATTTAGTGTTTTTTTTAAATGGAAGGATAGTTGACATGCAATATTACATTAGTTTCATGAGTACAACATAGTGATTCAACAGCATTATGTGTTACACTGTGTTCACAAGTGTGGCTACCACCTGTCACCCTACAACACTGTTACAAATTCCATCGACTATTCTGAGTGCTATACATTTTACTCTGTGCCATTGTTGATTTTAAATTAGTTGGCAGAAATACTGTTATATGCTATATGCACGTCATCCTCAAGATCCTTGCCTATCTTTATATGTTACAAATTCTGAACTCCTGGGGTGCCTGGGTGGCTCGGCCGCGACGTTAAGCATCCGACTTTGACCTGGGTCAAGATCTCAAAGCTTCTGAGCTGTCAGCTTAGAGCCTGGAGCCTGCTTTGGATTCTATGTCTCATTCTCTCTCTGCCCCTCCCCCACTTGTGCTCTGTCTTTCTCTGTCAAAAATAAATGTTAAATTTTTTTTTAAAGTTACAAAAGAAAAAAAAATTGTCAACTTCCTTCCCTATGGCTTTTGAAAACTTTCAAGCTTAGAGAATTATAGAAAGGATAATTATTAACAAGCATATAGTCTCCAAGTTTCATGTTCATCTCCTAGTAGTAGTGATTCCCCCCTTCTCACATCTTATCACAATACTTCTAAAAAGAATTTCAAATTAAAATCATGATATCATGTATCTGTTACAGAACTTACTGTCAGGAAATTGAATGGTTTATATTCTGTTTAAAGAAAATGAATTAAAAGGTACTAGCCAAGATGAATGCAAACTTGATTGGTAGTACTCTCCTCACCCAAGACTATTTTTGTCTATTTTGTCTATGTTTGTGACCCATTTCATTACTGATGCCCTAGCATCTCAAGACCCTATTTGCAATGATGAGGAATTGTCATTGTGTCTGCAAAGGCTAGGAAATTCTCACCCCTCATTTTGACCACTAGAATGTAAAAATGGGACTAATCTTGTCTAGTTAGATCATTCCAAAGGAGTGTGGAACTTTTTATATTTTTATATTTGAAATATAGTATGCAGTTATAGAAGAGCATAAAATAAATGGTTTAATAGTAAGAATACCTGGGCAAACACCACTAAGGTTAAGAAATAGTAACATTGAGATATTTTAGAAGCCCCCCATGGTCCTGCAGAATCGTTATCTCCTTCATCCTTACCAAAGGTAAATACTATCTTGATTATATTATCCCCTTGCTCTGAGGAACAGAGAGAGGGAGAGAGAGACAATCACAGTTAGGCTCCATGCCCAGCATAGACCCTGATGTTGGGTTCGATCTCATGAATCCTGAGATCATAAACTGAGGCAAAATCAAGAGTCAGATGCTTAACTGACTGAGTCACCCAGGCACCCCTAGAAATGTTTTTATTTAATTTTTTCATGATTATTTATTTTTGAGAGAGAGAGAGAGAGAGAGCACAAGAGGGGAAGGGGCAGAGAGAGAGGGAGACACAGAATCCAAAGCAGGCTCTAGGCTCTGAGCTGTCAGCACAGAGCTCGACGTGGGGCTCGAACTGACCAGCCGGGAGATCATGACCTGAGCCGAAGTCAGATGCTTAACTGACTGAGCCACCCAGGATCCTCCCTAGAAATGTTTTTTTTTTTTAAATTTTTTTTTTTCAACGTTTATTTATTTTTGGGACAGAGAGAGACAGAGCATGAATGGGGGAGGGGCAGAGAGAGAGGGAGACACAGAATTGGAAACAGGCTCCAGGCTCCGAGCCATCAGCCCAGAGCCCGACGCGGGGCTCGAACTCACGGACCGCGAGATCGTGACCTGGCTGAAGTCGGACGCTTAACCGACTGCGCCACCCAGGCGCCCCCCTAGAAATGTTTTTAAGTCAAATTCCTATTTAAGTCTTTTGGCCTTTTTCAGATTGGATTCTTTGTATTTTCGTAATTGATTCATAGGAGTACGTTATATTCTTTGGAGGTAAATTGTTTTCAGGTATGTGTTTTAACATACTTGTCCCACTGTATGAACTGACTTGTTACTGTTAATCGAAAAATTAATTTTAAAGAAAATGAGTTTATCTTTGCCTTTATGTTCGATAATTTTGTGTCTATTTCAAGGCAGTTTACCTCTTTGATTACAGCCGTCTCTGTCCTTTCTAGATGTAACACTGGCTATTATGGTAATTATATTCCAGACTTTAAAATATATTTTTACAATCTCTTTATGTACCCCTACATAATTTTTTAAATTTTTACTTGTATAATATAGTGCCATCCTTTTTTTTTTCATTTTTATGGATTACTTCTTTTGATCAATATTTTGTATGTATTCATATATTTTCATTGATTGAGACTATTCCAATATATGTACATGACCCTTTTCCTCTTACTTATAGCTAAAAAGTTCTCTTTCTATAATTTATTTTATTGACCTATTTGTCTACCTTTGCATCAATATCCCAGTTTTAATTCTTTTAACTTACAATATAGATTGATATCTGCGAATGCATGTCCTCTGACTTCATTGTTCTACTTCAGTATTACCTAGACTATGTATAGGCCTTTGCTAGTTTAGTTCAGATTGGCAATTTCCATGAAAAGTGTGGCCATATTTTGATTGACATTGCTTTGATTCTGTTAATCAATTTTGGGAAATGGGCATCCTTTACCCATTTAGATTTTTTAATTTGTAGACACTGATATTGCTCAGTTTATTTTAACCTTTTAAAATTGCTTTAGGTTGGGGCATCTGGGTGCGTCAGTTGGTTAAGCCTCCGACTTCAGCTCAGGTCGTGAAATCACAGTTCGTGAGTTTGAGCCCAGCATTGGGTAAGCTCGAGCCCTGCTTCAGGCTCCATACTCTTTCTCCCTCTCTCCCAAGCAGGCTCTGTGCTTCAGCACAGAGCTGGACATGGAGCTTGAACTTGGGAGCCATGAATCATAACCTGAGCTGAAATCGAGACTCGAACGCTCAACTGACTGAGCCACCCAGGTGCGCTGTGTTTACTGATTTTGACCCTACTAATTGAGTTTCCAGCCTTTCTCTATTCAGGTTCTGCAACTCTACCTTCTTCACATGATTTCTGAATTTTTCTCTTATGTTTAACATTTAAATGGAAAGGAAACAAGAGGGCTCATAACTATATCCAGTGAACATTCCCTGACTTATGAAGAAATGGATATGGGACAGACTTGGCAAGTTACTCGGATAAATGTTAGGCTGGAACTATTGTCTGATTTATTAAGATTTTTCTAACAGTGCTCGAGTTATTTCTCATGCCTTTTGTTCTTTTAAATGGAAAGTCAAAGTTTATATAAACTCTTCTTTTATAATTTAAAGCTTTTTCGGAGATCAGTTCCATCATAGAGAGCCATATTCTCAAATAAAATCAATGCCTTAATCTGTTAAAATGAATAAAACAAAAAACTCCTTTATTGATTCTGAAGACGACTTAAAATACATCATTCTGTACCTCCTTATATTCAGACCCTCACTAGTGAGAACTGCCAAAGTGATTCTGAGCAGACGGTAGGTCATTTTTCACAACAATATTTAAGAAGTAGAATATGCCTGTAACCCTGGGAGCAGAGAAATTTCAGAATGTACAACTTGGAATTCTATCACTACTGGTGCAGTCATATCCTCAAGGTCTGAAGAAAAATCTAGAACTCCATAGTTACATGCAAGCATGTTTGTCACTTTCAGCAGCCCTCCCCCCCAAAAGAAGAGAAAGAAGAGCCAGAAAATTAAGGCTTGTACCAATAGAAGCAGTAATATCTGAGAACAAAAACTTGCGATACCATATAGTTGAATGAACGTTCTTTTATTCTGACGCTTTAAGATATTTTATAATGGGGCCGTGCTTCAAACCCCAGACTTCTCTGTCATTAATGTCACCGGGTATAATGATGATTCCCAAATAAGTCTCAATCAGTAAAGTGAAAAATAAGGAGACGTTTCTGTTGTTTTGAAACAATGTAATGAAAAAAATCAGAAGAATCTTAATCCAAAACTTAGCATGCCAAATCTTATCAGGTTGATTGCCTGACCTGATTTTCCATCTCTGCTATGAAATGCTGCTTGCTCCTTGGTTCACTGGGGCTGCACCTGATTCAGTCTTCTGCTGAGTCTTTTGCTACCAAAAGTGAAAAGTAGTTAATACAGTTTAATAAGTGCCATTATAACGAACAAGCAGTCTCCAGACCCTGTGCTTGAAAAATCCAATAGGCTGACTTTGCACTATTTTAACTCTCTGTTGATTCAAGTAAGCACTATTGGAGGGAAATAAGAGGTGGATGATGGAAGTAACTGTGTCTTTGTGTTCTTTTTCCCTCTCTCATTCCCACCCTGACCTGTGTGAAAGGAAGGGAGGCCGCAGCTGTAACAGGGATGCAGGCCACTTAATAAATGTTTAATTACATTCAGATCTGTTCACTTAGCTTAGGAGCTATTGTCAGCTAGTTAATGGGACATTAATTAAAAAGCATATTCAATGAGGTAAGGGTCATTTACACCTGGAAGGTCTCTACCTGCCTTTGGAGCCCTGATGGAATCTCAGCTAATTAGCTACATTTCACAGAAGACCAAACCTTTGTGTCATTTAGTAAGATATATTTCATGACAGCAGCATAATGTATGAAGGTACAAAACTGTAGGGGCAGCCACTATATTGGCAGTGTGGATGAAAGTTAAAAAAGAAGGTATATAAGAAAGCTTTAAAACTCTAAGTGCAAGGGGAAATGTGCAAGCTCAAATGTTTTTTTTTTTTTTGTATTTTTAATGTATTTTATAGAAAGTGAGGCTGTAAATACTAAGCAGTTTTTTTATTTGGTTGGTAGAACAATTCCTCTTCCTTTATATTAATTTCCCAAGACATTCTATTTTACTATATATGTGATTTCAGAAATTCAACAAAAATGTTACTTGCTACATTTTTTAAGGTTCTGATATTGAAAGAATAATACATTTCAGTAATTTTTTTAAAGCTTATTTATTTACTTTGAAAGAGAGAGAGAGAGAAAGCACAGGCAGGGGAGGAACTGAGAGAGGGAGAGAGAGAGAATCCCAAGCAGGCTCCTTACTGTCAGAGTAGAGCCTGATCAATGCTGGGCTAGAACTCACGAATCTCCAGATCATGATCTGAGCTGAAATCAAGACTCAGATGCTTAACCGACTGAGCTACCCAGGAGCCCCTGCATTTCAATAATTTTTTAAAATATTTTGCATGCCTACCAAGGGACGATCACTGTTCCAGGGACTAAATTTTAATTTTGTTCATGAAATTGTAGAGCTTGCTTATTGCAGAAATAGAACAAGATTCTCCATTTTGTAGTGATTTATACTCAGTGTTGTGGAACATACACATTTCATACAGGTGCACTAAGTTAATAGCAATGTTAACAACTCTTAGTTTTTTAAGAAAAATATGCTTTTAGTAGTTCATCCCTATTCAAGGTACTATACATTTTTAAGAGTGATTAATACTCATGGTAAAAATAAATGCTAAAATTTAGCTGTACATATATATCAGATAGTTATTATGTTTAATATGTGCCTGACACTGTTTCAGTGCTTTATAATCATTGCCTCTTTTGGCCTTCACAATGTCCCCCATGATGCTAATTTGCACATAGTTACATAACTCGTCCAAGGTCACAAAGGTGGTGCATGTCTCAGCCTGAATTCAGATCTAGACCTGTCTTTATTCTAAGCACACACTTTTAGTGACCCCACTGTATTACTTTAAAATAAAATAGAAATGAACACTTTTCTACAAAGGAACATTTTTTTTATAACCACTCTCTGACCAGTTACTGTTCTTTGCATTCCAAAAATTGGTGTAAAATGATGAATACTTTTTTATAAGAAAGTGGAAGAACTTGAAACGGGTATGAGAAGAAAGCTATTCTAGAGTCAGATGTCAAAATCCTAGTGAGAGATTGTCAAACTGGAATATATGTCTTTGAAAGATGGAAGACAAGAAACACTACAAAACATGCAATTGACTGTTGCTCTACAAATAACCCAGAGATTTAAGTTCACTGCATACATATACTAGATTTAAAGCTCAGGTCTGTGTGGATTTAGAAGGCTCAGAGCTCTGTGTTCCTGGGTGGGCTCACCTCTCTCTTCCCTCTGGCTTTTAGAGCATCATCAGACCATCTGACTTGACCATATGGGCACCAATCCCATCATGCCCTTCAACCTTTTCTACATCAATCTAAGACACCAATGTCATGCACACCCCCAGATTTTCATATTCTGTACACTTCCTGTTATGACTCCATAGCAAAATCCTTTGTATCACCAGGCTCCTGTTTCCTGCACCTTCTTGCTCTAAGGGGATTCTGACTCTTTTCCAAGGTTATGGTTTCCCTTGTAGCTCTCTCAAGGTGTGACTATTGATCTGACATACTCTTTATACCTGGAATTAAAGTAAGTGTCTCATTGCTGTTTCTCCTTCCTTCCCAGATCTCTAGTTTTTAATCTCATAATCTTGTGCCCTCAGAGATTTCTAGCAACTTCCTTCCTCACTGCAGTCACCTTTAGATCCTTGGATTACCTAGCTTCGCTCCTTAGAGATTTTAGTTCCAGGCTCACAGTCACCCTCTCCAATACCATTCCAATATTGATTTAGGTGATTTCAATACATATGTAGATCACCCTTCCAATACCATGGTTTACCACGTCTTTATCTTTCTTTCCTTTGATTATCTTTGCTATCCCCACCTTACTTAACCATTCATTTCCATGGTGATAAATTAGACTTATCATTGACAAAACTTCAATTCCTCTGCAATCTTAATTCCAATCTCAATTTCACCTCACTCAATTTCAAATTACTACTTCCTGACTCTCTACTCCTTCAGGAAATCTAATTCTAACATTTCTTTACCAGAACCAGGGTTTACAATTCATTATTGCTATCTACCTTTCATGTTTCTTTCCACAACATCCTAATTTTTAAACCAGTTTAGATCCATGCTCCAGCATCACACACTTGTCCCTCTCGTCATTCATCATACTCACCTGCAAAATTCCAACCCTAATGAAAATCCCTACTTACATGCACCTGTTTCAAGTGGCTGATTGTTGGAGAGGAAGAAGTCACAAATGTGCTGACAGGTTTAGATTTATGACACTAACCAGAAATTGTCCGTTCATGAGCCCCATAATTCCATTGAAATTTCCTACTTCATTCACTTTTCCATTATCTTAAATAACTATTTTATACTTTCTCCTCTCCTCAAACTTCCAAATCTTCCTACACTCCAATCCTTCTAAGAGTTTGTTTTTCTATTATACTGAGGGGAAAAAAAAAAACATTTAAGCCCTTCCTTCTGCTCCCACTGTCACATCTATGTTCCTTTCTGCATTCGTGTCTTCTTTCTCATTACTAGAAACGGACTCTGTACTCCTAAGGAAGCCTCTTTACTTGAACATTTCTTTCTTTCCTTTTTCAACTACTCATGGCCATAGATCCAACAGTAAATCTGTTCCTTGTGTGATCAATTTCCTCTTTCAACTGGAAAATAGGATTACAGTTTCTAAATAAGCTGTTAATTTCCATCACAAAATCAAATGAAAACCCTAAAATATCTTGACCATACATTGCATTCCAGCTACCACTCCACATCTTGGTTCTCTTTTAGAACAAAATGACATAGAGATGAATATAATTATTATTTCCAATTCCTATCCTCTTTCTCTCTTGAACCTACTCCAGTCAGGTTTTTTGCCACTACCATCCCACTGAAATGCCCCTTGTGAATATAAGCAGTGAATTTTCAGTTACTGAATCTGAGGACCAATTCTCAGATTTATCAGCGTTTGACACTTAATCATTCCCTGCTCCCACTCGAAAAGCCTTCCTCATATGGGTTCTAATTCTTTTTGGTTCTGGCTTCCATCTGGCCATGCCTTTGGCTTCCATTGCTAGATCCTCATCACGATTCTATGCTAGTAGTGTTGGGTTGCTCCATTTCCTATAGTCCTATGACTTTAACTATGATTGCTTTTATTTCTGAAATCAATGTTTGCAGTTTGAGCACCTACACTCAACTCTAGATTTGAACAATGAAATTCCCAGTGTGGGTCCATCTCACTGCCGTTTCATACTTGACATATTTAAAACCAGATTTCTAATCCCTCACCCATCTCAGTAAATGGCACTGCCGACTGTCTAATAACGCAGGCCAAAGACTTTGAAGTAGCATCTGAAATCTGTAAAACTCTACTCTAAAAGCAACCCGTAGGTCTTCCTTTATCCACCATAAAAATGTATCCTTTACCTTCTCCCTTAATGTCTCCTCCACTAATATTCTTGTCTCAGCCACCACTATCTCTGTATTAGATTAACGTAGTAGCCCCCAACTGGCTTGCCTGATGGCTGCCATTTCCCTTCCCCAGTCCACCAATCAGCCAAGATACTATTTGTAAAATTTAAGCTCAGCGTATTTCCATGCTTAAAACTTTTTTTCTTGGTTTCATGTATCATTCAGTAAATAAAATAATATCCTTCCATGGCCTACTGAGCTCTGCATGACCAGGCCCTATGCTACCTCTCTGACCTCCCCTCATTCCACACTCCTCCTGGATCAGTCCACACCAGCCACAATCCCTGATGCTCTTCAAATGGGCAAGTGTTTTGTTTTGTTTTGTTTTGTTTTGTTTTGTTTTACTTTAGGGCCTTTCCACCTGCTGTTCCTTGGCTTAAAATGATTTTTTTTTCCATATAATCTCAGGGCTTTATCCCTCATCTCCTTTAGGTATTTGTTCAAATATTTTCACATTAGGGAAGCATTTCCTGAACAGCATATTTAAACTTGCATTCCTCTTCCCATATCATTTTCTATCTCCTTTCCATATTTTAATTTTTATTGTACTCTACCAGTTCACTATCTGATATTCCATATGTACTTTAGATTGTTGGTCTCCCTTCTACTGGAATTTGTAATAGATAAGTCAGGTATCTTTGTTTTAAATTTTTAAAAATTAATTAATTAATTAATTATTTTCTTAGGGAGAGAGTGCAAACAGTGGAGAGGGGGAGAGGGTCAGAGGGATAGAGACAGAGAGAGAGAGAATCTTAAGCATGCTTCACACACAGCACAGAGCCTGATGCAGGACTTGATCCCATGACCCTTGGATCATGACCTGAGCTGGAATCAACAGTAGACACTCAACTAATTGAGCCACCCAGGTGCCCTTCTGTTGTTGTTGTTGTTGTTTTAACTGTTCCATTCCCAGCAGATAAAATGAGTCCTGATATATAGTAGGTGTTTGGTAAGAATTTATTAAATAAATGCAATACACAAAGTGCAATTGTACCAGTCATTTAAAAATTCCTGTCTGGGTCTATCAATGACAGTACACATGGAGACGGGAATAGAAAAAAGTCTCTGACAGTAGAGAAATTGTCTCTTGCTAATGTTACCTAGAAAGAGAAATGAGTGTTTACACACAAAAACACAGCTTTGTGGAACTGTGTTTTAATAGGTTTAATCACACAGAAATGATCAATAGAAAAAAAAAGTATTCCTTTTAACAAACTAGTTTTGGACCATCAGCAGTGTTTCCCAAGGAATATTCCATTTGAAGCTGTTTATAGGAGCTATTACCAGGTATAATCTATGAGAGGGATTCTATAACACACAGGCTTAAGAAAAGCCATAGCACATTTAAATAGGTTTTTCCATTACATGACTTCTTAAATTTTTTTAACTCAAATTTGTATTGCATATTCTATAAGAGCAATAATTTAGATACTGTTTTCAAAACTTGTTTGAATAAATAACACTTTTGTTATGAAGCTATTTATGGAGTTTCCTTAAACATATTGAACAATATTTAACACCTATAATTATTATTCTAGACACTGAGAATATAGGAGGAACTGAGTCCTTATTCTAATGGAGATTACATTTTACTTCCCATTAATAAAACCAAGAAGGTGCAACAATACACCAATAGATACAGAAGCCCAGATAGTATAGGCTATTTCTCAAATATATGAGAGTGTGTTTTGCTGTTTAATTATTATATAATAGTACTTTTACTATTTTAAGTTATATATCATGTTACTATTGTATAATAAGAATATCTATAACTTTTCAAATTGCTGATAGTCTAATACCGGCCTGTAGTGTGGTATCACACTTATTGTGAACTTTGTTAAAAAATGTATTTTTTCCACTACACACACATAAAAATGGACTAGGTATTAAGAAACTGAAATTCTCATGCAGAGCTTTGAATTTACTAAGTCCTGTGCCCTTTGGCAAGTCACTAAATGTCTTTAAACCTCACATCTTTTAGCTTTACATTGATGGAAGAAACCTTTGGAACACCTGCTTTATGCAGTGGTGATTCTTATCCCTGCATCATGTTCCTTCATGTATACAACATTCCAGGTGTAGAAAATTACACACACACACACACACACACACACACACACACACACACACACACACACTTGTAATCACCATCACTGTTTTCTAGAGCTAGCCACTGTGCTATAATATAAAATATGTTATGGAAAAACATAAGGAAAAGATGGCACTCCATAGTGGGGGTTGGGAGATATTTCCTAAAATATTTATCTTCTCACCAGTTCTTTTCTACCAGCCCTTCCATGAAGGAGAATTATACTTCTTTCCCTACTGATGTCATTCTTGGCCACATGACTTACTTTGTAGAGGGAAATATGAGAGAAAGTCATATGTTTGTTACACTTCTCAGCAAAAGCCTTAGGGGCCATTATATGGTTCTGCCATCTCTCTTTTAACACTTCCATGAGATCGGCATGAACCAGGTAAGAGGTATTCCTTTGGTATTGGTCTTAGACTATGAAGCTGAGCCATAGTGAACCCACAGTCAACCTATGATGGACACAAACATGAGCACAAAATAAAGTTTTGCTATAAAACCCTAATCTGGGTTCGTTACTGCAGCAATACACAGATAAGCTCGCTGCTACAAAACACTTTAGAGATGTACTTACATTTTAGACATGATTTGATGTGTAGGGTGTTCACTATGTAGGCCTGGGGTATGCAGAAGAAGAGCTGGATTTCCAGGTAAAGAGTGCAAATGTGCAAATGTCTGCACACAAGATAAAGAGCGGTGGTTTTGAGGAATTGCCGGTACTTTATCACATCCACATTTGATTTAATATACAGTTTTTAAAGTTTATTTATTTATTTTGAGAGAGAGAGAGAAAGAGAGAGAGAGAGAGGGAGACAGAGAGAGAAAACATGGGGGAGGGGCAGACAGAAAGGAAGAGAGAGAATCCTAAGCAGGCTCAGTGCTGTGAGCACGGAGCCTGACCCAGGGCTATATCAGGGTCAATTTTATATATTAAGGTCTTTGGACTTTATCATATAGATGTTAAGGATTTAAACAGTGCTGGTAGCAAAACTGGTTTTGTCAATTAAAAAAAGACCATTCTAGGGGCGCCTGGGTGGCGCAGTCGGTTGGGCGTCTGATTTCAGCCAGGTCACGATCTCGCGGTCCGTGAGTTCGAGCCCCGCGTCAGGCTCTGTGCTGACAGCTCAGAGCCTGGAGCCTGTTTCCGATTCTGTGTCTCCCTCTCTCTCTGCCCCTCCCCCGTTTATGCTCTGTCTCTCTCTGTCCCAAAAATAAATAAAAACGTTGGGAAAAAAAATTAAAAAAAAAAAAAAAAAAAGACCATTCTAGCTCCAGGACAGGTGGTGTGCTGGCATATGGTGAAAGACTATTTGGGAAACAATTGCATTAATTCCATAGTGAAGTTTGAAAACTTGAATCATGGGGGTGACAGTGCTAGAGATAAAAGTATAAATTCCAGTGGCATTTGGGTGGTAGAAGCAGGAACATAATGAACTACTGGGACCAAGAGGAATAGTAGAAATAGAAATAGAGGAGCAGAAGGAGGAAGATGATGTCTGTTGAAGGGCTCTAGCAGCTCTTTATACATGTGAGAGAATATCCTTTCTACCACACTACTAATGAGGAAGCATGAGGATGGGGCAGGTTGAGTGAAATGTGGATTTGATTCTTCTTTAGGCGAAGCTGTTTGCTGGCAGGAACAATGTGCTGGCTGAGTGTCAGTAAATGTATCATCTTCAGAGTTCTACAAGTCCTTGTTTATGCTGATAGTACTTACCTGAAAAACCAGTATTCACAGTAGGCTGTGCCTAAAAGCACAATCCAGGATGGGTAATACTCTTACCAGTTGCTTGCTTCCATTTTACCTATTGTCTGGTAAATAAGTTTCTCTGCACGACTGGAATAATAAAAACAGGATGAGTGTCACTGCTCTCCTGACAGCCAGCCAGCCCTAGGGAAACAGCAGCCTGCCCTGGAGAACGTGGTTGTTGGAGTTACGCAGACAAATGCAACACTTTTGAATGACACACTTTCATATATCATTTAACCTCTTTCTCTAAAAAAGAACTTCTGCCAGAAAATAATCAGAAGAAAATTTATTGCCCTAAACTCCTCCTCCCAACGTTTGTTATCAAAGACATTGCACTAAGGCTTCTGGAGCATTCAAAGTTGTTTTGTTAATATCAAACTTTGGGAGCTCACCATTTTTCTGGACCTCATTTTTTTAAATCGTCACAATTATGGGTACTGGAAGAATTTTAGTTCTTTTGTTTTGGGCAGTGTCACCAAGAGCAGAATAGTACCTGATACTTCTATTTACTTTCAAACTGGAGGGACAAATTTAAAGCATCCCAGTGAGGGGAAATGCTCTGCTTTTTTGATGAATAGATATGTATTTATTTTTTTAAAAATTCATGGTTGTTTATTTGAGACTGAACATGAGCAGGGGAGGGACAGACAGACAGGGAGGGAACCTCAAGCAGGCTTCCGTGCTGTCAGTGCAGAGCCCCTTGTGGGGCTCGAGCCCGCAAACCATGAGATCATGACATTAGCCAAAATCAATACTTGGATGCTCAACTGACTGAGCCAGTCAGGTGACCAATATGGATTTATTTTCAACGTGAAGCATTCATGAGAGGGAAAATCCCCAAATGGTGGTTGTGGGCTGTCAGAAGGGGATTTTCATATTTATCTGAAGCAAGAAAGGCTACGAGAACTCAAAAGTTATTTGATTTGACATTTAACTTTGAAAAGGGATTTTACCAGCAGAGAAATCACAGGAGGGATGAAAAGAAAAGGTAAGGGTTATCTGGGGCTACATGGTGAGTGTCAGAGGAATGGGAGAAAAGGGAAAAGGTGTTTTTAAAAAGGATCTAATTAACAGTGTGAAACAGGGGAAACCGGAGCAAGAATTGAGCAGCAAATACTATAGGGGACAGTGAGAGTAAAGAACTGTGATTTCCTCCGTCTGAGCATCTAGACAAAAATTCCAAAGTTGGCAGTCACATACCCTAGTCAATTGGGTCTGTTCATATCATCTCTCCTTCTGTAACCAATCCTCTTTTCCTTTTAAGCTCTACCCCATTCTGCAGTTAAGACCGGCTCACTTTTCATTCCAGCTACTGCTTTTGCCCTCAGCAGATACCTCGTTTATTACCACCCCTGGGATGGAATCAACTTTATCTTCTCTTCTCTGACCTAGAATTGGGGACCAGTGTCTGGGGGTTTTAATAGAATTCTTCTATCCCCATAATTTCTTCCAATAAAACATATTCATACCAACTTAGGAATTAACTCAGAAAAGGACACCTTTGTAATACGAATATACCTGGCCTTGTCTGTACTCTTATTCTTTAGCTAGCTCCAATTTTATCAGATTGGGTAACCTTCCCTGTGCAGGCTGCTGCAGTGGATTCTAGCACTTTCTTTATATTCTTATGTTCCTCTGGGTATAGATCACATTCTCTACCTAATTGCCAGAATGTGGTTTCTGGGGTTTGGACTACCGACGTCTTAGTTTAAGCAGTGGAGGTAATCAATAGTTTAATCAGTCACTCCTTTTCTAATTCTGTTTGCATTACTTACATTATTCATCACGTGCATAACTAATGCCTTTCCTCCGGCTAAAGTCAAAATCAGGTCAAGTTGAACAATATGAACAAATGTGGAAAACATCAATATATACATCTTCATTCTTTTGTAAAAATTCTTTAAACTTTTATTTTTTTTTTTGAGAGAGAGAGAGAGAGAGCGCAGGGGAAGGACAGAAAGAGGGAGAGAGAGAACCCCAACAGGCTCCGTGCTGTCAGTGCAGAGTCTGACATGGGGCTCAAAATCAAGAACTGTGAGGGGCGCCTGGGTGGCGCAGTCGGTTAAGGGTCTGACTTCAGCCAGGTCACGATCTCGCGGTCCGTGAGTTCGAGCCCCGCGTCGGGCTCTGGGCTGATGGCTCAGAGCCTGGAGCCTGTTTCTGATTCTGTGTCTCCCTCTCTCTCTGCCCCTCCCCCGTTCATGCTCTGTCTCTCTCTGTCCCACAAATAAATAAACGTTGAAAAAAAATTAAAAAAAAAAAAAATCAAGAACTGTGAGATCATGACCTGAGCTGAAATCAAGAGTCAGATGCTTAATCCACTGAGCCACCCAGGTGCCCCACATCTTCATTCTTGTTATCGTGGATTTGGATGTTATAATGCAGTGTAAACTCGTGTGAAAATGTATTTACATGGAAGTATCTGACTTCTGCATACGAATTTTTGGAATCTACTTGATTGCTACTAAAATAGGCAAAATCAAACTAAAGTTATGCAGAGTTTGAATGACAAGTGTGTAAAGATACTAACATCAAGCTCACAGGATTATGTTGAGTGTTTTTTTTTTGGGGGGGGGGACAGAGAGAGACAGAGCATGAACGGGGGAGGGGCAGAGAGAGAGGGAGACACAGAATCGGAAACAGGCTCCAGGCTCTGAGCCATCAGCCCAGAGCCCGACGCGGGGCTCGAACTCACGGAGCGCGAGATCGTGACCTGGCTGAAGTCGGACGCTTAACGGACTGCGCCACCCAGGCGCCCCATGTTGAGTGTTAAATGTAAGGCATATGAAACAAAATAATTGTTAAATTCATAGCAGTAAAACGAACTCAGAGGAAGCTTGAGTGTCTTTGTAAAATGAAGAGTTCTTTGTGACAGAGGTAGATTCTGTAGATAGGAGTTCCTGCTAAGTCAAAGCTGGAATTCAGAACTTGGGTTTCCTTTTGAGTGTTGATCTTTTGAGGCAGCTGTGTATCTCCTAACATGGGTAGATAACCATGAATTTTTTTGTTTCTTTTCTGGCTTTGTTGTGTGTGTGGCTACTATTACTGTGTAGGTTTTTTTTTTTTTTTCAACAAAGGGAAGATATATATTTTTTTCTCTTGGACAGGGAATTATACATGAGACAGAGAGACTTGTTCCTCTTTCGTGGACCCAGGAATTATTGCTCAGTCCTTCCAAGAAGAAGGGTAGAGTCAGAAAGTAAAGAAATGGGTCTCATAAAGGACTTTGTGAGAACTCAAAGAAAAATGAGTGCTGGCTTTGGTGCCTGGAAAACACCAACACTCATCACCCCAGGCAGAGCATTGCTTTTCTAGGTAATTAGGGTGACCAATGCAGCAGAACCTTTGCAGGTGACTGCAGCTAGTCTAGGAGCACTGTACTACCCAATGGGGACAGCAGATCTCCAGTGGAGATGTGGCAGGACAACATAGTACCCAGATGGCATAGATCCATCATGGCCGAATGTACAATGTCCCCTGGGGCCTATGGGAAATATTAGAGAGCTGAGACTGCAGAGTCTGGCATTTTGGGTGAGAAAATGAGATCCAGGGCTGAACCAGGGCAATATAGGATGTCTGTCTAGCTGTATAACCTCATAGAAGTTAACTCTAGTGACAAGAACTAATTTTCTCTTACTTATTTTGCCCAAAGGTCATCACAAAAATCATTACCAATAAGTGTCATGTTAGTCCCTACAAGAACATTGCATTCGGATGTATCATTACAGGCACAGGTGCATAAATGTGCATAGGTTTATACAGAATTAACATTTTGTCTGAACTCCACAGCTTGAGAACTAAGAAAGAGTCTTTTGGTAAAATAATCCAAATATTTTCACATATATTTGGGCTGTATAACTGTTTGTCAAAAAAGCTTTTCTAGGGGCACCTTGGTGGCTCAGATGGTTAAACATCCAACTTTGGCTCAGGTCATGATCTCAAAGCATGAGTTTGAGCCCCATATCGGGCTTTGCTGCTATCAGCACAGGGACCACTTTGGATCCTCTGTCTTCCTCTCTCTCTGTCCCTCCCCTACTCTCTCTCCCTTTCTAAAAAAGTAAACATTAAAAATGCTTTTCTATTCAACATACATTTACTGAGCATACCTGCATGTATAAATACAAACATCAGTAAGATAGAGTGCTTGTCTCAGTAATGTTTCTGTTTACTAGAGGGATCTCTCTCTACTCTTTCACTCTTGCACACCACAATGTTCCACAAATTTATAAATAGGAGGACATGATACAATGGACAGAGGGGCAAGGCTGGGAAAGAATGGGAGCATGTAGGAAAATGGGAAAGGGGAATGTTTCATTGGAACAAATATTTTTTGACCTGGGGCTTACTTGGGGGATGGAGAAAATCTTCAAAGTCAGAAATTATCAAATAAGTTATTCTTGACACAATTATAATATGAGCTAAGGCAGAGGCTTAAAACACTTGAGAAGTCTGGGCCATGATATACAGGCCTCAAGTCCCACCTTATTTTAAGAAGAGTGTGGGTCCAGGGGCGCCTATATGGCTCAGTTGGTTAAGTGTCCGACCTTAGCTCGGGTCATGATTTCACTGTTAGTGAGCCTGAGCCCTGCATGGGGCTCTTGCACTGCTTGGGATTCTCTGTCTCCCTCCCTCTCTGCCTCTCCCCTATGTGCTCTCTCTCTCTCTCTCTCTCTCTCAAGTAAATAAAATAAAATAAAATCATTAAAAAAAAAAGAAGAGTGTGGGTCCATTTTGTGAAGGCTGTTGATAATGAAAGCTGTGCTTTGGAGAGATTGTTCCTGCATCTGAAGAGGCCCTTTCCCTGGGAAGGATAGTGGGGTGGGGCGGGGGTGGGGTGGGCGAGACAGGGGACAGGATGGTGACTGGGGACTCACCCAATGGCTCCTTCTCCACAGCCCTGCAGTGACCCTTAAGATGACTTTACAGAAACTAGAGGGCTCCACAAACAGAATTTGAAGGCTTTTGTTGAATCCATCTTCTAGTTTTTACAACTGAAGACACTTAGGATTAAAGTTCATGAATGATTTGGGCAAGATGATATAGTAATCTGTTCCTGGGCTTTGTGCTCCCCAGCCCTCAGCTATAGATTGGTGACTGGAAAAGGCCCCAAGATATTTTCTCCTGGTTCACTTCACACCTTCACAATCTGCTTTTCCTGCAGATATTCTCAGTTTTCCATGAAATTAAAAGTCCTTTTGGGAAATCAGCATTCCTAGGCAAGAACGTTGGCAGACCACTGGCTGTTGCAATCTCTGGACATTCTTTTTTATTTTTATTTTTTAAACTTTATTTATTTATTTTTGAGAGAGAGCACACAAGCAGGGAGAGGCAGAGAACGAGAGAGAGGGAGACACAGAATCTGAAGAAGGCTCCAGGCCCTGAGCTGTCAACACAGAGCCTGACGTGGGGATCAAACTCACAAACTGGGAGATCGTGACCTGGGCTAAAGTCAGAAGCTTAACTGACTGAGCAACCCAGATGCCCCAAGCTCTAGACATTCTCGACCATTATTATATGTATTGTCATTGTTGTTCTTATTTGGGGGAATAGTGGCTGTGACAGAGTTTTCAGAGTCATGAAGGGTCTTGGCATTTAATTCTTTTTAAGATTTAGAGGTTGGAATTGTACAGTTGAGGAGACATTTGGATTTTCACAACTCCTTTCAGAATGAAGTACACAGTAATATCCTATTTATATCCAAAGCAAATGCTACATTGCACTATGATGTATCTTTATAAGCATGTTAAATTCTCTAAAAATCAGACAGTCATGCGGTTTTCTTCATGCACACCTAACCCACAGATGATCCCTGGATTGGCATTGTCTATAATCATTGGCATTGCAAGCTACAGAATCCTACATTGATTTGAATGAGAGACGTGGAATGTATGGGAGACTGAAAAAAAATGGGAAGATCCCTGATCTTGCTGACTTTTGCTTCAGTCTTGGAGGAGAAGGTTTTTTCTTGATCCTGTTAGTGTCCTTGGCTGGTCTGTTTTATTTACACACACACACACACACACACACACACACACACACACACACACACATACACACACACACAGACACACACAAAATATACTTATATATAGCACACCTATCTATTTCTTGAATATATACCTTTTTCCCAGTTTTATTGAGAAATAATTGACATATGTCACTGTATAAATTTAAGGCATACAGTATGATGGTTTGCTTTATATATATTATGAAATATATATATATATATATACATATATTTATATATATTATGAAATGATCACCACAATAGGTTCAACTAACATCCATCTTATCGCATTTTTCTTTCAAAAGGAAAAATAAAAAATGAAAAAATGGGTAGATTTTCCCTATTATGAGAACTCTTAGCATTCACTCTCTTAACCACTTTCCTCTATGTCACACAACAGTGTTAGCTGTATTCATCATGTTGTACATTGAATCCCTAATATTATTTATTTTATAGCTGGAACTTTGTACCTTTTGACCACCTTCCTCTAAATTCCCCTCCCTCCATCCTCTTGTAACCCCAAGTGTGGTCTCTTTTTCTTCTTCAGTGAGTTTTGTACTTTATTGTTTTGTTTGTTTTAGATTCTACATATAAATGAGATCATACAGTATTTATCTTTCTCTGACCTACTTCACTTAGCATAATGCCTTCAAGGTCTATCCATGTTGTTGCAAATGGCAAATGGCAAATGGCAGTATTTCCTCCTCTTGGTGGCTGAATGATTCTTTATATATACACATGTATATGTATACATACATGTATATATGTATATATATGTATATATACATACATATATATGTATGTATATATACCACAACTTCTTTATCCATTCATCAATCAGGGGACACTTAAGATCATTTCCATGTCTTGGCTATTGTAAATCATGGAGGTGCAGAAGTGTTAGTGTTTTCACTTCCTCTGGCTGTATTCCCAAAAGTAGAAATGCTGGATCATATGGTAGTTCTATTTTTAATTGTTTGAGAATCCACCATAGTGTTTTCCTTAGTGGCTGTACTGATTTACAGTCCAAACAACAGTGCCCAAGTGTTCCTTTTCCTCCACATCCATGTCAGCATTTGTTATCTCTTATCTTTTTGGTGATGGCTATTCTAAGAGGTGTGAAGTGATATCTATCTCATTGTGGTTTTCATTTGCTCTCCCCTAAGGACTAGTGATGTTGAGTACTTTTCATGTACCTGTAGGCCTTTTGTATATCTTCTTTGGAGAAATGTCTATTTAGGTCCTTTGCTCATTTTAAAATTGGGTTTTATTTTATTTTATTTTATTTTATTTTATTTATTTTATTTTATTATTTGCTATTTAGTTGTAGGAGTTCCTTATATATTTTGTACATTAATCCCTTATCAGATACATGGTGCAAAACATGTAGTTTTTCCCATTCTGTAGGTTGTCTTTATACTTTGTTGGGTTTTTTGGCTTTGCAGAAGCTTTTAGTTGGATGTAGTCCCACTTACTGGTCATTTCATTTTGTAGCTTGTGCTTTAGGTGGCATATCCCAAAAGCCATCACCAAGACTCTCATCCAGGAGCTGTATTCCTTTTTTACTTCAGAGGTTTCATAGCTTCAGGTTTTACACTTAAGTCTTTAATCCATTTTGAGTTAATTTTTGTGAGTGGTGTGAGATATGGGTCCAGTTTCGTTCTTTTACATGTGAATATCCAGTTATCCCAGCACCATTTATTGAAAAGACTGTCTTTTCTCCATTGAGTATTCTTAACTCCTTTGTCAAATATTAGTTGATGGTATGTGCTTGGATTTATTTCTGGGCTCTTAATTCTGTTGCATTGATCTGTTTGATGATTTGTTTGTTTGTTTTGCCAGGACCATACTGTTTAATGACAATAGCTTTATAATACGCTTTGGAATCAGGAAGTATGATGCCTCTTGCTTTATTCTTGTTTCTTAGGATTTTTTTTTATTCAGAGTCTTTGTGTTTCCATATCAATTATATAAGTGTGTTTTCTACTTCTATTTTTTAAAATGACATTTGACTCTAGATAGGGATTGTATTGAGTTTATAAATGGTTTTGGTACTACAACATTTTAATAATATTCTTCTGCTCTATGAATGTGGGATGCCTTTTCATTAATTTGTGTCTTTGGTTTTTTTCATCAGTGTCTTCTAGTTTTCAGAGTAGAAATATTTCACCCCCTTAAATTTATTCCTAAGTATTTTATAGTTTTTGATGCCATTGTAAATCTTTACCTCTTTTGCAGAAACTTCATCACTGTGTAGAAATGCTACTGATTTTTGTGTGTTAATTTTGTGTCCTGCAACTTTACTAATTTATTGATTAGATCTAACAGATATTTGGTTGAGTCTTTAGGATTTTCTGTATAGAAAGTCATGTCATCTGCAAACAGAAACAATTTTACTTCTTCCTTTCTGATTCAGATACCTTTTATTGCTTTTTCTTGCCCGAATGCTCTAGCTATTATAATAGTATATTGAGTAGAGTGGTGAGAGTGGACACTCGTCTTGTTCCTGATCTTAGATGAAAAGCTTCCAGTCTTTCACCATTAGGTATGTGTTAGCTGTAGACTTGTCATATATAGCCTTTATTATGTTGAGATAGGTTCCTTCTATACCTAATTTATTAAGAGTTTTTTTTTATCATGAACGCATGTTGAATTTTGTGTAATGCTTTTTCTGCATCTATTGAGATGATTATATGATTCTTTTCTTCTGTTAATGTGATATGTCATATTGATTGATTTCTGTATGTTGAACCATCTTGCATCCCAAGGATAAATTTCACTTGATCATGTGAATGTTCTTTTTAGTGTGCTGCTGAATTCGGTTTACTGGTTTTTTATTGAGAATTTTTACATCTGCATTTATCAGAGATATCGGTCTATAGTTTTCTTTTGTAGTAGAAAACTCCACAGCAGGTAGGGCTATGATTTAGCTCCTTGCCTGAACATGAGCAAACCAGGTCCTTTAGTAGCAGGAGAGTCGTGACCCCAAGGCTTTTCCTTCCAGGAAGCAACTTTATTCATGCCTGCACTGCTCAGTTGGGTTTGTACCTGAAGAACTGAGACCCAAATGCCATGTGGTGTAGTTTTTTATATATTTTCTACTTCTTTGTCTCCCATATATGGTAACACACAAACATGTAGTCTGATTAAGTGGTCTCATGTTACAAGGTCGTGAGGGATGTTGTCACATACCTGTATAGCCAAGTTGCCCTGAGGTGTTTTTTTTTTTTTTTTCCTTTGGGAGGGGACCCTACCACACTTTGGATGTCAAAACAAAACTACTCATTTGAGGATCTGAATCAGGCGGATGTGCATCCCACCAGGATCACTGGTCAGAGTGTACTTTTGACATGGTTCTGCAAATGAGCAGAACCGCTGGTTGAGATTCCTACTTGGGCACTGCAGATATCAACTAGGTCTGCCAAGATCAGTGTGTGGGTTGTTGCAAGCCTCCCCACTTTTCCATCAGTCAGATTCCCAGTAGTTGAGACCCGCAGATTCCCTTGTAATCTCTGTGGTGCGGGATTAGAGTAGGGGCTCCTCCAAAGGAACCCATGGCACTGGCGGTGAGCTAGATATCCCCTCTTTTCTCACTGGAGGCTCTGGAGGCTCAGGAGAGAGCTCTGAATGTAGTGCTGCACTGGCCTTGGGGAGAGGCAATGTGGTCAAGGCGGGGGTGCCTCTCTTACCCTTTCTAATGCGTCTGTCTTGGTCTCTGTGATGCAGGGGGTGTCTTGTATTGAGGAGTTGTTCGTTATTCTTGTGATGGCATGCAAAGTGAGGAACAATTTATGTCACCTTCTTGGTGACCTGTTAGATCCTGGCTGGGTCTGACAATTAAGCTGACAAAGGTGGATTAATAGGAGAAAAGCATGCAAATTAATTTGATGTAAGTCTTATGTGACATGAGAAACTTCATAAGGAAATGAAGACCCAGAGAGATGAATCTGTGTGTATTTATGCAAGTTTGATGAAGAGTGGATAGTTGTGGAAGAATGTGATAGGTTGAGAAGCATGAAGTAATCTATAGTAAACGGCGAGAGACTTAGAAAGGCCTATTTGTTAAAATTTGTCTTGGTGTCCCTGTGCCTCTCCTTCTCAGATAGGGAGGTGCCTTTCACATGAGGACTTTATGACCTGTTTCAGGGAAGAATGGCCTTGTGGGAAGGAGGCCAGAGTTGTCTCCCTGCTTTTGCCATTTTCTCAGACTCCTTAAAAGTATTCAATGTGCCAATATTTGAAGGTAGAATGCCCTGAAAGCTATCAGTCTCCTCTATATTTTTTTGATTCTCCTCCTTCTAACCATGTTGCCCAAATGGGACTATGACTACAACTCCCCGGGAGTGTTCTGGTGCTTAACTGGGAGGGTAGTGGAAACATTCTTATGCCCATGTAAATCTTAAAGGGCTTCTCCTGTTAGACACATTGAATTTAATAGTGGTTACTGGTAGGCAGGAAAAAAAAAGACAACTTTCAGCATATTCATTGTAATTAATTGCATTAGGAAAACCTGAAGCTAGGTAGACATCTGTTGCATGGATAAGGAATAAAAGTGCTTTTGAGATTGTCTTTAATTTCTACCCCTCAGTGAGATCCTAAGAATCTACCTTGGGTTTTTGGTGACTCACTGTTAGCCTCTCAGCTCTGTTTATTTATCTTGGGCTCCTACTCCCCCAACCTAGAAACCTATTTAAACCTATGTTTCAACAGTTTCCGTCCTAGCCAGCTGACATGTTGAGACAATTAAATGAAATTTAACCCTGCAGAAGTATCATCTAAGGACGACACTTATAATTTAAAAGTGGGGTTTTGGTAATTAAGACGCTTTCGAGACCTCAAGGAATAATTCCTGGAGGGCCACTTAGGGACTGTGCAGGTGGGAGAAAGAGATTTTATGGACGGACCTTAACGGCATGCCTCATCCCACACACAGTCATCTTCCTGTCTAGAAGGTTAATTGTACAGGAGAGAATGAGGCTGAACCATGACTTCCTCTTGGTACCTCCTTACATATTTTTCTCTTAGGCTGAGTCTTCAATTTTATGCAGAGCCAGGTGTTGTAGAGTGGGGTGAAGTAACAAATCAACCCATTTGAGCTTTTGAAGATACTAATTTTCCTTTGCATATCGTTAATCTGGGTGTATATATCCCCCTTTCAAAGCATTTCTGAACTTAAACACTATCCAAAACAACATGTGGCAGTTTCTCTAATTACTTATGATTAAGAAAAAGCAAAGTCAGGCCCTCAAGGCATCAATGCTTTGCCATTTTACTGGAGAAATGAATGCTGCAGAGCAAAGCAGCTTGAAAATTAATGTGCAGCACAACCAGGCAGTTCAAGATCGCATTTCTTTTCTGCACTGTATTTCAAAAATGTTTTACACAACGAGAATAGGGTGGGGGAAGAGCAGATGGTTTGAGTTATAAAAGCCATTGAAAACAATGGTGCAAAGACATTTTTGTGCAGTAAAAACTTCATCAAAAGTGTCAGTCACTGAGTCCGTCTGTGGCAGAGTGAAGGAGAGAATAGAGGAAGACCAGAAATGGAAAATAGAGCTATGTGAATGTGGGCCTTAGAAAATGACAGAAATATGGTTGAAAAAATTAAGAAGGATATGTTAACTTTAGAAGGATAGTGTGGAATGTCTCCTTGAGTTAACAACAACAACAACAACAACAACAACAACAACAAAAGGTGGTAGACAAACACATTTATTTGGAAAAGATATAGTAATATTTTTCCAGATCTTTCCTTAGGAAGTAATTTGTGATTTATTCTCCTCTTAATGAACTAATTTATTCTTACTGAATGTAGAGAAACAAAGTATTTCTCCTACTTGGCGGGAAGAAGCTTATCTCATTAGTCTATCAAAAGCTGAAGGTATAGAAGTTAATACCAAAAATCAGCCTGGCAGCTGATCCAGAGCAAAATGTAACAAGAGGTTTAAAATGGATACTTAGTAGTTTTACCATCCCTAGATTGAGGGCTTTTGATTATTTTTTACTGTATAATTTCTCCAAATTCTACAAGATTGCTTTTGTAATTCTAGAAATTCTCTGTGTTGACCAGCAAGTTATTCCCCCCACCTTAGGTCTAAATTTTCTTTCTTTCTTTCTTTCTTTCTTTCTTTCTTTCTTTCTTTCTTTCTTTCTTTCTTTCTTTCTTTCTTTCTTTCTCTTTCTTTCTTTCTTTCTCTTTCTTTCTTTCTTTCTTTCTTTCTTTCTTTCTCTTTCTTTCTTTCTTTTTCTTTCTTTCTTTTTCTTTCCCTTCCTTCCTTCCTTCCTTCCTTCCTTCCTTCCTTCCTTCCTTCCTTTCTTTCTTTCTTTCTTTCTTTCTTTCTTTCTTTCTTTCTTTCTTTCTTTCTTTCTTTCTTTCCCCCCATTCCCCAATCACTTAGGAAAATTTTGTCCTTACATCCACAAAGGACCACACTCTATCTTCAATGTGTATACTGCTATATAGATACCAATGGAAGATGTACCCCCAGAAACACTCTTCTCTAAGATATTATTTGCCTTCTGAATACTTTCATGGTCATCATAAGTTATGAGCCATTACTTAAACCATGGGTCAGAATCTTTGACTATGTTCAGCCACATTTTATATGATGGAAGGAAACAAAGTTTAGAGACAGAAAGTTCTCATAGTGTAATCAGATAAGAAATGGTAGAGATAAAGAAAAATCCCAGTGGCAGCAGCTAAACGGGTTTAGTTATATACTCAGGTATTATGTAATGGCTTCCATACTTTCCCCCCCGCCAATATTCTTTTTTTAAGGGGGGGGTGAACCCCCACAGAGAGATAAATGTGACACAAGAAATGGTATGGATTATAATCTTCTGAATGTAAAATAGTGTTGATTGAGGTGGAAAAGGGGGTCCTTGACGTTAAGCATAAATATTGCCAAGAAATTTAAGTCCAAACAAATTGACCATGGTTGTTCTTAAGTTGCAAAGTGAAGAAGACTGAGGAGAGTATCTCAGAGAGATAAAAGAAATTGATTAAACTAGTACTTAAAGTAACCTTTGAGTCAAGGCCAGTGTAAAAATAAGATTTTCCACAAATAGAATATCACTCTGAAATAAGGGAGGGTCCAACCCGGCATGGATACTCTGAAAAAAATAATGGACTAGGACCGTGTATAGCTGTAGGACTATTCTAGTGTGGGACACAGCAGATCAGCACCTGGAAGAAAAACTCAAAGGAGACCACAGGTTTTCCTTTGACCATCCTGACTGCAAGGCTGTATGTGACTGCATCGTATAACAGTTTGTGGTACGTTCATATGCAGACCAAACTGTACATTTGGTTTCATTTTACTGAGTCAGTTGGACAGTTTTTAAAGATCCCTTGCAGGCCTCAAACGGCACTAAATTAAAGAATTCATTAAGGTACTATTCTGTCTAATAAAAATAGCATTACCTAACATTTATATAGTACTTACTTGGCATTTCAGGGACTCTATAATCATAAACTCTCATCACAAAAACCCTTTTAGTATTCGATAAGCCATGTTTTGAAGATGGGAATATTGAGGTACAACCCCTGTATCTCGGTGTTTTAACAAAATAAAAGATTTTCACATGTCCCAGGTAGATTGGCAGGGTGCTCTGCTCATTATGGTCACTCAAGATTCAGGCTGATCAACACGCCTGTCTCATAGGAGGCAGGCAATTTGGGGAGTGGAATCATACCAATTGCCCAGAAGGTGGCTAACAAGAAACATTTGGTGAATAGCACTAATTAATACTCCAGGGAATAATGATAGTATTTTTCTATAGGGTTATTTTGTATATTTAATGAGATGGTGCTTAGAAAGTACTAGCCACCTAGTAAGTGTTGGCCATTAATGGTAATAATAAGCAGCCCTAATTTTTTTTACAAGTTTTTTTGTTGTTGTTGTTGTTCCTTAAAGAGGAAAAATAGAACACATTACACACAGCATGTCAAATTGGAGCTCAGGCAGATCAAATTTAATTTCTGATTGGAAGAATTAACCCCAGGCCTATTAACACAATTATAAATTGATTCTTGGCACCTGAAGACATTTTTTAGACAGTCTAAAGAATATCGGAATGAATGGACCATATTTACTTGATTTAAGGCTCTTTGTAATTTTAACATTTCTTAGTCTGTACTGTATTTTATAGCCAATTGAATGTAAATATGACATGCCTTTTTTTCCATTTAAAATTTTTTTGTTCCCGAAAAGCTGCTAATAAATTATGTATCTTAAAATTTTTGGTGTTCTTAAGAAAAAAAAGGCGAGTTGAAAAAAGGAATGAAGTGTCATATCAAAAATGAAAGAGCTTTCACCACAATGCTTTTTAGGAAATGGTCAGCCCATACAGAATTTGGACTTGAGATGGATAACTCTTTGTGTTTGATCATTGTTCCCTCTCATATTAGGCTAAGTTTCTTTGCTTCACGAGAAATGTGATGCAGAGATGGTTATTTTTGCCATACTAAGAAATGTCTCTTGGTGGGATTTTTTGTAAAAGGTAGCTGTTGCGTTCTGAATCATTAGCCGACAGCAATACAGCTTTGAATGCAGCAAGAAAACAGCTTCCTCTCACTGGTGTGCAAAAGGGAAACAGCAGGGATTTCATATGGGATGTCAGTCTAGGTAAATGACATCTGTTATAACATTGTAGCTGTGACCGAGACATCCATTAATGGATGCAGGCATACCTCAACTACAGAAGGCAGCTGCCTTCTATAGCAGCGGGGTTCACTAGCAACAACACAATAACAGCAATTTATAAATCACATCGAATTAAAATGGCAAACGTTGTGGCTGGCTTAGAAGCACTCTTCAACATCCCCTAGTCCAAGTTTCCTCACTGTCAGTTGATTGAGAAAATACTGAAGGGGTTGCCGTGCCCAAAGACATTCCAAATGCATGACAATGCATTGTGCTTGCACAGCCTTTCATGGAACCTGAAAGATTCCAAAGTAACTGATCTGCACTGTGGGCACCTGGGTGGCTCAGTTGATTAAGCACCCTACTCTTGATTTTGGCTCAGGTCATGATCTCACAGTTCGTGAGTTCGAGCCCTGTATCCAGCTCTGTGCTTGTGCTGGGGAGCCTGCTTGGGATTCTCTCTCTCTTTTCCTCTCACTGTCCCTCCCCCTGCTTGTGTGCTCTCTCTCTCTCTCTCTCTTTGTCTCTCTGTCTCTCTCTCAAAATGAATAAAATAAAACTTTAAAAAATAAAAGAAGAAAAATGCAAGGATTCTGACAAATGCCATACAAGAGATAATTATTAACAATCTTAAGATTAGCAATGTTAGTACCAAGTTAAATAAGATAATTAAAGAAAGATCATTAAAGGGATGCATTATATGATATGAATAACTACAGGGCAAGTCAGAAGACCAGCTAGTATCACGGAGGCCTTACTATTTAAAGGTTGGCAGCATAATGCAGTCACTGAAAGCCCTGGTGTTGGGGAACCTGATTTCCCAGGTTTGCATGCCGGCCCTGTAACTTTGTAGCTATGTGAAACTGACCAAGGAACTTCTCTGCTTTGCTTTCCTCATGTATAAAATGGGTATCACAGGGTCACTGTGTTAAAAGTGTTAACCAAGAAAAGCAATTAGAACATACCTGTCCCAGGGCAGATGGTCAGTAATAGATGTTGTCATTACTATGTGCCAGACACTTGAATATATCATTAAATGCACACAACTGTATAATATAGAAACTATTATCTCTCTCTTACAGATGAGGAAATTGAAACACAGAGAGATGCCACTGATCCAAAATCACACTATCAGTAGTACTGTGGATTCTGTGCCCACAGCCGCTGCTCTAAATGTAGAGCTGAAGAGAATCATAGGGTTTCTTAAATCTATCCCACATCTTTTTCAACCCACTTTCAGTGGGTTGGTGGAGGTGCAGGCAATGGTTGATAGTTGGAGGTGACTGTATATGGTTTTAGAGTAAGACAGGAGGCCCTCTTATCTATTAATAGTGTGACTGTGGGCAAGTTACTTGGTATTTCTGTGACTGAGTATATAAATATGCAAGAATTTTAGGATGATAATATTTGCCCCATGAGTTTTTTCTGTGGATTAAATAACAATGTGTGAATTTCCTAGTAGGTGCCCAATACATATTGATGTACTTCTATTTCTGCCAGCAGGGTTAGGAAAAAAAGCGATCATTATGTATACAGTTCTGTGCTAGGTGAAATAGAGAATATAAAAATGATGAGCCCTTCTTTGTAAAACATAACATCAAATACAGTTCTTGCTTTACACCCATCAATTTGTATTAAGCACAGGGGTGGATTCTGGTGCTTCTGATACTTCACAGTTGGACAGTTGAATCAGTGCCAGGCAACAGGTACAACGGGTGTCAGAGCCTCTCCCCTAGAATTTGGAATCAGACTCTGTATGGATTTTGAGGAAGTGTCAATGTAAAAATTTGGGCCAGTCACATACAATTGACCCTTGCACCACGAGCCAACCCCTGTGCAGTTGAAAATCTGCACATAATTTTTGATTCCTCAAAAACATAACTATTGGGGTGACTCGGTGGCTCAGTTCAGCATCTGACTCCTGATTTCAGCTCAGGTCATGATCTCACGGTTGTGAGATTGAGCCCCACGTCAGGCTCTGAGCTGAGCATGGAGCCTGCTTAGAATTCTCTCACTCCCTCTCCCCCTTTCCCTCCCCCATGCGCGCGCTCTCTCTCTCTCTCTCCCCCTCAAAAAAAAAAAAATAAAAACAAAACAAAACAAAACAAAAACAACATTGTTAACTACAAACCTTACTGATAACATAGTCAATTAACACATATTTTGGATGTCACAGGTATTTTTTACTATTCTTATAATACAGTAATCCAGAGAAAAATGATATTAAGAAAATCATAAGGGAGAGAAAATACATTTACAGTGTTTAAGTGGACCCATGTAGTGCAAATCCATGTTGTTCCGAGTAAGATGTATATGGAAAGGCGAATAGATGAACTATACAGATAAAAGAAAAACGAGGTAGACAGAAGCAGTTTGAGAACCTACTTGGCATCCATCAGAGAGAGACGATTTAAAAGTATCTGCTTAGGTTCCTGGTAGCCTGCTGTTTACTCTTCCCACTTGTCTTGAGACCTGGTTTATTATCTTTTACTTGGGTTGTTTGAGTTTGTAGAATGTTTTTCCAGTAACTTCCATTTCATGCTTAAACTAGTTTGAAGTGAGTTTCTGTACTTTGTCATCAAATCACCTTGACTAAGGCACTGATGTAGGAAAAAGAGCAGGAAACTAATACCTGTTAAGCACTTCATTTAACTCCCAAACAGCCATGAATTATAGGTATTATTATTCACATTTTAGTGGTGAGAAAATTGGAGATTATGTAACTCGCTTAAGACCAAATGTCTATAAGTGATAGAAACATAAGTCTGCATGACACCATATCCCATTTTCATTGCCACCTTACTATGCAGGAAAAATCCTATTCCATATAGATGATGATGCACTAAAATGAATAATTCAAAGTCATTTGGGGGAGCTGAGAGTTGACAAACTTCATGTACGTAGGAATGGTACAGTAAGGATCTTATTAGACAATAAAGAATATTTTGTAATGTGAGGTTTCTAATTAAAGAAGATGTCTAAAAAGTAAAACCATTTAACAAGTATATAAAGACAATTTAGAGACCTACAATGACAGTTCCTGAACCTCATATTGTTCCTGCCAACATGTTCCCTCATGTTGTTTTACTTTGTCTTCCTGTGAGGAATATGAATACCTGAAGATTTAATACTTAGGGAGCTTAAAAGTTCTTTTCTTTTTCTTTTATTCTTTTAAATGACAAATAATTACAAAGCACTATTTTGTTTGTTTGTTTGTTTTGAATTTAGAAGATCTGTCTTTAAAACCAGCTATTTGGAGCTCTGGAATTATGGGTTGATTCAAAATATTTACTACCATGTAATAGTTATGAACATTTTCCTTTGAGATCATATTGCTCGTTTTTTGAAAAGACCTTTATATATAATGCACGACACATGCTGCTAGGGTGTTAGCATGATCAGAAGTGAAAACGAATCTAGTCTAAATCTTCATTCTACTAAATAACTTTTAGATAAAAGTTGAGCCTCAGATTCTTTATGTGAATAATATAGAAAATATAGCCAGTAGTTGTACTTAATTCACAGGAGGTATGATAGTTTATTAGATAATTCAGGTGAAGTGGTTACTAGGCAATGCAGGCTATCATTGTAATGGTTAAGCATCCAAGGCTTATAGTCAGAATGACTGGATTCACACGTAGCTCTGCTACTTAATAGAAGGTTAGACCTTGAGCGAGCTATGTAACCTTGCATAGATAACTTTGCAAGCTATGAACCACGGCTTGCTGAAATGCAGGATCTTAATATCTGTATTACAGTGCTGTTTTGAGGATTAAATGATTCTATCTATGGAGAATACTTAATGATTGGCACCAAGTAAATACTCAATAGTTACAGGCTATTTTTATTAAAACAATGTATTTGTGATCTCTACTACAAATGGAGTTAGATCTGTATCTGATGCCATAAAGGAGCCTATAGGTATGACTGCCTCTATGTGACATAGTGATTCACTGTGCAGGAGTGGAGAAATGAAGATGGGGGAAATATGAAAGGTTAAGACTATGGTCACAACTAAGATAACATCTTAGTAGGTCAGCCCTTGGAAATGGAAAGCAGCAAATTGAGTAGAAGGAGTTTCCTACCATAACAAAAGCTGTTATTGATGTTAAACATCTACAAGGGGACGTGGGATTTCTAGGGTTAGTACTCCTGAGATACCTACAGAGAATGATCCTGACGTTCTACTGCTCTTCTAGAACATAAGGAATAAAGCCTTAGGTGAGCATGGAGATCACCCAGTTTCTAAATGTCATTATAGCTGCTTAACTTAGAAGCAACAAGAGGAAAACCTTTGGAAAATATTGATTGTGAAATATGGCCAAATTACAGAAAATTACTTACTTTATATTTCTTTGTAAGTATGTCAAGTTTCCAAAACATGGTGAGAAATCAGTTTCACCTTCTAAGAAGTGGTAGGAAGAAGATAGCTGAGGAGATTCAGGGAGATAAAACAAACAAAAAGACAAATAATTAGGAAAATGCAATTTTTAAATCATGAGACTAATGTAATAGAAAAAACAAATTAATGCTAAATAGTTGTAGGTTCAAATTCTAGGTAAATTACCTCAGCTTTCTGATCTGTAGTTTATCTATAACATATGGATATATATATATATATATATACATATATATATATATATTCAGATATGATTACATGTATCACTATGTATACTTTAAATTATAATTTGAGGGGCGCCTGGGTGGCTCAGTTGATTAAGTGGCCGACTTCGGCTCAGGTCATGATCTCACAGTCTGTGACTTCAAGCCCCGCGTCGGGCTCTGTGCTGACAGCTCAGAGCCTGGGGCCTGTTTCAGATTCTGTGTCTCCCTCTCTCTGACCCTCCCCTGTTCATGCTCTGTCTCTCCCTGTCTCAAAAATAAATAAAATGTTAAAAAAATTAAAAAAAATTATAATTTGATATCATAAAATTAAATGTATACAGATATATGGTTAAATATATTAATATGTATAAAGTATTGATCCCAGTGCCTGAAACATAGTTGGTCTTAAATACATTAGTTTCTTCCATCCCTCTCAAGGACTTTAAATACTGCAGTACTAAATGAAGGCAAAGAAACTCCTGTTAACTAAAAAAGGGAAAACACCTCTCTCTCTCTCTTATCTCAGGAGTTTATTTTATGAGTCTGTCAAGTCCCTGGCTTTATCATGAGGCAGCTATACAAGTCGTCATGGCTGATGCCAGAAAAGAGGTGGTGGTGCCTGTGGAGCTTGGCTAAGATACATGTCAACCAACTTGGATTGCCACAGTCTCTGTCAGCTTTGGCGTGGCAGCTAGAAGTCTTTTCTCCTCACCTGGGTTCTTCTAACAGTGTTGCTCTCGGGAAAGTCTCTCCTCCCTTTTCACCACTGGGCTGAAAATTTCTTACTGGCTTTAACTCGTGTTAGTCACATTTCCATAATGTTCGATAATTGCAAACCACATAAAAACGTTTTCATGTACAGCCAGATATATATGGTAATCTCGCTGAGTGACATTTGTGTGGCAGTACTGAACTGCTGTTGATAAATAATACATGGTATTATTACATTTTATACACTGAGGCAGAAGAACTAGAAATGGGGAAAGAAAAGGCCCTCTTCACTTATTTCCATTCCAATCATGGCTCGCTATGATGTTCTGCTGAGTATTGCACACGTTTTAAAATGAATACACAAAACGTAGATATTTTGTATTTCTTTCAGATTATTATACAGAATGTATTCATAAATATGCCATTACTGACTGTAGGGTGTATCTTGATGTATTGATGGAGGACAATGTAATGTTAAGATTAGTTGCCAGGCAGAGAATCCTGCTTATCCTCATACATGAATGAGGATACATTGAATAAATATTACTTTTCATTGCAGTACCTATGGTGGCCTCACTGAGTGACTGTCGCATGCTTTCAGACTGAATCTAGAGGTAGGTGTGGCAGAAAAAAGCCATCTTAATACACAAAACCTCTCAAGTCACCAGGATTATGATGTGCTGGCACATCGATGTAAATTTGTACCTGAGTAAATTACTCTGTGCGTGTGTGTGTGTGTGTGTGTGTGTGTGTGTGTGTGTGTGTGTGTGTGTTTTAAGTAGGCTTCACTCTTAATTTCAGCTCAGGTCATGATCTCACAGTTTGTGAGATTGAGCCCCACGTAGGTATTTCTACTGACAGCGTGGAGTCTGCTTGGGATTCTCTCTCCTTTATTCTCTGCCCCTTCCTCCTCTGCACTCTTTGTCTCTCTGTCTCTCAAAATAAATAAATAAACATGAAAAACAATAAAAAAAAAAAATCTGAGCTGAGATCAAGTCAGATGCTTAACCAACTGAACCACCTAGGCACCGCAAATTATCATATGGTTAAATCAACTCTCACAATTGATTATTACATTATATCATGTTCCAGAGTCCAGGAAGAGTTAGATGTGCACAAATAGGTAGGAATTTGGAGGGAGGAGTTGGTAAGAGAAAGATAAAGATTGGTATCCACCCTTGAATAAATTAAGTCATTTTAGTCTTTGCTTTAAACACTTTACAAATATGTCTCTCAATCTTATACAATATGGGAGCCATTTTTCAAAATAAAATAAAATTTAAATTTCCAAATAGGTATAGGATTTGAAAGGCACCCATGCAACTAAACAGACCTGAATCTTAAGCATCATTAACTTTATTATAAATCTGTCTCTTATTCTAGCAAACTAGAAGCAAAAATATTTATTTGCATACACATGAGTAATGGAATAAAAGGTGAGATCCTTGTAGTTGTCCTGGGGTTTTAGGTTCTGTCCCCCCAATTGGATAAATTGAAAGTATTTATACATTTTAACAAGAGAGGCTACAAACATCTCTGTTGGGCTAATTGAAGAGGAAACTAAATTTATCATATAGAAAACATCTGCCTTCTACATATGAGTAAAATGGAGAGTTTTCCAAATAAATTTCCTTGAAAAGGATACATGAGACAGGAGTTTTGTACATTTCCTTCCCATTCCTATTAGTGAACGGCTGTGTTTCCTTTTGTTTCAGGCCAAGTGATTAGGCCCAAGTGATAAACATTCATAGATACTGGATTGTCTACAAGCGGGGAGACTAGCGACTCACATCATGGCCACACTGGCAAAATTACCAAGACTTCTACTAGAGTTAAGTGCCAGAAAATTCTTGAGAGTATGCAAAAGAATGCTTTCCTCTTGCATGAAAAAGCCTAAAGGCATTAAAGCTAGTTGACACAACTGCTGATGGCAGGGAAGGAGAGAAAGCTGTACTGGAAACGGTCTGCCCTTTGAGATTTTGGCAAGATGGAGGATGGGTGTGTGTTTCTCCTGTAAGCTCAGGTGATGGGTTTGCCATATTGAAAGGACTCTGAGTGTTGAGGTGAGGATAACATGGGGGAAGAGACTGGGGATTTTGAGTGAAGTCAGCCATGTAGTGCATCACCCATATCAGAATGGTGCAGAGTGAAGGCTCCAGTGAAAAGTCTCCAAGAATCCTCCAATGCACATTCACAGAAAAGCCAACATTGGGATCTCTGGCTCTGCAGTCACCAAAGGACTACAACCGGTATTAACTAAGTAGAAAGGTTTTGTTCATTTCCTTCTCATCCCTTTCTCTCCTCTTGTCTACTTCACAAAATCTGTCGAGTGGAGAGACACCATGCCAAAATCTTTCTTTCTCTTTGCCGGCTCCCAAACATTTGGTCAATCTTGAATGGGGGTGGAGGAAAAATATTTGAATTGTGTGAGAGGTTTAGTTTTGATTCAGATTAAACTAGACTTTTTAAATGCTGAAAAGTAATGCTCTTCTGACACCCACAAATTATCAGAAAAACAATCTATCTGTCAAAGATATCCAAGAGAGATAATGAAGACCTCAGGGCATATTTGAAGGTCCTGGTGGAAAAAAAATAGTATTCTCTGTTTATTCTCTGTATCCTACCAAGCTTGGTATGTTTATTAAACGTGTTAGACATCCTTATTTACTTTTTAAAATGTTTTTGCCATATAGCATTGAATTGCAACCAGTTTTCTTCTCCAATAGAGCTATGCTCTATTGTCATGCTGTTATGATAAAAACTCATTTTATAAATATAGCCTTATAAGAGCCACCTTTGAAACTAAAATATGTGAAATTTTAAATGGTTTTATTCACTGTGTGAAGCAAATCTTCTAAAAATTCCTCTATTAAGGAACTGAAGAACCCTTTTTCTATAGTATATTAAGAAATGATTAAATTTTCTGACAACACCAAGTTTCATTTCTTTTCTTCACCTTCACTTGTACAAGTTTTGCCATTTTTGCTGGAATTATATTGCTGTGAGCCCCCAGAGATTACAGATATACTGTAGTGTAGTCTTAAACATATAAAGCTGTGTAGGAAGGGGTATATTAACAACAACAGAAGAATCTATTTTATGACAAAGGTTACAAAAATATTTACTACTGTATATTATTCTTGTATGTGAGCAGCATTATAGAAATGTAGCCTTTTATCAGTTGATATATTTGCTTCTTCATTCATTCAAGGAAAACAGATTATTCAACATTTCTGTTTTCTATTTGAAGGTTCAATTTTTTATAACATGAAAAGCAAAGTGGAATTTATTTTAGTAGTAACCATTATCATTTAGTGTCATGAATTTTTTGTGCATTTAAATATTCCAAGGATAAAAATTTTATTGCCATTTTTAAAAAACCTTAAAATGTTGTCTTATGAGGAGTTAGGATGATTATAATTACAAAGATGATGTTGATTCACCCGCAGTACTTTAACTGATAGTTTTATGGACCTTTTATTCATTAAAATTTCATTCATGTATATTATCTCACTTTACCCCCATGGGAACTTGATATATAGAAGTAGTTAGTCTTAGGTACCTATTATACATTTGAGATTTGATGAAAGGTTAGATAAATTTCTAAAGGTTTATTTTTTTCAATGCTTATTTATTTTGATAGAGAGAGAGAGAGAGAGGGAGAGAGCGAGCATGAGCTGGGGAGAGGAGCAGAAAAAGAGGGAGAGAGAATCTTAAGCAGGCTCCATGTCAGCACAGAGCCTGATGTGGGGCTTGATCCCATAACTGTGAGACCATAATCTGGGCTGAAATCAAGAGTTGGATGCTTAACTGACTGAGGCACCCAGGTACCCCAGGTTAGATAAATTTCTAAAAAACACGTAAGCTATATGTAAGTAGGAAATATGTAAGCTATATGTAGCTCGAAAATAATAGAGCTATTTCTTTTTTTAAAAATGTGTATTTGTTTTGAGAGAGAGAGAGAGAGAGAGAGAGAGAATAGGGGAGGGGCAAAGGGAGAGGTGGGGAGAGAATCCCAAGAAGGCTCCACGCTTATCGTGGAGCCTGACATGGGGCTTGATCTATCTCACAATTGTGAGATCATGACCTGAGCTGAAATCAAGAGTCAGATGCTTAATGGACTGAGCCACCCAGGTGCCCCAGCTATTTCTAATACTAAATCTCATGAGCTCCCAAAACTTAATCCCATGTTCCCTCCATTTCACAATCACAAATACACCTGCCCTTGGGGAACTTGCTTTAAATGAGGAATATTAAGCAAGAACACACAGCCATGGCAAGCTACTAACTAAAGGGTATTGAGATTTAGGGTAAAAAAATCTGGGTGGGTGCTGGTGATAAAAGTTTTGTAGCATTTAAACTAAGCCTTGACAAATATGTTGATTTCTTAAAAGTGAAGGATCAACTAGTAACATTTTCCTGCTACAGAACAGTGAGATAAAGGCTAAAAAACCTTGTTTTCCCAAGCTGAGGATAAAACATTGGAATCGTGGACTGTTTAAGTACTTGGCATTTGCAGGGCATACATTGAAAAAGAGCACTTCAAGAGTGAGCACTCTTAGAAAGAGTGAGCACTTCAGAAGTCTGTAAGGTCATTCATTGTGGATTCTTGGCCATGAGCTAAACTACACATGCACAAGGTAAGATTTCTTTCAGGCTGCAGCCCAGTAGAGATCTCCTGCTATGAGACTGAAAGTTGAATTATGACACCAAAGGTCTTGCAAGGCTGGGACAAGATGTACAGTTCTAAAAGACATTGGAATTCCAGCCCAACCAGAATGGAAAAACCTCACTGAGCACCTTGGACATACAATGTAGGTCTTAGAAAGGTGCTTAGTAGTGAGGATCCCTTTCTACAGTAAGGGAATTCTTTAAGGCCAAGTTCTAAATGGCAAGAGATATCTCCTAACAGAATATAACCAAGCCTAGCAAGTTTAACTGCCTGTGCAAAGAGTCTAAATACTTTTTATTTTTTTTTATTTTTTATATTTTTTTCAACGTTTTATTTTATTTTTTGGGACAGAGAGAGACAGAGCATGAACGGGGGAGGGGCAGAGAGAGAGGGAGACACAGAATCGGAAACAGGCTCCAGGCTCTGAGCCATCAGCCCAGAGCCCGACGCGGGGCTCGAACTCACGGACCGCGAGATCGTGACCTGGCTGAAGTCGGACGCTTAACCGACTGCGCCACCCAGGCGCCCCTAAATACTTTTTAAAAAGTGGCATAAGTGAGGCTCCCTTCAATATATGACATGATGTGAAGCATAAAAATTTGAAAAATTAGTGTGTAACCAAAGAGGTAGGGAAATGTAACCCTTTGCCAATTTTTAAAAAAAGGTAATAAACATGAATTATAGAATTAGCATACAAAGACTTTAAAGCAGTTATTATTAATATATTTAAAAACCTGAAATAAAAAGTAATTGGTCACAAAGAGTGAACAGATGGCAAGGGTCTGAATAGTAATAGAAGATAATAAAGAACCAAACAGAAATTTTAAGAAGTGAAAATATATCTGGTAAAAAAATTAAATGATGAACTTATTAGAACCAGAATCAGGAATAGAAAGGGATATTAAACTTGAGATAGATTCAATGCAAATTATTCAATCTGAAGAATACTGCAGAAAATGTTAGAAAAAAAAATAAACCAACCGAACATTGACTCACTAACTTGTAGTCAATCTCAAACAATGTAAGCTAGTGTATTTTAAGTACCAGAAAGAGATGAGAAAGAGAATGCTTGTGAAAATATTTGAAAGTCTAATGCTGAATTTTCCCAAATTCATAAGAAACATCAAGTTATATATGAAGACCTATTGATTCCTAATCCCAAGAAGGGTAAATAAAAAGAAAATCATGTCATAGAACACCATACTTAAACTGCTGAAAACTGAAAATAGAAAGTCTTAAAAGCAGAGAAAAAGAAACATATATAGAAAAGAACAATATTCTGAAGGATTACTGACTTCGCTTTGGAAACAAAGGAAGTAGAAGCCAATGAACCAACATCTTTAAAGTGCTGAATGTAAATCAATAGTCAACCTACTATTCTACAAACAATGAAGATACTCCTTAAAAATTGAGAAAGACATTTCAGCTCAATGACAGCTGAGAAAAAATGTCATTAGCATACCTGCTTTTCAGAAAATGAGGAAGTTTTTGAGACTGAAGAGAAATAATAGCAAATGGAAACTTAGATCTTCCAGAAGGAAAGAAGAACACAAGATGATAAATATGCATATAGATATAAAATACATTTTTTCTTTTTAATTTTTATGTAGAAAACTATATAATCAAACGTGTAACCTTATATTACAAGATTTATTTTAGAAGCAGATGTAAAGCATATTAAAACCATAGCACCAAGAATGGGAGTTGAATGGAATTTCACTATGATTCTGACATTTTACTTGTAATTTCACAATACCAAATCTAGGAAAACTTGGTAAGTTCAGATACATATCATAACCTCTAGACAAACTACTAAAAAATAGTATAAAGGGATACAGCTACAAAAGCTACCAAGAAGGTTAAATAATAAAACTTCTTTTATTAACTCTAAAGAATTCAGGAAAGGAGAAAGGGAACAAGAAAAACGTGTAGTGCCACTATAGGACACATTGCAAGTAGTTGAATTAAACCAAACCATGTAAATAACAACATTAAATACAAACAGACTAACCATTCTAAGTAAAAGGCAGAGATGGTTAGACTAGATAACAAAAAGCAAGACCTAACTATCTTGTGGTCTCAAGAGTTAGTATATACTTTATACACAAAGACACAACTAGCTTGAATATAAAAGGATAGAGCTACATACTAAGCATAAGAATATGATATGGTTGTATTAGTATCAGACAAAGCTGACTTGGAGAGTATAGCAAGAGATAAATAGGAAGCTATCAGAATCATAAAATAGTTAATTCTTCAGGAAATATGTAGATCCTAAATGTCTATAAATCTAATAACAGAACTGTAATATACATTATATACTATAAGATATATCTGGACACAACTAGATGGATAATAAAACCAATGCCGATTTTAACACCCTTTAATTAGTAATTAATAGAGAACATAGATAAAAATATCAGTAGTGATATGTATATAGAAGATATAGTGAGACATAGTGACATAGACAAATTGAACATGAAATTACATAACTTGGTTCAGTTTACTTATACAAAATTAAGCTCAATAATTATAAAACACATGTACTTTTCAAGTATAAATGCAAAACAGCAGGATGGACCACACAGTGGACCATAACATGAGTCAAAATATAGTCCAAAGTTATCTAGTCTGCCTAGATATTTCTGTGAACAAAACATTAGTCCGCTATAAATATATCAGGTCAATCAGACAGAAAAATATGGCAAGTATGCTAGGTCTTGATAAGACATGTATAATCTTTAGAATAGAACATAGGGGTGCCTGGGTGGCTCAGTTTGTTAAACGTCTGACTTCAGCTCAGGTCATGATCTCATGGTTCATGGGTTCAAGCCCTGCTTCAGGCTCTGTGCTGACAGCTCAGAGCCTGGAGCCTGCTTTATATTCTGTATCTCTCTCTCTCTTTCTCTTTCTCTCTCTCTCTCTGCCCCTCCCCTAGTCACTTTCTCTTTCTCTTCCCCTCCCCCAGTCACTCTCTGTCTCTCAAAAAAAAAAAAAAAGTTAAAAAAAAAGGAATAGAAAATAAACCATGAAGATTCAATAACTTACACATAAGTCAATTTTTCTAGAGGCCCAGTGGTATGGGACATATTAGGATGTCTCCTTCAAAGTAAAGGGATACCTTTCACTGGCCTACAGAGTTGGAGCTAAATTTACAAGTAAGCAAAATGAGCTACCCAGTTGATGTCAGCTAGTTTCTTTCATTGATCGCCTCAGTGCTACCACAATGGGTATATGAAAGAAACAGTCATGATGGCAGGAATGGATGCTATAGAAGGCCCAGTAGCATGGGCTTCAAGCCTGAGTTAGCTATTGCTGCTGCTAAATGTCTAACTGCCATTAAGAGAAACTTGCATTTAGCTTCCAATATGATACCACCCTTTAAGGGATGGTCACTTGATTCCTTTGGAGAGGATAGTGATTCATCTTGATTAGAATCAACACATATTCTAGGATTAGGTTTTTCTTTTTTTCTCATGGAGTTTTCCCTGGCTACATTTTCTGAGGATTTATGGTTGGTTCACACATGAGATTACACATAAAATTGTATTAGTCTAATGTACCTGACTTACAGCTTTATGAATTATCTATTGCTGAATAAAAATGCCCCCAAATTAAAATATCTAGTGATAAATGAAAGCAGAAATACAACATACCAAAACCTGTAGGATGCAGCAAAAGTGGTTTCAAGAGGAAAGTTCATAGCAATACAGGCCTATCTCAAGAAACAAGAAAACTCTCAATTTAAGTTCACACCTAAAGGAACTACAGAAAGAACATACAAAGCTTAAGACAATAAATATTTATTATACAATTTCTTCGGGTCAAGAATCTGGGAGTGGCTTAGCTGGATAGTTATACAAGCTACAGTTATACTCAACATGTCAGCTGGGGCTATAGTCACCTGAAGGATTGATTGCTTCTGGATATCCATTGCCAATTTCTCTCACTCACAGACCTGGCAAGTAAGTGTTGGTTCTTTGTAGGGGATTCCAATTCCTTGTCACTTGGAGCCTATGTAAGCCTGCTGGAGCTTTCTTAGAACTTAACAAATGCTTCCCCTGGAGCAAATGGTCTCGTGGGGAACAAGGTGGCTGATGTATGTTATGTGGAATAGCTCTGAAAGTCATACAACATCGCTTCTGCAATATCCTATTGTTTATAGAAATTAGCCACATTTGGTGTGACAGAAGACTGCACAAAAGGATGTGCACATGGAAATAAAAATGAATAGGCACCCTTTTGGAAGTTGGCCTTCATATAGGAGCCAATATGGTGATGAAGTTGCCACATGACCATGGGAGCCATTGGTCTGTCACTTACAATATTCTATAGAAATATAGGTCCACAGCAGTAGAGTGGTGGATGGAATGGTCTTTTGTAGGCACAGGTGAGGTTCCCACTTTGAGATTTTAGGCTACCAGAATGGTGCTCCATCCAGCCATGATGCAGTGTATACCTTAATTCTGTGGTCTTATATGGTGTTTCCCAAATAAGTGTAATCCATGGGTATAATTACCAAAGTATGAAGTGGTAGTAGCCCCATTTGTCATCTTTCTCAGTGTTTAGTGAATTTGTACTTCATGCTTCCACAAATGCAGCTTTAATGCATTTAGATTGTCTCTGTTGGGGAGATTTTCCTTTCCTCTGAATTGCTTTGGTTAAAAGTCATGTGTGGTCTCTTTCTCATCTCTGCAATCCATTCAACTGGTCCGTGTGTCTATCCTTATAACCATATCTTGATTGCTGGCTTATGGAGTAAAACCTGAAATCAAGTAGTGTAAGTTCTCCATCTTTTTCTTCCCCAAATTGGCCATTCTAAAAAATTTTTAATGTTTGTCTATTTTTGAGAGACAGAGACAGAGCATGAGTGGGGGACGAGCACACACAATCCGAAGCAGGCTCCAGGCTCCGAGCTGTTAGCACAGAGCCCGACGAAGGGCTCAAACTCACAAATCGTAAGATAATGACCTGAGCCTAAGTCAGACACTCAACCGACTGAGTCAGCCAGGCACCCCTGGCCATTCTAAATCATACGCCTTTTCATACAAATTTTTAGAGTCAACTCGTCAATTTCATCAAGAATCAATTTGGATTGTATTAGAATTTTATTGAATCTACAGATCAACTTAGAGAATATGGACATCTGTCTTAGGTTGGATTCTCTGTGATATTGGGCCCTGACACTGATATTCGCGCCCATGAGGATATTAGTGAGTCCTCTTGAGAATAACAGTTCTTCAGGGATAGAGAAGCAGGTCTGGACAATGAAATACATTCACCCATGATACTTCTTCAACAGAGACCCAAGTCAATTGCATGGGGAGCTCTAAAACAGGAACAGATATTCAGAATTTGCCTGTGATGGCATGATATCATACCAGGTCCACATTGTTTCCAAACATTGAGGAAGTTGTCAGAGTAATAAATACAAAATAAAATAATATGAACTAGAGCTAATAAATAGTAGATATTTGTAACTACAATTAAAAAAAACCCTATACTTCCATATTTGTAAAAAGATAATTAACTGTTAAGGACTAAGCATCATTTCACCAGCCTTGTAATATATGTATTTTTTTCAAAATTCTTTCTATTTCTTTTCTCAGATATCAGTCCTCTTTGTAGTTAGTTAAGAACTGACTAGTGACACATAAGTTTGCAGCTGTTTATGAGAACGTGCAGTCTTCATTTTCAATGTAAATTTTCTTGTTCTATTTTATCAAGCTTCCAGGAGAATAAAACATACCATTACTCTTCCAAACTAGATAAAAATGTGTTGAGTTCAAACAGTTTGGAAAGGATTTACTAGGGAGATGATCACATAGTGTGTATTATGTTTTGCCATAAATTCTGTACTCACAGCATATTAGGGCAAAGTGCTTACTCAGCATTAGTAAAAGTTTGATGTAGTCACTTTGCCCGTTATTATAGAATCTAGTAGATAGAATGGTATTTCCCCATAGAGCAATCCATCCCAAGGATTGCATCATTGTTGATTTATTTCCATTTATGGTGGTGTTGTTTGTACCCAGGGCCTGCTAATTTTCACTTGTCAGAGTAGGAGGGGAGGCATTCTCTTTGCTATCTGTAATTGGAAAATATCCTGTCACTCATTCTTAAATGCTGAGCTCAGATATTACGTCCTTCATGAAGTTGTCACTGTATCTCTTTTCCTCCAGTCTTTCTCTATTGTGAATTCCAATACATTTATTTATAAATTGCCTTATTCCCTGTAAACCAGGAATATTATTTTCTAATTTTTGTTCTTCCTGATGCCCAGGAAAAATACTACAGTGTGTCAATGAATTAATCTTATCCAAGGAAGCTAAATGAAGACAATATAAAAGAAGAAAAATATAAATGAGTTTGATAGAGTATAGTTTTCTCCCCCCAAACAATGTGAAAAAGGTTGGGGTAGATATTTTTAAATTGAGTATATTAAGATATTAAAATTATTTCCAAATATGTGACACAGGTGGCAGAGAGTCCTGGTTGAAGATTACAGAAGAAATTGGTATTTTATGAAATAACAAATCCACGATGTATTTTGGTGCACAATATAGCAAACAATATGTATTTATCGCAATATGTTCAAATGTACTCTAATCAAATGATGTAGGCCATTTGGTTAAAATATTAAAATATTGTCAGATGACTAAAAATGCAGCATCAGTTTTTTTTTCTTTCTTCTTCTTTTTTTTTTTTTTTACAGGCAAAGATCTTGTTTATAGCCATTTTATTAAATGCCTAAAGAATAGTTAAGTCTTATCAGATTGCCATGCTTTTTCTAGAAGGTTGAATCACTAGCAGTGGCTGTATCCCTCCATGAGTAGAACTTCTGGACCCTGAGCTTCCTCCATAGTCTCAGCCTCATTGAATTGTAGAAACTATTTTGTCCACCCTCCCCTTCAGTCCTCAGCATAAAAGCAGCTTCTTGCTTTTGGCTAACCATGCCTTGTGTGTTCTCTTAATCTTCTCCATACCTTTGTAATTATTCGGTAAGTTAATGTCTTTCCAATATTTCCCTTGTATATCCTTCCGAGATCCTAAATCAGAAACCAATTTTACCTTACCTTCATAGATTGTATTTCTTGTTGAAAACTTTCTCCACCCTGGAGGGGGTATATTTCCACATTCCATGTTTTCTTTCCAATTTCTCTTTCCTTGTAAATACCAACATGGGAGCTACTTTTTATACAGTTTCATCTCCTATGCAAATAGACCTAAGGGCCAGAATTTGAATCAGTGAGTCATTTAAAGTTGGAAGACTGGTAGATTCACTACAGTTTCCAAATTAGCAATATATCTCAAATATTGAAACACACTGGAATAAAAGTTGTAGTTACATGAGAAAATTTTTAATGAGAAGGTAATAGCTCATGGAAGCTCCAGAATATGACAGCTGAATGTCAGCAGTTTCTTAATCTTTGCAAAGATTGCAGATCTGAGCATAAACACTATTGTCTCTCAGTTACTTATTATTGTCAATGCTTACCTATGAAATATAAAGGTTTCACTGAATTAGGTATTTATTAAGCATTAAATTTTAGATAAATATGGGGTCTCCTTTCAAAAAGTTCATTTCTAAATTTGTTTTTAACATTTTATTTATTTTTGAGAAACAGAGAGAGACAGAGCCCAAGTGGAGGAGGGGCAGAGAGAGACACACACAGAAACCAAAGCAGACTCCAGGCTCTGAGCTGTCAGCACACAGCCTGATGTGGGGCTGGAACCCACCAACCGTGAGATCATGACCTAAGCGGAAGTAGGACACTTAACCATCTGAGCCACCCAGGTGCCCCCCAAAAGTTCATTTCTAAAAGGAAGCCAGAGCTTCTATTCTGCCTCCTACTTAAGCACCTGTAACTTGCTTTTCATACTAACCTTTCTGTGGTGATTCTTCTTTTCGAAACTCATTGTTGACGTACTTAGTTGCTAAAGGGAGACATGGATTTTCCTTGTCCTCTTGGATTTGTTATTAGCTCTGCTCCTTCTATTTCATGAAACTAACTCCTTCCCTATTTCCTATCACTTTGCTCATCTTGGTTCTATCCTTTTCACTACTATCTCCATACACAAGTCACTTTGTCTTGCTCCTTTCTCCCCTTCCACTGCATAGTTCTGGCTGTTTCCAAACTCACATTTTCTTTTTTATTTTTTTTTAACGTTTATTTATTTTTGAGACAGAGAGAGACAGAGCATGAACGGGGGAGGGGCAGAGAGAGAAGGAGACACAGAATCGGAAGTAGGCTCCAGGCTCCGAGCCAGCAGCCCAGAGCCTGACGCGGGGCTCGAGCTCACGGACCGTGAGATCGTGACCCGAGCTGAAGTCGGAAGCCTAACCTACTGAGCCACCCAGGCGCCCCTAAACTCACATTTTCAACTACTAGCTCAGTCTGAGTTCTAGCATCATGGAAATGCCTTTCAAAAAATATTTACCATTATTAAATCTTGAACTCTGGTTTTGCATTTCTATCTCTCTGCTGGGCAACTATTTTTGATGCCATAAAATAACCTCAGTGTACATTCATAAAGTAAAATGATTTCATTGCAGGATCTTGCTACTGAAATACAAGTTTCCTTTCTGACTGCTTGTTTCACACAGTTTAGTGTAGAGGTTGAAAAATTACAGCCCCTGGGCCAAACCCAGCCTGCCACCTGTTTTTGTATAGCATATAAGCAAAGGATATTTGTTATATTTCAAATAGTTGGAAAAAAATTGAGGGGAGAATAATATATCATGACATGTGAAATTTTATGAAATTAAAATTATGTCTACAAATAATGGTTTTTTTTTTTTTTTTTTTTTTTTGGAATACAGCCATGCTTATTTGTTTGCATGTTGTCTATGGCTCCTTGGGTCCTATGATGACAGAGCTTAACAGTTGCATCAGAGAGAATGTGGGCTGCAAAGCTTAAAATATTTAATATTTGGCCCTTTCTAGAAAAAGTCTCCTGACCCCTGGTTTAATGGATGAAGCCTGAGTGTAAGAGTATACTAGTGGAGCTGGATACAAATCCTAGATACTCTCTTCACCAGCTGGGATTTCAGAGAAAGCTACTTAGCACAAATAGGCTCAGTTTTCCTCTCTATGAAATAGATATGGCAACAGCCAAGTCCTTCCATGAGGTTTATTTCACCACAATGTAAGACTTTTACTATAGGCATTAAATTATTTTTCTAGTTTCTTCTTTCAAATTATTCTGATGAAACAATGACAGACAAATCTGTATCATGGTATCATCTCAGGAATATTTCATAACATCTCTGTTGTTCAAGACTGTTTCAGACTCAAGTGAAAGAATCTCAGCTTGAATTCATTTAGCCAGGCAAACATTATATTATTTAATTGTATATAACTTTAGCACTTCCTTTCTAAATGTTATATATACACACACATGCAGTACATAAATAAGCAGACATGGTATATGATGCATTATCTATATAAAGTGTATTACACATATGGTGTTATAAAAATGGGTCCTATGAAGTGATGTTAGAAAAATTGCCTTACCCTCTATACTACTCACAAAAATAGACTTCAGTTTATTTAAAGGCCTAAATGTGAAAGTTACAACTACATGATAATAGAATAATGTAGGAGAACCTCTTCTCTTGCTAGTTTTTCTGTTTTTCATCCTCCTGAATCTCTTTCTGTATGAACACACATGTGCACACACACATATATATCTCTTTATATTATATATAATATATATATAGATGCATATGTTAGCCATACTATAAAAAAACTTACAGTAGCAAGAGACAACCAGTAATAAATTATGTAAGTGGCAACATAGATCTTAAAATAATATTCGAGTTAAAAAAGTAAGATGCCTCTCTTTCTAACTCAAAAAAAAAATATTGCTTTGTGATCTCTTTATGTTGCCAATTATCTAATTGGTTGCTTCTTGCCATAAGGTATTCCATAGTATATATCTAAAATATTTATTTACCCATGTCCTTAAGATAGATATTAAGGGTGCCACCAAAATTTTTTTTTATTACAGAGTGCTACAGTGACCACATTTGACTTACCAATTTTTGTAAGTGTATGAATGTATGTATTTTTGTGATCCACCCTAAAATTCATATGGCATCTCAAGGGACTCCAAATAGCAAAATAATCTTAAAATAGAAACAAATTAGATGTCTCACACTTCATGATTTCAAATTTACTACAAAGCTATGATAATCAAAACAGTGCGGTACTGGCACAAAGACATATAGATAAATGAAATAGAAGAGAAATCCCAGAAATAAACCCTCATATATAAGGTCAAATGATTTTTGACAAGGGGGCCATGACCATTCAATGTGGAAAGGACAGTCTTTTCAACAAACAGTGCTGGGAACACTGGATATCAATATACAGAAAATGAAGTTGAATCTTTATATCATGTGTGAAAGTTAACTCAAAATGGATCTAATATTTAAACAATTAGGTTTCTCAAATTAATATACTTAGTTTATGAATCTATTTTATATTTATTCTACGTTTATAGAATGTTCACAATGTTTACTATATATAACTTGGTATTCACAGGTTGATAACTCACTCTCTTTGTCCTCAAAGAGTTTATAGTCCAATAGGGAAGATGAGGGTAAAAACCAAATCAATAATAGTATTTGTATGTCTATCACATATAGGATACATGAGGATAGCAATGGATTTACATCTGCAGGTGCTGTGAATCACAACCAAAAGGCAGTTTCTTTAACAGCATTCAGAAAAAGCACATAGATATATTACTAGTGGTTCTGCCATGATATGTTTGAATTAAAAATAAATATGGAGTTAACATAGTTCATGTCAACTACATATGTTGTGTGGTTTTAGGTTGGTGTTGAGTCCCCTGACTATCATTTTACCTGTTGACTTTTGACAAGGTCTATGAAATTCATGCATTCAGAGGATGCAGAATTAATCTTTGGAAAATTTGAATAATATGAGATTATAGGGAAAAGATTTAGCTTTTAAATGGTCTTAAATTAGATGTTTATTTATAGCTTGCTTATTAGGTTTTTTTAAAGTTTATTTTTATTTAAAAAAATTTTTAAGTTATTTATTTATTTATTTTGAGAGAGAGTGAGACAGACAGAGAGAGAGAGAGAGAGAGAGAGAGAGAGAGAGAGAGAGAGAGAGAGAGACAACAAGCAGGGGAAGGGCAGAAAGAGGGAGAGAGAGAATCCTAAACAGAGTCCATGCTATCAGTGCAAAGCCCGATGTTGGGCTCAAACTTAAGTACCCTGAAATCATGACCTGAGCCAAAATCAAGAGTCTGATGTTTAATTGACTGAGCCACCCAGGCACCCCCTTAGGTTTTTTTTTTAATTAATGTCCTTTCTTTTGTCCATTTAACTTCTTTGCTGTAAGAAATGACCACTCTCTCCAGCCCCTTTCCCCAACCAAAAATGGCTATTTCTACCTGTGCCCACTTTTAATTGAATCTATTATTGACTTAACCTGCACTTATGTGATTTCTTTTTTGTGTGATTGGAAATCGTGTTTTATTCAATTATTATCAAAGGAATGATTTAAAGATACAGGTTTTATGAAGGATACGTGTTTTAAAGGGCAACAATCTTTGTATTTAAGGTTCCTTTTAATATACTAAAATTCAAGATCTGTTATTTATTTATTAAAAATTTTTTTAATGTTTATCTTTTTGAGAGAGAGAGAGAGAGAGAGAGAGAGACAGAGTGTGAGTGGGGGAGGGGCAGAGAGAGAGAGGGAGACACAGAATCTGAAGCAGGCTCCAGGTTCTGAGCTGTCAGCACAGAGCCCGATGTGGGGCTCGAACTCACAAGCTGTGAGATCATGACCTGAGCCAAAGTCAGATGCTTAACCAATTGAGTCACCCAGGCGCCCCTCAAGATCTGTTATTTATTTATTTATTTCTATTTATTTATTTTTCTCCTGTGATTTTTTAATTTGACCTTTGCTGATTATTTTATTATTTTTTAATATATGAAATTTATTGTCAAATTGGTTTCCATACAGCACCCAGTGCTCATCCCAAAAGATGCCCTCTTCAATACCCATCACCCACCCTCCCCTCCCTCCCACACCCCATCAACCCTTGGTTTGTTCTCAGTTTTTAAGAGTCTCTTATGCAAGATCTGTTATTTAAATGAAGTTGAAGGACAATCTATTCAACGGCTGGTAATCACAGACTGAGAATTTGGAATTCTTGTGGCTTGATCTCATTGGATACTTTTTGAATAGAACACATTAAATGAAATATGGGGAAGTGCAAAAGAAGTAAAATTGCATACAGAATTCAAATACAAAGGTCATGTTTGCATCTTTTGCTTTCTCAAAACCTATCATGTTTCTAATATGTTACAAATGTATTGAAGAATATGTTCAAACTATTCAGTAGTTTACGAATAATTGAGTGAATCAGAATATCCTCTCTAGGATAGTATCACTAACTTCATAAAAGGAAATTTCAGCACTTATAGAACTTTTACTAATAAAATATTGTTTCAGCTATATATCTTTGGATTATATACATTTTCTTGATGAGTGTAACCAGTGCTTTTCTGTGCATTATGAAGCAAGGTGTGGGGGTGGGTAAAGGCATTAAATTCCCTTCATGTTTTATAAAATGCTATTATATACATTTACCAACCATCTTACGTGGGTGTCTGGGCAGGTATTGTTAGTCTTCTGACTCCCAGTTAAAATTTCTTGCAGACACTAAATTATCAATCCTTTGCTTCTAAAAAATATAAACAAATGTGGTAGAATCATTGGAATTATCAAATGATCTGTAAATATAGGCCCATTCAACCCCCTAGTTTGTGATTAAAAATACTTCAAAGGGAAAAGAGAACAAATTATGTTACTCAGCTGCCAGATATATTTATTGAAAAAATGGTATATACAGCGATCAGGTGAACACTTCTGATATTAACCCAATTTCTGATTATGCCAGTTCTGTTTGAGAAGGAAAACAACTGATGTCATTTTCCAAGATGGAGTGTGGGTAGATAAGTTGCCACATAGGTGTCCCCACAAAGAAATTTACCAGATAAAGACCATGAAAGGAAAGAGGAGACACAATGTTAATGGGTTCTTTAAAGTTAATGGGTAAGAGCTGGAATAAATTCTCCTTCAGAGTTCAAACTAAACCATTCCGAGAGAGTGAGGCAAGACCAGCACTTTCTCAGAGCACTTAAAAATGTCAAAGGCAAGATGTGGAGATGGAGGTGGGAAAGGATGTGAGACAGTGTACTTGTGTTTGGGGACATTTACAAGAGCAGGGGACTTTTGAGTCATATCTAGGTTTAAATCCTAGATCCACCACTTTTCAATGATGTGCATATAATAGCAGGTCAGTGTTAAACCAAGACCAAATCATACCAAACACAAAATTCTGAAGTGATATGCCAGAGCAATGGGAAGTTTTCAAGGGAAATATTAAAAACAAGTTCAGAGTTCTAGAAAGTCACCAAGAACATAAATACATTGAGAGAGAGAGAGAGGATGGAGAGAGGATACCTGGGGGCTTTTTCTTTGGGGAGAGTTGTGTGTGTGCTGTGAGTCTCTGCCACTGCAAAGCAGAAGGTGCCTGTCCCCAACCTCAATTCTACTGAAAAGGGCTTCTATGGGACCCTTAGGAGTGCTTGATATATATTTCTTATAATAGTAGGGGAGTAACACAGTCGAGTCTTACTAAGGAATATAAAGGCAAGAGGTTGTAGCTGTCAGCTTGAGATGAGAGAGAGAGAGAGAAGAGAGGGAAAGAGAGATACTTAAAGTGATGAGTGGGGCCAGGGACAAGGAGTGGAAATGTTTCACCAGTACCAGATGTGTGTGACTTGGAGAAAGAGCCAACTGAAGTCATTTAAAATACTGACCAAGAGAACACATAGATGCATGATGGGACAGGAAGACAGAGATCCTGAGTGGATAAGCTGCTAAAGTTCAGGGTTTGCAGGAGTGGCAATCTAAGGAAAATCCTTGCTAGCATGCAGCACTGTATCATCGGCTGTATGGGGCAAGGTGGAGATGTGTTGATTCTGAGTAACATGCGAAGGTAATCAGGAAGGAAAGCATTGCGCTCTGGAATGCCAGGGGAAGGCATTATCAAGCCTCCCATAAGCAATGCCTTGGGTTTTTTCTTTTTTTAATTTTTAAAGTTTATTTATTTATTTTGAGAGAGACAGCATGAGCAGGGGAGGAGCAGAGATGGAGAAAGAATCCCAAGCAGGTTCTGCACTGTCAGCACTGACCCCAATGTGGGGCTCGAACTCATAAAATCATGAGATCATGACCTGAGCCTAAATTAAGAGTCAGATGCTTAACTGACTGAGCCACCCAGGCGCCCCGCAATGCCTTAACAAGAACTTGACTCTGCTTTTACCTGTCTCCCCCAGCATACCCCATCCTGTGCACCACTCAGGAAACAAATGTCTGTTTCCTGAGATTTTTAAAGTCGTATGTGTATGTAACAGCAGGCTGCCCCCTACTCGTTACTGGCACCAGAAGAGAGCAGCCCAGCTGAGGTAGTAGCGGTACAGCAGCCCTCTTGACTTAGAGGGCTGTACCCTGAATGGGCGTGTCTATACCAGCAGTGCGCGCCTACGTGCAGCTCCGCCCCCTGGAGGTCTGGGCCGCGCAGCCGCAGTCCTTCATGTTCCTTTGGCGCGCAGCAGTTTGGGGAGTGTCTCTGCTCTGCCCGGTGAGTCACTGAGCCGGTCACCGCGGCCTGTCTATAGGTTCCAAAGAAAAACTCTCTGAATAATTTTGTGGCAGTAGTTGGGCCCCTCAGAGTCACGCACTTCCTAATCTTGAGTTAAACGGGGAGCAATATTTACTTTAAGCCCGTGCAGCTTCCACAAAGCCTCACCTTGACTTTCCGAATCAACAAGTAAGCGGTGGTTGGTGATGTCTCCTCGCCGCCGCAGTGGCGCCGCATGCTTGAGCAGCTGTTTGCCCGCCTGTCCCTCCTGGTGCTCAACAGTTTTGGCCTCCAGGGCATGCGCCTGAAGCTCATGGCCACCATGTGCCAGAGTCGGTTCCCCTCCATGAGCATGTACTAGGGGAACCAAAACACCATGAAGCACCACCTTCTCATCAGCTGCAACTCCACTCCAGGGAGCTGGATTTCCACCTTCATAGCATCAAAGTCCTTCCTGTGGGTACAAGTCGTGGGATGGTTATGAAGGGTCCCCAGCATGAGCCACCCGCAGGACATGGGTGATCTGCTGGCCACAGGTGCGGGGATTCCAGAGAGTGAGGCAGAGCCCCAGGGTAAGCATATATCATGACTGAGCTGCCCCAAGCGGCCATGGTAGTGGCTGAGTGTGGCTCACTGAGGTCTGGTCTCCGATGGGGTTGCTGCTCATCAAGATCCAGAAGGGTGTCAGTTTCTTTCTGTTTTTGTTGTTGTTGTTTTGTTTAAATTAACTTAATTCTTTTTATTTATTTTTTAAATTTACATCCAAGTTAGCATATAGTGCATAATGATTTCACGAGTAGAATCCAGTGATTCATCCCCTACATTTAACACCCAGTGTCAGCTTCTGCACAAGAGGTTGGAGGAGCACCAGGTCACCCTCACAGCTGAGGAAGAGAAGCTGCTGCTCAAGGCCAGAGGCAGGCCCAGCAGGCGCAAAACATCCAGTACAAGCAGGAATGGGTGAGAGGCCTTCATGAGGAAGAGCCCGGTGGGCATGAAGAGGGCATGGGCAGAGGCCAGTGGGACAGTGATACCCAGGACCCTAGGGTCCCGCTCAGGAAGCAGAGGGGACTTGGCAGCAGCAGCAAGGGGAGGAAGAGGAGAAGGAGAAGGAAATGGTTGGGGGTGTAGATGAATATTTCCACCAGGTGGTGGGCAAGGAGCATGATGAGGATATATTCTTTTTTTTTTTATTTTTTTTTTTTTTAATTTTTTTTTTCAACGTTTATTTATTTTTGGGACAGAGAGAGACAGAGCATGAACGGGGGAGGGGCAGAGAGAGAGGGAGACACAGAATCGGAAACAGGCTCCAGGCTCTGAGCCATCAGCCCAGAGCCCGACGCGGGGCTCGAACTCACGGACCGCGAGATCGTGACCTGGCTGAAGTCGGACGCTTAACCGACTGCGCCACCCAGGCGCCCCGAGGATATATTCTTAAAAGATGGCCAAGAGGACACAGCCTGCTGGGCCCCCCAGTCCAGACGCAGCTGGTAAAGAAGTAGAGGCCTTCAAAGATACTACTAAGAGCATTTTTATATTTTTGTGAGGGTTTTTTGTTGTTGTTTGTTTGTTTAGTTTTGTTTTTAATTGGTGTCTATCTCCATTTGGTGACAGTGCACTTGGAGTGGGAGGTAAAATGACAGGTATGTAATTTATTTACATTCCACAAATTCTAATCCTACCTTGGAAAACATTTGTGAGACTAAAACAGATTTGAGCAAAAGCCTCTTTAATATAAATTAAGGTACAGTTTGGTGATTGTTTCTCATCCTCCTCCTTAACCAAGGTGTATAAATATTTGTGGAGGATAGTGGGATAAGAGGGGGAGAGGATGGCAAGTCCAGATGGAAACAAACACGAAAGTAACCCCACTTAAGTGAGCACAGAGGTTAGGTGTGGGTCCTAATGGCCCTCTGTTTGCCCAGTGAATTCTCCTGGGATGGAACCAATTAAAAAGATAACTTTTCAGGTGAGCCTGTCTAACCATGGGACCTAGAATTATCACTGTGGTTATTTAAGTTATCAACTCTCACTTAATGGCTCCAAAAGTCAGCTGAATCTTAAGAGGATTTAAATCCTGTACCCCAGACTAGGATCTCTACCAACCAGGTGCTTCTTTTTTGCTCCCATAGAACTTTGTAGACTTGAGTTTTGAGGTCATACTTTGTGATTTATGGAAGGATTTTACTGTAGTTACAAAATAAATATGAAATAGAAAAGTCAGGTTTCAAACAGCTTAACTTTATAAGAAGGTAATTTACAAGGAAATAGATAAATAGCTGTAGGATGATTGGGTCTGTAAAGCATTTCCAGGAAGCTATGATTAATTGTGTGTAGGTATAAATTCCTGTTCTCTTAACAGAGTAGTAGTAGTATGTGTAGAGGTCTTAAAATATATAGACACTCCCTAAGGGGGATAAATTATACTGTTCAATATTGAAACAGAAATAGAAAGTAGTAAGTCAATAATGAATTTATATAGAGAATTATTTTGTTTTCCATTTAATTTTTATAGAAGTGTTTGTATGATCTGTGAACATGTTATCCAATGAATGACAAGTTGTTTTTTTTTTTTTGCATGTGTGTGTTGTGTTGTTTTTATTTATTTTTAATGTTTATTTATTTTTCAAAGAAAGAGTGCGAGCAGGGGAGGGGCAGAGAGAGAGGGAGACAGAGGATCTGAAGTGGGCTCTGCACTGACAGCGAAAAACCCAGTGTGAGGCTTGAACTCACGAATCATGAGGTCATGACCTGAGCCAAAGTTGGTCACTGACTGAGGCACCTGGCGCCCCTGTTTTAAGAGACAAGAGGAGTTTAATACAGTCACCTGAGTGTGATTAGGAAATTGATTGCAATGTTACGTGTAGTTGCTAATGTTGAGTCAAATCATCTAAGGTCTTTATTCAATTTTAGTGATATTTAATTATATTGAGGTATTGCCATTTATCATTCCTTCATTTATCAGGCATTTTTTGAGAGCCTGCTATGTACTTGGCACTGTTGTTGATCCTAAGAAAACAAGAGTAAAGATACAGAGGACCTTCCTTCATGTTACTTATATTCTAGAAGGGACAAAAATTATACGCTGACAGAAAAATTAATAGGTGTATTATTCAACAGTAAGAATAAAGTAAGTTTAAAGGTACATAGAGTGGTAGAGTTTGCTCTGTTAGAGGACTCAGGAAAAGTGTCCTTGAGAAGGTGTCATCTGTCTTGAGTAAAGTGAAGGAATGAATTATTTGATTATCTGGGGGAAGAATATTTCAGGAAAGTAAACAGGAGGGGCAAATACTTCAAGGTACAATTTATTCTATAGTTTAGGGAGTTGTAAGGTCAGGTTATTCAGTGATCAAGGAGGATATTGGTAGGAATGAAGCCAGAGACGTAGGGGGAGCCAGATTATCTAGGGATTTATAGGAGACCACTGAAGGATTTTAGAGCAAGAGAGTAACATAATCTTATTTACATTTTAGAAACATCTGCCTTGTGAATAGTAGTTCATAGGAGAAAAAAGGCAGAAGCAGAGAGACCAATTCAACAGCTATTTTTATAGTTCTATAGGAGAGAATGATGCTATCAGGGCTAGGGGAATTATAGTGGGAGAGGTGAGAAGTGGTCCTTTTTCATATATATTTTGAAGCGTCAAAAACTATTCTAAGTTCTTTATATGTAACATCTCACTTAATCCTCAAAACAATTGAATAAGGGAGACATCCATTATTTTCATTTCTAGAGGCAGAATCTGTGGATGAAAGATGTCAAGTAATTTTCTCAATGTCGCTGCACTAGTAACTGGCAGAATTAAAAATGATTAAACTTGAACTTGGCTGTCTCTATAACTTGAGTTTTTGCCTATAACATTATGCTGCCTTTTATTTAACCTCATCTACAAAGTAGACCGTGACAGTAGGGCAACAATAGAAAAATAGACTCAAATGTCAGGCATCCTTGCAATGAAACAGAACTTTTCTGTTGATGTGGTTACTTTGTTGCTCACTGTCAAAGATGGATTTCCTGCATCATCTTTGAATAAAAGGTTTAGTCCCAAACTGGAGAAGAAAAGATTCTAGGAATTGCAGACAATAAGCCTATAGATAGAGAAGGAAAAAGATAATATTCTTCCTGCCCCCAACACTCCACCATGAGAACAAGGAGAAATTAGGTTTTATAAATTAATTAATTAATTAATGATCAGTTTGTAAGTCTAAATGCACCAAACTTAACAGTAGATTCTGCCAACTAACTTTATTGATTATTTATTTATTAATGTTTGTTTATTTTTGAGCGAGAGACAGAGTGCAAACAGGGAAGAGGCAGAGAGAGAGGGAGACACAGAATCTGAAGCGGGCTCCAGGCTCTGAATTGTCAGCACAGAGCCCGACGCAGGGCTTGAACTCACGAACTGTAAGATCATTACCTGAGCTGAAGTTAGGTGCTTAACCAACTGAGCCACCCAGGCACCCCCTCAACTAACTTTAAAAGTAATAAATTTACAATTTAAACAAATTTAGAGTTGTACAACCTTTGCCCTAATCCAGATTTAGAACGTTCCATCATCCCCCAAAGTTAATCCCTGCTCCCACATCTAGCCTTAAGAAGCTATTGATTTTCTTTGATTTCTTATAAATCTGCCTTCTCTAGAAAATGCATGGAAATAACATCATACATTTTATTTTGTACTTTTAGTTTGTGTCATTTATTCTCCTGGCTTTGAGGTCATCCACGTGGTAGCATACGTTGGTAGTTCATTACTTTTTATGGCTGAATACTATTATGTTGTATAGGTCTACCACATTTTACTTATTTTTGTAGGTTGATACACATTTGGGTCGTCTCCATTTTGGGGCTATTAGGAATAATGATGCTATGATCATTCACACACATTTGCATCTATCTTTTCATTTTTCTTGGATAGATTCCTAGAAGTGAAATTGCTGGGATGTACGGTAAATAAATGTTTATATATTTTAAGAAACATTTTCCAAACTGGCTGTATCATTTTAATCGTCCCATAAACAGTCCTGATGGTTTTTGCTTTTTCAGCATTCTAAGACATAATATCTGAATTTTTTATTATAGCCATTTTAATGGGTGTTTAGTTGTATCTCTTTTTGAGTTTGGCGTTTTTCTAATGATTAATAATGTAAGCATATTTTCAAGTGCTTATTATTCATATATCTTTTGTCAAATGTCTATTCAGATCTTTTGCTGGTTTTTAAATTGGTTGTTTGTCTTCTTATCATTGAGTTGTTTTTTGTTTTCAAATATTTTCTTCCAGTATGTGGCTTGACTTTTTATTTTCATAATAATATTTTTTAAGCACAAAAATTTTAATTTTGATGAAGTTCAGTTTATCAATTGATTATTTTATGAATCACGTTTGAAGTATAAGAATTTTTTTTTGGCAAACTCAAGGTTACAGTGACTTTCTCTTATTTCTAGAAGTTTTATAGTTTAATTCTTAACATACAGACCTATGAGAATACTAGGTCCATTAACATGGTTCTATTTAGATTTATTTAGATCTTCTTAAATTCCATTCCGTAATGCTGTATATATGTATTTTTTAATTTACTTATTTTGAGAGAGAGAGAGAGAAAGAGAGAGAGAGAACAAGTAGGGGAGGGGCAGAGAGAGAGGGAGAGGGAAGATCCCAAGCAGGCTCCTTACTGTCAGTGCAGAGCCAGATATAGGGCTTGAACTCATGAACTGCGAGATCATGACCTGAAAAGAAATAAAGAGTTAAGCTTCTGCTTAACCAACTGAGCCACCCAGGCACCCCAGTAATGCTATATACTTCTAAGTGTAGAAGTTATGCTCTTCTTTGAATAGTAAATATATTCCTAGGTATTTTATTCTTTGATGCTATCATAAATGGAATTATTTTCTTAATTTCATTTTTGTAATGTTCACTGCTACAATTGGCTTTAATATATTTGTCATCAGCAATAATAATGAGTCTTGCAATCTTTTAAAAAAACATTTTTTTTTAACATTTTATTTATTTTTGAGACAGGAAGAGACAGAGCATGAACAGGGGAGGGTCAGAGAGAGGGAGACACAGAATCTGAAACAGGCTGCAGGCTCTGAGCTGTCAGCACAGAGCCTGACGCGGGACTTGAACTCACGGACCGCGAGATCATGACCTGAGCTGAAGTCGGCCACTCAACCGACTGAGCCACCCAGGCACCCCTGAGTCTTGAATCTTGATGAACTAATTAGTTTTAATAATATTAGTGGATTCCATAGTATTTTCTAGAAGAAGATCATGTCATCTGCAAATAAGATAATTTTACTTTTAATTTTTCTTGTCAACCATGGTGGGAACCTCCAGTACAAGGTTAATAGATGTGGCAAGAATGCACATATTTGACTTGTTCCTTATTTTTGGAGGAAAGCTCATATTCACCACTAAGGGTTATGTTAGGTATGGGGAATGCATAGAGATTAAATCAGCTTCAAGATGTTGTTTCCTATTATTCATAGTCAGTTGGTATTCTTCATCATGTTTTTTTTTTTTTTTTTTTTAACTCATGGGTCCTTGGGGTGTGGCACCTTGGTGGCTCAGTCAGTTAAGCGTCTGACCTTGGCTCAGGTCATGATCTCACAGTTCATGAGTTCGAGCACTGCATCGGGCTCTGTGCTAACAGCTCAGAGCCTGGAGTCTGCTTCAGATTCTGTGTCTTCCTTTCTGTCTGCCCCTCCCCTGCTCATGCTTTGTCTCTCCTTTTTTTTCCTCTGTCTCTCTCAAAAATAAATATTAAAAAAATATTTTGTTAAAAATCATGGATCCTTGCTTTGAATTTTTCCAGTGCTTTTTCTGTGTTTAATGAGATGGTCATCTGTTTTTGTATTTCATTCTATTATTATGGTATATGACATTATTTCATTTTAATATGTTAAACAAATTTTACATTCCTAAGTAGCATCTGGTTAATTGTTATAGACTGCATGTTTGTGTCAACTCCAAATTCATATCTTGAAATCCTAACCCCCAACATGATGGTATTTAAAGATGGAGTCTTTGGGGCGCCTGGGTGGCGCAGTTAGTTGGGCATCTGACTTCAGCCAGGTCATGATCTCGCGGTCCGGGAGTTCGAGCCCCGCGTCAGGCTCTGGGCTGATGGCTCAGAGCCTGGAGCCTGTTTCCGATTCTGTGTCTCCCTCTCTCTCTGCCCCTCCCCCGTTCATGCTCTGTCTCTCTCTGTCCCCCAAAAAATAAATAAATAAAAACGTTGAAAAAAAAAATTAAAAAAAAAAAAAGATGGAGTCTTTGGAAGGTAAGTAGGTCATAAGATTGCAGCCCTCATGATAACATTAGTGTCCTCATAAGAAGAGACAGGAGAGATCATTTTTTCTTTCTCTGCTTTCTACCATGTCAGGATATAAGGAGAAAAATGCCGTCTGCAAACCAAATAAAAAGTGCTCTCATCAGCAACCAAATGGACTAACACCTTGATTTTGGACTTCCCAACCTCCAGAACTGTGAGTAATAAATTTCTGTTGTTTAAGCCACTTAGTCTGTGGTATCTTGTTATAACAACCTGAGCTAACTAAAACAATTCTAGTGTATGTTTTATTTAGTTTACTAACACTTTATCAAGGATTTTGTATATATATTCAAGGTGGGTATTGTTTTGTACTATTTTCTTGAGTTATCCTTGCTTGTATTGAGTAACAAAGTAATGCCAGTCTTAGAAAATGGGTTGGTAAGTGTTTCTTCTTCTTACGTTAGAAAAAAGTTTGTAAAAAAAATTATAATAATTCCGTCCTTTGATAGAATTCACCCAGACCTGAGCTTTTCTTTGTGGGAATGTTTTCAATTACCAATTTCTTTATATTTCTTTATATTTTATAAGTATATTAAGACTTGCTTTTTCTTCCTAAATCAGTTTTGGTCATTTCTTTCTGAATTTTCTGCTTCATCTCAGTTATATAGTTTGTTGGTACAAAGTTATTTATCATAATCCCTTACAGGTTTTTATTTTGGTAGGGTCATTAATGATGCCTCCTGTTTTCTTTCTGGATTTTGATAATTTGTGTTTTTTTAACTCTTCAAAGAACAAACTTTAGGTTTCACTGACTTCTCAATTATTTATCTGCTTTCTCTTTCACTCATACCTCCTCTAATAGATTTTAGTTCTTTGTGTCCAATTGTTTAGGGTTTAGTTTGCTCATGGGTATCTAGTTTCATAAGATGGAAGCTTAGGTCATTATTGAGACCTTTCTTTTTTTCTGATATAGACCATATGGGTATAAATTTCTATTTGAAGTTTTAGCTGCATCACATAAATTACGGTGTATTGTGTTTTCATTTTCATTCATTTCAGGGTGTTTTCTATTTTGCCTGTTATTTCTCCTTTGGTCAATGAGTTAGTGAGAATAGTGTTTAAATTAATAATACTAGGAGATTACCCATATTTCTTCCTGTTGTTGGCTTCTAATGTATTATTGTGGTCAGATCCCCTGACAACTCTTTTTGGGGTCCCAGATCCAATTCCCATATGGGTATGATGGTTTCCACCCCTCTGACATAACACCGAAGCAATTCTTGGACAACAGCGAAGCATCTAAGAATTCAACTCAGTTGTGACCCTACCCTAAGATAGCATCAGATTCCACGCATTCAGGGGTTAAGGGCTTGGTTTTACAAGACTTTTTGTATACCACCCTCCAATTCAGATGTCAGTTGCAAGCCCCAGCCTGTTCCATGTGCTGACAGACTGAGACTACAGATTGGAGGTTCCAACGACCTCCTCCTTAGGTTCTTTCAGTTTGCTAGAGTGGCTCACAGAACTCAGGGAAACACTTCAGTAGCCAAAAGAAGAGATATACATAGGGTGACATGTGGAGAAAGGGCACAGAATTTCTGTGCCCTCCCCAGGTATGTCACTGTCTCCTCAACTCCACATATTCACCAACCCAGAAGCTCTCTTAACAAAGTCACCTTGAGTTTTTAAGGGGGATTCATTGCATAGTCATGATTGACTAAGTCCTTGGCCATTGGCTGGTTCAACCTGTATCCCCTTAAGTGGGACTGAAGGTTTCAACCCTCTAATTACATGGTTGGTCCTTCTGGCAACCAGCCCCTGCCCTTGGGTGGGGTCCAAAAGTAATCTTCATTAATATAACAAAAGATACCTGGTTCACTCTCAACACTTAGGAAATTCCAAGGGTTTTGGTAGCTGTAAGCCAGTAACCATGGATGCACACCAAATACATATGAAAAATATATTTTGGTCATCTGAATGACCAAATACATATTTCCTATAAATCATAGTATCACATCAGATAACATACTATGTATGATTTCAGTACTTTTCTCTCTCTTTTTAAAAAAAATATTTATCTTGCAGGAGAGCCAGAGAGAGAGAGACAGAGAGAGACAGAGAGAGAGACAGAGACAGAGGTGGGGGAGGGAGAGAGAGAGGGAGGGAGAAGGGGAGGGGCAGAGAGAGCGGGAGAGAGAGAATCCTAAACAGGCTCCAAGCTGTTGATGCAGAGCCTGATGTGGGGCTCGATTTCATGCCCACAAAATCATGACCTGAGCTGAAATCAAGAGTTGGGTGCTTGGAGCGCTTGGGTGACTCAGTCTGTTGAGCGTCCGACTTCAGCTCAGGTCATGATCTCACAGCTCGTGAATTTGAGCCCCATGTCGGGCTCTGAGCTGACAGTTTGGGGCCTGGAGCCTGCTTCGGATTCTGTGTTTCCCTCTTTCTCTGCCCCTAACCCACTCACATTCTGTCTCTGTCTCTCTCAAAAATAAATAAACATTAAAAAAAAAAAAAAAAGAGTTGGGTGCTTAACCAACTGAGCCATTCAAGTGCTCCTCAGTACTTTTACATGTAGTATGACTTGTTTTATCCTGGAGAATGTACATGAAAAGAATGTGGATTCTGCTGTTGGGTGGAATTAACTATAGATATTGGTTAGGTTGATACTTTTGTTCAGGTCTTCTATATAGTTTTCTAATTTTTCTGAGCAGTTCTATCACTTACTGAGTAAAATATCAAACTTTCTCACAACTATCGTTGAATCACCTATTTCTCCCTTCAATTCTGTCCGTTTTTTGTTTCATATATTTTGGGCCATTGTTGTTGGTGCTTATATAATTGTTGTATCTTCTTGATGTATTGACCCTTTTATCATTTTGAAATTATATAATATTTCTGTCCTTAATGTCTGTTTTGTGTTTTATTAATATAACATTCTAGATCTCTTACGTTTATTGTTGTCATGATAAATCTTTTTGTATCATTTTATTTTAAATAATCTGTTCTTGTTTCCTCATCTAAGACAGATGTCTTGTAAACAGCTTACAGTTGGCCTTGCTTTTTTTTTTTTTTTTTTTTCCATATACAGTCTAACAACCAGTGCCTATTGATTGGGGTATTTAGACTATTTCTGTTCAATGTAATTATTAATATGGTTGATTGATCTTTGTCATTTGTAATTTACCTTCTAGTTTCTAATGTATCTTGTCATTTTTTTTTCTCTGTTACTCCAAGACTGCATTCTTTTGTACTAAATAAGTATTTTTTAATGTAGAATTTCCACTTTTCAGTACGTTCATTTGGTTATTTTATTATGGTTGTTTTAAGGATGATAATATGCATATTAACTTAATCATAAGCCACTGTAGATTAATACTAACCCAATTTTGGTTAAATTCTCTAACCTTATTCCAAAATACGTTCATTCCCTCTCCCTTCCTTTTTGCAATTACTGTAAAATATATTTTTATGTATTATGAGCCCAAGCAATACAGTGTTATTCTTAACACTTTATATAATCTTTGTCTTTCTATAAAAGTTAAGAAAGGAGAGAAAAACATATTTATATATTTATATAAACCTATAGAAAACAAATTCAACTTTGTATTGTTTATGTTAACTCTTGTTTTTGCCACTTCCTGTAATCTTAATTTGTTCCTGTGGCTTTTGTTTGCAATCTGGTGTCATTTTTGGTCAGCCTGAAAAAACTCCTTTATTATTTTTTGTAAGGCAAATCTGCCAGCAGAAAATTTTCTTTTTTAATTTTACCTTTATTTTTGTAGAATTGTTTTGCAATGTATAGGAGTCTTTGTTGGTCAATCACATTTTTTTCTACCACATTGAATGTGCCATCCCACTACCTCAATTGTTCCTGATGAGAAACAGTAATATCTATGCTCCTTTGTATATGATGAATTGTTTTTTCTTGCGATTTCAAGATTTTGACCTTGTTTTTCAATAGTTTGAATATGATGTCTTTAAATATGGATCTTTTTGTATTTATCCTGCTTAGATTTGTTGAGTTTCTTGGTTGTGTAAATTTTATTTTCATCAAATTTGGAAGTTTTTTGTTAGTCCTATATTATGAAATACTTTGCTGCTTCTTTCCTGTTGCTGTGATCAGTCTTAGTACACAATATGAAGCTTGTAGACATGATATGTTGACCACCCACCCCCACTCTCCTACCGCTGAGAAGTCATATCCACTGATACTGTTGCTGGGCACGGGTGTTAACTCTCAAGCCAAATAAAGTGAGCCCCTTCTTCTTGCTGCAAAGACTCTGATAATCCTTGTGTCGTGACCATCCTAGTAGAACCACTGTGCAGAGTTGGGAGTGGGGGAGATGGGAGCTTGCCCAGGCCAGAATGCCATAGACCGCCACTATTCTTATTTCATGTCCAATCGTTTTTAAACCATAAATACTTCTAAGATTATGTTTTGCTTTTGGTTGATTTTTGGAGCACTGAATTTTTTTTCCTCATTTTTGTTTTGTTATGTTTTTGGTATGTTGTTCAGCTTTATAATAGCTTTTTGGGGAGAGGATTTGCCAGTCGCTTCAATCAGTCATAGCCATAATTCCCGCCGCTCTTTTTTTTTTTTTTTTTTTTAATTTTTTTTTTCAACGTTTATTTATTTTTGCAACAGAGAGAGACAGAGCATGAACGGGGGAGGGGCAGAGAGAGAGGGAGACACAGAATCGGAAACAGGCTCCAGGCTCTGAGCCATCAGCCCAGAGCCTGACGCGGGGCTCGAACTCACGGACCGCGAGATCGTGACCTGGCTGAAGTCGGAGGCTTAACCGACTGCGCCACCCAGGCGCCCCTTCCCGCCGCTCTTTAAAACAAGAGAAAAAAACGAAAACAACCCCCCGCCACTTTATTTGGACCAGTTAATTAACTGGGTTACAGTGGGTCTGTTTATCAAAAAAATTTTCCTTCATACTGCATGACACACTGCTTTGTGAAGTGAAAGGGTTATCATGTAGGACATTTTGAGATGAAAAGTTGTATCTTCCCTCAATTTTTTTTTTTTTTTTTGCTCAAGTACAATGCAAAACGTGTTTAATATATCATAAACTCAAAGCTGGCACCATATACTATGACAGCATAAATTCTAAGAAAATTTACCATTAAGGAGATCTTTAAATTTATCTTTAATACATATCAGTTCAAGAAGCGATTTGTTTTTGTTTTGTTTTGTTTCCCCTTCCATCTCTTATAAGAAAGGAGTGTTCACGCCAGGCCAAATTGCACCTTCAGCTGCGCAGAACTTTGCTCTGCTTTCCTGCCTGCCCATCAGGGGATATCATTAGCTAAAGCAATTCAATTATGATACTTTTTACTCAAACCCTTCGAGAACTCAGAAGTGGGTTAAATTGGGAAATTTGATGAAAGAACAATATCTTAGAGATAATCACCTTGCTTCAACAAAATGCCTCTTTATTGAATGGGGCAGGATGAAAACTAACATGCATTTTAAATGCCTTCACCTGTGTCACTAATGGCATCGTAAGTTGCTTAAATGGAACTATTCTACAGTTCTGGTTGACTCACGTATGTCACTAAACTTGGCTTGGCAGAGCTTCCTCCTTAAACTAGGGTATTAAGATTGTGAAGCAGTAACAAAACAACCAAACACACAATAAAACCAAAAAAACAAAACAAGCTATCACTTCCTGCCTGAAAATTTAAGAGATAAAAAAAATAGTGTTTACCAAAAAGGCATTGTACCTTTAAAGTATTTTTTTATTTGTAGGCTTTGTTTTTATTTAAATATTTTTGTGACAGACACTTCTACTTATATCTCGGTTTGAATTTTTACCCTCCTTTTAGCAATAGTACCACTTCAGTTTTACCTGGGTTTATACCCGCTGAAGCTATCAACTACTGTTCCTATCTACTCTGGATACAGGAGTGGCCATGTAAAACTCAGCCTCAGAGAGGTTAACTGACATTCCAAATCTTAACACACTAATTTCTTGTGGAGCTGGGACATGAAACCATATCTTTAGCATCTAATAAAATCTTTTGGCGCTAAAATAACTCCCTAAGCCATCCTTTAGGGATAATTTACACTCCGGATTAGCCAGTTTCCTCTTTTTTTTTTTTTTAAGTTATGTATTTATTTTGAGAAAGAGTGAGTGAGAGTGTGGAGGGGAAGAGAGAGAGAGAGAGAGAATCCCAAACAGGTTCCACACTGTCAGTGCAGAGCCTGGTGCCTGGGCTTGAACTCGATCATGACCTGACCTGAGCTGAGATCAAGAGTCAGCCTTTTAACGAGCTGAGACACCAAGATGCCCCTAGCCAGTTTCCTCTTAATGTGAATTTCATTCTTCATAGCCCCTGATCCTATTATTCATGTTAAGAATTTTTTTTTCTTTTGGGTGTTTATGAACAAAATAAAACGATTCTCAATAAAGAGAGTTTGTTCCTATATACTTTATTATTATTACTTTTTACTTTTAATGTTTATTTACTTTTGAGAGAAAGAGAGAGAGAGACAGAGGTGTGAGTAGGGGAAGGACTGAGAGAGGGAGACACAGAATCTGAAGCAGGGTCCAGGCTCTGAACTGTCAGCACAGAGCCCAACATGGGGCTTGAACCCACAGACCATGAGATCATGACCTGAGCTGAAGTTGGACGCTTAAATGACTGAGCCACCCAGGCACCCTATATTCCTATATAGTTTAAACCTGACATTCAGATGATGTTATTATGATAATCTACAAATGGTCAAAGAGGACCCACTATTCAAAAGGTCATATTAATTCCATCAATCTTAAGATTGAATAACAGAAAATGAAGGTGCAACCCCAGTGTAATGGGTCATTCCAAATGTTGGGTATACAGTAGACTGAATAGACCATTAGTTCGGTTTTACCAACAAATGAAAGGAAGAAAATTATGGGTTGTTTACAATGATCCAATATCAGGGGCGCCTGGGTGTCTCATTTGGCTAAGCGACTGACTCTTGATTTCAGCTCAGGTCAGGTTAGTGGGATGGTGCCCTGTGTTGGGATTTTCTCTCTCCCTCCCTTTCTGCACCTCCTCCACTTACACACACTTGCAAGTGTTCTCTTTCTCTCTCTCTCTCTCTCTCTCTCTGTCTCTCTTAAAATAAATAAATAAACTTTAAGATGATCCAATACCTGGAGTGCCTAGGTGACTCAGTCAGTTAAGTGTCTGACTTTGGCCCAGGTCATGCTCATGGTTTGTGAGTTCTAGCTCCACGTTGGGCTCTCTGCTGTCAGCACAAAGCTGGCTTCCAATCTTCTGTCTCCCTCTCTCTCTGTCCCTTTCCTGCTTGCTCTCTCTTTCCCTCTCTCTCTCTCTCAAAAATAAACATTAAAAAAAAAATTAAAATGCCCCATATTAGGAATCATGAAAGCAGACATTTTTTTTTTGAAAGTAATTTGGTTTTGTTGTTGTTGTTATTGTGAGCTTAGGTTTCTAGCTCTGCCCTCTACCTTCACATACTTTAGGATGGAGGAAGGTATTTTGGTGGATGAAAAATGAGGATGGGCATTAAAGGACATGAGAGTGGAGACTTCTGGATGGACCTGTGACTAGGTCAGTCACTGAAGTGCAGTAAAGTCTTTTTACTGAACCTGGTTGGATTTTTTTTTTACTGGAAAAATGAGAAAAGTTTCATATTTCATCAACTCTAATGCCTGCCCCCCTACCCCCATTTTCACCTTTTTTAAATTGGAACACATCTAACTATAAACACCACCTTATCGGTGACAACATGTCTTTATTCTTACTTGAACTTAAAACAATGTTGTATCTTTCAGTTGATGGTACCATTGATGTGATCAAACCACTTCGAGTCTTGTAGAGATAATCTAAAAAAAAGTTGCCATTTTAATACATTGTCACAAATACTTAGAAATATTAAAATTACTTCAGATTTTAAAAATTGTACCTAAACAGATACTTAAAAACAAAAGTGACCATGGTATTTGTTTAATAATGCCAGAACTATATTCTTGAAATCAATCATGATTCTCCATTTCAAAAGTACATGTGATCTATTCGTGCATGGTGTGGAAATAAAACTGAAAGATAAAAATGAAGACATATATTGGGGATGCTGATTTTCAAGGACAAAGAAGAAAGTCAGTGTCTAGGCAGAAAAAGGAAGTTACCAAGGAAGAGGAAAATTTTAAGCTTAAGTTTTCTTCAGCAATAGCATGTACCAAAAACTGCAGCAATGTACATTATCTTTTGCATGAAACAAAGTACCACAAATAATTTAAACTCAGCCAAATTGTCTTTATTATTTAAATAAAGCCAAGAGACAGACATTCTCAAAAGGCAGGAATTCAGCAATTATAGCACCCATCCATTTTTCTTGGGGGATAACAAATCTTGATAATGAAATCCAGCCCACAGAGGAATTAATTCATAATAAAGACCTTAGGACTGAATCTATGTGAAAGGACTGGTAGTGAGCATTTAATCAATTTTAAGTAAATTTAAAATAATGATTACACAAGATAATACATGTTAAGAACACTGACAGTTTAAAATTTCAATATAGTTAAGAAAATTGGAAGGAGACTGTTCCTCCTCATCTTTCATAGCAGAGTCAGTTGATACAGTTTAAACTTGATTAAACTTGTAAAGTGGAGTTAAAAACTAATTATTTCAACCTCAATATTTCTCACGGTTCTTAATTAAATTTTGTATCCAGATACTTTAGTAATACCTTTTACTGTTAAGAAACACTTCTTTAAATTTAGTAGCTATTTTAGTTTAGCTAAAAGGCAACATTTTTATTACATATGTTAATTTTAATTGAAATTAATCTCAACATTTTATTTTTTAAAGTAGGGAGAATATGAATCCATGTTCAGTAATGTCTTTATAAATAGAAGTCTTATGATTGATTCTGTCTACTTACCCTGATAGAATGATTTACAAGATCACCTTTATATATATATATATATATATATATATATATATATATATATATACATACGCATACAAGATCACTATATATATAACCATATATATATATAATCATACATATATATACAAGATCATATATATATATATATAACTTGTTATTTTTCAGTAGTAGGATTTAGGGTAATTTGATACCTTCTTTATTCCTTTGTTATTAAAAACTTGAGAGCGTATCTATTTCCTTTTTTTTTTTTGTTTTAATGTTAATTTATTTTTGAGAGAGAGAGTGTGAGCAGGTGAGGAGCAGAGAGAGAGGGAGACACAGAATCTAAAACAGGCTCCAGGCTCTGAGCTGTCAGCACAGAGCCCCACGCGAGGCTCGAATTCACAAGCTGTGAGATCATGACTTGAGCCGAAGTCTGACCCTTAACCGACTGAGCCACCAACACACCCCAAGAGCGTATCTATTTCTAAATCTATAAATGACAACAAACTTAGTTGAAGGTTTGTATTATACATTTCTAACTAAATCCTCTACACTGCCTTGTGGCTATTACTCTTTGGAACTCTGCTTGTCTTTGCTGCATTATGCAGTTTCTTTACTCAGTCTTGAGGAGTCCATACCAAGACATGGACAGCTAAATGGACAGTAAATTCTTCAATTTACTACCCCTAAAGAGCAACTAAAAATGCATTTTAAAAAATCTGGCATTGGGGCGCCTGGGTGGCTCAGTCAGTTAAGTGTCCAGCTTTGGCTTGGGTCATGATCTCATGGTTCATGGGTTCGAGCTCCATGTCAGGCTCCGTCTGACAGCACAGAGCCTGGAGCCTGCTTCGGATTCTTTGTCTCCTTCTCTCTCTGCCCCTCCTCTGCTTACACTTTGTCTCTCAAAAATGAATAAACATTAAAAAAATTAAAAACCCGGCATTAGTTTATCAACTGGAAAGCCAGTTTTACATAGTGGTTAAGATCATGTCCATTGAGGTCAAGTAACTCTTGGTCACTCAGAACACTGCCAATTACAAAGCATGTGACCTTGGGCTACCTGGCGTCACACAGACACATTTTTCATTTCTATAATAATGAAAGTATCGAGCTTACAGGGTTACTTTAAAGATTACATTATATAACATTTGCAAAGCACTTAGCATAATGACATACATGTAGAGCTTAGTCAGCAAAAGCCACACAAATAATCAATTGCCATTGTCCTGAGTTCTGCAAAGGAGATATATAAGATGCTGTGGGTGCACATAGCAGGTTTGAATCTGATCAGGAAGGTCAGCAAATATTTCCAGTACTCTGAATCATCCATCCACACCAGCATTTCCACGAATTCCCTAGTGTAGTAGGAGACTTCTGTGAATTTCTGAGGATGGTAAGGAAAAATGATTTCAGTGATTATATTAGAAGTATGTTTTCTCTTCTTTAAAAAAAATAAAAAAAAAGAAAGAAGTCAGGAGATGTCATATGAATTTGTAGGAATCACTTGCCTGAGAGTAGCTCATTAGGTAATGATATGTCAAGGAATCTTACCCATATCATAACTAATGATAACTTTAAACATAAAAGTGCTTTTTCTCTTTTTAAAATTTAAAAAAAAAATTTTTTTTTTCAACGTTTTTATTTATTTTTGCGACAGAGAGAGACAGAGCATGAATGGGGGAGGGGCAGAGAGAGAGGGAGACATAGAATCGGAAACTGGCTCCAGGCTCTGAGCCATCAGCCCAGAGCCTGACGCGGGGCTCGAACTCACGGACTGTGAGATCGTGACCTGGCTGAAGTCGGAGGCTTAACCGACTGCGCCACCCAGGCGCCCCTAAAATTTTTAATGAGAAGTGAAAGCATTTGAAGGAGAACTGAAATATACCCTGAAAGTTCAATCTACTACCCAAAGAAAAAGGATTATCAAAAAAAAAATACTGATACCAGAAACAGCACACATAAATATGAGCAGAAGATACTGACCTATTTAATTGTAAATCCTGATGGGTTTTCAGGTATCAGTGAATTTTATTTTTCATCATACTTTGTGAACTATGCCTTAGGTACAGCAGAGACCCTCTTCCCAATTGACTTACTAGTAAACACTGATGGTTGTATTGATAACACCAAATAGATCTTGCTTAGTCCGGGACTAAAATGCCTGTTTCTCCCTCTTGCTGGAAAAATCTTTCTCTTCCTGTGCCACAGAGGGTCAGAGTGATATCTTAGAGGCTCTGCAGATCCCTTCCTAAAAAAGTGTGTGGGAATGGCTGTTATAATAGGAGTGGAGAACACAGCAGACCCTCCCAGGCATTCACACGTCAGAAGGGTTGTCTCAAACGCCATGCTTTAGAAAAGTCTAAACGTATTGTGTCACAGTGACAGAGCAGTGACCTGGGAGGCAAGGTGGTTAGAGAAAGTTGATGAGATGAACTACGGGGGTGCTTAAACAATTTGAAAAATCTGTGAGTCCTCTCCACCAAAGCACTAAGTCTGCAGGGCAAACAGAACTACTCCCGCACCTTTTCAGACCATTCTGTATTTTGTTTTGTTTGTTTTTGTCTTCAGATCTTTGTTTAATGATACCTTGAACATAACTACCTTGGCACACATATGTTGAGGGAAATGAGGGGCCATAGTGGCTACTGCTCAGAGTGCCCTTATGTAAGGACTGAAGAAAGTCGCTTTACCTGGAGTGATACAAACTTCTCTGCCCACACAGGTTTGTAGGTGTAGCAACTAAGCCTTTGTGTTTGAAGATTTTCAAAACCAGTTTGAAGAATCTATTTTATAAATACATTGAAAGAGCAAAAATACCATCAAGAGTCAGTTTATATCCACCCTTCACCCGCCCCAGATGGGACAATTGCTGTAATAGCTTCTCTTGCAAAACGTTTTCTAAGTGCCAAGTTATGCAGGGAATGAAGCGTTACCTAGCAATATGGCCAACTTTCAATTATCCATGGCAATGAGAGACAGGGATAGTAGAGAGAATTAAAATTCACAGACTGTCCCCAAACTTGAGCTTAATCACTTACATCCTTCTCCTCTTGCACTAAGTGTGTTGGAAACACTATCTGGAGATGAAGTCTTTTGATTTCAGTTTCATCTCTTCATGTCACTTGTCCTCCAAACAGAGAAAACAACAGAAATCCTTATTTAATCTTTCTATCTTCAAGAACTAATAACAGACTTGGATTATAGTGGATGTTCAAAAAATATTGAACTGTTAGCCTGGAATGAAATGGTCACAGTTTGGTATTGTGGGGTGTAAGGGTCTTTGTAATTCCTGAGCTGGGATATGTTCCTTATTTTTGTGAGTGAGACCAGCCAGAGTTTTAAGGTACTCGAAGAATGCAACTAGCTTCCCTTTTAAAGTTCTTATACTTAAACTCATTCATTCATTCATTCATTCATTCATCATTCATTCACGAATGTTTATTAAATGTTTACAATGTGCTGGTCTCTGAGTATTGGAGATTCAGCAGGGAATAAGATAAGGTTCCTCCCTTCATGGAGCTTAGATTCTAGTTGAAGTCAGATTTAAAACAAATTAAAAATATATTAGTGGAATGTGTTAGTGCTGTTAGGACGATGCAAAGAGATACAATACTGTATAGTTTGGGCGGGGAAAGGCACTAGTATAGCATGGTTAGCAGTTTGTCTCTGTTGGAATATGAAATAGACCCTGCTATCCCAGAGAAAGAACGTTCCAGGTAAGAAGGATTTAAGTGGAGAAAGAATTTTGAATTGGGAACAAATATCTAGTCGTATAAAATCTTAACTCTTATATCAAGCTGGGATCAGCTGTGAGGTAGGAGAGTTTTCCTTCTTTCCTGATTCTCAAATTGGAAGCTTTACAAATGGTAATTTCTAGGTCTAAACAAGTGATTCTTCACTGTATTTAGGCCATAGATCCATTTGAGTCTCTAATTAAATGTGTGACACACACACGCACGCACACACACACACACTATACTCTTTTTAAAAATATTTATTAATTTTAGAGAGCCAGAGCGAGAGCGAGAGTGAGAGCCAGAGCGAGAGAGAGAGAGAGAGAGAGAGAGAGATTGAGAGAGAGAAAACAAGCAGGGGAGAGGCAGAGAGAGAGGGAGACAGAAGATCCAAAGCAGGCTCGCACTGTCAGCAACCCAGCGACTGAGCCACCCAGGCGCCCCCAAGATCTACCCTTTTTAAAGTAATTCTGGACTTCAGTGACAACAGGTCATTTAATCACTGGAAGTCTAGAATATTTTATTCAGTCATATATTGAATGCCACTTTTTATTAGGTACTGTTCTCAGGCACTAAGGTTAAATGCAAAGACCTACTTCTCATGGAGCTTTGTCTAGGGCATAATTTTTAGGTGACTTTACAAACGCCTGTGACCTTGTTTTCTGCTGTCACTTCTTTTCAGGCCAAACATTTCAGTAATTGCCCACTTCCAGGAGCCTGCTAATAAGAGACATAAATACAGCGTTCTTCTAACTTTGAGCAGTTATCTTGCTATTTTATTGTCTTTTTTTTTTAATATATGAAATTTATTGTCAAATTGGTTTCCATACAACACCCAGTGCTCATCCCAAAAGGTGCCCTCCTCAATACCCATCACCCACCCTCCCCTCCCTCCCACCCCCCCATCAACCCTCAGTTTGTTCTCAGTTTTTAACAGTCTCTTATGCTTTGGCTCTTTCCCACTCTAACCTCTTTTTTTTTTTTTTTTTCCTTCCCCTCCCCCATGGGTTCCTGTTAAGTTTCTCAGGATCCACATAAGAGTGAAACCATATGGTATCTATCTTTCTCTGTATGGCTTATTTCACTTAGCATCACACTCTCCAGTTCCATCCACGTTGCTACAAAAGGCCATATTTCATTTTTTCTCATTGCCACGTAGTATTCCATTGTGTATATAAACCACAATTTCTTTATCCATTCATCAGTTGATGGACATTTAGGCTCTTTCCATAATTTGGTATTGTTGAGAGTGTCTTGACAAGAAAGTTGTACCCATCTCTGTAATTCTGGTATTCAAATTAAGGGAGCTGAGTTATTCCCCCTCCTTGAGTTTGCTGAAGTAAAATAATGTCTGCTTTTTGTCCCTCGTCCCTCTGAGAAGAAGCAAGTTCATCATGGAGGCTACCAACTAGTGACTCCCAAATGGTTTTCATGAAGTTCTCTCCTTTTTTCGTCCTTTGCCCACATCACCTATCCTAGCACATGTGAGAGCTAGGCTTCATACTAGCACAGAGAACCGTGACAAATGACCTCTTAACTCTAGGGAGCCTGGGAGTTGGTGGTCTGGAGGAAGTTCCTCCATTTCCACAATAGGACCAGACCTAAAGCCTGGCTTGGAGAACCAGATGGAAAAGGCCACAGGCCTGCCCTATCCATAGGTAGAAGACAGACAACGACAGCTCTCAACTGGTGGTGATTGGAGAGCTTTCTCAGGACACATGGTATCTCTACTCCACTGCAGACATGGCGTAGGCAACAGAGGTCTTGATGAGGACTTCTTGGGATGAAATTCAGTTTTTATTGTTACTTCTCCCTGTATCCCATCTGTGTGAAAATGGTGAAGGTTTGTGGAGAAGAGACGAGTCAGCACCTGGGGTTTTTATGATTGAACAGATCTAATTTTGAAGCTCATGTACTAGAGACACAAGTTCTCAAAAAGATTTCTACTCATCAAGTCCAATTTATCTCATCATAAAAATTGTATAAGCTAAAATATTAATAGCAATTTTCTAGGTTTGGGCCTGTCTCCTCCCAGATGATGATTTACTCACTACCAATAGATTCAGTATATATTTTTAAAAATCTATCCACTTTGTTAAGAAATAATGGATGTTTAATAAACTGCACATACATAAAGTGAACAATTTGCTAAGTTCTGTCATAGGTATATAGCTGTGGAACCATCACCACCATCAAGATAATGTATCCATCCTTCCCAAAAGTTTACTGATGCCCCTTTGAAATTAGTCCCTCCCGTCATGCTTCCCATCAAGCAACCACTGACCTATCTGCCTCCTATGACTATAGACTAGTTTACATTTTCTAGAATATATAAATAAAATTATATAAGTATGTACCATTTTTTTGGTCTAACTTTTTTCACTCAACGTGATTATTTTGAGGTCCAGAATTACATTGCTTAATGTATCAATAGGTTTTCATTTTTTATTACTGAAATATAATTCACATACCATCAGATTCACCCATTTAAAATACACAATTCAGTGATTTTTTTTAGTATATTTAAATGGTTGTACAATTTTTTTTTTTTTTTTTTTTAGAAAGAGAGCATGCAAGACAGGGAGAGGGGCAGAGGGAGAAAGGGAGAAAGAGCGAAAGAGAGAAAGAGAGAAAATCTTAAATGCTCAGCGCAGAGGCCAATGCAAGGCCTGATCCCATGACCCTGAGATCATGACCTGAGCCAAAATCAAGAGTCGGATGCTTAACCGACTGAGCCACCCAGGCACCCCAAAAGATTGTACACCTTCTAATTCCAGAACACCAGTGTATAATTCCAGAACAACTTTATCTGCCTCACCCCACCACAAATCCTATATGCATTAGCAGTCAGTCCTATATTCTTGTTCCCCCAAGTCTCTGGCATCCACTAATTTACTTTGTCTTATGGACTTGTCTATTCTAGAAATTTCATATAAATGGATCCCACAATATGTAGTTCTTTGTATGTGGCTTCTTTCACTTAGCATAACCTTTACAAGGTTCATCCTGGTTGGATTTATCAGTGTCTCATTCCTTCTTATGGCTGTGTAATATTCTGTTGTGTGGATATATTATATTATGTATCATCCATTCATCAGTTGATGGTCACTAGGGTTGTTTTCAGTTTGGGGCTATTGTGAATAATACTACCATGAACATTCTGGTATAAATTTTTACATGAAAATAAGTTTTCAGTTCTCTTGGGTATATATTTAGGAGTGGAATTTCTTGGTCATAATGTAACTCTGTGTAACTTTTGAACTGTCAAACTATTTTCCAGAGGGCTCTACCCCTTTCACATTCCCATCACCAATACCTAAGGGTTTCAATTTCTGTTCGTCTTTGTCAAAACATGTTATTGTCTTTTTGATTATTGCTGTCCTGGTGGATGTGAAGTAGTATCTTATTGTTTTTAACTTCTATTTCCCTAAAGACTACTAATTGTGTTGAACATCTTTCCATTTGCTTATTGGCCATGTATGTATTCTTGGGGGGAAATGTATCAAATCCTTTGTCCATTTTTTGAGTTACTATTTTATTTTGGAGCTCTTTATATACTCTGGATATAAGACTCTTACTAGATACATGGTTTGAAAATTTTTTACTCCCACTTACTGGGGATTGTCCTTTCACTTTCTTGATAATATCCTTTGAGGCAAAACGTTTTTAAATTTGGTGAAGTTTACTTTACCTGTTTTTATCCTTGGTTAGCTTGTGCTTCAGGTGCTGTCTCTAAGAAACCATTGTCTAATTCTCAGTTATGAAAATTTACATCTGTTTTGTTCTAAGAGTTTTTAGTTTTATCTTTTACATTTAGGTTTTTGACTGATTTTGAGTTAATTTTCATTATTTTGGGAAGAGGTCCAACTTAATTTGTCTGTGGACATCCAGTTATCCCAGTACTTTTTGTTGAAAACACGATTCTTTCTTCATTAAATTGTCTCAGGGCCCTTGTCAAAAATCATTTAACTGTGCATATATGGGTTTGTTTCTGAAATCTCAAACCTATTCCATTGATCTGTATGCCAGTACCCTAGTTTCGATTCTGAAAAATAAACGTGGAATTGTGATCAGTTGGTTGGTATAACAGATAAAATAAGTGGAACAGCAAGAAAAGTAGGAAGCAAATGAATGGCTATTCAGAATATACAAAAATACTTTTCCTTGAGGAATTAAAGCAAATAGTTTGCTGACAGAAAAGAGAAAGTTGTGAGAATGTGTTTGAAGTCTAATTCTATTTACAACTTTATTTTGTATTATTATTTATTTATTTTTATATATGATTTTTAAATGCTTATTTATTTTTGAGAGAGAGAGCGAGAGCGAGAGAGAGCAAGAGTGTGCATGTGTGAGTGGGGCAGGGGCAGAGAGAGAGGGAGACAGGATCCAAACAGGCTCTGCACTGCCATTGCATGTGGGGTCGAACTCACAAACTGCGATGATGATCTGAGCTGATGTCGGATGCTTAACTGACAGCCACCCAAGCACCCCAACAATTTTATTTTAGTATAAAGTTCCACCTTTTGGTGTCTAAACTGTAGTGGGCTTCAAAAACAGACATGTCAAATGTCAAGGTTAATCATGGACCCTTAACTTATTCATGGATTACATGTTAGGCACCTTAGTCACAATCCAGTGGGCAAACACAGAGATGCTTTCACCAGTGGAATTAATCAGCTTTTCAGAGAAAATGAGTTGTATTCCATTTCCACATCCCACAAGTCAAACTAAAACGATGATGAGGAAATGCTGATTTGTTTACGGTAGTGTTATGTTGGGGAGGATGTGGCCGGGGATGGCAGGAAGCAGCCATGTCTGAATTTTTATGTGCATTCTCTTCACTGGTTTTTTTTTTTTTTTTTTTTTTTTTAAATTTTGAAATAGAGCATGATAATTAAGTTCATGGGAGCTGGCTAAGATTGGGCAGCCAATTCACAGGTGTGGGAAACATCTGAGTCAACCCCTTCCAGTGGTGAGGGTGCCAAAGTGAACACCTGGCTGCGCATAGGGGTTGCTTCATCTGCCAAAATCGTTGCTGCGAAGTGATCGGCAGCGCCAACAGCAGTCCAAAGACCGAGCACAACTGAACACTGCAGAAGAGGACCCTGAGGATGAGAAACCCAGGGTTGGGAGCTAAAGGTTGGAGCAAATGCTGTTTAAATGCAGCAAACAAAATAACTGTTTTGATTATTGTTAAGGATTTTTGGCATTGGTAGGACTGGAGAATCATTGACCCTTCATTAAAACAACATTTCAAATCCTTGTGTTAATATGGTGCTTTGTTTATAATATTAGAGGAGCAAGTAATTTTAAAGATCATTTAGGTTAAATGGATTATATGATATTTGAATATCCCTATAGCCAGGGACTGAGCTAGGCATGGGTGCACAGAGGTAAATGTATAGTGCTCTCTTTCAGAGAACTCGTAAGACTCTTAACGCTATTGATCATAGCACAGTTTTGACATATTAAATAATAAATGTATTATGGTTCTCTACACATTCTATTATAAGGGGTAAATACAGGAAACAAAGTTACGTTGGAGAGAGCAAGGCAGGGCTTTGCAAAAGGAGAATATCAATTGTGAAGGGCAGAGAATTAGGTAGAAGGTAGTGGAGGCATACAATAACATAGCATGTTCAGGCAACCATACGGAGATATTCCATTGGTGGGCATATCACCTTTACATGTATTTTTAAAGTCCTTTCTGTCTTTTGGAAGTTGTTTCTGTATCACCCAAATAGGGCCAGATTTCTAGAATTCCATTATGAAACCATATTTAGATCACTCCTAGTATTTTAGTGCTCAGTTTATAGAATTACTTTGTGAATATGGTAGATTATAGTATCTATTAAAAATTCTTCTTTTCCTCTCTGCCCTTGCAGTGGTTCACTATGAGTAGAATATTAATCTCCATCCCATTATGTAGGACTTGACCTTATGACTTGCATTGAACAATGGAATTTGGAAGGGAAGGACATGGTCACTTCTGAGCCATGTCCTTACGTAGCAGGTTGCCCCCCATGTCTCGTAAGCTGCTCTGATCCATCAAGAGATCAAAAGTCTGCCAAACTGTGAGCATAAAATATAGTGTTGTAAGCCATTGAGATCTTGGGATTGTTTTTTATATATTGGTACTGCAGCAAAAGCTAATAAAGCAACTGTGCTCATTGTTAAAAAACTATTGGAAAATAGTTATTGTTGCTTCAGATGAAGAATATGAATGAGTTTTGAAGCAGCCTAATAGTATAAAGATTACAGGATTAAAAACCATATAAAATGAAAACATTAAAAAGGTTGCATATTTTTACAATATAAGACCATGCTATTATCTTGTGGGATAGACTCTTTTAATGGGAATATGAGGGAAATATTTAAGATTAAAATTATAAAAGGTGATAAGTAAAATTTATAGGATGATGGATCCACACAATATATTGGGCTTTGTAATAAAATGTTTGTGGTGATATATGAGAAAACCTTAATTCAAAATTCTCTTTCCTGGCTACACTATATACATTTTTAACACCTCCTTACCATCAGCAGCACCTATATTTCTATTCTTCATTTTCTTTTTCTTAACATATATCATGCCCTAACATATTTAAAATAATTACTTATATATTTTTTCACTCTCTATCTCTCCACTAGAGTATGAGCTCCATGAAGTCAGGGCTTGGTCTGTTTTGTTTGTAGCTCTATTTTCATTTTCTAAATAGTGGCCAAGAAAATTATATGCACTGAATGAATGTGTACTGGAAGTGAAAAAGAATAAATGGCTTGAGCGAAAAGGAAATTACATGTTCATCTAGAAAAAATGCACTTTACCTAATCAAAGAAATAATTACAAAGAAATAAAGTCCTCAGAGGAATTGGAAATTTATTAATGCCTCTAGAGTACCCTCTCTTTGTCCTTTTTTTCAGCACTTCATATCCCTGCTTCTTTGTTGTGTATGTGTATGTTGTACACATGTGCATGTGTATGTATACATGTGCACCTGTTGGTCTTATTTGCTCCTACTGTAAATGGTCTTCCTCCATGCAGCTAGGAAAGATGGCCCCTGGAAGTTCCCAATGATCTCACTGCAAATTCATAAGGGAAGATAATGCTTCTTCCTCCTGGACATCTATTAGTCCCTAGAAAGGTATATACCTTGGGGTCATCTGTTCACTCTTTGTATGAATTGCTAAAGCGGGAGAACAGGTAGTATGATTGGAAGGCCTGGAACACATGCCCATCAATGAAGTTGTCAGGGTGAGGTGGATAGGTGTGTTTAATAGTGTAAATAGTGAAGCTGTAGCCCAATGAATGAGAGCAAGTTATTTCTGTAAGTGAAAGGAAATATGCTATATGTGCACTATGGGTTCAATTCCACTTGTAGACAAAGGGAGATACTGCAACATATATCATAGTTAACTAATATTAATCGATAAATATGCCATTTCTCACTGAACCTGGGTGTGGTCCTGGAATCTCTCATATTGACTCTTGATATGACCTGAGAATCCATTTATGTGTAGACTTCCATACATCTCTACAAATTGATTTTGGACCTTCATATGAAGCCCATTTTGTATTAGGTCCTAAATAATTGCATACTGCCAGAAAGATGTACAGCATTAAGCATGGAAATAAATGATGTGTCATGGCTAATAGATCTGTCATGGAAGAGGTGATTCTACCCTAGTCCAAGGAATATGGATAATACACCAGGCTGGATGTTGTTATTCCTAGGAGCTACAAGGAATAAAACTCTTCCTGAGGATGGTAATGTAAAACCTGAGCAAGAAACATAGCAGGGGATCACTTACCAATCACAGCTTGAACAAGAATACCTAGTCAGATCAAGATCTAGAGATTTAAGAATAGCCGTGATAAAATTGAAGGTGAAATCAGGGAAGCCAGGAATCCACAGAAGAGAAGGAATTGGAAGATTAATAGGATACCGAGTATATTCTCATGAAATTGCTGTGGCACATTCTGGTAGATTTTTTTTAAGAAACTGTGCCTCAGTGCCGCTGGTTGAGAGGCAGCTGAATCAGACATAGAATTCCCTTCTATCCATTGGTCTATGTCAGCATTTAGGTAGCAGTCGTTATCACGTAACCTCAGTTCAGGTATTTTTTTTCTACTTTCCAACTCCCTGAACTCCCAATAAATACATCATTTTCTTGACGGATTTGATTCAATTGATTTTTTTTTTTTTTTTTTTTGGATGTCAGCTAAGGCCACTTCCAGTGCCCCACCCAGTCACTATCATTACCATTTGGTACCTGTCATTGCTCCATCATTTTCCTTGCAAGCTCTTTCTACAGCCTCTATTTCGCAGCCCCTAAAGAAGGAGCCCATTTGAGGAACTGGTTTATTTTTATTCTGGTTTACCACAGTCACTTTAACCACTATCAGGAGCCTTCATATTTAAACATATAAATTACTTACACTAGCAAGTCAATTTTAATTCAATAATACATAAACGTTATCTTATTCCTTTGTAAAATACAGAATTTGTTATTTTTTCCAAGTGTCAAACAAAAGTGAACATAACCTGGACAAATATAATTGTCCTAAAGGGCGCTGAGGGTATACAGTGACCTACATTAGTAGAAATGTTTCATCAGTTTAAATTCACTGATCTGTTTCAAAACATCAGTTTGTAGGGCTCTTGTTAGCCATATGCCTTTATGTTTCATGTTAAACAACATATAATAGATTCTGGTGATTGGGTTCTAAAACACTAACATGCATCAGTTAGTTAATAAACTTTTATGGAATGAATCATTAATTTCTTCAAAATAGATGGTTTTTATAGTTATATTCCACTTAGGACGTGGGACTTTTTCCTGGTGTGCAGGTTTTATCTCTCATTTAGTTAATTTTTTTTTCAAAAAAAAAAAAAAAAAAGAAAACCAGGGTTCTGTCTCTTTTTTACCTTCCTAAAGCAGGGAAAATTTGAGTTACACATTTTTCTTTGGCAGTGAGTATACATAGTGTAAAGATTGAATTACCTTTGGCTTAGATCCTTGCCCTCAGGGTTTGTAACAAATCTAGATTCTGTGGTCATTTGGGAGAAGGGTCTGCCTGGCCAGCTTGGCATGAGGGTTGTGGGGCTGGAGATGATTTTGTTGAGTCTTGGGCACCAATTAATTGTAGAAGTTGGTAGACCTATTGTCTTAGCAGCATACTGTGTTCCTTTGCCCTGACCTTACATTAATGATCTAGCTGGATTTGGTCAGTGGTTGCTCCAAGTCCAAATTTTGTAGAAAAACTTCACAAAAATATTTGCGATTATTTTCCCACATGCTTTGCACCCAGAATCTAATATAGGCATACCTTGGAGGGATTGTGAGTTTGGTTCTAGACCACTGCAGTAAAGTGACTCTAATGCATTTTTTTTTTGTTTGTTTTTTCAGGACATCTGAAAGTTTTGTTTATACTGTACTATAGTCTCCTAAGTGTACAATGGCATTATGCCTAAGAAATGTATGTACCTTAATAAAAAAAAAAATACTTTATTGCTAAAAAATGTTAATCACGTGAGCTGTTAGTGAGTTATAGTCTTTTTGCTGGTAGAGGGTCTTACCTCAGTGTTGATGGCTGCTGACTGATCAGGGTCGTGATTGCTGAAGTTGGGGTGGCTGTGGCTATTTTTAAAAATTACACAGCCCTAAAGTTTGCCACATCGATGAACTCTTTTTTCATAAATAATTTCTCTGTAGCATGTGATGTGTTTGCTAGCATTTTACCCACTGAGCTTCTTTCAAAATTGGAATCAATCCCCTCAAACTCTGCTGATCCTTTATCAACTAATTTTATATAATATTCTACATCCTTTGTTGTCATTCCAGCAATCTTCACAGTGTCTTCACCAGGAGTAGATTACATCTCAAGAAACTGCTTCGCTCATCTATAAGCAATAACTCCTCATCTGTTCAAGTTTTAACATGAGATTGCAGCAACTCAGTCACATCTTCAGTTTCTACTTATAGTTCCAATTCTCTTACCATTTCCACCACATCTGCAGTGACTTCTTCCACTAAAGTCTTGAGCCCTTCAAAGTCATCCATGTAGGCTGGAATCACTGTCTTCCAAACTCCTGTTCCTGTTGATATTTGGGTCTCTTTCCGTGCATCACAAATGTTCTTAATGGTATCTAGAATCTTTCTCAGAAGGTTTTTAATTTACTTTGCCCAGATCTATCAGAGGAACCATTCACTCTTTATAGCAGCTAGAGCCTTACAAAATGTAGTTCTTAAGTAATAAGACTTGAAGGTTGAAATGACTCCTTGACCCATGGGCTACAGAATGGATGTTGTGTTAGCAGTCATGAAAACATTAATCTCCTTGTACATCTCCATCAGAGCTCTTTGGTAACCAGGTTCATTACCAATGAGCAGTCATATTTTGAAAGGGATATTTTTTTTTGTGAGTGGTAGGTTTCAACAGTGGACTTAAAATATTCAGTAAACCATGTTATAAACAGGTTATCCAGACTTTGTTGTTCTATTTATAGAACATAGAGTAAATTTAGCATATTTTTTTAATTTAATTTTTGAGAGAGAGCAAGCATGAGTGGGGGGAGGGGAAGAGGGAGAAAGAGTTTTTTTGTTTGTTTTTTGTTTTTGTTTTTTTCAGAGACAAAGAGAGATAGAGCATGGGAGAGAGAATCTTAAGCAGGCTTCACACCCTGCATGAAGCCCAATGCAGGGCTTACTCATCTCACAACCATGAGATGAAATCAATAGTCGGATGCTTAACCGACTGAGCCACACAGGCACCCCAATCTAGCATAATTCTTAAGGGCCCTAAGATTAGCAGAATGGTAAGTGATGATTGGTTTCAATTGAAAGTCATCGGCCATGAACAAGGGAGCGTGATTTTTGAAGTTTTGAGGCCAGGCATTGACTTCACATTATCTATGGAAGTCCTAGATGGCAACCTCTTTTAATATAAGACTGTTTTGCCTATTTTGAAAACTACTGTTTAGTGTAACCACCTTCATTAATGATCTTAGTTAGATCTTCTGGAAAACCTGCTGCAGTTACTATCTCAGCACTTGCTGCTTCACCTTAGAGTAGAAGTTTCAGTTATGAAGAATGCTTCTTAAACCTCAGGATCCGTTTTCAAACTTTTCTTCTGCAGCTTCCTCACCTCTCCTTGTCTTCACAGAATTGAAGAGCGTTAGGGCCTTGCTTTGGATTAGGCTTTAGCTTAGGCTTGTAGCTGGTTTTCTCTTCTATTCAGATCATTAAACCTTTCTCCATATCAGCAATAAGGCTATATAACTTTTGTATTGTTCATGTGTTTACTGGAGTAGCACTTTTAATTTCCTTCAAAAATTTTCCCTTTCATTTAAAACTTGGATAATTGTTACAAAAGGCCTAATTTTGGCCTGTCTTGGCTTTCAACATGCCTTCTTCTCTAAGGTTAATCATTTATAGCTTTTGATTTGAACTGAGAGATGTGTGGGGCACCTGGGTGGTTCAGGTGGTTAAGCTTTAGACTTTGGCTCAGGTCATGATCTTAGGGTTCAGTTCATGAGTTCCAGCCCCACATCAGGGTCTCTGCTGTCAGCTTGGAGCCTGCTTCAGATCCTCTGTCCCCCTTTCTCTGTCCCTCCCCCACTTTCTCTCTCAAAAGGAAATAAACTTTGAAAAAAAAATAAAGTTAAAAAAAAAATAAAGTGAGAGACGTGTGACTCTTCTTTGCAGTTGAACATTTAGAGGACATTGAAGGGTTATTAATTAGCCTAATTTCAATATTGTATCTCAGGGAATAGGTACACCCCAGGAGAGGGAGAGAGATAGGGGAAGACTCGTCAGTGGAGCAGTCAGAACACACACAATATGTACTGACCTTGCCATCTTGTATGGCCACAGTTTGTGGTGCCCCAAATAAATTACAATAGTAACATCAAAGACCACCGATCATAGATCATTGTAACAAATATAGTAATAATTAAAAAGTATGATATATTGTAAGAATTACCAAAATTGACACACAAACACAAAGGGAGCACATGCTGTTGAAAAATGGCACCGATAGATTTGCTGGATGCAGGGTTGCCAGAAACCTTCAATCTGTAAAAAACACAATATTTGCAAAGCACAATAAGAAGTCTATTGAAACAAGGTATGCTGGTAGTCAGATGTCAAGATCATGGGTAGCAATTTCTGTTTTTGCTTTTATTTTATTTTTCTTTCTTTTTTTTTTTTTTTTTTTTTAGATTCTCTGAGTTTTCTACAAACATCAAGAAGTCTGAGCTTTTTTTTTGTTTATTTTACTTATTTTGAGAGAGAGAGAGAGAGAGAGAGAGAGAGCAGAGCACGAGCGGGAGAGGGGCAGAGAGAGATGGAAAGGGAGAATCCCAAGCAGGATCTATGCTGTTAACACAGAGCCTGATGCAGGGCTTGATCTCACGAACTGAACCATGAGATCATGACCTGAGCTAAAATCAAGAGTTGACTGCTTAACCAACTAAGCCTCTCAGGAGCCCCCAGAAGTCTGTGTTTTTATTGGAAGTGTGGCTTGGGCTTCCACTCATCCTTCTGTTTCATAGTGCTGTCAGATAAGAGTAGGTTACAAAATAGTGAATGTAATGGGGCAAAATGTGAGGCTGATTACTGGCTGTATAGATTGGAAAGCATGTGAAGGATTTGTTTTTCTTGCTTCAAATCCAAACCCTGGGATATATAGCTTTGTCTGTTGACTTAGTTATTTGTAGGGAGGAACTCTGGAAGAGTTAGAACATAGACCATGCCTAACATGCCTAGCATGCCCGGGTGTAGACAGGTCTGGGAGGGCCAGAGACAGGCTAGATTGTACATTAAGACTGACTCTAACAGGGCTCCAGCCACTGGGGGTATGGATCTTTTAGATTAGTCGTCTTTTTCCCCTGAGGAAACACTATAAAAGGGAATAAATAGAAGAACTAAGATTTATTTATCCCAGTGCTATCGCACCATAGGTGATAAGAGGAAATATCCTGAATTTTTCAGGGAAATGGCTGTGTTGACTGTTTCTACTTACATATAGATAAGGCCTGGAATAAAACTTAATGCAGACAAAAATAAGGATGAGTTTGAGATTACATGACCTGAAACAAAGACATGATGTCCTTCTCTAAAAGTAAAATCCATAATGTTTGGTACTGATATTTGGGATAGCTGTATTGATTTTTGAGTCATAAATGATAATACCCATGTGTTGTTGTCATTCTTCATTAGTATAAAATATATGTGTGCACAACTCTCTAGAAACCTTTGCCTAAATTAGTATTTCCTGGCTGTTTAGCGTAAACCTCAGAAAACAAACCTTCACGTTTGAGTGCAATTGTTTTTCTTCTGGTCACCGCCATTACTGAAATCGGAGGCAGAAAATGAAGGAGGTGCACTACCACCCTATATTCCATTGTGCCTCCAATAATTCTCATTTTTGAGAGGAATGTGTTTTTAGGTTTGAGATACAACTCCAGGCAAACATACTCAAATGTAGTAGCCATTTATTTTTATGTTTATTGGGAATCACATACCTGAGAATTGATACCAGCTATGGATCTTTTCCCTAAGAAAAATACACATTACATACATATGGAAGATTCAACATACGTTGTACAGGGGTTTCTGCATAATCCAGGAGCTCGTTCATATTCATCAGTTTTAGAGTCCCTAAATGAAGAATAATCATCACTTAAATGAGTTATGTGAGTGGTTAGTGTAGTGGAAAGAAATAATCCTTTTTTTTTTTAGTTTCTTAACCATCTGAAAGGTAGCATTTACTTATCTCTGCCTTCTATATCATATAGTTTGGAAAACATAAACACTTATGACCTGGAGTAAATGTATTGTAATAATTTTATAGACGTAAGCATGAGGTCATGCTGTCCAAAGGTTTAAATGTAGTGCTTTGTACTGTTTGATTTCCTAAAGTACACTGTGGGCTTTTAGGGTTATTGCAATAATGAAAGACTCTGGCTTAAGATTTTCTTGTTTCTTATGTGAAACCCAATACAAGAAAAGATTCCCAAATTATCATATAAAAGGTACATTACAAAATCAGATAATGCATACCATATTAACACACATATATAGTACATATATATGATATGATATATTTATGTGGGCATATACATAAATATAAACATATATATGGAGAGAGAGAGAGAAAGAGAGAGAAGAAGCATGTATTGAAAATCTTCCCATACAGCTTTCCAAAAAGGGAAGCAAACACACTATTACCTGGTCCAAGAGATAGAGAAAAATTTTTTTATATTCTCTATGGCAGCAAGGAAGTACTTTATTGGCAGTTCTTCTCAAAAGCATATCAAAACATTAAATGCATATGAAATGACATGCAGAAAGCCAATTTCATATATTGCCTCTACTTTTCGGCAGCTGAGCTCCCAGCCTCTCTCATCTACATCGTTCCCAAACAAAACCTTCCCAGCCTTAATCTTGTGGAAATGCCTGCAAGAAGGTATGACTGTAATGAGGCTGAGCCATATGTAGGAGCCTTTTCTCTTACCGCTCTTTCCACACACCATCAGTGGGCTTTGTTTGGTGCATATGGTTGAGGGGGAAGTTAGTTCGAGAAGTTGCACTAAAAGCTGAATTCCTTCTTGCAATAATGAAGGCAGTTACTGTCTTTACTTTTATTTGGGACATTTTCTTATGGGAGACAAAAAACACCTTAAGTTGTCATTGCCCTTTTTTCTGAAAAAGTTATTAACAATTATATTTGTTTTTATCCTTTCTTGTGTTGAATCAAACTGGTCCAAAAAGGAAGCCAGTGTTTATTTGAGGAGTAAGACTTTAAATGGCTTCTGAGTCCATTTGTCCATACTTTACTGCATTTCTTGAACATTATATCCCCACAGTGGAGTAACCCCTTGAAGTCCAGTTCCCTCCCCACTTCACACTAAACTCCAGGCCTAATTCTGATAACATTTGTAGATGAGGAGGTACAATTTCATAGTGGATTCAAGTAGATTTATTGAGGTCCACTTAAGGTACTGTATGAAGCATGTAGAGTATGCTTTTTTATTTATTTATTTATTTATTTTAAGAGAGGGAGAGCATGCGCATATGTATATGTGGGGTGGGGGTTGGTTAGGCAGAGAGAGAGGAGAGAGAATCCCAAGCGGAAGGAGGCTCCAAGCTGACAGCACACAGCTTGATGAGGTGCTTATTCTCATGTCAGATCATGACCTGAACAGTAATCAAGAGTCGGATGCTTAACAAACTGAACCACCCAGGCTCCCCTAAAATAATGCTTTCTTATTGGGGCACCTGGGTGGCTCATTTGGTTAAGTCTGTCAGAGTTTAGCTCAGGTCATGATCTCATGGTTTGTGGGTTTGAACCCTGCATCTGTGCTGACCGCTCAGAGCCTGGGGCCTGCTTCAGATTCTGTGCCTCTCTCTGACCCTTCCCCAGTTGTGTTTGGTCTCTCTCTGTCTCTCAAAAATAAATGTTTAAAAAAAAAAAAAAGTATATGTATGTATATATATATATGTCTCTACAGAGTAAGAATGCTAATGGTAGTTTAGACATGAGAAAACTGAAGTTCAGAAAGGCAAAGTAATTTTTCCAAGGTTACACAAATAGGAAATAGCAGAGCCAGAATTTGGATTTGGGTTTTCAGGTCTTTTACTTCCTAAAGGCAATGCCCAGAGGATTTAGAATTCAGGAACAGAGCTGCCGTCCAGCTCTGACCTTGTGGCCTACTTCTGTAATTTGAGTTTCTGCCTCATTCCTGAGACAAAGCCACCATATTTCACCCTGCTTCTGGTAAAGATTTTGCTTGAATGTTTGTTTGAATAACATGCCTAGATTTTATAGTGCCCGCCCTTGTTCCCAGAAGTTTTCTTTCTCATGCACTTACTGAAAGGTGTGCTTTAGATCTACCTTCCTGCTGGTACAGATCCCTTAATAGTGTTTGGCTATAAGCCTTCTATTGCTAGGAGTATCTCTTGCTGGACAATCTTGATTTTAATAATTAGCCTAGAATACTATTTACTGTCAGCCATAGCATTTTTTGGCATTACAGAATTTCCGGTTATCTGATCATGCTGATGTGCATAAGGTTAGAGAGTCATTTTGTTCATATAACCAGTGAGATAAACTATGGGGTAAGCAGGTGAATTTGTGGGAAAAAAAAACCCTCAAACTAAAACATAAACCCTGAACAACAACAGCAACAACAACACACTTCACATGCACTTCACTGTTTGAGACTGAATACTGAGTTTAAATGTCTGGATTTTTCCTTATAAATTTTTCTTCAATTTTTAAATTGAAAGATTTAAAAAGATTTCCAAAGATTTCTCAGGTTTCCCAAGATTATCTATAACTGCAGGAGTAGTTTGTATATTCTATATAAATCTAATATAAAATATACTCTTGGAAAAAAATTTTCAGTTGTTACATTGTCTTTTCATCTGGTAAGTTATTCACAACAATATTTGTTTCTGGTTTGTTTTCAAATGGGCTGGTATTACTAATAGGTAGCGCTGAGTAAATATTTATTAAATATTGTGGACTCAAGATAGCCACAAGATTTCACCCAAATCAACTCCTCTCAGTTAGTAGTGGCTGCTTGTTTCACTAGGTTTCAAAGGAATTGAATGAAGCCTCTTCAGATTTATAGGAGAAAATGGGGATCATGATTGATCAGTGATGGATACCATGGAAATAGAAGAGGGAGGGGAGGTAGTATCGTATGACCTGAATTTACCCAGCACAATGTTCTACTTGTTCCCATTGCTTAGTCTGCAGTCTCTTCTCTCCTTCAGTGCATTGCCTTGGTTACAGGTTCTTTTTTTTTTTTTTTTTTTAAAGGATTTTATTTTATTTTATTTTTTTTTCCAACGTTTATTTATTTTGGGGAAGAGAGAGACAGAGCATGAACGGGCGAGGGGCAGAGAGAGAGGGAGACACAGAATCGGAAACAGGCTCCAGGCTCTGAGCCATCAGCCCAGAGCCCGACGCGGGGCTCGAACTCACAGACCGCGAGATCGTGACCTGGCTGAAGTCGGACGCTTAACCGACTGCGCCACCCAGGCGCCCCTTGGTTACAGGTTCTAACCTCTCTGATTTTTCCTGTCATATTACAATTAATCCATGTATATCCATTGAATCATTGGTCATAGTACCAACTTGAGAATTCTGAGATAACTTTCTTGTCTACACTGGGGAAAACCCAATTTTCATTCATATGATATTCAGTTATTGGACACAACATTTAGTATTTGATAGGAACCAACAGAAATGGCAAAGAACCAACAAAACTCATAGCAGAGATGCCATGCATTTGATTTTGACTGCACAAAACAGTTCATATACCTTGTGTAAGGCTCTTGCTGTTCCAAATGCAATCTGTAGTCACAGCTTTATCTCCCCATTTGTCTTTATGCATACCTTAAGTACTAAACAAATTGAATTTGCTGCTTCTAGAACCTGCCTTTTTGTTTATTTTTAATCAGGACTTTCTGTGGGCTAGTTTCTAAGTTGGGTCCAAATGAGGCCCTTTTTATGGGACTGGAACTATGTTGGGGTCATCTTGCAATCAGGTAAATGGTGTCTCTGCTGTAACCTCTATTGTTTTTTTGCTGTCTTTGGACTTTAGAGTTGAATTTTGGAGGTTCTAATAACTCTACTAATATATGAATCCATGAAAATTATTTAACTTGTCTGAACCTCTATTAAATTATCTTTAAAATGGCTATAACAACAACTATAACATAGATTTGTCATAATTGATAACTGAGCTAATCTATGTTAATATACTAGCACATAGCACACAGTCATTAATGATTTATAAAATAAATGCAGTTTTGGGGTGCCTGGGTGGCTCAGTCGGTTAAGTGCTCGACTTTGGCTCAGGTCATGATCTCGCAGTCTGTGAGTTCAAGCCCCGTATCAGGCTCTGTGCTGACAGCTCAGAGCCTGGAGCCTGTTTCAGATTCTGTGTCTCCCTCTCTCTCTGACTCTTCCCCATTCATACTCTCTTTCTCTCTGTCTCAAAAATAAATACATGTTAAAAAAATTAAAAATAAAATAAAATAAATGCAGTTTTTATTATTGAATTCATTGAGTCTGTGAGTGAGACTGAGATTTCTGAAATGCAGTTGATTAGAAGACCAAAAAGTAGATAGCTTCAGGTACAAATGGTGAAATGTGCTTTATACTATCAACTGATTTTATGTATTCAACTTTTGGGGTATTTTATGAATAAAACCAGTAAAGCCAACTTCTGAGTCTTTATATGACTATCTCTTCTTTTCTTAAATGTTTATTTATTTTGGAGAGAATGCAAGTGGGGGAAGGGCAGAGAGGGGGGGTGGGGGACAGACGATCCGAAGCAGGCTCTAGACTGACAGCAGAGAGCCCGATGCAGGGCTTGAGCTCATGAACTGTGAGATCATGACCTGAGCTGAAGTTGGACGCTCAACCACCTGAGCCACCCAGGTGCCCATGTAACTAATTTTCCCAAAGGCATTATTATTTTCCCTGCATTATGTAACATTTAGTTAGTGAAGTTCTTGTGTTGCTTTCTAGGTCTCAACTCCGGATCTGACAAATACCATTTCTTTGGTACTTCTCTGGTGGACACTATCTGCTAGGCCCAGTACATGACAATTCTATTCCTCATAACTTTAAAAGAGAGATTTTATTATGTCAACATTACAGATAAGGGAACTGAGTTTCAGAGTTGTTAGGTTATTGGCACAGTTAAGAAAGAATTTTAGATTGATTTCTTTTTGGTTCAAAACCTTACATTCACTGCACAACACAAAGTTAAACAGGAGGTTTTCCAACTCTGCCAGGTAGTCACTCATTAATACAATAGGTATGGTCATTATGAGAAAATCATCGTGAAGCATAGCAAGTTTATGTAAAATTTAACATATTGACTCTCCTATCACATTCTCATTAGCAATAATTAGTGTCATTATGATTGATAGGAGTCCATCAAAACACTTTGCAGGAGTTTAGCTCATATATTTGGGGCCAGATAATGACTGCACAACAAACAAATGAGTGGACTGAGCCCAAAATAAATCTTTTGTTTTCATAGCTACTCAGTTAACTTAGAATAGACATAAAACAGGCAATCTCCCCCTTCAACAAACATAACAACACGATAAAGGGACAATACAGCCTTAACATTAACTGTAAACAATAAATTAGTTATTTGGGAAACAAATTTAAGTTGTAGCGTTTGGATATTATTCCCATTTCATAGGAAGAAGCTAATGTATATTAAACGTGTGTATGTATGTGTATATATATATATATATATGTATATTTTTAAGGTTTAAATATATGTTATATATGTGTGGATATGTATACACATCCATACATATTCACAGTTTCTGTTTTTATTTATTTTATTTATTTACTTTTTTAACGTTTATTTATTTTTGAGACAGAGACAGAGCATGAACGGGGCAGGGGCAGAGAGAGAGGGAGACACAGAATCAGAAGCAGGCTCCAGGCTCTGAGCCATCAGCCCAGAGCCCAACGCAGGGCTCGAACTCACGGACCGTGAGAAGTCGGACGCTTAACTGACTGAGCCACCCAGGCGCCCCCTACGTTCTGTTTTTAATGTCTCTCCATTTTTATGATGAAGCAACAGGCATACTGAATTATCTCCCAATTCATGCTTGCAAGAATTAATCTATGATTGGAGAACAACAATCATAATTACTCAAATAGCTCTGAACAACCAATGCATTGGAGTTGGAAATTGACAGAGTCAAAAAGAGCTCTAATAATTGCAATTAGGAGGAAGGAACGGTAGCAGCAGATGTTACACTAACAAAATTCAAGCTCATCCAATTATTGGTGGCGCCTTACACCTGTAAGCAAATTATAGCACTTGTTGCAAGACATTTGGAAAGTTGCTCACAGTGAGTCTGTTACTAGTTTGCCTTTTCTGGGATGAGCCTCAGGCTGGTGAAGCTGACTCTGCAGCTAAAGAAGATGCTCTTTACCAGTTATAATCTCCCATAATTGAAAAAGACTTATTAACTGATTTTAGCCAAGTGTTGGGTTATTTTGGTTGTTGTGAGGAGGAGCCGCTTTGAAATTTAAAGCACTGTCACAGTTAACAAGTTGTTGATGCCTGTGAATTGGGCATTGTTTTTTTAACTTTTCAGTATGTTTTAACATAGAAGTTAAGGAAGCTATAGCACCATCTTCCATATCCCCAAAGTAAAAAAAAAAAAAAAAAAAAAAGAACCCCAAACTGCCAATTACAGTCAATATCCTATTTTATTTTATTTAACAGTTTTTTTTTTTTTAAGGTTTGATTTATTTATTTGCTAGAGACAAAGACAGTGCAAGCAGGGAAGTGGCAGACAGAGAGGGAGAGAGAATCCCAAGCAGCCTCCGTGCTGCGGGTGGGGAGCCCAACACAGGACTCAAACCCAGGAAACCATGAGATCATGACCTGAGCAGAAACTGAGAGTAGGAGGCTTAACCAACTGAGCCACCCAGGCACCCGTGCAATCAATATACTTAATCACACTTGTCTCTACACTATTATTTTACCTTGAGGGAAGTTGGTGAAGATAAGTCTAAGCTGGACCTAATTAATGATAATAACACTTAAAAATTCCTCAGTTAAATAATACTTTATTTCACTTCATCTTCACAACCCTGTAAAAAAATTATTTTTAATTTCACTTGAAAGATGACAGAATTGAAACTTAGAGCTCTAAGTTGAGTGGTTTGCCCAACCTAAAAACTGAAAGAATGAATATTTAAGCTTCAAGGTTAGTGTTTTTTTAAATCATTACACTATACTGCTTTTCTTGAGGAGAGTCTGACTGTAATAACATGCAAAAGTTTTTATTATATATACATTCAACAGACATTTGTTTAATATCTCGTGTTCCACACATAAGAACAACAAAGAATACGATGGTTTAAAGACATGCCTGTTCTTTTAAGAGCACAGACTATTGTATGAGAGGTAACACGTGTCCAAATATAACAACAGCCATGAATGCCAAATATACAGAAAAAGCACAGTGAGATGTCAGATATGAGAGCTAATACTGCTAGGCAGAAGTAAGTAAAGACTGTAATAGGAAAGGAAAACCCAGAGACTGTGTGTAGTAAAGTACCTGTGTTTGGAATTTCACTTTTGTTTTTTTTTTTTTAGTTATGTGTCTGTCTTTCATTGATAAAATTGTTCTGACATTTTGTTGTTATTGTTTAAGAGAGCATTTGATTTTCCTCCCAAGATATTGCCACCTGATTGCTACTCTCATTACCACTTGTATTGATTACATTTGCTAAAGGCAACTCAACTATGAATGTCTTTTCTTTAACAAGAGGTGGATGCATACTTTTATAGTACTTCCTGAGGTGCAGTAAATCCCATACTTTCCTTTTATTTCTCTTTAAAATGTAGCCACAGTAGAAATGTTCATTGTATAGATACACAAAGTCTATGAGGAATGGTCCCCCATGAATTGACATATACTTATAGTTTCTGAATTATCTTAAATCGAATTGCTGGTTTGAGTGTTTTAAGACCTGTATTGGTCAGTTGGAAGAATAAGACCATGCCCAAGCTTGTGTCCAGATTTCTTCCTGTAGTAGGAGTTGGATTCCATGTAGTATGATTGGAAGGCTACTGGGAAGACATTTCTACACACAAAATACCCCAAACTCTCACAGTTGCTGAAATTCTTCAGAAACATTCATCGATGTGGATTAAGCATTACCTTTGAATATATCCTCTCCTAAAACATGGGATTATTATTTTTTTAAGTTTATTTATTTTAAGATTAGGGAGGGGGGGCAGAAAGAGAGGGAGAGAGAATCTCAAGCAGGCTCTTGGCCATCAGTACAGAGCCCGACACTCTGAGATCATGGCCTGAGCCCAAATAAGGAGCCCAACACTTAATCAACTGAGCCACCCAGGTGCCCCCTAAAATGTGCAATTTTCTGAAGAGCCTCTCAATTGAGACTCAGGAGTCAGCAAACACTTTAATATTCTAATGAACACTGAGGAGCAGGAGTAGAGAGATATATGCATTATGTTTATATGCAATGTGTAATATAAAGCATGATTCCTATTACCCTCTTAATCGTCCTTTATTCTATGGAACATTATGAGTAGTAAATAATTGACATCCATTAAATTCTGTTGAATTTAATCAATACATAATATAATGTGGTATGTAAAACAAAATATGACTATAATCATGAAAATAAGAATTAGTTCCAGATGGGATGGGGATGGGATATGGCAATTTTATTTTATTTTTTAATTTTTTTAATGTTTATTCATTTTTGAGAGGTAGAGAGAGGGAGAGAGTGAGCGAGCATGTGCATGAATGGGGGAGGGGCAGAGAGAGGGAGACACAGAATCTGAATCAGGCTCCAGGCTCCCAGCTGTCAGCACAGAGCCTGATGTGGGGCTCAAACCCATGAACTGTGAGATCATGACCTGAGCGGAAGTTGGATGCTTAACCGACCTAGCCACCCAGGTGCGCCGGGATACAGCAATTTTAGAAAGGAGATATGACATGGAATATTAAAGAGGGAAGGTGAAATTTGGACTTGGACTTTGAAAAATGACCTGAGAATTCCTGAAATCTAATCAGATGAGTAGTACTAGGTAGTACTAGGATTCTGTTGGATTGTTCTAAATCCCAATTCTGAGTCACATGATATGAACCCATTAGTAATCTGCTGTGTGATTCTGTATAACTGGTTACTTCATTAGGTCCTTTTGAAGCCTGGCAAAGTAATCAATTTGAGCCTGATTATCCTCGTATTTTCCCCTTTTCATCTATATTTTGTCAATGAGAATAATGGCATGAACATCAGGTAATATAAATACAGTTTGGACCTCACATTTTGTCTGCCTAGTCCAGTAGAACAGATACTTACTGTAAGGAGAAAACATTCTAGATCAGCTATAGAATTTCCTGTAATAACTGAAATGTTATATAATCTGTACTACCCAGTATGGTAGCCAAGAGTGACATGTGGCTACAGAGCACTTGAAATATGGCTAGTATGAATGAGGAACTGAATGTTTAATCATTTTTTATTTTAGTTTAATTTAAATAGCCACACATGGTTAATTGAACAGTGCAGTTCCAGGAGGAGTTAATAGGCTCAGAGGAAAAGATTCATGTGTATTTGGAAATCAGATAGTAATTTGTAAATGCTAGAGCATAGATGAATGCTGTAGTGTATTTGAAGATGAGGCTGGATAATAGATGAAGGTAAGTTGGGAAAGATTTCCAATAGCAAACCAAGTTGTTAGGTTGGCCAGAGACATTGAAGCCTGACAGTGTGACATGATGAAATCTCTTTTAGGACAGTCTTACTGGCATATGAAAGAATAATACAAGATAGGTGAAAGGGGGTGGATAGGAGATGAATGTTGCAAAGAGACAATTTAAATGTAATGAAAATACAAATTAGAATTGTGGCTGTAGAAATAGGGTAAATAGTTAAATTTTAAAAATATTATAAAAGTAGTATTGACTCAATTTTTGATGATTTGGGGTGTGTGTGTGTGTGTGTGTGTGTGTGTGTGTGTGTGTGTGTGTGGATGAGGTGGGGAGAGACTATAGTTATGAAGATGATTTGGGGATTACTAGTTCAGGTAATTAGTAGATGATAATTACATAGGGGCTAGAGGGAAATCTGGTTTGAGGGAGTATATCAGTTAACTGTTACAATAATGCCATATAGCAGTCCGCAGGCAACTCTGGCTATAAACACACATTTGTCATTGCTCATAGGTTTACAGGTTGATTGGCCTTTGGCTGAGCATTTCTTAGAGACAAGGGATGATGATATTTCTTAGGGTTATTTATCTGGTGATCAGATATGTTTTGGCCTGTTAAGGATACTCTCATCTTGTTTGACTGTCTCTATGAGACATACCTCAGCCTCTAGCTGGTAAGTCTAAACATATTCTGATGGCAAACCAAAGGGAGTACCAAGTACTTTTTAATCCTCTGTTTGCGACAAGTTTGCTAGTGGCCAGTTGGCCAAAGCAACTCATGTAATCAAACCCAGAATCCACGTAAGATGGTACCACGAAGAACATGAGTAGAGAGAGACATAAAAACTTGAAGGCATAAACAGAATCACTTTGCTAACATCTTCCCTCTGGTCAGTTAATCATGTCTCTTTCACATGTAAATACGTTTTATGTATGCACCACTTCCCTTTAATATTCCCTACAATCATTGATCATTATATGGGACTCTGAGTCCAGGAACCCAGGCTTTACATGAGGTCCGTATATTTATAATCTAGTTTGTCATCATGCAGAGATCTATAAATTAGAAAGATAAGTTATTTAGCCTCCCAAATTTTTATATACTCATAATGAGATAAGGATAGGATAACCTCAATAGTCCATTTCATTTAAAATATAGGATGGGGGACACATAGCAGTCACTGCTTCTTAGAGATTGTGAAATCCAGCTGAAGCAGTGTTGTAAATTCCCACTACCCAAGTTTGGAGAGTTGGTGTTTCTTGATTAGACCAAGATTTGCTCCTTGGGAGTGGCTCCCTAAACCATTGTTCTCTACTGTTCTATGGGAGTAAACTCTCTTTTTATTATTTTTAGTAACTTATGGCTCCGCATTCTGGGATATATCTTTCCAGGTCCATTGCCCTCACTTTTTAACTTCTGAAGAGGTCATTGGAAAATATACTTTTTCAGTTACTTTCTCAGCCTGATCCTTGCACATTTAAAAGTAGATGTCCCAAAGCCTTTTGAAAGGCTTTGAAATCCATTTTGAAATACATAGATTCTTTTTAACTCTAGGCCAATGGCACTTTTACCAATATTGAAAAAAAAAATGCTGTGGGTCATCTACAAAATAACAATAGATACTGTGGCTATCTAAAACATTTTTTGATTCCTTTTCATGCTTAAAGTGTCACACCAAGAATTTTCTTTACTGAGACATACCTGTCTCTCTAGACTTATTCAGTAATATTTTGGGTATCACTGTCTGCAGTGGGATAATGCCTTTATGACTTTAAGAAGTCCTTTTACTTAGGTGAGTCTTTCTTGCTTTGATCTTTGCTCCTAGGTATTTTACTTAGAGAATTATTTTTCCCAATTGAGAATTTGGAGAAGAGAAGCAATTTTATGCTGTATCCAGAAAAAACTGGCCCATCTATGTCCTATACATATACAACTTATAAAAGCCAGCACAGTTTGCACTTTGTGCTTAGAAACTCTGTTGCTCAATTCTGAAGTTTTATTAGGTGCATTTTATATCTTCCAATTTACTGCAAGCGACAGTTACTTCAGTTTTGCCACTATAAAACATTTTTTTAGGAATATTCTCAGCATTTTTCTAGTCTTTGTTCAATGTCCATTCCACTGTTTTTTGTTATGGTAGCACTCTTGTGTTCGTTGCCCAGTGCCAATTTCTGTGTCTTTTAGGTTTTACTGTAATAATGCTGCATTACTTAGATCCTTAAATAATAGTGATTTACTAATGTTTGTGAATCTGCAAATGATTTTGGTATGGCTTGTCTGACCATTTCTTCTGGCCTTAGCTTGGGATACATATGTAAATGTGTCTTTGCCTTTGGCTGATGTAGGATTATCGGTACACGTGTCCCTAATCCATGCTTTCAGCCTGCACTAAGTAGACCTGGACACATATCCCTAGGGGTCCAAGAATGGGAGTAGGAATACGCAGATGCTTTTTCAAGACTCTGCTTGCATCAAAATTACTGTTGTCGTATTGGCCAAAGCAAGTCACATGGCCTACCGAGTCCAAAACCCATGAGAGAGCATTAATAAATGCATGGATACCAGAAGATATAGATACTGGGTATATCAGTGCAGTCAGTCTTCCACAGAGAGCACATGGTGAGTTTGGTTTTGTAGAAGAGAGGAGACAAAGAGGCCAAGACCTTGTCATGGAGGTTCTTTATTCTGGTCTATAAAGTCTGTATCTGTACTGAGGGGAGTGAGAAAATAGTTGGGGATCAATATGATACCTTTTTTACCCAGAAAAATCATTTTGCAGAACCGGATAGGGATTTATAAAGATTATGGCTTGGAAGCAGGGGGACCAGTTAGAAGAATATTGTCTTAATTCAGGTGATAAATCATAAGTGTCCAATAAATTAATCACAGTAGGCACAGACGAAGCACTACAGGGTATCTGATCAGGGGAGGGAGAAATTAAAGTTTGAAATCAGTACTCCTTCTCTTACTGTTTCAAAGAAGTGAAAGGAAAAAAAAATAATGATGCCACTAATCCAAAGATAAGGTTGAATATTTTTTTTCATTAAAAATGATCCCCAGGGGCGCCTGGGTGGCGCAGTTGGTTAAGCGTCCGACTTCAGCCAGGTCACGATCTCGCGGTCCGTGAGTTCGAGCCCCGCGTCGGGCTCTGGGCTGATGGCTCAGAGCCTGGAGCCTGTTTCCGATTCTGTGTCTCCCTCTCTCTCTGCCCCTCCCCCGTTCATGCTCTGTCTCTCTCTGTCCCAAAAATAAATAAACGTTGAAAAAAAAAATGATCCCTAATTCCTGTCTTTCAATTTATAATTCTTATTTTGGACAGATTTGGAATCTCCTCCAGATTCATAGTCTCAGCCTTAGGTATTTGAGTATAAGATTTGTTGACACCATCATTTGAAAAAGACAACACAGATTTCAGAAAAGAAAGCCTGAATTTTTCCAAATAAAATTCCTCTAAGCTTTGATGATTAAATTTTATTTTCCCCTATTAAATCATACTTTAAGATATGGATTTGATTCAGTGGTGTGCAGGAGCTTGGTCACATTGACCTTAATCAACTTTGCTGTTGTTTCTGTGCTGTTTATACTAGGCACAGAGTGAGAGGCCCATTTCTCTCTTGGCAGTTAGTGTCGCAGGTGTTAAAGAAGAGAATGGTCATTTATCTCAATGAGGTTGAACTGACAAGCCTGAAGTGATTTTATTGTCCATGCTAAATGTCTTAGGGGATGTTTGCCAAATTGTAACAAAATAATACTGCAAAGAAAGAACAATATAGTGAGATACTTATGAAATAATTCAAGAAAGAGAGATATACATACACACATGCATATGTTTTTTTTTCTTTAATTAGGAATTTTATCTACTCTTTAACAAATGCAACAATTTGTGTGGTTGGAGGAGGAAGAAGTTAAACTCTTTTGGACATGATTTTGAGAGCAAAGTAGTTCAAGAAAAAGGAATCCTGACTGAATGTCAAAATATTGAGTGAGGGCCATTACAAAGGTAACTCTAAAAAAGGAAACTTTGCAGGAAAACAAAGATGGCCTCTTTAAAACTATTATAAGGAGCAACTCCTTATAGATGATTCCAGTGCCCACCTTAGATGCCTACAGTAAAATGCTTTATAGGACTGTTTTTGGAATCTGTGAAACATAGTTCAGATTGTATCCCTCTATGTACTATTGGAAATTGTGAATATAGATGTATCCATTCAAGAAATACTTTTAAGAGAATCCCTACTCCAGATCATAGCCGAGAACCCTACCTTGGTGTCCAATGAAATGATTGATAGTCAAATAAGAATTTGAATCAGTGCATTTGAAAAATAAGTATATTTATTAGGTAAATACTTATGTACTATGATTCTTAGCCTGTTTATATTAAATGCATTTGGCATCTGTTTTTTAAAAAATTAATATATTTTTGAGAGACAGAGAGAGAGTGTGAACGCTGGAGGGGCAGAGAGAGAGGGAGACACAGAATCCAAAGGAGGGTCCAGGCTCTGAGCTGTCAGCGCAGAGCCCAACATGGGGCCTGAACCCACAAACCATGAGACCATGACCTGAGTCGAAGTTGGATGCTTAACTGACTGAGTCAGACAGCTGCCCTGGCATCTATTTTTATGTTTATTTTTCATTTTACATTTTTTTCTCTCCTGTGTAGTGCCACCTGTGAGTAGAATTTATGCTGCTCACTGTCCTGAATCTCCACTGATGAGGTTGAAGACATGACACATAGCCTTTAGTCTTTGCATACAAGAACTGGCAGTGTAAGACAAGTGTTGTCTTTGCTGGCCACTGGCCATGGAGAGATGAGCATGGGATGAGGATGTCTCCCTTGTTAGATGTTTCTCTGTTTCTGATACATTTACCTTTTCCTTGTTTTTTTTATTTTTATTTTATTAATTTTTTGTTGTTTTTTTAATCTTTATTTTTGAGAGAGAGAGAGAGAGAGAGAGAGAGAGAGAGAGAGAGAGAGAGAGAGAGAGACTGAGTGGGGGAGGGGCAGAGAGCGAGGAGACACAGAATCTGAAGCAGGCTCCAGGCTCTGAGCCTGATGCGGGGCTTGAACTCACAAACTGCGAGATCGTGACCTGAGCCGAAGTTGGACGCTCAACCGACTGAGCCACCCACGCTCCCCTACCTCTTCCTTGTTAAACATGAGTCTCAGTAAACAGAATTTTCTTTTTCTTTTTTTTAATGTTTATTTTTATTATTTATTTTGAGAGAGGGAGAGAGCACGAGCGGAGAAAGGGCTGGGAGAGAAGAGAGAAAGAATACTAAGCAGGCCTTGTGTTGTCAGCATAGTCTCACAAACTGTGAAATCAAGAGTCAGCCACTTAACCAACTGAGTCACCCAGGTGCCCCTAAACTGAATTTCTTAACTAGAAAGGAGCAATTACTTTGATTTTATCTCAGCGTACAACAAGGCTTAGGAGCTTGACACCTGTGCCTGTTCCTAGGGCACCAATGTAGATGAGAAGTCTCTAGACAGACTCGTTGGAAAAGGATTCCAGGAGACTGAGGTAGTCCCACAAGCTCTTGGTCAGGTTACCACATTTAAAATCATAGTTGGTAGGCTCCTGGGTGGCTCAGTTGGTTAAGTGTTGGACTCTTGATTTCAGCTCTGGTCATGATCTCAGTTTGAGGGATCGAGCCCCACCTGGGGCTCTGTGCTGGCAGCATGGCGAATGCTTGGGATTCTCTCTCTCTCTCTCTCTCTCTCTCTCTCTCTCTCTCTCTCTCTCTCTCTCTTCTCCCCCCACCACCACTCTCTCCCACTCACTCTCTCTGTCAAGATAAATAAACAAACAAGCATTAAAAAACAATAAAATCATGGTTGGAATAGAGAAAAGATGTGTCAGAGGAGAGATGGCAGCAGACCCATCACTGAACAGTGATGGATTTAAAATGGCCATCGATCCTTTGCAATTCCTCTCATCAGGAATTGAAGTTTCTCTCCCCACTTCTAGAATCTAGACTGAAATTCGCTGAAAGTAAATCTTAAGAGTTCTCACAAAAAAACAAAAACTAAAACCAAGACAAAAGCCCTCAAAAAACAGTTAACTAACTAGAATTTAAATTAAATTTTGAAAAAAAATCTATGTTTTGAGTCTTCAAGTAAAACAAACAACAACAACAACAAGAAAACCCAAACCCTAAATGGAACAAAACTATATGTGGTGATAGATATGTTAATTTGATTGTGGTAATCATTTCACAATGGTATATGTCTTGTACACCTTATATATACTATTTGCCAATTATGTTTCACTGAAGCTGGAAAAGAACCACTGGATAATGATAGAACTGGCCTCTGAACTCCTGTGATCCAGCTCCAGAGTTTGTGCTCTTAACTACCACACTGTACTGCTTTCAGCCAAGTTGTCTACAGTTGTTAGAAGGATTTGTCTTCCCATGGAATGCCTTTGAGAAGGCCTTGTGAAGACTTCTGAGTGGATAGAGGACACAGCTATCTCATTATATTATAGTCATGCTGTGTATGAGAAAATTAGAGAGACATTTTTCATTAAATCTCTGGTGTGATTGCATTGCTACTTAAATTGCAATCTGAAAATGAAAGAGCATTTCTTTAGTCATTAAAATCACACCAAAAATGGATGTGTTAAAGGAGGATTACTATGCACTGGGTGGCAAGAGGGGGCTGATTTAGTAATGACATAATTTGTGTTTTCATGCCTAAGCTCACTCTCTCTCTCACGTGTCCTGGAATATATTAGATGTGAGCCTATTTTTTTTTTTTTTTAATTTTTTTTTTCAACATTTATTTATTTTTGGGACAGAGAGAGACAGAGCATGAACGGGGGAGGGGCAGAGAGAGAGGGAGACACAGAATTGGAAACAGGCTCCAGGCTCTGAGCCATCAGCCCAGAGCCCGACGTGGGGCTCGAACTCACGGAGCGCGAGATCGTGACCTGGCTGAAGTCGGACGCTTAACCGACTGCGCCACCCAGGCGCCCCAGATGTGAGCCTATTAAAACAATTACATTTATAAAAAAATTTATGCCACTTACTCTTTTTTACAAATAATTCATATCTTTGGTACAATTGACTTCCCATAGCGCTCCCTAGTAGTGTGTGCTTATTGTCAAATGTTAAGAAAGCTTTAAAAATAACTAAAACGTACCGTGAAAGTAAATTAATAGAACTCATATTGTGATCCTAGATTCTTGATTGACTTTTATCATCTTTGTTTGCTCAGTCACCACAGGGGAAGAGCCTGCCATTACCATGAAATTAACAATGTTCACCTATTAAATGAAACTTAAAGAGTTATGGATTCTGAATGTTACACGAATACCATTTTATAGCTAAAACCTTGTAATTCATTTCTTTTGACACTGTCTTATAAATAATCTCAAATTTGCATTTATTTAAGCAATCATTTGATAGGAGTAATTTTTTTTCTTTTCTTTCTTTTTTTTTTTTTGGGTGGGGGGAGCTTCTAGACTGTAATATTAAGCCCTGCAATTTTATCTGAAATGTAAAAATCCAGTTGTAGTCTGATTCTACAATTTGAAACTTACTGTAGTTCAGGATTAGTGAATTTGTTCATATTTTCATTTGCTGTGGGTGAAAAGAAGATAGACAGCATTGGCATGATTGAATTTTAGCCCTATTATTCATGATTTTGTTGGAGAAAATATTCTTCATGAGATGTCTTGCTGCTCCAAAATCATGTAACAATAATACAGAGCTTTTGAAAATGAATAAGTATTCCAAGGAGAATAGTCCTACCTTTGAATAGATGTGAAAAATTAATGACAACAACCAACATTTATTGAATACTTGCAGTATTCAATGTAAATGTTTGATGTAAATGCTTTCCATACCTTTCTGATGCAGTTGTTCAACAACCTAAGCTAATGTTGATGGGTGTTGGAAATCCACTCCAGATCCCTTAACTCTTGGGACTGTACCTCTACTTACCATTCTGAAGGAAGGAAACAGATTATTTGTAATGGCCCTTCTAGTCTTAATTTGATCCACAAGCACTGGCAAGGGAAAAAAAAAAAATCTGACATTGTGTTTCCTAGACTTGTGGAGAATGTACAGGGAGTAGAAGAGACAGGGTTGTTAGTGAGAAAAGCCTAACTGGTGGCACCTCGGTGTTCTCATGCATGGATGCTAGAGTTAAACATGTTGTATGTGCATTTCCATTCTTTCTTTTGGCTTTATTCAATAACTATTATACAAAAATACAATAATAAAAATATTAATTACTCATACTGTGATTATAGTAGTGAAAGAAATGACTTTTAAGTGGAGAAATTATTATATATATTTAAAATTAAAGAAATATTACTTAGATACGAAGACTGCTAGTGGTGCCAAAACATGTTTACCATAAATATTAAGGGGAGAAGTGAAATGTAAACTCAGTATGAACATTGAACTGTATAAAATTTCTGGGGTGCCTGGGTGGCTCAGTCGGTTGAGCATCCGACATCGGCTCAGGTCATGTTGATCTTGCGGTTTGTGGGTTCAAGCCCTGCATGGGGCTCTGGGCTGACAGCTCAGAGCCTGAAGCCTGCCTCAGATTCTTCGTCTCCCTCTCTCTCTGCCCCTCTCCTGCTCACACACTGTCTCTCTCTCTCTTAAAAATAAATAAAAAATTAAAAAAATTTAAAAATTACATTTGTACAACACAAGTGGGGGGTAACGTGCAAAATTAGAATAGATTTTTAAGATAATGGAACTTTGGATAAATTTATTTCTTTTGAGAATTTACTTATAAATATGAAAGAAAATCTGAAGGAAGAATTATTTCAAAAATCAACAATAACAGCTTGTTCATAAATTTTCTCACTTCTGAGTCTACTAAAAATAAAGCAAATGTTTTCTAACCAAAATATGGTTTTGAGTGTACAAATTCACAATTACTCATTTAAATCTAAAGTTTTATTTTTAATGTGTCGCTTGCTATAATCCATCAGTCAAAGAAAGCATCCTTCGAGTTTCCAAGGTGGTTAGCACTGTGTGGGACACATGGCTATTTCCTTAGAACAGCTTTAGCTTAAATTAGGGCTTATGCTATTCAGAGTATAATATAATCCAGAGTACATCTTGCTTCCTGGTGAAAGTTCCTGTTTATTCAGAATTGCCCCAAGACATAGTAGGTGATTTCTCTAGTCAATCTAGAACTTTCTGTCTTGGTTAGTTGTGGCACTCTGTGGCTTGTCCTTTAATTGTTCAGTACCACCTTAAATGTTCCATAATTTATGAGAAAACATGATAATCCTTAGGAAAACAAATTAAAACAAATATCAATATTCTGGCACAACTATAAGGCAAAGGAATATTAAAAAAAAATCAGAAAATCACTTAAATCTGTTACTCAGTCATCACCCTAGGGAGTGGCTCCATTCAGACAGTAAATTGCCTGTGTCTCCAGCATCTCCACACCCTGCAATTATGGCACATTTCGAAATCAACGGAGACCTTAAAGTGTCAGAGATAACACTGTGCCCTATACAACTGCAGTTGCAGAGATGTGCCAGGGTGTTTTAGCCTTCAGCAAATTTACCCTAGTTCCACAAGGTGGGGTTGTTTCAGTGTGAAGGCTCAAACTGAGATATGTTCTTACCCTGTGTCTGGACCAATAAAATATTTTGTCATTAAAGAGGAAGAAAGGACAGAATTCTGGGAATGTGTAAGGCAGAAGTTCTTGGTGTACTTTATTTTTTTTATCCTAAGCAATGCTTTATCCCAATTCACAATTGAAATGATTTCATTGCTTATTCAACAATTAAATAACAAGAGTAATATTTGTTAATTCAACAAATAGTTATTGATTTTCTCCTATATGCCAGGCTGTGTTTAATGGCTGAAATGTAGGGAACGGAGCAAATCAGTAAGAGCAATCACAACAAAACTGTTCATGGAGCTTATATTCTATTAGGGCTGTGATGGGTCCTCTGAATTGAAGATTGAACACGCAAACCAAACACATAACCTGATCACATAACATATTAGATGATAATGAATTCTAGGTAGAAAATAAAATAATGGAGAATGCCCAGGGCTGGGGGTGAGGTATTGTTACAATTGAATAATTTGGTCTCTGAAGATTTTTCTGAAAAGGTGATAACAGCTTGCTAATGGATTGGATGTGGGAATAAGATAAATAAAGAATAAATCGTTTCTAGATTGCATAGTTATATTGTCAGAATTTTTTCCCCTTTCCTTAAAAACTACTTCTAGAAGTTTAGGTTTTGGCCTTTATATCTAGTTTGCGATCATTATAGGCTATCCAAGATAGCTTGCATGTACTTGAAGTCATGGATCCTTAGATCTGATCACATCCTTGCTACTATTTAGCTGAGTGACTTTGAGCAAATTACTTTTCATGAAAATGATGGATGGAAGTAGATGGCCATGGTGACAGTGACTACTAATGCTGATGACACGTCTGCATGTTCCCCTGCATTTCCCATCCTCATTTGCTGTTACCTGAGGCTCTCCGACTGGATGATGGCCATTGGGATGTATTAAAAGCAGATTTTAATACATATTAAATAACAACACTTTGTGACAGTGAAGCCTCATCATAGACTAGTTAAAAGCATTTTTTTCCATTTAAACACATAAAATAATGGTGCTTCCTACAATCAGTGGTATCTTAAGATTATATGAAATGCAGGAGTATTATCATGAATATCTGACTATCATGAATATCATGAATCCTTAACTTATTCTCATAGAACACTGGGCTTTATGTTTTACATAGATAGGACATTCTGACAATGTAAAGATAGAAAACTTTATATCTGAGCGCCTGGGTGGCGCAGTCGGTTAAGCGTCCGACTTCAGCCAGGTCACGATCTCGCGGTCCGTGAGTTCGAGCCCCGCGTCGGGCTCTGGGCTGATGGCTCAGGGCCTGGAGCCTGTTTCCCATTCTGTGTCTCCCTCGCTCTCTGCCCCTCCCCCATTCATGCTCTGTCTCTCTCTGTCCCAAAAATAAATAAACGTTGAAAAAAAAAAACAAAAAAAAAAAAAACAAAACAACTGTTATAAAAAAAAAAAAAAAGAAAACTTTATTTCTAAAAGTGAAACTGGTTTCCTTTTCTTTATTGTGAGGATTTTCAAATGAAGAGAGGAAGAAAGCTCACTTTTATTGAATATTCTTGTCCAGTCCTGGACTTGGTGTTTCCATACTAATTATCTAATTTGATTATCACAGTAATTTAGAAAGAGGACATTGCTATGATTCTGTGCATTTTGCAGGGACAATGAGATTGAAAGGGTTATGAATCTTGTTCAAAGTCATTCAACAAGTATGTGGTGTGGAGCAAAGATCTAGCCTTGGTCCTTTGTCTCTGAAGTCCTACACCTTTTACATTTCCCAGAAATAACAAATAAAGGAGATTCATCAGGAAGACTTTTTAAAAAGACATTATCACCCACTCTTAAAGAATAGAGACTTGGGAGCCGAGCATTTCAGTTTGTGTCTCAGCTCTCCTAGCTGGTAATCTTGGGACATTAAGCATTTCCTTAACTAACCGGTGCTTTGAGCTTCTCATCCATAAGAGGTAGAAAATATTATTATATAGCACATAGAGATATTGTGGGGATTAAATGAATCAATATATGTTAATATAGCTTAGATCATATAAGTATATACCATCATTATTAATATTAATTGCATTCTGAAGATCAGAGTCTACTTACTATCAGAATTTCTCAATCCATTCTAAAATGCCTAAGTACTCTTTGATGCCAGAATACACTACACAACCACAGTTCAAATAAAGAATAGAGAAGTACTGCTGTGAAGACCGCATCTCCACAGCAGGAAACCATTTGGAAGGTGTGGGGGTGGGCAGGAGGGATGAGAAAGAAAAAACAAATTGGTGGAATAAGCAACAATTCTCCCTGTTTCTCAGTCACTCAGACTTGTCGCTTCTCCTTATTTCTGGATGTGGACAGATTCCCAGGAGGGCTGATCCTGCTGCAAATTGGACAGCATCTCTGAGAACTTGGTTCTGTACTCACAATGGCAATATCAGCCTGTGGTCAGGACCTGATGCACATAGAGGGTTTCTGGTGCAGCTGTGACAGTACAGAGGCCACACAGAAGAGAGAGAGGGCAGGATGGAACGTCAACTTACTCTGTGGTCTGTAGGCCAAGAGTGGCGAGACTTCTCGGAGTGCTGTATTGTCTTCTTCTGCCTCACACTGCTTCCTCTACTTGTTTGTTTCACTAATGAGACTGATTCTGCTACTAGAACTGATTGAGGCCCACGTGCTTCCAAATTGAAGAGAATGGAAATGTCATCGATTGACTCCTAGTGAAACCGGTTTAATTGTGCATTTAAGTGCCTATTGTGTGACTTGGGTATTTGAGTACCTATTACATGAACTGGATCTTGAAATGTTGAAGGAAATGATGCCTCAAAGACAACAGAATAAAATATTACATCATGATAACATGTAGCGTCATAAAATAAGTGCCAGAAAGCACAAGTTCTGTGTGGTGTGGTTTGAAAAGACAAAGACCATATCTGGCTTGTGGAATCACATGAGAGATTATGAAGAAGGTGTGTTTGAGATGGGTCTTGAAGAATGATGCTATCTAGACAAATAGATAAGAAAGGAAGGGACTGACCTCCTTCCTAATCCTCACATCAGCAGATGTGGTTTACGTGGGGTGGAGGTTGTAGTAGCTGGCTTGCAGGATCATTGGAAAATATACTGAATTCATGTTTCATCCTCAGAGGTGTAGAGTAGGTGACATTTTGATGGAAGTTCACATGATAAATTTTTGCAAAGACTTTTATTTGTTAAGATCTTTTTCACATTGCACTATATTTCCATAAATCTTCCTCATTAAATCCTTATTTTCTTACAACCACACACATATCATAATAGCATGAATATTATTTTTTTTAATGTTTATTTTTGAGAGAGAGGGGCACACAGAGGGTGAATGGGAGAGGGGAAGAGAGAGGGAGACACAGAATCCGAAGCAGGCTGCAGGCTCTGAGTTGTCAGCACAGACCCCAACGCGGGGCTCAAACTCATGAGCCATGAGATCATGACCTGAGCCAAAGTCAGACCCTTAACCAACTGAACCACCCAGTGCCCCACATGAATATAATTAAGAGGAAGTGTGAACCTGCAATTATAAAATCTTTATTCACAGTTTGGAGGTAGAATTTCTCAGGAGTCATGGTTGCCAACATCATTGGCCCTAGACAAGTAAACTATTCCTATTGAAGAGCCCTCTTCATTGTTGGGAAACTGATGTTTTGTCAATAATGACATTGATCTGTAATGAAATGAAAATCATAAATAGATTTTCCAATGTCCAGTATCAATACTTAAAGCCTTCCTGGAAAATGTAAGGAAAGACAATCCAGATCTGTGAATATACATGAATGAGAATGAAAAGCCTGAAAACTATCTTTAGATAAAAAATACATGTGTGCTATGACCAAAGACACAGAATGGAAACCAGTTCTAGTTCTATCTATAGACAGAAATGAAACAAATGATATGAAATGAAGGCCAAAGCAACAGACTTCTGCTTTTATGTGTGTGTCTCTCAATGCCTTCCCATGGATCTGTTGTGGAACATGAACTTGGATTTGGCAGGACACCAATGTGGAAAAATCCAGTGTGGAATGGGAACTGCTTATCCAAATCCTGCAGAGAGATCAAAGCTAGAAATGTAGATGTGAAAGTCACTCACACAAAGATGATAGTATAACTATGGGAGTGATTGGCATAAAAGAGAAAGGTTATATTGAGTAGATCAGTAATTACTAATCCTAAGTGTTTCTAGAATCACTCCACACTGAATTCTAAAAACACAGATCGCAGATTGTAGATGAGGCTACTCGGATCAGAATTTTGTGGAAAGGGGTGTTACTTAAGAGAAGTTTAATTGTCTCCATATACACATGTATAATTGTTTTTTAAATTCAGGAGGGGTCTTCCAAAAACTGTCACAAGTCTGAAAACAGAAGCCTTTTTTCTCTTTTTGTATACAAAAGAAATCCAAAAATATTTCTGTGTTCTATAGCTTATGCATTGTTAGAATCAAAGAAAAATTGCAATAGAAGTGCTTTTGTATCTCCAGTATTAATTAATGCTTTAACTTGTGCCAAAGAATTAATTTTTTGTGTAAGCATTTCCTCATTCTGTTTTACCAAGTATCCATTAACTGTGGCCTCCACAACTGCTAATAATTCATAATTATTAATGCATAATTCATAAACACATAGCTTAACATGGAAACTTGTTTATTAACAAGTTTTCCCACAAAGGAACTAATCGCTCAACAGTAAAAAAGAGTGTTTTTAAGAATTGGAAATCATTTTAATAAATGGAGAACATTTAGTTACTTTAAACGGTAGCATTGTAATGCTTTCACTACAGCTCCCCTCCTTCTTCCTCTTCTTCTTGCTCTTCCCCCCTTTCTCTTCTTTTTCTCCTTTCCTTGTCTGTCTCTTTCTTCTTCTTCTTGATGTGGGTAGAACATTGGAGTGAGGAATTCTATTTTCTGAATCCATATGACATGCTTTTATTATGAAACCTCTGTATTGTAAGGATTTGAAAAAGTCACATTTCTTCCTGAGACATTCTGAACCTGGAGGTAGCCACTTCCTCTAAATTATACAGGGTTTTACTCAGATGAAAGTAAAACCCTCTTGCTGTTCCACTTTCCATAATCGAGTTTCTTGCTGAAGTGTCAAGCTGTGCATGTTCTTCCTGACCTTCCCCTCCACTAAGGTAATGACTAGACCTTTGGTGTAATCATAGAATTTGAAGGATTGTACTGTGAACTAGACCAAGTGAAACACTACTTTCTACTAAACTCCAGGAAATAGTTCCCATCCTCAAATGCATTTAAATTTGTATATTTTGATATTTAACTGCTTTTATATAGAATCCATCACCTGACCTTTTACCCTAAGAAATTTTCAAGATGTAGCTTTCATTCCCCTCAAGAAACACCATCAGATTCTCTTTATGTTATGGCATCAGCTCAGCCTGTTTCATTTGCAATCCTGCTGTAAAATACATGCTCACACTCAGAGTTCTAATTACTGTAAATAAAAAGAGAGAGAAAGTTGTATGAGAGACAAGGTGACAGAAGCTATACCCTAACCATAATCGTTATACATGATTGTATAAAAAACCTTTAGAGATCAGGGGTACCTGGGTAGCTCAGTCGGTTCAGATCAAGATCTCGTGGTCTATGAGATCAAGCTCCACAATGGGCTTTGTGCTGACAGGACAGAGCATGCTTGGGATTCTCTCTCTCCCTCTCTCTCTGCCCCTCCCCTGCTCATGCCCTGTCTCTCTCAAAATAAGTGAATAAATAACAATAACAACAAAAACTTTTAAGATCAAAAACTAATAACTCTAAACAAGGAAAGGTACAATGGAGGTGAAATGATTCCAAAGCAAAAGGCTGATAATGCCAACTGGACTGAGTTAATCAGAAAACTATACATCTGGACAAGCGATAACATTTGTCTTGGTACTGATGAAAATATGTGGAATTACTCTCACATCAGGATTTTCCCTAGTGCTCTATTTTTACTTTTCCATTTATATAAAACTTTTAAAGACGAAAAAAAAACAACCTAAAATCATACAGTGATATAAAATATATGTTGGAAATTCTGGCAATGCACTGTCAAGAAATTGAAAAGCAAGTTGAAAATTATTTTTTAAAATTTGTTCTTTCAATGAATACTTATTGAGTTCTTATTTTGAGCTGTGTTCTGTTCTAGATGCTTTGTGGCAGTCAGGATAGACTCAGTCACTATTTTTATCACATTTACTTTCTGGAGAAAGAAATAGACAAGAAACAAGTAATTCTCACAATGTCTGATGAGTGTTAGGATAAGAGACATAGAAGGTCCAGAGGGAACTCGTAGCAGTGTTGGAGCTCAACCATTCTGTGCAGCCAGTGAAATTGGAGGGATGGCAGGTAGGCAGGAAGGCACATCCAAGGTTTTGAGGACCAAGAAAAGCTGTAGAGTTCCAGAGAGTGATGGAAGTTCCAAACAGCTGGCAGGTGGGTTACCAGCAGTGGAATCACTAAATGTGGTACAGGACACTGGGAGATCAACTGCAAGTCGAAAGCATGGAAGGAGGGCAAAGCCCCCATAGAAGCAGGCTGACAACTGGAAAGCCACTGAAGGATTTTAAGCAGAAGTGTGAGCTGATTTAGATTTTTGCAGCTTCTCTCTGTGCTGTGATGGAGGGGTTGCAGGGAGGCAGATGGAGATGTGAGTAGACCAGTTAGGAGCCTGTGAGGAGGTAAGAGAGTGGGTGGCTTAGACAAGCAGGAGTCATGAGGTTAGAGGTTAGAGGTATCATTAGTTTTGTCCTGCTCTGTTAGCCTGAGAGACTTATCGATATGTGGAGTCCTCATTTTATATTTCAAGAACATGTATGTCTTTTCCCTGAATTCCTTCTTCCATAAGAAGTCCATTCAGTTCAATGGGTTCTGTTTTGCTTTGAGCACTATTTCATCATTTTGTATTTTGGAAGTAGGGTATGAGCTAAAGGTGGTAAAACTAGTTTGTGGTTACTACTTACCGAGCCTTCTCTAGGTAGTCTCCCAAGTCTTTAGAATATAGGAGTGCAAAGTATTCCTAGTTCCCATATTTGTGTAGACAGCCATAAACAAAGTAGGAAAACTCCCACTTAACTAAGGTGTTAACATAGCAGGTTGTCTGTTGTGGTTACTACTGTCACTTGTGCAAGACCCTCATTTAAGTATCTTCCAGTTGACATAAAGAATGTAAAAGTAGATGGAGTACTTTATATTATCCAAATGTAGCTGTATAATATCTCCCATCCCTTATGCTTTTAGAACCTTACCACTCTGCCATCCACATGTGGTCCCTGATTACCTTCTCTTTGAATCTGAGCTGGCTTGACATTAGTTTGTGAACAACTGAAGTTGGCAGAAGTGATGCAACATGATTCTCAAGACCTGGTCATAAAAAGCAACATGATTTCTGGCTTGTTAGCTGTGAAACTTAACTTTGGAGCCCTGAGAAATGACCTAAAGACCATCTTGAGGGTACCATGTTGTGAGGAAATGCAGGCTTCATATAAAAACAAAAAACCATGTGAAGTAATCTGCTCAACCGCTCCAGCTATGGTCCCAGCCAATCACTAGCCCTGACCATCAGGCACATTACATAATCCCATCCTCCTGTGTTTAAGTCACCTCATCTTTTGTACCTTTCCAGCTCAGGCTTCAGATAAGGGAATGAATACAAATTGTTCTTGCTATACTCTCCGCGTATTACAGAGATACAGAATCCATAAGCCTCATTTTTTCAAATGTCATTGTTTTGGGGTGGTTGTTACACATCAGTAGTAACTGGAATAGTTAATGTGATTCCCAAACGTTGTGTTCACAGAGGACAGTTAATGTGCACCAATAATATTTAAATGAGGATTGCTGTCTTAAGGCAATTACAATTTAATTTGAAAAATACAGGGGTGCCTGGGTGGCGCAGTCGGTTAAGCGTCCGACTTCAGCCAGGTCACGATCTTGTGGTCTGTGAGTTCGAGCCCCGCATCAGGCTCTGGGCTGATGGCTCGGAGCCTGGAGCCTGTTTCCGATTCTGTGTCTCCCTCTCTCTCTGCTCCTCCCCCGTTCATGCTGTCTCTCTCTGTCCCAAAAATAAATAAAAAACGTTGAAAAGAAAAATACAGTGGTCAGGAATATCAAATCCATTGGTTTTCCTATTGTTTGTATAATTGATTCAAGTTTTAAGATTAGAAATAGAAAGAGATATTGTCATGAAATAAACTTACTTGAATTTAGGCTTAAAGAAAAGAAAAAAAACAGGAAAAAAATATCTCCTTCTTAGAATTTCATTAAAAGGCCATCATTAATTTTCAAACTTTTCCATTTGTTTTGCTGGACTTTGCATCAAAGAGAGAAAATTGATCAAACACTAGATAACCAGTGGATACTTTTATAATGCTGTGAAAGATAAAATAAAGAATAAATAAGTTCTAGGATCTGAGGAACACACCAAATTGTTCATTATAAAATGCAATTGGTTAATTTTTCATATTTTATTTCTGGATTTTAGAGGAACATAATTGTGTGTTATGTGAAGGCTTAATCAAAAGGAAGAGAAGCAGAGTCACATAATTTTAACAATCCAAATTGTATTATTTTCCCAGGGAAGCAGAGGATCTCTTTAGATTTTATCTAATATTCTCTGTGTCACCCTTCCATGACACTGTGAAGTCTGTAGCTTCTAGTTACATAATACGATTTACAATCATCAGGCTTATGTTGTGATCCTTTCTCATTGCATGAAGATTTACAAGCAGAAGATAAGATAAGTCAAAGTCATGCATATCGATTCAGCAATGATAAATGAGTCTGGGTGTTTTCCTATTTACAAAGGAACTAAGTACATTTTTGATCAGGGGAAAGAAAGTTGAGAGGTTGCTTGTGTTTCTTGTTGCTCATTGCTATTGAGTAAGATTATGTAATGACTTAAATACTGCGCAGATTTTACAAAGCATATGCATGTCAAACATGCAAATTTAGTTCATTGGAAGCATTACAAAATTCTGTTAGTCTGGTATAAATATAGTGCTGATGAAAGATTGCCAACATGGATAATGAAAGGGTGTTTTCCTATAGAACCATGTGTTCAAGTAGCCATTTAATAAATATTCCTCTTTATGCTATTATAATGCATTGGTGATAGTCTGTGTTGGTTTGCCAAGTCTTTCAGTTATGCCATATCTGTAATTTGGAAGACTTTCTATTCAAAATTATAGATAAATTGTTATAAATAATAATAGAACAATAATTAAAACTGCCTTATTAAAATACATTAAAAACTATGTAAATTCAATTGTTTTCATAACTGCTATTCTTCCAAGAAATATTTTGAAAAATCAAAGAATATGATAAGCATTGTAGTAGGTAAAAAAAAAAAAATCAATCTGATATTGTGCCTGACCTCAAGGCTATATAAATGTTTTAATATAGAACAGGAAGTTTGATGGGTGTTAATAACCATAAAACAAGGCAACAGAAGAGTTTGTGACCTCCACAGCCTTTTGGTCTTTTTTGTTCTACTCTGAGATCAGCAGAAAGATCTTAAAGCACAAAAAATGTAATGGCCTCCCCTTTTGGGACCCTTTTGGGACCCTTTACTGGTTTCTTGGGTCATTCAGAGTAAACTCCACAAACTCTGATAGGAACCTCCCCCCGCCCCTCCCACAAAGGCCCTATGTAGTCTGGCTTTGTAGCAGGCTGCTCTGTTGACCCTATTTTAAGCCCATTCTTTCCATTCTTTCTTCTTGAGTTACAACTAGGTTCATGGTGTTCCTTGAACATTTCAACCATAGCCTTGTTCCTTTTTCCTAGGTTTCCCCATGGCAACATTGTATCTTAGTTGAGGTCTCTGTATATTACCCTTGGAAGGGGATGATGTATGTAGGCCAGACAACACACATTGTCAACACCTCAAGTGTTCTTCATCGTTGTGAATCAAGGGAGTCAGTGTAAAATAAATAAGTGGGAGGCGCTTGGGAGGCTCATTTGGTTAAGTGTCTGACTTCAACTCAGGTCATGATCTCAGGGTTTGTGAGTGCGAGCCCTGCATGGGGCTCTGTGCTGATGGCTCAGAGTCTAGAGATTCTGTGTCTCCCTCTCTCTATGCCCCTCCCTCTCTCAGGCTCTGTCTCTCTCTCAAAAAATGAATAAACATTTTAAAATATTAAAAATAAACAGGTGGGGGAAAATCACAAGAGGTGGGAGAGGGAAAGGTTTATATGGGATTGGTTAGTCCCACCACCTCAGAAACTGTTAGTATGGGTGTAGTGGGATGGCTGCAGGCATCTGAATTTCAGTTTTTTCTTGGCACTAGAGATTGGAGCTCCTTGTGTGACTGAATCACTGTGCATTTGCTTCTTGGTGAGTCAGAAACTGTATCAGGTTTGGTTGTCATGCAAAGAAAGTTTTACTTGCAGGAAATCAGGAGATTGTGGGGAATGACTTCCAACACCCTGACTTTCTAAAGAAGGGTGAATGGGTTCTTTTTATTTAGGATTAAGATAGGATTAAGATGAACATTTAGATAGGGAGCCTTGTCATCGTATGTGGGGGGGGGGCATAAGGCCACAATGTGCCTTAAGGAAACATTCCTATATGTACATTCATTGTATGTTATACAACTGAGGCTTGTGCTTCTCCTTAGGTGGAGATTTTAGTATTATAATGAGGTAAAAGTAGTTGTTGATCATTCTAGAAGTCACTCCATGGTCCATCTGCAAAGGTGTGAATCAAGGGTTACACTAAACTGATCTTGGTGGTCTGGGCTGGCTGGAGGTCTTGTCTGTCACTGGTTTCCATTTTCTTGAGTTAAGAGAGAAGCTGAAAAGAAGAACTTAAGGAAAAATGTGGGACAGAGGTTGGTGAGTACAAGCAGGTGGACAGTCAAGGTGAGGTGTTGGAGTCTAACTGGTGATACTTGTCCTAGTGAAGGAAGGTAACTTTCTAAAGAGTAGAATGTAAAACCTCAAGACCCTGCTTAGTGACTAGTTGTAGGTGAGAAGAATTTTATATATACATATATGTATCTCTAGCTATATCCATCTCTCCTCTATCTATAAGACAACGTCAGACATAAGGTTCTAATCTGTTCAATGTATCCTAGTGCCTCATTAATATCAAATGGAAATGATATATATGTATTTTCTCATAAAATCATCATCCATTGGATAAGTACTTGATGAACACTGCCATGGCATCTAGAACACCATTGGCAGACTATTTTGTGACAATCCAGTGTGAGTCAGAATGAGCTCAGATAAAATTCATTGAATGCTTTCTTTGAATTTGGGCTCATTCTTTTGACATTACAGCCATTATTCATGTGTCAACAATAAGCAATTACTATTGGTTTAGCACAGCTTAAAGAAGGTAAAATCCTTAAAGACAAAATAAATCAATGCCTGTAAAACCATTACTAGTTTACAAGAGAGGGTAAAATAATTTAAGCATAAAGGATGTGATATTAATGATCGAGACCCAAAGATGGTAGTGAGGATAATTAACACATAGTAAGTATTTACTATGATCTATGTATTTTTATTTATTTAATTTTTTAAAGTAAAATAACAGGTTTTTTTATATTTTATTTTATTTTATTTTATTTTATTTTATTTTATTTTATTTTATTTTATTTTATTTTATTTTTTAAATATGAAATGTATTGTCAAATTGGTTTCCATACAACACCCAGTGCTCATCCCAACAGGTGCCCTCCTCAGTGCCCATCACCCACTTTCCCCTCCCTCCAACCCCCCCATCAACCCTCAGTTTATTATCAGTTTTTAAGAGTTCTTATTGTTTGTCTCCTTCCCTCTCTGTGCATTTTTAAACAAAAATTACTTAATTCTCAAACAGTTCTGTAGTATAGATATAATTATCCCCATTTTACCAATGAGAAAAAAAAGAAGCACAGAGAAGTTAAATAACTCGACCAGAGTTGCACAGGTAATGCTCAACAGAGTCAGTACATAAATTAAGGTAGTCTCTCTCCAGATTCTAGAAATTTTGACAGATTTATTTTGAATTATCAAAATGATAGCACATTTATGAAGTTAAGTGACACTGGAATATATAGAATACATTTTTGATAGGAATATTTACCAGTGACTGTGTTGTATTCCCAGTAGTTTAATTAGGGAAACTATTAGTTCTGAGTGTGATTGATTTTATACAGAATAGTGATCATGAGGAGAAAGGTGGAAGGTGGAGACATGATTGGCTGACCTAAGTAATTTCTGGTTCCAATTACCATGAATTTTTAAACTCTCAGGAAAAGCATTTTTATTTGAACTAGCTGATTTGGAGTGAATCACTCTTTGGGAACTGATCCTAAAAGATAGTCTCAATCACTCTTGGAGGCAGAGGGACTGATGCTGTTTGACATACCGCTGGCATGTTCCAAATCCACACGCCTGTCAAGATTGTGAAAGACGTAAAAGTAGTTTTTAAGATTCAAACCGGGGGCCCGGAGGAGAATGTGAGTCTCACAGTTTGAAAGTAAATAGTGTCAAGTGTTTACTAGTCAAATCCTCTCAAAATTGGCAGTCAGATTTGCAGGAGATGGTGGACCCTTCATGTCAGTTTCCAGGGCTAGTAGGGGAAGAGCATTTCAGACCTGCAGCACTTAACACACAGAAAGGGTGGAGGTTCTGCTGCACAGATTGGGTTGTCAGCACTGAAAGGGAGCAGGGCAGTGCCAGGAAAGTAATCCGATTTTTATAAATGTATCCAGTTTCTACTTTTGTTACTTCAGATGCTTTCAACTCTGAAGCTAACAGCAGGCATTTCACAAAAGAGTTAAACATGCACAAAGTGACTCCCAAATAATTTACTAATATGAGGTGTTATTTTTTTAATGTTTATTATTTTTTTTTTTTGAGAGAGAGAGAGAGAGACAGAGAGAGAGAGAGAGAGAGAGAGAGAGAGAGAGAGAGAGAGAAGGGATGGGACAGAGAGAGGGAGACAGAGGATCAGAAGCTGGCTACCAGTGTAGAGCCTGACTCAGGGCTCAAACCCATGAAGCACGAGATCATGACCTGAGCTGAAGTTGCATGCTTAACCGACTGAACTACCCAGGCACCCTTGTTTTTCATTATTTCATATTAAAAATTATTACTGCATTTTCACATTGTGAATGATCCAAATACTACAGAGGCATGTAATACACATAGTATACAACCTCAAGACCTTGCCTAGTAACCCAATTGTGGGTGAGAAGAATTTTATATATCAATATATGTATCTCTATCAATATCCATCTCTGTCTGTACAGAGAGCTTCAGACATAGGTTCGTAATCACTTATACTTTTTGAAATAACCATGCATTAGCAATTTTGAGTTTATCCTTGCAGTTTTCATTCTACAGTTTTGTGGTTTTATGAACACTTTTTTTTTTTTTTTTTTTTAACAACGTGTCTTAGACATCTCTCTATGTCATTCATTTCAAAGGCAGGATGGAATTCAAAGATAAGTATTTGGCATGATTTATGTAACCTATAACATTTTAATGAGTATTTAGTTTGTTTCTAATTTTGTTGTTGGTGGTGCTTTTGTTCTTCAACACAATGCTTTATATATGGCATGTCTGGCCACGGTTGGGTAACTGGTTCCAAACTTACCCTTCTGCTATAAGGAACTAGAAAGCTTCATGGAGTGTAGGACACAGTTCTGTTCAGGCCTTGAACAATCTGCAATGCAAGATGGTGATGCTTGGGAGAAATCCCTACATGTGCCCTGACTTGATGCCTGAGGGCACTTTCTGGAATACTGTGTAGTGGGCTACATCCCAGAAGAGCAAGGAGGTCTTGCTGAATTGAGACATTGTAGGCTGCTGAGACCACTGGAATTTGGAAAGAAGGGAATTTTAAGGAGAGAAGGTCTTCAGAGACAGGGTTCAGAAGCTTGATGTGTTCTCTGAGGATCACTGCCGTAGTTCTGAGCTCTAACAGATGCAAGACATGACTCCAAGAGACCTAGCAGAGAGTGGCTGCACGGACCTGAGTGTGGAGCAGTGGTACTGGAGGTGGGGAAATGCTGGTGGGCACCAGAGTTCCACCTCAGACAGCGTGGGGGAGACCTTGCTGGCTCTGTGCCTCAGACCCCAGAAAGGACACACCTCATCAGTAAAGACCCAACTGTTGAGTCAAGTTCAAACACAGAAGCAGAATAGACCAGCAATGACAAAACATAAAGCCAGGCACATCTGTCGGTAGTTTTGTTCTGACAGGCAGATCAAAGGTCAACATCCTCCATAAGAAAGTGGGATAGTCTGGACTCCCTAGGATGATGTATCATCAATGCTTTTCAAAATGTTTATGTTGTCTTTCTACACATGGGAAAAAATAAGTTCCATCCATTATCATAAAATGTGTTCAATATAAATAGGTCCTGAGATGACCCAGGTGTTTGCAATTATCAGATACTTCCCTCCCCCCTCCCTCCCTTCTTTCCTTCCTTTTCAGACATGCACTTTAAAACATATTATAGGGCACCTGGGTGGCTCTGTCTGTTAAGGGTCAGGCTCTTGGTTTCTTTTTTTTTTTTTTTTTTTTAAATTTTTTTTTCAACGTTTTTTATTTATTTTTGGGACAGAGAGAAACAGAGCATGAACGGGGGAGGGGCAGAGAGAGAGGGAGACACAGCATCGGAAACAGGCTCCAGGCTCCGAGCCATCAGCCCAGAGCCTGACGCGGGGCTCGAACTCACGGACCGCGAGATCGTGACCTGGCTGAAGTCGGACGCTTAACCGACTGCGCCACCCAGGCGCCCCTCAGGCTCTTGGTTTCAGCTCAGGTCATGATCTCGCGGTTGATGGGTTAGAGCTCTACATAGGGCTCTGCGCTGACAGTGTGGAGCCTGCTTGAGATTCACTCTCTCTCCCTTCCTCTCTACCCCTCCCCCACACACATTTTGTCTTTCTCAAAACAAATAAAGATATAATATTCAAGGACTTGGAGAAACAGATGTAATGAATAAATACATAGGAAATATTAGCAAAGCAAAGGAAACTATAAAAAAAGAACTGCTTAGTACCAAATGAAAGACAATTAGTAGGAATTACTCAATCTGTAGAATAGACAGCTGACATTTTCCAAAAATAAATGAACAATGATGCATGGAACAGTATTATGCTATCTAGCATATGTGTAATAGGAATATTAGTATGAGAGAAGAGAAAGAGGGACAAGGAAAAATGAAGTCATGTCCCCAGATGTTCCAAAGTTGTTGAAAATATCAACCTTCAGAGCCAACAGTGTCAGAAAAATCCCAAGCGGAATAAATACAAAGAAAAGAGAATGGCACCTTGGTGACATATATAACATTATAATGCGTGAAAGATACTCAGTTCTGTCAAATTATTTTAATACTTTTTATTCTGATTTCAGGGTAAATATGAATAAATACTTGATTCTTCTCATTTTGCAGCATCCTAGGTTGAGGCAACTCTGTGTGGGAAGCAATCCACCCTCTGTATAAGGAGGCCGTATGCCTTTGTAAAATACACTTTTGTAGGTCCAGTCTGGTCTCAAGAGGTCTGTGTGATTCCAAGTCTATTAAGGAGTGTTCTGTCCCAGGAAGATGGAAACAAAAATCTGGTGTTTGAGCAAAAAACACCACGGACAGGGAACTACACATCCAGCAGTTTCAAATATGAGTGCCACAAGGACTGTGCTAAACATTTTAAAAACAAGTTTAGTTTTTCAAATGACCTGATTTTTGAGCTTCATCAGATCATTAGAAGTTTGGACAGTTTGATACCGTCTTTTCAGTTTCTCAGCATTCTCTCTCACTTCCTAGTGTGAAATTGTACCTCACATCCATATGTGGCATTTGGTTTTGTGTTTTTACCTGAGGTCTAAAAAAAGCAGCACTTACAGAAGGGAGGTTACCTGCTATTATTTTAAGGGATCCTAATTGCAGAGAGGAGTGGGAGTGTGGGACAAGGGAAGTGTAGAAAGAACAGAGAGTCGATGTGCACATTGTTATCTGGCTGCTGCTAAGTGGGACTTACAGATTCATTTCTGATATCATGCCTCTGAACAGCCTTATACATTGCCTATCTGTATAGCATTGCTGTGTCTAAGGCAGAACTAGGAGGGAGAGTTAGAAAGGAGAAAGAAATTTGTCAGATTTACTGGATTCTGTTCCCCGTTGGTAAAGAGTTCAACCCATGCCTGTGAACTTCCCTACACTTCAAGGTTTCATTTGCATCGGTGTCCAGAAAGATTCTACAACACTAACTCTGTTCCTCATGTTTAACAAGGAAGCCCCAGGACAGAGGCAGGAAGCAGACAAGCATTTAAGTAGGTGACAAGTATTGTGTGGTCAGCTGGTGGGCTCAGTTAGGTCCTGTTTGGGTACTCAAGAGCTACTAGGAATAGAAACACAAACGCCTTGATCATTTTCACTCTTAAGAATCTCTTGTTAGCTTGGATTTTGGACCCTGGAGAGAGTCCAAGTAATCATCAGAGCCATTTCGATCACAAGGTATGTGATCCTGGAGATTACATAATGTAGTCTAGTAGATTCTGGTTTCATTTTCCTGTAGAGTACGTTTTTTCTTTCCTTCTCTCTTGATAACCGATCATCTTCCTCCGTGTATATACATGGATGGGTAGACATATTTCTAGTTCTTTTATTTTCATGGAGCTAGGAGCTTTTTTATGCTCCAGCTTTTATGCTGAATGTCAAAATTCCAGATTTCCTGCCTCATCTCACACACAGGTACATTTGGCAGGCCATTGTAATGAACCAAGTGAGAGAGGATGACATATACATTTATGTGTAAATTCCCTACCTCATAGGGAATGAATGAATAAGCAATGTAAAATGAGATGTGTTTGATTTTTTAAAATTATAGAATACTATGTACATCTTTCTTATTATATTGGTGTTTATTAATTTATGAAGTTTCAAATAGAGAAGTTTATATTTTTTAACACCCCTCAGTTCCAGTGACAATGTCTTGGTACATGATTTTAGGCATTATCTCACCCAGTTTCTAGTAGACAAATGTCCTAGCTCTATGGTTAATGTCACTTAGACATTTTGGATATTTTAAAGTCATCTGAAGAAAAATACATAAATAATCAAGACAGTCTTATTTATTTAAAAAGATTTTATCTAGTTTTTTAAATTTAAAAGTTTAGTTATGTTTCGTTCATGTGGGTCTCATTGCAGACACATCTGCTTCTGTTTTGTGTCAGAATTGGAATGCTTCCACAACTATATAAATTGTACAGCTTCCAACATTAGGGACTAGAAAAGTTTGTAAGTTTCTAAAGTGTGAATCAGCTAAATTAATATTAAAATATTTAAAATAGTATACTTGATGTGGAAATAGGACACAAATTTGAGTAATTACTTCTATTAACTATGTCATGGCAGAGAATGTAGCTAGGATATTGCTAGAAAAGATAAGAGAAGTGATCTTTACCTTTAAGCCAGAGCTAAAACACAAAGTAGTAGTAGACTTACTGACCTTCAAGTAAGAACAATAAAGTGATTTTCTATTTAATTGCCTGTTTCTCTCCTTCACATCAAGGTTGGTTCTATAAGCACTGCAGATCATCAAAGTTCTTTGTATTTTTTTTTTCTCCTTATTTAACCACATTGATGCCTTTGCAAAGTAGCCCCAGGGAGAAGGTCTTCCACTGGTAGTCTGGAATGAATAAGCAATTATGACTAATAAATACAGATTAGTGTGCATTGCACAGACAGTTGCCTTTCTGAAAATTTAGGAATGGATAGCTTTAGGCAGTAAAGGACTTAAAAGCCTATGGACAGCAATTAAAAAATAAGGAAATAATATTTCCTGACTATGGAATTGTAACAAGAAGACATGCCAGGATGCAAACCCAAATTTAGAAACTTGAAAAAAAAATTGAAGGCAACTAAGTCTTGTTTGGCTTATCAGTACATATGGCTAAGGTTTTCTAACTTGTGATGGCACTTTGACTTTGAGATGAAGCCTTCCCAATTCACCTCTTATTGTCACCCTTCTTGCCACAGTCTTACAGAATCTTCCAGTATCAAATTCTTTGTTTAATCCAGTGAGAGGAAGGGAAAAATAAGTTTGTTTCTGTGGTTTAGTTGGCAAGACGAACATTTGCTTAGTAGCTTTTAAGTTAAAGGGAGAGACCAAGCAAAGCTACCAAGCAAGACTCTTCAGTTTTATTTTATTTTTTTAAATTTTTTGATGTGGGGCGCCTGGGTGGCTCAGTCGGTTAAGCGTCCAACTTCAGCTCAGGTCACGATCTCACAGTCCATGAGTTCAAGCCCCGCATCGGGCTCTGGGCTGATGGCTCAGAGCCTGGAGCCTGATTCTGATTCTGTGTCTCCCTCTCTCTCTGACCCTCCCCCATTCATGCTCTGTCTCTCTCTGTCTCAAAAATAAATAAACGTTAAAAAAAATTTTTTTTTGATGTTTATTTTTGAGAGAGAGAGAGGAAAGAGAGAGAGAGACAGAGAGAGAGAGAGAGAGAGAGAGAGAGAGAGAGAGACATAGCATGAGCAGGGGAGGGGTGGAGAGAGAGGGAGATACAGAATTGGAAGCAGACTCCAGGCTCCCAGCTGTCAGCACAGAGCCCAACATGGGGCTCTAACTCTCACCAACTGCGAGATCATGGCCTAAGCCTAAGTCAGACGCTTAACCGAGTAAGCCATCCAGGCACCCCAGTTTTAATTAAATACAGTATTCTATGGGAAGAAATTGATGGTCTTTGGGGTTATTATATTTATGGACAATAACTTTTCCTCTTTAATATGAGTTAAAATTAAGTAACACTATAAAATTGGCTGTGTATTGAGCCAGAATTCTCACTCTGTCCTAAACAGATATCGTTGCAAATGAGAGTACTCAACAGTGAATGTACTTGTCAGTGCTGAACTGTATACTTAAAAATGAGTAGGATGGTGGGGCACCTGGGTGGCTCGGTTGGTTGGGCTGCTGACTTTGGCTTAGGTCACACTCTCTGGGTTCAGGCCCTGCATCGGGCTCTGTGCTGACAGCTCAGAACCTGGAGCCTGTTTCGGATTCTATGTCTCCCTCTCTCTCTGCCCCTTCCCTACTCGCACTCTGTCTCTCTCTCTCAAAAATAAAAACATTAAACAAATTAAAAAAAAAACGAGTAAGATGGTAAATTTTATGTTATTATGTTTGTTATCACAATTAGAAAAAACACATGAATGTATTTATTATCCTGCACAGGTTTTGAGGGCCACGAATGCAAAAGCAACTTAAGTGAGTATTTCCGCCTTTGGGTCTCTCATGAGGTTGCCATCAAGCTGTCAGCTCAGGTTGCAGTCATGCAAAAGCTTGACTGGGACTGGAGGATTCATTTTCTTGTGCTTAAATGTTTTTTTTATATGCGTATAGTTGACACACATTCATAGTTTCAGGTTTCTAACATACTGATTCAACTTCTCTACACGTTATGCTGTGCTCACCACAAGTGTAGCTACCATCTGTCACCATACAGTGCTACAACTCACTGTTCCCTGTGCGTTGCCTTTCATTCTCATGAATTATTCATTCCGTAACTGGAAGACATTGCCCTTCACCCATTTTGCCCATCCTGTACCTCCTTTCTTTCTGTATTTATAGGTCTGATTTTGTTGTTTGTTTATTCATTTGTTTTTTATTTTAGATTCCACATATGGGTGAAATCATATGGTATTTGTCTTTCTCAGACTGACTTATTTCTCTTAGCACCTACTTTCTAGGCCCATCCATGTTGTTGCAAATGGGAAGATCTCACCTTTTTTTTATGGCTGTGTAACATTCCTCTGTGTGTGTGTGTGTGTGTGTGTACCATAATGACTTGGAGGGTCCATGTTTAAGATGACTTATTCATCTGGCTGTTGACAGACCTCATTTTCTCCTGAGTCTTTGTAGAAGGCCTCAGTTTCTTACTTGGCCTTTTCACAGGGCTGTCTGTATATTGACTCCTGGGGCAAAGATTCAGGAGTGAAGCAGAAGCCATAATGTGTTTCATAACCTAGCCTCAGTGAAGTATCACATTTGTGCTGTATTCTAACTCACAGACCACAAACTTCATGTACTCTGCGGAAAGACAGTATAACGGTGAGAATATCAAGATATAGGGATCATTTGGGCTTATCTTAGAGGCTGGCTATGAAATCATTCAAACTGACATTTGTTTTTCTTTCTTTTTTTTTTTAATTTTTTTTCTAACGTTTATTTATTTTTGAGACAGAGAGAGACAGAGCATGAACAGGGGAGGGGCAGAGAGAGAGGGAGACACTGAATCAGAAGCAGGGTCCAGGCTCTGAGCCATCAGCCCAGAGCCTGACATGTGGCTCGAACCCACAGACCGCGAGATCGTGACCCGAGCTGAAGTCGGACGCCTAACCGACTGAGCCACCCAGGCGCCCCTCTTTCTTTTTTTTTATTGTGAAATAGTATATTATATTGGAGTAGCTTGTCCATCAAATATATTTCTAAGAACTACATACAATGCAAAAATTATTTTTTTTTAATGTTTGTTTATTTTTGAGAGAGGGAGCGTGCAAGCTGGGGAGGAGCATGGAGGGAGACAGAGGATCTGAAGCAGGCTCCATGGTGTCAGCACATGAGACTGATGTGGGGCTCAGGAAGTCAAAATTTGAGAGGCCAGGATACCTGAGAGTGGAAATACTTTGTGCTGAGACCTACTTTTCTCCTTAGAGCATTTGCTGATTTGTGGCATTGAGCATAGAGGACAAGTGAGTAGCAATGATAGTTTTCCAGGGTAGAAGAGAAGAAAATTGGAGTTTGGGGCAATATGCTGAAGCAAGGGCCAGCATATATCCAGTGGGATAGCCATAGGCATGGAGCAGACAGTAAGACTTGGTCCTGTGTTCTGCATACTCTATCAGGATACTCACCCCTCTCTTCAGACCTATTTCACTTCTTTCCCCGTGTATTGATAAGTATGATTTGGGAGACATTTTTGTATCAGATTGGAAATATATAAGAATTAATTTTGTGATTAGAAGAAAAAAAAGCACATAAATTTTACAATGAAATCAAACCCCAGGTAGTAATAATAATAATAATAATAATAATAATAATAATAATAACTATAATAGTATTAATATTACATAATATGTTACATATATAATTTTAATATAAATATTATAGTGTTAATAATAATTAATAATATTATAGTAATAAACACTCTAATTTTTATGTTGGTCTTATCCTATGTACTCCATTGGAGACCTCATAAGGAGAGGTATTGAAGCATGTAAGATTAAGACCATATACTGTCTTTATTTATATAAACAAGCAAGACTTTGGCTTATTTTATCAGGGCAACAATAATGCATGGGTTTTCATCTACTTTGGAAAGTATATTTGATATTAATATTATTTATATTCTATATATAATGATTGATGTAAAATTCACATTGGAGGACCTAGGTGACACTTCATAGAGAATTTCCAATATTATCTATGTAATATATAAACATATCATTATATGATACTTATAAATATATGTTAACATTTATATGTAAATATATAAATGTAATGTGTGTAATATATAAATATATAATTTTGTATGTAATGTTATATATAACAGCACATAAACTCATACGTGAAATAGTTATATAAACATATAACTAGTATATATATGATTGTTTTTATTTATTTATTTTTTAAAAAAATTTTTTTTTTTTTCAACGTTTATTTATTTTTGGGACAGAGAGAGACAGAGCATGAACGGGGGAGGGGCAGAGAGAGAGGGAGACACAGAATCGGAAACAGGCTCCAGGCTCTGAGCCATCAGCCCAGAGCCTGACGCGGGGCTCGAGCTCACGGACCGCGAGATCGTGACCTGGCTGAAGTCGGACGCTTAACCGACTGCGCCACCCAGGCGCCCCGATTATATGTATCTATGTGTACTTGTTTTTTAATTAATTTATTTATGTGTTTACTTGGGGCAGGCACTTCCAGCACTTCATAGGCATTACATCATTTAATCTCTAGAAACATCCCTGAGAGGTAAATATATCCATCAAAGTCAGGCTTACCTGCTATATAGCACATTGAAAACGTATGTAGAAGGAGATCTCTCTCTAACATACTAGTTCTAAGAAAGTGTTCCAGGTCAGAAAGTATTTGCACTTCATATAGTCATGAAGAGACCTAATTCATTCCATTTTTTTCTGTTCTTCAAGTTACTGTCCTCACTTACATAAAATGTACATGGCTTAAAATTCAGGTTTCAGTGGCTGAAAGAAACAATGTAAATTGCCAGGACATGGAGGAAGAATACTCTTAATCTTATAGACATAGGCCTATAAATAGCACTTACCGCGTTTACTCAATTTCAATGGTGAGAACATAGTTTCAGGGTTAACACCTAAATGCAGTGGGGCTTGGGAGTATACTCCAGATATCGGTGGAAAACTGGCAGTCTTTCCTATGATACGTATGATACAGATGCTGGTTGTTTCTCAATATATTCTTCCCTTTTACTGTAGTGATAGAATCCCTGGGGCGCCTGGGTGGCGCAGTCGGTTAAGCGTCCGATCAGCCAGGTCACGATCTCGCGGTCCGTGAGTTCGAGCCCCGCGTCGGGCTCTGGGCTGATGGCTCGGAACCTGGAGCCTGTTTCCGATTCTGTGTCTCCCTCTCTCTCTGCCCCTCCCCCGTTCATGCTCTGTCTCTCTCTGTCCCAAAAATAAATAAACGTTGAAAAAAAAAAATTTAAAAAATAAAAGAATCCCTACTTGTTGGTTTTAGGGAAGTCCATCTAATGTAGATAGCATATTTTCCAGCCTTTTTTGCAGTTGTATATGGCCACGTATCTAATTCTGGCCAAGGACATAAGCCCTTTGTGCCATATATCTGTTTTGTTTATTTGTTATTAAGAATCAACATCTGTTTACCCTTTAATTCTCCATGTTCATTCACTCTTTTCTTCTTGGTCTTACATCGAAATGCTGCTTCCCTGATCTATAAGATAGTGGCCATGAAAGGTAGAACAAGATCAAAGGATTCTGGTCCCTTGATACCATTAAGCACTATATTAATCCCCATCTGCTTTTGAGTGTTTTATATGAAAGAGCATAAAGTTCAGTCTTGTTTAGGCCTTTGTTACTGTTTGGATTTCTGCGTCATTAAAAGCTAAATATAATCCTAACTAATGCAATTTGGTATTATTATCCTTATTGTCATGACAAATGTGTGCCCAGTGAGGTAAATGATCTTGATTTAGGTTATAAACCCAAGTTGTTTTGCTCCAGATTCAGTGCTTTTGCCCCTGCACCTGTAAGTCAAGACACAAATGAAAACAAATCACAATCTTTTTTGGTAATAATGGGAGTATACATCTATCTCTCGAGGGGAGAATGTTAGGAAGCTATTTATTCACATCTCTGTGTGCTGAACCGACTTTCTATGTCAGTGTGTCAAAACAGCGCTAGCTTTCCTTTCCTTAGCAAACCTCATCCAGGTAGCTCTGTATAAAAGCTGTAGAATTCTGAGCCTCAAAGGAAGGAATAAAGAAGAAGGATTTTTTGAGCTAAATTAAACACCAGATAAAAGCAAACAAGGAAATGCCATCAGTTCAGGGAAATAATAAACAGTGTATTTATTCCAGTCTGTGTCTCCAGTGTCTTAGGATGGAAGGATACAAATTGAATCTCTTCTCCCTTTATTTTCCTTTGTTGACAACAAATGTTGTGAACATTAAATCAGTGAGATGCTTGTGGGGAGATAGGTTAGCTGATCCTTCCCAATGATTGACATCTTTGAGTTGCAGAGAATTGACTGATGTAGAGATGATCTAGTCTTTTGACCTTGAGGCTGTCATATTGATAGTGTCATGGTGTTTGCACTGGCTACAAGTTGCTGACTGAACCTGATTTTTTTTCCCTTATGAACTAGGATTATGCAATAAATGGGGGTGGGGGGAAATGGAAGCTTAAGCTGCAATAATAGCCTTTTCTCCTAATAACGACATTAATATTCTTAATGTGTTCTGAAATGCACATTAGACATGTAGTTACTGATTAATCCATTATCTGTGTTATAAAATATTCTCTTCTATACAATAAAAAATAATATTGCAGAGACTCACTTTGGCAGTGTGGAAAGAACATAGAAGGATGAAGATATGAGTTCTAGACTAAGCCCTGCTGCTAATTCACAGGATGACCTTGGAGAAGGAGATCACCTGAATTTTCTGAATCTCATTTTCCACATCTATAAAATAAGAGCAAACAACCTCTAAGGGGTCTTTCAACTGTAAAATTAAAAGGGGAAAAATCTGGGCTTCCATTATCTCAATTCTAATATAAACCCTTTCTTGTGCTAATTTCTGGGTACAGGAATAACTCTCAATAGAACTACTTTGATCAGTATTTTACCATATGCAGTTATTTTTTTTTTTTTAATTTTTTTTTCAACATTTTTTTATTTATTTATTTATTTATTTTTGGGACAGAGAGAGACAGAGCATGAACGGGGGAGGGGCAGAGAGAGAGGGAGACACAGAATCGGAAACAGGCTCCAGACTCTGAGCCATCAGCCCAGAGCCCGACGCGGGGCTCGAACTCACGGGCCGCGAGATCGTGACCTGGCTGAAGTCGGACGCTTAACCAACTGCGCCACCCAGGCGCCCCTACCATATGCAGTTATTTTTGATTGAGGGGACATGATTTGATGTCTAGTTTTTTTCAGTTTTTATAGCAGCAAACTATGTAATAATAACCAGAGTGGATTATCACAATATCTGCTAGGAGTTTTCTGGCACTTTTTGAGAAATTGAAGGTAATTATTTGCTTTAACCTTGAATATCATATAATTCTGTGTTCACAGTGTGTATAATTAGTCCCCCATACATAAGACTTAAAATTTCTGGAGGTAAAATCTTAGTTTTTGACTGTTCCACCCCCTGATTCTGTGAACAAAGATGGGAAATAGAAATACCCTCAGAATCTTCTAGGACTGTATGACCCAGAATCTAATACTATGAAGCTCAGTTTATTAATTATTATTAATCATTATATGACAATTTATTACACTATAAATATAAATATATAAAATGTCAAATGAATGGAAAGTTACTTGAGTATAATTTAACCAAAGCAAATATCCCCACCACCCAGTTTATAAACCGTTGTATTTTTCTAGTTTTAGTTCTCCTTTTTTCTTTATTATGACTTTACTAATACACTTGAAGCTTCCTTTTAAAAAATTTTTTTAATGTTTATTTAATTTTGAGAGAGAGAGACAGAGCAGGAGTGAGGGAGGGGCAGAGAGAGGGAGACACAGAATCCAAAGCAGGCTCCAGGCTCTGAGCTGTCAGCAGAGAGCTTGAGGCAGGGCTCGAACCCATGAACTGCGAGATCACGACCTGAGCTGAAGTTGGCCGCTTACCCAACTGAGCCACCCAGCCGCCCTGAAACTTTCTTTTAACTCCTTATGTTTCTTATTCCCCTCCTCATCTCCCAACTATAAACACCATCCTAAAAGTGTTATGTGTTATTCATACCTACAAACAATATATATACTAGCTTTTTAATTTTTTCATCAAGATTATTGTTTTGGATGCATCTTTCCAATTATTGTTATTTAGTGGGTAGAAGATAGGGCTGCTGCTGAACATTCTCTATTGCACAGGAAAGCCCCCATGACAAAAAATAATTAGGGCCAAAATACCCCCACATACTGCTGAATTTGGGAAACCTGATTAACCGATTTAGGTATTTTTATCTTATTGTATTATATTAATTGAGTTAAATTGAATTGAAATACTAAGTGTGTATAGTTAGGGGAAAAAAGTAGCCATTCCATACTGTCTTGCTTCTCTCAAGTTCAGAAACATAGTGCCTGTAACTTGTGAAGAAAAAAAAAAGTATGTGAAAACATTTTATTGGTGAACTCTTCTCCATACATATCTTGGAGAGCATTCTAAACTTTAAGTTTGAAATGCTTCCTCCACCCCCCTCCCCCAACTCCTTGGTTTCAATATGAAAGTTGGGTTTTTGTATTTAACTGTTAAGTATCTATTTTAACTTAATTGTCAAAATGTGTTAATCACATAACAGCCAGAAATAGTGTGTTCTTACATAGTACTAGCTGTCTTATTTTTTTTTCCTTTGTGTTAACATCTGGATGTGTGAGGAACTAGATCCTAATTTAGAGAAGCACTGAGTACCTTCACTACTCAAACAAAAAATTATATTTTATTGAGGTATAATTTACATACCATAAAAATCTACCCATTTTAAGTGTACAATTCAGTGATTTTTAGTAAGCTTACCAAGTTGTGCTATCACCAGAATCTAGTTTTAGAGTATTTATTATCATCCTAATAATATCACTCCTTTCTATTTATGGTTAATTCCTCTACTTCACACCATGCTCAAATTAGGCAAGCACTAATCTATTTCCTGTCTTAATAGATTTACCTTTTTCATATATTCCTCATAAACAGAATCATACGTATGTAGTCTTTTGTGCCTGGCTTCTTTCTCAAACAGATTTTATTTCTTTTTCACAATAAACAGCAGAAACTTAACTGTAATGGTTTTAGTATGAGTCCTTGGTGGAAGGCACTGAATTTTAGGGTGGGGTTTTTAATTGTGATGGTTTAGTGAGCTGAACATGGATGGAGGTCACTGAATAATAATTGGAAGCCACATGTTGAGAGCACAGCTCCTCAGATCAAGCCCCATGTCAGGCTCTGTGCCGATAGCACAAAGTCTTCTTGCGATTTCTAACATTAGGCATTGCTTTCTAATTCTTGCCATAATGTGACATTTAGGATCTCTAGTACAATTTTGCCTAAAAATTGTGAGGGTAAAATCCTTGCTTTTTCTTGATCTTACTAAAGAAATTTAAAATTTTTAATTGTTAACTATGATATTATATATAGGTTTTTGATAGATGTCTTTATCAGATTGGGGATGCCTTCCATGTAGATTTTTTTCTAAGAATTTTTATGAAAGTATGGAATTGATGAAGTAATTTTTATGCATCTAACTAAAATGAATATACAGTTTTATCCTTTATTCTTCTAATGTGATAGATTTCATTGATTTATTTTCATATATGAAATTAAACTTTTATTCTTTAGATAAATCCCACTCTTACATATTTTGTTTATTATTTTTGTGCATTTATGAGCTAAATTTTCCAGGATTTTATTAAGGGATTTTACAACTATTTTCATTAGGGACATTGGTATATAATTTCTTTTGAAAATATCTTTTCTAGGTTTTGGTATTGGAAATGTGGTGGCACATGAAAGGATTTTTAGAAAGTGATTTATTTTCTATTTCTTGGAATAGTTTTTGTATGGTTTATGTATTCCTTAAAGTTTGATAGAATTTAACATTGAACCTGTCTATATCAATAATTTTCTTTGTTAGGATTTTTTTTATTCACAAGTTTTTAAGTAAATATAGGTATGTAGAAATTTTTAATTTTTTCTGGTATCATATTTACTGTTCTATTTTTCTCAAGAAATTTGTGCATTTCTTTTAAACTGTCAGCACTATTGACATCAAGTTCATAACATCTACATATTGTTCGTTTAATTTCTCTAAGATCTGTGGTGATAATCTAGTTTGTATCTAATGTTGGTAGTTTGTGTTTTCTCTATTTCTTCTGAGTAAGTCTTCCTAGGGATATAAGGATTTTTATTATTATTTTAAAGAACCAACTTTCCCAACAAAGGAAAGTCCAAGACTAAATGGCTTCACTGGTGCATTATATAAAACATTTAAATTATTAATACTGATCCTCAAACTCTTATAAAAAAGAGAAGAGTAGAAAACATTTCCAAACTCTTCTTACCAGTCAAGATTTAACCTGATACTAAAACTAGATAAAGACACTGCAAAAAAGAAAATTATAGGCCAGTATGCCTGGTGACTGTAGATGCAAAAATCCTCAACAAAATATTAGCAAAGGGAATTCAAGAATATATTAAAAGGATCATATACCACGATCAGGTGGCATTTATTCTAGGGGTGCAAGAATGGCTCAACATACATAAATCAACATGATATACTACATTAACAAAATAAAGGATAAAAGTCATATAATCATTTCAATAGATGCAGAAAAATTATTTCACAAAACTTAACATCCTTTTACGATAAAAGCTCTCAACAAGTTGGGAATAGAAGGACCTATCTCAACATAATAAAGGCCATATATGAAAAACCCACAACTAATGTCATAATCAACAGTGAAAAGCTAAAAATTTTTCCTCTAAGATCAGGAAGAAGATAAGGATGACCACTCTCACCACTGTTATTCAACATAGTATTGGAAGTCCTAGCCAGAGCGCTTAGCCAAGAAAAAGAAATAAAAGTTATCCCGATCAGAAAGGAAGAAGTAAAACTAATGATCTGTATCTTTTGTACAAGTATATTGCTTATTTTCCAAATATTCAAGGGGTTTTTAGATGTTGTAATGTTATTGATTTTAAATTAATGTTTTAGTAGTCAGAGAACATGATCAGAATGATTTCCATCCTTAGAAATTTATTGAGATATATTTTATAGCCTATAATGAGGTTTGTATAGGTGAGTATTCCATGCACACTTAAAAGCAATATGTTCTATGCTGTTGTTGGTTATTGTTTCTAGAAGTGTAAATTGGGCAGTCTTGCATATCGTTACTGAATGCTTCCTCCACTTGTTAGTTAATTATTTAGATTAGGTGAGATAGATGTTTCACCATGATTTTGGAATGGTTTGTTTTCTCTCTTTTTTTCTGTCCATTTTGCTTATTTATTTGAAAGATCTGCCATTAGGCACTATATTAATTTTACTAGAGTTACCATGTCAGCACAGAGCCTGACATGGGGCTCGAACTCACAAACCGTGAGATCATGACCTGAGCCGAAGTTGGTCGCTCAACCGACTGAGCCATCCAGGTGCCCCAGAGTTGGATTCTTTGGAGGCCTTCTTAGCTTTCAGAAGAACAGCTCTCCCACTGCCTCTTCACATGGTTATTTCTGTCTGCCTCCACACCCCTAGTTTCTCTTCCTCTTCTTAAGAGGATGCCAGCCATATTAGATTAGAGCCCCATCTTAATGACCTTATTTAACCTAATCAACTCTTTAAAGACCTTATCTCCAAACAGAATTATCTTCTGAGGTATTAGGAGTTGAAACTTTTCAATGTGTGAATTTATTCACAGTTCAGTCCATAACATTGTGCATATACATTAAGGATTGCTAATCCTCTTGATGAATTGATCCTTTATCATTATAAATGTGCTTCATTATCTCTTGAAATACCTTTTATCCTTAAATCTATTTTGTCGAATAATGATCTGGTAAAACCATGTTTCTTATTCTTAGTGTTTGCATGGTATCCTTTCTCATCTTTTTGTTTAGACTGTGTATGTTTTTATATTTAAAATGTGTTTCAGGTAAGCAGTACATAGTAGGATTTTGACTTTTCTCATCTTGGTGGCCAATCTCTGCCTTTTCATTAGAATACCAAGTCTGTGTACCTCAATGTGATTACTGATTATTATGAGTTTAAGTTTTGGCAATTGATATTTCTTGTTTCCTTTTTCCTTTTTTTCTTGCTTTTTAAAACGTGAATAAAGTATTACAGTATTTTTTTATGTTTGTTTTTCATTTGTAACCTTTCTTATACCATTTTTTTTATTTCAGGTCTCTTAATAACTTTATTTTATGTATGTGTGTAAGAGCACTTCACATGCGGTCCTTTCAACAGAGTTTTAAGCATACAATACAGTACTGTTATCTACAGGGACAATATTGTATATCAGATATCTTCTTATACCATTTTTAACGGATACTCCAGAGGAACACTGTCTAATGCAACTTTCTGCAGTGCTCAGAATGTTCTATACCATTGCTATTAAAAACAGTAACCAATAGTCACATTTGGCTTTTGAGCACTTGAAATACAGCTCGTGTGACTAAGGAATTAAATTCTTAATTATTTTAATTTTAACTAATTTAAATTTATGTTAAATAAACAATGCGGATATCAGTTACCATATTTGTCAGTGCGGCTCTAAGAGATTACAGTGAAATCCTTAAGTCATCAGTCTGCCTTCAGATGATATAGTACTGTCATAAACATTCTGCATCTTACAACAGTGTGATTCCACATACTGAGTCCCACTATTTGTGTTTTCTTGTCATTTGTTATAAATCATAAACTATATATGAATTATAAACCACAATAATTGTATGGTTATTGTCTTCACTTAATCTAGTCAGTAATTTTATATATACTGTATATATAAAACTGTGTTTATTAAAGTGTTTTAATTATAATTTAGAAAGGTCTTTCACATTCACCTATATGTTCTCTTTTTCAAGTGTTCTTTCTTCATTTCTTCCTTTAGGGGCAAGTTGTATCTGGAATTATTCCCTTCAGTCTGAAGACCTTTTTCTAGGATTTCTTATAGTGCAGTTCTTTTTAAGAGAATTTTCTTAGTCTTTACTTATCTGAAAATATCATATTTTCTCATATTTGAAGGTATAAATGATGGCTATAGCATTCTAGACAGACAAGTTTTTTTTTATTTTCCTTTTTTAATTTTTTAAGTTTATTTATGCTGAGGGAGGCAGAGATAATGTGAGTGGAGGAGGGGTAGAGAGAGAGGGAGAAGAGAGAGAATCCCAAGCAGGCCCCATACGGTCAGCATAGAGCCCCATGCAAGGCTCGAACTCACGAAACCATGAGATAGTGGCTTGAGCCGAAACGGAGAGTTGGGCACTTAATGACTGAGCCAGCCTGGCGCTCCTTTTCTTTTTCTTTTTTGCACTCTAATGATACTTTCCCATTGTCTTCTGCCTTCATTTTGTTGTGTCTGTGGGAATCACGTTACCATTCTGTATTAGCAATCTGTTGTTGCATAACAATATACTACTAATTTAGTGACTTAGAACCACACAAATTTGCATCTCACAATTTCTGTGGGTCAGGATGTTCTGCTTTAAGATTTTTCATGTAACTGCCATAAAGTTGTTTGTCCTGTTGGAGATCTCATGTGAGGTTCCAGCTGGGGACCTTCCCTTCTGAGCTCAGGAGGTTTCTTGTGCATTGTTAGATTGAACACCTCAGAGTTTTGCTGGCTGCTTGGCTGGATGCTACCCTCAGTTTTTTTGTATGTGGTCTTCTCAGCATGCCTCTCAGAGTCTTGTAGCAGTACAATCAGGTAACACAATCACACAATCTAATCGTACACACATATTCACATGTACGTTGTCATCTTTTCCGTATTTTATTGGTTAGAAGCAAGTTACAGGCCCCACCCACACTCAGGGGAAGGATTAGCAATTGCGTGCTTAAGAGGATATGGGATCATCGTTCACTACGTGTTTTCTTATTGCTGTTTCCGTATGTATAATTTGTCTTCTGTCACTATATACTCTAGTTTTCTCTTTGTCTTTGATTTTTTTTTTTTTTTAGCACTTGGACCATGTGTCTTATTAAAAAAAGATTTTTTTTAATGTTTATTTATTTTGGAGAGAGAGAGAGAGAGAGAGAGCACAAATGGGGAAGAAACACACAGAGAAAGGGAGACACAGAATCTGAAGCAGGCTCCAGGCTCTAAGCTGTCAGTCCACAGCCCAAGGTTGGGCTTGAACTCGTGCACCGTGAGATCATGACCTGAGCTGAAGTTGGACACTCAATTGCTGAGCCACCCAGGCACACCACTCCCCCCCCCACCATGTGTCTTAATTTTGTTTAGAGATAGCTGAGACAATTACATTTGTGGGTTGTAGTCTTTCATGAATTTTAGAAAATTCTGTCATTTTAAAATACTTCTGTATTCTCTCTCTCTTCTTTCTTGACAGTGAGTCACTTTCTCATGCTTTTTCTTGCCTCCAGTAATTTTTGTGCCACCTATTATGTAAATAAGAATGTTAGAGATTAAAGTAAACGGTTTTCACACTGAGATACCATCTCATGCCAGTCAGAGTGGCTAAAATGAACAAATCAGGAGACTATAGATGCTGGAGAGGATGTGGAGAAACAGGAACCCTCTTGCACTGTTGGTGGGAATGCAAACTGGTGCAGCCGCTCTGGAAAACAGTGTGGAGGTTCCTCAAAAAATTAAAAATAGATCTACCCTATGACCCAGCAATAGCACTGCTAGGAATTTACCCAAGGGATACAGGAGTGCTGATGCATAGGGGCACTTGTACCCCAATGTTTATAGCAGCACTGTCAACAATAGCCAAATTATGGAAAGAGCCTAAATGTCCATCAACTGATGAATGGATAAAGAAATTGTGGTTTATATACACAATGGAATACTACGTGGCATTGAGAAAGAATGAAATATGGCCCTTTGTAGCAACGTGGATGGAACTGGAGAGTGTGATGCTAAGTGAAATAAGGCATACAGAGAAAGACAGATACCATATGTTTTCACTCTTATGTGGATCCTGAGAAACTTAACAGAAGACCATGGGGGAGGGGAAGGGGAAAAAAAAAGTGAGAGAGGGAGGGAGGCAAACCATAAGAGACTCTTAAAAACTGAGAATAAACTGAGGGTTGATGGGGGGTGGAAGGGAGGGGAAAGTGGGTGATGAGCTTTGAGGAGGGCACCTGTTGGGATGAGCACTGGGTGTTGTATGGAAACCAATTTGATAATACATTTCATATTAAGAAAAAAAAAATAAACTGAATATACTAAAAAAAAAAAAAAAAAAAAAAAGTAAATGTTTTTTATCCCCAGAGAAGAATACATTCCTTTTACGTCAGGCCACTACTGTGTGTTCTGGGTTGGGTCTGGGCTGTGTTACAACATTATTTAGGGTGGAGTCATCACTGGTGGCAAATGTTATGAGGGCAGCATTTGGCCTTACCCTTTCCAATACAGACTCTGGTTTTCTGAGCTTGACAGATTTACCTTCACCCTTTTGTATGCTCCAAGCCTTTAGCAGCCACTCTAGTGTATTTCATGAAGACTGGAGTTTCTCTGAGGCTTTTCTCTCCTATTTCCTGCCACACCAACAGTTTTTGGTAGACACTTTCTTGCCCTCAGGAAAGTTTGGAGTGCTATGGAGGGATCTCTCTTAGCTTTTTTTCTTCTGTCCTCAAACTAAGCATATTACCCACATATACATAGTAAAGACTTGCCATGAACCTGTTGACCACAGTGTGTGAGACTCTGGGAATCTAATCCATTATTCTGGCCCCCTTGTGGTCATGAACGTTTTGTGGCAAGTCCAGTGTTTTTTGTTTTTTGTTTTGTTTTGTTTTGTTTGTTCTTTTTTGGGTTTTTTTTGGTGCCTTCATTGATGGTAGATTTCTCCTCTACAGCAGTGATCTAGGAAGGGCTTTCTGAGTCTGAGAAGCTTACTTTATTAAGCTTCTTTGTATCTTTAGCTATCTAATTGTCTTAACTGTGATGTATTTTATCAGGTTTTTTCTGTTGTGACTTTTTTTGTGTGTTAAGCAAAATTGAAATACCATAAACTAACTTCTGATATGCCCAGAATGGGCAACCAGAATGTCTCCAGACATTGCCAAATGACTTCTGAGGGGAAATATCTCCTCTGGTTGAGAACCTCTGAATTAGACACATGATACAAAAATTCTTCTTAATAAATGTGTCAAATAAAAAAATTACCTACTTCTAGAAATCATTCACTAATAGATGGCAACTCCAGTTCCCACCTTTCAAAGCTGTGTGATATAGAACAAGTGACCTAATCTTCCTCTACCTGTTTCCTCATCTTTAAAGTATTTAATTTTTCATAATTTTTTTAAGTTTGTTTATTTATTTTTGAGAGAGAGTGTACATGCACACAAGTAGGGGAGGGGCAGAGGGAGGGAGCGAGAGAGAGAGAGAGAGAGGGAGAGAGAGAGGGAGGGAGGGAGAGAAAGAGAGAGAAAGAGAAGAGAGAGAGAGAGAGAGAGAGAGAGAGAGATCGATCTTAAGCAGGCTCCACACCCATCACAGAGCTCCACAAATTGTGAGATCAAGGCCTGAGCTGAGATCAAGAGTGAGGGACTTAACCATCTGAGCCACCCCTATGGCAGCAATTTTATTACGTGCCCAGTAAAATTATTTTTTTAAGTTTATTTTTTTGACAGAGAGGGAGAGAGAGAGAGAGGGAGAGAGAGAGCACGCAAGTATGGGAGGGGCAGAGGGAGAGAGAGAATTCCAAGCAGGATTAACATATCAGCACTCAACCTGGTGCAAGACTTGATCTCACAAACTGGGAGATCATGACCTGAGCCAAAACCAAGAGTTCAATGTTTAACTGACTGAGCCACCTAGACACTGCCAAAATTCCTTTTAAAAAAAAAATCATTTAGGGGCGCCTGGGTGGCGCAGTCGGTTAAGCGTCCGACTTCAGCCAGGTCAAGATCTCACGGTCCGTGAGTTCGAGCCCCACGTCGGGCTCTGGGCTGATGGCTCAGAGCCTGGAGCCTGTTTCCGATTCTGTGTCTCCCTCTCTCTCTGCCCCTCCCCCGTTCATGCTCTGTCTCTCTCTGTCCCAAAAATAAATAAACGTTGAAAAAAAAAATCATTTAATTTATGTTTTTAATTTACATCCAAGTTAGTTAGCATATAGTGCAACAATGATTTCAGGAGTAGATTCCTTAATACCCCTTACACATTTAGCCCACCCCCCCCCTTTCCACAACCCCTCCAGTAACCCTCAGAGTCTCTTATGTTTTGTCCCTCTCCCTGTTTTTATATTATTCTTGCTTCCCTTCCCTTATGTTCATCTGTTTTATATCTTAAAGTCCTCATAAGAGTTAAGTCATATGATATTTGTCTTTCTCTGACTAATTTTGCTTAGCATAATACCCTCTAGTTCCATCCACGTAGTTGCAAATGGCAAGATTTCATTCCTTTTGATTGCCAAGTAGTATTCCATTATGTGTGTGTGTGTGTGTGTATATATATGTGCATATGTATACATATGTGCGTATATACGTGTGTACATATATATGTATGTACATATATATGTATGTACATATATATATGTACATATATATGTATGTACATATATATATGTATACATACACACACCACATCTTTATGTGTTCATCTATAGATGGACATTTGGTCTCTTTCCAAACTTTGGCTATTGTTAACAGTACTGCTGTAAACATTGGGGTAGGCACCCCCAAAAGTATTTTTTTTCAATTTTTTATGTTTATTTACTTACTTTGAGAGAGACAGAGATAGTACAAGCGGGAGAGGGGCAAAGAGAGAGGGAGAGAGAAACCCAAGCAGGCTCCATGCTGTCAGTTTAGAGCCTGATGTGGGGCTCGAACTCATGAAACGTGAGATAATGACCTGAGCTGAAACTGAGAGTTGGATGCTCAATTGACTGAGCCACCCAGGTGTCCCGGCACCCCCAAAATTCTTAAACATAGGAACAATTTAGGAAATTCTTGTCTCTTTAGAATGCTTTTTCCATATTACAACCTCTAGAAATTTGATGCTAATAGTCACAGAAGGCAAAGCAATAAAGTAGACTGAAGTTAGGGAGATAAATACAAAGCTACAAATAAATGAACACAGAAATGTAAATCTTCTAAGACATATAATAATCCAATGAGGTGGAAAGTTTCATTTTTATGTATTAGTTGTCATTGGTACTCTTTACTATGTTTACAAATATATTTAGCTCCCTCTGATCTCATTTGTAATTGTGAAATATCCTTGTTCAGTTTGTTTTCAAACTGTGAGCTTTTAGTGCTCACTCTGGCAGCACATATACAAACTGTGAGCTATTAGAAATTATTTTTCTATTTACATTATAATGAGAGGAACTGAAAAATAGGTGAGCACATTTCCTAGCTAACACTGGCTGTTACTCCACAAATTGTAGGCCTGTCTCCCTTCTTGCAGAGATCAGGATTTCCTCGTCTAAGAGTTCTTCAAGAACAAGTGGTGTATTGGCCAATGGCCTTTTCTCAAAACAGGTTCTCTGACTTAGGCCTTTTTGCATTCTACTTAGGAAGAATACACAAATAAAATCACCAAATCAAAGGACCTCTTTAGGTTTTATAAACTTGGTCAACTCAGTCTTTTCGTACATCACTTTTCTCATCTATAAATAGTGTTTGTATCTCAAGGCCCATCTTGGTCTAAGAAATGGTAAATAATATATCATTTATAGCTTTTTACATGACTTAGTAACTTTGGGGGTTCTGCTCTGAATGCTTTGATACAGTACATCACTAAAGAATAACTTACTGGGCTGTAGCATTTTCTGTAAGTGATACATATTAAATTGATTAAATAGTAACCTCTAATTATTCTCCATATATTTCACAAAGTAGCATATTGGGACATTATGTGTAAAGAAGTCATACTGGGGCATTATTTTTATGTCACATATTTTAAAAATCCAAATTATTTGGGGGTGCCTGTGTGGCTCAGTCATTGAACATCCAAGTCTTGATTTCACCTCAGGTCATGATCCCAGGATTTTGAGATCAAACCCTGAGTCAGACTCCGTGCAGAGTGTGAAGCCTGCTTAGGATTCTCTGTCCCACTCTCTCTCTGCCTCTCGCCCTCTAAAAGAATTCCAAATTATTTTGACCTCATACATATCATCCTCTATTGTGTCTAACATCCTCTTTGTATCTGTTTTAACAACTTTCTTTATCTGCATCCTTTGTCTTCGCCAATTACCCTGTTTTTTAAAACTCCTTTTTTAAAAAAAATTTAATGTTGATTTATTTTTTTTTTTATTTTTTTTTTTTAATTTTTTTTTTTTTCAACGTTTATTTATTTTTGGGACAGAGAGAGACAGAGCATGAACGGGGGAGGGGCAGAGAGAGAGGGAGACACAGAATCGGAAACAGGCTCCAGGCTCCGAGCCATCAGCCCAGAGCCCGACGCGGGGCTCGAACTCGCGGACCGCGAGATCGTGACCTGGCTGAAGTCGGACGCTTAACCGACTGCGCCACCCAGGCGCCCCGATTTATTTTTTTTTAAATTTTTTTTAACATTTATTTATTTTTGAGACAGAGAAAGACAGAGCATGAGCAGGGGAGGGTCAGAGAGAGGGAGACACAGAATCCGAAACAGGCTCCAGGCTCTGAGCTGTCAGCCCAGAGCCCGACGCGGGGCTTGAACTCACAGACTGCGAGATCATGACCTGAGCCGAAGTCAGACGCCCAACTGACTGAGCCACCCAGGCGCCCCAATGTTGATTTATTTTTGAGAGAGAGAGAGACAGAGCACGAGCAGGGGGGGAGAGAGAGAGGGAGACAAAGAATCGGAAGCAGGCTGCAAGCTGTCAGCACAGAGCCTGATGTGGGGTCTTGAACCCATGAACCATGAGATCATGGCCTGAGCCGAAGTTGGACGCTTAACTGACAGACACCCAGGCACCCCATTGTTTAGCTATTTTATAGTTTTATTGTTGTTATATTATACTTTGATTTCTTTTTTTAAAAATTTATTTATTTAAATTCAAGTTAGTTAACATACAGTATAGTATTGGTTACAGGAGTAGAACCCAGTGACTCATCACTTGCATATAATACCCAGTGCTTATCCCAACAAGTGCCCTCCATAATGCCCATCACCCATTTAGCCCATTCCCCACCCAATAGCCCTCCAGCAACCTTCAGTTTGTTCTGTATTTAAGAGTCTCTTACTGTTTGCCTCCCTCTATGTTTTTATCTTATTTATCCTTCTCTTCCCCTATGTTCATTTGTTTTGTTTCTTAAATTCCACATATGAGTGAAGTCATATATTTGTCTTTCTCTGACTGACTTGGCTTAGCATAACATATTCTAGTTCCATCCACATGTTGCTAATGGCAAGATTTTGTTCTTTTTGACCTCTGAGTAATATTCCATTTGTGTGTGTGTGTGTGTGTGTGTGTGTGTGTGTGTGTGTATACATATCTATATATACCACATCTTTTTTTTTCCATTCATCAGTTGATGGACATTTGGGCTCTTTCCATAATTTGGCTGTTGTTGGGGTGCATGTGCCCCTTCAAATCAGCGTTTTTGTATCCTTTGGAAAAATAGCTATTAGTGCAATTGCTGGGTTGTAGGGTAGTTCTATTTTTAATTTTTTGAGGAACCCCCGTACTGTTTTCCAGAGTGACCGCACCAGTTTGCATTCCCACCAACAGTGCAAAAGGGTTCCTCTTTCTCTGCATCCTTGCCAACATCTGTTGTTGCCTGAGTTGTTAATTTTAGTCATTCTGACAGGTGTGAGGTCGTATCTCATTGTGGTTTTGATTTGTATTTTGCTGATGATAAGCGATGTTGAGCATCTTTTCATGTGTCTGAGGTGTCTAGAAACATGTCTATTCATGTCTTCTGCCCATTTCTTCCCTGGGTCAATTATCCCATTCTTACAAGTTTCATACCCAGCACTCTACAATCCTGATTTTCATGACTGATTACCTTATGCTGCCAAACAACTGATCATATTGATGTTTTTGCCTTATCATATCAATGCCCTTATCTTTTCTGACCTTTATTAGACATTCATTGTAGATGATATGATCTTTTCCCCCACTGAAGACATGGGATTCAAAGCTGGAGGGATTAGTTTAGGAAGAAGAAAAAGTAATGGTGTACAAACAATAATTAGGAGCAAGGAGGACACATTAACATATCCTTGTACCGCCAGACAGGGTAGTACGGGAAACATGTTCAATTCAAGAGCGGAAGAAAATTCCACGGGCAATCAGGGAATACCCATGTTTCAGTTTATACAAGGTGCTGAATTGAATATCTGAGACGTGGTTAATGATACAGGGCAAGTTCAAGTTGACATAGTTTAGATAAGGGAATACATCCATTGGAAAATTTCTGATGGGTCATTTAGAAATCCATGCTTTAATTTCTCAACCTATAAAATGGAAATTACACTTGCTTACATCTTTCTTCATGGGCTTATTGCTGGGTGTGTGTGAGAAATACTCCATCTAAATATATTTGTAAATGTTAAAGCAATAGACACTTATAGGCATTATTACTAATACTTGTTTTTATATTCATTTAATTCATCTAAGCTAAAGATCATTTTTTTTCAATTTTTGAACTCTGTAAGCCAGAAGGTATGCGTGTGTGTGCGCGTGTGTGTGTATGTGGTAATTTGCTACTGATATATGTTTGCTAAATCATTATTTTTCAAGTGAAAAAGATTTACTTATTTTTGAAAAGAAATTTTTGAAAATAAAAATAAAAATGATGAGAAGGACAAAAAGGACAGTCTTAACACTGAATGTATTAGCTTCATGAAAAATTCCCTTACATTTTCATATTTCTCCTCCTTCATCTCAGACCAGTGAAACCTTCATCATGGAACATAAGACCAAAGATGATTGTTTAGGAGCTACCACTTCAGATGCTGCCTTTAAGACTTATAAAATTTTTATTGCTTCAGATAGTAGTATCACAGAAGATGATTTTGTAGATTCAGAGAACATTGAAACATTAAAAAGTGACTTTAGTCATGACCTCTGAAATGCCACAAGCAGTGAACTTTGAATGCAACCCTCTTGTCAAATTACCATTTTAAATACTAGTTTATTTGACCATTCGAAGTGTGAAAATACTCAGAGAATTAACACATATCCTTCTGCCTCTGTAGTAAATAATAAAAAGAGGAAATCTTCTCAGATTCTAGCTGAATCTGTTTACATTTGGCTCTGCCTCTGTATGCACTTCCAGAAGAACAGGACTATATCTCAGTCTTCTGTGCTTTTCACAATAACAACTAGGGCATTTTTCTTTTTTCTCCTTATCAAAAAATGCACCTATAAGTGTTTTGGAGGCCAAAATGCGTCTAGGATCAAGTGTAGCTCGTTTAAAATTATGTAGTGAACTGATTCATGGCTCTCAAATAAACCCACATCCTAATCCCTAGAATCTGTGAATGTTACCTTATATGGCAGCGAAGTATTTGTAGATATGATTACATTAAGGATTTTGAGATGAGGAATGTCTTGGATTATCCAGGTGGGCCCTTTGTAATCGTAACTGTCCTCATAAGAGGCAAGCAAGAGTCAGAGGAAGAAGGGGATGCAGTGAGGCAAGCAGTGATTGGAAGGATGCATTTTGAAGACAGAGGAAGAGGCAAGGAGCCAAGGAACACAGGTGGATACTGAGAGAGGAAATAGACAAGGAAGATTCTCCCTCAAGGCCTTCTAGAGGACCTCGTCCTGCCAGCACTGACCTTAGCTCAGTGAAAATCATTTTAGACTTCTGACTTCCAGAACCATAAAACAATAAACTACATTGTTTTAAATCACTAAGTTTGTGGTGGTTTGTTATCATAGCAATAGAAAACTGATGCAGGTAGTAAGCAATATACAAACTGTTTCAAAGTGAAAACCTAAGATACTTGTAAATGATGCTATTTGAATTTGTTCTTTTTCACATACTGACTATCAGAGAATATTTAAAAGCCAGTTTGGCCCACAGAGCCATAGCTCAGGGACTGACAAGGGTTGTTCTCTTGTTTGCTTTCTTGATTAATTTTTCCTTTTTCATTTCTGGGGGACATTGTATTCAAGTAATGGCTTAAATGTATAAAATATGCTTAAATCTTTATTTAAAATGTATTTATCTATAACAGGCCTACCACTTAGTTCACAGCTAGCTGTTACTGGTTTTGTTTTTGTTCCTTTTGCATTTCAAATGACAAGTGAGATTATCATGTTGATCAGCTGAGATAACTCTTCCATGAATACTCTAATAGACCTATCAGAAATATTTAAACTATATTTTTCTATAATCGTATCTTTCAGTTCTGTTCCTACTTGTTAAGATTTATTTTTTATCATGAGTAAATGTTGGTTTTATCAAGTGCTTTCTAGCATATTTTAAAATCCTAGTTCATTGGGGTGCCTGGGGGGCTGGGTTGAGCATTCGACTTCGGCTCAGGTCATGATCTCCTGGTTCTTGAGTTCAGGCTCCACATGGGAATCACTGCTGTCAGCCTATCAGTGCAGAGCCGGCTTTTGATCCTTTGTCCCCTCTCTGTGCCCCTCATCTTCTCTCAGTCTCTCAAAGAATAAAAAATCAGAAATCAACAAAAGCCTATTTATTTATTTATTTATTTATTTATTTATTTATTTATACATATTTACTTTTGAGAAAGAAAGAGGGAAAGAGATAGAGGGGGGAAAGGGGCACAGAGAAAGGGGGAGACAGAGCAGGTTCCGTGCTGTTAGCACAGATCCCAGGAGTTATGAGATCATGACTTGAGCCAAAATCAGGAGTCAGACTCTTAACTGACTGAGCCACCCAGGTGCCCCATAACATCCTGGTTTGTCTTTTAGAATCCATTAAGATAGTTAAAAATATATACGTGTGTGTATGTTATAATTACATATATATATATTCATATTCTTAAAAATACATTTACATTATTACAACAAACCCCAGTTGGTTGTGATTTATCTGTACATTACTTAATTTAACTCATGATTTACTTAAGATATTTTGTATCAATATTCATAAATAAGAGTTATAATTTTCCTTTATTAAACTGTGTTTGCCTGGGATTGGTATCAGTTTATAGCAGCCTCATTAAATACATTTGAATGTATTTTCTATTTTTATATGCCTTAGTAAGGGTTTTATAAAATAGACATTATCTGTTCCATGAGGGTTTGAAAAATTTAATTTTAAAACCTATGGATATAGAGTGTGTTTCACAAATGATGTGTATAGATGTATACATAGATGTGTGTATGTATATCTATATCTATATCTATATCTATATCTATATCTATATCTATACCTATACCTATACCTATACCTATACCTATATCTATATGGAAGAGAGAGAGAAAATATTGGTAGGTAAGTAGAAAAGGAGATTAATTACTACTGCAGTGATTGGCAAAATACAGCTTATTAGACATATCTGACCTGTAATCTATTTTTGTAAATAAAGTTTTATTGGTTATTGCCATACACATTGATTTACATGTTGTCTATGACTATTTTCCTACTACAGTGGCAGCTTTGAGTAGGTATAACAGAGACCATAAGGCCCACAATATTCTGAAAATATTTACTGTCTGCCATTTTACAGAAAAAGTTGATTCATTCCTGGATTATAGAATCGATATATTTCAGTATTGTATGTTTGTTCAACATTTCTATTTAGTATTGAGTCAACTTGACAATGTATATATTGTCTTGACAATTTTTCATACATCTGATTTTTTAATAAATACTTAATGAGTCTTTTCTAAGCACCAGATACTTTTCTAGACAGTGTAGGTATAACAATGGAGAAAGCAAACAAAGTACCCTTCCCTTGTTGACTTTTTATTCTAGAGTAGAGACAATTAAAATATACTAATAAATGAATGTAGTAGCTTCAGGTAATGATCAATGTTAGTAAGAGCACAATGGGAAGGCATAAAATGATACTTTTGATAATGAAGTAGGAAAGGTCTCTTTGAGGAAGTTACATCTGAATAAACATGAAATAAAAGGAGTAAGTCTTTTGACTATCTTTGGGGAGAACAGTACAGGGAGAGGAAACTTCAAATACAGAGCTCCTAATTTGGAAACATACTTGTATTTATTGTACTGGAGAAACAGCAAGGAAATCAGTGTGGCTGGAACAGAATGACTGAGATGTAGAATGTTAGAAGATGAAGTCAGAGAGTGACCAATGTGCCAATGTCAAGATTCATTTGTCTATGAATGATGGGATGCTATTGGTATGTTTTGAGCAGAGTTGTGACATAACATGAAATTCATTTTTAAAAGAACAATACTGACCTTGTGTGGAGAACAAACCTTTGAAGGAAGCAAGGAGACCACATAGGAGGTTATTGTCTAGAATTGTCCTCAATGGAGAAGATGGTGGTTGGACCAAGGTATTAACAATGAAAAAGTTACATAAATATTCATTTGAGGTATATCTCAAAAATGAGATTTACTCATGGAAAATATGTGGATTATGAAATAGAGTGAGAAAAGATCATGACAACATTTTTGTCCTGAAAAACTGAGTGATATAAATTTTTGTTAATGTTTATTTATTTTTGAGAGAGAGGCAGAGTGCTGTGAGCAGGGGAGGGGCAGAGAGAGACAGACCCACACTCCGAAGCAGGCTCTAGGCTCTGAGCTGTTAGCACAGAGCCTGATGCGGGGCTCGAACTCATGAACCATGAGATCATGACCTGAGCTGAATGAAGTCAGACACTTAACCCACTGAGCCACCCAGGCACCTCAAAACTGGGTGATTTTAATGACATTTGTTGCAATAGAGAATACTAAAAAAGAAACACATTGAAGATTGGGGGAATTATGGATTTTGTTTGAATATGTGGACTTTTTGATGGTTATTTAATGTCTAAGTGAAGGCATGTAGTAGACACTAAAGAAGGTCTGGGGCCCAGGTATTAGTCTGGGCTGGAGATAGTCATGAGATTTATTAGGTTATATTTTTATTTAGGTTACATTACCTTACATTTAGGTTACATTTATTAGGTTATACATTGTACTTAAAGTCAACAGACTGGATATGGTCATCTATAGAGGGTAGGTAAGAAGCCAACCCAGGATTCTAGAGTATTCCAACACCTAGAGGTCAGGAAGAAGAGAAAGGAACAATTAAAAGATAATTGAGAAAGAGTGAGTTAAGAGAAATAGAAAATAAATAGAAATCTGTCTTGGAAGCAAAGGAAAGAAATAATTTCAAAAGGGAAATCGTGTTTGACTATGTCATATACTCTCAAGACACTTTCTAGGTGAGGATTGAAAATGACCATTGGATTTGGCAGCTTGGAGATCATTGTTGTCTATGATAACAACATTTTGTGGCATGAAATGGACACCATACTGTTAAAGAAGGATCAAGAAAAATGCTAGGTGAAGAAATGTAGGCAGTACATTTTCTTATAATTTTAAAGCTTCAGTCATATATGGACCTGTTTCCTTATTTTTAAAACATAAGTTTGTTCAATTTTTCTTTCTTGATTTACCTGTCTTTACATAGGCTATATATGTTGCATTTTCTAAGAACTGGCTTTTGTTTTGGCATGTGTAATTAATGGCATATTTATGTAAAAAAACAAGTTGCTCTCTTCTTTTGTATGATTTTCATTTCACAGACATTTTGGGTAAGGGAGTAGAGGTTGGGATTTTTTATTCCTACAGCAATAGATATTTACGTGTTGACTCTCCTCTTCTACCCACACCTATGCAAATCCATCATGTGAATGACCCATTAGTAAAAATGGATCTTCTACTTACTTGGTTTTGATCTTTTAGACCCGTTTCTTGAAATAATTTATACAACTGGAAGTTTTTAATGATTAAAATTATCATCTGTTTAGATAGATGGGCAATATATCATGGCAGTCTTCTGTAATTATTTAACACAAATTCTTCGCCTGGAGAAGCATGGATTTATTGTGGTTTGTTTATGATATATGAGTTAATTTACATGTGATCAGAAAGATTTCATAATATATCTACACTTTCGATAAAATTCCTTAGTGATTAAGATGATATAATATAAAGTATTTTGAGAAATAAAGTAATTACTACTTTATCTTTTCTGTATGCAATAATAAGAGGTGTTCTTCTTAACCAGTACATCTTTTGATTTAAGTAAAAAAAAAAAAAAAGAATGAATTAAAAACAAGGGAAATAGGAAGATTTCTGATTCTGCCAATGAAGAATTAACTGCTACAGCAACTAAAATTAACTAAGCAGAGTTTATGGTACTTTTTTATAGAAGAAAGAAGAGTTCCATGGCATCAGATCTATGACACTGTTTGGACTGACAGCAGTCCGTCTCCTTATGCTGAAAACCTACACCTTTACTCTGTGCTAGAACATCTGAAAATATATATAGCATAGCTTTTACTTTAACCAAAAAGCATACAATTCCATAATAGTTATGGAAATACTGATAGTTATATCAGTAGTTAACAAACCACATTTGAGACTGGACACTACACCAAATAGATGCAATATCTGTTTCCAGGCATTAGAAAAACAATGCAGGGCTGTATTCCTGAAAGGAAAGGAAACAAATATGGTGAGCCCTATGATTATAAAGTTTACTGCCTGGAATTGTTTCTGGCTGCAGGTGTGAAATGGAGCTCAGTAGTCTTGCTTGATCAGGAGCAGGGATGGGAATTTGGGGCGACCAAGATAGCTAGAATTTGCAGAGCAGAATAAAGGAAAGAAAGGAACTATGCATAGAGCAAACTCAAGAGATTTTTGGATGGACTCCCTTGGGTTCACTTTTTTTTTTCTGAAAACACTGATAGAACTGACTTGCTGAGCAATTTATTTAGCATCCTGTAGAACCCTTGAGTATAGAAAAATTCAATAGAACCGAATCTTTGGAGTTTGTATAGCTTGAATTTATAGCGTGTGAAATTCACATCCATGTATTATAGTTTTGTTACATAAGAGAAAACCATGAAAAGTATCAGGGCATCTTGTGAATGATCACTTAAGAAGAATACCTATTATATTGTCCAATGACATTTTCATTACCTTTGGATAATTTCTTTTAGAATTTGGAATCCCCAGGATCAGTTACTCTCTCTACAAATTGATAGGCTCTTTCTTATCAAATAATAAGAAATATATCCATTTGGCCCTCCCCCCCCCCCCCCCGCTTTTCTTTCTAAAACTGCTTGGATCAGAGGCACTCCTGATATGATATCTGTGGACCCTGACATCCTCAGATTGTATGAGGAAGAGGCAGAAGGGCTCAGTGCAGATTATCTTCTGCTTCAGTATCATTTTATCAGTGGAAATTAACTTTTCATGTAGGATTTTTTTTTAAAACAACTTTTTGTTTCTATTAAAATATTAGGAACCACTCACTTTATGTTCGGCTGTAAGTTGATTAACCCTCTTTTCTTGAGTTTTTGGTGACAGTGGAAGTTGGAAGTAATACAGTCCAAATCAGGATTACATTACATATTCATCCCTTCGTCTCTTTGACTTCTGATTATTTATTTAACATTTGTATGATCCAGTTTTCCCACCGTATAAGAATAATATCTACCTTCTAAAGTTATGATAAGGCACTAATGAGACGATGTGGTTGGCACTTAGCAGTGATGCATTAGCTCTTTGTATAAATTTGGCCAGTGGGTCTCAACTCTGGCTATGGTTTAGGATCATCAGGGGAGCTTGTAAAAGTTAATGCCTGGGTACATTCCTTCATAGATTCTTTTGTAACTGTTCTGAGGAGTAGCCTGGGGAATGGGAGTTTTAAAACTCTCCAGGCAATTTTAATCTCTAGTGAAGTTTAAGAACAACTAAATTAGGAACATTATTTTCAAGAGAAAGAAATTCACTCTGGATCTGTATGTCAAAAAGGAAATTCATTGGAAGCATATGATATGGCTCACAGAGTTGAAATAAAACAGTGGGGTGCTACCTTTGGGTAGTCCTAGTGATCCAGGTGCATGGGCTTAACGACTATTTCTTCAGAGGATTACTCAGCCCTGGGATATTTTTAAAAAAAACATTTGTCACTAAAGTTCAGTGTTTGAGTTTACAAACTCAAGAGAAAGATGGAGACTGTAATTAAACTGGCTTGAGCCATATGCTCGCTCCTTGGCTAGGAAAAAGTAGGATACTCTGGTAGATTCAAAAACCAGAAAGCATAGTGGAAAAGTCATTCCTCCAATGGGAAATGCTTTTAAAAGAAGAAAATGAGACTTGATGCTAGGCAACCAAAATAATGTCAACCAATCAATCAGTACAGACAAACACACACATTACTACTAAGACATAATAACCTCCTATCTTTCTTAAGAGTTTTTAATTCTCTCTCTTTCTCTAATTCATTACTAGTTCATAACTCTTAGGAATAGTCCATATAGCTCCTATGGTACTGCTTTATAAACAGGCACTAATAAATACAGCAGTGAACATCAGGATAGTGGCTCTCTAGGGCCTCAGTGACTGCACAGATTCTGTGCTCTGAGTGCTGTTGTTCTCAGTGCATTCATGATAGATAATCTGGATTATAATCCCCATTTCTATGGCAATTAAGTTTTGATATCCATGATTCACTTCTGTCGGAGTCTGTGTCCAGAAGCGTTAATAAAAGATGGTATGAGTATGATGCTCCAGGAATCTTGGGAGGGTAATATTTTATAGAGGAAGGCACACAGACCATATCAGGTGTGGCAGAGTCCAGGCAATCATGATGTAAACCTCTTGTAGCAGACATTCAAGGCAAATAAACAAATGCCCCCAAAACCAATAATGGTACCCTGATTTATTCAGGTATATAAAAGGGCAGACTTGAAATAAGTTTGTAAATCCTTAAAATATAAAAACACAGTGGTGTCCACTATTTTCATGGCCTGGAGAAAGTGAAGTCATAATACCCTTAGAAATAAAAATGAAATGAAAGCTACAAGGAACTCTAAATGTCTATAAAACATTTCCTTCCTGGGGCGCCTGGGTGGCGCAGTCGGTTAAGCGTCCGACTTCAGCCAGGTCACGATCTCGCGGTCCGTGAGTTCGAGCCCCGCGTCGGGCTCTGGGCTGATGGCTAGGAGCCTGGAGCCTGCTTCCGATTCTGTCTCCCTCTCTCTCTGCCCCTCCCCCGTTCATGCTCTGTCTCTCTCTGTCCCAAAAATAAATAAACGTTAAAAAAAAAACAAAAAACAAAAAACATTTCCTTCCTGACCTTGGCACTATTCGATCAAAAGAAATAAAGAGGAGAGGGGCGCCTGAGTGGCGCAGTCGGTTAAGCGTCCGACTTCATCCAGGTCACGATCTCGCGGTCCGTGGGTTCGAGCCCCGCGTCAGGCTCTGGGCTGATGGCTCAGAGCCTGGAGCCTGTTTCCGATTCTGTGTCTCCCTCTCTCTCTGCCCCTCCCCCGTTCATGCTCTGTCTCTCTCTGTCCCACAAATAAAATAAAAACGTTGAAAAAAAAATTAAAAAAAAAAAGAAATAAAGAGGAGAAAATTAAAATCTGACTGCAAAATCAATTTGAGTAAATCTTTTATGCATATCATGCTGTGGTTATCTTACACCAATAATAATATAGCTAGTAATTAAGCCAGGTAATATTTTCATCTTTCATACAGTGTGATAATTAAGCATTTGTAATTTAACAACATGCAGGTAGTCTTTTGTAATATGGTAAATAGATGTTGTTTTGCATGAGAATAAATTAAATAATATCAGTTTTATTACCCTAGATTTTATTTCACAGATATTCTTTTCAAAGATAAAAATCATATAAATTAGGAATAATTTGAATAGATATATATATTCAGAATAACAGAGAGTTAATAACTAGTCATATTGGAATAATGTTATTTTGTATCAGGACAGATTAAAGTTAAGAAACCAGAAAGCATGGGGTGGGGAATATTATAGTCAGGAGAAAGTTGGCTCTGATTCAAATTTGAGGCCAACTCAATAAATAATTCTCTTGTGTTGTTCAAGCCATACATGAACATGCTCACACATAACTTTGTAATAGGTCATGTGAGACATGAAGTCCATTGGGGTTTTCAAATAAAAGAATTTGTTCCCATAATCAGAAGTCCACTTTCTTGTTCTGAGACATAAGCATATATGTTAGCTTCCTGAATTTCTTTTTCAAAACTGGAGTATGTGTGTATATATTTTCCATAAACAAAAAAAACTTAAAAAAGCAATTTGTGTTCTTTTTTTTTTTTTTTTTAACGTTTATTTATTTTTGAGACAGAGAGAGACAGAGCATGAACGGGGAAGGGGCAGAGAGAGAGGGAGACACAGAATCGGAAGCAGGCTCCAGGCTCTGAGCCATCAGCCGAGAGCCTGACGCGGGGCTCGAACTCACAGACCGCGAGATCGTGACCTGAGCTGAAGTCGGACGCTTAACCGACTGAGCCACCCAGGTGCCCCAAAAAAGCAATTTGTGTTCTAACTGAAATGGCATCCACTCTGTATATTAATTTTAGGAGATTTTACATTCAGTAATTTGTTTTTAAGTCCAAACAAAAAATATTTTGAGTGTCAGATACTATGTTAATCACGGGGGAAGAAAAGAAGACTAAAATTCAATGTCTTCTTTCCTCTGCTCATGTTAAATACAGTTAAGCTATAGCACAAGGGATATTGAAATAAGCCTGTTGTTGGACAGGAAAGACAGCATAGAGAAGATGAGACTTTCCATTGATCGAAGATTAGCAGATTTTTTCTGTGAAGAGTCAGATAGTAAAAACATTTTAATCATTGCAGGCTATGTGGTTTTGGTCTCAACACCCAACTCTGCTTCATAGTGGTCTGTTATCAACAATACAAAAACAAATGGGCAACACTGAGTTCTAGCAAAATTGTGTTTATCGAACTGCGGATGGGGTGACAGGGATAGATTGGGCTCACTGGCCATGCTTTGCTGATCCCTGATCTTGGTCTTGATCTTGAAGAACCAGATGGAATTAAACAGCTGGAGAAAAATATAAATATATCAGGTAGAAGAAATAGAAGAGTCAAAGCATAAAGTGGTATGATGTGTTCTGGGAATGGTGGAGAGGCATTGAGTGCCTACTTCCATGTTATGTAGCTGGAGGGTAAATTAATAGATTGCCCCATTCATTCAATACAACAGCTATTCTTACTGATGAGACAGAAGTCCATATTAAGTCGTGAAACCAGGATTCAAAGAGTCAAATGTAGGCTTGACTTCAGAATCTTGCTATTTGCACCATAGTCTGCTTCTTTGGTCCGAAGAATACTAAGTACTGGGGTGCCTGGGTGGCTCAGTTGGTTAAGCGTCTGACTTTGGCTCAGGTCACCATCTCATGGTTCGTGAGTTCAAGCCCCACATCAGGCTCTTCACTAACAGCGTGGAACATGCTTGGGATTCTCTCTCTCTCTCTGCCCCTCCCTGACTCACACTTCCTCTCTCTCAAAATAAATAAATGAACTTTTTAAAAGAAGTTTAAATACTAAATACTTAATAATTGCAAGTTATGCCTTTTATATGGGAATCATATTTGGTGGATCCACAAGTAATTAGCATGTATGATAAGCTCCACTTGCTTAGAATGCTGGGGAAGAAATAAATAAATTTATCTGTGATTGCATAGTTAGTTCCATGTAATTAATCTTCCTGGAAATACCAGCTAATTATGAATTAAAGGTTGCCAAACAGACTGAATTTGAAATAGAGTCACTTTTTAATTTTTTGTTATTGTTGTTGTTGTTCAACATTGTAGTGGCCATTCTGCTTTCCTTCACATATCGTTGGCTATAAGTGGAAATGAATCTATTTCCTTTAACACTTCCCCACTGCAAGGCCATACGAGCATATGTTCTCATGAGAGTCTCCATTAATTATAAGAGAAACCGTGAATCACCCTCTGTGCTTCTTCTAGAGAAGTAAAAGCTATCAATCATTTTTGCCTGTTGCCTTGAGAAAATCAGTGATGTGGTATTTAGGCTAAATGATGGGAACATTATTAGGCCTCTGTATTAAAAATAAATAGGCGAGATCACCAACAGGGGCTTTCAAATTGCAGGCAGTGTAAACATACAAAATGGGATAAAGTAATGACTTCTAAACATGTGTCATTCATATGTTTAAACATTTCATAAGATCAGTTAGCCATGTCAAAAGTGAAATCTGGAGCTGGTTATACTTCATTAGATCCATTAGCTGTGATGGCAACATCTTAATATAAATTAGTCTCTTATGAGTTCTCAAGAAGAGAATTAAACACTTTTCATAAAAGATAAAAAAGAAGAAAAATAATAGACTGCATGGTTTCCAGTCTTGTGATCATTAATGAGCCACATATCTTTTGTGCTGCGAAATCACCTCTAATTAGTCTGAATGTTACAAGAAGTATACTCCTTACCACTGATCTTTCTCCATGTAAAAAGCCTCCTCTCTACACAAAAATAGAGCTACAAAGAACTTGAAGATTAGTACATTCTACACCTTCATTTTTCAGAGATGGAAATTGAGGGACCAAGAAGTGCTCATGTGGTTGGTTAACAGCAGAGAAAAAATTACCTGAGTCCTAATTTAGTACCCTTTATACTCCAACATACTTCTTTGCTCCTCTTTCTTGAAGGGTATTTTGAACTTGGATGTACACTGTTCTAGCATGTAAGTATGATGTCATAGCAATGTTAATGTCTTTCTCAATTTTATAATTTATTTTTACCAATTTAACCTACTTTAATTTAGTCTTAATATGTGCAATTCGCTCTTTTCCCTCCTAGAGACATTATAGTCCCAAATCTAGAAATCAGATACTATTCCCTTGATCTCAAGAGTCACTGCTTTATATGATCAAATTGGATATGGGATGGGCATCACTCACAGGTGTTTTAACTTTGCGTCAGTGTTTTAACTTTGACATTTTAACTTGGTACCTAATCATGTCTAGATATGTCAATCATTTGAGTCTACCGCCTAAATCAAATACGTACAATGATCTATGTTCCTTGCCTGGTGAGCGACCTCCAGTTGGCTGCTGAAATGAATTTATACTTTAAAAATTCATAAGCTACTTAGACCTACCTTTTTAGTTTTTTTTCCCTTTACTGCTTCTCTCCCTCACCAACAAATACTCACTCTTCTTTTCCTATCTTTGTTCAAGCTGATTTCTCAATTTGTATTCTTCTCCTTAACCTCTTCTCTACATATTTTGCATGGCTCAGCAATAAAAAACTTCCTTGTCTGAGCAACCAGTGATGATCTCCCCTAGATTGCCCCTTCAAAACCACACATTATGATGTGTCCAGAATTTGTTCAATGTGATATTAGTACTGGAATTCTCCTAGTAACTCTAGCTGATTAAGCTCTTGAATAATACAGATTTTGGGTATCAGAATCATAAGGGGCATTATGAGAATGTTCCTTCAACACAGTGTCCCTGTTTGGCTCTAAGTTACAGAAGAAAACTTATGTGGAAAGTTTTTAGGATTGCTAATATTACAACAGAGTTTGTATACTCTAATTGCAGTATTGCAGTATATTATAAATAGTCTTTTTTTCTATTTTATCCCTTCTTTGTCCACATTTATAATATGAACCAAATTACAAGCAGAACAAAAGAAAGGGTTTTCTGTTATTTTATCTTCCAGGATTATATCCAAAAGGATTGTTGGCACTTCGACTAGATTTCCTAAAATCAATAGTAAGCAGAGTTAGAGATGCCTGGACATTTTCTCTCTCCTTCTGTAGACTTATCCAGTGACTGACCACTCTGGTAATACAATGTTGAATGGGACAACCATGTGACGGCAGGTGCTCTAGTACCACATTGGTCCATCATAGGACCAGTCTGCATCCTTACTGCAGGGACACTGCTTGAAGTGGCTACCATGTTTGGCATCTGTTCCATTGCCAGGGTGTTCCCTACTTTCTCTTTAACACATCACTTGTCTCACTGTCCACTTTAAGGAAACTAATCTGAAGTACTCCCTTTCTAAATAGAAGTAAGGCACATATTTTTTCAGGATTTATGAAGACATAGCCATATTGTGCTAGCAGTTATTACCTCAAGAGCCCATGGGAAAGGTTGGAAATTCATTGGATGTGAAATTTATTTGAAGTAAATTTGTAGGGACCAAGCACACTATGGAATTTCCCTTTCTCCATGGAGATCTCCATCTCCATCTCCAGATGAACATACTTCCCATCTCCAAAGCAGGGAAAAGGATCGCAAAAGAACTCCTTACAGAGATTGGGAGGGGACTTCTCACAAGAGGAGACTTAGACATCTTACCATAAATGATGGAAGTTTTCTGAATTACAGGGTCTCTGTGTTTCCTGAACACAGATTTGAAATAGTTCTTGACACATTTTGGTCTGGATGTAAATTTGGGGACAAAGATGCTGGTTAGTGTGTGACTCTACTCTGGGGAAGTTTTGGTGGAAGGAGTCTGTCTGGAGATCTTCTGATGCCAGGTGTTGGATAAAGCCCACCCTTACACTAATTGGTAGGGCCAGGGTATGTAAGTATTCCCAGTGCCAAAGTGGGCATGACAAAAAGTAGCCGACTTTGAGTCATCTGGAAAGGACCTCATGGAAGATGACTTCTGGCTGTGTTCACTCAGGTGCACAGCTGGGAGGCAGTAGTCAAGGAGAAGTTGTAAGACATGTGTGGGGATTTCTACTGACCATGTCAGTTGAATGGTACAAAGAACATACTTCCTAGTGGGGAAGGGGGAAGTCCCACAGGAATGCTTCAAAGTGATTTTATTTGGCATGACAGGGGGCATGGGATAGCTAAAAACAACAACAACAACAAAACAAAACAAACCAAAACCTATAATGAGTGGGTGGCATTTAAAGAAAACTTTGCTAGGTAAGTAAAATTTTACCTTTAACTCTATTTTCCTGCCCCCAAATTGGAAACACTAGCAGAACAAAAGGAAGTTGGGTAAGGGAGAGAGAAAGAATGGACCATACCTCACCTTCCCCACTTTGGTCAGACATGAGCTTGTAGGGTAGGGAAAAGGTTAGAATTGAATGAAAGAGTAAAAATAATATTATTTTACTAATTTAAAATAAGAGTTATAATGCCTGAGCACCCTGGTACTTTTGTCCCTAGAAGGCTAACAACCCCACCCAAATTATTGTCTAGTAATGAGCAAAAGGATTTATGACAAAGTACAGTTGAAGGCAGAGATGAAAAAATATTGGGTTGTTATCTGATCCTTCCTGATCATATTGACCTCTTTCACAAGACATTTGCAGTCTCTAATATCAGTTGTTTTTTTCCAGAGTATCCAGGGCAAAAACCAACAATAAATGGAATTCTGTTTTTACTTTTGGAGACCATGTAATCTAAATGTAGAAAACATTATGAGAGGGAAGTTATTAGGGAAAAGAGCAGTTTAAAGTTACCTGTAGGGCACTGGTATTAAAGAGGGTGGAGAGAGTCTCCTGTCCTAGTCCTTTGCATGGTCATTGAGTTATCTTCTGACTCCACCTAGCTGAAGAGGAGAGTCTTTGTAAGACAGAAAGCTGATTAAAGCTGCAGTTGTTTGTTTAATTGTTTTATTTCCTCTTTCTAAGTTGTAAGAAACCTGAAATGTATAATATAGCTTGTCTTTTATAGAGCAAGTCCTCAACAAATACATGTTGGGTTGAGTTGAAAACCAGCACCTTGGCTAAGATTTGGAATCCAGTCTCAGATGAGATGTGCTTCGTTAACTACTGATATAACTATCAGTATTGCCATAACTGTTATGGAATTGTATGCTTTTTGGTTAAACTAAAAGCTGTGCATATATATTTTCAGATGTTCCAGCACAGCGTTAAAGGTGTAGGTTTTCAGCATAAGGAGATGGACTGCTGTCAGTCCAAACAGTCTGATGCCATGAAACTCATCTTGTTTCTATAAAAAACTACCATAAATGTTGTGTGGTTAATTTTGGACTTGTGAGTCAGAACAACCATAGTCCAAAGATGAGTAGAAGCTATTGCTAATAATTTTTAAATATATATCTGCAACTCTAGCTAGTAAAAAATAGAATAATTTACTTTGTAGTTGCAGTGTGCTGTTATCATACCAAGACTTGACATGTATAATCTGACCGAATATTCAAGATAGGAATAGAATAACACTGAGACTTAATGCCACAAAACCTAAGGATTAGACAGAGGTCAGTTGTTGCTTCCTCCTTTATTGCAGTTCTGCACTTCCCAGCTTGCTACACAATTTCCCCACTCAGTTCACGCACTGCACCTGCTCTTACAATTTTGTTAAACACCTCGTTCCTGTGGTCATTTGCTTTTTTATAATGCTCTACCTAAGAGCAGAGGGTGTTTACTGGAAGAAATTTTCCAGTACAGCCAGTAGTTATGTTCGGCCCCGCTCTCTAACATAAAGGAACATGCATATAGCTCTAGCCCTGCCCCAAGTGACAGCATGGGTCATTGCCCTTCTGAGAGCATGAAACACTGTTGCCACATCATAAGTAACCTGCCACAGGTCTCCGGGTTCTCTTATCTGCCAAGTAGCAGTACAGCTACAAGAGATCTTGTTTCCTTTCTCATCATTCTGTGTATTTCTTGGGAATTCCTTATGGGTGCAAACATGTGCACACACCGTGTTTTTCATATTCCCTTAGTTATACTTTGTTTTCTTTCACGCCCTATGTATTGATCTATTAATTTGTCCTATAATCAAAAGCTCCTCTTCCCTTTCTTACAGTGTAAAAATAAGGTCAAGTCCCCATTTAATCTTCTTTCTGCTATATTGTTCCTCCCCACATCCCACTTGGTGCTCAGCCAGAGGTGCTCTCTAAGCAAAATAACCTGGATGACTTGTGGAATCATTCTAAGGTTGTGTTTTAGGGTTTTTATCCAAGCCCTTGATATAGGCTCAAGCATTTGCCTTTATGGACCTATTTCTCTTCTATCTTTGCTGTCATGTATCTGAACTCTGTCAATTATTTCTCTTCTGCATTTCAAGTCAATTTCCATATAATTTCCAGAATAAGCAACATTTATTTTAAGAAGGGAAAATCCTCAATGAATTGCATAATTATCTTCCCCCTTGAGTGGTAGTTGTTTCTAAGCATGTCAACATAGCAATAGTAAGGAAGAGGCTAAAATAACAAAATTATAATCAGTAACTAAACTTGAATGCCAGAAACATCACCATTCTGAGACTTCTACATCAACACATTTGTGTATTTGGTATCTAAATTGTGCTGATGAAAACAGACAGTTCCATTTGTTCATTGCACAAATCTGAAGCCAGAAAGATTTGGTTACTGCCATTACATATGTCAGGAATACTGATCTATTATGGAGGAAGACTGATTTTTTTAAGTTTATTTATTTTGAGAGAGAGAGAATGTATATGCATGAGAAGGGGAGGGGAAGAAAAGAGAGAGAGAGAGAGAGAGAGAGAGAGAGAGAGAGAGAAAATCCCATGGAGACTCCGAGCTGTTAGCCCGATGGGGACTTGATCCCACAGACCTCGAGATCATTACCTGAGTCAAAATTAAGAATTGGATCAACAGACTGAACCACCCATGCATCCCAAGACTGATGATTTTTTTTTTTTTTTTAAATCAAGCTCTGGAAGATTTCCTTAACCTGAGGCTTTGGAACAACTCTAAACACTTACAGTGATATCTTGTTAATCTTTTACAGCATTGATTATATTTGCCTTTTGGAATTAAATAAAATTATTTGTTTTGCAAAAGGTCAGATGAATAGGTTTTCAATATCATCAGTTTTTTTGAATTCACCCTTTCATTCTGCAAACATTTACTGAATACATACCAAGGCTTAGACATGAGGATACAAATTGAGCAGGAAAGTAAAAGTCCTTGCCAACAGGGAGCTTAGTTTCTGGTGGATAAGAAAGATGTTAAATAAGTAATTGCATCAAAATTTAGTTTATGGTGTGGTAGGTATAAGTTATCTAGAAGTAGTTTTTTATTTAAGGTGCCCAGTCATTAAATGCTATAAAATAGTTAAATACAACATATGAAGGGTACCATACTTTTTCTATCTGCCTGCAATGAGCTAGATGCTTCCTTTTTGCCAAGTTTTGACTTTAATATCATATTTTCAAAGGAAATCTTCCCTGTAAAAATGTCATCACCTTGTCATGTTATCCCTTCACTGTATTTTAATTCTCCGCCTTTCTTTCTTTCTTTCTTTCTTTCTTTCTTTCTTTCTTTCTTTCTTTCTTTCTTTCCTTTCCTTTCCTTTCCTTTCCTTTCCTTTCCTTTCCCTTCCCTTCCCTTCCCTTCCCTTCCCTTCCCTTCCCTTCCCTTCCCTTCCCTTCCCTTCCCTTCCCTTCCCTTCCCTTCCCTTCCCTTCCCTTCCCTTGCCTCTGCCTCTGCCTCTGCCTCTGCCTCTGCCTCTGCCTCTGCCTCTGCCTCTGCCTCTGCCTCTGCCTCTGCCTCTGCCTCTGCCTCTGCCTCTGCCTCTGCCTCTGCCTCTGCCTTCCGCTCCCGCATATATTTTTCTCCTGGTGTTTGCCACCATGTTCTCAGAGCTGTGTTTGGATCAGTATTAGGCAAATGAGAGTTGTTCAACTAATATTTATGGATTAATTGAATAATAATGATATATAGATATGTGCATTTGAACGTAAGTGTGGGTAATCATTAAAAAAAAGCCATTATTGGTTTAGCAGTATGGTTTTCGTAACCTTTAAAAACTATATGTACAACTGATTCAAGGTTATAGGCCATCTCTGCCTATACTACTAGCCTGCTGAGCACCCATTCAACCTTACTTTGGTAATATCATCGTGTTTTTTCTTGGGTACTGGCATCTCTGAAATCTTATTTTCATTGTTTCTGGTTTACCCAGACTCTAAGGACATTAGCATTTGACCCAGATGTGGCCAGTCAGAGCACCGCAGAGTTTGGGACTTTATTGGAATTCTCAGAAAGTGAAATTCATCTTTCCATCTAAATTGGATCCATAAGGTCATTAAACCAAAGCCAGTGTGGGCCACCATGAGAGTAGAACCAGTCTAATAATGGCAAGCCAACACGTAAGGAAGTAGAAATACAGTAAAGTTTCCTGCTATAAGCGTTTTGGTGCCTGGATTCAGCTCTAAGTTAGAACTCCCCCGTGGACTTCTCCATTGCGTCAGCCAATTTAAATAGAGCTTGAGTCACTTGCAACTGAGAGTCCTTGCTGATAATATATCATTTTGTTGACTGATGTGTCTTCATACCTGCAGACTTCAGCTTCCATCTATTTGGTACCTAGTGTCCTCCCATGTATTCTAAGGCTTCTTCTCACAGCTTTTGTGTACCACTCACTGCTGCTCACTCAAAACTTACATTTAAGCATGATCTCTCAGGTCTGCTCTAGCATTATTCCCCATGATGCCTTTCCAGCTCTGATTCTCCTGCCACTTGCCTCATTCTCATGCTATTTCTAAGCTCAATTTTATAAACCAGGGAGTATAGTTGGCATAGCTTTTTGTTCCCTAGAAGTGTTACAGATTAGGTATATAGTTTGTGAGTTGGCTGTGTTTGGATGAGGTGACCTTATTTTGCCAATCTACTAAAAGGATGGACATATTGGAATTATATATGATATGGCATAAAATTTGACTATGTAAAGGGTAGGTAGAGAGAAAGACTTAAAGATACAATGAATATGGTAGGCAATGCCATATTCAGTGATAATATTGATTCATGGATGCAACACAGTAGGTGCTCAGTTAAATATTACTGTCATTGCTTGTCACTAGAAGAGAATCTTTAGCTATTATGTGAAATTATATATATAAAGTAAGCAAGGTGGTGGCACAAAGATTTCCTTGCTGCTTTTCTCTTGAGCTGATGTGTCATTCAAAGTGAATAGCCAATGGCTGATCACTTCTTTTTCACCCAGATTTTTCTTACTTTCAATCCAAAGATCTCCAAAGATCTCTGTTTTTCTTATTCTAGTGGTCATACAACCAAGACTGCAGGGGAATTTGAGGAAGCTATCATTTCAGTAATGGGCAACTATATTTGCCAGACTTTTTATCTATGATGGTACTGCTGATAAAGAGCTCCCACATTTGTCAACTCATTTTATTTAATAATTTAAACTTTGAGGAAGGTATTACCTTTCATTTAATAGATGAAGAAAAAGTGTGTTTTATATAATTATAATGACTTTTAAGTCTGTGTCTTATAGAGTGGTTAATGCTACTCTTTCTGATGTTCCCCCCCCCCACCCCCTTTTGGAGCCATAGGGTAAGCAGACTCTCCTACTTAGTTTAGGGATTCTAGGCATGATTCTTCTTTTCTACTTTTTTACTTGTGTGAATTTGTTACTCATAACAACTGATGACTAATGTTAATACACTTTTTGTAGGATGCCATTATAAAAAATATCACATTTTATTTTAATATGGAGACATTTCAGTGCAGTAGGAATTATAAAGTCACAAATTTTCACAGCCTCGAGAATATTTTTTGTTAGTTATCAATCAATCATTATAAAATATTAGTTGATCCTCTAGGATATATTTCTGTTCTGAATTATAAGATTTTAAGAATATGTTGTACAGTTGGAGGTAAAAGGAGGCTAATTTATAACTCAAATGCCAAGTAGACACTTCAACCTTCTCCTGTAAAATGAACTTATGTCTCCTTATATTTATTAGTGACAGCCATCCTTTGCTGTGAAATTGAATCACATAATAGACATCAATCTTTTGTTCTTTCCTGATTGGAAGGGAGACTTTGCTGTATCTAATACTCCAATTCTTTCCTTGCCATTTTGCAGTGGATATTAAAAGCAGTAGTACTATTCACATAATTAAACATTGAATTCTCCTGTGATCTCTGGTCTTTGTGTAGGTGTTTATACTACTGTAGCATGAAAAAAAATGTATTTCGGTTTGCGAGGAAGATAAATACGTGAAGATTACTGGTGCAAAAGTAGTTAGTAGTACATTCCTAGATAGAGTTGGGTCCCTATTCATACAGTACAGACAAATCTGGTGAAGTTTTATAAGACCATTTTTCTTACGCTCTTTAGCCCTAAAAATCTGTAGATAGGGGCGCCTGTGTGGCTCAGTCGGTTAAGCGGCCGACTTCGGCTCAGGTTATGATCTCATGGTTTGTGAGTTCGAGCCCCGCGTCAGGCTCTGTGCTGACAGCTCTGAGCCTGGAGCCTGTTTCAGATTCTGTGTCTCCCTCTCTCTGACCCTCCCCCGTTCATGCTCTGTCTCTCTCTGTCTCAAAAATAAATAAACGTTAAAAAAAAAAGTTTTAAAAATATTTAGATAAAAGAGCAATCCAGGGGCGCCTGGGTGGCCTAGTCAATTGAGTGTCTGACTTTGGCTCAGGTCATGATCTCATGGTCAGTGAGTTTGAGCCCTGTGTCGGGCTCCGTGCTGACAGCTCAGAGCCTGGAGCCTGCTTGGGAGTCTGTCTCCCTCTCTCTCTGCCCCTCCCCTGCTCACACACTTGTTCTCTCTGTCTCTCAAAAATGAACAAATGTTAAAAAAAAATTTTTTTTAAAAGAACAAACCATGGCATCTGCTAACATAGGAAGGTATGCAGAGAAGTACAGTATAAATGAGATCACATTTGTCCCCAGGGCCACATTCGCCCTGCTGAGTGGCAGAGGAAAGAGGCTTCATTCCCTGTGGGAACAGACTTAGCCTTTCAATACATGGAAGGAAACAGCAATAGATAGATGGTACGTAGAGACAGATAAAGATCATGAAAAACAAGAAAGGCTATGTAGAGAACATGCTTATTTCCCTGCCGTAGGTGGAGTAGAGAAGAGCACCAGAGGAAGATTCAGAGAGCCTCCTTTGTGTGTGAGATCTTTTTCTGTGCAGTGACCTTATGCTCTAGCAAACATCGCCCAATCAGTATTTGGAATTGAACAACAGAGGCTGACAGTGTCTCCTTTTGGTGATGATTTAGAGAAAGGTGGAGGCACTGCTAGAGATTGCGTCCTTATCTCTGCATTTCCATTCTAGGAAATGAAAATGATGCAGTCCTGGATCTTTCTTTTTTTTTTTTTTTTTTATTTATTTTGGGACAGAGAGAGACAGAGCATGAACGGGGGAGGGGCAGAGAGAGAGGGAGACACAGAATCGGAAACAGGCTCCAGGCTCTGAGCCATCAGCCCAGAGCCCGACACGGGGCTCGAAGTCACAGACCGCGAGATGGTGACCTGGCTGAAGTCGGACGCTTAACCGACTGCGCCACCCAGGCGCCCCAGTCCTGGATCTTTCTTAGGAAAAGGGATGGTGACTGTCTTTTTTTAATTAATTAATTAATTAATTAATTAATTTAATTTTTTTTTTTTTTAATTTTTTTTTCAACGTTTTTATTTATTTTTGGGACAGAGAGAGACAGAGCATGAACGGGGGAGGGGCAGAGAGAGAGGGAGACACAGAATCGGAAACAGGCTCCAGGCTCCGAGCCATCAGCCCAGAGCCTGACGCGGGGCTCGAACTCACGGTCCGCGAGATCGTGACCTGGCTGAAGCCGGACGCTTAACCGACTGCGCCACCCAGGCGCCCCAATTTATTTATTTAATTTTTTAAAATTTTTTAATGTTTATTTTTTGACAGAGAGAGCATGAGCGGGGGAGGGGCAGAGAGAGAGGGAGACACAGAATTCAAAGCAGGCTGCAGGCTCCCAGCTGTCAGCCCAGAAGCCCAACGCGAGGCTCGAACTCACACACCAGACCGTGAGACTATGACCTGAGCTGAAGTTGGACGCTCAACCCACTGAGCCACCCAGTCACCCCTGGTGACTGCCTTTTAGTATGACATTCTAGCTTTGCGATTGAGGAAAGTGATCAAGTAATGTTAAAAGCGTTAGAAGTCACCCACTGCTTTTATATTTTTATGGGTATGCATGTAACAGTGAAGTGCATGGTCATATTCCCACAGGATGCTTAAACTTAGATTCTCACATAATGACCTTCTGAAGAAAAGATTATTTTTTCAAGGAGTTAGGCACTAGAGTTCTTCTTTGTTCCCATGACTATATGGGTGAGAAATAGAGTTTCATAGTGGCAAATATGAAAAGATTTAGAGGCTCCTGGGTGGCTTAGTTGGCTGAGCATCCGACTTCAGCTCAGGTCATGATCTCACAGCTCATGAGTTCGAGCCCCCCGTCGGGCTCTGTGCTGACAACTTGGGGCCTGGAGCCGGCTCCGGATTCTGTCTCCCTTTCTCTCTGCCCCTGACCCACTCTCATTCTGTCTTTGTCTCTCTCAAAAATAAATAAGCATTAAAAAAAAATAAAAAAAAATAAAAAAAATGAAAAGATTTATGAACAACACTATTAATTGCAGAACTGTTTGTAATAGCAAAGGTGAAAAATATACCGAATCTATATCCATAAGGATTTTGCTGAATAAGAAATAGGCTGTCCACATGCTGAAGTATGGCATGCAGCTGGAACAAAAGGAGTAAGGCCGTCTTTACATATTCCTGCAGAACGATTGCCAGCAACTCTTGTTAAATAAAGCAAAGAGAGTATGGATGCTAACCTAGGTTTTTATCTGCCTGTGGAAGAAATGAATACATCTATGTATTCGTGCATACATTTTTAATGTAAAGGTAAGCCTTGCAGTATAAAAATTGTTACCCAAAGGGGCAACAAAAATAGGGTAGGGGGAATAGGGATACAGAATATTTTTTACTGTATCTTCTTTTGTGTATTCTACTTTGGAACTCTGTGAAATTTTTACATCATTATAAAATTAACTTACATGGGCTTCACACTGGGTGTGGACCCTGCTTAAGATTCTCTCCCAACTCCTTTTGTGCCCTCCCCCACTGGTCTTCTCTGTCTGTCTCTCTCAAAAATTAAAACAAAAATAACTTATGTTAAAAATCACTAAACTCGGGGCGCCTGGGTGGCGCAGTCAGTTAAGCGTCCGACTTGAGCCAGGTCGCGATCCCGCGGTCCGTGAGTTCGAGCCCCGCGTCGGGCTCTGGGCTGATGGCTCGGAGCCTGGAGCCTGTTTCCGATTCTGTGTCTCCCTCTCTCTCTGCCCCTCCCCCGTTCATGCTCTGTCTCTCTCTGTCCCAAAAATAAATACACGTTGAAAAAAATAAAAAAAAAAAAATAAAAAAAATCACTAAACTCAAAAGTTAAATGAAGCAAATGAACCTAAATATGTAGTTGGTAGAATTAAATGCAACTAATGAAAAGATTCATCAGCTAATTAAATAGTCTCCCACTAGCCAGAACTGAGACCATTTGAACATCAGTTAGGCTTATAATTACAACACATCATATGCTTCATCTCGTGAGTGGGAGTAAAGAAGACCTAAAAGTAGCCACGAGCTGATAAATTTTAAAGCTGAATAATGAGGAAATGGTGTTTTAATATACTATTCTCTTTGCTCCTTTATATGTTTGAGATTTTCCACAATACAGCCAAAAAAAAAAAAAAAAAAAAAGAAAAGAAAAGCCATTTAAATTTGCGGGGAACCCAATGCTAATTTATATCACGATATTCAATTACAAAACACTGTGTAATATTAACCACAAGTGATTTCTCTCACCTCCACAGAAGTAGAAGACAAGATAAAATGGTCTGTCAGGCAGATTTCTTTCCTATTTTGTTTCCACAAATCATTACAAGAGCTAAACTGTTAAATTAAGCTATTTACAATGCTAGAATTGTTCTGTTTCCAGATGCAGAAATGCAAAGTATAACTTGAATTGCAGTGCATATGTTTGTAAAATATGAATCGAGAGTAGGAAGGAAACTGCTGTCTTAAGGCTGTTCTGTGAGGTGATTAAGAGGGTGGCTCCCAAAATTACCAGTATGGTAGCCACTAGCCACACGGCACTTTTTAAATTTAAATTAATTAAAATTAAATACGTTCAAAAGAGTTCAGTTTCTCAGTCACAGTGGCCACACTGTACATGTTCAGTTGCCGCATGTAAATAGTCGTTACCTCCCAGGAGAGTGCTAATAGGAACGTTTGTGTCATCAGTATAAGTTCTTTCAGTCAATGTTGGTCTAGAGGTCATCTCCCTGTATTCAAATATTGCTCAGCGTATTGACTGTGTGAACTTTCTGCCCTTCAGTTTCCTCATCTTTTAAATGGTATTGAAAATACGGTAGGAGAACTACCTCCAGAATGGCAGTGGGGATTAAAGATAAAACACTAGAAAAATACCTTCTATAATGTGAATGCTCAGTAAATACCATTTCTTTGATATAAACCATCCCTTGAAATAGCTATTAGATGGATTACACAGCCTTGCCTCTGATCACATTGCACACATAACCTTTTGGTAAGTGAAGCCTTCTGCACATTGCTTAACTGATTTTAGTTCAGTTCAGACAGAGCTCTAAATACAAATTTTAAAAGTTGAAAAAATCCACAGTTCACTTTTCTTACATTTTCATGAGGCATCATTTTGCTTAGCTTTTGTGGATGAAACTGTGTCTGGTATTCAGACAATAGGTTCTGTCTGGAGAATCTAGGAGATATTTTATCAGTACATTTTACATCTGTGAAATAAGATGGAGGTAGAAACAGGTGTGATTTGAAGCATGAAAGGGACTCAATCAGCTGTTGCTAGCTTTGAAGACAGGGGAAGGGGCCACCAGTCGTGGAACATGGAAGTCCTCTAAAATCTGGATATGGACGTCAGCTGGCAACCAGCAAGAAAACAGGAATTTCAATTCTGCAACCACAAGAAACTGCAATCTGCCAATAACTTGATTGAGTAAGGAATCGGATTCTCCCTTAGAATCTCTAGAGAGAAACTCAGCCCTGCTACCATTTTTGATCTTACCCCAGTGAGACCCATGCCAATATTCTGACCTACAGAACTATAACTGGGAATTTATATTATTGTAAGCTACCAAGTTTTTGATAATCTGTGGTGGCAGCAATAGAAAACTAATACAGTCAGGATAATTGAAAATGCATTTAAAAGCCGGCAAAACAAAAACCTTAATTTTTTAGTATGTTACTGCCATGTTCCCATGACAGCAGAATGTAAGTATTTACCAGTTAAGATCCTTATGAAGATAAAACTTGATAAAAACATGCACTATATTCTTAGAAAAATACCCATGAATTTCTCAAGTGAAACAAAGAGAAAACATAGAAAAGAGTAAGAATTGCCTGGGATAAATGTTAAAGATACTCTACAGTGTTAGAGTCAGGGGTGGGAGTATGGATAGCATAATGAAATCAAGTTTCTTTTCCCTATTATGTCACCAGACAAACAAATTACTAACATCTTGTGATAAGTTATGTCCCAAATTAACTCTTCAAAAGAGGAGGAACCCTAGAATATAATGGCAAGTAAAGTCAGTTTGTAAATTTTGATACATTCTTTTATGTTTTATTCTTTAACAACTTAGGACTCTCTTACCCAACTGAATTGTCACTTTCCTGACTTTTACCTTCATTTATGTGAAGTTTTAATTTCTTAAAATTTTCCCTTGCACTTGGGGAATAATTTCCACATGGGACACAGTAACTAAACAGTTTATTTATTTTTTTAAATTTTTTAGAAGTTTATTTGAGGAGAGAGAAAGAGCTTTTGTGCAAGTGGGGGAAGGGCAGAGAGAGAGGGAGACAGAGAGTCCCAAGAAGGGTCCATACTTTCATCATGGAGCCCAATGCAGTGAACTCATGAACTGTGAGATCATGACCTGAGATGAAGAGTTGGATGCTTAACTGACTGAGTCACCCAGGTGCCCCAAGAGTTTATCTCTTTGTCTTCAATATGACTGTCCCTAGAATTCCATAAAATAGAGGTCAAATGTTCAGTTTGGGCTGTAAGCTGCTGTTTCATATTTATAAATATTTATGTATATTTATTATATACATATATGTATATTTTGCTGCAGGTATGCTTCTAAAAGAAATGTGTTCTTTTAGAATATGCTCAAATTGTAATTTGGAAGTGAGTTGTTCACTTGCAATGTTTGTAAGAATTTTTCTGATCAGATTTTGATATTTGCTGCTATTTATTTTCCTACAACTTGGAAAATGCTCTCTTTTTTTAAGTTTATTTATTTATTTTGAGAGAGACCAAGACAGCATGGGCAGGGGAGGGACACAAAGAGAGGGAAAGAGGGAATCCCCAGCAGGCTCCATGCTGCCAGCACAAAGCCCGATGTGGGGCTCAAACTCAAAACTGTGAGATCATGACCTGAGCCCAAAACAAGAATCGGATGCTTAACTGACTGAGCAACCCAGACACCCCAAGGAGAATATTATCTATTTTAATAAACTTGATTGTTTTTTACTTGTTAAGGGCTTTTGAGAGATAACATAAGAAGTCATGGTCTAAAGACAAATGTGAAAGAATTTCATAGAAGACAGTTAGGAACAGATGATATATGTAAGTCTAGTGGTAGTTTGTGAGTGAGTATGTGGAGAATGAGGGAAGAGGGGAAATTGTGAAGTGAAATGATGGTTGTTTTTGTGTACGTGTTGGGCGTTGCTGAAGGCATATTAGAAAATCATCAGTGGTTACTGATTTACCTTGTTTGACACCATATTTTTGGTAATTCATTAGAGTGTGTTTTTGTTTTCTTTTTGCTTTTGTTTTTTGGAGGGTGGCAGTTAGTTACCAGTTAGTTTAGGGAGTTTTAATTTCCTTGACCTCACATAGCTTTTATATAATAAAGTTTAGATTCAGGGGCGCTGGGTGGCTCAGTCAGTTAAGCATCAACTTTGGCTCAGGTCATGATCTCATGGCTCATTGATGGCACAGAGCCTACTTTGCATTCTGTCTCTTTCTTTCTCTCTGTGTCCATGCCCCACTCATGCATGTTCTCTCTCTCTGTCTCTCCGTCTCTCTCTCTCTCTCTCTCTCTCTCTCTGTCTCAAAAATACATTAATATTTAAAAAATTAAAAAAAATAAAGTTAGGATTCAGATCCATGTCTTTGTGATTTCAAAATTTATCCCCTGTACCATACTATCAAGGGAATAATGGAACCAGCTAAGAGAGTTCAACTAAAATCTCATGTGCTATACTACAGAGTGGTCCTGGGAAGGTGTAAAGGCACATAACTTGGATTATTATAATGGCTGGTCGTAGAAAGTTATTCTTCTTATTTTTTCCTATCTTGAGCTTTTAATTTGTTCTAATTTGTTCTAACCAAAAATCCACTGAAAAGTGTGAATCCCATATAATACCCTGGGCTTTTGCAAGTTTTGTGTACCAAATGGTCCTTTCTCATAGGGTGAAATAGAGAAGTATCAATAGAGTAATCAGGATTCCACTGACAGAAGATCCAGGAGAGATGATTCTAGTATGGAAAGTCATAGTCCAAATTGAAGAGCCAGAATTTGCACACTGATAAAATGAAGATGCTAGGGATTAGCATCTCAACTAGCACTTGAACAAGGAGACAGTTAAATGCAGGGAGAGTAGGTGTGGCACTATTGGAGAAGGCCTCACACTGTCTGAGACATTTAGGGCAGTATATCTGACAGATGTGAATCTCAAGTCAGTCATCTGTCATGTGAATGTTTCTCAGTTATTCATTTCTTTCATCCAGGGATAATAATGGTACCTGCTTTATTGGATTGTTGTAAAGGATAAATGAGAGAGTAGCCATAAAACATTACATAGTTTCTGTCACGTAACATGTACTTGTTAAATGCTGGCCTCTCCTGCTTAAGCATTTCTTTGTCCACAAGTGAGAATAGGGGGAGAAACAGATAGTACTGTTGAAATCTAAGTGTTGACTTGTAAACTAGGAGTTCCTGGGCCCAGCACTTGGGTTTCACTGTGTAATTCTGCCAAATATAGTCACTGCAGTGTAGTAATAAATTGACCTTCACACGAAAGCCATTATCATACAACTTTATGGTTCATTTCCTGTGACATCTACAGCACAGGTGAACAGTGACAGTATCAAATGGGATGGAGACATTTGAAAGCAGGGATGTGAGTGCTGTCAGAAAGTGCCTAGTCTCCAGATTTATTTGAAGGAGATGCATGCAGCTTTGGGTCACATTTTGCAATAAGCCACTAATTTGATATAATTCTTATTAAAATCAAGGGCACCTGATGCCTTCATTAATCTAATAAAGCCTTAGGGCAGATATGTATACAATTTCCATGAGGCTTTGAAAGTGGTAAAAATAATATGCAGCTTAGCATCATCTCTTTGGGAGACACCAGGCTGTAAGCACTGTTCCAAACTCAGTAACTTGTGTTGATAATAATCTGATCTGCTCAGACTGAAAGGAAAACGAGGTACTATTTTTGCTCTGGTGGCCTGGAGTAAAGAATGTGGCCCTCCATGTTTGATGATTGTTCCAAAGGCTGAGTGTGGCAATAAGTAATGACTCTGAGCTACCTCCTCCTTGCCATTAGAACTGAAAGCATCCCGATTAAATTGAAGAACAGGGCTGTACTTTTCATTACAATGGGGACTGGCACTTGCCAAAAGGAGATTTCCTTAATTAATGAGCAAGTAGTCCTTTCAAGTATTACTCAATGAGGTCATTGCAGTACAACTTTACCCGCAAAGGGCAGTCAGCCTCTGAAAATCAGACTGAGAAGGAGAGGCAGTTTAGAGTAATTGCTGAGATACTAGGCTTTAGAGTCAGAGGACCTTGCTATGAGATCCTGGTTGTCAACCAATTTTTCAGTAATCTTGAACATGTTATTTCACATGTTGGTTTCCTTCTCTGTTAAAGTTGATATTGCCAGTTCCTGTCTCACAAAATTATTGTTATGATTAAACAAGGTAAGCATGATAAAGGACTTAGCACAGTGCTTAGAACATAGGGGGTATTTATTGAGTGGTAACACTTTCCCAAAATTTTCACTATTAGTCTTCCCTTGATGAAGTAATGGAAACTATGATTTTTCTCATGAAGTATGTGTGCGAGAAAAAATGGTCAAATCATGTTTCATTCTTTATCATGAGTTGATGTCAAACATTTCACTATCTTCTGCTTGGACCCCCACACTTTAGTTCCATAAAAATTATAATCTAACTAGTAGGGATGACAGATGAAGTATTTTTCTCACGAAATGTTGAAAAGGAATCTAAGACAATACCTAGACTCATTGAAATCAAGTACAATAATTAATAGTGATATCTACCAGAGTGGAAAGAATGAAATCTGAAGCTGCACATGCCACCCACTTTCTATAGCTGACCTGGACTGGCACAGCCTCCCCTCTTACTGGAATGAAAACAATGGAAAGTTGGCTCCGTTTCCCAAATGTCCTTCGACTAGTGAATAAAGAAGATGTGGTCCATATACACAATGGAATATTACTCAGCATCAAGAAGAATGAAATCTTGCTATTTGTAAGAATGTGGAGGGAGCTAGAGTGTATTATACTAAGCAAAATAAGTCAGTCTTTCTCTGACTTCTTAAATGCTTCTTTGCTTATGCTAAGCAAAATAAGTCAGTCTTTCTCTAACTTCTTAAATATACGTGGGATTTAAGAAACAAAACAAATAGGTGATGGGGATTAAAGAGTGCACTTGTGATGAGTGATGTATGGAAGTATAGAATCACTATATTGTATACCTGAAACTAATACAGCACTCCATGTTAACTAACTGGAATTTCAATAAAAACTTAGAAAACAGGAAAATTGGCTCTGTTTAATTAATATTAACTTTATGGCACTTCCGTCTCTGATAATTGTTAAGTCACCAGCTCTTTTAATTTGGGGTGGGGGGATTATTTCAGGTGATGATGTGTGTGTTATAAGCCAAATCTGCGATTTTCAGTTTGAAAAACATTAAAAATTTTTTCGACCAATATTTATTCTTCACGTTTTAAAGACATTTTGAGTAATTGACTTTTTTAAATGCTGAGAAAATGATGATAACTTGACCCTTCTTGCTGCAGCATCTCAATATCAAAGCACATTTGGATGGGAAAAATTTGCAAAGTTTGGAAATCCAGGTGGTTCATACTTGATTTGCAAATTAATTGTTTTCTCGAATCAGAATTTCACTAATGTTAGGCAGACCCAGTAGATAAAAGTATAGAACCAGTATATATTTACCTGCTTTTCCTAGTTAGAGATTAATACGTTATTACCAGACAGATCAGTTTCACATTTAAAAAAGTAATCTGTGTTGGCACTTATTTAAAATACATAGATTGTCTATGATCCCAGTGTGTGTATATACGTATGTATGTACTTTATACATATGTGTGTGTGTGTGTGTATACACACACATATATATATACATACATACATACACAAAAGTGAAGGTCTGTTATTCCTCCCTCCCCATTTCGTTCTTTTGTTCATCAGTCAACATGTTTTAATAGTTTCTTCAGTTTCTTTCAGGAAAAAAAAATGCAGAGAGACACATGGATTTGTTTCTTAGCTACAAAATATTAATAGTATATGCACTCCTGTGTGCTTTATTACATGATCCTTTATTACAAAATTACATGGTTTTTTCCCACAGGAAAATGTAGCAAAATGCAGAATTGAGCTGGAGGAAGGGACTTCCTTTCTCTTTTATAGGGTAGATTTATTTTTTCTTTGCTTCTGTGTCCTCTGTTTTCATGTTTTTCTTTGTTGACACACTTTAACTTCTTAAATATACAACATGGAAGAAAGGAGCTCCTCTAGTAACAGCTTCTAAAATCAAAACCTAATTCCTTGTTCAAATTCTTATAAAAAATAATGTGATTGCTTTTGCCTCTTCTCTGGCTTGGTTCTTCTTCCATTATTCACCATTTGAAGGTCAATCAGCTGCCCATCTCAGGGCTAGAAGGCTTGGGGAGAGGAGTCATCAGATTGTTAGTAATGGATTTTTTTTTTCTAGATGGGTATAGACAAAACCTACAAAACCCATTCTCTGTGGATATAGTATCTTTCCTTTTTGCCCTTCCACCCCTGTCTGTGACCATGGCTGTTCCTTCCATGTGCCATTGCTTCAAAATAGGTGTTCTGTATTTGGGTTTCTTTGCTTTTCTATAAATTGGTTTTAATCTTACATTTATAAACTTAGAATTTTTCCTGAATATTCATCCTCAGGGTCCATTCTGTTCTGTACTCTTAATTTTTTAAGAGCTTTCTAGGTTTTCTTTCTATACAACCCCCTCCCCCTCACACAGAAGCCTTACAACCCTGCTTCAAAAGCAGAAGAATGATAAACCAACTGAAAATTCAAGTACAGTTTAAAGAAATCATAATGCATCGTAGATAAAGGAGTATCTGTGTGTGAGATCTATTTTTTTTTAATTTCTTACTTGGCAGTTTTTCCCATATCTAGGTCCTGCAGTTTTTCTCCTACCAACTTTTAGTTTTTGATAAGTGCACTTGAAGTGAATAATACACATATGGTTCAGGAAAACTATGTTAATTATGTTACAAAATTATAATTGAAAAATACCTATAACAGGAAAGTGATAGAGGGTAGCCTAAGCCTCTGCTTACAGCAGGAGTCCTTGAAGAGCAGACCTGACCCCTGGATTCTGAGTCCTTTGAATAGTGACAGCAGTGACATACAGCTTGGGACTTGATCGGTTGTATCTCTAGGAAACACAGTATTAAAGAAAGGATATGAGCCATGACACAGCAATAAGTCACTGCAGCCTGAGGCTGAAGCTTCAATATGTAAATCTGTAAACTCTTTAATATGTCTAGATAATAAAACTGGAATTATACACAAAGCAGTCATTTGGAGTGGCCATTTTCGGACAGCTGAAGGACACTAAAGTGAATTGAGTTTGAAGAATATGCATTGCCCTGATTTTGTGTGGATTGGAATTGTCAGTAATCCACTTTGTAATAGATTGTTCAAATGATTTTCCTAAAAGTTTCAGAGGCTGACATTTTCTATGCATTTCTCTTAACCAGGCAACTTCCTTTTCTTTCTAACTGAAATATAACTTGCATATAACATTGTGTAAGTTTAAGGTGTACAAAGGGTTGATTTGATACACTTATATATTGTAGTCGTTACCATCTTCGAGTTTTCTACCACTTCTATCACACAGGCAACTTTCAAAAGTGTTACATAAAGATGACCAAAGGTGGCTGACTCAGTCAATAGTTCTGACCTAAATTCCAGGCTTGATTGGACAGAGGAGAACAGGAAATGATCTGTGCTTTCTCTGACACCTTGAATAGGTGCTGCTTTCTGGAACTTTTATACAACCTCAGAAGAAACCTAGGGCATAGACAAAACCAATTGGTTTCCAAATTGAAAGTAATTAGGGAAGTAATTTTTATTGGATAGTTTTGTAAGTTTTGTATAGCTTTGCAGATTGGCCCTGTGTTGGGGTACTTCTTAGTGTTGTGGCCTAATCTTTACGACTTACTTACCTGGACACTGAAAGTCAGCAAGAGCTAGGGTTTCTTGGGTCTTTCGGGAACATGCATCTAGTCCTGAACAAGCATGTGACCTTCTAGATTTCTTGGAATATAAAGGAACTTCTCAAATCCCTTAATTTCCCAAGTGTCTCCTCCCCACTACCTTTTCTTTCTCAGGCTTTTCAGTCAGTGTATCTGTTATTTGCAGGACTGTGATCCTTTGTCCCAGATGCACTTGGCTAGTTCATAGCCTCCTGGGGAGTTTCCTGGGTGTGATTTGAAACCTGCTACCATACAAAGAGGGTGTAGAGAAACTAAAGAAAGAGCCAGACCACTCTAGATTGGTAGGTGACAATTTTAATTAGCAAGCGAACTTAAGAGGTTTGGGTGGCCTCAAGCAGAGTAGATTTTTGCACCTGCCCACCAAATCTTAAAAAAGTTTGTATAGAGACCTTCACAGATTCAGTTACATTTACTGTCTAGGTAGTCTCAATACCGCTTTCTATCTCAAGACTATCTTTTGGGAAGCTTCTGGGAATGGGGAAGAAAAGCAGAATCCACCTTCCAGAGGCAAGGGGAGGAGTGGGGAACCTCCAGTTGCCCTAGGTCCACCTCATGTCTAGTGGTCACCTCTTGAAGGCCTCCCCCAACAACAACATCTAATACATTTGCCTTTTTTTGCTTATGACAAATGACACCTGTAAGTGTTTTTCAGCCCTGGACAAGTTCCAAGGTGGGTGAAGCAAAGCCAAGTCCTGAGCCAGTTCTTCATGGAACCACCATATAGGTGTTGAAGCATGCTAACACAGTTCTAAGGTTATATTGCTCCCTCTGGCACCAGCAGCCTCGTCCAGGAGTTCAGACTCCTTTATTCAAGACCGCTGTGGAGCTGAGGAGTGGGGAGAGTAGTAATCAGATAAGTCAACATGTCCTATTACTGAAATTCAGCATTTTTTTCCTTTTTTAAGTATGTCATTCATGGTATTTTTTATTAGTAGCCGAAATCTAAAACAATTGATTCTGGCAGTTTTTGCCAGCTTGTTACTCTTGGGGAGTAAAAATGTTTGAAGTTCTCTAATTTTTGCTAATGTTTTCCTTCATATTTGAAGCACATTTTTCCTGGATGTAGAATTATAGATTGATTTTCCCCCCAGCACCTTAAATATAAATATTTCACTCCACTCTTATTTTGCTTGCATGGTTTTTGATGAGAAGTCTCCTGTCACTTCTTATTCCTATTCCTCTATAGATGAGGTGATCTCTCTCTCTTTCTCCCTCTCTCACATGTACGTGTACTTCTTTTAAGATTTTCTCTCTCTCTCTTTTTTTTTTTTTTTGGTAGGTTGAATAGGGTACACCCAGGTGTAGATTTTTGGCGTTTATCCTGCTTGGTGTTTTCAGAGCTTCTTGGATCTGTAGTTTGGCGTCATCATTAATTGTGGAAAGCAGTAGACCATTATTACTGTAAATATTCTGTCCTTCTCCCTTTGCTATTCCAATATTACATGTGTTACACATTTAGAAACTGCAATAATTCTTACTTGTTCTGTATTTTTTTCCTTTTCTCTAGTGTGGGTTTTTTTTTTTTTTTTTTTTTTTTTTTTTTGCCTCTCTTCTTGACTATGGCTTCCCTTAAGTATTCCTTCTCGGAGAAACACTATCATGCAGCAATTTCAACAGTAATCCACTATTATACTGGAGCCCTGTTAATCTGATTGTTAGGACTTGAGGAGAGGAAGCATTCTACAATCTTATGATTTTTTTTTTTTTTTTTTTTTATTTATTTATTTTTTTTAATTTTTTTTTTTTTCAACGTTTATTTATTTTTGGGACAGAGAGAGACAGAGCATGAACGGGGGAGGGGCAGAGAGAGAGGGAGACACAGAATCGGAAACAGGCTCCAGGCTCTGAGCCATCAGCCCAGAGCCCGACGCGGGGCTCGAACTCACGGAGTGTGAGATCGTGACCTGGCTGAAGTCGGACGCTTAACCGACTGCGCCACCCAGGCGCCCCTACAATCTTATGATTAAATCCGAGTCTCTTAGTGGACCTATCTCCCTGCATTTCAACCTTCACAATGTTTATAAGTTTTCTTTCTTTTTTTTTTTTTTTTTTTTTTTTTAAACAACTTAAGTGAGCTAGGAGGTCTAGAGACTGCAGTTTGGTAAATGTCTTTCCTGCAAATGGGATAAGGCTCTGATAAAGTCTTTTCCCTTGAGGAATACTTGAGGCATATTTTACAACTTTACGTCTTCCCCTCCACTGCCAGAGCCATGATCTTTCTTGGCTCTTCAATACGAGAACCTGGCAGAGTGTTCCATGAAGTAAAACCCACAAAAGTATGGGATTCCCCCTAAGCCTCCATCAGAAGGAATTTATTATTTTCACACTAGGTCATGTCCAGCCTCCCACCAGTTCATCAAAATTACCATGTAAGTGTCCTACCAGTTTATCACTCCAGATAAGTAGACCCCAGCTGTGAGTGTTCACCTGTTTCTATAGATTATGAGGTGGTGCTTTGCCCTACAATCTCAGTTCTCTGAACATCCAACAAAAGCTGGTTTTCAGTTTATTGAGCTTTTTTCTTGTTGTAAGAACGGGAATGATAGCTTCCAAGATATTTGGATGTTGAAGTTCATCTTAACATTTTCTTTTTTTTTTTTTTTTTAATTTTTTTTTTCAACATTTATTTATTTTTGGGACAGAGAGAGACAGAGCATGAACGGGGGAGGGGCAGAGAGAGAGGGAGACACAGAATCGGAAACAGGCTCCAGGCTCTGAGCCATCAGCCCAGAGCCTGACGCGGGGCTCGAACTCACGGACCGCGAGATCGTGACCTGGCTGAAGTCGGACGCTCAACCGACTGCGCCACCCAGGCGCCCAACATTTTCTAAAGTACTAAAAAGGAGTCAAAATAGTCTGCACTGAACAGGCTGAAAAAAAAAATCAAGTTCACAAGAAGTGTGTACAAAAATTAGGTATAAAGAAATCCTTTCCAAATATTAAAGAATTGAAAGCAGCCAGATCATGGTCACTGACCAAATTGCAACTAAAGTAGAAATCAGTGATCAGAGTAAATTAAATCTTAAAATCTCCTTAAAATAAAAATTTAAAAAACTGCTTCTAAATTTACAATTCAAAGAAAATATAATAATGCAAATTAGAAAAAAACAACTGATACAAAATATTAAAGTATGTCATATGAAGTACAATAATAGAATGGCAGTTTATTATGTGATTAATATTTGAATATTGATGAGTTAAGTGTGTAAAAGATTAAAAAAATAACTACAGTACTACATGCATATCTGAATTTAAAACATAAACAGTACACAATAAAATATTTGTAACATATATAAGTGTAATGAAGTCTTACAATATTATAAAGAAAAATGCAAACAACCCAATAAGGAAATAGGCAAAGCATATGAGTAGGAAGAATAAAGAATGTAAGTAAATTGTCCTAAATCCATGAAGAGTTTACTAGGAAAGTACACCTTCAACTTGAGCTCTTATTCTAGTTATAGGCTGTCAGTGGGCTTTGCTGATTTCTCTGATAATTATTCAGTGGAACACTAGGCAACTGAATTTCTTAGAAATGAAAGTATGAACCATTGATGTCCTCTAATGTGGTGTTGTGTCATATCTAATAGCAAATATCTTAAAGTTTTGGATATGGAATTGCTACCATACTCAATTTCCATTCTAGTGAACTTTTTCCCTAATTATTTTGTTTTTTTTTTTTAATTGGTTTGTGGACTTAATATAAAGATAGTTACTTCTCTGATATTTTCTTATCTTAAGCAAACAAAATTTGATTAAATTAATGACTCTTTTTTATCGGAGTAAAAGGTTATATTTGGAACATACGCTAATTTCTAATTAATATGGTACATAATGACAAATATTTTGATTACTTTGGTCAAATGTTAATTGATTCATTCGAACAGCAGGCCTATTGGATGTTCACTGATTGCTTCATTGTCCATAGCCAGGGAACTACAAAAATTCTTTGGACTTTTATAACATAAATTATAGTTATGATAATCATTCAGATAATTGAAACTCAACCAGTAACTTGCATTTCTCTTGAAAGCAATTCTGTGTCTCTTGCCAACTTTATGTTTGTGTTATCTATGGTGTCTATAAATCCTATTTAAAATTTGATACAGTTCAAAAGATTTAACTTGTTATTAAATCATATAATGTCAAAATATTTAAGGTGTGGTTTTCTAGTTTAGCAACATTGGCAGGCTATTCTTTGACATGCACTTCTAAACTTATATACATAAATGTAATAATAGCAGTGATTACAACCTAAAGATGCTCACAATTCAATACTATTTCTTTTCAGATGTAGTTGCTATGGAATCACAAAAGCAGCGTTATTGAAATTCATCACTTTTCTAAAGTAAATGTCATCAGTGTAATGACAGTAGAATCCAAACCTTTTGATCTGTCATACTTTGATGTTCTACAATTTTTTACTCAAAAGAGAATTCAGTGCAATTCTTGAAAATAAAAAAAGAGCAATAATGCTTACTTTATTGTTTGTGCAGGAGAGATTAAAATTAGTGGACTGCAAATGGAATTCTCCTACATTTTCTTTTACTTTAACATTTACTGATCATTTACAAAGAACTCCACCCAAAGAGAAAGTCAATAAGCCAAAAGAAACATCCAGTCGATAACATTGAAATTCACAGCTTAAAAGAGAGAACCAATGGAAGAGTTAACATCATAAACCTTTTGTTCAGGGTAATCAATATATAAAATTCTACACTCATTGAATACCTGCTGTGTATTCAGTTCTTTCACCCAATCATAAAACTCTGAGTAGTATGTGTTACTATTAGCCGAATTTCACAGATAAGAAAATTGAAATGCAGAGAGTTTAGAGAATTTCTCTAAAATCTGAGGCTAGATCGTAGAGTTGGGATTTGAATTCTAATATCTCTAACTACAGAAAATTTTGTTTTTCTGAAATAACGCTGATAAACAAAATGTCTTTATTTTTATTTTTGTAAAGTTTACTTATTTATTTTGAGAGAGAGCGAGCACAAGTAGGGTAGGGTCAGAGAGAGAGGGCAGAGAGAATTCCAAGCAGGCTCCATACCTCTCTCTCTGCCCCTCCCCCCACTTGCACTCTGTGTGTGTATATCAAAAATAAACATTAAAAGATAATAAAACAAAATAATTTCTCAAGTAAATATCAACAGAAAAATCTGACTTGAATTCTCTAGCAAATACATAGATTAGACTGTCTTTGTGATGATCTCATGGATGATGATATCAACTTAGAACCCATGCACACATAGGAGAAAAATTAATGTCATTGAAGATATAAAGGAATTCAAAAACAACCCCAGGGAAAAATGACCTATTCAAAAGTCATATAACAATATGTTCATATGTTTGAAATAGCTGCCTATGCCTATTTTGCTGAAAATTCGTAAGATTAGAACAATCAAAGGTACTATATGTTAATGAATGAATAACTTGACCTTGTGCTAGTGAATTTTTATCTATAATATTTGTATTCATTTTATTTTGTTAATATTTGAAGCCTGTACCAAATACTACTTATCTGGTCCCAGAGATGCATGAAGCAGTTATTTAAATAAAATAATAAAATTGGACATCAGGTAATGAAAGGACAATGACCCCTAAGAGGAGGAAACAAAACAGGTGAGTCCTATGATTGCCCCAACTTATTTCCTTTTTTAGTTTCCAGTCTGTGGCACAGGGAAGGAGAAATGAGGTGAACCCAGCAGAATTTCTGTGTTAAGGAGGTGAGGATGAGAACAGAATACCAGTGATGAGACGAGGCACAGAGAGAGTCCCAGGTTTTCTTTCAGAGGGCCTCTATTTCCATATTCAGTTGTCTGCTCATCGGCAGATGAATGAAAACATATCCACACAAAGACTTGTGCAAGTTAAAGATATCCCAGGATATATGATAAACCTCAAGATTATATATATATTTGAACTAATGATGATACTATATGGTTATAATGCTTTAAGGTTTATAAAAAAACCCTATATGATATGTTATTAGAACAACTAAATACAGGTTAGAAAAACCATCTATCTCTGTAATGTATTTTTGTACATATGCTTTGATATTTGAAAAATCTAATCGCTCCATGTTTTTTTGTATATCACCCTGGTAATTCTTTAATCACTTCTTATTTAAGTTTGTTAAACTTAAAAAACTTTTAAGTGTGTTGGCTTTGTTGAACTGTCTTTTCATTCAGCAGTAACCAAAAGCACAGAATGAATCTACCTAAGATGCGTTTATTGACAGAATCCGTATTTTCTTTTTAAATTTTTTTTAATGATTATTTACTTTTGAGAGAGAGAGAGAGTTAGAGGGAGGGAGGGAGGGAGAGAGACGGAGCATAAGTGGGGAGAGAGACAGAGAGACTAAGACATAGAATCTGAAGCAGGCTCCAGGCTCTGAGCTGTCAGCACAGAGCCCAACGCAGGGCTCAAACTCATGAACCATGAAATCATGACCTGAGCTCAAGTCAGGCTCAACCGTCTAAGCCACCCAAGCGCCCCCCCCCCTTTTAAAAAGTTTAAAAAAAAAAGTTAAAAAAAAAACTTTTTAAAGTTTATTTTTGAGAGACAGAGAGAGAGACAGAGAGAGAGAGACAGAGAGAGCACAAGCAGGGGGAAGGACAGAGTTGGTATTTTACAGAAAGTGAGATATATTCAGGAGTAACCTGACTCGGGTTCTAATCTCACTTCTGTCTTTTACTAGTTATATGGTTATGGAAGTCCAAACAACTTCTTTTCTGAGCTTCATTCTCCTCAAGTGTAGTATGAGCATAAAAAAAATCTACCTGCCGAGGATGTTATAAAGACCAAAGGCAATGCTAGGTATAAAGCTTCTGGGGCGCCTGGGTGGCGCAGTCAGTTAAGCGTCCGACTTCAGCCAGGTCATGATCTCGCGGTCCGTGAGTTCGAGCCCCGCGTCGGGCTCTGGGCTGATGGCTCAGAGCCTGGAGCCTGTTTCCGATTCTGTGTCTCCCTCTCTCTCTGCCCCTCTGCCGTTCATGCTCTGTCTCTCTCTGTCCCCCCAAAAAATAAATAAACGTTGAAAAGCTTCTGACTCAGAGTTAAGTGTAAATAACCACTCTTATTATTAGGACCATGTGCTTTCCTTGCTTCTCATCTGAAAAACTCTTCTATAATTAGCTTAAACATCATTGACACAGGATCTTGTGTCACAGCTCCTCTTGGCTCACAGCTCATTTTGCTCCAGCCACCCTTCTGCTGTTGCTTTTGAATGGATCAGAGTTACTCCCATTGCCCAGAATGCACTGCGCCTAGGTATCGGTTGGCTGACTTACATCCTCTAAAACCCTCTTCATATATCGCCTCCAAAGTCAATTTATAATCACAATTTATAATTGTAAACTACCCCTTTCCTTTTTGTAGCATTTATGTACCAAAGGCAGCATTATCCACTTGTTCTATAAATAAGGAGCAAATGGACACACCAGGTTTTTACTCTCTCTTACTTCAATCAGTGAAATTGACCTTCCTGTGAAAAGAAAGTAAGAAACATATAAGATGTGAAGCTTAATGTGTTAGTTCGATATGAACATTAATTACCCTAAGGGACTAAAAAATCATTATCTAAATGAGTAATTTTGTTTAGGGTGACCTCAGAGCATAGAAAAACCTCTGATTGACCAAATCTTACACTTACCAGTCAAATAATGGCACTAACTGACCCACAACTTTGAACCATGGAACAAGATATCCTAGGGATAGCAACACATTCCTGTTCTGTGGTTCATACTGACAGCAGGGTTTATGACCCTGGTGTTGCATCTCAGTACATCTTAATAGCATAATAGCTATTTAGGGCATGTTGTTACAAGTAAAGTTGTATGAGATGTGAGTTCGGACTGGAGTAAGTGATTTGAATGTATACCACATTCATTCAACAAAAGACATAAGGCCCCGTTTACAACAGCACCATACATTGATTAGATGGAATTATCTAAATTTGGTAGATAAAGAATAGGACTCATTAAAGCAGCAGAGTCAGATAATTGGTATACAAGTTAAATGGTAATCCCCAGAGCCCTCCACTCCAGCTCTATATCTTAACAATTATGTCTTTTCTCACTCTTTCGCTCCTTACTATCCCAATAATATTTGCCATAGTTTTTCTAACACTGACTGAATAAAAAGTAATAGGGCTGTGGTTGGCAAACTGTGACTCACCGGCCAAATCTAGCTGTGTTGTTGTACAGTCTGTGAGCCAAGAATGTCTTTTTTTTCCTTTTTTTTCTTTTACATTTTAAAATGGTTTTAAAAATCAAAATAAATTTTTTATGTTTAGTAAAAATCATACAAAATTAAAATTTTGGTATCGGTATAAAATTTTGTTGGAATACAGCCATGTCTGCTTGTGTACATATTGTCTGTGGCTACATTTGTGATATAATGGTGGAGTTGAGTTGTATTAGACACTGTATGGCCAGCGAAGTCTAAAATATTCACTATCTATCTTTTTAGAGAAAATGTTTGCTGATCCTCAGTTTAGGCTAGATACAACTATGAAGAGAACCAGATACTATAGGTCCATACAGACTATTGCAGCCCAGCAGATGCCATAAAATTATATATTCATTAACTACTTTGACCTTTAGCTTCATTAAAATTATTAGTCATTCGCATCTATTCTATCACTTACTTTAGCGTTAACCATTAGAGTACTAATCCCAGCACTGAACCATTTGATAGGCTGTTTTCCTTCTATTTGTATTGATTCTAGCTGCTGATTTGCATCCTATGATTGGAATAAACTTCAAATTCAAGGTATGCTCCCATGGAGGTCTTACAAGTAGTGATACAAAAAAAAAAAAAAAAAACAGTTCGTAGAAGATTATATTAGCAATTGTTTTATTATCAGTGATACTAATTAATGGGTGGTCATTCAGTTTCTACCCTCATCATCATGACTCATGAAACCTTACCTTAATATGATTTATTTCAACCCAGACAGAAATGTATTTCTGATCTCCTTTGCTGTGTGCAGATTTCTATAAGGCAAATTTCTTCTAACATGCTACATGATTTATTCTTTATTATCTTCATTATCTACCATTTGTTTCTCCAGGCACTAGATTGTAACCTGTATGAGGGTGAGAATTTTATCAGTTTTTGTTGTTGTTCTTCATTCTCACTGATACCTTAATGCTTAAAATAAGGCCTGACACATGTCAGGTGCCAACTACATATTATTTAATAAATCTCTCTTCTTAAAGAGATTATCTCTGAGAAGAGATATGAAGCTTTCCTTTGTTCTCAGAACATATTCTATATTAGAAGTATTTGTTTATATGTTGACCTCCTCAATATATCATGCAGTTTTTCAAAATAGGACTTCTTTTCTTTAGTCTTTGTTTTCTAGTAAATGTTTGCTGACACAAAGAATAAATGAATAAGTAAAATCTTGAAGCACCGAATTAGTTGGCTTCTAAATCTAAGGTCAGAATTAATTTGTACCTAACGGCTTCCTGAATAGTAATCATAACTAATTAGTAATAATTAGTAACTAATTAGTAGTAATAACTAATCAATAGCAAAAATTGTTCTGAAGAAAAATAAAACTTCCAGATGAGTCTCTATTTACCCTTATAAAACTTTAGGTTGGCTGATAGCATTTTGAGTAAGGAAGCTGGTTTTACTTTCACATATACTTTGGAGCACCTTTTGTGTGCAAGGCTGTAGCTGGGACTAGGGTCTGGCATGGCCCACACGCTCAGCTCAAGTTGAAGTCCACATAGGTGGTGAACAGAGGAGTGTCATTTTCCAGCAAGTAACTGGTTTTCAGGAACTAAATTAAATCCTGGGAAACTGGAATATATTTTAAAATGTCCCTGCAAATTTTAGTTTGATAAATTAATACTGGCATTTTCTCCTCTAAAATGTCAGCAGTATCACTTGAAGCTGAGTTACTGTTTCAGTGCGAAAGCCCTCTACCCTCTCCTTGGCAGCTACCTTTTCAGAGTGAAAAGGTGGTAGGGAAATCTTGATTTTTTTATGATAATTGGAGCTATTTATGCTGCCTTGTACTCTTCTTGAGAAAAGGAGAGAAATAATTCAAGAAGTTATCATTTTCCCGGGAACAGAAAACATATTGATTGCATTTGGTGAATCAAAGTCACTGAAGCTGCCAGAGTGTCTGTGGGGGCTATCTTTGTACAACCCACATTACAGTCACCTAGTCGTCCTTGATTTTGAGTACTCTCACAGTTAACTGTGCACAGCTAATCATAAGGTAGAATGAACAGCCATTTAATGATTTGCTAATAGATCATGTCACAGACCAAAGGAATAATGCCTCAGTAAAATAAAAATGCTTCCCTGAATTCATCTTACTAGAGTCTGCAAGCTGCAGTGTATCTACTTTGACCACAGGAACGGGACCGGTCCATCTGGTTATTGTTTTAACTCGGGTGCTGTAACAAAATACCATGGACTGGGGGGCTTAAACAACAGATATTTATTTCTCACAGTTCTGGGGCTGAGAAGTCCAAGATCAAGATACTGTCAGATTTATTTTTGGTGAGGACCCTTTTCCTGGTTTGTAGACAGCTGCCTTCTCCCTATGTCCAGGTTACATGGTCTTTCCTCTATGTGTGCTCCTCTTGTAAGGGTGCTAATCCCATCATGAGGTCCCACCTTTATGACTTCATTTCAACTTAATCATCTGCCAGAGGCCTACCTTCAATAACATCACATTGGGGGTTGGAGTTTCAACATGTGAATTTTGTGGGGGGATACAGCTGTTTTGTCTGTTGCAACTATGTAAACTGTGCAAGTGTACAAGTCTAACAGGATGCAGGAGTCAGCAAATTATAGCCTGTTACCCATTTTAGTAAATAAAGTTTTATTAGAACACAACCATACTCATTTGTTAATATATTAATTGTGACTGCTTTTACACTTCAGTGGCAAAGATGACTACTTATGGCAGACTCTAAGGCCCACAAAGCCTAAAATGTTTGCTGTGTTATTTTATAATTTTTTTATGTTTATTTATTTTTGAGAAAGAGAGAGGCATAGCGTGAATGGCGGGGGAGGTGGGGGGGGGGCAGAGCAAGAGGGAGACTCAGAATCTGCAGTAGGCTCCAGGCTCTGAGCTGTCAGCACAGAGCCCGATGCGGGGCTCGAACCCACAAACCGTGAGATCGTGACCTGAGCCAAATTCTGATGCTTAACTGAGCCACTCAGGTGCCCCTGCTGTTGCCTTTTAAATAAAAGTGTACAACGCCTATTCTAGATTAACAATTACTGGAGACAATCCTATGAGCATACCTATAATTCTGCTACTCTAGTTCAATGCTTCTCAAAGTCAAACATGCAGAAGAATTGTCTAGAGAAATGGTTTACAGATTCCTGGGCCTGAACCCCCAGCTGTTCTGACTCAGTAGGTCCGGGTTGGGTCCCAAGGATTTGCATTTCTCGCAAGTGTCCGGGGATGCTGCTGGTCCAGAGTCTACACTTTGAGGAGCACTGTTCGAGAAAATCATTGTCAAGAAAACTGATATTCTTCAGTGTTTGCGCAGTTGAAAAAATTATTGGTGTACAAAATATTAAAATGTGTTGACAGACGGCAATATTTAAGATAAATATCATAATACAATAACAGTTTCAAACGATTGTGTTTAATAGGAGCGAGGCACAGTGCTTTGCATACATTGTTTGATTTAATAATTCTCATGGTTTTGGTTTACTTCTCACAATATTTTCAATAAGGTGTAAGTATCTTGATTCACATTTTATGTGAATAAATTGAGGCTTGTAGTGTTGGAGAAATGTGATAGAAGCTACAAATAGAAAGTGGAGAAAGTGGATAAAACTGCTTCAATGCAAGGTCTCTTCACCCCAAATTCCATACTTTCAATCCCTTTTTTATATTAAAAAACTAAACTGTGATTCTTGGGCAGCTGGCAAATTTAGCTAAGGAAAAAAAACCAAAAGAACATTTTTGGCAATTGCAATCTTGAAACTAATGGAACAGGTGGAAATTGAATATTTTACCCAAGTAACTGTAGATTTGTTTTTATTTTCTCTAAGCCAGTAATTAATTTTTACTTTTTATGAAGTATACTGATTTTTTTTTTTTTTTTTTTTTTTTTTTTTGGTGTGGAGAGGAATATGTAGGAAGACCGACCAAAGCATCTAAACTAGTTTGAATGACATGGTCCAGTTAATTTTGCTGCACTAATAATACCAAACCAAAAGTCTGTTTCTCCAAGTTCACTGAATAATCTGCCTTCAGTCAGCATACTTATCATATTTATCAATAAATTCAGTTCAACACACACACACACACGTATATACCTTGAGGACTTACTATTTGGCAGGCATGCGTTTAAGCATCCTGCTGATGAGAGAGGTGGTGAGGCACAGATAGTACATGTGTTTTGACCTAGCCCATGCTACAAGAAAGTAGCAGTACCAGAGTCTGAATCTTTTCTTTTGACCACAGCAGTTACGATGCTGGCAGATTTCAACATGTTGGGAGAGGCAGGTAAAATACTCAATATCAGATTTAAGGTGGTCTTTCATATTTTAGAATTCTCTCCAAGACGGTTGAATTATTTTCACTCTGATAGAAAAGGTTTTAGGTGGAACTCTCTATACCATTTCCCCTTGACATTGTAACTATGCCTACCAGGCTCTCAGGACTCCTATGTGGAAGGTCTCCAGTGACTTAGGGGGCTTTCTTGTCTAATGTCCTCTTACAGCTTTTGTGATATGTGACTTGTTTCGTGGTTTGTTATATTTGCGGAATGATACTTCTGTGCTAAGTAAAATACCCTATTATTTGTCCTAACTGCTAACTGGGTATTTAATGGATCCAATTTAAACGAGGTCTACAAAGTTTCCAATAAATATTTTACAGGTTAAGAATTATATACATTGATATTTACATGATAATAATGGTTTTAAAAGCTCCCAATGTGCAAATGCATGATGTATTCTTAAATTGCCTGACTGCTTGCGTTTTGTACATTGTCATTTGGTTAGCAGATAGAAACTGTAGATAAAGAAGTTTTATGTGTTTAAAATGGTAGAAATTAAAGCTGAATGGATTTCAGCTTTTAAAATTTCTAAGCTTTACTAATTACATTATTAAGAACTTATATGGTACTTGGTGTTTGCAAATACTTTATGGGAAGCATTTAACTATCTACCTGGGATAATGGTTGCTATTATTTTCACCATTTTCTATGTTTGTAAAGCTAACAAGCAAAATTAAATCTTTTTTGTGATGTGCGTGTGAGCATGTGTGTGTACTTTAAAGACATGTCAAATTCCTGATGACATTGATACTATAACAAATTTTCTGTCCCCTCAAATCACTGTGACTTTCATGGTAATTGAAATTATAGCAATTTGATCAATAAACAATCTCAGATTTCCATAGAATGTATTGCTGGATCACTCAGTGACAGTTTTAGCATGCATTCAGTATCTGGAGGCATATACATTGTGTCTAATTCTTTAGTCCTATAGGGAAGATACTACCTCAGTAAGTGTCATCTGTGGCTAGTCCCCTCATTAGTGATGAAATGCTATGATTGGGATACCTTTTGGGGATTTTTATTATTTTTTTTAATTCCCTATTTGGTTTCTGGCATTGCTCAGGGGACAGAGGACAAAAAACTGAAGAAGCCCAGAGGAGCCATTTCTTTCTTAGCATACAGATTCATAATAACTACAGTTAAGGATTGTGAACTGAATAATAGAGATAAATGCATTGGGCAAATCAAAAGTTGCTGTAGGAGTCTAAGCAACAGAATGACTTTTTTCCAGACCACAGAAACAAAGTTTGTATTTGATAGCCATGTATGTAATGCTTATTTTTTATTTTAAGCAGTTTACTGATATTTGCTCATTCTGTTCTCTTAACTCTTCCTGAAATAGGCACTGTCAGTATCTCCATTTGTATTTGGGATTCCAAGACACAGATTGACCAAGAGACTTGCCCAAGTCACAAAGTTAACAAGTAGCAGATCCAGGACTTAAACTCAGGCTGTTTGATTTAATTGTCCTTGCTTTTAACCACTACTCCATGTTACCTAAGTATTTGTGAGGTGAACGTAAGAATATAATTTAATTTCAAATTTCCCAGCTATCGATGTAGGATAGATATTTATATTTTCTTTTGGTTTGAAATAAAATCAGTTCCATTTTTGAATATAAATATAAATGAAGTGGATGATCTAAAGATACTCCCAGGATAGCCTCCAATAGATTGTTAAGCATCAGTAGAACAAAGTTGATAGCTTTAATGTGCCCTAGGCTTAGACGAGTAACAAAAATGAGTGAAGCAGTTCGGGTAGAAAAAAATTCATCTTCACATCCACAAAGAAATATGGTCCTTCTCATTTTTCTTGAAGCCTGTGGCCTTCTTGATCACTCCTTTAGCTTCACATTTCCTGCAGAGAAATGAGCGTAAGGAATATTTCACCGTCCTCTTGATGCTACAAGAAAAACAGCAGCTCAAGCATGGTGATGAATGGCAGCCAGTGATCAGCATCACTGTCAGGGAAACAGTAGCATGGCAGGGGCGACTTGACTCTGCAGATCTTCGCAATGGGCAGATACTGGCCCAGATGTAATAGATTTCCTGGTTTTTAAAAGAGGACACAGAAATGACACCCATAAACACACACTCTCTCTCTCAATACAAATACATACCTTGAATCTTGATTTTCTTTATTTAGCCAAAACCTAAGAAACACAGAAACGACAAACCCACTGTTCAAACCAATCCTGTGTGAACTGATATAAACCTGACTGCAGGCTGAATGTCAAAAACTGGACCGTGTTCAAAAGCAAGAGTGAAATCAAGGAAGTGATATTGAGGCACACACCAGGGCATCCGAGGTTGAAGTAAGTGAAATGAATGAGCATATCTGCTTTCTCTTCTGCCATGACACTCTGAAGAATGGCACAGCCTTCAGGGTTTGAAAAGTCAAATACCTTCCCTCTTCATGTCAGCGTCTATATCTGGCAGGATGTGCTAGTCTGAGTGGCAAAGAAAACAGTCTTCCAAATTGTCACAACAAAGGTTCGTTTTTTTGTTGTCTGTCCATGGCCAGTCAGCTTGGCATTATGTCCAAGACTATGGAGCAGCAACTGTCTCAAATATTGCTCTGCCACAAGGAGGAAGATACATCTGGAGGAGCTTTCTCCTTAGTTAAATGTTCTGGCATTTCCTTGATCCAAACTAGACACACCACATTCTCCAGCTATAAGAAAACCTAGGGGAAGGGGAATTCTTATACCCAGAATGGAGAAAGCTAAACATATTTGGGTAAGAACCCAGTCACTATTAGACTTTTCTATTACATAATTGAAGGGCAGGCTGCTCCTGATTAATTAACAAGCCAAACATACTTATTGAGTATTGATTATGTTGTGGTTTTCAACATGAGTGGTTAGATTAATCTTAAAGCACGGAAGGCCATGTGCAGCTTCTGGTTCCCATTAATAAACAAGATTTTTACTTACTCTAGTAGCAGTTAATCTATCATGATGCTTATAGTGGGAATGAGAGGGATTTTTCTGCAGTGCTAGTTGTTAAAAAGAAAAAAAAAGTGGTACTATCAGAACTACAATGTATTAATCACTTTCTAATGTCATTCCAGGTCATTTATTGACATATCTAAAAAAAGAAATGAGAAAAGCCTCATTCTAACTAAATCAAGTTTTTAATATTAGAAATTACATTTAAATAGGGTTTCAGAAGCATTTACTATTGTTTATAAGGGATTTATTAGGTGTCCATATTTTGCATACAAAATAGCCTTATTTATTTAATGATAGAGTTAGTGAAAGTCATGTCATATTCAGAGCATATTAGTGCTATGAACCCCATAAAATGAGACACATACACAAAAAAAATAGGAGAGAAAAATAAAAGATTGTTATACAATGGTGTGCAGACCCAGAAATGGAATAGAAGAGAGAAATTAAAATTTTGCCTGATATAGCAACAGCAGAAGTAAGCTCTTGTTATACGTTATATTACGAAAAAACTCTCTTAAATACATAATGCATGTCTATATGGCAAAGGCAAACAAGATTTAAAAATTTTAAAATGTACTCAGTGTTCAGCTGACAAGACAATTTTACTTATCATTTAAGGCTCATTTCAGATGCCATCTCTAAGAAGCCTTGCCTGGAAGCCTTCAGTAAAATTTCTTAATTTTCCATTCCCTAGAGTAAATATTTTCTGTCTCTCTCTCTCTCTCTCTCTCTCTCTTTTTTGGTATTGCCACAGCACTTGTGTATGTTATTACCAAAGCACCTGTCACATCTAGCTTGGGCTGTGGTTGTTTGTGCCTCTATCTCCTGAAAAAACACCAGCACTGAGAGCACAAGGGTTTACCTTATTTGTTTCCACATCGACTGTTACGTTATGTGCTCCAAGTAGCTGTTGGGAATGCAGCGAAGTATCTATATAATCTCCTCCACCAGGGGAAAAACATTAGTTTAGTGCTATGAAAAGGTAAACATGAATTGTTTCATTTAGTTCTAGGTTCATCAGCTGTTACAGGTGATGGGAATATAGCAATGAATGTAACTGAAAGGAATTGACCTCACATACCATACATTGTCTATTCATAAATAAATTCTAAATACAGAGGGAACAGCTTCTTCAAGAGTGTTAGCCTTTCCCAGTGAAATACACCCCGTGGAGTAATAAAGCATAGTTAGCACTTGAAAGTAGAGAAGAGTTGTGGACTAGTTTATTTTTCCTAGGGAATAAAGTGCTTTAATACATTTCTGAATCTTTAACAGGCTATTTTGTTAAACAGTTTCTTCTATAGCAGAAGAAAAATATATTGCTCTGGTTGAAAATTTTGTCTATCTTTAAAATATATGTATATCCTACATGGTTGTCAAAAGACTGACTTGTAAGAATCAATTTCCCGCTATGCATCAGTAAAAGTCAATGAAAGTCAAGAAATCTTCTCTCCTAATTATATTCACATTGATCACCATTAAAAAATAGAAATATAATATAAAATATACCTATTAGTATAACTTTTATATTTTTGGTTTGCATAGTTTAGGGAAATTAAAAACTCTCATTTTGGTGTAATTCATGATTATCTGTTGCAAATTTTATTATAATCAAGGTATTATGTGCCAGTAGTTAAAAATTAACTTGTTCTGTGATACAGGAAATGCTATGACATATAACGAAAGGGAAGAAATGGAAGTGGAATTTTTAAACCAAATTTTTCAGTTGTTTCTACTGGATAAGGTTTATAATTTAAAAATTTTTTTTTTTCAACGTTTATTTGTTTTTGGGACAGAGAGAGACAGAGCACGAACGGGGGAGGGGCAGAGAGAGAGGGAGACACAGAATCGGAAACAGGCTCCAGGCTCTGAGCCATCAGCCCAGAGCCTGACGCGGGGCTCGAACTCACGGACCGTGAGATCGTGACCTGGCTGAAGTCGGACGCTTAACCGACTGCGCCACCCAGGCGCCCCAGGGTTTATAATTTTAAATAATCATAATGTGCTTAGTTCAAGGTGGCTTTGATAAAAAAATGATATATGATATATATAATTTCTCTTGACTTCACATTTTGATAAATGAGATTTTTCTTTATATTAAATCTCTGCTTTCCCTCTTCCAATCCTGCAGTTAAGTTATATCATGATTTTGAAGCAAGTTAAATATATATATGATATTTATTTTTTTTCCTATCTATAGTACCAAACACTGTTCATCCTGTTCAACATATAGCAATGTGATTTTCTAAATTCTTGCATATATTGGAAAATTAATTTGTTGACTTATTTCCTTGATTGGTTTGCCCTCATCCAACTGCTCTAAAGCAAACTACTCTCTGAGCCTATTGTCCCTTTTTATAGTGGAGATAACTTCCTTCATTTATACTTGTCCTCTGTGTTGAATCTTTTTCCTTGGTTCCATATTGTCTTTTTTGTTATTTGATTATTTTTCTTAGAAAATTCTTAGTAGCTTCTAAGAATGAAGTGTAAGAGTTTATTTTAGTTTTTTTTAAAAAAATTTTAAAATATTTATTTATTTTTGAGGGAGAGACAGTGTGCATGCACATGGGGTGGGGCAGAGAGAGAGGGAGACACAGAATCTGAAAGAGGCTCCGGTCTCCAAGCCGTCAGCACGGAGTCCCGTGCGGGGCTTGAACCCATGAGTTGTGTGATCATGACCTGAGCTGAAGTCGTATGCTCAACTGACCGAGCCACCCAGGTGCCCCTTCATTTTAAATTTTAAAATGTCTTTTTCCCCATACTGTCATGCTTGGTTCATATTTGGACTGTAGCCATGTTTGGAGTACTTTTCTTCATAATTCTGAAGACAGTTCTTCATTGTTTTAAATATTCCCAAATTGCTGATAAGAAGTTCAAGCCATTATGATTACTGATCTTTTGCATTTATTTTACTTTATAGACACCCTGGTGATCTTTATTTCTTTGTGATGAAGTTCTTTGAGGAAGTTACTGTTTATTCATTGTGTGAGGGACTTGATGGGATTTTCCAATCCAGATTTTTTTCAGATCTAGAAGGAGCTGTTTACATATGTGTGTGGCAAATATATTCTAACCATGGAAAAATGTCTATAATTACATACGTAATTTAAGCAATAAAAACGTAACTTTTATATGTAATAATAAAAGTAACTGTTGGAAATAGCAGTTATGGGAAGAAACACTTCTAATAGTTTAGAAAAAGTCTCTCAGTACTCCAGTTTAGTCACATATCTCTCTTTCCACCAGAATGGCTATTATCCTACTTTTTATGCTGACGATAGCTTTGTACTTCCTTGTAAGTTCACTATCTCTGTATATGGCAATAAACAATATATTACTTAGTTTTGAAAAAAATAGGTGCTAAGCACAACCTAGATGTGTTAAGAAGTACAATGGCAATAGTGTTAAATGAAGTTTAGCAGGAAAAGATAAGGTAGGTGAGCAGAGCCTCTTTACTGTGGTGGCACTTTCTTGACAGTGTACAAACCTTTCCCTGGAGAAGTCGGTGAGCAAGGACAGAAGTCAAACCTCATACACAAATGATTCATTATGTTCATATTTATTACTTGCTTGGATATAGTGTATTTGCAACTTCCAGAAGTAAGTCACAACAGAGTGCTTTTGTGGGGTAAGTGGGGTGTTTTCAGAAACCCTTCCAGAAAATAAGGCATAGAGGGAAGAGGAAAAATTCATTTGCACATGGTCAAGACAAACCAAATGTAAATAAGATTCTGGAATCAACTAACCAGGATATTCTGAGCTCAAGCTAAACATGATATAATGACGGCTTGACATGTGTGTTTCTCTTGAGTTCCTTCGCATGACTTTCTCTTTCTTACTTTACTAATTCATGCTATTCGAACTTGGTCTCCTGTAGTATCTTGAGAAAAGAGTATATGGAGCGGGTGGGGTCATGGATGAAATAGGTGATGGGGATTAAGGAGTGCACCTGTCATGATGAACACTGGGTAATGTATCATTTATCACTATATGTTAACTATACTGGAATTAAATATTTTTAAAAGTCAAATCCAAAAACAAACAAAAAAAGTAATGGAATGCGAATTTTGAGACTTGCTGGTTTTTTGTCTTACTTGCCCGATAATGTCAGCAGGTGGAAATTAATTTTCCTTCACAATAATGAAGGCATTGCTTCTAGCTTTATTGTTTATAATTCTGAAGACTATTCTGCTTTTGATTCTTTTATGTGATTGATTCCCCTTTGCTCTATGTAGGTCAATTATATAAAATTTCATAATGATGGGCATGGGTGTTGGTTTGTTTAAATCTGGTTTTCTGTACACTCTGTAGGCCTGTTAAATTTGGTAACTTTGGTTCTTATGTCCCAGGACTTTTTAAAAATTTTTTTCAATTATTCCCCTCCCCCCCATTTATTTTGTTCTTTCTGTCTGGAATTCTGTTATTTCCAACTTGGATATCCGCAAACGGTACTCTAATTTATTTATATTTTATATGCTCATTTTAATAATTCTCTCTTTGTTAGTTTTACGCTTTATGAAAAATTCCCCTATTTAGTTCTATGCAGGTTTGAATTTTGATCACATTTTTAATTTTCAAAAGCTATTTGGCAAAAGTCACTCCTTTGGAAGTGGCAGAGTTAAAATTCATACTCTCATCTTGCTGATTCCTTTCTCTGAGCCATAATCTCAAAATTAGGTTTTGTATTACTTGTATATTTGCTTGAGTTTATTAGTCTATAGATGGTAGACTATAAAAACATCACATAATGTTAGTATTATAGAATGGTGTCACAGATTTTATATGACGTCTGGGAAGGACTCTCATTATTAAATATGCTATTGGTGAGTTTATTAAACTGGAGGACTATTTCAGGCAAACAGACAATATCATACATTTCACTTTGCTTCATTGTACTTTGCAGATATTGTATTTTTTTACAATACAATACAAGATTGCAACTCTGTGTCCAACAAATCTGTTGATGCCATTTCTCTAGCAGCATTTGCTCCCTTTGTGTCTCTATGTCACATTTTGGTAATTCTCATAGTATTTCAAACTTTGTCACTATTAGTATATTTGTTATGGTGATCTGTTATCAGTGATCTTTGATGTTACTATTGTAATTTTTTTCGGGGGGGGAGCAATACAAACCATAACTTTTGAAGACTGTGGACTTAACTTATAAATGTATTTCTTACTGCTTCACCACCTCGCTATTCCCCTGTTTCTCTTCCTCTATGCAGGCCTTTCTATTCCCTGAGATATAACAATATTAAAATTAGGCCAAATAATAACGCTGCAAAGCCTGTAATTGCTCAAGCGAAAGGAAGAGTTGTGTATTTCTTAACTCAAAAGCCGGAAATTATTAACCTTAGTGAGGAAGGCATGTTGAAAGCCAAGATAGGCCAAAATGTAGGCCTCTTCCATCAGGCAGTTAGGTTATAAATGCAAAGGAAAAAAAATTCTTGAAAGAAATTAAAAATGCTACTCCAGTGAACACACAAATGATAAGAAATTGAAATAATCTTACTGCTGATATGGACAAAGTAACAGTTGTCTGGGTAGAAGATCAAGACAGCCACAGCATTCCCTTAGTCCAAAGCCTAATCCAGAGCCAGGCCCTAACTCTTCAATTCTTCGAAGACTGAGAGAGGAGAGGAAGCTGCAGAAGAAATGTTTGAATCTAGCAGAGGTTGGTTTATGAGGTTTAAGGAAAGACTTGCTGCAAGGTGATGCAGCAAGTGCTGATGTACAAGTTGTAGCAAGGTATCCAGAAGATGTAGTTAAGATAATTCATGAAAGTGGCTACACCAAACAACAGATTTTCAGTGTAGACCAAATAGCCTTCTATTGGAAGAAGATGCCATCTAGGACTCTTCATAGCTAGAAAGGAGAAGTCAGTGTCTGGCTTCAGAGTTTCAAAGGACAGCCTGACTCTTTTGGTAGGGGCTAATGCAGCTGTGGCTCTCACTTGAAGCCAGTGCTCATTGACCATTCTGAAAATCGTAGGACCCTTAAGAATTATGCTAAATCTACTCTGCCTGTGCTCTAGAAATGGAACAACAAAGCCTTGATGTTCAGCACATCGAGTTTACAGCATGGTTTACTGAATCTTTGGAGCCTGCTGTAGAGCCATACCACTCAGTTAAAAAGGCTGGTTTTAAAATATGACTGCTTATTGACAAGGGACCTGGTCACCCCCAAGCTCTAATGTTTTCAGGACCACTAACACAACCGCCATTCTGTAGCCCATGGATCAAAGAGTAATTTCAACTTTCAAGTCTTATTATTTAAGAAATACATTTTGCAAGGCTATAGCTGCTATAAACAGTGATTCCTCTGATGGGCCTGGGCAAAATCAATTGAAAACCTTCTGGAAAGGATTCACCATTCTAGATGCCATTAAAATCATTTGTGATTTATGAGAAGAGGTCAAAATATCAACATTAACAGGGGTTTAGAAGAAGATTTTAACCCCCATGGATGGCTTTGAGGGGCTTAAGATTTCACTGGAGGAAGTAACTTAAGATATGGTGAAATAACAAGAGAACTGGAATTAGAAGTGGAGCCTTAAGATCTGACTGATTTATTATTGCAATCGCAGGACAAGACTTGAATGGATGAGGAGTTGCTTCTTATGGATGAGCAAAGAAAGCGGTTTCTAGAGATGGAATCTGGGGAAGATGCTATGAAGATTCTTGAAATGACAACAAAGGATTTAGACCATGGTATAAACTTGGTGCAAAAAACATTGGCGGGGTTTGAGAGGATTGACTACAATTTTGAAAGAAGTTCTATTTTGGGTAAAATTCTGTCAAGCAGCATCACATGCACAGAGATATCATTCGTGAAAGGAAGACCCAACTGGTGAGGTAAACTTCATTGTTGTGTGATTTTAAAAACTGCCATGACCACTCCAACCTTTAACAACCACCCTGATCAGTCAGTAGCCATCAACATGGAGGCAGAACCCTCCAGAAGCAATAAGATTGCGACTCACTGAAAGCTCAGATGATGGTTAGCATATTTTAGCAATAAAGTATTTTTAACTAAGATGTGCACATTTTTTAAAGAAATAATGCTATTCCATACTTAATATAGTATAGTATAGCATGACTTTTATATGCACTGGGAAACCCCAAAAAACTTACTGACTTGCTTATTGCAATATTTGCTTTATTGTGGTTGTCTGGAATTTAACCCACAGTATCTCCAAGGTATGATGATAATAGTATTTTTAAGTCTATTCACTGAGTTTGAAAAAAAAAATCTTTCTTTTTCTAAATTAAAGCAAAAAACATGTTCTGAATGACTCCTTTTAAGGGCAGCATTGGTAATGATCAGAAAACTTTACACAGAAATGTCATTGTATGTTTTGTGTACTTGATGGTAATTATAAATGATATGACATATTTTCATAGTGTATTTAATAATCAACATACAGAAAAGTTGAAAATAAATTGATTTATTATACTAGGTTTTGTGAACTGCAAATACAAAATTTCAAGTGTCTGTTTATATTACACCTCATTGAGGTTGGGGTTGGAAGTGGAGCAAAGCATGTGGCTAATTTCTTCCCTTATTATGCAAGGAAGAATCAATTTGAAGGCAATTTTAGCTTAACTCCACTTTCTTTATGGGAGCTTTTTCCATTGACCTCAAAGAATTGGAGAAAGGATTTCATTGTATAATATATTAGATTTCACTTCTATGTGCTGTAAAACCTATCTGGAATACCTTCAATTTTCCCTGGGTCTCAACCTACAAACCCATTACTTGAGGTTCTGTTCATTTTGCCCTATTGTATAACTCTGGAAGCTGATTACATGATTTTAGTTGAAATTTAGCAAGAGGTGGTTGATGCATAAATCACTCCTGAATCACCAAATTCCTCACCTAACAAATGTAGTAATTTCTGTCATGGCATATAGGTGTATGGAATACAGACTGACTATATATGCATGATTATAAATCACTGAAAATCCTGAAATAAATATTAGCCCTTTGAGATTTAACTCACCCTGTTTGCCTAATGATTATGTTCTAAGAGAATTTGGACTACTCAACCTCAGTTGTGACCTGGGTCACAAAGCTGGGTAATTTATTTTGTTGAGGATAACATGTACACTTGTTGACATTTTTCTCCTATCTAATCCTCCTTCCAAATGTTCAATATAAAATAAACCACAAGCCTGTAAATTAAATTGAAGACTTAAAAGTAGTTCTGAATAGTTTCCATTGAGGAAAAGATAGGAAATAAAACGACGTGTACAGGTTTTATACACATATGTGCTAGTAACAGAGGTATAAAATACACTATTTCCTTTTCCATCACTGCATGCATTAAATTATTTACTTGATAGAAATACCATCTACATATATATTTTATGTGTTAATGCTCAGCTTTACTTTCCTCAACTTAATTCTTAAGAAGGTATTAATTTTATAGTTGTTTCAGATAACCTGAACTATTTTGTGGGTAGAACAGAGTAATCTCTCCTTATTTACTCTCAAGGAAGATAGCAGCCTTTTGTATTCTTAAAGAAAAAATGAAGAAAACAGACTTATTTACTTTAAAATGTCTTATGTAAAAGTTGGCATTCAAAAATACTTAGAAAAGATATGTGCCCATTTTGCGTTATTTGCAGAAACAGCCTAGGTCTGCCCTATTGTTCATGCGATTTGCTCTTTCTTCAACACGAGGAAACACAGTCATGTGGGAGCTATATAATCTATCTTCCTCATCCTGCAGTCCCCCCATCTATAGATGATTATATAAAGTATTTCATTTCATTTCATTCATCATTTCATTATTTCATTATTACAACATGATGTATAGTTTCTTGCCAAAGCTGTGCTTCTCTCTCTCCTTCCTCTTACATTGCTTCATATTTCCCTTTGAAGGCACAATAGTTCTGAGTTTTCACTTTGGGGAATGAAAATTTTCCTTATAGTCTTTCAAGGGATACAGTACACATCTAGGAATGCAGACAACATATGCACAGAATATGCGTTGGAACATCTCCTAAATGTCCTTAAGAGGATGTGTAGGGTCCCTCTTCACCTGTGTTCCAGCCCTGTGGCGATTCCAAAACCTCTGTCCTGTTCCAGTTTGGTCTAATAAAGGAGAGAGCCACATCTGGTTTTTCGGACTAGATCCTATCAAATTAAGAGGTCTCATACCAGCATGTCATTGTCCACTTCTCCCCAGTTTGTGGTCCTCAAGTTTATAAGCTTTCATCTGACATCATCAAAGAGTTGACATACCAAGTGAGAAAGACCCAACATATACTACCAATAATTTCATTACACCGCAAATGTCCTATACTCTGGCAAAATGGGAATACCTTCAGATAAATATAGCCCTACCCACCTTAATAACGTTGTCAGCATTCTTCCAATCCATCATTCTTCTCTATCCCTCCCAGTTCCTGTTGCACTGAATGGAAGGAGTATGACAGAGGGGACCAGTTCTGTATTGGACAGAGGATACTGACCTCATAATTCATCTATCATATTGCAAACTAATTTTAATCTGTGTTGTTGGTATCTTGCCGTATTCCTTAGAAGTTTAGTAAATGTCAAAATACTGTTGGTTTTGAAAGAAAATTGATCAAACCAAAAGTTGTATAAGTAGCAAAGTTTGCCAAAAACACTTTTTCTTTATGCTTTAAAAAAATAAATGGTTAAAAATTAGGAAGGCAACATCAAACATAGCTTGCATACGCTCTGCCATGTTTTGCTTTAAAATCTTTTTATTTATTTATTTATTTATTTATTTATTTATTTATTTATTCTTCAGTAATTATTGGGCACCTACTGTGTGCCACTCATCTAGGCCTTGTGGATGCAGTAGTAAAGAGGAGACAAATATCCCTTGTGGTTCTGCCCCCATGGAGTGTATATTCTAGTGTGCCTCCCTTTTCTTTCTATGCTCCAAACTCTGGCATGGCCTATACCATATTCCAGAATCTGGCACAAATCTTCCACTCTAGAAGACCTGATATCAGATCTGGATTCAGGTATTAAGAAGCTGAACGTTAACAATCTCGCTCACTTTTCTGAGCCTTGCTATTCACATTTATTAAAAGAGAATAAAATACCTAGCAGCATGGAAATAATTGAATGGAGTAACATGTGCAAAGTAGTCTGTAAAAATACCAGTACCCCTCCTGTGATTTAATAATGACTAACATTTTAGATAAAGAATAACTACATTATTATCCTTCCTAACACCCTTCCGTGTAGTATGGGATGGTGGTTCTAATGATTCATATTTTACCTTTACCAGGATAGAAATTCTTCCCTCTTTTTAAAATTATGACATCTATTTATATCAAAAAAGAGACTTCCTATCTCCTTCCCTCTGTCACCCCCAAATCTCAGAGGATATGAAAGGAACTCAAGTTTAAAAGCAGAAGAAAGGGAAACATGAAAGCATCGCTTCATCCAACCACGTGCATTGTATTTTCTCCTAAAACTAAAGTTACACTTCATAATGGCCTTTTGTCTAGATTAATACAAAGAACTGTGACTTTGTAAGCACCTGCTAGGCAGCTCTGTAATGAATAGCAGTCCTGCAGTCAGAGTCAGAGACAAATAAAATTGGACAACAGAATTTTGCTTCTTCCAAGTTGCTTAACCGATTGGAAGTCTTTTATATGACAGTCTGCAGCTGTTGACGCTTTCCTCTGAGACAGCCTTCCCCAAGTAGTGCAGAACTACCTGCTGGAGAATATCTTTCACAGCTGGTTTCTTCTCTCCTACTGCAGTAATTGTGTTCCAGGCAGGGCTACACATACAGATCCCCCAGCTGGAAGGGGAAACCATGAGAGAGAAAGAAGGAAATTCTAGTCTATCGATTGTGATTTTCCATGAATTTTTTTTAAGACCGGTGCCAAAATATATATGGGTGTCAGAGTCTTTTTAATTAATTTATGATATGTGATTGGGACCTATATAGAGTAAATGAGTTTAGAAGTGTTAGAAAAATAAGCAGAAAGTGTCTTGGGGTTCTTGCCAGCTGTTGCTTGTTCCAAACAAGTGGTCACAAGACAGGAAAATGAGTGAAAATGAGTCAGGGCCCAATGGAAATGCAGCTGCTGACCCTACAGTGCCCAGAGGTCAACCAAGTCATCATCCCAGTCTCCTTCACGGAATTTAAGAGACAGTGTGGCTTGTCTCATGACCAAGACAAAGGAAGGGCACGGTACCTTTTTTTTTAAAGCAGCAAACAGACTCTCAGTTGTGAAATGGGCTGAGATGTGAAGTCAGTCAAAAGGCAGAGGGGGTAGTCTCTTACAGGAAGTCTGATTCCACAGACACATTGGTAAGAACTTGTTTGCTTGTGTTCTCACTGTCTGGAAAAGTAATTCAGCACAGCTTTAGGCATGACCTTTGATGATCTCCCTAATCCTTGCTTGCCCAAGACAGAGTAATAAAACTGCCCTTTGCAGAATCCTTATCTCCAGAAGAAACCTCAGATGCCAACTTCAAAGGTGAGGAAGAATCAGGCTGTGATAGAATTTAATGATCTGTGTTCACTCCCAAGTGGTAAAGAAAAACACTCAGAGGAAAAATGAGAGTGGAAATATTATTTTGACTGTAGCTGTCCACTAATTACTTTGCAAAGTGTTCTGAAGACATTAATATAAATACCGACCAACAGAACTTTTACTTAGCAGCAGCCCATGTATGAGACAATGTGGAACAAACGTTTGAATGTTTTTATTTATATTTCGTATTGAAGAGTGAAGGACATGGCTGGGAAAACCTACTTATTTTTAAGAATTATGTTCTATAAAAACTATGCCATCTGATTTGTCCTGAAACTCTGATGAACAGGTTTGTTTTCCTCTCTTCACTGGTGAAATGTGAGGAAGATAGACAAAAGCCCTTGGTCAAGGGCATACCAGTAGCAAGGGCAAGAACCAGAATTTGAATATCATGCTGCCTATAAGCAAAAGGACAGAATAGTCAGTTGTGCAAACCGATGCTTCTCATCCTTTCTCATGAAGGAACCAGGACTCTTAGTATTCATTTTCTAAGAGGGTTATTGAGAGACCAAAGAAGTGCATTGCTTCAAATACTGGGCTGCATCCAGAGCCTAGGCATAATATAGTTGTCGACGTCAGGAGAGTAGTGGCCCAGTCTCAGATGACTGGTGTAGGATGGCTAAGAGAACTAACTGTGTAGTTTTGGGTTTGAATGTTACCATGAATAGCTATATCACCATAGGCAAATTTCTGTGTTCTGGGTTTGTAGACTTCTTATAGGGATTAAATGAATTAATACATGAGAAGAATTTGCATTATTCCTTGGCATGTGTGGCTTTTTATTGTCAGTGCTGTCATAGGAGGAACTCAGAGAAGTGTTTAGGAAATCAGAAATCATTAGCAATACCTGGGCAATATGGCCAGTGGAAGCCAGTGGAACTGTCCAGTTAGACTAGGTTACAGCTATACAGAATAAGAGAAAGCCCTCACTTTCTACAATGTGTTCTCTCACCCTAAAGCATCTCATATGTCAGATCCTCTGACTTCTGCAGAAAGACTAACTGGCTAAAGAGTTCAGGGTATTAATATGCCAGATAACCAAGACTAGTGACATGCTGTTTTAAAACATAGCATGTGTGCATGTTTACTGATTTTATCAGTTATAAGTTTAACCTTTTCTGTAATGCGTGACTTTTCCCATCAATTTAATTGCCTGCATCTTTTAATAGCAGATCCTTTCCTTGTTTTTATTTTATTGTTTTAAATGTTTATTTATTTTTGAGAGCACGGGGAGGGGAAGAGAGAGAGGGAGGGAGACAGAGGATCCAAAGTGGGCTCTGTGCTGACAGCAGAGAGCCCGATGTGAGGCTCGAACTCATGAACTGTGAGATCATGACCTGAGCCAAAGTCAGATGCTCAACGGATTGAGCCACCCAGGCACTTGTTTTTTTATTTTGAATTTTTATATAGTCTAGTTATTTCTAATCCAGGCATGTGGATTTGTGTCTATTAAATGAGGTAAAATAACTTTCAGAAAATAATGAGAAATGTGTTTAAATTTAATTCTTCATTAGTGAGAAGACACTATAATTGTGTTATCAATGATGCAGTCCATCGAAACTGATGCCAAATGTTCCTATGATGAGTTTAGTCACATGGATAAATCATTCAGCATCATTGGCTGTTACCCTTTTAATTGTGAATAGGACTTATACTTCTTTAAATAATATATTGAATTCTTTTAATTCTGTGTTTTTTTGCATTAAAAAATTACTTACCTATGTTCACCAAAAGCTATGCTTTATGTTCTTAAGCAGAACTATTCCAAATGCAAATAATCAAATGTCCATCAACAGAATGGATAGATAACTCATAGTATATTCATAAATGGAATCCTGTATGGCAATAAGAATCAATATACTGCATACATAAATCTCACTGATATGTTGAGTGAAGGAAACCTGCCTCAAAGAAGTACATAGTATATAATTTCATCCAAATAAATTACAGGATGAGGAATGACTAATGGATGATTTTAGAAGTCAGGAAAGTGATTTCCCTTGGTATGAGTGGTTGGAGGTTCATCAATGGAAAGTAGTACAAAGAAGGGCTACTCTGGTACTAGTATTGATTATTCTCATTATTGGTGCTGGCTACACAGATTTATTCAATTTATGAAAATAACTGAATTGTGCACTTACAGTATTTTTTCATGAAATAGCAATTTTTAAAGTATATGGAATTTTAAGGGTGCTTACTGATGATTTAAGAATGTAAGAAAATTATTAGTTCTCTGGTGAAAAAAATGGCTTTACCTTGATTATACTAAACAAGGTGAAAGTGTGAGGTCTCACAAATTAGATTCTGGAGAAAAAGAAAGGTTTTGGACAAGTTTAATGGTGAAGGTTGATCATTTAAAAAGAAAATGAAATAGAGTAATATTTATCAGGAGAAATGAGACAAGTCAGTGGTCTATTTTACATTGATTATTTTAAGTAGGAACTGAATTACCTACACTTGCTTGAAAGAGTGCATAATTAACTAAAGGTGACTAATTAGGAAATGTGTTATCAAACTTGATACATAAGAAAGTTGTAGTTAGTTTGAAATTGAAATATGATTGTACTAGTTTAAAAACTGAATGCAATTGCTGTTTTTACAAGGTACACTATATATTTCATATTGACAAAAAAAAAAATCTGAATCCAAAGGAGAATTTATATTGAATGTCAAATTGAAAGTTTAATTGTAATAGTTTAGGGTGCTACATTTCACTTTCATAATACTCATTACACTATATACTAGTTTCTTATTTACCATCCGTTACCAGACAGCCCCTAAGGTGAGTCTACCTAAGCCTACTTTATTTACTTTGATGCCTAGAATATACAATAGTATGCATTTCAAATCATCAGTACACCAGAATGGTGGTTACTAGGGTCTGGGGGTGGGGGAAATAGGGAGATGTTAGGCAAAGGGTTTAAACTTCCAGTTAGTTATAAGATGAGTATCTAATGTATTACCATGGTGATCATAGTTAATAATACTGTTATATACTTGAAAGTTGCTAAGAGAATAGATCTTAAATTTTGTCAACACACACACACACACACACAAAAGGTAAATATGTGGCATGATGGACGTGTTAGCTAACACTATGGTGGTAATCATTGTGCAATATACAAGTATACCAAACCAACACACTGTATACCTTATTTTTTTTTTTAATTTTTTTTTTCAACGTTTATTTATTTTTGGGACAGAGAGAGACAGAGCATGAACGGGGGAGGGGCAGAGAGAGAGGGAGACACAGAATCGGAAACAGGCTCCAGGCTCTGAGCCATCAGCCCAGAGCCCGACGTGGGGCTCGAACTCACAGACCGCGAGATCGTGACCTGGCTGAAGTCGGACGCTTAACCAACTGCGCCACCCGGGCGCCCCAACCTTATTTTTTTAATGTTTGTTTATTTTTTAAGAGAGAGAGTGAGAGAGAATTGTGGGCTGGGGAGGGACAGAGAGAGAGGGAGACACAGAATCTGAAGCAGGCTCCAGGCTCCAAGCTGTTAGCACAGGGACTGATGTGGGGCTCAAACTCATAAACCATGAGATCATGACTTGAGCTGAACTTGGAGGCTTAACTGACTGAGCCACCCAGGAGCCCCTGTACACCTTAAATTTACACAATGTTATATGTCAATTTTATCTGATTTAAGCTGGAAAAAATTGTCATTACAAATAAACAGTAAAAAAGATTAGAGGAAAAGGAAGTTAATTCAAAGCAAAATATCTCTAATAAATAATCATAAATATTGATGGTGAGGTTATGAATGACAGATAACTTGAATATTTTCACATACAAAATTAAATATGCACAACTACCCTAATTCCAATAATCAGGTGACCATCAAGCTAATTGAGTAGAAAGTTTTGTGACTACAAATGACAAAGAATATAGGCTTTAGAAAATGCATACAAGATGGTACTGACAAAAAAACCACCACCACAACAAACATAGATAATAACAAACTTTTGGTAGGGGACAATTGAATATACAATATCTGAAATAAAAAATTTACTAGAACTCTACATCATATTTCAACTGGCAAAGAATCAAGTAACTTGAAAATAGGTCAATTGATCTTATCTAGGCTGAGAAAAAGAAGGAATAAAGAATAAAGAAACAGAGCCTTGGAGACCTGTATGGTTACACCATCAAGAGTAACAATGCATGCATACTGGTAATTTCAGAAAGAAAGGAGAGGTTTAAAAAATGTATAGATGTATTTGAAGAAAGACTGGTTGAACTTGCCAGATTTGGTGAAAGATATGAATTTACATATCCAAGAAGTCCCAACAAAATTCTCACTGGATAAACTCAGAGAATTATTTTTTAAGTTTATTTATTTGTTTTGAGAGAGAGAAGGGGAGGGGCAAAGAAAGAGGGAGAGACAGAGAATCCGAAGCAGGCTCTGTACCAACAGTGAGGTGTCTAATGTGGGGCTCAAACTCACCAACCATAAGATCGTGTCCTGAACTGAAACCAAAAGTTGTACGCTTAACTGACTGAACCACCCAGGTGCCCGTAAACTTGAATAATTTAATAACTAGACATGTCATAAACTATTAAAAGCCAAGGACATATTTTTGAAAGCTACATGAAGAGATCCATAATGAACAAGGCATCTTTAATAGGTTAACAAATGATACCTCATTAGAAACCATGGAAGCCTGAAGACAATGAAATGACTTATTAAAAGTGCTGAAAGATGGGATGCCTGGGTGGCTCATTCAGTTAAGAGTCTGACTCTTGATTTCACCTCAGGTCATGATCTCATGGTCATGGAATCTAGCCCTGCATCAGGTTCTACATTGCACATGGATCCTGCTTGAGATTCTCTCTCTCTCTCTCTCTCTCTCTCTCTCTCTCTCTCTCTCTCTGCCCCTCTTCCACTCCTGGACATGCACGTGCGCTGCCTCTCTCTCTCCCTCTCTCAAAATAAATAAATAAACATTAAAATATAGTGCTAAAAGAAAGAGTGTCACCAAAGATTTTATAAGCAGCAAAATTCTACCTCAACATGAAGGAAAAATTTGAAAATTTTCACATAAACAAAACATGAGAAAAGTTTCTATCAGATCTACCCTATAAAAATTACTAATGGGAGCCATTCACTCTGAAATGAAAGAAAACTAGGCAGCAACTGGAAACCACATGAAGAAATAAAGAACAACAGGAAAGAAAACTACATGGGTAAATATTATTTAGACTATATAAATATATTTTGTTTTTTTATTTCTCATCTTCTATCTGATTTTTAAGACTACTAAAGCAGTCATTATAAAACTGTATTTATGAACTTATGGCATATAAAGATGTAATTTATATGACAATAATTAATATGACAACTGTGTTTATGGACTTATAGTATATAAAGATATAATTTATATGACAATAATAGCACAAAGGAGGGGAATGGAAGCATGCTGTATAGTAGCAAATTTTTATATACAATTAAAATTAATTTAGCAATAATCTTTGTATATATTGTCATAAATCAAGATGTTTATTGTAATCCCGAGGGCATTCACATTTCTGATTCAAGTAACCAGCAGTTAGAATGTAAAAGGATATAAAATTGTGTACTTTACAAACAAGCCAAAAGAAAGCTGGAGTGGTTATGCTAATATCAGACAATATATGCTTTAAGAAAAAAAAATTGTTGTTAAAGGTAAAGACATTTTATCATTAAATTAGAAGCGTAATTCATGAGGCAACTATAACAAAATATGTAAGCACCTAACCACAGAACCCGAGACTAACTGAAGCAAATATCTGATAGAATTGAAGAAAAATAGACTAAAATATACAGGAATAGTTGGAGATTTCAGCAGTTCAGTTTAATAATAGATAGAGCAACTAGATGGAAGATTAAAACAGAAATAAAAGAGTTAACATTTTAAACAAATTAGACATAATAGGCATTCATGTAGCACTTCACCCAATCACAGTACATTCTTCTCAAGTACGTATGTATTATTCTCCAGGTAGATCATACATTATGCTGTAAAACAAATCTCAAGTATCTTAAAGTATTGAAAATCACTCAAATTATGTTCTCTAATCACAATGTGATGAATCAACAACTGCAAGAATTTTGAGAAATTAAGCAAGATGTGGAAATTACCTAAAACATTCCACCAATGAGTCACAGAGAAAATCACAGTGGAGATAAGAAAATACTTTGGGAGTACTGAAGAAAAAACTCCCACAATATTCCAGATACAGTGGATGAAGCAAAAAAAAATTGCCTTGAGGGAAATTAAAAAGATAATTGGTAACAATTAACCTTCTATCTTAAACTGGAAAATTAAGGGCAAACTGTATATCATGCAGAAAGAAAAAATAATAAAAATTAGAAGGGAAGTAAATGAAAGAGAATAGAAAACAATAGAGAAGATCACCAAAACCAAATTTTAGTTATTTGAAATGATTAACCAAAGTTACCAAGCTCTAGCTAGACTGGTCAAAAGAGAAAGAAATAAAACTCAGATTGATAAAATCATGAATAACTGAGGTGACATTACCATTGAATTTATAGAAAAATAAAGATTAGGAGTATACTGTGAACAATTATATGCCAACAACTAGATAACCTAGATGAAACGGACAAAAATCCCAACAACACACAAATTATAAAACTGACTCAAGAAGAAAGAAAATCTGAACAGTCCTATCACAAGTGAAGAGATTGAGTTAGTAATCAAAAATCTCCTAGCAAAGAAAATCCAGGAGTCTAATGGCTTCAGCAGTGAATTTTGGCAGAAATATAAAAAAGGAATTAGCAATAGTATCTCACACATTCTTTCAAAAAATGAGATGAGACAGGACCACTTTCCTAAAACTTTGATCATACTAGCATTATTGGGTGCCAAAACCTGACAAAAACGTCACAAGAAAAGGACAAACCAATACCACTTAATATAGACCTCAAAATCCCCCAAGAGAACACAATGGGGGTAGGGGGGTCTCCTAGGTAGCTCAGTCAGTTGAACACCCAACTCTTGATTTTGTTATAAGTGAAAGGAGTCAGTCACAAAGGTCGCATATTGTTTAATTCATTTATATTAACTGTCCACAATAAGAAGATCCATAGCAACAGAAAGTGTACTGGTGGTTACCTAGGTCTGGCAGGGAGGGGAGTGACTGCTAATGGGAGTGAGTTTCTTTTTGAAGTTATTAAAATTTTCTTTGGTTACAAAATAGTTTTGGTTCCCCAAGTCTGTGAGTGATTTAAAAACCTCTGCATTGTATATTTTAAAAGAGTTGGGGCACCTGGGTGGCGCAGTCGGTTAAGCGTCCGACTTCAGCCAGGTCACGATCTCGCGGTGTGTGAGTTCGAGCCCCGCGTCAGGCTCTGGGCTGATGGCTCAGAGCCTGGAGCCTGTTTCCGATTCTGTGTCTCCCTCTCTCTCTGCCCCTCCCCCGTTCATGCTCTGTCTCTCTCTGTCCCAAAAATAAATAAACGTTGAAAAAAAATTAAAAAAAAAAAAATAAAAATAAAAGAGTGAATTGCTATATGTATTATATCTCAGTAAAGCTATTTAAAGAATTCCAAAATTTTTGGCCCCATATGACGTAGAACAATTTCTTTATGAAAATTTAGAAAAATTGGTAGATAAATATTATTTACATATTTATGTAAATTTATGTAAATATGTATGTAAATCCACATGTTTTTCCATCAAGACACAAAGATTTTTTGTAGTTTCCACATCATATCTTTCCCCCTTGGAGTCCAGTATTCATCTCTTCCAAGTTTTTTATTGCCAAATGTACTATTCCTGGCACATTTCACATCTCTCAGGATATGAGAAAAAAAGGTAGCAATTGTTATTTTTGTGTCATATCTCTTCAGCAAACTGTTTTTATTAATAATGATCAATAAGTTAATACTGTTTATTAAAATAATTAATATTAAAAATAATACTGATCTTGCTTCTTTTGTTTCTTTTTTTTTAAATTTTTTTTTTTTTTTCAACGTTTATTTATTTTTGGGACAGAGAGAGACAGAGCGTGAACGGGGGAGGGGCAGAGAGAGAGGGAGACACAGAATCGGAAACAGGCTCCAGGCTCTGAGCCATCAGCCCAGAGCCCGACGCGGGGCTCGAACTCACGGACCGCGAGATCGTGACCTGGCTGAAGTCGGACGCCTAACCGACTGCGCCACCCAGGCGCCCCAACTTCTTTTGTTTCTTAATACTACTTATTTACTGCCGGTTACATTATTATTCATGGGATGATGCTGTATCATCCTTACTGGTACCCACGAATACAGGCTTCCAATGATTCTATCAAAGGTTGTTCTTTTGCTATTTTGGTAATGACCAGAAGTGCAAGTCTTACTCAGAACATGCAGGAAAATGAAAGCAGTGGTTTGCTTTTTGGGTCATTTTGTTTCTATCACTTGGAATTTTACAACATAAATACAAAACAGCACATGTTCCACCTTCATCTTCTGTAGGACATTTCAGACCCTCACCACTGCATCCTAGAATGTGAACTTTTTCCAGTATAAACCATACACCAGTCGTCCCAATACCCCCATCAGGTGGCAGGACAGTTGAGCGACTCTGGGCAGAGGGAGAAGAGCAGTTAACATTTATAGTAATCCCTCCCTCATCTGTCTTGGCCTAAAATTAACCTGGCAGACTATGATGCTTTTGTATCAGTTGGAGATAAGAGAAGACACCACTTGGAACCTTCTAAAATGTTCAGAAGAAGTAGGCATGGTGACTGCTGGAGGACAGCCTGACTGACATGTGTCCTAGAGCCTTCAGGAATGTGATGACTGTCCTCTGGCCAGAACAAAGGAATAGAGGTTAAAGACCTCCTACTCCTCCTTACTACTACCCTTGAGTGCTGTGGACTAAAGTGGGTACTACACTAGCAGTGACAGATGAGAGTTGACCAACCAGCAAAGGCAGATGCATAGACCTTCCAGTTCAAGTCCATGGTGCAGTGGATAGTTCCTAGCTCAAATCCCTGAACTATGTATGTGTGTGTGTGTGTGTGTGTGTGTGTGTGTGTGTGTGTATGTATGTATGTATATACACAGAGTCAACCAAAATCAGGATGACAGCAGTGTTCTGGCAGCCCTATTTTGTGCGGTCTCACACACAAAATTACCATGTACATCAGAGGAACTTAGTCACTTGCCGGGCCACCCTCTTGGAACTGAGCATGGCTTGAGGTTTCAGGGTGATCTCATAGGTGTGAGTCCTAGAGATTGTTAGAGCATTGAGTCAACTCTACATGTGGAATTGAGGGATGAAGAGTCTTGGAAGGAGTTCTCAAGGAATGACACAGTGACTGGGGCCACGTAGTGCTGATCTGGACATGGATTTTCCAACTTAAATGGCAGAGCCACCCCAGTCCATCTCAGGCACTGGAAGAGGACTCAGAAAATTTTGAGAAAGTCAGTCCAAAGAGTGAGATACTGAAGTGTTGGGTCATGAACAAGAGTTTTTGTTTAGGTCTTAGAGCAATGTTGTCTAAAGTGTAAGTATTACCAAGTCCTAATGTGGCTATTTTAATATTTTACTTCCTCTTAGAGCATTGGAAAAATTTTTTTGTTTTTTGCTTACTGGACAAGAATAACTAAGATTGTGATGGCAAAGTCTATGGCCTCTGTGCCTCAGATTGTAATACTTCCCTCTTAGGTGTTGCTTAGGTTTGCCTGTATTATAAGCCTGATGGATAGGTGGAGTGCCGGGGGAGATTTGCACATTTAATACAGAGTTCTAAACTTTTCTGTTTTAGTCAAGGGATTATTTTGGTCAAGAATTTATTTGTGGATCTGATAAAAATAGATGTTCTGGAATAAAATAAGTGTCTGCTGGCATAAAGTCTCAGGAGGGGATTGAACTCTTAAAATCTCTCCTTAGACCCTAAACTGTAAGAATCTCAGTATTTATGTAATGTGATATCGTTTACACAATATTTGTGTCCAACACTTGTCAGTGAGTAACGTAAATTCTTTGTCCCTCAATAGCTTGACTTTTCTTTATTTCCTTACCTTTTAATCAATATTTTTGCCTATGTTTAGAAAGGATGGTTTTATCAGACTGGTTTAATGTTAAATTTCTTCTAATGTATATTGAAAGTAAATGAGAAAAATTGTAACTATCTGATAAGTCTGGTTTCTTTCCCTGTCCTATGACCTTTGAATTCCAATCAATATATGGTTACCAGGTAACCAGGATAGCTTTAAGTTATTCCTGTTTTGTGTTGTTTCTATGTCAACAGTTTTGCCTAAATCTATTAAGTGTGTAATTTGCACATAACAGACTCCTATATTTGCTAAAGATTACCAAATAATTTTTTCTTTATTGCCTATTTTAAGAAAAAAACCACAATTTTTTATTATAAATGATTTAAGTTTAAATTGACATAAGAACCACAATATCTTTAAATAGTTTACTTAATGACAGGGCAGTCTTTCAAAAGTTTAGAATATTTCTTCTGAGTAGCATCTTTCACTTAGACCTTGGAAAATAATCTTAGCTTATAAAAAATGGTACATGTGGACAAAATAGAAGAAAGGCAGAATTGGCGAAAATAAGGAAGTGTACATATTGAGTTTGTAAGATTTACTTCAAGGGCTTGGAGGTGAATAAGAATGGAGAAGATGGAGTAGAAGATCAATGATAAATTTTAGTTTTAACTATGAATCATTCTTTCACAGGGGCTTCTGAGTGGCTCAGTCAAGCATCTGACTCTTAATTTTGGCTCAGGTCATGATCTTGCAGTTCATAAGATCGAGCCCCAAAAGGGGCTCTGCGCTGACAGGATGGAGCCTTCTTGATATTCTCTCTCTCTCCTTCTCCCTCTGCCTCTCCCCTGCTTGTGCTCTTTCTTTTAAAATAAATACATAAAATTAAAAAAAAAATTTAGTTAGCAACATTGCATCTCAATTCATGGCAAGCCCTATGCTAACAGTGGGGGACACAATATCATGGGAATTATAACCTTACACACAAGACATAGTATTTATAAAAAAACTGAAATTAAAATTTTAAATATGCAAATTGAAATTTTTTAATGTAATCTCTTCCCCCATAAGGCTCGCACTCATGATCCTGGGATCAAGAGTTGCATGCTCTACTGACTGAGGTAACCACATGCCCCAGTGGTAAGTGAAATGTTGACAAGTTTCACAATCTTCATGTGAAAGCATTTGACATGGGTCTGGCACTACTACTGTGGGATGGGCATAAAAATCTTCCACGAAAATGTTACCCAGGAGCTTAAACATGATTGATGAGAATGGAAGATGTAAGTCTGAAGGGAGGTGGACAGTTGTTCAATTATGAGTAATGGCAAAGCCTACATAGGATATGATCTCGGAAGTGGGTAAAATGAGTGGAAGTGCTGGTCTTTGGATAGTTGACTCACAGGGGCAGTGAAAACCCAGGATAATGCCAGATACTAAGGTGAAGATGTGCCATTTCCCAAAGACTTCCCTAAGGAGGATGTGGTATACAAACCCTAAAGGTGACTCCCAATTATCTCTGCCTCACTCAAACCCTTGTATGTTTCCTTTCCCTTCTGTGTTGGCAGGACCTGTAACTTGCTACTAACCAAGGGAATACAACAAAGGTGAAGCTATCAATTCTATTCTTTTTGAAGAGGCTTATAACATGGTTTTGCTATTACCTCATGTGTCAGCTTTGTTGAGACAAACTGCTGTGTTCTGGGCTAGTGTATGAAGAAGTTCATGTGGCAGGGAAATGAGAGTGGTCTCCAGCTAACAATTAGCAAGTAGCTGAGTTGCTTGGTTCTATATTCTATAAGGAATTGGATTCTGGCCAAAACCACATAAGTTTGGAAGCAGACTCTTCCCTAGGCATGACTTGAGATGGGACAACTGACACCTTGATTGCAGACTTGTGAGAAGTGTTGAGCCAGAGGACCCAGCTAAGCTGTGCCTGGGTCCTCTGATCCATCCTGATCCATAGTGAGATAGTAACTTTTGTGATCATTTGTTACACAGCAGTAGATAACTAATACAGAGGGTACAAAGTGAGTGGATGATAAATACAAGAATGGTGCGTCTAGGCATAGCTTTGACACTAACATGTTTTTTGATTTTGGAAAAAAAAAAATGGCTTAACTCTTTTAGACCTTACCAGATTCCATGGTTAATTGGTGGCAGTAAAATACTGTTTTTAGACTAACATGAATTCATGGTATGGACTGGTTTTTGAACAGGCCTTAAGAAATCTTTATTAATAGTATTAGTGTACTATTGATCATCATGATTATTATTCTGTATTGTGTTTCTGGAACAGTATGGTTTTTATATAGCCATAGCACTGTTAGAAAATGCCTGGCACATTGCCTGGATCTCATCTGATGAAAACTATTATTAGTTCCAAGGGGAAGGAATTAGTCAAATCTGAATGCTATTAGACAAACTACAATATAAAAATTGTCTGAATCCTTGCAAGGCTCACAACACCAGGTATGTATATTGTGGCAAATGCTATGCTCTTCATTAAGAGGTAAGTCTCTCTAACATCTACTTCCCATAAACCTCACACATCACATTGGAACATGTTAGCAACTAAAATTATTAACACAACCACAATTTTCCTAAATGTTTATCATCTCTAGTAGAACTACTGTGTAATTATTACCATTTCACAGCTTAAGGTTAAGCAGCATTTGCTGATTTTGCTATTGGGGTGATTTAATGGTATGTCAAATCTCTAGAATGGTAAAATACCTCAGGTAGGCAGTATCTTTCATCCACAAATCCCTGCTATTTACAGCTATCAAAACACATCATTACAAGCAAAAGACAGGGAGATAGAAGTGAACAAAGACATGCATTATTCATAAACTGTTTTTTTTTTTTTTTTTCTTCTGCCGGCTTTCTCAAAACCTTCTTTTCTTTAGGAGATGGCCCGGAAGCATGCATTTAGATTAGTTTATTAACAAGATTGTTAATCAGGAATCCATGTTTTTAAAAATGTCTTGTTGATCAGCAAGTGAAGAAAAAACAGATACCTATAGGAAGATGTGGAATTTAGTATGTGGTAATATATTAGAAATTACCTCACTCACGATGTATTAATATAATAATTCAAAAATAAAAAATATAATTTACATGTAATTCACATATACTTTATAAACAAAAATAATTATTTTCAAAATTGTAAAGCTTTGCATGTGTTCATCTCAGGAAAAATTAACAGTATCATTGACATCTCAATGTGATTTTACATTTATGATCATTATATCTCCTATTAATGATTGGTAGGTAAGACAGGGAGGTATTTTTAATCCTGGTTTATGGATAAGAAAGCTGAGCCAAAATATTCGCCAAAGACTGAGAAAGTCTTTCAGTCCCATTTTTAATTGCTAACAATCATCTTTTCTTAACCACTGTTTTAGATTGCTTCCTACCTCTTGAAAACTTGACTTGAGCTTGGAAACACTGTGCTATTTTCGAACCTCAGTTTCCACGTCTATAGGTTGAAAGTAGAATACCCATTATTGAACTGATAGATCGCAAGAAAACATTGGACCTAAGGAACTTCAGAGAACATACATGCTTCAAGTATTCGTATTACTGATCACATAATCCTAATATTATAGTCGCAGTGACCTTCATTATTACTGTTCCTTGCTATAATATGTAAAAATTTCATCAAATCTAACACCTTAAAAGATATGTAAGTCATTAGTTTTATAGGTCACTTCACATCATAATCCATGTTAAACTCAAACCTTCTGGTTCCAAGGAAAAGTACATAGAATTAAAGAAATATTTTGTTCTAATGATGCTGTATAATTACATTTTCTACAGTAAATGTATTATCTGGAAAGTGAAATTATATGGTATACATAAATCATGAGTTTGTATAATAATATGAATGTAGAAGAATGCAAAAGCTCTTGTGCTTTCAGTAAAGAATGTAATTGATTTCACATCTTTCAGTAAAGAACCTAAGGTTCAAAATGTGTTAGTGATGTTATGCTGTGGTTGCTTATAAAAATTTTATACTAATTATTTGCAAAATACTTGGCAATTATTGCATAATAGAAATTACTTGATAAATTTCTGCAAAGACATATTTAATCATTGTAATAATGGTTAAATTCTTATTTATGAACTTCACATTATAGTTTTTGTTTTTAGTTTTAAGAAAAGTCTTTGCAGTTTCCATAGCAATTACAGACTTCAAAGAACTAGGAAAGGACTGAAAAATGTCCCAGGAGCTGATATAGCCAGAATGATAGAGAGATGAAAGCGAATAAGTTCTTCTTATTATTTTCTATTTCAAGACTGCTTGTATATGAGTTACTTTGCCAAAATTCAGTGATATGATCCGATTCTTATCCAGACACCTGCAAAGAATTTATTCCAACAGTAATTTTACATATATCCGAAGTATGCCTATTATTTGTCCATCTGTGAATTACATTTTTATTATTTTTATTATTAGTAAAAAGAAAATATGGGGGTCAAAATATCCATGATGAACATCTTCCTTTAGAGTAATAAGCAAGACCAGCGGCATAGCCGAGAGTCAGAAGACCAAGATTTGGATCTGAGACACGAGATAGCAATTCAATATGTGAAAGGACACAATTTCTAAAGGCTTCAGTGTTTGCCTTTAAAATTGGATACTTCATCTCTAATGCCATTTCAGGGTTGAAGATTCTGTGATCTAAAACTTAATTAGAAGTATCTGTCCAGAAATGTCAACAACTAAAAAAATTTTCAAGTGTCATTGCAGATACCTTCCATATGATACTCACTAGAAAATTTTTTTTTTCCTACTCACTGAAAAAGATATCCACCTCCTATTTCTTGGAACTTGGGAATATGTTACCTTACGTGCTAAGGGACTTTGCAGATATGATCAAATTTCAGCTATTGAGATGGGGAGACTATCCCAGAGTATCCAAGGTAGGACCAATGCAATGATCAGTGTCTATAAGAGGGCTGCAGGAGTATCATAAACAGAGAAAGGTATTAAAGATGCTATGCTGCTGGCTTTGAAAATAGAGGAAGTGGCCACAGTCCAAGGAATTGAGATAATTTCTCTACACCGGAAAAGGCAAGCAAATGTATTTCCCCCTGAATCCTCTGGAGGGAATGTAGTTCTGCTGACACACTGGATTTAGACATCTGACCCCCAGAACTGTGACAAGAATAAAATGGGGTGTTTTTAAGCCATTTAATTTGTGGCAGTTAGAGCTGCAATAGGAGATACCCTCACCCTAATAGAGTGATATAGACACTGAAGATGGGTGCATTTAGTGTCTTGAAAAATGTTAATACCCATTTGGAATATCTAGCGCTGTAAGTATCCCAGCTGTGATTTTTTAACTAATATTTTTCTATGGTAAATATTTATTTTGTGAGATTTTGAAACAGAGGCAACCAGAAGCAGCCAAACAATTTCCTAGAGTTTACTTTATTTTCAAACTTATTTTCCCAAAAATATCTATTCATATTTTATAATTTGAAGTGTGAAAAGTACATGAATAAAAGGGATTCAGTCATGTTGTAGAATAATTTCTCCAGTGTTTGAGTTTAGTGTACATGGTTTCCTGAGTGTTATAACGTGCAAAAATATTTTTAAAAAGGGTATATACAAAGACCATAAACCATGTATTGTTTGCCTTAAAGGAACTATTGATATTTTGTCTGTTTTTAATTTTTAGTAGGAAATATATTCTGAAAGTACCATAATTCTCATTGAACAAAAGATTTGATACAAGATACAGTATTTATTAGAATCTTTGGCAACATAGATTCTGGATGAGACTGTCTGTCTGTCACCAAAATCTACCTCTGCCATTTACTAAGTATGTGACTTAGGAAAAGTTATTTAAGTATTCCAAGCGGTATTTACTCTTCTGTAAAATTGAGTTCAAAACAGTATGTTGTTGGGAGAATTACGAGAATTAATATATGTAGCACTTTGATTAGTATCTGGTACAAGGGAAATAAAATTTAAACATGTTAGTTATTTTTATTGCTGCTGTTCTTATATAATCCCCAGTGGTCTGAGTGGCTGCAAGTTTTTACTATTTATAGAATGAAGTATTGTATCCCATTTTAAGATTATCATGTGTTCCATTTTAAAATGAATTAATTCTTTTGTCTTTAAGAGGGTCTGCAGAACCCCCTTCAATTGCCATCTCACTGTGCCTAAAAGAGCTTTTTTAAAAATGTTTATTTATTGTGAGAGATAGAAGTGTACATGTGCAAGCAGTAGTGGAGGAGGGGCAGAGAGCGGGAGAGAGATAATCCCAAACTTAACCGACTGAGCCACCCAAGGCCCCCTAAAGGAGTACGTATGTATGTGCATATATGCATGTATGTATGTATGTATATACACACGCATACACACACACACGCAGAAACATAGTTGCAAGGATTGAGAGCTTTTACCCTTTGTTTTATAGTAGCTTGTACTAAAAGAGCAGTTTTAAATCATCTGATCTGAATTCTTGAAATAGGATTTCACTTTGAAACCAAAATTTCCTGACTACACAGATTTCTTACTTGGTAAGTTATTAAGTTGAAGAGAGTCCATGAGAAGCTCCCTCAGTCAGTTTAAATTGAGATTTTTTTAGTGAACAATTATTTTCAGATATTTTTAATATGAGGGTTTTCAAGAATTTCATTCAAACATTTCAGCTTCCATTTCAAACAAGTCATATTTTTGTTGCATGTTGGTCTCAAACTAGAAGGTTCCGTTTCATCACAATCATGTAATGACATGGACATCATAATAATGATGGACATTATTTTGAAATGTTAACCATAATTTTCTTATAATCTCTTATCTACGCTTGTCCCTTTCTGCCAGCTAATGTATCTGGATTCCATTTTCCCAGAAGTCATACCTTCCTGTTTGAGTTTCATATCGGTTGGACTCACTGTGCTGTAAAGAAAATAAAAGGGAGAATGATGAAAGTCTATGTGTCTCTCCCCCAGAACTGTTCAACGTTTTGTATACTGAAGCATGGGGAGATTCCGAGGGAAGCAGGAGATCTTAGAACTTGATGATTCTCCCTTCCTCTTCCTCTACTTTGCAGCACATTCCTGGGTTGGAGAATCATATAACACTCAGACAATTGGGGGATCTGAGAGCAAACAAAGACTGGAACAAACACAATATCCAGAATGTCTCAGGGAACCTGAGTGATATGGGATTAAAAGAAATGTATGTTTGGAGTGTCTTAAATCAGTCACTCAATGCAATGGTAGAGAAAGCAAAGAAATCATTGCTTTTTTATTGTATTTTATTTTTTATAAGGACTTTATCTTTGCATAATATTAATCTATATATGCCTACGCAAAAGAAAAAAATATATAGTCTCATTTTGTTTTTAAATCAAAACCACCTGCAACTCTAAAGGTTTTTCACTTTCAGGCATTTATTAATCCATCACAGTAATTCTTTGTTGGCGCAGGGAAAGCACCTACAAGGGCTGGACCATGAAAAAAAAATGTGTTACATTTTGACAACTGAAAGCAGTTGTCAGAGCAATGCTTTTATTCCTCCTGTCATGTGGCTCCATGTCTGTCTAAGGCTACTGTTCTCTGACAGGGAAGGAGTGGCTTAATTTCATTTGTAAATTAGGAGGAGGTGCTTGACTTGTGTATCCAATCATCTTGTTTCTGCTCCCAGGAAGTCCATATTCTGCACCACTTTTCCAGGCTGTTAAGTTTTTGCAGTGGTAGATACTGATGTGTAGAGGTGGGGAGAGATGGTTTTCCAGTGCAGCTTATGGCTATCTGGGGTTCTTTTTTAGGAAATGTCTTTATCTCCTCAAAAAGGCATTTAATAAGGGTGATATTTAGGCATCTCTCTGGTTCCTCTCTATCCTCGTTTTGTTGCAAACTCATGCAGAAAGTATGACCATGATAATATTTAACCTTATAGCATATAGACTACTATGTGACAGGAACTGTTCTATGTGCTGTAATATAACAGCATTTCAATCCATAGCATTATCCCAATTTTTCGCGGGAGGAAGCTGAGACACACACATGCTAATTGGGGTGCCCAAGATGACACAGTTAGTGACCAGCGGGGTTGACATTCAAACCCAGGGACCTTAGCTTAAGTTTGCACATGTGCTGTAAGGCTTGTAAGTGTTCCGTTTAAAGTCCCCTCGAATTCTAGTACTACAAAGCAGTGGACTTGTCATAGACAGGAGGGGCAGCCCAGATGTGACCTGAATAACACTGTTCTAAAAAAAGTTTTGTGACTGGGAAAAAGAATCTGGAAACAAAGGGTCCACACCTGCCTCCCCTTGCTTTTGTATTAAGAATTCTCTCCCAAAATTAAATGGAGCTTTTGGGGAGGTGGTAAGAACCCCTGAAATTCATGGGAGTTTGTTACAGGCATTAATATGGTTTACAGAAAAATACACTTAACATTTCTCATCCATCTGGATTCACAGGCTGATTTGTATCTGCTCCAAAGGGTGGTAACTCACAGTTCTTCAGTATTGCACTGGGCTCATTTAGCCAATTAAACCTCTCAGTAAGCCATGCATGCATGCATGCTGCTGTAACCATATTTAATAAGGTAGACATTTAGCTTTGTTGGCAAAAGATTACTGCTATTGACTCTTTTATCTGAAATATTAATCATAGACTTTGATTTGCTTCAATATTTCAGTAAAAATAAATAAATACATAAATAAATGGAAATCCTAGACCACATTACCTACTTGATTACACATGAGTATAAATACTGAAATAAATGTGGCATTAAGTAAAAGTCATTTGAAAGCTATTGGAATCTTTAACAGCTAGTACTTCTCAGTTTAACAAAAATGACATGACTGCATTTTGACAACCACTTTATGTGAGCTTCTCTGTTTATAGTTTTCTTGCTATTGCTATCAGGCATCATTGCATGCTTAATAAATAGTAGGTTAGTAAATGACTTAAGCACACATTTATCTTCTTTTGTTTATCACATAGTTTAAGAAGGTAATTAATCTTTCTCATATTCATCATTACACATATATTATGTGAAACATATGGAGAGAATCAAAATATCTTTGTATTGAATTATAACTATTTTAAATAAATTTAATCTTTATTTCTTCCCACCCTCCAAATTATGTATTTTGCATCATTCTGCTATCTAGTGTATTCATGAAACTAATATTTGTTTTTACATTATTTCATGAAAATTAATTAACTACTTTAAACCAGGGGTCGGTCGTTCTAAGTACTGAGGACACAGAGTTGAGAAATTCCCTTATATAATGAAGTTTGTATTTTAGCCCCGAGTCAGTAAGGGTAGACTTCCTTGTCTTATTTCTGACCTTAGGGGAAAAGTATTAAACTTTTTATCAGTAAGTATGCCACTAGCTATAGGATTTTCATGGATGCTGTTTATTAAGTTGAGAATTTTCTCTTTAACATTTTTAATGTTCATTTATTTTTGAGAGACAGAGACAGAGCGTGAGTGGGGGAGGGGTAGAAAGAGAGAGGAAGACACAGAATCCGAAGCAGGCTCCAGGTTCTGAGCTGTTAGCACAGAGTCAGAAGGGGGGCTAGAATTCACCGACTGCACAATCATAACCTTAGCCGAAGTCGGATGCTTAATTGAGGTACCCAGGCGCCCTGAAAATTTTCTCTTTTATGCCTGGTTTGTTAGTTTTTATCAGATATTGGACTTGGGTTTTGTTCAGATTTTTTATTTTACAACTATCGATAAGATCCTATTTTTCATTTTTATTCTGTTAATATGGTAAATAAGAGTGATTATTTTTTTATTTTTTAAGCCACTTTATTGAGGTATAGTTGACATGTGAAAAGGTATACATATATATATTTAACATATGCTGTTTGGGGATGAGAATATACTTAAGAAATCATCACCATCATCAAGGCTGTCAACATGTCCATTACCTCTCAAAGTTTCCTTCCACTACCATTTTTGTATTATTATTATTATTATTATTATTATTATTATTATTACCATTTGTGAGTGTGTGTGTGTGATAGGACCGTCTAATATAAGATCTGCCCTTCTAGCGAGTTTTACATATACAATGCAGTATTGTTACCTATAGACACTATGCTGTGTACTGTATTTCCAGAACTTACTTATGTAACTGAAAGTTTATATCCTTTGACCATCATCTCCATTTTTCCCCTCCCTCTAATCCCTCGCAACTACCATTCTGTTCTCTTCTTTTATGAGTTTGATTATTTTAGATTTCACATGTAAGTGAGATCATACAATATTTATCTGTGTCTGGCTTATTTCACTAAGCATAATGTTCTCCAGATCCATCCATGTTGTTGCAGATGGCAGGATTTCTTTCTTTTTTTTTTAAGCCTAAATGACATTCCATTGTATGTATATGTCACATTTTCTTTATCCATTTATCTGTTGATGGACATTTAGAAATGTTAAATAGACTTTGCATTCTTGGAATAAATTCTACTTGGTTATAATTCATTATCATTTAAAATATTTTTTATATTCCGTTTACTAGTCTTTTTGTTTTTATTTTTGCATCTCTGTTCACACTGAAATGTAGTTTTCCCATCATCTCCGTCTTTTGTGCTAGGGCAACGTGGGAATGCTAAAAGGAGGTAGAGATATTTTCTCCTCTTCAGTTTTCTAGAAGAATTTACATAAAATGAGTGTTATTTCTTACCTAATGTAGGTTAAGACTGACCAGGGAAGCCATTTAAATCTGGATGTCTCTTTATGACAAAGATTTCAAGTACACATTCAACCATAAGTTTTTGTTGAAAATTTGAAGTCTTATCTTTTGATTTCCTGTGTTTTGTTTTAAGATGCTTTAATTATAGATAATATAAAACTATTTTTGCAAAACCATGCACTGAAGCACATTAAGTCGTAACACAATTCTTTGGACATTTTGTGAGAGTTTTGACAGATTGCTTTAATCCCATTTCTGATTCAAGTTTGTTTGATATGAGTTCAGATGGTGATTGTTATTTTATGATTAGTCATTTCTTCTGTATGATGAGTTTACAAGTAAAATATTAAAATATAAAAGGTCCCAAATTTCATAAATACAAAGTCAGACTCTACTACATAGCATCCTCAAGTTATTAAAAGCCCTGACTGAGCATCCATTGAGTGATAGAACCATGACAAGCACTGAACAGATATATCTAAATCTTATCTGCAATAATACAGCATCTCCCAAATGTTTTTAGCATAGCTGAAACATATACTTGTTCATTTTAAAAAGCATCTTAGGGGCACCTGGGTGGCTCAGTCGGTTAAGCATCTGACTGGCTCAGGTCATTATCTCACCGTTTGTGGGTTCAAGCCCCACATCATGCTCTGTGCTGACAGCTCAGAGCCTGGAGCCTGCTTTGGATTCTGTCTCCCTTTCTCTCTGCCCCTCTCCCACTCATGCTCTGTCTCTCTCTCAAAAATTATAATTAAAAATTATAAAAAAGGCATCTTAGACTAATAGTGTATTAGTAGTAAACCAAGTATTATGTAAACCAAGTTTACATGCAAATGCAGACATAGCCTGAGAAGGTTAATTCTCAAGCCTGGATATAAAATAAAATAAAATAAAATAAATAAAATGAAATAAAATGAAATAAAATGAAATAAAATGAAATAAAATGAAATAAAATGAAATAAAATGAAATAAAATAAAATATAAAATAAAATAAAATATAAAATAAAAATTTCATCCAAACTTTATAATATTTGTGTTTTTTTTTAAATTAAAGCCTGTAAAATAGGGGCACCTGGGTGGCTCTGTCGCTTGGGCATCCGACTTAAGCTTAGGTCATGATCTCTTGGTTTGTGAGTTGGAGCCCAGCATCGGGCTCTGTACTGACAGCTCGGAGCCTGGAGCCTGCTTCAGATTCTGTGTCTTCCTCTCTGTCTGCCCCTCCCCTGCTCATGCTCTGTCTCTCCCTGTCTCAAAAATAAATAAAAAACATTAAATAAAACATTTAAAGCCTATAAATATTTATAAACTTAAAATATAACTTACATCACAAATTGTGAGTAATCTTTGAAACACCTTGGTGAGATCCTGTGATTCCACAGAAAATAGGTAATAAAATCACCAACCTTGGCAATGGAAGTCAGTTGCATAATGAGTTGTCAAAAAGTTGTAGTAAATATCTTGAATCCATTCTGTTGTGTTTTTTTTTTTCATTATGTTGTTTTTTAAACAGAATTTGTCACACATTAGAATGTGTGACTTCAACATTTTTGAGATGAGAGAAACAACAATTTGGTCTCAGAAATATTTGAATTAAAGATAATTATTTATAAAAAATAAAAATAAGGGAGTTTTGTCAGGAAATTCTTCTTAATGTTGGAAAGCTAACATTAATATTTTTACCTAATCTTTTATATAGATTTAGTTTTAACATATTTGAGAGTTTTCTTTTTTCATAAAGTTTGGTGGAGGGGAAAGTATTAAAACCAACATCTTTGCACTACTGCTGATTGAGTGGAATAAAAATTTCAGATGTTCCTTGGAGACACCTGTCTCATTAACTTCAGTATGGATTTTGTCAGCATGAAGACCGTATGATTAGGCATTAAAATTAATTTCATAAGAAGCTCAAGTGAAATTAGATTTCACATGGGTTTAGTTTGGCAAAGTATTTTTCATCAGGGCTAAAGGGTCATTTACAAGAAGTATATGGATTTCTAAGTGAATATAACTGATGTACAATGTGAAGATTTTTTACTAAGAAATTGTTGCATGCTCATTAAAACAATCACTAGATACTAACTAACAGATATTAGCTATTCAGCTGAGTACTTGTTGGTCAAAGTTCTTTTTGTTTCTCTTTCTTGAATGAGTTTATTTTTTTTCCCGTTTTTAAAAAAGATTATTTAAAACCAAGTTAGTTAAATATAGTGTAATAATGATTTCAGGAGTAGAATTTAATGATTCATCACTTACACATAATACCTAGTGCTCATCCCAGCAAGTGCCCTCCTTAATGCCCATCACCTATTTAGCCCATCCTCGCACCCAACACCCCTCCAGCGACCCTCAGTTTGTTCTATTTAAGAGTCTCTTGTGGTTTGTCTCCCTCTTTGTTTTTATCTTATTTTTCCTTCCCTTTCCCAATGTTCATCTGTTTTGTTTCTTAAATTCCACATATGAGTGAAATCCTGATATTTGTCTTTCTCTGACTGATATATTTTGCTTAGCATAATACATTCTAGCTCCATCCATATTGTTGCAAATGGCAAAATTTCATTCTTTTAATTGCCGGATAATACTCCTTAGTGTGTATGTGTGTGTGTGTATAATACACACACAACATCTTCTTTATCCATTCATCAGTCATTGGACATTTGTGCTCTTTCCATATTTTGGCTATTATTGATAGTGCTGCTGTAAACATTGGGGTGCATGTGCCCCTTTGAATCAGCATTTTTGTATCCTTTGGATAAATACCTAGTAGTACAGTTTCTGGGTCATAAGGTAGTTCTATTTTTAATCTTTTGAGGAAGTTTCATAGTGTTTTCCAGAATGGTTGCACCAGTTTCCATGCCTATGAACAGTGTAAGAGGGTTCCTCTTCTCAACCTCCTCACCAACATCTATTGCTTCCTGAGTTGTTAATTTTAGCCATTCTGACAGGTGTGAGGTGGTATCTCATTGTGGTTTTGATTTGTTATTTCCCTGATGATAAGTGATGTTGAGCATCATGTGTTTGTTAGCCATCTGGATGTGTCTTCTTTGGAAAAGTGTCTATTCTGCCCATGTCCTGACTGGGTTGTTTGTCTTTTGGGTGTTGAGTTTTATAAGTTCTTTATAGATTTTGGATGCTAACCCTTTATACAATACGTCATTTGCAATTATCTTCTCCCATTCCGTGAGTTGTCTTTTAGTTTTGTTGACTGTTTCCTTTGCTGTTTCTGAAGCTTTTTATCTTGATGAGGGCCTAATGGTTCATTTTTGCTTTTGTTTTTCTTGCCTCTGGGGACATGTTTAGTAAGTTCTGCAGCTGAGGTCAAAGAGGTTGTTGAATGCTTTCTCCTCTAGGATTTTGATGGCTTCCTGTCTTATAGCTAGGTCTTTCATCCATTTTGAGTTTATTTTTGTGTATGGGGTGAGAAAGGGGTCCAAGTTCATACTTCAAAGTTCTTAAGGAAAATAAAACACTATTTTTTTCTATCTGCCACCTCTAACTTCTCCCTCCATATTCTAACAATGCACATATACCTAAAATAGCTTAATCTTTTGTCAAATTATTGGCAAACTATTATAACTTGCAATATTATTGGGTCACATAAGCATAAAATTGGACTATGTTACTGCTTAAATGGAAATATGATAAGTTTGGTAGGAATTACAGAAAACAGTAAATTAAAGGCATAATCTCTACCTTTAAGTAGTGAAATAATTAAGAAGTAATGGGTTTTGAGTATTTATTAACTTTGTTTTATTATCATTTGAACTGTAATTTTTTAATGGCTCTGCCAGAATTTGCTTTCAGAAATCCTGAAAATGTAACAGCCATTTCTCAAAAGCTGATGTCAGCTGTTAGCAGCATACCAGCATCATGTAAGATGGATGTTTTATTGTGCCAAAGGATTTTGTCTAGAAATTCAGAGAGGACATTGGTGGATCAGCTTTCCCATGTTCCACTGTGTCTGGGTCCTGAGGTAGGGAGCCTCAGATGGGAGAGAACTAGAGGAGTTTGGGTTGGAGGGTCCAATTCCAAGATGACCTCTTTTCTCACCTGTATGTGACATGGGCTGGACTCAGTCGGCACTGTCAGTCAAAGTGGCTTCTCCATTGTGATAGTCTCAGGGTAGTCTAACTTCTGACATGGCAACACAGGACCATGGTCTTTTCTGACAAGTCTCAGGGGTCATATGGCATTATTTCCTCCACAGTCCATTGGTTGAAATAGTTAGAAGTCCATCCAGATTCAAGAGAATGGGTTTTATAGACCTTCCTTCCTAGTGGAAAAAATATTAAATAATTTGAAGCCATGTTATAAAATCACTACACAGTGTACACAATTTTGTATTCTGCTTTTCCATTTAACATTATACTCTAAGACATAAAATACTTCTCTTGTAAACATCATTTAAATACCTGTTTGACATGATCTAGGTCTCCTAGCCAGCTTTTTTACTGTAGATACAAATATCAAGTTATAGTACTATTGAATGATTTAGCTAGGAAAAATGTAGTGTCTGTTTATACAAGAGATATCTTCATAATAAGGAATCATGAGAGAATAAAACTAATTCATGGAAGTTTAGCCAGGTAAAATGATTCTGAAAGAGCATCTGCATATAGAAATGCCTCTTTTAGCATTTTGTTGAAAATTGCAGGGCATATTTAATTTCATAAAAAATATTAGATGTTGTGTGTGTATTTTAGCAAGTGCAATATAATAATCTCAGAACTACTAAACTGCAGAATTTCTGCTGCATCAGCCAATCCATGTTTGCATCTACAACTTTGTCAAAAGCCAATAAAGCAAAAAAGCTTATTCATCTCGCTAAGGGGTTGTAAGCTCTATTTATTTAAAATGGAGTTCGGAGATTGGTTTTTTCCATTTTGTTATGAGTCGTGTATCACTTTCATTTAGTGACATCAAATGTTAAGCCTCAGTAAAACTGCCTTATAGAAGAAAAAATATGATGTTGATTCGGTGATAAACAACTCCAGATGAAAGAGGATGCTAACAGTGAGATGCACTGATTTAAAAAAAAAATAAAATATTCTGGCAACATGTCTAGTTTAGAAAAGCTTCAGTTCAGTAAAAAATAGTTCCTACTTTGGGATGCTATCTATGATATTATACCATCTCAATTAAAAATCTTGGCTGGAATACATGTTATAACTGGTAAACTGGAAGGACACAAGAAACCAAAACAGCCTGCTAAAGTTGACCTACTTTTAATGGTTCTTCCTCCAATCCCATCATTTCCCTGCAATCCAAGTTTGGAAATGTTGCTATTATCATTGATCCATACATCATTCTAATTGTTCTTACATACCCAGTCCATACTGATTTTTCCCTAAGATATTCTTTGTATCCATTTCCTCCTTTTCACATTATAATTGTCATCTTGGCCATCTTAGAAGATAGGAGGGGGTTGATATTAATTTTCCAAGTCTGAAACTGCCTTTTTAATTTTTTAATTGAATGTAAATGCATTTAGGTAGGATAGCTCCCTTGTTCTTGGTTTTCTCTGTGTTTTAATAATTATGGTTGTGTATAGTGAGACCCATAGAGACATTTGCATTTGTGAAGCCTTACTGTCCGAATCATCTCACATATGGTGAAAGCTACCTTTACAAAATTTCCTGCTTCTGCCTACTCACTCCTTCACACTTTTGGGAACAAACATTTTATACTGATTCACACTATAGAAAATGCTACCATAAACTTCTTTGTATACCTACACTCATATGGCATCCCCCTTTTGTACCTTTTTTTGAGTCCTAATAATCCAGTATCATGTCTGTGTTATAATCTAGTCCTATGGAACTTCTGCAAACATATTTCCTCTTCTATGTCATCATGGCCCCTCCCCTCAAATCAGAGCAGTTGAGCAGATGCTTTATATGTGCTTCAATTTACAGTTTTAAAGTATCTAATTCTGGGGGTGCCTGGGTGGCTCAGTCAGTTAAGCATCCAACTTTTGATTTGGGCTCAGGTCATGATCTCAAAGATTTGTGAGGTCGAGCCCCATGTCAAGCTGACATTTTGCTGACATTTCAGAGCCTGCTTGGGATTCTCTCTCTCTCACTGATTCTCCCCAGCTTGTGCTCTGTCTCTCTTTCTCAAAAATAAATAAATAAACATGAAAAAAATTAAAAATAAAATAAAATATCTAATTGTCTTAATTTAAAGGAGTCAAGATAGGCTTATTTACCTCATTTCAAATGGTGTTCCAAGCACCAGGCACAGGGAAAGCCAGACAGGGATTGTGTAAGTTATGTCTTGTAGTATAGGGTCACAGGTCAAATCTTAGAGTGGAAAAATAATAATAACAGTTTACACTTATTGGGGACTTACAGTGTGCTGGTTTCTATACAAAACAAAACAAAAACATTTATGTGTGCTATTTATTTAGTCTGTATGACAAGCCCCTGAAAGAGGTACTGTTATTACCTTCCTTTTATCGGTAGGGAAACCGAACACACAAGGTTTATGGAGCTTGTCCACAGCATCAGAGCCAGTAAGTAGCAGAACTGAAATTCCAGTTCAGGTTGTTTGACTTTAGATAGACATTACCAGTCACTATGCTCTATCACCAAATAATAATAATAATAATAATAATAATCCAAAAAGGTGTGAAGCTGCATAGATACTGAAAAGGAGAGGCAATTTTATTTTATTCACTCAGAATTAGTTGACTGCCTAGGAGTACTGTGTAATGGTCCACAGTAGAATATATTGACACACACAACAAATACTCTTGACTTCATAGAGCTTGTATGACAGTGGAAGAGGGTAGAAAACCCAGTGGGACCAAAGGATAGATACATCTTATGTTAACAAGGACATTTTTTTTAAATCTCTGAACATGCTGTTAAGTGAATGGTTCAACCAGGTTTAAGTACAGAGCCATAGCTGAAACCATTATGTGAAAAGTTCTTCAACTTTCAAGTATTTGGTTAAATTTGGAGTAGGTTTTTCCCACTTCAATGTAAACTTACTAGCAAGAATTAACATTACTCTCAATTTCTTGAGAAAAGATGGTGCCTGTTTCTTTTTCAGTAAGTTATCACATTTGTTGTATATTTTGTGTTCAATAAATATTCACAATGACTGAATGGATTGTGTCATAAATATCAGTTATATATATGCATGAGTGTATGTTTTTTATCAGTTATAAACATAGCTAACCTCTAATTGGACTTTTTAGTTTTATTGAATGGCTTTTCTGAGAATGTTCCTATTGTCTTGAGAAATTATAATTTTGCATGACTATCAAATGTTCTTGAGAGACGTTTTATCAATTTTTCCACTTAAAAGTATTCTGAACACGTGTATGAACAAGAACACTAGATGGAATTCTCTAGAGTGGCCATTTCATGATTTTTTTAATCAGGGTAATGACAGGCAATGACAGCTTTAGATATTGTTTTGGGCCAGAAGAAGCTCTTCAGCCTCAATCCGCAATTTATCTTTCATAAAAGTAATGATCCCTGAATACCTTCAGACTTAAAGAATTCTCCAGTGATTTGGTGGAAGAGAAAACAGAATGATAAGAGGGATCTGAGGAGACTAATGTCTTGTATTGAGATATGGGAGATGATCATGTGTCTTGAAACACACACACACACACACACACACACACACACAGTTTTTCTTAAAGCATTTGAACTTAGCTAGCCCATTTAATGTGATTATATCAGTTCAATTCATTGGAAAACTATTATAGACTCAGAAACAGGGTGACAAATTTAAAAAAAATAATTAAAGTCTTAGTATTCTCCCTCCCCAACATTTTATCATAGTGTAATTAAAAACAACAGCAGCAACAACAAATGGCAGTATTTTCTGTGATTGGGAAAGGAATTTAGTGAAGGGTTACATGAATAATTTGAGGCCTAAGATTACATCACCTACAGACAGAACAGTAAGTTGTAACAACAACAACAAAAATCTAAGTTTTTTTTTTTTTTTTAGTAAAAGAACTATAAACTGAAAAGTAGACACTATGAGATTTTTCTGCAGTACTCAGAACAATACTGCAAGTACTCAGTACCTTGAGCTCAGTGTATGCCACTAAGGAAAATATGCTCTGAAGGTACAGTTTTTGTTTATAGGTCTGAATAGTACTGGGATTATGTTTGATGACTATTTGAGAGGTTGATTTATTCAGCTTTTTGGTGAGGTTATATTGAAAGAAAACAAATAAGCTTTTTCTTCCTTATTTCTTATTTAAATATACAGTGATACTTTTTGAGCCAAAGGAATATAGCAGGGTTGTTTATGGTGATGCATATGGTCCTAAGGCATCCTGAGTGGAGTCAGTGCCAAAAAAAGCAGTTTATAGAATTGGGTCGGTTCCAGTGATTCTGCATTTGGGCTTTAGAATTTTACTTGTATGCACAAAAGTGTATGATTGGCACTGGCTACACCGTAAGTTCCTAGTCTGTTTCATGCACATGCAATACATTTGTATTGAGTATATTTGAAACTTAGACATAAAAAAAATATTTAATACAGGAAAAGACCCACAGCATATTTCAGCTGTTTGCATTTATTTACCAAACACTTAGGTTTACAACATATCAGACACTATCCTAAGAGTTGTTCAAACAGAAATGGTTTTGGTCATTATGGCAACAATTAATGGTAGACTTTATGTTATCTCTGTTACGAAGGGGAAGAAACTGAAGCATCAGAGTTGTTATCTATCCAGAGTTTCATAGCTAATGAATAGCATAGTTGGGACTTTGTAAATATAGTCTGGTTCCAGAGTCTGTACCTCTAGCTTTCATGTTCATCCTAATTTCTGCTAAAGAATGACACTGAATACATTCCAGTGTAGTAATTTCATTACTCATTATTATGGTTAAATAAATTAAGTAGCTGGTAAAGACCTAGAGATCCCTGGATATGTTTAGATGGAAAAAAATCCTAGGATAGACATGCCTAATAGCAATATCCTGTATTCATTGTTTACTCTACCGCAACTACTACACTAGAACTTTTCATATAGCCTGTCATTTCTTCTTTATCACAAACTTAAGATAAATGCTGGTATCACTTCTAATGTATAAATTAGAAAATTAATTTTTTTGAGACATTAATGTGCCCAATGTCTTAGAGCTTGTAAGTGCTAGGGGTAGATGGACATTTAAACTCACAGTCTCCTAGTCCAGAGTCTGCATGACACATATTCATTTTCTGTAAATTAATAGTGAAACTTTTGGAAATTCAATTGTCCTACTGTTACTAGTTTTAACTAAAATATATTCCTTCCAGAAGAAAAAATAAGTATAAATATCAGGATTAAACATTACTTTAAGTTTTTCCCAACGGTCAATTGAGGAAACAGGAAAAAAAATTATTTAGATGCCGCTATAATTGGTCCTCCTATTTTATATGTCCCTACCCCTTAGAAATAGTATAGTACACATCACAGAAGGAAGATGTCTCCCTCTGTGACTGATCTCTCTGGTGCAAATAGCCAAAAGAACTCAGCATTACATCATTTTTAAGTAATAGTGTCTCTAAATGTAGTGAGACTAAATTCACATATATTAAATTTCTCTTATTTTTCTTTCAAAAAATTTTTTTGGGGTGCGCCTGGGTGGCGCAGTCGGTTAAGCGTCCGACTTCAGCCAGGTCACGATCTCGCGGTCCGTGAGTTCGAGCCCCGCGTCAGGCTCTGGGCTGATGGCTCAGAGCCTGGAGCCTGTTTCCGATTCTGTGTCTCCCTCTCTCTCTGCCCCTCCCCCGTTCATGCTCTGTCTCTCTCTGTCCCAAAAATAAATAAACGTTGAAAAAAAAAAAAAAATTTAAAAAAAAAAATTTTTTTTTGGGCGCCTAGGTGGCTCAGTTGGTTAAGCTCCAGACTCCGGCTCAGGTCATGATCTTCAGGTTCATGAGTTCAAGCCCCATGTCAGGCTCTGTGCTGATAGCTCAGAGCCTGGAGCCTGCTTCAGATTCTGTGTCTCCCTCTCTCTCTGCCCCTCCCCCACCCATACACTGTCTCTTTCTCTCTTTCTCTCTCAAAAATAAATAAACATTAAAAAGTTTTTTTAAAAAAACTATAATATTTACATTGAATCAGTGCTAAAAGTAAAGAAGTCTTCAGATTCATCCCACTTCTTCATTGAAAATATGATTGAAGAGTTCCCAATTTAACACATTTCTTAAGTTAACATCCCTTTCAGCATTCTGTGTATAATCATGCCCGTAAACATGTTAGTAGGAGATGACAGAATGCCAGATAACTGGCAATCTTACTTTTTTGTTTATAACCTTAAACTGTTAACAGTCACAATTTGGAATCCCAAGTCTGTTTTCAAATTAATGGCATTTTAAAGATAAACATGTGTTTTTACATAGTGATCATATTCATTTAGAGTACCCTACATGCACCAAGTGGGGGAAAACCTTTGAGATTTTCCCATGCCTTTTTGTGGAAGGAGAAAGTGCACTGTCAAACCTAGTGTGTGTGTGTGTGTGTGTGTGTGTGTGTGTGTGTGTGTGTGTGTACGCGCAAGCTGGCTGGCATGTGAGCATGTGTGCATGCTAATAATTTTACCTCCATGTGCCAGTGCCATGAAACACAATCTCTAAAACAGTCTGACACACTTCTGTGGGTCTGTTACAACACTGTAATTCACGTGAATCACATTAATTAAGTTATGGCTGTTTACCACCTCTGGATCTCTGTGGCACTCTTAGAGTTAGCCAAAATATATTTTCTGATTCTGTTGATAGTTATCATTTCCTGTAATATGTCATATCTTCTGAAGCAGAATCAAAGCGATTATTTCGCTGTGTATTTAATGGGAACTCAATAAACATCTTTAATTAAAAAAATAAATTCTTTTGCTGTAAGTTTGAAATTTTCATAATGAACAACTGGGGGAAGAAATAACAAATCTCCTTAGCTGATCTTTGGGGATACAAATACTGGACTAAACTTAAGTAAATAAATATGTGAAAAAAATATATATAATTTGTTTAATATTGTAGCTCAGAAATACTAGTTATTGCTTTTTATTTTTTATTTATTTTATTATTTTTAACGTTTATCTTTGAGGGAGGAAGAGAGTGAGAGAGTGGGGGAAAGCAGAGAGAGAGGGAGATACAGAATCTGAAGCAGGCTCCAGGCTCTGAGCTGTCTGCATAGAGCCCAACGCGGGGCTTGAACTCAGGAACCCTGAGATCATGACCTGAGCCAAAGTTGGACCCTTAACCGACTGAGCTACCCAGGTGCCCCAGTATTGCTTTTTTAATGGGTAAGAATAGAGTTAGCTACTGACAGACCATAGGCAACTTAGACCTACATTAGCCTACACAAAAAAATTCTCAAAATCCCTACATCTTTAGGAATAGAGCCTCCTATTGGAGAAATCTATTTTCCACAAACTATGACAATCACACTTTTTTTTTTCTAAGAGAAACTCATTTTCCTTCTTAAAATTTCTAGGGTGTTATTCTTTGCCTAGGATATGTGAAAAACCATATGTATTACACTGAAGAGATGTTCCAGGTTGCATTTCTGAAATGCTGGAGAGTGTAAGACCCTTTGGAATTTGCAGAGCCTAGCTCATGATTCCAGTGAAACAAGGATCTGCATCAGAAGGCAACATGCCCTGAGAAGGGTGATGTAGAGGATAATGTGGCTCACTTCTTCAGGGTTTTATGTACTAAGTTCCCCAAATAAACCAGAATAGGAGTAGTGGGCCTTGCCAGTTTTGCAAAAAACATATAAAGTAAGTTGCTTCCCTTGACTATTCTTTAAAAACATCATCAGGAAAAATAACAAACAGGAATAGAGTCCCCAAGTGAACATATTTTGACTTCAAAATTCTGGAAGTGTTATGATGAGAGTAGAGTTAAGGGAAAAGTCTGCCCCCCTCCCACCTATTTAAGGTAGTAAATGCTTAAAGCATTTATTCTGGCTTAGTTTCTGAAAGATGTAGGATAACATAAATTTGCAGCTGGATGAATTTTTATGTCTCTCTGTTCTGACACATTGGGGTTTTAGGTAAGACACAGCAAGGGTGCCGGTATAGTTCTTTTCATGGTATATTAGGGCTTCTCAACCTGGAGCAACTGGACGAGCACCTAAAATTATATTCTAAATTATACCTGTATATATGTCTTTCTGAATAGAAGTGTCTATGTCTTTCTTCAGATTCATTAAGGGTCCTTGACTCCAAAACATTTAAGTCTTTGACTGTAAAAAGTATTAAAAACATATAAACCACAGCTTAAATGCTTAGCAAGTTAGTAAATGTACTTGACATCTCTAGGATCTCTGCTTTTTGACTGCATTCTTATAATAGGCCTTTAGAAAGCTTTGATTTCTTAGCATTAGTAGCTTAATACTCAACAAAGTAGTTAAAAATAAAATTCCACCAAATATTTTATGGGATTACGGATTCAGTTTGTGGCTTCACACAGAATCAGTGCAATTATTCTGATTTTAGTTAATTTTGATCACCGGTACCTGGACAGAGGGAGCGTTGTGGCAGGTAAGAGAGTATTCTCCAAAGCCTGGTGCCCTGGATGAAACCCAGGTTCTACACTCACTGTCCATGCAACTTCAGGCAAAGGATTTGGTCACCATCAGTAAAGTAAGAATGAAAGCAGAATCAATTTTGTAGTTGTATTCAGAGAATTAAATGAGATCATCCACACGAAGTTCTTAGAAACATCGTAAGCACACAGTGTTCGCTAATAGTGAGGGTTCAAAACATGTATACCTAATACTATGAGGTAAGCCTCTGAGCACTTTATATTAACTACTTTAACTTTCATGACAATCCAGCAACACGGGTTTTATTGTTATGCCTATTTTGCAAATGAAGAAACTGAGTCATAGAGAAATCAAGTACTTTGTCCACAGTTACATGGCTGGTAAGTGGTAATGTCAATTCAGACTCTGGTAGTTTGGTTCTAGGTACCACATTTAACTACTACGATTTTCTCATATTATCATCACTACTATGTATTTTTTAGAAATTTCACAGTCTAGCTGCCTATTGTAATTGACATAATGTAGAATATCACAGTATGAGAATTCTTAGAAAAATGTACATATAATGGAGATTATACAAAGGCATGTTTCTTGATAGTACCTGGAGAGTTGCAGTTTTTTTCTTTCTCCTTTTTTTCCCCCAGAGAAATAAAAAAATGCCATCTAATGACATTTATAGAATGTCAGTACCAAATCTGTTTTCTAAAAAGAACAGAGTCACATTCACATCCACCCTCTAAACACTCATGTAGGGTAAAATAAACAACTAGTGTCAGTTTCATGTTAATGATGAAAGAAAACACAGTTTATAACTGATGAGTGATAGTTACGGATTATTTGCAAAAGAGAACTAGAGCTAATATTCAGCATAGCCAAAGTTAGAACTGAACTGACTCCTGCTGTAGTGTTTTAATTACTATATTAAATGTATCTGCTTTGCAGAAAATAAAATAATGTCTGAAAAAAATTCTGGGTTTTACTTCTGAAGGAATTATACTGAAATGATCAATCCATTTCCCTTTGAGATGCAGAAGCACAAATTGTATATTTTCTTGTTCAGCGATTGCAGACAACAAAATATGATGAAATATATAATCCACTGGTTTTTTTAGAAAAGAATTAAAAAGAGAAGAATGTACAAATTGAGTACTTTTTAAAGATCTACCCGTGAGAAATGAATCCAGAGAGAAATTTACAGCACTTCAGTGACTGCTTAGGAGGAAAATAATGTGAATATACAACGAAAGATGCAAATTATTACCTGTTTTCTAATGAAGAACATCTTATTCATATGGAATACATGGTGAGACCATTTAAAAAAAACATAGAAAATATGTGTGACATATAAACAGGCCACAAAACATTAAGCACATTTAAAGCAAAAACAAAACAAAACACACAAAAAACAAACAAACAAAAAAAACAAAACCAAAATAAAACTATCATATCAAAACCAATTGCTTTCAAAACATGTTGAAAGGACATTAAGCTTTGCTCTTTCAAAGTGGAAGTGTCCTCTCTTGTGACAGGGGTTTCTCTCCTCACTTGCATTTGCCCACTACCCTTGTTTCTACTTCATAAAATAATATTATTCTAACCATATTTTCTTCTCTCATGCCTGCCCCATTTTTGTGTTCATTCCTTTCTGAAATCTTAAGGGGATATTTTACTCTCACTGGCTTGTCTTCCAAAGTCCAGACCCTGCTGCGGGCCTTTTGATGTCTGCACTGGCCTCATCTTCAGGAAGTTATCGAAACTGCTCTTGCCAGCACTTCTGTAGAGTGCTACCTAGTGGCCTCCCCTTTCTCGACTTTTCTGCATTATCTGGTGTTTTGACTATTAAACTTTTTAAACCTGTCCTCTTTGCAAATCCACTGCCTGTGATTCTTACCTTCTTCCCTAACCACCTACCACTTCTGTTACTTTTGCTATGTTCTCTTTTTCTCGTGTTATCCTGGAAGATTGACCTCAGTTTTTCTCATTTGTATTCTCTCCTTTGGTGGACACACTCATACTTATGGCTTGGATTCTCTCAGTTACTACAAAACTCACAAACACCCCCATGTGGACCCGTCTTCAAGCTCCTAAGTGGTATTTTTCATCTTCTCCTTAATACTGTCCTAAGAAAGACCTACGGACACTGTCAACTCCTCTTCCAGAAGATGGTAGTGGTTAGTTTAAGGTTAGCCATATGCATTCTCCCGATAGTCAAATTCAAATCATTTGTGCTATTGTGTTATTCACTGATTTCCCTACCGCCTTGCCAAATGGGTCTGTAGCAGGAAAGGGAGTACAATAAAGTAAAATCCTGTCAGCCTGGGTCTCTGTGTGGCTCTATAACCAGAGCCCCTGATGGTAAAAAAAATAAGTATATAACTTAGTATATAGTATAAATACATGTAATACTTCTATTTGTGTTACATAACATGCTATACAATCTACATTATTATATTTCATAATTATGCATATAATGAGCATATATAAGCTTGATAACTGTGAATACATATTTATTGTATTTCGGCCATGAAAACCTCAAGATTGTTACTCTAGCATGACCTTTCCTATTCTCACCAAATGTGCCTTTCTTAAGCCCATATTACATTCCAGCTAGTACTCCCTTTCCCATTTTCTGCGGCCTTTAGTAGCAAATGTCCTTGAAACTGTGGTGTACATTGGAAGTTCCAACTTTCTCAATTCTCATTTTCTACTTAGACTGAGTTTAAGTGCTCTTTCCACTCAACTGAATCGACTGTTCAAGTGACTTCTCTCGTCTAACTTGATGGTCTGTTCTCAGGGCTCACTGTACGGAGACGCTGGGTAGCATTTGGAAAATACCATTCCCTCTGCTTGTTTTCTTCTGCCTGGATGGGCTCCCACCTTTCCATCTCTGTTGGGGGTGCCTACTCTTCCTATCATCATATTAGAGTGATATGAAACCTTTGTCCTGTTCTGGCTGTGCTTCCTCTCCAAATGATCTCAACACCTGCTGTTATAACTACCCGTTATAGGTACTGAGTGTATATCAGTGAACGCAACAGACAGAAATCCCTGTCCTCATTGAGTGGCCGTTTTAATGGGAGGAAAAGACAAGATAAACAAGATTTTAAAAAGTAAATAAAGGAGGTAGAGAAGGTATAGAGTCAGTTAGTGTTAAGTGCCTTTCTGAAATTGGATTTCTACACTTCACTGGACATTTTAATTACCAAAATGTTATTCTTCCTGGCACTGAAATTCAGAGGAGGACTGAATTATTTAAGAGTATCTGAAAAAAATTGTGGACTATGTCTGACATTAGGGTTAGGGAAAGAGGTAGAACAGGTAAACGTTTTGACAAATACAAAACCGAACCAAAACCCTTTTTCCTCTGCTTGGGGCTCTTGATTTCAGTGCTTTCAATAAATGATTATAAGTGTAATAAGTATTGCTGTAATAATACTGGCATTTTTATGGTCTTTCGTGTTGTTTGTCATTTTGTTGCTTTTGGTGTGATGGTGTGGTGCTTATCAAGTGACTCTAAAATGGCTAATCTTATAATGTCATTTTGCTCTAGTTTTTGTCATTATATATATATATATATATATATATATATATATATATATATATTTTAATTAATTTATTTATTTTGAGAGAGGCAGACAGAGACAGAGAGACAGAGACAGAGAGAACACAAGGGAGGGGCAGAGAGAGAGGTAGAGAGAGAGAATTCCAAGCAGGCTCCACACTGCCAGTGTGGAGCCTCAAACTCATGAACTGTGAGATCATGACCTGAGCCTAATGGGTAACAGACTGAGCCACCCACAAGCTCCACCATCATTATATTTTGAATAAAATCCAATTCCTTACTATAGCCTACACAATCCCATGTGATATGGCCCCCTGATTGACTCTTCAGTCTGTTACCTGTCATTCTTTTTCTTTGCTCATTGTGATCCACACTGACCTTTCTATCCTTCCTGAAATATCCCCAATGCCTTCTGTTTAAATAAGCCCCTGCCTCGAGGATTTGGAATTCTGCCTGGAGCATTCTTTTTACAGATATACCCATGGCTCATTTATTCAGATTCCTGCTCATTTGTCCACTTCTCAGACAAGCTTTTTATACAATACCATACTACCTCACCTGATTCAGTGTTATTTTCATTCTGATACCTTTTCTTAGAGGCTTTTCTGGAAATAGTGTATGGTCAGTTTTACATCAATGCTAACATTCAAAAGTAAGAATAAGGAAGACATTGATTGAGGCATCTCATATAAATGGTAGAGGTATTACCATGAAGGAAAGACAAATGTTTATTATATACTATCAACTATTGCTTTGGACCTTCTTTTTTTTTTTTTTTTTTTTTTTTTTTTTTTTTTTTTTTTTCAGCTTTTCTGTCAGGAAGATGGAAAGCCTTAGTAGCACACTGGAAAGAACAGGACATATTCTTCAACTGTCTGATCTCTGGCAGGGTAGCAGATCTGATTCACCCACTGCAGTTACACAGAAATCACACTCATCTTGAGATGAGGGCTGGAAAGGTGTCTCTCCTTTCTCTCTGCTGACATGTCCTTGGGTTCTGCATCATCCTGATGTGATGGTCCCTGAGTATAAGCATAAGTGGCATCTTCCAGGACATTAAAGCTCTTTTTTTTTTTTTAAATTCTGCTCATGATGTCCCATGATAACTTGTGACTAGGAAGAGGATCATGATGTTAAACAAATGAAGAATGGTCAGCACTATACACAAAGCCCAAGCATAAACGAAATCCTGAATGTAGAGACCCTGCTGTTTCTAGCATTTTGTTTAAAAATAAGAAAAAGGGGCTCCTGGGTAGCTCAGTCGGTTGAGCGTCCGACTTCGGCTCAGGTCTTGATCCCGCGTTTTGTGGGTTCAGCCCTGCGTTGGGCTCTGTGCTGACAGCTCGGAGCCTGGAGCCTGCTTCAGATTCTGTGTCTCCCTCTCTCTCTGCCCCTCCCCTGCTTGCACTCTGTCTCCCAAAAATAAATAAATATAAAAAAATAAAATGAAGAAAAAAAAAGCAAGGGAAAGAAAATTGTCCATAAGGGGGATTAGTAGATTTTTTTTCTAACAGATTGGCTTTTGAAAAAACTGTTTTTAAATTCTCTTTTTAATTTTTGAGATATTTCTGTCCTTTATTCTGAAAAAATAATGGTATAATAAGTGGCCATGCTCCACGACAAAGTGAAAACTTCTTTTAGCAAACTCTAAATTTGCATTTCGTAGTGCAGGCTAAGAGCTTAAAACCTAATTTCTTACGATAAACCTTTCCAGCAATCCATTGTTCATGTCACACTACAAATTGTGAATAGTGATTTCAGGGAAGGTGGCTGTGAAGGTGTGAGAGTAATTTCAGACTCTTTGACTGTAATAAAAACACTATTTGGAATTACAAAAACAACAAAACAACAGCAACAAAACACCCATACACTTTAGTGTTAAAACAAAAGTAAGGATTCAGAGTTGGCAAAAATTGTTGTTATTCATCAGATTTTTGTTACTTTGTTTGAGTGTCTGCTAAATGATAGTGCTTAAAGTTTTAGAATAGTATCATGATGGTTATAAATACAATAAATAGTTGTGCCACCCTCAATTTAGAGAGATGGCGAAGGTACAGGGGAATAAAGTCCACCTTACTATGATATCATTGGAGTGTGCTTCTGTTAATGTAAATGTGAAAAAAAAGGGACCCAAGAGAAAATTATATAATTACTATGTCTTTCCTTTTGTATTCCATGTACTCCAGTTTTCAATCAATTATGGTAGCTACAGTTAATGTTTATAACAAAGTAGCAATTATATCAAATAATTGATGCTTTAATGCTAAAATGCCCAGATCCAATTTTTCACTCCTTATTTCTCAGTCATTATTCATGCCTTTATTCTTTTTGAGAACAAAAGCACCTCCTGAGTTTACCAGCTTAATCTCATCAGAAGGTTGAATGAATAAAAGAATTGCACAGATCTTATTATTTGTGTTAACTTTAGTTTCCTTACCTGTACAGACAGAAGAATGGATAGCAAGATCTGTGAATTTCTTTAACAACCTATAATCTATATTTCTGCAATTTATATTTTCCTTCAGTCCATCTCTTGGATTATGTGGATAGTCCCACATTAAATGTGCCCATCAAAAGCAGTGAACAACAGCTTTGGTGAGCTTCTATTGTATCTGTTCTTTGTTTCCCATTTCAAACTCAGTAGGTAATATGAGTCTACAAACTATGGAGTCTTACTGATCTCAAGTGGCATTTTCCCACTTTTTTTCATTCAAGAAATATGACTTTGTATTTGCTAGGTACTGCATACACTAAGTGCTTTGGATACGATGGTGAGCAAGATAGCCCTGCCCCTGGAAAGATGACATTTTTTTCTGGGGGTCAGGCACAAGTAAACAGGCAATTCCACAGAAGTATGCCCAGGTTAAAGATTACTTTGGTGTATTATTGGAACACATAGATATACTTCCATTTTTAAAAGCTTCCTGAAGGATAGGAACCATAAGCAGAATTTGTAATTTTGATTAAGAGCTGGAGAGGGTGGGGCATTGGGAAATGATATAGGGCCCACACTTATTAGCTGTGCAATCTTAGAAAAGTTGGTTGACCTCTCTGTGCCTAAATTTAAAAAAAAATAAAAAAATAAAAACAAAAACTAACAGAGTGTTGATTATAAGGATTAAATAAGACTATTAATAAGGACATTTTAAAAAGCCTGGTATATATTATATTAAATACTTCACATATATGCATTTTCGTCAATAATATTAGTTTCATAAGAGAAAATAGCATGAACAAAGGCTTGGAACCAAAAGAAGGGGCATAATTAATTTCATCTGACTATATGATCTTAGTTGAAATTTGTGGGATAAGAAATGATACTGGATAGATTAGGAGGTATCAGCCCATGAGGACCTTATATGTATCCTGAAGGATTTGAAACTTTATCCAAATTGCATCACAAGACCAATAAAGGTCTCAATGAATGAGCAAGAGCATAGGAACATAGGAATATGACATGATTAGGCCTGAATGATAGAAAGATTCCTCTGGTCACTGCACGGATAATTAGTTGGGAGCAGAATCAAGTGGGCCAGAAGTATAGACACCAATGAAAACACTATTGTAGTGATCCATGTGAGAGATGAGAATGACCCAGATTAGGCTAGTATCACTGGAGTATTTTGAAAGTTATTAAAGACAAATAAGTAATAGCAGATTTGGTTAGTGATCAGATGTGGAGGATGATGGTGAAGAACATATCAAGGATGACTTCCAGGGCTCTGACTGAAGCAAGCAAATGAGTGGTGTATTAACCATTGAGAAGGAGAAAGCTGGGAGAGAAGAAGATAATGAGAATTGGGTTGGGACATACTGATTTTGAAATTTCACCACAGCCAAACGATGTCTAGTAGTCTCTATGGTGTACTGGAACCAATTCATATCAACTGACAAAAAGCGAATTGATGATATTCAGGAACTTTGTAAGCTAGTTATTAAACTATTGGTAGCTTGAAATTGGCTATAGGGGGAGTATTTATTCCAACAGACGTCGGCAAATGTTACATATTGTACCTTTTCCCCTACACAAAGCAAGTGGACCAGTTTACCACTGTGTATATTGATGTCACAAGAGAGTTCTGGCCTGGAGATGTGAATTTAGTGGTCACCATTATGTAATTAAAGTCATGAAAAGGAACATCATAATTCTAGAAGAACATGCCAGATGATAAGAAAAGATAGCCGAGGGTGATGTTCTAAAGAGCATCCCAAAGGGAGGGGTCCTGTGCAGGAACCAGTGAAGGAAGAACAAGAGACATGAGTAACTCAGCAACTCCTGGGACACAGAAACCTAGGAAATAAAGCATTCAAGATTGAGGGAATAGGAAGGTAAATCAAAGTATGCCTCTTCTTGGAATAAATTTTCCAAGAATTTGTTTTAGGTGTCAACTTAATATATGAAATAAACAACAGCAATGCAAACAGAAAACACAAATAAATTGGCTAACAGAAATAGGTCCCTTCTTCATACTTCATATAAGAAGAGGGCTTTCCTCCCTAAAATAACATTTAAACGTTGCTCATGTTACTTTGGTATATAATGGTGTTACTATGTTAAGCTGTTAGAATCATTTATCACAGCCGTGTTGATGTGCTAATAGTGGTGAGGGTAGACGGCAAGCTATTAGTTGCTTTTGCCAGTGTCACTGAGGTAGGAGTGATATCCTTCCTGTGGCATAGGGGTGTATCAGATAAACGTAATTTCTTCATTTATAATATAAAAGACCATCATTTCCCCATACAGAGCCCATAAAAAGAGACTGAAAGCATAACTATTATTTGAAAAGTCAGAGATCTTATCACCAAATTTAGAAAGGGTTTCTTATCTGAGAAGAATTTTAACAATGCTTTAATTACAACTAACAAATAAATTTACATTCACTTGAAAATAGGGACTTTTTCCTCAAAAAGAAGAAATCTGAAGGCAGATATCTGCTGATAGCGATCTAGGGCTCTGGATTTCTCTTTCCCTTTCCCTCATGGTCACACAATGTCTGCTGCGGTGTGACTATGTCTTCATGAGATTCCAGGAGGAAGAAAGAGACAGAGATAGGGCCACTCCAGCCTATTTCTGCCTGTGTTTGTTTGGACACCACTGCATCACTTAGCCACTTCCCAGGATAAGTTCTCTCAACTTCATATCATAAGTATTCACACAAAAAGAGAGTTGTTTCAGGGCATCCTATGAGCCAATGTACAAGAGTTTGCTCAAGTTTCTTTCTTTTTTTGTTTTGAAGCAAAAATACCACAAGCTGGAGATGGGGATGGTGAATACGGAAATCAACAAAAAGACAGTAAGAAACTCATGCCGTTAGTATCATGGAGGGCTTTCAGCTAACTCAGAAAGCTATTGTCCAGAAAGATACATGTGACATGTGGAATGTGCTTTGTACTCCAGGGATAGGGAAGAAGTCGTGAGGGGTAAAGGCCACCTTTGACTTGTATTGGTAGTCATAGTGAGGTGAGCCCTTTGCAGAACCCTTCTATTCTACCTGTTTAAATTATTCAGTGCTCTTCAGCACTACTCCAAGTGGATAGCAGCAGGGACTAGCCACTATTCAGGGGGAAATCTGAGGACATGATATGATGGAAATCACGAGAGAACTTAAGGAACAAAAGGCTGATCCTGTAAAGTTACATCACTCTGCTCCTTTCACATTGGTGACTGCTTTTCCATTACAACCGGAGAAAAGATGCTTCAGATGATGCTGTATCCTGCAGCTGACAACATCTGCTACCTACCGTAAGCACAGCCATTTATTTGGCTAAATAAATGTGTGACCATGGGGAAATCACTCTGGCAAATTTACTGACATTGCCAGGGCGTTTCAGTAATAAACCAGGGAATCAACTTACTTTAGGATACAGATGGCTGCAGCAGGATTATGCTACAGTGGGCTCTTGGAAATGAATTATCCAAAGAACTAGTTGGGTTTCTAAAATGATTCGACTTACTCGTGGTAATTGACTAGAACTTAATGAGAGTATTATCCCTTACACTTAGTATGGCAAAGCCTCTAAATATGTCTCAAGTAATTTAGGGTTCAGACATAATTGCAGCACTTGTATTTCTCTTAGGGGATTTCACAAGGCAATGGGTTCACTATTTTGTGACACTTAAACTTGGTCAAAGCTGTTCTTCCTGAACCTGGGTATAGCAATTTATGTGTCTTGTCAAATTGTAGCCATTTATTTACCAATGTTTAATTTTCTATTTATTTACTTCATTAAAGGGACTTAGCACCACATAGTTTCTTATATTTATAGTATCTCCCCAGGTATGCATATGGAATAAAACCACATTAAATGAATATATTAAAGTGACATGCAAATAAGAATAAATTTCCCATTTCATTTGAACTGATACAGACACTGCATAAGCATAGTTTTTACCCAGTGGTTTAGAAATATGCTCCAAACCACTATATACATAATAAATATAAGACAGATGAATATGACAGTGAAAATTCTGGAATGTTAGTGTCTTATTAATATTTCTTGCTTATATGAAGGGTTAGGTAATCAATATTAAAAAAATCTATTACACTCTTTTGTAAACATTCATCAGATCGATAGATATATCTATTTATAGATATACAGATATAGATATATAAAATGAACCGGGCATCTTCCTAACAAGGAGGAACACTATGCTTATTTTTGAGAACCAGAAGCCTGAATTGATAACTAAAAACTGTGTGAAGGAAAACATGAGGGACAGCACAGGTGTTGTAGAGAAGTGATCCTGGTTTAAAAAGAACTCTTCTTTTAAGACACCAAGCTGCACTGTCAGTCTGTAACAGCTTGGTTGATCTCTGTAAATAGAAGGTCATGAGAGTCAATATAGTATAAAAATGCTTCAGAGTTACTTCTGGATCAAGAGGGGGAAAAAAAGGACACAATGCAAACAACCTGTAGAACAGTAGAACATACAGGGCACTGTGTAAATTTGGAAGTCTCAGTATCTAACCTTAGTCAATACTTGTTAAACTCATTGGGTGGTTGATACGAAGCAGGATTTTCTGCAAGTTCTAGGAATGAAAACATCTAGTCAGACATTGCATTTTTCTAAATAATATACCTATCATTCACTTCTTATTACTCTAAAGTGAAAGTGAAGAAAAATAAATATGTGTAGCCTTATGAACCTCTCATTCTTTATTAGCTCCAGACATATGCTGTACATAGAAGGAGGCATTTAGGTAATTAAAATAAGCTGTAACTGCATAGCATACATGACATTGTCCAGGTAGCCATGCCTCATTGTACCACAGCTTCCAGGTTTGTTCACCAGAAGCAATCCTACATCGGTGACACCGTACCAACAGCGCTCCTTAGAGAAGTATTCTCTTTCTATTGAATACCATTACTCTGTTTACTAGGTGGTCCAATTACCAGAATGTTCACAAGGAGATTTTCTAGACTCTATACCTTGTTTCTTTCTCCAGAGTCCCCTGTAATTGGAAGAAGAATGGATCACTGGCAGACTGCTTTACCTTCTTTCCCCCAACTTTAGTAGATTTTTAGCCTTTTATCATGAAATTGTGAATACATCTGATTAGTGTGACCCTCTTTTTATTAAAAAAAACTTGTGGATGCATTTCATATTCATTTGTGATTTGAGGGTCATTTAAATAATGCTACGTATAAGCTCTGAGTCTTTTTAAGGAAGAATTCGGTAGTATATAAAGGAATACAGAGGGAAATTCCTGGTTAACCTACATAAAATAAATAATTTGGATATTATGCAAGAATTGAGGGAACTTTACTTTTTGTACATGCTGAATAATGTACGGTAGAGACATTTTATCTAAAATATTTATATGTAATTAGATATATTGGTACAAACAGTATCAAGGTGCAGGGGTGAAAGTAATTATGATTTATGCATGTATGCTATAAAGAATACAGTTTTATAGTGAAAATGATTTCAATTCATTTTACATGTTGTTATTTGTTTACATTATAGTTCAGTATATAGCTGTTTGATGCAGTTTAGTGTTAAAGAAATTTCCATGACATGGGTGGATATCAGCATTAGCTGACACACCATTAAAATCTAACTATGCAAACAACAGGAGCGATATAATTATATAGATTTGAACATCAGTTTCAGGTCTGCTAATTATTAGCTGTGTGGCTGGAGGAAAATTATTTCTCCTCTCTGAACAGAAGTCTACCATCTGTAAAAACATACTTAATCACTGTATTTATTTATCATTTTTTTCATGTAAGAGATAATTTTGGAACATCAATTTTGCTCCAAACTTCGTACTAGACACTGGAGACAATGCAGAGAATAAGAGAGATTTCCCACCTTCACAGACATGTATAAGTCATTGTGATGATCAAATACTATAATATATATACCTTTGGTAAACATTAGCTTTAATTTTTTATCTTCAAAATAATGTTGTCTTTTTTCCTATACATTATTCAAAGAGAAATCTGTTAAATTGTCATGGCAGGAATTCTGAAGAATCTGAGATTACCCTAAATGAAAGCTAAACAACTTAACCTGTCATGGGTTCATAGTTACTGGCAGAAACACATGAGGCCTCTGGGTCAGAGATGAAAGATTATTACTCATATCGATAGCCCTAACTGGAATATGATCTTGACACTTGTTCCTCAAGCCCCAATTGCCACAGGGCAATGCAATGAAAGAAAGATCTTGCCTGACCATGCAGTAGGGGTGCATTATAGGAGAAGATCACAGATACTAGAAATCCCCATTCTTATATAGGTGCTGCTGATGAATTGCTGGGAGACAGAAATTATCTTTATTGCCTGAATACAAGCAAATCTACTCTGTAGAAGAAAGGGAGATGTCTTGATCTTTATAGGTTTGGAATGTCTCCAAGGGAAGCAGATGTTTCTATCTTTACTATTCTAGATTTTAAGTTAATCTGCTCCAGAGGACAACACTGTCTCTTATCTTTCCAGAGTGATTAGCTTGGACAATCTTTTTTTTTATATATGAAATTTATTGTCAAATTGGTTTCCATACAACACCCATATAACACCAGTGCTTCCATACAACACCCAGTGCTCATCCCAAAAGATGCCCTCTTCAATACCCATCACCTCCCTTCCCCTCCCTCCCACCCCCATCAACCCTCGGTTTGTTCTCAGTTTTTAAGAATCTCTTATGCTTTGGCTCTCTCCCACTCTAACCTCTTTTTTTTTTCCTTCCCCTCCCCCATGGGTTTCTGTTAAGTTTCTCAGAATCCACATAAGAGTGAAAACATACGGTATCTGTCTTTCTCTGTATGGTTTATTTCACTTAGCATCACACTCTCCATTTCCATCCACATTGCTACAAAGTGCCATATTTCATTCTTTCTCATTGCCACGTAGTACTCCATTGTGTATATAAACCACAATTTCTTTATCCATTCATCATTGATGGACGTTTAGGCTCTTTCCACAATTTGGATATTGTTGAGAGTGCTGCTATAAACACTGGGGTACAAGTGCCCCTATACATCAGTACTCCTGTATCCCTTGGGTAAATTCCTAGCAGTGCTATTGCTGGGTCATAGGGTAGGTCTATTTATAATTTTTGAAGAACCTCCACACTGTTTTCCAGAGGGAAAACAGTGCAAGAGGGTTCCCGTTTCTCCACATCCTCTCCAGCATCTATAGTCTCCTGATTTGTTCATCTAAGCCACTCTGACTGGCATGAGGTGGTATCTCAGTGTGGTTTTGATTTGTATTTCCCTGATGAGGAGCGATGTTGAGCATCTTTTCATGTGCCTGTTGGCCATCTGGATGTCTCCTTTGGAGAAGTGTCTATTCATGTTTTCTGCCCATTTTTTCACTGGATTATTTGTTTTTTGGGTGTGGAGTTTGGTGAGTTCTTTATAGATTTTGGATACTAGCCCTTTGTCCGATTTGTCATTTGCAAATATCTTTTCCCATTCCGTTGGTTGCCTTTTAGTTTTGTTGGTTGTTTCCTTTGCTGTGCAGAAGCTTTTTATCTTCATAAGATCCCAGTAGTTCATTTTTGCTTTTAATTCCCTTGCCTTTGGGGATGTGTCAAGTAAGAAATTGCTACGGCTGAGGTCAGAGAGGTTTTTTCTGCTTTCTCCTCTAGGGTTTTGATGGTTTCCGGTCTCACATTCAGGTCCTTCATCCATCTTGAGTTTATTTTTGTGAATGGTGTGAGAAAGTGGTCTAGTTTCCTCCTTCTGCATGTTGCTGTCCAGTTCTCCCAGCACCATTTGTTAAAGAGACTGTCTTTTTTCCATTGGATATTCTTTCCTGCTTTGTCAAAGATTAGTTGGCAGTACGTTTGTGGGTCTAGTTCTGGGGTTTCTATTCTATTCCATTGGTCTATGTGTCTGTTTTTGTGCCAATACCATGCTGTCTTGATGATGACAGCTTTGTAGTAGAGGTTAAAGTCTGGGATTGTGATGCCTCCTGCTTTGGTCTTCTTCAAAATTACTTTGGCTATTCGGGGCCTTTTGTGGTTCCATATGAATTTTAGGATTGCTTGTTCTAGCTTCGACAAGAATGCTGGTGCAGTTTTGGTTGGGATTGCATAGAATGTGTAGATAGGTTTGGGTAGTATTGACATTTTGACAATATTTATTCTTCCAACCCATGAGCATGGAATGTTTTTTCCATTTCTTTATATCTTCTTCAATTTCCTTCATAAGCTTTCTATAGTTTTCAGCATACAGATCTTTTACATCTTTGGTTAGATTTATTCCTAGGTATTTTATGCTTCTTGGTGCAATTGTGAATGGGATCAGTTTCTTTATTTGTCTTTGTGTTGCTTCATTATTAGTGTATAAGAATGCAACTGATTTCTGTACATTGATTTTGTATCCTGCAACTTTGCTGAATTCATGTATCAGTTCTAGCAGACTTTTGGTGGAGTCTATCGGATTTTCCATGTATAATATCATGTCATCTGCAAAAAGTGAAAGCTTGACTTCATCTTTGCCAATTTTGATGCCTTTGATTTCCTTTTGTTGTCTGATTGTTGATGCTAGCACTTCCAACACTGTGTTAAACAACAGCGGTGAGAGTGGACATCCCTGTCGTGTTCCTGATATCAGGGGGAAAGCTCTCAGTTTTTCCCCATTGAGGATGATGTTAGCTGTGGGCTTTTCATAAATGACTTTTATGATGTTTAAGTATGTTCCTTCTATCCCGACTTTCTTGAGGGTATTTATTAAGAAAGGATGCTGAATTTTGTCAAATGGTTTTTTGTATCGATTGACATATGGTTCTTGTCTTTTCTTTTATTAATGTGATGTATCATGTTGATTGATTTGCGAATGTTGAACCAGCCCTGCATCCCAGGAATGAATCCCACTTGATCATGGTGAATAATTTTTTTAAATGTTTTATTTATTTTTGAGAGAGAAAGAGAAACAGCACAAGTGGGGGAGGAGCAGAGAGAGAGGGAGGCACAGAATCAGAAACAGGCTCCAGGCTCTGAGCTGTCAGCTCAGAGCCCGACGCAGGGCTCGAACTCACAAACTGTGAGATCATGACCTGAGCCGAAGCTGGACACTCAACCGACTGAGCCACCCAGGCGCCCCTGAATAATTCTTTTTATAAGCTGTTGAATTCGATTTGCTAGTATCTTATTGAGAATTTTTGCATCCATATTCATCAGGGATATTGGCCTGTAGTTCTCTTTTTTTTACTGGGTCTCTGTCTGGTTTAGGAATCAAAGTAATACTGGCTTCATAGAATGAGTCTGGAAGTTTTCCTTCCCTTTCTATTTTTTTGAATAGCTTGAGAAGGATAGGTATTATCTCTGCTTTAAATGTCTGGTAGAACTCCCCAGGGAAGCCATCTGGTCCTGGACTCTTATTTGTTGGAAGATTTTTGATAACTGATTCAATTTCTTTGCCGGTTATGGGTCTGTTCAAGCTTTCTATTTTCTCCTGTTTGAGTTTTGGAAGGGTGTGGGTGTTTAGGAATTTGTCCATTTTTTCCAGGTTGTCCAGTTTGTTGGCATACAATTTTTCATAGTATTCCCTGATAATTGCTTGTATTTCTGAGGGATTGGTTGTAATAATTCCATTTTCATTCATGATTTTATCTATTTGGGTCCTCTCCCTTTTCTTTTTGAGAAGGCTGGTTAGAGGTTTATCAATTTTGTTTATTTTTTCAAAAAACCAACTCTTGGTTTCATTGATCTGGTCTACAGTTTTTTTAGATTCCATATTGTTTATTTCTGCTCTGATCTTTATTATTTCTCTTCTTCTGCTGGGTTTGGGGTGTCTTTGCTGCTCTGCTTCTATTTCCTTTAGGTGTGCTGTTAGATTTTTTATTGGGATTTTTCTTGTTTCTTGAGATAGGCCTGGATTGCAATGTATTTTCCTCTCAGGACTGCTTTTGCTGCATCCCAAAGCATTTGGATTGTTGTATTTTCATTTTTATTTGTTTCCATATATTTTTAAATTTCTTCTCTAATTGCCTGGTTGACCCATTCATTCATTAGTAGGGTGTTCTTTAACCTCCATGCTTTTGGAGGTTTTCCAGACTTTTTCCTGTGGTTGATTTCAAGCTTCATAGCATTGTGGTCAAAAAGTATGCATGGTATGATCTCAATTCTTGTATACTTATGAAGGGCTCTTTTGTGACCCTCATCCAACCCCACATCCAAGATGTGATCTATCTTGGAGAATGTTCCATGTGCACTCGAGAAGAAAGTATATTCTGTTGCTTTGGGATGCAGAGTTCTAAATATATCTATCAAGTCCATCTGATCCAATGTATCATTCAGGGCCCTTGTTTCTTTATTGACCATGTGTCTAGATGATTTATCCATTTCTGTAAGTGGGGTATTAAAGTACCCTGCAATTACCACATTCTTGTCAATAAGGTTGCTTCTGTTTGTGAGTAATTGTTTTATATATTTGGGGGCCCCTGTATTCGGCGCATAGACATTTATAATTGTTAGCTCTTCCTGATGGATAGACCCTGTAATTATGATATAATGCCCTTCTTCATCTCTTGTTACAGCCTTTAATTTAAAGTCTAGTTTGTCTGATATAAGTAGGGCTACTCCAGCTTTCTTTCGACTTCCAGTAGTATGATAAATAGTTCCCCATCCCCTCACTTTCAATCTGAAAGTGTCCTCAGCTCTAAAATGAGTCTCTTGAAGACACCAAATAGATGGGTCCTGTTTTTTTATCCATTCTGATACCCTATGTCTTTTGGTTGGCGCATTTAGTTCATTTATATTCAGTGTTATTATAGAAAGATATGGGTTTAGAGTCATTGTGATGTCTGTAGGTTTCATGCTTGTAGTGATGTCTCTGGTACTTTGTCTCACAGGATCCCCCTTAGGATGTCTTGTAGGGCTGGTTTAGTGGTGACGAATTCCTTCAGTTTTTGTTTGTTTGGGAAGACCTTTATCTCTCCTTCTATTCTAAATGACAGATTTGCTGGATAGAGAATTCTCGGCTGCACATTTTTTCTGTTCATCACATTGAAGATTTCCTGCCATTCCTTTCTGGCCTGCCAAGTTTCAGTAGAGAGATCGGTCACGTGTCTTATAGGTCTCTCTTTATATGTTAGAGCATGTTTATCTCTAGCTCCTTTCAGAATTTTTTCTTTATCCTTGTATTTTGCCAGTTTCACTATGATATGTAGTGCAGAAGATCAATTCAAGTTACATCTGAAGGGAGTTCTCTGTGCCTCTTGGATTTCAATGCCTTTTTCCTTCCCCAGATCAGGGAAGTTCTCAGCTATGATTTCTTCAAGTACACCTTCAGCACCTTTCCCTCTCTCTTCCTCCTCTGTAATACCAATTAGGCGTAGATTATTTCTCTTTAGTGCATCACTTAGTTCTCTAATTTTCCCCCCTACTCCTGGATTTTTTTATCTCTCTTTTTCTCAGCTTCTTCTTTTTCCATAATTTTATCTTTTAGTTCACCTATTCTCTCCTCTGCCTCTTCAATCCCAGCTGTAGTTGTCTCCATTTTACTTGCAGCTCATTGATAGCATTTTTTAGCTCCTCCTGGCTGTTCCTTAGTCCCTTGATCTCTGTAGCAATAGATTATCTGCTGTCCTTTATACTGTTTTCAAGCCCAGCGATTAAATTTATGACTATTATTCTAAATTCACTTTCTGTTATATTGTTTAAATCGTTTTTGATCAGTTCGTTAGCTATTATTATTTCCTGGACGTTTTTTTGAGGGGAATTCTTCCGTTTCGTCATTTTGGATAGTCCCTGGAGTGGGTCGGGGTACGTCCCCTGTGCTGTCTTGAATAACTTGCATTGGTGGGCAGGGCCGCAGTCAGACCTGATGTCTGCCCCCAGCCCACTGCTGGGGCCACAGTCAGACTGGTGTGTGCCTTCTGTGTCCCTTTCCTAGGGGCGGGATTCACTGTGGGGTGGCTTGGCCCATCTGGGCTACTTGCACACTGCCAGGCTTGTGGTGGTGGGGATCTCTTGTATTAGCTGGGGTGGATCGACAAGGTGAACGGGGGCGGGAGGGGCAGGCTCAGCTCACTTTTCCTTTGGAGATCCACTTCTGGAGGGGCCCTGCGGCACCGGGAGGGAGTGAGACCCGGTGGAGGGATGGGTCCGCAGAAGCACAGCTTTGGGTGTTTGCGTGGTGCAAGCAAGTTCCCTGGCAGGAACTGGTTCCCTTTGGGATTTTGGCTGGGGAATGGGCAAGGGAGATGGCACTGGCGAGTGCCTTTGTTCCCCGCCAAGCTGCGCTCTGTCGTCCGGGGCTCAACAACTCTCCCTCCCGTTGTCCTCCAGCCCTCCCGCTCTCCGAGCACATCTGTTAACATATAACCTTCCAGATGTTAAGTCCCCCTTGCTGTCAGAACACACTCCATCTGGCCCCTCCACTTTTGCAAGCCAGACTCGGGGTCTCTGCTTGGCTATCAGGCTGCCCCTCCACCCCAGCTCCCTCCCGCCAGTCCGTGTAGCGCGCACCGCCTCTCTGCCCTTCCTACCCTCTTCTGTGGGCCTCTCATCTACTCTTGGCTCTGGAGAATCTGTTCTGCTAGTCTTGTGGCGGTTTTCTGGGTTATTTAGGCAGGTGTGGGTGGAATATAAGTGACCCGCAGGACGCTGTGAGCCCAGTGTCCTCCTACGCCGCCGTCTTCCCTAGACAATCATTTTTGAAAAGATACTCTGAAATAGGTTGACTGTTAACATCTAGGTATGTAGAAACATGAGGGATTTATACAGAATTATTTTCTAACATTATGTGTTCAAATAGATTACCAGTTGAGTACACCTCCTTTTATTTAATTTTTAAACATAAATTTTGTCAATGGTATTTAGTTATGCAAGAATGGACACATAGTTGCCATGCTTTAACAGAAGAGATGGGACTTTCACCTTCTCTTCTTATGGGGAAAGTGTCTGGGGAAGGAGCTGTTTCATCTTTAGTCTGTCCTTACTCCCTGGGGAAGTAAACAATCTTGTTTTGCGTATGACAAGTATAGGATCTTATTTTACTGAGGTACAGGTTTTTGGTTTTCTTAGAGCAGGAACTCAGCTTCTGTGTCTTTGGTCTCTACTCTCGTATGGCAGTTCTGCTCTCTCCCTTTTGACATCTCTTGAACTTCTGTTTCTTTGTATTAAGGAAACAGATAGCATTTCCCCACAGAGGGAAACTTATACTCTGACTGTCCATAGGCTCTTCTTCTTATAACGAAATGGGGAAGTCAGATCAGTCTTGAATTATAGGTTGTTTTCAATTTCAGGGTGAGGAAATAAGAGACCCTACTTTAAATTTTTTTTTTCAACGTTTATTTATTTTTGGGATAGAGACAGACAGAGCATGAACGGGGGAGGGGCAGAGAGAGAGGGAGACACAGAATTGGAAACAGGCTCCAGGCTCTGAGCCATCAGCCCAGAGCCTGACGCGGGGCTCGAACTCGCAGACCACGAGATCGTGACCTGGCTGAAGTCGGATGCTCAACCGACTGCGCCACCCAGGCGCCCCAAGAGACCCTACTTTAAATTTAACTCTAATCTGTGTTTTATAACTGGATTTTTACTAAAATGTGCATTTTTAAACTTAATAGGCAATTGTTGTGCTGCTAATAAGCTGTCACCGTTTCGGTTCCGTTTTTTGGGGGTTGGATGCTCTATCAAACAAAACCTTGAAAAGTGTAAAAGGGAAGAAGGGTAAGTCTTGTGTCTGGCAATAATGATTCTATGTGAGTTGTTTTGAGTTTACCAATAGCAAGAAATTCCCAGGGTTAAATCTAGGCTAACTAGCTACAAAAAAAAAAAAAAAAAAAAAAAAAAAAAAAAAGGATTATAAAAAAGGAACTTGGAGTCTGAGAAAGAAATCCTAAAATTATTGGTTTTAAATTTGTTGATGTAAAAACCCTTGTTTCCTATTTCAGTTATTATAGCCAGTGATGATTTCATAAACTTATATATAGCTTCAAAATACTTTTCTTCTGCACCAGTGTGGGACCATTTATCAACCCTAAGAACACTGTCAAGAGAAAATAAGGAAGTATAGCTGTAGTGATACTATTGACATCCTAGATGATGACCCAAGATGTAGAACATAAGTTACGATGGGAAAAAAGGTCTGTCACTACAAAGACTCCCCCATTTCTGATCTCTCAGACATAGATGCCTTGAGAAATATAGATAGTCATCCTGGAAAACTATCAGATGTCAGAAAAAATAAGTAACAATGACAAAAATTACAAGCTTCTAAACACAAAAGATGGAGAAAAGTATCAAGAACACTTACACAGCAGGGAAAATTATATTTATGCAGTGCACCTGAAATCTTGTGATTTGCATATCATTTTTGTCTGACTTATTAATCCTAATGAATGCTTATTAAGCACTTAGTGATGAAAAACATTATTTGAAGTAATAATAGAGTACAAAGTATTATGCAAATGTGCATGTCAGGGTGTACAACTGCAAATTTTAGTTCTTGCTGATTTTACTTCTGCGGTATTTTCTTCTTGAATTTATTCTGTCTTTTCTATTTCCAATACTATCAACCATTAGTCTTCTGGCCTCCATATCAACTTAATTTCCAAAATGCTCCAGAAGTAATTTTCTCAAGCTTAGCATGTCCTTCAAGGTTATCTATTTGTTCATCCCAATCTCTTTTTAGTCTTATTTTTCAATACGCATTCCATCTATCATACCTCAGTCACACCAAGGTTGGACCTCTGCTCATTGCTGTCTGTTGAAATCCACTCATTTTTCAAGGCCTAGAACATCTGTCATCTTTCCTGTACTTTTTTTGTCTGAATATCTTCTCAGTATCATATCTCTTCTTTCTTTAAGGGCCTCAAAACTTTACTTGTTCCTTTTTTATATACAACATTTATATGATCATTGCCTCTGTGAGTTAATCTTCTATTCAAGTGACTATATTATAAATCCTGGGAGGTCAAGAATATGCCATGTTTGTATACCTTTTAGAACCTAGGAGAGCATTGTGCACAAAAATATTTTGTTGAATTCAGCGTTAACAGTTTAATTACCTAATTGCCAAAAGATGATCTGGTACCACATAGGCATTCAGGGAAGATCAGGAAGGAGAGTTGTGGCTTCAGTTTTGAAGGGTAGTGTGTTTGTACTTTTCTGTTTCTACTCTTGATTACTTCCAGTGCCATCAGTTAATCCTGAATTGCTTATTGTAAGCAAATCTAAAAGATGGCTTTTGGATTTATTCAAATGTGTAATGAGGAATTATGGCAAATTCTAAAACAAACAGAAATGTTACTTTATATGTAAATTACGACTCAATTAAGTGGGGAGAATCTGCACAAATATGCATGAAAACATTGAGCATCATCTTGTGTGTATGAAGGGCATCTAATGTGCATAGTGTGGAACAACATAAGAGTAGTTGGAACAACTCTTCCTTATTGCCAGGTATTTTTCACAATACAGTCCAGAGGAGCCAGCTCTTACCCTTTGATGACAATAGAGTCAAATCCAGTCCCTCCAGTCATATAACGTTTTGAAGGGATAAGCTAGGCTCAGGTGAGTTTAAATATCAATGAGTATAGAATAATACGATGAAATTCATAAGCAAGGACACATCATTTCCAGTGATCGAGTCAGAAGTCTCAGATGAGTATTTCTGTGTGTTCTATTTCTAACATAGTTGTTAATATCTGACCATAAACTGTCAACAGCTAGACTCTAGAAATGACCTGGTACAATACAAACTTGTCATTTCACGGTTAAGAAAACTTGTGATTATTTGAGGTAAAGTGATTTGCTCAAGGTCACACTGATAGCAAATGATGAATTAGTATTAAACCTTAGTTCTTCTTACTCTTATATCCGTGTGTATTTTATTTTGCACAGATAATAAGTTGTATTACATTTTCCACAAATAGCTCACATGGGGGCACACAATAAATAATTTGTTACATTAAATTTTATTTTATTTTGTTTACTTGTATTCATTTATTTTCTTCATCCATGTTTTTTTAAATATGAACTTTGGGCTTCTAATACATGTCAGTATTTGTCAGTCAATCTCAATATCCATCACATTTTTGCCTTCACTTAGAAGAAGAGTTAAGAGTAGATATCCATTAAAGAAAATAATGTCATTGAGAGACACAAGGATAGAAAGGTATTAGGGATAGTCATTGATGAACTCATTTACTGAGATACAGATCAGAGAATTGTAGATAAAACTATGAGGTCAAGAGAAATTGAGTTGTGCTATAATAGAAATAGATGACTCCTGAATCCAGAAGATTGATAACCTGGAAACACAAAGGAAAGAAAACATATAAGAATGAACGGCCTCAAAACCAATAACTGGCACACGCAGTGTTGTTCTAAGACAATATGTCAGTCTAACAACAGACTGTAATATCTTTCAGTGTCACGAGGGTCTTAAAGGGAAATTTAGGGAGTTCAGTATCTTTTCCCACACAAAAACCCACCTGTCTGACTTCATGATTATTTTCCATTTGTAAGAGTACAAATTATTTTATGATACACGAGCAGATGTTCATGCATCAAAGCAAAAATCTGTTCCACTAACGGAAAGCTTTTAGAATTCTCAGAAAATAATCTCCTAGCGTAATCAAACCTGGATATAATTTTATAGGCTCAATTCTTTATAAGAGCGCCCTGAAGAAGTTACAACATACACCATAAACATTTATAGTGGGTCGAATAGTGGCCCTCCAAAATGATACATCCAACCTGTAATCCTCATTACCTGTGACCTCATTTGAAAACAGGGTCTTTGTAAATGTATTAAAGATCTTGAGGTCAGATCATCCTGGCTTTAGGGTGATCCCCAAATGGAATTACCTGGTGTCTTCATGAGGAAAGAGAGAATGAGAACTAAGACACATGGGGGAGAGACATGTGTGAAGTAGAAGCAGGGCCTGGACTTAAGGTGCAACACCAGGTGTTGCCAGCAGCCACCAGAGCTAGGGGAGAGGCACTGAACAATTTCTCTTCTTCAGAGCCTCCAGAAAGACTCAACCCTGACACTACCTGGATTTTGGACTTGTGGCCCTCCATCTGTTGGAGAATAAATTTCTATTGATTTAAACCATGTAGGTTGTGGTAAATTGTTATGACAGCCCCAGGAATCTAATACATAATCTCATCTTTTAAATATTAATAGCCATTTTGGGGTGAAATGATAGCTTTAATCTCTTTAAAATATTTATACGTGCTAATTTGAAAGTAACACAATTTAACTACTATGTGTGAAAGGTTTTGATTTTAAGTAGGGGTGTATATCAGCAGTGCTTGGTGATAACCATTCTGATGTACACAACTCACGTCATGATGCAGAATAATTTCCTACCAGCACTCAAGTCTACAGATAAGATGTTCACCATATCAATTTGATATATTTATATGTTGTAATATGATTACCATTGCAGTGATAATTAGCACCTCTTTAACATTACATACTGTCCTTTCTGTTTGGGAGTAAATAAATTCTATTTTTTTATCAAGTTTGGTGATTATAATACAATATTTTTGTATGTATTTACTCTTAAGAGAAATGATGGCTGAAACTGCTAACTAACCCTAAATATAGGCTTCCAGGCAGGTGAAGCCAGAATGAAAGGCTCTAAGCATTGTATCAAATATGGAAGTGGCCACCTACTTTGGAATGACCAGAGGGCTATTGACATCTTGGCACTTGCTTCTGCACCTATGGTCAGAGCTATGAATGGCAGTGTCACCAAGGTAAAAGAATTTTCTGTTATTGGGAGGACAATACAACAAATAGTTGTACATTGGTATCATAATCACTACATTGGATATTGCCAATGACTTCTGGATTATTCCATGAATGTGCATTCTGGTGTATTTATGCTCTTCATCAGAGTCCTATCAAGAAACACATGGGGCAAATGAATAAAACATAATGTAGGAATGTGGACAGATATGGAGGAACACCAGCCAGAGTAGGGTGGGGACGGACAAGAGGTAATAATGATCATCAGGAGATCATCTCATCTGCAGAGCCTCCCAGAGTCTGCACTTTTAGAAGACATGAAATGATGGAGCCCAGGTGATACAGTCCGTGAGGATCAGATCACCAGAACATAGAGCAATACAGAGAAGGCCAAGGAATTGATCTGAGGGGTGGCAGAGGGAGAGTTTTCTTTTCTCTAGTAATTGTTATATAAAGAAGAGAATGTGAAGAAGGTAGAAAGTAGGTTAAAGGTTATCTAGTTAAACCCCTGTGGTAATAAGTATTGGTAAAATGAGTTTGAAACTTAGAATAGTTAAATGACTTGCTTATTGTCCACAGTCAATTAGTCAATAAAGAGAAGGGAACGCCACTTAGAGGTAGGTTACCCATACCCAAATATCCAAAAACCTAATTGCCTTTAGTTTTCTAAAACTTAACTTTGACATTAAGCACTCATTCCATTCCACCTGATACCTCACTTGTAATCGTTCTAGGCTTAAATTCATAATACAAACCCAGCAAGTGTTGTCTCCATATCATTGTCATCTCCTCATATCATGTGTTTGTTATGAATACACATAACATAAAACTTACCATTTTAACCACTTCAAAGTGTACAATTCAGTGGCATTTGGTATATTTACAGTGTTGTGCAACCAGTACTGCTCTCTGTCTCAGAACATTTTCATTACCTCAATGCCAATATTATTTTGATTTACATTACTGACTGGGGGGGGGGTTGTTTATTTGTTTGGCCAAAAGGTCAAAAATGCATTAGCATCTTATGCAAATCTTTTGTTTCTTGGTTCAAAGAAAGGAATTTCATGGGAATAAAGGTAAATTTTTGAAACAAACAATTAGCCATTATAAAACTTTCTACATATAATCCTGTCACATTTATTTCAGTCATTTCATGGGTACAACAATTGAGGCTTAGAAGAATTAAGAAAACTAGGGGCACCTGGGTGGCTCAGTCGGTTAAGCATCCGGCTTCAGCTCAGGTCATGATCTCATGGTTTGTGAGTTCAAGTCCCGCATCGGGCTCTGTGCTGACAGCTCAGAACCTGGAGCTTGGTTTGGATTCTGTGTCTTCCTCTCTCTGCCCCTCCCCTGCTCTCTCTCTCTCTCAAATATAAATAAACATTAAAAAATAAAAAATAAATTAAAGAATTAAGAAAATTACCCAAAAAGTCATGCTATTTTAGGCCAACTAGTTCTTGTTTACCATAGTATGAAAATCATCTGTCCAACAGAAGTTCAGGAGCTATCCGACACATGTATTTAGTTTCTTAGTGGCATATCAGAGCTATAAATTCATGTCTATCTAACTCAGAAGCTTACTACTTACTAACGATGGCTTTGTCTCTCAAGGGTGCCTCTACTTTAGTCAGTAATGTCACTTTGGGATTGATAAATGTTAGGTGACTGGGTTTTGATCCCACCCACCAAAAAAATAATAAAGCCTATAATGCAACATAGAGAAGATTCTGTGGCTTTTTATTTAAAACCATTATGGTTTGATAAGTATGAACTATCTTGCATTTGTGAAAATTCTCATTGTTAACATTCTAGCAACCACTTAAACTACTGACGTTTAGACTGCACAGGATGAAGACTTTTTTAGCTGGCTTCTCTTCAATTCATCACCAGTCAATGAACATTTTCCCTTCCCAGTGGAGCAGGGCCTACAGGGTTTCCTTCAAGTCTTCCTGGACAATTTTGGGTTCACCAGTTGGGTTGTGTGCTTACTTAAAGTCCCTTGAGTCTTTCCCAAATGTGTTGCAGTTACCATACTCTGATTCAATATGGATACAGAAAGAAAAATAGCTGTTTTTTTTTAAGTTTTCTTATTTATTTAGAGAGAAAGAGAGTGAGTGAGCATCAGGGAGGGGCAGAGAGGGAGAAAGAGAGAGAGAGAGAGAGAGAGAGAGAGAGAGAGAGAGAGAGAGAGAGAGAGAATCCCAAGCAGACTCTGCACTGTCAGCACAGAGCTAGATGCAAGGCTTGATCTCACAGTTTATGAGATCATGACCTGAGCCAAAACCAAAAGTTGGACGCTTAACCAACTGAGACACCCAGGCTCCCCATGAGCTGTGGTTTTTATGCAACCTGAACTAAAGGAGCTTGGCTTCATAAAGTTAAGCTACTAAACCACAATTGCTATCAGAATGGGTAGGAGAAAGGAGAGTGTAGAAGATTAAGAAAACCAGTCCTAAAAGTCTATAAATATTTTGTACTGGAACTTGTTTATAAGTGTTTTAAAATTTTAGCTTCACCTTATGAGACTCATGCTGGAAATTGCAGAAGACACAGTAATAGTGTGGGTTTTTTTTTTTTGGAAAGAAAGGTCATACGAATCTCCACTAGCAAATTCATTTGAGGAAGAAGGCTTGGCTCTGCATCAACATTATATAATGAATACACATTGTTTTTTTCTGTTTTAGGCTAAAAAGTATTTGAACTACACATATATCATTTTTTTTAAATAATTCTTTGCTTCAACTGATTTTTCTAATAACTTAGCAACTGTTGTTACTGATCTTGTCAGGTGAGAAATCTCCTACTGTACTTAACTACAAATGCCCAGCCACTGGATGTAGATTTTATGTGGATCAATACTGAATACTTCCTCCATTTTTCTTTGGGGCTTGTTTGCCATTTTTTTTGAGTAGGCTCCATGCCCCGTGTGGGGTTTGAACTCACAACCCTGAGATTAAGAGTCTCATGCAATACCAGTTGAGCCAGCCAGCTACCCCTTGTTTGCCATTTCTACTTATGGTAGTGCTCAAACTTTTTGTGTATGACTTTTAAATAATTATAGTAATTGTAATAGTAATAATAATAAAAGCAACTAATATTATTATTAACAAAAATACAATAATTGATGGGTGTCTGAATGTACATTATCCTTGTAGTATGAAAAAAACTTAGTAATTACATGGAAGAATCATGATGGAATCTGTTCAGTTTGCAAAACTGGTTTCAGCTGCAACTTTGACAGGGGCAGCAAAAGAGAACGTTTTCATTCTCTACAAAGTTTATTCTGTATAGGCTTGACCCCAGGGTACTAGTCTAAATAACTTGGCCATTTTTTTTTCTCCCCTGGCTTTTCCCTTTCAAACTTCTGAAAAGGGGAATTTTTGATTAGTTATGCTATCTCATTTCTTTATCCCTTTCTTCCTTTCTTCAACAAATATTTGTAATGCACCTACTATATTCAAGCCATTTGGGGGGATCTAGTGAACCAAATAACAGTGTCTGGCCTCAGAAATCTTATATCCCAAGGAGGAGAGAGATAGTACATAAATAATTATACAGATATTAATTAACTATCATTATGGTAATTGCTGTAAAGGAGAAGTGCAGAGTGGTATAAAATGCATAAGAGGGACCTAATTAAAGTAGTCTTTGGCAGTAGAGAGGACTTCATTGGAGAAAATGACATTAAAGTGCACCTGAAAGATCATCTAAATGAGCCAGGAGAGAGGAGAGAGGTCTGTGTAAGGGCCCTTTTGAAGCATACCTCAGCTGGGGAAGAAATCAAAGAGGTAAAGGTAATGATCAGAATTCTTGTATTTTTTTTAATGTTTATTTTGAGAGAGAGAGAGAGAGAGAGAGAGAGAGAGCGAGCGAGCGCAGCTGTGCAAGTGAGCAGGGGAGGGGCAGAGAGTGAAGGAGAGAGAGAATCCCAAGCAGATTCCACGCTCAGCGCAGAGCCCAATGGCGGGGCTCACAAATGTGAGATCATGACTTGAGCTGGTAAGATGTCAAGAGTCAGATGCTCAACTGACTGAGCCACTCAGGAGCCCCCCAAAATTCTTATAATTTTAGATAAGAGATTTACAAATGAAGTGTAGGAAAAAGCTGCATCAGACTGTATTAACTAAAAATGCAGATTACTGAGACCCACTTATGACCTCCTAAGGAGAACATCTGGAAATGGAATCTGGTACTCTCCTTCCAAGGAAACACCAAGTGGTTCTTATGGATGATACAAATAGTTTGAGATTTGCAAAATTAGATCAACATACTTTCCAAATGTATTACTACATCAAAATGAAGAAGTAAACATATAATGTCAAGCTTTATAATCAGACTCAATTCTGGAAATATTTAATCCTTTCTTTTTCTTTCTTATATTCTTTTTTTTTCCCTCCAAGACGGTAATAAAGAATTACATCTTGGGAATGTAGTAAAAACTCTACTTTTACCTAATGCTGCCTTATTTCTCCTCTTAGACTATCAAAGGACTAGATGGGAACATCTATTTCTCTCTCAAGTTACACATCAGAAACGGTGGCCCAGAGAGGTTAATTGCTTTTCTGGGAATCACAGTTTGTCCAAAGCAGTGCAAAGGTCTTCTGACTCCAACGTCCACTCTCTTCGTTCCTAGAACCCCTGTGTCCCTTTATCTCATCTGGGGGTCATTAGTATTTGCTCTCTTCCCCAACTGGCACTTTTCACATAAACTAGATCCATACTCATAGAAAAAATAAAACAATAGGAAATGCTAAATGTTGAACTTTTCACAGGTGATGTTTTCAAAAATTGATGTCAAGAATAAAATAGCTGTTGGCAGTTACAACTGTTTGGATGTCATTTTACAAAACAATTGCCTGTGAGGTCTTTGTGGATTAAAGTTTCACATAAATTGGGGAAATCTGGCTGCCTGCTCTCCCTTCTGACCTCCTTTCCCTTGCATTTTTTTTTACATAGATACATAGAACAGTTGGTCCCCAGATCTGCCAAGCTCTTTTTCGCCTAAAGAAATTGTAACTATCAAAGAAGAAAAGCTTCAAATGGAGGAGCCATAAAAATCACGAGGGCTGTTCTAATTTATTAACAGGTGTTGCAATTACAGCATCCCCTGAGCATGGGTGATTCTAATTAATTGTGAAGTGGGACTGACTTCCTCTCTAGAGATAGTTCAGACATATCAGGTTCAGCTGTATGTGGGGATAAAGCATGGTGCAGTTTTGCCTAGAGATTTACCACTGAATTTTTTAATCAGCAACTGGACCATGTGATGCTGTTATGGACTGCATGCTGTGTCTTCCCCAAGCTCCCAAATTATTATATTGAAATACTAACCCCCATTGTGATATTAGGAAGTGGGTCCTTTCAGACGTAATTAGGCCATCTCCACCCTATGAGGATAAATTGAGCAGACAGCCCTTTGCAAAACAGGAAGAGTGTTCTCACTAAACACCACATATGCCAGTGTGCCAGTGCCTTATTCTTAGACTTCTTGACTTCCATAGCTGTGAGAACAGATGTTGTTCAAGCCACTCAGTTTGTGGTAATTTGTTATGGCAGCCAGAGTTGACCAAGAGAAGTGGAGTTATTCATGTACTCTCTTCATGAATGATTAGCAGATGCCACATTGGAGTTTAAAAGAGAAACTTCATGTGGCAAACTCTTTGGTGATTCCCAGGATCCCCATCTCCTAGTATTCATGCCTTGTGTATTTTCCTCCAATTGAGCGTGTGCTGGGCCTGTGACCTGCTTCGAATGAAAGCATATAGCAAAGTGACAGGGTGCGCATGATTTCACTATGTGATTATTTCACATAACACTGTAATGCTCATCTTGCAAGGAGACTGTCTCTCCCTTGCTGGCTTTGAAAAAGCAAGCTTCCATGTCATGGGTAGCCATATGGAGACTGCCACATGACCAGGAGCTGAGGGTTACCTCCAATCTACAGTCAGTAAGAAATTGAAGCCCTCTGTCCAGCAACTTGCAAGGAACTGAATTCTGCCAACAACTGAGTGAAATATTAGCCTATCTTTTCCCCAGTGGCTATTCATATGAAATAGCAGCCACAGCTAACAGCTTGATTGCAACCTTAGGAGCCCCTAAGCTGAGGAGTCAGGTAAATCATTTCTGGATTCCTAATGCCCGTGAGATAATAAATGTATGTTGTTTTAAGCCACTAAGTTTGGGAATTTTGTTTTGCAGCAATATATAACTAATACATCTCAGTAAATCTTTAATTTGTGTATAAAGTAGATTTCTCAACAGAGATATTGGCAAGGAGTCCATTCTCTGAAATACAATAATTAAGTCCCAAGCCAGAAAATCAAGAATTAAGGGAGGATGGTTCAAGATATTTGGGGGTCAGTTTCCTCTTTTCAAAATGTGTGAGGTTGGAATCTTTACTAAGGCCTCAATAAAACCAAAGGAGTTGGGATCTTCTTTTTTTCTTTTTAGCCTTTGTCCTACTAGATGAGTTCCTGCTAGCAAAAATATTTATGACCTGGCTTCTGCTTATCTCTTAGCCTGACTACTGGGCATTTTTCATTTTGCACCACTTCAAACCAAACTCTGCTCTATTTTCTCTTTAATATTTTTGCTGTTTTTCCCTTATTCATTCTTCATGTCTCTGCTTAAAAATCACTTATTGTAAGGAACTTTCCATAACCCCTTAAATCTAGCTTAAGAATTTCTTCACTCCTATCAATAAGAATTCAACAGGCCAGAGTATGCTTGTCTTTTATTGAAATTTCTTCTTCATTATCCTGTTTCCTTCACTAGGGTGCAAACTGAGCATTGAAGATAGTATTTTAGTCACCTATTTATCTCCTATTTTTTAGTCCCTGGCTTGGTGTTTAAGTGTGTGCTTGCTCAAATGACTTTATTTTAAATAAAATAATGTGTTAGTAAAAAGAGCAGAAGAATTGGAGTCAGATTAAATCTATATTCAAATTTCAGTTCACCGTGTGACCTTGGGTAAATTACTGAGTCTGTATTAGCCTTGATTTCCTATCTGGCAAAATGAGGATAAATATGCCATTTCTTCAGTGAGTCACTCACACGTTAATCCATTTTTCCAACAAATACTTATGTAGCTTTTATCATGTGTCAGACCTGACTCTAGGGTTGAGGGATACAGGATTATACAAAACAGACAAAAATCCCTGCCTCCAGAAGCATAAAACATTTAGTAAACAAGACTGATGAAATATACAGTATGTTAGGTAGTGATAAGTGTGAAGGAGAAAAATTAATTACAGAAGAGGAATAGGAAGAATTGGGCGGATTGCAATTTTAGATAAGGTAGCAAGGGAAGGCCTCACTGGAAGGTGACATTTGTGTAAAAACATGAAGGAGGTGCTACAGCAAGATAAGCCAAAAACTAAGGAAAGAGCATTCCTGACAGAGGGGTTAGGGTGGTTATAGAGATTAATTTGCTGGAATAATCTATTGCACATTACCTGGCACATAGAGGTTCTCAGGAAATGTTTATAATTGCCTCATACCCATTTCCCCCCCTACGTTGGCATTTGTTACTATCAAACTACATACTTGTTAATTTCATAGCTCACTGGTTGTCCTTGAAAATGTCTAAACCATATAGCCTACCATCAGACTCAATCTATCAGGTAAACTATAGAAAAAATATCTCTTTTGATTTCTCTAAATGGTAAGTGACATGCTAACTCTGCAGATGCCCAGGTAGGCACAATCACTTCTCAGTTTTCCAGGTGGAATGACAGAACTTCGGTGTTTTCAGTCAGAGGTCCTCTAGGGAAACTTTAAAGATGCTTTAAAAACAAAAACAAAAACAAAAAAACCCTCTTCATTGTGAAGGTGCATAATGACCCCCTATGGAGGCATGTCACATGTAGCACTTTGAAGCACAGTTCACAAACATCTATATTTTTAAATCTTTTATAATTTGATTTAACATTGACTTTGAGTTCTCATACCCCTAGACTTACAAGATTTCAACCTCAGGCCTTCTTGGGGCTCTGGCACCCTGGAAGTAAAGAGAGTGTTGATGTCTTGGAGAGGTCCCTTTATAGCCCCAGTCCACATTCTTCTTAAGGTCCGCTGGATCTGCTTCTGTGCCACTCTTGGGACACAATGGAGGCTGGGAATTCCAGTGCCCCAGATTTGAGTCCTTGAGTCCATCACATCACTCAGCCCTCCCAAATTAAGGCTGGGCTCCCTCTCATAGGCACTGTCCTGGAACAATTATTATTCTTGCTTAGATGTCTGCATTTGTCCTTAAACATCTCCATGCATGGAGGCACATTCTTCGTAATGGGTTTGCACTTTTATAGACACAACAGCCAGGGAGGAGTATCTTGTGTCTTTTTCCTACAAGTCATTTATCTTCCCCTAAAGCAAGGAAGTATGGAGATACCCAACTACTTTCAAAGGAAAGGGGAATGGTGAAATACAAAGAGAAATAATAAGTTAATATTCTAAACTCTGTCAAACAAAATCTGGATGGTAATTATCTCCAGGAGTATTTATACTTATTGGAAATCAGTAGAAATTGCAGTTCATGTGATATCAGTTATAAGTTGAATTGCTGCTGTCTCCATCATCATATGATTTTCTTTTGCACAAATATGTACTTCATAGCTGTTCTTAGAAAAACCTGAAGAGAATTCCATGTATTTTAAATATATTCTTGAATGTTGAATCATAAACATTCTTTGTGCATCATCAGCCTCAATTTCTTTTAGGTCAGTGAGTCACAATTTGGGAAAAGATGAAAATGATTCGAAAAATATGAAAAAAATATGAAAATAATAAAAATGAATAAGAAGATCTATTCATCTTGTTTTATAATAATAGTATTTCTGGTTTCCTCTAGGATATCTATCAGAACATGGTTGAAAATCAATGACCATAAATAGATAATAAATGACTCTCTGAGACTGTAGTTACTAAATGCTTTTGACATTGATTGCAGTGCTATTTGTCTATATCGATTGATAGGACTTTAGCCAATACAACAAAGGCACTGCCCAAAGGTGATTAGTCTAATGTGCTTAACATCAAAATATCCCACTCAGGGAAAGAAAAAAAACATAGGAAGGGGTTTTACAAGTTCTTTGTTTTGGTATTATATTTTAGTGGCTCCAACTTGTGTTTCCCTCTTCCTGCCAAATCCCTTGCGTGAGTCCACTCTTACAATTTTTTTGCACTACCTTCCATAGCTAAAAGGGTTTCTGGGGGCGCCTGGGTGGCGCAGTCAGTTAAGCGTCCGACTTCAGCCAGGTCACGATCTCGCGGTCCGGGAGTTCGAGCCCCGCGTCGGGCTCTGGGCTGATGGCTCAGAGCCTGGAGCCTGTTTCCAATTCTGTGTCTCCCTCTCTCTCTGCCCCTCCCCCATTCATGCTCTGTCTCTCTCTGTCCCAAAAATAAATAAACGTTGAAAAAAAAATTAAAAAAAAAAAAAAGGATTTCTGTAATTCATATTTTTTCTCCTTTCTCTGAACTCCTATAATATCACAGTCTAAATCATGCAATATGTTTTATAGTTAAACTCTGTGTCATATTTCTATGTCAAGCAAATTTTAGTTCTCTAGTTAGACTATACATTTCTTGAGAAAAGTAACATGCATAAATTTTTTTTTTGTTAGATCTCACGAATACTCTCAGCCTCATTCTGGGCAGGTGGTGGTACATAGATCTTTTAAAGTACTTGAGTACTGACTCCTTGCAGCTTTGCTAGTAGTCTTTCATATACATACTTCCTTTAATGCTCAGGTTAATAAAGAAACATAGTGTCCCTTTTTCTTGACGGGTAAGTTTAAGTTGAGATAGTTAAATAACTCACAAACATGTTCCACAATAAAGACACAGCCCAAAGTCATGGAATGAGAATTTGAACACATCTTTCTCTGTCTTCCAACTTTGCATTTGAAGTCAATATACTGTAATGATTCTGTGTAAGTTGAGTGTTTGCTGAACAGTAATGGAAGATTTATAAAATAACCATAAGTAGAGGTGGAATTTCTTATGAACAACAGGAAATATGATTTACTAATGTTTGCCCCCTTGAGGAACATGCATTCTTTTAGATATCCATGTGATGGCCTGTTACAATGAAAACTAATTACTGTACCTAAGCAATCTTACAAAGAAGCCTGGTGATTAGATGCATAAGCTATCTGTGTAGAACAATGTACACACCCTAGAATGGCAGTATTTCAACGGTGATAACATGGATTAATTCAGTAAGCATTTATTGATACTAAATCCTAGACACTGTGCTAAGTGTATTGAATACAAAAAAGAATGGCATGCTTCTTAATCTTTACAAGCTTTCAGTCTAGTGACAAAAAATTTTCATGTATAAAGAAAACAGTAAAATTCCCAATGCAAAATAGACTCTCATTAAATGATATGTACAGAATGTAAAGGCCACAATGCATTCGTGGGAATGATCTGGAAGTGTGATTAATTCTATGTAGCATGATGTGGGAGATTCAGGATTCCCAAGAAAAGGTGATATTTTATCTATAATTTGAAAGCAAAAACATTTTAACCCTAAGAGGACTAATGGAGAGGGGCATACCAGAAAGACAGAAAGGTGTTTTTGTATGATACAAAACATGGCTTATTCAGCATCATCCTACATTGATGCAGTATATAAAAAGTAGAAGGATGAGATACAACAGTGGGAAGTTAGATGAGAATAGATATTGAAAGGTGTGTGTGTGTGTGTGTGTGTGTGTGTGTGTGAGTTTCATCTCAACTATTTTCAATGTTATAGATTTCCTAGTCTCACCATTCTGGTAACTATTCAGAATCTCATCCAGAGCACATACAAAGATTTTTTTTAAGTTGGTGTATTCCAGCAATCTGGATTATCCAAAGATAAGAATCTTGTGATTTGCTTCAAGCATAAATTGTAGGTTTTCCGAATAGTTTAAGTGTGTGTATTTTACTACCTTCACAATATCCTTAATTGTTTGCATCTCAATTTGGTACTTACTGTTGACACCTGTGGCCATATCAAAGTCAATAGCAAGTCAATTTGAGGCACAGTATGGAAGCTCAGTAAATATGGATAGAAAGTAGGTGAGCAGGGTGGTCTCTTTTTAATAACCTTCTAGAGGAAGATTCATTTAAATCAGTTAATTTCATGGCAATCATAAAATGTTTGCAAAGGAAAATGAGCTCTCTGGAGGGATCAAGCCAGACTCATTTTTCTAACTTTCATATTTTTTATTTTTCTTTCTAACTAGTTCTGACAACTCAGGAATAGTTCTCTCCATTTTTTCCCACTCTGTAACCATCTTTTCACTGTATTAAAATGCATTGCTTCTTATATCATTTAGGACTTGGTGGGAAGAAAATGAACAGAGACAGAAAATTAGGTCAACTCTCTTTTACAAACTTAACAAACTTTTGTTTGATCTTAAAACAGATAGGGGTTTTTCTAGTTGCATGTGTACAAGCAGACAAAGCTGTTTTTTTTCAACCCAAGCAGATAAGCTTGCACATATTCTCTGTGGAAAATGAAATGTTAACATGTAGATAAATAGGTATATTGGGTAAGTTATAGCAAAATGGTCTCTGAGATCGGAAATAACCTAGGTCTTCACAGATTGCATGGAGCAGTACTATTGGTTTTTTTTTTTTTTTTTTTTCAACGTTTATTTATTTTTGGGACAGAGAGAGACAGAGCATGAACAGGGCAGGGGCAGAGAGAGAGGGAGACACAGAATCGGAAACAGGCCCCAGGCCCTGAGCCATCAGCCCAGAGCCCGACGCGGGGCTCGAACTCCCGGACCGCGAGATCGTGACCTGGCTGAAGTCGGACGCTCAACCGACTGCGCCACCCAGGCGCCCCAGTACTATTGGTTTTAATGTAACACTCTGAAAACCATCTGAAAACAGGTAACCTTAAATATGCTTAACATATTTGCCATGCAATAGTTTTTATTTAAAAGAAATTTATTGTGGGGCACCTGGGTGGCTCAGTCAGTTAAGCGTCTCACTCTTGATTTCAGCTTAGTTCATGATCTCACAGTTCATAGGTCCTCGACAATATCTATTGCCATCTAACTTCCCATTGTTGCTTCTTATCCTTCTACTTTTATATATGCCATCGACATAGGATGACTCTGAACAAAACATGTTTTTGTATCACAGAAAACACTGTGTGCTGACAGTTTGGAGCCTGTTTGGGATTCTCTCTACCTCTCCCTCTGTCCCTCCCCCACTCGCACACTCTGTTTCTCTCTCTCTCAAAATAAATAAATAAATTAAAAAAAAATAAATGGTCGACCATTAAAAAAAAGAAGTTTATTCTAATAAAACATGTGCTGAAGTGTACCATTTGATGCATTTTGATATATACGTACACCTATAAAATTTGTCCCCTTTATTATTGCCTGGCTTATCCCTCCTTGCCTTCCCAACCATGTACGTGTACGTTTATTTCTGTGTTTTGTTGCATTGATCTCTTGGTGTGTGATGAAGCCAAAATGACACTGTGTAGTAATTGTAATTTTTTAATAAAACTTGAAGACAGGTATTACAAGTCTTCTAGCTTTGTTCTTAGTCTTTCAAAGATGTTTTAGCTCTTCTGGTCATTTGCATTCCCTAAGAATTTGAGAATTGACTTAACAGTTTCAGCAAAAAAAAAAAAAAAATCCTCCTGAGATTTTGATTAGGAATTTATTTAATTTACTGATCAATATTGAGAGAATTAATATTTTAACAATTTTGAGTCTTTATACAATGGACAGGGTATGGCTTAATTTATTTAGAACTTTTTAAAACTTTTCTTGGCAATCTTTTATAGTAATCAGAGAACAGGGTTTACAATGTTTGTTATATTGATACCTAACATTTCATATTATTTGATATTATTGTAAATGGTATTTTTATTTTAATTTCCTTTGTATGTTGATTTGTATCCTGCTTAGTTATGTAAACCCGTAACTAAGATATTAGCTCTAGCACCTTTTTTGTAGAATACATTGAGTTTTGTACATAGATGAAAATGTTATCTGTAAATGTTTCACTTGTTTACTTGGGATATCTTTTGTATATCTTTTGCTTGCTTCAAGATATCTGTAGAATCTGTTGCCATGTAACTTCTCAATACTCTCTCTCTCTCTCTCTCTCTCTCTATCATCTATCTGTCTTAGTCTTTGCTATTTTTTCCTCGTTAGTCTGGGTAGAGTTTTGTCAAAATTTGCATAATATTCTTGACAAAGTAACTTTTGGAATAATTATTTGTCCATGTAATTATTTCCAACTCCAATCTGTATTGTTTTCTTTTCTTTACTCTGACACCTTTCATTTTTGGAGAAGTATTGCATTCACAGCTAATTTGAGCAGAAATTAGAGTTCTCATATACCCCTGTGTCTCACACATGTATAGCCTCCCCCATTATCAGCATTGAGCACAGGAATGATAGATCAGTTACATTTGATGAACCTACATGGACTCATTGTTATCACCCAAAGGCTATAGTTTACATTAAAGTTCACTGTGTTGTACACTCCATAGGGTTGATAAATATATGATGGCATATATCTACCATATAATATCATAAAGAATGCTTTCATTGCCTTAAAAATGCTGTGATCCACCTTTTCATTCCTCCCTCCTTCCTAATGCCTGACAATCTCTGATCTTTTTATTGTCTCTATAGTTTCGCTTTTTCCAGAATGTCATATAGTTGGAATCATATAGTCTTTTCATATTGGCTTCTGTTACTTAGTAACGTGTCTTCATGCCATTTTATGGTTTGATGGCTAATTTCTTGGTAGCAATGGATAATATCCCAATGTCTGAATGTACCACAGTTTATTTATCCCTTCAACTACTGAAGAACATCTTGGTTGCTTCCAAGTTCTGGCAGTTATGAATAAAGCTTTTATGAACATTTGTGTGCAGGTGTTTCTGTAGACATATGTTTTCAGTTCATTCGGATAAATACCAAGGAACACAATTACTGGGTCATATGGCAAAATAACATTTTTTTTTGCATGAAGTTTCCAAAATATGTTCCAAAGATGCTGTACCATTTTGCAATCCCACCAGCAATGAGTGAGGGTTCATATTGCTCCACAATCTCATCCTTGCCAGCATTTAATATTGCTGTTATTCTAGGTCTTGGCCATTTGAACAGACATGTGACGGATACCTCACTGCTGTTTTAATTTGCAGTTTCCTAATAATATATGATGTTAAGCATCAGTTCACATGATTATTTGCCATCTTTATATCTTCTTGAGTGGGGCATCTGTTCAGATTGTGTCCCATTTTTTAAATTAGATTTTCTTATTGATGAGTTTTATATATTCTTGGTATATTTTGGGTAACAGTCCTTTATCAGATGTATTTTTGGGATATATGCTCTCCCAGTTTGTGCCTTGATTGCTTAGTCTCTTGATAGTGTCTTTCAGAGAGAACAATTTCGATTTATTAAAATCCAGTTTATGAACTCTTTTCTTAATGGATTATACCTTTGATGTTGTATGTAGTTAAATCATCACCATACCCAGGGTCATTTAGATTTTGTCCTGTGTTATCTTCTAAATGTTCTATAGTTTTGCATTTTACATTGAACTCTGTATTATCCATTTTGAGTTAATTTTTGTGAGAGGTATAACATCTGTGTGTAGAATCACTGTTTTGCATGTGGTTGTCCCAGTGTTCCAACACTACTTGTTGAAAGACTTTATTTTTCTCCATTGTATTGACTTTGCTCCTATGTCAAAGATTACTTGATTGTATTTATGTGGGTCTATGTCGAGCTCCCCATTTTGTTCCATTGGTTACTCTGTCTATTCTTTCACCAGTACCACAGTGTCTTGATTTTTATAGCTTTATAGTAATTAAATTCTTCTCATTTTTTTATTCTTTTTGAATTCTAAAATTGAAAGAGAAAGCCATTGATTTGTGGCCTTTCCTACTATTGGCAGATATTGCTATAATTTTCCCTCTAAATGATCTTCCTGTTTCCAACTGATTTTCATATGTTGTATTTACATTTTCACTAACTTAAAAATACTTTCTCATATCCATTTTAATCATCACATTGACTTACAGGTTGTTTAGGAGTGTATTAGTTTTCAAATATTTCAGGATTTTTAATATTTAAATTTTTGTATTGATTTATGAATGCCAATTGACCTTCTTTATCTGTCTGTGGTGATAGTGTTTATCCTGTAATATTCTTTCTCCAGTATTAATATTGCCACTCATCTTAGCTTGTTTTGATTAGGCTTAGCAGAATTATGTTTTTTATCCTATTAGTTTTAACCTATTTGTGTCTTGAAATTCCAATTGAATTTCTTGAAGGCTTTGTAGAGTTTGATCTTAACATTTTTATGTGATCTAACAATTTGTCTTATAATTGAATATTTTTATCACTTGTATTTAATTTTATTATTAATTCGGTAAGGATAAAATATATTTTGTCTTCCTATATTCTCTTTTTCCCATCAGTTTTGTTCTTTGTCCTTTTTCTTTGCCTTCTTTAAGATGATTTTTTCTAATCATTTCATCTCTCTTTTTTTAAATATTTATTTTTGAGAGAAATAGAGACACAGAGCGTGAGCAGTAGAGGGGCAGAGAGAGAGAGAGAGAGAAAGAGACAGAATCTGAATCAGGCTTCAGACTCTGAGCTGTCAGCACAGAGCCTGACACAGGCCTTCAACCCACGAATGGTAAGAGCATGACTTGAGCCAAAGTTGGATGCCCTTCTAGTCATTTCATCTCTTGTTGACTTTAGCTACAACCATTTGGTTTTCTTTTACTGATTGCTTTTTTTAGTTTTATTTTAATTCCGGTACAGTTAACATACAATATTATGTTAGTTTCAAGTGTATAATATAGTGATTCAACAACTCTATACATGATTCAGTGCTCATCCTCAGTGTGCTTTTAATCCCCATAACCTATTTCACCCATTCCCCAACCTACCTCTCCCCTGGTAACCATCTGTTTATTCTCTGTAATTAAGAGTCTGTTTCTTGGTTTATCTCTTTTTTTCTTTGTAGATTTGTTTCTTAAATTCCACAAGAGTGAAAGCATATAGTATTTGTCTTTCTCTGACTGACTTACTTCATTTAGCATTATACTGTCTAGGTCCATCCATGTGGTTGCAAATGGCAAGATTTCATTCTTTTTTTGTAGCTGAGTAATATTCCATTTACACACGCGTGCATGCGCGCGCGCACACACACACACACACACACACACACACACACACACACACACACACACCATGTCTTTATTCACTCATCTGTTGATGGATACTTGAGTTGCTTCCACAATTTGGCTATTAGAAATAATGCTGCAATAAACATAGGGCTGTATATATCTTTTCAAGTTTGCGTTTTCATGTTCTTTGAGTAAATATCCAAGAATGAAATTATTGGATCATATGATAATTCTGTTTTTAATTTTTTGAAACTCCATACTGATTTCCACCCAGCTGCACCAGTTTGCATTCCCACCAACAGTGCACGAGGGTTCCTTTTTCTACACATACACATCCTTGCCAACACTTGTTGTTTCTTATGTTTTTTAATTTAGCCATTGTGACAGGTGTGAGGTGATACCTCGTTGCGGTTTTGATTTGCATTTCCCTGATGATGAGTGATGTTGAACATCTTTTCATGTGTCTGTAGGCCAACTGATTGCTTTAATGTTCATGGTATACCTCTTAAACTTGTCACTGCTTATCTTCAAGTGTTATGAGTCCAGTTCTTATACAGAATAAGAACCAAAAATATTACCCTTTTATATCTCCCCCATAGCCTTTGCTATCAATGTACTTATCAATGTACTTAACTTTTACATGTGTTATAAATCCAACCCTACCTTGTTATAACTTTTATTTAGTCAAGAATCTTTTGTAAAGATTTGAATAGTAAGAGAAGTTCTTGGTTGTACATTTATCCAAGAAGTATCCATTTCTATTGATCTTCATTCCTTTGTGTAGATCCATGTTTCCATTTGAGGTTTTCCTAAGAAGACTGGAGATCTAACTTTTCTTGTCATGTGATTGTTGATGATCTATTCTTTCAACTTTTCTGGGTACACATAGGTTTTTGATGTACTTTTATTTTTGAATGATAAGTTCGTTGGGCAGATAATTCTAAGGTGACATTTTTTTTTCATTAAGTACTCCAAAGATGTTGCTTATGTTTTCTCAGATGCATGTTTCCTGTGAAAAATCTGCCAACATTCTAATCTTTGTTACGTCTATATATAACATGTTACTTTTGCTTTAACTCTTCTTAAGATTTTCTTTATTATTCAATTATAGCGATTTGATTTAATATGACTTTTTTTTTCATGTTCCTTGTACATGAGGTTATTTGAACTCTTTGGATGACTTTTGAACATTATTACTTCCCAGACCACTTTAGGCACTCCAGCTACCCATATATTTGGCTGCATAGCTGTGTAAACTTTCTTCCAGATCATTGATATGCTATTCATTTTCTTCATTCTTTTTTCTCACTGCTTCATTTTTGATTATTTCAACTGCTACCTTCTCAAGTTTATAAATATTTATTATCTATTTCATTTTCTTTATTCTGACATTAATTTTATTGAATAAATGATCACATTTCATTACTAATAATGCATCATCTGATCGATTAACAAAAGCTCCTCCATTTAGCTACTCTTTTTACTTAGTTTTTAGACACACTTCTCCATACATTTTCCAAGCAGGCAGGGACATATACGTTTTGAGTTTTCTCTTATCTTGTTTGTTTCTCCATTCTCTAATGTTAAAGTTTAAATTGGGATGTAAAATGTATGTAATGTAATAGCATGTATTACATGCTATTTTTGAAACTGATTTTTCTCTTCATTTTTTTTCCCAGAGTTATTCTTTAAGAAAATATATTCTCTTCAGTATTAAGTTTATTCAGGTTCTGCCTTCCATTGTATTTAAATATTTAGGGTTTTTTTTTCTTCCCCTCTCTTACATTGCTGTTGTCTGGAGGTCAAGATCTGTATTCTCTTGATATGTTAATCCACTCCTCAGCTTTCTCAACCTGGTGCTCACTATATTAGTCAAAATGAAACATCTTTGCTGTAGCAATATTTCACTTGACATTTATCTGTATCCCATTATCCAGACATTTAAGTATGTTTTCTATAGACCTTAACTGTCTGGCAGCTATGAATCACTTAGAGGTTTTATAAAAATAATTAAACTAAGAAGTTGTTATGGTTCAGGATGTTTCATCATTGTAGCTGTACCTTCCCAAGGGTCCAAACATACCTAGAAAAGGCAGAAACAAAGTCAGTCCACAATAGCTAATGAATTTTTATTACCCTCCTGAAGGCACAGTTTTCAGACAGGTAGAGCAAGGCAATATCTCAGGTGCTCTCAAAAGGCTATAGTTTGACCCAGGTGTATGTATATATATATATATATATATATATATATATATATATATATATAGATCACGAAAATCCCTTTTCTCCAATATATGGTTAGAGCAAGAAATTTGGTGTCTAGCTTTCCAGAGTCCATATACTCTTTGTGATGTCTAGGTCAAATGCCATCTCTGGGGTCTTTTTGCCCTGTCACATTTTTGGAGGCAGCGATCTAGTTATTAGAAATTTAAAGTTATAAAACTTTTATAGACAAGATTACTATATGCAAGAGAGTTATGGAGAAAGAACTGAGTTGTCTTAAAACAATTAGCCAGACGTATGGCATTAATGAAAGGAAAAGACTTTCTGTAGATGTTTGAACCTTTAACCTGTTCATTCTGATCCATTCTGAAAATGACTGGGGCATAGGGCGCAGGGTTCTGAAATTACTCTGTTTTCTTGAATAATGCATTCCATTCTGTTTAATATGTAACATTCATAATCCTAATAAACAGTTAATAAGGCATGTCTCTTTTTTATTATAGCTCTCATTCACTCATCCTATGAGGAGTCAGGAGACTGGGTGATTAATTATGCTGCTTGAATAATGAAGGTAGCTGATGAGTCTGCTAATCAGTGTTTCCTAAATTTTTATGTGCATATGGATTACTTGGAGAGCTGGTTAAAATGCAGATTCAGTTTAGTGTCAATGGGGTGTGTGGCCTGAGATTCTGCATTTCTAATAAGCTTACCAGTGATATTCCTGAAGCTGGTCCACACTGTACCATCAGCAAAGTTTTTAGTGTCGTGAATTACTCAGTAGAAGTTTGTTTACATTCTGTGGTTGAGTGCTATTCTGCTGGAAAGAGAGTCTCGAGTTTTGGGTTTGAGTCAGAAAGTGAATGGCCCCAGCATCAAGATCTAGTTGTTACATCCTCAGTTGCCCAGTATGCTTGCAGCTCTCATCAGGGTCACAGACCCTTGACATGCTTCTGTGTTTGGGTCACAGACCCTTGACATGCTTCTGTGTTTGGGTCACAGACCCTTGACATGCTTCTGTGTTTGGGTCACAGACCCTTGACATGCTTCTGTGTTTGGGTCACAGACCCTTGACATGCTTCTGTGTTTGGGTCACAGACCCTTGACATGCTTCTGTGTTTGGGTCACAGACCCTTGACATGCTTCTGTGTTTGGGGCATACCGCCTTGCATGGCCTGGCTCTCACTGCCTGCCATTGCTTCATGGCACTGTTTCTTAAAAGTCATCCAGTGACCACATAAATCAAAAGCTGTTGAGATACTCATTAAAATGCAGATTCCAGTAGCCACTCTAGAGCACAATATCTGTAGGTGATTCTCTGCAGTGTGAAATATGATCTCTGGAACAAGCACAGTAAAACTGAGAACACTCTCATACTGTATCGCTTGCACTCCATGACCAAGTTGCGTGTGCCCCTTTGTGGTCCATCTACATTTATGTTTGTGTCTTATTCTTATTTGTGAAGAATTCCATCCAAGAATGCTTGCATGGCCCTAGGTACCTAATTCTGTCTTGAATTATGGCCTAATATGCTTGCAAGGCATAGTTGTTGTTTTTTTTTTTTTTACCACATAACTTTTGTTTGCTTCATTTTCTGCCCGTTTCTGTCATTTTCAATTTATCTTTCAAACTCTGTGTTTGACTCTTATTCGCCATAATGCTGGGGGGAAAAGCACAACAAGAAGTGTTACTGTCCTTTTCACTCTAGATGTGATTACCTAATGCCACATCAACTCAATTCAATATATATTTAATGAGCATTTATATATGCATGACCATGGGCCAAGTTGCTATAGGGGATGCAAACATGATAAGGATATAGTGTCAACTCTTAAAGGGCTTAAAATTTATATATGATTATGGGCAACTTAGAATTAAAATCATTTTGTCAGACAGTCAAAACATAAAAGATACTCCCAAAATTTAATGAGCACATTTTTAAAAAAATTTCTGCTTAGTATCTTCTAGAAGAACTATCTTTATTAGGCTTTTTTATTGCTGCTGAAACCAATTACAACAAACTTAGTGGCATAAAACAAAATTATCTTGTACATAAGAAGGATGGAAGTTCAAAATAAGTCTCAATGGACTAAAATCAAGGTTTTGGTTGGACTAACTTCCGTCTGAAGGCTCTGGGGGAGGATCTGTTCCTTGCATTTTCTAGCTTCTGGAGGCTTCCTACATTCCTTGGCTCACAGATCCTTTCCAGCATGGTATCATTTTGGCTAATTCCATTATGATATTTCCATCTACAAGTCTGCCCCTCCTACTTCCCTTTTGTATGAGTCTTTTGATTACATTGGGCCCATCGAATGTAATCTCTCCATTACAAGACCCTTAACTTAATCAAATCTGCAAAGTCCACTTTGAATGCAAAGTAACATTCATAGATTCTGGACATTAGAACATGGACAGCTCTGTAGAAGGAGAGGGCATTATGCAGCCTGCCACACCGTCCTTCCCCAGATTAGTCTCTGGAATATTGTGGCTGGCTCTATTGTAATAACCCCGTCTCTGGATAGGATCTGTAACATAGACTGAGAAGTTAGAGGTGTCCACCATGATGATCACAGTGATAAGTTCTGTAGTGGGTCTGTGACCCAAGCTAAGTGAGGGTGATTACATCTTGTTACTTTTGTCAGAACTATTTTTAAAAGATACTCTTTCTCCTGGGTTTACTAAGTTTGTAAGATATGATTCTTGTTTTTAATTTTTTTAATGTTTATTTGTTATTTTTGAGAGAGAGAGAGAGAGAGAGAGATGGGGAGTGACAGAGAGAGAGAGGGAGACAGAGGCTCTGAAGCAGGCTCTGCGCTGAGAGCGGAGAGCTCGATGTGGGGTTTGAACCCATGAAACACAAGATCATGCCCTGAGCCAAAGTCTGATGTTCAACTGACAGAGCCACCCAGGTTCCCCTGTAATATATGATTCTTAAGTAACTGGTAGCCAATAAATACATTTCCATATGGAAAGCTCTTACTGTAAAATAAAATGAAAACAGAGAAAAACTGATGAGAGATGGCAACGGGAAGAAGAACTTGTGGTGACCTTTTCAGAGCTCAACAAAGAAGATGATAACCTCATTCTCCTTTTTGTTCTTCATCACATGTGAGTTGTTTTTAGCTACTTGAAAGCAAATCAAGCAGAGTGAATATAATTATGGTGGATTATCCGAATCATAGATAAAAGGAAAAACAACAGGCCAAGTCTAGAAAGCAAAGTTTCGCCTTTTGTTTTGGGTGAAAACAAAGGTAGCAAAGCTGGTGAGCAGGAGAATTATTAACACTAGACCAGGGCAGGTGATTCAGAACTTTTGGACATTCTATGCATAGCCTGGAATGTCCTTTTTATGAGATGGCCACTTTGTGCCACAGAGTGGACTGTGGTAGGTTAAGTAGCCACATCAGGTTGCCCCGTGGATGTGTTATGCATGGACATAGTTCACTAGGTCCTTACTAAATGATTGTGGGTAAACTTCTATAAGACAGAGTGAAATAAAAAGTGCTGGAGTAAAGTCGGTTCTATTTTAGGGAGGAAAATGACCCAAGCAAAAGAGGGACCATTGACTCAACTCCATGACTGAGTTTATTGTAAAGAGTTCATTGAACTAACTGGGGTTATTGGTATGAATACAGACAAACCTAAAACTTTTTTTTCTTATTAGGACTTCTGAAGGTGAAATATTTCCATTTAATGGTCAGTTATTTTTCCTTCTTGTCTTAAGAAAGCAGCTCTAATAGGCAGATGGCTCAGTTGTTGCTCTGACTCGCACAGTTCTATGTGCCTTGCACACACTAGGATGCCGTGGATTTCAAAGGAGATTCCCAGCTATGTGGAGGAGATGACAACAGAGCGGATCCAAGCCCTAAGCAGCGGGTTTTATGGCATAGCTGTGGGAGAGTCATACCCACCAAGATTAGAAAACATCAGAAAGACCTGCCTGTGGAAATCTGAACTGACCTTTAATTAAAGCTATAAGGGGAAAAAGTACCTTCCCCCCCTCCTTTTCTTTTTCAAAGCTGCTGCAAATAGATGACAGATGTAAGACTTACTGCATCGAGAATTTAGTGAGAAAAGCACATTTTCTTTCCTAGGGTTGTAGTAAATTATTTTGTTACATGGAGGAAAAATACAACACTCCTGTGCACTGTTGCTTATTTCCAAGTCCTGTTTTCCTGAATGTTGTGAAATATTTGGTTCTTCTCCTTTTAATCAGACATCTAAATACTGGAATCAACTGGAATGTGTAGGTGGATCTAATATACTGTGTTCAGGTTCAGTTATGTCTAAAAAAAATGTATGTTTTCCCAGTGCCATTTAACAATGCCGTTATTATTCAAATTGTTCATGAGAGGCTGATCCTCTGGCATTCTCCAAAGCCTACGTAAATAAATACTGAAAGCCCTAAAAAGTAAAAACAAACAGAAAACTCCTTTAACAAAGTATATTAGAAAATACATAATATAAAAATAGCCCTAATGATAGGCTTTGTCTAAAATAAATAAATACATTACATTTACCAGTAATCAAGTGGGGTACCTTGTAACTATTTAGGCACTAGCCCTGCCATTTGCATTTAATGCCATATATTGCTTTTAACAGTAAAGTTGATTATGAATTTAATAAACTTCAAGATACTTTTCTACCAACCACATCATGGCATTTCTGGTTGCCTCTTTTAGGGTGTCTGTATCCTAATGAAAAATAAAGGAGCCAATATTTCAAAAGCCAATTTCATTTTTAAATGCCATGTAGAAATAGCACAAGGGAGAGAAAGCACAGAAGACAACAATGGTAGTAGTAAAGGGTGGCCCAAAGCCATGTGCAGGGGGATGCACCCCCTGGCCCTAATTTATGTGAACATAACCTCAATTCATAATGCGAAAGTCAATTCACAGGATTATAGACAGGCAGTGCAGTAACAGTAGAATAGATGAGGCAGCCCTTCAGATTCAACCATTCCCATCCGATCATTGTCAAAAGAATAAAATTCACGCCTTGGCCTCATCTGTTCTTATTACAATCTTTGTCACTGGAATGAGGCGCCAGAATGTTAATAACCATCGTGGTCCAGGATAGCTTGTAGTCGGCAGCACTGCTGTAACCTTTTCAATATTCCATATTTGATTGGCTTCTCAATCCACCCTGATTTCTCACATGAAGCAGAGGTTGTAAAGGGTGATAACAGAGGCAGCCATCCAATCAAACTGCAGAACCTTGAAAAGGTCAAACACATATAGAGTTGCCTCCCTGAGAATGTATCAGAGAAGTGAAATAAAGGCCCCTTTTCTTACCTGAAATTTTGTAATATCAGTCTTGGACCAGAGCAATTCAAATCACGGAGTTAAAAAGGAAACCATGTGTCCATCTTCTTGAGAAATAAAACTGTAGCTGTGGAGTAATTTTCTTGGTTTTGTTTCTAAATGAGCCCTACTGTATTTAGAAGGATATTATGTGCATATCCAAATAATGAAAACTGTATAGAATTTTATTTAAGATAATAAAAAATAATAGGAGGGATCTGAATAATAGGAGTTCTCATCCCCAGTGTAGCATTTATTAGTTTAGTCACTTTGGCCAACCAACTTAGCCACTCTTAAGTCTCAACATTGTCATCAGTAAAATATGAAATCAGTGTGTTTCTGAAATAATTATTTTAGGGATGGGAATAATGTAATCATTCACTCTAATCAGAAGATGGCAGCACATAGTAGTAGCAGCAAGAACAGTCATGGTAATAAGAAATAATATCAGTGGTAATTATAATATTACTAAGCAGACACACTAATAGATGCAGTAGCAGAAACACTTATTTTAATAAATGTAATAGGGGTGGAAGTAAATTAGGCAGTTTTTTTTTTTACCCAAATAGCTATGCACCCAGAGGCATATTTTAAAGAAAATGTATTTTGATAAAACAAATGATCAGGAAGTATGGCCAGAGATTTGGCTTGCAATCCCAAGAACTCAGACTTCTACACAAGAAAAGACAAAGGGGTAAATAAATTTAATTTCTAATGGTTTAGAGAGTTTAATTAGATTTATGCTTCCTCACCCAAACTGTCTCCTAAATTATAATATTTCTTACATTATCTGCCTTAAACTCTCTTAGGAGAACAGACTAGAAAGAAGAGAGCAACCGAGCTGGGGGCAGTTAACTGAGGAGTGTATTTTACCTATGAACGTACCAGAGGGTTAAAAGTTTTGGCTAGAGACTAACTGAAGGCCTCACATCATATTCCATAAGTTGTGCATGTTCCACAGGTGGTCCCCATAATTTCCTTTCCTTTTCTTCTGTTGGACCCCACCCCTCAGATTGGGGTATAATTTGAACTGCCTAGAAATTTAGCTTAACAGAGTTCACTTACAAGAACAACAAATCAGTAGGGTCAAAAACTTGGAGTGTCTGGTTTTAACAAATTTGGTTGAAAATGTAACTTTAGGGATTCACAGAGTGACACTGCTAAAGAGAAATCCCATGCCTGGGAAGGGGGGAAATGTAAATAACAAGCAATGTTGTAATTTGCTGGATTATTATCTTCTATGGAGGAATTATTTCAGAAACTCATTAATACAAGTTAAGGACCTACTATTCATAGTGCAGTGCTTCTCTCTAGGACTGGATGATTGCTTTACCAGTGTTATTTTTAAAGATATTTCCAGTAACTGCAGAGCAGCTTTTCAATGTTGAGAAAAGTGCATTCATAGAGCTAGATGAAAGCCAGTTTGGTGGAGGGCATTATTTGTAAGCTCTGACTTCATAAGATTTCACTCTGAAAGGAATATTCAAATATGTAAAAATAAATTAGTATTCTGGGACTTCCCAAGTAAGGAAAATATACTAATGACCCTTTTTATCACAATATTTTAAATTAAGTGAAATATGGAAAAAAGTCTAATAAAATCATTGAAAAGACAAATGACAGACTCAGAACTTTAGGAGAAATAGGAATCTTGAAATATCGTAAGAATCTCTTTTTCATCACCTCTCTGTCCATTTCTGTCTCTCCCTCTTCTCCCTTACGAGTACACATCCATGTATACATGATAGCATGGTGCAAGAGACAGAACGACAAAGTTATTTAGTAACCCAGGGAATACCTTTTCATCAACAGATGTTTTATTGCCTATTTACTGTGTTAGTTACCAAGAATAAGAGTATTGGTGATGATGGATATAGTGTTTACCTTCATGGTAATAAAGTAGACACATTTAGCAATGTAATTACTCTCTCCCCACCTCAATCGGACAGATTTAGTAAGCATTCTTTGAAAACATGCAACCAAAGGATTTGTCATAGTCTGAGATCCCAAGGAATAATCCTAGTAGATTGTGAATATTTGAACTGATACCTGACAATGAGTAGAATTTGACTATGAAAGCAGGTAAAGGATGGAGAATATTATATGCAATTGAGACAGCATTTGTCAATATCCTGGAAACGGGAAGAATTGAGGAGGAAAATAAAAGCTAATTTTGCCGAAATTCAGAAAGGAAAGTGGTGTAAGTTGCAAGAGGTGAGGCTGGGAGGATAGGATATGGCTAAACTATGCAGGCTTTTGAGGTCATTTTAGGTGTTTGTTATCTTAAGAACATTAAAAAGGCTTTGAAACTTTTAAACAGAGAAACAACATTGATTTGGGTTTTCAAAAGACCATTCTAGGTATCATGTATCAAATAGAATGGAAGAGATTAGAGTAGTTTGGAGAATAAAAGGCCATTTAAGAAGATAGAGCAGTAATCTGGATGAGAAAGAAATCTGTTTAGAAACTTAATTGGAGGGACAGATGGATGGCTCAATCAGTTAAGCATCTGACTTTGACTCAGGTCATGAACATGTGGTTTGTGAGTTCAAGTCCCTGATCAGGCTCTCTGATGTCAGTGGGAGCCTGCTTCGGATCCTCTGTCCCTCTCCCTCTCTGCCCCTCCCCCTCTTCTGCAGGTGCGCGCTCTCTCTCAAATATAAATAAACATTAAAAAAAAAAAAAAAAGAAACTTAGGGCGCCTGGGTGGCTCAGTTGGTTAAGCTACTGACTTCAGGTCAGTTCATAATTTTGAGGTTCATGGGTTTGAACCCCACGTTGGACTCTGTGCTGACAGCTCAGAGCCTGGAGTCTGCTTCAGATTCTCTCTCTCTCTCTCTCTCTCTCTCTCCCTCCCCTTCTCCCTCCCCTACTCATGCTCTGTCTCTGTCTCTTAAAAATAAGAAAATAAAACATAAAAAAAAGAAACTATTGAAGCAAAAATGGAATGTACACAGGTATGGATAAGATGGGACTCTGAAAGAATAGACGCCAGTGGATACACCTAGCTCTTAGACGCCAAATGGATTCGATTTTGAATGGGTGCCAACATCAGAATGCCATTGGAATGGGGTAACCTAGAGAGAGTTATGGAGTTGGTTTATAAAGCAGTGACCCTAGGAAAAATCAAAAGGTAGACAGACCTCAAAAACACTCCTCCATTAATTCAAAGTTAATTAGTGTGTATGATCAGGGAATTGAGAAGATTTGCCCCAATAAAATGTCATAATCCCTTGCCCGGTTTTTAGTCCTTAATGAGATAGTTTTTGGAGCCTTAATAAGGTGTATCATTAAGTGTTTACTGTGGAGAGAGGAATATCAAACATTCTGAAGACTGTTGGAATAAGTTCCGAGTAGAGGTTGGTAAACAGTGGTCTGAAGAATCATTATATGTCCCCTGTTAGCAGTGAGGCAAGTGGGAGACGATAAATAGAGGCCTGGTCCAGGTATAGTTCACAGTGGCTTAAATGACAATTTCCATGCTGTCTGAATGTAGAATTGAGTAGACATATTTGATCGTTGGTGGAACCCCCACATTGGTTTAGGGCTGTCATCCTGGGAAAGGCTGAAGGAAGACTATGAAACTGCTCTCTTCCCTAGGAGCACTGACAAAAATTAATGCTATCCTTTTCCTTTTTTTAAGTTTATTTATTTATTTATTTTGAGAGTGAGCAAGTGGGGGAGGGGCAGAATGAGGCAGAGAGAAAGAGAGAATCTCAAGCAGAGAATCTCTGCACTGAAGGAGATTCCCAGAGGGGAACTCAAACCCACGAACATATCATTACCTGAGCCGATATCAAGAGTCAGACGCTTAACTGAGATACCCAGGCCTCCCAAATTAATGCTCTCCTTAAATAACTAAAGGATGCATGTGTATTAGTTCACATCTTCCCACCTAACTCACCAGCCTGGGCTCTGCACAAATAAGGCAGATATTGAAGGATAAAAGAGAACTAATACATACTAAACCAAGGAGTAGTTCCAATGCCAGAGGAGGTATTTTTGATAGAGCAAGTTCATATAGCCTCAGGTGGGAGGCTATAGTTAATTTGAGATGTATTCTTATCTATCTCTATCAAAATAAAGGATCAAAAATTATTTGAACTTAGTTGGACAACACAACAATATAAATTTACAGTCTAGTTCCAGGGCTTTATTAATACTCTTATCCAGATATATATAAACCCCTGGTACAGGTGGACATTCCACAGAACATCATACTGGTTCATTACGCTGATGACATCATGCTACTTGGATTGAGGATGTGGTGAACATATAGGGCCTGGTAAAACATAGGTAGTCAAGGGGGTGATAGGTTAAAAACTAGAATCATGAAAACCTGCATGAGTATATTTTTTATATTTGAATTTTTATCTTAATTTTAATTAATTGACTATTTTTAGTGGTTTTAGGTTTTAGGGAAAAATTGAGCAGAAAGTACAGAGTTTCCTGTGGGCCTGTACATTTTTACCTGTTATTAATATATTTCATTGGATATAATTTATTACAATTTATTGCATCAGGTTATTGTAATTGATGAATCAGCATTTATATACTATTGTTAACTGAATATTAAGTGAAAGAGTAAATTTTAGAGATTCAAGTCAGCATAATACACCATTTAAAAAATTTTTTAAAAAAATTTTAATGTTTATTCATTTTTTGAGAGAGAGAGAGTGAGAGTGGGTGTGAGGGAGGGGCAGAGAGGGAGACACAGAATCCAAGGCAGGCTCCAAGCTCTGAACTGGCAGCACAGAGCCTGGTGAGGGGCTCGAACTCACAAACCGTGAGATCATGACCTGAGCTGAAGTTGGACACTTAACCAATTGATCCACCCAGGCATCCCTAAAATTTAAAGGTAGGGGTGTCTGGGTGGCACAGTTGGTTAAGCCTCTGACTCTTGATCTTGGACCAGGACGTGATCTCACATTTCGTGAGTTAGAGCCCCGCATCGGGCTCTGCACTGCTGGTGCAGAGCCTGCTTGGGATTCTGTCTTTCCCTCTCTCTGCCCCTCCCCTGCTTGTGCTCTCTCTCTCTGTCAAAATAAATAAATAAACTTAAAAAAATTAAAAAAAAAATTAAAGGCAATAATATTAAGAAAATAAATGTCTACAGTTTTAGTAAACTATACAAAATGGAAAGCAAAAGCATGATGCAATGAATTCAGGATTATAGTTCTCTCAGGTTGAAAGTAGGTGGGGTATGGAGGAGCTGTGGCTGACTATTTTTTATAGTTGTCAGCTTTCATTTTACCTTATTTGAAATATGTATATGATAAACATTTGCACCAATATTGCATTTGAGCATCTGTAAAATATTACTAAGTATTTCCGTTGTAACAAACTCATTTATTTATAGGAAAGTTCCTTAACAAAAGGTGATAATTAACAAGGAAAGAGAGATGAAATTAAAGCAAATCATACTCCCAAACTCAAATGTAGTCAATTTGCTGCCATTTAGTAGAAGGGCACTGTCTTAGCATTTAACAACATTTCATTTTTAGAGGACAGCAAAATAATTAGTGATGACAAGAAGTTATCAAGAACCAGTGAAATTGTCTTTGGTGTACTCAGTTAGATAAGTCTAAGAAGCAGGAATTCTTTTTTTAAATAATTTATTGATTTTTTTTCACTTCAAAGGCAATTTGCACTGAATGCAGAAAACTTGGGAATCAGAAAGGTATGGGGTAAAATAACAGCATCACACTAATGTTAAGAAGATATTCACTATGGCTAGGTCCTGGATAATACATATGTTAAGTTTATATATAATACATATGTTAAATATAAATATACACATATATATATACATAATATATATTTGCGTATATATTTGGTACTTAGTACCAACTATATATACATTTATATAGAGTTGTGTGTGTGTGTGTGTGTGTATATCTATCTATCTCTATATATAAATGTATATATATATCTATATATATAAATATATACATTTATATAAATCTATATAAATGTATATATAGTTGGTACTATAGTGATAATATAACTTTTACCCTAATATTTCAAACTTAGCAATGCACTCTAAATATATTCTACTTAGGGGCGCCTGGGTGGCTCAGTCGGTTGAGCGTCCGACTTCGGCTCAGGTAATGATCTCGCGGTCCATGGGTTCGAGCCCCGCGTCGGGCTCTGTGCTGACAGCTTGGAGCCTGGAGCCTGTTTCAGATTCTGTGTCTCCCTCTTTCTCTGACCCTCCCCTGTTCATGCTCTCTCTCTGTCTCAAAAATAAATAAATGTTAAATAAATAAATAAATAAATAAATAAATAAATAAATAAATTCTACTTTTATTTATTTAGAAAAGTTTTAATGTTTTATTTATTTTTGAGAGACAGAGACAAAGGGAGATAGAGTGTGAGTGGGGGAGGGGAGGGGCAGAGAGACAGGGAGACACAGAATCCAAAGCAGGTTCCAGGCTCTTAGCAGTCGGCACAGAGACTGATGCAGGGCTCAAACCCATAAGCCATGAGATCATGACCTGAGCTGAAGTTGGATGCTTAACTGACTGAGCTACCTAGGTGCCCCAGATTCTACTTTTAAATGATGGTTTTAAACCTGTTTAAAAGGTTGTAATATCCATTATATAATTTCATTTTAATATTCCTCTAAAAATTATATATGATAAACTCAAAAAGATGTTTATACTTAAAATGTATTAGGGAAGGGGAGTGACTGGGTGGCTTAGTCAGTTAAGCTTCTGACTCTTGATTTCAGCTCAGGTCCTGATCTCACAGTTCAGGAGTTTGAGCCCTGAGATAGGCTCTCCACTGACATCTTGGAGCCTGGTTGGGATTCTCTCTCTGCCCCTCCCCTGCTCTCTCTCTTTCTCTCTCAAAATAAATAAACAAACTTAAAAAATGTATTTGGGAAAGAATATCTTTAAAATAATTTCTGGCTGAAAGGTAAACACATTATTAAGACTTTTGTTTTATATTTCCTTATTGCCCTATAAAAACCCTTAGCAATTGATAATATCACCAACACTTTTTTATCATCTTTTCAATATTGTTCTTTTAGGAAATAAATCAGGTCTTATAACTGTCTTAATTTGTATATATAACATTTTATTTTAAATACTTATTTTTGACGTTATATTAGGCTTCTGCGTGTAAATTGTTCATATCCGTCTCTTTATTTTTCTTCTCTCTCTCTCTCTTTTTTCTATTGCTGTCTTTTTCTTCTCAATGATTTATTTAGGTATGCATTTCTTCCTTTGTATCCAATAAAAAAAGAATCCCTAGATACTGATAGAATTCTGTATTATTAACATCTTACCTTCGTCTCAAAGACCGCTTAAAAATCAGCAATAAGAAATGAACAACCTGGTTAAAGAACGGGTCAAAGTCCTGTGCAAACACCTCACTAGAGAAAATACACAGCTGGTAAATAAGCATATGAAAAGATGCCCCACTTAATATGTCATCAGGGAGATGCAAGTTAAAACATCAATGAGATACTGCTCCACACTTATTAGAATGCCCACAATCTGGAACACTAACAACACCAAATGCTGGCAAGAATGTGGGCCTAAAGGTCTCTCATTCGTTATTGGTGGAATGCAAAATGGTACAGCCACTTTGCAAGACAGTTTGGAGATTTCTAACAATGCTAAACATGCTCTTCCCATGTAATCCAGCAATGTCACTCCTTGGTATTTACATAAATGAATTGAAAACTAGTGTTTATACAAACACAAGTGTTCAGAGCAGCTTTATGTATAATTGCCAAAACTTGGAAGCAACCAAGATTTCCTTCAAGAGGTAAAGGGATAAATACACTGTGATAATCCAGACAATGAAGTATGATTCATCCCTAAAAAGAAATGAGCTAATAAGCCATGAAAAGACAGGGAGTTACCTTAAGTGTATGTTACTAAGTGAAAGAAGCCAATATGAAAGGGCTACGTATTATGTGATTTCAATTATATGACATTCTGGAAAAGGCAAAACTAGAGAAAGAGTAAAAAAAAATAGGTGGTTGCCAGGAATTGGTGGGGGAGAGGTATGAATAAATGGATTACAGAGGAATTTTAGGACAATGAAAATAGTATGACACCATGATGGACACATGTCATGATACATTTGTCCCAGCTCATAAAATATGCAACACCAAGAGTGAAACATAAGATAAACTATGGACTTTGGTTGATTATGATGTGTCAGTTGTAACATAGGTACCACTCTGGGTGCAGTATTTTGATAATGGAGGAGGCTATATATATATGAGGGGGAGGAATAGACAAGAAATCTCTGTACCTTCCCCTCAATTTTGCTGTAGACCTAAAATTGCTCTAAAATTTCTGTCTTATTTTTTTTAATCTGGATAAAAACAGATTTTTAGATGCTGGAAAATTATAATCAAATACTTGGAATAAAAAATCTGATGAACATTCTAATGTATTAAATCAGTACTAGAGATGACATAATTGAGTGGTTCTCTGAGAATACAAAAAAAGAACAAAGAGAATATAAAAAGTTGATAGAGATGAAGGGTCAACAGATATCCAATATTTAGGTTTTGACCATACCAGAAAGAATGAAAACTAAGCAATATTTGAAAAGATAGTACAAATAAAGTGTCATGGGCTGAAAATAAGATGAAATCTCCAGTTGAAAAGATGGATAGTGAGAAAGATTGGCTCACAATAATAAACTGAGGATAGTACAGTTGTATCTAATATAAATTGAGTGCATTAAATTTGGATAACACAATGATATGATTCCTACTTACCATTATAGCCATGCTGTAAGGTAGATATTTTGAAAAGGAAGACACAAATTTAGATATTTTGCCTAAATTCACACAACTAATACAGTGTTATTCACAGATTCAAACATAGATCTATCAATTTCCAAATCACATATTTATATTTACCAGATATACTGGGATGATAAAACTACATAAATTTTAAAGACTGTTTAATTTGAAAGTGAACAAAATGAGCAGAAAAGTCACACTTAGAGAGTTTAAAAAAAATAAAAACTCAGATTTCTCTACATTAGTACAATGAGAGGATGCATCAGTCATGGGGATAGTGCAGTTTTTAAATGAAAATATTTTCATTTAAAATATAGTAGTACTATATTGTACACCTGAAACTAATATTACACTGTATGTTAACTAACTGGAATTTAAATAAAAACTTAAAAAAATAAAATATAGTTCTCAATTCTATAGAATATTTCATCCAGTTAATATAAGTGAGAATTATTCTGTAAATATCTTTAAAAACTCCTTGATAGAAAAAAAAATATTTTAAACCTAAAAAAATAAATAATGCTATTTTTATCCTTTTTGAACTCTTACCCATTGTATTTTCTTTTTCACTTTGTTGGTTTTTTTTATGATTATTTTTTTTGAGAGAGAGAGAGGGAGAGAGAGGGAGAGAAAACATGCAAGGGTGGAAGAGGGGCAAAGAGAAGGAGAGAGAATCCCAAGCAGGCTCAGCTTTGTCAGCACAGAGCCCAGTGCAGGGTTTGAACTATGAGACCATGATTTGAGCTGTAACCGAGAGTTAGATGCTTAACCAACTGAGCCATCCAGGAATCCCTCACTTTGGTATTTGTTATATAATCTGTTCAAAGACAACAGGAAACACTGACAAATTAAAATTATTCATAGTATGAAATCAATATAAAATAGTTTAATAAAGCTTCTATGCCCCTAAGAGTAGTATGAAGAAGACAAATCATCAAGAGAGTCTAAAGGGGCAAAGTTAAAAAAGCATATATTTTAAATATTGGAAACCAGTGTATTAGTTTCCTATTACAGCTGTAACAATTTACCAGAGACTTGGTGTCTTAACACAAATTTATTATTGTACTGTTCTGAGGGTCAGAAGTTCAAAACTGGTATCCCTGGGCTGAAGTCATCATGTTGTAATGGCTGAGTTCCTTCTGAAAGCTCTAAGAGAGAATCTGCTCCTCTGCTTTATCCAGCTTCTAGAGACTGCTGGCATCCCTTGATTTGAGAGATCTCCTTCCTCCACTTTCAAAGCTACATCTGGCCAAGTTTTTCTCACATTACAATCTCTGGTTTTTGATCTTTTGCTTTCCTCTTCTATTTATGAGGACCCTTGTGAAAACTTCGAGCCCACTTGAATAATCTAAGATAATATCCCATATCAAGGTCAACTATTTAGCAATCTTAATTCTATCTTCAACCTTAGTTTCCCTTCACCACCTACCTGTGTACATATTCTGGGAATTATTATTTGGACATCTTTGGGAGGTTGTTATTATACTTAACACCCCAACATTTGGCTTCCCAAGATCCCTATCTATCCCACTTGCAAAATACATTTACTCTATCCCAAGACCTCCCCAAATCTCAGTGAATAACAGTGTCAACTTGGGTTCCAAGTATCATCTAAATCTCAATAGCTTAAAAGCCCCAAATTTCATTACCTAATAATCAAGAACAGGTATTAGCAAAACTCTGCATATAATCCATCTTGGAGCCCAGTTTTTCACTTTTTCTCTATTATGTTTCTAGATTATCTGTAAGTAGAATTAGTTTAATTATTTTTTTAATTTTATTATGTTATATTTTATTTTTTGAGGTTTTTGCTTATTTCTTTTCAGAAGTAGAATTCCGTGATTCATCACTTGCATATAACACCCAATGCTTATCACAACAAGTGCCCTCCATGGTATCCATCATCCATCTTGCCCATCCTGCCCCACTTCCTTCTGTCAACCCTCAATTTGTTCTAAATCCTTAAGACTCCCTTGTCATTTGTTTCCCTTTCTTCTCTTCCTTCCCTTCCCATATGTTCATCTATTTTGTCTCTTAAACTTCACACGAGAGAAATAATATGGTATTTGTCTTTCTGATTGATTTATTTCACTTAGCATAATACATTCTAGCAGTATTCATCATTGCAAATAGCAATATTTCATTTTTTTGATGGCTGAGTAATATATGTATAATATATATATATATATATATACATATATATATATATACACACACACACATATATATATTATACACACACACACACATACCACATCTTCTTTATCCATTCATCAGTTGATGGACATTTAGGCTCTCCTTAGTATGGATATTGTTGATAATGCTGCCATAAACACAGGGGTGCATGTACCCCTTCACATCTATATTTTTGTATCCTTTCAGTAAATACCTGGTAGTGCAATTGCTAGATTGTATAGTAATTCTATTTTTAGTTTTTTTGAGGAACCTCCATACTCTTCTCCAGAGTGGCTGCATCAGTTTGCATTCCCACCAGCAGTGCAAGAGAGTTCCCCTTTCTCCACATCCTGTCCAATACCTGCTGTTTCTTGTGTTCTTAATTTTAGACATTCTGACAGGTGTGGTGGTATCTCATTGTGGTTTCATTTGTATTCCCTAATGATGAGTGATGTTGAGTATCTTTCATGGGTCTGTTAGCCATCTGGATATCTTCTTTGGAAATATGTATTTACGTCTTCTGCCCATTTCTTAACTGGATTATTTGCTTTTTGGGTTTGACTTTGAGAAATTCTTTGTAGATTTTGGACACTACCCCTTTATTAGAAATGCCATTTGCATATATATTCTCCCATTCCTTAGACTGCCTTTTAGCTTTGTTGATTGTTTCCTTCACTGTACATAAGCTTTTTATCTTGATGAATTCCCAGTAGTTCATGTTTGCTTTTATTTCCCTTGCCTCCAGCGATATGTCTAGTAAGAAATTGCTCTAGCTGAGATCAAAAAGATTTCTGTCTGTGTTCTCCTCTAGGATTTTGATGATTTCCTGTCTCACATTTAGGTCTTTCATCCATTTTGAATTTATTTTTGTGTGTGGTGTAAGAAAGTGGTCCAGGTTCATTCTTCTGCATGTTGCCATCCAGGTTTTCCAACATTTGTTGAAGAGACTGTTATTTTCTATTCAATATTCTTTCCTGCTTTGTTGAAAATTAGTCGACTCTATAGTTGTGGGTCTGTTTCTAGGTTTTCTATTCTGTTCCATTGATCTATGTGCCTTTTTATGTGGGTCTATTTCTAGGTTTTCTATTCTGTTCCATTGATCCATGTGCCTTTTTATGTGCCATGACCATACTGTTTTAATGATTACAGCTTCGTGATATAGCTTGAAATTGGGAATTGTGATGCCTCCAGTTTTTTGTTTGTTTTTCTTTTTCTTTTTTCGTGATTGCTTTGTCTGTTCAGGCTCTTTTGTGGCTCCATACAAATTTTAGGATTTTGTGAGCTAGCTCTGTGAGAAATACTGGTGGTATTTTGATGAGGATTGATCTTGGTTTTGTTTTGTTTTGTTTTGTTTTGTTTTGTTGTTGTTTTTAATCCATTGTAATACCCTATATCTTTTGATTGTAACATTTAGTCCATTTACATTCAGGGTAATTATTGAAAGACATGAGTTTAGTGCCATTGTGTTACCTGTGAAGTTGGTGTTTCTAGTAATGTTCTCCGTTCCTTTCTAATCTTTGTTGTTTCTGGTCTTTTTCCCCTCACTCAAAGAGTCCCCCTTAATATTTCTTGCAGGGATGTTTTAGTGGTCATGAACTCCTTTAGTTTTTTTGGGAAACTCTTTATCTCTCTCTCTTTATTCTGAATGACAGCCTTGATAGATAAAGTATTATTGGCTGCATATTTTTCCCATTCAGCACATTGAATATATCCTGCCATTATCTCTGGCTTGCCATTTTCTGTAGACAGATCTGCTGCCAACCTGATCTGTCTTCCTTTTCTGTTTTTAGGAATCCTTCCTTGTCTGTGTATTTTGTGAATTTACTATGGTATGCCTTGGCAATGGCCAGCATTTGTTGAATTTAATGGGAGTTCCCTGTGCTTCTTGGATTTAGATATCTGTGTCCTTCCCCAGATTAGGGAATTTTTCAGCTATAATTTGTTTGAATAAATCCTCTGCCTCTTTTTCTCTCTCTACATCTTCTGGGACTTTTATGGTAAGAATATTACATTTTGGTAAGTCACTGAGTCTACCTTCATGATCCATTACCTTAGTTTCCCTCTTTTTTCCAGCTTCGTTGTTTCTCATAATTTTTTTCTTCTGTATCACTAATTTGTTCCTTTGATTCATCCATCCTTGCTGTTATGACATACTTTGGGTTTGTATCTTGGTTGTTATAGCATTTTAAATTTAGTCATGACTAGATTTTAGCTCTTTCATCTGTGAAGTAAGGAATTCTCTAGTGTCTTCTATGCTTTTCTCAAGCCCAGCGGGAATCCTTATAATTGCTGTTTTAAATTCTAGTTCAGACATCTTACTTATATCTCTGTTGATTAAATCTCTGGCCATCATTTCTTCCTGTTCTTTCTTTTGGGTTGAATTCCTCTGTTTTGTTATTTTGAAGGGGAAAAAATAATCAAATAAAATTAAATTAAAAAAATAAATGAATAAAGGAAGGAAGCTAGATTATAGGTGTGTTTTATTTGCTTGCTAAGAGAAGCTTGATAGAAAAAGAAAAAAAAGATTAAAAAAATGAAAATTAAAAAAAATTAGCTGGCCATTTGCAGCAATGTGAACAGAACTGAAGGGTATTATGCTAAGTGAAATAAGTCAGTCAGAGAAAGATACCATACGTTTTAATTCATGTGTGGATCTTGAGAAACTTAACAGAAGACCATGGAGGAGGGGGAAGGGGGAAAAGTTACAAACAGGGAGGGAGGGAGGCAAACCATAAGTGACTCTTAAATAAAGAGAACAAACTGAGGGTTGATGGGGGGTGGGAGAGAGGGGAAAGTAGGTGATGGGCATTGAGGAGGACAGTTATTTTGATGAGCACTGGGTGTTGTATGGAAACCAATTTGACAATAAAGTATATTAAAAATAAATACATAAAAATAAATAAATAAAATAAATTTAAAAATAGCTGTTTATCCAAGAAAAAAAAACAGAAACAAACAAAAACCCCAAAAGAAGCTGTATCCTGTTTCCCCTAGAGTTGAAGCTTTGCAGCACTCTGTGATCAATAGACTTGTGAGCAAGGGGTTTCTGATGGTCTTTTGAGGGAGGAGCCTGCTGCTCTGATTCTCAAGTCCACTTGCCCTAATGGAGATATGCCTGGAGGGTGCAGGGAGGGGCGGGGCTTAGCGTAGCGGCTCTCTTCTCCACTTGGTGGTGCTGTTTGGCTCACTGAGGTCCAACAGTGCTAGTGGGCTAGGGATGAGAAAAGCTATACCCGACTCTCTAGTGTCTGGAGCAAGTTGTTCCTGCTGTCACAGATGTGAAAACAATCACCCCTCCTGTGTCCCCAGCTTCTGTCAGATTCCTACCTTTACCATGGCTTTGATGGAGCTGCCAAGTGGTACAGCACTCCTATATTTTATCTCATGTATGGCTGTGTTTCAAAAGCCCACATTTCAGAGACCCCTAGGCTCAGACCCATATCGATCCTCTGGGGGATGGTCTTGCCACATTGTGGCTGGTGCTGGCTTATCCCAGAAAACAGTTTCTTGACAGAGCAGTAATAGCAGCTTGGAGTTTATGGTAAATCACAACACATAGCTGTTACTAGGATTTCCTGCCCTCAGGTGGTGTCTTTGTTCCTGTACTGGTGAACCGGGAAGCTTTATGGTGCCTACAGAGTCTTTTGTGTGTGGAGAGGCAGTATCACCTCTACCAAATGCACTGCAAGCAGGGAAACCGCTTCTCCTCCTCTGACCCAGGGGCTCCTCAGGCTGTTGCCAGCACCCGGGGATCTGTCTTGCTTCCTCACTTAGGAAGGGGCCAGGGGCTGAGCTCTGTACTCCACTGTTTATAAAAAACTGGTGGTATTGAAACCTTCTCCTTTTTCCCAATGTTTTTGGGGAAAGCTTTCTTATGTAGTCCCTTGTACGTGTTTTCACTTTTTTCCCGTCTCTCTGTCTGTCTGTCTGTCTAGCTACTCTATGTGATCAGGGCTTCCTGCGGTGCCCATGGCTCTTTTCTCCAGCAATCAACTCTCTGTAGTGTGTACCTTCCGTGGGTCATTTTTTCTGTTTGTAGATGTGCAGCTTTGTTCTCTAAGACTTCTGGTTAATTTCTTGGGTGTTCAGCATGATTTGATATTTATCTAGCTGTCTGGGGGGAGGAGCCATCTTAACCCTCTCTCTTAGTTATTTGAATCTATATTCTTTTATTGTGAGATGCTGTTTCAATATTTATAATTTTCTTATGGATGAAATACAAAAGCATGAAACTGTTTTTAATCAAAGATAATGTTTACGTAAGTTTACAAAGTTTACATAAACTTATAGAAATTAAAGGGAGAGTGGGCTATTTCCAAATCATTTTATGTGATCAGTGTAACGTTAATTCTAAAACCTAGCAAAGGTGATGCAAGAAAGATCTATGATGCATGAGAAAATATTAGCCAATGAACTCTAGCAATATATAGAAAGGAAAATATGTTGTGACTAAATCTTTTATATATAGAATGCAAAAAGTTAAATAGTTTGGTTCAAGGCGAGACAGTTATAACAGTGGAATACAACAGAGTCAAGAAATAGACCCTCATATATAGAGTCAATTAAATTTTGTTTCTTAAAAAAACCAAACACAGTTTATTAATATATAATTTATATATCATATGAGTTAGGCTGAGAAATAGACCCCAAAGATGTGATATCATAATCCCTATGACTTGTAAATATGTTACTTAATTGAAGACAGAGATCTTGTTGATCTAAATTAAGATCCTGAGATGGATTATCCTGGTGAGCCCAGTGAAATCACAAGGGTCCTTAAAAGAGAAGGCAGTAGAGTTAAAGTCAGAGAGAAGAGCCTGTTACAATGGAAGCAGAGATTGGAGTGATGTACTCTGAAGATGGAGACAACATCCGTAAGTTAAGAGATACAGATAGCTTCTAAAAGGTAGGGAATAGATTGTCCTGTAGAGTCTACAGAAGAAACGAGTCTTGTCTACACTTTGAAATTAGCCAAGTGAGGGGCGCCTGGATGGCGCAGTCGGTTAAGCGTCCGACTTCAGCCAGGTCACGATTTCGCGGTCCATGAGTTCGAGCCCCGCGTCGGGCTCTGGGCTGATGGCTCAGAGCCTGGAGCCTGTTTCCGATTCTGTGTCTCCCTCTCTCTCTGCCCCTCCCCCGTTCATGCTCTCTCTCTGTCCCCAAAATAAATAAACGTTGGAAAAAAAAAAGTAATTGAAATTAGCCAAGTGAGGCCAATTAGCCAATTGGCCTCCATAGCTGTAAGAGAATAACCTTATGTAATTTTAAGCCACTATATTTGTGGGCAATTTGTTAAAACACCATAGTAAAGTAATGCAGTGTATATAGTTCACCCATTTAAAACATACAATGCATTGGTTTTTAATATATTCACATAGCTGTGCTGTCATCACCACAATCAGTTTAGGAACATTTTGATTATCCCTAAAAGAAATTTTACTCCCTTTAGCTATCACCTGCAATTACCCCAACCTCCCTAAACAACTACTTATTTATGAAACTTCCTATCTCTATAAATTTGCCTATTCCATACACATCGTATAGATGTGTATAATTTTTTGAGCCTGGCTTCTTTTACTTAAAGTGATGTTTTCAAGATTCATCCATGCTACAGCATGGAATAGTACCTCATTTATTTTGATTGCTGAATAACACGGTGAAACCTTGGTTTGCAAGCATAATTCATTCCAGAAACATGCTTGTAATCCAAAGAACTTGTACATCAAGGCAATTTCAAGAACCATTGGCTCAGTTGTGATCATGTGATGTTCAGCATCACGTACTATTATATTGCAAGACATGGCTCATTTATCATGTTAAAATTTATTAGAAGTGTTTGCTCATCTTGCAGAACACTCACAGAACAAGTTACTCTCAATCTAAGGTTTTATTGTATTTCCCTGTATGGCTATACCATGTTGTATTCATTTATTCATTGATGGACATTTGTGTTGTTTTCAGTTTTGGCCTGTTATAACAATGCAGATGTGGACATCCATGTACAGTTTTTGTGTGTGTGTGTGTGTGTGTGTGTGTGTGTGTGGATATATCTTCATTTTCTTGCATATAATTAGTAATGGAATTGCTACGTCATGCATGTGGTAACTCTTGTTTTATCATTTGAGGAATTATAGTTTGTTTTCCAAAGTGGCTGCTCTATTCTACTTTCCCACCAGTAGTATATGAGGACTCTAATTTCTACACACCCTCATTGTCTTTTTTATTTTAGTTATCTTGTTGGTGTGAAATAGTATTGTGGATTTGATACGTATTTTTCTCTGATGGCTAAATATGTTGAGAATATTGTATGTTATTTGCCATTTGTTAATCTTTGTTAAGGTAACTGTCTATTCATATCTTTTTTACGTTTTGTTTTATTTTTTGTTTTTTAATGTGTTTGAGAGAGTGCACATGTGTGGGGGAAGGGCAGAGAGAGGGAGAGAGAAAATCCCGAGCATGCTCTATGCTATCGAGTCGAGCCTGATGCAGGGTTTGATCTCACAAACTGTGAGATTATGACGTGAGCTGAAATCAAGAGTCAGATACTCAACTGAACAAGCCACCCAGATACCTTCCTTTTTCCATTTTAAATTGTGTTTGTTTTTATATTATTGAATTATAATAGTACTTCATACGTTCTAAGTATAAGCCCTTATCAGGTATATGATTTGCAAATACTTCCTCCTATTCTGTAGTATATCTTTTCACGGTCTTAATAGTGTTATTTGAATCATAAAAGTTTTTACTTCTAATAATGTTCAGTTTAACCTATTTTTTCCTTTGTTGCTTGTACATTTGTTGTCATATCCAGGAAACAGTTTCCCAATCCAAGGACATGAAGATAAATGCCTGTGTTTTCTTCTGTACATTTTATAGTTTCAGCTCATATATTTATGTCTTTGATCCATTTTGAGTTAAATTTTATACATGGTATGAGGTAAGGTTCTGGCTTTGTTCTATTGCATATGATATTCAGTAGTCCCAGTACCATTTATTGGAAGTCTATTTATTCCCCATTGAATTGTCTCGGCACGCTTGTCAAAAATCAGTTGACCATATGCATGAGCGTTTGTGAAGCTTTAATGAAGGTGTCAGGGTACTCAATGGGAATGTAAAGACTTTTTTTTAATGTTTATTTATGTAGAGAGAGAGAGAGCATGAGCAGGGAGGGGAAGGGTGAGAGAAAGAGAGAATCCCAAGCAGGCTCCATGTTGTCAGCACAGAGCCTGACACAGGGCTTAGTTTCATGAACTGTGAGATTATCTGAGCTGAATCAAGAGTTGAGCGTTTAATTGACTGAGCCACCCAGGTACCCCAGGGAAAGTAAAGTCTTTTTTAACAAATGGCATGGGCATAATAAGTAAATATTTGGGAAAAGATGGGTAAATCTTGAAGCTTACATCATGCCACATACAAGTATTTATCTAAAAATAATATATAGAAGCAAAAGATTGTAGCTTTACATTCATAAATCATATGCAGAACACTGAAATTAAAAAAAAAGAAGGAAAAACATTGTGAAATTGAAATCTGTTAGTGTAAAAATGTTTTGCTCAGGTAATGCATCTGACCATAATGTAATCAGTGGGACTGGACTGTCTTTTTAATCACAAACAATTATAGAACTGGAGTAAATACAGGAAGAATTTATTTTCAGAGCTTAAATAGCAGGCAACATAAAATAGGTCTCAACAAAGTATTAGAAAATAGAATTTAGAATGTGTTAGAAAACACATTTTAGAATGATGCATTATGACCAAGAGGGGTTTATTTCAGAAATGCAATGTTTAAAAGTCAGTTAAATTTATTTTTTATATTAATAGGCTAAGGAAGGAAGTGCATGATTGTATCATCAATACAGAATAAACATTTGACAAAAATAAGCACCTGTTTATGTTTTAGCAAATAAATAAAAATAGGCAAGAAACTTCCTCAAATTGGTAAAAAAAAAAAGTGTAAAAAGTCTACAACCAGCATTTACTTTCTTGTGAAGATTGAATGCTTTTACTTTGAGATCTGAAACAAAGCAAAGATGTCTTCTCTTATCTCTTTTATTCATCACAGTGCTTGCAAGTGTTAGCAGTGCAATAAGGAAATAAACGAGTATTATTGAAGTTATACTTCCAGCCACCCCTCTGAAACACGTGTCTGAGGACTCCTGAAATGTCTGAAGGTTGGAACTTAAATAATTTTACATGGGAATTGATTAACGATCCTAATTTTCAGGGTACAAATATGAACAAAATTTTCCTTTGGTGATAGGCTCACCAACAAGTACTTTGCAGCAACACAGATGTCCGGTGTGGATGGAAATGCATAGCCATTTTGAAGAAATGTAATAAAGCATACCCATGGCAATACCCACTCCGTGTAAAACTCAAAACAATAATTGTAAAGCACAATAACATATTGTAGGTGTAATTGATCATTGAATCTAACAAAATTTGAGACAAAATCAGTGTAATATTTGAACAATAGGACCTGTCTGATACTCACAATTATTTTACTTAGTTTCATGAAGATGTATAGTCTGCATTTCTTCTATAATCCTAACATCCCTAAGGGGTAATTAACACACTGGGAAAAAAATGTGTGAAAATTTAAAATAACCAAAAATGTAACTATAACAGCATTGGTTTTTCTGTTTAAGAATCCTTTGGGGAGGAAAATAAAGATAGCTTGTTGAATTTATAATTTACTTCCTTGACACAAATATTTGACTGTTAGAGTCTTAAAAGATTATTAGAAATGATCACTTCTGGCAAACAGCTGTTAGTAAAATATTTCATCCTTCACACACAGTAGTTACTGTGGAAGGAGGGTATTTTTCTAGCTATCAGGATGCAAAAATACATGTTAGAAATTATATTGGTTTAGGATTCATTTAAGCTACACAGCACTGAAACCTTAAATATCAGTACCTTAAGCATGAGAGGAACATGTTTCTCTCACAGAAGATTCCAGGTAAACTCCATGTCTAGGGCTATTATTGAGTTATTGCTTTCAGATCCAAGTTGCTTCTAGCTTTGTTCTGCTCACATGCCCCCGCTCACCAGTTATTCTCATGTCCAACATGGCTGCCCTGGCTCCAACCATTATCTCTGAATTGCAGCCGCCAGGAAGCAGAAAGGCAAGTCACCTCCTTTACAAGACACTGAATGGAAGTTGTTGCACAGACCATTTTCAATTTCATCTCACTCGCCAGAGTTTGGTCAAATGTACACACTGTAAGGTGGGAAATAAATTTTTTTATGTTCTTTTTTTCCCAGCTAAAATTCAGTGGGTTCTAATTTTGACAGGAGGTAAAGATTTTAGGGTAAAATTAACCATCTCAGTCATGGAATAGAATAAAAAACTTTATATGAATAACAGTTTGCAACAACTAAGTCTTGTAACAAATATAGATGAAAAATAATCAGTGTGACACAGCACAGTGTTTCCTCAAGTTTGTTCTGTGTAACACTGACATGAAGTTAAAAAAAAAAAAGTATGTTGAATCTCTTAGGTTAGAAGAGGGATGCCGACATAACAGAGACAAGAAACAAACTACTTATATTTGAATCCTACATCTGCCCCTTATTAACTAGAAGTCCCTGAGGAAATTATTTAATTTCTTTGTGCCTAAATTTCCATTTCTGTATAAATATCATGCTTTACGTACTACAGATTTGTTGGGCATCAGCTATGTGTCATTTTCTTGGAGCTGAAGATATAGCTGTAAACTACATGAAACCTTTTGGTCTCAAAGAATGTGCACATTATAGGAAGGGGTGGGGTGAATATATATTGTACACAAAAGGAATAAAATGATTTGTTGTTGTTGCTGTTGTTATATGGTAGGAAGTGCTAAACAGAAAATAAAGGGGGAAAGAAGTTAGGATTGTGTGGGCATGAAGGATGCTTTATGTGCATATGGCAAGTAGGGAGTGCTCATTGGGAAATGAGCGTTTGAGAAATGACCCAGAAATGAGCCACTTAGCCTTGCAGAGGGGTCCAAGAAGACAAAGGATCAAATGCTCTTGATTTGAGACAATACCTCAGCTTTACTTAACTACCAAATGAACATGATTGTCAGCTAACCAATGTCTATCACTTATCAGGTGCTTTCTATAGATTAGATATTCTGAGTAGGCAATATTATCCCTATTTTATGTATGCAGAAACTAGATGTCATAGAGAGCATATAATTTGCCCCAAATCATACAACTAGGATGTAACAACTTCAAACCCAGGCTGGAGTCCTGGGTTTCTGCCTATGCTACTCCTTCAAACACCAAGTAGGATGATGTCAGTAATTCAACCATAGGTATGTATGTATGTATGTATTTTAAATATTTATTCATCTATTTTGAGAGAGAAAGAGCCAACAAGGGAGGGACAGAGAGAGAGAGAGAGAGAGAGAGAGAGAGAGAGAGAATCCCAAGCAGGCTCTGAACTGACAGTACATGTGGGGCTCCATCTCACGAACTTTGAGATCATGACCTGAGCCAAAATCAAGAGTCCCATGTTAACCAACTGAACCACCCAGGTGCTCCTCAACCAGTATTTACTGAGCACAGAACTGAGATTTGAGACACATCAGTAAAGAAAACAAAAAACCTGACATTTTTGAGCCTGCAGTCTTCAGGGAAAGGAGAATAGAAAATAAACAGTATGTATATAATTAAGTAAATTATACACACACACACACACACACACACACACACACACACACATGCGCACATACACTCACACACACACATGCACACACACACTGTAATTAGAAAGTGACACATGTTCCGAAAAAAAAAATGGCAAAGGAATTTGGGGTTATTTCCTGGGGCTACAATTATAAATAACTTTAAAAATGTTTATTTAATTAGTTTTCAGAGAGAGCGGGAGTGAGTGGGGGAGCGACAGAGAGAGAGGGAGACAGAGAATCCCAAGCAGGCTCTGTGCTGTAAGCACGGAACATGATGTGGGGCTTGAACTCATGAGCCATGAGATCATGGCCTGAACTGAAATTGAGAGTCAGATGCTTAACCGACCTAGCCACCCAGGCGCCCCATAAACAATTTTTTAATTTGGTAAATTTCCACTTAATATATCTTGACTAAGGCTAGCTATTCTTAATAATCAGGAGACACTAACCTTCAGGAAATAAGGAATATTCTCTCACCATATGAGGAAGAGTAACTGTAATATATGACTGTACATATGACTGTAACATAATTCTCTAGATTATGTTACAGTCATACATTTTTATACAGTTCTGAGAAATAATTAAAGGAAATGTAGATTTCTGATTATTCAGTGAGGTCCATGGTCCTTGGGGAAGGGGGCAAGAGAAATCTACCTTTGAAAACAGCATAACTAATTTGTGCGTGTGTATGTATACAAATACATAAATACACACATATCCATACACATATATACATACTCATGCATGTACACATATAGATATATGTACAAAAATGAAAACTTATAAAAAGCATGTTTAATTAAGGTAGGTAAATATTTCACATATATATTTATTTTATCATATTTAATAAATGAACACCTGTCTCCTCCAAAATACTTAAGAAAAATATCACTTCAAAGTTAGTAAGAAAATTTCACCTAAAGGTAACTCATACTGGGGGAAACTGCAATTCAAGAAAGAAAAAAAGCTGAATTGCTCTGAAATTCACCCGTTAAATGATAACTTTCTGGCTTTTAGAATTTCAATAATAGGTTTCTTCCTCAAATAGAAAAACCTCAATTTAAAAGAATTCTCCCCTGGGTAAAATTTACCTTTCTTAAGCAGAATAGAATGTGTCAATGACAAAATGGTATAAATACAGTCTCAAAGAATATGATATACTGTCAAAGCCTATTTAAAAAAAATCATTTAAAAGGGAGGAAAAGGCAGTAACATTAATGATCAAAAAGCAAGGCTTGTGTTCAATTCTTTCTTTGTCCTTTGGTTTTCTCTTAATTGTGGCCTCTTCACCTGCCTCAAAATAACATATTCACAAGCTATTCCTTACTCCAAGTTCAGGGCTGCCTATTCGCAGGGCTTTGGAGAAAAAATGGCAGTGCAGTTCTTCAGCTCCTTTCACCAACGCCAAATGCCAGGGGAAATCAAGCCGGTTAAGGGAATTTATTTAAATGAATAGGCCCATGGTTGTTAGGAATGACCTATATATTTCAAAAATTCAAATGGAAGTGGTAAGAAGTGTGAGGAGGAAGATATGGTGTAGGAAGTGTTGGAATTAAGGTTGCATCTCCGTCCCTCCTCTGTGTGTGGGTATTTTGTAAGACAAATCTTTTTAGAGCACTCACTGAGAGCTTGAGACCATTCTCTTTAAAGCCCCCTACATTTAACTTTTTTTTTCTCTTGATTTTTTTTTAGTTAAATGATATTTATAAATTTTGATTATTCTAAAATAAATTTCTTCTTTCACAGTTTATTGGGCATTTGCATTTCTTCTGTGAAATGTCTGCTCCTATATTTTGCCCACATTTTCCATCAGGTTGTTTATTTTCTTCTTGTTGATTTAAATGATTTATATTAACTTGGCTTTTATTATGTTTTATGAATATTTTCTATCAATCTATGGCTTGTGTTATGACTTTTTTTAAAGGAGTTGAATTTATTACTTTCCTATCTTATGTGTTTTGTTTCCTCTTTTGCATTTTGTTTTAATAGGATCTGCCTTTATGCTTACTTGTGCTTCTTAAAAGTCAGGGAAATTTAAAACACAAAGACATGCTATTTAACATTGATGCAGTTGGCACAAATGTGAATTTTTTTACCTTACCAGGTATTGGCTTAGACATGGATGAATAGTGTCTCTTCTATTGATTTAAGACATGTAAATTTTTGCAGTTGCTCTGGAGAATATTTTAACATATCCTTATAAAAGTGAACATTTGACTACCTTAAGAAATAGCAATTACATTTTCGGCTTATACCTAAGAGAAATCCTTGGTCATGTTTCTCCAGGTGACGCATTGTTTGTAATAACAAAAGGAAAGTCAGTAAAATGCTCATTATTAGGAAGATGGGAAAATAAATCGTATTGTAGTGAAAAAGCCCAGAATATTATAGTGCAATGAAAATGTGCAATAGCATGGTTAAATCTTACGTAGCATAATACTGAGTGAAAAAGTTTAGAAAACTACCCATACTGTGATACCCTTTGTATCAATTTAAGAAATTCAGAAGTAAGAAAGACAAACAATATATGGTTGTTATAACCATATTATGATTAAATCAAGGAGTATATAAGATTCAAAAGAATGGTGTTTTGGGTCTGGGATATTGAGGGTTCAGTTAAGAAGTAGTACATAAGTGGATATAATCTTTGGGTAACATTTTATTAGTGTAGTAAGTGGCCTCTGTATCCAGTACATTTGAAAACTGGCCATTATGGACCAGTTATAGTAGCCTGTGATGAACCAAGTAGTATGATAAAACCAATTTAAGTCTCAAAGGAAAAATATAGAACACATTCCAATATAAAAACAATTGTAAAAATAATATGTAAAGAAAGCTGGAAAGCAATATGTAAAAGTTCTTTACTTATCTTGCCTACTTGGCCTCACTTCCTGGAGATATTCCACTATTGTTTCAGAAATATTTCAATGCATAAACATACATGCCATGGTATGCCATGACCGTTCCAGAAAATACTTGAATAATTTAAAATTAAAACCCTCACACTTAGAATGTATCTTTCTCTTTCTAATAGCTACATGTCTGTGTATCTATATCTGTGTAGAAATCTATATCTATATATCAGAGAAAGAGAGAGAGAGAGCAGGAGAGAGTGTGCACACAGGTGGGGACTATTCCACATACTATTAAGCTGTTTACAATTGCCAAGCCTTCTCTAATCTATTATTCAGAAAGCCACTCAGTTGAAATATTCTGCTCACTCTCACCGAGATGCAAAGCAGCTATATACATTTCATAGAACAGTTACAGAGAACCTACATTAATATGTTCCGATAGTTATACAAATATTTATGCAAAATGTGATTCCAGTATATTTTCAAATTACACGTGTTATAAGTAGATGAATATAGGTATAAAAAGATAGATACAGCCATAGATCTAGGTATAGACATACATGATATTTGGTGAGTTAGAAGGATATACTTCACAATATTCACAGTAGTAACTTCTAAGTAATAGGATTATGGGAGATTTAATTATTTTTGCTATAATTCTCTATATCTTCAAGTTTTTCTCTCATTAATGTGTATTGAGTTTATAATAAAAATGAACTATAAATATTACTTAATAACACAGCCTTGCAAGCAATCAAATAAATTAGGAAGTACTGTTTTTCATCTCTCAAATTAACAAAGATTAATACCCCCAGCTGTAAAAGGTGCTGAAAAATTCAATATTCATTTATTACTAATGGCTGTATCAATTGGCCCAATTAAAAGAGAAAGCAATTTGGCAATATAGTAAGGAGCCATCAAAATGCCTTATTCTTTGCCACTGGATAGCAGCTTGTAACAGGTAGTCAGTCCCTTATCCCCAAATAATACAAGATAGAACAATCAACTACAAATAAAAACATATTCTGAATACATGAAGTATTTATTATGAGTAGTTAGTTGGGCAATATTCTATGTTCTTGTAAGGAGGAAAGTGTTTAGTGTGGGACAATTATGTAATGGGTTATGTGATCATTAAAAATGGCAATGAAGCCATTAATATTTTAAAATACATGTTAAGTACAGAAAGCAGAATATATCATTGAACTTACATGATTGCTTATGTAAAAATGTGTGAGGGAGATACAAACTGTTGTGACATAATCTTTATGGTCAAGGGGTTTAAAATCTAATTTGGCTGACAATAAATAAAATATGGGAGTCTCTCAAATTTAAATTTCATTCCATTTTACTTTTTTATATGATGAGTTGGGAAACAGGATTTGTGACATTTATATCATGACTGAATGTGCACTGAACTCTCTAGACATGACCTTTTGGAGACCAATTGAAAGTCCTTTAAGAGATTATTTCATTCAAATTGGAATAATAATGGTATAATTTTTTAGTTACATAGCTGACTCTTAATGCTATCTCTCCAAACTGCACAAAATAGAACAATGCTAATTCCAGTAATTTGTTCTTCAAGGAAATGACATTAAGTCACAATAAAAAAAGGCATACTTACCATTTGTTATTGTATGTCCTTGAACAAGTCATATAAGTGTCCTGAGCTTAGTTTTATGTGTGTGTGTGTGTGTGTGTGTGCGCGCGTGCGTGTGTGCGCGTGCATTTGTGCACATACCTGTGTGAAGAAGAGAGATCTTAAATTACTCATATAAAAGCCCTTGGCCTGGTACAGAATAAAAGTATTCTATATCATATCTATTGTGGGTAATGTAAAAATGGTTTTGGAAAAGCATTTTAAAAATATATATGGTCTAGAACCTGAACTTAGATTTTTATTTATTTTTTATTTATTTTTATTTTTTACAAATTTTTTTAACGTTTATTTATTTTTGAGACAGAGAGAGACAGAGCATGAATGGGGGAGGGTCAGAGAGAGGGAGACACAGAATCTGAAACAGGCTCCAGGCTCTGAGCTGTCAGCACAGAGCCCGACATGGGGCTCGAACTCACAGACCGCGAGATCATGACCTGAGCCGAAGTCGGCCGCTTAACCGACTGAGCCACCCAGGCGCCCCTGAACTTAGATTTTTAACTTAAATAAGAAAATAAATAGTGAATGGAATTTTGTTTTTTATCTGATTATATTTACAATCATTGATTTGTCTCTTATATCAGTATGGTTAAGTATTTTCTTTGTAGCTGTTTCTAATGTTAATTGTAAAAGTTTTTAACTCCAAAAGACAAAATTCAAAAAGTAACCATACCATATTTTCTTTCTCTGAATCATGGTTTTTTTTTTTTTTTTTTTTTTTTGATGCAATCTGTGTGTTGATTTACTTGGCCAGAATTCTTTGAAACAACATGTTGTTTTGTTATGGGAACTGGTGTTTTCTCTGTCATATAAAATTAGAGCAGTCTAAATACTAAAATGAGGGGAGCCTGGGTGGCTTAGTCAGTTAAGCATAGGACTCTTGATTTTGGCTCAGATCATGATCTCCTGGCTTATGGGACTGGGCAGCATGGAGCCTGCTTAGGATTCTCTCTCATTCTCTCTCTCTCTCTCTCTCTCTCTTTCTCTCTCTCTGATCCTCCCCTGCTCATGCTCTCTCTCACTCTCTCAAAATAAATGAATAAACTCAAAATACATACATACATACATACATACATACTTACATACATACATAAATAGGAAAATGAAAAATTCTATCACAAAACTTAAAACAACCCTTTCTTTTTAAAAAAAATTTTTTTTTCAACATTTATTTATTTTTGGGACAGAGAGAGACAGAGCATGAACGGGGGAGGGGCAGAGAGAGAGGGAGACACAGAATCGGAAACAGGCTCCAGGCTCTGAGCCATCAGCCCAGAGCCTGACGCGGGGCTCGAACTCCTGGACCGTGAGATCGTGACCTGGCTGAAGTCGGACGCTCAACCGACTGCGCCACCCAGGCGCCCCAAAACAACCCTTTCTTGATGCACTTATTGAAAGACTATTGCAAAGCTTTTCAAGAGATATAGACATTTTTAAAAATCAAATTTTTGGTATGGAGTTATAAACTATAAAGCAATTTCACAGAAGAGTTTGGACAACTTTGAGTATTCTGAGACTTGCTCTCAAAATTGGTATATCTGAATTCTCCTAACCAACATTTAAGTTTCTTTTCCAATTGGGAACCTGATGATTGTATTCTGTAAGTCATTAATCTTTCACTTCTCATTTATTTATTCAACAAATTTGGAAGGATTGTGTCTAGGTCAGTTGTAATCATTGATAGTACAGTAGGGTATAAAATAGCAAAATCTCCCCTGTCATTGAGCTTGTATTAATTTCTCATTTCTGCTGTAACCAATTACTATAAAAATTGTGGTTTTAAAATGCACAAATTTAGTGTCTGAAAGTTCTGGAGGTCAGAGGACTAAAGTCAAGATGTTGATAGGGCTCCGTGTCTTCTAGAAGCTTCAGGAGGTAGTCCTTTTCCTTACCTTTTTCAGCTGCTAGAGACTGCCTGCATTCATTTGTTCATGGTCCCTTCCTTGCCTCGCTTGAAGGATGAAACCTCTTGCTTCCATCATCTCATTTACTATTGGGAACTCTTACCCTCTCCTCACCCTCTTTAAGGACCAAGGTGATTACACTGGGACCACACAGATAATCCAGAATGATCTCTTCATTTCAAGATCCTTTACTTAATCACATGTGTAATGTCCTTTGACCAATTAAAATAATGTATTCACTGATTCTGGTTGAGAATTAGGATGTGGATATCTTTGAGCAGCCCATTATTTAGTGTATCACACAATTTATTGATAAAAATCACATTTAAAAACTTGTATAGTCCCATTTCTTGAGGGACTTGAGCATTAATAAAGGAGAAAATAAATGGGAGATTCTAATGTTGCATGCTTACTGCACAGAAGGTAGCAAGATACTGTAGGATGGAAGTTTCATGTTTAGACAGATGTAGACTTGAATCTGAGCTGCGGCATTTTCTAATTGTGGGAGGTTGGGCACTTTATTAACCTCTCTGCATTTGCTTCTGCATATGTAAAATGGGAATATGAATTAATAATACCAATGTCAAAGGTTTTTTCAAATAATAAAATGAAATCATACATATGAGGTTTAGTGAAGTTTCCAGTAAATACTAAGAGCTCAATAAATGTTATCCAATATTATTTCTTATCATCTTCATTAATATAATTATTAGATTGGGGAAATGCAGGCCAACACTAGTGCACAAATGATGGACTTGTCAAAGGTTGAGCTGTCAAGTAATACTTTCTAGAAGAAATAAATCTGGAGTGGATGATCAGACATCCAAATATACTCTCTATACAACCGCACAGAAAATGTGAATTTCATCTTAGAAAAAAAATAGATTATTAAGAAAATAGAACAGGATGAAAATAAAAGAAAGGAAAGAAAAGGAAAAATAAAAGAGGTTCCTTGAGTTGTTGGCAATTACTCTCTGAGGTAGATTGAATCGTTGGCCTGCATTCTTTTATCTTTTCTTGTTTCTATGCCCTTTTTTGTGTTACTTTTCTTCCTTCCAGAAGCTGAGTGGACTTCCCTGTCCCTTTAGTCTGGGGCTCAACTAAAGTGTGCCATCTGAATCCAGGTCCTAGTAAGCAACACATTTTTTTTTCACCTGCTTTTTTTTTTTTTTTTTTTTTGGCCTCTGTTTGTACTATGAGAAGAATACGCTCCAGGGATCCTCTTGGTCCAAATAGGAAGAGAAACACATGACACAAACACAGAAGCAACCTGCAGCATAGAGCCATCCAACTGAGCCGACTCTAAATTGAATAAATACCCCTTACTGTAGGGCACTGAGGTTTTTTGTATTGCTTGTTACACAGCAGTGAATCACTGATGCTTTTCATAAAATCCCAGTAAAGCACTTCTTACTCTTCCCGAAGCCTATTCTAACATGTTTGGATCAGGAGGATTAGGACACAATTTACACAACTGTTTTGTTAAGGAGTCAACACTCCCCTTCCCCAGTGACACACTCAAATAAGTTTGTATCTATTGTAGAACAAAGCTATTTCAGAATGAAAGAAATGTAATGACTGAAGTTGACTTTACTATCTTCCAGTATTACAAAACTGATAGTTACTAATTATCTGTCATAAACAAGTGGGTAAAAAAAGACTACTTTTCAGAAGTGAAAGGAATGAGAAACTCAAGTCACAAAAATATAATAGAACCCACTTAATCAGCCCCCTGCTCAGCAGAACATGCCTTGCATTATGATAATTTCCAGCAAACACTTTTAGGATGGCTTAGTGCAGCTTCGAGGGAATAAATGGGGGCTAAGTAGGCACCTGGAGATGCCTGCAGCTGATTCACAGTGGTTCATAGATGTAAATTGGTGTGTGAAATTAAAAATATTTCCATATATTCAATGAAAGGTGTTTTATTTTATGTTGTATATAATAGGCAGGGTCTAGAGGGCCTTCAATAGTTGTCTAAAGATAAAGATTGAACTCTAAGTTACCATTACACATTTGAAGAAGTTGGAAGAGGAAAAAAAAAGTAACATATAACATAATGGTATTATTTCTTGTGTGTTTTAAAATGTAGTCTTCTCTAATGCTTTGTTTAAAATTTGCTTTAGATATAGCTGCTATGATTCAAAATGAGCTAGAATTAGTTAATAAGTTACTTATGTATTTGAGTTGAATGGGCCTCTAAGTTAGAGGAAGGGAAATAGGACTTGGAGAAAAAAATACCAGGTATTTAAATAGTTTCTTCTCTGTGTTAGCGACATTACTGGGCATATGTAATGTCGGTGATGATGATGATAATAATAATAGTAGGTAATGTTTTTTATATATGCCAAATACTGTGCCAAACACTGTACATGGACACTATATCAGTATAGTAATGCCCATAACAAAGAGGATCTACATTAATATATAAAGAAGCCAACATTTATTCAATACATACTATATTCCAAGGATTGGACTAGGTACATTAAATGCTTTATGTCTTCTAATTCTGGCAATAATTTTGAGAACTAGATATTAATGCTGTGTGTATGTGTATATGTATTTATTTATTTATTTTTAAAAATTTTTTTTTTCAACGTTTATTTATTTTTTGGGACAGAGAGAGACAGAGCATGAACGGGGGAGGGGCAGAGAGAGAGGGAGACACAGAATCGGAAACAGGCTCCAGGCTCTGAGCCATCAGTCCAGAGCCTGACGCGGGGCTCGAACTCCCGGAGCGCGAGATCGTGACCTGGCTGAAGTCGGACGCTTAACCGACTGCGCCACCCAGGCGCCCCTGTGTATATGTATTTAAAGTGGACTTTAAGTTGGATGCAAAAACTATAAAATACATGATTGAAAAACCAAGTCTTCTTTTAAAAATGTTTATATATTTTGAGATACTAAGTGAGCTAGCAGGAGAGGGGCAGAGAGAGAGAGAGGGAGAGAAAGGATCCCAAGCAGGCTCCGCACCATCAGTGCAGAGCCCAATTCTAGATCCCACAACTGTGAGTTCATGACCTGAGCTGAAACTAAGAGTCAGATGCTTAACCAACTGAGATACCCAGGTGCCACGAAAAACCCAGTCTTGACTGAGGAAGGTTGGAGAGAAAAAAAATAAAAATAAGGATAAAAGAAAAAAACCCACAAAAGTTCTCGACTATTGGGGTATTAGTTTAGTAAAGAATTATTGTGCTGTACAATGCTCATATCAGTATCTGTGTAAAGAAATTCGTAAAGAACATACTGTACACATACTGATGAGATTAACATCAGAAATGGAAATTGATATTACCAATGATATAATAAAAGAGAGGGTGTTTTAATATTTGTTAAATGCTTCACTACTATTTTATTATCAATTAGTGCAATAGGTGGAAAATTGTAAGTATATATGGATTTTTGTTTAAATGTGGAAAAGAAAGCCCAGACAGCACGAATGATCATATGGTTAAGTAGGTATATGGGTTTGAGCACCCTAGGGCTGCTGACTGAAGACTGTTGCTTTGAGGATGACGTCTTCACCATCTTGTAACCCGAAATGAGAGCAACTGCTCTAATGTGCAAGACAGTCCATAATGGATGACTGTGGGATCAGGGATCTGGAAGAGATATCAGAGAAATGAAACACATTTTGAGCATGTGTCCCAGTATATGTAAATGTATTTCTGAGAGTTATACTTATTGTATACAAAGATTACATACAAAGAGTTGAAATAGTGTAAAAGTTAAGAGTGGAATCTCTAGACCCAGGATACAGAGGTTTAAAGTAGACTCTGTGCCTTTGTTTTCTCACTTTTAAAATGGTTAAAAAATATGCCTCACTTGAAAATTTGGTATAAAAGTTAAATTAGCTGTGTAGGTAAATAACCTAGAATAATATTTTCTGTATAGTTAATACCGAGTAAATACTGGATATTATTGTTATTATAAAGGATTCAAAATGAAAGTTTAAAATGTGACTATGTATATATATACATTCTATTATCTATTTTCTTCCGAAAACCCAGTGAACCTTCTTAAGAACCCCTTGGATTTATGTGCCTCAGTCTGAAAGCTACTGCCCTATTGCATGTAGTCAGAGCATCCAAGTATTTGTGGATTTAGTAAGGATAGGACTTCATGGTCCTAGAAAATTTATGGCTGGGGGGGAAAATTCATGTAAGTCATCTAAGCCTTGTGGAAGCTGAGTTGTTGAATCAATAATCACAATTATTTGACATCATCCTGGAAGCACTAGGCAAATGGACAGGAATAAATAAAAGATATAAATATTGGCAGAAGTGAAATAAAATTTTCATTATTTACTGATAAGTTCATATGTTTGGATGTCAGAATCAACTGAAAGCATGAGAGGGGAAAGAAGCTTCTGTAGGTTGCTTGCAAAAGAAAATATAATAAAAAATATCAGTGATTTTAATCTAGAACAGCAACAACAAGTTAAAAAACAAAATGTACAAAGAAAGTTCTGTTCACAGAAGCAACAAATACTTAAAATCACCAGGGACAATTTTTAGAAATCACATTACCTGTATAAAGAAAACATTTGAATTCTACTGACGGATATAGGAGCATTCAAAATAAATGTAATATGGGCTTGTTCTTGGAAAATTCAGTACTATTAAGATACGAATATTTACCAGATGGCTATTTCATCATATTGCCATCCCATTTGAAAACCTATTGGATATTTTAAACATTTTAGACCTGATTAAAACATTTGTATGATAACTGTATGCAAAAGTATGAAAGAATAACAGAAAATCTTAGAAAAGTAAAGGGAGATTATTTCTCTACTGAACTAAAACATTTTATGAAGCAATGACAATTTAGACTGTGTTGTAATTATGCACAAAGGGACAGTTTAATGAAGTAGAATCAGTAGTTGAGAAATATACCCAGCATGTATGAACATTTAGTATCATATGAAAAAAAGTTTATTTACATTGGTTAGGATAGGATAGGATAGGCTCAAAGACATTTATTTCTTTCTAATGGAAAAGTGCAAAGAAGGATTTTTTTCATCAGCAGACGGCTTTTGCTACAGGCTGTTGTAGCCAGTTGAATAGTGTCCCCTCAAATTTATGTCCACCTGGAACTTTAGAATATGATTTTATTTGGAAAAGGTCTTTGCACATGCAATTTTTTAAAGATCTCAAGATGAAATTACTCTGGCTTTAGGATAAGCCTCAGTCCAATAACTGGTGTTCTTCTAAGAAGAGGAGAGCACCAAAAAGGAACACTAAAAAGAAATGTTGTGTGAGGAGTGAGGCAGAGATTGGATACCCCCACAAACCCAGCAATGCCAGGGATTGTGGAAACCACCAGAAGTTAGGAAGAAGCAAGAGGACAAGAAGAGATTATATCTATAGCCTTCCCTGCCAGTGCCTTGATTTCAAACTTCTAGCCTCCAGAACTGTGAGGAAATAGATTTCTCTTGTTTTATGCCACCAAATTTATGGTTATTTGTTATGGCAGCCCTAGTAAAATAATATAGCTATTAAAAATTCTGGGGGCGCCTGGGTGGCGCAGTCGGTTAAGCGTCCGACTTCAGCCAGGTCACGATCTCGCGGTCCGTGAGTTCGAGCCCCACGTCGGGCTCTGGGCTGATGGCTCAGAGCCTGGAGCCTGTTTCCGATTCTGTGTCTCCCTCTCTCTCTGCCCCTCCCCCGTTCATGCTCTGTCTCTCTCTGTCCCAAAAATAAATAAACGTTGAAAAAAAAAATTAAAAAAAAAAAAAATTCTGGCCCATGAATGGCATACATCACTTCCCCTTACAAGCCTTAGGCTAGAACTCAATTACATAATTTTACCCAACTGCGAGGAGACTAGAAAACATAGCATAGCTGTGTGTCCAGGATGAAGAGAACATAGCTGTTGGAGGATATTTGCCAGTCTGCCAAAAATATTTCAAATTACTGGAAAAAAATACATGATTGAATAAGTTCTGTTGAAAGAATTGGTAAGCTATTTAAATGCCCATAATAATAACAAACACTTCAATAGGGCTTAGAAGAACGCATGCCTGATTTACAAAAATTAAAATAAAAATGAAAAAACCTGGTATTTGTGAGAAATAAGCAAAACAAGAACCTTCACATTTTGTTGGTAGAAGTGTATACTCTTCTGGTGAGCAGTCTGGCAATATATGTCAAAATGCTCACTAGCATATTCTTCTGAACAATCTCAGAAAGTGTTTACCGTAAGAAGATAAAATAAATATGCGTAGGAATTGCTTGACCAAAATTAGTGTCAATCTAGGCTGTTTTGCTTGTTGAATCATACATGTGAGTTATACACAGAGATTGAGAGTCCCCCAGGCTTTGGGCTACATGTGGGGGGTTATCTTAGGTTGGCTGTAGGCACTAACCCAGTCATATAGGCTGAATCCCTTCATCAGAAACTCTCAAAGTGCAAAATCAAACAACATCAGATCTAATGGCATGCCCTGAGAACTTCTTGTGAAGTTTTAGTCAGCACATGCTCTTCAAATACTATATGCTAAAAATAGTGAGGGAAGAATTTTATTTGTTATAGCCTTTTTTTTTTCTTTTTAAGAAGTCAACTGTAGAACACACTTTGGTGGAAAAGAGATCTATGGCGATATACCCATTCCATTTTAGATATCCAAAGAGTACAGGTAATCAGTAATCATCCCAAAGAAGGTTGGGCATGGGCTCTTGTTGAAGAAAGGTTAGGAGTTGACTCAAATGGCTGTCTTCTAATACATCAGATACATCTGTCCATTCTGTGTTTGACATGCCATTCTAGTGGTATGGAAGTCAGCTTCAAGGTGGCTTTGTAATGTTCTGCAAATTGGAACTTCATTAACTGTTTGATATATTTAATATAAAAAATTTCTATTGAATTTAAAATCAGTTTTCATTATCACAAGAACTTCTGACATTATATATATCCTGAAAGAAAAGGCAAGTCTGTTAGATTTTTAAATTTCTAATGATCTAAATTTTTCAGAGATTATGAAAAGAGTATTAAATATTTTATCACCTTTCTGTTTGAGCAGAGTTTCTCCTTGATGGTAACTTTTAAGAAGTAGAAGAGATTTATCATTAACACTTTTGATTAGGATTTTCTTGTGAACATTTTGAGTATAAAATCATATGTACAAATTTTATGTTAACAGAAGTATGCTCAAGTTTTGTATTTAAATATTTTTATAAGTTTTATAAAATATATGTTTTAGTATTTCCTAATACTTCATGATTATCTTCTTATCATAATTAATTGCTGTAACTGTAACTTATTTTTGCAAATCCCATATGAAAGCACATGTTTTTGGTTTTCCCTAGTATCTTTGCAAATATTATCAGTTTTTCTTTTTAATTTTTTTGTGTTTATTTTATTTTTGAGAGAGAGCAAGAGAGACAGAGCACAAGCAGGAGAGGGGCAGAGAGAGAGGGAGACAAAGAATCCCAAGCAGGCTCCAGGCTCTGAGCTGTCAGCACAGAGCCTGATGCAGAGTTCAAACTCACAAGCTGTAAGATCATGACATGACTGAGCCACCCAGGTGCCCCACTATCAGTTTTTCTGAATGTTGTTGTGGTAGATAGACAGGTACACCATGAAGTGATACCCAATGATCCTTACTTCTGGTATTCATGTTCTTGTATAATCCTATCCCCTTGGATGTATGTGGGAACTATGAGTTGCTTCTAATCAATCGAATATGGTAAAGGATGCCACTTTCGTAGTTATATTACATTATGTGGCAGAAGTGATGGGATGCCATTCCTGTACTTACGCAAGATTCTATTTTGCTAGTGGACTTGCTCTAGAGATTTTTCTTTAATGACTTGATGAAGTAAGCAGTGATGTTGAGGAAGCTCATCAGACAAGTAACTGCAGGTAGCTTCTGGGCACTGTAAATAGTCTCTGAGAAATGCAAGTGTACTCTAGAAAACGCATAGGAGCTGAGTGTGGCTTCTAGCAGATAGCCAGCAAGAATCCAGGCCTTCATTCCTGCAGACACAAGGAAATTAATTCCACCAGCAACACTGGAAGCAGATACTTCTACAGTTGAACCTCTAGATAAGAATGCAGTATGTGAGGGGAACCTGGGTGGCTCATTGGTTAAGTGTCCAACCCTTGATTTGGCTCAGGTCATGATCTCATGGTCTTGAGATCAAGCCCCATGTTGGGCTCCCTGCTGGAGTGGAGTCTGCTTCAGATTCTCTTTCTCCCTCTCCTTCTGCTCCTTTCCTCCCTCTCTTAACCTCTCAGAAAAAAACAAAAAAACGAAAACAAAACAAAACAATGCAGTGTGTGAGAACCCGAACAGGGTACCCGGATAAGCTGTGAAGTAAGTGTATGTTGTTTTAAATGCTATGTTTGTGGTAAATTAAAAAAAAAATAATGTGTATTTATTTTTGATAGACAGAGTGTGAGCAGGGGAGGGGCAGAGAGAGAGAGAGGGAGACACAGAATCTGAAGCAGGTTCCAGGCTCTGAGCTGTTAGCATAGAGCCTGATGTGGAGCTTGAACTCATGAACTTTGAGATAATGACCTAAGCCAAAGTCGGAAGCTTAACCGACTGAGCCACCCAGGCACCCCTGTGGTAAATTTTTATACAGCAATAGAAAATGAATACAGTTATGGTGTGAATATGGTTAGGAAGGTTTTTGCTAGATGAATCTTAGTTTCCTATAGACTAATCATGTTCATCAGTATCAGTATTGAGTAGAATTACATTCACTAGTGTTCTGTCCTTTCTTCCTTATCATGTAAAAACTTCAGCAGTTTACAAAACAGTGTCTATCAAGTGGTATATGTTAACATCTCTTAGAATTGTGTCTCAATAGCATGTGTATAATCCTGGCTGTTCTTCTTCACTGATCCCTGTTGCCCAAAATTCTAACACTCTTGCTGTTCCCCAATCATCCTTCAGTCCGAATACTTCTTTGTCATCTCTGCTGATCTTTACTGATCTGAACAATCCAGTTCTATCACCACTGACCTTTGCTGTTCTAAAATGAATATCACTGAAGATTATGGCTCATCTTGATGCATATTTTCTAACTTGAGTTATAAAAAACAAGCAATCTCTTATTAACTATGATGCAGGGTGACTCAGTGTTACTATATTAATTTAAGGAAATCCCACAAGCTAACTGCCTTAGCTATTTAGTTTCAGTAATAATGCATACTTTAGCTTATGTCTATATAGTTTTTGTTCTTTGTGCACAGGATACCGTTGGAATGGTTGGCATATGATCAGATTCTAGCTACCATGGTAGGTTCAGTCTACCAAACGTGTAGGTTGGGGACTATAGAGAATCCAGAAATCATTCCAGGGTCCACATGGCTACAACTATTTATATGATAATATTAAGGACTTACTTACATTTTATTCTCTGATGAATTCACAATATTTTTGTGCTTTAAAATTCCTCAGTTTAATTTCTAATATATAAAATACAGAGAACCATTATGTCTGTGAGCTGGATCTCAAAAAAAGCCCCAAATTTAACATTTTCAACTCAGTTTCCATGTGTGAACCTTACCATCATAGCTGATTTGAAGCTACCAAGTAGCATAACTGAATAAAAATTTTAGAAGAGACGCACACAGCGATTGTCTCTTTGGGGTCAGTATTAGCCGGGTCCAGCATTGCACTGACCATGAACCTCATAAACGAAGGATCTCCGGGCCCTTCAGTAACTTTGAAGAGTCTAAAGTGGTCCGAGATGACAAAGTGTGAGCAGCACTGCTGTAGAGATTCTGTTGGAAGCAACGTAGCAGACTCCTTAATCTCTATTACTCTCAGAGAACTTTCCACTTCTGTGAACTTCTCTACAGACTTCCAAATGTACTTATATCTGTTTTTTTTCCTTAAATGTATTTAAATTCAAGTTAGCTAACATATAGTGTAATAATGGTTTCCAGAGTAGAAATCAGTGAATCATCACTTACATATAACACCCAGTGCTCATCCCAACAAGTGCCCTCCTTAATGCCCATCACCCATTTAGCCCATCCCCCCACCCAACACCCTGCCGGCAACCCTGAGTATGTTATGGTTTGCTTCCTTCTCTGTTTTTATCTTAACATCCTACTTCTGGTTTGGACTATTTTTCCATTAAATACCCACAATAAAAGTCAGTGAATAGGAAATGTCAGAGGATGGGGATATTACCAAACCTCACTTCTAGGATATACTTAGATCTTACTTTCAGTTAAGAAACATCCCTATAGGGACACCTGGGTGTCTCGGTTAAGCATCTGCCTTTGGCTCAGGTCATGATCTCACAGGTTTGTGAGTTGGAGCCCCACATCGCGGTTCTGTGCTGACAACTCAGAGCCTGGAGCCTGTTTCGGATTCTGTGTCTTCCCCTCTCTCTCTGCCCCTCCCACGCTTGTGCTCTGTCTCTCTCTCTCTCTCTCTCTCAAAAATAAATGAACATTAAAAAGATTAAAAAAAGAAAATCACTCTAAAATATTCTTGAATATGAAATTTTAATAAACTCATAATAAAAATTTGCAAATCTATGTAATAATTCCTTCTCATAGAATAGAAAAACAAACATATTAAAGTAATTTTTATTGAATGGCTACTATGGGATATGCGCTATATTCTTTTTTTAAGCATTTTTTTAACGTTTATTTATTTTTGAGAGAGAAAGAGAGACAGAGTGCAAGTAATGGAGTGGCAGAGAGAGAGAGGGAAACACAGAATCGGAAGCAGTCTCCAGGTGCCCTGGCACTATATTCTGAAGACACAGCAGATGACAAAATATAAAAAGTCTATGACCTCTTTCAACTTATATTCTAGTGAGAGAAACAAATTGGATACATACACACACTTACAGATAAAATAAGGAATATATCCAATAGTGATAAATGTCAAGCATGAAAATGCTGGATAAGGGGCTAGAGAATGAGGGTGACGAAGGGAGGACACAGGTAGAGTGACAGGTGAGCAGTGACCTGAAAGAAGTGTTTGTGCAAACCATGTAGTTAATAGAAGAACAAACGCAAAAGCCCTGAGGTGGATTTAAGCTTGGTACACTGAAGAGTGCTCAAACAAGGAGATCATGTAAATCTAAGGGAGGGGTGGTTATGTTTAGGTATTTAGGACATTTATATGTGGCTAGAAGGAAATTGGCCTTCAGAGAAGCAGAGAAATGGCTCCAGGGCTGCATGGTCTGAGGTGTGCATAGCACAAATAAGCACTGATTGCCATAGCATTGCCAGGGGAAGGCATGATAATGGATCCCCATGTGCAAGCCTCTCCCAGGTGGCCCCATTGCATTGATCATATTCCAGGTTCCACTGGGATAATATAACTGTTGAAACTAGGATGCTAAAAGGCTGGGTGAATTATTCCTGCTTATAATACCCCTAGAGCAATACAAGTGAACTGGACATTGATTCTAATTCTGGGTATGAAATCCACATGTATGCTTCCATATCTGGCCTTTCTAGTACTGTTGCCTTGACTGGGATGCTCTATTCTCTTCAACTAGTTATTTCCTTTTTGTCCTCTTGGTCTCATTTCAGAACTTGCATCCTCCATGGCACCTTCTTTCCTGCTCCATGAAAAAGTTGTCTACAGTTTCTATTCACTCTCCTAACACTTTGTACTTATACTATTGTTATAAATATAAATATAAATATAAATATAAATATAAATATAAATAATTACATGTTTACATTCTTTATCTCCCATCAAGTTGTAAAATATTTAGGTAGGTGCAAGGAAAGGCATTTTAAGATATGCTTAAAGAGTGGGTGCTTATAGGGGCGCCTGGGTGGCTCAGTCAGTTAAATGTCCAACTTCAGCTCAGGTCATGATCTCACAGCCTGTGTGTTTGAGCCCTGTATTGGGCTCTGTGCTGACAGCTCAGAGCCTGGAGCCTGCTTTTGATTCTGTGTCTCCCTCTCTCTCTGACCCTCCCCTACTCACACTCTGTCTCCCAAAAATGAATTATCATTAAAAAAATTAAATAAAAAAAAGAATGGGTGCTTATTATATATTTAATCATTATGTATCATTATTTATGATTTTAGAGGTAAACAGACATTACATTTTATTGAATTTAACTTTATTGAATTTTGTTGAATCTTTGGAAATAGAGCTTTGAGAGATAAAGGGATTTTATCCTAGGTTGTTCCTTGAATTTGTTTAAAAAATTGGACAGTGACCAAGGTCATGGGGCCAAACTGTATCCACTATTTTTCCACATTTTATCAGGCTGTTTCACATCAATAAAGACATAGTATAAACATAATTTAATCCTTTGGTACTGCCCCTGTTTTTTTCAATATTGCAAATTAAACTATTTGAGAATAAAATAACAAATGTACCTTTTTATCATTATGCTTCTAACAGAAGAAAATGCAATATGCTTTCATAAAATGGTTTAAGATTTTTCTTGAAAAATGCTATTGACACATTTATTTTAATTGCTTTATTTCTACTTATAAAGTACAGTAAGGAATACTTTTGAACATGTATTTTTCTGGAAATATTTTTCCTAGCTCATAAATTTTGATTTTTAACATACTCACTTTTCTTCTATTAGTTATCATCTCATCTCTTCAAAGTGTTCCCTTATTTACTACTCAATATCCTGGTCAAAGCTTTTTCATATCTGAATCACAAAACCCTACTTTGTATTCATAACTATGTAAAATCATTATCTGTCAAATTGATAAATTCACACACAATACCACGTTCTTCCATTAGCAGATACTTTCTAAAGACAACTCAAATATATATTTCAGCTAGGAGTTGTGAAACGTGTTAATTATAACAGTTTTGTTACTTTTTTTCTGGTCAATTTTCAGTTATATTTTATTTTGACACAAAGGGATTGACTGTACTCCTTTACACTAATATATAAAACCATTAATTACATGTTGCCATTATATTAGAATATACAACTTCAATACAATCAGCATGGAGTCATTGACAGCTAATAATGTGATAGAATTTACACATTTCTTACCAGCTTGCTCAGTGATGGCCTTTCTTTGCTATCAAATAAATTAATTTTTTGCTTGAGATATGTGTAGAATTGATAATGTCAGTGATCCATATGGAGTTTGCCAATTATTAGACCACTGAATTGGTATTCAGGATTGACTGGGTAAGTCATTTTCCTCTTTTGAGATCTCAAACTACTCACAACTTTGAATCTCATTACCAAATGAGGTAACATGTGCAAGGAATTTAGTGTCCTGAAAAAGGTAGAGGAGAAGTAGGGGAAAAAAAAACAAAACAAAACTTTTATATGTACGAGATTGAGTTGAGTGAATGAAAAATTGGTAAATATTTTTTCTATAATCGGAGAATATTCCTGTCTCAATCATTTTTTAAATTATCTTGCCTAAAAGTTTTTCACTTCTGCTTCCCGTGACATGGCATTAATTACCCAGAAACTTGTGTTCCAGGATTAATTCATATTTGGATTTGACTTATAACATGTATTTATGGACTTTCTAGGATACATGATACATACAGGATTAATGATAAACCAGCTATTTAAAAAAAATAATGTTTATTTTTGAGAGAGAGAGAGAGAGAGAGCATGAGTAGGGGAGGGGCAGAGAGAGAGAGAGAGAGAGAGAGACAGAGAGAGAGAGACAGGATCTGAAGCAGGGTCCATGCTCCTTGCTGTCAGCACAGAGCCAGACGCAGGGCTTGAACCCATGAGCTGTGAGACCATGACCTGAGCCAGTCAGACGCTTAACCAAGTGAGCCATCCATGCACCCCTGATAAGCCAGCTATTACTCACCCAATCTAATAATGGAAATAAGACATGACCATTAAAACCCCTCAATACCAGACTCTATTCGTGGAGAGTTCTTGGAGGGTACAAAGGAAAATTACATTGAACGTAGGAAGAAGAGACTTTATCCTGTTTGGTAGTTGCATAAAAAATTCATGGAGAGGAATAGCCATACTAAATGGACTGGTTATTTTACAAATTAAAAGGAATAATCAGAAAACATTTAAAAGTGAATAGCATAAATGAGGAGTCTCAGCAAGATAGTGCAGGCAAGCTCAAATAATTATTAATTGTTAAAGTTCAGTAAAGCAATGACTGTTAAGGGCAGAATGCAAAGTTAAAGAAAGATCAAATAGAGCCTACAATTACCCACTAAGGATTTTGGATTCTAGTTGGTAACCAAATGTCAAGTATTGAATTTTTTGAGATAAAATAGACATAATGAAAGATTTGTTTTATGTACTGGAGTATTCTACAAGTAATATATGATAACTGACAATTAGGAATCCCAGATTATAGAACACATCTCATTCTGATTAGATGAGTGCAATTAGATAAGTCATATAATGGTTCAGTGTACTTAATGTACTATAATACCCTATACCTAGGAGTTAAGTAGAAAATAGGGCAAGAAGATAGTATTTTTAATATGGATATCTATTTACATCAGAAGGCAAGTTAAATAGCTGTTTTAATGGAAACACCTTAACATGTTAGTGGGTGTATCTCCTTCAACTTTGCTGTGAAAGCCAGAATCCTAGGAGTGACTCCCCCCAGCCAAAGATTATAGAATTCGTCCTCCTCTCCCCATGCATATTGCCATCACCCTTGTCTAGTGTTTTTGTTCCCTGAATAAGCATAATTGGGACCTCCGAACTCCTCTCCCAGTAGCTACTCTCTCCCATCATTGAATCCGCTTATATTTCATTCCCTTATGTAAATACTTGAGTGATTTGACATTTTACTTGGAGTGCATTACAAAATTCATCAGATGGCCCCAAAGCCCTTCACATTGTACCCTCTGCCTACTTTGGTAGATTCATCTTGCACCACTGAATTCCTTCTCTGGACCCAATGACCTTCATTCAGCTACTTAAATATAGTGTTTCTTTTTGGCTCATAGTATTTACACATACCATTTCTTCTGACTGTCAGACACATACATTTCTTCTGTGTTTGAAACCAAGTTGGATAGGTAAAGGCATCTGACAGAGATTTTAAAAGCACGGCAAATCAAAATAAACTATTTTGGCAAAAATAAAGGTGATGAATGACATGGCAAGAACTATTGACCAAATGAACCACTTCTCTGCCTCTCAGAAGCACAGTTTTAACTGTCTGTGCAGGTCCAGGGAGATCAGTCAACCTCAGAGCCCTTTCCCCACCACCACCCTGCGAAATCATGCTGGTCTGGAAGGTATGATCTGGTAGAGCAGAGCAGAATGCTTCCTACAAGGAGGCAAATAGCTCTTAAAAAAAAGAAAAAGAAAAGGAAAGAAAAAGAAAGGAAGAGAATAGAAATGTGTTGAATCGTAGATAGACATATCATAGATAAGATGCTTTTTCTCCTGTTGGTTGGATTGAGTAGGGGGCTGGGTAGAGATCAAAATGATTATTTCAATGCAGTGTTACCCCCAGGGCTCTTTCAGAGCTCAGTTCTATGCCACTTCCTCAAGGAATTGCTCTCCAGTCCTCCAGTGTGTCAGAATTTACACAAATTTTAATTTTGAAAATCTCAGAATCCCTAATGTGCCCATTTGTGGTGTGTATTTCTAGTAAGATGATGTAGCTGCATTGTTTCTGACACTCTATGATAATCAAACAGTTTGTTCACTGAGGGTTCTATGTAATTAACGATACAAGGAATACAGACTGAGAAGTGCTGTTTTGTGATAACCAGACATTTGAGCATATTGCCAGTATTAGTCTGGATAGGCCCGATAGGCCATGGAAACAGTAAGCCTCAATATTTCTGTTTCAATCACACAAATTCTGATGAAAGTCTGAGCCACTCTCCATGGTACCTGACTTCTCTGGAGTGGCTGGATAATTCAGTCTTTGGCATGATAATGTAGAGACTTTTGCATATACTGCGGAATGAGAAGAGAGAGAAGTAACAATGCCACAATTAAATATTTTGACCTAGAAGTGACACATACCTCTTTTACTCACAAACTATTTGGCAGATCCATCCATGCAGTCTTTTCTATTTTCTTCTTTTTTTTTTTTTTTTTTAATTTTTTAAATGTTTATTTTTGTTAGAGAAAGACAGACAGACCGCAAGTGGGGGCGGGGCAGAGAGAGGAGACACAGAATCCAAAGTATGTGACATGCTGCAAGCAGTCAAAACAGAGCCTGACCAGGGGCTCAAACCCACAAACTGCAAGATCATGACCTAAGCCGAAGTCGGATGCTAAACCGACTGACCACCCAGGCACCCCACTATTTTCAAGGGATATAAGAAATGTGTTTTTCTGTGGGCACAGGAGATAGAGGAGATAGGATAGTGGGGTATTTTAATGATCAACTGTTACTTAACAGTGTCTTTCAAACTGTCAGATTTATAAGATAGAGATCCAGATTTGATCCTGTACCATTCGTGATGTTTTACAACTGAAGATGTCTAAATTTTAATAAAGATGCCTAATATATTTTTTTCCCATTCACAGCGTAGGACAATATTAGACACAGTCTGAAATAGCTGCCAATCTGTATTTTTCTCCTGGCCTTGTGCCTTGTTTTTTCTTTTCTTTTCTTTTCTTTTCTTTTCTTTTCTTTTCTTTTCTTTTCTTTTCTTTTCTTTTTTCTTTTCTTTTCTTTTCTCTTTTCTTTTCTCTTTCCTTTTCTTTTCTCTTTCCTCTTCTTTCCTCTTCTTTCCTCTTCTTTTCTCTTCTTTTCTTTCTTTCTTTCTTTCTTTCTTTCTTTCTTTCTTTCTTTCTTTCTCTTTCCCTTCCTTTCTTTCTTTCTTTCTTTCTTTCTTTCTTTCTTTCTTTCTTTCTTTCTTTCTTTCTTTCTTTTCTTTCTTTCTTTCATGTTTATTTACTTTTGAGAGAGGGAGACACAGAATCTGAAGCAGGCTCCAGGCTCTGAGCTGACAGCACAGAGCTGATGCAGGGCTCAAACTCACAAACCACGAGATCTTGACATGAGCCAAAGTTGGGTGCTTAACTGAGACTGAGCCACCTAGGCACCCCATCTCCTGGCCCTGTTTACTATACTTAGCAGCATTTGAAGTCTTAACTTTTAATGGGTATATAAGTGCTTAGATATGAGAATGGATCACCCCACCCTGGATGATTAGGTCAATTCTCAAGTAGTTGGTTTTTGATATATATAAAATATAGTATATTAGATTACTACTGTGGTGATTGCAACTGCATTCTAACTAGGGTGTTTCCTTTATTATAAGATACCATTGTTTTACAGTTCATCATGTATGTAACAATAGTTTGTGAAAAGAAACAGTCACAATACATTTATTTATAAAAAGCACAATGATTTCAGAAAGTTTCAAATACAGAAATATTATGTTTTAAAATATAGAAAGTAGTCATATGAATTTTAATTTCTTACACAAAACATTTTAGTTGCATTATATTTTTATGCATTTTTTTGAATTAGTGTTAATTCATATGACTATTGAAGCAAATAAGATGGGAAAAAAATAAATAGGCATATATTGCCTATATAAGCGAGGAGGTTTGCCTCCATTTGATTTTCACATTTATTTAAAGAGAACAGTGTCATTAATAATCTCACTTAACAGATGAAGTTGTAAATTTGGAGATGAGTCATTTGCCCAAGTTCATGTAACTTGTAAATGGTAGGACTGGGGTTTTAGCTTAGTTGAGCCTGATTCTTTAGACTGCTCTGGGATCTTTCCATTAACCAGGTGAAATGATGGCAATTTCCAAGAAATATCTTGTCTATGTTTTCTTGATATATATGGTAGTCCCCCACAGACCACTGCCCTATATCTTAAGGACTGTGTGTGTGTGTGTGTGTGTGTGTGTGTGTGTGTGTGGTGTCTATATATTCAATCAGAATGGTAAGAATAATAACATTTTGTTCTTATTCAAACCAATTTGTTTGACAAAAGTTCTAGGGTGAAAATGTTAAAAACTGACAGTATCTTTAGGTCAAAGGATAATTATAGTGAGAGATTAGTTTAGTCACATCAGAGGGAGTTCACTTCAGACGTTTTTCTAATGTCAGCTACAATATTTTCTACTCACTAATGGGAATCTGAGCTTTCTTAAGAAATAAAGAGATACAAAATAACATTACATCAAAGGAAGGAACAATGTTCTTTTGGTTGGAATGGATTTATAATTTACTTCTTTCCATTGTCAGAGTAAAATCTAAAATGTTTTTTCTTTTTTCTTTAAAAAAATAATTTCTTCACTAACAGTGCTTATGCATTACCATGTAATTCAGACATGCTCTACGGAAGTACTCCACTGGGTAGAGATGCCATCCAGACTGAGAAAGTGGTCACATTTATTTTTCCTCTGGCTTTCTCATTAGGATAATGGTTCAAGAGCATTGCTAGTGTCATGATTATGGGTAATGATTATTGTCCATAAATTTCTCCACATTTCTTAGTTTCACCTTGGAGCAAGTTAAAATGACACAAACTATGTATTTGAACCACATTGTTTTGATGCTCATAGATAGGAAAAACAGCCATGTTGCACCATTGTTTTACAACATAGTGTGTTGCAAGAAACAGGCATTAAAATAATCCATGGAAAGAGATTTTTTATAGTATCTTTTAGTATCCTACTTATAAGGATCTGAGGGAGATATTTTCACATCACTGTGTGGAAGGAGAAACCTTTGCCTCAGATTGGTTTTCTATCTTTTGGATTCTATCCATAGGAAACATTTTAAATTATTTAATCTTGGGGTGCCTGGGTGGTGCAGTTGTTTAAGCGTCCGACTTCAGCCAGGTCACGATCTTGCGGTCCGTGAGTTCGAGCCCCGCGTCGGGCTCTGGGCTGATGGCTCAGAGCCTGGAGCCTGTTTCCGATTCTGTGTCTCCTTTTCTCTCTGCCCCTCCCCCCTTCATGCTCTGTCTCTCTCTGTCTCAAAAATAAACTTTAAAAAAATAAATTATTTAATCTTATGAATTGATGTAGTTGATAAGGGTTCCTTCTCTTGGGCCCACTCAAGTGTTACCTTGATGCTATGCTCAAGGGTGAACTCAGAAGAAACATATTTCCTGGTCACTCATATAAAGTAGTACCTGCACTCACTTTGTCCCAGAGTATTTATTCCTCTTATACTACCATTTTTCTCTTTATTGTATGTAATGAATTAAATGTTATATATGTATTTGTTATCTCTCTTCTTCCACTAAACCTAAGCTCCATGGAACCGAGGACTTTATCTGTTTGCTCACTATGGGAAGCATAGTTCCTGGGATGTGGCAGCAGCTTACTGAATAAATGAATGCATGAACAAGCATGTATGATTTTTTTTCTACCTGCCTGTAATCTCTAACCTAGCTCAGACCATACTTACTAACTCTACCACTGTCTTTTTCCTCAAAACTTTTCATTCCACTATGCTGTTGCTCAGTACATTGGAGTATCCATACCACTGTTGAATCAAATTGGAGCTCTTCAGCCGTCTCCATTCCCTATATGTGGCATATTTTTGAACAGTTTCTTTTTCCCACTTACCAGGCAACTTCCCTCAAAGAGAAGGAGAAGCCCCAAAATGTATTCTCATACCACCTTTTTCTCATTCTGATTTCACTTTGAGTTGGTTTTCCTGCCTTGCTACCTACTCTTCTTGTCTCTATCTTCTGCTTCTCTTGGGGGTAGCTTTCCTTCTTAGCTCACTGCTTCTGAGTCTGATGGAGAAGGATGGATAGACAGAGGTCAGAAGGTTTTAGATCAGTGAAAACTCTGTATGGAGCCATAATGATGGATACATGTCATTCAATATACATTTGTCCATGAACTACAATGTAAACTACAGGTTTTGGATGATTTCAATGTGTCAGTGTAGGTTTATCAAATATACTAAATGTACCAATCTGATAGAAGCATGTTGATAATGGGGAAGGCTATACAGGTGTCAGGGTAGGGAAATCTCTATACCTCCCCCTCAATTATTCTGTGAACCTTAAACGGGTTTAAGAATGAAATTCTTTAAAAAAAATTCAATTGGTGAATAATAGTAAAATTATTTACAGAAAAGCAGAGATATAAAGAAAAATAACACCCAGGATGTTTTCAGGAGACAGGTTGCTAATGAGGTTCAAAGTAATGATAAAAATGAGTTAGATAGAATAGGAAAATTAATGACAGGAAAGCAACTGTGAGAAGAAAAATACAGTGATAAGCATGAAATGCAGCACATTGAGAATTCAGCACTTCATAATCAAATTTGCCATATTTGTTGACCTGTGTGCTAGAACTTAAAATTTTTGAAATAAGGAGAAGAGGTGAGATATTAGGGATACAGGAAGAAGGGTTATAAAGAGCAAATACCCACCAGAAACAATTCTCTAAGTTACATTACATGTATCATATTTAATGCTTTCAGTCACATAGTGTAACAGTTTATTTTCCTGGTGGAAACTCTGTGTTAGTATAGTATACCCTTTCCATATTTGTCGCCTTTCTGGAATCGTTAAGATTATGCATCAACCTAGACATTTTAAATGTCTGTTAGGACAAGTTCATTCATGATTTGGCTCAAATGAGGGGGCACAGATTCATCATTCTGTCCTCGATTTTCTTCCTTTATTACTCTATGTGCATTTCTTGGGTGAGTTTGTCTACTCCCAAGTTTCTGAGAAGTATGTATATGCGTGTAAACTAGCCTAGACCTCTCTCCTGAAATCTAGAGATCTGTGTATACCTACTGAACATGTCTTTTTGCTCCCAGGTATTGAAACCCAGTACTTCCTAATCCAGTGTCCTTTTCCCATTATGCTCTTCCCCGTTGTCTAAGTAAATGGAGCCACCATCATCTAAGTGTTCAAATTAGAAATGTGAACATTTTTCTTGATTATTCTCTCTGCCTTATAATCGAGTCTAATAAACTATAAACTTGTACCCATTCCCCACCCTGCATTTATCTCAAACAACAAATTTCTCTCCACTTTCATTATTATTTCCCTTTTTTATATCAATATCTACATAAAACCCTTAAAAATCCTCCTTGGAAATTCTAGTGTATCATATATTTCTCCCATTATTTTTGCTTGTTTGTTTTGTCTCTCCTTTACCTTACCTCCAAAAGAATCTTTCTAAAATAACAATCTGATCTTTTCATTTTCCTGTATAAAACCTACACATGGCCATCCATTTACCTCAGGATAAAGTGTATGGTTTTCTATGTCCATTTTTTTAAAAAAAATGTTAGGTAATTATAGATTCAGGGGCACCTGGGTGGCTCAGTTGGTTAAGGGTCCCATTCTTGATTTTGGTTTGGGTCATAATCTCACTATTCCTGAGTTAAAGGACGAGCCTTGGGCTCTGTGCTCACAATGAGGACCCTGCTAGGGACTCTCTCTCTCTGTCTCTCTCTCTGCCCCTCCCCTACTTGTGCTCGCTCTCTCTTAAAAGTAAGTAAACATTTTTTTTAAAGGTAATTATAGATTCATCTATAGCCACAGGAAAGAATACAGAGGGATCCTGTGTACCCTTTACCCAGCTTACCCCAATGGCGACTTACTGTACAATGACAGCACACCATCACAATGAGGAAGTTGATATTGATGTGGTCCACCGACCTTATACTTTTTTTATCATGATTTATCAAGCCCTTTATGATATGGCCTCTGCTTAACACCTCCATAATTATCTTCCATGAAGACAACACTCAAATGTTTATTTGAGTATGACAAATAATAATGACACCCAACTTAGAGATTGTTTTATAACTTTCATAAAGCTTTCACATCTGTGATCTTATTAGACTCTTAAAGGAACCCTATTATGTAGGAAAGATATATATCCTCACAGACAGCATTTTATAGGTTGAGCTAACTATGCAAAATACAATGTTTAATTTGAAATCATAAACCAAGTCAATGGCACCTGAGCAAAGTGGTAAAATATAGAGAATTGAATGTTTGTTATGTACTAGAACTGTATTTTATATCATCTAATCTGTAAAACTACTTGTCAAAAGAACCACCCTATTATTTGAATTATATCATCTAATCTGCAAAACACGACAGTTATTTTATAGATGAGGTTCAGTGAAATTACACACTTTTACATAAAATCACAATGCTATTAATTAATGAACTCTACCTTGACTACCATCTGCTTTCAAACTCTGTGAGAGCTTTAGCCCACCTATGGACTAGTTACAGAGGATTAGAATTACTCTTTCAAAGTTTCTGTAAAAAGTTAATTGTTATTACAAAATACTCATTTTAGAACATCTAAGAAAGTAATTAAGAACCTGAAATTTGAAGACGTTTGTTGTTTTATGAACCTATTTGGTGTTCTGCCCCAGTCCTTCACATGGTCATTTAGAATAAATACAAGTGCTTGAGACAAATTTAATTTTAAGTTCTCATTTTCACTCTCATGGAGAGATGATGATGCTGAAGTCCCCATTTGCTAAGTAAGAAATTGTTTCAAGAAAGTAAGAATATACCAAAGCCTCAATTAAAAGGGTATGTCAAGATGTAAGCTGTGGATTCTTTCCTTTTAATGGCAGTTTTGCTTCCACAGATTCCTACCACTGAGCCGTAAAACTGCTTACTTATGTTGGAAACTGTTGCCTTTTGTGTGGGAGGCAGATGGCATTTTCTTGGCACGGTGCGGAGTGGATTTGCAGAACTAGCAAAAAGGGGGAGGCAGCAGAGGAGGAGAGAGAAAATGTTTTCTCATGATACTTCCTTCAGCAGCAGCTGCTATGGTGTGCAGTTGACTTGGCAAGGAGGGCTCTGGCCAGGTGGAGGTCTCTCGGGACTCCATTAAAACTTAGAGTTAAATCACAAACAGAGACACCGTCCAATCCCATCTGAAAACTGTATGGCATTCAGGCTTATTTAGAATATGGTAAAGGTCTGTTCAGCCTGCCATCCAGTGCTAAGGTGGGAATTAAATATAGCCACCTATGAAAGTATTAATAATACAGATCTCTTCTATTTTGTATCATGCTTTCATCGTTTTAACCAAACGACCTGGAGGAGACTGGAAATCCTAGAATCGCATCCAAGTTCTAGAATTTCTTTTGCTTGCTCCAGATAAAATTTGAAAATAAATTAGTGACTTTTCAATATTTTAAAATAAGGAGGCTTCATATAAACATCTCAAAAAATCACGAAGGTTAGCCCCCTTCACTGTCAAGTACCTATATGCTGGAGCAGAGGAGGAGGAGCAAACACTTTGCGGAGAGTCTCTCATTTGCCTTTTTTCCCTCATGTATTCAGACTAATTTTTCATCTTAAGTCTGCGAATATATAATCACTTATTTTAAATTTTAAATTAAAAAAAAACACAAAACACCATGTAAGGTTAGACTAAGCTCATTTTTGTTTTGGAGAATACTAAAGAGTTTCTAGACTTCAGTAAGGAATTGTGTGGTTGTTTGGTATATTTTCTACAATTCAAAGTCACGTGAAGGATCCGGTGGCTTGTAGAATGTGGCCCCCAGAATTTATGGAAATGGCCCTGTCACTCCCTGAACCTCTTTTCTAATCAGACCAATTTCAACTGTATGTGTGTTTTCTACGTGGCATGGGTTTACATATCTTAAAGATTTCACTCTTAGAAACAAGAAAATAATTTTAAGGGCTGTCTTAAGTATAGTCAGCTTGCTTTGTAGAGAAGAACATATAAACCAAGAATATATATTTGTCCTAAATCATCTGGTTTATAAGGAATTTGTGTGGCGGGTTGGGATTCTGTCCTGTAACCAGGAATCAAGAAAGTTTTATATTCATTTGAAACAAATCCTCTGAAGCTATGTCCTCTAGCCAGACTTTAGGTGCTTGAGCTGATGGGTCAGTGGTTCTCAGCTGAAAGGACATTTATTGCATTGCTCTACCCCAGAATTATTCAGGAATATCAAGATTTGATGTGTGTGTGTGGGGGGGGGATACCCACCCATGCCCTGTCCCATGCCCAAAGCACACACATGCACATAAATGTCTCTGTTGGACATTCTTCTTCTTCCCACTTCATAAAGACTACTAAAGTTTCCCCTTTAATTAAAGACTATTCCAGGTTTTCTCCGTAACATTGCTTTTCAGCATTTCTTTTTTTAAAATACTTTTTTATTGTTTATTTACTTTTGAGAGAGGGAGAGAGGCAGAACGCAAGCAGGGGAGAGGCAGCAAGAGGGGGAGACACAGAATCCAAAACAGGCTCCAGGCTGCAAGCTGTCAGCACAGAACCCGAAATGGGGCTCAAACTCACAAACCACAAGATCATGACCTGAGCCGAAGTCGGATGCTCAACGAACTGAGTCACCCAGAGGCCCCAGCTTTTCAGCATTTCTTAACGCCTGCAGCCCTGCTGCCATTTGAACATCATGGCCCCACTCATTTTTCCCAGGTATGCTGTGAGGGGGCAAAGTAGTGAAAAGATTAAGTGTTTGGACTTAAAATGACTTATGATCCAATTAGTCTATTAACAGCACAAATTTGAGCACATTATTTAAGCTCACTGAGCCCCAGTTTTCTCCTAGAATGGAAGCAATTCTGTGTACTCTATATATAATCACTTGAATTAAAGAGGATGCCCTTGAAAGTTTCTAACTAACTGTATAACACCTAGAGGTCAGTACATCTTCCCGCTTCCCAAGTGATTGGCTAATCAACTTAAAATATCCTTCTCAAATGACATTTAAATTTTAGCAATGGCCTTTCGTGCCTTAAGTCATGGGACTAAGTGTATGAGAATTTGAGTCACTGCCAAAGAATTAAATGAAGGAAGAAAGGACCTTGTTTTCTCTGAAATTGTACCTGAGCAGACCTTTGACTTGAGCTATTTAGCAAAATCTGCAAAAGAATAACTTCCCTCCCTGCTCCAAACTGAAATCAGACTATTTGCATCTGTCTGTAATTGTATATAGGGTATATTCCAAGCAATTTCCAAATACATCGATTCTTTCTTTCCTTCAATATGCAATTACTTTTAGGAAACAGGTAGAGCCACCTAGGTAGCTTAGAGAAACTTACTGATATTCAGAAACACTGTTTTGTTTGGTTTTGTTTTCCCCAAGATCAACCCAGCTGGAAGAAGAATCTTAAGATTCCTTAGTGTCTTGCTCTATCCCTTTCCTGTGGGGTTCCAAGGAGTCCTAGTATCAGAGCTACTGAAAAGACATGTGTCCCAGGGAGTAAATATGAACTAAATAAAAACACAGCTACAGGGAACCTGGATTCATTTGTGCTCTTTTGAAATGTAAAAATAACACCCAGCATAGTCGGGATCCCTGACTGCTGATCACAATGCATAAAATAAAGGCACCATCCAAATGAAAACCATCTCATTCCCAGGGACATATTTCTTAAGGTTTGGTTTTGCAGTCTGAACAGTTACTAAATGTGGCGACTCCTACTTCCTTTTTTGCCTCTGTCCTCTAGGGTAACAGAGTGCTCCAAATACAACTTTAATTGGCCTGCTCTGGCTTAACAGGGCCATCTGCTGTGGCTTCTAAGACTGTCTCTTGGGCCTCTGTTCTCTTCCCCAAGCATAGCAGAGGTCCTTTACTCTATTTTGCATTGGCTGCATGCTGAATTTCTATATGTGTTCGTTTCATTTTATAGACACTTTTTTCTAAGAGAAAGAGTTTTTTGTTTGTTTGTTTGCTTGTTTGTTTTTAAAGTCATTTAGGTCTCCTTGAAGGCATTCTTGCTTAACTTTTCTATCGGCAATGTGGAGCAAAATCATTTTTTAAAAAAGCAAACAGACAAACAAAAAAAATCAGGCGACAAACAAAAAGTCCTCTTTATATTTGTGAATAAAACAGGATACATAAGAACACATTTCGCTCAGAATAGAATTTGTATGCATTAGGGAAATGGGTTTATGATGTGTTCATCTCCTTAGCAAACGCATTGTACTGCCAAAATGAATATTGTAATTATCAGTGCCTGGCTTCCACTACTGGAATCCGTATCTTACAGTAATCAGTTTCACTATATGTTATTTTGGCTGAGGTGTGCCTAATCTCGCTCTCCTTCCAAAGTCATTAATATTGTCAAAGTAATCATGGTGCATTCTGCAGAGTGCACCTACAAATATTCTTTTTGTGTTCTATAAAATGTTGAATACATGCAGATTATTGAGGGCAAGAACTCACTTTTTCATGAATTAAACCTGAATAAAACTGTAGTGTTGTTATCTCTACATTGCTCTGGCATAAGGAGAATGATGGAATTATAGATACACTTAGGAAGGTTTTACTCTATTATAGTCATTGTTCCAAGTGCTTTGTTTGAATTAATTCATTATGTCTTTTACTTTAACACTGCTTTTTAAATATTCATAGTTATGAAGAAAGAAACCACAATAGGATGTAGGTCAGACTTGGATAACTTTGAAAGCTACAGATTTGTTGTGGTTACATTTTTTATAACCTCTGAATAGCCAGAAGGTATCATCCCTTCTCTGTGTCATTTAAAAGATTGCCTTATGCCTAGCCCTTTGATGATAGGGATATCACTGTGATCAGCTAATTCTTGTTAATATATTCATATTCTAAGCAATAGTTTCTCTATAATCAGCTTACCATGAAGCTTTGCCCACATGGAGAGATTGTGCCTGCCCAGCATGTCTAGCCGAGACAGTGCACATCAGGCATATGTGATGTGAACACGGATGGTGTGACTTCGTCCTCAGGAGACAGGAGCATACTCATTGAGTTGAGAACACAAGTCTATGTGGTATTGAGCAATTTTGAGAACCACCAAATCCCTCTCAAAGTCATGTAATGAGTGTATAATATTCTTCATGTTTTGATCAATAATAATAATACACAATTATGTATATTTTAAAGTTTCTACAAGATTCCTCTCAGGTTTTGGCCAGATTTGTGCTTTCTCATTAGAAACATGGCTTTATATTGTTGTTAGTGGCAAAATAAAATGAAGTCTTCATGTTTTGAAGAGGAAATCTAATTGCTTTCAGTGTTTCAGTTGATAAACCTGTAGTTATACAATGAGAGCCACTTCTATTTTTATAGAAAGAGATAAAATCTAGAAATAGAGAAGTAGGAGGTAGTATTTAGGAGGATAATTTGAAATTTCCTATCACCATGCTTTTATTTTGTTACTCTTATTTCTCTGATTGAAATTCAGTAAGTCATGCTCTTGTTTGGAGATGTACAATCCCACACCTTCTTCCAAACAGTTTTGAAATGCACACTTTCCACCACCAAGGGGAAAAATAACCCACTATATCCCACCTGCTCTTCCATATGCTGATTTGTGTGAAAAAAAAAATGTTGGTGTTCATTTATTCTTTTTGAGAAAATGTAATTAATGGCTAGATGAATTGTTTATTTGTTGCATGGGTAAATCAGAAAGTTAGACTCAGAATAATTTCACAAAGAAAAAACCTTAAGAGGAGAAAAGACTAACCCAGTCAAAATGCCAGGGGACTAAAACTCAAGCCTTTATATTTCTGTTCTACTGAGAAGTCCATAGAACATGAACATAGATTATAGACAGATAATCTATAGATAATCACAAGATTAAAAGAAAGAAAGAAAGAAAAAGAAAAGAAAGAAAAAAGAAAGAAAGAAAGAAAGAAAGAAAGAGAAAGAAAGAAAGAAAGAAAGAATTGGTCTATTGTGGTATAAAAGTCAAATATCTTGTCAGTGGTGTTGTTTCAATTGTTTCATAAACCTTCCTACATTTGGAAGCTGTTTAGTAACTGTATTTCAGGTGACCAAATGATATTGAACAGTGGGTGATGTTTGCTTTGCCTACCATTAGGAATAGACTGGAGGCAATAAAAATACAAAGCTAATTGGTAGAAATCTATCATAGTGACATTTTAAAAAAGAAATCAAATAACTTTTTTTTAAAAAAATCACAAATTCACCTTGGAACACTCCATTTTATTTTTCATTAGTTTCAGGTCCCAGTTAAACCTCTCTTTAGGGGAACACTATTTATTATCTATCTTTAATATCTCTGTTTCTAACTGTGCCTGCAGAACTGATCACACCACAAATAACAAAGATCTGCAATTATTAGTGTTTTCCTTCCATAGTAGGTTTCAATTTGCTTTTTTTGTTAGCAAAAAATGAAAGATAGTTTTAAATAAAATACCTTATTTTAGAAACTTAGAGACTATTAGATGAATGTTTGAATCATCAATAAACCATCATGATTTCATTCTCTAGTATTTAATTTAATATTTACTCATAAATTATGTTTGTGATGCGTGATGCTATATCACAGGCAGGGATAAAGACATGAGGCTTTGGATTTCTCATTTGTGTCTGTTCTTTGTTTATTTAGCAGGGGTTGCTCTTCACATTCTAAATGTTGTGGATAACGAAGACAAGGAATGACTAAGTTAAAATCTAATTAAAATGAAAATACGGGGGTTCTATTACTTTTCACTTCATCGTTAGCTATTTTTAAGTCAGTTACTCTAGGCAATGACAAAGAGTTGATTTCAAATCTGTCAAATGCCACACAGTCTTGAGAAAAGATGCATCTAAATTTATACAAGAATACGTTTTTATTCCATAGCCTTGAACAAATTTGGAAAGTAAAAACAGTAGTATTTCTTATGTTATTTTAAGTATTCCTTCACTAAATAATTTAAGCAAAGATTTGATTGGTTTATACATAGTATCCAAACTACTTGGGTAAAAGTTTTAAAGCTGGGAATTACTGTTCCTTTACCATTGTAGTTGGGTCTCTGTCAAGGTTCATATGCAGTTTTATTGTCATGTGATCAATGTAGTCTCATACTCTTGAGATTCAGTTAAGGATCTATATGCAGAGAGGGGCAGGTATTTACCTGAAGGCTGTCATTACAAACCTGCTATTTAGTTGCAGAAGAGTTTTCCTTAAAATAGCAAATTAGAACAGTTAGAACTAAGTAATCTATTGGCTACAATGGAAGGTTGACATTGTGCCACAGGTACAAATGGGGCCTGTAGAGACAGAGTCTCATGTTTGTTTGTTTTTAATTTGTGTTTTGATTTATTTTTTCCTTATAGAGAAAACTATTACTATGAGAGTTCCAAAAGTTTTTAGGCAAATTGCAGAAAAATCAATAAAGTAAGCATAGGGACATGCTGGAGAAGAAGGTCTTTGTAATCTCCAGCTGCTCCTTGATACTCAGTCAAGATATATCAGCATCAAGATAATTAATATCATCAATAGCAAGGCATATTGAGGAATAGCTAGGAAATTTAATGAGACCTATTAATTTAATCATATATCAAGGGAAGATTTGAGAGAGAGGGTTAGAGAGAGAAAGAAATGAGGCAGATATATAGAATAAAGTAGAGAAGATAACTGTTATCAACCTCCATAGAGAATGGGATATCGAAGAGTATCCAAGAGAAGATTCCATATTTATTAATATTTCAGCTTATGCTTTATCCACATAATCTTAAATAATCCAAATTGAATTTGTATTTCCATATAATTAAATAAGAAGTATTGACAATATGGTTTTCTGGTTATAACACCATTCTGTAGTTTTCCAATGTGATATTATTAGGGGAGGCTTTATAAAAGGTGTGCAGGAAGTCATATTATTTTTATATTTTTTGTGAGTCTATAAATACCTCAAAATTTTTTTTTAAAGTTTAAGAAATTATCTGTGACTCAGATCTTGGTTTCCAATACAATTCTCCAATAAAAAAGTCTGAGCTCTTCAGATAAATGACTGATAAAAAAGTTTCACAAAGATAGGGCTATGCTAAAAGGACACAGAAGCCACCTGAAAGAACTCCTAGTGCCCAAAACTGGGGGGAAAAATGAGCAACATGATAAATAACGTAGTATTGGATTGGAACCCAAAGTATAAAATAAATATCCATGAATCTGGTATAAATAAATAATTGAGTAAATAAGTAAGCAGGGAAGAAAATGCCCCATACCAAAGAGTTCCAAATAATGCATATAGGCACTTTGCCTTCAGTGGGGTGGAGAATAATTCCTTACTCCTCAAGTGAGGGCTGCTCATATTGATTTCCTTCAGAAGAGCATATAAAATGGAAAGGTAGAAAAAACAGTAAGTCTCCAGTGGAGAATTCTGACAAATACTATCTTAGGTGATTTGTGTTAACATCAAGAGTTGTAAGTCATGTTATAATAGTATGTGCCCTTGGTATGACATGATCAAAAATGGCACTTTACCACTATGGTATTCCTCTCATAAAAGAAATACCAGATAAATGCAAATTGAAAGACACCAAAAAATAGCTGACCAGTAATCTTCAAAAGTGTCAGGATCATTAAAGCAAAGAAAGTCTGAGGAAATGATCACAGCCAGGAGGAACCTAAAAGGTCAGGATGGCTGGATAGGATCTAGCCCTGGATAGGAACCTGGAAGATAAGAAGAACACTGGGTAAAAACTAGGAACTATGAATAAAGTATAGACTTTAGTTCATAATCATGTAATATTTGTTCATTAATTGTGATAAATGTACCACGCCAGTATAAGATGTTAAATTTAAAAATAACTGGGTGCGGAATATATGGGAAGTCTGTGTACTGCCTTCAAAATTTTCTGTAAATTTACAACTATTTTTAAATTAAAAGATTACTAAAAGATGTACTGATAATAGTTTTCACCCTGATTGGTGAGTTAAATTTATAGTTCTATTAAAAAAAAAAAAAACTATCTCCATTTAGACTTAAATGTCTCTCTCTCTTAAAATTTGTTTGAGTACAACCTTGGCTATTATTGTGATCTGTCTGAGCCAATGTGATATTTTCATTTTTATAACTTTACCATATATTTTATTATCTGATTGTATACCTGTTTTCTCATTTCTAACACCAGGATTTATCAACTCACTGGATGGCTGTAAAAATACAGTCAAATTATATTCAAAGGCACTCACTGACATTTATGGCCACAGAATAAATTTTACATGAACATCTAAATTTAACTTTATAAAGATGGACTGCATATCATGATTAGAATGCATCTTCTCTGGAAAAGTTTGTATTAAGTTGATACTATGCCTTTAAACTTAATCATCATAAAATCAAGGAAATAAATCCCCAGTGATTGCTAATATTATATTTAATTTGATTTCATGTTCAGAAACATTACATATCTGTAGGAGATTGTGTTGTTTAAGGATAGCCTCAGCAATATCTCCCATACCACGTTCTTCTGCAATTGACCTTATCCTTCCCCTTTCACGAGGTGGAGCCATATTCCCCTCCTCTTGAATCTGGGCTGGACTTGGTGACCTGTCTGTATCAGATAGGATAAGTCAGATGTGAAATTGTGTGACTTCCTACTTTGGCTCAGAGAAGGCCCTCCAGCTTCCATCTTGGAACTCTTGTGCTCAGATGCAACCTCTCCTAACTCTTGGGACCCAGACACTGGGAAGCTCAGGTTACAGGGAAAAAAAACAACAACAAAACATGTGGATGTTTTTTGGTTGATAGTCCCAGATGAACCTAAACCCAGATAGTCCCAGTCCAGGGACTAAACATATGACAGACATATGAATGCATACACCTTCAGATGACTTTAGCCCCCCATCTTCCTGATAGCCCCAACATTGGAGATTTTCTAGCTGAGGTTCCAGATATTGTGGACCAAAGACAAGCTAAAATCCTTACCCACAGAATCTATGGTTATTGTTAAGCCACTAAATTTAAAGTGGTTTATTTTGCAGCAATTCATCACATTAAACCTTTTATATTTATTTCTTATAAACTGGAAGAAGGGAGCAAATGCTTTTAGCTCCTATAGTTTTCTTGGATGAAATAAAATTATAAGTTTTCTCCATAAATTCTTAAACATAAGAGGGTACATACCTGTCACCTAGACTTAATCTGTGAATCTCACTGTGCTTAGAATGGTCCTATATAGAATTTTTCTTAGGTATTTACCATTAGTGTGAGCATTAAATCATTTACTTGTCTGACTCTGAGCTCTGGCTGTCAGGTGCTGTAGGTATTGCTGACACTTCCCTCTGGTTGAGGTCACATAAAACCAGAGAGCCAATTTCTCATGACAGATATGGTCTGAGAAGAAGGTTCAACTGACCCAACTGACTCTGAGTAACTAAATCATTCCCCTCACCATCTCCATCATTTAGTATAACCCCATCATCTCATTTCAATTCTAGGATGCAAGTTAACTCAGTGGCTTCTGGTTAGTTTCTGATATTTGCCAGTTCCAACTCATTGATTATCTCTGAGAAAAAAAAATATCTGTTGAGGGGTGGAAGAAAGGAGAGGGAAAAGTAAACCCAAAATGCTATTGATAATTACTAGCATAATATTATATTTACATGCTTGTCTCTTAGAACCCGAAGTGAACCACAATATATCTCTGTAATCCTTCCTTCTTTTGTAACAGTTACCTTAAAATTCCTATAATTCTTTTAAATATTAGTATTTTATTGACAAAACACTCCTAGATGTTATAGCAGAATTAAATAAGTAAGAAGGTTCTTCCATCATCAGTAAATACCAAAAAGTAAATACTTTGTTGACGGACAGGAACTGGGTAAAGCTTATAAGTATACACCTATTGATTGAAATTGAAATATTCTTAGAGTGGGACTCTCAGAGTTCAAGTTTCTTCTCCCTCCACTTTCTCATTCCTGCCTCTTTCTCTTTGCCAGGTAATGATACATTCTATACTATATTTGCCATTTTTAAACCTGTTTTTTTTTGGGGGGGGGCACCTGGGTGGCTTAGTTGGTTAAGCGTCCAACTTTGGTTCAGGTCATGATCTCACGGTTCACCCTGTATTGGGCTCTGTGCTGACAATATGGAGCCTGCTTCACTTCTGTCTCCCTCTCTCTCTGCACCCCACCCCCCAGATTGCTGTCTGAATCTCAAAAATAAATAAACATTAAAAAATTGTTCAATCTTTTTTTTTTTTTTTTGAGAGAGAGAGAGAGAGAGAGCGCATGCATACACACACACACGAACAGGGGAGAGGCAGAGGGAGAGAGAGAGAATCTCTGCTCAACATGGAGCCAAACATGGGCTCGATCCCATGACCCTGAGATCATGTCCTGAGCTGAAATGAAGAGTTAGGATGCTCAACCAACTGAGCCACCCAGGCGCCCCTGTCTTTTTTTTAATGCTACTTATGAAAATGGTTCAGTTTTCTTCATATAATCATTCTGTGTGTGTGTGTGTGTGTGTGTGTGTGTGTGTGTGTGTGTGCTTGTGTGAAGTTTTTTTCCTAGGAATTTCATTATTGCATTGCTATAAAAATTCTATTTTTAGTTGCTGATATTTTATATTTTATACCACATAAAAATTATGACTTTTTGTGTATTTTGTCACACACATATTGCTTACTATTCATAACAGATTTAAATCCATTTTCCTTAGATTTCCTTAGATTTTCCATTTTCCAAGAATACTTGATAATAAGTATTCTACAAATAATGATGTTACTTTATATTATTTAAATCTTTAAATCATTTTTCTTATCTTATTGAATTGGCCAAAACTACGCTCATATTTGTGAAAAAGTGGTGGTTATTATATGCAGTCTCTTCCTTCACATCTGTGCAAATGCTTCTAGTTAATTTCACTGTTAAAAACAATACTGTTATTTGTTCAAAATACTCTTTATATTAGCTTTTAACAACTCTGCATTCTTATAGTACTCTCGTACCTCCCAGCATCTCTTTAAATACCTCCACCTTTCTTTTTAAAACAACATTCTCTGATTTTCTCTTGATCTTTGAGTTCTATGAGAACAGATTCTACATCATTCCAGATAATCATAATTGTATCACCAAGTTGGTGTATATTTAATGACTGATGGAATTAAAAAAATAATTAAAAAATATTTTATTTATTCATTTTGCTCTTGCAAAGGATTGATCTTAACTGGGTTACAGACCATATCTGTAGTGATTAGGGTAAAACATCCCAGATATGGGTAAATCTTTGCCAGCATTCCTAGTTTTCAAGGCTTTTGTGGTTAAAACTCTAGATAGTGTTTTCTTAGCCATTTCAAAAGGAAAATGTGAGAAGACAAGTGGGTGGGCACCACCACAAAGTAAAAGAAAACTTTAAAATCTTATAACTAACTATGAAAGTTGATGGATGTTAACTGGACTTATCATGGTGGTCATTTTGCAATATATACACATATCAAATTATTTTGTTGTACACCTGAAACTAATGTCATGTCCAGTATTACCTCAACTAAAAGAGCAAGAAAGAAAAGTTATCCATAGGAAAGTAACTATGAAAGAAAACAAAACCTGAAAAAAATATTTCTTTTTAATTCTCGTCATCTTACGAAAGACAAATTCATGTAATAATCTCTACTCCATGCTTAAAATCATTGATTCTTTCTTCCTCATGTATTTGAAATATATTCCAACTACTGACCAACTATTCTGTGCTTGTGACTAGGCTAAGTGCAATGTTATAATACGTAATTGAGTGAATTCTTGCCCTTCATGTATGTCATATAGAACAGACTTCTAGAATGAGTCTTTAAAATAAAACTATGAGATAACCTGCGTGTGCGTGCTGTTTTAGTCTCCAAAATATTAGAACTCTTAGACAATATTAGGGTTTGTGTTTCTTTTGTCTCGTTCCTGGTTTGAGCCCCTTTGTTTGGTGATACTTGAAACTTGAGTTAGAACACATTGTTCATTGATCCTGAAACTTCATATCTCATTGACACTGTATTGCCCACCAGATCTAAATTAAATTGTAGTGTTTTAAACTGTTACTGTATAGTGACAAGCCCTACATCTTTCTTCTTGACCTTTGTGCAATAATAAAATATCCTGTCTCCCTGGCACTTTTACTTTATAGTTTTCTCTTCTTTTAGCTCCTGAGGGCACTTTTCCAGACCACCTCGAGTTTCCAAATAGAATTGCATGATTTGGGCATAATAGCACCTGACAGCAGTAGAGAAACAGTCTTTCTTAAAGAATTTATGGATTTTTCAGAATGCTATCTGGGATGCCACCTCTGCCCACATCACTGATTCATGAGTTCATCTTTAGCGAGACAGCCACAGAATTACTTTTCTGCAGAGAACTGATAACTTCTTGGGGGAGAAGAGGGTCAGCCCGTCACAGGGTGAATATCATACAACATAAAGCCCAAGTGCTATAACGCTATAAAAAGTCATCAAGTATTTTACAAAATGAGGTTCTTGCTGCTTGGATTCCATCAAGCAGCAATTTTTACTCTGATTACCTAAAGTTGCTTCATCTGTCTCTCAGCATTTCCCTGCCTGTAGCTTAGGACTTTTCCTCTGAAAGGGATTTGATGTTCTGTCAATTTCCCCGTTGTTTATGGCACTGTTTTGTGCAGACAGTATCCTAAAACAAACAAAAAAACTGAACAACAAAAACAATGTCAATCTGTCTTTGCCTCTGCAGAATGTCCTAAGGTCTGTAAAACCTTCCAGCAATCGATGACATTAGAACAGATTCAGATCTCTGTGTTTGCATCTCATACTTTTGTAAACTCTATTTTTACTGAAGCACTTAAAAAAATAAGTTTCTCTTTTGTTTAGAACTTCTGTCACAGGTAGCAAAATTCTTCCTGGCATTTGTATTTCTAGTCTAGTTTTAATTCTTGACACAGGTCAGTTTGTGAGAGCTAAAATATACTACTGAGAGTAAGGAGCGACTTGTATAAAAATGGAGGAGTTTGTTGTTTGCTGTATAGAATGAGAATATTTTGGTCTGTCCAGAAAGCAATTATTATAAAAGTAGAATGGATGCATTTCATGGGGACCTTCTAGGACGTGGCTCATCAAAAGGCAGTTTGAATACTGTCAGGGAGCTTTTCAGGAATGCAGAATCTTGAGTCCCACCTTACACCTACTGAATTAGAACCTACATTTTTCCAAAATTCCCAGGTGGTTTGAATGCAGAATTGAAATATAAATTTTGAGAAATACTGTTCTAGATATCATATGGACTTTAGCCATTTTGTTTTCTATAAGCCTCCATTTAGTATTTCAATGCACGTATTTTCAATCTCATTGTTAAGATGAAAAATCTTGCTCAGAAATCTTAATTTCTCAAGATCCCACAGCAAATAAATTAAGAAAAAGCGTGGGAAGGATTTTTCAGAATTTGAACCCAGATATACCTGACCAAACGTGGGCAATAACCTGTTCTTCACTTTGTGTTTTTTTAATACATTAACCTTTGTTAAATCTGATATAAGGGCTGTCAGCATTTTTGTGTGTCTTTGGGAGATTAGTCTGGGACTTAAATAACGTAACTGGAAAAACTGAGAAACTTTCAACTTCCTGCAACGAGTTACAAGTTTGATAAGAACGTTGTATAATATACAACTAATGCCGCTAGCGCTAAAATGTGTTCAACAGAATTTAGAACTTGTGTTCTACAAACTTCATTTCAAGTGTGTAAATATGATTTCATGCTTTCATTTATGTACTGCTCGAGGAAATACTAACAAAGGTAGTTTTTCTAAAATACCATGGTAGAGCCTAAGTTAGAATAAACAAGGGTTTCGGTAATCAAATTAAATAAGTAAAAGGGAGAAAAGTATGAAAAGATTAATGCTGAGCTGAAGCATCTCCTTGTTTCTTGGTAAAGATTATAGAAATGCTTTAAAATTTGCAAGCTACTACTATGTGCTGAGCTGTGAAGCACTATAAATTCTTTTAAAATGAAATAAAATTGCATAAAATCCTTTAGAAATAGTCAAGAGAAATCTATGCTCATGACTAATGCAATAATTATGCTGATTGCTCAGACATGGCAGAAAACTAAAGGCATGCTCAGCAGGTGCCACTCGACATAAGAGTGAAATATTAATGTAGGGAATGCACATTAGCAAATGAACAATCAGGTGATCTAACCAAGATTTTAGTAAGAGATTCAGATAGGTACTGTAATTTGAATGTGAACATATTTTAATTTCCAGGACACTTTGGAGTGGTTATTAGGACAACAAAAGCACTCTCAAAAATAAGAGATACATGCTTCCTTTATTTGTTAGCTATTTCTCATAACAAAAGTTCCAAGGCTAGTTATTAAAAACAAAACACACACACAGAGAAATAATGAGCTGAGGGGGATTCAGTAGAGATTCAATGATTTTCAATTTCTTAAGAGACACAAAAAATATGAATCTTCAATTCTAGACATTTATCTTTCAGAGTCTTTTTGTTTGTAAAGTGTGGCCAAAAATGTTTATCTTTCTACATTAAAGTCATGGTTTCATCAGAGTATGTCATATATAAATAACGAGTTTTCATTCTTTTTCTTTTTGTGATAAATAGCATGATGTTTTGTTCTTTGATGGACAGTCTTTATCAGGGACTTATATTTCAAAGTCATTTATAAGAACCCATTGAAGCTGATTATCAAGGAATCTATTGAGCTTGTGTCTGGGATATCTGCAAGAAGCATCCTTTTTTAATGTGTGTTTATTATTGAGAGAAAGACAGTGTGAGTGGGGGAAGTTCAGAGAGAGAGGCCACACAGATTCTGAAGCAAGCTCCAGACTCTGAGCTGTCAGTACAGAGCCTGACGCAGGGCTTGGCTCATGAACTGTGAGATCATGATCTGAGTGAAGTCTGATGTGTCACCGACTGAGCCACCTAGGCACCCCTGCAAGAAACTTCCTTGTGTAACAGTGATGACATTGTATTATTTACATATTAATTGAATGTTAAAAAGAGGCTGTTTTGATATCTTGCTTTTGGGCTCCAAATTAAATATAGTTAAGTATCAATAGGCCTTATTTTAGTTTTTTTTTTTTCTTATCTTTATTTACTTTTATTTTTTTTTTTTAATTTTTTTTTTTTTCAACGTTTATTTATTTTTGGGACAGAGAGAGACAGAGCATGAGCGGGGGAGGGGCAGAGAGAGAGGGAGACACAGAATCGGAAACAGGCTCCAGGCTCTGAGCCATCAGCCCAGAGCCCGACGCGGGGCTCGAACTCACGGACCGCGAGATCGTGACCTGGCTGAAGTCGGACGCTTAACCGACTGCGCCACCCAGGCGCCCCTCTTTATTTACTTTTAAGAGAGAGAGACAGAGCACAAGAAGGAGAGGGACAGAGAGAGAAAGAGACACAGAATCCGAAGCAGGGTCCAGGCTTTGAACTGTCAGTGCACAGCCTGACGCGGGGCTCCAACCCACAAACTGTGAAATCGTGACCTGAGCTGACATCAGACACTTAACCAACTGAGCCACCCAGGTGGCTCTCAATAGGCCTTCTTTTAAAGTAGACATATTTGCTTACCTATGAAGGACTTGCTATTAGGGTGCCTCTTGGCTTTCCGGACCTCTGACCCTTCACCCAGACTTAAGCCTAAGATGGCAGTGGGACAGGAACAAGATTGATTATGAGGAAGGCCCATGTTGAGGATTTCTTGGGAGAGAGTTATTGAGTGATTGTCAAGTTCTCCCTTCTCTGGTCGGATGGGAATGGGTAGTGTCCATCTTAAGCCATGGAATGGACCTTCACAATATCTATTAAATGTTAAATGATGTTAAATCAGCGGGAAAGATCTCTACTAAACTACATCAAAGATTCAGTCTTGATGCATCATTTAAGGAGAAAAAGAATTGTAAACCAGTAACTGTTTAAAACAAAAGAAAAGCGGTCTGGTTAAAGTCCCTAGACTTGAATGACAATCACTTGACACTCATTGCCATTCCTAGGGGTCAATGAGTAACTAGTTCTCCAGAATAAGCCTTAATTCAAATAAAGTTCATCAGAAAATCACTGAAGCATTTATCACAAGTAATAATTTATCCCAAAGAGTGGTATAGAATTCAATTTCTTCCCACATAACATTTGCATTTGGAAAAAATTTTTTTCCATCCAGAGATTGTATCCTCGAATACCCGAAAAGAGGGTAATGAGAGAGTCCACTGCAGGATTGAAGGTGTAAGAGAGTATTTTACTCAGTATGTAAGTATGTATGGTGGCCGCAGGAGGTGGGGAAGGGTCTAACTACCCCAAAAATGCAGCCCCTGAGAAAAATGGCCAGCATATAGGCATCTTTCAAAATGGAAAGGTGCCAACACCACATTAGTCATATCTACCAGGGCCTTTTTGCATCTTCCATAATTTCAGCCCTCCGTGAGAAGGCAGAGCTGAGGACAAGCCTAGCGTGTGGGAAAGGAGTGGAGGGCTGATGTGATGTGAGGAAACTAATGGTGAAGAGAATCAAATTGTTCTTCTCATTTTGCACCCTTTTTAGTTCAGGCCTTAAAACCCAATAATTCAGTTATATGTATACAGAACACAGCATGAAGAACCATGACACTTACAAGAAGAGGACCCAAATTATATAATTTTTATGAAATGTGGGAAACATGATTAATCAATCATGCTTTAAAAAGTATTTCTTTTCAGGTCACCTGGTGGCTCAGTCAGTTAGTTCAGTGTCTGACTTTGCCTCAGGTCATGATCTCATGGTTTGTGAGTTTGAACCTTGCGTCAGGCTCTATGCTGACAGTGCGAAACCTGCTTTGGATTCTCTCTCTCTCTCTCTCTCTCCCTCCCTCCCTCCCTCTCCCTCTCTCTGCCCCACCCCCACTTTCTCTTGTTCTCTCTAAAGAAATAATAAATAAGCTTATAAAAAATGTATATCTTGGGGCCCCTGGGTGGCTCAGTCAGTTGAGCGTCCGACTTCGGCTCAGGTCATGATCTCATGGTTTGGTTTGTGAGTTCGAGCCCTGCATCTGGGCTCTGTGCTGACAGCTCAGAGCCTGGAGCCTACTTAGAATTCTGTGTCTCCCTCTCTCTGCCCCTCCCCCACTTGCTCTCTGTCTCTGCCTCTCAAAAATAAAGAAATGTAATAAAAAAATTAAAAAATGTATATCTTTTTTCTTTTTCTTTATTTTTTAACAGACATTTACATAGAATGTTTTATATGCCAGGCAATTTTCTAAGCATTTTACAAATGTTAACGCATTTAATGATTAGTAGATCTTTTTTGCATGGCAGAATCAAATTCTGAGGGACTTATTATATCTAATTCTCTGATTTTAAATTTGTTGAAAAGAAATTAGAATAAAATATTACAGTGATAAACACAGATACACACACACAGACAGACATAGACACACACACAAACTTGCCCTGTTACTGTCACTATTTGAATTTTGTATAACCACAGAAATACTTTTGTAAAACCACTGTACCTAATGCTTTAATGTGGGATAATTGCCAATTATACAAAAACCCAGGGAAATTTAACTTATAATAGAAATTCACTTCTCTAAGAATTAGGAATATGCAAATAGCACATTGTTGAGACAAAATTATACTTAAAATACTTATTGGACCCTTTTTAACACTTTTCTGAAATGCTAATTAAATCTATGCATTGCTGGTGGCTGATGAGAATTAAACATCTATAAATTTTATGCCTTGATGATCCGTAGGAAGATCTTGTATAAAAATAGTGGAGTTGAAAGCAATTTGTTAAGTTATGTAGATTGTGAAAACATCTAAGCCTTGAAGCCCAGCCCCAAATAATTTGGAGGAGCTTAAGAAATAAACCTTTCTCTGTGCACAAACTACTCTATATTTAAAGAATAGTGGATGATTCATGTGAGTAATACACAGTCCATTCTCATCACAAGATACACAAAATAAAACTTTTACTAAAATTGAAACATGAAAAATTTGTGAGTGGGCTCTTCAAATGACAATTACATGAACATTTTCTCTGTTTATAACAGCTTGAGGTATAATTGTTACCTTGTGAACTTGATGTAGGTAAAATGTACAGTTTGATAAATTTTGATATGTATGCACATTAAATCAAATTATTAAATATACATTCATATGTAACTTATAAAGCTTATAAACACAAATATATAACATATGTAAGATATATAACTAATATATATATAATATATACTATAAAATATATAAATATATAAATAAATACAACATAAATACATGTAACTTATCAAATATGTGTATGTGTATTTTTTTTTAAAGTTTTTTTTTTAACGTTTATTATTTTTGGGACAGAGAGAGACAGAGCATGAACGGGGGAGGGGCAGAGAGAGGGAGACACAGAATCGGAAACAGGCTCCAGGCTCCGAGCCATCAGCCCAGAGCCCGACGCGGGGCTCGAACTCACGGACCGCGAGATCGTGACCTGGCTGAAGTCGGACGCTTAACCGACTGCGCCACCCAGGCGCCCCATGTACGTGTATTTTTAAAACCATTACCAAATCAACATAATGAACATATGAAGCATCTGCAAAAATTTTCTCCTGCCCTTTTATAATCTCTCTTTCTCACATTTTCTACCAGGCTTTTTGTATCCAAGCAAAGTCTTTGTCTTACTATAGTTTAGATTGTATTTACTAGCAATTTATATAAATAGAATCATACACTGAATACTCTTATTCTTTGGTTCCTTGTACCCATAACCATTATTATTTTGAAATTCATCTGTGTTTTCATGTGTATTTGTAGCTTATGCTTTTTTACTTCAGAGTAATATTGTATTGAGTGGATACACTAGAATTTGTTTATTCATCTATGACAATCATTTGGGTTATATTGCCTATTACAGAGAAAGCTGATGGGAGTATTTGTGTACGAGTCTTTGTATGAATATATAGATATATTTTCATGTGCATATTACTAAGGGTAGAATCGTTGGATTATATGATCAATGTATTTTTAACTTTTTACTTTGAAATAACTTTAGATTTAAACAAGAGTTACAAAGATGGAACAAAGGATTTTAGTACATCCATACCCCAGTGCTTCCTAATGTCAACATCTTACCCAACTTATGCTTAACTGCTTTTTTTTTTTTTTTTTTTTTTTTTTTTTTTACTTTAAATTGACTTTATTGTTTAGAGCAGTTTATGTCACAGCAAAACTGAGCACAAAGTACAGAGAGGTCCCATATACTCCCTACCCTCAAACATGAACAGTCTTCCTAACTATCAATATCCCTTACTGGAGTGGTACTTTTGTTACAATTGATGGATCTACATGGACACATCATAATTACCCAAGGTTTATGGTTTATATTAGGGTTAACTTTTGGTGTTGTACATTCTGTGGGTTTGGACAGATGTATAATGACATATACTCACCATTTATATAGTATCATATACAAGAATTTCACTGTCCAAAAATCCTCTGTGTTTTGCCTGTTCATCCCTTCCTCCCCTCTAACTCCCAATCTTTTTATTGTCTTCATAATTTTGCCTTTTGTAGAATGTCATTTAGTTAGAATCTTAGAGTATACAGCCTTTTCATATTGGCTTCTTTCACTTAGCAATATGCCTTTGAGATTCTAGTATATATTTGCAAGGCTTATTAACTCATTTCTTTTTTGAGGTGAATAATATTCCATTGTCTTGATGCACCATAATTTATCCATTCACCTACTGAATATTCGTTACTTCCAAGCTTAAGAACAGGGGCAGAGAAAACAAGAAAAGGGCTAGATTTCAAAAACTAGAAAAAGAAGTAATAAAGGGGATGAAATTTCCTATAAAAAAGAGATGTTCAAGGTGCACTTTTAGGACTCATTTAATAGTGGTAGACAATAAGAGGTGGTGATAATAGCTAACATCTCTGAGCACTTTATATATGCCAGCCTCTGTTCATAGTGCTTTACACATCTCATATAATCTTCACAGCATTCTTATGAAGAGGATGATGTCAGGAAAATATATTGACTCTACTGTGGGCCAGGCATTGAACTAATTGTTTTATATATTATCCATAATTCTTATAACAGCACTCATGGCAGTTAGATTATTATTCTCATTTTTAAAATGAGAAAAGTGAGACACAGAGAAGTTTAGTCACTTGCTCATTGGCATATGTCGAGTAAGATTGGAGCCAGGATTGACCAGCTATCATGAACCCCAAGCTCTACACTACACGAGCAGTCTGAGTGCTTTTTCATTTTTGTAATGAGCTCATTTTAAAATGTACTTGAAAACATTTGCTGAGTGATCTACCATGTGGAATGTAACTTCTGAGGATATAATACGTGTCTTCTGGAGAAATCCAAAGCACATTTAATGTAACAGGTATGCAGGATCCCACCCTTAAAGAGACATCCTTAACTTTGTTTAATTCAATGTTTTTAATCTTTATTCTTTTAAGGATGCTACTTTGTTTACTATACCTATTAATATGATACAAATATAGGAGGTAAAATAGAGGAGGTACATATTTGAGGAAAAAGATAAGACTTAACACCTTTAGCTCAGGACAAGAGGCACTCCTCGCTGGGGCCCTATCTGCTCTTCAGAGTGCTTCCTTCAAAATATTTAAGTCCATTGTGGTGCTGGGACTCACTGGGGCTGCAGTATAGTCTGGGCAGAGATAAGACTCCTTTAGCCCCTAGTGTCTCTTCAATCCCTTCAGGGTGCTTTTTGACCCCTTATGTCCCTTGCCATAAGCCAGGTTGACCAAATGTGTTGAGGAAATACAGAGCTTGTGCTATGAGGGTTGTCTCAGGATCTCTTGGATGGGCTAGGTTCAAAAAGAGTGGCCTAGTGAGTCAGCACAGTAATGCTTCCGTGGGATCAAGTGAGGTTGGGCCTCCACAGTGGTGCCGATTTGCTGATGAGGGGTGATGCTCGCTTTCATCACACTTAGGGTGAGCTCAGGGTTCTGGCTATGATGGCACTGACTTGAGATGCATGCATGGGCCGGTGTATTAGGTCTCACCTACTTGTATTCTGATCAAAATGCCCTCTCTGGTTTACAAAATCAAAACACAGTGTAAGTGGTGGCAGGTGCCCGCCTGCTATGTGTCCCTTGCTGTTGGTACACACCAACCCCTTGATAGGGTTCATATGTGAGAAAGTCCTGTGAGGTTGTCACACCTATCTGCTCTGAGGAGTTTCCAGAGTGATCATTGCACCAAGCGTCTTTTGAGATCTGTGTATTTTCTCATGTTCCATCAATGTAGTGATGGTATTTTCTCTTAGACGAGTCTGAAGCCCAGCCCGAGATGATAAAGACAGAATTTGTGCATGTGCACTGCTCTTTCTGCTCATGTCTAAAAGAACCTATCATGTTGTAGAATTGCAATGATGATGGCCTAAAGAGTTCAAGAAGGGACACTGTTGGAAGGTGTGCTGTTTTAGATTTATATTGTAAAATTCCAAGCAGCAAATTTAACATGACTAGAAAATGAATTTTCATTCCCATTCTCTTGCATCCTCTGAGTGAGATACATATTTATGTTCAACCTCAAAAGCACAATTAGAAATTTTGAGAGAGTTATCAGGAGTTCACACTCATGGACAAATGATGCCATGCCATGAGTATCAGCTTTAAATAAATGTGTACTTAGACAACTGCAGAGGCAAAAGATCTATATTGTTCCAATACAATGAAGTGCTAAGGAGCGATGGTATTGTGAGAAATTACAGCATTTCTGCCTTTTTCCCATGGTGACAGATTTACAATGTGCTAGGAATAATGCATATGATAATAAAAGCACGAAGAGATAGTTCCTGGCCCTGAACAGAAAGAACTGATGCTTGGAAACTGTGAAGAATCTTCCATGCACTAAATAAAGCAATAAACAATTATGTTAGCATCTCTTCTTTACCCATTTTTCCAAATCTTCATTGATAAGTTACTAAGCCTCATATGGGCCAGTGTATTTTGGAATAACTTTTTAAATCAAATTGTCTTTAGAGCAGTTGGTCCCTGAAAAAATCCTTTGTCCAGGGTCCTGCGTACTGTAGAGGTGACCCTGATAAAATTTCCAATGATTTTAACTAATTGGGGAAAAATATTTCATGCCTATTAACTTCACATTGCTTATCTACAAGAAATATTGAGATGTATTACATTTACCGATCTCTTCTTTGTTAAGACATCATGTCTAAGTTCAAATTTCAGATTTGCATTTATACTTTCCTATGTATCTCCCACTGAACTATTATCTTTAGCATTCAGTAACTCTTAGGAACCTTATATGTTATAATTACGCAATATATCCTGCTTGTCTGCTCCCTGATATGCACATTTGATAGGTGGATGCACATTTATTATCATATTTTGCTTAAAGTCAGAAGTCAAATTTGAAGAAATTTACATGGAGAACTTATGCTAAACGGAGAGCTTATGCCCACTGGTTGGTTACTCATGTTTCATCAGGTCTGTGGCCAGACTCAGCCAGGAGCTTCCAGTCTGTGACTCCTGTAACCTAACACTTGTGCCACCTCCCTGGCCTGCTGGTCACTTCCTTTGAAACCAGTAGCATGTGCTCATATTCTTCATTACAGCATTCATGGAATTGCAGCGAACATACTGGTTTTGGGCTTGCCTCCCTTTATTTACCCAGTTTTCTAAGAAACGGAAGTCTTCAAGTTTACTTTTTAGGATGAATACCTAATATAGTCCTTGGCTCATAAAAGTGCTCAGATAAATATATTGTCCTCTTTGCTTAAAAGAAACATGGTTCCAACTTTGACATTTTGTCCCACAAAGTTTTTCATGTGAGCTAACCATATGAACAAGTAGGATCCTTAAGAAGCGTCAGCCTTGGTAGTACAAAGAAGGAAAGTTAAGGCAGATTGAGATTTCTAACATTCCTGGGGAAAAAAAATAGGATAAAAACTACCAGGGAAGAAACCATTTACTACCTGATATTTAGACACTAGGGAACATTGCCTTAAACTTGAGTCCGTGAGTATATAATCTGTTCCCTAGAACAGTAATTGTCCAACAAGCCCACAAGACTTGATGTCTCCCAGGATGCCCAGCCTACTATGAGAATATTGCTTTGATGCTGAGAATATCTGGTTTATTGGAAACGTTTCTACTTTACTCTGTTTTGTGCTTCTTAGATGATCCTGGACAGTGAAACATAAGAATACTAGTAAATATAATATCTAACATTTTTAGGCCTGCTTCATTGATTGATTGATTGATTGATTGATTGATTTTAGGGAGAGAGAGAGCATGCATGTGCAGGAAGGGACAGAGAGAGAGAGAGAGTTCAAGGGGAGGTACAGAGAGAGAAGAGGACAGAGGATACAAGGCAGACTCTGTGCTGACAGCAGAGAGTCCCATGTGGGGCTCGAACCCATGAACTGCGAGATCATGACCTGAGCTGAAGTCAGACGCTCAACAGTATGAGGCACCCAAGTGCCCCAGGCCTGCTTCTTAAGTGTCAGTAGTTGCAGGAAGATGTGATGTCACTCAGTCCCCATGACAATCTTATGAAATAGGTGCTAGGAGAACCCTGGTTTAATCAGTCAGGAGACTGAGGCACAAAGCTATGTTACACTGCTGATTGATCATGGGTTGGGTAACTCAAGTTCTGGTGCTCTGGATTCAGGATTTAGGATCCCAAGTCCTGGATTTTAGTCTCAGCTCTAGCCTGACATTTTTTTCTGTGAGTTTTAACAAGTTGTTTATACTTTCTGAACCTCCTATTTCTCCTGTTTCTATTTCTGATTGTTCTGTGAGAATCAAATGAGATTGTTTCTTTTGAGAGAGAGAGAGAGAGAGAGAGAGAGAGAGAGAGGGAGTGCTCAAGGGGAAGGGGCAGAGGGAGAGAGAGATAGAGAGGAGAGATAATCTTAAGCAGGCTCCGCGCCCAGTGAGGAGCCCGACTCGGGGCACGATCTCATGATCGTGAGATCATGACCTGAACAGAGATTGTGACCTGAAACAAGATCACGACCTGAGCCGAAATCAAGAGTCAGGTGCTTAACTGACTGAACCACCCAGGCACCCCGAAATGAGATTTAAGATGAAAAAGCTTTGTGAACTTTGTTATTATTTTTTTTTCATGTTTATTTACATTTTGAGAAAGAGAAAGAGAGCATGAGCAGGGGAGGAGCAGTGACAGAGGGGGACAGAGGATCTGAAGCAGGCTCTGTGCTGAAAGTAGGGAGGCCAATGCGGGGCTCGAACTCATGAACCGTGAGATCATGATCTGAGCTGAAATGGGACACTCAACCGACTAAACCACCCAGGTGTCCCAGCTACATAAACTTTAAGGCACTGTACAGACTCATAGTGTTAATACCACATCAGACTCTCTTGAACCACCCACAGCTTTCTGAAGGTCTGTAAGGCCCATTATGTATGTAGTCTCAATCATTGTCTATGAAAAACATTATAATACTTTCATGTTAGAAATTTCTTTTCAAGCATTGCATACAATGTAATTTTTCAGAATGAATATAAAACACCCTTCTCCTCTTCTCCCTGCCCCATGCTAATACTCTCTTTTTGGTTAGATTAATCTATCTTGCATAATAGAACTAGATTATACAAATATTCAGCTTAAACATACTGTAGAACTCAGTCGTTAACAGAATCCTAAAAAAGTAGAGAACAAAGTGATACTAGACACCATTTATAATTATTATTTAAATATTAATATAATATTTTTAGAGAAAAGAAGTCATAAATTGCCTCTTGCCCTTCTTCCATGCTGGCACACTTTTAAAATAAGTTCTGTGAATCAAGAAGCAAAATGTTTACAATTAGAACCCTGCTTCTCTAGGATATTGTTCTATGTAAAGCGAAATATTGCACACTTGTCAGTTTTACCAAATAATAATAACTCTGATTTACAGAGAATTGGTGCTGTGTTGAATGCTGTGTGTGAGACACTTCAGATTTATTTTCTCCTTGAATTGTCACCATAATGCTTCAAAGTGGGTGTTATCCTGATTTTAGTGATCAGGGAATGGAGCCTCAGAGAAGATAAGTGACGTTTCCAGCCTCACAGAGCTATTAATTATCCACTCTTCACACCTAGCTTTTTACTCTACAGTCAGTATTCACTTGCATCTTTGACTAAGGGATCACATTTATTAATAATAACTAATGTCTAATGTAGCTTTCCATAGGGTAGGCGAGTGGGGGTTGTAGGATCCATCAAAATTCCCTTCCTTTTTGATGCCACATGATATTGCCACTGTATGTATATGGCAATTTGGCTTATCCATTCACCATTGGTAGGCACTTGGGCTGCTTCTTCATTTTAGCGTGGGTGTACACATATCTTTTTGATACCTTGCTTTCATTTCTTTTGGGTATATACCTAGTGGAATTGCTGAATCATATGGTAATTCTGTTTTTAACTTTTTGAGGAACTGTACTTCTGATCAGAAGCAACAATTGGCTCTCAGAGCACAGACCTCTGAAATTTGGAGGACAGGCTCTCTTTGGGCCACCCTGGCTCTTTCAACTGCTCTAAGAACTGGTACACGCTGCCTTCCATGGGGCTGAGGGATAAGAGGTAGCTAGCTGCTACTCTGCTGAGAGCTGAAATTGACTAAAATTAACTGCAATTTACCATATAATTCTTCCCCTGGATGTTGCAGGCCTGCAGTAGACTCCAGAGTCACAAAATAGTTACACCAGATTGTGCTCCTGTACTTCTGTGGGCAAAGAGAAATTTCTGGCTTCTACTCCAGCATCTCCCCCACCCTAATTCCTTTTTAAGGTGAATTCCTTCTCCACTGGGTCATCAATCCGAGGTTTAATCTAATTTGTCAGCAGATGTGCCTCTGGATGACCTTGCCCAGCTGTCAACGTTTTCTCTCCATTTCATTTGTATGTACTCTTATAATGAGAAAAAAAAATTCTAATTCTGCAGCCTTCAAATCAATAAGAAGCCCTGTCTTAGCAACAGGTTTATTACATGTCATGTACATACAAGTCATAAAATAACCTATATCAGTGACCAACTGATTCTTTCTATCCAAATATTGGAAGAAAACAACTCAACTTGCTTGCCTATACAGGCCAGTTCATTGGTTATGAATAAACAAATTAATTTGACTATATTGGGTAAGTCTAAATATAAAACAGTTTCTTTTATAAGAGATTTTGCTCTTTTGGAACATAAGAATGTAAACTACTTCTGAATATCATCTATCCTCACACCTGAAGGATCTATAGTGCTTTTCCCAGAATGTTATTAAATAATTCATTTTCAAAAATACCCCAAATACTTGATGTTTATGAACAGATATTTTGAAATATTTTATTATACTGTTATATGAATCTACTTCCAATGCAATATTTTTGAGCAATTTTGAGAACATTCGCCTTCTGAAGTCTTCTATGTAGAAACCATTTTATTGATTTTAAATTGTTATGTGTCTGAAATGCTTTCCCTCAAGGATTTTGCCCATGAAATGCAATAATGATATGTCTGTGTTTTACCACTGTGTAAATTTTCATATCTCAGAACTCCAATTGGAACATTATTTCTCTTGGAATAAAACCCATCATATTGAATGCTACAGAAACTAATTGGTTTCTAAATGAATTATGGTGTTAAAGTGCCTCTTTATGTAAAATATCAAGATAAGCAAAAATTTAATTAACATTAGAGCAGTTTAATTATAAACTTATAAATATCGGTATGTATACATATGCACACACATATAAGCAAATGTGTATATATACCAAAATGATCTACCTGAGCATTCACAAATTCTTAGTATATTAATAAGAGTACCTATACACCTGCCATAATGTCGCTGAATACAGACCATCTTGAGGTTTTTCTCTTTGGCTCATTTCTGACAGAAGCTTTAAGTGTGATTCAGACCTGTAACTTTTACTGACCAGAGAGTATTATCACTATTTCTTAGGATATGATCTTTCTGAATTAGGCTCTTTGAGTCTAAGAATCAGAAATCTACATTGATAAATAAACCAGATGATCCTCCCATCTCAATAATTCTGACATTTAAACAAAAGTTAGCCGGTTTTTTAAGTAAGGTTTTTATGATGTTTATATTTAAGGAGCAAAAAGCTATGGCATTTCTTTTTCATCTCAATAAAGTAAATACTATGATATGATTGATGTTCATATTTCTGTCTTTATCAATTACATTATTGATAGAAAATAAAATTTTGTTCTGAAAATAAAAGCAAAGAGGAATATGTTGAGGTTTATAATCCTCCTCCACACAGCTGACTCAGAATAGAAATAGGCATCTCACAGGAATAGTTTGAGACGAGGAGTTTTGGAAATGCTGAAATAAACTATTTTCAACATGTATTTTAGTCTCTTTCCAGTGCATTCTAAATTTCATACAAATTCCCCTTCAACTAAATTCCCAAATGAGCCCACAATTTTAAGAGAAAAGAAGTTGGATTTGTTTGGGTGTGAAATAATGGGTATTTCACATCTACTCTAAGTCATTTTATTTACTACACTGAAACAAATGTTACCTTTGCACACCCCTCATCAGAAAGGCAAGATAAAAGCCAGAAAAAAGAGGACAGCACGGTTTTACAGACAGGAGTCATATCAAAGTTAAAAATCTATAACTTGTTAACCAAAATGTCTGAAGGTATATCTGGAAAGATTCTCACAGAGGTAAAATGAATTTTGGACAGTGTTTGAGTAGAGAGGGATTGCCGATATGTGGCAGAGACAACTGGCTTAAGGAGAGAAACACATTTTCATGGTTAATCTAGAAGGAGAAAAATGAATGGCAACAAACCTGTGAATTGAAAGTAGGTGAACAGCTGTTTACAGAACAGATGACTTTGTTATCATTTGAATTGGTCTCTTTAAAAAGTAACGGTTTTATTAGAGAAAAATAATATGTAGCAGAAATTCTACCCGCCCTTGAATGTGAGAGATCATACCTTTACTCATTCATTTGTTCTGTTACACACTTTATGAATATATACTGAGTATGTAAAATGTGCCACTCACTGCTCTCAGCATACCAGAGACAAAGTTGAATAAGAACCCGTCTTTATCCTCAAGGAGAATATAGATGCATAAACAGAAAAGTATGATGCATTGGTTAGATGTGGGGATACAAAAATGTGCAGATAATTAAGAAAGCAGTTAATTTATGAGGTGAGTGTCTATGTGTTGGAAGAAAATAATCCTGGAAGAAGTGAGACCTGAATTTCTCTGAGCTAAGAGAGAACAGAAGCACATTTCATAAGAAAACAGCAGTAATTACACACATAAGGGTATAACCACACGGATTGTGGAGAACTGCACAAAATTTGTGGTTTTAGAACCTGGAATGAGGTGGAGACCGTGAAATGTTAACCGAGAGAGAGAAACATACCCATAGGGGGCACTGTAGGACATGTTACAGGATATAGAATCTATCCTGTATGTGTGAAGTCCTAACAGGGATTTAAGTGGATTCAAGTTTATTTTAACTAGAACCCTTTAGGAAGACTGTATTTGAAGATGGCAGGACTAAAGACAGATTTGTCAGGAAACTACTGTTATTCCAAGAAAGACATAATAAAGGTCTGAATTATGGCAGCAAGCAGTAACAGTAGTAAATATTGAGGGAAGTCAGATTAGAAGTTATTTAAGAGATAAAATGCCAGATAAGAGGTGAGTGGGGGCCAGTGAAATTAATAAATGTGATTACAAGTTACAGACTTCCAGTTATAAAATAAATAAGTCATGAAGGTGAAAAGTACAGCCTAGGAGATATAGTCAATGATAATATATTAAGGTTGCATGGTGATGACACTTATCATTGTGAATATTGAGTAATGCATAGACTTGTCATATCAATATGTTGTACACTTAAAACTAATATAGCATTGTATGTTGATTATATTTAAATTAAATAAAACGTGTATGATAGAATTAACGTAATCCAAGCCAAAATCCCAGCAAACTGTTTTATGGATGTTGACACACCAATTCTGATGTTCAGAGTGGAGAGGCTAAAGACCCAGAATAGCCAGCAAAATACTGAAGAAGAACAAAGCTGAAAGACTGGCACTGCCTGACTTTAAGACTGAACATAACGTTAAAGCCATCGAATCAAGGTAGTGGTGGTGAAAGAATTTACACATAGTTCAGTGGAACAGAATATAGCCCCAAAGTAGACCTATCCAAATGCAGTCAACTAATCTTTCACAAAGGAACAAAAATAATTCAGTGGGAAAAGGATAGTTCATTCCCTACTTCTTCTATAATAAGAGAACTTTGAGCTTGGTGATATGGACATGCAATTAAAATTATATTTCCCATGGGGCGACTGGGTGGCTCAGTCGGTTGAGCATCTGACTTCGGCTCAGGTCATGATCTCACAGCTCGTGAGTTCAAGCCCCGCCTCAGGCTCTGTGCTGACAGCTCAGAGCCTGGAGCCTGCTTCGGATTCTATGTCTCCCTCTCTCTCTCTCTCTCTCTCTCTCTCTCTCTCTCTCTGCCCCACCCCCCACTTACACTCTGTCTCCCTCTCTCAAAAATAAATAAGTGTTAAAAAAAATTTTTTTTTTAATTACATTTCCCAGCTCTCCTAGGTGTAATTTTGGTTATGTGATTGGGTCCTGGTGAAAACAACAGTAAGGAAAGTGCTGCATTTAACTTCTTCATAGCACCTTAAAAATAAAAGACGTTTGCTTTCACCTTCTACTTTCTGTCTTACCACCAGCTGAAGTAGGGATGTGCCGCAGGATGACACAATAGTCATCTTCGGTGCATTGTTGAAAGCCCTATGTTTAGGAATATAAAACAGTGAGAACAAATGGTCTAGTAACCCTGCAGCATGGAACTAGCATGCTGTTTCTCCAGGGCTTAAACTTAGACTTTCAAAAGAGAGACAAGTACACTTCTGTTTCACTCAAGCAACTGTTAGAATCTGGTCCTTATTATAGCAGGTGGAATTTCCATCCTAACTTTATATCCTGCAAAGCTGACATGATCTTTATGTCTCCACAGCTCTGAACTGAGCTCATCCTGTTCTCCTCCTTGCTCACTCCACCTCACTCCACCTCAGCCACACTGGTCTCCTTGCTATTTCTAGGATACATCAAGCATACTTTCAACTCGAGCTTTTTAAGTTGCTGTTCCCTTCATCTAAAATGTTCTTTCCTTAGAAAATAGCTGGTCACTTTCTTTATTTTACTCATGTTATTGTTGGAATGTCACCATATCAGATGGTGTGCTCTATCAGTCTTAATCCCCCTGCACTGCTTTTTTCTTCGATTTAAATATAATTAGCAGGACACCTGAGTGGCTCAGCCAGTTGGGCGACCAACTGTTGATTTTGGCTCAGGTTCTGATCTTGGTTCATGAGATTGAATCCTGTGTCAGTTTCTGTGCGGAGAGCACAGATCCTGCTTGGGATTCTCTCTCTCTCTCCCTCTCTCTCTGCCCCTCCCCTGCTTGTGCTCTCTCCTCTCCCTCAAAATAAATAAACATTAAAAAAAATCACACCTGGCAAAGTATTTTTAACTATTTGTACATTGTCTGTATGTACTGACTAGGACCTTAGCACAATGGAGGCAGAAATTTTGTTCAGTTCTCCATTCTATAACCAGAATCTGGAGTACTGCCAAGTACATAATGAGAACTCCATAAATATTGGTTGAATAAATGATTGACTGAGGGAATGAAGTACTGCAAGAATATAGCCCTGTTGACGGAGGTTGTGTAGAGTGAGAGCCAAGGGCTGTGAGGGCTGAGGAAAGGAAGAGTAAGTGGGCTCACAAAGAGGCAGTCCTAGACAAATAGGTAACCAAGAGAGAGCACACCTTGACAAGCACAGAGATGAGAGCTTCCTGAAGAGTGACTTGTAAATACACCGGAGAGATTCAGAGGGATATTGGCTTCCAATATGGTGTCCTTCCAAGGACACCATTACTGAGCTTGATGAGGATGGTTATGACCCAGTAGTGAAAGCAGAGGGCACAATGCAGTGGTTTGAGGAGGGGTTGGATTGAAATTTTTGAAAAAAAGAAAGTATAAGCTACTCCTTTCAGGATTAAAAAAAGAAAGAGTAAGAGAGACAGAGAGAGAGAGAGGGAGAGAAAAGAAACAATTGATGGAACAATGGCCTAGAAGGAGGACAGGAGATGGTGTCAAAGTAACATTTACTAGTTTCATGGTGAAAAGAGCCACATATCATCCTCTGCAACCCCCAGGAAGTAAGTGTAGGGATGAGTGTAATGTAAATATATACTGGCAAGATGAGAAGAGCCTGAAGGATTTCAAGATTGAAAATGCAGACTAGAACGTTGTTTGGAGGGAAGGCTCAAGGAAATGAGGAAAATTTCCAAGAGTCACTGAGGTAAATGAATGAACTCTTGGGCCAAGAATAAATAAAAAGTTTTCAGTTGGCACGAAATACCTCTATGAAATTAGAACCGTAACGATTATTTATTCTCCAAAAGGACGATTCTGGTGCTTTCTGATTTGGATCAGCCCTACTGAAATGCTGGTGGCACCTTAGCAAACCCTGCCTTAAAACCCAGATTCCACTCCCTACCTCCTCTACTTATGTTTTGTTTTGGGGGTGGGGTGGAGTGGGGGCAGAGCTACTTAACTTTCTGATCTCTGATCTGCCATCTTCTAAAACAAAGATACCCAACAAAGTCCTACCTAACTCAGAAGGATATTATATAATTTAACTTTTCAATATTTTGAGTAGTGGAATTAAATGCATTATTAAAAGGGACTTGGAGGGGCACCTGGGTTGCTCAGTCGGTTAAGCATCAGACTTCGGCTCAGGTCATGATCTCAGGGTTTGTGAGTTCGAGCTTAGCATCAGGGTCTATGCTGACAGCTCAGAGCCTGGAGCCTGCTTCTGAGTCTGTATCTCCTTCTCTCTGCTTCAAAAATAAATAAACATCAAAAAAAAAATTAGAAGGAATTTGGATCTCCGAACTCTGGGTCATCATCCTGGAGATGAACAGATATTTTGAAATCCCCAGATGCTCTGAGTTTTAGTGGAGCTCAAGGGCTTGGGGAGGCAAAATGAGAAATGACTAAAATAGAAATGACCTCTTATTATTATTTGTACTGTGTCATAAAAAGATTGTTTTACACAGAAATGTGGTATAGAAGACAGAACACGGCTTTGTGGTTTGCCAGATCTGGGTTCAAATAAAACTGTGACAAATACAAGCTGCATCAAGTTGGGACAGTGTATTTAATTGTACTAAATGTTTTTCAGGGAATAAACTAGTTAAATCAGTGCTTTGCTCATGGTCCATCTCAGTAAACGCAGACAGCATAGCGTTGTATTGGATGCATCGTGTTTAGCTTAAAGATTGTGGTTTCCACGGAAGCTCTTTCACTTTCTAGCTCAATGAACCTAGACAAGTTTTTTAACCTCTCTGTAAACCTCATTTAGGCATTAACAGTGCAACCTAACTTGGTTGTGAGAATTTAATAGGAATGAGCACTTAGATCAGTGTTTGACACATAGAGGATGCTTACTAAGAGTTAGCTGCTATCGTTATTACCATAGGGTAATTATTATCATCATCATCATCAATGAAGGCAGGAAGAACAGCCATTTTTTTTTTCACACATGCAAAGCCCAAAGTGGTAACACTATGTATTAATATGGTATAAGGTTGCTGGGATAAACTTAAATTATAAATCCCCACCCCCACCACATAAAACTTAGTAATTGCAATTCCTTTCACTCTATAACCCCTAATTCAGGTCAGCCAGCATTTATGGGTCATTTACTGTGGGTAGGCCTCTCACACTACTTTGCAGAGAAAGAGGAGAGATGTGGTGTATTTCTTTCCAAGCTCTCAAGAGCTACAAAGGCTTGTTAGTAGGAAGCTTTATCCATGCTCTGATCCATTTCATCCACATTATTTCCTCTCATATTAACTTTAGTGTACCATCATTACCCTGGGTCTACTGTCCACTCATCTAGTAAACAGATATTAAGATGCTAATTAGGTAGCCATCTCACTGATGTCCAAGACCAGCTTCATTATCTCAATTAGGGTTTGATTTATCAATTAGCTGTACAACTGATAGTTCCAGAGTCACTTTGCATGGCAATGTGGTAAAATTTAATTACAGCAGAAGCTATTAAAAGCATTTGGAAAAATGCTATGGGGTTAAATAATAATAAAATGTCTTGAAATTTAACTATTGTGAAGCCTCTAGTATTACTTTTTAAGTGTTAAAGCAGCAGAATTGTTTATAGTTAGGAAGAATGGGCCAATTAATGCAAATCATCTCCCAACTCTTTTACAATCAATTCCTGGGGCATTGTTGAGTTGCTTCTGATGATAAATACATAAAGAGAAAGTACAGAACAAAGACATGTTCTCCACGTGGAGTTCTGAGTTATTGTTACACCTCAAACACCTGAAAAAGCCATTCTATGAAAAACTTAATTTATCTTTGAAAAAAATGATCCGATTAAAGAAAAGGGAAATCTGCCTTGCAGGTAAACAGATGGACCATGCCTTCCTCTGCAAGTGATGCTGTAGGGTAGGAACCACGCTTGCTTTTTACAGCAGAATGCTGTAAACATTGTTTCTCTTAAACTCAGAAGAGTAAATCAACTTGGTTCCTTATACCAGTGGGTTATCACTTACAGGTATAAATACGTACAGATTTAGACATAGATGCAGATAATTCTAGGGAGTGTCCCTCAATGCTGGGAAAGGATGGCCTAAGAGAGAAGGCTTGTTGTACTTCTGTAACATTTGTCCTCTTGCAGGAGCTCCGGATATCGGTGTTTCCATGCTGAACAAGGACCTAAGCTGTGGTGACTTCCACAAAGTGGAGGCTGATCTGAGTTGTTCTGTTATGCTTCCTATCAAATAATACAGTTGACATCATAATTTGTGACCCATTTGTCTTTAGGTAACAAACTTACAAGTTATAAAGTGGTTAATTAAATGAAGACAGGCTTTAGAAGACAAAATATTTCATCAGGCTGCCTAGTACCACAGTCACTTCCTCCTACAACCCTGTAAGTGAAACATTAAGAGTTTCCTCAACAGTTTCACACTGGATCTATCCAGTGTGGCAAGACTGGCCCACTTAATTTCTACAATTACCTGGAAGCCTCATAAGTAAATGACTCTAAAGGCAATCTTTTGAGGAAGTATGAGAAACTCAGGAATGGGTGATTGACTGAAATTATTATTTTATGTTTTCTGCTCATTGTACCTTTAAAACTATAGTTTCAGGACACTAAAAAATGCTGCACTATATTGTTCACATGAAGCAGCTATAGTTCTGATGTCTTTTCATCATAAACAGGCAAGTTGCCATTTGTGAGCATTTCACAGTCCCTTAATGTCTTTATATTTCTTATTCCCATACTTAATTGGTTATTAGGCTCTGTTAATTCTATTCCTAAAATGTTGCTTAATGTCAGCTTTGCCCCTTCATTCTTGCTTTTATCCCCCTAAACCAAATATCATCTTTTGATTGTACTATTGTATATCTCCTACCCATGTGTTTCCAACTATTAGGTTAATAAGATATAGACTCTGACTTCAGAAACGTAGACAAAATAATAAAATTGGTGAAAAACAATCTTATATGAAGGAAAACCTTAGCACAGTTTACAAAGAGAGACATTGGGAAAACAGCTACCTGGCCTTCAAGTGTTTTCTTACAACATAGTATCAGTATGATGTCTTCTTTCTTGATGTCTTGGTACACATAGATTTTAACTTATGAACTCTTGTAGTTATGCCACTCCTATATCACTGCTCCACATACAGGATGTTATAGATTGAATGTGCCCCCCCCATCATATCTTGAAACCCCAATGTGATAGAATTTAGAGCTAGAACTTTTGGAGGTCAGTAGCTTTGGATAAGGTCATGAGGGTGGAGTTCTCATCATAGTCTTAGTGTTCTTATAAGAAGAGGAAGAGACCAGAGTGCACTCTCTCCTTCACTCTCTTTCTCTCCCTGTCTCCCGTTAGGACACAGTGAGAAAATGGCCATCTGTAAACTTGAGTGTCTGCACCAGAGCCCCACCACGCTGACAGCCTGGTTTTGGACTTTCAGCTTCTGTATCTGTGAGAAATGAAGTGTCTGTTGTTTAAATGACCTAGTCTATGGTATTTTGTCAGCCTGAGTTAACTAAGACACATGACATTTATAAATATATTTATTGTATAATTTATCTTATGAATGAATATACATTATGCCGTGCCTTTCCATCTCCAGAGCTTTGAAAAGAGAGATTCTATAAAATACCCATCCTATTTATGGAACATATTGGAGATTTGATTATTATGGATAATTGATAGAAAGTATTTTTTCCTGTATTGGACTCTGTGTGGGTATTCAGGCTTAATAGTCAATTGCAGAGTATGACTGTGTGTTATTGGGTGGCAGTGGGAGCTAAGAGAAGTTATTGGAGACTCTTGTAAGTGAATGATAGCTACATTAATTGCAGTAGCATGGGCAAGAGCTTCACAGTTTGTAGAGGTGGGTCAAAAAAGCATCCTATGTGGAGAAAATGGAATTTGTGCAAGTCCGGACTTGATACAGAAACAGCCGATTTTTTTTAGTAGAACTTCAGGATTGGTGTGGCTTGGGGCTCTATCATGAGGAAAAAGTACACCAACGATGAGATCAAAGAATAGGTAGGTTAAGGACCTGGTGCAAGAGCAGATTATCATGATTTCAAAAATAATTTATGTCCTTTGTAATGTCTATCACTGAGGTTAGCCTATAAGATCTCTGAAGGAATAACAACATTTGCTCTGTACTTACCATCTCCTATATACAATGCTCATGCATATTTGATGAATGAATGAATATGTAACTGAATAATAATGAGTAGGATTGCAAATAGATTACACTAAAGTTCAAATCCTATAGCGGTTGTTAGAGTCAAAGCCCATACATGGAATCCAACACAAGTTATCAGTGAAGATGGTCTAAATTAATGTTACTTACTATGTGCTGCGTATTAGAGACACCTGAGGAGCTTTTAAAAATTTCCACACCCAGGTCCACCCTGCAATAAGTAAATCAGAAGTTCAGGGGTGAGACTCAGGCATCAGGATTTCACTGCATATCCAAGATTGAGGGCCAGACAGATGAGCAACAAAGAATCAAGGAGCACATTCAAATGAAGGTGTCAGAGAAAGCACAGAAACCAAAATGAAGGACAGTTGGATTAGATGCACGAAAAGTCATCTGAATTAATGCTCCTGCATTTAATCTGGATCTCGCAGAAGAGATTAGCTGAACTCACCACTCTGTTGTCCCCTCCATTAACCACCGAGGAAGGCATATTAGGCATTTTCTCATCGAGGTCTTCTTATTTTATATTAGAGAATGGTATATTTTAGTGTGAGAATCAAGCCTCCATGTTTAATGATGCAAAGATGGAGAGCAAGTCCAATATGTGCTCTTTTACAAGAAATTAAATTCCAATTTTATAAAATTTCTCAGAAGCATCCTCTATCACAGTAGAAAAATGAGCCCCATTCATCTTGATAATTAGTAGGGATGAACTGTTTGGAACTGGGCTGACAAGGGAAACATACCAAAAAAAAAAAAAAAAAAAAAAGGGTGGTTGTGAATTCATACTTCTCTGACTCTTATTATTAGTTTTTTTTCTTAAAGTAAGAAAATAATATTATGGGCAGTTTTGTATGACTGTTTTATTCAAGTAAAAGAAAAAAGAAAAATTGCTGAGGCTTGTACCCAATGCATAATACCATTAATGAGAATAGTTTATACTCTTCCAGTTTTATATTGGTTTTCTGAGGTTTAAGAGAAGTGACCCTGGAACATCAATCCACCTTATTCTCACCTTGACATTAGAATTCCAACAGAGATCAGCAGTAAGAGTTATTTCCCTGCAGATCTCTAATTGGTTGTCCAGGTTTGTCTTCTCTTTAACAAAACTGAAATAAATCAGCAGTTCATATTTGGACATTGCCTTTTGCCTCAAAATAGAGTCAAAGTATTCTGTCCATATTGCTCTCTAGTTTTCTTCATGTGCCATTTGAAATATCAGTGTTCAAGAGAACAACCTAAAATAATCAGCTATACAATTATATATCATGCATTATATATGTTTTGTTTCTTTCTCTCACTGCTTTGCAGAGAGGCTGCTCTCATGGTCCCTTCTGTGGGGATACTGGATCATGAGACTGGGCTTCTCTGGCCCAAAATTGTTGAATGAAAGTTATTGCCACACCATAATGAACCCAGCTAGGTTTTCTACTTAGAGAGAGAAAGCTTGTTCTAGTGCATCTCTGTTGGGCTCTTGAATTAAGAAATCATGTTAAATGTGGGCTGAGGCAGTCAATTTTGGCCCATTCATAAATGATGCAGTCAAAGCTGTTCTATAAAGGAGCAGGAGAAGGAAGTACATGGTGACAGTCCATGTGTCTCAGAGAATATGAGATGGAGAGACTCTCTCTGTGAATCATTTATTGATTCCAGTCTTTGATATGGTCATGATACACTTCCCTGCTGAGTTCTAGGAGATGCTCTTGAGTGTTCCCAATACATTTACTTTTGTCAAAAAGTCATTTATATTGGTTGACCGGGTCACAAGCCAAATTTTATTTCAGAATTTGGTGTCCTTGCCATGAAGATTTTAATTATGCTACTGGAAGGGAACTAAATCATCTGGATCATGTTTAGTTAAGTTGTCTTCAACAATTCTTTTAAAACCATTGATTTAGGAAACTCTGCCCTTTCTATAGACAAATGAAGACACATTTGAATACCTATAAAAGCCCCATAGTGGGATGTCGATTAATTAAGCCACTGGATTGAATGCCATGCAGCATTAGGAGATATGACTCTGAGAGCTACATTGTAACATTAAAAATGTTTGAAATAACATTTAATTAAATGCATAGTTCATTAAAATGGATAGAAAAAAATCCTTGAAAATAAATTCATTGAAGTGAACACACACACACACAAAAACATTGATTTATGTGTTTTACTTAATGGTAGTCAACTACTGTTTTGATAAAAACCCACACAATCTCCACTGAACAGAAGAGGAAACTGAGGTCAGAGAGGATAAATATTTTCTCATGGGTAGAGCCTGTAAGTAGTTCTCCCAGCAAAAATAATTTTGAGTAAAAGATAATGAGAAACACACTAGACAAAAATGGTGATTTGAATAAAAAAGTAAAATTTGGGAATCATGATTTCTCTATTTTAAAAAAGAATTTCACTGCCATTTTATTTTATCACTATCATAAAAAAGCATAGTAAAAATTAAAAATGTTTCCAACTATGCAGATTCTTTCCTAGATTTGAAAGTGAAAATAGAGTTCATAACTTAAGAAATCATGAAAGATTTAGAATAAAATGGTAAGACTTTGAAGGTTAAAAATATGCATAGTTTATCATTTATGCAAATGAAAGAGTGGTCGCAACCATTGTTTCTGTCTAGTGCCATTCCCACTGCATGAAGTTTATGGCTGTACAAGTTAGGGGGGGGCCACACCAGTCTCCCCCAAACTCCCTTCTCAGATGCTGGAGCACTCTCTGCTGGAAGGGCTAGCTCCCTTCTGGGTGGCTGCATCCTTTCTGCTGCTCCCTAAACTGTATAATCAGGAGTCAATTTAACTTAACCTTCTCTGATCAAAGATGGACCCCTGGGAGGATTATTGATGCCCTTTAAGGAAGTTTAAGTAAATGGCTAGTCAATTATCTGGTCTTCAGAAACGAAATGATTAGATTTAGCCTGGGAGAAAAGTAAGGTTAAATCCAAAGAGAGAGAATCCATCTTCCTCTCAGTTTCCTTCTGCTGTTAGCAAGTCTTCATAAGCTGATTAATCATAAATTATTAATGTCAGTGGGACTGAGATACATTCTGTCTCCGTTTATTGAAATGTATCTCCCAGGCATCCTGGCGGTGGGTTTGACTGCTAAGCCAATAGGGCTGGTATTTGCATAATCACGTTGGCACCTTGCTGCCAAGCTAACTTGCTATATTGTTGACAGAGTAGCTCGTGATGTATTTGCACTTGGCGTAATCTTGATGGCCCAATCAGTATCTTTGGCTGAGAAGAGTATAAGTAAATCATTTTTAAGTTGTAATTTTGCATCTGATTAATGCATATGTCTAATGATAAACACTTTGGGGAGAAAATAATCTGTCTCTAGGTGGTGGAACTGTGGACTGGACAGAGCTTTGCTTTAAAATAGAGAAGGTTGGGTTGTAGTGTTTTTGGAAACTGCTAGATATCTTGAATAAACTGGGTCACTCATTGGAGACAGTTCCTACAGTACATGAAATTTAAGATTGTATTTCCTGTAATATTACCCCCTTTCAGAGCCCAGATAATTTTATAAAATTCAGTGTGTTGTATGCAATGCTTAATCAGTAAGCAAAAATAAATAAATGAAAAGAAAGAAAGAAAAAAGCCAAGTTTCACTGGGTCACAGCAACCTAAAATTCCTCTAGAGTTAGATGGAATTTTCCTTGACCTGGTGGCATTTGAGGCACAGTCTGACATGAAGTAACTAGAACTTTCAAGGAGCTAATGGACTGCAAGTTAAAGTAGACTTAGTGGATCTACCAGTGTTCACTGATACTATTAATTTCAGAGATTATTTAAAGAAAACACAATTGAAATAAGCTGGGAGATCTATGTCTTATTTTATTTTTAGAATACCTAATTCGTATGGAATACCTAAAATGGTATATTTGGCCCTCATCGTTTTAAAAATACCCAAAAAGGCTAACTGCTCAAGATTTCATAGTTGGTTAATCCTGGGGCTAGGAAAGATCTGGGCAAAGATCAGACAACTCTGGTTCTTTTATAAATATCAGAAGTTGAAAGTCTAATATAGGCCTTGGAACCATATGTGTCCCAAATTGAATTATCAATATCACTCCTGGGAAATCTGATTCTTCACATTTCCCCATATTATTTAATATCACTAGACTCCACCAGGATAAGTTATGCTTATCTTCACCTCCAACCTCATACCCAACACATCAAAAGTTAGAACTTTTCTGACCACTCCATCTAAAATAGTATCTGTCATCAGTCTTTACCTACCTGCTTTATTTTGTGTGACACTTATTGGTATAAAAATCATATTATAGATCTCCTTACTCTTTTTGTTCTATCTTTTCCAACTGAAAGTTAGTTAGTACCGTTCAACCCCTGAGGGCAGAAAATTTGGTTTTGTTTTGTTTACTGTTCTACTTGCATTGCCTGGGATCACACCTGGTTAAGAGATTTTCAATAAATAGTTCTTGGGTCAATCAATCAGTCAATAATTAAGCAGTAAATAAGTGAATGCTGTACCTCACTATATTTCATACTGATCATCATCTTCAGAAACATAATTTTCCTTTACTCTAATAATATCTCAAACTAGTATTATTTATAGTATGTTTTACAGATTCTAAAGTGATTTTGAATATATTACTTAGCTGAAAACTCGTGATAGAGCCTTTTATTCTGGCTGACTCCTTGTCCCTTTGGCCTCAGCTTGAATGTCAACTTTTCCATGGCCGACCTAACTGAAGTGTTTGCTCCAACATTATTCCTTTTCTATGAGCCATGTTTATATTTTATCCTTCTTAATAATCATTACCACATATTGTTTATTAGAACTACATATCTGTTTCTTTGTTTGTTTCCCTTCTGATTCCTGATGCCATAAATTAGATTTTTCATATTCAATGCTTTTTACCCAGTGCCCATAGTAGGCGCTCAACACTTATTTATAACATATAATCATGAATATGCTCTGAAAGAGATAACAGGGTGAGGCATCAGTTCCCAATGGGTGATAACCCATTTGTAGGGGTTATGAGCAATGTGGTTATAGAAAGGGTCTTCAGAAGAGATTGAGTGTGAGGTGGCTTGAGTTCAATTCAGAAAAAGTGAAATAGGGCATCATGTTCAGGAAGAATGTGTTCTGATAAGCAAAGGCATGCCAGTTGGAGATCATGGCTGGGTGACCAAATCCTAAGGGGCAGGTCTGGAAATATTTAACTTACTCCATGCCAAAAGTGCTGTGTCTTTGGTAACCTCCTGCTATACCTTACCAAGGTTTCAATGTATGTGTATGAAATAATTGAGAATTAGCAACACAACCAAAGTGCTAGCTCTCTTGCTAAGTTGTACAAATCACTGAGCCAAGCCGCTTATCATGTTGGGACCTATTTCCTCAAATTTAAAATGACAATAAGGGGCGCCTGGGTGGCGCAGTCGGTTAAGCGTCCGACTTCAGCCAGGTCACGATCTCGCGGTCCGTGAGTTCGAGCCCCGCGTCACGCTCTGGGCTGATGGCTCAGAGCCTGGAGCCTGTTTCCGATTCTGTGTCTCCCTCTCTCTCTGCCACTCCCCCATTCATGCTCTGTCTCTCTCTGTCCCAAAAATAAGTAAACATTGAAAAAAAATTAAAAAAAAATGACAATAATAATACCCACTCTAACTCAAGAGACTTGTGTAAGAAATGAATTAACTTTTTAATTCTTGCAGGTAACAAATATTTACCTAGAGTAAGGCACTATCCTGGGCGGATGAAAAAAAGCAAAAGCCTCTAATCACATGGAGTTTACATTCTACTCAGGGCAGACCCAGATAGGCAAACAAATAAAGTAAATAAGTGTGGTGTTATTTTCGTCAGGGTTATTGGGAGAAACAAAATAAATACAGTGTGTGTGCGTGTGTGTGTGTGTGTGTGTGTGTGTGTGTGTGCGTGCCCGCACGCCCGCCCGCACATATGAGGGGGAGGTTATTTTAAGGAATTAGGCCATGTGATTGTGGAGGCTGATGAGTCCAAAATCTACAGGATAGGTTATCAGGCTGGATCCCAGGGAAGAGTTGCAGTTTGGGCCCAAGGTCAATCTGCTGACAGAATTCCCTCTCACTCTGGGAGGTGACAAAGATCCTTTGCTTGACCAAAGTTTAGTCATGCTCCCTTTGAACTGTCCCATAAATAAGGCCTATCTGTGTATTTATTTAAAGAGTTCAGTTTTAACAAGAATTCTGCTGTGTCAGTTTGGTGAGAATTCTTCATTTTTGATATCTGATCAAATTCTTCATACCTGCTGTTTCTCTAGGAGCTATCTGATCATGCTGGCCTGTCTTCAGCAAAACTCCTTTTAGGTTGGCTCAATCAGAATCCCCCAGGCTTGCTATCTCCTCTTAATAAATTTTCATTCATGAATGCCCCTTCCCCTAAACTTGCTCCTTGGCTATAAATCCCCACTTGTTCTGGTTGTATCTGGGATTGAGCCCAATCTATATTGGATTGGAATCTCTCTTCCTCTATAGCAGTAGTTTTTTATTTGAAGAAATATTAATATCATCTAAAAAAAAAGACATGGAGTACCTGGGTGGCTCAGTTGGTTAAGTGTCTGACTTCAGCTTAGGTCATGATCTCACAGTTCATGAGTTCGAGCCTGGCGTTGGGCTCTGGGCTGACAGTTCAGAGTCTGGAGCCTGCTTCGGATTCAGTGTCTCCCTCTCTCTCTGACCCTCCTTTGTCTCTCTCTCTCTCTCTCTCTCTCTCTGTCTCTCTCAAAAAGAAACATTTAAAAAATTAAAATAAAGATAAAATAAAACTTCACATAAATATCTAGAATAATGTTTAACTAAACCTCTGGGTATTCTGGACCAACCAAGCTGACACATAAAATGAATCATCATAGATGTTTATTTTGCTAGATGGAGATAAATGCTAAGGATATCCCTAAGTCAGGGAAGGGAAAGAGCAATTAATAGGGAATAGACTGAAGTCATTGGGTAGAATCACCAGATTTCACTAAAACAGTGATATTAAGTAATGGCTGAAAGGAGGTGAAAGAACAAACCATGGGACTATATGCTGGAAGAGCCAGTAGAAGGACCACCAGGTACAAAAACTGTACAGCAGGAGCCTGCCTACTGTATGGCAGGATAACAAGGAGATCAGAGCTTTTGGAACAAAGTGAATGGGGTAAACTGGATAGGGACTGGGAAAGTGGGAGAGAGGCCAAGACCCTTGGGCACATGTAGATCTTTGTGAGGACTTTACTCTTTATTCTAATGGGCTACAAAGCAGAGGACTGTCATGATCTAACATATTTTTAGGTAGGCTATCTCTAGCAAAAGTGCTGAAGTTAAACTGAAGGTTAACAAAGCTGGAGACCTACTAGGAGGCCACTGTAAGAATCCATTTAGGAAATAACAGTAGTTGTGAGAAGTGTGAAAATGGTAGCAATGGTAAAAGAAATCATTGTACTGTGGACATATTTTTGAAAATAGAATTTAAATTTGTAGTTTTCTACAAATTGATTGTGTAGTGAGAGAGAAAGAAAGTAATTAAACCAAATTTGAGCCTATTCAATTGGAAGAATAGAGTTGCCATTAACTGGCATAAAGAAGTCTGAAGGAGAATATGTTGTCTTGTTGGGAGGAGCCATAGAGTGTTTGTCAACATGTGAAGTTTGAGAGATCTATTAACATTTAATAATACATAAACAATATCTAATTAATTTATGGAATCTGCTTGGCAATCTATCAAGTGTAGTATCAGTTTAGAAGAATGGACTTATGGACTTATCCCCTTGAAACTCTACATTATACCATAGACCATTTGGAATAGATACCTAGTTTTATATATTATTTTGACATTTCTATTTCATTAAGTTTTTTTTGTTTGTTTGTTTAGTAGATACAATTTCATCTGTATTTACCCCTCATTCACATTTTCTTCTCAGATAGTAAATTGATTAACTTGCATAATTTAGTATAGGTATATATGGTTCATCTTTATGGGTTTTGGTCATTATGATCCAAGAAGTCAATCATGGCAGCCAATTAAGTCAATCATGGCAGCATTTTTTACAATAATTAAGTTTAAATTTATTGTAATTTAAAAGGAAAAATTGCTTTCTAAAATTCTCGGTGCCAGAGAAGAAACAGAAACAATTTTTAAGCTCAGTAATCTGTTTTGATGTTTTCAATATGGGAAAACTTACAGACATTCAACTTAGAAAAAGCACAGTCTAGCCAATGAAATTAATGTAGATCAGATAAAGTTCATTATCAAGTAACTTATTTATTTAAATTTTTCTTTGTTTGAGTATAGTTGACACACAGTGTTACATTAGTTTCAGATTTTCAACATAATGATTCAATTTCTTTAACATTATGCTATGCTCACTGCAATTGTAGCTACCATCTGTCACCATACGTTATTACAATGTCATTGACTATATTCTCTATGTTGTCTTTATTCCTGTGACTATTCATTCCATAACTGGAAACCTGTATCTCCTACTCCCCTTCACTCATTTTGCCCATCTCTCTACCCCCTTTCCTCTGGCTACATGCAAAAGAATGAAACAAGGCCACTCTCTAACACTATACACAATAATAAACTCAAAATGAATTCAAGACCGAAATGCGAGACCTGAAACCATAAAAATCCTATAAGAGAGCACAGGCAGTAATATCTCTGACATCTGCTGTAGCAACTTTTCCTTGATATGTCTCCTCAGACAAGAGAAACAAAAGCCAAAAAATAAACTATTGGGATTACATAAAAATAAAAAGCTTTTGTGCAGCAAAAGAAACCATCCACAAAATGATAACATCAACCTATTGAATGGAAAAAGATATTTGTAAATGATATATATGGTAAGGGGTTAATATCCAAAACATATAAAGATACTTGTACAACTCAACACCAAGAAAGCAAGCAATCTGATTTAAAAACGGGCAGAGGACCTGAATAGACTGAGCAGTTTATATCAAAATAAACTGATTGTAGGAGGTGAAAGAAGAGGACTGTATACCTGAGAACGTTGAAAAACACAGACTGGATATTTAAACTGATGACGATGATTAGTCGGACAAACAATTCACACAGGCTTTGAGGTACTTCGGAGCAATATAAGGAGTCGTTGTCTAACCAATACAAGTCAGTAGAATGCATTCTTGTCTTTGTAGGAGAAATAACATCAAAAAGAATTATTTTAGGATTCTAAGGAAACAGATGGGGACCAATATATGCATCTCATAATGAAAAGGCAGTAGAACTTCAACTGAGTAGTTTTTAAGTGATTCTCATTGATTAAAATTATCAGCCATTCTTTTCCTTTTTGAGTGACTTTTCCCTTGGCTTTTTGTCATTAACACAGAGGAATAAAGAATTAATATGCATTTAAATCATTGCTAAGGGAAATTTTTTGTCCGTGTATACAACCTTCATTGGCCATGGCAATGAGGCTTCTTGGCTACAAGTTTCAGGCTAAGTCATATATCATTCCTATTAGATATTTCAAAATTGAATAATTGACCACATTTTTAAAAAATATTTTTTAATGTTTATTTACTTTTGAGAGAAAGAGACAGACAGACAGACAGAACATGAGTGGGGGAGGGGCAGAGACAGAGCAGGCTTCAGGCTCCGTGCTGCCAGTACAGAGCCCAATGTGGGGCTCAAACTCACAGACTGTGAGATGACCTGAGCCGAAGTCGGATGCTTAACCGACTGAGCCACTCAGGCGTTCCAGCACATTTGTGTGTGTGTGTGTGTGTGTGTGTGTGTGTGTGTGTGTGTGTGTGTGTAGAGCTTATTTAAATTTTTCAGAAAGTGGAACTTTTAAATATTATTAATTAAGTGCATTCCCTTCCTAGTTTATATTTTCACAATAATGCAAAATAATTTTAATAATGTAATGTTATGTAATGCAAATGATATTAAAAGCAGTATATTCAACTGAAGATCTTCGAGTGAGGGCAATGATTCCCATATTTTAGCATGCATTACAATCACTTAAGGGACTTGTTAAAAGTCAGTATTACTGGCCTCATCCTCCAGAATTTCCTATTTAGTAAGGCTGAAGCAGAGCCTGGAAATTAGCATTTCTAACAAGATGATACCCATGCTGCTGGTCTGGGGATGGCAACTTGAGAACCACTGAACTAGAGGAAGAAAGGAATTTGGCAGAAGTCTATAGTTGTCCAGATATCTCATTAAACATATTTATCATATATGAGCTATCATTTTTATTGCTCTATATATACATGCATAAAGAGCTAGCTGCTCTTGAGTAGCCAGCGTTTGCATAAGTGGTAGCTTGTGTCAATGCCTGATTTAAAGCCACATGGATACATTTTAAAGAAGGAGTTAAGTATCTTAAAGTTGCAAATTAAATATTTCTAAATTGCAATTTTAATCTCTCGTAGATTGGTGTGGTGGCCCCATAGTTAGGAGGAATTCTAGTCATGGAAGGGAGAAGGGAATGCCTGCTTTTGTACAGCATGGACTGGTTGACAGTGGACTCACTGAATATCGAGGAGTCATCCCACCCAAAGGCATCTCATAGATCATTGAGAGGTCAAGATTAGCTGATCATGAGTGAATCATTTCTGGAGATGTGAAGGACATAAATCTCATGTCTCAGGAAGGCTCTGCTGCCCTGTTGGGAGCATTAGCTTTATAAGAAACGTTTTCTTCTGCTACTGCAGAAAAGCAGCTGGGGCAGAGCCCAACCGAAGCTCCCAACCATTTATTTAGTGTTTATTTTTCCTTAGCTATAAAGTTATCATTCACCCTACCCACAATGTGTAGTCATACACTTAAATTATCATAATAATTATCGCTAATATTTAACTGTTATGTGAAAAATGCAAACATATATTATAATTGATATCTCTTGACTCTTAATATCTCATGGGTTTCTCTTAGATATGAATGTAAACAAAATACCTTCTATATGCTGTCATTCCTGTATGTGAACTGAGTAAGTGATAAATAAGCTGTTTCACAGGAAAAATCAGGATCTGGACCCACACTGTAACATATCACAAAAGCATAATCTTTATAAGCCACATTTTCTAAATATGTATTTTATTACAATGAGGAAGCCACTTTCTAGGTATAAGGAAACATATTTGGTACAAATAGGTAGATAATTTTGTCATGGATCTGCGTGTTATGTTTATAACCTCAGACAGTTACAGCACTCAGATTTTATAAACAAATTATATACTTCAAGAGAGATATATTGTTGCAAAGAAATACAGTCATAGAACTTTACAATTAAAATACAAATAATAACAAAAAAACCAGATTCCACTTTTATAAATTATCTTATTTTAGAGCTTCCAGGTGATTAGTCTGTGGCTGGGTTTTCTGCTGTCAATCTTAATCGTACTTCAAATCACCGTGTTTCATGCCTTCTAATAAATGTGATGACAGCATTCATTTCATGAAGATATATGTATATAATTTAATTCCTAATGTAATGGATTAAGAAACCTGAAAAAGAAAATACAGACTTTCATTTTAGTCAACATAGCACACTAGATAAGATGTGAACAGCCCTCCTGATTTAACAGCTAAAAGTCTGGATTAAACAACAATTTTAAAAATTGCCTGTAGGGGCGCCTGGGTGGCTCAGTCGGTTGAGCATCTGACTTCGGCTCAGTTCATGATCCAACAGTTCGTGGGTTCGAGCCCTGCTTTGTACTCTGTGCTGACAGCTCAGAGCCTGGAGCCTTCTTTGGATTCTGTTTCTCCCTGTCTCTCTGCCCCTCTCCCACTCACTCTCTGTCTCTGTCTCTCAATCTCTTTCTCTCAAAAATAATAGAAAGATTAAAAAAAAGTAAAAATTGCTTATAAATGTTGAGCTGGTACACAAAAGAGGGAGAAATCTGCCCAGGAAATAAAGATAGTCAGGTAAAACCAGTCTTTGCCCCTAGGATTTCCACTGTTCAGGGTAAGTCAAGTTGTGTTTCACTGAGTGCATGGGGTTTAGGGACCAGGAGAAAAAGTCAGAACCCGATGAATGTGGGCATCCAATAAGAAACCTGTGCAAGAATCAGTAGGGCTACATGATTGCCTTTGTTGTAAGGACGAGATAGAAGTAAATTATCCAGGAAAAAAGGGACTGCAAGGAAACGTCTCTCTCTTTAAATGAGGCTGGGGTTGGCCGACTTTTTCTGTGGAGGGACAGAGAATGAATATTTTAGGTTTGGTGTCTCATAATTACTTAATTCTGCTATTGTAGTGCTAAGGCAGCCATAGGCAATATGGAAGTGATTGGGCTTGCTGTGTTCTAATAAAACTGTATTGATAGACCCTAAAATTTAAATGTTATATAATTTTACTTGCAATGAAATATTATCATTGCTTTGAATTTTTAACCATTTGAAAATATAAAAACCATTATAAGCTCACAGGTTGAACAAGAACAGATGTCCTGTGTTTGACCCGCCAGCCATAGTTTGCCAAAACCTAATTTCAGCAGTGTGATATTGGTATACTGATACAGGAATTAACAAATGAAATAGTGTAAAAAACCCATTAATGGACCCACGCATAATGAAAGCTATTTAAAATAAAGTGGCCTTTGCATATCTGTGAAGAAAGATGGGCTATTTAACAGGAGAACTGTTAATTTATACAGAAAAAAAATTACAAACACCTTAAATTAAATCTGTTCCTTACATTATGAGGAAGAAAATAAATTCTATATAGGTGAAAAGATTATCAGGGAAAATGAGACATTTCAGAATTAATGTAAGAATATATTATTTTATAGCTTTATGTTAGGGAACAGTCTTTTTTGGGGAGGGAAGTCTTAAACAGGACATGAAATGTGCAACTGTAAAGCTGAACATCAATACATTTGGTGATGATGACCTTACTATGAATAACTTCTGTACATAAAACATCGAAAGGAGAGTTAAATATGTCATTTATGGATAAAGATATCATGTGTTTTCAGCAAAAAGTTAATGTCCTAAAGATGCAATCTTCAATTTAATAGAAAAGAAAAAACAACCAACAGAAAAATGGGAAAAATAATAGGAATTTCATAGGAACATGGAAAAGATGTTAAACCGCATTCATAATGAGGCAAATGCAAATTAAAGTCCATGAGATACCATTTGGCAACTGCCGTGTTCACAACATATAAAGGTCTGTTGGCACAATAAATTGGTATCTTTAGTCACTACCTGGGTAAATGAAATGTGTGCACAAGCTGTAAGCCCATCAGTTCTACTCTCAGTTGTTCCAAAATTGTGAACAAGCCTATTCATGGAGCTTTATAAATAAACACTCAGACACGCACTCTCACACAAGCAAACATATACTCAAACCTCAAAAACAATTGTTGAAAATCTGGAACTCCCTCAAACATACACTAATTATAAATTATGATTCATTCATACACTGAGATAGAAATCAGTGGCCGGTGGGGCACCTGGGTGGCTCAGTGAGTTGAGCATCCTACTTCAGCTCACGTCATGAATTCACAGTTTGTGAGTTTGAGCCCTGCGTCCGGCTCTGTGCTGACAGCTCGGAGCCTGGAGCCTGCTTTGGCTTCTGTGTCTGCTTCTCTCTCTGTCCCTCCCCTGCTCATGCACTGTTTCTTTCTCTCAAAAATAAATAAAGATTAAAAAATTAAAAACAAAAAATCAGTGGCGAGTGATAAATGGGCAAACACTTCATCAATCAATATGGATGTGGCTCTAAAACATATTTTTGAGAAAATTAAGCATGTTACAATAAAATATATAGATTCCAGGTTTATAAAGTTTAAAGGCAGGCAAAAATCACAATGCATATTATTCAGGATGTATATAGTAAAAGTGTAAAGAGAAACAAAGAAGTGGTTTTCATGAAATGAAGTAGTTACTTTGTGTGACTAAGAGAAAGAGATGTAATCCATGGGCAATATTTAGGCCTTTCGTAGCTGAGTGATAAATATATGGGATTTTCTTACAGTATTTATTTCATTTTTAGTACTGTTTTGTATGTACACCAAGTCCATAGTAAAAATGACATAGTTTTATATTTAGTCAGTGATATTAAAATTATTTATTCTTCTATTATAGAACCTAAAACTTGAGTTCAGAACGCAAAGACCAAGAATTACAAACGCTGTTCTGCCCATTAATGATGAGCAGATCTTCAGATAAAAGTTGTCTATGTAGGAGCGCCTGGGTGACTCAGCTGGTTGAGTGTCTGACTTCGGCCCGGGTCATAATCTCACAGCTCGTGAGTTCGAGCCCCGCGTTGGGCTCTGTGCTGACAGCTCGGAGCCTGGAGCCTGTTTGGATTCAGTGTCTCCCTCTCTCTTTGCCCCTCCCCTGCTCATGCTGTTTCTCTCTCTTTCTCTCTCTCTCTCTCTCTCTCAAAAATAATTAAACATTAAAAAAATTTTAAAAAAATTTAAAAAAAAAGTTGTCTATGTAGAAACTTGATTATTACTTGTTAGGCATTTTTATGTGTTCCTGCTTTGTTTTTTATTTTAAATTTCAAATTCTTAGTTTCCTCATGCACATAATATTAAAGGCAAATCTCTAAACTTGTGTTTCTTATAAAAGTCCAATATCTTGTGTTTATCCACTTCTCCACTTTATTTTTAGAGATGTATTTTCAGAGCCCCTAGACATTTGTTCAAACAGTTCAATGTCCTCCAGATTCAATAAATATACTACTATTGGTTCCAAGTGTATTTTAAACAATTTGGATCTTATACATTACAAAACTTGGCTGGATGAAAGGTAACAGGGTTCATATCCAAAAAGCAATGAGTTAGATCAGGACAACTATAAAATAGACTGACCATCTAGACATGAAACATTTTGAAAGGACATTTGCTATCAGTCAGCAGCACCTGCACACCAGCAAACACAGACCCTCAGAACCACACACACACAACAACACACAAAAAATTAAATGAGCTAATGATTGAAAATGCTTTAAATGATGCTTACTACTTAGTATATACTCTGAATTCTTGCTAAATAAATAAATCTGCATTTGAAAAGCATATTCGGTATCCAAGATCCAAATCCCAAAGGTCATATAGGAGGGTATACCAGAAGTTTGCACTTCAGGGAGAACTATACTTCAAACAACTTCATGACCAACTTTCTACATTGGTCTTTCCTCAAGTCCAGAGAAAAGAGGAATACTGATATTTTACTTTTCAACCAACAGAAGCAGCAGTAGTTTAGTAAAATGATTTACACATGCGTAAAGAGAACCCTTGTGATGAAGGTGTTAGAATATTGTTCAAGATACTAAAATGCAGTGGCATATTTCAGAGCTCATCTTATTACCTTGACAGCTTTTGAGAATATAAAAAATTGGGCAAATTGTTCATATGCAAAAGTGCAGGCCACGTTTTACAAAGATGAATGAAAAAACTGGAGGGTATTATGCTAAGTGAAATTAGTCAGACAAAGACAAAATTATGTGATGAATTTGATCAATGTACTCTTAAAATTAAGAAAGGTCATGCCAAACCTTGCCTTTTTATGTTCCTGCTGCCTACATCTACTCCCCCCATAATTTTCACTGCCAGCAGAAACAAAAATAAAAGACGAGTGAATTTATGCCTAAGTTATTGAGATAAGTTATTTCAGTGTTCCCTGCACAATCAGGTAGTTTGGGAGAAAATAAAAATGGTTTAATGCACATTGGAAAGAATTCAACACTTGACTCCCTTCCCTTGTCTTTCCAAATATGACTGCACCATTGAATTCAGGCTGTCTCCTGGGAGAAGCAGTTCAAAAACATAATTTAAATGTGTTAGATTGTTTCCTTCTGAAATAATTTTATTACTTGATAAATACTTGTGTGTTACTATACCCCAACTACACCAAAAAATAAGATAACTTGACATAATTTTGTTATTCTGCCTGGAAAGTAAATCATTTCAAATAAAGAAGTTGAAAAATATATACTGATGAAATCTCCTGGAAATCTATAAAAAAGAGTCTTTTTTGTTATTGTTAGAGAAAGAAGAAAGCACTAATAATTATCATAGGGAAGACATATTGATGGATTCTAAAATTAGTAGGCATTAAGGAGAAAGAAGATATGTGTGGAGCTCCAAAGCATCTCCCCCCACCCCCAATTACTAATTATTCTGGTGGTTTTTAGATAAAGCCACACATTCTTTACCCCTTCTTCCTCCAGGAAATACAGTTTAATACACTTCTTAAGTGGGGCTGGATTATGTGAGTGGCTTCTAATGAACACGTGGTAGAAGAGGAAAAACGATAACTCTACAGGCAGAAAACTGTCAGATACCACCTTAATCAAGGTGAATACCATCAGTAATAAGTCATTCTGAGGCCATATGCCTTCTGATGCAAAAAGTGAGGCTTCTCATCTCTGGAGTAAACTTCCCCAAATCTATAACCTCCAGCTATTATGAGAAAACAGAAGACAAAAATTGAGAGACTTTATAGAAAATACCCAACCACTGTTTTACAAATTGTTAAGATCGGGAAAAGCAAATTCCTTGACCGAGAACTGTCACAGATTGGAGAAGACCAAGGAGGAATAATGCCGTGTACTATCCTGGATTGGATACTGGAACAGATGAATAGCAGATTTGGGGGGGGGGGGGATGGGGGGGGAAGGACTGGGGAAACTGGAATAAATTCTCTCGTTTAATTAATAGTAATGTAACAATGTTGGGGTGCCTAGATGGCTCAATCAGTTCAGCATCAGACATTGGCTCAGGTCATGTTCTCAGGGTTTGTGAGTTCTAGCCCCTCATCAGGCCCTCTGCTGTCAGCACAGAGCCCACTTCGGATCCTCGGTCTCCCTCTTTCTCTGTATCTACCATACTCTCATGCTGTCTCTCAAAAATAAATAGACATTAAAAAAATGTATTAGTATAACAATGTTAATTTCTTGGTTTTGATAAACAACCACGGTTACATAAGAAGTTAACATTAGAGAGTGTTGGGTGAGGGGAATATGAGAACTCTTTACAAAGTTTCTATAAATCTTGGGCGCCTGGGTGGCTCAGTCGGTTAGGCAGCCGACCTCGGCTCAGGTCATGATCTCATAGTCCGTGAGTTCGAGCCCCGCGTCAGGCTCTGTGCTGACAGCTGAGAGCCTGGAGCCTGCTTCGGATTCTGTGTCTCCCTCTCTCTGACCCTCCCTCGTTCATGCTCTGTCTCTCTCTGTCTCAAAAATAAATAAACATTAAAAAAATTAAAAAAAAAAAAAACAAAGTTTCTATAAATCTAAAATTCTTTCACAAAAAGATTGCTTAAAAACTTTAAAGAACACTCATTGATGTACACCAAAACTAATATATGTCAATTATACTTCAATAAACAAAACAAAACACAACAAACAAAACAAAACACTCATTGTGGCAGTTGGCTTGGTTGCTATAACAAAATGCTATTGACTGAGTAGCTTAAACAACGGAAGTTTATTTCTCAGAATTCTAGAGGTTGGGAAGTGCGAGGTCAGAGTGCCAGCTCATTGAGTTCTTCGTGAAGATTCTCTTCCCGGCTTGCAGATGACCAGTCTTTGTATCCTCACATCATGGTGGAGAGAGGACAATCTCTCCTTCTTTTTTTTTTTATAAAGCCATTCATTCAAGCAGGAGCCTCACTAATTCAATCATGAGGCCCTACCCTGAAGACCTCTTCTAACTCTAAATACCTCCTCAAAGCCCTGTCTCCAAATACCATCACACTGGGGGGTAGGGCTTCAAGATATAAACTTAGGGGAGGGGAAAACAATTCAGTCCACAGCATTTCTGTCTCCCAAATTTCTTAGAGTGGAAGTGTTCTTTTTTATTTTTTTTTTCAACGTTTATTTTATTTGTGGGACAGAGAGAGACAGAGCATGAACGGGGGAGGGGCAGAGAGAGAGGGAGACACAGAATCGGAAACAGGCTCCAGGCTCCGAGCCATCAGCCCAGAGCCCGACGCGGGGCTCGAACCCACGGACCGCGAGATCGTGACCTGGCTGAAGTCGGACGCTTAACCGACTGCACCACCCAGGCGCCCCAAAGTGTTGTTTTTTAATTGAAAATGAGGACTTGTCTCTAAGAAACCTTATGAACTGACTGCCTGTTCTCTCTTTTGTTTTGTTTTGTTTTCTGTTTTGTTTACTCAGGATCCATTACCTCCTCAGGCCCTCTTTCCAAACCCAGATATCCCTCTAAAGAGTCTGCCCTCTATAGCACTACTCCTTACGCATGTTGTGCAAGTTGAGTGGCTAAGAGGAACAAGAGCCCACCTAGGTTTAGTAAGTTGAGAATGAGGTTCACATCACTCCACCAGAACCAGTGAAACGAAATGAGACTTCTGAGATTTGTGATGGATAAGTGCTCTTTCCTTCTGGAGTCGAATTTGTTAGGATGTGTGGAACTGCTGTAACCGACATGTAGCAAGAGGAACAGAGAGACAAAGAGATCCTAGTGACATCATGTGTGTGTCTGATCAAGCTGTACTTTATGTTCAGTCTACTTCTAGACTTTTCAGTCAAATAAACCAAATGAGTCTCTTTCTTTCTTTCTTTCTTTCTTTCTTTCTTTCTTTCTTTATTTTTTTTAGTTTATTTATTTCAAGAGAGAGTGCGAGCAGGGGAGGGGCAGAGAGAGATGGAGAAAGAGAGAATCCCAAGCAAGCTCCATGTTATTAGAGCAGAGCCCGATGCTGGGCTGAAACTCATGAACCGTGAGATCGTGACCTGAGCCAACGCTCCGACCTGAGTCAGAGGCTTAACTGACTGAGCCACCCAGGTGCCCCAGTCACTTTCCTGTTTAAGCCATATTGGATCTGTTTTGCTGACATGTGCAACCAGTGAATACAAATACTGAATGTAATTGACATGAATACAAATTCACAAGATATTTATTTGCGCAAAAGGAAGCAGTAGAATGTATTCATAGCATTTACAACTAATCAGACAGACCTAAACTTTTACATAATATTGTCATCATTTTTATTTTTTATTTTTTATTAAAACTATTAATAGGAATTTGATTATAACAAACTATATGTGCCCTGAGAAGTAATGCTCTTCTGTTACTACACATTCCTCATCTGTCAAATGGGCATTAACAGAGAATTAATCCCCAAGTGTTCTTGTGAATAGTATTTGAGATTATATAAATACATATACATGCTGGAGTTAAAAAAAACATATATATATGGTTAAATACATGTCATAAAAACAATAAGTAAACAATAAATAGTGTCTTATTCTTCTTTTGATGGAAAAACTAAAGTATTTTATTTTCTTTCTGCTATTGACACATTTTCTTGCAGTTTTTTCCTTCCAGAATGCCTATTTCTTGAGGGTTAGTCAACTTTCATAGAGGCACACATAAAAGATAATATTGTACAAAACAATTACTTATATTACAAGTTTCTCCTGTCTCAAAGTAGCCATATATATATATAGATAAGTTAGAGTGGTAATATCCAATTTGGTAGCTGCTAGCCTATATGAATAGTTGTGTTAGGTTAAAATTAAACAGTATTAAAATTTCCATCCTCAGTCACACTAGCCACATTTTAAATACTAAGTAGCCACACAATTCTAGTAGCTGCCACATTGGTCAGCATGTTTGTAACATTCTAACAACATAGAGAGTTCTGTTGGAAAGTACTATGCTGGAGTTAAAAAAAAGAAAAACAAAAGTGAAGAGCAAATAGACATACTCCAAAGGTCCAAAGGTCAAAATTTAGTTGAGTTTTAAGAAATGATTGCATAATGACTGCCAATATAATAAATCTTCTGTAAGAAATTCCCTGAGGCTAATTTCTGGAGAATTCCCCGTAATGTCCAGAGCTGAGATTTATTGCTCTGCAGAGAAACATCTAATCATCAGATTTCATGCGCAGTGATTCCATATTCTGATAAAATCTAAGACCTTAATGTCATACTCATTGTCCACTAAAGGTCAATATTTCTACTGTAGCCATCTGCAAAGTAATATGCATCAGATACTAATTAAATTTTTATAGGTGTCCAATATCTATAACTATATTCTTTGGTGTTTCCCTGTCCCAGTTCACTGTCTGTAGCACTGGAAAAGTTATCTTTCTAAAAGCAGTTTTGATGACATCATTTCCCTGCTTAAAAAGCTTCAATAATTCTTACTTCCTAGGCAGTCTATATACCTTAGCAGATTTACAAAGCCCTTCTCAATATTTGCTTAGCCTATTTGTTTAGTTTCATTAGCCATTTCTTTCCTGTCTTCCCTCTGGCAACATAAGCATTCTTCATTGTGCATTTACTTCCTTTTAGCTCTCTAATCTTTTCCTAGAATGATTTTCCATCTCTTCTCTGCTCAGGATCTCCTCTTTTGTTTCCAGACACAGCTGAGACACCCCATTTGCCATTATATCCCTAGCACCTATTAAGCACTCACTGTAATGGTCCCTAGGATTTATTACACACTTCCATAAGAGGACTGTTCCCTTCTAGTCGAAGTATTTCTGTGTGCTGCTGTCTTTCCCACTAGACTCTGAACCCTTAAAGGACAGATATCATGTGTTATCCCAGGAGGTACCTCCCCTGCTATATATCCAGCACATATAGGTATTCAGTAAATATTTATTGGCTAAATATCCTTTAATACTTGCACTATAAATTTGTCTAAATTTTACTCAGTTTAGAATATTTAGTTTAACCTGATTATTTTACAGATGGGGAAACTGACACTGAAAGACTATAGTTTTCCTCAAGGTCACATTACTAGTGGAGCTGAAGTAGCTAAGGGAAATTAGATAAGTTTCATGATGATTAAACATTTAATGTAGATAATGCCTCACTAGCTCCAGCTAAAGAAATGAAATAGAAGGGAATGTTGTCTTCTAACTTATAAAGGGAAGAAAAAAGAAAATGATGTTGGATTTTGATGCACAAATCCAGGATTTTGCAGTCTGAGGACAGACTGCTGTAATATCTGTTACTTTTCAATAGTCTGTATGAAGGGGTAGAGGTGGTAGGAAGTGGAAGCTGCTGGAAAAAGTGATGAATACAGGAATGGTGACTAATTACTATGTAGGTATCATTTTTCCAACTCATTTCTTTTTGAAACTCTTTTTAGGGTAAAGTTTTTAAAACATGGGACTAAAAATATCATCAGCCTTCAAGTGTACTACAAACCATAAAAACATAAAAGGATCAGAAAACTGGCAGTGATGACATCAGTCCATTGTTCTCCACCAAATTATATGGGAAGGTAAGTGCACGCTTAAATAATAATTAGTATTATGTTGACTCAGGAGTTTGTAATAAGGACTGTGACCATCCTGAAAACATTAATTTCAAGAGCACTTAGAGTTCATGTGAGCCAACATTTTTTTTTCACATGAGAAAAATGAGATTTAAGAGAAGGTGAGTAACCACTTGATTCATCACATGGAATATTGATATCCAATATTTTAATATTATAATTATTTGCCATTTGATATTTTGTCAAAGAACAGTGTTTTTTTAATTTTTAAACATTTTTAATATTTATTAAGTATTATTTATTTAATAATGTCAAAGAACAGTGTTTTTATAATTTTTAAAATTTTTTAATATTTATTTATTAAATATTTATTTGGGGGGAGGGGCAGAGAGAGAGGGAAACAAAGCATCCAAAGCAGGCTTCAAGGCTCTGAGCTGTCAGTACAGAACCCGACACAGGGCTTGAACCCACAAACCACGAGATCATGACCTGAGCTAAAGTCGGACGTTTAACTGACTGAGCCACCCAGGTGCCCCAAAGTACAGTGTTAAATACATCATGGTAGAATTCCAAGTTATTTGCATCCTCTGGGACATTAGTTTCTACATTTTTCAAACTGCTGTCCATTTTGGCAACATTCCCTAAAAATAGGCCAAATACAAAATCTTCTGGGGAAAAATACAAAACAGGAAAGTCTTCATTAAGATTTACAAAAGAATGTTGAAATTATGAATTTATGAATTATATAAATATCGAATCACATAAAGTAATTTTGTGATGTAATGTCAGAAAAGAAAATCCAGATATTGTCATAGGGTATCTACCTGTAAGTCCCATCATAATGTGCAATGCACATTATAAGATCTCTGTTATAGACTTTCTTCTTCAGTACAAATAAGAGATATATACTACAGAATGATACATACTATATTTTGATTCATAGGTTATTTTTATTATTATAGTTTTTAATCATTACAGAAAAGTGTTAACATATACTCAGTTGACTTGGTTTTTGATTTGACTGTGCCTCTAATAAGATAAACTGAGCTCATTTCACATCAAGATGTTTCTAATCATGATTTTGATTATCGTTTCCTTAAGAATGTATTAATCTATTCAATATATACATGTTGAATGCAATCTAGGTAGGTAGTAAAAAGTAGAAGGACCATGAAATTTGTAACCTAATAGATCTGAGTTTTATAGCTTATTCTGCAATTTATTGGCTCTGTAACCTTTAACAAGTCATAGAAGATTTTCTTAACTATAGTTGTTTTATTTGAAAGAACTTTTTTTCACAAGATTGTGGCGAGATTTAAATAATATGTTGGGTATAAAGATAATAATAGTAACTTTTCTTATTTGTCATTGCATTTCAAAGATGATCAGGAAGACATTCTGTGAACTTAAAAACTCAGGCATTAGGGGTGAGAATAAAATAATGTAAATCAGAATTCAATATCAACTCAGTACAGGCACAAGAAGTGAGCCAAATTCTAAATTACCATTGTGAAAGTTGAAAACTTTACTTGGGGATTTTCCAGCCTGGGATCTGATCTTCTATCTGGTTACAAACCCTGAAACGCTGTCTGCAGCTGGTATGCATTTTAAGACCAAACAGCCTTTATTTGTATTTGTACCTCTGGAATTCACAGATAAATAAAACATAATTATTATTAAAGAAATTGCTTATTACAGAATTTAGAAGGGACAGATAGAAATGTGTTTAGGCTGGTATTACTCCCTAGACAAGAAGATAAAGTTCAAAAAAATTAGTTTGTCTATATTTTACTACAAGAATCCATGACTATTCTTTTAGTTTTAGGCCAGCCAAATGTTAATTTAAAATTATATGATACTTGTTTTTCATGAGTCATGTAGTTTAATTCCACAGCTGGACTCTAACAATGAAATGAGGATAAATATAACCTAAATAAAAGGTCCCATTTTTGGCCATGATGCCTGAGTTAGCACTTGAAAATCCTCAGAAACTTCTTTTCTAAATTTTAAGAAAAAACCACAACGATTGAGAATTGTTTTATCTGCATTTTAACACAAATATAAACCTCAGACTTACTGTGAGATTAGAGTCCATTTATATGAACAATAAGGCAATATTTGAAGAAAAAACAAAATATACTTGAGTTGACCTTGAATAACAAATGACTACAAATCAAGAACATTTCTTTATAAATTTGTATCACACTTAGTATTCATATATGTGGATTTTCCAGGGACTCATTCACACCAAAGATAGAAATAACACCTAATCTCTTTGGAATGTGTAACCCATATGTACTATTACAAACACTACATTGTGGCTTTTAGTTGAACTGACCAGAAATATGTTTACCATATGATCATCTTTTTCTTCTTAAACCTCATTATTATGAGGAGACATATATTGCGTACATAAATATTGTACACATCGCCTATTTCTCTTTGTAACCACAGTGTAAGAGGGAGACTATTTTGTATCCTCTAATTTAAAATAAGGTCAAGTAACTTCCCCATATCATATTAGTAGATGTCAGATCTGGGATTTGAACTCAAACATAGTGGCTGAAATATCTGTGTTCTACTCTTATATATATATATATATATATATATATATATATATATATATATGCATATATATGTGTATATATTACTATATATATAGTAGTAACTGTATATAACTATATATATACAGTAACTACTACATATATATGTGTGTGTGTGTGTGTGTGTGTAGTAACTACTATATGGTATACTATATGTATATATGGTATATACCTATATATATTAGCTCCTTATTATAAGTTGGAGTAAATTACTTGACTTCTCTACATGTCAGTTGTGTCATTAATGAAAATGAGAAATTAATAAAAATGGGAATCAATAAAACTGGGAAGTAGTACCTTCTTCATAGGGTTCTGTCTGGCATATAATAAAACTATACAGTATGAGTGTTAGTTATTATCATGTTCTGTGTAATACCCAAAGTGAGACCTTTAACAACTCAGTTATGTGTCTTTAATATCTCTAATTCGACTCTAAATATATGTGTATGGGGGAGGGATCTGGGAACAGCTCTAAGTAGCTAGTACTGCCATATCCTTCTCTGCTATAGATGTAAGACATACAAAAAAGTACAGAACAGATTCTCCTACCATTAATTATTCTATCAGCCACTCTAAGTCAATATAAGGGTAGTTGAAGAGGCTATTAATGAGGGTTTCTTTGAAGAATTTTCTGTGAGCTGTGCCCTGTATTCCCTGGGATTCGAGACTTGCAGGTCTGACATTTGTTGGAGGTAATGGTTAATTTCATGTGCCATTTTGACTGGCCACTTGGTACCCAGATTGAACATTATGTCTGGATGTGTCTGTGAGGGTGCTTCCAGATAAAATTAGCATTTGAATCAGTAGACTCTGTAAAGTAGATTGCCCTCCCTGATATGGGTGGGCATTTTTCAATTCCTTGAGGGCCTGAATAAAACAAAAGGTGGGAGAAGGGGAAAAATTTACCCCTTTTTCCTGCCTCACTGATTGATCTGGAACATCTTCGCCTCTTATTCTCCTGTCCCTCAACTGGGATTTGTACCATGAGCTCCCCTGGTTCTGGAGTCTTTGAACTTAGACTAAATTACACCACTGCTTTTTCTGGGTCTCTAGTTTGCAGCTTCTCAGCCTCCATTGTCCCATGAGCCAGTGCCTCATGCAGATTTTGATACTGACAGTGGTTCTAGAGGAAAAAAACGTTAAGGATGAGTTTTCTGAAGTGGTTCTGGGGTATCTGAAATTGGCCCACCATGCTGATTAGATTTAAGGACTCTGGTAACTCCATTTACAGTATTAAAGGGAGCACTGATAGTCCATGTTATGATCTGTTTGTAGAGATACACAAACTATCTGTATTGGATATTTCCTTCTTTCTTTTGTTTTAAGTTTATTTATTTATTTGGGAGAGAGAGAGCAAGCATGGGGGAGGGGAAGAGAGAGAGAGTGAGAGAGAGAACCCCAAGCAGGCTCTGCACTGTTAGCACAAAGCTCCACGTGGTGCCCAATCTCACAAATTGCCACATCATGACCTGAGCTGAAATCAAGAGTCAGACGCTTAACTGACTGAGCAACCCAGGTGCCCTAGATTGGATATTTCTTTAAAAAAAAAAATTTTTTTTTTTACGTTTATTTATTTTTGAGACAGAGAGAGACAGAGCATGAACGGGGGAGGGTCAGAGAGAGAGGGAGACACAGAATCTGAAACAGGCTCCAGGCTCTGAGCACAGAGACCAATGTGGGGCTCGAACTCACGGACTGCAAGATCATGACCTGAGCTGAAGTCGGACGCCCAACCGACTGAGCCACCCTGGCGCCCCTAGATTGGATATTTCTAATCGACTTCTTAGAAACCAGGAGCTAGCTGACTCTCTATTTCTATATGATACTTTCAAACATTTTTTGAAAACTAATGAATATAATTACATTAGCTGGTTGCTCCTAATGCCACTGGACAAAGTGGTGAAAAGAGGATGAGTTCAGTGATGCGAATTCCCAGCTCTAATGCAGTAAATGACCTAGGAGCTTTTAGGTGTTCCTGAAGGAGATCCTTACCTCCTGTAGCCACTGGGCTGAAATTGCTGACAGTCCATGTAGAACCTCATCTTGTGGTGGAATTACAGCACAACTTGAACTCTTAGCCTCACAGGATATCTACTGTTAAGGTGAGGGCACTGACTGGGAAAGAATGAGATCTTGCAAGTTGGGATGGTGAAGTTTGGGAAGATCTGATGAAGCTGGGGACACTGGGCCTGTAAACTCTGATGAGTCTTCTTTACCAGTAGAAGAGGCTTTTCTATCCCTGATGGAAGCATCAATTGGAAAAAATATATATAAGTAAAAGGGTGGCTCTACTTGGTAAAGCCAAAAGAGAAAAAGAAAGAAGGGGTTGAGGAGGGGAAAAGAGTGAAGAGAAAGAGAGAGAGAGAAATAAATATGTTGGAAGAGCAGTCTACATCTCTATAAAGCATGAAACAAGAGTATCATTTTTTCTTAATTTTTTTTAACGTTTATTTATTTTTGAGACAGAGAGAGACAGAGCATGAACAGGGGAGGGGCAGAGAGAGAGGGAGACACAGATTCTGAAACAGGCTCCAGGCTCTGAGCTGTCAGCACAGAGCCCGACGCGGGGCTCGAACTCACGGACCGCGAGATCATGACCTGAGCCGAAGTCGGCCGCTTAACCGACCGAGCCACCCAGGCGCCCCAAGAGTATCATTTTTGTAGTAAGACATGGCTTTTATAAAAGGGGATCAGCCTGGAGTCATTTTAAAAAGAAATCCATCCCAAAAGACCACTTATAATGATGTGGTGATAAATTGATTCTTTGAAAAATAAGAAAAATAATACTAATTTCTATTATTTTCCAATCTCTGTGGTCTAAATAATCCCACCATAGCCAATTTTAAGATACCAATATATGCCATATATATTGGGGGACATAGCATAGAGGAGGTAAGCATACACTCAGCTCTCTAGCCAATATGAGCTAGATCCACCACAGCCCTGAAAGAGCCAACCATTGCAAATGTGAGGGGAGATTTGAACAGCAGCCCACCAGTGAAGACATTGCCTTCATCAAAGGAATTGCTATTGGAGACCACTCCTGGGGACCTCAGACAAACTATGAAAAGACCCCCAATTATGCATCCACCTTATCCAGATGGCACCAAAACTAGGCTACAATTGTAGTCTAATCAAGGATCTCCCTTCCTCACCCATCTTCTTGTTCAACTGGAACTCTGATGGGTCACAAACAGTGACTGGGAAGTAGGTAGAGGAGATCCAGAGAGGACATGAAAATTGACTATTACCTCTGACCCCCTCCCCACCTGTTGATTTCCCATCCTGTAGAAAGGACACAATGTTGGAGGCAGGGCAGGAAAACTCTCTGTTGGATAGAGAATCAAGTTTTATTTTCTACCAGGGGTGGACATTTTAATTACTAACCAACTAAGCAGTGACAAGAAAAGCTATGAGAACTGTCTGGGATTTCATCTAGGGAAGTTATAAGACAAAATAAAGTTTGTTTTTGATTGCACCTGCCAAATCAGTTATATCTCCACTGTATCTTCTGTGCCTGATCAATGCCACATGAGATTACGTTCAGAGTTCTGGCTTGTTTCTGCTCCCATTTGTAGATAATATGATTCCTTTTAATAATGAAGAATTACAGAGAGGGAGGCAAATCAAATTAGGACTGTGATTTATGTAAATGTGTCAAATGAAGAGAGCTTGTCTATAGGAAAGAAGGGACATCTATATGAATGTATGTAATCATATTTGCTCCCAAATTGCTCTGTAAACCTTCTATCCTATTTGTATACCTCCATCCCAGTTTGCGTGAGAAATTACAGATACCTACCTGTTTATAGAATATTTTCTAGAAAAATTTTGCATGTATTCTATTTGATGACACTATATTCAGAAGACATAGAAAGGGATTTGATTGGATGACAAGAGTGTCTTGTGAAACCTCGGGTATTTATACATAAAATCACATGCACATGAAGATTCTCAGCAGAGCCAGCTTGTCTATAATACTATCCCTTCAAGGTGTAAAAATCCAAGCTATAGTCCCAGTTCTGCCACAGCTGCCACATGATTTAGGCAACTCTCTTAACCGCTCTGAGCTTTCTACATAAAATGTTCCCTACTTTGAGAATTTCAGTTTATACACCAGTGCTCTCTAAAGGCCTTCTACAAATGTTGCTGTAAACCGTTTCATCATATCTAGTCTTATCATTAGAACCTATACCAAATGATCATAGGTTTAATTCTTCAATCAGCTGGATACCTGCTCACCTTCAAACATAATTAGAATACTTGTATTCTTAGGTCTCCGATAATTGACTTGCAGTATTTATTTATTTATTTATTTATTTATTTATTTATTTATTTATTCAGTTTACTTATTTACTTTCAGGGAGACAGAGAGAGCATAAGCGGGGAAGGCAGAGAGAACAGGAGAGAGAGGGAGAATCTCAAGCAGGCTCCCTGAGGTCAGTGCACAGAGCCCGATGCAGGTCTCAAACTCATGAAACAATGAGATCATGACATTAGCTGAAATCAAGAGTTTGACGCTTAACCCACTGAGCCACCAATGTGTCCCTGACTTACAGCATTTAGTGCTTATATTTATATAACTGGAATGGGACTATAATATGCATAAAAATAATTATTTTTGAGTCTTAAAAAAAAGTAACCAACTTTGAAAGTGTTAAAGGCAATGAGGTGTTTGTATCTCTACAGTTGCACCCAACCAGTTTGATTTCTTTGTTTCTTCCTTATTTTTTTTGTCACTGAAATTATTGTTTTCAAAAATTGATCATCAGAATTGACCTGTTGTTTTGATGTTATAAAAGTACAATCTATGTTACTCTAAGGGGGACTGTTTCCTATTAAGGACCATTGATCCACAGAAAATAAATCAACTGAAGGCTGCACAAGTATAAATATAGCTTATAAGTAATCCATTTCTCTTCTTCTAAATTAAAAAAAAATAAATAAATGAAATGGTTATTTGTAACCAAAACATATATCATCTCTAAAATATGTTATTTTAATAGCATGACAGTTAAAAGAAAGAAGTGCAAAAGAAAATAGAGACAGAAAAAGAAAAATAAATTAACATATATGCCAAAGAACCCTACACAAAGGTCAGATGAGGGAATCCTGTATCTATATATAAATGTGAAGGGAACAAAGAGAATTGCAAGTACCAACATGCACACGCAGTCTGGTGTGTGTGTGGGGGTGGGTGGGTGTGTGTACCCACATTATGAGAGAGTATAAGAAAGGAGAAATAGATTTCTATATAGCAACATCATTTCCTAGAATAATAGCTCTTTACTACAGTTCTTATTAAATGCATGTTTTATTCTCATTCTTACAGGAATAATAATAATAATATAATAATAATAATAATAATAATAATAATAATAATAATAAAAGACTATTTCTTTACCCATGTGTTGTATTGTGGACTTTATTAAATTAAGTTTTAGGGTAACATCCCCCAGCTGTCACCTGCACTTGACAAGTAAGCCAAATTTGAATTCTGTTATCAAATGTGACTCTTCATGCCTTTAAAGCAGTTCCGGGAGCAACAGTATAACAATTGAAAACATTTCTTTTTTTTTTTTAAAGTTTATTTATTTTTGGGACAGAGAGAGACAGAGCATGAACGGGGGAGGGGCAGAGAGAGAGGAGACACAGAATCGGAAACAGGTTCCAGGCTCCGAGCCATCTGCCCAGAGCCTGACGCGGGGCTCGAACTCACGGACCGCGAGATCGTGACCTGGCTGAAGTCGGACACTTAACCGACTGCGCCACCCAGGCGCCCCGTAAACATTTCTTAAGTAAAAATGCTTTCACACATATTTTCTTTTGGATGGTTGGTTTCTCCCAATTACCATGTTTAAGAAACTATACTGGTACATACATGATCATTACACACTGACATTTTCTGTGGACAAGCATCTAAAGTTACAAGTGTACAAGTCAAATTTATTTAGAGAGGAAAGAATTTGAAGTTTGGGTTTAGGCATATACAGCCTAAAACTCAAGGTCTGTCACTTACTAAACATTTAATTTTAAATAGGCTTCTTAAGTAATCTGATTTATTTTCCTGTCTTTGAAATGAACATAATGACATAATTTCAAGTGGGTCATTGTGAGGATTAGAGCTGATATATGTAAAATTCCTGCAATTTACAGGTGCTCTCTAAAAGGTAGTAGTAACACTTTACATTGTTATAGTTTGCATAAAATGGAACACAGGAATATTTTTTTCATTTTCATCTTTTGAAAATTATTAATATGAGTGCTTTTCTATTTATCTCTAGTTTACATATAATTGTATGTGAATACATATGTATATGTTATATAACTAACATATATATGTTCTAATTATATGTAAGTAGAATATGTAATATACTCACTATATTACTTAGCAACTACTGGTAAGAGACATTTTTAAGATATTGTAAGTATTAGTTTACTATTCCTTTCTAGGGGTGCCTGGGTGGCTCAGTCGGTTGAGCGTCTGACTTCGACTCAGGTCATGATCTCACCATTAGTGAGTTTGAGCCCTGCATCGGGCTCTGTGCTGACAGCTCAGAGCTTGGAGCCTGCTTCGGATTCTGTGTGTCTCTCTCTCTGCCCCTCCCCAACTCATGCTCTGTCTCTCTCTCAAAAATAAATAAACATTAAAAAAATACTATTCCTTTCTAAACATATACAATTAAATTTCTGGGTATTGGATGATACTTCATGAATTTATTATTGGTCTTTGACTAGAATGTATCATCAGAATCTCTAGCAAGACAAAACCACATATTATATTTTCGTTTTATTTTTTAATTATCTTAGTAATTTTTTCTATCTGTTCTTAAGTTTCCAAACTATATATTGCATATATTTTCCTCTATGTAAGTTAAGCAATAATATAATTTCATGTTTCATTCAAGTGGATTTTATTGCATTTATATTTCTTATTTTTAGAGAAAATGTTTTCATGTAAAATAGGAATATCTAAATATCTTACCAGGTTTCTTATTGCTTTCCTTTCACCTGTGCAAGAGGACACTTGGTTGCAATTAAATGCTGTCTATACTCTTTCTCAGCTTTACATTTATCCTGTTTCAAGAAAAGAAACATCACTTTATTAGAACCTGATGTAAGGAGAGTATTGTCACTGTGGTGTTTGCACTACAGTGGCAGGAAATCTAATTCAATCATTTATGTCTAAACTAAGTATGAATATTCAGTCATACTTGTATATGTACACAAATTTATAAATAGTCAACTCTTCAGTCATGGTACCAAGAATAGTTGGGCAGGAGCAAAGGTTTATGAAATCTAAGTTTAATTAATTTTATAATCTATTCAAGTATGTTTATTTTTTAGTGGGAAAGCTTCCCTGAAATCTCCCGTTAAGTTAATGTTAAAATGCACTTACTCTCAGGGTGCCTGGCTTAGTTCGTTAAGTGTCAGACTCTTGATTTCAGCTCAGGTCATGATCTCAGAGTGTGTGAGTTCAAGCCCCACATAGGGCTCTGCACTGAGAGTGTGGAGCCTACTTGGGATTCTCTGTCTCTTTGCCCCTCTCCCACTCATGCTCTCTCAAAATACAAATAAATAAACTTAAAAAAAAAACAAAACACACCTAAAATAGGGGCGCTTGGGTGACTCGGTTAAGCATCTGACTCTTGATTTCAGCTCAGGTCATGATCGCTCCGTTCATGAGATTGAGCCTCATGTCATGCTGTGCACTGCCATTCTCTCTCTCTCCCCCTCTCTCTGTTCCTCCCCTGTACACTCTCTCTCTCTCTCTCAAAAACATAAAAAATAAAATAAAATAAAATGTACCTATTCCCCCCAATGACATACCTGCTGATGGAAGAATTAATTTTCCCTATGTAATTGGGAATGTACTGTGTTTATGCATGGTTAATTCCATACATAAAGAAATGTCCCCAGCAAAACATGCCTCTTCTCCTTTTATCTTAAATATTTGGGCAGTTTGGCACCATTTATTTTATACTAATGGGGATTTGCAAATTTCATTACAGTAACATTGTGAAACCATTGTAATATCCATTTTCCCAGCCTCTAGCACCAAATTTTGATTCAGTCTGCTTGTTCAAATAAAACAAGCTATAGATCTTTTGAAACAGATGGTGCAGATTCTTATTCTGAAACAAGAAAGCAAAATTGCTGCATTTCAGAAATAATGCAGTGTTTTTACATTAGATAAAACAAAGATGCAAATGTTTCTTAATGGGATGTACTATTCAATAAAAAGCTAATCCAGATACCAAGTATTGTACTTTGTGTCATACAGGGAAACTTACCATCAGATTCAAAAATCTCAAAATGTTAGTTCTCAATTTTGAGTATTAAATTCATAGCTATTTTTTTGCTAAATAAAACAGTATTTATAGTATTTATTATTTCCATATTATATATCAGGAATTATGCTCCTTGTAAATATACTATCTTAGTTTGCTCAAGTTGCCATAACAAAATATCACAGACTAAGTAGCCTAAGCAACAGAAATGTACTTTCTTGCCATTCTGGAGACTGGAAAGTTAAAGATCAAGGTCCAGAAGGGTTTGGTTTCTAAGGAAAGCGGTCTTCTCGGCTTATAGACAACCACCTTCTGCAGTGTAGTCAAATGGGCTTTTCTCATGCATTGGCATAGAGTAGAGACAGAGAGAAGACGAGTTGGAAGGGAGTTTGCTAGCTCTCTGGTGTCTGTTTTTACAAGGACAGCAATCTTATCTGATTAGGGCCCCACCCTTATGACCTCATTTCACCGTAATTATTTCCTAAAGGCTCTGTCTCCCTATCCAGTAAGATTAAAGGTTAAAGCTTCAACATAGTTATTTTAAGGGGACACAAACCGTGTCTATAACATAAACCAGATGATATAGAACCAAGTAGTGTAGCTAAAAGCAAAAGCTTTCAAATCAGAAAGACAGTTCAAATCATGGCGCTTCCACTGGTCTATGACTTTGGCAAAGGTACCATTATTATCTTCTATGTCGTTATCTTATCTGAATCACAGAATTGTTCTAGGTGATTAACAAAATTCATGGAAACATAACTCCACAAGACTTCCATTTTCTGAGTCCACAAGTAAGAAGCTCGGACATTTCCTCTCTTTCCTAACAAGTAAAACATCAAAGAGAATGAAAAATCAACAACTCTTCTTAAATTTGTAAGAGAGGGAAGGACACAAGACAGTTTCCCTCAAGATTGAAAGGACAGACAGGCAAATACAGGGAGTCATGGCTTATAGGAGCAGAGACTCAAAAGCAAAAACCTCTATGAAAACCAGTGACAAACTAGGAAAACCTGATATGTAAAAGTTACTAGAGGCTTATTTGGATAAGTCTGAGAGTTAAAAACTCCAGAGGGACACAGTTAAGGGCGTGGGGTGGTTATCTCTAGGAGTTTGGGCAAGTTCTGGCAGTAAATATTGGAGAAAAATCCCCTCCTGCTTCCATAGGGGGAGAGGGAAAAGGAATCATTAGGAAATACACCAGAGAACTCTGTTCTTCTCAATAAACCTGCTCTAAGGGAAAACTACTTAACAAGAGCTTAACCTGTGGGGATGAAATGAGGACCTAACTGACTTGGGGGAAAGGCAGTACCAAACTCAAGCCAGTTTTAGCTTTTCACATGAGAGAAGGGAAAAATCCAACTCTGTCCCACTCTATCATAGTGTCCCAGAAAAGAACTGAGGAACACCTGTGAGGTTCACAGTCCAGAAGCATAAGCTCTCTAAAAGAGATTTGACCATAGGACCACAGAACACTTCTACTCCCCTTACACTTCACCACCACATTACTAACAGCCTATTTACAGTGGTTCTTTTTTTTTTTCTTTTTTTTTTTTTCAACGTTTTTTATTTATTTTTGGGATAGAGAGAGACAGAGCATGAACGGGGGAGGGGCAGAGAGAGAGGGAGACACAGAATCGGAAACAGGCTCCAGGCTCCGAGCCATCAGTCCAGAGCCTGACGCGGGGCTCGAACTCACGGACCGCGAGATCGTGACCTGGCTGAAGTCGGACGCTTAACCGACTGCGCCACCCAGGCGCCCCAACAGTGGTTCTTTTTATTAAGTGTGTCATATCTGGCTATTGAGAAAATAATTCATTAATTAAAAATAAAAATCCCACAAGAAACAGAAGGCATACCAAAAGGCAGAAAACACAATTTGAAGGGACAGAGTAAGTATATGATCCAGACATGACAGAGATGTTGAAATGATCAGACGGGGAATTTAAAACAAATACTATTAATGTCTAAATATTCTAAAGGATAAGGTAGCATGCAAAAACAGATGGACAGTTTAAGCAGAGAAATGGAAATCCAAAAATAGAACAACAAATGGTGGAGATGAAAAACTCTGCAACAGAAGTGAATGCTTTTAATGGGCTTATAAGCTGAAGACACAGCTAACGAAAGAATTTCTGAGATAGAGGACGTTTCAATATGAACCTCAAAAACTGAAAAACAAAGAAAACAAAGACTGAAAAAGGAATACAGAACAAAATATCCAAGGACTGTGAGACAACCATGAAAGGTTAACTTAACACATAGTTGGAATACTAGAAGGAGAAGAAAGAGAGGGGAAAAAAGGATCAGAAGAAATATTTGAAACAATAATGACTGAGAATTTCTCCAGATTAATGTCAGACACCAAATTATAGATCCAGGAAGCTCAAAAATCACCAAACAGGCAAATGCAAACAAAACAAAACAAACAAACAAACCGACACCTACGCATATCATTTTCAAAATACAACTAAATCAAAGATAAAGAAGCCCTGAAAGGAGCCAGAGCGAAAAACACCTTACCTATCTATAGAGGATCAAATAGAAGAATTGCATCAGCTTCTCCTCAGAAACCATGCAAGCAAGAAGAGAGTGGAGTGCAATGTTTAAAGTGTAAAGAGAAAAACTACACACACTTATTAGAATTTTGAATCCTGTGAAAATTTCCTTCAAACATGAAACAGAAATAAAGACTTTCCCAGACAAACAAAAACTGAGGTAATTTGTTGCCAGTAGACCTGCCTTGCAAGAAATGTTAAAAGAAGTTCTTCAGTGAGAAGAAAAACAAAAACAAAAATAAAAACAAAAAACAAAAACTCAGCAACTCAGATCTATATAGGGTCCCCTATGTGGCTCAGTCAGTTAAGCACTGGACTCTTAATTTTGGCTCAGATCATGATCTCACAATTGTGAGATCAAGCCCCACATCAGGCTCTGTGGTACACATGGAACTTACTGTAGATTTTCTCTCTCCCTCTCCCCCTCCCAACTCACGCACATGCATGTGTGCTCTCTCTCTCTCTCAAAAAGAAACAAATAAACAAACAAACAAAAAAGTAAAACACCCTCAGACCTTCATAAATAAGAGTATCAAAGAAAGAATAAGTGAAGGTAAAATAAAAACTTTTTTTTTTCTTATTCTTAATTAAACTAACAGGTAACAGTTCACCCAACAATGATACAGGGAACAGACAGGAGGAATTAGGATAGTTTGTTATTACAACATACACTAAGTGGTATTGTTTGCAAATGGACTTTGATTAGCTGTAGATGTATATTGCAAACTCTAGAGCAACAAATAAAAAAATGTGAAAAAAAGTATAACTAATATACTAAGAAAAAATGGAATCACATAAAATGTTCAGTTAAAATCACAAGACAGAAAAAGTGGAAGACAAAGATAACAAAGACAAGAAACTTAAAAAAATAATAAATATGGTAGAGATTCAACTAAATAATCCAACCAAAATGATAACCATGATTACTATGATTCATTAATATAATCATCAAGAGATTTGCAGATGCTTTAAAAGATAAGTCAACAAACTCTCATGTCTACATAGAAGTTAAATGATGAGCTTTTATAATAAGCAGGAAAGGGGCGCCTGGGTGGCGCAGTCGGTTAAGCGTCCGACTTCAGCCAGGTCACGATCTCGCGGTCCGTGAGTTCGAGCCCCGCGTCGGGCTCTGGGCTGATGGCTCAGAGCCTGGAGCCTGTTTCTGATTCTGTGTCTCCCTCTCTCTCTGCCCCTCGCCCGTTCATGCTCTGTCTCTCTCTGTCCTAAAAATAAATAAACGTTGAAAAAAAAAATATAATAAGCAGGAAAAAAGAATATAGAAAAAGGAAACTGAAATACATTAAGAGACAAGTGTGTGTTTGGAGTAGTACTTTATATTTTAAGTAGTATCCATATAGCAAATTAAATGTAGGCTCCCAATGGTAAAGAACAGACTTTGTTATAGTCATTTAAAACCTATAATCAGGGCACCTGGGTGGCCCAAGCATCCGACCCTTGGTTTTGGCTCAGGTCATGATCCATCATTCATGAGATCGAGCCCTGCATCAGGCTCTGTGCTGACAGCATGGAGCCTGCTTGGGATTCTCTCTCTCTTCCTGTCTCTCTCTTTTCCCCTCCCCTGCTCAAAATAAATAAATAAACCTTATTTATTTATCTCTCTCTCAAAATAAATAAACTTTAAAAATAAATAAATAAAACTTATAATCAAATTATGCTGTCTCAGTCCTCCATTCATTGTATTGGTAGGAAATAAAATCCTGTTAATGTTGAAGTATCTCTTGTGACCCACATAATATTTCAAGCTTATATGGGTTTGAAGATGCCTCTGGTGAACCATGTCACATTGCTCCAGCTCACCTGTTATTACAGCCACAGATGTGGTGGATAGTTATGTGGAATTTCAGACGAGTGTTATGCTGACAGTATCCCACAGGATACATATGCTATGTCTCTATCCAGTTTTCTACCCAGGACCTAGGAGTTTCTCCCACATCTCAGAAGTCCATTTATAATGAGATACTAAATAGAGAAAGCAACAAGTTACTGAAAGAGTATTTTACCATTCATACACATACACACATGCTAACATGTTTATATATATATATATATATGTATACATAAAGTAATTTCTTATTTTTTGGGTTAGTCATTGTTATGGGTTGAATATATACCCCAAAATTCACATGTTAAAATCCTCCAAAACCACAGAAAAAGGGAGATAATAAAGATTAGAGCAGAAATCAATGATATCAAAAACAAAACCAAAAAACAAAATGGATCAATGAAACTAGAAGTTGATTCTTTGAAAGAATTAATAAAATTGATAACCCCCTAGCCATATTAATCAAAATGAAAAAGGAAATGACCCACATAAATAAAATCTCAAACGGTAAAGGAGGGATCACAACCAACACTGCAGAAATACAAACAATAATAAAAGAATATTTTGAGCAATTATATGTCAACAAATTGGGCAATCTGGAAGAAATGGATTAATTCCTAGAAACATATAAACTCCCAAAACTGAAACATGAAGAAGTACAAAATTTGAACAGACCCATAACAAGTAAAGAAATTAAATCAGGAGGTTGCCTGGGTGGCTCAGTTGGTTAGCCTTCTGACTTTGGGTCAGGTCATGATCTCAGGATTTGTGGGTTCAAGTCCCACTTCAGGGATCTGTGATGACAGCTTGGAGCCTGGAACCTGTTTTGGATTCTGTGTCTTCCTCTCTCTCATCCCCTCCCCTGCTCACTCTCTGTCTCTCTCTCAAAAATAAATAAACGTTAAAAATATTAAAAAAGGAGCAACGCTGAACATCTTTTCATGTGCCTGTTGGCCATCCGGATGTCTTCTTTAGAGAAGTGTCTATTCATGTTTTCTGCCCATTTCTTCACTGGGTTATTTGCTTTTCGGGTGTGGAGTTTGGTGAGCTCTTTATAGATTTTGGATACTAGCCCTTTGTCCGATATGTCATTTGCAAATATCTTTTCCCATTCCGTTGGTTGCCTTTTAGTTTTGTTGGTTGTTTCCTTTGCTGTGCAGAAGCTTTTTATCTTCATAAGGTCCCAGTAATTCACTTTCGCTTTTAATTCCCTTGCCTTTGGGGATGTGTCGAGTAAGAGATTGCTACGGCTGAGGTCAGAGAGGTCTTTTCCTGCTTTCTCCTCTAAGGTTTTGATGGTTTCCTGTCTCACATTCAGGTTCTTTATCCATTTTGAGTTTATTTTTGTGAATGGTGTGAGAAAGTGGTCTAGTTTCAACCTTCTGCATGTTGCTGTCCAGTTCTCCCAGCACCATTTGACAATAAATTTCATATATATAAAAAAAAAATACAAGGGAGAAATCAGCCATGTTAGAAATATATTTGTATAAATAGGTTTCAATAAATTCCCAGCATTTAAAAAAAATTAAAAAAAATTAAATCAGTAATCAAAAATTTTCCAACAAACAAGAAGTCAGGACTGGGTGTCTTCCCAGGGGAATTCTATCAAACTATAAAGAGTTAATACTTATTCTTTTGAAGCTGTTCCAAAAAATAGAAATGGAAGGAAAAATTCCAAACTCATTCTTTAAGGCCAACATTATCCTGATTCCAAAAATACACAATGACCCCACTAAAAAGGAGAATTACAGACAAATATCCCTGATGAACATGGATGCAAAAATTCTCCACAAGATACTAACAAATCAAATCCAACAGTACATTGAAAGAATTATTCACCATGATCAAGTGGGATTTATTCCTGGGCTTCAGAGTTGGTTCAATATCCACAAATCAATCAATGTGATATATGACATTAATACAAGAAAAGAACCACATTATTCTTTCAATAGACTCAGAAAAAGCATTTGACAAAACACAATATTCCTTCTTGATAAAAATCCTCAATAGAGATAGAAGGACATCCCTCAACATTATAATGTCCATATATGAAAAACCCACAGCTAATATCATTCTCAATAGGGAAAAACTGAGAGCTTTTCCCCTAAGGTCAGGAACACAACAGAGATGTCCACTCTCACTACTGTTGTTCAACAGCTACTGGAAGTCCTGGCCTCAGCAGTCAGACAACAAAAATATATAAAAGACATCCACATAAGAAAGGGAGAAGTCCAACTTTCACTCTTTACAGACAACATGATACTTTATGTGGAGAACACAAAAGACTCCATCAAAAAACTGCTGGAACTGATCCATGAATTCAGCAATGTCTCAGGATATAAAATCAATATGCAGAAATCAGCTGCATATCTATACACCAATAATGAAGCATCAGCAGGAGAAATCGAGGAATGGATCCCATTTACAATTGCACCAAAACCACAAAATACCTAGGAATAAACCTAACCAAAGAAGTAAAAGATCTGTGTGCTGAAAACTATAGAAACTTAATGAAATAAATTGAAGACACAAAGAGATGGAAAAATATTTCACGTTCATGGATTGAGAGAACAAACCTTGTTAAAATGTCTATACTAACTAAAGCAGTCTATACATTCAGTTCAATCCCTGTCAACATTACACCTGCATTTTTCTCAGAGCTAGAACAAATAACTTTAAAATTTGAATGGAACCAGAAAGGACCCTGAATAGCCAAAATAATGGTGGATAGTCATAGCTAAAGGCATCACAATTCTGGACTTCAAGCTGGATTACACAGCTGTAATTATGAAGACAGTATGGTACTGGCACAAAAACAGACACATATATCAATGGAACAGAATAGAGAACCTAGATATGGACTCACAAACGTATGGCCAACAAACCTTTGACAAAGCAGAAGAAAATATCTAATGGAAAAAAAAAATGTTTCTCCAGCAAATGGTATCGGGAAAACTGGACAGTGACACACAAAAGAAACTGGACAATTTTTTTATACCATACACAAAAGTCAGCTCAAAATGAATGAAAGACCTAAATGTAAGATAAGCAAATGAACAAAAACCCATCAAAAGCCTAGAGGAGAAAACAGGCAACAACCACTTTGACCACGGCCACACCAACTTCTTACTCAACATGTCTCCAGAGGAAAGGGAAACAAAGCAAAATTGAACTATCAGAACCTCATAAAGTTAAAAAGCTTCTGCATAGCAAAGGAAACAATCAACAAAACTAAAAGGCAACTGACAGTATGGGAGAAGATATTTGCAAATGACATTGGCTAAAGGGTTAGTATCCAAAATCTATGAAGAACTTACCAAAGTCAACACCCAAACAACAAATAATCCAGTGAAGAAATGGGCACAAAACATGAATAGACGCTTTTACAAAGACACATCCAGATGGCTAACAGACACATGAACAGATGCTCAACATCACTCATCATCAAGGAAATACAAATCAAAACCATGACCAGGTACCACCTTACCCCCTGTCAGAATGGTTAAAACCAACAACTCAGGAAACAACAGATGTTGGCAAGGATGTGGAGAAAGGGGAAACCTTTTATGCTCTTTGTGGGAATGCAAACTAGTGCAGCCACTTGAGAAAACAGTAAGGAGGTTCTTCAAAAAATTAAAAATAGATCTACCCTATGACCCAGCAATTGCACCACTAGGTATTTATCCAAAGGATACAAAAATGCTAATTGAATGGGCACATGCACTCAATGTTTCTAGTAGCACTATTAACAATAGCCAAATTATGGAAAGAACCCAAATGTCCATTGACTAATGAATAGGTAAAGAACATGTGGTATATATATACAATGGAATATTACTGGTGATCAAAAAGAATGAAATCTTGCCATTTGCAACAATGTGGGTGGAACTAGAATGTATTATGCTAAGTGAAGTAAGTCAGTCAGAAAAGACAAATATGTGATTTCACTGATGTGAAATTTAAGAAAAAAAATAGGTGAACATAGGGAAGGGAAGGAAAAGTAAGATAAAAACAGAGAGGAGGCAAACCATAAAAGACTAATAAATACAGAGAACAAACTGAGGGTTGCCAGAGGGGTATTGGGTTGGGGGATAGGCTAAATGAGTGATGGGCATTAATGAGGGCACTTACTGGGATGAGCATAGGGTGTTATATATAAACTATGAGTCACTAAATTCTACTCCTGAAATCATTATTACACTATTACACTAACAACTTCGATTTAAATTAAAAAAAAATTAAACCCTATCCCCCAATGTATTAGGACTTCCAGCCAATATCTGACTTCCAGACTCCAGAACTATGAGAAATAAACCTTAGCTGGGAATATGTGCATGGTGCAGTTAAATTTGGGGGGGGGGTGGGTATGTACATGCATATGTCCATGAATGACCTCAAAAGCACCACAAATATTAATTTTCTAGCGGTTAAATTTGAAAATGTGGAATTCATGAATAATGAGCAATTACATGGTCATATTTAGACATATTTTAACTTACAACTATAATAAATGAGTTTCTCTATCCACAGATATTATTCCATCCTCTCAATATATGTCATCCAGATCAATTGGGGAAAAAAAAAACAAATAATTGACCTCTTTATGTCATAGAAATAAATTGAAAATAGCTATCTTTGTTCCTTGTGGAATTATACTATATGGGGAAATGATTTTTCAACTGCCATGTACTATGTATCTAAATAATCAGAGGAATGTTAGAATCCTAGGTAGGTTTTATAGTGGTTCACTATAAAACATCATTGCCTTTTATAAAAAGCAATTATGAATAGATTTTGTTGCTATACTAGTGTCTCCTTTAACACAATCTGATTTTAAGATATATGAACCTTTTTTATTTGTACTTAATTTAGCCACTATGTGAAACCCAAGTTTGTGTAACAAGATCTTACTGTGTTGGTAAGACATCTTCAAAGCATTTTTACATCAATGTATCTCTTTCTTCCTTTTCACTCCCACATTCCTTTGACAATCTACTGTCCACTGAGATTAAAGTCTCTAGACAAGTTTACTTAGAAGAGCAAAGGATGAATAGAAATAGTAACTTCATATAGAGATCATTTGCAGGCTCACCAACTCCATTTCTTCTATTTTCTCATGCAGGAAATATATTTGAATTGTTATACTATGAAGGCCCTGATTTTTTTAACTTTAATATGGAAATGAATTTCTGACTCGAGAAAATGCTGTCAATTTTTAAATTTATTTGGCTTCTTCCATATACATTCCTGTGAATCCTTCATATTTCTGTTTAGTCCCTTGTGGAAATATATTATTTATATTGAACTAGGAACTGACACTATACTACAACTCTTTCTCCAAATCACTTAATTTTAAAAGATGGAGTAAAGGAAAGACATGTTTACTTGAAAGACCGGTTTTTTGAGCTAAGCATTTACTTTTTGCCTGTGTATATTTTCTTTGCTTTCACCCCTGAAGCAAAATGAGAAAGAAAAAAAAAATACTACAGAAAAGACTTATTGCTCTATCTGGCATTTTTGCTGCAATTTAGACAAATAGTGGAAACTTAAAATTATAAAGATCAAAATATCTAAGTTCCTGTCTGAAGAGGCTCCATGAACTATTTAGTGCAGTGAGCTTAGAGGAAATGAAGAATTGCTTAATATTCCCTTTCGTATTAGAGAATGCCATGGCCCTATAGAGCAAATTGTTCCATAGACTGAAATTTTTCTATCACTATTTATTATCAGTATCTCCCTGGGGAAAAAAAATCTGATCAGTTATAAAATAAAGGTGGATGACTGGTGAGGTTAGATAATGTAAGGTGTCGGGGCGCCTGGGTGGTGCAGTTGGTTAAGCGTCCGACTTCAGCCAGGTCACGATCTCGCGTTCTGTGAGTTCCAGCCCGGCGTCGGGCTCTGGGGTGATGGCTCAGAGCCTGGAGCCTGTTTCCGATTCTGTGTCTCCCTCTCTCTCTGCCCCTCGCCCGTTCATGCTCTGTCTCTCTCTGTCCCAAAAATAAATAAACGTTGAAAAAAAATTTTTTTTAAAAAAAGATAATGTAAGGTGTTAGAACAGCCAAGACTTTACCCATTATCTCATTTCCCCAAATCTGTCTACAAATAATGACCTATTCTTCACAGAGCAGAGTAACTAAATTCTGAAATTCTTCCATACTTTTTTGTGGTATAATAATCATAAAAAAACTACTAAGAATCAGTATTTTGTACCAGTATTTTACACTATTAAATTTTATACCTAGAACTTAATAGCTGTTTGACTTTGGTCAAGTCATTTTCCTTCTCTGGCCCCAGTTTCCTTAACCGCTTTAATGGATACAGTAATACTTTCTCTTTTTATGGCATAGAATTTTGGTATTAAATAAATGGTGCTCTATAAAGTTCAAGCTGTTCAACAGGTATAGTTCTCTAGAATATTTGGGCAATATGATTTGAATAATTCACACCTGAGAAATAAAAATGTGTAACCAACTTTTAATTGAAAAAATTTAAGTTTACTTATTTATTTTGAGAGAGAGAGAGAGAGAGTGGGAGGAACAGACTGAGATTGGGAGAGAGAGAATCTCAAGCAGGCTCCACACTGTCAGCATGGAGCCTGATGTGGGACTTAAACCTATCAGCTGTGAGATCATGACCTGAACCTAAATCAAGAGTTGGATGCTTAACAGACTGAGCCACCCTGGCATCCCTAAATTGAAATTTCGAACAACAAATCTGCGAAAGAACCGCCCCCCCGCTAAAATCACCATATGTAAAATTTACAAAGGAAGTCAATCAAAAATGGTGTCATGACTTTTGGAACCTTGGAGAAAACGAGGCAATAAAAATGGTTTGGAGCTGACGATATCCTTCCGGGAAGAGTGATAGGTTTTAAGTCCTCATTTTACTTCATGTGGAAAGAAAAGGAGGAGGCTGACTCTTGCTTCTGTTGTAGGGATGGAAGCTTCTTATAGTTCCTATTTCCTGCAGCTGAGCACAATAGATTCTTGTTACCTGACCCATTCTTACAAAGCCAGGTAGGTTACAGAAAAGGGAGAAGTGATAGGGTGAGCTTGCATTTCCAGAATTTGTTGGGGACAAAGGATGTATTAGTGTGTATCGTGCTGAAAAAAAAAAAAAAAAAAAAGAAGAATCACCTTACAGACATTTTTCTCCCTTTATAAGTGGGCTGCCTACAGAGGTGGACAAACCCAGAATCAAGAAGCTGGAAATGAATATAGAATTCTTTGGGACTAAAAGAATAGGAATTGATCTATTGGAATAGATGCTATTCTGCCCAGGAAAGAGGACCCAGTGATTATGCCCAGTGAAAGTCATAGTTAAATATTAGCCATTCCCAGAGGATAAACTAAATTTTGAGGTGAAACAGTTTAAGAAAACCTTATCTGTGCTCTTACTACTTTTTCTTCCTTTGCTACCATATTTGACCCAGAAGGGTTCACATTTGGTAGCAAGCCAAAAGGGAGGAGAAAAAGAGAAAAACAAGTCAGAGGAACAAAGAATCCAGCTTTCTAACTACACGTCATTTTCCTACTATGAGTTTTCATTTGGTATCAGTTTTAAGCTGTTCAAATGAAAATTTACTGTCAAACCAGCTTACATTTTATGATTCATATCTTTTAATGCACATCATATATATTGAATAGAGACTGTATCTGTGACACAGTGACTCTTAGCCTGCCATTTTCGTGCACAAAGTGCATGGAGTTTTTAAAGTTTTCATTTTATGTCAAGGGAAAACCTTCCCCTACCAAAGGAAGTTTAATGGAAACAGTGGAAGACACAAGAGTGAAGTTGAATTTTGACCGTGCCATGAGTAAAGTGTGTGCAGCATTTCTGTAATGATGGAATAAAAAACAAGGAAATCAAGCCCATCCTTTTTTCCCCACTCTTAAAAAATTTTTTTTCTTAATGTTTATTTATTTTTGAGACCAAGAGAAATAGCATGAATGGGGAGGGGCAGAGAGAGAGAGGGGGACACAGAATCTGAAGCAGGCTCCAGGCTCCCAGCTGTCAGCACAGAGCTGGATGCAGGGTTTGAACTCACAAACTGTGAGATTATGACCTGAGTTGAAGTCAGACATCTAACCGACTAAGCCACCCAGGTGCCCTGCTTTACTCCCACCCTTAAATGGGATTCAGTTTAGAAACCCCGCAATGCTTCTCATAGTCTCTTTGCCCAGTCACTTTTACCTTTTCCCATTTTTCTTACCATCCATATTGTCTAGAACCTCTTAATCACTAATCTCTTACCCTTCAGAGCTCATTTCTGCCCTCAGCACATGGTGTTTTACATGTCTTGTCATGTCATTGTTCTTTTATTTTTTCATTGTGTATGTCCACATAAATTCTTCAACAGATTCTTATTTTTTCCTTATAATTGTTTAAACAATTTAGGGGCACCTGGGTAGCTAAGTCAATTAAGCATGTGACTTAGGCTCAGTCATGATCTTGTGGTTCACGAGTTCGAGCCCTGCATTGGGCTCTGTGCTGACTGACAGTTCAGATCCTCGAGTCTGCTTCGGATCTGTGTCTCCCTCTCTCTGCCCCTCCCCCTTCTCATTCTAATTCTCTCTCTCTGTCTCTCTCTCTCTTTCCCTCTCAAAAATAAATTAAAACATAATTCTTATTTATTTTTAATTTAATTTAATTTTTTATTTTTTTTTCTCCCAGATTTTATTTAAAGTCAAGTTAGTTAACATATAATATAGTACTGGTTTCAGGAGTAGAATTTAGTGATTTGTTAATTACATAAAACACACAGTGCTCATCACAGCAAGTGCCCTCCTTAATACTAGCACCTGTTTAGGCCATCCCCCCAACCACCTCCCCTTCAGCAACCCTCAGTTAGTTCCCTATAGTTAAGAGTCTCTTATGGTTTGCCTACCTCTCTGTTTTTAATTGTATTTTTCTTTTCCTTCCCCTATGTTCACTGTTTTCTTTCATAAATTCCACGTATGAGTCAAATCATATGGTATTTGTCTTTCTCTGACTCATTTCACTTAGCATAATAAACTCTAGTTCATCCACATCATTGCAAATGGCAAGATTTCATTTTTGTTGATGGCTGAGTAATATTCCTCTGTGTGTGTGTGTGTGTGTGTGTGTGTGTGTGTGTGTGTGTGTGTGTACACACACCACACCTTCTTTATCCATTTAGCAGTCAGTGGCTATTTGGGCTCTTTCCATAATTTGGCTATTGATGATAATGCTGCTATAAATACGGGGATGCGTGTGACCATTTGAATCAGTATTTTTGTGTCCTTTGGATAAATACCTAGCAGTACAATTGCTGGGTCATAGAGTCGTTCTCAATTTAACTTTCTGAGGAACCTCCACAATGATTTCCATTTGGCAGCACCAGTTTGCATTCCCACCAACAGTACAAGAGGGTTCCCCTTTCTCTCCATCCTCACCAACATCTGTTGTTTCCCGAGTTGTTAATGTTAGCCATTCTGACAGATGTGAGGTCGTATTTCCTTGTGGTTTTGATTTGTATTTCCTTAATGATCAGTGATATTGAACATTTTTTTTCCATGTGTCTCTTAGCCATAGGTTTGTGTTCTTTGGAGAAATGTCTGTTCGTGTCTTCTGATCATTTCTTAAATGGATTATTTATTTTTTGGGTGTTGAGTTTGATAAGTTCTTTATAGATTTTGAATACTAACCCTTTATCCAATGTGTCATTTACAAATATTTTCTCCCATTCCATTGGCTGGCTTTTAGTTCTGTTGATTGTTTTCTTCACTATGCAGAAGCTTTTTACCTTGATCAAGTCTCACTAGTTCATTTTTTTTAAATTTCCCTTTCTTCCACAGATGACTAGTAAGAAGTTGCAGTGGCTGAGGTCAAAGGACTTTGATGGTTTCCAGTCTCACATTTAGATCTTTCATCCATTTTGAATTTATTATTGTGTGTGGTATAAAAAAGTTGTCCAGTTTCATTCTTTTGCATGTTTCTGTCCACTTTTCCCAAAACTATTTGCTGAAGAGACTTTTTTCCATTAGATATTCTTGCCTGCTTTGTCGAAGATGAGTTGACCATATCGTTTTACATCATTTTTGGGTTCTCTAATTTGTTCCAGTGATCTATGTGTGTGTTTTTGTGCTAGTACCATACTGTTTTGATGATTACAGTTTGGTAATACAGTTTGAAGTCCAGAATTGTGATGCCTCCATCTTGGTTTTCCTGTTCAACATTACTTTGGCTATTTGGGGTCTTTTCTGGTTCCATACATATTAGAGAACTGTTTGTTCTAGCTCTGTAAATAATGCAGGTGTAATTTTATAGGGATTGCACTGAATGTGTAGACTGCTTTGGGTAGTATAGACATTTTAACAACATTTGTTCTTCCAATCCATGAGCATGGAATGCTTTCCCATTTCTTTCTTCTTTAATTTCTTCCACAAGCTTTCTATAATTTGCAGCGTATAGATCTTTCACCTCTTTTGTTAGGTTTATTCCTAGGTATCTTACGGTTTTGGTGCAATTGTAAATGAGACTGATGCTTTAATTTCTCTTTCTGTTGCTTCATTAATGGTATTCATATGCAACTGATATCTGTACATTGATTTTATATCCTGTGACTTTTCTGAATTCCTTTTTCAATTCTAGTAGTATTTTGGTGTGGTATTGCAGCTTTTCCACATAGAGTATCATGTCGTCTGCAAAGAGTGAATGTTTGAATTCTTCCTTGCCGATTTGGGTGCCTGCCTTTTATTTCTTTTTGTTGTCTGATTGCTGAAGTTAGGACATCCAATAATATGTTGACCAGCAATGGGGAGAATGAATATCTCTGTCGTGGTCCTGACCTTATGGGGAAAGCTCTCAGTTTTTCCCCGTTGAGGTTGATATTAGCTGTGGGTCTTTCATATACGGTCTATATGGTATTGAAGGATGTTCCTTCTGTCCCTACTTTCTTGAGGGTTTTTACCAAGAAAAGATGTTGTATTTTGTCAAATGCTTTTTCCGCATCTATTGAGAGAATCATATGGTTCTTATCCTTTTTTTTTTTATTAATGTAGTGTATGATATTGATTTATTTGCAGTATTGAACGATCCCTGCATCCCAGGAATAAATTCCACTTGATCGTGGTGAATAATTCTTTTAATGTACTGTTGGATTTGATTTTCTAGTATTTTGTTGAATATTTTTTTATCCATGTTCATCAGGGAAATTGGTCTGTAATTCTCCTTGTTAGTGGAGTCTTTGGTTTTGGAATCAAGGTAATGCTGACCTCATGGCATGAGTTTGGAAGTTTTTCTTCCATTTCTATTTTTTGGAAGTGTTTCAGAAGAATAGGTAGTAACTCTTCTTTATAGTTTGGTAGAATTTCCCTGGAAATCCACCCAGTGCTAGGACCTTGTTTGGTTAGGTTTGTCAGGTTATGTGTTTGAGACTTTTCTTCCTTCTTGATAAGCACCTGTATTGCTATATGTCTCCCTCTTATGACCATTGCAACCCAAAGGTTTTGGACTCTCATATTTTCATTTTCATTGCTTCCATGTATTTTTTTTTTAATTTCTTATTTAATTCCCTGATTAACCCATTCATTCCATAGTAGGATGTTCTTTAATCTCCATGTGTTTGTGGTCTTTCCAAATATTTTGTTGTGGTTAACTTCAAGATTCATAGTTTTGTCGTCTGAAAATATGCATGGTATGATCTCAATATTTTTGTACTTTTTGAGGCCTGATTTGTGACCCTGTATGTAATATAATCTGGAGAATGTTCCGTGTGCACTCAAGAAGAATGTGTATTTTGCTGTTTTAGGGTGAAATGCTCTGAATATATCTGTTAAGTGCATCTGGTTTAGTGTGTGATTCAAAGTGATTGTTTCCTTGTTGATTTTCTATTTAGATGATCTGCCCATTGATGTAAGTGGGGTGTTAAAGTACCCTACTATGATTCTATTATTATCAATGAGTTTCTTTAATATATTATTATTTGATTTGTATATTTGACTTCTCCCATGTTGGGGCATAAATATTTATAATGTTAGATCTTCTTGTTGGATAGACCCCTTTATTATGATATGGTGCCCTTCTTCATCTCTTATTAAGTCTTGTTTAAAATCTAGTTTGTCTGATAAAAGTATGACTGCTCTACCTTTCTTTTGATGCCAGTTAGCATGATAAATGGTCTAGAAGGGTCTTGTGATTACACAGTTGGATTTAAGGAATTTTCACACTGGCTTTTTTTGTTGTCAATTGTTTTTCTCCAGTTTGAGGAAGTAAGTTAGTGTATCTCACATATGGATATATGTTTAGAAACTGTCAACCTGTTTTTTCCCCAGATTTATTGAGGTATAATTGACAAACTGAAACTTTCAACTTTTTAAGTCCTGCAGATAGCTGTGGTTTGCATTATATTATTTTGTTCTGATCCTTTGTTGACCAACATACCTGCCTACCATTTTCTCTATCCCAAGGTTAGAGTTACCAACAGTGAGAATCTGGTTGTCCTTCATAGTATAAATTATTGTTTATTACAGTATTACTTATTATTTCTAATTGTATATTATGCCAATGTAATTTTAGCTTAAGTGCTTCTAAGCTTTGAAGCTTCACTCGTGGCTTACTGACAGAGAGTCCAAGAGTATAGTTCTTCCATTTGGAGCACAAAGACAGAACAATTTTCCCTGGGTCACTGGCATTCAGTATTGAATTCAGAATATGAATTCCAGTCACTGTCCACCTTGTCAAATACTTGTTGTATTCCTATACATAAATGTCAGGCTTTATGGATTTCGGTCAGAATTGACCCTTATGACAGTCACTGTAAACTCTCACAAGCTGGCAGTGGCTTTCGCTTCGTTTCTCCTTCTGTGATTTCCGAGGCATAGTCTAACCATAATCAGAATCACTTTATTTGGCTCCTAGTTCATTAAATTCCTCCAACTTCTCAAGTTTTTCTATTACTGGTTCCTATGCCAGCAGTTCTGAAGCTTACTTTCTTCATAGGTCTATTATCTTTGCACTTGTCCCCCTAACAATAGTATTTGCAATAACAGAACCCAGCATTGGCCTTGAATCAGCTTTAAGAAATCTGAGATTACATCTCAATAGTTATACAAAGAGACTCAATTTGTTAATGAACAGGGAGTGAAAATTATTTTTCAGTCTACTTCTTTTTAAAGTTTTTCTCTAAATTTAGCAAGCTTCTGCATCTCTGAATATATTAAGTTATCTGCATGAAACATACAGTTTCAAATAACACATACTGCATGATTTGCAAATTTGAATTCTTCATTCTTTCCAAAATACTGCTAAGATGTTTCACTGCTCCAATGCCTCATAATTAAAGATTCATTGCCATGTCCCATGTTCCACAATTTGACTCAGGAGAGTGTAGAGGAAGGTGTTAACCTGGGTGTACCTGACCATCACTTGTCTCAGAGAAGCCTATTGGCCTCCTCAAATCCTTCTTATTTTTCTTTCTTTCTTTTTTTTTTTTTTTTTTCTAGTTTGCCTTCTCAGAATCTGAACCTGTTGAAAGAGGCCAATGTTGCTTAATCTCTAAACATTATCAGAGTCACAAAACACTTTTTAAAAGCAAGAAACTAATTTTAAAAAGGTTTCTATCATTTATATTTATCCTTTAAACATTATAGGAGGGATCCTAGAGGTAAAGCCACAGAATACTTTTTCTTTTCTCCATTTCTTCAAGGCTTTTATTTTCTAGAGATTCTCATTTACTCACCCCTCCCACCTCCCTTATCCCCACCTCCTCTACATTTCCTGTGCAGTGTGTAGCTCCTTCTCTGGGGTTCTTCTTTACTAATTACCCCAGCCCTTTGCTATGTAGATTTATTTAGTACTTCTTGCTAAACTGTTCTAGTTCTCTTCCTTCTCTCAGATTCTGTACTTTTCTGATTATTCTTTGATTCTGCATCATTCTGCAAGGCAGGAATGAAAATCGTTACTTATTACAGTCTTTTCTTTCAAGAGCATTGTGAATATTTCTGCTTCCATGGTTTTCTTTTTTCTTTTTTTAATTTTTAAATTTTATTTAAATCCAAGTTATTTAACATATAGTGTAATAACGATTTAAGGAGTAGAATTTAGTGATTTGTCACTTACATATAACACCCAGTGCTCATCCCAACAAGGGTTCTTCTTAATGTCAACACGCCTCCAGCAACCCTCAGTTTGTTCTCTATATTTAAGAGTCTCTTATGGTTTGCCTCCCTCTCTTTTATTTTTCCTTCCCTTCCCCTATGTTCACCTGTTTTATCATGAAAACTATACCAATAAAGAGATATAGATTATGTGAGAGTGTGACAAGACATTTTCATAGGATCAATTAAAATCTTTATGAAAATGGTCATATTACCAGATACCTATTGGGAAGTCTAAAAATTCATGGAATTAAAGTGATTCTATATCGAGTTAATTTTTTTACATCAACTTAAATTTAAATGGCAATATCATGGTGACGGCCCGTGCCTTTCCAATGCCTTTTTATTCTGATAACAAAATCCGAAATGAAATACTTCTCTTTATTTCTTGGGTTACTCTATTTGTATACAATTTAGTTACATTCACATTTAGGGAAAGATAATAATATCTATAAACTCTCTTTCGGTCCACTGAAGGACATTCCCAAGTGTCCTTTCTACAAATATATCTGGAATTGCTCAGGAGGGCTTATATGTTTTTATATTTTCAGTCCTGGTTAAACTGTTTTTTTCCATGTAGGTGGAGAGAGAATTGAGAGGTAGCCCTTAAGTCTTAACTTTTCAACTCCTGGTCTCCCAAGATAGCTGGACCAAAGAAATAAAATGCCCTTCTAAGTCTATCTCACTGTTACCACCACTGCCTTTTCAGATGTGAGAGATGTAAATTGTTTGTATTATATTATTTGAGAACACTTGAGTTTGTTCTGGAGAACAAAAAAATCAAATAAATAGAACAATAGGAAAAACTTATGTGTTCAGTAAGGATAGTAATTAAATAAGTATTTTGTGAGAAACAAAATTCATAATGTATAAAGTACAGATAGTAAGTTAGTAAAACTGGGGAAATATGATTAAAAACAAAATCACCTCCCAACCTAGAAATCATCTCCACAAAGGTAGTAAAGAAAGAAAATGACCGTATTATTAAATAAGCATTAAATGATGATGTCATGCACATTTCAGGTAATCAGCTCAGAGATTACAAAGACCAAAAGCAATCTCATCCTTTGATATAGTTAAGCAGATACAACACATTACATACATGTTTTCAAGATAAACAAAAACTAGTTCTCAAGAAAAAGGATCTGAGAGCACCATCCTAAATGTGTATGGTACTTGGGGTGACCACTGTGTTAGCTAATTGACTTTATCCAGAGGAGAAACAATTATACTATTTAAAAAAGTGATGCATGTACATACAATATTTCCATCCTTCATTTTATATGTTGGGTAAAGTCAGTATATTCCCTTTTAGTTTGCAAACACCTGGATGCAGAGATTACATCTTCTGGACTTAGAACGAAGGATGATTAACAAATCTCATATTCCTGGCCATAGTTGAATACTCTCTTTAGTTCAGTTTCAATACCATATAATTTTTCCACATCTGAATTTTATATATGCCCTTTATGCGCGCACACACACACACACACACACACACACACACATTACTCAAATGGTAATAGTGATTGTCTGATATTCTAAAAAAAATTTTTTTAAATGATCCAAAAAATAATGTAGGCTGTTCTCTAATGTAATTTATTTCTGGAATGCATGCCATGAAATAGATTGCCATAAGATTTTTTATTTTTACAAATACATTGAGGGTTTGTATCTCTTATAAAGATGAAGGGATAAATTAAACCAAAGAAATGACTAACCATAAGCCGTGAAAAATACATATAATTTTAAAAATGTTTAATAATGTCGCACTAGATGTCTTATATAGGTTTGAATATATATAAATATGTTATATTTGTATATATATATACAACATATATATTGCATATACATATACATGCATTTATATACAACATACATGTTATATATACAATGTACAGATATATGTATTATTCAAACCTATATAAGACATATACTATTATATTATAAACATACATATATATACATATATAGTAAATGTCTTATATAGGTTTGAATATATACAAATATAGCATGTATTTGTAGTATATATATTATAATGTTGTTCTTATTGAAGTCCCCAATTATTTCTCTGCCCATTATGCTTTAACCAACAATAGTAATTAATTACCCATTGTCTTTGATACTTCTGACCAATAAGTCTCTTTTTCCTGTATGTTGGTTTTGAGAATAAATTCAGATTTTTTTTTTTTTGCATTGCTTTCCTCCCCACCCCAGCTTTATTGAAGTATGATTTACAAGTAAAAATTCTATACATTTAAAGTGTACAATGTGATGATGCAATATGTATTGTAAAATGATTATCACAGTCAAGCTAATTAATGTATTCATTACCTTGTGTGTGTGTGTGTGTGTGTGTGTGTGTGTGTGGTGAGAACATTTAAGATCTACTCTCCTAGCAAATTACAAATACATAATACATCATTATTAACTATAGTCAACATGATGTACATTAGGTCTCCAGAATATTCGTCTTTCAAGTGGAAGGTTCTACCCTTTGACCAACATTTCCCCTTTCTCCCACACCTTGCCCCTGGTAACTACCCATCTACTCTTTGTTTCTTTGAGCTTTAACTATTTTAGATTCCACATAAGCAGGATCATGAAGTACATGTCTTTCTCTGACTTATTTCTCTTAGTGTAGAGACCTCCAGTTTCATCTGTGGTGTCGCAAATAGGGGGATCATTTTTAAGGCTGAATCCATTCATCCGTCGTTGGACACTTAGGTTATTTCCATATTTGACTATTGTGGAAAATGTTGCAATGAATGTGGGGATGCAGATATCTCTTTAAGATAATGATTTTATTTTCTTTGGATATACACCCAGAGGTGAGATTACTAGATCATATGATAGTTCTATTTTGAATATTTTGAGAAACTTCTGTATTGTTTGTAAATGACTGTACCAATTTACATTCCTGCCAACAGTGTATCAATGTTCCCTTTCCTCCACATCTCACCAACAATTGTTATCTTTTTATATTTTGATGATCACATTGGTAACAGTTGTTAGAATATATTAGGATATATCATTGTGGTTTTGATTTGCATTTCTCTGATGAGTAGTGATGTTGAACACCTTGCATATACCTATTACCCATTTATATGACTTCTTTTAAGAAATGTCTATTCATGTCCTTTGCCCATTTTAGTCGTATGTATGTATGTATGTATGTATGTATGTATGTATGTATTGCTATTTAGTTGTATAAGTTCCTTATGTATTTTGGTTATTGACCCATTATCTAATACATATCTGATATCTGTCATTCTGTGGTTTGCATTTTCATTTTCTTAATGTGTTTTTGTTTGTTTTGCTTTGCTTTGTTTTTGCTGTACAGAAACATTTTAATTTGATGTAGTCCCACCTGTTGTTGTTTTGCTCTTGTTGCCTGAGCATTTGGAGTCATACGCATAAACCACCCCAAGACCAATGTTAAGGAGCTTTTCACCTATGTTTTCTTGTAGGAGTCTTATGGTTTCAGGTCTTACATGACCATATGAGGGAGCGTGTGGGTGGCATAGTCAGTTAAGCCTGGCTCTTGATTTCAGCTCAGTTCATGATTGCACGTTCATGAGACTGAGCCCTGCATCAGGCTCTGTACTGACAGCATGGAACCTGCTTGGGATTCTCTCTCTCTCCCTCTCTCTCTCTGTCAAGAATAAATAAACTTAAAAAAAATGAAGAATATGACTCTCTTTTACATTGATTCAGTGTTCACTATATCAGGAGGATTTCTGGTTACACACATTATCTTGGGTGTTAGCAGGCTAACAAAGCTTAGTTCCAGGGAACTCAAGGGGAATGAGCCAAGGATTACTACTGTTGATAATCTTCTAATCCCTAGCTCTACAGAATATGATGATAAATGTTTGGTTTTTTCAGTGGCGCTTCCAAATCCACTGAAGTTAGGAAACCCATTTAGCCATCCAAGTCTCTCACTAATATCCATGATTTATAGAGAAAAACTATTCTAGCACTTTTTAAAAAATAAGTTGTTCCACTCATCAGCAAATTTATCAATACCTTGGTGAAAACTATGTCTTCTCGTAAGTTTATAATGGAAAGACAAAATCTGCATTCATAGCCTCCAAAAATGATAGATTCTTCCCTGTACCTTTTACTAAATAATTTCTGGAATTTGAAATCTTTGTACCATGGACTACTGGTGAGTTGAGATCTCAGAAACATGTAGGAAGAAATTAGATTAAACTAAAATATTTAATCCATGCCCTCTGGTGATTACATCTATATTAATAAATATCACATAATCTGAAAATCCTAGTCTTCATTTGGTTGGACTGTTTCTGAATTCATTTCCATAAATACTCTTCAGATTTATATCATTATGAAGTGGCAAACCTGTTCTTCTTGGTATTTAGGCCCTCTCATATATTTACTATAAAATACTTGAAGGTATACTTGTTATTTTCAAATGCCTTAATTGTTTTTATTAAATTTTCTAAATGTTTATTTATTTATTTTGAGAGGGAGACAAAGAGAAAGCAGGAGAGGGGAGGGAAGAGAGAGAGGGAGAGAGAGAACCCCATGCAGGCTCTGCAGTGTCAACGTGGAGCCTGATGTTGGGCTTGATCCCACGAACCATGAAATCATGACCTGAGCTGAAACCATGATCGGACGCTCAACTGAGTTATCCAGGTGCCCCTTAAATGCCTTAATTTTTATATTAGAGCTGCATTAGTTGATATTAAATGCAACTGATGTTATAATTTGGCAACTCCAGAATTGAATAGCAAGAGTTCTTTCTGTGTTCTTCAACTCTGTGCCTATAGGTGATAAAAATATTTTTACCATGTTCATGGACGCTCCTTGCGCTTCAGTATATGATTTGACCTGAACGTTTTGGGAGTGAAGATTATAATACTCTTTTCTTAAGCCATCCAGTGCTGTTTGAAGTAGTTATTACATATAATAATTATTGAAGTCCTCATGCCCTTTATACTATTGTATATTATAAGTACCTCAGTCTCTCAAACTTTGTCTTTCTCCTAGCTGACACAGTGATACATGAACTTGTAGTTTCACATCTGCATGCTGTAAGTTTAGAGTTTCCTATCACTAAATATGTAGGGATGTGGTTTTCATTGTCTTCCAGATTCTTCCTGATTGTTGTGAACTTTGTTACTACTTCCAGACCCAATTCATGGTGTCATAAGATTTTTTGTTTTCAGACAACAGAAATTAACTCTGATTAATTCAAGAAGACAAAGTATTTGCCAGAAAAATAGCAGATACTCACAAATTAATTGGACATCTGATAAATGAGTGTTAAAAAATAGGGATGTAGGACTAGGCAGTCAAGAACAAAATCACATTGCCCTACAGAATCAGTCTTATAGCAATGTGTTCTCTGAAATAACTCCTACATGGTAGTAGATACCTCCACGGGAACAGAATGAGCATGCTGCTGCTGTCAATTCAGAATTGATGCTAGTACTACTAGTGGTAAGATGAATTTTAAACATCCCTGCTTCTCTTAGTCACTTTTTCAAGACTTAAAGTCCGTTCTACTTATACCAGTTTGGCTGAGATTAGATTAAATGCATTATATGGATAGATACAGATGTAGAAATATATCCAAGTATGTGAGCATAAATAGAGAGATACAGGTAGAACTGATAGGTAGATAGATGATAGATAGGTAGATAGATGAGAAAGTATGTGTGTGTGTATAATGCATTATATGCAGTATTTTTATAAATACAAAAAGTGCTTCACAAAGTACAGGCACAAAAACAGGGCTCAAAAATATTAGCTATTGTTTACTCAAAGAGACAAATGAACATTGTTTTCTTCCCTTAGATGTTTATTTATAATTACTCTTAACTGCTATTTATTCTCTACTCTGCCCACCTAAGAGAACTAGACATAAAGGAAGGAAAGGAAGTAATTTTTGCCATAACTATGGTCTACTTAGATCATGCCATTGTTATACATTATATGTACAAAAGTTATTAAACAAGAATACAAAATAATAAACAGAAAAAAGTATTTGAACGAAATAGAATGCACCATCTTATATTGACTTATAATAGTGCATTTAGGTGGCCTTGAAATAAATGTCCATTCATATGATATGAAACTTTGAATTTTTGAATTAATCACACAGAATGTGTGATTATATATATATATATATATATATATATATATATATATATATATTCTTAGGATCTTAGAGGTAAAATTATGCTGCTTCTCAGCACTTAATCTTTTTCTTGTTCTGTTCCTTTTTTGATATCATTCTATGACATAAATACAATTCAATAAAATGAAAAATTAGAAGAGTAAATTCAATGCATTATTGTTCATTATTATGTATTTTTACTTTCCAGTCATTGAAAACAGTGACAATTAAAATAGGAAAACATCTATAATATAAAGAATTTAGTAATCATATAATAGAATAATGTTTTCAATGAGTCTTCAAGAAAATTAGAGGCTATAAAACTTTTACTAATCTTGATTAAGGGTAGTATCCAACATTAATGGCACTAAAACTAGATACTACATCCCTTCTCTGAGTCAATATTATTATAGCACCATCTTAGCTTGCTTGTTAAACAGCCATCATCATGGGAGATGAGCGTTGTAGTGGTTTATTAGTGACTGTCAGATGAATAATCCAGAAATGCCTATTTCAAAAATGTAATTTATTAGACAATTTATATTCTTTTCTTCAGATGATGTCTTTCCTTTCGTGTCTGTAGAGTTTAACTTTCAAATTCAGTGAACTGTTATTACGGGTATCAAGTTTTAGAACTATTCCCTGCCTTTATATTTTTAGACACTCAACTGGTTGGATTATTTTAATAGAATTAATCACATGTATCAGTCAATATGGTAATTCAGTCCAATCTTTTTTGTCTGACTTAATTCCACTGTCAAGACAGATAAAATGCCCCCAGCCTATTAACAAGGAAACTGAAAATAACTAACTATGCTTTGGGATTCGATGTTTCTTCTGGCAAGTCAGGTCACGCCTCAAAAAAAAAAATCCTCCTACCATATGAAAGTTAAAAAAATAATAAAACCCAGAAAAAAAAATTAAATTGAAAAATTCAGCAGCCTGGATTTCTTGGCTCTGAACAATGCCATAAATTCATTTCTGGTAGAGGCCATAGAGAGCAATACTTTATTTCTCCCTTGAGTTCCATAAAATCAATGAAAATGAGACAGATGTTTGTCAAATTTTTTTGGAAGGTAGATGGCATAGAAAGCAAAGATTCCAGGTGACGAACACAGGTGCTGAAACGAAGGATTTTTTGTTACATTTAAACATTTGGAACCTAAGAGATGTACCAGTCTGGGGTCAGATTCATAAAAGAGTTGAGGCCTTTCCCTGAATAAAAATAATAATAAATACAATGAAATAAGCTATCCTGGAAGCAGAAATAAATTATACATTGAATGATGGAATAATGTTAAACGCTAACACTGCATGAGGAAGAAACCTCCTAAATGAATGAGGTCATTTTTACCATGTTTTCTATAAATTGGGGGGAAGTAACACATCTGAGGTTGGATACTTGCCATTTTCTTTGTAAAACTGCCCCATCCTGTGGAATTTCAATGTATGGATGAGAAAGATCCATAAGACAATGTTGTAATTCACAGCTATAAGCACAAAGAAATAATTCTATCAGAAAATGAATCACGTGGGTAGAATATCATCATAGATTTGATAAAGGGTAATGAATTTCCTTTCAGGGAAGTACCAAACACCAGAAGCAGAAAATATTACCTATGAATTTTGCACTATACAGAGAACTGTGCTTCTTTTTAAAAACCTTGGAAGCTAGAGAACAGAGTATTTTCAGGGAAATTTCACGCTATGTTGATTCAATGAAAGATGTCTGAAAACTTTTAGTTTGGAATATAAATAACTATAGTTATTATACAGTATCTTTTTTGACAAAATCTATTTTTTTAATGTACTACTTAGCTTTCTTTGCTTCTTTTAGAGAACTTTTCTGAAGGCCTTCTTAATTACAAAGTTTGCTTGAGGGAAGAACTTTATTTTTCTTATTTGGCTTCTACCATTGAATGCCCACAATGTTTGGGATGAAAATGAAAGCTTCTGACAACCAGAAAATAAATGTCTATCAGATGACATGATGCTGAACATTCCATAGTATCTACATACTTTTGTGTCTCCAGGTGATTGATTGTTACATATTGGGAATGTAGAAAAGCATTGTAGTTATAGAAATCACTTTTGATGCTGAAAGAGGCTACCGGTGGGAATATATCTGGGTTTCATGTAGCACAAAGATATATGTTGATACCTCAGGGCACCTGGGTGACTCAGTCAATTAAGCGTCCGACTTTGGCTCATGTCATGATCTCAGGGTTGGTGAATTTGAGCCCCGAATTGGGCTTTCTGCTGTCAGTGCAGAGCCCACTTCAGATGTTCTGTCTCCCTCTCTCTCTACCCCTCCCCAATCCCTCTCTCTCTCAAAAATAAACAAACATTGCATAAAAAAAATAATAAAATAAAAACATTTAGTAAAATAAATTTAGTAAAATAAAAAAAATTAAATTAATAAAATAAAAACATTTAATAAAAAATGTTGACAGCTCAAGAAATTATTTTCATAGCAACAAAGGCAATAATACAAAGATAACCTTTGAAAATCCTGAAAAAATTAATGTTACCACCCATGTTCTAGGATGTAATTATAAAGTATGAGAATGGCAGCAGATTTTCAGAGATAAGATACATCTACTTGTTACTATTTTTGCAGGAAAGTTGCCAATGTGTCCCTACCATAAATAGGTAGGTAGGTAGGTAGGTAGGTAGGTAGATAGATAGACAGATAATGTGCTTATTTATGACAATGAAACCAACAAAATGGAACTTACTCTATGAACCAATGAAAATGGTTCAGTTTTCTATCTGTTTAGCAAACTCACGTTATTAAAAATTCTACACATCTCAAATATTGGGAAACTAATATGCCTTTATAAATTAAAATATATTCTTATATAGTGAGTTTAGATGTACCCATTTTTTACATGGCATTGTTCCAACCCATTATCATGGCATTCAGAGTAAGGAAGCAGGAATTGGTGCTGGCAGTTCTGTTACGTGGTCCTGGAGTAATCATTTGAGTACACAAGGGTTCCGTTCTGAGTTCTTTGCTATATTAGTCGTGTGACAGGCAAATGTTTTAAATGCTTTGAGCCTTGGGGGCACCTGGGTGGCCCAGTTGGTTAAGGGTCCAACTTCAGCTCAGGTCATGATCTCAGGGTTCGTCGGTTCGAACCCCGCATGGAGCTCTGTGTTGACAGCCCAGAGTCTGGACCCTGCTTCAGATTCTGTATCTCCCTCTCTCTGACCCTCCCCCGCTCATGCTCTGTCCCTCTGTCTCTCTCTCTGTGTGTCTCAAAAATAAATAAACATGAAAAAATTGTTTTTAAATAAATGCTTTGAGCCTTCGGAAAAAAAACAAAAACAAACTTTCAGGGGCGTCTGGGTGGCTATGGTGGTTGAGCATCCTACTTTTGATTTCTGCTCAGGTCTTGATCCCGGGGTCATGGGATCGAGCCCTGTGTCAGGACGGATGCTGAGTGTGGGGCCTGCTTGAGAATCTCTCTGTCTCTCCCTCTGTGCCTCTCCCCTAATTGTGCGTGGTCTCTCTCTAAAATGAGAAAATAACTAAAATTAATAAAAATAAAAAATAAATTAAAAAACCTTTGAAACAAAAAGGTATTACTTTTTATGTTTATTTTAAGGATAGTTATATGCAAAATGTTGTACATTATGGACTCTTAAAATGTTAGTTTTTTCACGTTTCTTTTATCCTATGGCCTGACATTTCATCAACGAATGATTCATTGCTAATAATAAACTACTTCATTTAAAATTGAAATGTCTCTGTGAAGGTTAAGATTTTAATATCATATTTTCAGTTAGTTTAATTAGGTTACTTTATGCTTTTATCTAAACTCAATCTCCAAAATAGACTATATTATGGAAACTAGAGTTTTTATAGGGATGGCAGGCAGGTGATAACTGTGATTTCTGTGTATAGAACTAGAAAGAAATTCCATTTAGCTTAAAAGAATTGAACTCAGAATTTTCAAGGTTGACACTGGAAAAGAATTTTCAAATTCAGAGTAGTAGCTGATCTATTTACTTATAGCTCTTTTCTGCTTGGGTTTTCACGCACTGGGGTTCTCTTATCACAACATGCTTACCTAATAGGAGAAAAAGGGAAGAAGTGTCGAGGGCATTTTCCCTTCAAACACTAGAAAAATCTCTTTTTCATTTCTGAGAGCAGAATTGAGAGAGGTGAGTCTTTAAAAAGATTCCCTTAATAAAGTACAATGGGAGAATTTAAGAGCAATATGTACAGAGTAGAGAACGAAGTGTTTTAAACATCCGGTTTGTCATCTTGTGGGTACTGGTACAGCCCTATCTTCCTTGTTCTCTGGAACACCCAGGATTTAATCCTTGTCACATAGAGTCCCATTTCCTAATCCCTGTACTATAAAGACATCCTAGGGGATGTACTGTAAGGACATCCTAGGGGATTTCCCTAGAAGAAATCTAGGTTCCAGATAGGTGCTTCCAGATCTGGCCTAGTGGTTGATACATTGTCACTGTGCCGGATGCAATTATACCTCACAATAATCCTGTGGAATGGGCACTGTTTTTTTCATCATTACTATTTTACAAATAAGGAAACTGAGGCCAGGCTTACTCTCCTGCTAACAAGTAATAGAGCTGGGATTAGAATTTCGGTATTTTATTTTCAATTCCAGTGCTTTGAAATACTTTTTTCTCTTCTCATAGAGTAGAACAACGAAAAATGGAAACCATACAGGTTATAGGAGAACAAATGACTAACAAACTGAAGGGTATTTTTTAAAAAAAGTATCAATTTAAAGAAGGGGGAACCACAGCTAAAATCTATTACTATGAAATATTATTGGTAATACCCTAATAACAAAAGCTCTCTAACATCTTGTGATTTTCTGTATCTGTACTTGGGTGTGTGACATTCAGTCTTGACAATGTTGCTTTGCTTTGGCTAAGCAATTAAAATTTATGACAGAACAGGTGCACCTGGGTGGCTCAATCAGTTAAGTGTCCAACTTTGTCTCAGGTCATGATCTCACTGTTTGTGGGTTTGAGCCCTGAGTCGGGCTCTGTGCTGACAGCTCAGAGCCTGGAGCTTGCTTTGGATTCTTTGTCTCCCTCTCTCTCTGCCCCTCCCCGCCCTCTCTCTCTCTCTCTCTCTCCTCAAAAATTAATAAACATTAAATTCTTTTTAAATTTATGACAGCACATAAATGATACGTATTAGAATTTTTAGCCATTGAGTAACTTTGTCTCACCTTTTTTTAATGTATCTATAAGATAGAAGAACAACTCACCAGTAATATGCCTGAGCAATGCATACAAATTAAAAATGGGTTGAGTGTGCAGGCTTTACGAACACACACACACACACACACACACACACACACACACGTACACTCAGTCAGTTTTGGGGTCAGTTCTCAGCCTACCAGGAAGATGCCAGCAGCCTGCTAGTTGCCTATGGACCATGCATGAGAACATGTCTTCTCCTCTCCAGGGAAGACAAGGCCATAGAGAGTTACTTTTTGACTTTTTGGAGCTTAGTCTTCCCTCTCTGTGGAAGTCCATACTGCCAGTTAGGCAGGATTTCAGTTAAGAGACTGACCAGGGTGAGAAGATCCCCCTCTGCAGATCTCTTGGCAACAGATGACAGGGGATGCTGCTGGCACTGCCCTTCAGCATCCTCACCAACACCACCCCCTCAGTGTGTTGGCGTTACATTAATTTGCAGAATTTAATCTGTGGAGCAGAGGAGCCTGGGGCTTTCCTAAAGCTTCCCCATTTTCCTATTTGGGAACTGTTGGAGAAGAAGTTACCCATTTTCATGCTTTATTTCTCTTCTTATAATAGGTTTGGAAATAACTGGGACACTCAGCAACAATCCTTGGAAAATCTGCAGTTTCTTTCACAGAGCTCTGATATTGCCTTGGCTATACATCAAGCAACATCTGAAAGAAGCCAGAGCCAATGGGCTGACAAAGTCAGACGGAGGCACCTTACCTCCTTTAAATCATGCATTCTTTTTTATTCCTCTCTTCTGAACACCAACTAGAATAGCTGGTATTCTTCCTGAATATTAAATCTAAAGTAGACCAGGTTCACAAAATGCTAGCTCTAAAGAGATTTTAGAGTCTCAACTGCTACTTACGTTCTTCTTGTAACAGAAGAAGAAATTGAGTCTTGGCCTAAAAAGTGATAGGACATTCCTAAGGTCACAAAGATACTAGCAAACCTGGAGTAGAGCCCTTTATCCCTGAGTCCTGATATTGTATTCATGCTTCCAAACTGTTACCTCAGTAGAATTAAAGAGTTAGGCTTTATCATAGAACCAATGCAAGTGCATCCACCCTCCATATTAATTTTTTGGCAATGTTGCTTGAACACACACCATTAGTCAATTGAATACAGTCCTATTTTACCGGTTATTTACAATAACGCTTAATCACAGTTTCATGATTATTCTGCAGACAATAGTGTACAAGACACTTTGTTAAACATTCATATGCATCATTTATTCCCTTTAATCCTCACAAGAACTTTATACAAAAATAGTATTACTATTTGAATTAAAGATGAGGAAACTGAGACGAAAAAAAAAAGGAAAACAAACAAACAAAATGAAGTCTCTGAAGTCTGAAGCCCCTTATCTAGAAAACGAGTCTCTGGAGGCATATATCTAGGATTGGTACAAGTAATCTAACACAACTTCCTTTTTTTAGTGTCCCTGTTATTTATTTTATTTTATTTTATTTTATTTTATTTTATTTTATTTTATTTTTAATTCTAGTGCAATTAACATAAAGTGTTACATTAGTTTTAGGTGTACAATATAGTGATTCAGCAATTCTGTACATTACTCAGTGCTCATCATGATAAGTGTACCCTTAACCCCCATTGCCTTTTCACCTATTCCACCCACCTCCCCTCTGCCAACCATCAGTTTCCTCTCCATAGTTAAGAGTCTCTTTTTTGGGTTTTCCTTTGTTTATTTGTCTTGTTTCTTAAATTCCACATGAGTGGAATCATATGGTATTTGTCTTTCTCTGGCTTATTTTACTTAGCATGATACTTTCTCGATCCATCCGTGTTGTTGCAAATGGCAAACTTTCATTCTTTTTTATGGCTGAATAATATTCCAGTGTGTGTGTGTGAGTGTGTGTGTATGTGTGTGTGAGAGTGTGTGTGTGTGTGTGTCTGTGTGTGTGTGTGTGTGTGTACCACATCTTTATCCATTCTTCTATTGATAGACACTTGGGCTACTTCCGTATTTTGGCTATTGTAAGCAGTGTTCAATAAACAACATAAAGATTATATATATCTTTGAAAAGAGTGGTTTTTTATTCTTTGGGTAAATATCCAGTAATGAAATTAATGAATCATATGTTAGTTTTATTTTTAATCTTTTGAAGCACTGTTTTCCTCAGTGGATGTACCAGTTCGCATTCCCACCAACAGAGTACAAAGGTTCCTTTTAGTCCACATCCTTGCCAACAGTTGTTGTTTCATGTGTTTTTTATTTTAGCCATTCTAATGGGTATGAGGTGATATCTCATTGTGGTTTTGATGTGTATTTCCCTGATGATTAGTGATGATGAGCATCTTTTTATGTGTCTGTTGGCCATCCATAAATCTTCTTTGGAGGAATGTGTCTTCATGTGTTTGTCCATTCGGTTATTTGTGGGGGGGTTTGGTGTTAAGTGGTGTAAGTCCTTTCTGTATTTTGAATTCTAATCCTTTATCAGGTATGTCATTTGTAAGTATCTTCTTCCATTCATTCGGTTCATTTTGTTGATTGTTTCCTTCCCTATGCAGAAGATTTTTATTTTGATGTAGTCCCAGTAGTTTATTTTTGCTTTGTTTCCCTTGCCTCTGGAGACAAGTCTAGAAACATATTGCTATGGACAATGCCTATTTATTTTTTGAATAAGCCATCTCTTTCCCTCCATTTGCAGCACCTCCTTTATTATTCAGAGCTCTTCCCTTGTGTGGTGATGGTATTTTTTTCCAAATAACACTCATTCTTTTGACTGAAGTTTGCCCCTTTGCTTTTTAACCTGCTTTGTTTCAAATTTCACACTCCTCTAGATTCACTACCAAGTAGTTAAGGCTGTGAATTCAAATTCCTAAAAACATTAGAAAATTTAAACTGCTTCATGTCAGTGTTACAAAAAACGCAATGCTGTACAAACTCTTCTTGAGAAGACTTTCCAGATAATGTAACAAAATCCACCAGGTGGAGTCATATCTATATAAATGCTACTTCTTGAAAAGCATATTCAGTCAAAGAGGTATTTGGTTTGAAAGTTAGACTGGTGATTACGAATCATCATCATAATCTCAGTTATATATAGATATATAGGTTGTATATAGTAGGTTGGTATAAAGTATAAAGTAGGTTGGTAAAGGCACCTGGGTGGCTTAGTTGAGTGTCCAACTGTTGATTTTGGCTCAGGTCATGACCCCAAGGTTGTGGGATCCTGCCCCACTTAGGACTCTGCACTGTGTGTGGAGCCTTTTTAAGATTCTCTCTCTGCCTCACTCCCATGCTCACGCTCTCTCTAAAACTAAAAAAATAAAATAAGGTAGGTTGTAACCTCATAACCTTATGAAGTATTTTTTAAAGAATTAAGTAAGGAAATATATATAAAATACATGGTACAATGCCTGGAACACAGTAAGTGCTAAGTAAATGTTAGCCATGCTTATTATTAGTATTCTGACTTCATTTTTTCTCCTATTTATTCTCAACCCCTGTAAACAGTTTATTTTCCTTGTTTGTTATCACTACTTCATTGATACTATTCTAAGAGAAGTACTAACAATCAGATTGACAATAGTAGTTTTTTAAGTGTTCTGCTTGTATTCTAAATAGTATTTATTATAACCAACTATCTACCTATTTTTTTAAACATGGATTTTTTCAGTTGCTCCAAAAATATTGTATATACAGTTGTCTTTTCTATTCGTCAAAAAACTCTATAGGGGAAGAAGATGTTAACTATTCTTGTTTTTTAGATTGTATCAGTTAATGTCAGTTATCTATCACCTTGATAATTCTTTATAACAAACAACCACAAAACCTCACTGGCATACAACTATAAACATTCATTGTTTAAGCATGTGGGTGTAGTTGCACTAATCTTGGCTGGGCATTTTCATGTCTAAGAATTTCACTGGTTATTGTAGCATCCAGACCCATGTTGTTGACATGGTTCTGCCCATAAGTCTTTTATCCTCCAGCAGTTTAGACCAGACATATTCTCATGGCAGTTGCAGTGGTACAGGAAGTGGAACTATGTTATGCCTTTTCAGGCCCAAACTTTAAATTTGTTCTTTTTTAGCAAGTCAGATGACCAAGCTTGGATTCAAAATATGAGGAGGTAGACTTGACCTTTTTAGTGGTCAGAAGTGCAAAATCAAATGTCCAAGAGCATGGTTACAGGAAGAATGAAGAATTGAAAAAAAAAAAAATAATTCATCCCTTCAAAGAAGAAACTGAGCCTCGAATAAATTTCCCAAGTTCAGACACCTAGTACATTGCAGAGTCAAATTTCAAACCAGGGTTGTCTGATTCCAGAATGATGATCCAATACGTTTTGACTTTTCTTTCCATTAAAACCTCTTTCTTCCCTTGTCTTCTAGAACACACTTTTCCTGGATCTACTCTCAACTCACTAATGATTAGTTATGTCTTTTTTGCTGATTCTTCCTCCTCTGTCTAATCCTTAGTCATTAGACAATGTAGAGATAATCTTATTACTTTACTGTAGACTTTCTTCTTTATCATTTCATTGGATGGAGGAAAAACAAAAAGATCTTGGGGCTCCTGGATGGCTCAGTCAGTTAAGCATCCAACTCTTGATTTCAGCTCAGGTCATGATCTCATGGCCATGAGATCAGCCCTGCGTGGGGCTCTGTGTTAGGTGTGGAGTCTGCTTAATATTTTCTTTTCTCCCTCTCCCTCTGCCCCTTCCCCAGCTGAAGCAGTCATGCATGCTCTCTCTCAAAAAAAGTTCTTTTTTCACTAGTCTCTGACTAAAATGTATCTTTCTTTTAAAGTTATAAATGTAGGCTAAAAAATACATTAGTATTAGCAAGATCCTAGAGTTTGTCATGAGTAGAAATAACTGATAATTTCACCTCACATTACAGTTTTTTCAAGCATCTCAAAATACTTATGCTCATCCAACTTTGAAATCATGACACTTACTAAACTTCAGATAAATCTTGATATTTAGTATTTTAATGAAGAAACATACACTTAATTATATTAAAATTTATTTACTTATTTTAATGTTTATTTTTGAAGAGAGAGAGGGGGAGAGTGTGAGTGGGGGGAGGAGAGAGGGAGAGGAGACACAGAATCCGAAGCAGGCTCTAGGCTCTGAGCTGTCAGCACAGAGCCTTATAGGGGGCTGAAAGTCACAAACTGCAAGATCATGGCCTGAGTCAAAGTCAGCACTCACAGTCAGCAACTGAACCCCAAGGTGCCCCTAAAATTTATTTTTGGTAGTATATATTTTAATGCAGTTGACTTGCTACATAATTCATTATATTTTATTCATTGTATTTAAAACATTGATATGATAAGCGTTCTTAGATATTATGAAACTGGAAAAATCTACATAGTTTAAAAAAATATATTTATCCCAGAAATAAACCCACGCAAATATGGCCAGTTCATTTATGACGAGAATAAACAAAGGAGACAAGAATATACAACGGGAAAATAACAGTTCTCTTCAATATGTGGCATTCGGGTTATTGGGCAGCCATGTGCAAAAGAATGAAACTGGGCCACAATCTTATACTGTACACAAAAATTAAAATAGATTAAGGGATTGATCATAAGACCTAAAACCATAAAACCCTTAGAAGAAAACATAGGCAGAGGTGTATAAGTTTGGAGAAGTTATACATTACTCACCTACACAGTGGGGACATTAATGGTTCTTCTTGTATGGTCATTTCGGGGCTTGCCTTAAATGTAATGCAATATAACATAACATAATGTAACATAACATAACATAACATAACATAACATAACATAACATAACATAACACAACATAACATAACATAACATAACATAACATAACATAACATGACATAACATGACATAACATAACAACATAACATAAATGTTGTATAATAATATAGCATGCCATATTATATAATATATATTATAATACAACATGTAAGACATTATATTATAGTATATTTATAGCTTATGTATATATTTAATATTTTAGCACTTAGTGACTGTGGTATAATAATAGCTATTTATCATAATTTATTAAATTTGAGACATCACTTTTATAAATCATACCACTCTTTAATGTACATTTACGAAATAAGAAAATACTGCAAATTAACTATGATATGCCACTGATTACAAGAAGTATCCTGATTTTAATATGAAAAAAATGTGCATTTCAGACTCAAAGAAATTTTAACATCTCTTAAATAAACATATAAGCTTTGTTTTCTCAGGAGGGAAACAAGCATAATCACATTCATAATTCACAAAATAATATTAATTAAAATATTTCAACTAAAAGGATGTATAATAATTTCATTCATTCATTTACATGTTCATCCAGTTAGTCAATAAATAATTACTAATTACCTGATAGTAATATTTTTTCATAATAAATGAATAAGCTTGATAATTAGGTGGCACTTCATATGCTCTATTCATATTTAAACAGAACATCTAATTTGTATCTGAAGAATCCTTTCTATTTCTTATGTATTTTGTGTCATGAAGATAATCAAAGTCAGTCTTCTGGATAAAGGCAAATAAATACATTTCCTCCATATAAACCTTTATTGCTACTTCTGTTTTACTACCACCAATCTCAGAGTTTCTGTGCGATTTGGCCATTTGTAATTTTCACCATATGGGTTTTGTCCATCTCCACATATGGTTGACACCCAACATATCTTTTTAATTGTCACAATAATTTCTTCTTGACTCTGAATTTTAACTTTTTATTCATGAGCAAATGTGGTCTTTAAATATTTCTAAGAATATCTATAGTGACACAGGATAAATTTTCCTGATCTTATAATTCCCCCAGATTTCCCAATCCAGCTGTTTTCTTTTCTTTGAAAAAAAAAAAAAATCAGTATCTCTTGAATGTCTTTGAGTAGTTGATTGCTTGTCATAAATGATGATCTCACTACCTTGCATAGTATACAGAAATACGAAAATTGCCCTTAAGATGCTTAAATTTAATTGGGGAAGCAAGATTTGCATGTACATGGAACAACAAAAAAACGTAGCATGGTAATGCTAAGATTATCAGAGAGAGAAAAAGAGGGAGAAAGAACTATGTGTGATACAAAAGGGAAGAAGGGAAAGTGCTTCCCCTAGGAGGTAGAATTCAGGTTGGCTTTTGGGAAACGGCCAGGTGTGCTATGGCCAGAAAGGATAAGAGGGCCGACCTCAGTGAGAAGAAAAATATATCAAAACCAAAATCAAAGTAAAGCTATGGCATATTGATGGTGAATTAAGAGGGTTGGTCTGATCAGGAATAATGCAAATAAAAGGGAAGAGTATGAGGAATGCACAAGTATTGATAGGCAGCATGTTTCAGAGAGATTTCACTGCAGTGGTTTTCAAAGTGAACTGGAGAAATGAAACATGTAGAAAAGCAATAGAAAATTCATGATACTTATCCTGCCATTTAAACTCCCAGTCCATAGTCACATCTGTATCAATCACAGTACCCTTTCCCCCCAAGCAATATGGGGTCTCAAAATCCATCACACATGACATCCCAAGTATTGCTGCCAGTCAGTCAGACTTGGAAGTTGAAACAAAACCTTGAAAGGGTGTTGGACACGGATCAGAAAATCTAAATTCAAATCTTACCTCTCCCTCTACTTCTATCACCTTTGGCAAGTCACAGCTTCCACAAACTGCATTGTTTTCATTGGTAACCTGGGAATAGTGGTTTCTGAGGCCACTTCAAGAACAGCATCAAATAAACTGATAAATAAACATCAAATAAGCTAATGCATGTGGGACTATTTTGTAAATAAACAGAATTGTCATGCAAATTTAAGGAGACATTGTTCTATATCTTTAAGATATGGAGATACTACATTTTACATCTTAATTTCCATATCTAGTTAAGTTTGGAAAGCACGTATTCTTTCTGCTTTGAACTATGTATGTAGATTTGCCAAGGAAAGCAGCACTCAGACACCGATTTTAAAATACTTGCTCTTAATATTTTCCAGTTCTTAAGAAGGAGCCGTTGTTTATATACTGGTGACCTGTCTTGGTACATTTGGATTCGTGCACATAGTTTATTTTTTTCCTTGCATAAAACCTATTTATAAGTGGCCTTTTTTTTTTGCTAATTTACCAGAATAAAAAATACTTTTACCAGGATAAAAGATATTTATTTTATTCCTGTAAGTAATGAGCTGATATCTGTTAAGATTTGAAGGTGTTGATAATTATGGAAGTATGAGGTATTTTACTTTTTTCACTCAAATAATTTATGCAAGTTAAGAACACAATAGGAAAAATAAGAGGTCACTTAATACATAGGTGGATATTCTGTATTCAGATGGATTAAATATTATTCAGATGTTTCTTCCTGTAAATCATTTCGAAACAAAGTGCCCTGTTATTGTCTGGTCAGCCCTTGGGATGTGCAATATATTTTTCAGTCGCCTTCCTTATTCCATTTGCCAATCAAGTATATTATTTGGGGGATAATGCTCTGTAACTATTACTGCATAAAACATAAAATTTCCATATGTACATATGGGCCTTTAAACAAAGGCAAACCAAGCCCTGGATTACAGTTACGCAGTCATGACACAGACAAAATTAGCAAAGGTGAAAAGAGACTGGTAGCCGCAATCTAGTCATCATTCAGGACTGGTACTCAAAATTATGGAGGGGGGTGATTACATGTCTCATGATAGGAACTTCTGATAAACAGGAGTTGCCAGCTTTAGTTGTTATTCCTTTAAAGAGTGTCAGGGCATTATGGAGAGAAGCCATGCGATACCAAGAATGCCTGAGCCACAGTCAGTAAAAGGAAGACTAAAACACTAAAACAGGAAATTATGGCCCATGTGAAGGGGACATACATGCGAGGTGGAACAGATACAGAGAACCAAACTTCAACCAGACATTACTAATGAGCCTTTCTTGAGATATTTTGATGATTGGATGTGTCTACTGGTTCTTACAAAATTTTCTTTTTAACTACTGCCCTACATCAGTTTAGTCATGTCGACTTACCCATTCGAGTACATAATGATTTTTTCCTTTCTGCAGTGAGTGGGGGTCTGGTTGAAGATTAGCCCAGATGGATGGTCACATTTCCACTCAGTGTTGGCCCTGTTGTTACTGAAGATGAGGAAAGAAACACCAAAGTGATAGGATTGTCAAATTTGTTGAGCAAAATGAGTTAAGTCGACAGTTCAATGGGATAAAGTCAATTAATTCCACTCCAGATTTGTTATTTATCCAACACTATTAATCTGCCTAAGCACGACCCCAAGAAATGAAACATAGTGAAAGTACTGTTACATATGTTTGAAAACTCTGTGGAATATCTCTGACAGCTTCCTTATACCAAATGTTGATTCCATTTAAGATGTCTAAACATTTTTTTTTTCATAATATTTTCTAACTTACGAAAGGTACATTTAGAAAGTTAGACGTTTATTTGGAACATCATTCTACCTTCATCCCTCCCTCCCTCCCTCTCTTCCTCCTTCTTTTCTTTTTTCTCCTTCCTTCCTTCCTTCCTTCTTCCCTTCTTTCCTTCCTTCCTTTTTCTTTTTCTCTCCATCTTTCTTCCCTCTCTCTCTCTCTTTCTTTCAAAAATATCAACCATATTTGCTGACCCAGTAGAGTGGAGTGAATAGGAACATTGACTTTGGAATTGGACTGTTTGTGTTTTATTTACAGACCTACACATTTTACATATATGACTTTACATAAGTAACTTAATTTCGCTGTGCCTTAGTTTTTCAACTATAAAATGGTGATATTAATAGTACTTATATTCTGTTTGTAGTTTGGAGTTAGTGCACTTTAGTTGCTGTGCACAGTGCCTGGCACATATACAAAAAATTTGTTTATAGCAAGAACGGTAGCATAGTGATGGTAGTGACAGTGGTGAAGCTTCTAGTGTTACTGTGTAAGGCTCTGTATTATAAATGCAAAGATAACTTTCTCTTACCTCAAGGAATTACATTCCTATAATGACTTCTGTATTATCTGTAATGTTTCCCTGCGGGTCCGTGTGTGTATGTGTGTGTGTTTAATTCCTCATGTCACAGCTTTGTGTTCCTGGGAAGAGGAATAGCATAAAATTAAATTTACCTATCTCATCACCAACCATATCATCACTTTTTACTTATCTCATAGGTGGTAGTGAAAACCTAGCTAAATGAATCTTTCTGGAAAATAGAAACCTCATCCTTGAATAATGATTCCCTATATGTTTAATTTATGAGATTTAGAAGCAATTTTAAGAATGAATTTTATTTTCTAATTCCTATATATTGTAGTAAGTTAGAGCAACACTTCTATATTTAAGATCAGGATCACTAACTTCTATTAAACACACGTTCCAGTTTAATTCAATGTCCTGTCTTGTTTATGTAATGTTATTTGACCATGGCATCAAAGCCCCCAGTTTAGTCTAGTGCTTTTTTGTTTGAAACTAGTGGATAAGTGATAAATGCCTCCCATTCTTCTTCTGTCAAACTCTAGACAATTACTGACCATACAACAAAAAAGAAAAGCAAAGATCACCAAGAAAACTGTGTTTCTCTCAAATCTCAGGATGATTGACATACTTTCTTCTTGCAGTCTCTAGACAAAGCACTTCTCTCTATTTTGGTGGGAGGCAGGGGGTTTCTGTCTATGATATCTGGCCTGAATGGGTTGGCGCTCTATCACAGTGGGGTCAGGATTAAAGACTGGTCTGCTGATGGCCAAGTTCCATACATACAAGGGTAAACAACACTTCTATTTGCCAGTAAGAGATGAACTTAATTATGCTCACAGCTGTGTCACTCATGAGGCCACTCATGCAACAGTCTGGCTCTGCGTCTCCTTTCCTAGAGTTCTGTACCATGGAGATGAAACATTCTATTCTCTAGTGCTTGAGCTCATGCTGACTTGACTCATTAACTGATTCCAGCTGTTCTTTCATAGCAACAGACAATTTCACATCTGCAGGGCCATTTGAATCTCAGATGTCAGTGGCAAAGATCACTGCTTGACTATGTTTTGAAATTTCAGGTTGTAGTTAGAATTGGAGTCAATTTAAAATGAACAGTTTTGATTACCTTATATTCTGACTACATGTTGACTTTCAACAAGCATATCTTTTTGTGGGTTGAAAACTAAACTCTACAATTTGAAACCCACGTTAAAATAAGTAGAGACTGCACACATATATAAACGATAAAAATCAGGGCTTAAAACTAAAAATAAACTAAGATCTATGGTTAACTGTGAATGCAAAAAAAAGAATGTTGAATTTCCACTAATGAGTTATCTGGCCCTAACAAGTCAACCAGCATCTTGTGTTGTTGGTGTTGTTGTTTTCCCATTTATAAAACAAGGTAGAGTTAGATGATCTCTAATGATATTTTGGTTCTTCTTTTTATGATATTACAATTTATGCTAAATAGGGAATAAGCATACCAAAATATTACAGTTATATGAGAAATGGAGTTTGCATTAGAAAACACAGAGTATATCGTAAGTAGAAAAGACAGTTCTGTAGATTCTAGAAAACCATGTGCTTTGTACAAAAAGTGATGAACAGCAGTGATCAATCAATAAATGGGAAGTGAAGCCTGCAGAGTAATGGCAACAGAATGCGTTATTTGGAATCTATTATTTTAGGAAAAAAAAAAGTAAATGGCAAAACTAGTGAGTTTAGGAAGAAGGAGATGGATGGGTTGGCCAGACCAAAATTCTACTCAGTCCAAGGTCTCCAAATGAGTGATAACATTGTTATTTTTAAAAGAGGAAACCAGAAGAACAGCATGCATATGTTTCCATCACTAGTGAATGTTTTCTTTCAAGCTAACAACCTTGTCTTTGGACCATTTCCTTCATCAACATATTATCTACTTGAAAGAGAACTTTCAAAACCTTCTGTTGAGAGGATTGTTTTAAAGATAATGGATCTTCCTGAGAGGGTAAAATACTATGCTCTATTTGATTTCTGCAGACATTACCAATTCAGATACTTCTCATTCAAATTTGGATTTTCCCTTCCTCCCTCCCTTCCTCCCTTCCTCCCTTCTTCCCTTCCTCCCTTCCTTTCTTCATGTATTTTCACAGTCTGAATTTACCAAAGACTTGATGTAGCTTCAAAACTGAATTATCACAATAGTCTCCCAACTGGTTTTCTTCTTGCAGCATTGCAGCCATTGAAATTGTTCTCTTCATAATTGCACAGTTGAGAACATTTAATTTTTCTTCTAAAATTCTTTGATGGTTTTACATGTTCTCACACCCCTTGAAAATTTACCGAAACATCTCAACCTGGAATTCAAAGCTTGATTCATGTTAGCCCTGATTTACATCTCATAAACACACAGACACACCGACACAGACACAGACACAGACACACACACACACACACACACACACACACACACACACACACGTTTTTACTGTAAAATAGTGTGAACATTAATTGCATTCTCCTCTAGAGCCACATATTCTAATCACTATCATTTCAAAGTATCTGAACATTTCTGAATAACGCACCTTACCTCGTATTATTCATTATCCCTAAATTCCTCAGTTTATTTCTCTTCAGTTATGTCAGCTCTTCCCTAGGAAAGGCTTATTCAAGTCACACAAAATACCAAGGAAGACCTGATTGCCAGGTGGATGGTGGAAACTCTATACAGTAGAACCTAATTTATATCTTCATTTGTTATATATTCAGAGGTATATTAATACACTTTGACCACTCTTGGGGGCTGGTAGGGGAAAGATTGGTTTTCAAAACTTATAGACTGTTGTGCTGTAAATATTCTGTGGCTGATTACCAGTACAGTGTCCTGAATGGAGAGTTACAAAAAGACATGAACAATTGGTTCTCGTTCACCGGTACCAACTGCGTATAGCAAGCAGGACTTGCTTCTTCAAACTGATCATTCTCAGAACCTTGAGTGTAGGTGATAGTTTAAAATATTTGAGCTTTCCACCTCTCCTTAACAATACTCGAAATATATTTGACATCTATAATGTATATGCATTATTAGAAATTTCTGTAATGGCTTTTTCTAGTTCCCTGGGATGTATGAAGATAAATGTGATCAAATGCCCCTGCCCCTGCCCCTGTCCCAGCAGGAAGATCTGATAATTTGATTCTTCACAAATAATGGTCTTTTCATGAGCAGTTTACAATTCACATTATCTTTTATAATTATTTATCCTCTTGGCATCTGTGTAAATAAATGACTATTCTGCGTTCACAGATAAGAAAACTGTGGGTCAGTTGAGATGAACAGTTGCCTCTAATGAAAGAGATAATAAGTGACAGAGTCAGGACTTACTCCAGATGTTTGACTTCAGGGTAAGGAAAACAACAACAACAACAACAAAATCCTCTCTAACATCTTAGCAGAAGATTCTTGACAAGTAAGATGTTATCCTAACATCTTTAAATAATGCAGTAATGCAATAATGTGAATATATTTCTATCCCTTAATATCAGAATTTTATTTTGACTTCTCAATCCAAAAGTCCCCTATTTCTTCTCAATCCAAAAACCCATAATATAGAAAAAAAATTGATTATTTTTATAGTGACCTCTGATAGCCATGTCTACTAGATTTAGATGGAATATATTTCTTTATCTTAGATTTTTTTCGGTCTTTAGAGCTGACAGCTTTTTTCTAAACTAAGAGTCAACAACTTAAAATAGGTAGAATAAGGCCATGCTACATAAATTCAGTCGGCAAAATCAATACTATTACTGGATGAACATTTGAAAGTAAGTAGTTGGTCTTTGACTCAGTTTCCAAAAGCTTCTTTCTTCTTCACTTTCTCTGGGAGTCTCTCCACCCATCTTAACTCATGGCTCTGTATCCACCCTAATTATGAATTGCCTAATTTTGTCCAGCTCCTTCCTTTCACAGTTTTACCTGGCTAACCACTGAAGATGGGAAATTCATCTGAGCTTCAATCTCTATCAAAGGCATTTGAATTTTAGTAAAGGGCTAATGAAGATATAAAGGCATACAAGAAAAAAGACTAGAAACTCAGTGATTATATTTTCAGATAATGTAGAATAAAATTTCTTAGTTTATTTACTCATGAGATCTGTCCAATTAATCTCAATAATTCAAATGTTGGGTTGTAGAGAAATTCTTAATATAATGAAGGAGCTAGGTCTTTAAGACACACTGCACATCCTCACACCATTTCATCAATCTTCTGAAACAGGAGTCTGTTTGCATGAAACTTCAAAGTCTTTCAAGTTAAAAGAGTTTTACATGAACTTAGATATGGATATTGCCAGAGATCTCAAAGAACTTAGTAAGTGTGCCAGTATGAAAAGACAATTGAATCACCTGTCATCTTTGTCACTTCCACTCTCTTCTATATAAAAGACATAAAGAAATAACATATCTGACCACAAATAAGGGCAGAAGATACATTCAGCTAGGTAAGACAATGATCCAATATTTAAGGGTCCTTTCAGATAGTCATATTAAGTGCATTTTAGGAGAGAGAGAACTAGGCACATTTCACTGAAGAAAGCTAACGTAAACTTTTTTTTTTTTTTAATTTTTTTTTTCAACGTTTATTTATTTTTGGGACAGAGAGAGACAGAGCATGAACGGGGGAGGAGCAGAGAGAGAGGGAGACACAGAATCGGAAACAGGCTCCAGGCTCTGAGCCATCAGCCCAGAGCCTGATGCGGGGCTCGAACTCACGGACCGCGAGATCGTGACCTGGCTGAAGTCGGACGCTTAACCGACTGCGCCACCCAGGCGCCCCTAACGTAAACTTTTAAGGAAACTCTAAAATTTCTATCTTCTCTCTTGTAACTTCTATGAATACATGATTTATAAAAAAATGAGTTTTATTGGTATATATTTTATTTTATGTCATTTGGTATATACAATACACATTTAGTAATATGTGTGTGTGTGTGGATATATATGCACACACATATACCTATACATATATACACACCCAAACTTTACATTTAGTAGTGTATATTAATCATTCTTCTAAGCAACCTATTTCAAGCATTGATAGATAATACCTGCTGATACTGGTTGGTGGCTAAGTATGTGCAGATTTTTCTATTATGGTTGATCTCATAAACCTTGCCCTAGATATATAATTGCTAATTTCCCAATAGACCTAAGTTTCTGTTGTATGGAAACCATTTATTGCCCTTATTTCATTTTGTTTTTGTTTTTGTTTTGTTTTGTTTTGTTTTTGAGAGAGAGAGAGAGCATGAGCAGGGGAGAAAGGCAGAAGAGAGAATCTTAAGCAAGCTCCACACTCAGCATAGAGTCTGATGCAGGGCTCGATCCCATGACCCTGAGATCATGACCTGAGCCACAATCAAGAGTCAAAGAGTCAAAAAAAAAAAAAAAAAAAAAAGATGGAACTTCTTTGTGGAATCAGGAAGAGTGTGTTGGTGGAAAGGAATTGCCTATCTAGATTGGATATTTTGACTGTGCCATATTTTCAAGAGTTCCTTAGAGATGGCTCAAAGATAAAGGAATGCCTGGTACTTCCTTCTATTCTTGGTTTTATAATTGTGGAACATGGGGAGAAGACAATCACCATTTAAAACATGTAATACAGGCTCAATGACTGAGCTACCCAGGCGCCCCAAGCCCCTGGTTTTACATTACGCATCTATGGATGCTGTCTAGTGTTTGTTTTTGATGTATAGTAACCAACCAAGCTATGCTAATCAGTGTGTGGATACAGTGAATTGCTTTTCCTATTTAGGGATTTTCATAATGAAAAGAAACATGATTCATCCACAAATTCTAAATTACTCATGCGAAAACATTTCTTATTTTCCTTTCTATAAGTAGCAACTTGTCACATTCATTTAATAATTTTTTTCTCCATTTCATTAACTTATAGAATGCACATTTTATTAGAAAGGACCACAGACATTGAAGCAGGTCTATTTTCTTTGAGGGATTAGTAATAGAAGTGTGGAACAGTCTTCTTCCCAACATTTTTCGGTCTACTTCTGAACATACTACTGCTAAACACCAGAGAACTTTTCAGAAGAAGATGCCAAAAATGTCTTTTTTTTATTCTGACAATAAAAAATAGGACTTTTCTCTAGATTCCTCAGATGGTAAAGACTCAGCAATATATATAAACAGGACTAAACAGATTTGATTTCATTAATTAAACACCCATGCTTAAACATAAAGCCCATTGTGTCCTGAAAGAAGCAGAAGAGGCAGAACTCAGAAAACCTTCCACAAACCTGCCCTGTTCTTTTCTTTATTTTTCTCCTAAGAATACTATATATGTGTAAAAGAAAAAAAAGTTGAAATATCCATATATGTGAACAAATGAAGAGGAAAGGTATGAGGGATCAAATACATTTGAATTATTTTTTGAAACCCCTTGAAGATATTTAAACAACACAAGGAGTATGTATTCATCATTAGAAACACCATAGAAAATAGAATATCTAATTGGATTGGAGAAGCTCATTTAATTTTTCATGCTGTGTTTATTGAAAATAATCTGCCACTAATAAGAAGGAAAACTCCACCCAAAACAAAATACACTAGAAATAAGTGGTAATAATGTATGTCTTTGAAATAGGATACACACACACACACACACACACACACACACACGCAGGACAGTATGGTAAAAGTATCACTGAGTTATATATAATTCATTCATACTTAATGAAGAGTATTTCTGTATTTCTACTTTCTTTCTTAAATAAAATATCTCACCAATTGTAGGTCAAAAATGTTTTACATCAAAAATTATTTGTTGCATCTTCTTTAGTGACAAAGTATTAATTAAAACCATAATCTATGATAAGCTTCTCAATATAGGCAGGATTTTGTTGTGATCAGTGACAGTTGGGCAGATAATAGATTTGATTAATTTCATTTCATTTTTTAGTGCATGGAACACTTCAGTGGACTTGAATTCTTACATGGGAGAGAAAAAATGTTATTTGTCATTTTGGTAACTTTAAATTAGAATCAAATTCTTGAAGAATATTTTCTCACCTAAATAATGATTTCTTCATTTCAGACATCTTTTAACTAATTTTACTTTTTACTATATCTCAGAGGCTTACAATGTGAATGTTCTATTCACCATTTATAGTTATCACTAACACTTATAATACATTTTCTTACAATTAATTCAGTTTTATCTTTTTTATTAAAAAAAAATTAATGTTTGTTTATTTTTGAGAGAAAGGGACAGAGCATGAGTGGGGAAGGGGGAGAGAGAGAGGGAAACACACAATACCAAGTAGGCTCCAGGCTCTGAGCTGCCTGTCAGCACAGAGCCTGACACGGGCTCGAATTCACGAAGATCATGACCTAAGCTGAAGTCAAACACTTAACTGACTGAGCCACCCAGGCACTCCACAATTTACTCAGTTTTAATGTGACTGCTAACATTTGCACATTTCTTTATGGGTACCAAGTCATAAATCCATTTTATCTTACTTACTTCTTATAACATTCTGAGATGAGATTTTTTTTTTTTTCTTTTATTGGTTTGCAGATGAACAAACAGACAATCCAAAGGACTAAGTAACTTTCTCATAATCATATGGCTAGGATGTCAAAATCAGACTTTTGGCTTTTTTTTTTTTTTACTATAACATGCCATTATGTAGTTGGTTAGGAGCTTAAGTTCAAGGTATAACTTGAAATGATTAATTCATTTACTGGTTTACACATTGGTTCCTTCATTCCTCCAACAAATATTTGTTATGCACTTACCATACCTGAGGCACTGTGCTGGGAGCAAGGATACCTTGACAAGGATTATAGGGACCATTTCCTCACTGATTTCAAGATAAATAAACAATTGGGTAATTTCAAGGCAACACACTAAATACTTTAAGGAGGGGTGTCTGTAAAATACATGGTTATATGGTAACAGACAGGAAGACCTATGTCTACCTTCTGAAGTCAAGATGGCTAATGGGAGGGTACCCCTTGAAATTAATCTTGAAAAAGCAGAAAAGTTAATACACAGAGAGTTGGCAATAAGGTTCTTAAGAGCGAGAAAATAACATATTCCAAGGCAGATTAATGTATAGTTGGTTTTATTAATACTTTTAAAATTCTCTTCAGAAAATACACTCTTATTGTCTATACTTAAGGCAATTTCTTTCACATTTGGCACTCTCCATAATAGGTAGGATTTCCTTAACACTTACTACATGACAAAAATTGTTATAAATTTTTGTATAATTATATTTTTACTTACAAAAATCTCTTTTGTGCAGTTTCTATCCTTTCCCCATTTTACAGATGAGGAAATTAAGGAACAAAATGTCTAGGTATTTTATCCAAGTTAACAAAAGCAAAAGAAGAGTGGATTCCAGGAAGTTTGATTCCCAGATCCTTGCTTTTCATCTACCTTCTTTTTCAAGATATTGCCTTATGTTAAGTGTCACCCATCCATTTGTATTTTGAAAATCTAATCAAATTCTTAACACAGAAAAATATTTTATTTAAAATTACATGTATATCCACAATGGAGTACTACGTGGCAATGAGAAAGAATTAAATATGGCCTTTTGTAGCAATGTGGATGGAACTGGAGAGTGTGATGCTAAGTGAAATAAGCCATACAGAGAAAGACAGATACCATATGTTTTCACTCTTATGTGGATCCTGAGAAACTTAACAGAAACCCATGGGGGAGGGGAAGGTAAAAAAAAAAAGGTTAGAGTGGGAAAGAGCCAAAGCATAAGAGACTCTTAAAAACTGAGAATAAACTGAGGGTTGATGAGGGGTGGGAGGGAGGGGAGGGTAGGTGATGGGTATTGAAGAGGGCATGTTTTGGGATGAGCACTGGGTGTTGTATGGAAACCAATTTGACAATACATTTCATATATTGAAAAAAAAATAAAATTTTGACATTTTGTTCATCAAAAAAAAAATTACATGTATATCAACCTGACTTCAGTGTTGTATGAATTTATTCCTTCAAGTTTCTTAAACAGGCAGTGGTATGGCTACTTAAGAATGTAAGCCATACAGGGGCTCCTGGGTGGCTCATTCGGTTAAGCATCCAGCTCTTGATTTCAGCTCAGGTCATGATCTCACAGTCTTGAGATCAAGCCCCACATGGGGCTAGGTGCTGGCTGTGGAGCCTGCTTAAGATGATCTCTCTCCCTCTCCCTCCGCCCTTCCCCCACACATGCATGAGCTCTCTTTTACTGTCTCTCTCTGTCTCAAAATAAATAAATAAATAAATAAATAAATAAATAAATAAATAAATAAATAAGTCAGCCAGCCAGCCAGCCAGCCAGCCAGCCAAACCAAATAACTTCCAAATCTGTTTTTTTTAATATAAAAGTAAGTGTACATCTCTTATTTTTGACCTGATCAAAATCTTTTCTACATTCTAACAATTTCAGTGTTTCTTGACTTTGTGAATATTACTATCCTGAAGTAAAATTAAAAAAAAAATAAGTAAATATTGAGAAAATAAAGTGCTATTTTAGCTTTTGTTGTAGCAAGGGTAATCTAAATCAGCTCTGCTAAAAAGATAAATTCATGAAAGACATTGGCTTGGAAGTGAGCCACTGATAGAACATGGTCCATTATGCTGGCAAATATGGTGATGGAGGCAACCTGGTTCTGGGGTCAGTAACAGAAGTCCACTTAAGTGGATCCCACAGAGCTTGTGAGCCTTCTAGGTAAGCTCAGTCTTCCTGGTATTGTAGATAAGATAGAGCCTATATTTTTCAACCCAGGGATCAACACACCTAGCTTTTAGGACTATTAGGAGGATTCAAAGCATGGCACAATATAAAGCACTCAATCTAATTGCTTCCCACGATGAGGGCTCAGAAAATTATAGCTATTTATATTCAAGTTTAAACTCCTGCTACTGTGATATGATAAACATCTGGCAATTCTGTTATTTGATAACTCAGGTTGTGAATTGTTCCAGCTATACTCAAAGTATTCTTTCAATTTATGTTCTCTGCAGATACCATACTGAGTCAATTTTAGATAGACCTAGTACTCACTATTCATATTTTTAAAAATAGCAAATTTTGGAATTTTTATAGTAATTATCTCATCCTCATTTTATCCTACATTTTGTTGAATTTTGTGTAATTCTTAATGTTAAAAACTACAAGTCTGTGAAAAATCTATTTTCTCCTTTAAGATAGTAAATTACATTTAGCACTTTAAAAAACAATAGCATGTATATGAGCTGATTTTGATTTATTATGACATTCATTTTCATTGGGGTTCCTAGTTCCAACTGATAATAAGCTTTCAAAGAATATTGATGATGTAGACATACAAGGAAATTCTAATATGATCCAAGTGATTTTCAACTATAGATGTCCAAACGGCCATCATCTATTTTGTTCTTTAATAGAAAGAGTTCCAGGTGAAAAGCTATTAAGAATATCTACCTCCTGAAAAATTCCTCTAGAAAATACAGCCATTTTTTTCAGGCACATTCTACTGGTTAAGAAAAAAAAAAAAGTCACATAAGGAATCAGAAGGTGGTCAATTTATATTCAAACATCTTAGAAAGGAAAAGTTGCATTAACAGAAAATTCTCTTTTCAACCCTCAGGTGTTAATCATTAGAATATGTAGAAAGACAGAAACTAGGAGAACTAAGATCCAGAAAGCCTCTAATGATCTCTTTGGGGAATCTGTATATAACTTAGCCTCTGCAGATCAGGATGGGTTGGTTTGGGGGAAGAAACTTCTATTGTTCCTTTCCTTTCCTTTCCTCCTTCCTTCCTTCCTTCCTTCCTTCCTTCCTTCCTTCCTTCCTTCCTTCCTTCCTTCCATTTGTGATTCTATTTACAAATATCTTAGACTTTGCACATTGGAGACTGGGGAGAAAATGCTAAATAATCACATGGATTTTTTTCTTAGGTTTTCTCCAGACTTTTACTATCATTTTTAGTGACTAGGTAGGGAAACAGAGTTTTGAGGTACCATTGTTAAAAACTAAAAAAAGGAACCACATTTGGAAAGTTTAACGGCAACGCAAATATTAAACAACTATTTCTTCAGTGTAAACTGTATGTTCCAAGCAATGTGCTAGGAAGTGAGAGTTGAAAGAGCTTACCATATTTTGTTACCTTCATGAAATTTACTGAAATTGCTCAAAAACTTTAAAACTCCTCTCTCTACTCCCCTAAGAATGCCAACGCTAATCAATTTAATACTTTTATTGGTACAATACTTCTCTTAGAGATTTGTTAGTGTCATTACTTCTCTGGGACACGGCACTTTCCATGTTCCATGGTGCCTACGTGAGCATTTTTTATGCCTCATGAACCCATTCTGCCAGCTACAATGCATTGTATCCAGAGTGGACACCTTTTACAAGGGCAGATAAGTTATTTGTGTATGGTCTTTCTGAAAAGAGATTTTCTGGCCAATTATATTCTCACCGGAGTGAATATGAATTGGGAAACAAATCAATGAGTGGAAATTGAAGCTAAAAAGTTCATGAAAATAAGTCAGGAGCAGCTAAAGACACAATGACAATGAGGGTAAAGTTTTGAGAAAGAAATGATGAAACTAATTGGAAGAGAGAAGGAGCCAAACATTGATGGAGAAATAAAAATGCCCCTGGAGAAAGACCACACAGATAAGATAAAAGGGAAAGAATTCCTATTATTTACATCTTAGTCAATTTTTAGTAACTCTTCATGTCCTGTCACTGTTAACCCTTAAAATAATCATCCCTCTTCCATTTCTTAAAGTAGCTTGGAAAAGATCCCTGTTTCTTTTAACACAAAGAGCATAATTAAATTCTGTGAATTTTCTAGATATTTTGTCACATATAGAATCTCATCATATTTCTATTTATCATGTCATAAAACAGAGGTAAGTAGGTGCTATCTCAGGCTAAAAATATGTTTATGTTTAGCAATACTGCCTGGATTAAAAGAATATGTCTCCTGGTTTCTTGTCAATTATCCTTTAAGGTATAGGTATTTAATTGAAATATGCCAGTAATCATTAAATGCTTGAGGTGAGCTAACTCTCTCTCTCCCCATATATATAATATTCTGTTTTCCAGGAAAATATATTTACCTCTAAAATAATATGTGACTTTATTCTAAACAATATCACACTGCATTAGCAATGTGTGTACCATCTTAGAACTGAAGAATAATATACATTAAGCTAATATACAATCTGTTCTCTGAAGACTGTCATTATTTGACACAAATATAACTTCAAACAAAGATGAAAGGTATACTTTCTTTTTATGCAATAATAAATTAACTACATAACTTCCTTTGCAGAATTAATTGAATGAAATCTAGTTTGTTTAAATACAGTGTGGTGTTAAGCAATAGTCTTTGGAAAGCTTAAAACTTTGTTTTGAGTCCTTAGTGTTTATATACTAAATTCATCCATTAATTAAATTTGTTTGCTGGAGTCTTTAGTCCAATTCAGTGTGGTATTTGGTGATGGTAATATCAAATAGTCTAATGGTTCTCTGAAGGTACATATAACTTTTCGATATGCACAAGCATTGCTACTACCTTTCGGATCTGATACCAGCAAATTTTGTGACTCTGGGCCTTATTTGCTTCATGCATATAGTGAAGCAATTGAACTTGATGTGATAACAAATGGTGTACCTGTTGCCTATTTATTCCTAGGTAGGCTTCCTTCCATTTTTTAGAAAATGTATGCAATTTTTTTTTTTTTTTGCACTATCATTGGTGTCTTTAAATTCCACTGGAATGTATATATATTTTTAAATTATGTTCTTAGAATTTGGTAGTCCTATTCAATATGAAGTCTTCAACTCAGGTAAAGTTTCTTCTCATTTAATCTTCTGTTACATATTTTATAATGTATTCCTAATGGTTTTATATTCTTTGGTTTTACTATTTATATCATACAAATGGGCAAATGAACATTTGGATATATCCTAAATAATATCTGTATTATGGGAAAGAACCTTAAAAATTAACATTATCTTAAAATAATATTAAAATTATCTTCTAGGTCATTAGTTTGGTATTAAACTCTGTTCAGTATATTTTTGTGTATTTTGTATTGAACTATATTTTGTATTCTGAATTTTCCAGAAACTTTTTCTTAGTCTTTGATTTTCCTTTTTGCTATGTGACCATATTTATACATAAAATAACCTCTTAAATATCTTAGGAGTATAAATTGTAAGAATTTTTCAAAAAAATTTTTCTCTTTCCTAATTTTGTTTTTCTATTTACACTATGGTGAGTTATTGGGTATTTTTTATCTTGGAACTTTCATTTCATGATTTAAGCTTTCCTTAGATGGGGCGCCTGGGTGGCACAGTCGGTTAAGCGTCCGACTTCAGCCAGGTCATGATCTCGCGGTCCGTGAGTTCGAGCCCCGCATCAGGCTCTGGGCTGATGGCTCAGAGCCTGGAGCCTGTTTCCGATTCTGTGTCTCCCTCTCTCTCTGCTCCTCCCCCGTTCATGCTCTGTCTCTCTCTGTCCCAAAAATAAATAAACGTTGAAAAAAAAAATTTATAAGCTTTCCTTAGATATCTTTCAACCCATCTTTCATACCTGTGACTATAGGCTGAAATGTTGTTAGTTTAGGATGATAGTGTGGGAATGATCTACAGTTATGCAACCAAACATGGTTTTACATTGATTTATTGTTAATGGAAAGTCATATACCTTTCCTTCTTCATAATCTTCCATACCAAATATACCCCACCTCAATACCCTTCGAAAACTCTGTCCTTTACTGAGATATCTCTAGCTCTAGGTGTCTGATTCAATGTAATTTATTGGTGGAGATATCTGAACCTTATCTAAGATAAGCTACCCTATATGACTCCTGGGGCACCCTCCACATTTCTCTTGACTTCTCATATTTTAATTGTTTATCTGGTGCATATCTTCTGTAGTGGGCCAAGTGTGAACTCTGTGCCAACCTTGTTCATTTCTACATCCTCTTTTTCTCTAGTACTGTGCTTTCCATGTCCCCACATATAAATCTAAGCTGAGTAATTGAATAATTTGATGAATTATAAGGTCTGTATTTATAATGTAATGCATTGGATATTACCAGAAATGCAGAAGGTTATAGCTGTTATGTACTGGTGTCAAACTTCACTAGGTCTTAGACTTACATATATGTGATACTTTATATTTTTTGAGGATAGAGCTCCACGAAACCAGAGATTTTGTCTGTCATGTTTACCCTTATATACCTAGCATTTACAAGAATGCCTAGTACATCATAAGCAGTCAATATAATTATGAGAGCACTCTATTTATCCAAAAATATTTTAGTTTTGTTTCCCAATATGAATTTTTATTTTGTCTACTCATGTATAATGTGGTCCAAACACAGATGGGTGCCTGTGGGCTGATGACTCTCATTATCTATCACATAAATGTCATTTTTAAAAACAAAACAAAACAAAACAGAAAGCATTCTCTTTGGTTGCTAAGGAAGTGTTTCCTAGGCTGATTACTGGTGTCAGGGATGATAGAATTATTCAATAATTATTCAGTTATTAATGATAGCAAGATGCCCTATATTTAAATAGTATCAGAAAATATCTTAGTCTTAGCCATTTCAAAAATAAAAATAATAGGTGAGGCAGAGGAAAAAAGGGAAACAAATACATTTATGCTCTTTTATCCTTAAGCTTCCACTCAAAGTTTTAGTTTTTATAATTTTATCTGAAGCTATTACTCTCAAAATATTTTCCTAAAAATACAGTCTTTGTGGGGACCTTGGTGGGTCAGTAGATTAAATGTCTGACTCTTGATTTCAATTCAGGTTATAGTCTAATGGTTGGTGAGCTCGAGTCCCATGTTGGGCTCTGTACTGACAGCACAGAGCCTGTTTGGGATTCCCTCTCTCTCTCTCTCTGCCCCTCACCCACTCATGTGCGCACTCTCTCTCTCTCTCTCTCCCTCAAAATAAATACACTTTAACAAATATACAGTATATATAATCTTTGTTGTGATTTTATTGGTGGGAAATATGGAAAAATAAGATGCAGGGCAATCATAAAATTAAAATTTAGAAAATAATATAAACATAATTTTCTCTTATTTAAATTCAAACTGATGATCACATGAATCGATTGAGCAATGTGATCATCTCAAATAAAACTTAAGGACTTAAGGTTTATTCATTTCTAGTCTGTTTCTATTAAAACTAGACAATGAGAAAAGTCATTAAAATTTCTTTAGCTATAAGTACCACTCATCAGAATTCACTCATTTTCCAAAAAGATTTTTTTCCCCTAGGCATCTAGCATTTCTTAAAAAAATTTTTTTTTGTTTATTTTTGAGAGACAGAGCGTGAATGGGGGAGGGGCAGATAGAGAGGGAGACACAGAATCTGAAGCAGGCTCCAGGCTCTGAGCTGTCAGCACAGAGCCTGACGCGGGGTTCAAACTCATGAGCTGTGAGATCATGACCTGAGCTGAAGTCTGAGGCATAACTGACTGAGCCACCCAGGCACCCTGAGGCATCCAGCATTTCTAATACAAACTGTAGGAATCTCAATATAATCTTTTTCTTTAACGAGCATTCAATGCAATTTTAGCAAATAAGCTATTAAGGGTAGAAACCCATCAACTTATGCAGAAAAATGTTCTAAATTATGCATGTTTCAGTCACTTCAGGAGAGCAAAAGAATGATTTTCAATTTAATCAGAGGCACTTGCCAAAGTTCACTCTGTTCTGTGCCGTGCTCTCTAAGTTTTCAGTTATCTATTTGACTTGGATTTAAAGTTTCAACAGAACAGAATATGGAGAGAATTCCCTGACGATAAAGTTATTGCAACTTGCACTTCACCCAGAAGGCCTTTCTGTATTGAGTTTCCACTGCTTAATTTTGCCACCACCACTCTTTCTACTCAGAGGAGCTGACAAGAAAGTGCAGAAAAGAAAAAGACTAAATAGCTCCATTTGTCTTAGGCTCCCAGCACATAGTTGCAATGCAGTGATAAATGGACACTAATAAATCTGTTATGGACAAACAGCACTGTCATGTGAGTGTATTTTCTGTTCTTTGAATAATCAGGGGAGGAGGGTAGAAACAACAGTATTATTGACAACAAAACAACAAAATAGAAACACACCCATACACACAGTTTTGACCCATACAGGAAATGATAGTCCCCAAACTTTCTTCCCATAATGTGTATACATCATCTTCACCCCTCAGTGTTGTTGACAGGTAGTATTTCTTTGTTGTTGAGAAAGAACAAAGTTAAAGTTCACAGTTCAAAGTTAATCTTCAGGAGGGTGCTTTATAAACCTGAGGTCTGAAAGAAATCTTATCTTTGAGGAACCATCAAGCTATAAATACATACATACATATACACATATATACTTATCACTAATTGTATTCTTTTAAATGCTTAAATGTAGCTTCATGCTATTGAGTGAGAAGACACTAAACAATAGAACCATAATTCACGTGAATAGATCCTGCCAGAGTTATTTGAGGACATTATTTTTTTTTTTTTAATTTTTTTTTTCAAAGTTTATTTATTTTTGGGACAGAGAGAGACAGAGCATGAACGGGGGAGGGGCAGAGAGAGAGGGAGACACAGAATCGGAAACAGGCTCCAGGCTCTGAGCCATCAGCCCAGAGCCTGACGCGGGGCTCGAACTCACGGACCGCGAGATCGTGACCTGGTTGAAGTCGGACGCTCAACCGACTGCGCCACCCAGGCGCCCCTTGAGGACATTATTAAGGAAGAGTTATGTCATTGTAAAATTTAATTCTAGTTCCATTCAAGAAGGTTCTGTTCATGACAAAGGAATAGGATGTATCATTTTCCCCATTCTAGCAGTGTGTTTGAAAACGTTCATGGCAGCAAATATGGATGCAACACCTAGAGCTCAAGTTTCTGAAGAAGAGAAGTAGATTCAAGAAAACAGACCAAAAAGGCTTTCATAAATTATTATCTAGATTTTTACGGAATGAACTGGAGGCAAACAAAGTGTATGTAGAAATTAATCTAACATTTCAGTACCTAAGGAGACTTTGGAGCATTTGAAAATGTTGGGTATTTATATCAGAAATTCATTTTGTATAATGAGTAATTATAAAAGTTTTATATTCCCAGAGAGGTTGGACATGCTCAGGATGACATATGGACAATGGACATGTCTATGCTCCTCACAGCTCTAGAGTTTAAGAATATCTCTGACTACAATAGACTGAATGAACAGCAAAGATTGTAATGCCTTCAGACACATCTGACCACTGGCAATAACAATAGACCTAAACTCTTTGTTTTGAATCTTGCAAATGTCATAATACCATACAAAATACCATACCATCTTGGTTCATCTAAGTTGAACCTTTAGTAGCCTTGTGTTTCAAGATCCAAAAATAAATCTGTAATACCTATATCTCCATTGATTTTAGTTAACATAAGCTGCCCACTTATTCCAGAAAATATTACTGCATCAATGCTTACTTCAGTATTACTCAGTACATTATCTATTCTCACTCCTTTCCCAATCTTTCCTGCTTTCATAAATGCTGTGCTGTTAAGTACTCTCAGAATCATATAACTAAATTCCTCCACAAAATCAATAATCTGAACTTCTTTCTTCGTCTTCACGTAGAAAATAGCACTTCATATTTTTTAAGAATATAGACTTTCTTGGTGCACTATCAAGTGGAAAACATTTTTCCTCCCACAGCTCATGTAATTAAAATTTTAAGGTCTGTTGTGATCTCTCTTTCTTGCTTCTCACTTCCCATTTCTGACTTTGCACTTCAAACATTCCATATGGAAATTTCCCCAGATTAATCTCCTTGAAACGTCATACAGATTAACTATATAGGAAAACGCATACACACAAATGCACAAATATACACTCACACAACATTAATAATAGAACTAGACGATAGGATATACTCACAAAACCCTATATATAGACAGGTGGAGGTAATCCACCAAGAGCCCAAAGACTTGCATTTTATCAGCATCTTTGTGGGAAGAAGCCGAGGGGAAAATACTGTATCTGACCTATCTGGTAAAAGAAAAAGCCTATTCCAACCAAGAAGGATTCACAGGAAAGTATCACAGGCTAATTTGAGAATATCAGTTGAACTTGGGAAGGATTTTGCCCAATTCAGTATCAGGTAAATTGAAAATGTAAACTTTCAAATTGACCATACACATATTCCCTTCTAGTAGAATCAAATTGAGAGGCAAAGACAGACATAGGTTTCATGCAAGTGAGGGACGGAAAGAGAACCAGAACATTCCAGAAAGCAAGACATTGTATTTTTAACACTACATGAACACCAAAATATTGAAAAGCTTTATAAAGAGCTATTTGATCTTCTGAACCATGGCTTCTAATTGAGCCACTAATTTTAAAATTTCAGAAAAACAAATTCACATTAACTTGAATTAGAGGAAAAGATCAAGCTCAAATCACACAAAAATTATTATAAGAAAAAGGAAGAATAAAGCACAGAAAACATTCCTGCATAGAAAATATGCCTACAGACAATGAAAGCATGCCAGAAAAGACCAAATTACAAAAAAAAAAAAAAAAAACTATTTCAAAAGAAGACATAAAAAATAACAGTTAAGAGGATGATAAAATATAAGAGAAAAATAATCAAAATAAAAATAATAAAACTCCAAAATGAGATGATGGAACTCAGCAAAAAGTTAGACATAAAAATAAAAAAAAATAATGTTATATATGACTACATATCAGTAATTTCAACAGAAAATGCAGATAAGCATGGATGAGATACACACACACACACACACACACACACACACACACACACACACACAAGATTGTGATGGTTACTTTTATACATCAATTTGGCCAGGCTATCATGCGCAGTTGTTTGATCAAGTGGTCTACATAGGTAGGTATTTTTTTAGATGTGATTAACATTTTAATCAGTAGACAATAAGTAAAGCAGATTACCCTCCACAGTTGGGTGGGTATCTTTTAGTCAGTGGAAGGCATTACAAAAAAAAAGACCCAGTTCCTCAGAGAGAAAGGATTTTGATTCTAGGCTGCCATTAGACTCAAGAGTGCTACATTAGGAGTGCCTGGGTGGTTCAGTCGGTTAAGCGTCTATTGGTTTTGGCACATGTCATGATCTCGAGGTTTGTGAGTTCGAGCCTGGTGTAGGGCTCTGTGCTGATAGCATGGACCCTGCATGAAATTCTCTGTTTCCCTCTCTCTCTGCCCCTCCCCAGCTCTCTCTCTCTCTCAAAATAAATAAGTAAACACACACACACGCACACACACACACACACACACACACACACACACACAAGAGTGCAACATCAATGCTCATGGGAATTTCCAGCCTGCTGGCCTGCCCTGCATATTTCATACTTGGCCAAACTCAGGGTATTTGGAGAACCCTAACACAAAGATAAAGGGAGATATTTGAAATGTGAAATCAGAACAAGATATCATTATGAAGTAATCAAATAGAAATATTCACTATGAAAAATATAATTTGATATAAAGGACACAGAGTGGAAAAGTGTGACTAAAGGGTGAATTAGCAGATTAGAAGATTGTTTTTAGAAGTTCTTCCAAAAGGTATCCATGAAGAATAAAAAACAGAAAATATGAAAGAAAATTTAATGGAGAGGAGTGATACAGGATTGCCAATATTTGAATGAGTTGTCCTAGCACACATGAAAAATAAATATGGATAGGAAGAAGTATTTAGTTAGTGGAGATCTATTTTCCAGAATAAAGAATGGTGAATAACCCCAGGTTGAAAGAGCTCATAAACTGTAACACAGATTATAGATTAGAGTCTGAGACTCTTCTTACCAACTAACTAGTTAGCATGGCAGCAGTTTCTTGAAAGCTGGCAATAGCTGGAGACTGAGTCAGAAACAAAGATACAGTGAGCAGCAGTGTATTTGTGTTACCTCTCCCTGGCTTTCAGTCTTAACAGGAGTGATGCAAATGGGTCCCAATGGATGCTTGAATGCAGTGAATTGCATCATACGGGAAGGATCCTGATAGAGGGGAACTTGGATCTTTTATAACAGGAGGTAAATATGCCCACCTTTTCCTCCATAGGAAACACTGTATCTGTCCTTCAAGTCTGTCCACTATATAAGCATCCTTGAAAAGATAGTCGGGAACAAAGGACATCTATGTGTGTGGAATTGTGAGATACCTGTAGAGAATTATCTCCTGACATACAAAACATCCAGAGTAAGGATGTCACCTAAAAATAGGCAAGAATTAAATTGTTTTTAGACTTCTCCATAAAAATATTAGATAGTAAGGTAGGAAAATAGGTACTAAAATATTGAAGGACAATTTTTCTGAGCTCAGAATGGTAATATCGGGTGTGCTTGAGTGGCTCAATCAGTTGGGAGTCTGAGTCTTGGTTTTGGCTCAGGTCATGATCTCATGGTTCCTAGACTGAGCCCTGCATTGGGCTCTGCACTGCGAATACAGAGACTGCTTGGGATTCTCTCTCTGTCCCCCTCTCTCCCTCTGTTCCTCCTCTGCTCATGCTCTCTCTCCCTCTTTCTACTTCTCTCTTTTTCTCTCAAAAAAAATAAACATTAAAAAATAGCATATAATTTTTAGGTGACCTTAATGATGTGTAACTGACATAAAATAAAATGCACATAATGTAATTAAATGATTAAATGAGTTTTGACATATATGAACACCCCAGAACAATCTCCACCATTCAGATAATGACAATAATCCATCATTTCCAAAAGTTTTATCCTGGACTTGTTTGCAGTTTTGCAGATCTGTGCTTTGAGTATATTATATCCTTTCTTCTTCTGCTTTCCTTGGGTTTAATTTTCTCTTTCTTTTCTCGTTCATGAAAGTAGAAAGTGAGGTCATTAACTTGAGTCTTTAATTTTTTTCTATTATACATGCTAAGTGCTATAAATTTTCCTTTTAGTACTTCATTAACTAAACTCTGCACATTTGCATATATCTTATTTTCTTTCAGTTCAATATAAATTCTAATTTCCATTTTGATTTCCTCTTTAATCCATGGGTTATGTAGTAGTATATTATTTAGCTTCCATATAATTTTAGTTTTTCCAGATAACATTTTATTACTGATTTATAAGTTCCATTGTTTTCAGAAAACATACTTTATATATTTTGAATCCTTTTATATTTATTAATATTTGTTTAATGTCCCAAGTAAGGTCAATCTTGGGAAATATTTGTGTACCACTGAAAAGAATGTATATTCTGTTATTTTGGGTGAAATGTTTTCTAAATGACAATTGTGTCAGTGTAGGTAGTAGTGTTCAAATCTATATACTCCATGAATTTCTGTTTACTTGCTTTATAAATTATTCCAAGAGTGATATGGAATATTTGAATGTGGGGAATAAGCTTAGGAATTCCCTGGGCTTATACCAGTGGGTTAACAAGGTGTAAAGAAGCACAAAGCCATAGGATGGTCAAACCCGAGTTTGGGTAAACAAGATTAACACACTAGAATAGGGAGGTGCAAAGGCACCAAAAATAGGGAGGTTCAAGAGAGCCCAGACTAGAGAAGGGTGCAGAGCCCCCAGAATAGAGAGGGAAGGGCAAAGGCCCCAAAATATAGAGGGGCACAAAGGCACCAAATACAAAGGTATATAAGGTAAGCAAGATTAGGCTTTCAGGGTGGAAGCAACCCCCAATTTAGTACTATAGCTGAAAGCTGCTTTCACAGGAGGGAAGGACCAAGTTGGGAAAACAGGTAAATTGAGCTATATACCGCTGTGCTGCAGGTGAAGCAGTCCAGAGCGGAGATGATTAACAAAAGAGAAGGTACCTTGTTAACCCTGAGGTTATTCCCCCTATCTGTCTCATCCCCTAGGGTAGCTGAGATAAACAGACATGGTGCCTCCTGCCTGCCGTTAACAACCATCTGCCCATCTACCCAGTGCCAGGATTTTGTTTTATATTGACCCAAACCCCAAACACTGTATATCTTCAAAACCCCCTTTCTCCTAATGTCCCCAAGTTAATGTTCCCAGTTTCTTTGTCTCTTTGTGCATGCCCATCACATTGTAAGCCTTTTGATCTTAAAAAATACTTAACCTTGCTTTAAACTCAAAAATGCTATTTTGGAAGCAAATACGTAATCATAATAGGCAAATCTTTTGTGTGTATTGTATGTAAGTAATATAAACACACAAAAATCTTCAAATATTATTGCTAGAATTTTATTAAATATTTTTGAGCAAACAGGCGTAGTGAACACTTGTTCAGGAGTCTTGACAACCAAGGAAAAATAAGACAATTCATAGTAAGAGTTGAGAAATCATAATATATTATAGTAATAATAATCACAATCAAAAACAATGACTTAACATTGTTAAGTCATTTTTTTTTTTTCATATTTTAACGTTTATTTTTGAGACTCTAGAGAGAACACAAGCAGGGGAGGGCAGAGAGAGAGGGAGAGACAGAATCCAAAGCAGGATCCAGGCTCTGAGCTGTCAGCCCAGAGCCTGACGCGGGGCTCAAACTCATGGACTGCAAGATCATGACCTGACCCAAAGTCGGATGCTTAACTGAGTCATCCAGGTGCCTCAAAACCCACAAAATTTGAATAAAGCCATCCCCCACTGAATTTGGATATAAAGTTTGCTTTAAATACTTCTTTGGGGAAGACAATACCACGCTGCTACTCAATTAAAAGAAACATTTTTACAGTCTTGACGTCTTTTATTTTTTTTACATTTATCACGCCATGAATTCATAGGGAATGGGTTCCAACAGCTCAGGCTCCTTTCCATTGGTTCTCACAAAGTGTGCTTTTCTGGGTGGGGCAGGCCGGCGCTTCAGTTGAACCCAAGTACCTTTCTCCTTGGCTTCCTTCTTTTTCTGATCATTTTCCTTCACACGCTTCAGGAAGCTGTCTCGGCTCTTTGAGTGCTTAATGTGCTCGATATGTACATTAATTCTCTTAGCAAGAATCTTGCCCTTAACTTGTTTGTTTACAACAATGCCAACAGCATGCTGGGTAACATTGTAGACTCTTCCAGTTTTGCCGTGGTAACATTTGTGGGGCATTCCTTTTTGAACAGTGCCCATTCCCTTGATGTCCACAATATCACCTTTCTTGTAGATTCGCATGTATGTTGCCAAAGGAACAACTCCATGTTTTCTAAAAGGCCTAGAGAACATATAGCGAGTACCTCTCCTCTTTCCCTTTGTGTTGGTCATTTTGGCGAATTACTGGAAGATGGCGGTTCCCTGTTAAGTCATTTTAAACACTTACTCTGAATTGTCAAAAAATCACCCATGAGGACCACCTATCATCATTTTACTAATGAGGAAACGAAGGCACTAAGCATCTTAAGTAACCTACTTTTAATGGTAAGACAGGGTGAAAAACAAGCTTCTGGTTGGTTCTGCCAAGGCTATTTTTCTCTAAACAGCTTTATTGCTACATAATTCACATACCAGGATGTGGAATTTTAAGACAATGGCTGAGACTTCAAAAAGATTTGGATTTACAGTGGATGCTTCAAGCTACCCAGCTCTGAGCCTGGGGAAACACATTATTTACTCTTTTATTGGAAACTTTGAAAAAGCATTAATTTAGTTCAAGCTTTCAAGTCTCTCATACGTTGCAGATAAGGAAATTGAGCCCCAAGAAGTGAAGAGACCTGCATAAGAACATACAGCATATTAGTGGCAAAGCAGAACTGTAGGCTTCAAGTTCAATACACCTAAACATACTAATGCTTTAACATGTCTCTTTTTCTGGTTCTCATCCATATTTGCATACAGGTTTTATGTTACTACCATTTTAATATAGACACAACTCAGGAGAATACGTATGGTTTAAAACAGTTTTTCTTCTCTCATGATTCCATTTTTATTATTCTTTACTCTTTCTATCCATTCTTTATACCTAATGAATTTGCTATATTTGCCTGCCTGTGGAGTATTTTTATAAAAGCCCAAGAAACTCAGCAGCCCCTTTTGCTAGGGTTTGTTGAAATCTCTGACTGCATATTTATATTTAAGATGTTTTGTTTTTCCTTTTAAGTAAATTTGTTTTTTTTTTTTTTAGAGCAATGTTAGTTTCACAGCAGATTTGAGCAGAAAGTACACAGAGTGCTTGCTTATGTAGCCCCTGTCCCTAAACAGGCACATCCTTCCCCATTTGTTACAATTGGGAAAGCTACACTGACACATTGTTATCACCCAAAGTTCAGAGTTCACATTAGAATTCACTATTAATATTGTATATGCTATGATTTTGACAAATATATAATGCCATGCATCCACCTTTGTAACATTACACAAAATTTTATATAGAAGCTATTCTTTATGTTAAATAATTGTACTGCATAAAAATCCTTAGTGCTGTACCTTTTTATCCTCCCTCCCTCCTACCAGGGACAGAGAAATGTCTCTAAAATACTATCTTAAAATATTATTGTACAATTTCAATGTTATATTTATGAAAAAACAGTCAAGACACACAATATAAACATAAAACCTGCTTTACAACAGCCTCCTTTGTATATTTGCAGAGATGGTTTTGATCATGGTCATATAAGAAATTAAGAGCAAGGTGCTTCTTGATTTTATGTTCCTTTCCTTTATCATACCAAATTTCACATTTGGTTGGCATAGTGGGGGATATCAAAATGTGATGTTCCTTTTGGAAATGGAATATCCTTTTGGGAATGGAAAGGTCCTGCTATGTGCTTTCATACACAAGAATCGTATGATCGTTGAGAGAGACCTTCTCAACCTTTCATGCCATCACTTCTCTTTAAAGTCTGCTTGAAATAGACACCAGGCTGGATGAAACATGGAAATTCCTATTATCTTATCCCAAGGCGTTGTTTTTTTTTGAGCTCACTGGTTTTCTAGCTGTCTCTTATTTGTTAATGTGTTTTATTTCAGAGCACAGAAACTTTAAAAGCATTTACTTTTCACTATATTGTATAATGGAAATGGAATGACACATTTTAGGAAGTTCTTTGTAATTCAGGCAAGTTTTCAAATTATGACTTTTTTTTCTTAATTATTAGCCTTATATCTTAATTGGGTTATAGTGTCAATAAATGAAAATTCTTCATCTACATTTTTAAAGCTGACACTGGAAAGTAAAATTTCAGTTAGAGAAATTTCAAGTGGCTTTCTTAGTAGAGATAATAACAGGCCTCCCACTCAGTAATTTATTTCTTGAATGCTTAATATAAAAGGTTTTTGAACAGTAATTTTGTCAATGTGCCTTTTTCGGTAAGTGGTGAGGGGCAAACGTATGCTGAAAGTTACATGAGAAGAAGCAAAACTATTTTTTATTTCATCCATGTTAAAATTTCAGTTAATAATTTAAAGACTTTTGAGAGTAATAAGGAATATCATTGGATGCTTTTGAAAAAGAGCTGTAGTTAATGTGTAGGTATTAGCAATAAGGAATAATTGCTAATAGTTACTATTTTGTACAAAATTTTATGTGCCAAACATTTTACATTCATTAATTTATGTTATTGTTATGGAAGCTATAAGGACATGTCTATTTTGTCTCCACTTTCCAGTTAAAGAAACTGAGGTTTGTTAAATTCACACATGGAGCTAACATTAAAGTGTGACTTGGCAGAGAAATATTTCAAAGCATCTATAATAAATATGTTTAAAGAACTAAAGCAAACCGTGTTTAAAAGTGAAGAAAAAGTAGGACAAGTAGAAAGCATTAATAAAAAGTTTTTTAAAGTTTTATTTTTTAAGTAATCTCTACACCCAACATGGGGCTCGAACTCATGAGCAGAAGTCAAGCATCACATGCCCTTCCACCTGATTCAGCCAAGCACCCCAGGAAGTTAGACACTTTAAAAAGAGCAAAGGGGAAACCCTGAAGTTGAAAAATACAATTACTGAAATGAAAACTTCACGAGACACGTTCAACAACAGATTTGAGTTAGTATATGCATCCTTGCTCTTTTATGGTTATTGTTTGCACGATATATTTTTTTCCTATGCTATTACTTTCCACCTATTTGTGCCTTTGAATCTAAAGTATATTCCTTATATTCAGCATGTAGATGGATCTTGGTTTTCATCCAGCCGGACAATAGCTACATTTTCATGAGAGTATCTAGTTCAGTCACACTTAAAGCAATTATTGATTTAGTTGGGTGTATAGTTGCCATTTTGTTATTTTTCTGTTTTTCTTGATATTTTAATGATTTTTGAAAATTGTTTTCTTACTGGTTGTTCTAGTAAATAAAAGATACATCTTAATTATCATACATTATTTCATGTTTTACTATCAACTTAAATTCTATTAAGAACAGGAACTTTGCTCCAGGATAAATTGATTTTCCCCATCCTTTATGTGGTGATTATCATGTATATCACACCTGTCTTAAAACAAAACACTACAGTATTATATTCTTATTTTGTTTCATATATCCTTATGTTTTTTACAGAAATTAAGAGATGAAAAGAGAATATATATTAATGTAGGCTTTAATGGCCACATATTTACAATTTTTTTCACACTTCTTCCTCTAGGATTATGTTAGTTACACTCTGGTATCAATTTCTTTTAACCCGAAGGATTTCCTTTAGTATTACATGTAGAGTATGTACCCAAATAGTGAATTATTTTAGTTTTTATTTTTCTGGGAATTGTTTCATTGGTCTTTAATTGTGAAGTGTAGTTTTATAGATACAGAATATCTTATTGACAAGTTTTCTCTTCCAGTGGTTTGAATATGTCATTCTACGGCCTTCTAGCCCTTATTTCTGTTCAGAAGTAAGTTGTTAATCCTGTTGTTATTTTCTTATACTGATTTGTTTTTTTTTTTATTTCATTACTTTCATGGTTTGTTGTTGTTGTTCTTGACTTTCAGTATTTTGGTTTATGATGAATCTAGGTGGGTATCTCTTTATGTTTACCTTTTTTGGGGTTTTATTGAGCTTTTTAAAGATCTTAGATTAATAGTTGTCATCAAATTTGAGAAGCTTCATTTTTCTTCCCTTTTCTCTGTCACCAACCTAGTCTGCACCCTCTGACAGCAGGGATTCTGACTGTCACAGCAAAACCTATCTGGCAAAGCTACTTTTCTTGCCAAATGAGTGGAAGTATGGGGATTAGGGGCATTCCTGGGCAAGAAGACTGTAGACTCCCATTGTTTTTAACTCAGATTTCTAGCAGTTCTTCTCTAATAAGTGCTTCTCAATTTGTTGTTTTCTTTTGGTTTTCCAGAGCCCTACAATTATTATTTTTGAGACTTCTGTTTTATACTTGTTTAGGGAGAAAAGGATTTACTTACTTCTTCTTGCTGCCATGTCTAGAATGCAGAGACTTTTCTTCTTTTTTGTATTTTAATTCAGCCACTCTCAGAATCCTATATAATTTTCCACATAGCACAACTTTCTCTTATGTTATAACAAGAGTAAAAACCAGATATTCCCTACAATTAAATTTTTCCTGTAGAAGATTATTTACATATTTACATTTTACCTTAAAATCTGCAGAAAAAAATGTGCACCTCCTATTATGTTTCAGTGACTTATTTTTTTTTTAATTTAAAACATTTTTACATATTCTCATATATGGTGAGGTTTATATACACTAAGTTTTGACAATAACAGGATATGTGAATTGACCCTGTTTCTGTACTTTTTTTGCTAACATGCCTGGACTGCTTTCATCACCTACCCTCTGAAAAGCCCTAATTCCTTTTTTTTATGTTTATGTAGTTTAGAGAGAGAGAGAGAGTGAACATGGGTGCACACATGAGTGGGGGAAGGGGCAGAGAGAAAGTACATGGGATCTGAAGCAGGCTCCGTGCTGACCATAGAGAGCCTAATGAAGGGTTCTAACCCACAAACCGTGAAATCATGACCTGAGCCGAAGTCAAGGGCTTAACCAACTGAACCACCCAGGTGCCCCAAAAATCCCTGATTCCTATCCAGGATGACCTAGTTGTCTGACATTTTTTTTTCTCCTTTATCTGGAAGCTGAATAACCCGCATCCACACACTTGCTTAAACTGCCTGTTACCAGGCTGATTCTTGCTGAGAATGGGAAATTGTTGGACCATAAGATTTTTTAAGATAAAAGACCTATGTGAAAAGCCATAATGGACAGCCCAATATAACAAGATTGAAAGAGAAAGGAATCATCACTAATTAGCGAAGGGGATACAAAACCAACTTGAACCATTGATGAGATTTGTGTTCTGGTGGACTCCGCCCATTCAAAGCTGGGAGAAAAGTAGTAAAACCAGTCATTTTCTTTACACCTGACATTCTGAACTCCTTCCCCTTCTTTCTTAGTCACTTCTTATAGATGACTGGCTCTGTGGTGAAGCAAGAGGTCTAAGATAAGTAGTGAAGAGCAGACAATGCATGGAGGTATTTTAGCTGTGCCAGTACAGCTGCAAGGCACACATATCATTTGGTATTTGTCACTGTAAATTAAAAAAAAAAAAATCAAAAATCAAAACAAACCAACAAACCAAAACTAAAAAGGTACACACAGGGCCTCATTATTCTGTGGGGTTATCAAAATACATGCTGCCTGTACTTTGTTAAAGAAAATCATATGCAAAATGTATTGTACCCTTATAAAATGGTTTCTTTCAAACTAAGTACAAAAAAAAATTACAATGCAATTCAGACACTCAGCTAGAAGTAAATATGTATTCTTTACAATCTCAAATGGGCCTACAAGTAGTTAAGGTTCAAATGCAAGTCTGATTTCTTGGCAGAAAATTTGACTTCAGCATCCTTTAACTTTATATTCATGCAAACTTCTATTGGGCAGCTATAAAAATGCTAATAGAGTCTCCTGCATTTTGGTTGAAGGTGTCCTAGACTAAAGTCACTGTTCAGATTTGCTGTCCTTCAAGTGAAAATGAAAATTTTAGGAGAAAAGGCCCCAGGGAGAGTTGATTCTGCTGTGTGGCCAAACCCCTCTTCTACGCTCTGCAGCACAGTCTTTCTCTTCCATCTGCCTCTCCACCCTACAGATCACTTTCTTGGGATCTGAGGAAATTGTGCAGAAAAGTATGGAAATAAAATCTAAATGTGGTCTCCCTGATCTGTCATGCTCTGTAAAGCATTAGAAACACACATAAGTTAATTTCACTCTCATCTGTTTGCATTTTATTTTCTATTTGAATGGCTAGTTGTTACACAGATATTTGAAATACATTAGAAACCCCAGAAGAATACCAATGCTTCTTCTTATTTGATTATAAAAAGACTTTATTCCCAATTTGGAGCAGCTAGGAGAAGGTACATGTTAATAAAATATATTTTTCCTATTTGAGATATAGACAAAATAGTATTCATTAATCTACATTTCCTTTTAAGATGTAATACATTCAAACTAGAATTTTCAGGACACAAAATATTTTTTTATTACTGGTCAACTAAGACTGTTCATCGATTCAAAAGTTTATTTACTGTCTCCTAAGCCATTCAGGAGAATTTAAAGAAATAACAAAATGGCCTCAAAGCCAGTCTGGGACAGTCTAAATACCATATGTATGGTAATCATTCTAATTGATGTGGTTCGAATAACAATAAAACATTTGGTAAGAATTTAATCTCTGTGTCAAAGGGATAAAGAAATTATTTCCTGCTGTCATGAATGAAATAGATTTTATAGAGAGAAGGTCCTTGAAGAATAGGGCAGGATGTTTCCATTAAAGGAAACAGCATTGGCAGTTGCAGAGAGATTGGAGAGTAGTTAACACATCTGAAGATCAATAAGTGTTTTTTGATGGGGAGAGAGTGAAGGATTTAATGTATGAAGTGGAATATTGGGAAAAAAGTCTGGAAAGTTTGGTGTCAGGTCCTATTGCAAAAAGAGAAGAGGATGAAGCATTGAGACGTTGACAATACACAGATACACAGAAGCTTATTTTCCATAATACAAATGAAGTTTTAATATTAAAAAAAATTTTTTTGTTAATGTTTATTTTTTTTTTTCAACGTTTATTTATTTTTGGGACAGAGAGAGACAGAGCATGAACGGGGGAGGGGCAGAGAGAGAGGGAGACACAGAATCGGAAACAGGCTCCAGGCTCCGAGCCATCCGCCCAGAGCCCGACGCGGGGCTCGAACTCCCGGACCGCGAGATCGTGACCTGGCTGAAGTCGGACGCTCAACCGACTGCGCCACCCAGGCGCCCCTGTTAATGTTTATTTTTGAGAGAGAGAAAGAGAGAGAGAGAGGGAGTGGGGGAGGGGCAGAGAGAGAGAGAGACATAGAATCTGAAGCAGGCTCAGGCTCTGAGCTGTCAGCACAGAGCCCCATGTGGGGCTAGAACCCATGAACTGTGAGATCATGACCTGAGACAAAGTCTGGCGCTTAACCGACTGAGCTACCCGAGCACCCCTACAAATGCAGTTTTAGATATGGGTTCCCCAACTATGCTGATACCTGTAAGGTCTAGAAGAGATTTGAGAAATATGTTCACAAAACCCTGTGAGATTTTTGTTAATTTACAGAGGTGCAGTCTTTTGTAATAATTGGTTAAAATTGTAGACTTTCCACTTTGATTTTCCTCTATCTCATTTTCCCTTATGTTTTGTCATGGAGTTGTTGTGGGCATTTTTTTCTTTCTCTTTCTTCCTTCTTTCCTTCCTACCTTCCTTCTTTCCTTCCTTCCTTCCTTCCTTCCTTCCTTCCTTCCTTCCTTCCTTTCTCCCTTTCTCTCTTTCTCTCTCTCTTTCTTTCTTTCTTTCTTTCTTTCTTTCTTTCTTTCTTTCTTAGGAGTTTTAGCCAAATGCTTAGTTTCACCAGACAAGTGTGCTTTAAAGCAGGAGACAGAATATGACATATAACAGGTGCTGGAGCCTTAGGATCCGATAGGGATGTGAAAGATTAAGAGTGGGTGCTCTGCAATTAGGCATATTAATGCTAGGTCAACAACACTCGCATAAAGTTCTGATAAATGATTCAAATGTTACAAAACTGAGCCATAAAGAAAGTCAGAAGCATAGCCAGCCTCTAGGAAGGTGGTATAGGTCTAGTGGCATCTAGATGGCTACAGGGGCCTCATGGCCTCCGTGGTGCACATGCTCCAGCTGGCTGAAGTTGGAGACTTAGTAGTTTGCCTACTAAAGTCAGGATTTTCATGAGAGGTCACAGTTTCAACCACCACCAATGATCTGTATAAAGGGAAATTGAGTTGGGGATGTATTTACTTTAAATTCTATGTGTGCCTATGCGTGTATGTTTATAATTCTATGCTGTCATGTGTGTGTCACTTCCATTACCAATCTATTTCCATTGTTGGGCATAGTAAGATTTGTGAATATGCTGTATACACCTCTGGCCCTGTCAACTGAGTTTTGCCCTCCCTCAGCAAAATTCTTGCAAAAATATACATTAGAAGAAAGAATGAAATCTCTTCTTTTTTAAAAAAATGTTTATTTAACTTTGAGAGAGAGAGAGAGAGAGAGAGAGAGAGCGCACAAGCAGGGGAGAGGCAGACAGAGAGGGACACACAGAATTCAAAGTGGTCTCCGGGCTCTGGGCTGACAGCTCAGTTCAGTTTGATGCAGGGCTCAAACTCACAAACTGTGAGATCATGACCTGAGCCAAAGTTGGATGCTTAACTGAGTGAGCCACTCAGGTGCCCTAAGAATGAAACCTCTTCTTAATCTCTCTATGGAAAATGATATCATAAAATCTTTGTCAAATGAAAAGGCAACCCAAGAATAGTCGATGAATGTTAGAAAATTAGTGCTATAGTGTTGTGTCACTTTATAAATAAATAAATTTATTTATATTTTGTGAAGTTTTATATTTTTAAAGTTTTTTGAATCTGTAATTTATTGTGATTTCATGTTTCTTTTCAAAAACATAATTCACATTCATATCTGATTTTGCATTTGTTCATGTTATGTTCTTTTCCTTAAAGAAGACCCTCAAACGGTATGTTTCAGGTTTCCTAATAATATGTGTGTTTACTCATTTATTAGATTCAGATATTATTGCTAGTTGTTGATGGTTTGGTTGTTTTTGTTTTAAACAGAATAGAACATGATCAGAATTCTTCTTTGTTAAGGTGTACAGTGAATGGGATTGCCACAATAACTACAAGTTAACAGAAAAATTAGGAAATCATTGGCCTTCCAGGCAATCAGTGTTGATGACATAAGCTAGGGTAGGAGTCATGGCAGTGCAATAAAGTCATCAAGTGAGTAATAAATTATTACATTTTAATAGCAATCACAAGTCTTACTGGTAGTATACTGCAATATCTTAGAAAATCTCCCAAACTCACTTTTCTTACTAGAATACATTATTAAAATAGAACAAAAAAGAAGCTTTAAGATTTTAAAATTTATTTTCAATAACCATATTGATTTCCTTATTGTTATAAATTGATTGTTAACATTGCCATGATAAGAACGTTCTATCTCACCAAGGCTAAAATTTAAATAACGTGTTCAATAAATCAGTATCTTCTTGCCTTTATCCACAAAATGACCTTCTGAATAAAATTGTGGTTATTTTAATATAGTAATTTCAAAGTTAAAATTAAAAGATAACTAGGCCATATTGGATTATCAATTTAGTGTGTTAAGAATGTTTATAATATAAGTTTCCTAAATTAATGTTAAAACAACATCTATACTTTTTTGGATTTTGTGGTTTTGAATTAGATATTTTGGCACTTATGAATTCCAAGTGGGAAAAAAAGTATTAGTTTTAACTTTGCTTTTTATATTATACCTATCTTGAAATGATCTTCTGAATATTCACTTTTATTTCTGTATCACTTTGGAAAATAAGAATATATCTCTAATTGAGAAGGATATCTGTATCGATGATTATGAAGTATTAGGAAGTGCTAGAGGGCAATGCATAATAGAATAATTTGCAGTCCTATAAAAATTTTATGGGAAAGCAGGAGAGGGGTCTGGTGGAGTCTCAGGAATATTTGATGACATATTTATTTGAAAGTTATAAATGCAAATTTAGGTTAATCATTTTTGAAATGTATCATATCTAGTTGTTGAGTGTTGTATTAATGATTTCAGGAGGAACTTAGGACAATAAACTTAGCACAAAATCTACAGACAACACTAATCATGCCTGTTCCTATGGAAATGCACCCTGTGACATAACACTAAAAAATGAAAAAAAATTCCAGTGGCCAAGCATATTCTTTCTAACACTAATTATTGGCATATGCACACATGCACACATATTTGTATATATACATACACTCATCACATTAAAAAATTGTAGTTGATTGTGCTTTTTGAAAACTGAATGAAATAATTATATTGTATGTATGTATCTACAGGTAACCTAAAATTATAGGAAGTTAGCCATAATTAAATGGAAGGTCCAGATGTGTTTCATCAACATCGAGGGTTCATCATATCTAATAGTTAAATTTCATTAAATAAGTAAATTTGTTAACTTTAATCACATAGCAGCAAATATGTGAACTAAGCATAAGATGGCACAAATGTCTGTAAAAGAAAAAAGAAACCATGTCATAGTAAGCTGAGTTTAGTAAATGTTTTTTTTTTTTTTTTCAAATGTTGGAAGTCAGAGGATTAAGCAGCAAGAAAAATTAGGCGATTGCTTCATCCAATATCCTTATTTTACAGATGAAGAAGCAGAGGTAAACCCATTTATCCATGGGCACATAGAGTTAATTCATTACTCTGACTCCCAGGGTCTATTTTCTTTCTCTTGCCAGAGATGGCAAATAAATAACACTCATGCCTTTTACTGCCCCTCCCATATCCAATGTAGAAATTCACAGTGTTCTTTTCTACCAAATTCCAGCCTGTAGGTCATTAGCTTTGGAATACTTACCACAGTCCACTTAGCAGTTACTTCCAGTTGCCCATATTTAGCAATCAAGATGAAACCTTTAAAAATGTAGCAGAAAAATCAGTCTCTATATAACAAGTTTTGTTCTAACCTCTTTGTAGTGACTCAACAAACTTTCACTGAACAATGAGTATAATGATTAATCAGTGATCCTATTCATTTCAAATAAGATCCATAAGCATTTCATGTAGACCTCGACATATCTATACAGCCTCCCTAATATCTGATACCAATATCAAACTCAATAGATATTAATTAATTGGTTTATTTTTGTAAACAGACATTTACAGTAATGGAGAAAATAATAATAATATTTGGGAACGTAAGCAATTTTGGTAACTAGTATAACAAATACACTTCTTCAGCTCTGACTTATGGAAGTTTTTAAAGAAAAAACATAGCTGATTTTCAGAGCTAAAGAGAGAAGTCAAATTTGCCTTTGAAGTAATGGTACTTCTGGCCTTCTACAGAGTAATTTTGAAAGATGTTGTGCATTGCCCTTCAAGAGAGCAGAAGGGAAATCAGAGTATGGCTAGGTCAGGCTTATGAAATACATTGCAGTGCTGAAATGAAATATTTGTCTGAGAAATCAAAGAAGCAACGAAAGGCAGGAGGGCATGATTGGCTGCTCACAGGGAAAATGTCTTCTAGTCTTCGGTGTTCTGCTTCAGTTCACCCACAGAATCAGAACAAGACCTTAAGTAGAATTCTCCATGAGTCGATGTATGAACTGCTAAACTGAAAGAAATCTGAATTGAAAGAGAAACTCATCTGAGAGCTTTTACAATATCCCAGGGAAAAGTCATTTCCTTTGTTTGGGCTCCCAGAAAAAGAAAATAAATAACATAAAATCTCTCATTTAGAATCTGCGGGGTTTTGTCATTGTGAAAAAATGAGGCAGGTTGTGCTAACGTGTCATGGGACAAGAGCTCATAAAAGCTTTTAAAAACAAACAAGTGGGGAATGTAGGATTTGAGGATCTATGGTATAAGGACCCAATCCACCAAAAATAAGGTGCTAAGGTGTAAAGACGTAAGGAAAGAAATTAATACCTTCTGTTCTTCTGGTACATCAAGATTCTACTACTTTCAAATTTCATAACAGGTGTAGCAAACCCTCAGTAATAGTCTTCTCCCTTGTTATGGAAAGATTTAATAATGGTGAGTTAATAATGATCATGGACACCATCACAGTAATCATTTACTGTTGTGAGCCCTACTTTATCCACAAAAATCTATGTCTTAGTACATTTTCTGAGTACCTCATTCACCGTTCAACATAGACATGTTAAGTCTTCCAAACTGATTATTGACCAATGTAATTATGAAGTAATTTGCTTTTAGGGTGGATAATTTAATAGTTTATTTATAAAGCCCAACGTTTTTAGATTTTGAAACAGTAACAGAAGTGTCAGTATTCTATTCTGTATGTCAGAATAAATATAGTTAACTGGTGGAATATTTTCCTTTACTGTTCAAAGAGAGAAATTAAAAAAGGGGATTTTTATTTGTACTTAAAAGCAATGCAGAAAATAAAGAAGAAATAACGCACATATTACCTTGTGGACTCAGAGCTAACACTGAAATGCTGTATTTAAAATGTAGACTTGGAAATCTTAGTCAATACAAGAAAATAAGTGAGATCTAAATATTGAGAAAAAGAGGCAGTATTGTTATTATTTAAAGATTTTAAGCTTTTCTGCCAAAAAACATCAAAGGAATAAAATTATATATCATTTAGAATTAAAAGATGATTTAATTAGGATAATCATTCAGAAATTATCAGTTTCCTTTATGATAGCAATAAGCAATTAGAAAAAATAATGTGGAGATACAAAGATCACAGTAAACATAAATACAAAAGTTATAAAAATAACAAACATATCACATAGGATAGCTTTGCCTGTATATATCTGGCTCAAGCTGCTTTACTTACAAAGGACAAATTATTGCTTAAAATAATTGAAAACACTAGAGTTAACATGAACTTCAGATGAAGCTTAATCCAATAGCTTGGTGATATTACCTAACAAATTATTCATGCTTTTCTGTCCTTTGAATTCCGTTATATTATCTTGATCCTAAGACTGAATCCTCTTTTGCCACCAAGATGGATGATAGCAAATTCTCAGACTATATGTTTCCCCATTTCTGTCCAGAAGTGAAGATTAATGTCTTTTTCTCAGCATCCCTAGCAAAGGTCTAATTGTACTAATTTAGACCTATTATCCATTGTAGTAAGCATAATAACGACTTCCCAAAGATGTCTACCTCCTCCTTCCTTAAACCTGTGAATATGTAACATTACAAGGTGAAGAGGAATTAAGGTAGTAGCTGGATGTAGAGTGCTAAGCAGCTGACCTTGAAACAGGATGAGTGTCCTGATTGTCTAGGTGTGCCCAGTATAATCACAAGGGTCCTTAAATGCAGAAGAGGGAGTCAGGAGAGTCAATGTGAGGGTAACACAAGTGTGTAAACGACTCCATTGATTTCTTTAAAGATAGAAGAGGGCCAGGAGTCAAGGAGTGCATTCTTTAGAGGCTCAAAGGCAAGAAAACATTCTCCTCTTGAGCTGTCAGGAAGTAATGCAGCCCTGAGGACACTGGTTTTAACTAAGTGAAACCCATTTATGATCTCCAGAGCTTAAAATAATAAATTGGTGCTGTTTTAAACCACTAAGTTTGTGATAATTATTAAAGTAGTAATAGAAAACTAATATACCCTTGTAGCCACCATTGTGGCAGGGGAGTGAAATGCCCTGACTGGTTAGCTGGTTACATGGTCAATCTCTGGATCTAGGGTTGGTGCTCACTTCTGAACATGAGTAGTCTTGAAAAAAAAAATCAAGGCTGTGGGGCAATTTATTTTATTACATATAATTTAAATTCTTTTGGCCTAAATAGTCAATAGATATGCTTCTGTTAGCTTTGTCTTTATGCTGCACTTAGCTAAATATGATATCCCCTAATGAAGAATACACACTTCAGAGTGATTAGTTAACATTTTTAAAGACTCTAATGGAAGCTCATTCATCAATTCCTGATGCTTCAGTTAAAGTAGTGGATTTTTAAAAAATGGCAACACATGTGAAATGGGTGATACTGTAGATACAGGGGTTGGTGAATTTGCTCTACCCGCACAATATTCCCATAGTTTGTGCAGATTAGCATGCCACCCCATGAGTAGGATTCTAGTCAGCACTGAGTTTAAGGACATATGAATCATTTGTCTTCATCTGCATTAAACTCCGAGTTTAGAATATTATTGTCTCTGAAGCATACTTCTATTATGTATGTGTGTATGTATGCATTTATTTATAAAGTTTATTTATTTTGAGAGAGAGAGAGAGTGTGTGTGAGTATGCAGGGTGGTGGGGGCAGAGAGAGAGGGAATGAGAAAGAATCCCATGCAGGCTCCACACTGTCAGAGTGGAGCCCCATGCGGGGCTTGAACCCATGAACTGTGAGATCGTGACTTGAGCTGAAACAAGAGTCAGATGCTTAACTGAATGAGCCACCCAGCTGCCCCTGAATCATACTTTTAACTCTAAATACAAAGAACAGGAAATTTAATATCAATTTTTAGATTAGGAAATGTGGTTACTTTGATGACTACTTTCAAGTAAGTGTTTGGATATGTGATCTGGTTTAATTTTATTATGAGGTTCTGGGAGAAAAACTGCAGTTTCCACTTAATTCTAACTTTAAGAAGCCACCAATATCTATAGAAAACACAAAGGAAATAAATCCTTATGATTGTAAATGACACAAATGGTGTGGATTAGTGTGTTAGTTTCCCAGAGCTATTATCCCAAGTTACCACAAATTGGGTGGCTTTCAACCATAGAAGTGTATTCTTTTATAGTCTGGAGGCTAGAAGACTAAAATCAAAATGTTGGCAGGGTCGGTTCCTATTAGAAGTCTGAGGGAGATTTGTTCCATAATTTCTCTTCTGGCTTCTGAAGGTTGCAGACACTACTTGGCATTCCTTGGCTTATAGTTGCATCAATTCTATGTCTGCCTCCATCCTCACTTGGCATTCTTCCTTTTGTGTGTCTGCTTCTATGTCTTCACATGACATTCTCTTCTCTGTGTACAAATTTCCTTTGTCTTATTAAGGATGCCACTCATATTGCAAGACAGCCCACTCTACTCCAGTATGCTCTCACCTTAACTAATTACATCTGCAATGTCTCAATTTCCAGATAAAATCATATTCTGAGGTTCCATGAAGGACATGAATTTTGGATGGATGTTGTCCAACACAGTATAATTTGCCCAAAGAGGCAAACCAACCATCTTATATTACAGTCTTAGTTGGTTTGGGCTGCTATAACAAATTACCACAGACTGGGTAGCTCATAAACAATAGAAATTTATTTCTTATTGTTCTAGAGGCTGGGGAAACTAAGATCAGGGTGTCAGCACGGTCATGTTCTGATGAAGGCTCCCTTTGTGGTTCATAGTCTGTGCCTTCTCACCATGTCCTCACATGATGGAAGGGCTAGGGAGCTCTGTGGGGTCTCTTTTATAAGAACACTAACTCCATTCATGAAGTCTTCATTCTCAGGGCCAGTTTACCTTCCAAAGGCCTCCTCAGCTTCTAACACCATCACAGTGGGTGTTGGGATTTCAAAGTGTGAATTGGGAGTGGGGGCGGGAGGGGTGCACAAATAGACCCTATAGCATACACTAAGAAATAGTAATATGTCATCTATATGAAGGAAATGATTAGACTTTAATGAAGAACTTAAATAAAGATACAGAGATTATGCCATTATCCTGGTTAAGAGTATGCAGTATTATAAAGATATTACTTCTTTATAACTCAACTTAATAGAGAATACAATATCAGAATTGAAGGCACAATAGATTATTATTTTTGGAGGGAAAGTAAGGGTAATAGGAGGAAACTTGAAAACAATGAATTATAAAGCTTACTTGGAAGAATGAGTACATAAAAATAGTCAAGAAATTTTGGGGAAAATGTAATAATGAACAGGAACTGACGTTACTATTCATCAAAAATACCTCAAAGCTATAGGAATTAAAGTGTAACACTGCTGTAGGAATAGATAATAGTTTAATGCAATTTAGATTCCAAAAACAGGCACAGGTATTTTTCAACACTCTGAACAATATTATTAAAGATATATCTTGCTATGTAACAAATAATGCCAAAACTGGGTGGCCTGAAAAACAACACATTTTTTTTAAGTTTATTTATTTATTTTGAGTGTGAGAGAGAGCATGCACATGGGAGGGACAGAAAGAAAGGGAGAGAGAGAATCCCAAGCAGGTTTAGCATTGTCAGCACAGAGCCGGACACGGGGCTCAATCCCATGACCATGAGATCGTGACCTCAGCCGAAACCAAGAGTAGGACGCTTAACCAACTGAGCCACCCAGGCACCCCCAAAACAACATATGTTTATATCTCACATTTACTTGGGTTGACTAGACTCAGTTGGGCAGTTCTCACTAGGAATCTGTTATGCAGTTGCAGTCAGATGGAGAATAGGGCTGGAATCCTCAACTAGGCTGGATATCCACAATGGTTTCTTCACCCATGTCTCTGTTATCTCAATTGAGATAGCTGGAGAAACATGGGCGACTAGGTATCTGCCATGTTTACCTTCTTGTGGCTTTCTCATAGCATGGCAGTCTCAGGATCATTGAATATCTGACAGCATATTCCAGGAACTGAAGGTGGACCCTTTAGGCTTCTTATGGCTTATCTTCAAATGCCACACAGTGTTGCCTTTTCTGTGTACAATTAATTCCACATGACTAGCCTAAATTCAATTTAGGAGGAAACCACAGAAGGCCACTGGTACCAGAGGGTATGAATCATTGGAAAACCATCTTTGGAGACCAGTCTAGGTTCAGTCAAGGAAGCAGACCATTATGAAATACTTACAGAATAAACAACTAGGCTTATACAACTATGGAAGGATTGGGGGGAAATAAAGGTATAAGAATAGCAAATAAAGAACTAGGGAAAATTCACTCAGCAAGTCTTCTGAGGTGTTGGCATAGATTAAATAATCCAGAAATTGTGAGGAAATCTTAGAGCTACTTGTGTCCAACAGCTGGAGTGAGATCCCAAAGTAGGGTTGGTAATTATAATTATATTATGGTACACAGGGCAGGTACTAAAAAAGAAAACTTAGAGTTATATGTATGGACATAACATTCTAAAGTGAGAAGATCGCTAACCGAAATGTAAAAGATAAAGCCCTATTATGTAAAATACATAGTATATATGCATAATGTGGTGTGTGCGTGTGTGTGTGTGTTTGAGAAAATGAGTGCATTTCTTTAAGTTTATTTATTTTTGACAGAAAGCACTAGCATACTCTGGAAGGGGCAGAAAGAGGGAGAGAGAATCCCAACCAGGCTCCATGCTTTTAGCACAGAGCCCAATGCAGTGAACTCACAAACTATGAGATTATGACCTGAGCTGAAATCAAGATTCAGGTGCTTAACCAACTGAACCACCCAGGTACCCCAGAAATGAGTGCATTTCTAATAGAAAAAGGACTAGAAGGATGAATGGAAAATATTGGTCTTTTAGCCTTCTCCTTCTTGCCTGCCTCCTTTCTTTTTCCCACATTCCTTTTCTCCCTGACTCTTTCTTTTTTTATTTGTTCAAAAAATTTCTTAAACACCTACTTTGTACAAGTCATTTTTATAGACATTAGAAGGAAGGACAATTGGGTAGGCATGAAACAGGGACTTTTTTTCTGTTTTAGATCTACATCTAGTTTAAGTATTATTAAGAATGTATATTTATATGTATTTACAGTCAGTCAATACATTTCAAGTTAGATATTTTTTAGGTTAGTGTAAGATCTAGTTTTATGATTTTACCCAGTTGCTCTGCAACTATCATATTCCTGAGTATTTTCACATTACAATAACACTTCTCCTTCCTATTATAGCTCATCTCTGTGCCCATCCCCAACCCCAGGCAACAACAAATCTACTTTCTATATCCATAAATTTTCCTTTTCTATAATCTGTATTATTATTAGTGTAATGAGGTCGGACTATTCCATCCATATACATTCTGAATATATGGAAACAATATATACTGTTATATTTTCAATAACTACTAATAATTTTTCTCTGCCAAACCCCACCCATTAGAGAGAGAAAGTAATCACACGTTCAATTTGTTTTAAACATAATCTCAACATACAATTGAAATAGCAATCTATAGAAAATAGAATTTCAGAGTTTCTCATCTGTATAAAATTGTACATTATTTCAGGTATCATTTCTTTTTTTCTAGTTGTAAGTGGTGTATATATGTGTGCATAGGGCAGGAGTATTATGTAAGTTTTTGCATTTGGCTGATGTTGGGGAAGAAAGGAAAGAAAGGGTCCTCACATGCTGCATACTCTCCCTACCTTGGCATTTATCATGATATGTATTGCCCAACCAGATGCTTCTTGCTGTGTCTGTGAGTTGAACAAATTTAACAACTCTGTGGCATTATTGGTGGGGGGAGATTTTTCTGTTGTTCATTGGAGTGAAACAATTGGCATCTCTTGGAAAAGAAGTTAACGTTAGGGTATTTATATAATATTCACTCATGTTACTAGAATGGATTAACCTTGAGCATAATAAGCAAGTTATTTTCAATATGATTAATGACCTTATTACATTCATCTGAGCAGGCTGAGACTCTTCATTTCCACAGAATTTTGCAGAAATTAAAGATGGGTCAGAGAGAAATAAGTATGAAAATAAGTACAGAACAGGAAGTAGAATCTATAAGAAAGGTGAAAATAATTTATATTGTTTCATGTGGATGTGAGAAGCTTCCATGTGTATGAAAAGTTATTTCAAGCAGGAAGGTCAACAGCTGCCTTCAATTTCAGTGGAGTTTCTAACAAGAAAACAAAGTTTTATATTGTAGTGAATGACATTTACCTTGGAAGTCAGAAAAGTTTCTGAGTAATAGGAAAGTTCATGAAATATTTCAAAACTAAGAGAGACAATATATGGCCAGTGATTTAGGAGGTGGTCCTATTTAGGAAGTGAGGAATGAAGCAGGTGAACTCTGCCAACCACGTTTCAGAAAGATTAAAAACAAACAATAAAATCTCTATTTCTGTACTTGAGTGTGAATCTCCATTTCTATTTTTTAATCTTCGAGAATAATAAAATAATAAAATTTCTCAAATCTTGGTAAATCACTTAGACTCCTTGCATTTGAAGAACAGATTATTTTATTCATTTATTCACCCTCATAGGAGACTTTGCTTGGGAAAAGCAGAGGAGCTACGTGTAGTGAGATTATCAAATTGACACCATTGAATGAGAACACAACTTGGATAGCATAGATATATCATTATTACCACTTGGTAGGGCATTTATATAACAAAGAAATAATTTCTGAGTAAGAGCTTTTTTTTCCCCCAACAAGAACTTTTTTTTTTAATTCTATGATGTCTGCATAGTAGGAACAACTAGACCACCTTTAGGAAAATAAAAAAAGATTTTAAAATTATGCCTCTCTTGAATTCCCAGTCGAGCTAAAATTAAATATTAAATGCAAAAAGGAATACTGTGAATGAGAAAAGAATGAAATTGCTCTAAATTGTTCAAAAGAATTTGTTCCACTAATTTACCCAAAGATGACTAGCTCTTAGCTGCCATAGTTATTGTAGGAGGCCCTTTAATCATTATAAAATTGAAAATTTAGGCTTTTGGAAAAGTTCTGCTCATTATACATTTTTCTTTGATTTCATAATTCAATCAAATTATGGATTGTATATTCATGTTTGTTTCTATAAATAAATTGGGGACATTGAACATTAATTTCAACTTTATTATATGCTGCAAATCCCACAAAACAGGTTTAAAGAAAAACACTGTTTTTGAAAAGGTACTCGAGGACAACACTTTATGAGTTTACTCATAATAAAGCAAGATAACATGCAAACCGTAGCCATTTTGTAATCATGGTTAAACTTAGACAGAATTAAGAACATTGTGGGGGTGCCTGGGTGGCTCAATCAGTTAAACATCCAACTCTTGATTTCGCTCAGGTCATGACTTCACAGTTCATGGGATTGAGCCCCATGTAGGACTCTGCCCTATCAGGATCAGGCTTGGGATTCTCTCTCCCTGTCTCTCTGCCCCTCCCCCGCTGCTCATGCATATGCATGTGCTCTTGCTATCTCTCTCAAAATAAAAATAAACTTAAAAAAAAAGAATATTGTGAATCCCCCCAATTCTAAACATTACTTTCACCCACATGTGTGACTACTATTTCTTTACTAATTATCTTCTTTACAACTAAGATACTCAGTAATAGAAATGCCTTCCTTTCTGACCATATCGCATACAAAGAAAACCCATACTTCCTTGAACTCTCCCTAAAATCACCCAACACAACCCCAAATCCTATAACAAGTCTAATAGGTCCCTTTTACTGAGTCATCTCTGGTTCCCACAAATACGTGGTCTCCTGTGTTTCAACAATACCAAGAAGCCCAACTTTGTGCTGTTATCTGCATGTTCCCAGTGCTCTTTGACTGGTGGGCATCCAGTATACAAGTAGATAGAAATATAGAATGATACATACACATAGATAAATGTGTAGGGGAAAAAATAGATACAGATGTAAAAAAATTATCATCATCGTCACCATTGCAATATTCGGAATTCACATTTATAGAGCACCTATAATATATTCCAGAAAGTTTGTCAGGTAAATTATAGGTAAAGTTTGTCATGTAAATTATAGGGATTTTTTTTTCATTTAATTTTTATGATAACTCTATGGAGTAAGAACTAATCCACTCTTAAAATATAGAAAGGGAAACCCAGGGGGCTTACGTAATTTTTCCTAGTACATATAGCATGTTAAGTGTGGAGTCAAATTCCCAGGTTATGTGCCATGTAAATTAGAAGGTTGGTATAAAGACATTTACCAAGATGAGGAGGGACTTGTCTCTTTTATCTTTAGGAAATATAAAATAATGGCATTTAAAGTCTGTCTTTATCATTCTCTGGCCATAGTTTCTACACATCAATCAGGTCCAGTGGAGTCTCTAAAGGTTCTGCCTTTTCACTTCCAGATCAGCATTCAGCCACTTAGTAGAGCCAATCAGAATGCCTGCTTGGAAATTGCATTCATGTTTTAAGCTACTCACATTTTGATGTTTGCCTCAACTCCTGTTTTTCATAGTTTCTACCTAGTGGGGGCACTGAAGAAAAGGCTGTAGAGTCATTATATTTTATTGAGGGAATGAAGACATTTGGCTAATTTTGTGAACTTATTACATGGAAGTTGGTTAAAAGAGATTCTATTATGGAAACAATGATAACACAGCTATGATTTGCAGTGCAGCTGTTGAGAAAAAATTCCAAATAAATAATAGGGATATTAAGTGAAACAAAACAAATCAAACAAACCAAAAACCAACTAGATGTCAAATTCTAAATGACTTCAATAAATCAAAGGATGATGAATTGGGGAAACAGCCAAAGATCATATTCTACTCAGGGGAATATTTAGATTAACATGGATATAAAAACACAATTCTAAATATATTTATTAAAAATGAACTATGATTTGAAACCTAACTTACAGATTTCTAAGCATATGATGGTTTGCAGGAATCAAATCTCAAGTGAAATACAGGAATGAGACGTAAAAGATACAAATTGTACTTGATTTCTTAGACCAATAGTTCCCAAAGTATGGTCCCTAGGCCATAAGCAACAGTATCACCTGACACTCGTTAGAAATGCAAATGTTGGGCCTCACCCCAGGCCTCCTGATTCAAAAAGTTTGGGGTAAGGGGTCCAGCAGTGTGTTTTTTTTTTTTTTTTTTTTTTTTTAAACGTTTATTTATTTTTGGGACAGAGAGAGACAGAGCATGAACGGGGCAGGGGCAGAGAGAGAGGGAGACACAGAATCAGAAACAGGCTCCAGGCTCCGAGCCATCAGCCCAGAGCCCGACGCGGGGCTCGAACTCGCGGACCGCGAGATCGTGACCTGGCTGAAGTCGGACGCTTAACCGACTGCGCCACCCAGGCGCCCCCAGCAGTGTGTTTTAATAAATCTCGCTCTTTATTCTGCTATATGGTAAAGTTTAAGCACTACTAAACTAGTCCTAGGTGATAACAGGTTAAAGTATTCTCATTTTGCATTTCCACAAGACCTTAGTTTGCACCATCAGTATAGCTGGGACTACTATAAATTCCCTGACAACGTGAGAGTGGTAGAAGATGTGGATTTCCCTTATGCAGTATCAAATCATCATCAAAACTAAACTAATGTTGGGGCTCCTGGTTGGCTCAGTTGGAAGAGCATGCAACTCTTGATCTTGGAGTTGGAAGTTTGAGCCCCACAGTGGATGTAAAGATTACTTAAGAATATAAAACTTAAAAAAATTAAACTAATGTTTAAATTAATTATTTCTTTTATTTTATAAATGAAAGGCAGCTGGGTAAGATAAGCGATGCATGGGTTTAGTAAATTATCACAACTGCGTTAAGTCTTGTCTCTGCCTTCTCCCAATTGTGTATATGTGTGTTAATAGACTGAGTCATGGATTGACTTTATTATGGAGGAAATATTTGCCAGGTATCTGCTACAGGTTTGGCATTTTTTAGCTGATGCAGATACCATAGTTTAAAGTATGTCAGACATCTATCTCCTTTACCATGCTTCACATCCTCTCAGCCCATTTATTTGCTCCAGGCATTACTGTGACCATCAACTGCATGCTGATATTACCTGACAGCATGTCCTCATTAGTTGGGGCTCCAACTTGTCCTCATTAGTTGGGGCTTCTTTGGTGTTTGTTGGATTGTGCACAGTTCTTCTAGCCTGTGAATAGACCTGGAAGTATGAGGGAGTTAATATCCCCTAGGATAGGTCTTGTCCCATAGGGGTAAGGACTGATGCATGAATATTGCCCTTTTCTGTGGTTAGATGCACAATTCTGAGGGTCACCTGGTGTGATTCTTCAGCGTTCCCAGCAGGACTGAGCCTCAATTGTCCACAGCAAGAAGTAACTCAATCATATACCCTTTAATTGGCTCTCCCTGGATCTGGGGGATCCTGTTCCCTGGGATCACTTTTCAAAATAAACTATCTGCTTATTGTGCCAACTGGAAAGGCAAATACCCTGCTTTAATATACTAATGAATTTAACCTCAACCTAGATCTAGAGAGTGGATTTAGACAATAGACAACTGAACAAAGAACAAACACACAATGCATGACATCATTTTGACAATTATAAGAGCTTTGTAAAATATGTGATGTGATACAGCATGACTGGTAAGAAGTGGATTCCGTTAGCTTAGGGTGCACTAGGTAGCTCACAAGTTTGAACATACAACAGAATCACCTGGAGGGCTTGCAAACATCAGAATCCTGGACTCTACCCTAGGTTTTATAAATCAGTGCGTTCAAGCTGTGGCTAAGAATCTACGTATCTAACAAGTTCCCAAGTGATACTGATAATGATGCTCTGAGGACTACAAATTGGAAACCACTGGATTCATGAGGGAGTCTCTAAAATACCATTCAGATCCGAAGCATGGAAAGGGGCCAGCAGCACAAGGAAGACAAAGAGTCCCAGGTAAAGAAAGGATAAGCAGTGCAAATGTTCTAGAAAGAGAATGATTCATTGGTTCAGGCTTGAGTTTCAGGAAGGTGGTTGTTGGGCAGGCAATTGAGAAGGGAAGGTGGAGAGTGGATGGAGTAATATGAGATGAATCTAATGGGGTAAATAGACACCAGATTTGGTAGAACAATATAGGCCATATTGAACTATGTTAAGATTTTAGTCTAGATGGGATGTTAAAAATCAAAGGATTTAAAAGTGTTGTTATCTGACTTGCATTAAAAAAAACAATTGTGTAAGATCAATTGTACTAGAGTTAGAATCAATTGTTATTAGGGGAGGGCTAATAAAATTTGGGTAGTAACAAAATGCCAACCTCAGACGTGATTTAAGAACATACTGAAATTGTGTGTGAGTGGGGTAGGCAGGTAGGATGAATGGAAGAAGGCAAGGTGGTTATTGATAGAAGACTAGCAGTTCTACATTTGGAATTATAGGCAATATGATAATGGCTTGAGTTTTGAATTTTGGAGTGGAACAAATTAAAAAAAATCTTATATACCCTTGGTAATTTTAGATTTAATATTTAGAATATGGAAATTCACAAATATTTTTGAATGTCTTACTAGTCTCAGGCATGAACGTACAGTGGTCTTCTTATATGTGTAGTAGTGTTATGATATTTGGATACCATAAATAAATAGGTAAGTAGGTAGGTAGGTAGGTAGATCGAGATGTCTGAAGAAGGGCATGGTTGTATGGTTGCCGGACTTTTATTTTGCTAGGTGCAGAATTTTTTAAAACACTGAGATAAGAGCTAAATAGAAAAAGAGTAAACAGAAAGAGAGTAAACAGAAGACTAAATAGAAAGATTTAGAGAGGAAAAATGAAAATAATACAAAAATAAGCCAGATGTCAAATACTTTACAAAAGTTTAGAAAAACAATTGATGTAACTTGAAATCTCTTGTAATCTATAATAGGAAAAGTCAAGTAGCATAGTTTTTCCTATCACTGTTCATATGTATCAGTCTGATTTAAATAAAGATGGTGGCCAATACGAGATTTTTTGCTTTGAATAACACTTAAATTTACATGCCTCAAGAAATTTTGCCTACTTTAAATTTAGAAACCTATTAGAAAGTAATAAGCCTCACATTCTTCATGCATTTTTAATGCTGTGAGCACTGTGAGATAAAGGTTGGAGAAAACCATTTATAAATATATGATACAGACTATGGACTATATCTTAACTATTTTATTCACAAATAAAGACCTTTTAGGAATATATTGCCCAACCTTAAATGTACAACTTAAATGTACATGTACATTTCATGTACATGTACTCTCTCTCCCCCTCTCCTCCATTCTTCCTTCCCTCCTTCTCCTAACCACCAACCCCCATATATACATTATGCCAGCAAAAAATGCTAGTGACTTTCAATTTTTGCATCTTTGTATTTAGCCCATATCCACACATTTCATAAGCAAAAATCTCCTTGATAGAAGGAACATTAAGGTTATATTAATCAAGTTTAGAAACGTGAGAGGAGAGATCACACCTCACCTTCCCCCACCCACTTCCAATATATAAAATCCCAGGTAAAGTCCATAAGCTAGTTTAGATCATAAGGACCCTCCAGGCCAGTCAGTTGGGCCAGGGTCCTGAGGTGCTATTCATAGTCTATCATGGGGTCAGATGATCACTCCTGTCGCTCAAAGGTTGAGAATTGAAGGTCTATTAACAGTAGGAGGAAGCAGATTGGTTGATATTAATGAATGGTGGCTACAGAAGTGATCCTTGAAAACTGACAGCTCTATTCAGTTTCATGAATATCTGATGAGTACTTCCTAATTGTCACTTTCTCTGTTAGATAATTAAACAAAATTGATATTGAGAAGAATTTCTGTTATATTAGTAATAGGAGCTGTTATTAATTGGATAAAAATAAAGATGTTTTGTAGGTATTATGCTTAACATCAACAAATATGCTTTTGAAAAAACATATTTACTAGTGTTCTCAATTTTATACCTGGAATTTCTGAACAACACTAAACATGTTTGCAGTCACAAAGGTGATATCAGAACTAAAATTTTTCCAGTTACTCTGACTCCAAAGTCATGTATTTCCATTATGCTCATTTATTTCTCTATGTTAAAAACCAAATACAAAAAAAGAAAAGAAAAAAAATTAAAACGGAATGCATTAAGTTTTGCAATGGAAGTAAGAATTGAGTAGTGATGCATTCTGTTTGACGAAACTGCCTGCCTAGAAAAGCAAGGATTTTTTTTTTTTTTTTTTTTTTTTTTGTTAAGAGTCTCATGCTCTACTGACTGAGCTAGCCAGGCAGTTTTTTTGTGTTTTGGGTTTTTTTTAGATGAGAGAGGGAGATAAAAAATGAAATCATGATTCAAAACATGTGACTCTCTGGTCACAACTACAAAAATATCACAAAGAAAACAAATATTTAGTATGTAAAATATTTTAGGTAGCAGAGCAATAACAAGCTATCTGTACAAATATGTAGCCTGAAGAACTGCACCTGAGTGCAGGAATAGAATAAAACAATTCTCCTCCCACACGGTTACCATTACCAAGGTATTTTTTCAGTTTATATTTCTTCCCTTAGAATTAAAAAAAAATTCAAGGTTATTATAAACAATGCAAACAAGCACTTTTTTATTTTTGACATTACATTTATTTCCACACTTTTGTAAGTTTCAGGAAAGTAAGTGAACAAAGGCATATGATGATAATGATGAGTTTATGTAAATTGAAAGTATAAAAGTATAAATCCCGACATAATTTGAAAAAAAGTACACGTTAGACATATCTTATTTCCATGATAGAAGTCCATTTTCCTCCTATAATTTAACATTTATCTGTTTTTTGTATAAGTTAAAAGGGAAATAACCTAGAGGCAAAGTAAATTACTAGTGAGACATGTATTTTGTTATAAGTTAGTAGATTAGCTCTGAAAGTGAATTGAAAGATTACAGTGTTTTATTGAATAATGTTTATAAGTTCATATGTCTTAAACCTTATTATTCATACTAAAGTGCCTTCCTTAAATAGCCACAATTGTTTACATTGAATTGCTTTAACTTTGAAGAAAATATGAAACTAATTTTTCACCATAACATCTGCTTAGCTTAAATCAAGGTTAGGCCAAATTCAGAAGAGCAAGGAATTTCACTGTATTTTCTCTTTTTTCTTCTATATTTGGGCTAAGTCTTCCTCTGTGTTCTCACAATTTAGAACTTTTCCCCCACTTTTCAACTACAGGATTACTTCACAATGGTTAAGCATGAAGATTACTGTTACTGTTAAATACATAGGTTTTCTAAGTTGTTTCTGTGCCTATTCATGCGGTTAAGTTTGCCTTCCACTTTGATTGACTATCTACTCTAATTTGAAAACCATCAAGGAAAGGGACTGCTTTAAATTGTCTTTCACAAAAGCCTGAAATTTGCATTCTTCTTTAATCCAAATATCCAGGGAGTTTAAAGTATTTTAAGCTCTTTATAACCTAGTATGTCTGAGATTACTAATGTTGAGTAACAAGGAATGAGGATTCATTCTGTAAAAAAACCATAGAAATAAAGAGAAAAGAGGTGAAGGAAAATTCTAGAGAAAAGATACACCACATAGACTATCAGCCCTTTCTTAGCCCAAGCCTGTCTGTGTTGTATACACATTGATCTTTCATAGAGTGTGTCTTGTTTCATAAGGTTATGGTTGGTGCTAAATAAAAGTTTCATTCTTTAATGAGGCTGAGATGAGAAATTTCAGAATATATTAAGGAATTAAGGGTAAGAAGTGACATGTATATGTTAATTTCACAAGGCCACTGAAAAAGATCTGACCAACTGCTTGAGTTTTTACTGACATAAACATGCTTTCTGACTCCCTTTCATTGACTCCTCCACACTCTCACCAATAAATTGGCATAAAAGAGCCCTAAGGGGTGATTTTGTGACTTTTCTATGATTTTAGAACCATACATAATGGACTTACTATACCTACTGGTTCTATTCAGATCTAAAATTAGATAAATGTTTTCTGAAAATAACACTCCAGCCTCATGACAACTGCATCATAATGGAAGTACATGTAGCATAGTAGATTAAAGAATTTAACAATTGGCTGGCATACAGAGGGGAATAGAATGAGGAAAGAAGAGGGCAGTGATAAACCATGGATAATGGGTGTGACGGGGGTCAGAAAGTAGAGAATATAAGGGTGCCTGAGTGCATCAGTAGGTTGAGCGTCTGACTCGATTTCAGCTCAGGTCATAAACCCAAGGTCATGGGATTGAGCCCTGCATTGGGCTCCATACTGATTGTGAAGTCTGTTTAGGATTCTCTCTCCTTCTGGCCCTCTCCCCGCTCACATGTATTCTTTCTCTAAAATAAAATAATTAAAAATAGAAAAACTAAAGAAAATAGGGAACATACATGTGTTAGTGTCAGATCTGTAAACTTCAGTTCTTACCATCTGTGTAACACTGGTTCTAATTTTTTGTTTGCTCTGGTGATATTTATGTGAACATCACTGACTTCAGGATGATAGTCATCTTGCCTAAAACACAGGACTGCAAGGAAAGTTAATCAGATCCTACATATCCTTTGACTTTCTGATTGGGAAAAGCTGGTGGGTCTAAATGTTTAATGATTATTGATATAGAATAAAATCAGACAGTAAACAATTAGGAATTAGCAGTTAGAAACCATGAAGAGCAGGTGTTGGATTTTCATTCATCTCCCAGTGTCTATCATCTTAAGCTATTAAAAACTACACACTGAAGCTCGGGTGAGCTTCTGGGTTGAAAATATTGGGGATATTGACACAGATCTATGTCTGAAGGATAATGCATCCCTGAGGATATAGAAGCTTCAGATTTAGAAGCCTTGTAGTTAAGATTCTACCCTTTGCATCTCTTCCTTGGCTGGTTCTGATTTGTATCAGTTTGCTCTAATAAAATCATAATCATAAGTGTCACACTTTGCTAAGTTCTGTAAGTCCTTCTAGCAAATTTTCAAATTTAAAGATGATAATAGGAACCCCTAAATTTGTAGCCAGATAGTTGAAAGTGAGGCTGTCTCCAAGAACCCCTGAACTTGGGATTGATACTTGGAGTTTGGGGCAGACTTGACTGTGTCCTTTACTTCAAGTCTGGCTCACTGAGCATTACCATTTACTGAATATCTACTATATCCCAGGCAATGTATTTAATGATTTAAAACATATTATCACTGTGAGTCAGCCACCCAGATGACTACTGGTAATCATTACTTCCTAATATTTACTCACTTACATATTCCCCTGTCACATTGAAACTGACTTCTTTTTTCGGGCTTTTATAACCAACATAGGGGTGCAGGTGTGAAGAAGTATGGCTCCCAAGGCTTCTATCTCCCTTTTGGTCTCTTAAATCACTTGCTCTGTGGACAGCCATCTGTCATGATATGGGGACACTAAAACAGCCACATGGAGATTCACATGGGAAGGTCCTACAGTTTTGGCCAGGTGTCACCTCCAACTTCGTTTAAATGTGACTGAGCTACGTTGTTGGATCCCGCACCCTCATCAGACTTTTAAATGACTGTAGTCTCAGCAAAATCTGAGTGCAACCACGTCATAAGAGACCCCAAGTAAGAAATGCTCAGCTTTTCCTGAATTTCCGACCTGCAGATGCACAAGAACATAATAAGTGATTATGTTATACCACTAATTTCAGGGTAATTTGTTATGCAGCATTAGATAAACAAAGTAATCATTTTTTATATTTCACCTCGTTTAATCTGAACACGAGTCTCTCCAGTTGTTGTTGTCCACAATTCATTGATATCACCAACAATTTCTTTTGACATATAACCAGTTTCCTGTACTCATTTTTATTTATGTTCTCAGTGTGTTGAATAGTTGTCCATTCTCTACCTCTGCAGCCCTCAGTAACACTACATTTCTCTAGTTTGTTTGTTTGTTGCAATTTTAGACTATTGGTTTCAGTTTCCTTTGAGTATTTTTCTTCTCTCTCTACTCTGTTCATTGGCCGCCTTCTCCTTTCTAACTTCGTTATTTTCTGAGTTATTTCACACATGACTTTTAATATGAGGATGATTCCTATTTATTCATCTTATCCTTTTATCCCCTTCATGCCTCATCACAGCTCCATTTGAATATCTGATGGGTTTTTTAAAGATAATTTGGTCAAAAAAAAGTGTTTACTAACATCCCCCACTGTCCACTCCAACAGAAACTTCTTCCTCACCCAATTCCCTGCATTCTTCTTAATGACCCCACTAACCACACAATTCTGACCAAAAGAATCCTACCAATGATCCTTAATTCCTTGTATCATCATAACCCGTGTTCAGTCTGTTAGTCTACCAAATACTTGTTGGCTTTGCCCCAAAATATATCCCACACTCTACCATCACCATGTTCACTATTCACCTCCTCCAACCAAGATACCATCACCTCTCACTAAAACTGGTTCAATAAAATCCTAATTTCTTCCTTGCTTTTTCCCTTCCTGAATTTAGTCCATTCTTCATATAGTAGCCAGAAGCATGCTAAAGTAAAGAAATAAATTGCATCAAATCATAGCCATCTTAAAATACTACACTTTTTTGTAGCACTCCTAAGAAATTCCAAATCTAGTACAATGACTTCTAAGGCCCTATGTGATTGGATCTCAGATAGCATTTCCGACTTAATCTCATTTTCACTCTCACAAGACTGACTTTTGTAACCCTTCTCAAATGTGCCAAGATTATTCCCACCTTAAGACTTTTTTTCTGCCTATTACTTGTATATGAACCTTTTCCTAAGACTATCACTTGGCTGGCTCCTTCTCATTATTTAGATTGCAGTCAGATGTTACTGCTTTTGGGAGGCATTTCCTGATTACCCCTGATTTGTTCTGTTCCTGATTTATTCTTCTCTTACTCGCTAGTTACCTATTTACATACTATTTAATAGTAATAATGATAGTTTTATAGTACTTGACACAATTTGAAATTATGACTTTAATTGATTTGTTTATGGAAACCCCTCATCCCCTACCCAAAACTAGTGTGGTAGCTTTCTGATGCCAAGAGACCTGTGTCTTGATGACAATAGTATTTTTGTGCTTATGGATAGTTACTTAATAAATATTTTCAGAATAAATTAATGAGTTCAGAGGGCTTAAGTAACCTGTCCAAAATCACATACAGAGAAAGTATGATTCCAAGATTTTTTATGTGACTGCAAAAATGTACCAGCTTTTTAAATATCACCACATTAAACAGCAAAGGCATTTCCATTCTTAATAGTAGTTCTATTGTTAATGGCAAAAGGGTCATTTGCCAGATTTGTTCATTGGCATCACTATCTTTTGCCCTCCTTTTTATACCGTCTCCTAAATCTGAAAGTTAAAAGCAGAGTTTGCAGTCAACTTAGATTCAAAGGATGGCTTTCCTCTTAATAGCTATGTACACTTGGGAAAATTCCTCATCTGCAAATCTTATTTTTCTCAATAAAGTTGTTTTTAATAATATTTCTCACATAGAGTAGGGGGGAATCAAATGTAAAAATGTCACATGCCTTCTGCAATGCGAGCCACACAATAAACATTTAAATGCCTAATGCTTTCCTCATCATGGTTGATATAATTTCTGGCAGAAACGAATACCTAGCTCTTTTCCTCATTTTTTGGGTAAATATCTCTCTAGCCAGCAAAACACAGCTACGGTTCCAACATTCTGACATGGTGTTTGATGTGCTAATAGTTGATGAATGAATAGATGGATTAGTTAATAACATGTAACTTGCTAATACTTAGTAAAACATTATTTGCTAATTAGAGATCTTTAGTCAAGGAATTACAACCATCAATGTCTTTACATCCCCCACTCTACCCTCAACAAACACACTTCCTTCTGTAACAAGGCTCAACACCACCATATATCTCTTCATTTTTCTACAAAGCCATTTGATTTTTTTTTTCACTCCAGCCAAATCCCACAAATGTCGATGTTAAAGTCAAAGTGCATTTTTCTTACAATTTGTCTGTTTGGTTTTTACAACCCATAAATTGTTGGTTGGTCATCAAGGTGACTGACGGTTCATCTTGCTTTGAAGTGCAATATCCAGTTGTTGTTTTTTTGTTTTTTGTTTTTTTGGTTTTTTTTTTTTTAGCTGACGATATATTACTTTTTGGCATCAGCAAGCCCCAATTGATTTTAGGTACAAATTAAATGCCCTGATAGTTGTAATATGGTGATTTATCACCAGAGTCAGCAGTGATTTTGCTTCACAATGGGTTTAAGTAGAGGGTTGAGAGAAAACTCCACCTCTTAAGGTGGGGGGTGAAAGTCTCAAGGGTGCAGGCACTTAAGTGTGAACATTTCATAAAGGTTCTAGACAAGAAAACTACCAAGTTTGGGGGAAATTGAGTTATTGAAAGCATAGGGCAACAACTATGTATGATTAAGCCAAGATCTATATTGTCAAAGTTGCATGTATGCTTCATTGCTTTGGAGTTTTTCCTGTGACCACTGAAAGAGAAAAACACTATTTTTGTCAACTTTCACAAAGTGTCTGCTGTTTGGGTCATGAGATAAGCTGTAATTTATTTTACAGGGTCCTAAATAAAGCAAATCTGGACAATTGGGGGAACAAAATAATTTCAGTGATACTGCATTCAGAAATAGCATGGGTCAGTCAGAACATTTTAGTTGTTGTTAATTGACAGGAAATTCTGTTTTCTAAGTGGCTTACATAAACAAAATAATTGGCTTCCATTCAGAAGAACATACCCGTAAATCCAACATATTGGGAGAAGAGGAGATTATGATTTTTTTCAGCTTATTTCATCACTGTTAAAGTGATGAATATTTATTTCTCTATGGTAGTGATGGAGGCATGCATAATTTGTTAATGTTTATTTTTACTTCCTCAGAGTAAAAATATGGTAGGCTTAATTAAAGGTGTGACACTTTCTGAGTTACTAGAGGTTAGGACTTCAACATATGAATGTTGAGGAAGATGTAATTCAACTCACAGCTCCAGCAACAACAGAAGAAGGTGATCTCACTAAGAGACCATTATTTCTGAGACACTAGAGGCTTCTGGCCTCAAGCACAGCTTGATTTAAGACCCATTTATGACACCAGGATCTCTTAGCTTTCTTTCTGTTGAATTGGCTGAATTTTTCTGTTCGGCATCTGGTTTGCAAAAACTTGAGGCCTTTGATGAATCGATCATTTCTTGATTGCCAAATACCACGGATGCCTGTTCTCTTTGAGGAGTGGTATTGGCGAGGGTGGGGATGGGAGAGTTGGAATTCATAAACCTGACAGCAAACACAATTCCCAGAATTAGTTAGGATTATCCTAACTTGTGGAATGAGTTTGTCTTTTAAAAGGTATCACTATGGCAGAGAGTGTGTATGGAATTCTGTTGCTAGTCATTTGTTACCTAGGTCCTTCGTGACTGTGCTTCTGTGTCCTGCTAGCAAAATCAGTTTTATCAGCAGAACCTACGTTGTGTGCGGAAAAGGGTTTCTTCCTCCAGAGTAAATTCAGAAAGTATTATAAAAGCAGGATTAATGGTTACATTGAGGTTTAAAAAAATAATAAAGAAAAAAGAAAACGGGAATAAACTAAATTGGGGATGGTAATCACTGGTACCCAACGCAAGGACATGACACATCCATTTTACCTAATTTATTTACAGCATTCAGATGCTTCTGACAATCCAAATCAAGTAACAAGTGGTAGGGGAAAAAGACATTAGGAGGTCTGATAAATTTTTACCTCAAATGTATGTTCTCTTTGAAGTATTTGCTCTTAGATTTTGTAAAGGTTTAGTCAAATGTGATTACATTTTAGTACTTTTAAAAGCTTTTTCTCTGGCAGTGTTTCAGTATAATTTTATTTCCTTTTTGAGGAGCTTTTATTTTCCTCAGGTATGATATGAGAAGAGGTAATAGATAAAATACAAGTAACCGTGAGAATGCTTACATACATACCCATTTCACAAGAGTTTGGAAAATAGGATGGAATATTAATTTTTTCAAGTTAATTACTGTCATGATTATGAATATTTGTCTATATATTGGTAGTGGGAGGTAAAATGACTTGTGAACTTTTTTTATTAATACGTGAATCTCTGATTCCTCAGAATAAAATCACTGGCATTTCTTAAGAGTCAGAAAACTCAAAAATGACAGTTTTGAACTATCTCCTCTATTCATTGCCTTTTCTTCAGATAAGAGTACTGATCTTAGAGGCCATGACCACCCAAATGCAGGATGGTAAAAGAATATACTCAGCTTAGAGACAAGATATATTTGGCACAGTGGCTACTCATAAAAAAAAAAAAAAAATTAGGAGCACCTTGATAGTTCTATTGGTTAAGTGCCCAACTTCTGATTTTGGCTCTGATCATAATCTCAGCGTCATGAGATCAAGCCTTGAGTCTGGCTCCATGCCCAGCATGCTTAAGATTCTTTCTCTCTCTCTGCTGCTCCCCTGTGCTCCCTCGCTCTCTCTCTCTCTCAAAACAAACAAACAAATGGAAAAAAAACCCACACATTTAAAAAAAATGTAGGGGCACCTGGGTGGCTCAGTCGGTTGGGTGACTGACTTTGGCTCAGGTCATGATTTCACAGTCTGTGAGTTTGAGCCTGACGTCAGGCTCTGTGCTGACAGCTCAGAGCCTGAGCCTGCTTCAGATTCTGTATCTCCCTCTTTCTCTGTCTCTCTCTCTCTCTCTCTCTCTCTCTCTCTCTCTGTCTCAAAATGAGTAAATGTTAAAGAAAATTAAAAAATATAAGATGTGAGATCCTACTACTACTTTGAAGACATTTGCAGAGGAAGAATGAGCTTGGTTTCAATAATGCTAAGCAATATGCAATTCAGTAATAAATGGAAATTGACTAAGTAAATTGAGATCAGACTTCACTGATTTCATGATTTAAATTGTGCTGTATCTGCATTAACATGAACTGCCTTATTAATCTGTTGCAATTATATTTATTTATGTTCGATTTGTCACATTTGTGGAAAATTGTCTCCCCTGTGGTAGCTTCTTCACGTTTGCCTGAAACATCCTGCTTTGACCTTTGTTATCTTTGAAAGAGTTCTAATCTGGTGTGACGAGGTATTCCAGGCCCCTCTTGTATATATCCTATCCCACAGCTCCCAAAATGAGCTATTTCTTCAAGGAGCCCTTCAACTTTTAATGGAAAATGCTATTTAAAGATCACAGTCTGTGTTCAAGGAGGAAGGATACTCTTTTGCTTAGTGGAGATCTTGTCATACTAATAGATGATCTATTTCTAGAATGGTGATAATCAGAAGTCTGATTTATTAAAGGAAAACCTGTAATAAGGTGACAGATTCTTTTTGAACTTTGCTAGAGAGTCAGACTTGAAGAAATTTTTCAAGGTTCATTTATTTGGAGAGTCTGAACTGGGACAGTAGTAGACCTTGTAGTTTTGGTATATCTCTAGGGTAAAGTAGATTTTCCTTCCTGTGAAACAGTGATCAGGAACCAAAAACCATCTAATTCACTTCTAACAGTCTTCATTACAGTACCTAGAATGTAGGCATGTATTCTTTCTTTGAGATGTTCCTGTTCATCAGTGTTCTACGATGCCATGAGGGGATGTTCATCACTGCCTGTAATCTGAGATTTCCTAATCCACAGACCAAACTTTATCATTGATAGCATCAGGATCAAGTGTTAATTTTGTTTCCATGGCCTTTTCCTGTGGCCAGGAGTCTGCTTCTTAAGCATGGATTTGACCAAATACATTTGTTTTGAGTTGTTCTTATATAGAATTACCAATCTCATGGGATTTTTAGACCAGTGTTACTTATACAACTGCAAAAGCTTTAGATTTGAAGCTACATTACTTTCTGCCTATATATATTCCTATGTATACATATATATACACACATATATATATACACATATATGTGTGTATATATATGTGTATATATATATATATATATATATTCCTGTACTTCTATGTGGAATAAATTGACAGATATTGCACAAAAGTCCTGTGTTTAGGACTTTGTACAGAGACATGATTGCCCCTATCCAAAATATACACCTATTCTTACTAACAACATTTTGTATATATTATTAACCAAGGAAGATTGAGCTTTTTTAATGACAAGACAGCATTTCGCATTATGTGGTGAACAGGGTAGCTTTCATAGTAATGTTAGGCTGCTTATTAATCTGGAAAGTGCCTGATACTCAATTATGTCAAGCATCACTGTTTTTATGATGAAGGAGCAAATATTTAACATGACCTGGTGGCCTTCTCACAAAGCCTTTTAAGTATAAAAGATAATTTAAAGTTTTATGGTTATATTTCTAGATCCCAAATATTAAATAACTCGTATCAAAAATGTATCAGCATATGCAAGATCTGGACATCAGATAAAAGTGACTAAGGATAAGAATGGTTATATGCATTATTTAAAATAAACATAAGTAACACATTTCTAGGGTTCTAGCTTATCATTTAAATCAGAAGTGTTTATTAAAATATGGTTTCAGTGGCCAACAGGTACATGCAAAGATCCTGTACATCGCCAGTCCTCAGGGAAATGAAAATACCTGTCAGAATGACTTATCAAAAAGACCAGAAGTAACAAATGTTGGTGAGGATGTGGAGAAAAGGGAACCCTCATACACTAGTGGTAGGAATGTAAGTTTGGTGTAGCCACTATGGAAAGCAATATGGAGGTGCCTCAGAAAATTATAGATAGAACTACCATTTGATCCAGCAGTTCCTCTTCTGAGTACTAATCCAAAGAAAATGAAAACACAAATTCAAAAAGGTCTATGTTAAACCTGTATTAATTGCAGGTTTATGGAAGCAACATAAGTGTCCATCAGATGCACACGTGTGTACGCACACAATGGGATATTACTCAGCCATTTACAAAATTAAGTAAAGGGGCACCTTGGTGGCTCAGTTGGTTAAGTGCCTGACTCTGGATATGGGGTCAGGTCATGATCTTATATGGAGCCTGCATGAGATTCTCCATCTCCTTCTCTTTCTCTGCCCTTCCCCTGCTCGTGCACATACTCTTTCCCTAAATGAATAAACAAACAAACAAGGAAACAAACAAACATTAAAAAAGAAAATGAAGTCTTGCCATTTGTGATGTGCATGAACCGAGAGGGTGTTATGCTAAATGAAGAAAGTCAGACATAGACAAATACCATATGATTTCTTAAATATGGAGTAAAAAAAAAAAAGAACAAACAAAACAAAACAAAACATGAACAGACTCATAGATACAGAGAATAAACTGGTAGTTGCCAAAGGGGAGGGGATGACTAGGGGTGCTAGGGACTAGGGGTGCCAGGCAAAATAGGTGAAGAGGATTTAAGAGGTACAGAATTCCAATTTATAAAATAAATAGATCATGGGGATATAATATACAGCATAGGGTATATAGCCAATAGTACTGTCATAATATTATATGTATAGAGGGTAACTCAACCTACTGAGGTGATAACTTCATAATGTATAAAAATATCAAATAACTATCTTTATATACCCCAAATTAAGATAATATCATGTCAATTATAACTCAATAAAAACAAAATAATAAAAAGTAAAAATACACTGTAATTATTTGAAAGTAACAAAGTACAAAATATTTTAAAAAACAAACAATCATGGTTTTCAGATTTAAGAATTAAAACAAGAAATCCAGTAGTGTAAGACACCTGTAGTATCCAAAGTACACATCTTTATTTTTCATAAATAATATTCTATGTACTAACATACCAGTATTTTTTTATGTGATGAAAAAATTCTAACTTACTGTTTTACTCTTTTTCTTTTTTTTTTTTTTAATTTTTTTTTCAACGTTTATTTATTTTTGGGACAGAGAGAGACAGAGCATGAACGCGGGAGGGGCAGAGAGAGAGGGAGACACAGAATCGGAAACAGGCTCCAGGCTCTGAGCCATCAGCCCAGAGCCCGACGCGGGGCTCGAACTCATGGAGCGCGAGATCGTGACCTGGCTGAAGTCAGACGCTTAACCGACTGCACCACCCAGGCGCCCCTGTTTTACTCTTTTTCTACACTATGTCTAACATGAGGATTTTGGATACACGTAGTTAATTAGAGAGAAGATCTCAGGAAATAAAAGCAAGGTAGTGGAAAGCATCAGAGGGGGAAGCAGGGGAAGCAAAACAGAGGTATATTATCAAGGTCACTGCTATAGGCAGTATGGGCTCAATCTCCCCAGACCTCTGGAAACATACGAAATGCCTTCCAGAATGCTCTGTTCAAAGGTTGAGGAATGGAGGCATACATCCACTAGTTCTGTTCCTTTTCTAAGGTTGTCCTCAGAGGCACCAACTTTTCAGTGCCCTGGGTTTACCTGTGTCCAGGTGTAACAGGCTTCATAGCTTCTGCTTCTCTTGAAATGTAATGTGGAGATCTAAAAGAATCTGTTGTTACACATAAATCCTTTATAATTATTTGAAATAGAGGAATCACCTAAATTTGTCTTTTATGAATAAACCTATAATATTGTACTAGCCTTGTTGAATGTATTCAGCACATTTTGTTCTTTCCAACTCATTTTTTTTTTAAGTTTCTTATACAGGAAAGAAAAAAAATCCCTTCCTTTCAGAAATCCACTTTTACTGGATATTCTAAAATTTGGTTTCTTATATATGTTTACATTGTAAAATCAGATAATTTTGCTTTACAGGATTACTTTTTTTCCTTGATAATCACCAGCAACACAGAGTATACATTAATTTATTAGTCATCTGGAACTATTATATACAGCCTCCTACAATTTTTAAAAAAGAGGTATGCATAATAATTCAATTCAAATGTATGCAAATGTGGGTACCATTTTCAACCTGTTAACTGATGACCATACTATAATATATAGATCACCATTTTTCAGGTTCTACTGTTTTATAATTTCTATGTTAATTTCTAGACACTACCAGATATCAAACTCTGATTTATTAATTAACTCTACATTAACTCTTAATTAATTAACTCTTAAAGTTAACAAAAGATACTAAAATTATAATATACACTGGTATATTACAGGGAGACTAAAAGTGATAACTTATTTGAAAGATAAAAATGTGAATATTTTTAAGATGGAGAAAACATGTAAATTTGACATAAATTGATAAGAACAAAGCTTTTATGAAACATATCAATTATTGCAACTTAATTTTGTTTAACATATAATTTTACTTGTTTAAACATTTTGTAGCTGAAGCAATTCATTTGATAAAAATGATATAAAATTTAGAAAGTCCAAGCTAAATGTTTTTTATTTAAAAACTAATTTTATAGAACTCTAATAGTGGTATGTAATATATTAAGTATATGGAAATGATTTCAATAAACATGACTCACTGAGATACAAAAGTGTGCCTATTGCTGTTCTGGGTGCTTTAGAACTTAGCAGTTTAGGGGCGCCTGGGTGGCACAGTCGGTTAAGCGTCCGACTTAAGCCAGGTCACGATCTCGTGGTCCGTGAGTTCGAGCCCCGCGTCAGGCTCTGGGCTGATGGCTCAGAGCCTGGAGCCTGTTTCCGATTCTGTGTCTCCCTCTCTCTCTGCCCCTCCCGCGTTCATGCTCTGTCTCTCTCTGTCCCAAAAATAAATTAAAAAAAACGTTGAAAAAAAAAAATTAGAACTTAGCAGTTTGGTCTTTATTTGCCCTTGACCCCTTCCCCTTCTTCTTCAATCCCCAATATAGCCACTTTTAGCAGCTCACTGTGGCTTTCATTCCATATGAGTTGTCATGTGACTCACACCAGGCTACAAACAGATCTTCCTGTAAAATATCTCCTTGAACTTTTTGTAAGATTAGACTTTTTTTTTTCTTTTTTAAAATTGATAAACATAAAATGTAGATCCAGATTCGGCTGAGGTCATTTAAGGTGTTTGTTCTGCTCTATAGAGAAAGGCTACCCTTGATAAGCCAATTGTGAGAAACAGAATTTCAACAGCATCATTGGAGGACCTGGATATAGTTAGGCCTTAAGTCAAGCTATGTTCCTGGACATTCTAGTCATGTAGGACAATCCATTCTCTTTGTTTTGGCTTACTGGATCCTGATGTTGAATTGTATACTTTTTGGTTTTTGAAGTAAACTTTATTGTGGGAAATTATATACAAAATGTCTTTCTCATTCTTTAAGAATAGGAGGGGCGCCTGGGTGGCGCAGTCGGTTAAGCGTCCAACTTCAGCCAGGTCACGATCTCGCGGTCCGTGATTTCGAGCCCCGCGTCGGGCTCTGGGCTGATGGCTCAGAGCCTGGAGCCTGTTTCAGATTCTGTGTCTCCCTCTCTCTGCCCCTTCCCCGTTCATGCTCTGTCTCTCTCTGTCCCAAAAATAAATAAACGTTGAAAAAAAAAAAAAAAAGAATAGGATAACTAATTACTCATACTTTTATATGTACAGGCAAGTTTAAAATTTCATAATAAAGATACGCAAAACAATGAAAATTGAGAAATAAGGGATCTGTGAATGGGCTAGGGGAGGGAAATGTTAGGGGAGATAAAAATATCTCTAAGGAAGAGTATAACCTGCAGGTAGTACTATCATAAATCCAGCATCAAACAATATGTCATGTGGCAATGAAAACTAGATATCTGAACAAGCCAAATATATAGCCATATATATGTTAATGTGTATATATGTATGTGTGTATTTATATATGTAAATGTATGCTTATGTGTATATATGCATATTCATGCATTTTTAGTTGATGATAATAGTTTACCTCAATTATCATATTTACTTATTTCTTTCTCACTAGTTTCTCATTTATCTGTCTTAGTGGCTATATTAGCAGTAATGCATGTGGTTTTTTTCTTTAATATATTTTACTTTAAAATAGAGAATGCATGTATAATAGAACTAAATTTTTAATGAGGAGAGAACAGATATAATCATATAACAATATAAAAATTTGAAATATTTTGGAAACCTAGATTTTTTTAAAACTCAGATTTGTACACGTATCTCATCTGGTATTGTACAATAAATAGTGAAATTAGTGGGATCAGGAGACCCCATATCCCATCTCACCTCTAATATTAATGAAAGCTATTACACTAGATAAATCAACTAACTATTCCTAGCCTCAAATTTCTCATCTGTTACGTGGTGGGGAACAAGGTAGATGAAGATATGGTTCAACTAGATTAATGACTGCCAAAATTTTTCAACCCCAAATTTCCTTTACAGTACTGTACTTATGATTTGAAAGATATGTCTGCCATATTACATAGATTAGGATTACACTGATTTTGTCTTTCTTTTTTTAATTTTTATTTATTTTTTTTTAATGAATTGTGGATACATTCAGAACTCTGGGTAAGAAGGGATAACATCTATCTAAGACGCTTATGATTATATTTATTTGGTTAGGCTTTATGACTGTGGTAATTTATGATTTCCATTAGGTTTCTGGAATATTGAAAATAGCTTCTGAATTGCCGTTGAAACCTTTTAGACTCTAAGCAGTCCAGAGAACCTAGGTTAAAAATAAATGGTTTCTGGAGTGGCTGGGTGGCTCAGTTGGTTGAGTGACTGACTCTTGATTTCAGCTCAGGTCATGATCTCACAGTTTGTGAGTTTTCCAATATTAGTATAACATACATGTTATGCTTCATATATGCTAATATACCACAACATAGCTTACATTCTCGATATGGTTAGTTGAGGGCATTTGTAGGAAATTCAAGCAATTTGCACTCTAAGTAGACATAGCTCTTAGCAGTAGTTGCTCTACAGTGAATTACTTAGCATACCTTGAACCTTTGATGATCTTCTTCATTCAGTAGAGTACACCAACTTCCCCACTCATCCCCATTTCATTCTTGTCCCAGCAGGGGATCAGAGTTCAACCTCAGCTGCCTCAGTTATTGTGATAAGCCTTCTTTCTGTAGAGCATTGAAGAATATAAGAAAGGCTGTGGAGAAAATAATTTCAGAATACCTCCACATCCAGGGGCAAATCACCCCCTCTGTCCCCAGTCACTTACACACAAGCACATGCATACATTCAAGCACACTAGAGATTTTTGGTCCCTTTTCTTCTTAGTGCCTCAAGTCAAAAAGAAGTCTACACCCAGGCAAAGAGGAAGTATTTTATTTTCTTACTGCAATCTACGACATGTCTAATGCTGTTTACTGTTACTAATTTACAGTAACTAATACTGTTTACTGACATTCTTTGAAGGAAACATCTACTTCCACCCTCAGGGGTATAATCGAGCACTGTGGCTCCAAGGACGCCTGTACAGTGATCCATTAAGTATGCGACCCAAAGTACATGATACTAGATAATAATGGGTATTATGTACCAACATCGCTTAGATACCAACACCATAGCTCAAGTTAGTTTGTCATCCTCATGCCATTTCCTTGTTAAGCTTACACTTACATAGTGAGGTCAGAGTTCAACTACAAATGTAATCACCTTTTCACATGATCTTTACAAGCTTTTTGTGGCCCTCGTTAATTTAGCATTAGTAAATATTGAAATGGTATAGCCTCAGCTAGAATTTCTTAGAGTACCTATCTTAAAAATAATTTTCTATGTTTAGTACTTATCTCTGCTGGAATAAAAAAAGAGAGAGGTCCTATCAACAGACAGATACTTTATATGGTGACTTCCTTTATAGCCAATGATAAATCTTAAATCCATATTTAGCATTTTTATTCTTCATACCATTTTTCAATCATTCCTGTGTACTTTCATTTTTCCTGTCAGCTGTGGTTTTGTCACTTAGAAGAAAATGGATTATCTTTTGTTGTAACTCAGACATCACTTATAATTACTTCAATAGTGATAGTATGTTTTTCCTCAAGAAGAGCTTACAAGATGGGGAAAGCAAAAACTAATGGTCATCACTCATTCTTTTGGGCTCATTACTCAAGTAGCCATTTATTTCTAAGAGGAAAATAACATTTTCTGAGTATAATTTACATACCCAACAACTGTCGGCCTTGCATTTTGCAAAACTATGGAAAAACACTCCCTGTTTATCATTATTGAGCATGCTGGGAACTGCAGTGACATTTTTTTGATTATAAATCACAAACTCCTGACGTTTAGCTCCTTTAACCCTGGTGGCTCCTTAAAAGCATGTTAAATACACTCAAGGATAGTGAACTGCTTGTTCTTACACCAAAATCTTTGATCTAAGAGACCGATATAATAAGAGACCATAAGAACAAGCATACCTCTCCCACCTGCAATCCCTCACATCTTTAAAGACTCTCACTAATAGGAAAGGCAAAGCTGTTTTTCCTGATAAGATCCTTCCATGTTGATGATGATGGCAGGGATGCCATGGATATGAGCAAAACTTCTCTTCTTTGACTTCCCTCATGGAGGAAGATCTTCCCTTTGATATGCCATGAACAGACATATGAAAAGAAGGGGAGTCATCATTTGTATTTTCCTTAGACAGGAGCCCATTCAGTTCTCTGCTTCCTCAGTTGTCATGACAAAAGGAAATACTCTGAGAAGAGAGTAACACTCTAAAATCCTAAGGACATGCCTAACCAGCTTATGCAAAATAAATAAATAAATAAATAAATGTTTAATTGTGTGTACTTACTTAGATATTATCCACATTCATACAGGTTATAGCAATTGATGCTATCTGTGGGTAAAAAAAGTCATGCATATAAAATGAATGAAGGAAAAGAGACCCAGAATTATAGTATCTTTTCTAGAAGACCCGTCTTTTATAATTCACTTTAATATAAATTTATTTTTTCATTGCCAAGGTAATATAAAATGATTGATTCTTCCAACATTTATTAGGTATTAAGTATGAGGGGCTGTGTTCTTGTGATATATATCAGTGAATAAATGGGAGATCAAATCTCCTCCCCTCATGGAACTTACGTTGTAGTGAAAAGAGATTAATGATAAGCAAATACATGTTTATATGTATGCAGTATATCTGACCTGTCATGTTCCCTGGAATTCACAAAGATGCCATGCTTCTAATCTCTTCTTAAAACCATTTTTCTCTGAATGGGTGCAAGCCTAAAGCCCATTAACATATTTGTAAGGACATAGGTGCTTTGGCAAATATATCCCCTCAAGTTCATTGTATGATATAGCAATTCTGGTAATCAATTATTTATGCCATTGCCTACAGATATCCCCTGATGTATTTTTTACACTATTCCTACTATTCCATAGTGATGTGGTATATATTCAATAATAGTGGTCTGTACAATGTGGAAAAAAGTGCAGTCGTAGGGACATAGAAGTGTAATGAGAAATTATAACCAAGTGGAAGAGAATCACAGATCAATACATAATCACCTTAAGGAAGCCACACAATTAATCATTTGCTCAATTGCAATAAGAACCTAAAGTAAGTAGTTTCATTTTGCTTACCAGAAAACTCTACAAATACAGCCTAAAAGAGGATCAGTCTAAAATAATGAAATGGGATTATAGATTATCTTTTTAAATATTTATTTTTTCTTTAAAATGCATTTATTAATATTAATTACTATGCCAAAAATCATGATTGTCAAAATATTTATATATTAAATTGAATTATTTAATTTTAGTACATTTCATTTAAAAGTAATGTGTTAAAACTGGGCAAATAAAAACGAAAAGCACTTTCCCAGGTAGCAGAAATGCAAAAGATGGAAATAGTGTGTAAGATTAACAGATACCTAGAGAAAAAGTGCTAAGTGCCATATCATGGCACCGAATGCTAGGGAAGTAGAGTGGGAGGGATCATTTCTGGTTGTCTGTTGAAAAAGGTAGAATTTGAGATTAAGTATATGATACTTATAGGCATTATCTATGATAACTGTTTTAGTTTTCTGTTGCCTTATAGCAACATAGTGACTTAACACACTTTTTAAAATCACATCATTTCTCTGGGTCAAGAATTTGGGCAAGACCAGCACATACATACAAATAAGATGTTGGCTGGTTACATTCTTATCTGGAGGCTCAATGGGGAAAGGGTCCAGTTCTAAGTTCATTTAGGTTATTGGAGGAATCCATTCCCTTAGATCAGATGCTTGAGGGTTCATGTTTTTGCTGGCTACTGGGTGGAGGCTGCTCCTAGAGCTTAGTTTTCCTGAAATTTCTAGAGGCCATCTGCAGTCCCTTGCCATGGAAGTTCTCCATCATGGTTGCTTATATTAAATCTCTTGTCCTTGTCTACTAAGGCACATTACATAACATGATATATAGCCTAACAAAGATGGCATCTCATCTCTTTTGCCATATTCATTCATTAGAAGCCAGTCGCTAGGACCAGCCTGCACCAAGGGCAGAGGATTACATAGGAACATGGGCACGAGAAAGTGGGAAATCACTGTGGGTCACAATGGGATCTATTTTCCAAAGTAACAAATGACCCCCAAAATTTTACTAACTTACAAGAAACATTTATGTCTTGCTTACCATACATGTTGGTGTCTACCACAGCTGGTATGTGATGCCACTGCAAATGTCTTATCTCAGGATTCAGACTGATGAGGAGCCCATCTTTGGAAGGTACCATTTGTATAGTAGAAGAAGAACAAGAGACCTGATAGAAACTTTGACTCATTCTTAAAATGACTACTCAAGTATAATGTATAAGCCCATTCTTATCCCTTTGGTCAGAGAACATCACAAGATAATAGGAAGGGATATACAACACCCTTGAAAGCAAAGGAAGGAACATCTGTTTGAGAACGATAGGCCAATCTACTACACTTTGAAGTGAAGATATGAGGGGCGGTTTCAGGGCAGTCATAGAATTGGTAATCCATAGGGTGTGTGTGTGTGTGTGATGGTATGTGTGTGTATATATATATATATGGTGGATATATGGTGGATATATTGTGGATATATACACCATATATATATGATCAGAAGGTTTCCATTTGCAAGAAATTTATAGAGTGTAGGTTGAAAACTGTGGTTATTTTGAGTCTTTGCATTTTCAGCATTTTTACATTCTTAGCATTATAAATGTTTCTCCCAAACCACCTTTCAAACACTGAATTTAAAAACATACACCTGCTGATGAACACTTCCAATTTATTTGGATGAAAATCCTGCCTTCTAGACCAGGAGGCAAATCTTTTTTTTTTAATTTTTTTAACATTTATTCATATTTGAGAATCAGAGAAAGACAGAGCATGAGTGAGGGAGGGGCAGAGAGAGAAAGGGAGACACAGAATCTGAAGCAGGCTCCAGGCTTTGAGCTGTCAGCATAGAGACTGACATGGGGCTTGAACCCATGGACTGCAAGATCATGACCTGAGCTGAAGTCAGATACTTAACCAACTGAGCCACCCAGGCACCCCTACAGTAGGCAAAACTTAAGTGTTATTGTCTTCTTTCTTTAATAGCATTTACCTATACAGTTATCTTATTTTATTTTATTTTTTTTTTTCAACGTTTATTTATTTTTGGGACAGAGAGAGACAGAGCATGAACGGAGGAGGGGCAGAGAGAGAGGGAGACACAGAATCGGAAACAGGCTCCAGGCTCTGAGCCCTCAGCCCAGAGCCCGACGCGGGGCTCGAACTCACAGACCGCGAGATCGTGACCTGGCTGAAGTCGGACGCTTAACCGACTGTGCCACCCAGGCGCCCCTACCTATACAGTTATCTTAATATTTGTTGCTTTTTAAAGTTTTATATAAAATTAATACAAAAAAAGATTAAGGCAATCTTTGTAAATTTTGCACAATCAAAACAAAAATGGATATAGCTGGAAATTCTGGATAAGTCTAACCTTGTATTTATGTTGGCTGTGTGGGCATTCAGTTGTGAAGGACAAGAACAAAATTTTAAAATGTAAAGAATAGGTTTAAAAGCAATATGTAATTGATGATTTCATTTGCATTTTTTTACGTCTTTAGGACCTTCTCACTTTTTGCAACTTATAATCTGGTTAATTTTTACAGCCACCATTCATTTATTCAACAAGTTCACTGAGCAACTAACATGAAGTAGATACTGTTCTAAACCCTGGAGATAGAACAGTGAATAAAACATTTAAAAATCTAACTTCTTGGAGCTTAGCTCTAGTGGTAAATAATTCTAAGTGCTCCATATAAATTATGTTGGATAATGTTAATTTATTAGAGACACATACAATATGAAAGGGTAATATGGAAGGTTGGAGGTAGTTGGAATTTTACATCATGATAGAGAAGGGCTTACTAAAGTATATGGCATTTTAGTAAAGACCTAAATGAGGTGATGGAGCCATTTAGCTCTCTGGGGGAAGAGGATGGATGCAGAGAGTTCAGTGAATACACACTTAAATATGCTACATAGTGAAACACTTGTAGAAAATCAACAGGTGCTCCTAGACCTAAATGATTTAAAATGTATTGAAGCTTTTTGAGATGGAATAAATAAGAGCTGTCCATTTGGAAAATGCATCTGGCAATATCATATGCAATGTTATCAAAGTAGAAAGTATATATTAAAACAAAAAAACAAAAACAAAACAAAGCAAAACAAAAAACCCGGTAATAGAACTCTATAGCAATCTAGGCAATAAGTGGTAAATTGTAGCAGACACTGTTAGTTGGGTGCTAAAGAGCTTTATTCCTTTTTTCTCCTGAGATAATCAACTTTTTGTTGAGTGTTTCCATCTCCCCATCCCTTAACTGAAGAAAAGATGGTGCTATTCCTAACTTAAGGGTTAAATTCTGATTGGTTAAGTCTTCTGCCAATGGTTAATTTAGTAGTGGAAACGTGACCTAGTTCTGCCAAATGGGATTAAGACAAATTTTCTGAAGATTTCTAGTTTATGAAGATATTCTCGTTCCCTGAGTGCCTAGGCTAGGGTAGACTGGGTTGTTCCCCATAACACGCCCACTCCCCTCCTAAAGCAGAGTGGCAGCCAAGCCTGTCCCTAAGCCAGGAGCCGCCTCCATTCCCTGGCCATGGTCCTTGCAGGTTCCCGGTTGCTCTGGATTCCTGCTACTACTAATGGTTCTTGGCAGCTGCCCACCCAGGGCTCTACTTCAGACCCACAAGTGTCCAGCAAGTGCACAGAGGGTAAGCAGCCTATCCAGAAAGGACCCATCAAAAAACATGCTTGTCCTAGAGTCTGAAAAGCCTCACTTCCACCTTGAGATTGGTCGGTCTTCTGTGTGTCAGGGAGGCTCTCAGGCCAGGTCACTTTAAAAAACAAAAAAAAAAAATTCGGGACGCCTGGGTGGCGCAGTCGGTTAAGCGTCCGACTTCAGCCAGGTCACGATCTTGCGGTCCGTGAGTTCGAGCCCCGCGTCAGGCTCTGGGCTGATGGCTCAGAGCCTGGAGCCTGTTTCCGATTCTGTGTCTCCCTCTCTCTCTGCCCCTCCCCCGTTCATGCTCTGTCTCTCTCTGTCCCAAAAATAAATAAAAAAAAAAATAAAAATAAAAAAAAATTATTTATTTTTTAGATTTTAGAGAGAGAAAGTGACAGAGTGCTAACAGGGGCAGGATAGAGAGGGAGACACAGAATCCAGGCTGTCAGCACAGAGCCCTAGTTAAGACATGAACCCACAAACTGAGATCATGACCTGAGCCAAAGTCGGATGCTTAACTGACAGAGACACCCAGGTGTTCCCCACATTTCATTTTCTACCAAACTATGCCAAGGGAGGGTTGCTCCCCCCACTGCACAGCTTCCAGGCTGTTCTGTGATGTGAGGCCACAAGGCAAGTCACCCAGAGTACCCCATCTGGATTGGGATGGTCCAGACAAAGCAGACAGCATGATTCCAACAGAAATAAGGCTTACAACTGGGCAAATGTGAAGGAAAAAAATATGTAGAAAAAAAGATGAAAGATACAGAAAGGAGTATTCTTGCCTCTAATTTTCTAATGTATCTTGGGATGCTCAGACCATTTTTCATTTATGATGGGAGCAAGCCACAGGGACAAAATTTTAATATATGGTGAATTGTGAAAATAAAAACCACAAGAAACTGAACATGTATTGATGTTACTGAGATGTAGTACTCAATAACCTTAGAATTGCCACAGTTCAGGGCTTTACATAAATTACATTATAATACTTTCTTATTGGAACCATTGGATTTGAGTTGTCTTACAGCTTAAAGTCTTCTAACTGAAAAGTAAAGAAGGAGATAAGACCATAGAGTAGAGTAGGAGTGGGGATAAACAGAATGGGTGTTGAGGTAGCTTAAATATATTGGGAGGTTTCCATCTACTAGTCCTTATTTTGACCATTTGACAGGTATTAATCCTCACAACCACTCTGAGAAATAGGCTAAATTTCCTCTTAAAATGCATCCTTTATTTTCCTTGGCATTAAGTTATTGCTTGAACATGACTGACCTTAAAGGAACTACACTTCTCAGGCTTTCTTGCAGGCAGGACTTGTGATGTGATTGCATGTTAAAGCAGTGTGGATGGAATTGATGCGAGACCTTTCCAGCCTTGACCTATAAAAATCTTCGCCATGATGCTGCCCCATGACCTTTCCTACTGACACGTGGCTAACCTTGAAAACAAATTTTGGAAATGGCAATGCCACCAATATCCTGTATTATTTTTTTTTAATTTATTTATAATTTTTATTTTTTAAAATATTTTTTAATGTTTATTTTTTTGAGAGAGACAGAGAGACAGAGTGCAAGCGGGGGAGGGGAAGAGAGAGGGGGAGACAGAATCAAAAGTAGGCTCCAGGCTCTGAGTTGTCACCACAGAGCCCTATGCGGGGCTAGAACTCACAAACCATGAGATCATGACCTGAGCCAAAGTCGGTTGCTCAACCAACTGAGCCACCCAGGTGCCCCAAATTTCTTTATTTTTTTAAGATTATTCATTTATTTTGAGAGAGCAAGAATGAGAGCAAGAGAGTACAGGCTTATGAGTTGGGGAGTGGCAGAGAGAAAGAGAGATGGAAAGAGAGAGACAATCCCAAGCTCTGTGCAGTCAGCCAGGGCCTGATGCAGGGCTCGATCTCACAAACCACAAGATCTTGACCTGAGCCAAAACTGAGAGTCAGATGCTCAACCTACTGAGCCGCCGGGCACCCCAACATCCTATATTTTTGAATGTCTGCATTGGGAAAACATCATGGTGACCTGCTAACACACTCTTAGTACTTGCTAAGTACATTCACGGGAGCAAGAAATAAACTTTTATCTAGCAAGAGTTAATGTGCTATTGTATTTGGGTCTGTGTGTGTGTGTGTGTGTGTGTATACACACACACACACACACACACATATATATATACACACACACATATATATACATATATATGTGTGTGTGTATATATATATATATATACAGTTGTTTTCATATAGTTGTTCTATATGATATAATTATTATGTAATTGGGGATTGGAAACTGAGGTATGTGTGTTTGTGTGTGTGCATGTGTGTGTGGTGTGAATGTGTGTATGGGAGAAAGCGCAATCCTGTTGGATTTGGTACTGAAGTGATATAATAAAATGATTGGAAACATTTCTGCTTTTTCTTTGCTCTGGAACACTTTAAGTGACTTTCAGATTATTTTCTTAATATTTTATAGAAATCTCCTGTGAAATATCTTCTTGATAACTTCAAGAAGTTTTTAACAACTATTTTTAACAACTGTTCTGTTTAAATTTTACCTCTCTTTGGAGATCATTTTCTTGTTTTACTTATTTTTTAAAATTTGTTATTATTTATTTTTGAGAGACAGAGACAGAGTCAAGCAGGGGAGGGAAGGGGTAGAGGGAGACACAGAATCCAAAGCAGGCTCCAGGCTCTGAGCTGTCTGCATGGAGCCTAATGCGGGGCTCAAACTCAGGAACCTGAGCCAAAGTGAGACCTTTAACCTGCTGAGCCACCCAGGTGCCCCTTGCTTTGCTTTTTCATGATTAGGCATTGCATCCAGAATGGATTGTTTAGATCTGAGTATGAGTTTCAAACAAGATCTTCCTTTCTGTCTATGGTTGATTTATCCATGATCTTTGTAGGTGTGTGTGTGCATTTTTGTTCCTGCTATTTGTGTCAGTTGGTTTAATGATTTTAGCTATTTTATTTTGCTTTTGACTGAACAAGTATTTAAGTTTATTCTATTTCCTTCTCTATTTTCACTTTCATATTTCTTAAATCAGATCGTCCTACCTTTGTAAGGTTTATTTTTGTTCTATTTCTGATAAACATTGAATTTGAGTATTCATTAATTTAATAATATGTAAATAATATACTTCATACTTTCTTACAACTTCTTATCTAATTTGTTTTCACATCATTTTCATTATCCTGATTTCAGCTTCATTTTGATTTCCTTTTTGATAGAGTTAAGGTTTTCTTCAAGGTGTTTTAAAACAGTTTTGTTTATTTGCTGATGAGTGTGTTGTTGTTGTTATTTTGCATTAACCTCTAGTTTTATTACATTATTCTCTATACTTTTCAACAATACTTGGGCATCTCTAAAATTTAACTGAAAGCAAAATAAGTTTGAAGATTATTCTTACTTGAAAAGAAGGTATACCGTCTGTTTTCAAACCAGAATCTGATGTATACCGGTCATTTTTACCTCAATGTAAAACTTTGTTTTAAGGACTTTAATTACCTGATCTTATATGATCTGAACAATAATCTCAGGATATAGATACTTTTATCCTCCTTTATAGAGAGAGAAATTGAGGCTCAGAATTAAGTAAATTGCTCAAGTAAGTGCTAAATGTCTTCTGATAAACTCCAAGTTCTCTATTCCTATTCTGTGCCACCTACAAATCTACATTCAAATTTCCTGTTACTCTTTCAAAGGGATTTACAGTCACTGTTAGTCTGTGAAATACTTTTACTCATTATGATTGCTTGTGTTTTCCAATCATCATGCTGGAATTCTAATCCAATTTGATTAGCCTAGATGTTAGGTTATAATCAGTTGTTCCTACCATAGGTTACCCTTTACCTAAAGCAAGGGAGGGGCTGGCCTATTAAATTATGAGAACTGATGTTTGTAATGCCAATTACTAAATCATTTCATTTAAGTTAGCTAGAACTCTGCTATTTGGTGTAGATTGGAATATATTTATTGCAAGAAATGTCTTCTATTCATTATAGGAATTCGTTATTTAAAAAGATTAATTTTGTTTTATCTATTAGGATCAAGTGTGAAATTGTTCATTTCAATGCGGTTTCTGGCTATCAGTTCATTGTTTGGCTCACTGTTCTTATAAATGCTAAAGGGTGCTACAGTAGTTTGAACCTTTCCTTTCCTTTTGGAATGTTCTGTGTTTTTATTTTCTCCTTAAGTCTGCCCTTTCTAGAGGCACCTGGATAGCTCAGTCAGTTAAGCATCTGACTCTTGATTTCAACTCAGGTCATGATCTCATGGTTTGTGAGTTCGAGCCCTATGTCACGCTCCACACTGACAGTGCAGAGCCTGCTTGGGATTCTCTCCCTCCCTCTCTCTCTTCCCCATCCCTGCTCATTCTCTCTCTCTCTCTCTCTCTCTCTCTCTCTTTCTCAATAGACAAACTTAAAAAAAAAACCTGGCCTCTCTAATTCTATTCCATTATTCAATATAGGTTGACGTGATATTGAAAAGACAGAATTGAAATACCTATCATACACGTAAGATATAATATGTAAGATATTCACTTTTCTGAAACTTGGTTTCCCCATTTAAAAATCATGATAATAATATCACTTTATGTGTTTGGGAACTACATTGTATACATTAAGCACTCAGTAAAATTAAAAAACTGTCTCCCTTATAAATCAAGCCGTATCTATTAAGAAGCCCATTAAAACTGAATAGGCCACGTTTTTGTCTACTCTGTTCCAATCCTGATTTCCACCTGCGGTAGAAAACAATATCCTTCTGTATTTAAGCTGTAGTGCTAAGCAGGGTGTACCAAGCATGCAAGGAGCTGAAAACCATTTCCTCTTATCCAACAGTAAAGTTCATATATTTTTTTGTTTTGCCAAGTGGCAATGATTAGATGATCCATATCTTGACATAAATTAAGAATGCTTTAAGATCCCCAAATGCAAATCAGCTCTGAAATAAATGATTCAGAACCCAAAAGTACCTGTCTTATAAGATTACAAAGTTAGTTATGTCTAAATCTGACCACAGGATTTCTGGGTAAGTCCGAATTTTTGCCAGCAAAGATTGTCATTGAAGAGGACGTTTAAGCACACATTAAATAGCCTAAAATGTTATTAAAAAATACCAGTGCCTAGGTTACTCTAATATGCTTCCAGGTTTATGAGAACCATTGACATACAGTATATCATTTATTCTTTGCAAGAGTTAATGAGGTCATTATTAGTATACCCACTTTTCAGATGAACAAAGGTCAGACAAGAGAGATGTACTCCAGGTCACATAAATCTAGTGGCTAGTGAAAGCTGAGAGCATGATTTCAGTTTTCTTATTCCAGAACCTCTCAAGTGGAGGGTGTCTTTTATACTTTAGGATTATATTGAGAAGCCCTGTCCTTGAAGTAACTTAGAAAATATATCACCATCTGAAAATTCAGTGTGGAATAAGCCAGAACACAAAAGTACAAAGCAACTTTAAAAGAAAAACAAAAAAAGAAAAAAAAAAAAAAAGAAAAAAAAAGACTCTAAAGCCAGCAAGAATTGAGCTTGGATAGAAGTGCTAATATAATAAAACGTTAATGGGGACTTTTCTTTCCAGCCACAGAAATTGCTGTAGAGTGAATGTGTGTCCCTTCAAAATTCTTATCTTAAATTTTAAAGCCCAATGTTTTGGAATTTGGAGGTTGGGCCTTTGGGGGTGTGTCATGAGGGTGGAGCCTTTATAAATGAGATTAATGCCATTATAAAAGAGACCCCAGAGAATCTCCTTGTCCCTTCCGCCATGCAAAGACACAACAAAAATGTGGCCAGCTGCCAACCAGAAGGTGAAACTTCACCACATACCAATTCTGCTGGTGGCTTGATCTTGGACTTCCCAGCCACCAGAAATGTGAGGAGTAAATTTTTGTTGTTTATGAGCCACTCTGTCTATGGTATTCTGTGATAGCACCCCAGGCAGACTAAGATAGAAACACAAGGTGGAAATAGTCACAGATAAACTTTGTGCCGGTTTATCAATGTTCAAGAAGAAAGTCTACTAACCTTCCAAATCCAGGTAAAGGAAATATTCATAGTGAATAGAGGAAAAGCCATTTGCTCATTTCAGCCTTTTCAGTGATATAACAAACACCAGAAAATTATATTTTTTATTTTTTTTTATTTTATTTATTTATTTATTTATTTATTTATTTATTTATTTAGAGCACAAGTAAGCACGACCAAGGGCGGGGGGGGGGGGGGGGGGCAGTGGACAGTGGCAGAGGCAGAGGGAGAGGGACAGCAGGCTCTTTGCCCAGTGAGGATCCCAACACAGGGCTCAGTTTCAGGAGTGTGAGATAGTGACCTGAGCCAAAACTAAAAGTTAGATGCTTGGACCTACTGAGCCACCCAGCTGCCCCTCCTTTTATTTTATTGTATTTTTTAGAAAACTCTAACCTTCTGATTGTAATTTGTTTTTTCATATATAAAATGTAATTGATTCAAATGGTAGTTTCTCTCCATGTGATGAGTCATTTAACGTCAGGTATCATGTTTGTTTCCCTTGGCATTTGTATTGTTCATTATCGATGTATAGATTGTCTTTCAGGTTATCTATCAGGAATTTTTACTTTTGCTAATCTGAAGTTGGCATGTCTGTCTTACAGAATCCTTAGTGATTACTCAAATCTCATTTTAATTGTGTTAAAAAAAAGACTGAATCCTCTTACATTTAGCTCATAAAATTATTAGTTGTATGGCATAGTGGCATCATTTTACCTTTCTGTCAGAGTGCATTGCAGAAGTCTGAATAAACTGAATAATCATTCAGTTCTCATTAACTTAATATGGTTAAAGTATTACTTTTTTTTTTCACCTATCAAAATGACAATGATTAAAGCAAAGCCTCATTGCTGATGAGGCTGTAGTGAAACAGACATTCATAAGCTTTTGGCGGCAGTGTAAATTGGTGCAGTCTCTAGAAGTGAGTTTTGTTTCAGGTATCACAGACTTTACTTTCTGTTCTCTAACCCCATAATCATTATAGGATACACTATTACTTTTTGCCATCAATTAAGTTTAAACAATATAATCGTTGAGCTAGATAAGATAGCTATAGCTATGGATATAAATACAGATGATACAGATATAAATACAGATATAAGTATAGATAGAGATATAAAGTATAGATCAAAGTAATTTAAGACACATAAATCTCAACACTGCCATCTCCAGGTCATTCTTTGGGTGCCTAAGGGAACACATTTGAGCAAAATTGGTCTAGGAACGAAATAAAACAATTAAAGAATGCAATATATCTAGAGTGATATATCTCACACCATGCTGTGATTATCTCAAACAACCAGATCAAAGAGAACCAATTAGCAAATAGAGAACAGTAAAGTCCAGCCTTAAAGTGGAGGCTAGTTTTCCACTTGTAAGGAACTATTCCATCAGGGGCAACTGAATGGCTCACTTGGTTAAACATCTGACTCTTGATTTCGGCTCAGGTCATGATCTCAGGGTTCGAATTTGAGCCTGGTGTCTGCACTATCAATGCAGAGACTGCTTGGGATTCTCTCTCCCTACTTCTCTCCCTGCCCTGCCCCTTCTCTCTCTCTCTCTCTCTCTCTCTCTCTCTCTGTCTCTCTTTCTCTCTCTCAGAATAAATAACCTTAAAGCTATACTGAATGTCTTCTTGTGCTAATTATTTTTTTTTTCCTACTTCTTCCCTTAGATTTGCCAGTAAGGAAATGTTATCAGGAACTAATAGACTCCCATAAAATTATTTACACAAGGATCTATAGCTGATAAGTTGAGGAGCCAGAACTGGAATGCAGGTCTCTTGATTCATTATCTGGTGGGATTTTTTTTTTTTTTTTTTAAGTTCAAACATTTTGTTTCCTTGTATATATGCCGTAATATATTTTTTAAAATATTTTGTTCATTGCAAAACAAATTACATTTCGTGTTCTTTAACAGAATTATGCTCACTGGGGACATTTATGTGCAATGATGTAGTAATCTAGCATTGTACTGTAGATCATGTTATAGTTTTCATGTCTCTAGCAACAGACCTCAAGGCTGAAAAGCTAATCATTTTGTGTAATTATTCAACCCCAGGGCATCTCTGTGGGAATCATCCAAAGTAACTGGTTAATTACAGGGATACTTGAAGACCAGAACTGAATGAAAACATCAGGGAATGAGTCAAACTTTGCTGATAATGGCATAACTATTTAATACCAGGGCCAATGGGACTTTTGTCAAAGAACCTGTAGGGAAGATTTGATACCAAAGTTATAAACTGGTGATTGAAAGCAAACATGACAGATAATTCCAAATGCCCATTCTATAATAGGAGAACAACTTTCTTAATGGAAGCAACATGTACCTCTTTGTTAGTGTCACACACAAGAATACTTTCCATTCTAACTTTTACTAACCTTGTCAATAATATTCAAGGTATAATTGCCAAACATCGACTGCATATGTAAAGGTTGCTAGTTTTAACCCCCTGACTTGAACCATTAAACTTTCATATGAGAAGGAACCCTTCATACACGCAAAGAGGGTTAGGACGATGGAGAAAAATTAGTATTTCAGCCTCTATCTGATGGGTGTTTTTTCTGATAATATTTCAATAATAATTTACTATGATAGTAATAATTTGCTAAAATTTGAGGTTCAAACTATCTCAGAGGCTTGCTATTATTTTCCCATTGAGGTGGTGTCATGAAAATGAAAATAATTAAACTTATGTATATGATTATAATCTCTTTGCTAATTTCTATTTTGTTTTCCGTGAAATCAGTCCTTTTTAATTACTCTTTGACCTTATGTGATCAAAGCCTACAGGGAACACTAACAGTTATAGGCACTAGTTTCATTGTGTGTTCTTTTCCCACATTCAAAATATACCATGATTTGAAAAATATTTTGAGTATATTCCACTTATTATATGTAATGTACAGTGAAACATTAGAATTACTATATAAAAATAATCCTTCAAAATGTCTATGTTGGTGTGATTTTTAGTTTTAGGGTTTCGGTTTTGTTTTGTTGTTTACTATGGCCTTATCAGTTGCATTTGTTATTAATTGTATATGTTCCAAATTGTGTGAGAATAAAAAGCTCTTTACAATTTTATTTATTTTAACTTACTCACTTGAAAATGAGACATTGACTGATGTCAACAATAATTTATACTAGAACCGTAAATAAGAAGACCATATTGTCTCTCAACCTCCTATATTCCATAGGTTCACTTCCACAAGGAGCCAACAATAACCAATCTGCAGCATTTTCAGAGGGGGGAGAAGTGAAAATGTGCCCACTTTTATAAAAATAAAATTGAAACCGATAGTCTAGAGTCTTCTAAAGTTCAACAACCCTAATTTTTAGAACACCAAGGGGAAAACAATATTCATATTATGTTACTCTTTATGAGAAGACAGTGTGATAATTGAAAATAGATCATCAGATCCAGTACAGCTCTTTTCCACTTTCTATGGAGTTACATCCTGAAAAACCCACTGCCAGTTGAAAATACTGAAGTTGAAAATGCATGTAACACACTTAACCTACCAAACATCCTAGCTTAGCCTCACCTACCTTAAACATGCTGAGCAGTTACATTAGCCTACAGTTGGGCAAAATCATCTAACACAAAGCCTATTTTATAATACAGTGCTGAATAGCTCATGTATTTTATTGAATACCACACTGAAAGTAAAAAACAAAACAAAACAAAAATGAATGGTTATATGGGTGCAGCATGGTTGTAAGTACATCATTGGGTTACCCCTGTGGTTGAATAGCTCACTGGGAGCTGAGGCTTGCTTCCACTGTGTAGCAGCAATGAGAAGATTGTACAGTACTGCATATTGCTAGCCTAGGAAAAGATCCAAATTCAAAGTATGATTTCTACCGAATGCCTATCACTTTCACACCATTGTAAAATCAAAAAATCTTAAGTCAGGGACCATCTGTATAAGGTGTTTTTAATAAACATTCACAGAATTTTAGAAATGAGGGCTCTAGATAGATCTAAAGGTTTGTCATGTGTACTGTAACAGCCAGTCATAAAATAAGGATATTAAAATATTGAGCAGAAGTTGCCTTCCCATGTTACTATAGAAATAGCTAGATTTATTTGGGAGAGTTTCACTTATATAGTGAAACAGGGTTTATAAAAGCCCATATGTCAGTAGCAGTTAGATTATGGTAATGAACAGGAAAAATTATCATGCGAAAGAGTATATTCTTATTTGGCCTTACTGTCTCTGGAAGGGTTCAATTATAGTTAAGAAACAAATTCATTTAAAATTTCAATGGGTGATTTAAGGGGTCCCTGGGTGGCTCAGTTAGTTGAGCATCCAACTTTGGCTCAGGTCGTCATCTCCCAGTTCGGGGACTTGAACCCCGCATCAGGCTCTGTGCTGACAGCTCAGAGCCTGGCATGTTCTTCGGATCCTGTGTCTCCCTCTCTCTCCCCCTCCCACTTGCGCTCTGTCTCTCTCAAAAGTAAACATTAAAAAAATAGAAAAAAAATAAAAATTAAATTGCAATGGGTTATTTAAGAAAAACAGAAAAATGAAAAATGACTCTGAATCTCTGGCAGTTCTCAATCACCAACATGTAATTTATGGATTCTCAGGTGAAGGTGGACTACCACCCTTTCCTAGTCCTCTGAGGGAAGAAACAGAAAAGAAAAAAAAAAAAACAAAAAAAACCAAAAACCTACAAAAGTAGTTCCTGGTCTTTAGGAATTTTAGTTAGTTGGATAGAGTTCATGCATTAACATATATTAAGTTCACTTACTATTAAATACAAATGCTCAAGCAAATTAAGACACCAGAAATGAAATCGGCAAATGTTCATTAAAAATAGGTCAAATGTTAGGGCGCCTGGGTGGCTCAGTCGGTTGAGTGTCCGACTTTGGCTAGATCATGATCTCATGGCTTGTGAGTTTGAGCCTCTTGTTGGGCTCTGTGCTGACAGCTCAGCCTGGAGCTTGCGTCAGATTGTGTGTCTCCCTCTTCTCTCTGCCCCCCCCCCCACTCAAAACTAAACATTAAAAAAAAAAAGAAATAGATCAAATGTTGAGTAAGAATAGGTTAGTTTGGGCAAAACTAAGGATTAGATTAATGGCAAATTTAACTACCGAATTTATTTCCTTCTTTATTTTTTGAGCTAATCTCTTACATAATGAAATAATAAATTACTTAGCACCTGTAGAGTATATATAATCTTGTCCCTACCCACTTTTCACCAGTCATTTGCACAACTCAAGGCTGCTCTCCTAAGTGTTGCTAACATCTAATACTTTGCACTTCCCTGACAAGAAGTTGATTCTCAGAATTATGTGGCTTCAGTCATGTCATTGTTGTTCTCTGGAATACCCTAAAGCACTTGAGGCAAGAGAAAAGAATGAGACTGTAGTTCTCATTCTGATGAAAGATGACTGTGATCTCAACTAAGTAAGAATAGGCAGATGTGGGTGGATTTGAGAAAGGGAACGAAGGGGAAAAATCAAGAATCTTAGGGTTTAACTGCATATGACAGATGATAAAGACTTGGGCATCTGGGTTGGTAATTGTGCTGTCAACAGAGATTGACAAAAAATACGACACATTTTGGAGGTGATGATGAGATGAGTTTGGCCCAATGTATTGAAAGAGTTAATGGTAAAATAAAATGCAAAATTTATGGTAAATTTATGGCAAATATTTCTGGTAAATTCAGTAGACAGCTGGAGACATGCATATGACATGAAAGAAAGAGACGCAAATTGTGAATCCAGATATGTGAGAAATTCATATGGAGATGATAACCAAGACTTCTTGCGTGACTTGAGCCACTTGTTACTCTTTAGTATACTTACACATTTATAAGTATGCCTATTTCATTGGTGTCAATGGGTCAAACCTCAAGGATGGGAAAACTTACATTAATATATGGATTTGAATATTTTCATGATGCCAGGCTCGTGGTAGACTCTTAATGTGTATTTCCTGTATTTCTTTTCTTATACATTTAAAATAACTTGGTTAGATTCAAAGGTAAACATTGGCGGTATTGAATGTGTAGACTGCTTATAAAAAGGTAAAGGGGTGCGTGGGTGGCTCAGTAGGTTAAGTGTAGGACTTCAGCTCAGGTCATGATCTCGCGGTTCTTGAGTTTGAGCCCCTTGTTGGGCTCTGTGCTGACAGCTCAGGGCTTGGAGCCTGCTTCAGATTCTGTGTTTTCCTCTCTCTGCCCATCCCCTGCTTGTGCTCTGTCTCTCTCTCTCTCTCTCTGTCTCAAAAATAAATAAACATTATAAAAATTTTAAAAAAGATAAAAGTATGCTTCTCTGTACATATTATTCAGAATCTCTACAAAGAACAAAAAATATATAGGCATCTTTATAATATACTCATTCAGCAATCATTTTGAGTAATTGTTTGCAATGTCTGTGTCAGGGCAAAATTTTTTATTCAAACTCTCAAGATATATGGGAGATACAAGGACTTACAATATTTTGGAAGGTTGCCAGATAGACTTAGAAGATCTTTTTTTCTGGTGACAGATTTTTGTTACTTATAAAAACAATATTTTAATTACTTTACCTCATGTCTCTAATCTTTCATCTTCACTATGTAGTTTTCATTATATAGTTGCTGAAAAATGGATGAATGAATGAATAATAAATGAATGAACTCCAAAAAAAAAAAAGTGGTGGTCTTCAAATTCAGAGATCTCCCATAATAAGCTGACAAGTTTTACAGAATTATTTTAGCCTCGATTCCTTTTCTTTGTAAAATCAATTCAGATAAGCCAATCTATTGCTTTCAGATATAAAATAGTAGATTCTACTTTTTGCATAAAATGTGGACTTCTCATTGCAGAGCTAAAAATGCCAAGGACATAATTGCCATAATGCTTGGTTTCCTTAGTTTTCTTTTCCACCTATCAGTGAACCTTTATAGACAATGGTGGTTTTCTATCCACAATCATCTTGAGGCACCTAACATAACGCCTCGTGCAAGATAGAGAATGTATGTTTGACAAATCATTTTTGCAAAGAAAAAAGTAAATTAACCCAGAGCACAGAATGTATGCTGTGATTAGAATTTCACCGTTGCAGTGGATGGCATTTATGTGTTTCTTTAACATATTTGTTGAGAATATACTTTATAGTAGGCACCGTTCTTTACAGTGAAGAAGGAATGGGGTGATGATCAATGCAAAGTCAAATCCTTGCTTTCATTGATTTTACATTGTGTTGGAGGTTAGATTAATAATCACAAAGAATAAATGAAAAGAAAGTTTCAGATAATGGTACATAAATACTGGAAGGAATTTAACACAGTAATAGGTTGCAGTGTGACTTAAAACCACCCATTGTCTGTCACATGGAGTCCCACACATTCTTTTGGTGTCTTTTTTGGTTCATTTGATTTTTAGGGAAATTAGTTAGACAAGATACCTTTTCCTTATCTCCTCCAAAGTAGAAAGTTACAAATAATAAATACATCAATTTATATAAAAATTATACTAATATTATGAAAACACAATTTGAGTTTTAGTGATGTAAAGTACTGCATACTTCTCCCAAAATTTCATCCAAATGCCAATAAAGAAAACTGGCCCAAGAATCAGCTAGGGAATGGAGTGCCTTTTGCCAAGTGGAAGCCACAGGGGAAAATGCACATTTTCCTTATTGCATTATCATTATAGATATAGGCACTTCTTTTCCCTGATGAACCAATTTCCTGGAAGATGTTTCTGCTTAAGTCCTCATAATACTTCTTTCTCCCCATATTTATAAAGTTAAATCAACACCCTTCATGTTTCTCCTACTGGCACGTTAATTCATTATTATGCCCCTCAACCCACAAGAGACTACTTTGCTTTATTTAGGGTTTATTAGTCAGGAATAGAGCACAGGGTGCAAATTAGGTCTTGCAAGTTCCAGCTGTCAGAAAAATCAGCCAGCTGTGATTGATTAATAGAAAAATGCATCTGATTTTGCAGTGCAAAACCCGGTTGCAATTGTTAATATGTTCTGTCAGCAGAACCTTCTCAGCTGACAATCTTTATGGAACAGCCATCTGTTTTTGAGGATTACAAATACTTTATCAAAATATTTATGACATGTTTCCTCTGAAAGATGATATCTTATCCCTTTCAATAGATAAATGCCTTGAAGGTAACTGCAAAGCTAAGTAGAGAGAAAAACTTAACTTTAAAATTTATCTCCGTCAAAAGCAAATCCATGTCCATTTTTCCCCTACTGTCACGGGGCTATTAAATTAATATCAGCTGGAGTTGGTTTCACTTTTATGCCCAGATTTAAAGTCAGCCTGAATGAAGGAATAGCTTACATTTAAATGGCTAATTTGAGGTTCAGTTGCATCTTTCTTTTATCAATCGTGTGTGCCTATATAAAATATGTAGAATTAATGAACAATCCTAAATGAGAATTTGAAAATTAGAAGATATGTTTCTCAATTTGCTGGAGAATATATTAGTAGACTTTGAAACAGAATGATTTTTCTCTTTCTGAAGGAAAGTTATATAAAGTACATTTACGTTTTTTAAGACGTTTGCGACAAGGTTAAGGTGGAAGAAACTTGGCTTCTACCTAAAGTTCTATAGCACTTGTTTGTTTTAGCCATGAAAAAGATTTTTTTCCCCTGAGGTGAATATAGGAAAGTAAATTTTGAAAGAATGACAACAAACAGATATAAGCATTATACTCTGAGTCTTCTTTTAACCTTATGGAAAGTGAACTTCTAAATAGATAAGTATAATTAAATGGACTTTTTCTCAGAACTTGCATTGAGGTTTGACTTTTTCTTTGTATATAGCATTGTTCAAAAACAAAGCAAAAAACACACACAAAAAAGAAGCCTTAAACAAACCTGGTTTTGTTTCAGTTGATTTTTCCTAATATATATTGACATTTTACTTGAGTTAAAGATCAAAGATTAAGAAGCAATGTCCTTCATTGTGGATCAGATTTCTGCCTTAGGAAATTGGAAGTGGCTTTAGTTTGATGATTGTTTTTAGTTTATATATTTTTTCATTATATATTTTTTTTCATATTTCACAGATTAGCCCTGAAACTAGAATGAATTTTTCTACTTCTATGGAATTTCTTTGGGGATTAACATTGTTAGTGTCTTTTTGTTTTTGTTTTTGTTTTTAATTATAAAAGCAGAGTATAACTTAAGGCTTTGTATCATGAATATACATACCAACAGAGTTAACATGTAGTCTGATATATTTTAAAAATACTATGTCAAGAGTTTACAATTTGCTGAGACAATGCAGTGTTAGCAAGAAACAGAAGACAATATTGGTGAGTTTAACTAGTTGATGGTCTAGTGAGAAAGCCTGGCATGGATAATTAGAGACTGCATGAATTGAAGTTTGGATTTACATAGGCCTGGTTTGAGTATCAGCCCTGCTACATATTGGATTGTGATTTAGAACAACTTCCTTAACCTCTCTGAGATTTAGTACTACCTTGAGATGATTAGCATCAGCCGGAAAGTGTTGGGGCTGGAAATCAGTGAGGACGTGGAGATCACATGAGTGAAGTAACCAGCACAGTGATTGATACATAGAAACTAAATCAATGTCACTTCCCTATTCTCATTGAGCAGGGACAACGTGGTGTTATCAAGGAGCTGCAAACAGAGAGATATAGAAACACAGAGTGAGGAGAGGTTAATTAAATTATAGAAATCTAAAAAAGTTATAATTTGAACTAAAGAAATATTAAATGCATATGTAGTGCACAAAACATGTGAGGAGATGAATTTATATGCAATTCCTGTCCAATTTTGCTTGACCTCAATAAATTTCTAATTCCTTTCAGTTTTATTCAAAAATGCTACTACTATATGCTCAGTGGAGTCCCAGTTTCAGACAAAAGAGAAGGGCCTAATAAGTAAATGAAATTTAAATCCAATGGGAATAAGAGGGCAATTGAATTGAAATGAAAATTGCACTGAATATTATTCTATGTGATTGAAGTTAAATTCAATGTAATGCACTATAGGCTATGTTTTCCTTTGACATTATAATGGCTGGATAATTTACTAAAAAAAAAAAAAAAATCAAATTGGTGCTTTTTTTCTTCATGTAACATAAGCAAGAATTTATGAAAATGTGTTTTGAGGTGAATATGGTATAAATATATATTGGTAGGAAAAGAGAGTAAAAGGATTTGCTGGCTGATAGCTAAAACAAAAGCAGGGGTGCCTGGGTGGCTCAGTTGGTTGAGTGGCTGACTTTTTTTTAGTTTGTTGACTTATTTTGAGAGAGGGAGTGGGGGAGGGGCAGAGAAAGAGGGAGAGAGAGACTCCCAAACAAGCTCTAAGCATGTTAAGCATCTTAAGCAGTTAAGCATTGCTTAAGTTCATGAACCATGAAATCATGACCTGAGCTGAAACAAAGAGAGGCTTCACTAAGGCACCCAAGTGCCCCAGTGTCTGACTCTTGTTTTTGGCTCAGGTCATCATCCCAGGGTCGTGGGATCAAGCCCCACTTTGGCTCTATGCTGAGCATGGAGCCTACTTAAGATTCTCTCTCTCCCTCTGCCCCTGTCCCCTCTTGCCCTCTCTCTCTCTCTCTAAAAAAGTAATAAATTTTTTTTTAAACAAAAGCAAAAACAGAAACTATTCTTTCATATAACTCTAGATAACCAAGCTATCAGGTTCTCTGTTACCATTATTAAGGCATATGTTTATTGATTCTGTGCCTTAGTTCCTCATCAAGGCTCCCCATGATTTTACTTTAACTTGGCTTCTTTCAGATAAATTGTTGACGATGGACAATAGGAACACCCGATGCCTAGCCTCACATGGTGCTTGTGGGTAATACCATGTATGTCCAGTCTTACTCTTCATACACACCTACCCATGTGTATTTGACATCATTGTCTAATTCACTCAGTTTCCTTGTGATCACATCTTCAATCCTTAGAAATTTTATCCCAGTAAAATCAACTGACCTTTTTTTTTAGTATCAGTTCTTGGTCGTGCCATAGACAGTCTTTGGGGAAACAGTCATTTAAAAAATAGATTCTTTTATTAGTAAATGAGAAAAGAGAATGAGTAGCTCCACAAAGAGCAGGAATCTGTGTGAATGTCTTTGTGTCCGTGATAAAATATATGGCAGACACATTATCGTATTGAGGGAAGATAAGACCTATGTCTTTAGCTATCAGGAAAAAGTGGTAGAAGTTGCCTTGTAGCAGTTTCTGAAAGTTTCAAGTTGAGATCGCATGCTATGAACATTAGAATGGAGAGATGATCAACATTTCTAGAAAGTGGTGTCATTTTATTACTTAAAATAATCATTTTTTGCAGTCATTAAATTAATTCTGTAGACTGTTAAAAATAAAAAAAAAAAAATTAAAGAGAAAGTCACCCACCAGTTCATCATCTAGAGGAAGAAAAAGTATATCACACATGCTCTCTCTGTTTTTTCTATACACGTACATACGCATGCACATGCATCTAATCAAGGACATATATACAAATATAAATCTATTCCTGCACACATATAAACTTCATTTGTACCAGATGAGCCATTGACTACCTACAGTTCTATATCTTTTTACTCAGTATACTGTGACTATTTTATTAAATAGACTTGAAAATAATAATGCCAACTAACTAATTCAACAGGTATTTTTTCCAGTAATTATTATGTGGCAGAGGCACATAACTTGTAGGTGAGTGAACTTCATCAGTGAAATAAAAGATAAACACATGATACCACCCACAAAAGAAGATCAATATCCCTGTTCTCCTAGAGCTTGTGTTTTAGAAGAAGATAGGCAATAAAAAATTAAAAAAAAAATAATAATTTGATTACATGGTATAGTAAAAAGATAGTTTGTACTATAGAAACCATAAAGAAATATATGGCTCAGTGAACTAGACAGAGAGGGTTGTATTTTCAGTAGCTTTGGCAGGACAGGCCTCCTTGAGAAAGTAAAATGTGAGAGACTTGATGGGGCCAAAAAAAAAAAAAAAAAAAAAAAGGAGCCCTGGGAAGGTGGAAGAACGTTTCAGGCAGAATGCATGACCAGTATGTAGGTCCTCAGTGCATGGGCTCAATCTCAGCATGTCTGGTGTTCTAGGAGTAGCTCAGAGGCTCCTAAGCCTGCAGAGGAAAGGGAGGAGGGTATTGTGGGCGAGTGTTGGGTGGGAGATCCTGTATTGTGTTGTGAAGATTTTGTTGTTACTGTAAGTAAATTTTTTTTTAATTTTTTAACATTTATTTATTTTTGAGAGACAGAGAATGAGTGGGGGAGGGGCAGAGAGAGAGGAAGACACAGAAGCTGAAGCAGGCCCCAGACTCTGAGCTGTCGGAACAGAGCCCAACGCGGGGCCTGAACTGACAAACTGTGAGATCATAACCTGAGCGGAAGTCGGTGCTTAACTGAGTCACCCAGGCGCCCCAAAAATCTTAAGAGTGCAGGGCTGGCATCATGGGTGTGTGGCCACTATAGTCACACAAGGTTCCCGCTCAGAAAGGTTCTGCATTCAGGTTTTGTTAAAAAACAGAATATGAGTAAATTTGAAGATCTGATTGGTTTTATGAAGTGATTCATGAATTGAGCAGCCTCTGGTCTGGCAAGTGAAGTGGAGCTCTGAGGAGTTGTACAAAATGGGAGGGTTTTACAGGAATGAGGGTGGGACAAGAAAGTATAGAGCAAAAGAGGATTGTTTCCTGCAAGGTTACCTTAGATGGAAGAGCAGGGACTCTTATCATGCAAATTCCCTCCTTTTTCCTTTGGGGGATGGAGAGGGCCCTTGTAACAGATTAGATCATTGACACAGATCTGAGAATTCCTGACTGAACCATTAAGAAATTTCTGGGTGAGGTTAAAACTGTGATTAGATCAGATTAGATTAGATATTATTAAGCCGTGGTCTGATGACTAGATCTACGTGCTGCCATGTTGGGCATGTGGTTTTCTTTTTAACACTTTTAGTGTAGTCACTGTTCTGAAACTTAATAATTTTATCTCTGAATTTGTGTTTTTAAGTGAAATCCTATGGGACAATGGGGGATTCTGCAGGGAGCCAGTACTTAAAGCTTCAGCTCACGGTAATGCCACTTGCTGTCCCCTCCTGAGTTCTCCAGGATGGGTACTCCACCCCTTGCTTTCTGGCCCCAGAATCCAAATCCGGAGATCTTAGCTACTCCTGCACTAACTAGACTGGGAGAAGTATGAATGTACCTGTATGTGTGCCAGGCAGGAAAGTACAGATATCCTCAAAGCAAACTGATTAACATTTAAAAAATATTTTCTAAACTGATGAAATGAAAAACCTAAACAAACACCATGCATATTGCCAAATAAATCTAATTTTTAATGATTCTTGCTGTTTTACTGATCTCAGGCTTCCTCATTAGCACATCTAAAAATATCTTGAAAAGTATATGATTACCATCTTGATGGTAGGATTTCAGTGTATTAAAAAATATTTAGAACTTTACAAGAGCTAAAGGAACACGTTGAAATAAAAACAGGGCACTGGTCAGGAAGGAGATTATTAGTTATTCATTTGCAATGCAAATATCTCTCCCATTTGTGGAACACCCAGCAGATAGCACATTTACTGTTGATTGACTCTGGCTTTCACTTTTGCCAAACAGTGACAATTTAAGGAAAGGAAGAAAGCTAAAATAGCTTCCTTTTAAGGAGAGATAAGAAGACCTTGAATGACTTTATGACTTGAGTTGAATTTTTCCAACTTTTCAAAAGTCTCACTTTGCAAAACAGAAGGAACTTTTTTCTCTTTGTTTTTTTTTTTTTTTGTTTTTTTTTTTTACTCCCTCTTCTGTTCTTTCAAGGCACTTCCCTCAGCAGTGTAATAAGACCTTATATTAAAAATTCAATTTCTTTCCCTTTTTACTTGATAGAAACAGCTGTAAATGGCTCTAAGCTGAAAGTATTCTTGGAGACTTCATTTTGTTTAGTGATGTTTTGGCCGTGATGTCCCTGGCCAATAAGAGTCCATCTTTAGAGTGTGAAAGGTCTTGGTCTTATAAACCTCCTTATAAGTCATTCGTTACTTTGCACTGTGGTTTGCAGTTAAAAGTGAATTTGACAAGGCAACTTTTTTCAAGTTTCCAATAAATGTATTCAAAGCCAGAATGTATGATCCAAAGGTCAGAGTCAATCTGCCCAAGCTTGTCTTTAAGCTCCAGGAATTCATAAACCTAGAGCTGTTTATTTTTATATTTCTGAGGCAATATTTTGATTATGGTCCTAGGATAGACACATTTCCTTTCCTAAGAGAAGTATAGCAACTGTCTCCATTTTCTACTTCATGAAACTGCTATCTTTTTTTTTTTTCATTAAAACCATTTTTCATGCTGCAGGCGGTGGCTCAAAATTGTGTTATAAATTCAGTGAATTCAATGGAGTAAGTATCCAAAATAATAACAATAAGCTAAAATATAATACATATACTTTATACACAATAAGACAGACACATTTATTACACATAGTGAAAGTAAGTGTTGTGACACTTTCTTTTCTTTGTGTGTGAGGGTGTGGGTGCGTGCATGTGTGTCAGTGTGAGAATGTGTGTCTGTGTGAGAGTGTGAACAGATCCCAGACCTGTTTTGGAAGCATAAGCAGTACCATAGTTGTGTTAGTTGCATTATTAATTTAGCTCCATGTTCGCTTTTGTTCCCCACTTAATTATGTTTTATGCACATCTTAACCTCATGCATGATCAATCATTAACTTTGTCTTTTTACCCCTACTTCCTGTTTATCCACCTGTTGTAGAAACCTGATGTATCTAATCATTACCAGGTCCCAAAGAGCACCTCATTGTCTAGAAGAATGCTTACCTCCAGATTGTTTCAAGCCCTCTGTCCCCATGCTCAAGATTTCAAGAACACCCTTACCCTCCTCTCATGTAGTATATAAGCTGCCCCTAGGTTCAGTAGGGCAAGGCCACCTTGAGAATGATCCCCTGCCTTCTTGTTGAGCTGCCTTTCTGATAATAAAGTTTTCTTTGCTTCAGAACTGGTGTCTCAGACATAGGCTTACTGCACATTAGGTACATGTACAAGTTTGGGTTTGGTAACATCTTGTATGCTTATTTATTTATATTATTATTTATTTATATATATTATTATATATATATATTATTTATTTATATTATTATTTGTTTATATATATTATTATATATATTATATATTATATCATATTATATAATTATATATTATATTATATAGTTATATATTATATATTATATTATATATAATATTATAATTATATATATTATTATTTATTTATTTATATTTATTATTTATTTATTTAGAGAGACAGAGACCACGTGAGCAGGGGAGGGGCAGAGAGAGAGAGAGAGAGAGAATCCCAAGCAGGCTCTGCGTTGTCAGTGGAGAGCATGACGTGGGGCTTGAACTCAAGAAACTGTGAGATCATGATTTGAGCCGAAATCAAGAGTCAGAAGCTTAACTGACTGAGCCACCCAGATACCCAAAAAATATATTCTTTCCTATGTTTCTGTCCCAGTTGGTTAATAAATTACCCCAACTAAGTGGCTTAAAGCAACAGTAATCATTATCTACTTCTTACAAATGTTATAGTCAGGAATTCAGAGAGACTATAACTTACCTCCACCTGAGGATGTCTGTGGTCTCGGCTTGAAGACTTCAAGTTTGAAGCCCTCTCTTACCTAAAGATCCATTTACTCTCATGTCTTATACTTGATGCTTGGATGTCCTAATGGTCTAGTTTGAAATGTCAGCCAGAAAACCTATGTGTGTCCTCTCCATGTGACCAGGGTTTCATCACAAGCAGGTGGCTGGGTTCCAAGGGTGACCATTGCAATAGATTGAGAGACAAGAGCAGCATCACTTTGAATTGTTGAGCCTCCAAAGTCAGAAAGTAATGCAGTGCCCTTCCTATACATTGTATTAGCTAACATAGTTATAAAGATCAACTAAGGTTCAGGGGACTGAATGTGCACCCCACATCTCCAATGAAGAATGGCAATGTTACCCTATAAAAAAGAGCATCAGGGTCAAAAAATATATATATGTATGGCCATCTCGAAAACTATAATTTGGTGCCACAGTGGTACAATAAAAAATTGGAGGAGTGCCTGGGTGGCTCAGTTAAGCGTCTGACTTTGGCTCAGGTCATGATCTCACGGTTTGTGGTTCAAGCCCCACATTGTGTTCTGTGCTGACAGCTCAGAGCCTGGGAGCCTGCTTCAGATTCTGTGTGTGTCTCTCTCTCTGCCCTTCGCCTGCTCATGCTCTCTCTCTCTCTCTCTCTCTCTCTCTCTCTCAAAAATAAATTAACTTTAAAATTTTTTTTTTTTTTAATTGGAAACAACTTGGTCCTTGGTCACACCCTTTGGTCTATGTTGAATATTTTATAAGATATGAAGAGACAATCTTGAAGGAATTCCTCACGACCCCTAATAAACACTCATGACCACTAATGCAGAAGACACAGTGGGAAAACAGTTTAAATTAGGGAAAAGGAGCAGTGTGTTGAGCATCACAGAGTCTCAAGTCTTAGGAGATACATGCTGGTCAGAATGGACTTGGCATTTTGTTTCCTCTCTCTGTCTCTCTCTCTCTGTCTCTCTCTCTTTTAAATGGTGCACTTCATATAATTGTGTAATGGGAAGAGTTTCAAATTTTAAATTAATTTTATGTAATTTTATTAATTAACTACTTGTTCAGCTCCAGGCATTATTCTAGATACTGGAGTAAATAGCCCAATAAAACAAGATAGTGGCTCTTAGTTAAAAGACAGTTTAATAAGAAAATATATATAATGATGCCATTTCAATTGGCTATATTCCAAGCTAAATCGGGATAATTGCAGAGTGCTGTAGGATTCAGAGAAAAAAATGACTAATTCTGGTTGGTGGGTTGGCAAAGGCTTTTTTGAATTGCACCTTGATGTGTTCCTGATGCTAAGTTATTGGTACAATGATTATAAGCTATGTTACCTTAGTCCCATGGAAAAATAGTACATTAGAAGATGTCAGAGTTGAAATAGAGCTAGCAAGTTAGATTTAGGAATGGGCTAATTCTCATATTGGTTAAGAGTCTGGTTCGAATTCTTATTGTACCATGGGTGATCTTGTACGTTTGGTCAACTACTGAACCTCTCTATGCTTCAGGGTTTTGCCTGCAAAAAAAAAAAAAGTTAGCAACCTCTACAATCATAATATTGTCATGAAGATTAAAAGAAATTGTATTTGTGAAATGATTATGATAGTGTCCGACTCTTAAACACTCAAGAAACATCTGCCACTATTACCAGTGTTGGTTTCATTGTTCATAATATTGTTATAGATGGGAGGAAATTTTGTGTAGTATATCTAAACGAAACTTGTTTAGCATAAGTTAAGCTAAGGATGTAGTCATTTCAGATATCATCATCATTAAAATACAAATGGAATAAGAGCCATAAACAAAGCCAATCACTTTGAATTGCTGTGCTTCATTCTCATTATAGCACTTAGCACAATAAATACTGTGTTATCCATTTTTATTACTTGTTTATTCACGATTTCCTTGTGCCTTTATCAGTAAGGTTTCAGCCAGAGAAGCAGAACCAGTAGGAGATATTTACAATAAATTTCTTTATGTAAATTTATAATTTGCTAACAAGATAGGGGGTAGGTAGTCAAGTCTGAATTCTTGCTGGTAAGGCAAGCCTTCAGCAAAGGCAGCCTAGAACTTTGAGCTCTTCAGGGGGGCTAAATCTGCTATCCATAAAGTTCTTTTTTTTTTTTTTTTCTTAATTAAAAAATTAATTGAAGGGGCACCTGGTTGGCTCAGTTGGATAAGTGTCTGATTCTTGATTTTGGCTCAGGCCATGATCTCACAGTTTGTGGGATCGAGCCCTATGTTAGGCTCTGTGCTGACAGTTTGGAGCCTGCTTGGAATTCTCTCTCCCTTTCTCTCTGCCCTTCCCCACACTCGCACATGCATTCTCTCTCTTTCTCTCTCTCAAAGTAAACTTAAAAAAATAATTGCAACAGATTTGACATATAACTGTATAAATTTAAGATATTCAGTGTGTTAATTTGATAGATTGAAGCCCTGTGATTTCCTTTGTAGCGTCAATAATTAGCACTATTATTCACTATGGCCAAGATACAGAAACAGCCTGTGTCTGTCAACAGATTATATATGGTATATATTATCTAGGGTTTTCTCCCTTGCTTAAGTAAAGTTTTGTAACAATGTGAGCTTGATCATATATATAAAATATATTCACCTAAACACCTGTATTAGTGATTGATTGAACACCTGGACACTGCAGGCACACCAAGCTGACCCATCAAAAGACCATCACAGCACCTGATGATTTTGTCTGTCATGTGTCTGATTCTATCCTCACCACCTATAATATTGCCCTGGCTAAGGCAGAAACTCAAATATATTTGTTAAATGAATAGAGAAACACACACACACATGTATATGTATATGTATATGTATATGTATATGTATATGTATATGTATATGTATATTAGTCATGCTATATAACATTTAATAAGCCTTGAAAATGACTTTGAAACATGCCCTGTAATGCAAACCAGAAAATATGTTTAGGTCAGATGATAATTTTATGAATTTTTTTTCTGAGAAAAATTCTGTTAGCATTATAGAACACTTATTAATAATGAGAGATGACCTCCAGGAAGAACCATCAGCAGGATGTTATATTTATGTAGGTGAGAGAAACTGGTTCTGCAAATCAGGCAACAGAACAAATGGGAATATAGGACATAATTAACAGAATTCGGAAAAAGACAAGACTTTGCTGCAGAAAAAGCAAAAAGAATCTTCAGCCAATAACTGTTGCTTCTTATAGGAAGGTTATGGAATAGGAATATACAAGTAATAATTTCTTCAAGTAAAATGACACATGAAATAAATTCTCAAGTTGCAGCACTGTGAAAAGGTGCTGCTATTGGACAGAAATAGAACTGATCTATTATTTCATGACTGTTAGTTATAAGCAAACATGTAGTTTTAGTGGGAAATGTGGAGTGCAATGAATAGATAACTCATCAATGTGCATGTTGGTAATATATTTTACATGTATGGATGTCAGAACTTAGCATCACTGGTCTTACTGGTGAGTGATCACTCTGTTGAGGTATTAGACAACTTTTAAAGAATATTGAGATGTTATTGGTATTTCCATGTTCTTCTCTTCTGATGTTTTTTTAATTGCTGCAGCTGTTTGTTCTCATTTAGTTAATATTTAACTGCACTCTGTTCTGAGATTGTTAAAGCTAAAGACGCAATTAAAACAATCAGAAGAGGGGTGCCTGGGTGGCTCAGTCAGTTAAGCATCTGACTGACTTCGGCTCAGGTTGCTGACAGCCCAGAACCTGGAGCCTGCTTCGGATTCTGTGTCTCCCCCTCTCTCTCTCTCTCTCTGCCCCTCTCCTGCTTGCACTGTGTTTCTCAAAAATGAATAAATGTTAAAAAAAATAAGAGCAATAAAAGAATAATTACTACACCCATAGAATGTAGAGATGTGTTAGAGTAACATTGTGTTTTTTAAGGATTCTTTTGTATATTTCTATACCTATTTTCCTCCCATTAGAAACCAGTATATCTGTTCTTATAAGAACCATAGAATGGCAATATAAACTGTTATCTTGTAGAATGCCATTATTTATGGTAAGGAAAGTAGTTAAATAAGTTTGGAAAACATAGGATCAAATAAATTTTTATAGATTTATTTTATTGCAAGACTTGTCATGGTTTATAACATACAAATGTTCATCCTGAGTTTTCAGGGTAAAGTAAATAGTATAGAACATTTGCTAACCTTGTTTGACTAAATTACCTTTCTATATTTTGACATTTGAATAGTGGCGTGAAAAGTTATCTCTAGAAGCTTGGCTTCTAGTTAAAGATGGCTTACTAAACATACGTAGCTACTGCTCCTCCCTCTTATGTCTCGTTGAAAGGATCGAATACATATAAAAATAATATGGATCAGATACTGATAGTATAATAAGAATTCCCTAGACGATATAATAGAATAGGAGAGAATAATAGGAATTTCCTAGATGATATAAGACATGTTAGGATCACATTGAAGAAAATTTCAACTAGAAAGCAGACATCTTATGTAGAGAACTACCAAAAACAAAACAGAGAGAGAGAGAGAGAGAGAGAGAGAGAACCACCAAAAACAAAAATAAAACCAAAAGAAAAAAATATATATATTTTCCTAGCAGATAGCCACAATATTGAGAGATCAGGTTTGTGTGTACAGGGGATGGTATGAACATTAAGTAATTAAGAATTAATTATTGGGGCGCCTGGGTGGCGCAGTCGGTTAAGCGTCCGACTTCAGCCAGGTCACGATCTCGCAGTCCGTGAGTTCGAGCCCCGCGTCAGGCTCTGGGCTGATGGCTCAGAGCCTGGAGCCTGTTTCCGATTCTGTGTCTCCCTCTCTCTCTGCCCCTCCCCCGTTCATGCTCTGTCTCTCTCTGTCCCAAAAATAAATAAATGTTGAAAAAAAAATTAAAAAAAAAAGAATTAATTAAAAATCTACTCTCTCATCCCTAAAGCAACTAAAATAAAAATATTTTCCTTCAAGGTAAATCTGTGATTGAATTTAGAAAACAGAAATGTCAGGAAAACAGAAACTGTGCTACATACTAGATGTGTAAAGAGTTTAAAATAGAGGAAGGGGCTTACATGCATTTTGGAAGAGATGAGGAATGCAGGTCATGGAAGATGGTTCCAGAAGTCACCATTTGATACTGAGGATCTATCTCAGCTTGCATCATCACGGAATGACTCTTAAAAAAAATCCTGAAACTTGTGTCAATTCTCAAGAATCTCTGAGAAGTTCTCAGATCTTACTCTACCACAGGCTACAATGATTCTGAAGAACTTACTGGGATGTTGCTGAGATTGTCTCTATGTGTCTGGCTGCCACCACCTCTGGAGAATAATAGAATCTATATTATTCCAGCTGCCTTGCCAGTCTTGAGCAAGCTCCTATGATTGGCAAACTCATAGCAAACTCATTGGCAAACTCATATGACTGAGAAGCATACAGGAATGGAAATTCTGTGAAATATTTTTCTAAAGCATAGAAGGTAGCAGCATTCTGCCAAATTAGCAACAGGAAATCCTGCAAGACACAATCAAGTGATTGTCCAAATAAAATTTGGATTGTTGATACAAGAGATTCATAGAGCAGATTCCAGGAGTTGAATTATACAAAATAACTTAGAACGACCCTCAAGGAACCAAGAGAAAACCACACTAAGGATAAGCAACTACATTCCAGGAAAAGCCTGCTTCTGCATTTCTATTCATTACCTCCAATATCTGTACCAACTCTGGTGCCAGACTTTTCTAATAAGAACCTAAGAAAACTAGCAGTTAACTGTTAGTTAAGTGTTGGACTGAGGAAATGCAGTATAGATATCAATACTGTATTGGGATTCTCCAGAGAAACAGAAGCCATAGGATATTTAGGATATTTGTATATGTTTGTATATGTATATGTGTGTATGTATATATACACACACATACAGATGTATATTCACACATATGTATGTATATACTATATATACATACGTGTGTGTATATATATATATTTACATATTTATATACACATTATATATACAATACAACATATGTATTAAAAGTTGGCTAATACCAATATGGGAACTAAGAAGTCCAATGATCTGATATCTACAAGCTAAAGATCCCAGAAATCCAATGGTATAAATTCAGTCTGAGTCAGAAAGCCTGAGAAGTAGGAGAACTGATGTATAAATCCCAGTCCAAGAGCAGAAGACAAGATGAGATGTCCCAGTTCAAGTGTTGAGATAAAAAAAGGACTCACCTGAATTCCTCCTTTCTCCAACATTTTTCTGTTAAGACCTTCAACAGATCAGATGCAGCCCACCCACAATGGGGATGGAAATCTGATTTTACTGAGCCTACTGATTGCCCACTGATTGCTAATCTCATCCAGAAACACCATTGTAGACACACCAAGAAATAATGTTTAATCTAGATACCCTGTGGCCAAGCAAGTTGACATAAAATTAACCACTGTGCATGCAAATGAGTTATAAGCAACAATGATCATGTATTTTAGGAAAACTAAGACAATGAGAGTAATTTCTTAAAAAAAAAAAAAAAAAAAAAGAAATAACATCCCTTGAGGAAATAGTTAATATCTGTAAAGAAAATATAAAATGTTTAAAAGTTGATTGCAGGGGCACCTTGGGCAGCTCAGTCAATTGAGTGTGGGACTCTTGATTTTGGCTCAGGTCATGATATCAAGTCGTGACATTGAGCCCTGCATCAGGCTCTGTACTGATACCATGCATAGCTTATTTGGGATTCTCTCTCCCCCTCACTCTCTGCCCCTCCCCTACTCATGCATACCTGCTGGCATGTGTTTCCTCTCTCAAAATAAACTTTAAGAAATAAATAAATTAAATAAATTACTTGTAAATTGTATCTTCACCAAAATTAGCAATAATGTTATAAATAAAGGCATATTTCCTATAAGAAAAAAATTACAATGTAACAACTATTTAATTACCAATTACTATTTGAATTACTATTTAATAACAACTAGTTAGTGATATTAACTAGTTTGATATTATAAATATTATAAAATATAATGTAAGGTTAATAATATAAAACAATATACTATTTAATATATTTAATACCATAACATTTAATATTATAAAATATAGCTTAATTTTATAAAATATATGATTTAGTAATATTTTAAATTACTACTTAATAATTATCTCAAAATAAATTAATCAACAAATAGTGGATAGAATGAAAGAAAAGAATGGTTAAAGATTAGATTACTAAAATAAGAAATTTGGGGCACCTGGGTGGCTCAGTCAGTAAGCATCTGACTCTTGATTTCAGTTCAGGTCATGATCTCATGATGGTGAAACTGAGCCTCGTTTCAGGCTCTGCACTAGGTGTGGAACCTGCTTAAAATTCTCTTTCTTCTTCTCTCAAAAAATAAAATAAAATAGGAAACTGAATATAAAATGAAACATACAATGACAAGGAATTAAATGAAATACAAAATTACATTTAAGAAGAAAGCAAATGAAGAAAGAAATGATTAATGGGAGGGGGAAAAAACCAGAAAACTTTCTCTACTTAATCATTTAAATGTTCATGGTCAAAGTTCCACCAAGTATCAAGCAGAATAATCCTAAAGTTTCATATGTGGACATACACTGCTAACATTTCTTAACTAGAAGAATAAAAGGTCTAAGGAAGCAAAAGCACATTACATATTTATATAAAAGTCATATTATACTGGCATGACACATTTAAACTCTAATATGGTAGAAAGTAGTGAAACAAGCTTTTAAAAAGTTAAAAAAAATAAAAGTGATTTTCCCAAATTCGCCCAACTATGTAGTGGGTTCAAAACTGGTTTGCTATTGGGGCATGTGGGTGGCTCAGTCAGTTAAGTGACTGACTTCAGCCCAGGTCATAATCTCATAGTTTGTGGGTTCAAGCCCCACTTTGGGCTCTGTGCTGACAGCTCAGAACCTGGAGCCTGCTTCCAGATTCTGTGTCTCCCTCTCTCTCTGCCCCTCCCACACTTGCACTTTGCCTCTCTCTCAAAATAAATGAATATTAAAAACTAAAAAAAAAAAAAACTGGTTTGCTATTAGAATCTATTTTATATATATATATATGAATGTGTATGAATATATATATATATGAATGTGTATGTATATATATATATATATATATATATAAGAGTAGTGGTAAGAATCTGTTATAATAATAATTATTAATGCCTGAGAGGTGACAGCAAAATTATTGCAAGATCAGATAGTACAATAATATTATAATCATACTATCTTTTGGACATGTCAAGAAAGATTAAATGTGTTTGGTGCATTTGATAGCTAGCTAGCCATCATGTATCTTTCTAATCTATCTGAAAGTTTTTCGTCAGTGAGGATTAGATTGTTAAATAATTTGCAAATTGAAAGTGATTAGTTTCAGTAAAATGGTAAGTGACATTGACAGATAAATGAAATACTTGTCCTGTTTTATTTTTCAGTAAAATTAAACATAACTAAAATTATATAAGTTTATAAGCACCTTTGTCCTGAACCGACAAAACAGACAACTCTTAGACTTAGCATCAATTTTATAATAAAAAGTAAGACGGTAACACAGAGGGACAATTTTTGTTATCTTATTTGATTCCCTATGACATTGTTTTATTTTGCAAGTGTCCATGCTATTAACTAAGTCCAGAGGCACAGTGTGTATATGGAAACTTTTAGCAACTCACAAATAATATAAGCAGAGGTGGGAGAAGGGAATTATTTAGTCCTTAGGTTTGTGTTTAGCAGGACAATTTTATTAGTACTTCTTTCTTGTCAAAGAATAACCAACAAACAAGCAGTGGGGGTGAGGAGCAGTGCTTCTGAAACAATAGTTCAGAGACAAAGGTGGCATTCAAATAATAGCAACAGTGCTAGCAATACTTGAAGAAAGAGAAAAAGAAGCAATAGCTAAGTAATAATTGATATTGTAAATGTCAAAAATGTCTCCAAAAACTACATTTTTTTACTGACTTTGGCAAAAATAAAAGATTCTGTCGTTTTCCAATTTTTTAACGAAAGGTGTATTTAGCCTTTGTGCAAATCCACAAATAACAAAAGGCTGTTTATTCTTCCTCCACAGTCACACATGTGACTCACCATTATGACACAGGTCCTGTTTGCAGAGGACATGCTGGCTGTCTTCTGATTTGCATTCTTTTTGTGATTAATGGCAGGGCAGTTCAGTCTCCTTGAAGGCCACTTTGGGATGGGATAATGTTTCCTTCAGACAAACCATAGCCTGCTGCTCAGGGAAACCTGGGCTGCTGGCTGAGTTAAATGGGCTTAGGTGTTCTGTAGATTTGTTTTTTAGCAATAACATAGAAATAATGACTCCTATTCACATGTGATTTGAAAATTACTGTGGTCTACTATCACATGCATGCATGTTTCCTCCACCAGAGCATGTATGTTCCTGTACAGCTATAGCCTATTTAACTGACTTTTAAGATAGAACATTAACCAAAGCATGGATATTGTCTGTATTACACAGCACTGTATTCTCACCATTTTGTTGTTCATTGATTTAGTGCTCAGAGGCATTCCATTCTTACCAAGGACAGCATTCAGTGCTGGAGATAGAACTTGGGAGACAAGCAAAATCCCTCCTCTCATGGTTCTTACATTTAAGTAGTGATGATACATTTTTTAATAAAAAATATTTACAAGTTTAAAATGAGTAAAATACATACGAGCCTCCTGAGAGCTAAAGATCTGTAGCAAGGCTAACCTCCTCATGAAAGGAGAATTGGAGGGGTGCCTGGGTGGCGCAGTCGGTTAAGCGTCCGACTTCAGCCAGGTCACGATCTCGCGGTCCGTGAGTTCGAGCCCCGCGTCGGGCTCTGGGCTGATGGCTCAGAGCCTGGAGCCTGTTTCTGATTCTGTGTCTCCCTCTCTCTCTGCCCCTCCCCTGTTCATGCTCTGTCTCTCTCTGTCCCAAAAATAAATAAACGTTGAAAAAAAAAAAAAATTTTAAAAAAAAAATAAAAAAAAGAAAGGAGAATTGGAGCCATGACCAATAACACCAATGCCCGAATTCTCTAAATGATTATACTGAAGACAGGAAACCACAGCACATACCTGACACAGGATTTAGAATTCCAAATGATTTAATTCAAATTATTCAATATGTTCTTATAGGGATGCATGCAGTATTCCCCTCCAAGCACATGCGTGCTTGTGTGTGTGTGTGTGTGTGTGTGTGTGTGTGTGTGTGTGTATGTGTGTGTGTGCGTGCACGCGTGCGCGCTGCTGGGAGGTATTATGCAGGCCAGGGTAGCAGTCTCATTAAAATCTTTGATTATGGACTTGGGTTTGACTATCTATTCTAAAAGATATTTGCACGATCGCTTTATATCATGTCTTCAACCTCTCTAAAACCTGTTTTCTCATCTGTAAAACGGGGTGGATAAAAGTAATTCTGATAATTAGATGACATAAAGCTTAGCGTATTGTTTGGTATATAATAAAATTGACTGTTGATACTTACTATAACAGCGACTAGTAGTTTTGTTCAAACATTTGTGCCATGTACTAACCAATTTCCCCTCAAGAATATCACTCCATTCTCAGCCCTTTCAAATGCATCGGTACTTGCTTGTGGTAGTTTGTGAAAGCTTGCCCATTGGCATCATTTTTCCACAACTTTGGTGATACAATTTTGTCAAAGTCGATGTGTGTTCTCGTCTCAACCAGCTCGTTTCATGTGTATAATAATACTTGCATCAGTGGTTTGGATTATCCAACTTGTGCTGGAGAATGATATGGGTGTACCAGACCCTCTCCTTCTCCTCTTGACACATAGCGAGGCAAGTGTTCTCATCTTCCTGGCACTCAGGTAGGGGCACACTGCTGGATCCCGGCCACTGTAGTGCAGCACAGTGATGTATGCTACCTCCAGACCTTGAACATAAAAAAAACAAAACAAAATAAAAAACTCACTCTGATCGTTTCACAATATATACAAATATGAAATCATGTTGCATACCCAAAACTAACATAATGTCATATATCATTTATATCTCAACACACACACACACACACACACACACAATCTGTCTGTCTTCCCTTTACCCCTAGTTGGATTCGGAAGATGAAGTGCAGGTCAACTGTGCCCTAGGCGGTGCCTAGAAAGACACATTCCTGGTCCTCGTATGATTGCATGAACAGATCCCCTTCTCCCTTCTATACTCATTGGCCATGAACGATTTCTTTCTGTTAAACCGTGAAAATTTTGGAGTTGTCTCCATTTTGGGGTTTATATCTACAAGTAGCCTACTCTATGTTATTTCTCTATTGAAAAGGAAAGGCATTCATTGTGTATGTGTGTGCGTGCACATCTGTGTGTATGAGAGCAACAGAGAGACAGAGATAAAGATGGAGACACAGAGAGAAAGAGATTGTAAGCAGTAAGGAGAATCTGATTTTTTTTTTTTTCCATTGCAGTCACAATAATTTCTGTGGGCATATACCTGGCAGTAAGGTAACAATCAGATGTAAAATATCACCACAGTAGAGACAGCATCCATAATAAGGAAGAGGAGAACACAAGGAGAAAAAAGGAACCAGAGACATATTTCAAAATTTGTTAATATATATATATATATATATATATATATATATATATGTTGATATATATATATGTTGAACATATATTCTAGTATTTTCAACTGGTGTTACAGTGTTAATTGACACATTTCCCCATGACATACATAGACTTTTAGCCTACCAATAAAAGTATTTTGTAGATTACATCATCTTATAATTCTTAGGCTAAAGAAGTTTTATCTCAGTATCTTATCTTGGGTATACTAGGGTTCCCTATGGATCCTGTATAGGACATATAGAAGACTTTTGAATAACTAATCTAGCCTTAAGCATAAAACATAATTAATTAGGGAAGATGGGGAATATATAAGATTGATTAAATTATAATGTTGTAATTGTGCAGTTATGCAGGCAAAATTAGGTGTTTGTAGAGGTTAAGAGGTGAACTGTTCCAAAAGAAATATTCCACAGTTTTCTATTATTTAAATGTGAATGGCATCTCAATTTTTATAAAGGTTTTTTGATCTGAGTGATGGAGATGTAATTGAGTAATAATCGTGGACCAAAACTCCTGTGGAATAATAAAGCAATAAAATCTAAAATGAAGGGATTCTTTTATTCACATACACTTCAGAGTCTTTATAGTACCTGATAAAAAAAAATAATTTAATAAGTATTTAATGCATAAACTCTGATAAAAATTAGGTAGGATGGGGCACCTGGGTGGTTCAGTTGGTTCAGCATCCAGCCCTTGATCTCAGCTTAGGTCTTGATTTCAACTCAGATCTTGACCTCAGGGTTGTGAGTTCAAGCCCTGCATTGGGCTCTGCACTGGACATGAAGTCTACTTAAAAAAAATAATAATAATTTTAAAAAGTAGGTAGGAAAACATTGAACACTTGTATGAACTACTGCACAGATTTGTCTTAGATTTTTGGTATATCCCAACTTTTCCAAAAGTGAACCTAAAACCTTCACCTGTAGAGAAATAAAAGAAAAAGTCATGTAGAATTTACTCCCCACCTTGTGTTATGTATTTCTAGACATTCTATTAAAAAATATGGAATTTAGTCACAGCAACATTGTCTACTTTCATAAATCAAGATACTGCATTTGAATTCATTTTCTCAATAAACAGTATAGAAGTAGGTGATACCAATGAAGTTTTGACAATAAACCTACCTCCACTTTGCTTCATGTGAGGTAGGTTAGAATCTGAGTTCCATCTGTGATACAGTGTGATGTGTATTATGTCTTCTCCAGCCTTTCCTGAAAGCTGTCTCAGGCTGAGAAAACTGGATGGGATCTTTTTGTTCTACTGGAGTCTTTCCCCCCTTCATCCATATCTGATGCAGTTTGAGGATAGGTAGAACTGTCCAACTTGGTGGCATGTGTATTTGGTGAAGTTAAGCACTAAGGATGGTCTAGACTAAACAATACCTCTGCCTACTCTACCCCAACCCTTTGCTTTTGGATGTTTCTAACTTTTAGGGCTTACTGGTAGTACTAGTACTTAGTTCTCTTTGTTTCCTAAGCTCTAAGGTTACTGGACCTGCTTAGAACCTGCAGAATCCCCATTTTAGGGCCTTTGAATATATCTGAGTTTTTTTCTACCTGGAATGTGCACCCTTCTCTCATGGCTTGTTCCTACTCCTTGAGTAGCAGCTGCAAAATCATATTCTCAGATAAAATGTCCTTTGAATATATCTCTAGCACCTGTATTCTTTTCTTACTTCCTCTTACTTCTTTCATACCAGTCAATATAATTTGAAATTGTTTTATTATTTATTTAGATTTATTTGTGTTCTTTTCTTTTTAATTAAAAACACTACATTTTGGGGACGCCTGGGTTGCTCGGTCAGTTAAATGTCTGACTTCAGTTCAGGTCATGATCTCACAGTTCGTGAGTTCTAGCCCTGCATCGGGCTCTGTGCTGACAGCTCGGAGCTTGGAGCCTGCTTCAGATTCTGTGTCTCCCTCTCTCTCTCTCTCTCTCTCTCTCTGCCCCTCCTTTGCTCTCACTCTGTCTCTCTCTCAAAAATAAATAAACATTAAAAAAATTAAAAAACAAAAACAAAAAACACTACATTTTTTGGGTGTCTACTATGTGCCCAACAGTGTAAATTCTTTATATAACTAAGCACATTCAATCTTTGTAAAAATCTTATAAAGAAATTATTACTAATCATTCTTTAAAGATGAGGAAAGTAAAGCTTAGATTGTCACATACTCAAAATCTCATAGCTAGTAAGTAGCTGTTTACAGAACTGAACATAGATTGTCTTTATATTCTATAAGGAAGGGATGGAATCAATTTTATTCCCTATTAGTAGCCCCTACCATGGTACTTAGTATATATTTGGTACTTGATCAGTACATAAGAAATTGGGAAATTTCATGGTTTTACTGTATGAGAAATCTAAGTAGTGGCTACTTCCTGTGAACTACTAAGGTGAAAGATTTTCTATCACTCTATAATTTATCAAAGAGAGATATCTGAATGTTCATGGAATGACTAGCCAATTGTTCACTTTTCCAAAAATCATCAGAAAAATCTTCTGATCAAGTGAAGCTACATATATTAGATTTTAAGGTGTCTTGCAAGGTGGGGAACTGATTGATTCTGGGTTAAGTTTATGACACATGTTTAGTTTTGTGATTACAGTAAGGCAAAAGTCTTAAAGCTAGTCTTGGCTTCAAATTTTAGCCTGTTCGACTAGATTAAGTAAGACTTTTTAGTTGATGTATGGTCTACTATTTCAGGAGAAAGTATTTTCTTGAGCAACCAAATAAAATTTTGCTTGTCTCAGTAGTGTTTAACATTTGTTAAACATTATTTAACATTAACAGGAAAATATACCTGGTCCCCTATTGTTTAACACAAGGATATGAAAGTATGCCCAGTCTCATTATTGTTCAGCTTAGTAATTTTAAAATATATTGGTTTCATTTTTCACCAGGAAGTAATGATATTATGTAAGACAGAAGTATGGACAGATGCTTTTTATTGCCCCCAACAAAAACCTAATATGGCATTGTATTCATATTTGTATGCAGAACTTGCTATTTACCAGTGGGAGCATTAGGCTACATACAGATGTGATAAAGTGTTGCATCACCCCAGCGCATTTCACCAGGTGGCACACTGCTTGTATTTATATTTGAGGACTGTGTGTTTCTAATTAATAATTTATAAATTTATACAATCAAATGGAAAGAGACTGCAGAACAGTGGAGGATGCACAGAGAGGTGTAAACAGAAGACTCTTTATTGGCAAGGACAATCGATTCTCCCCCTCTTCCAGTTTTATTGACCATTGGATTTATAAACATGAGCATAAAATGATTCACAACACACTGAAAACAAGTGCAGTTGGTCTACATTGAATCTCTTTGTAAAAGAATGTACTACCCATTTTAATTTACTTCACACAGGGTTTTCTGGAATTCAAGTTTGAATTTTGAAGAAAAAGGCCACTATGGAGTCTTTTGTTGGTTTGATGGCTATAACTTTGTCTCTGTGCTCAGAGACATGAGTGAACCATAGAAAAAGTCATCCCCTTCACTTCTCTTGCAAGATTGCTTTCTGAAGCAGTTTATTAGGGAAAGTCACCATTTAATTAGGCAGAAAATAATTTCTTTAAATACACTGTTCATAGGGAAAATGACTAAAATTCATGTTGTGTGCACAAGAAAACACAGACTGTTACTTATGGATATGGCAGTCAATCAATAGATAGTTGCTTTAAAAAAAAAAAAAAAAGTACACTACCCCTGCTTTGGAAAAAAAAAAAAAAAAAACAAACAAACCTCTATTAAACTAATACACAAGAAAGTATCAGTATTTTAGTAGCTTCAACCAAAAGTCATTTTTTTTTCTGTAATGTGAAGTTTTGAGAAAAAAAGTTTAACTTCTACCAGCAGAAACTTGATTTAGGGCAATTTTTCCACATTACTATAGGTACGAGGCAGAGTGAATGTAATCTTTCCTGTTAGATAAGTTTTCTGGGGGAAGGCTTTTGATTACTAATCAAGGAAAACAAATAATTCACTTTCAGGGCCAATAATGTTTAGATTTGGAATATTTTGACATTCATTTTTGTGACCCCTGGTTATTCCTGTAACTTGCTCATTCTAATGTATTTACCCCCTTTAAAATCAAGCCAAGCTTATGTCTCTCACTTTTTTCTTGTCTAGGCTGTTTATCCCTCTGGCTATGAGACTCACGAATGGTAAGTAAAACCATGCTTTTCTTAGAGGTAACATTGATGCTGTCATCGAAAACAAAGATTTAGAGCACTCAGAGCTTGTAAGACTATTATCTGGAGTCCTTTCTAACTTATGGGCCCTGTTCCAGAGCTGATGCAGTCCTAGATTCTCCATAGCATCACTTGCTGTTTCATTACATAATTCTACCTATTAATCTCTAAGAATTTGCCAATCAGGTAAATCAAATTTGAATGAGATCATGGTAGGATAACCTGTGTGTTAAATCAAGTGGTAATAAGATGTACCTAGAGGTTTCTTCAGCTAGAGATAATATATTAAAAGTACCAAAATGAAGTAAAGCAGTTTCAAATCATACTCGCCTTTAGACTAGATGTTGGGTCACTATAAAAATAAAAACAAAAACAAAACAAACAAAAAACATTAAAACATAAACATTAATAAAAGTGATCTGAGAAAGGAGCAGGTGATTCATTTTTGAATATGTTATTATATATATTCTTTTAGAATATGTTATTTTCTGGCATTAGTATCTCTATAGCTATCTTGGAGTAGTCATTAAAAGTAATAGTTGACTTGTGTTAATATTTTTTTTTCTTAAAGATAGTTATTAATTTTCCTGGTTAAGAGAAGGGGAAGCAGGAATAATGGTAAGAGTCAGGGACTGGAATCAAAGGACCTAGCTGCATTTGAGTCCTCTTCTGCTCCTTCCTTGCTGCTCTGTGAGCTGAGGCAATTTAGTTAAACTCTTTGGTCAATTCCTGCATCTATAAAATGAAGATACTATAAATAACAGAAAAAAAATTTAAATTATTTAGTGAGACCACGTGGGAAAGTATGCCAAGACTATGAAATGTCACACATGTCACTACTACTTACCTTCAAAAAAAAACAATGGCTTGATGGCTAACAAAACAAAGCAAAAACAAAAATCCTAAACAACCCTTAATAGGTAGTATCATGTCTAGTATGACATGACATCAGTGACAGAAATCCGGAAACAGCCTGACGGTCATGGAAATAATTAAGGATGTGAATGGTCTCCTCTAAGTTGCCTATGATTTAAGATAGAAGTGTGAACGCATGACTGATGTTTTGAGGTCAAAGAGGTTGATTGGTCAGAGTCAGACACCAGAGGGAAAGCAATTATGTTAACTCAGACCCTGAAGTAAACAGATGAGAAAAAAGGAATATTGAACAATCTTATCCTACTTAATTGCTGAGCAAGAGGTAGTTAATAAATATTCTTGGTAAGACAAAATAAATAATTACTAAATAAAAACATGAATGAACTGTTATTGAAACCTATGGAAAAGTATTCTGAAAATATACAATGTAGTTAAATGAACAATTTTCAGGTGGGTTTAGATAAACTAAGAAGATGAGGAGAAGGAGTGAAAGGATAATGAAAAACATTTATTGATTACTCATCTGTCAGATTACATTCTAAGAACTTTATGAGCATATTGATAATTAATCCTAAAAAAGTCATATGAACAAAGAAATGTTGGTCTCATTTTACATATAAGAAAAATGATGTGAAGAGTTTAAGTAATTCTTTCAAAGTAACTCTCTCATCAGAGAGTTATTCAGTGGTAGAACAGGGATTCAAATTCAACCAGCATGACTCTAATCTATTGCTAAGTAGAAATTTTCAAAAGGTTAAAAACTGTGACTTTCATGAACATATAAAATTAATACATATTAAAGTTTCCATTCAATTCATTAATTAGGGAGGAAGCCAATAAGATGTTATGACCTGTACAAGGAGGGCACCTATTGGGATGAGCACTGGGTGTTGTATGGAAACCAATTTGACAATAAATTTCATCTTAAAAAAAAAAAAAAAAGAGCATTTTGAGAAGCTATGTACCTATAGGTAATGTTAGGATAGTTTATGAGCTTCAATACAAAACTGTCCGATGGGGCCATAAAACTTTAGGGTTATCGCTCAGTGGGACTGCAATTATTTGCATATTTTCAGACACAGTCAAATTAACACATGACTTTACCACATCTGTGATCTTTAATTGTAGTACATAGTTGACTATGAATGTTACCTGAGATCATCCTTGGTTAGACATTTCTTTAATATGATAAGGAAAAGATATGCTGCCCACCACTCTGTTTTACTTTGCAGATTCAGATCATTTTATGACCTAACATAGTAATATAATGCTAACATAATATATTTCATTTTAGATATGCATTCACTGGGTTAGAAATGTAATACTTGTGTTATAATTATTTATGTTTTATATAGGTAAGGAAGCTAATACTCAAAAAGATAAAATAGCTTCAGATCCATATACTTGAGACAGGATGCAAACTAAAAGTTTTTCTGTAAACTTTCATATTATTTCCTCTATGTTTTCCATACAGCATCATAATTCACATTTTAATGCTGTCCATATAGCATCATAAGTCAGCACATTTTAATTATAATTTTTTATTTGTTGTATAAACTTTTATATATTATGTTAATAAATTAAAAAATACAAAAAAAGCAAAAGTAACATATCTTTGAGTGTTTTCCTAGCCATAGGGGAAATGAAAGTAAAAAAAACCCAGCCTTGCCCTTGAGGAGCTCAACATGCTGCATATGGCCTTTTATGAGACCAAGTAAATAGAAACATAATGCATTATTTAAATAATAATTTCCATCTAACCAATACTTACTGAGTATACATTTGTGAAAAATACTGTGCAGATGCTCCTAGGAATATAGATCAAGAGGAAACGAACTTTGCTCTTAGGGGATTTTCATTCTGACGATTTGACATTCTAATATTTTTCTCAAGTGTTTCTATAATTACTGTTGTCATTCAGGTCTTATTCAGGTATTGCTTGGATATATAAACTAAGCTTCTAAATAGGTTCCTTGTCTTAGACTCATCCTCTGCAGTGTGATAGTATTTGGCATTGTCACATGTTCTGAAGTCCAAGTATAATGCAGTGTACCAAAGGGTCTGTTAATGGTGAGTACAAAGTGATAGAAAAAAGATAAGTATAGAAGACTTACTGGGCAAGTGAAGTTAGAGAAAGAGGGATTTGAGGGACATTAAAAATAAGTTTAACGGCAGAGTAGAAGTTTGCCACATAGAGAATTCAGGAAAGGGATGTTATGGGGTTGCAATTATGGATAAGAGTACATGTACATGGTAACCATGAAGGGGTGCCACTTGGAGTTCTCTTTACTAGAGACCTTGTAGAGAGTAGAGGCTTATTCTGCTTGCAGGGCATTTGGCCTCTATTTCAGTGTTTGAGCTGAGGACATAATCTTCTGAGACAGCACAATCCAATGACTGAGCATGCACAGGATATTAGGAGCTAGTCATTTTTGCTCAATATAGACTCCCTTTCAGGCAGTTTTTGCAATAGAACTTCCCATTGAACTGGCTGAGACTTTCTCAGAGCTGTGCCACAGTCCTGTGTTACCCTCAATCCTTCCTTCCCCTCTCCTTTCATGGCATCATGGTCTGTAGACTTCCCCTTCATACTCCTGCTTTCTCTCCTTTACCTTTCATTGGCATTACCCTCCCACCCCTGCCCAAACCTCTTATTCTTGTAACCGTTTCATCCCATGCTTCCTGGAGAACCCAAGCTGACATGGTATATTAAGGTAAAGGACTGTGAAAAAAAAAGAGGAAAAAACACCTCATATTTTAAGGGCTTCCCTCCAGATGGAGAAACCTTGAGCCTAAACAAAATTTGGTACAGTGACTTATGTGAAAAAATTTACATAGTACTAAGCAATCACTTGGATATAATATTTCTTTCAACATCTTCATCTGTTGAATGCCTCCTCCGAAGCAGGACAATTTTAAAGCAAAGACGATAAAAAGATGGGTGTGATACCTGTGCTGGAAGATTGCATAGTCTAATTACCCTGGGAATGGGAAATGTGGAAGACATTATTTATGCTTTAGAAACTGCTCCTACCATTGAGAAGTCTCCTGTGTATGGGTATGGTAGTCCCCCAAGCAGTGTTATTCAGGAAAGAGAGGTTTGTTGTTTGGATCTAAACTTTTTTTAATGTTTATTTTTGAGAGAGAGAGAAAGGGAGAGAGAGAGAAAGACAGAGCATGAGTGAAAGTGAGGCAGAGAGAGAGAGGGAGACACAGAATCTGAAACAGGGTCCAGGCTCTGAGCTGTCGGCACAGAGCCCAGTGCAGGGCTTGAACTCATGAACTGTGAGATCATGACCTGAGCTGAAGTCAGACACTCAACTGACTGAGCCAACCAGGTGCCCCTGTTTGGATCTAGGTACCATTTCACCAGGAGTCCATCCCAGCTGCAAAGAGGAAATTACTATTAATAGTTGTCCATGTGTTTGTCATCAAGGATAACAATATCCCATCAGTAAAAGTAAATGGATAGAGTATCGTAAAAGGGTTAAAATAGTATACAAACACAATCATATTCAGTAAGTCTTGTTTCTATCATTGGGAGAAAATCAGTTCATTGGAATTTTTTATTTAGTCATTAACACATTATTTCATCAAACTTTAAGATTAAGCATTAAGATTTAAGCAAAAATATGATTAATTTGTTTGTTCACCATTGCTTTTTGTAGTGAGCTTTTTAGTGTATCAACAGCTTCAGATGAATGCATTAACATTAAGATGAATTTATAAATAAAACCACATAGATTCTTAGAATATTAATACTATGCCTGTAATAGAAAGCCAAAAATACTTACTAGAGAACATCTTTGAGAAACAGATGCAATGTTGTATGCATTTCTAATAAATTACTTACAGTGCATGATGGGACGATATGCCTTTGAACACTGGTTAATCAATCAGCAAATGGCTGTGTAATAAAATTTCTTGGAGCAAACTTTGAGAACTGTCCCTACATTTTCCTCCTCCTCCTAAGATTAATTATGTGTAGGGATTAAAAAAGAAAGTTGATTCATACCAAATCCTTTTTCCTTTACATGCAACATTATTACTGTAAAGGAATATGTAATACAATTTAATTGTCATCCGAAGCTTCTGTCCTTCTTTCTGCAAGTGATAAAACGATCCATTTGATAATAATAAAGGACAATTACACAGGATACAGATTTTAGTAAATCCATTGTAGATTTGTGTGTTTATCCCTATGAATCTAGAAAACCATTATATGTAAATTGATCTATCCAGCTATTGGACTCAAAACTTCAAAGACCCAGATTGTTACCACAGAGTATCTTAAATCTATTTTTGGTTATGAGAATTAGAAATAAATAGTATCATATTTTTATTATATTATCTTCCCCAAACTATTTTGCTTAATCTTTTCAGACACCAAACAAGTAAGTTCAAAGCCAAATTTGTGTATCTAAAGGTCACTGTTGGTTTTTATTGGGTTTATAAACATCATAATCATTGCCAAATTGTGCCTTCTCTTTTTGGCCACACTTCCCTAAGAAATAGATTGCCATGAAGATAGAGCTACTGCCTTGGCCACATAAAACAAAGGAACATGGTTTAATTCTTGGGAAGTCCAGAGAGCCAAATGCTGCAATGGACCATGACAGAACAATAGAACAATGCATGGCTGACTTAGGGATAATGTCATGTTTGGGACGTTTAAAAGCATTTGTAGAGGGATGTACTATATTGATTATTGTAACAACATTAGAAACGTTCTTGTGGCTCTAAATTCCTAACATAGTATTGTTTATGCGCATACAAAGAGGGTCAATGATCAATAATCCAATTTGGCACAGACAAACTTACTCTTTACTTTTTTTTTTTTTTTAACCTCCATATTCATTGATGCAGAAGTAATATAATACAGAAGCTTGCAATGTAAAGAGTACAAGTCTTATTTTATCTATCCCTGGATGGACTCTCTGGACTGTGTTTTTTCATGTTTATTAATTATATGTTTGGTATTTATCTTTCCAGACTTTCTTCTGTCCTTCTCTTTCTCACCCCTCATTTATTTGTACTATGTATCTCTGTTTTTCCTGTTGTTTTCTAAACTAAATGCTATCAACATTGCTTTTATATATTTTTTAACTTGACATTTTTCACTTTATTTGTCTTCAAAACTATTCCATGTCACTATGGGTAGATGTACCTCATCCTTTTACATTTGCACATGGTATTATTATGTGTCATGGATATACAGTATGGTTTTTTTCCCTTTTTTACTAAAAGACCTTTAAGTGTTTCCATTTATTCTCTACTACATAAACTGTTTAAATCAGTATCTTTCTATATGTCCCTTTCATGATATGCTGTTTTTTATAAAAATTCATTTTATGTCATAAAATTAAAAAACAAAATCAAATTGCAGCTATCTTGATAATTCATATAAATACTCATAAGCTAACAACTCTTTTATCCAACTTCATTTTTCTTTGCTCATTCAATCTTTATCCATCAGTCACTTCCCCACATATTTACTAATTTTTATCGTCTCATTATTTTTACATTTCATGAATTGCCTAAAATAGTGCTACGCATAGAATAAATGTGATACTTAGAGAGAAAGGCTTTGAAGCCACCTAAACATGGAATCCAGACCTGATGCCATTAAGTTGTCATTGTGTACTTAGGGTTCGGTTACTTTAGCTAAAAACATTTCAAACATATATGTGGCCACCCAGGGGGAGTCTTTTTTCTTTAATTTTAAAATTAAAAAAAAATTAACATTTGTTTATATTTGAGACAGAGAGAGACAGAGCATGAACGGGGGAGGGTCAGAGAGAGGGAGACACAGAATCTGAAACAGGCTCCAGGCTCTGAGCGGTCAGCACAGAGCCCGACGCGGGGCTCAAACTCACGGACCGCGAGATCATGACCTGAGCTGAAGTCGGACGCTTAACTGACCGAGCCACCCAGGCACCCCTAAAATTTTTTTTAAGGTTTATTTATTTTTGAGACAGAGAGAGACAGGGCATGAACGGGGGAGGGTCAGAGAGAGAGGGAGACACAGAATCTGAAACAGGTTCCAGGCTCTGAGTGGTCAGCACAGAGCCTGATGTGGGGCTTGAACTCACGAACCGCGAGATCATGACCTGAGCTGAAGTCGTACGCTTAACCGACTGAGCCACCCAGGCATTCCTTTTTTTTTTTTTTTTTTTTAATGTTTATTTTTGAGAGAGAGAGACAAAGTGTAAGTGGGAGAGGGGCACAGAGAGAGGGAGACACAGAATTGGAAGCAGGCTCCAGGCTCTGAGTTGTCAGCACAGAGCCCTATGTGGGGCTTGAACCCACAAACCATGAGATCATGACCTGAGCTGAAGTCGGATGCTAAACCAACGGAGCCACCCAGGCACCCCAAGACACCCAGGGAGTCTTATTTTTTAATTTGGCATCCTAAAGCCCCAGATAGTGATCCTGTGGCCCAATTTATATCAAGTCTTCATTTCTAAACCAAGACATGTCCAAGTTAGGTTTTTATGCAACAGATCAGCTTCTGCTACAGCCAAGTGGATAAAGATGGAATAGTAGAAGACTGAAAAAGATTGAGGTCATGGGCAAATGAGCGCACCAACTGCCACAGTGTAAAGAGGGAGGATAATGCCCTTCTGTTAGGATTATTGTGAGGAGTAGGTGAGACAAAATCAAAAGAGGACCCTATCATATATTCAACTATAAGATGCCTAGTGCATTTTATATTTTAGTCCATGTCTCCCTCCCAAGTGATAATTTCATAGGATTGTGCATGTGTTGTCTTTTTCTTTTCAATGGACAGTATACTACCTATGTTATTCTGCAACTTCTCATTTTTTGTTTAACAGTATATCCTAGAGATTTGTTTCCATTATCTGTACTTAGCAAGGTAACTGATGAATTACACTTGTTATTATAAACAAGCTGTAATGAAACATCATTAGCCATTAGAGAAACACAAATAAAAACAATAATGAGATATCACTTTATGCCAACTACGATGGCTGTATCAAAAAGATAGTAACAAATTTTGGGGATGATACGAAAAATTGAAATCTTCATATGTGGCTGGTGGGAATGTAGAATCATGTAGACACTTCAGAAAATAGTTCAGCAGTTCTTTAGAAAGCTAAATATATCATATGACTCAACAGTTTCACTCCTAGATATATAGCCCCTTTCTGATCACTTATTCAATATACATTCATGCAAATATGAAAAAAAATAAACATACACAAACACAATACACACTTCCAAGGGAATTGAAAACATGTCTACACAAAAACTTGTAGAAATGTTCATAGTGGAATTATTCATAATAGCCAGAAAGTGGAAACATCCCACATGTCCAACAATTAACAAATGAATAACCAACATGAGGTATACCCATACAATGGAATACTATTTAGCCATAAAAAGGAATGAAGTGCTAATATATCCTATGACATGCATGAGTCTTAAAAACATTAGCTGAATTAAATAAGCTGGACTCTACAGACACATTATATGATTTCATTTATATGAAATGTTCCAGATAGGTGAACTCATAAGGGCAGAGAGGAAGTTAGTGTTTGCCAAGATTTGGGGTTGGTGGGAGGTGGAATGAATGCTAATGTTTATGGGGGTTTTTTGTGGGGTTTTTTTGATTTGCTGAAGATATTCTGGAATTATAGAGTGGCTATGGATATACAACTTTGTGAATATACAGTTGACTCTTGAATGACAGAGGATTAAGGTACCCATTCCCCTGTGAAATCAAAAATCTGTGTCTAACTTCTGACTCCCCCAAACTTAACTGCTAATAGCCTACTGTTGGCCAGAAGCCTTACCAATAATATGAACAGTCAAATAACACATATTTCATATGTTATACATATTATATACTGTATGTTTATAATAAAGTAAGCTAGAGAAAAGAAAGTGTTATTTAGAAAATTATAAGGAAGAAAAAAATACATTTACGGTACTGTACTGTACCAAGAAAAGTCCATGTATAAGTGGACTCATGAGGTTAAAACTTGTGTTGTTTGAGGGTCAACTGTACTAAAAATCATGGAATCAAACACTTTAAAAAAGTAAAGTTTATGATATGTGAATTATATCTCAATTTGTAAATATTCTCTAGAAATTCAGATTTCAATTCTGAACATGTTAAATTTCAGATGCTTATTTATCCAAATGTTAATTGTCCATAAATTTGTTTCATTGATCCATTAGAATCTATTTAGTTAGTGCCTTCATTGCCAGAAACAAAGTAATTTTAGCTGATTCTTTTTTTGTTTTTGTTTTTATTTAAATTCTAGTTACATATTAAATATACTGTATACTACATAGATATATATATACATATTACATTTCAGGAGTAGAATTTATAACACCCAGTGCTTATCACAATAAGTGCCCTCCTTAATGCCTATTACCCAATTAGTTAATCTCCCTATCCACCTCCCTTCCAGCAACCCTCAGTTTATTCTCTCTAGTTAAGTCTCTTCTATGGTTTGCCTTTCCCTCTCTCTTTTGTTTTTTTTCCTTCTTTTCCCTATGTTCATCTATTGTATTTCTTAAATTCCACATATGAGTGAAATCTTACGGTCCTTCTCTGACTTATTTCACTTAGCATAATACAATCTAGCTCTATCCATGTTTCATTGGTTGATGGACATTGGGGCTCTTTCCATAAACTGGCTATTATTAATAATGCTGCTATAAACAGTGGGTGCATGTGCCCTTTGAATCAGTATTTCTGTATCCTTTGGATAAATACCTAGTAGTGCAATTGCTGGTTCATATGGTGGTTCTAATTTTAACTTTTTGAGGAATCTCCATACTGTTTTCCAGAATGGCTGCACCAGTTTCCATTCCCACCAACAGTATAAGAGGGTTCCCTTTCTCCACAGCTTCACTAACATATTTTTTTCCTATGTTGTTAATTTTAGCCATTCTGACAGGTATGAGGTAGTATATCATTATAGTTGGGTATATCATTGTATTTCTCTAATGATTCTTACACTGATTCTTCCTTGGTTGTGGTGGTGTTTGGGCTTTGAACGATGACATTTGCAAAGTTCTCAGAATGCTTTTAGCCAATCCTCCCTAAAGAGTCTTACTGCTGCTTTTACTCTACTCCCACTACTATATCATCCACAACCAGCAGCACCACAGATAAGATTCATAACTGATTTACTGAAATCAACTATGCAAAAGACACTTTACATAAATTAGCAATAATCTGCAAAAACTCACTGCATCATTACATTTTATGGAGGAGGAAACTAAGACTTAGAATTCAAGTAAGGTTTACAACGGACTTTTCCCCCTTTAACAGATTAATGTAGTTGTTATCAATCCAGACAGCACATTACAATCACTTTTAAAAAGAGCAATAGTTAGGTACTTGACTAAAATAGTTAAGTCAGAATCCTGAAGGGTAGGTTCTACACATTAGTAGTTTCATCTTTTTTGGAGATTCCAATGTATTTAAAGTTTTTCAGGAGAAACTCAGTATCTGACAAATTGTAGTCTTTTGAATCTGTCAGCAGAACACACATGTTAATATGCCCTTGATTTTTATGACAAAGATCATATTACAATATGTGCAATTTAACCAACATGAAACATATTACTAACGTATTCCTTGGTGATAGAAGGATTATTTACCTATCCTCATCGGTCTTTGTGCCGATAAGAAGCTTTCCTAGCAATAAGAAAACGTTCCTTTGACTTACACAATTGATTTCTTATTGTAGGTCAAGAGAATAGTGTTAATCCCTTAATCCCTTTATGAGTACAGTCATTGCAATATTGGAAAACTGTCACAAGTCATTCATTATCTCCTTTGATGTTCTCATTAGGAAAAGAAAGAATGCCACTTGCTATTTAATTGAATCATTTCATTTATTTTGTTAATTATTGCAATTGTTTACATATAGTCCATTTTGAGAAACTATTATAGGTATCAAAAGGACAATTTGATAAAGTGTAAAGTTTTGATTAAAATAGTTGCGTAAGCAACTCAAAGGTAGAAGAGGAAGATTTTATTTGGTCTTCCATTCTACTCATTATATTTATATCTTCACATATTTCATAGTAGACTTGAAATACATGGGCTGCAGGTTGGGTGTGTATAAGTGCCATGAAGGTGCAGTCGTGCTGTCTTCATACCGTGCCTGGAAAAGAAAAAAATGGTCATTGCATAGGTATTGAATGAATCTATGACTGGGTGCATGCGTATATCTATACACCTATCTATATTCTCAGTAAAATTAAATTCCTCGAGAGCAAAGAGTCTCCTTTTATCTTTTTTGTTTGTTTGTTTCTTGTAAGAGGGACAGAGACAGCATGAGTGGGGGTGGGGGGCACAGAGAGAGGGAGAGGGAGGGAGAGAGAGACAGAGAGAAAGAGAGAGAGAGGAGAGAGACAGAGACAGAGAGACAGAGAGTCCCAAGCAGGCTCCATGCCTACAGCACAGAGCCTGACATGGCACTCAAACTTATAAAACCGTGAGATCATGGCCTGAGCTGAAACCAAGAGTCAGATGCTTAACTGACTGAGCCACTCAGGTGCCCCCCCTTTTTTTCAAAGTTCTTTTTATCTTTTTGTGTCAGCTGCTACTATTAGCATAGATCTTGGTACATCATAAGTTGTCTAATAAATATTTTAGTTTGCTTTCTAAAAGTAATCTGAAGTAGTTGGTATTTTACTGGCTTCATCATTCAGCCAAAACTAATTGGCAAACTGTAAGTTTAAATCAAATTTATTTTCTTTTGGAAAAAATATAGTTTTTAAATTGTTCTTATCTCTATCATATTTCCATAAAAAATAAATGGTTTGTAAGGTCTCTCCAAAATTCAGGAATATATTTTAAGTAATGGAAAGAGATGTAAGAGTAAAATGCCCCACTTTGGAGAGGTCTCCATGAAATACTTGCAAAATAACTTATTGACTAATAGCCTTGTTTCTCAAATTGTGATCTGCACAACAGCATCGTTGATATCACCAAGAGTTTGTTACAGCTGTAGAATCTCAGATCTCACTGCAGGCACATTAAGCAATAATCTGAATTTAAGTTTGAGAGGCACTAAATTCTTGTTTGCTCGTTTTTGTGCTTTAAAAATATTTTGATGGGATATGGGGGTACTTTCAGAGTGTTTTCTGCCCAGGGCATACTCCCAAGAAATAGATTTTAATATTAAAACCTTTTTTTAGGTGTCAGCTAACAGAACTCCTAGAAAATAAACCTTTTGTGACAAATAAGAATCATCTGTATAGGCTGGTAGAGAAGGGTATCATCTTGCTACTAATCTTGATCACCGTGATTTCTATGATGTGGAGCTCCATGTTGTTTCTCAGGGAATTTGAAATTTTCTCCTGTCTGCTCATCTGATGGCCAAGCAAAGGGCTGTCTGTACTCTGTGTATATAGTCAAAGAGAATTTTCTTGACAGTCAAAGTGGTTTTCTTTATTCATTGTATTGTTTCTTCTTTAATAGCCTCCTTCATATTCTCTGGTCTAAATGAGGATGAGACAAAAGTAGGGTGAAACCAAATGTTTACTCGGCCATCCACCCTCAGCACTTAAAAAAAGAATTCTTAGTGCCTTCATTCTTCATTTAGACACTTTAGACACTTAGAGTAAAATATATGCCACAACAAATAAACATAATCAGTTGACCTGATGTTCTTAAAAGCAGTACATTAAAACATGTTTAATTATAAATTGTATTAATGGTTTTCCTCCTTCTCTGTTTTAAAGTACAATAATTTCCTTTTTGTGTGTGTGTGGCTGGTATACTGAATGATCTTTGGACTAGAAGTTAAGGAACACAAATTCTTTTTTTTTAAAGATTTTTTTAAGGCTTATTTATTATTGAGAGACAGAGAGAGACAGAGCATGAGCAGGGGGAGGGGCAGAGGGAGAGGGAGACACAGAATCTGAAGCAGGCTCCAGGCTCCGAGCTGTCAGCACAGAGCCCAACGCGGGGCTCTAACTCACAAGCCCTGAGATCATGATCTGAGCTGAAGTCGGATGCTTAACTGACTGAGCCATCCAGGCATCCCAGGAACACATTCTAATGTCAGCTTTTGCAATGACTGGGTATATGTGACTCTATGCAAGTGATTGAGGTTTCTGGGCTGAGATTGCTTTTCTTAGAAATGACATTGTTGGCATAGACATCTCTGGAACCTCTGTCTCAATGACTCCATGACACTGTATCAGCTTCATTTTCATAAAGCTCCTGATAAAACTAATTTAAATCCTCTTACATATGACACTAAGTCAGAAAAAAAAAGAATATTGTTTTATATAGAATACAATTGTGTAAAAATAAATAATAAGAACATTTAAGATTTCTGTCATATGGCTGAGAAAATTAGATCTGTATCAATAAACATTTGCAAGTGAACAGTAACTAATGCTCAAAGATAATACTTCCATGAATTAATCATGTCTGCTTTTGCACAGCAGCAGACTGATCAGGGCTTAGTGAAGCCCCCAGCTACTTCTCACTCTCAGACTGTATTTCTGAGAGCGAAATTGATTATTTGAATTGACATTCTCAATCCCAAGTCACCTAAGTGAGCAAGAGGTTATGAATATTATGGAGAGATTTTATTTTCCTCAAAGTCTGCTCTGAATTCAGAATTGTATTGAAAGTGCGGAGAGCAGTGAGGCGATGCCATATTCAGCCCACTGGGGAGGAAGGAAATGAATAGGAGGCAAGTGAGGATTCCAAGGGGAACAATAAACAAATCTGTCTCGCTTACATTCAATTTGAAGAATAATATTTAACATCTCCAGAGTGCTTCACTGATCTTGATATCTCAGTTAATTATTGCCTCCAATTCTAGGGTTGAATACCTACTATGAGTTATGAACTGTATTTAGTGCTGAGGATACAAATGTGAAAGAATCCTGAATGCTGTATTTTATCACTGGTAGTTCTCAGTATTGCTGTCTGACTCATAGGACTTTTAAAACGTAAATCATTCTGCACTGAATTTTCTTCATCAACTGTCATTGCTAAGAATAGAAGTCCAGAGATAGAAGGCCTTTTGTGAGATGTTGGGTGTGTACTTTTCTGGCCACATATCTCATCATTACTTACACCGATGACCTGGGTTTTACCAAAACTTTTGCATCTCACTCCAAAAATGACTTTAGTGGAGGGACAATCCTCTCTTAAATTTCATTGTCTTTCCATGTTATTCCATCTTCCCAGAGTGGCTTTCCTGGCTTTCTTCACTTAATTAGCTCCTACAAGTTATTCAAGAATCAATTGAGATATTAACTCCCAAGAGACCTATCCTAATGCCTATAGGATTATTGGTCCATTTTTGTATTCCCGTAGGAAATAGTTCTTAGGTCTATTTCAAGGGCTACCATCGATTTCTCTCTCTAGACCATAAGATTCTTTGAGTCACCCAGCCCAGAATCTGGCTAGTACATGCTCAAATAAATTTTCTTTAAAGAAAAATTATTAAACGACCCTATGGGGTAGGTGCTTCACATTATTCTCTTCCTTTTATAGCTAAAGAAACATTCAAGATCTTATCCAAAACCCAGGGTCAGTGGGTAAAATACATCTGGTTTTCTGAGTAAATTGTAAGTTCATTTTCAATGCAGTACCTTTTCATCTTGTGCTAACCAAAATCACTGATGGAGAGAAATATCAGGGCTACAAAAGCCCCAGGGAGAGAAAAAGAGGTGACTTTTGTGACTCATGATGAATTAGGGTAGTAAAACCTATTTTGGCCAACTTCCGGCTTGTGTTGTTGGTAGTTGTATTGTTGCTGCTGCTAAACAAAGAAGGTTGGTCCCAAACACATTGCAGATTAGAAAATAAATTTATGTACTGTAATTTTTCTCTTGAAGTCCTCTAAGATTCTTCTTTTTTAAATTTTTTCAAAAGTTAAATCAGCTTTAGACACAGGCAATTTTGGAGAGGACTGTTTGCTGTCTGGCTGCCTTTGAAATAAATTTTATTTGATCTGTTTTATTCTCCCTTTATTTCTTTTGTTATTTATTTATTTATTTATTTATTTATTTATTTATTTATTTATTTTTGAGAGAGAGAGAGAGAGAGAGAGAGAGTGTGAGAGAGCAAGCAGGAGTGGGGATAGGACAAAGAGAATCTTAAGCAGGTTCCACAGTCAGCGTGGAGACTGATTTGGGGCTAAATCTCACAACCCTGAGATCATGACACTGAGATTGTGACCTGCACCGAAATTAACCTACCAAGCCACCCAAGCGCCCCTCTTCTTCTTTTAAAAGTAGTTCTCCTTAAGTTGGCTAAGACATATTTTAGTAGGCTTTATGCCTTGCATGGAGGCCAATGTGGGGCTTGAACTCAGGACTGTGAGCTCAAGACCTGAGCTGAGATAAAGAGTTGGATGCTTAACCGACTGAGCTACTCAGGCACCTCTTGACTAAGACATTTGAAAGGCTCTTAAACAAGAGATTAGGCAATATATTGTTGGCATATATTTATCACCAAATATTTTTTCCAGTTCCTTGTTATAAAATTTTCAACATACAGAAAAATCAAAAGAATGAGCTGTGTAGATTCCTTGTAAATTTCATACTTGTTAATATTTTTATGTGTCATGATACTTTACTCCTATATATTCCAACATTATCTGCCAAAACAAGAGAATTCTCTAATATAACTCTAGTACTTTTATCTCACCTAAGAAAAATAACAGTAACACCCTGATTGCATCTAATATACAGCTTATTTTCAAATGTCCCAAGTTGACTACAATAACTATTTTATAACTTTTTTTTAAGACTTGGATTCTTGTTAAAGTTTATTAATTGCATCTGATTCTCATCTTTTTAGCCTATTTTAATTTTAAATAAGTTCCATTTTCTTTCATGTGCTTATTTTTCATGACACTGAATGTTGTAATACTCTGGGTCGGTTATCTTATAGAATGTTCCCATATTTGCTTTCTCTTGCTGTTTCCTTGTAACGTTGTTTAATTTGTTCCTCTATTCCTGTGCTTTTTCTAAACCAGAATTTAGAACTAATGCCCAGATTAGATTCAGGTTAAAGTTTCAACAAGAACACTTCACAGGTGAGACTATGCAACACCCCATATTGCACATAATACTAGTTGATCTTACTAGTAGTGATGCTGAGTTTAGCTACTTGGTTAAGGTTGTGACCAATAGATCGCTCCACTATAAAGAGTAGTTTCCCCTTTGAACTTAGCAAACAATATTTGTGGGGATCATAATTTGGCATATGAAAGTCATCCTCCAAAAACAAATTCACCTAATGCCTCTTACCCAATAATGTTATCGTCCATTGGCTATATATGCTACAATCAAATATATCGTTGGGTTTTGCAGAAGAGTGGATTTTCAAAGTTTATGACTTCTATGCTATTTATTAGACATCATTAATCTGTGAAAAAGAAATTTCTCTCAACAACCCGTGATGAATTATAATTTGTTAAAAAGGTAGAAAAATGTTCAGATCTCCTGTTTCAGCTCTTCATTTCAGAGTGAAATATCGGGTTGACAGTCAACCTTCATATGATTTTTTTTTCTTTAATTTATGATTGACTTAGTGGTAGATAGTCTCTCTCTATAGAGGTTTAGAGGCGCTAACTCTAAATTTAGGGGAATAAAGTGGGTATTGGTTGATTAATCAGAAAATGTTGGCTTCAAATTCTAGATCTACAGCTTCTGAGCCTTGTTGCCAAGAACAATCTCCCTAAACTTTTTCATTCTCTTTCTTCACTTATCCAACTATTTTCAATGACATCTGTCAAGTTCTATTATATGAATTATTTATTTTACAGCTAGAATTCCTTTTAGAGCCTCGTATAATTTATTAGGTTACAGTGTCTTCTAAGTTTTTGTTGTTGCTGCTGTTGTTTATTAATGAATTAATATTAATAAAAATTCCAGGATGAATTTAATGTATATTGGGTAATATTTACATTAAAAATTAAATTGTGAACTTTTACTTCCTATTTCTTGGGGAATGTTATAAATATTGACAAATTGCTGTTGTAGAGCCAATGAGGAGAGAAAACACCCTCTTGCCATTTGTATTTAATTTATTTATTCTTATAATGTCCTGTGTGAAATGTTCAAACTACCAGGAAATAAGTCAAAATGATTTATCAGCCTCTATGATAATATTAACTAGTAATCACATTTATTTTCACTGGCTTGTTAACATTCCTCTGGTAAGATTTTCTTCTTGTATTTTTTTTTTCTCAACTACATATGTCTTTCTTCATCTTAGGAAGGAAGACTGAAAGATACAACTTCAATGTAACTTTGTTAATTTACTTTAGTCATATTTTTCCCCCATGAGATGAATAAGTCTCTTCATACACACACACACACACACACACACACACACACACACACACACACGAGATTGACTGAATTATTACCAATTAACAAACCTGTAAAATTATTAAGTGATTATAAAAATGTTAAAGTATCTCATGCTTTAGTTTCCTACCCTTAGCAACAAATAAATGATGTTCTGGGAATGAAATGGTCCAAACCATGCAGTATCATGAACTCCTAGTAGGGTATGATTGAATTAATCTTTTTCCCACGTGAGAGACGGATCATTATAACGAAATAGTCAAGAATTTCCCCCACTCCCATATTCGAAGGTAATATTTTCTAAAATTCCCTGGGCCCAAAATGATATCATGTTCCGATTCCACAGTTTTTGGTAAAATTCTATACATGAGAGAGTTTAGAACTCAAATCTCTGTTTCTGCTTTAACTTGTGATGGGCAGCGGTGTCTAGGCTGATCAGCTAAGATCTAGCTGTAGCTGCCGCATAAACTGGACTCAGATATAAATGGGTAGGTACAGCTCTGGTTAGAGATACACGTGGATAGGTACAGCTCGGTTAGAGATACATATGGGTAGGTACAGTTCTGGTTAGTCTGAAAATACATGAGGCTGGAGTTCAAATGATCAGCTTATCTACAAACAGCAATCTTGGGCTAGTGAATTGAGATTTGACCTATCAGAGATCTGTACTCTATCAACTGAGAAAAGCTGTTGCTCTTAAGAAAGACTGAAACTGTTAAGCCTGTTATTTAGGCTCAGGATTTGCAACCTGAGAAACACCAGGTACCAGTATAGCATAGTAATGTGGGGTGTTGATCATTTATTTATTGTGTGTACTTTGTCAAAATTCCTTAAGTTCTCTGTATGTTAGTTTCCTTATTGGACTGTGGAGTATTGTAATAACAGCACTTCCATAGGGGCTTTTTATGAAAATTAAAGATGGCCATGTTTTTCAGGTAGTTAGTTTATAGGGCACATTTGATAAATGTTAGAAATCCTATTGCTAACAGGTCTGTTAGCTCTGGTGTTTTGAAGGCTAACAAAAGTAGAATCTACCTGGCCTTAAAAGCTACAGTTTGTTACATCTGAAAGTGGTCCCCAAATCGGAAGGTATCATTTCACTCTGATAATCACTGCACTGTTTTCTGTAAATAATGTCACATATCCCAGATGAGTCTGCCAATTTGGTAAGGTTATATTGCTATTTACAACAAATTTGTTCCTCCTTCTTCACCTACCGGATAGATAAACTTTTACTGTCTTATCTTCCTTGTCCAGATGCTACATTCCCATTCAGAAACAGTTTTATTAGAGACCCCTGACTCAGGGTGACCTGCCTTTGAGTTTGTCAATGAACTCTGCTACCATGCAATCTTGTAAAGATCCCTTAATGTCAATGCCTGAAAAGGAATATTGAGCTATCATCTAAATTATTCCCTAACAGATTACATGTTCAGTAAAATTATAATTATTTGTCTGAATTCCTGTTTTCTTGTGTTTTTGAATTGCTTTGTTGAAATAACTCCTGAATTTTCTCCAGGCCATCCTCCATATCCAAATATAATGATGCTTCCCTCTCCGCACTCACTGCTGAGCAGTATTTATATATATATTTTTCAGTCTTTGAAGTAGTATCCAAACAGAGGATAATGGGGATTAAGTAATCCCAATATTTCAACAGGAAGAAACAAAAAGAAGTTATTGGCCAAATTTGCGGACAATATATCATCCTACCAGAGATGAGAAGTGAACACCTCTAAGTAGCTGAGTCTGCAGATCTCTTCTGACAGTCAAAGCAAAGTTATTATCTTGATATTTCTATCCAAGGGACAATGACAAGAGAATTGCCAGGAGATAAATTGGAAGTTGTGATATTATATATACTCAAACCAACATCTTTTTAAATGCCAAAATTGTTATTTAATTTGGGCTTTTAATATGAAGAAGTAAAACCTTAGATGGATGCTAGTTAGTTTTTATAATTAATAGTGTCTTTTTACCAGTGAAACATTAGGTTTAGGCTGTAGTTGTCGTTCTCTCTTTATATCTCTCTCTTACACACACACATACACGTAAACACAGACCCAATTTACTTGAAACTTTGAATAGATAATACTTTTGCATGTTACAAAATTCAAAGAAGTTCAAACAGGTGAAAACAAAAAAAAAACAAAACCTAATCTTTCACTCTTGTCTTCAGAGACAGTAAGTCCTCTTTAGAGACAACTATTATTAACAGTTTTTTTTCTATAGCCTTATAAACATATCTGCATGTAAATGTATACTCACACACTATATGTGGTCTGATGTGCGTCCACTATTCCCATTGTAGGGACACTTGGGTGAGTCAGTTGGTTGAGTGTCCACCTCTCAGTTTTGGCTCAGGTCATGATCTCATGGTTTGTGAGATTGAGTCCCCTGTTGGGCTCTGTGCTGACAGTGTGGAATCTGCTTGGCATTCTCTCTCTCCCTCTCTCTCTGCCCCAATCCTACTTGTGCTGTTTCTCTCAAAATAGATAAACTTAAAAAAAAATTCCCATTGTATATCATGACTATGTATCCATGTTAATGAATGTAAATTCACATTTAAATCAGAAAATATTATTTATGGGGAGACTGACACATGGGGAAGGAGAGAGCTGGAGGAATTTCCCTAGATCTCCTCTAACAGTAGTAGGATCAATAGGAGGGTCAACTCTGGTGAGTGTACACACACACACACATGCACACACACACCAAGAATTTGCATAGCTATAATATCCCTCTAGCCTCAAGGGCTTGGTTAGGTTGACTTAAAATAAAATTCCATATCTATCTTCCAGTAGAGATACCCAGTTTTGGACTGTAGAATCTATTACTGTTGTTTCCACTGAAGAACACATTATGTGTATTTTGTGTATTTTGTTGCTTCACCCAAACCTGCTATTTGTACCATTTTTTTTTATCTTTGCACCAATGTAAAAGGAGATTCCAGTGAATCAAATTATATCAGTAACAAAATCTGATCTTTAGAAATTATGAAGCTTTCCAAAACAGACTTCATTTATTTATTTCTTGTTGGCATTATTACCTAAAGCCAAAAATGTCTCATGTAAATGTACTGATGTAAATTATTAATAGTGCTAAAAGCAAAACATTCATTATACAGGGTCCACTAAGGCATAATAGTGGCAAATTGCCATGATTTCATTTACTGAATAATACATTTATCTAAGGTATTTATAGGTACACTCTCTTGAAAATATGTATTATTTTCATGATTAAGTTGTTCTGTCATTTCCAAAAAATGTAAGGCTTACATAATTCTTTTGACACACACATAAATAAAATACTCAATGATTTTTATGTAGGTGTGTATATATATATAAGTGTGAGTGATGATATTATTCAGTGCTGAAAAACAGCACCTCATTTGCAGCCTGAAATTGACACTCCTCTGCTCCAGTAAATTCACATTCCCAGAGTGAATATATCTTAACTCAAAATAGTGTACCTGGCTCAAGTGACTCATTTAGTAATACCAGCAAGTTCACTTTAAGTGCAGTTTGACAAAAAGAAGGAAAAAATGGAAGGGAGAATCATTTGTGACTTTATTGACGAGCATCTATTCATTTCTATTAACAAATGACAGTGAATTCCTAATTTATTTCTATTTCTATTTATAAATTATGATATACAAGGTAAAATTACATTGAAAAACTTTTCATTTTAAATATTATGTCGTGCAGATAAATGTAAATCAGAAAAAGTTCTTTTCAAACATTCACTTCTGCCGAAATCATTTACTAGTTCAAAGAGTCTACCATCTGCTGGGCATTAAAGTGAGTGGTAGGTAGAAAGAGATAAATCAAGAAGGCCAAGGCAGTTAAAGAAGCAAATGAATGTATTGTGAGGTAGTGATGCTGGGTCACACGGACTACCAGTTGTATGCCTGCACAGGGAAGGACAATCTGATGCTCAATGAGGAGTCAAGGAAGACTTTCTGGAAGAGGCAGTACATTAGCTGAAAAGGCACTGCAGTATTAAGGAAAGAGGGTAATGAAAAGGAAGTGAAGCACTTACTGGAAAGAAGTTATCAAGTAATGTTTTTGATATCAAGAGAATATTTAGGATAAGTGGTGCTGTGGTGATTTAAAGAACTTTCCCATGGAAGATGTTTTATTACAAGGAGGGATAAAAAGTAGATGGACTATTTTCCAGGAGCTGGAAGTTCTGAATTTACAAAAATATAAAGATTAAGAAATGCATGCACACATGAATATACACTACAAATACAACAGACGTAGATCTGCGGGACAGTTTCATTTCTGCTAAATGGTAAATCTAAAAATAAATGACAACACTTGTTGGCAAACTTTATGTATAGATAGATAGATAGATAGATAGATAGATATAGATACAGATATAGATATAGATATAATGTTTAAAGTTGATTTAATTTTCTCTAAATCTTTCAATTTTAAAGTACTCACAGTTGGATCAAAAAAAAAAAAATCTTCAGCTCAAGACCAAGTATGGTCAAATAATCCTATTGACAATGATTGTCTGGGAAAACTGAGCACAGGGGTTTCTTAAACACCCTTAGTGCTCTGGAGGTTCCAGACCCAAACCAGAAAATGGGCACTGCAGTAATCACAATTGCTTCATTACTAAAATCTGAAAAACATAAAATCTACATATGATACTGAAACAAAAATTCTAATGACTCCTGTATCTCTAACACAGTTTCATCTGATGTATCTCTAATGTCACACTAATGTATCTCTAACATAACATTATTATGAAAAATAATTTTATTTACTTTTTTAAAGAAAATAGCAGTTTATTCTTGTAATGAAGTAATCAGAACATCCACTATAAATTTTGCAAATAAAGAATTCACTTTTAGCAATATTTCTCCCCCATCTATTAGCAATATTTTAAGATGTTTACTTTTCTTTTTGGTTTTTATAAAGCTTAATAACTCACATGTTGTGGTATGTTGGAGTAGTGTCTAAGGTAGAGGACCTAGGCTTTATTCCCTAGTGCTTTATATTTTGTAATGTGCTGGAGTAACTTTTGTTTGCCATTCATATGGCAAAACCAGTTCATTATCTGTAAAGAATGTTCCATTTGCCTAGGGCAGCTCTTTGATGAGAATAATGGGGAACTGACTATGTACCCTAGGTAACTGATGGTAACAAGGACTTTTTCTGTTCTCTTTAGTGGAAATTTCTTGGTCAGATTGTAACTAACATCATATTTATAATATACAAGATCTCTTTTCTTTACTCACATATTTCTCTACTCATAGGAACCAGCAAATTCAACATGTTTCAAATTTTTAAAAGTATAGTTTCCACAGGTATGTTACTTAATTTAGAGAAAAATAAATGTAAGTCAGCAGACCGCATATATAAAATTTATAGTAATTTTGGACAGGATTATATCTCCCCATTCCAAAGGGAAGTGTGAACTGAGGCAGGGCCATGATATGGACAAATGATGTAGACCTATGTATTTCCTTATTAGCTCTGTTATTCTTTATAGCATTCATTTTTTTTTTTGCCAAAATTCAACTTTATATTTAGGCTACTGATGGTACTTTCACCATCAGTATATTATTGAAACCATATACCGTGTAACATAGGATTTTTATTATTGAAACCATATACTGTGTAACATAAGAAATGAGCCCCTGGGGCACCTGGGTGTCTCAGTCAGTTAAGCATCCTATTTCAGCTCAGGTCATGATCTCACAGTTTGTGGGTTTGAGCCCTGCATGGGGCTCTGAGCTGATAGCACAAAGTCTGCTTGGGATTCCCTCTCTCTCTCTGCCCGTCCCCTGCTCGCTCGCTCTCTCTCTCTCTCTCTCTCTCTAAAAAATAAATAAACATTTTTTTTTAAATGAAATGAGCCCCTATGTCTTCCATCTTACTGAAGGATATTGACATGTTTAAATAAATGCTTTTAGTACAGTAGCAAACACTGTGTTAGTGGGGTGTACTCATTCATTAAATATTTTACTTGCTTACATGTTGACCCTTGAACATCAGGGATTTGGACCACAGGTCTACTATATATGAGTTTTTTAATAGTACAGTTCTGTAAATGTATTCTCTCTTCCTTAGGATTTTCTTAATAATATTTTCTTTTTTCTAAGCTTTACTTTATTATAAGAATATAGCATATAATATATATAACCTAACAATATATTTTAATCAACTGTTTATGTTATTGGTAAAGACTTCTGTTCATGTTATTGATAAGACTATAAGTAAACTTTCCAGGGAGTCAAAAGTTACACATCAGCATCCCTGATCCCCAGTGTTCGAGTCAACTGTGTTTTATTGTATATATGAACTTTACAAATATTTGACTTCCCAACTATTCAGATATTGTGTGATGTTGGCTTGCAGTTAAGCAAAGGCATCAGGTCCATTTGTTTTCTGTTTATTTACATTATCATTAACTAAAGTCCATAGTTTATTTAGAATCCCTGGTTTTTTACCAAATTTCCTTTTTCAGTTCCAGGATACATGCATTGCATTTAGTTACCTTGTCTCTTTAGACTACTTCTGACTGTGGCAGTTTCTCCTACTTTTCTTGTTTATGATGACCCTAACAGTTTTGAGGAACATTGGCCACATGTTTTATGGGATGGCATGCAATAGAAATGTATCCAATGTTTTTTCTCATGATAAGACTTGGTGTATGAGTTATTAGGAGAAAGACTACAGAAAAGCCATTTTTATATCAATGCTACCTCTTGTCAACATGGTTTATGACTATTGATGTTGTCCATAATCACGTACCAAGGTAGCGTCTGTCAGATATTCTACCATAAGGCTATTCTCTCTTCCATATTCCAACCCTATACACTTTGGAAAGATGTCATGATGAATAGCTCAAATCAAAGGAGTGGGTATATATGCCCTCATCCCCTTGAGGGAGGAGCATCTACTTAAATTAGAATTCTGCATGGAGGATTAGTCTCTCCCCACACACACCAATTTATCAATTTAGTAAATCATTTATTTGTATCAGTAGAGAATAATAGTTATTTAATACTTTGAAGTTATAATCTAGTACTACTTTATCTATCTATCTATCTATCTATCTATCTATCTATCTATCTATCTATCTATCTAATGAATCTGGCTTTGTCCTTAGGAGTTCTTTCAGTTGACTCCAGTATATTTTTGTTTTGGGTTTTATTTCTGGTCCTAGCCCTAGAATCAGTCCTTTCTTCAAGAGAATGGTATAAACCAAGATCTGGACACAAGTTTTTCTCCTTGTTAGTGGGGTGTCATTTCTTTTGGCGCCCTTAGCTAACAAAGCAATAACTCTATGGATTTGCACCAACTTTTGTATATAGAGATATCTAAACATATTTCCATATTTAACTCTCTATATTAAGTTAAGATGGAGTTGATATTCATGTTTCTAACTCTTATCTATTACCAACCACATGAATCTTTTTGGCCTCCTTTCCTTACTTATCTGGAAACTTCTCTTTAAACAGTGAGGAACCTGGCTCATAAGATTCAGGCTCTTAAATTTTCAGTCTGATGTATATGAGTGGAAGTATCACATTTGTTCACCTAGACTCCTGTTGGATGCAATTTTATCAAAAATTGAAAAAAAAATCGTTATGCACAAATCCTTTCCTTTTTGTTTTACAGATTCTACTCATTTCTAGAGTTATTTAGGTCAGTACCTTTTCCCCTTTCTCATCAGTGAAGCTGAACCATATATTTGTAATACAGTTAGATTCTCCTGTCAGTCTGGCTCCCTTCTGGGGACACCCCAACTTCCTAAATAATTTTTTTTATTTTGCATACATTAAGGTTCATTTTTTCTGCTGTGAAGTTCTAAGGATACAGAAAAAAACATAGGGTCTTTTATTCACCCTTACAGTATTGAACAGAATAATTGTACTGCTCTAAAACTCTCCTGGGCTTTACTTCAGCCTTCTACTCTGACCTCAAACACTGATTCTTTTGCTGTCTCTTACAGTTTTCCAGAACATCATTTGAATCTTACAAAATGCAGTATTTTCTTTCTTTCTTTCTTTCTTTCTTTCATTCATTCATTTATTTATTTTTAAATATGAAATTTATTGTCAAATTGGTTTCCATACAACACCCAGTGCTCATCACAACAGGTGCCCTCCTCAGTACCCATCACCCACCCCCCATCAACCCTCAGTTTGTTCTCAGTTTTTAAGAGTCTCTTATGTTTTGGCTCCCTCCCTCTCTAAACTCTTTTTTTTCCCCTTCCCCTCCCCCATGGTCTTCTGTTAACTTTCTCAGGATCCACATAAGAATGAAAACATATGGTATCTGTCTTTCACTGTATGACTTATTTCACTTAGCATAACACTCTCCAGTTCCATCCACGTTGCTACAAAGGGCCATATTTCATTCTTTCTCATTGCCACGTAGTATTCCATTGTGTATATAAATCACAATTTCTTCATCCATTCATCAGTTGATGGACAGTTAGGCTCTTTCCATAATTTGGCTATTGTTGAAATGCTGCTATAAACATTGGGGTACCAGTGCCCCTATGCATCAGCACTCCTGTATCCCTCGGGTAAATTCCTAGCAGTGCTATTCCTGGGTCATAGGGTAGATCTATTTAATTTTTTGAGGAACCTCCACACTGTTTTCCAGAACGGTTGCACCAATTTGCATTCCCACCAACAGTGCAAGAGGGTTCCCATTTCTCCGCATCCTCACCAGAATCTATAGTCTCTTGTAGATGCAAAAAATGCATCTTAAGAAATGCAGTCTCAAAAAATGCAGTATTTTCATACTCTTCTTTTACTTAATGTTGTGCATTTAATGGTTCTCTCTTAAACATTATGCTGTGTTCACTCCCTGCATTTTAATGGCTCATTTTTTAAATTGTTGAATAATATTCCATTGCATGGATGTACCACAGTTACTTATCAGTTCACCTTTTGGGGGACATCTTTTTTGCTTCCATTTTTTGGTGACTATAAATAAAGCTGCTGTAAACATTTGTGTGCAGATTTTTGGGTGAACATGTTTTCAAATAAACTGCATAAATAAGTAAGGCTTGATTACTAGGTCATATGAAAAGAATATGTTTAACATTGTAAGATACTGCCAGCCTGTCTTCAAAAGTGGCTATAGCATTTTATATTTTTCTCCAAAACGAATCAGTGTTCCCCTTCCTCCATATTGTTAGCAGCATTTGGTCTTGTCCTTTTTTTTTTTAACTTTAAGTCACTTTATTTTTTTCCTTTTTTTTAAATTAACTTAATTTTTTTTTAACATTTATTTATTTTAAAGAGACAGAGACATAGTGCAAGGGGGGAGGTGCAGAGAGAGGGTGAGACACAGAATCTGAAGCAGGCTCTAGGCTCCAGGCTCCAAGCTGTCAGCGCAGAGCCTGCCATGGGGCTCAAACCCACCAACATTGAGATCATGACCTGAGCCATGAAGTCAGACACTCAACCGACTGGGCCACCCCATCACCCCTTAAATTAAAATTTTAATTTAAGTGTAGTTGACATACAATGTTACGTTAGTTTCAGTGTGCAACATAGTGATTTAACAGGGTTTTTTAAAAATAATTTTTGTTATTGTGTTTATTTATTTTTGAGATAGAAACAGAGCCTGAGTGGGAAAGGGGCAGAGAAAGAGGGAGACACAGAATCCAAAGCAGGCTCCAGGCTCTGAGCCGTCAGCAGACAGCCCGACGCAGGGCTTGAACCCATGAACCGTGAGATCATGACCTGAGACGAAGTCGGACGCTTAACTGACAGCCACGCAGGTGCCCCAGTGATTCGACAGGTTTAAACATTATGCTGTGCTCACCACAAGTATAACTACCATCTGTCACCATACTCTGCTATTACAATGCCTTTGACTGTTTTCTCTATGCTGTAACTTTTATTCTTGTGACTTACCTATTCTGTAACTGGAAACCTGTACCTCCCACCCCTCTGGCAACCATAAGTTTGTCCATCCCCCCATTCCCTCCCCTCTGGCAACCATAAGTTTGTTCTCTGTATTTGCAGGTCTTATTCTGCTTTTTGTTTGTTTATTCATTTTTTATTTTTTTTTTTTTTTTAGCTTCCACATATAAGGGAAATCATATAGTATTTGTCTTTCTCAGTCTGACTCATTAGCACAATACCCTTTAGGTCTAGAAGAGAACACAGGCAGAAATTTCTCTGACATTGGCCACAGGAGCATTTTTCTAGATATGTCTCCTAAGGCAAGGGAGATAAAAACAAAAATGAACTATTAGGGCTACTTCAAAACAAAAAGCTTTTGCGTAGTGAAGAAAATTACTAATAAAGCGAAAAGGCAACCTATTGAATGGGAGAAGATCTTTGCAAATGATATATCCAATAAGGGGCTAATAACCACAATATATACAGAATTTATACAACTTAACACCAAATCCCAAAACAAAACAACCCAATTAGCACACAGGCAGAGGACCTGAAATGACATTTTTCCAAAGAAAATGGCCAACAGACACATGAGAAAGTACTCAACATTGCTAATCATCAGATATTTCAGTCTCTTCAATACGTGTGTAGTAGTATCAGCCTGTTGTTTTAATCTGCATTCCCTAATAAATAATGATAAGCACCTTTTCATTTGATTGTTTACCATCTGTCATGAATATATCCCCTTGGGTGAAGTTTCTTTTCAGGTCTTCTGCGCACTTTAAATTGGGATATTTCTTCCCTAGTACTAAGTTTTAAGAGCTCTTTGTATATTTGGATATAACCACTGTATCAGATGTGTTTTATAAATATTTTCTCCCAGTTTGTGTTTAGTTTTCTCATCCTATTGATATTGCCTTTCACAGACATTTTTAATTTTACTTAACAGTTTATCAAATTTGCTTTTCTTTCACAGATCATGCTTTTGGTGTTTTATCTAAAAGCTCATTGTCAAACCCAAGGTTCCTAGACTTTCTTCCATGTTTTCTGTAAATTTTATAGTTTTGCATTTCATATTTAGGTCTATGGTACATTTTTCACATAAATTTTATGAAACCTTTAAATTCTATCTGGATCCTTTTTTTTTTTTTTTTTTTTGATATAGATACCCAGCTGTTCCACTATAATTTGTTGAGAAGACTCCTATTTCTATTGAATTCCCTTTGCTCCTTTGTCAAAAATCTCTTGATTTTGTCAGATATCAGCCCAGTATATTTTTGTGTATATTTCTGGGCTGTCTATTCTGTTCCATTGATTTATGTGTCTATTCCTTTACCAATAACATGGTCCCTTCATTAATGTAGAGTAATAGTAAGTCTTGATGTCCATAGTGTCAGTACTCCAACTTTCTTCTTCTTCAGCATAGTTTTGTTTTGTTTTGTTTTGTTTTATTTTTGCTTTGTTTTTGTTTTTGTTTTGGCTATTTGGGGTCTTTTCTTCTTTGATATCACCAGTTTTGTCAATATAAAAAATATAGGTTTCTGGGAGTTGGCTTAGGATTTAATTAAATATATAAATCACATTGGGAATAATTGATACCTCAACGATACTGAGATTTCTAATCCATGAACACAGAGTATCTATTTATTTAGATTTTCTTTGTTTCTTTCATCAGAGTTTTATATTTTTCCGCATGTGTATCCTGTTCATATTTTGTTAGATTTATCCTAATTATTTCATTTTAGGTACTGTTATAAATAGTATTGTGTTTTTAATTTCAAATTGCAGTTTTAATTGTTTGATATATAAGAAAGTAATTGATTTTCTATATTAACAAACTCTGACCTCATTACAATCATTTATTAATCATTTTTTAATCATTTATTAATTTTTTCTTGTCTTATTAATTATCTTAAGTTATTGTCTTCTTATACTAGCTAGTACTTTCAGTTTAAGAGTAGGGAGAGGAAACATCTTTGCCTTCTTAATTCTAGGAAAAAAAGCCGTCAGTTTTTCACCATCAAGTAAGTTTGTAGCTGTAGGGTTTTTTTGGGTTTTTTGTTTGTTTGTTTGTTTGTTTGTTTAGATTTTTTCAAGTTGAGAACATTTCCATCTAATTCTACTTTTCTGAAAATTTTCATCAAGAATAAAATAGTTTTCTGCATCAATTGATACAATCATGACTTTTCTTCTTTAGCTTATTCATGGGGTAGATTACATTACTGGAATATGTTTTACTTGAACAAGGTGTTTAATTCTTTTTATACATTATTGATTTTGATTTTTTAACATTTTGTCCAGGGATTATATGTCTATGTATTTTTGTATCTATGAGAGAGATTGATCGGTAGTTTAGGGTAATGCTTGCCTCACAGAACGTGTTAGGATGTGGTTCCTCTGCTTCTGTTTTCTGGCAGAGATTGTACAGCAATGGCATCATTTCTTTAAATTTTTTTGTCAGAAATCACTACTGAAACCACCTGGGCCTGATGTTTTCTTTCTTATAAACTTATGTATTTAATGATTCAGTTTCTTTAGTAGGTATAATTCTATTCAGATTATATATTTATCTGCTTGTGTGAGTATTGGTAGCTTGTGTCTTTCAAAAAATAGTTCCATTTGTTTTAAAACGATGGTCATGGAGATTTTTTTTAAAACATTTTTCTGTTATTCTTTAGATGTCCATGGGATTAATAATGATGGTCTTGTTTTCATTTTTTAATGTTAGTAATTTGTTTTTGTTAGGAATTTTTGTCTTTGCTAGTCTAAATAAAGATTTATTCATTTGATTTATCTTTTAAAAAAAGCTTTTGATATCATTGCTTTCTTTTATCATTTTTCTGTTTTCAGTTTCTTTGATTTCTGCTATTTTTTTCTTCTTTCTTTAGGCTTAAATTACTGTTCTTTCTCTATTTTTCTAAGATGGAAGATTTTGATTTTAGATTTTTCTATTTTAAATGTATTTAGTGCTGTAAATTTTCCTCCAAGCACTGCTTTCACTGCATCTCACAAATTTGGATGTTTCATTTACATTTAGTTCAAATACTTTAAAATTTTTCCTGAGTAGTATTTGATCAATATTTTATTAGAATTATATTGCTTAAGGGGCGCCTGGGTGGCGCAGTCGGTTAAGCGTCCGACTTCAGCCCAGGTCACGATCTCGCGGTCCGTGAGTTCGAGCCCCGCGTCAGGCTCTGGGCTGATGGCTCGGAGCCTGGAGCCTGTTTCCGATTCTGTGTCTCCCTCTCTCTCTCTGCCCCTTCCCCGTTCATGCTCTGTCTCTCTCTGTCCCAAAAATAAATAAACGTTGAAAAAAAAATTAAAAAAAAAAAAAAGAACTATATTGCTTAATTTCCAAATATTTTTTGGGGGGGATTTCTAACTATCTTACTGTTACTGATTTCTGGTTTAATTCTATTGTGTTCTGAGGAGAATCATACTTTGTATGATTTATATTCTTTTAAAACTATTCAGGTGTATTGGGGGGGGGAATAGAACGTTGTTTTTCTTGGTTAGTGTTCTATATAGGTCTGAGAAGAATGTGTATCCTAAGTTATGGAATGAAATCTTCCATACATGTCAATTAAATCAAGCCTATTGATACTTCTGTTCAGGTCAGCTATATTCTTACTAGTTTTCTGCCTCCTTAATTTATCAACTATTAATGAGGGTATTGATGTCTCCAACTGTAGTAGTGGGTTTGTCTTTCATTCTTGTTGTATAAGTGTTTGTCTCACAGATTTTAACACCTTGTCTTTAGATGCATAAATGATAAGAACTTTTGTTTTGTTTTTTTGTATTTTTTAAAAAAATTTTTTAACGTTTATTTATTTTTGAGACAGAGAGAGACAGAGCATGAACGGGGGGAGGGTCAGAGAGAGAGGGAGACACAGAATCTGAAACAGGCTCCAGGCTCTGAGCTGTCAGCACAGAGCCCGGCGTGGGGCTCGAACTCACAGACCGCGAGATCGTGACCTGAGCCGAAGTCGGACGCTCAACCGACTGAGCCACCCAGGCGCCCCAATGATAAGAACTTTTGTATCTTCTTGGATAACTGACCTCTTTATTATTATGAAATGTCTCTCCTTATCCCTGATAATTTTCTTTGCTCTGAAATTCGTTTCATCTTTATATAGTTATTCCAACTGTCTTTTTATTATTGTTATCAGGGTGTACTTTCTCTGTTTCTTTACTTTTAACCTATCCATCTCTTTATGTTTAAAGTGAGTTCCTTGTAGAAAATACATAGCTGTACCTTATGGGATTTTTGAATTTCTCTTATTCACTCTGAAAATTTCTGTCTTTAAATTGGTATATTTAGACAATGAACATTTAAAGTGATTACTGGGGCACCTGGATGGCTCAGTTGGTTAACCATCTGACTCTTGGTTTCAGCTCAGATCATGATCTCATGGTTTATGAGTTCCACACCTGCATCAGGGTCAGTGTTGTCGGTTTGGGATTCTCTCTTCTTCCCTCTATGCTCCTCCTCCATTTGCACTCTCTCTCTCTCAAAATAAGTAAATAAACTTACAGTAATTTTAAAGTGATCATTGATGCATTTGGTTTACTAGCCACCATGTTAGCACCTTATTTCTCTTACTTGTATGTATTCTTTTTCTCTCATTTTCTGCCTTCTCTACTTTTAGTTCCAGATTTTATATGATTCCATTTTTTTTTTTCTCTTTCAGCATGTCAATTGCCTATTTATTTACTTATTTATTTATTTATTTTGAATTAGGAGTTTTGTCAGGCTTTGCACTATGCATTCATAACTAATCTAAATCCTTTATCAAATAACACTACTACTCTTCACAATTTGTGCAAATACCTTTAACAAAGTAGCCCTAATTCTCCCCTCTCATCCCTTATAGCATTGCTGCCATTCATTTTAATTACCCATGTAGTATATTCACCTTATACATTGTTACTGGCTATTCCTTTGAGAAAGTAATCTTTAATTTGGTCTATTAATAAGAAAATATTTTATTTATCTTCATTTATTTCTTCTCTGACATTCTTTCTTTTTTATGTAGATCTGAATTTCTGACCTATATAATTCTCCTACTCCCTGAAGAAATTATTTTAATATTTCTTGTAGAGCAGGTCCAGTAGCCATATATTCCCTCAGTGTTTCATGTGAGAAAGTCTCTATTTCTCTTTAACTCTTGCGGGATAATTTCAGTAGATATGGAATTCTAGGTTAGTGGGGTTTTCTTTCAACACTGTATTTTATTTATTTTTAGCATTATGTCCAGATCTCAATTAATAGAATTTTAAACTTAGCCTTTGAATATATTCAAATATATCTCATTTGCTTGGCTGATGCTCTTTCTCTGAGTGACTCTTTACCTGGAGTGATATGTGAATGGGTTAGCTCTGGAACCAGGGTAAATATTCATGTCACTCAACTCCAGCCCAATGTTCTTTTTTTTTCCTTTGTAAACAGTATTTTATTGATAAGAAGACTTTTTTTTTTTTAATGGTGAAGACCAGATTAAATCATAACTCAAAAATCGCAATACAGGTTTTTTTTTTCTGTCATCACAATTAAGATATGAATAGTCCTACATGGCTTCCAATTGTACCACATGTTTCTCTTCACTGCCCATGAAGTTCAGTGCCATCTGAATCATAAGTTTCAGTATTCTTTTACATGTGAATATCCAATTTTCCCAGCACCACTTCTCAAGACTACCTTTTCTCCATGGAGTATTCTTGGTGCCCTTATCAAATATTAGTTGACTGTATATACATGAGTTTATTTATGGGCTCTCAACCCTGTTCCTTTATTTTATGTATCTATTTTTATGTCAAAATCATATTGTTTCATAACTATAGTTTGTAGTATGGTTTGAGATTAGGAAGTGTGATTCCTTTGGTTTTGTTCTTTCTCAGAGTTGCTTTGGCTACTATTCAGGATTTTTTGTGTTTCCATACAAATTTTTGATTTTTTATTTCTTTGAAAAACGCCATTGCAATTTTGATATGATTGAATTGAATATGTAAATGGCTTTGGATAGTATGGGAATCCATTGTAACAATATTAATTCTTCTAATCTGTGAATGTAGATGTCCTTCCATTTGTGTAATCTTCAATTTCTTTTATCAAAGCCTTGTACCTTTCATCGTACAGGTCTTTCATTTCCTTGGATAAATGTATTGATATCTGTGTGTGTGTTTTTCTTTATAATTTATTTTATTTTATTATATTTTTAAAATTTCCATCCAAGTTAGTTAGCATATAGTGCAACAATGATTTCAGGAGTAGATTCTTTAATGCCCCTTACCCATTTAGCCTACCCCCTCTCCCACAGCCCCTCTAGTAACCCTCTGTTTGTTCTCCATATTTAAGAGTCTCTTATGTTTTGTCCCCTTCCCTGTTTTTATATATGTAATATATATATATATATATAATATAAATTATATATATATATATATTTTTTTTTTTTTTGCTTCTCTTCCCTTGTGTTCATCTGTTCTGTGTCTTAAAGTCATCATATGAGTGAAGTCATATGATATTTGTGTTTCTCTGACTAATTTCGCTTAGCATAATACCCTGTAGTTCATCGACGTAGTTGCAAATGACAAGATTTCATTCTTTTTGATTGTCAAATAATACTCTAGTGTGTGTGTGTGTGTGTGTGTGTGTGTGTGTGTGTGTGTGTTTGTGTATCACATCTTCTTTATTCTTTATCCATTCATCTATCAATGGACATTTGGGCTCTTTCCATACTTTGGCTATTGTTGATAGTGCTGCTATAAACATGGGGGTGCATGTGTCCTTTTGAAACAGCACACCTATATCCCTTGGATAAATACCTAGTAGTGCAGTTGCTGGGTCGTAGGGTAGTTCTATTTTTAATTTTTTGAGGAATGTCCATACTGTTTTCCAGAGTGGCTGCACCAGTTTGCACTCCCACCAGCAGTGCAAAAGATCCTCTTTCTCCTCATCCTTGCCAACATCTGTTGTCTGACAGGTGTGAGGTGGTATCTCATTGTGGTTTTGATTTGTGTTTCCCAGATGATGAGTGATGTTGAGCATTTTTTCATGTGTCAGTTGGCCATCTGGATGTCTTCTTTGGAGAAGTGTCTATTCATGTCTTTTGCCCATTTGTTCACTGGATTCTTTGTTTTTTTTGGGTGTTGAGTTTGATAAGTTCTTTATAGATTTTGGATACTAACTCTTTATTTGATATGTTGTTTGCAAATAACTTTTCCATTCTGTCGGTTGCCTTTAGTTTTGCTGATTGTTTCCTTCACTGTGCAGAAGATTTTTATTTTGATGAGGTCCCAGTAGTTTATTTTTGCTTTTGTTTCCCTTGCCTCCAGAGACGTGTTGAGTAAGAGGTTGCTGCAGCCAAGATCAAAGAGGTTTTTGCCTGCTTTCTCTCTGAGGATTTTGATGGCTTCCTGTCTTACATTTAGGTCTTTCATCCATTTTGAGTTTATTTTTGTGTATGGTGTAAGAAATTGGTCCAGGTTCATTCTTCTGCATGTCGCTGTCCAGTTTTCCCAGCACCACTTACTGGAGAGACTGTCTTTTTTCCATTGGCTATTCTTTCTTGCTTTGTCAAAGATTAGTTGTCCATACATCTGTGTGTCCATTTCTGGGTTCTCTATTCTGTTCCATTGATCTGAATGCCTATTTTTGTGCCACAGCCCAGTGTTTTTTATGGAATTTCTTGCCGTGTTGCCAGCTTACTAAACTGTTTTTGTTTATCATTTTCCCTTATCCTTAGCTCTTATATCTTGTGGTAATATAATGCAATCACATTTATAACAATTGTATTTTCAATACATGTAAAAATAAACCATACAAGTAGAAAAGATACAGTTTTAACTGTGTAAACTATTTGCTTTGGTAATTGAAGTCATGAAGTACAGGATAAATTTACTTTTTGGAAAAAAATGCACCTTTCTAAAAATACATCTTTTTTTTCAACTGTAAGCTTAGTAATTTTCATCAAGAATAAACCTAGTATGCTTCCCTCCTTTTGATGACTGGATTGACCTTTAAAATGCAGCAGTACATGACCATTCTAAGGCCATTCACTTTTCAAATGTTTGTCCTTTCCCTCTTTTGTTAAAATCATCCTTCCACCAAATTATTTTATCTCATCAAAAATATGAAACAGGCGATGCTTACTCAAGACCTCTAGCTTAGAATGAAAATTTTGGAAAAACACTATATTATCTAATGTTCTGCAAAGAAGCATTCTCTGGGAAGGTCCTTGCATATTTGAAATAAAGTAATTAGTTGCTACCAGCGAGCGGGGTTCACTTGTTTTATTGTATATAATTTCTCATCTAGAAGTAGCCAATATTTACAGGTTTGTGGAAAAAAATGTACTAGTATTTCAGTCACAGTATGAGCAGATAAATACTCTTCTGCAGAATGCCAGGTATGAGTGGTTCTCAAAACTTGACTATATATTGGAATAATCTGGGGAGCTCTGAAAATATTGTTACCTGGATTCCAGCCCCAGTGATTCTGATTCAATTGGGCTGGACACTGGTTCCTGGGCATTGCAAATATTAAAAGCTCTCGAGGTAATTTTAATGTGCAGTCAAGTCAGAATCATTCCTTTCATACTGTTAACCAGCAATTGTAAATGTGCAGGTTTCCCTATAGCAAGCATAAAATATTTTTATTGCTTCTGTAACAAATTACTGCAAAATTAGTGAATTAAAACAATATAAACTTACTGTGCTATACTTCTGTTTACTGAAAGTCCAGTGCACACCTCACTGAGCTAAAGTCAAGATGTCAGTTGGTCTGCTTTTCTTTCAGAAGGCTCAAGGGAGGAGAATGTTTTCTTATTTTTCCACTTTAAGAGGCGACCCACAGTCACTGGCATGTGGCCCTTTTCTCCATCTTCTAAGCCAGTAATGAGGAGAAAAGGCAAGATGATTCCTTCTCAGAT